>NC_040089.1:14180537-16680537 GCF_003369695.1 Bos indicus x Bos taurus | reverse complement strand
CTGCTTTGGTCCAGGGACAGGAAACAGAGCAGGGAACTAGAGGTACTGTCCTTTCTTTGTGGAGTTTATAAGCCAGTGGATGAATATATGTATCAGATAATTTCAGTTCATCATAGCGGCTCTGAGGACAGTAAGATGACAGAGGCTTCAAAAGACTGGATGGTCAGAAGAAGCAGCTATCTTCAAAGCCCCAAGGTAGGACCAAGCTGAGAATAGCTTGGCCTGGCTGGGGTGCCATGAGCAGAGGGGAGACTGAGATGAATTTCAGGGTCTGATCCATCCTGTGTGAGATTTCATCGGATTTAAAAGGTTTGCAAAAAGCTGAATCACTGAATACATAGTTGGAAGAAAGCTGGATTGAAAAAATTTTGGAAACCACTGATGCTAAAAAGCTTTGCCATTTTAGGAATAAGAAGCTCAGGGTTCTGACCTCAGCTCTGGCCTGACTGCTGTGTTACTTGGGAAAATCACTGGGCTTCTCTGATCCCTCCTCGCCCCTCACTCCATGAAGGGTGAAGCAACTACAATGGGTACCTCCCATGAGAGTCTGTAGATAAACTAAGGAGGGCTTTAGGGAGAGCAGACACATGAAAGTGGGCAGATGTGGCCAAAGGAGGGGGCAGCTCCTGTGAGGGAAAGAGAGAACAGAGGCAAGTTCTGGGCAAGCGGGACCGTCTAAACGGGTGTTCCAAGTTATTGGAGGGAAGATGCCCTTGAGATTAATGGGATTTGCTCATTTATATAATTGACTAGGTATCACTGGTATCTATGTAGTGTGTGTGTGTACGTGTGTAGTGTAGCCTATGTAATTCTAAGGAAGTCATAGAACTCTGAGGTTTCTAATTATTCCCTCTGTTTCTGAGTTAAAAAAAAAACCCAAGACACAGAGAGGTTATTAACTATAAAGTCAAGGACACTGAATTTTGCAAGCTTCATACAGTGAAACACTTAAAAGAGGTCAAAGAAGTTTTTTTTTTTTTTATGTTTCATTCTCAAGAGACGAGGCAGAACCTAACTTATCAGGCTGGATCCCAGAACCACTTAAAACAGCCGTGGTGAGTGATTAGATAAGTCAGCCAAGTGCTACGTGAGCGGCCTAAGTGTGTCTGTCCATTAGGGAGCCTTGAGAGATTACACCAACATCTTTCTCACATTTTTCGTGTGTCTTGGTCCTTCTGCTCACTCTCAAGAGGACAAGAGTAAGGGGGCCAGCTTATGTTTTACAAGACAGAAGAAACTACTGGTAGTAATTTAGCTGGAAATGTGGGGGGTTTGGTTGATTTGTGTGCCTTGAGTGAGACTTGCCCATCTCTTTCCCCACCTGTATGTTTACAGTCTTTACTCAAAGGCTTCCTTTCCTTCCAGTTAATAACTGGAACTAGAGTTTTAAAAGGCTGGTACCATCAGTTCTCCAAGCCACCGCCGTCATAGCTTCTTTGTATTCCAGGCAGCATCTTAAAGCTATAAACGAACTTGTACTTTAAGAGGAAACGGGCAGAAATCTCCAGATCCCACTGAAGATTTCAGTGGTATAGCCAACATCTGATCCAAAGGTCAAGTTTCCAGTTTTTCCCACCTTTCCATTGGTTGTCATCCTCCATGGGCTTTGATCCTGCTCTGCCAAGTTCTTCCCACCCTCCCTTTATCAGAAAGTCCCCAGCCCACCCTCAGCACCCAAGATACAGTACCTGAGCAGAGCCATCTAGGCTCTTCCATCACCAGAGCGGGTTTAAAGTCCTGGTGAGGCTGCCCAGCATCTCGACAGAGGAACTGACTGCAGAGGGGCCTTTCCTGCTGGGAGGAAGCTGGGGGGTCCCTGCTTACCCTGGTGATTTGGATGTTATTCAGCTGCTGCTGCCAGTGCAGGATCGTCTCCATCCGATACACCCACATGTTGATGTTCCCCACCAGCACAGACTTGCCGACTCTTTGGACCAGGGTACATAAGGATGTGTAGAGGGTCTGCAGGAGCTCCCTTATTAGTCTAATGTTTTGCTGGTCTTCAAGGACTTGAGTGTGGGGAGAAAAACAGTAGGAAGAGTTTATAAGACTAGAACACGCCATAATTTTACAAGTGGTCCTTTCTTCTGCTCTATTGTGCTCGTGTTACCGGGTACACCCCCAGGGGATATGGTCTTCTTTCTCACTGGTGTTTATTCTACACTTGCCTAAGCTTCTGCACTCGAGGGTATGGGGTAGAGTTTCCATTATCTAGGTCCCTCTTTGTTCTCTTCTCTCCATTTTCCACAAAGACTGTTTCTCTTTTCACTGGTCCCGCCAGCACCATGGGCTCACCTGATCTGAAAGCAGTGTCTCTTGCCCAGCAGTGATGTGTCTTTCAGATGATCAGTGGTAGAAGCATGGGTCTAGGGGTCAGGAACTTGGATTCCCATCCAGTCTGGCTGCCTCTTTGTGTGATTGTGGATAAACCACTCTTTCTCTCATGTATACAATGAGTCAGTTGAGCCAGAGACGTCCAGTTTTTTCTAGCTCAGAGAGTCTGTGAATCTATCCTGCCTTGCACCCTGCTCACTTTTCTAGGAATGTGGAATCTAGAGGTTTGGTAGCCAAGGTTGGGATGTGTGCCTCCACTGAGAAGCCTGAGAGGCAGAGAGCAGGACAAATGGATGATTCCAATACGACAGGATGGTCATCGTCCCATCCTTTGTCATGCGCACGAATGGCCCTCCTTTCTCAACTGGAATCTGGCACCCATGAAATGCATCTGGAGTCATTCATTTCCATCCACTCACATTCCCTTAAATCCAGTGACATGTCCACTGCATTGGAAAATCCATCTGCCCAGCCCCAGACCTATAAAAGGGGGTGAGAGAGTGGGAAAGAGCTCACCTTTCAGTACCACTTTTTCCAAAATGTTCATGAAGTTCTTCTGGGCAATGCCACTCAGGGATGTGAGCTGTGACTTTGCTATCAGTTCCAACAGCTGTGGATAAAAATAGAAGTTGCCAGGCTTAGACTACAGAGATATTTTTCTCCTCTAATCTTCACTTTTGAGTCACGTGACACATAGATATGGATTGACGGGGAGAGATAAATGGCAGACAGGGCCACAATGCAATAAAAAGCAGATGCTCTGAGTGAAAGACAAATGGGGGTAATCTAAAACCTCGGCATCAGGTTGAATATTTAATTGCTTTTTTTCTTTTAAATATAAAGAGCTTGGCATCAGTCAGAGCTAATTCATTCTACTTGTCCTACTTCAACAAGTGAAGCTGAGGTTTTCCAAGGGGAACAAAACCTCCCATGACCCGTGATGTTGGAGTTCTATATAATCACTCCCAGAGGGAGTTCTACCTGGACTTGAACTTCTCCCCACGGGCTGGGACTGCTCTCAAGGCACCAAAAAGCTCAAGTTCAGCAGTGATGTGCACTTTTCAAGGAAGTGGCAATTCTTATCCAGATATCTCCTGCTTATGCAGTGCTCAATAAACATGTCCATTAATTAGAATCTTTCATCACGCTTAACTCTCTGTAGAAAGATGCCAATGCATGACTGAATCCCTTTGCTGTCCCCCTGAAACTATCACAATATTGTTAACTGGCTATGTGTGTGCATGTGTGCTAAGTTGCTTCAGTCGTGTCTGACTCTTTGGTGACTCTATGGACTGTAGCCCACCAGGCTCCTCTGTTGACGGGATGCTCCAGGCAGGAATACTGGAGTGGGTTGTCATGCCCTTTTCCAGGGGATCTTCCTGACCTAGGGATTAAACACACATCTCCTGTGGCTCTTGCATTGCAAGCAGATTCTTTACCACTGAGCTACTGGAGAAGCCCCCTAATTGGCTATACTCCAATATAAAATGAAAAAAACAATATATGATATAGTAAAATTCTAATAAAAACTTGTAGAGTGAAAAAAAGAAAGAAGCTAATAACAGGAAAAGAGACCTTCAGGAATATATAGTGTATACATATCTTTCTACCTAGAGGTTAGGATCCTTGTAGTTCTTAAAATTATGTGCAAGTCTTGTTTTGACTACTTATTAGCTCTGTGACTCTGGGAAACTTCCTGAATTTCTTAGTGCCCCAAGTTTCTTCATCTGTACTTGTAATACTAGAGTCTTCAAGATTGTTGAGTGTTAAATGAGGAAACACACATAAAGCCATTAGCAGAGCACTTGGCATAAATTAGGTAGAAAATAGAGGTTGGTTGGTTTATTGTGGGAGTATGGTCCATTCCCCCCACCCATGTTATCACTAAACAAAAAGAAATAAAGATAATAATTTAAGTTGGTGCACCCTTAGCATAATCATTCTTTTTCCCTCAAAAGTAAAATTCTTACAGATATGGCAAGATTTTTCTTTTTTAATCAAAAATGTTGTCATTGAAAAAAATGAAAATTTAGACTGAAATGGGGTCTTAGTGATCATACAGTTCAACCCAGTTAACAAATGAGCAAAATGAGGCCCAAGAGACTAAACTTCACCAACTACACCACAAAGAGTGAAAGGGATCAGCAGGATCTTCTTAACACACTTCATGCTTTCACAGTTATTGAACAAAAGAGGTTGATATAAACGGAAAGTAATTAACTGCACCCAGAACCCCACCAGGCAAAGGAAAACTGACTAGTCTCATAGCCAGTCAATTAGATGTAGAGAACCAAGATTCCCCTTTATGTTAAAGCTTGAGTCTCTGCTCCTAGGAAACTTTCCAAAGAAGCTTCATCTCCTGGGCCAGGCCCCAGCCCAACTTCACTTCAGGTCAGTAATCACCAAATATGACACTGTACTGGGTACTGGAATCCAGGCTGAGGGAACTAGCAAAGTGACATTTAAAAACCTGGGCTGTAGAGAAGAATTGAAACTTTTGGATCAAAGCCCCAGGCAATTCAAAGAACCTCTGTTTCCAAGGCATTTGTTTAAAAAGTTTTGTCCCCATGAAGCTCCTTAGGAGCCTGTTGAACCACGCACAGACTTTTAATTTCCTGAAAATAATTTTGCTCGAAGTTAAAAATATGCTCGGGCCACCTGATGCTAAGAGCCAACTCATTGGAAAAGACCCTGATCATGGGAAAGACTGAAGGCAAAAGGAGAGGAGGGCGGCAGAGGATGAGATGGTTGGATGGCATCACTGACTCAACAGACATGAACTTGGGTGAACTCCAGGAGGTGGTGAGGGAGGCCTGGTGTGCTGTAGTCCACGGGGTCATAAAGAGTCAGACACGACTTGGTGACTGAACAACAACAACCACAAGACCCCCAATCCTTCCCTGCCTGGCTTAGGTATATCTCACACATGCTGGGAGAGATGCCGTCTTTGGGCTGGGGAGGATGGTGAAGAAAGGATGGTTTGCTAAGATCAGTACTGGGGATTCAAGGTTGGATGTCAGGAACTGACCAAATGCCCATGAGGAGAGGAAAGAAGTCAACACATCAGCAGAGGCCATGTCCCCAGGGGGGTGACCAGACTGGATGTCCTCTGCATGTCCAGCTCAGCTCTGTCACCAGCCAACACGTGACAGTCGAGAGAGGGGTGAAAAATGGCACAAAGGACTGGCCAAACTTTTCGTTTATCTCCCTGACCAACAACAAGATCCAGAAGGCCAAGACCACAGCCTATTAATACCCTGAGCCTCACATGACCAGCACAAAGCAAGATGAAAGAAAACAACAGTCTTGAGGTGGCTCTGGGAAGGGCAGTCGGCTGTGAGCCATGACTCATCACGGGGTAGGAGGTGGGGTAGGCAGAACTCTGCCTGAAATCCTTCCAAAAGCCCCATTCCATGTGACTGCCATCTCACGAGGGCGTCAGCTTCAATCTTGTCTAAAATTGCACCAATCCCAAGAACACAAAAATTCTCAAGGCTATGACTGTGCATTTGAGGGGAAACAAGAAAAACCCTTTAGCCTGACTGAGATGATCTTTGACTAAGGAAGAGCAGCAAGATAGAGTAGCAAAAACCAGTCAATTGGCAGAAGAATAACATGTCAACCACCCTCTGTTTATTCCTGTGTCAAAAGAAAGTCCTTCCTTTCACCGCCAGGCAGCCTCGGGGTCACGAGAGAACCCTGGAACAGGAGGAGACCGGACGCTCTAGCTGGGTGACCTTTGCAGCTGTCAATCACTTAGCAAGTGTTTTCTGCGTGTCAATTCTGTTCTAATGTTGTGGTAGGTGACATGGATTAAGACACACGATCCCTAGACTCAGGGGGGTTACCGTCTAGTCTGTGATGTAAGTCATTTTACTTTCCAGAACCTCAGTTTCTTCATTTCTGAAGTGGACATTAAAAAAAAAAGACTACCTGGGACTTCCCTGGTGGCCCAGCGGTTAAGAATCTGCCTGCCAATGCAGGGGACACGGGTTCGATCCCTGGTTCAGGAAGATCCCACATGCCTCAGAGCAACTAAACCCATGTGCCACAACTACTGAAGCCCGGGAGCCTAGAGCCTGTGCTCTGCAACAAGGGAAGCTACTGCAGTGAGAAGCCTGCAGACTGCAACTAGAGAGCAGCCCCACTTTCCGCAACTAGAGAAAGCGTGTATGCAGCAACAAAGACCCAGTGCAACCAAAAGTAAATAAACAACTTAAAAAAAAGACTACCTACTTCACGGGCTGTAATGAGAATTACGTGAGATCAGTATATAGAAACCAAATACAGGGCATCATTACAATAAGGTATTATTTCTTTCCCTTCCAAATCCCAATCTTTTAGTGAAGTTTTAAGTTGATATCAAGGGTTATCATTTCCATAAAGCTTTTTCTATAAAGGGCTAGATAGTAAATATTTTTGCCTTTGAGAGCCATAAAGTCTCTATTGCAACTACTTAACTCAGCAATGGTAGTACAAAAGCAGCCCAGGACAGTATGTATATGAACAGGTGTGTCTGTGTTCCAATAAAACTTTATTTATAAAAACAGACATGGGGGGCAGATTCAGCTCTTGGGCTACAGTCTATCAATTTCTGATAGAGTATAGAATTTGATATATATATTTATCACAGAGTTCAAGAGTGAGGGCTCTAGAGCCAAACTGCCGGCCTCCATTTCCCTAGCTTTAAAATGTACACGGTAACAGTACCTGCTTTAGAATTGTTGTGAAGATTAAATGCATCCATAAAGCACTTAGAACAGTGCCTGATACCAAAAATATACTCAATAAATTACTATCATTTGTTTCTTATCATAGCACAGAGAATATTACTAGGTAAAATTATTGCCAGGGAAGGCGTAGTGAATTAGTAGGGTAAAGTACAGCTGGTTTAAAGACCTTTAGAATTGTTGTATTTCAACTTTATATATTGTCAACCAAATGCTTAAATTCTTTCAAATTCTCATATTCCTTTCTGTCACTTTTATTATAGTTCTGATACATTTAATAGCTTCTTGTCTGATGATAAAAGTTAACGTTGATACATTCTATGACTCACCTAGGTGCATCTACCATGAAGTCTCATTTTGTAAACACTAACAGGTGGTTGCCAAATGCCAGTGACTGTGCTCACTACTTTACATGTGTGATCTTATTTCACCTTCAACGGCAACCCAATGAAGTGGGTTCTCCACTAGTCAAAAGAGGACTGTGGCCCGGAGAAACTATGCAACTCATCTAAAGACATACAGCTGTAGCAAGTGGAGGAGCCAGGACTTGGGCCCAGATATGTCTAACAGAGAACATATTTATTTATTTATTTAACTTTTTGGCTATGCCAGGTGGCATGTGGGAATCTTAGTTCCCCAACCAGGGACTGAACCTGTGCCTCTTGCAGTGGAAGCGCTGAGTCTTAATCACTGGACTGCCAGGGAAGTCCTGAGAACCGGTTTTTCTGATAGTTTAAGGACTTCAGTTTCTCAAGGCTAATCAAATTTGCATCTAGGGCCAAACTTTAAAAACAGTAGTAATATCATGTATTGCTATGTTCTAGGAAACAGAGTCTGAAAACCTTATATCAATATTACCCTGTGATAGGTAATCAGCTTGTAACATTAAGGAAGAAATAATATCCAGAAAGGGTTAATAAAATGTTTGTGTGTGTGTGTGTGTGAGTTGCTCTGTCATGTCCGACTCTTTATGACCCCATGGACAGTAGCCCGCCAGGCTTCTCCATCCATGTGATTCTCCAGGCAAGAATACTGGAGTGGGTTGCCACGTCCTTCTTGAAACAACCTATTTGTGTGTGTGTTAGTTGCTCAGTGATGAGGCAATGTGTGTGTGTGAGAAAGTTGCTCAGTTGTGTCTGACTCTTTGTGACCCCATGGACTATACAGTCCATGGAATTCTCCAGGCAAGAATACTGGAGTGGGTAGCCTTTCCCTTCTCCAGGGGATCTTCCCAACCCAGGAATCAAACCGGAGTCTCCTGCATTGCAGGTGGATTCTTTACCAACTGAGCTATCAGGGAAGCCAATAGCTTTAGGTAAATCACGTAGGTCTTTCCACATCAGTATAATTCTACAGATCCAGAACCAGTACTGTATGAAACTGGTAGCAAGGAGGACAGAATTTATTAATTTTACTTGTGTCAAGGGAGCTGTGTGCCTAGGGGTGTAGAGCTGTATCTAGCAATTTATTTACCAAGATGACTTAGCCAGTTGGATTCTTTGCCTCTGGCCACAAGAGAAAAAGAAGAGGAAAACGGACTATTTGCAAATGGCTGTTTGTTTTCTGCTGGGCAAATTTTAGTCCAGGTGCCAGTAATTTGTGGCTGTGTTTAAAGAGAGGCGGGGGTGTGGTGGGGGTGAGAAGAGGGTTCTAATTCCAGGCTATCATTACTGTGGGACTGCCTGGGGATCCAGTAGGATCCTCAGTGACTAGCTGTGCAGTAACAGGACCGGTTCTGGGCTCCCGGAGGAAGGGCTGGTGGTCACCGCGTGCCGAAACCACATCCTGCCCTTCGGCTTTGACTCATGCTACTCTTAGACACACTGAGAAGAAAAATCTAGTTGCAAGCAACATCCTACAGCCAATCTCGGAACGGATGCCAACCACAGCTTGAAGGGGTGTGTGGAAGATGAATGGGCAGAAAAGAGACTGCCCTCATATCTCACTTTGCCCGCAGAAAAAGTAGGTTTCTATCGTCTCTTCCGTTTGGTTCATCACAGCATTCAGACTTTTTTTTTAGCATTCAGACTTTTAAAAATAAATTTGCTTGAGTCACTTCTCTGCTCGAAACCCTCAAATGCCTTCCCTTGGCCCTTAGAAAAAAAATTAGCCTCCTGACCATGACTAGCTAGGTCCTCCCTGACCTGGTCTTCACTCCCTGTCCAGCCTCATTGCACCCAGTCCTTCCCCAGCTGACTCCGCTCTGGCTCCACAGCCCGCCTCTGGTTCCCCGAACCACCTTCTAGCTCATTCCCACCTCTCAGGCTTTGTCCCGGGCACATCTTCATGGGAAGCTCCATTCAGGTTTCGGTTTCAATGTTGCCTGCTGAGAGCTCAGAGAGCCCTTTCTGGACTCTCCTAGATCTTACTATGGTTTCATTGTTCTTCATCATTTCATTTGTACATGTCTGAAATGATCTTGTTTACTTGCTTGCTGACTGTCTAATTGGAATAGAAACCTCAAGACAGAAAGGGTTGTTTTGTTTACCACTCTACCCCACCCCAACCTGCTGGAGAAGACTCCTGAGCATCCCTTGGATGGCAAGGAGATCAAACCAGTCAATCCTAAAGAAAATCAACCCTGAATATTCATTGGAAGGACTGATACTGAAGTTCCAAAACTTTGCCACCTGATATGAAGAGTTGACTCATTGGAAAAGACCTTAATGCTAGGAAGGATTGAGGGCAAAAGGAGAAGAGGGCAACAGAGGATGAGACGGTTGGATGGCATCACTGACTCAATGGACATGAGTTTGAGCAAATACACGGAGATAGTGAAGGACAGGGAAGCCTGGGGTGCTATAGTTCATCGGGTCACAGGAAGTTGGACACGACTTAGTGACTGAACAACAACAACTAACCCCACCTGGCACATGGCAGGCACTCAACTGTATATATATTTAACACATCTGTCTTTAGACTCAAGGAGTACTATAGCTAGAGGGGCCCTGGATAACAGTTTATGCATATTCCCTCCTGCTTTAGAAAAGGGGGCTCAAGGGGGGTCAAATGACACGATCAACAGTAGATGGTATGGACTGTCAGGCTGGCATTCATATGGGGTCTTTTCCCAGACTGATACATCACTTTTAATGCAAACACATCATTAACACTTACCAGGAAGGCAAGCAGCTGAGATTTAAAGGAATACCAGGCAACTGGGGCTTTAGAAGCACAAACAGAAAGAGCAGCTACTTGCCTTGTTGGTTCGAGGTTAGCTATGCAGCATGCATACCCAAACATACTCTGTCTTGCATAGAATATTGTTAAAAATGTAATTCATCCCTAAATTTCTCTTTTCCCTATGACAGTAGGCTCTGAGGTTTAAAGGACATTCATGTCCGGTCAGAAAATATGCCAAAGGATTCTCAAAGGTAGGAAAAAACTTTAAGAAGCTTGGAGAAGCCCCTGCCCTTTCTCCCATGCTCAGTACCCAAGCTGGGTGCCCATAGGAAAATTATGTCTTCTGCAATAAACCTTTGGTTATATCAGGCAATACCTCTGTGTACTTGCAAGACCCTTATTTATTCAATGGACAACCTAGATTAGAACCTGGAAAGTTTTGTCCTGACTTTGAGCCTGAACACTGACAGGTTGGAAGAGGGAGCATTTTGGCTACATTAATAATCTCCAGGCATGTCAAGATTGGGTAAATATTATTTGCAAGTGAAACATCTCTCTAACTGAGGGCCAAGTTTATACAAATCAATTGTATTCTCAGCCGAGAGCAACTTGCCTCTCTGTCTTCTATCCATCCCAGAAAATTCTGAACTTAAGAGTGATGCCCTGTTCCCTGTATTGACCTGAGCACCTCTGTTTGCCACAATGAGTCTGCTGAAATCAGGCTCCCTGTCTACGCAGCCTCTTTACCCCCACCCTAGCATTGAACCAGGCTCATTGTCACACTGCCCTTGACTCTCCTTTCTCTTTTTCCCATCTCCAGTTTGGGGCTCATGCCATTTGTCTCTGCAAAGCCTTCTACTGTCTCTCCACCTGGCCAAATCCTGGCCTTCCTTCAAGGAAGGAGACTCTCAGGTTCAACCTCTTTCAAGAATCCACCTCCAGTGTTTCTCCATCTCCAAAGTGGGATGCAAAAGAAAATCAGGTAGGAAAATCATAAAAAAGTCAATCTCTATATTTTATTTCATCTTGAATTTCTATTTTCATATATTTTCTAATGCCTAATTACCACCCTAAAGATGACAATAGTTATAGCAGCAATGGATGTACTGGGCACTGTTCATAGGCATTTCAAGGGATTAAATTCAGTTTAATTTTGTAGCAATAGGATAGTAGGTACCATTATTAGCACCTTTTAGAGGTATATGGGGCTTCCCATGTGGCTCAGCGGATAAAGAATCCACCTGCAATGCAGGAGATGCAGGAGACGTGGGTTCACTCCCTGGGTTGGGAAAATCCCCAGGAGGAAGGCATGGCAATCCACTCCAGTATTCTTGCCAGGAGAATCCCATGAACAGAGGAGCTTGGTGGGCTATAGTCCACAGGGGAGCAAAGAATTGGACATGACTGAAGCAACTAAGCACGCATGCATGCATCTGTGTATGATTTACAAGTGAATTTATGAATATATATAAATTGAGAATACGTGCACTGTCAGTTGTCCGTGGTCAAAAACACCACTATTCTGGTCTTCCAGCCTTCCTCCATTTTTGGGGGCACCCCCACTTCGGTGGGTACCCCCTACTTCTGCAAGTATTCTGTTACTTTTGTCATTGTGTGGGTACCCCCACTTCTTCAGGTAGCCCCCTACTTCTGCATGTACTCATCCAATTCTGTGGTCATACCCTCAAGGCCTGTGAGTGTCCCCCACTTCTTAGGGCACCTAGAAATTGCACGATCTCCTTGCCTAAATGCTTAGGATGACTGAGAAAGCTAGGAATCCTGAGATGCAGCACTGCTTGGTAAAATCGCCAGCACCCTCATCAGCAGTCACCTTAAGCTTAGCTCGGGACCCTCAGTGCTAATACCCTACGGGTGGATTCTCCCAGTTCCTAACCACTTCTGCCCTCATTTTCAAATGGGCTTAGGGCTCTGCTCCTTTGATTTTATTGCCATTGGGAGGGCTGGCCTCCTTCCCTCCATCTCGGTTTCTCAGTCTCGAAGGAAGAAGACACCACCAGTTTTAAGACCCAGGGGGCAAGACTCGAACTTTAAGCAAAGGAAGGCTGTGCACCACCAGATTAATCCAAGGTCACTTGGGCAGAGGGACCCGGTGCAGGGCCCAGCTGCCCGCACACATCATGACCCATCAGGGGCTTGGCAACAGCACGCCCTTTAATTGAAGGCATTGGGTTTAAATTTGAGTCATTATCGTGCCATATTTCAGCCTTTCGTTTGCCAAACCGCCGGTCAACTTAAACTAAAACATGTTTTTGGAAAAAGATTTTTAGGGGGTGGTAAGAAGTCAGTAACTTGCTGGAAACATTCAAATGGACTTAGGGCTGTAATGCAGAAAAAAATAAAAATGTGCATCGGTTTAGGTTGTGGATGTTCTCTATGGCAGAGGAGCGGAGAGAGTGCGGTTGCAAACTTTTTGTTTGTCCTTCCCCAACCGTTGCACACAAGGGGCAATTCATTAAGGTCATGTGTGCGTGCATGCTAAGTTGCTTCAGTTGTGTCCGACTCTGTGCGTCTCTATGGACTGTAGCCCGCCAGGCTCCTCTGTCCATGGGATCCTCCAGGCAAGAATACTGGAGTGGGTTGCCATGCCCTCCTCCAGGGGATCTTTCCGAGCCAGGGACTGAACCTGCATTTCTTATGTCTCCTGCATTGTCAGCTGGGTTCTTACCACTAGCACCACTGCCACCTGGGAATCCCCTTTATTAAGGTCAGGAAATTGCTATTCAAGGTTCTTCCTGGTCTAAAGGCAGCATCTAGAGTTACCAAGTACTTGGCCACATTCTCATGCCATAGAGAGAGCTGGGAGGACCAAAGATCATTCTGGCATTAAAGTGTTAAAGCCCTCTCTTGCACTCATGCCTCAGTGTGTCTTGTTTAAAAACTTATTATGCAAAATATAAGTTGGGTTCCCAAGCGGTTTCTGGGCTGGTTGGCAAACTTGAAAACACGCTAGCATCAACTGGTGGATAAACTTAAGTAGCAATGCCAAGGTACCAGCTTCAGCTGATGAACTCGAATGCACTAGAGGTGGGCTTCCTAGGGAAAAATGTTTCACAGGTGCTTCTAATGTGCAACTGTGTGTCTTCTGGAGACCTACTTTGCTGGCCTCTCTGTGCCCTGGATGGGTTAGTCAGCACTTGTGTTTTCCTGGTTACAGTTCTAACCCCACCACTGGCCCATCTCCTGGAATCTTCATCAGCTCCCTAGGGGAATTTCCAAAATGTGTTGGTCTTGAGGCATGGTGTAAACCCATTTTTGAAAAAGTGACCTTTCATAAGTGGGTAAGTTTCTGCTTTTAGAGATTTTAAACCATCTTTAAAAACCACAGTTAAAACTGTGTTTAAGCCATTGGTGGTATGGAGAGAAGTGGGTAGAGGCAATGAGTGTAGCCTAAAGCCAATTAAGCAAAGGTACAAACGTTATATAAAAACCTCTCCAATTTATCATCAAATTTCTGATTCTAAAAGTTCCACAAAATTTTCATGCTATCTGATAAAAATCATAACACTGAGATAGGATTGTTGGCCATCTTTTTCATTCCCTCTGCCTGTCTCTTTTATGGAGATTGATAGCCAGTATGAATACGATTCATTTTTTAAAATGTACTTTGTCTTTAAAGAGGTTAAACAAATTTGAAGGCGTCAAAGTTGATTCTTCTGGTACTGAGGAATCATTGTAGTATTAAGAAACCATTAGGCCAAAGCAGTAGGATGAGGATAAAACACTGGCAAGCTACTTTGCAAAGTTGCTTTAAGGATAAGAAGACTATTTGAGAACAACTTAAGTGTCTTAAGTTCCTTAGAAGAAAACCCTCAAAATGTGGTGCCTATCATTAAAATGTTTAAGCTCTTTATAAAAATAACATTTCTCAAATTACAGAGGACTCTAACAGTGAAGAGGAAAAAAAGATTATTCTTTCCAAAATAGATATTTTCCCCCTCTTTCTGAACCTAATAACAGAAAGCATTCAACAGTTTCTTTAACTTCAAGATTAGGAGATTGTGCTCATACTGTTAGACACAAGTTCTTCATGCTGAGTTTTAATCGAGAGCAAAGGGCATGATTCTCCAGGTATTTTTTTTTTAAGTAGAAAATCATTTTTTTTTATCAACCAAATTGAAAAGGTCTTTCAGGGAGAATAAACAATAATGTTTTAAACACACAAGAAGATTTAATAGTCAACTAGTCTAAAAATTAAGTCTGGAAAAGCTTACCAATTATAAAATCTTGTCATAAAAGTCAAAAATATTAATTGAATTCCCAGAAATAAAATTGCCTTGTGTGATCAATTAGAGTTGACTCTTATAAACAGTAATTTTGACAGGTAGGTAATAACAAATATTAGTAGCTGACTTTGACTAACATATTCCGGTCTGCAGAAAATTTCCATGTATGTTACTGAGTTTCACAGCTACTCTGTGAAGTTAGGTTATTCTAAGTCCTTCTGACACTTGGGAGCGTGAGGGTGAAACAACGGAAAGACGTGGAGCTGAGATCTGACCGCAGGCCACTTTACTTTCAGTCCTTTGCTTGTGTGGAGCTCCTCCTTGTCGCAGCTAAAGAGTGTGGACTTTAACTGCCGGTTTCAGATTTGGGTATCTTCGCTTATGTAGCTTTGTCACCTTGGACAGGTCATTTTACTTCTCTGTACCTCTCTCTTTATGTAAACAGAGAATAAAAGTACCTACACTTTACATGGTTAATGGAAGGCTAAGAGGTATCAGTGCACACAATTGTTTGAACTAGATCTCCACAATTCAACTCCTTTGTTCCTTTGCTTTATCTTATTTCTTGGGGAAAGGAGAACAGGTAGAAAGGAGAACCATCTAAAAATTAACCATATGCTGATCAGTTTGGGATCAAGACATCAGATCTGGGAGATTGGAAACTATTCACTTTGTTAGTGACAAGTTCCAGGTCTTCCTGGGCCTGACTCCAACCAGCCTGCACTGAGTTGTGGGCCAAAATGACCTCCCAGAGTCAGCAGAGTCACACTGAGTGACATGAACATTTCATCAGAAAGGTCTCTGATTGTTATCCCTTTTGGTCTGGAATAAGGGTTCATCTGAAGAGCAGACAGATCTGATCATGGGCCCAGCTCAGAGCTTCTAACCTACAAGAGGCCTGGGTGTGTGTGTGTGTGTGTGTTTTAAAATCAGGTCAGTTGGGACAGCCAGGCCTATATCTGCCCAGATGACAGGTGAACGATCCAGGCCTCAAGGGGGCTTGAATGTCATCGCTCTGGCTGAGCCTTTGCAATCATCTGACTCACCGACACGGCACCGAGAAGCACAACAACCCAGGAAAAAGAAAATAAAAACCCGACCGACCAACACCCATAGGGGTAAACTGCCTCCTAATTCTGATCCTAAAACCCAAACAGCTGCTACCTCCCGGATGGAACCGCTGACAACACCACACAAGGGAGCTTAGGGGGAAAAACAGCCACCAAGCAATTAAAAAGAATCAGTAACTTGAAGGTCATGGTTAGGCTTAGCTTGTTTTACTACCTTCATCATCACTATTTTGCTAAAGCTCATTAATTTTTTTTTTCACCCCAACGCAGGGTTTAAAATAGGAAGCAACTGACCCAAGTGGGTAGTTTCAGGCTTGCAGTGAACCTGGGACTGAATATTGTCATCACGTGGCGGTGGAGGGGTGGTGGAAGGGAGTCAGGGAAACAAGGTTCCAACGTGCCTGAACACCCAGCTTTGAGGCTTACACCAGAAATGTCTTAAAAGTTCACACAGAGTCAGCTACAATTGGGCAAGGAGGAAGGCCAGTGAGAATGACCAGAGGGGCATAAAATTTTTAAAACAAGCCAAGGTGCTTTACAACTTGTTTTCTGCTAAATTCTCTCTGGCTAATGTTGCTGCCAGAGCCCATGCTGCCCGCCCTGTGGCTCACATGAGGGATTATGGCGGTCCCTGTCTGGGGCTGCCAATCACAGGCACGTCTTAACAGGATCCATATGGAACAGAAGTCCATCCGGGGAAGGGGAAGTTGAGGAGTCCATTTTCTGCTTTCCTCAAGATGCCCAGGGTCCTAAAAAGTTACTTTTATTCTTATCATGCAGGGGTGGGGGTGGGGGCTACTTCAAGACAAGCTAAAGAGACACTTCAACTTGAGAGTCTGGGTAATCTACAGAGACTTACCCGTACAACATAGTTAAATCTTCTGGAATCCAGAATGGCAGTTGAAAAGTCCAGCCTGTTGAAAGCTTCCCCCAGAGTGCAGTATCCATGGCGCTGAATATGAAAACAGGGGGTGCAGAGGTCAAGTTCTAGAATGATCTGCCGGGACTCTGCCGACCAGCTGGGTGGCTGTCTCAGGTAACCTGCTCCTTTCCTGCACCATGATCAGCTCTTGCTGGGAACCTCCACCCCCCTACCCCTCACCCCCGTGAGCCACAAAGATGGGTGGTTCAGCAGACAGTTGCTTTAGTCAGTGACTGAAGTCATGATGTGTACCTCGTGGGCCCTTGTCCTCCGCATGCACTTGCTTGTTGAGGAATGGTTGGGAGATGGATATGTGATATATGTTGATCACGGGAACATACTTCTGGGGGGAGAATTAACCCTGCCTGTGTTAGCTCTGTCTGCCACCCTGCCTCACGTCTCTAGGGCTTTTCTCACTGTGATCATCAGAAGTGTTTTTAAGGCTTCACGAAGGAGCCAGGAAGTTTTGGTCTTTCCCCTGTGAATGCGCAAGGCACTGAGGGTGGAAAACCCTGACTCACAGCCCCAGCTCTACTCCTAGTACCTGGGTGGTCTCGGGTATATCACTGTCTCCCTCTCAGGGCCTCAAATCACAGAGGGAACTAGTTCTCCAAGGGCCCTGACAGTGACAGAAATTCTATCAATCTACCATGCAAATTTAGATCTTACCACATCGTGTTCTCTTCTGCATCTTGTTTGCGCAGTGTCGCACCAGGCAGGCACAAACACTTCTGCTGTGTTTAGTAAGTAAACCTCCAGGGCTAAAATGAACTGAGTTGAAGTCTAAAACTGATGTTAGAACAAAAGGGAGGCACTGTCCTGAGGGAAAGGCTGGAACTTTATAACAGTACATTTGAGATGGGAATATTCATCTCCATAAAGCACTTTTACAGTCATCATCTCACTGAACAACTGGGGAGTCCACCTAGTGACTTTTGCCTCTATCTCTGTAGCCCCAAACTCTGATGGTTGGCTAGGCAGTGGGCTGCAAGCTACCACCACCCACACCCAAGGAGACAGTCCTATATTCTCCCAGGGCAGGTATAAAACTAAGCATTCTCCTTAACAGATGAGTGCTCACCTCTTTAGTACTTCCTTTGTGAACATAGATCCATTTTTCTTGGTGGAAATCTAAAAAGACAAACAAAAAAACCCAATAGCTTTAAAATTTACAACATGCCCAAGATTTTGCATTTATTTTTCATTTATTCCAAAGTGTTAACAAGTTTTGACAGAAAATACAAAGACTCTACTGACAGTCTAAGGGGATGCAAATGCCTAATTTCTGCAGTGTATAAATACCAGAGTTATAATTTACTTTGTTGAAGGCATTTCAAGTCTTTGATACTCAGATCGAGTATACCAAAGCTCCAAATTAAAGAAAAAAAATCTAATACCCAAGTACAAGTTGGTGTTAAATGCCAAGCCTACAAGTTAAACAACGCCTTCAAGAGTAGAAATAAAACAGATAACATGAGAAAGCCATGCAGTACAGATGGAATCAACTAAAGATCTGTAATTCCTGCTTATTAACAGAAATTTAGACTCTCTGTTCATACATCCAGCATCTAGAACTGTTACTAGTATTTATACAAGTAAAGGGGGGGGGGGGGGGGAAATGTACATTCAAAGCCTCAAAACCCAGTTCCAAATGAAAGCACACACTGCTGGGCTGACCATATTACTGAATAATAACTAAACTGTCAATATAAGTGACAAGCTGGGAAAAAACACCCCAACTAGCAACTGACTTATAAACACAACTATAAAGAATACATTAATCTCACTCCTAAAACGCACAACCACGTTTTTGAGTGCAGAGATCCCTGTAACCTCTGTCAATGACACAGTCAATGTGAAAGCCAATGCCAAACACGTGAGGTGTGATTCCCGCCCCCGACCGCCCCCGCTCCCGCCCCAAGAACCAATCAAAACGATCTACAGACAGCTTTCTTTCTTAAGTTCAAAACAAACAGCTTACACTGAGTTTTGGTTTTGCTATTCAGCATGTCCTTCTTTCTCTTCTTGGCTGCAACGTCATAGTTCAGGCTGTTGAAAAGATTCTCCTTATTGTATACTTCCTTGCTGCAGTAACTAGGAATAACAAGACCAGAGGGGATGAGCTGTAACAGTTATACTTTAACATGAGCTGTTTCTATAAATAACTCACTGCAGTTATAAAACTCAATCATATGTGCTCCTCAAACAAAGCAATAAAATAATCACTCAAAAGAAGTCTGCACAGGCCCAAACTTGCCTCTTTTAGGAAGAAAATAGTGTCACATCTCTATGGAAGACAGGGATGGGGACTTCTACTCATTTTGAATGCCCAACGGTGTTTGCCATTGTATTAGATACATAGTTCTGCACTCTTTAAGAGCCACCCAGGGTACAGCAACATTATTTTAAGCAAAAATTATGAATGGGTGGGGAGGGAGGAAGAGGAAGGGCTACTGCTATCACTATAATATACAATATTTTCATTTTGCAAAAATCATCCACCTCAAGCTGCTTTAAAAAAAAATAGCTTTATGGAGATATGATTCACATACCATATCTTTGACCTATTTATTTATTTTTAATTAACTTATTTTTTAATTGAAGGATAATTGCTTTACAGAATTTTGTTGTTTTCTGTCAAAAATCAACATGAATCAGCCATAGGTATACATGTGTCCCCTCCCTCTTGAACCTTCCTCCCATCTCCCTCCCCATCCCAAGCTGCTTTTAACTAGCATGCTCCCCTCCTGTCTTTAAAACATTTACAGAAGTCTGACTTATAGACTGTATTTCTAGGAGGTGTTCAGCGTATAGGATTAGTTGTTTAGGTTTCATATCATTCCTTGACTAACACTAGACATCATGTTGTGAGGTGAAGACCTTGAGTCCTAAATGAAACAAGCTGAATTTACAATTCACACATCTGTTAGGGCTGAAAAGACAACTGGTCAATTCACAGGTCACTAAACAATGTACAGTTTCACCTTGGGTTGGGGCATATTTCCTTCAGTAAGCTTAGCTGTCTCTGGGGGGCTGATGGAGTTCTATTATGTAATGGGACTTGAGAGGTAAATCTCCAAAAAGTTTCCGCAGAAGAAATGCAGGAGAAATATTGAGAAGATACAATGAAAAGATCCCCTTACCCCTACTTCCCAATTCCCATGGGGTATGCGTATGCCAGGCAGGATTTTTATTTTTTCAGGCAAGATTTATAATGTCAACCAGTAAAACATCAACTGGTTTTTTTTTTTTTTTTTACTTACATCAACCATATATTAGAGCCCTTTAACTTTCTGAATTAAATTGTGATTTGATTTATATCGTTTGGACCAATATCTGTTGGATAAGATGAGGCACACCTGCACTTCTACATGTTATGAGTATTATGTAAAAGAGAAAAGAGGGGTTGAAAAACAATCTCCGGTATCCTATTACTATCAATACAATGATCTCTCCAGTACTTCAATAAGTACAATAAGTATCTTGCTAACATGCTTACACGTGACAGCACCAACAATATACTCAGTGTTTCTGGACCCAGAGGGATAGGCTAGATGGATAATCAGTCATTTGTTAATCTTCCCTCAGAAGGCCAAGCTTAATACCATTTATTGAACTTCCTAATATCATTAGCCCTCTCCTTCTCATCCTGGGATACAGGATACTTTGAGGTTTCAGCGGGTTTACTGTAGAAATGCCCTGTCTTAGGGAACACTAAGTCTTACTGAGCCCAGGGTGAATGTTTTGGGCCTGGCTTTGTGTCACACGTGAGTGTGTATTTGCTTGCACAGCTCTAGGGGCACAAAACCACTGAGCAGCCAGCTGCCCTGCGCCAAGTTCAGCAGGGTAAGAGGGGCAGAAGAAACAGAGAGCGGAATTCGGAGTCCTTAGAGCTAATTTAAGAAATTTCTGTCAACGCTGAGGAGAAGGGAGGAAAATGGAAAGTCACTTGACTGGTCCATGATGTACCAAAGCTGAGAACAGCTTTAGAAAACAAAGTGGAGGCCATTTTGTGTAAAAATATCACACGAAGACTTATTTTTAAAGGAAACACACACTGGCACCATGAGCAGACACCTACAGCCTGGATTCCACACAGAGAGCACCACAAAATGAAGCTGTCTTATTCTCAATCACACATTTAAGGGTTAGTGGAGCATTTTTGGAGCCTGGGCCATAGATGGTGACCATTCCTTAGCAATGTTAAATATTTATCTTTCATCTTATTCTTTTCTAATTGAAAACATTCCTCAAAGGAATTTGAGCACTTGCTTTCCTCAGAAATAACAATAACCTGCTTTAAGCCCGAGTGACTCATTTCCAAAGCTAGTTTAAGAAGAATTGGACATAATTGATGGCGCTCTCCCATTGGAGAATGTAGAAAAGCTTTAACCAAAGAGAAACCCTGCACTTTTTCACTTAGGTTTTGGACCTCAGAGGTAGGGCCTTGAAGGAAGAACTACGGGGTTTATTTGTGTTGCCTGCTTATATGTTTTCTTTTAAGCAATAATATATTCAGTTAGAGGCTATTTTGAGAGTTCAATTATGTCCATTTCAAGAAAATGCAAAGCCAATGGAAAATTACAACTGAAATTTTGAACAAGAAAAGCCATCATCATTTAGGAACCATGACTTTTTTTTTTTTTAATAAGCAAAACCATTTAAAGAGGCTGTCTTCTTCATTAAATGCAATAGTAACCAGTAACTTGCTATTTTATAGTCAGTTCTAACTAATCTTGATTTTTATAGGCACAGGCCTAGAATAAGAAAAAAAAGACCTCTTCCAGCCCTGTACTGTCATCACACACATACCAAGATACTTAAAGACAACTTTAGAAAAAATGAAAGATTTCAAAATAAGTGCATTTGGCAGCAGAGACAAAGGGAGGGAAGAAGAAGAAAAAAAAGAAGTCCTATTTCTCATTTGTAATTGACCATTTGGAGAAAGCTGTGGCCTACTCCTAAGGCTTAGTTGTAGATGAAGGCCAATGAGAGTTCTAGGCTAATTTGCTCCAATACATACCCAAACTGTCAGACTCACAGGGCGAGAACCCCATTGTTGAGGCAAAACAAACAGCCTAGTGTATGAAGCCCTGAGAACACTGCCTTGTACACGGTAAACGCTCATAAAAATCTTAACTATTATTTTATTTGTTTATTCACTATTTTATTTGCTTGTTTTTATTTGTGCACCCAGGGCACCAGGGTAAACTTCCTGCTTCCTGGTTCAGCCTTAGCTGTACTTTTGGAGTTTTCAGAGGCACCACTGCAGGCTTGCAGAAGAGTGGCCCAGGCTCAGGGAGCTGAGATTACTCATCTGGGGGGTGGGGCGGGGCAGGGCTGGGGGTTATTGGTGAGCAGGATTGCTTCCGAGGTGGCTCAATCACCAGTTCCTTGAAGCCTTGGATCGCCCTAATTCCTGCTGAACTCTTTCCTTGAATTTTCTTCATCTGCCCAAATGTAACACTTGCCATTCCTCTTAGGTAGTTTCAACTTTTTCACAAGGCGCCCTCCTTGAAGTTTATCTGAAATCCTCCCTTGATCTCAGTTCAGGGCACTTAGCTGTGATGGGGTTTTGGAACATTCTGCTGCTGGAAGAAGACAGGGCCGGGGACACAGACAGAATGGCCAGCAGGGTCCAGAGAAGGTGCTCTGGGCAGAGAAGCTGTGGTCCACACGCAAAAATCCCCATGGTCCCCAGGTTGCAACACACCAAAGGCACCCTCACCCCAGCTGCCTCCCCGCGCCCCCCCCCCACTACTCTTGTCCAGGCAGCTCACAGAATGGGAGGTGGAATCAGACTAAGTGCCTGAGGCCTCTTTTGCAGGCCTCCGTTGCACATCCACCCCCCTCCCTCTTTTTCAAAAGGGCCTGCCTTTTGTTTTCTCCTAACAGGAGAGGCATTCAGCTTCACCTGAGTAGGTAGGCTGGCAGCCCAAACCTGACATCACAGGGCAACATCACCAGGACTGAAAACAGGAGGGATATTTGAGCCTGCAAACCCGGGTCTCAGAAGGCCAACAGCTTTGAAGAAATTGGCAGACTTCTCATGTGAAGTAGGGAAGGGATTGTTTACAATTGCTGGGAGAAAAAAAATACTCTGCAAACAAATAGGCAGCTGCTTTGCTAGGAGCTACCAAATGAGTCCTCAAATCTGACTCATCCAAAAGCCCCAAGTGGTCACTAAATGGATCACCATTTGTCATGATGGTGGTAAGGTGGCAGTTCTAGCTCAGATGGCCTGAAAAGCGAGGAAAGAAAGGAGTTTCAAGAAGGGGAGAGAGGGGTGGGAAGCTAAGGGCAAACTTTCGTGGTAAGGTAAACCTGTCTCCAGGTCTCCCCTACTATGGAGAGAGAGGCACCACTATTCTAAATAGGAGTGACACCAGCTTATCTCCCAGAGCAGATTCAGTGTGAATGTTTATGCCAAGCAGAGCCTCTGATTTGGAAACTCTCCTGCTGAACCCACTGGTCTGTCTCCCACTGAGGAACAGCCTACGCTTGTATCTGGGTGAGCCGCTGGGACACAGCTAAGCAGACCATGGCTGCAGCTCCCTAGAAGAATCCAAACTATCACCTCAAAATAAAGTCCAAAATATTAGATCCTCACTTCTTAGGAATGAGGAGGAAGGGAGGAAGGAAGGAAGGAAAGAAGCTTCCATTCCTACTATACTAAAAAAGAAGCTTTTAGTCCAGGGAGAAAAATTTAGGCCAAATAGGCAACTAGAGTCCCTAAAAGAGTCTAGAGACAGCAGTTGGTCTTTTTATTTTTCCGTAAATTTTCTGAGTTTCTATAAGTAAGATTTCTTTAGAGTGCTCCCCAAACTCCCCAGGGACGACCTCAAAGTGTCTTTAAAGTAAAGGTCAATGTGCTCTTGTCTTCCCTGGCAGACCCCCAAGACTAATTACTTTTATTTTTTTCCACTGGAAAACAAAAAGTGATGCTTCACAAATCACAAAGAGGTGCGGGGCCCTGGAGGTCAGGACGCTGAAATAACCGTATTTCCTTGATAGTTTTTGTAAAATTGAGTGCCAGGGGCTCAGCCAAACAACCACTGGTAAACCTGAGTGGAAGCTGGCCCTCCTACAGGATTCTCCACCGAGGTCAGTGTAAGGGCTGGGGGTGGGGAGCAGTGGTTTTCACCAAAGGCCACGGGTTAAGTCACCCAAGGGTGAGCAGGTTGCACTGATCCCCTCTGGGCCAAATGGCAGCGATGTGGATGCCAACTGTGGTGATGAGGGCTGACAGACTCCAGGCCGTCTAACTCCTGAGTCGCTGCTTCTGTGTTATTAAACGGGGTGGAGGTGGGGCATCAGGCTCCTCGGAAACTCAGATTTTCCACCACACTGACAGTTCAGGTGGAACTTGACTCCAGAGGCTCACCCAAGCCAGGTGGACTTTCTGCAGGGGATGGGCATCACTTGAAATGGGGGCGCACGCACTACTCAAAGAAAACGACGGAAAGGGCCCCTGAGGAAACAGGTGCAAAGACGCGGTCCTCCCACAGGCCGAGGGCTTGTGGGGTTCTCAGCCCGCCTCCCTCCCCTCCTCCGCAGCTCTGCCTCCTCGGGTCTTTACCGTCGCTCTGCCAGCACGGATGCCCCAGGGACCATCTGGTCGCCCCTTCCTGGTTACTCATCCTCCCTGCCCACTCTGTGGTCGTCTGTGCGTGGGAAGAGCCTGGAGGCGCGGCGGGCAGGACCCGTGTCCAATCCTGTCTCAGACTTGTGCTCAGAGCCCCGCCACCCCAGGGTCCACCCCAGGGTGAAGGTCATGCGACCCACTCGCCGGCGTTCACCCCCCACCCCCACCCCCCACGCAAATCGCACGACGCTGGTGTCCTTTAAGGCAGTGGACCCTTGAAGTTGGGTCTAAGTTTTAGCGTTTGGGGATAAGATCAGTTTCTCAGAGGGACCAGGATTCTGTAAGAAGTGCCCACTTGGAGACGCTGACCTTGAACAATAAGAGAAACCAAACACTGGTGCTCTGGCGACATCTCTGCAGAAACCCGGGATAAGTCACTTCCATCCTTCTGGTCCGGGGCTCCCTCCTCACCCTGTTCCGGCCTGCCTGCGTCCCATTCACCCGCCCCCGACTCCGAGAGGCCAGCCAGAGTCTGTCCACCGCAGCTGAAGTTGGTGGCGACCCCCTCACCTGCCGAGGTCGCTCACGAAGCTGCCGCTCTTCTCGTCCAGGAAGCGTTTCCAGCCATCCGCTGTCTTCACCCAGCTCTGCCCCGGCGACCGCCAGTCCTGCCCGAGGAATGGCATGGCACTGCCGAGGGATGCGACGGATGGGCGCGACGGACTGATGGACGGGGACCTGCCTGGCGGCCTCGGGGGCGCGCCTGCCCTGGGCGGCTGCTCGGGGGTACTTGGGGGCCGGTGAGGGAGCGGCTGCGGGATCCGGGGGTGCGGAGCGAGGTGCCGGCGCTCGCGGAACGCACGGTAGAGGGTCGCGGGGCGCGCGAAGCTCGCTGCAGTGCAGCGCTGCGGTCCGGGCCGCCGTATTTATCTTGGGCCGCCGGCCGCGGCTCTTTGTTGCCGGAAGAGCCGCCTGCTCTTAGCCCGGCCCCTCCAGCCCGGAGGCCACGTGGCTTTGTTTATAGGCTCGACTTGTTTTCCGCGGCGCCCGCGGCTCCAGCTCTTCTGGCTGTTGCACAACCGCTCGCCGATGGAAACTTGAAGCCGCGCTGCGGGGCCGAGGCTCCCACTGCCCTCTCCGCCCCGGGCCCCTCTGCGCCCCCTTCCCGCACGCAAAGAGCGCAGCTGCTGCGGCTCGAGCGCGAGGCAGGGCGCTCGGGGAAACTGCACCCAGTCCTCCTGCAGCTCCCGGCCTGGCGAGGTGCGGGGAGGACTAGGCCCGGGCGGCGTCTGGATCGCTGCGGATTCGGGGTGGGGGGAAAGGAGGCTCCCCGCCTCCCAGCCCCGAGCTGTGACAGTCGAGCCCCGCGGTTCCAAGCGGCCTTGCGGGAGCTGACCCGGCACTGCGCAGCCCGGAGCCGGGTAGCGGGGTGCAGCCTCCTGGCCTCTCTCACTGCCTAGACCTCGATCTCCTCGGTGGAGGAAGGGATCCGCCGTGAGGCGGGGATGGGGAGGAGGAACTCCTCCCTCTGCCTTCGAACTGTTGAAGAGTCTGCTGTCAGACCTGTCCCCCGGGTGGCAAAGGAAGGAGGAGGAGGCCGGGCGGCGGCTGGTCCCCGGGCGGTGGGAGTGGAGAGCAGGGACCGTCCCCTACCCACTCTGCGCGCCCTGGCTGCTGCGGCGCCCGGCCCCGCACAGCGCAGTCTGGGAGCAGGTTAGACAAGTCCTAGCTCCGCTCGCTGTCCGAGCCTCCCTCTAGGGCGTCGGGGCCTGGGCTTTTGTTCTGAAGAACCTCTAAGCCCCTTCCCCTTCCTTGCTGTTTGGTATCCTCTGGGCTATTAGGCCCTCCTCCGGGAAGAATCAGGCCAGGAGTTTTGTTTTAGTTTTGGTAAGAGTTTCCAGAAAGCCCCTCCGCCCGACTGAAGGGGACTGAAGGAAGTTCGGTCAAAGCCCACAGTGAGGAGGCAATGCCTCCGGAGTCCTAGACCCTCACAGACCTCAGTTTATTCACCTAATCCTCCTAACCGCGAGCAGGGGGTCCAGTCTGGCAGCGATCCAGCCCCTGAGAAAGGTTAAGCCTATGACTTAGCCAGGGTCACAAGGCTTGTTTCTTCACAACCCACTGTACAGTCTGAAATCACCCTGTTTGCTTTTTGGTAATAAGTTTTACCACTCTCTGCAGAATGTAAACTCCGGGGGAGCTCCAGCGTCTTGTTTGGGGAGCATCCCAGCTCCAGCACTTTGCCAGGCTTGGAGACGGCCTTCCATAACTATTTGTCGTATGAGTAGGTGAATGCATATGGGAGGCTGCTGACCTCAGGCTATCATCTTGCTCTTCATGACTTCTAGTTATGGTGCTTTATGATCTGTTCCGTTTGGTGACTGGATTGCAAAGAGTGGTCACAGCAAAGTAAAATCTCCATGCTCAAGAGTTAGCTTCTGCTTGATTCCCTGATACCTCCACAATCCCTCCTCTGCAGCCACCAACTCTTGCTATCTTGAAGGCTCAGAGTAGACAAATTGCGTGTGTCTTGGGAGGGGTACATGTTGGAGGGGAAAGGAGATGTTTTTAATAAAGTCTGTTTTCAAGTAGCCAGAGTTTTCTGATTCAGGTTTTCCACCATAAATAATTTATTAGTGTAGTAATAGTAAAAATAGCTTGTAAAAACACTAAAGAAGGTCCCAAACAAATGATAGTCACTATTTTCTGGCTCATAGATGAGATGGTGTTGGGTCTGGCCTTTGTTGGGGAGAGCTGATACCTGCAAGGGAGCATAATTAAGGGATGTGATTATTAAAAATGCGTGCCAGTTTCACATGAGCTATAGCTCTGTAGAAACTACAGAAGGCAGAAGATTTGAATTCTAATTCTGCTAGAGCAACGTATTGTCTGTCTGACCTGGATGAATGACAAATTCTGGAGGCTCAGTTTTCTCAGCTGTCAGGAAAGAATAGAGCCTATAAATGTCTACCTTTCAGGATTGTTTAGAAAGTATTTTAAATGGGATTATTGTTACCAGTTCTTTTCCCTTTGATTGTGTAATGCCCTCACGTGGCACACGGCCTCTTAATAATATGTAATTCCCTGATTCTTTTTTAAAAGTTGAAATATAGTTGACTTACAATATTATATTAGTTTCAGGTGTAGAGCATAATGATTCAGTATTTTTATAGATTATACTCCATTTAAAGTTATTACAAAATAATGGCTATAGTTCCCTGTGCTGTACAATATATCCTTGTTGAATATCTATTTTGTACATAGTAGTTTCTATCTCTTAATCCTTGACTCCTATCTAGCCCCTCTCCCCACTATTATCCGTTACTTTGTTCCCTCTGTTTTGTCTCTTTCTGTTTTGCTATATTCATTTTTATTTTTTAGATTCCACATATAAATGATAAAATATTTGTGTTTCTCTGCCTGACTAATTTCACTAAGCATACTATCTTCTGGGTCCATCCGCATAGCTGCACATGGCAGATTTTTGTTCCTTTTTTATGACTGAGTAGTATTGCATTGTGTATATACACCACACCTTCTTTATCCACTTGTCTGCTGATGGATACTTCTGTTGCTTCCATATCTTGACTATTGTAAATAGGGCTGCTATGAACATTGGGGTGCATGTATGTTTTCAAATTAGTGTTTTCATTTATTTTGGATATATTGCCAGGAGTGGGATTGCTGGATCATAGGGTAACTCTTATTTTTAGTGTTTTGAGGAACTTCCGTATTGTTTTCTAGTACTAGTACTAGTACTAGTTTACATCCCCACTAACAGTGTACATCCATATCGTCATCAACATTTGTTATTTTAGACTTTTTGATAATAGCCATTCTGATAGGTGTGAGTGATATCTTATTTTTGTTTTTATTTGCATTTCTCTAATAATTAGTGATGTTGAGTATCTTTTCATGTGCCTGTTAACTATCTGTATGTCTTCTTTGGAAAAATGTCTACTCAGATCTTCTGCCTGTTTTGTTTTTTTTTTAATCACATTGTTTGTTTTTCTGATATTTGAGTTGTATAAACTGTTTACATAATTTGGGTATTAACTCCTTGTCAATAGTATCATTTGCAAATATTTTCCCTTGTTCAGTAGGTTGTCTTTTCATTTTGTTGATGATTTTCTTTGCTGGGAAAAAGTTTTTAAGTTTAATTAGGTCTCATTTGTTTATTTTTGCTTTTATTTCTTTTGCCTTAGGAGATAGATACAAACAATCTTGCTACCATTTATGTCAAAGAGTGTTCTGTCCATGCTCCCTTCTAGGAGTTTTATGGTTTCAGAGTTTACATTCATGTCTCTAATTTTGAACTCATTTTTGTGTATGGTATGAGAAAATGTTCTAATCTCTTCCTTTTACATGTGGCTATCCAGTTTTCCCAGCACCACCTATTATTGAAGAGACTCTTTTTTCCAGTGTATATTATTGCTCCCTTCGTTTGTAGATTAATTGACCGTAGATTTATTTCTGGGCTCTCTATACTGCTCCATTGATCTAGGTGTCTGTTACTGCGCTAGTATCATGCCGTTTTGATTATTGTAGCTTTGTAATATGAACTCAGTACTTCCCTTATTCTTAACACTGATTCTGGCCATGTAGCTTGCTTTGGCCAGTGGGATGCCAGGGGATGTGATGCGAGCAGAGGATATCATGTGTGTGTTTGTCTGATTGGGCTTGTCTTCTTGTACTTCTACCAAAACCATGACAAGAGAATACTCAGAGTAGCCACTGCTTCTCAAGCCTGGGTCCTAGAATGCAACACGTAGAACAGACAACCCCACTTGTCCCACAGATATGGTAGCAAGAAATAAATATTTATTTTTGAATGCCACTGTGATTATTGTGGTCTCTTATTACACAGAATTCTTGTGTCAGTTGCTGACTAGGGTTGAGTAGATAAAACTCTATGGAAGTTTTAACTTAAAAAATTTAAGCATAAGTAGGAAATCACAATTTTGGGGTCCTTGACTTTTTGGCTAAGAACTAATCTCAGGAAGCTTCAGTGTTTGTCTCTAGTCCTTTGGCTTTCTCCTTCTGTGACTATCATATCTTAGCTCTGCCATTACTAATGTCTGAGTGACTGCTTTAGATTTCCCACACCATTTAAAATCCAACTTGACACTTTTTCCAACACATGGTTTCCAACCAGGAAGCCTTGTAATGCTGTGAGCCCTTCAAGATAAAGAATGTACTCGGCCACGTCTAGACCAATTACCTTGACTCTGCAAAGGCTGTGGAGTTGGAATCCTTGTCATGACTGAGCAGTTGAGAACCACAAAGACAAAATGTCAGTGTGATGCCTGTGGACTCAAGATACAGAAGCAGAAGGATACTCTGAGAATTTCCCAAGGCCCAGTCTGGGCAGGAGCATGGCCTAGAAGCATGGCCTAGGGGCTTGAGCAGTTCACACAATGCAGGTACCGTGGCTGAGTTCCACTGCACAGATACTGAGCCTCTGCCTTTGCTGAACAGCTTTGTGCAACAGACTGATCAGATCACACGCTGGGTATTCGGTTATTTATCTGTGTTTCTCCCCTATGAGGCTGAGAGCTCCTTGTTGGCAGGGCTGTGTCATCACAGTGCCTAGCATAGTGCTTGGTACATAACAGATAAACCATAAATAACACAGTGAATGTTGAGCTAACCCTGGGATGCTGGTAGTGCCACGTCTTTACCTGCTGACACCTTATTATTTCTAAGGACATGACAGAACAAGGAGGTGGGAGGGTAACATTCCCTAGTCCTGCCCTGCATATCTGAATTCTCCAACAGTGATGCCTTACCAGTTGGTGAGGCAAATAGAGAAGGTGGTGGCTTCCCTCAAAATGATGTTTTCATGCGCTTGTTACCTTGATGGCAGATACTAGCCATACTGAAGATAGTGTGCCAAGAACTTCGCAAATGTAATCCTGTTTAACAATCCTCACAAAAGCCTGTGAGCTAGGTACCATTATTCCCATTTTATAGATGAGGAAACTGAGGCTCAGAAGAGTTAAATAGCCTGTCTGGGATAACCCAGCTAGTATGTGGTGGAACCCAGGCTAGTACCCAGTTCAGTTCAGTTCAGTGGCTCAGTTGTGTCCGACTCTTTGTGACCCCATGAATCGCAGCACGCCAGGCCTCCCTGTCCATCACCAACTCCTGGAGTTCACTCAGACTCACGTCCATCGAGTCAGTGATGCCATCCAGCCATCTCATCCTCTGTCGTCCCCTTCTCCTCCTGCCCACAATCCCTCCCAGCATCAGAGTCTTTTCCAATGAGTCAACTCTTTGCATGAGGTGGCCAAAGTACTGGAGTTTCAGCTTTAGCATCATTCCTTCCAAAGAAATGCCAGGGCTGATCTCCTTCAGAATGGACTGGTTGGATCTCCTTGCAGTCCAAGGGACTCTCAAGAGTCTTCTCCAACACCACAGTTCAAAAGCATCAATTCTTTGGCGCTCAGCCTTCTTCACAGTCCAACTCTCGCATCCATACATGACCACAGGAAAAACCATAGCCTTAACTAGAAGGACCTTTGTTGGCAAAGTAATGTCTCTGCTTTTGAATCTAACTTCAATTCCAACTGGAGCCAGATTGACTGGATTCAAATCATAGTTCCCTCCTGAAATGGCTGTGTGACCTTGGGCAAGTTACTTAACCTCTCTGTGCTACTCTTTCCTCATTTGTGAAATGGGAATGATGACAGTACCTACTTCAGAGGGTATTGTGAGGATTTATTGAAGTAATGTGTATAAAGTACATATAATAGTGCTACCATCAGTAGTAGTTATTATTATTTTCATGCAAAATTTGCTTAAGTGCATTTATGCCATTTCCCTACCAAATTTTAAGTGTTGAGGACACAGAGCACAGCTCACTTAGCTATTTTCCAGATATGAGACAATGTGTCTATTGGAGCAAACTGTACAATGAAATGAAAGTTTACATATTGTTAGTAATTATTTATTGCACTTGAACTCTGGAAGTGGGCCTTATTCTTGTTCCAAAGACTGCGTTTTCAAAGTTAAACCTGGCACAGTTGTAGGCTGATTACTACCATGTAAGGCTGTTTAGAGAAACTGTTTGTAGAGAGAACTGTGAAAAACTTGGTAAGTATAATAAATATGATAAATATGTTTCTAATTAAAAATGACATCTTTTTATAGCTTTGACCGAGGGACTGACTTCTTCTCCCTGAAATGTAATGATATTTTGATTTTTCATAGTTTCTCTTTCTAAAAGGGTGTTTTTTGTGTGTGTGTGTGAAAAATACTTATCAGCAGTAATTGTGAGTTAAAAATAGCTTGTTGGGTTGGGCGGGGGCTGGAATCAACAAGTTTGTTGGCTCAGCCTGTTCAAGTTAGAGTAAATTTTATAAAGGAGGAGTTAGTGTATTTTCAACCTGCTAGTGTTGTCATGAGGATTGTATGTTTAATGCTACAGAAATTTGCATATGACCTTGTGCCTTGGCTGTGTAGGGTAGGGCATCCTTGAAACAGTGTGAAATATGTCTGCTAGGTGTGTTTGAGCAGGAACTGCCAGCTGTGTGTTATTTCTGGGTCCCTGGCTTCCAGGAGTCCTGCCAACAAAATTAAAGTTGGTCGGACACATGTCACTGCAAATATTCTCATTACTTTAATGAGAATCATTTGCTATTCTTCAAATAGGGGCTTGGTTCTGTTTCTGAGAGAGGGTCAAGGACATTTTGCTATAATCCTTCTTTTATAGGTCAACTTTAATGAAAATTCTTTTTTTTCTCTTGATAAGTAGCAGAAAGGATCTGGAGACAAAACTACTAACTTTTGTATAATATAGGGAAATAAATAAAACTGCAACATTTACACCAACAGCCCAGACTTCTAATGTCTTTTTAAAAAATTCATAGATTTAAAATATGTGAATGTTCAATTTTGTTATATTAAAGTTTTATGTTACATTTGTAATGGATATAAAGCTTTAAATACAGTATGAGTGCTTGAAATTGGCTAAAACTGTCTATAGTTCTTCAAATAGTATCTTGAATGGTTGAATAGCAAATCTGAGTTCTGAGATTTCTCCTATGCAAAAGTAGCTCAAACTAAAATTTGCCTAGGCTTTGTGTCTTGTGGTTTACTTACTTATCAGCACTCATGTTCACATAACTTTGTGAGGTATGTGATTTATTCCGTGAATCCAGATGAAGGTGAAGAAACTAATGACCCAGATGAAGAGACTAATGCTCGGGTATGTTAACCACTTACTTGAAAGTCTGCTGATAAAAATGAGAACCAACTTTTAGAGGTTACCGAGTCCACTTCCAAAGAAAAGAAAGTCACTCAGGAACACAGAACTAGTTAGTAGCGGTCCTGGGAACCGAGAAACATGATGCCAAGCCAATAGGGTCAGAATATTCCATTAACCTTTCGTACTGACCACTGTCCCCGAGAAAAGTAACATTTGAAGCAAAATTCAAACCTTTGCTTTGCACATTCCAATGATTGGATTTTATCAAGAGTTTCATCAGTGAGTTTGGTCCAAAGAATAGAAGGAAAACGGTCACAGGTATTTGAACCCTTAAAGAGACTCCTCTTCAAAGTTAGGCTTCTGGAGAAACAGCAGATTTGAAAAATCAAGTGCCTTGTAAGTCCTTACTTGACCATCAGACTGAATGCAAATGTACAGCTTGTTATATTTTGACAAATTGTAATCAATGCATGTTTGGATTTGTCAACCCTAGTGATTGGAGAAGGGGTTTATGAATTATGGTGAATGTGTTTCCTCATATGAGTCAGCTACTGATTTGTCAAGTCCTGGAGAAGTCACTTAACCTGTTTGGTGTTCAGTTTTTCACATTTGTGAACACATACGTGGAATAGACATGGTTATACAGTTCTATGACATCATTGGTTGAAGGGTGATCGATAACAATCATTACAAATTTTCACTGGGAAATAGGAAAACAATTCTCTGCTGTGCTTTTTCTTGAGTCAGTTGTCTATTTCTGCCTGTCTTAGCCATGGTTTTCCCCAGAGTCTGTAAGTGAATTTTCTTCTCTGATGTGTGCCCGATGCCTGGTGCATAGGAGGTCTCTGTGTATGTACAATTGAATTGCTAAGTCATAGCCTAGAACTGTGGTCTCTGAACTGAAAACTGTTTTACTGTTTGCCTCAGGTGATTCGATAAAAATAAAATGAACCCATGATTTCTTTTAAACAACAGTACATTCATTTCAGGAAGAAGAAGGTAATTTTAAAGGAAGTACAAAATGTTCATCTTTCCCATTTTGACTACTGCCTGAGAAATTCAGTCCCTTAAGAGACATACTATTTTCAACCAGGATTTACTGTTGATAGTAATTTAAGAAATAATTTAGTCTTTTAAACATCTGCTTTGCTAAAAATGGTATTCCATAAAAGCTTTTGCTAAATGTCTTCAAATGGTGTGTTTATTAAAGAGATGGTATGTAAATTAGATTGTTTCTTCTATCAACTAAGTAAAAGGAGTGGTTATCTTTATTCTGTTTTTTGATCATCTTACAGGCTGTAGAATTTATTATAGAATGTCATTAATTCATTGTCTCAGCAAGGACACATCATATCTTTTCTATCTAAAGCAGCTTAGAGAACACAGAGATGACCATTTACTCTCAGAGGGAGTATAGGCCATAGGGAAAGAGAGACACATAAAAATACACTCCTAAAACTGTGTGATATGTGCAGTGATTGAGGTTTGCATGGAAGTCATTGGGACATCCACAGGGAGGGATAAAGCACCAAAGCCAACCTGGGATGGTCAGGCGAGGCTTCCTGGAGTTGCTCCTGGGCTGAGTCTTAAAATGGGAATTCCCTAGTGGCTCAGTGGTAAAGAATCCACCTGCCAGTGCAGGAGATGCAAGTCTGATCCCTGGGTTGGGAAGATCCCCTGCAGAAGGGAATGGCAACCCACTCCAGTATTCTTGCCTGGGAAATCCCATGGACAGGAGCCTGCTGGGCTACAGTCCTTGGGGTCGCCAAAGAGTTGGACATGACTTAGCGACTAAACAACAACAAAGAGCTGATGAAGCAAAAGGAGATAAAGATGGGAGTGGGGTGGCTATGTAGGTGGGGGAGACAGGCCAATGACAAGAGGAGGGGAATGGCACTGGGTGCAGCAAAGTTCAGACCTTGAAGCAGGGAGTGAGGAGAGCTGGGGATGGAGGGCTTGGGGTTGGGGGACATGGCAGAGAGCTCAGTGAGGACTGTTGGAAAGCCTGGGCTTGCTCTAAGCGGTGGGAGCCAGGGAAGAGCTGTCAGCAGGGGAATCTCATGGTTGATGGTGCTGTAGGTACGTATCTCTTGGGTGTCAGAGGGATTAACGGAGAAGCACGTGGGACAGGCGACAGGGGACAAGGTAGGAGGATGTCTCCAGGCAGCAGCTGATGAGCGTCAGAGCCAGGAGAGAGGCAGCTGGGGCAATGAGGAGGGGATGGACTTGAGATGCGTGTAGGAGGTAGACACTGCAGGATTTGGCAATTGATTAGATGCAAAGGATGAAGACGGAAGTGCCAAGGAGGGCTTTCAAGATTCTAGCCTAGGTGAAAGGAAAAGTGAATGCTTGGATGGGAGGCTGAAGACTAGAGTCTCATTGTTTGAATGAGGCCTCACTTTCACTGGTTTAAAGTCGAGAACAGAACAAACTCTGTGTTTTCTCTGTCTGGAGGTGGGTAGGGGAGATTGCCTGTGTTGCTGAAAGGACCTTTTCCTACTTGCCCAGACCTGCCCAGAAGGAGGCAGGAACTCTCTTTGGAACAACATCCAGAGGGGCTCTTCTCTTTTGCCCTCCCCTATCTGGTCCATATGAGATGGCTCTTCTCTGCCAGTGGTTGCAGCACACAGCCTTGAACCATGAAATGAAAAGCTCCCTCTTCACAGGCTGTGAAAAATGTTACAAATATATATAGAGCTATTTCTCACTATAAATAAGTTCTAACAAACTTTCTTTTAAACAAATAAGCCAAGAATTATAAAATGCCTAAAACCAATGCATGTGTGAATGCATGTGTGTTGAAAATTTGTTGTGTGTATGTGTTTACCATCTGGTTAGTAGCACCCTCCTGCTAGCATCCTGATTTAGGGGGGGATACCCCATTGTGTCTTGGTGGGAGGTAGTGCTTATTTCCAAATATAGGACCTGAGGGGACCAGATTTTCTTGCTCCCTGCTGTGGTCGGGTCAGGGACAGACATGTGACTTAGACTTGACTGATTACAAACACTCCCAGGAGAACGATGGAAGGAAGTTGGTGGTTTCTTGTTGGAAGACATTCCTGGCTAGCATCACTGGAGGGGTGCTGCCATAGTCCTTGGGCTCCCTCGGTTTCCACCTATTTTCCACACCTGTTTTTTCAGTCTCTTGCTGATGCTATCGACTCTGATGGTCTTCCAATAAAATCTTGTGTTCAAGAGAAATCAACAGGGTTGATTTCTGTTGCTTGCAAACAACAATCTTCACAGTATGGAACTCCCATGTAGGAAAGGTATTCAAACACTGGGTCTCACACACACACACACACACACACACACACACACACACACCCTCCCCTCCACCCTGCACTCCTTTAAGCCCTGTAGTCTCATGTGCTTACGTGTAAACTGGGGCCAAGGGTTGAGTTAGACCAGAGGATGATTTGTAAGTATTAGGGCTTACCAAAAGAAATCATCTGCTGAGAAAACTGGACTCAAGCCCAGACAGGGGATTTTGGTTTGCACAAAACTGGCAGATTTAGAAACATTGAGACAGAGAAGAATGCTGAGCTGGCCATGTGTGAAAGAAAAAGATGAAGAATTGAAAAGCCGAAAGCTGTAGGTTTTTCTTGTAAATCCATGCCATGTGCATCATCAGGGCAGCAAGACTGAGGCAGAGAAAATTCAGTGGGTGATATTTTATAAGTTTCCTTAAAGTATACATTTTGTTATAAACAACTTCTAAAATTGATGTTTCAGGTGTGGGATTTAGCTTGAAGACAGAAGAGGGGGAGGACCGTCTATTGAATGTGTATTGTGTGCCTGACTTTTCATCTACATTAGTTTATTTAATTCACCCTGAAAATTGCAAAGTAAGTGTAATATCCTGATTTTATTCACAAAGAAATTGTATAGTTAGACTTGCACAGCTTATAAGAGGCCGAATTGGGATCTGAATCTGGGTCTTTTGACCCCAAAACTTATGCTCTTCCTATGACACCATTCTGCCTTCTGAAGTTTATGTGAAACCAACAGGAAGAATAAAACAGAGAGTAGGATACTAGACCTTAGGAAGAAAATTCTTCCATGTAAAGGAGAGTTGAGACCATAGCTGACTGGTTTGTAACACAGCTGCCACGTGGACTCGGGGAGGGGGCCTCAATTGTCTTGGTGTCCCATACCATCTCACCCCTAAATAACCGAGGAACTCAGTTTACAGCAGGGGAAATATAGCACTGGCCTCTTGTTGACAAAATTAGCTGATATGACTGTGTGGCCCATCACTCAGAGGCTTGATAGAATCATAGAATGACCTAAAGACCGCTGGGAAATAATGTCCTAAAGGTTTGAGTCTCCTGTCCTAAGAAATAGAGTAAATATATATGGTGTTCTGCCAGATTCAGAATACAAGGTCTTGGAACCCAGGGGGAGGTGGGAGTACCTTCATCTTGTTTTTAGATTATTATACCTAACAACGCGCTTAGAGTGTTTTGGGGCTTTTCATCCCTGAGATCTTGGGTTGGCGGGTTTGGAGGTCCTGGTTTTACCAGGGACCACAGACACAGTTGCATTACAGCTGAAGCTGAAAGTGTCCCTGGCCATTTGAGGCGCCTCACTGGCTTACCTGGTGGTGCTAAGTGGTAAAGAATTTGGCTGCCAAAGCAGGAGAGGTGGGTTTGATTCCTGGGTCGGGAAGATCCCCTGGAGGAGGGCATTCCAACCCTCTCCAGTATTCTTGCCTAGAGAGTTCCATGGACAGAGGAGCCCAGCAGGCTATAGCACATGCCGTTGCAAGAGTCAGACATGACTTAACGACTAAACCATCACCACCATTCCACTGGACCAACAGGCAGTCGGAAGATTACTGTGTTGGCTGGAGAGATTGACTGATCCTCATTATCAAGGAAAAGTAGGTTACTGCCACCCAACAAAGCCAAGAAAAAAACACATCCAGAGCCCAGAAGACTCACTGGGTCACTTGGTGCTCTCACATACAGTAGCAATGGTTAGTGAAAAACCATGACAACCCAGTAAATATTGGGTCACTAAGGGCTCCAATCCTATGGAAATAAAAGGCTGACTCATCTATCAAGTAAACAAAACTCCAGTCCTCTACAGTGCTGAGAGTGGGGAGAAGGTGGATTGGGTAATGGAAAAAGGAAGTTTGGTTGTTGATTTCGGTTCCTTGATCAGCAACTGAGGAGTGGATGGTAGTTGCTGTAGGTGTCTTATCTAATCAAGTACAGTTTCCTTTTTCTGCTTGTCTTTCTGCTACCTCTGGTAAAGGGTGAGTTACAAGTTAGGTTCCAGGTGAGAATGTGACTGTTCTGAGATCTCTTTTCCATGATATGGCAGTTTGTGAGACTTGGTGTCTCAATAATGTTGGGGATGAGAGTTTCTTCATCTGAGTGAAGGACAAGATGGATGTTGAGTGGATGCAACAGGGTGGCCCAGGCAGGTGGCTCTCAGCCTCTCTCCCTTTCTCTTCCCCACAATCATTTTCTGTCCTTCTCTAGACCTAAGGTCTTCCCAGCTGGCGCTAGTGGTAAAGAACCCACATGCAAATGCGGGAGACTTAAGAGACCCGGGTTCGATCCCTGGGTTAGGAAGATCCCCTAGAAGAGGACATGGCAACCCACTCCAGTATTTTTGCCTGGAGAATCCCATGGACAGAGGAGCCTGGTGGGCTACAGTCCATAGGGTTGTAAAGAGTTGGACACGACTTGGGTGACTCATCACACATGCACACACTCTAGGCTTAGGGCTAAGCCCTGTAGACCACCTCATCTGGGCTCTCTTGCCCTCTGGTTTCCATTTGGGTTTGGTCAATGGGAGTTATGGGCAAAAAAATTAGAGGGTGGGAGGAGAGAGGTCAGAATATATCTTCCTCTTTGCTTCAGCACTTTGGCCCAAGCCTTCTATGACTCTGGTTCCTGCCAGGCAGCTCCTCTGCCCTAATTTCAATTCTCATTGGATTCTGAAGAATTGCTTTTCTCTCCTTGCCCTTGAAGACCCAGAGGTAACAACAGCTTCCTGCTGTCCTTGTCTCTTGAAAGCTCCCTTAACTCTATCTACACCTCTGTAACTTATGCCTTCATTAAAACCGCTTATGTTCAACCATTGGAGCAGAGTTTTGTAACCTGCTGGGCCCATGTGTGGTACAAATTGGGAGCTGATTTCATTTCATTGAAGCAGAATGTTTTCATCTTATTGAAGCAGCCTTCACTTTCCCAGTAGTATTTCTTGAAAAAGAGTTTCTACAATATTTAAATCAATTTGATCTACAAATGTTTGATTTACATGCAGCCATGCCAGGAATCATATAAAATAAGAGGAGATGGAGGGCTATTTTAAAAGTCTCTTTTACCTAAGAAAGTTAGGCAGACATATTTTCTTTAAGTTTTATTTTTTAAATTGAAGTACAATTGATTTACAGTGTTGTGCCAATCTCCACTATTCAGCAGTGATTCAGTTATACACACATAGATGTTCATTTTAAAAATATTCTTTTCCATTATGGTTTATTGGAGGATACTGAATATAGATCCTTGTGCTAGGCAGTATTCCTTGTTGCTTATTCATTCTGTCGTAGATATAATAGTTTATATCGACAAATCCCAAACTGCCATCCTTCCCTCCTCTCCTCCCTTCCCCTTGGCAACCACGAGTCTGTTTGCTACATAGATGTATGTATTTTCTTCCTAGTATTTCTTATGGTGAGTTACATCATTTCTATGTCATAAACGAGAAAGTTGATTTCTATAGACTTGTGGTAGAATTTAGCTGTTACTCTACTTTTTTTGATTTGTTGTCATCAAGTTATAATCTTATGGGGTATGCAGTAACCAAACATTCATTTATTCCTTCTCCAAGATTTTATGTGGTACTTACTGAATGCCCCTTAAAGTCCTGACACTGGTGAAACAAAAATGAATGAGGGATTGTCCTCAATCACCAGCACAGTTGGGCACAGTGAGAGAGCCATGCACAAGTTCAACCAAGTCTTTACTTTTGAGTGTCCTTATTGGTGAAAGTGATATTAACATTTATTCGTTTAAAAATTATTTGTTGCTATGCCAATGCTAGGCACTGGAAGAATAAGACTGAAAAAATGCACAGAAAAGAAACAAATGCTCCAAAGCATACAAAACAAAAGCAAAAGCAAGGTGAAATTAAAAAACCCCTAAGCCAAACGAAAAACCCCCAAACATATACTCAGATGATCTCTGCAGTAATAACACTTGTAGTCTAGGGACCCATGTGGGGTTCCTGTGAAAGTTAAACGAGACATCTGTCGTGCACCAAGCACATAGTCGATGCTTAATAAATGTTTGAGATTATGATCATCATTTAGGGAGACAGATCCATTGTAATAAAATGTCATATATGGTACATGTGTGCAAAATAGTCAAGGGGCGCAGTTGGAGGAAGGAACGTATTCTTTATGGGGAAATCATGGATGGTTCCATAAAAGAGGTAACATTTGAAGGACAAACCTCACTTCACTGGACAAAGTAAAGTGAAAGTCACTCAGTCGTGTCCTGATTCTTTGTAACCCCATGGACTGTGGCCCACCAGGCTCCTCTGTCCATGGAATTCTCCAGGCAAGAATACTGGAGTGGGTTGCCATTTCCTCCTCCCGGGGATCTTCCCAACTCAGGGATCGAACTTGCGGCTCCTGCGTGGCAGGCAGATTCTTTACCACTGAGCCACCAGGGAGGTGAAGCCCTTTATTCCTTGAGCAAGCCTTACTGTATTGTGGAAACATTATAATCTAGTTCACTGACCCCCCCCATTGGCAGCTGGTTTCCAATCCCTTGCTCTGACCATGTCACGGTAATTAACCTGAATACCCACCTTTTCCCCACTTACCAAAATATTAATTGGTTAGGTTCCTGGGATGATAATTTCCAAATCAAAGAGTGTAGGAATTTTAAATTTGACAGGGATTGCCCAATTGCCATCCAGAGAGGCTTAATCAATATGCACCCCATCAGTAATGTGCCAGGGTGTGGGGCCATTATTAAGTAAAGTAAGTGTCCGTGGAACACAAGCATGCAATACCATGACAGTCGATCTGATCATACCCAGACAGCTACTAGGGAACTAAGGGATGGGATACGCTGGATAAAGAAATGATTCACCTCCCAGGCGGAATGGAGCAGGATGATGCAAAATTTCATAGTTGGCCTTTTTACCTGCAGTTCTACCCGCCCAGTTCAAACCTGTGTTGTTCAAGAGTCAACTGTATTATGACCTGTGATTTGTTACCTCCACCTGTAACATTCTTCCTTAGGTATGGATTTTATCTCACTAGTTGCTACTCATTCTTTAGGTCTTAACTGTGTCTAGGGAGGTTAATCTGGCATCAAAAAACAGACTTGGTTTCCGTAGTGATCATGGTGAAGCGGGACAGATGATCAAGCATACCATCCCATCCCCACCTCTTTTGGTAACAGTTACTCCTTTCCTTTGGGGGAAGACGTCCCCCTTTATGTGGGTTCTGGTGGGGCTGACTAACAGAGCCCACCTCCCACTGCAGGAGTTTCCAGGTAACCAGGCTGAGCCAGTCATAGTCCTTACTGATACCTCCCCCCACCCCCAGTGATGAGCCTATCCATGGTCATGTGAACTAAGCAGAGCCCATCAAGGTCTTTCAAGAACTGATTTCAAGTGACCTGGAGAGAGCGAGGGCATTTGTTTCTGATGGGGCTGCTAAGCTAGAAGCCTGCGCATCTAGGAATACCAGAGGCTTATCTTTCTCAACAGTGTTGAGAAAAACTATCTGCATTTGCAGAGAAAGAGGATAGGGGACAAAGGTAAGACAGAGATGAGGAGTAGAATAAGAGGGAGAGCCCTCTTTAGAGATGAGTTCACCTACTCTAAAATTCACCCTTTTGAACTATACAATTCAGTAGTTATTAGTAGAGTCACAGATTTGTGCAACCCTCGCCACTGATAACCTATATAATTCTGGAGCATTTTTATCACCGTAAATGAAAACTGTCACCTTTCACAATCACCCTCGATCTCCCCTCCTGGATCCCCAGCCCCTGGAGACCAACAATCTACTTTCTGCCTATTCTGGATGTTTCATATAAATGAAATCATACGATATGTAGTCTTTTGTAGCTTGCCTTCTTTCACTCAGGATGTTTTCAAAGTTATCCACATTTTGGTGTATGTCAATACTTCAGTTCTTTCATGGCCGAATAATATTCCATTGTATGGATATGCCACATTTTGTTTCTCCATTCACAAGTTGACATACATTTGGCTTGTTTGGGGGCTTTTATAAATTATGCTTCCAAGAATTTTTCATAAAATCTTCCACAACAGCAATAAATTATTTCTGTTAATTTATTAGATTAACAAGAAAACTTGTGAATCTCTGTCTTTCCCATCAGACTCTTAAGTCTATAAGTGTAGGAGGGCTAAACAGTGCCTGGACCCTAGCAGGTTTCCAGTAATTACATATTTGCTGAGTGAATAAATGAAAGACATAGGAGTATGATCCCCACTTTACAGATAGGAAAGCTAAGGGTCTGAGAGATTAAGTAACTTGTCCAAGTCACATAACTAGTACATCCATCAGAGTTCCTAATTATAAACAACAGAAATCAACTCTGGCTGATTTAAGAAGAAAAACAATTTATTGGCAGACTATTGGGGAGCTCATAGAATTATAGGACGACCCAGGCTTAGAAAATGAGATGGAACAAAGGTAGGCAGCCAGGACTAAGGCCAAAATCATGCCTGAGAAGCAGCCTAGTAAGAACACTGCTGAGACCTCCCCTGAGCAGAGCATATTCCCCATGCACTGCAGTCACCACCACTGTCCCTGGATATCAGACACTGCTACTCTGCTGCTGGCCTCACCAGAATGCCTTTCTCTTAACCTTACTTCTTTGCACCACCAGTTTCTGATTGAAAGCTCATGGACCCAGCTGACTGAATGTGACAGCTGCATGGGAAGATGGGAAAGTGAGTATCTTTTAGGCTTCGGTAGTGAAGATGGGCTCTGTCTTACCCTGGAACTCTCAGCGGGGAATTCTCTAGGATAGGAAGATTTAGAATTGGATAGAAAAAACATATTAAAAAAAAATTCCAATAGTAGGTGGAAAGCTAAGTCCCTCCAAATTGAATACATTGTAGTTGTTTGATAGCTTCTGACAAAATGCCCAGTTCTCCGAACCTTTTGAGTCAGTGAAAAGCTTACTGTGTTATTTCTCATCTACTCCCCACTCTCCAAATGTCAGGTGTCAAAACTTTGACAGGTCATCATGTACTCAAGAGGTCTGTTAATTTCTTATCTATTCCCTACCTTTTATTTTAAAAGTAAATCCTGCCAGAACACAGTGCCCTTTTAAATGTAAACTGAAGTGCCTTAAGAAAAGAAAAAAACAAAACAAAAATACCCAGAAAAACACTCGGGCTTCAGCTTCTGATCATGCCATGTGATGGGGGAGTTCCCTGCTGCACTGACCTTGAGAGGCGTGGCCTGGTGGCCATGTCTCCCATATGGCTCTTCCCTGGGGTGATGTCCCCAGGACTTTTCATGGATGAACTCCCTATCTCATTTCCTCAACATCACATCAGGGGAAGCCAGCCCCAGACCATCCATCAGGTGTTCATTAGACAGAATTGTGACAAGATCCTAGAGGCTTCAGGCTGAATGAAGCAGGATTTGATTTGTTGTTGTTTTTCAGTTGCTCAGTCATGTCCAGCTCTTTGTGACCCCATGGACTGCAGTATGTCAGGCTTCCCTGTCCTTCACCATCTCCTGGAGTTTGTTCAGTCATGTCCATTCAGTCAGTGATGCCATCCAACCATCTCTTTTTCTGTCACCCCCTTCTCCTCGTGCCCTCAGTCTTTCCCAGCATCAAGGTCTTTTCTGATGAGTTGGCCAACTACTGGAACTTCAGCTTCAGCATCAGTCCTTCCAATGAATATTCAGGGTTGATTTCCTTTAGGATGGACTGGTTTGGTCTCCTTGCTGTCTAAGGGACCGTCAAGAGTCTTCTCCAACACCACCGTTCAAAAGCATCAATTCTTTGGTGCTCAGCCTTCTTGGGCTTTGATTAGATCAGTGTAAAAATGCACTCCCTCTCCTCTGCCCTTGGGCACGTGGATAATTAAGCCACATAGTTGCTCACAACCACTGTGGAGGTGCCAACCTCCCTGTATTAAAGCCAAGAGACTTCAGCTTTGCCAGACGTAGGGAAAGGACATTCCAGAGAACAAGGCCATTTCTCTTTATCACCTTGGATATTCCAGCTGGGGGCTGGAGCAGGGAGAATTCAGAGAGAGTCTGGTTCACCCTGACCATTTTATAGAAATTAGGCTGGAAGAGGTTCAGTGCTTGCTTGAGCTTACATAGCTCAAAAGTGGTTGGGCCAACACAAACTTCAGTTCTCCATCTCTAAAATGGAAGTGATAAAAATAAGAAAATATTTGGGACTCCCCTGGCCATCCAGTGGTTAGGACTCTATGTTTCCATGGCAGGGGGCCCGGGTCTGATCCCTAGGTGAAGAACTAAAATCCCACAAGCCATGCGGCGTGGCAAAAAACAAATTTATTAAAAATTAAAATAAATGAAATATTTGTGAATCAGAAGTTTGCTATGGCATCAAATAAGATAATATACATGCAAGCAGTTTTATACAAATAGTACATAAATTTAGCACACCCTGAACAAGTGCTTAATCTCTTTGTACCTCAGTCTCATCACTTGTGAAATGGGAGTAACGTCATCAGTCCTGAGTCACCCCCTACAGTGGGACACCAAGTGCTAACCACTGGACCACCAGGGAAGTCCCTGTGCCATCTTTGTGAATATGCAGCCCAGGGTACTGTCCTGAGGGCTGAACTTGTTTCACAACCTGGCTCTGTCGGTGTCTACAGGCTGGCTGGGTGCCTACAGGCTTCCTGCTTTGGAGGACATCCATTTCCTTGATTGTAAAAAGAGGGGGCAATGGGCTCTTTTTAGTTTTAGTAGGAGGTGTAGATATTGGAAATGAATTTACTTATTTCCTAGAGTAGTTAAGCTTGTGGATTCTAGAATCAGAGTCCTGGGTTCAAGGGCAGTCTTGTGTGACTGGGCAAGTAATTTAACCACGCTGAGCCTCAGCTTTCTATCTGTAAAATGGGGATGAAGAGGGTACTTCTTCAAAGGTTGTTGTGAGGATGGAATTAGACAGTACGTGTGCACTACTTAGCCTGGTATGTGGCACCCCGTGAGCTCCTGGTAAGTACTGGCTATAATATTAATGTTAGTCGCGCAGTCGTGTCTGACTCTGCAAACCTGTGGACTGGGGCCCGCCGGGCTCCTCTGTCCATGGGATTTCCCAGGCAAAAATACTGCAGTGGGTTGCCATTTCCTTCTCTAGATAGCATAAGTAGTAATAATATAATATTAATAATCACAGCTACTGGAATGGGGTTTCTTTTCTGATGTGGACCATTTAAAAAGTCTTTATTGAATTTGATACAGTATTATTTGTTTTATGTTTTGTTTTTTTGGCCACGAGGCAAGGATCCCCAACCAGGGATCAAACCTTTACCTCCTGCATTGCAAGGCAAAGTCTTAACCACTGGACCAGCAGGGACGTGCCATGGAAGGGGGTTGTTTCTAAAGCTAACTCTCTGGTATTAGCTTCTTTCCTCCACGTTCTTTGTCTTTTCCTTTGAAGTCAAATTCAAAGTTTTGGTTAACCAAGAGTTCCAGTTGATTGAATACTGGTTAATCGAGTTGGCTTCCCTCTCGTTTGGTGGTTTATGCCTATTTATGGATAGAATTTTTAAGGAGCTTGCTGGGCATCAGGAGGTGCTTGTCTCAAGCACATTTGTTCTGAGAGAAGGAAATAGGTGTAGGTTCCCACGCAGGGAGAACCACCCTGAAACCATGAAGGCAAGCGGCCTCTGGGAGATTCAGGTTAGACAATCTCTTACCAGAAGTAGAAGCAACTTCTTCTGAAAAAGAAAAAAATATATCTAATATCATGTTTTGTCTGAGTGCCACAAGGAATGCATTTTTCTTGGAGATAAATAAAAAAGCAGCAACTGCCCTGTCCACACAAAAGTAATAAATGGCAATAAAATCTCCTGTGAACAGACACTTCCTAGAAACCTGGACCCAGAAATGTGGGCTCAGAGTCAAGGGGTAGATAGATATTAGATGCACCGCATAAAAACACAAAGAACGTGGAGAACTGGTTATGGATTTATGACATGTTTATGAAGCTGAATATTTGCTTTTTAAAAGTCTCCTTTCCATGGCTTTGCAGAGAGAGGAGGAAACACTCTGGGGAGTGTTTCCACTCAGCCTCTGGGAGAGCGATGGGGGGAAGAGGAAGGGGGAGACAGAGGGGCTGTTTATCTGTTAATGGAAGAGCAAGTGAACTTTCTTGAGGCTCCACCCCTTTGCACAGGAAGTCGATTCAAGGGTCTTGGTTCTACTCAGCATCTAGACAAGTGGTCCTTCTGGAAGGCAGGTCCTGTGGGGGTTCTGCCTCCAGCCAGCTCTTGGGCTCCAGGCCATGGCGTCCTTGGCATGGTGGCGGTGGAGCCGTTTGTCTTCCATGGCACTCATCTCTTGCACAGTTTCTGCTCCACTCTGCAACCTCTCTGTCCCTTGCACCTTGCTGTCTGGTGACTCCCGTCCCACTGGCCATCCAGTCCCCATCAGCCCCCTCTCCTGGGCCTTCTTTCAGTGGGTTCTCTGCTCTCACCATCCTCCCACTCATCAAGCCCATCACTCTGTTCCAGATCAACCAATTATAGCACCTAACTACTAATAAAACCAGGCACTTTCTTTATACTCACTGTGAGGCACTTTACAGATATCTCAAATCCCTACACAACCCCAGAGAGAGAGGTATTCTGAGCTCCATTTTTCATGTGGGCAAACTGAAGCTCAGCTTGGTGAGTTAACTTATTCAAAAGTGTAGAGCTAGTTAAGTGGCAGAGCCAGAATTTAATCCCCGACCTTCTTTCTCTTTAAGAACCGGGTCTTTCTAAAACTCCAGTGGCCTTCAGCTGATGTGCCAACGTGTGACTTTTCTTGGAACCAAGTCACATGGAAGAATATAATAAAGGTGGTGGTGCTCCATGGGGAGCAGGGACGAACCCACCTGTCAGAGGTTGACAGCTGTTCGAGTTAATTGCTCAGAAGATTTTATTTATTGACTAATTCATTGGAATTGAGCTCTTCTGGGGCACATACCTTCTTGTAAGCAAGTTCCTGGGCAACTAACTTGTACACCGGGGATAATAAACCTCCTGGTAGGTTGTCGTTAGGTTTAGTGGAGTGTCTGGCACAGGGGAAGCAATGATTGTGGCAGTGATTATGATGACTTCACAGGCAATTTTAGTCAAAGTACAAGTCAAGATTATGAGGATTAATTTCTCATTTAATGGATAACCTAGGAGGGTGCCAATTTCTTTAACGACACCAGAGCCCAGATGGGTCTTATAGCTCTCCTGCCCCATCTACCTGGGGAAAGGTAAGGAGGGCTGGTATTAATAGATGTTTAAACCTGGGAGGGGATGCTCACAGCTGCTCCCATGAGCCAACCAGGCACACTATCGGCAGGGAATTTTGGAACGAGACACTTGCAATAGCAAAGCAGTTCCACAGGTGTTTTGTAAACGTCTTCAGTTCCCTTGCTCCTTGTGGCAACTCAGAAGGGCTCTAATTCTGGCCTCAGCTGGCTGGGGATGGCTGTTTCTTCTAAACTCCTCCTCCATGCTGGATTCCCTGCTTCTGGTTACATTTGAGTAATTACTGTATGCATTATTTATTTGCCTGCATGGGGTGTTAGTTGCGGCACATGGGCTTCTCTCTGAGGCACGTGGGCTCAGTAGATGCGGTGTGTATACATGTGGAATCTTAGTTGCCAGACCAGGGATCGAATCCAAGTCCCCTGCATTGTAAGGCAGATTCTCAATCACTGGACCACCAGGAAAGTCCCCAGGTTACATTTACAGGAGTGTCTTTTGCTTGCAGCTGAGCCAAGAGCTGGATGGCAGGGAGGGACTCAGACCGGAAAGCTGTGCGTGGAATGGGGCTGTGGGAGAAAGGAATGAACTATAGGTTCTCGCAGCTGTCACTCAGAGAAAGAAAGGGGTCCTTTCCCTCTTTCTTCCGCAGCCATGGATTTCCATATGGATGCCCTGCAGGAGCTATGCCTGTCTCCGGTTCCTGCCGGACTGTTCGTTAGCATTCCCAGCAAATGCAGAAAGAAAAGAGAAGTCAAGCGACCAGGAAGGGCCCCTGGTTGCATGGGGGTTTCCCAGGCAAAGTAAACGACTTGGCAAAGTCTACATGCCTTTGGGCTGAGCTAGGCCGAGAGAGGCCAGGTGTTTGAGGGTCTGTTAGGGCACAGAGAAACTGGAGGGCCTTCTGGGTCCTGCTCATTGGCTTAGTGTCCAAGTGTTGAAGAGTTGGGATGCAGGAGATGCTCCAGGGCTCTGGGAAGTTGTGACTTGCCCCAACAGGTATATTTCTTGAGCATATTAGCCAAGGTACTTGGCTGCAAACTCAGATCAATTTAAGGAAAAAGGAAAGCGCAGAGGGAATGTTTTGGTTCAGGAGCGTTGAAAGTCCATGGGTGGCTCTTGGGCTGTGGGCATGACTTGAGGTGCCCTGTGCCTCTCTGTCTCTTCCCCACCCCACCCACCTCGCCCCATTACACATTCTTGTTCATCTCTGCACTGGCTTCAGCACCAGGCAGGCTTTTCTCATCAGTGACGAAGATAGCCATTGGCCCCTCCCAGCTTCCATTGTCCTCTGAGTTGATTATCTGAGAAAAAAAAAAAAGAGCATCATTCCTCAAATTCCAGTCTAAGTACCAGCAATGACACGATTGACCTGGCTTGGGTCACCTGCCCATTTCCTGAAGCAACGCTCCACCTAGGAGCATTCTGATCAGCACTGTCTGAAGCTCAGAGGCTGGGAGCCAGCCCATGTGAACCACCCGGCTGCTCGTAGGGGAGGGGTATCCTTCAGAGATGCTGGGCAGACAAGAAGGCTTACCTCCTCCACAGTGGGCACCTCCCCTGCCATCAGCATCTTAGTGAGCACCCATGATCCAGTCTGGCCCCAAGGAACTCATCTTTACCCTGGCTCACTTCCCTCCGCCCCCCACTACCCCCCTCCTACCCACATGGAGGTAATAAGAATGCAAGTTTTAATTAGCATTGAAGAGCTTGTCTCTAGGTGTCTGTGTGTGACTTCAGGGAAAATCGTATGTACAGTAATTAACGTTTATTGAGCACTTACCATGGGACAGAAAGTTGATTACGTGCTTCATATTTAAACTGCATTGAATCCTCAGAACGACGCTGGTGGGTAGACACTGGTGCTCACTTTACAGGTAGGTAAAGGAACTGAAGCTGATCTGCCAGAGAAGTTTAAAAATTTGTCTGAGGCCACTCAGTGTATAAAGAAGGCTGTTGGATTTCAGAGCCCATGCTGTGATACATTAGGTGGCTGCCTCCCAGATCCAGCTATGCTGTATTCTGCATAGCACTTCACTGCAAATGTTTACATGATTGTGAGTAATGGCTCAGGGCCTCAGGCAGGGCTGCCATGTAAGGTTGTGTGGACTGTGCACTGCACAACTCAGGAGGGGCCATACATGTTGTCATCTATGTAACTGTGAACACTGGAGTTGTGCAGTGGACAGCCTGCACAAATATATGTGGCTACTCTGAGGCCTTGGGGCCTGCATAAACTGAGAGCCAGAGGTCACATGGAAATGCCAGGAGCTCAGTTGGGGAGCTATTAAAAACTGTGCTTGGGAGTTGGTGTTGAGATTAGGAATCAGGGAAACAAGCCAAGGTAATGGGAGAAGGAACGCGGAGGACTCTGGCTGGGGCAATCTGACAGAATCTGATGGATGGTTTCTTTCATACCCAGACCTGCACTAAGTGACTTTTTAAAAAGAGGGGAGGGACTAGTTTCATTGCATCATAGAAATATATATGCTAATTGATGAACATTTGGAAAATATAGAAAAGTTTAAGAATGAAAATAGTAGTCCCACATTATCCACGACCCAGAGAAAACCACTGCTAATAATTTATTGGATTTTTTCTAGGCTCTCCTCTCTCTGTTTCTTGATGGGTGATTTAGATAGATAAATAAATAGATATAGATGTCTGAAAGTGAAAGTGTTAGTTGCTCAGTCGTGTCCAACTCTTTTCGACCCCATGGACTATAGCCTGCCAGGCTCCTCTGTTCATGGAATTCTTCAGGCAAGAATACTGGAGTGAGTTGCCATTCACTTCTCCAGTGGATCTTCCTGACCCAGGGATTGAACCTGGGTCTTCTGCATTGCAGACAGATTCTTTACCATCTGAGCCACCAGGGAAACTCTGTATATAAACATATATATATTAGTTATCTATATATCTGTAATATATAGATATATCTGCATATGTAGGTAGATATAGATACAGAAATTGATTTGTACATGGTTGATCATGTTAAGGGCTTCCCTTGTGGCTCAGCTGGTAAAGAATCTGTTTGCAATGCGGGAGACCTGGGTTCGATCCCTGGGTTGGGACCATCCCTTGGAGAAGGGAAAGACTACCCATTCCAGTATAAAGTACTAGCTCATACTGTTTGCATAGTTTTCCCCAGCTCCTCTAGAAATGGTTCAGATGGGATAGAACTGACTCTCGCTGATCCTGGTGCTTCAGGGCCCCACCTGACTACTAACATAAGCTTCTGAGCAATTTCTTCAAGAACTAGTGGGCCATAGAATAGAGAGGCCGTTAATAGAACTGATCATTAAGCTGGTGGCTCAGATGGTAAAGAATCTGCCTGCAATGAAGGAGACCAGGGTTCAATCCCTGGGTTGGGAAGATCATCTGGAGAAGGAAATGGCAACCCACTCCAGTATTCTTGCCTGGGAAATCCCACGGACAGAGGAGCCTGGCAGGCTACAGTCCATGGGGTTGAAAAGAGTCGGATATGACAGTGACTTTCCCTATACCACACTAATAGAACTGAAGGCAATAGGAATGGTCATTGGAATGAAGAAGAATATGTCACAGTCCAAACCCAGGGGTGCTGAGTGTTGAGAGGTCTCTGGAACCTGTGGGCCAATACTCAGAGTCATGAGCCAGCTAGTACACCAGAGAGCTTGGTGACCCTGCATATCATGAACTGGTCCTGCTGAAAGGGACCTTTGAGGTGATGTGATCCAGCTTCCCCTCTCCTCCTCATCACCTTCCTGCCCCATCTTGAACACACAGACACATTTTCTGGATGAGGAATCTAAGATCTAGGGAGGTACCCTGCCCTGCTTGAGACCACAGAGTGAGTCAGTGGCAGAATTCAGGGCTCCTGACTGCTTTCCAAGAATCCAGAGTGTCTGAAAATGTTTGTCGGGAAAGGTCAGACTTACCCTGGAATAAAGAAGTGTTTCATGGTCAAAGCAGCGCTTTGGTCAAAGGCTGCATACTATAATCCTCAGCTTACTAAAGGCTCTGATAAAGCCTGCAGCTAAGAAACCTGTTGAACTTGGTTCAAGGCATTGTTTCCTGAACTTGTGAAGACAAAAAGCTCTTTTCTCGTGGATCATCTAGTCATGTCTTGAGGTACATACTGGGGGGAAGAGAGGCTATGTCATACTCACTATGCGGCCTGTCCACTTAGGCCAGCAGAAAGGATACCCGAGGATATAAGAAATGTCACACTGGGTCAGAGTCATAGTTCTTCCAGCCTGGGAATGTGCTCTGTGATAGGGCCACCACGAAGAGTGTCGCAAGAGCCCTTTGCTGAGGCCAAGTGTGGAGGCTGGACACTGGATATTCCTTAATGGCCTAATAGCTCAATAGGTTACTGTGGTCCCCAAATAGATTTAAACTTTATAAAATTTCAAATAGCTGACAGTAAATAAGTTCCATGGGAGCAAGTTCTTGTGTGTCTCGTTCTTTTCTGTGTCCTTGATACCTGTGCTCAATACATAGTCAGCATATTCAGCAAGCAAAGACTTGCAGAATAAATGGAATTAAATTTCCAATGTCCTTTTTTAAAGAAAGGGTTTGGTTTTTTTTTTTGATGTAGACCACTTTTTAAAAAGCCTTTATTGCATTTGTTACAATATTGCTTATGTTTTATGTTTTGGCTTATTGGCCCTGAGGCATGTGGGATCTTAGGTCCCTGTACCCCCTGCACTGGAAGACGGAGTCTAAACCACTGGACCTCCAGGGAAATCCCTCCATTGGCTTTTGAGGGCTGCAGAATTCTGTAATCATTTTCCCCTGAGTGACATACAATCTTTAACTTTCCTCTTTCAGGCTTGGAGACTTACAACTTATGATTGAGATTTAACAAATACTTATTGAGTGCTTAATGTATGTGACTCCTGGGCTAGATCTGTTCCCATGTAAGTAAAATCTTAATATTGTCAACGACCCTGTAAAGTACTCTAATCCATTTTTCAGGTGAGGAGGCTGAGGCTTGGAGGTGTCAAGCGGTGTTTTTAATAAGTGGCAGAGCTGGAATTTCAACCCAGGTGTTCTTAATAAACGGCAAAGCTGAGATTCATGACCAGCACCAGGGGTAGCTTATTCATGGACTTCACGTGGGATGATCAAGATTGACATGAGATGAGTCAGCAAGAGGTAGGTCCCGGATGAAGGCTCCTCCGGATTATAAAGGAAGGCACTTCCTCTTCTGAAAAGTTGTTTGCGGCAAGGCCTGGTCTCCATGGGTTTCCTGGGGGCTATGTGGGGACCCGAGGCCACCTGTTATGTGTCTTTGTGGAAAGTAATTCTGCCTGAGGCAGGGTGGCTCTGAGAGTTGAGAAACATGAACAGGTCACAGCTGATGGGACAGCTGAAGCCCTAAGCCTCCCACCCCTGGTTACAGGAACACAAACTGTAACATGCCAGCCTACCTCCCATTGGCCTGTCCACTCAGCAGGTTGATATTTTCCATCCAACCCGCTGAATGCCCAGGCATTGATCTTATTAGCACTAGAGTAGCTTTTTTTTGTTTGTTTTCAGTTTAATTTAAAAATTGAAGAAAGACAACTGTTGTTAACTCCTGGCCGCTCTCTGAAAATTGCCTGCTCCTCTGAGCTGGGGCACTGCTAAATCACTTCAGTCGTGTCCGACTCTGTGCAACCCCATAGACGGCAGCCCACCAGGCTCCCCCATCCCTGGGATTCTCCAAGCAAGAACACTGGAGTGGGTTGTCATTTCCTTCTCCAATGCATGAAAGTGAAAAGTGAAAAGTGAAAGAAGTCGCTCAGTCGTGTCCGACTCTTAGTGACCCCATGGACTGCAGCCCACCAGGCTCCACCGTCCATGGGATTTTCCAGGCAAGAGTACTGGAGTGGGGTGCCATTGCCTTCTCCGGAGCTGGGGCACAGGGTGGCTAATTAAACTGCCTTCAAGACAAAGTGTGTATGTGGATGGGAAGCCTTGGCGGATGGAGGGTTATGTCTCAGTAGATTCATGGGATGTCCGAGCTGGGTGCACCGAGGATGTCCCTGGGTTCTCATCTTACAGAGGAGAAAACCGAGACCCTGAGGTCGCCCGAAGGCACGTAGCTCTTGACTGGGAAAGCTGGATTTCAAACTCAAGTCTCTTGATTTTTGGTGCAGTTTTCTTTAATCTGCAACATGCTGCTATCGTGAATACGGTCTTGGCTTCATCATTACACAACTATTTAGCCTCTCTGATCTTTACCCATCTGTTAAGTACAGGCAATCATAGTTAGCTACCTCGTGGATTTATAGTAAAACATAAAAGGGATTTTAGCTGTAAAGTGCTTTCCCCATGGGCCTGGTACACGTAATTGCTTAGTAAATTAGAGCTTTAAAATTTTAACTATAGTATCAATATTGTTCTGTATTCTAGAATAGCATCATCTCCCTAGGTGGGGGAACTGGCTTGTGAGGAGGAAGGGGTACCTCTGTCTGCCTACTCTCTGCAGCCTGGGAATGAGGCAAGGACACTGCAAGATGTTGTATTTGTGGGGCATCTTGCATGCTAATTTCTGTGCTCTACCATACATGCAGTTCAGTTCAGTTCAGTCGCTCAGTCGTGTCCAACTCTTTGCGACCCCATGGACTGCAGCACGCCCAGCTTCCCTGTCTATCGCCAACTTCTGGAGCTTGTTCAAACTCATACATACAGGGTTCTTGTGAAACGGGGCTTTTCTTGCCACTGAGAAAAGCGATCTGATAAACCCACTCATATGAAGGGTCAATGATATTGTTTTACTCATCCTAGAATGGCTCGGAGCTGATACTCAATGCAGAGGAATTCATTTCTGAGGAGGGGATCACAGGCAGTGGTGCCAGGTGAATAGGAAAGAGAAGCGGCCTTTGGGGCTTGAGCTTCCTGGAGCCCCTCCGGTTAAACTAGAGAGGGTGGTGGTTTGCTTGGCCCATGCCTGGGGCTCAGCCTACAAGCATGTCCCTGTCATCCTGACTATGATATATCCTCACATGGTACTTTCTGTTGGGGAAGCTGGTTCTGGGTGGTGGGAGGGCAAGGGCTGACCTCTCATTGAGTCAAGGTGCCCGGAATGCGAGCTGCACTGCAGAGGCTTGAATGTGCAGCTTGTCCACGGTCATCTCCTAAACTCTGCCTGAGCTCTGGGTTCAAAATCAAAAGCTTCCCACAAGTGAGATTAGCTAAGTGCAAACCTGGTGCGCTTTCTAGAACTATTAAAAAACGCAAACAGAGAAAGTATTATGTTAGCACTATTAGGAACAACCCATTTATTTATTTATTTTGAAAGCTTTTTGTTTCATATTGGGGTACAGCTGATTAACAATGTTGTGATACTTTCAGGTGGACAGCAGAGGGACTCAATCATACATACACATGTACCCATTCTCCCCAAACTCCCCTCCCATCCAGGCTTCCATATGACTTTGAGCAGAGTTCTCTGCTATACAGTAGGACCTTGTTGGCTGCCCATTTTAAATACAGCAGCAGTGTACAAGTTGATCCCCAGCTCCCTAACTATCCCCTCCCCTCATCCTTTCCCCTGGCAACCATAAGTTCACTCTCAAAGTCTATGAGTATTTGTTTTGTAAATAATGAATACCTCATTTAAGTAATGTGAATAAGTTTCAGTTTTATGACACTGTGCTAATTTAATTCAACATTTGAATCAATATACATTTTTGTACAAGGTACAACTCTGTGCTAGACAGAAACCCAGAAGTGCTTCTGTGTCCTGCTCCATCCCATTTTTAATCTGGCATTGATATATTGTAAATATCTCTTGAATCCATCTTTATCCCTCCATTATTGCCATTGTCACCCCATCCTCACTCCATTCCATACTGAAGTGGCCTCCTCTATGTCCTTACTGGATCCTTCTTGTCTAGTCTTTATTGCAGAGTCTCCAAAACTTTGCGTACCATGTGATCCATTGGGGTGCAGGCAGAAAATACTAGAACTTTTCTTTTTATTAGTATTAGGAATGAAATTTTACTTATATTCAACAAGTGGCTTTACCCAGGCTCCTTGCCCCAATCCTTGTACCAGATAGTCTTGTGATTTTGGTTTGACAGGCATACTGGAGGCTCCAGAACATGGCAGGGCTCAAGGATGCCCTCATGGTTTTCTGCTTGTTGGGTTTTTTCCCCCAGATTTATTGATGATTACAAGTTGTACATACTTAATGTGTACAGTTTGATGATTTTATGTACATATACATTGTGAATATTCACAACAATCAGCTAATTAACATATCCATCATCTCATTGGGCTACCCTTTTTTTGTGGTGAGAACCCTTAAAATGTACCCTCTTAGCAATTTCAAGTATACTGTATAATGTTTTATAGTCACATTGTTGTATAGATGGGATCTCTAGAACTGATTCATCTTGTGTCACTGAAACTTTGTACCCTTGACCAACCTCTCCCTGTTCTCTAGCTCCTGGTAAACACCATTCAACTGTTTCTATGACTGACTATTTAGATTCCATATATAAGTGAGATCATGCGATATTTGTCTTTCTGCATCTGGTTTATTTCACTTAACATAATTCTTCTAGGTCCATTAATGTTGTTGCAAATGGCAGGATTTCCTCCTTTTTAAAAAAAGACTGAATAATATGCCACTGTAATAAGGGTGCCACACTTTCCTCATCCATTCATCCGTCAGTGGACGTTTGTCTCCATATCTCGGTTATAGGGAATACTGCTGCAGTGAGCATGGGGGTGCGGATACCTCTTTGAGATCCTGAATTCGTTTCATTTGGATATACTTCTGGATATATTCCAGAGGTAGAATTGCTGGATCACATGGTAGTTTTTTAATTCATTGAGGAACCTCCATACTGTTTTTCATAGTGACTGTCCAAAGCATTCCCACAAGTGGTGTATGAGGGTTTCCTTTTCTCCGCATCCTCACCAGCCCTTGTTACTTTCATTTTTCTGATCATAGCCATCCTAACAGGTGTGAGGTGATCTCTCCCTGTGGTTTTGACTTGCATTTCCTCATTTGTGAAGCTGAGCATCTTTTCACGTACCGGTTGCCATCTGCCATCTGTATGCCATCTTTGGCAAAGTCTATTCAAGTTCCCTTGCCCATTTGTCCTCAGTGTCTTAGAATGTGCTGCATCTTGTATCTTCTCCAGGAGAAGCCGTTTATGGATTCCATTAAGCTCGTTTAATTAAATGAGCTTTCAGAAAATGGACAAGCAACTTAAAAGGCTTCCTGCTTCATAGCTGTAGATTGAATACTTAAAGCAAGCAAGAGGGAGTGAAAGGCTAGTGGCCGAGCCAGTACATCTTGAATCCGTAACGACAATGATCAAGTCTTTGGATCTAATCAAGTCAGACACCAAGTTGGCCCCCGAATTCAGAGTGGTCAAAAATATCACATGAAGGGACTTCCCTGGCAGCCCAGCGGTTAAGACTCTGTGCTTCCAATGCAAGGGGCAAACTTTTGCTCCTTATTAGGGGAACTAAGATCTCACCTACCCAACAGCATGGTCCCAAAAATATATCACATGAAATACGGGCAACATCTATTGTTGTTGGTAACAAACCTCACCCTAAGTGTACATTGTGCTTTGAGATATTAATTAATGATAATACCTAGTCATCATCATAATTTTCAAGAAAATCTTTTCTTCGTGCTCATTTTCAAGCATACACTGAAAAAAATATAGTAATGAAACTCCATGTACCTACTACTCCGCTTCAACAGTTACCAGCATTTTGCCAAGACTTTGAAAATTATTTCTTAGTTCCCTTTAAAAACTTCTATATCTGTATGTTTGATAATGTACACAAACTATACAATATATATGAATATACAAATATACAACACACAAAATTACATAAAACATTTTTACTCTTAAGGATGTATAATCCAGTATTTAGAGAAGGCTGCTCCACCTAGCAGGTAGGAGACCTTTTTGATGTGCAAACCCTATGACACAGCATACACCTCAAGGGCTTCTCCTTGCCTTTAAGGGAAATTCTGCAAAGATCCATCCAAGTCTCTCGCCTTGCTCCCTTCTAGCTCCTAGTCCTGTCTCTGCTGTGGTCCCAGTTTGTCGACCACGCAAACTTTGGCATGGTGCACGTGTTGACTTGCTGCTCCTCCCGCCCAGGGCTTCCCTGCCTTCTGCCTCCGCTCTCCTTCTCAGCTCCAGTGCCACTTCCATAGGGAATCACTTCCCTTCCCTCTAGTCCAGATCATATTTCCTAAATGTGATCCATTATCATTGGGTTGAATTCTTTCCCTTCCTTTTGCTTGTTCAGTCTGTAATATCTAACTATAGACTCATTTGGGTGATGGCTAGAGTTTGTCTCTATCGACTAACATCTCCCAGAAGTCTACCCTCCCCAGTGTCTAATGCAGTGCCCAGCACATAGCATGGATTTGACACATTGTGGACTACATGAAGGCTATATTATAGTGCAAGGTTAAAACAGCACAAGGGTGAGAGGTGCATGCTCAGTCGCTTCAGTCATGTCTGACTCTGCCACCCCATGGACTATAGCCCGCCAGGCTCCTCTGCCCATGGGATTCTCCAGGCAGGAATATTGGGGTGCCCTTCTCCAGGGGATCTTCCTGACCCAGGAATTGAACTTGGGTCTGCCTGCGTCTCCTGCATTGCACTGAGCCACCTGGGAAGCCCCAAGGGTGAGAGGTGATCCCTATAAATCCCAGCTGGTAGATGAATCACCATTGCATGAGAAGTCCAACCGTGGAAGAGATTATGAACAATGTAAGACAGCTGTTCAAGTTCATGGACAGTGTGTGGTTAATTGCCAAACAAGCACAGTGGGTGTCAAATGCCCCACTGTATGGGGTGGGCTTGGCTACTTTCTGAAGGTATTATCTTTTGAAATATAAAAGTCACATGTGAACAAACACATATGGACATCCTGGAAGCTGAAGGCTTTCTGTGTGATACTGTAAGCGAATAATTTAATTTTGATATACAAGAGTCTCCAATTCGACCCTGAAGACATAATGATAATGTCATCTTCCCAGATCATTCCAGCGTGAATGAATCTGCCCTTTTCTCAGGCTTCACATCTATTCCTGCCTTGAAGATGAGGCTGTGGTTTATCAGCAGCTACATCTTTCCTTGGGTCTTACAGCTGTCTTTCCCAGTTTGACTTTTGACCAGGGCTCTCATATGGTGTTTTCTGTGGTTTTGTAATAAGGGGACTTATTTTTATAGGATCGGGTAAATAGAGAACCAACTTGGTATTAATTTAGAAGATTGGAGGCTGATTTGTGAAACTCAGCCTGACATTCATATGATCTGAGCTTGTTTTTGTCCAAGAGAAGCTCTCTTTGCATCTGTTTTTCTTTTGGCACGCACTTGTTTATTTTCTTGGTTTCTTACTTGTCCCTTGCCATTAGAATCTAATCTTCATGAGTTGTTGTTCAGTCAGTAAGTCATGTCAGACTCTTTGCAACACCATGGTTGCAGCACGCCAGGCTTCCCTGTTCTTCACTACCTCCCGGAGTTTGCTAAAACTCGTGTCCACTGAGTCAGTGATGCCATTCAACTATCTCATTGTCTGTTGCCTCCTCCCCCCTTCAATCTTTCCCAGCATCAGGGTCTTTTCTGACAAGTCAGGTCTTCGCATCAGGTGGCAAAAGTATTGGAGCTTCAGCTTCAGCATCAGTCCTTTCAATGAATATTCAGGGTTGATTTCTTTTATGATTGACTGGCTTGATTTCTTTGCTCTCCAAGTGACTCTCAAGAGTCTTCTGAAGCACCACAGTTTGAAAGCATCAATTCTTTGCCACTAAGCCTTCTTTATGGTCCACCTCTCACATCCATATAGAGCAATGGCCTTAACTGTCCCCACTGTAACCTCAGCACCTAGGAAGGGCCTGGCACAGAGCAAGTACCCAATAAACATTTATTGAATGAGTGACTGTAGGGTGAAGTTCTGAAGGAGAGGTCGTGTTTGAAAGCACATTGGCCAGAAGGCTCTACATTATTTCAAAATCTCTCAGCCTTGTAACTTGAGGGAAGAGGACAATTCTCTATACCCTCATTTCTATATTTCCTATGACACTGTCTACTACCAGGTACTGGTTCATAGTAGATCTGAGGACATCAACTAAATAGAATCTATAGAAATTCTAAGTAGTCATTATAGTAATGGAGAAGGAGGAGAAGGTGGGAGCTCTTGAATGAGAAGAGCTGGAGTGAAGCCCCAATTTCCTTTCTCACTCACTGAACAAACTTGGGTGAATCACTGGATTGCTCAGCCTCAATTTATTAATCTGTACAATGGGTATATTAATAGCAGTAGTCTTTGTCACAGGGCCATGGGGAGGCTGTCTATCTGGGAAGGGCTCTGTAAACACTGAAATGTCCAGAGATATAAGTTGCAGTGGACTCTGGCCAAGGCAATTAGGAAATGCTGGAGATGCCCATAGGACTGTTGGCAGTGCCCTTGGCCTTCAGATGGACACTGGGCTCAGAAGCTGAACTTGCTGGGTCCAGATTTCCAGGTCTTCGCTTCTATAAGCTCCTCTTGTCATCACCTTCTTTACCCTGCTCTCCCCCATGGCTTTTTCCTCCCTCCTCCACCTCTGGTCTCTTTTTATGCTGGCTCATCCAGCCGGTCTGGACTGCCAGATGAAATGTAATTCGATAGATAGCCTGAGTTATCTAGAATTACATTCCAAAAACATCTCTGTGTTTCCTCGGCAGGGGGAGGGAGTGGAAGGAAAACAGGGACCAGGGCACAAGAGGGTAGAGAGGACACTCTGTAGCCATGGTCTGCCTTTTCTTCTATGAAATCTGGCTGTTGGTTTCCTAAAGCAATTTCCCCAAACAGTGCCAGCCCTGTAGGTAGAATAGAGAGTCTCCTATTGGCTATGATTTGAAAGGAATTAGAAGACCCTGCCCTGGTCTCTCTTAGTGGTCTGACATTCTCCCATTTCCTGCACTTTTGATTCTGAAGCTAATATTTTCCCAGTTGAAGATCATAATTTTTATGATCTCTTATTATCACCTGGGCTCCAGTTAGGGATATCTCAGACTGCAAGGGCCTGGAACACAGAAGATAGGAAAGACATGATTTTTTGATAGAAAAGACACAATCAGGAAAGTGCAACCTGGAGAGGACCAGAGGGAAGGAATTCAGAGTTGTGGGGCTTTAAGATCTGAACTGGGGGAAGGATGGAAAAATTGAGAGGGAGGAGCAGGGGAAAGGGCTGGAGGTACTTAGATACTGACCTGCACACAGTAACTCTGCGCTGCCTTGGAAATTTTAAGCCTCGACCAGCTGGTTCATTATTCATCATCATGAGTTAAGGTTAGTGAAGTATTATTATGTTTCATTCTGTTTTAAGGTGCTCTTTATTTGGTCAGGATGAACATAGTCCTGTTGATCTTTTAGGCTTTCATGATAACTTTAACCTCTTCACCTCATATTTAAATTATAAAATCATGTGGAGAGGGACTTCCTTGGTGGTCTAGTGGTTAGGACTCTGAGTTTCTGAGTTTCCAAGGCAGGGAGTGAGAGTTTGATCCCTGGTTGGGGAGCTAAGATACCACATGCTGAGTGGCACAGCCAAAAAACAACAACAAAAAAATTAAGAGCATTTCAATTAAAAGATAATAATAACGTGGAGAAGACTGTGAACTCCGGAGAACAGCATCTGATTTCGGTGCCTGAAGCTTCCTCCTCAGGCTCATGGTCCCACTCTTTCCCTTGTCTGCGCCACCTCTGCACTTTTCGGGCTCCCCCCCCCCCCGACCCTCCCTGGAACTCCCTCACTCTCCCTTCACCTGTACCCTACTGGAATCCCTCGAAGACGAGCCCTGACTTTATCATCCTATGAAGTTTCTCATGATGCCTGTGTCACGTGCTGAGCCTCACTCACTTAGTTGCCCCGCACGCACGCATGTCCCTCTCCCGTCACAGAGGTGAGGGTGTGCCTGCTTCTCCACTCCGCTCCTGGCCCCGCCCCTCTGGCTGGGTGCGATGCACAGAGTAGCCCTCAAAGGGTGCTTAATAATGTCTGTTGAATTGAATTGGATGCAGCTGGTGCACAATGCATTTCTGCAGTGATTTCAGGAGCCTCAGAGAGATGGTATCCAGAGCTGTGATTGATGACTGAAACCCCCTCTCTCCCTTACAGTCCATGTAAAGGTCTCATTTTCTCTTCAAAGGAATGCTTACCAAAAGGTACATTAGGTTTCTAGCTTTCCTGGGAATATATATATATATATATATATTTTCTTTTAATTTGGCTGTGCTGGCAACATTAGTTGTGGCACATGGGACCCTTGATCTTCACTACAGCATGTGGGATATTTAATAGCAGCATGTGAACTCTTGGTTGTGGCATGTGGAATCCAGGTCCCTGACCAGGGATTGAACCCAGACCCCCAGCATTGGGAGCACAGAGTCTCAGCCACTGGACCACCAGAGAATTCCCTCTCCTGGGAATATCTGTTCAAATATCCTAACCACAGAGCTCTAAGGGGTTCTGTATTGAAATATAGACAATTTCTCTAAAAAGATACACTGTATGGCATATAGTCAATATTTTATAATAACTTTAAATGGAGTATAATCTACAAAATATTGAGCCACTATGTTGTACACCTGAAACTAATATAATACTGTAAATAAACTATTCTTCAGTAAAAAAGTGTTCAGTTCAGTCACTCAGTCGTGTCCAGCTCTTTGCAATCCCATGGACTGCAGCACACCAGGCTTCCCTGACCATCACCAACTCCTGGAGTTTGCTCAAACTCTTGTTCATTGAGTTGGTGATGCCATCCAGCCATCTCATCCTCTGTCGTCCCCTTCTCCTCCTGCCCCCAATCCCTCCCAGCATCAAGGTCTTTTCCAGTGAATCAGTTCTTCGCATCAGGTGGCCAAAGTATTGGAGCTTCAGTTTCAGTATCAGTCCTTCCAATGAATATTCAAGGTAGATTTCTTTTAGGATTGACTGGTTTGATCTCCTTGCAGTCCAAGGGACTCTCAAGAATATTCTCTAACACCACAGTTCAAAAGCATCAATTCTTTGGTGCTCAGCTTTCTTTGTGGTCCAACTTTCATATCCATACATGACTACTGGAAAAACCATAGCTTTGACTAGATGAACCTTTGTTGGCAAAGTAACGTCTCTGCTTTTTAATATGCTGACTAGTTTTGTCATAGCTTTTCTTCCAAGCAGCAAGTATCTTTTAATTTCATGACTGCAGTCACCATCTGCAGTGATTTTGGAGCTCAAGAAAATGAAGTCTGTCCCTGTTTCCACTGTTCCCCTATCTATTTGCCATGAAATGATGGGACCAGATGCCATAATCTTAGGTTTTTGAATGTTGAGTTTTAAGCCAACTTTTTCAGTCTCCTCTTTCCCTTTCATCAGGAGGCTCTTTAGTTCCTCTTCTCTTTCTGCATTAAGGGTGGTGTCATCTGCATATCTGAGGTTATTAGTATTTCTCCTGTTCTAAAAAAGAGTAGAATGAATAAAAAGATTAAAATATACACTGTATTCCATATACTACCCAGAGAGGTAGTATAATAATCAGTTGAACTTGGGCTTTGCTACCAGCCTGTTTGGGCTCAAACCAGTTGCTGATCTGTAGAGTTCCTACCACACAGGGATGTTGTGAGATGAAATATGTTAATATTCATAACGCAAGTGGAGCAGAACCAGACATGTGGTTGGTGCTCAGCAAGCAGTGTTGGTATTATTATGTTATTGTTATGTGCTACTACTGTTATTTTCCATCTGCTCTTAATGTGACTGGGCCCCTTTGCGCAGCCCCTTCTCTCACCCTATACCCACCTTGAGACCAAACTCAGCACCTTACTGGATCCTTCCTCAGATCAAATTGAATTCCAAAAGTTTTAGTGAAAAAAAAAATGCCGACTTTACTCAAGATTACTTGGGGGAAATCTGGAGGATGATAATGCATACTACAAAGCAAAACTTAAAAAGAATTCCCCTTTTAAGCATCTTTGTTCTTTTTCCAAAGTTCCACTGTCAACACGAGCAACCTCATCTCTCCTCCCTGCCCAAATATTCTCCATGACTTTTGGTAGCTTCTCCAGCCGTCCAGACACATCCTCTTTGGGATTCACGTTCCTGGGGAGGCAGGGAGGGTAGAGTACAAATGACCGCCCCCCACCCCCCACATGTAGGATGTTAATTCACAGATAGTGCTATTAATTATTATTAATATATATGGCAAAGATTAAGTGTGAATGTTAAGCACCTAGGGTTCCTGGATGCCCCAGACTGCAAAACCCACTCAGGTTACCTGGCTGGCCAGGGGTATGTTAGGGCTGGTTCAAGAGTGCAAGTTGTGAGCATTTCTTCCCAGCTCTGCTACTGGTAACTCGAAATCAGCCATGGTGGGAGTATTTACACTCCAGAAATGGGCACGCGCTAGCGACCAGGGCTTTCCCCCGAGAGTGGTTGTTAAGCGTTGGTCAGCACACCACTGCTGGATCCACTGGCGCACATCTTTCTCTGGCTTTCATGCAAGACTTTGGGGGTACCCTTGTTCGGCTTTCTGCCTCCTATGTTCCTGGTATTCTATGTCAGAATACATGGCCGAAGAGAATTGTTCTTAGTTCTACCCCCGTCTAGCTGTCTTCACTCCTTCTCTTTCTTAGGCTTACCTCTATTTATTTCCCCTGATATTTGAACTCTTCTCTCTGTGTTAATGAATCTAGGTCATGCTTCAGACTGTTCAGGTCACTGTGCATTTTTTGGGGGTGGGGAGAGGTGTGAGTTTTCAGCACGCCTCATAACAGTGTGTGTGTGCTCAGTTGCTCAGTTGTGTCCGACTCTTTGTGACCTCATGGACTGTAGCCCACCAGGCTCCTCTGTCCACGGGATTTCCCAGGCAAGCATACTGGAGTAAGTTGCCATTTCCTACTCCAGGGGATCTTTCTGACCCAGGGATTGAATCTGGTTCTCCTGCATTGGAGGCAGATTCTTTACCTTCTGAGCTTAAGGAGTCATATAAACTAAGCATGTGTGCATGCTAAGTCGCTTCAGTCATTTCCAACTCTTTGAGACCCTGTGGATTATAGCCTGTCAGGGTCCCCTGTCCAAGGGATTCTCCAGGCAAGAATACTGGAGTGGGTTGCTATTTCCTTCTCCAGGGGATCTTCCTGACCCAGCAGACACCCCAAAAGGCACACCATAGCCTATACATAGACTTGCCACAAAAAATAGAAGTTAATCTACAAATGGTGATAAGACTGGGAGAATGAGAGAGAGAGAAACTAGTGGGTCCAGGTAGCTAAATGAATGCAAGGAGTTCCCACCAATCAATAGGGGAAACGGTGGTTAGCTTGTCTCCCTGGACCAGAGTTTTGTACTCTAATCCCAAGGGCCCGGAAAGGCCAAATATTCCCAAGGCTGATTTTCCTGGCTGCCTTTGGGCCTCTCATGCCAGTGCAGGGGAGAAATCTGATGGACTGGTGCCCAGTCTGCAGCGAGGAGCTGGCTGGCTCCAGAGCGGGTTGGCATTATCCAGATCCCATCTGACTAACATGGAGTTGTTGACAATGAGGGAGGGTAGAGATTCCTAAAAGAGGGAGCAAGACAGCCATAAGAGGCCTGGGGCTCTCAGGGTGCGTGTGCTGTGGAATAGACATCCTGGGCTGTGAGTGTCCACACTGTGAGCCCTGAGAGGGCAGGGCTCTGCTCTTGTTCATGGTTCTGTAGATGACCACCGGTCAAGTGCATGTCGAGGCCAGGGGATATACCAGCAAATACCACATAGCCTGTGCCATCATGGAATGTAGTGTAACATAATGCAACAGAAACACAATCAAGCCATTGCACGACAGTGTGGTTGGTGAGTGCTCTCAGAGGCATCTGGTACCAGGGAGGCACATGGATGGGGGACCAACCATGAGTGTCAGAGAAGACCTCCTGGTTGCTTGTGGTTGTGTTAATTGCTCAGTCGTGTCTGACTCTTTGCGACCCCATGAACTGTAGCCTGCCAGGCTCCTCTGTCCATGCGGATTCTCCAGGCAAGAATACTGGAGTGGGTTGCCATTCCTTTTTCCCGGGGGTCTTCCCAACCTGGGAATTGAACCCAGGTCTCCTGCATTGTAGATGGATTCTTTACAGTCTGAGCTATCAGGGAAGCCTGAAGACTTCCTGGAGGAGGTGATATTTACGTTGTGACAAAATAAATAAGATTTAGCCAGGAAAATGAGGTTCATGTTGGGGAGAGACAGGAGGAATAGGATTTCAGGCAAAGGAAAGAGTATTTACAAAGTCTGCAGATGAAAAGTGCATGGTGTCATCCAGGAAGTATAAGTGGTTCAGAAGTCCAGAGCCCTGACCAGCAGGTCCTCTTGGGGTGGGCCTGTGTGTGTGGTGCTGTTGCCTCATGGTTTCATGGATGGGAACTTTGTGTTCCTCATCCATGGAAGGCGTACTCCAGTATCATGGGCTTTGACTTCATGAGAGCAGGGCATGGGGGATCACAACATCTGAGTTAACTTCCTTGGTCTGTGGTTGTCTCCTCTGTAAGCCATCTGGGTGGGACAAGAAAGCGGTTTTCAAATGGAAGGAGATGTCACTATTTCTCTTGCTTTCTGTAGTTCCGTGTTTTTGTTCTTTAATTTTTAAATTTTGGCTGCACCGGGTCTTCATTGTGGTGCCGGCTCATCGTTGCAGGGCATGGGCTTCTCTTGTTTTGATGCCTGGGCTTAGTTGCCCTGCTGCATGTGGGATCTTAGTTCCCCAACCAGGGTTCGAACCTGCCTTCTCTGTATTGGAAGGTGGATTCTTAACCACTGGACCACCATGGAAGTCCCTGCAGCTCTGTGTTTGAGGTGGTACCATTAATACTCTTTGGATGATTGAATTGTTCCTTTGACCAGATGTGTTTTCTACTGCTGGTCCCCACCGTCCTGCCCTGCTATGTACATGGCCTGCTCAACCAGTACCCTCAATGTTGATAATACCATAATGGTATTATCAACCATTATGATAAAGGTTGATAATGGTATCATGGTCTCACCATCCCCATGACCTGCCATAAGATTCTTCTCACAGTTCTGAAAACTAGGTGCCCTGGAGCTTCATTCTCTGGGTGTGGGGGATAGTTCACTGTGGCACCAGTGACCTCATGGATAACCAGGGTTGGTTGGCTGGGCAGGTGACCCCCCTATCCCTGCTGCTCTGTTCATGCCATCCCTTGAGCTACAGGACAGACACAGGGAGAGCCAAGGTGGAAAAAGACAACCTCCTTGACTGAGGGAGGCACAAGCTGGAGTCAAGTTTGAGAGAGGAGCTGTGATTCCCATTAGTATCTTATCACCTCCCTGGGCCCCAGCTTCCTTATCTATAAAACAGATTAGGCGGATGCTGTCTGACTTGTTTGCCCACCTCCTGTCCAAGTGTCCAGACCAGATGGGACAGAGGCCTCCCAGGTATAGGAGGGGAGCTGCATGGGTAGGGTGAGCTGAGAGTCCTGCTGCGTGCAGACCAGAAGGACGAGTCACAGGGATGAGGGCAACTGAGGGAAGTGGAGTGTGCCCAGCTGCCCCTTCTGGATGGGGCTGAGCTCTGCAGTTAGTCCTGGTGCCCTTCACAGGCCTCCCCTGACTCCTTTGTTCCATCTGGCCTGCATGGCTGAGGATACACCGTCAACCCTTTGGCTTCAGTTTCCTCCCTGATGCCCTTGTCATTCCCTCACCCAGCTTCCTCATGCCCCGACTCGGGGAATTTCCCCAAGGCCTCTGAATCATAATGGTTGCCTCCGTCTGTTGAGTAACTTCCATTTGTTGTGTCTGGTGCTGCACTAAGATTTTCCACACTTTATCTCATTGAGTCCTTATGGAATGCCCTCTGAAAGCAGGTTCTGCCTGAATGTGCTTCTCCTCATCTTCACGTGGCTGGTTTGTTTCCATCCTTCACCCATCAGCCACCTGTTTGTTCTAATGTTTCACTGCCCTCTTTCTCCCACCGATTTCTGTCACATCATCCTGTTTGGTTTTCTTTATAGCATTTGTTACAGAAATCATCCTCTGTTGTTCTGTGTTCTCATCACTCCTCCCTGGGATGTAAATTCCCCAAGAGCAGTGATCATGAACGGTTTACCCTCCATTGTCCCCTCCCCACCTCCCAGCATCGAGAAGGGTGCCTGATGTATACTAGGTATTCATTAACACTTGTTGAATGAAGCAATGCTTTTGCCCCCATTTCACATGTAAGGAATTAAAGCAGAGAGAGCCTAAGTCACTTGTAGTTAATACAGTGGCACAGCTGGTTCAAACCCAAGTTGCCCGTGTCCAAAACAGACATCTTTAATCCTCATGTGTTTCTGGCTCCATCCCGGTATGACCTTTTTTTTAAGACTTGTTTTTGATGTGGACCATTTTTTTTAAAAAGTCTTTTTTGAATTTATTACAATATTGCTTCTGTTTTATGTTTTGGCTTTTTGGCCAGGAGGCATGTGAGATCTTAGCTCTCTAGCCAAGGATCAAACCTGCACCCCTGGGAAATCTCAGTGTGGCCTTCTTTTGGTCTGATTTCTCCTTCTAGGCTGAAGTGGACTGGGTTGCTTTTCTGCTCTGACATACAGCCTAATTCATGCTGGTCTTTACTTTTCTTAACATGAAACCCCTTTTTGCAGAACTATGCTTCTCATTTCTCTCTGCCTCCAGCCTGTGTAAATAGTCCCTGGTGTGGCTTTTTTTTTTTCCATGGGCCTAGAAATTGCAGGAATCAATGCCTTGCTTATCTCTCCACCAAGCTAACTTTCAAGAGGGTTTCCAATTACTGACGAGAATACGAGGATGGATATTTGAGTCTTTGAAAAATATTCTGAAGGGAAGAAAAGGTGAAGATCCATAGCCCATTTCTCTTAGTCATTTTTCAGGGAAATTGTAAAAACAGAAAATCTTGTTCTACCAAGAAACAATTCATGATGAAAGTACATCAAAATCACATATAGAATTGGCAAGGGAGGCAGCAGCAAGACATGAAACTCCATCCCAGTTCTGGGAAGAATCAGAGGAAACGGATGTGACTAGTTCTGTCCTTTCTCAGACTCTGTATTTATGGCATATAAATAAAGAAGGGATTGGATGAGGAGAGATGGGAACACGAAAACAAAAATGTAGGCTTCCAAATGATATTAAAGTGAGGTTGATGAAGTCATGACTGAAACCTCCAAAGTGTTTGTCTCAGAACATCTTAGACCTGTCCCAGACTGCAGGGTCCAACTCTGTGACCTGAGAACAGACGGAAGGAGCTCAGCATTTCCTGAGCAGCTCCCCTGCTGTGGTTTTTCTTCAACCATGAGTGCTCTATCCCCTGCAAAAGTCAGTCTTGACACATGCTTTAAATGAGCCATGATTGAAATATACTATATTTAACCTGCCCTCTGACCCTACATTAAAACACAAAATCCCTCAGATAAGAGAAAATAAAATTCCAAGGAAGTCTGGTTTAGAAATAGAGTCTCCCATGTACCAACCTCCCCACCCCAATTTCTTTCTTGCTAAGAGAAATTTCTACAAAAAAAACAAAACAAAACAAAACAAAACAAAAAACTCAAGAAGCAGTATTGCTTAAAACGAGTCACTTGGTTGTATTTTTTTTAATTGGTTTATAACATTTTATATGTTTGATGTGTACAATATTATATTTTAACTTCTATATAGACTATAGCGTGCTCATCAAAGGTTTAGTTTCTGTCACCATACAATTGACCCTCTTTAACCATTTTTCTCTTCCCCCATCCCTGTTCCCCTCTGATAACCACTGCTCTGTTCTTTGTATCTATGTGTTCATTTTTGTATGGTTTGGTTTGTTCATTTAGCTTTTAAATGCTTTATTTAAAAAATTTTAAATGAGTGAATGAAATCATACAGCATTTGTCTTAACTAGAATTCTACTGGAGACAGAGAAAGCTTAGCACGTCATTTTCTTGTCTGTGTTGCTGTTGGAGCTCAGCTGCTGCAGAGGCTGTGAGCTACTCAGTACAGGTGACCGTGAAAGGGCTTTCCTTGGACCCGGGAGTGTAAACAGTACACTTGTGGAGGTCAGATAGATGCACAAGGTGCCCTCAAGAAAGAAGATTCCCCAAGCAACTTTGAACCTTTTTCAAGCTCATGGAAATATTCTCCTTGGATGAGATGAGGAAACAGCAGGAAGTTGTCTATACTTTATACCTTGGCAGGTGCCTGGGAAAGCATGAAGCCACAGGAGAAACTTGTGTAGTTTCCCAAAGTTTGTTGTTGTTGTTCGGTCACTATGTTGAGTGATTCTGCAACCCATGAACTGCAGCGTGCTAGGCTTCTCTGTCCTTCACTATCTCCCAGAGTTTGCTGAAGCTCATGTCCATTACATCGGTGATGCCATCCAACCGTCTCATCCTCTGATGCTCCCTTCTCCTCCTGCTCTCAATCTTTCCCAGCTTCAGGGTCTTTCCCAATGTCAGCTCTTTGTATCAAGTAGCCAAAGTATTGGAGCTTCAACATCAGTCCTTCCAGTAAATATTCAGGGTTGATTTCCTTTAGGATTGAGTGGTTTGATCTCCTTGCAGTCCAAGGGACTCTCAAGAGTCTTCTCCACTACCACAGTTTGAAAGCATCAATTCTTTTGTGTTCAGGCTTTTTTATGGTTCAACTCTCACATCTGTACACGACTACTGGAAAAACCGTAGTTTTGACTATATTGACCTTCGTCGGCAACATGATGTCCCAAAGTTTACTATTTAGGATTTGGGAAATGTATTTGCTTTTTGTTAAAATAAAAACATGCATATAAGGCAGAGCAGAAGGCAAAGTCACATAGAGTTTTTTTTTTTCCTCAGATTCTTACCTAGATTTATGTTTTTAATTGAAGTATAGTTGCAAACTCACATAGAGTTTTAAGATGAAACAGTTTCAAAGCAAGGATGCGATTGTGGTGGAGCATTTGGAGCTCTGTTGCCCTCAGAGGTCACCTGCTTCTATGGGTTTACACACCTGTGTCATTCAAGGTCATGGGTCTGTTTAAGGAGTGTTCACACAATGGACCACATTGGTTCTCTGAGGGGATAAAAGTGCTGATCAAAGGGGAACCATTAGTTAGTGTGGGTCAGAGGGGAAAGAGCTTGCAGTGCCCAACCAAGGTCACTGTCCAGAGACAGAGATTCCTCTGGAGAGTGTGAGGCTGTCCTAGGTCAAAGTCATCAGATATTTAAATCATATTTTCTTATTTTTTTTTTAACTGCCTTTGTCCTGACTTCCTGCTCTCCTAGCAACCTTCCGTTGTAGTTCGGTTGCTCTTGTCATTTTCCTGCAGAGCAGCATCTGGCTTTCCTGGCAGTTACATTTCTCGCTGTAAATCAGTGGCTCTCAGCTGGGGACGATTCTGGCAACACCCCCACAGGGGACATTTGGCACCATCTAGAGACATTTTTGGTTGTCACAATTGGGGGAGAGATGTGATACTGGCATCTGGAGTATAGAGGCCAGGAATGCTGCTACACGTGTCATGACGTCACCGCCACACACAACAGTCACCCAGCCCCCAAAGTCAACAGTGCGGAGGTTGAGACACCTCGCTGTAGGTGATAAGTCCATATTTCTCCATCAGTCACCACTAAGCTTAGCTACTTTGAATTTGCTGCTGGGAGGTTAAACCACTCAGGTCTGGTATGGCAAAGTCTGCTTAGCCTGTTGGGCTGAAGACAAATACCTGAACTGTGCTGAATTCACCACTTAGAGTTCTGGGCAGCCCACTGGTCTCCCCTGACTTAAAAATTCTTGGGACTTCCCCAGCAGTTCAGTGGTTAAGACTCCACACTCCCAATGCAGGGGGAACAATCCCTGGTCAGGGGAGATCCCATATGCCACATGGCACAGCAAAAAAGAGAGAAAAAAATTATTTCCACTTTCTCTTGTCATATTTTAAAATACTCTTTCTTTTGCTTTAAAAAATTCAATAAGTGAAATAGGAATTTTAAAATATTCTTATTTTTCTTTCACTATAAAAATTCAGTAAGTGAAATATGAATACATGTAATAAAATTTTAGACAACAAGGGACACTTTCTCTGACACTTGAATTCATACAAACACATCTATTTTTAAAAATACAGGTCAGATCACACCCTGTACCTCTATGACACTTGCATTCTTTGCTTGTCATCCTACCTGTGACAAGACAAGGAGATCTGCCTTATTGTTTTTAATTGTTGCACTTGGTATTCCCTAAGATAGATATGTTGCCATCAATTTAACTGATTCTTCATTGATTGTCATTTCAGTGGTTTACAATGTTCTGCTATTACAAGCATCCACGTTAGCGTTTTGTCCATATATCTTTCTGCAAAGATGTCCTTGTGGGGTTGTCAGTTGTGGGTTTGCATGTGAACTTAATGGAGTTGCTTCCACCTGCCCTTCCAAGAGGTTAAGCCAGTTTCTACCCCAACCGGCAATGAGTGGGTGTGTCCTTTATCTTGCACCCTCAACAACATAAATTTGCCCAGTCTTTGAAAATTCTGCCAATCTGATGAGCAGACAATGGAAGCACCAGATTGTGCATCACTGGTTACTAGGGAGGGTTCCACAACTTCTCATAAGCAAGGGGTGGTCTGTATGCCTCTTGTTTTCAGAGGCCCTCAGTTCCTGGAAAAGAATAAGATTCACATGTCAGCCCAGAGTTCTGGGGATCTAGGCTCTAGGGAGACTCAGAAAGTCTTCTAGTTTCCTGTCTCCTAAGATAAACCGGCTGTAGAGTGGCAGAGGGAGGGAAAGGATTTCTTTGTGTCTGGATCCTGGCCTCTGCTTTGGCCTAGAGTTGGCTGGAACAGGATGACAAATGGGGAGAACTGAGGTGGGTGTCTTTCAGCTCCCAAACTTCAGGACAAGTGAAAGTAACTGCAAACTCTCTGCCTTCCAGACACTTCCCCTCTCCACCAAGGAAGAGCTCACACCTGTGATTGATGCTCTTTTTGCCATCATCTGGAGTTCTTGAGCTCTTTTCTTCAGTTTTACCACTTACTGTATTTGTATTATCATCATGGTTAGCCATTTGCACTTTTTACCCTCATCTTAATCAGAAACCCTTGGAGTTATTCATCCCTGCATCTCGACGCCTAGCACCTTGCCTTCTAGTAATCGTAGCTTCTCTGTGAATGTCAGTGGAAAGGGTGTTTTTATTTCTTTATCTAAATAGAAGGATCTTTGACTAAAAGTTTTGGTTCACTCATTTTTTTTGGAAAGCATACAGAAGTTGATGAGGTGAAAATAGGTACCCACATGAGCTCTACAAACCACCCTAAGGAAAAAAGAATATTTGAGAAGATGTATGTATATACATACATGTGCATATATTCATGGCAGGCATGTTTCCATGTATATATGCACATGTATACACATATATAGATAGATATATATTATATGTATATATACATTATTGTAATTTTTGACCATTTTATTTTTCTATTATAGCAACAACAAAAGACCCTGATGCTGGGAAAAATTGACGGCAAGAGAAGGGAGCAACAGAGGATGAGATGGTTGGATAGCATTATCAACTCAACAGACATGAGTCTGAGCAAACTCTGGGAGATAGGGAAGGACAGGGAAGACTGGCGTGCTGCAGTCCATGGGGTGGCAAAGAGTTGGACACAACTGAGCGACTGAAGAACAATAGCAATACCTATTCCTTGTTTAAGATTTCAGATAGTATAGAAGGTATATGTGAGATAAAAAAGCTTTTTGCTCTCTCCTGACCTCACCACCCCACTTCCTAGAGGTGCACATTCACCCATCTTCAAATGTTAATTTTTATAAATTAACATTATGGTTACAAGCATAAACCTAAATGTTGTCACATGTTTATTTTTTGACTTATGATATCTTATCAGTTGGACAATAGTTCTTGGCATCTTGCAATTGTAGTTGACATTTAGCAGTCACATGACCTACTACCTCTCTTTTCCTGTCTCATTCTTCTCTTTTCAGAGTCACTTCTTGATGGTTGCCACTTTTATCACAGCCAGACCTCGGAGGACAACCCTTTGAAAGCAGACAGGGTGAATTCCTGGCCGGTCAAATCATTAGGTAGAAATTTCCATGGGTTCCCATTTCCCGAGCCTGAAAAAGTGGCAAGAGCACTAGTTTCTGTTTTGATTTGTTTTGCTTTCCCTGGAAGATAACTCAGAAATATCTTCTTTAGTAGACTGCTGCCAACAAACCAAATTCCACCATGCATATTCTTGGCTTCATTAATTTTTTTCCCATTTATTAAAATAATATTTACTTGACCATGTACCCAGCTCCTAGAATGATTCTAGTCTGCTTCCTCTAGGTAGGCTTTTTAAAATGTAAAAATATGTTAAGAGAGGGGATTCAGCTCTTAGAAAACTTTCTAAAAATGCTAAAAACAATGCATAAGAATAACATTAGAAAATGAGATGGATACTTAAGTTGAAAAAATAAAAACACCGGAGACATGAAGGTGTGAGGTTTTAGAACAGTTAATTTTGAGTTGCAAAACAGAGAGAATCTTAGGATACCAAAAGCAGAAGTTCAAGAGTGCTGTTTGTTGGGGATAAGAACTATTTCTCTTTTGGAGACACAGTTGGGATGATGGGATAGAACCCGTGAAAGGGGAAGGGGGTACATAGGGTGCTCTGAGAAAGCCTGCCCAGCTCCACTGTTTTTAGTTGTGTGATGTGGGGCAAGGTATTCAGCCTCTCTGTGGCTCAGTTTCTGTATGGGTTCTTGTGAACATTAAAGGGTATTATGAGTCTGGTACGGTGCTTGGCACATAATGAGCCATTGCTATTATATTATAAATATTATTTTTACTGAGGCGATTAACACTAACAGTCTATTTTATGTACAATTTCAGAACAAGCTGGAGCAGACCTGATGAGTAGTTGATCTTGGCTGTATAATAGTTTAGTGACAAGGGTATTTAATTATATGGGCTTTGTTCTAACATTTATTGCAAGAAGAATATGTTGTTGCAAGAAAAATATGTTGTTGCAAGGAGAAACTGAGATTAATACAAAGGTTGTGATATTATACTGAGTAAAGAGCAACTGTGTATTTGATGAGGAAATATATTAATTCTGTGACAGGATGTGCATAACTGTTTCTCCACGTTAGATGGGCTAAGGTGCTGGACCTATGAGTGAATAAACCTGTAGCAACTCCTCAGAGTTCAGACAGAGGGTCTAGGAGGAACTGATGAGTCTTGCTAAATTATGGGTTGTCATCCCAAAGTTTTCAAGTGGTGGATGGTTGTGACACATGCCACACGTCCTAGTCACTGAAAATGGGTTATTTTGTCGCATCCTTGTAGAGACACACCTACCTGAGAGAGTAGCTCCTTAGAAGACGCGTCACCCATGGGCCAGGTTAATGAATCCAAACTAAAGATCTGAGAAGGTAGGGGTGAAGTTTCGGTGAGAGAAACAGGCTAGAATCATAAGGGGAAAGGAGGGGCCTATGTACCAGGAGATGGCAGAAACTTCCCTTCAAACTTCACCTGAGAGGAAGGTGGCAGGTGGCAGGTAAGGTGATTGGGCAGAAGGTAGGGCTTCTTTAGCCTCAGAATCAACCCAAAAGCTCTGAATTAAATGCAAAATATGAGGACTTCCCTGGGGGATCCAGTGGTTGGGAATCCACCTGCCAACTCGGGGGACATGGGTTTGATCCTTGGTCCAGAAAGATCCCACATGCCACAGGGCAACTGAGCCCATGTACCACAACTGCTGAGCCTGTGTTCCAGAGCTTGTGCTCAGCAACAAGAGAAGCCATAGTGAGAAGCCAACGCACCACAACTAGAGAGGAGCTCCTGCTCGCTGCAACCAGAGAAAGCCCGTGCACAGCAACAGAGACCCAGGGCAGCCACACATACAATTAAAATAAAGAAATAAATAGATAAAATAATGAAAAACCTGAAAACAAAATATAGCATTGGTGATCTAATTTTCATTTTTAACTCCAGGATTTTACTGTATGTCCTTTTTCTTGATCAACAAATTAATATTGACCCATTATAGAGAACTATAGAAAGTTACATAATTCCATTATGTAGAGACAACCCCTGATAACATTTTGATCATTTCTTCTCAGTCTTTGTTCCCATGTAGGTATTTTTCTTTGTTTGTGACCATGCTCTATTCATTATTTTACATGCATCTTTTCTTTATTAAATTGTATTTTATTACTTTTGAAGTTGAGACATAATTGACATACAACATTATATTAGTTTCAGGTGTACAATGTGATGATTAGACATTTGTATATATTGTGAAATGATGAACACAATTAGTCTAGTTAACATCCATCACCATACATGGTTACAATTTTTTTTTATACAATGAGAACTTTTAAGATCTGTATTCTTAGCAGCTTTCAAATATGCAACACAATATTACTATAGTCAGCATGCTGCACATTAATTTTATAACTAAAAGTTTGTACTTTTTGACAGCCTTCGTTCATTTTGCTCCCCACCCTCATCTCTGGTAACTACCAATCTCTTCCCTGTTGATGAGTTCAGTTTTTTTTTTTCTAATTTCACGTATAAGTAAGACCATATGGTATCAGTCTGTTTCTGTCTCACTTATTTCACTTAGCACAATGTCCTCAAGTTTCATCCACAGTGTTGCAAACGGCAAGATTTCCTTCTTTTTATGGCTGAATAATATTCCATTATAAACATATAGCACATTTTCTTTATCTATTCATCCAATGATAAACACTTTGGTGGCTTCCATGTCTTGGTGTTGTAAATAATGCTGCAGTGAATAGGGGGGTGCGTTTATCTTTTTGAGTTACTGTTTTTGTTTGCCTTGGATAAACACTCAGAAATGGAATTATTGGATCATATAGTAGTTCTGTTTTTAGTTTTTTTGAGGAATCTCCATAGTGTTTTCCACAGCGGCTTCACCAATTTACATTCCCACCAGCAGTGCACAAGTGATTTCTTTACTCCAAATCCTTGCCAACGCTTGTTATTTCTTGTCTTTTTGATAATGGCCATTCCGGTAGATGTGAAGTGATCTCAATGTTGTTTTGCCTTGCATTTCTCCAATAATTAGTGACATTGAGCACCTTTTCATGTGTCTATTGGCCATCTATATGTCTTTGTAAAATGTCTATTCTCTTCCCATTTTAAAATAGGATTGTTTGTTTTTGCTGTTGAGTTGTATGAGTTCTTTATATATTTTGAATCAGTTCAGTTCAGTCCAGTCGCTCAGTTGTGTTCGACTTTCTGCGACTACATGGACTGCAGCATGCCAGACTTTCCTGTCCATCACCACCTCCCAGAGCTTGCTCAAACTCATGTCCATTGAGTCAGTGACATCATCCAACCATCTCATCCTCTGTCGTCCCCTGCTCCTGCCTTCAATCTTTCCCAGCATCGGGGACTTTTCCAGTGAGTCAGTTCTTCACATCAGGTGACCTAAGTATTGGAGCTTCAGCTTCAGCATCAGTCCTTCCAATGAATATTCAGGACTTCCTTTAGGATGGACTGGTTGGATCTCCTTGCAGTCCAACGGACTCTCGAGAGTCTTCTACAGCACCACAGTTCAAAAGTATGAATTCTTCGGTGCTCAGCTTTCTTTATGGTCCAACTCTCACATCTATACATGACTACTGGAAAAACCATAGTTTTGACCAGATGGACCTTTGTCAGCAAAGAAATGTCTCTGGTTCTTAATATGCTGTCTAGATTGGTCATAACTTCTCTGCCAAGGAGTAGGCATCTTTTATTAACCCCTTATCAGATATATGACTTGCAAATATCTTCTCCCATTTGATAGCTTGCCTTTTCATTTTGTTACTGGCTTCTTTGCTGTGCAGAAGCTTGTACTTTAAGGCAGCCCTACTTGTTTATTTTTGCTTTTGTTGCCTGGGCTTTCAGTATCAAATCCAAAAAATCATCACCAAGATTGATATCAAGGAGATTGTCATTTATGTTTTCTTCTCTTAGTTTTATGATTTCAGGTATTACATTCAAGTCTTTAATCCATTTTAATTTTGTGTATGGTATGAGATGGTGGTCTAATTTTATTCTTTTGCACATGGATGTCTAGTTTTACTAACACCATTTACTGAAGAGATGCTCCTTTCCCATGTCTTTTCCATATAACATTATGTCACCACATTTTCTTGTAACTTTTAAGACCCCTTTGTGAACATTATTTTTAATGCCTGCCTAATGTTCCATTGTATCAAAGAGACATGTATTACTCAGCTATTTTCTTAATGTTGTTTTTCTAGTTATAAATAATATTAACGTGATGATTCTTATACATAAAATCTTCCCATATTTCTTTTTATTTTTTGGCCATGTGGCATGTGGGATCTTAGTTCTCAGACAGGAATTAAACTCATGCCCCCTGCGTTGAAAGCATGGAGTCTTAACCACTGGACCACCAGAGAATTCCCTGTTGTCCATATTTCGTTTTTATTTTATTTATTTATGGATGCTCTGGGCCATGGTGCTGCTCTTGGGCTTTCTCCAGTTGCTGCTGGAGGGGATTATTCCCTAGTTGCGGTGCACGGGCTCTCACTGCGGTGGCTTCTCTTGTTGCAGAAAGCACAGACTTCTGGTGCTCGGGCTTCAGTAGTTGTGATACACGTGTCCATATCTCTGATTGCTTCATTAAGATAGGTGCTTAGATGTGTAATTACTGTGTCCAAGGGAATGGCAGAATGGTTTTTGGAAAAGTTATTTATACTCTTAGCTGGTTTTCATAAAGCATGGGCATTTTACAAGCTCTATTTATGTGCCTTCCCAGAATCTCAGTTTCCTATTCTCTCTCCACAATCGCACAGGTTCTACTCCTTCCTCGCCTTGCTTTCCCGGCTCAGGGAGTCATACTGGAGTCACTGTTGTACTTGGCTGTCAACTTATTGCCTGATTGCTAGTGATTTCTCAGAATTTGGGATGGTACATTTTCTCACACTTCCTAAGGACTTCCAGATACAGCCAGTGAAGAGGGAGGAGAATTCTAGTGCTGAAAAACAAAACAAAACATAACCCAACAAAATAAAACCACAAAACAAACAAGCAGCATGCATCCCACTGAAGCTCATATACTTGGAGTGGTCCACAGTGTCCCAGCCTTTCTCTCCCTACTCCCAAGCTCACCTGAGAAGTTGCCAAAGGGCAAAAATGAATAAGAATGGTTGTCTTTCCTTCCTCTCTCTCCCCTCCTTCCCTTGCTTCCTTTCTTCCTCCTTTAATTCATCCCTAATCCATTATCTTTTCATATTGTACATCATGTACATCATGAGAAATGCTGGGCTGGAAGAAGCACAAGCTGGAATCAAGATTGCCGGGAGAAATATCAATAACCTCAGATATGCAGATGACACCACCCTTATGGCAGAAAGTGAAGAACTAAAGAGCCTCTTGATGAAAGTGAAAGAGCAGAGTGAAAAAGTTGGCTTAAAGCTCAACATTCAGAAAACTAAGATCATGGCATCCGGTCCCATCACTTCATGGCAAATAGATGGAGAAACAGTGGAAACAGTGTCAGACTTTATTTTTCTGGGCTCCAAAATCACTGCAGATGGTGATTGCAGCCATGAAATTAAAAGACACTTACTCCTTGGAAGGAAAGTTATAACCAACCTAGATAGCATATTCAAAAGCAGAGACGTTACTTTGCCAACAAAGGTCCGTCTAGTCAAGGCTATGGTTTTTCCAGTGGTCATGTATGGATGTGAGAGTTGGACTGTGAAGAAAGCTGAGCGCTGAAGAATTGATGCTTTTGAACTGTGGTGTTGGAGAAGACTCTTGAGAGTCCCTTGGACTGCAAGGAGATCCAACCAGTCCATTCTAAAGGAGATCAGTCCTGGGTGTTCTTGGAAGGACTGATGCTGAGGCTGAAACTCCAATACTTTGGCCACCTCATGTGAAGAGTTGACTCATTGGAAAAGACTCTGATGCTGGGAGGGATTGGGGGCAGTAGGAGAAGAGGATGACAGAGGATGAGATAGCTGGATGGCATCACCAACTTGATGGACATGAGTTTGGGTAAACTCCGGGAGTTAGTGATGGACAGGGAGGCCTAGCATGCTGTGATTCATGGGGTCACAAAGAGTTGGACACGACTGAGCGACTGAACTAAACTGAACTGAACACATTACCTGTTAGCTGCCAGGCACTCTGGGCCTCCCTGGTGGCTTGGTGGTAAAGAATCCACCTTCCAATGAAGGAGACATGGGTCCCATCCCTGGGTAGGGAAGATCCCCTGGAGAAGGAAATAGCAACCCATTCCAGTATTCTTGCTTGGGAAATAGCATGGACAGAGGAGCCTGGTGGGATATAGTCCATGCGGTCACAAACAGTTGGACACGACTGAGCCACTAAACAACAGCAACAACAACCAAGCACTCTGTTAGATGCTGGAGTTTAGGACAGGCAACACGAGGTTTGGCCGTCAGAGTTCTTAGCTATAGCCCAGAAACTGATTCTAATAAACTTATGAATAAGAGGGATGTGTCAGAAGACTACTGCTCACTTCTCAGAGTGATGGAGAGCAGGAATTGGGCAGCAGGCAGGGCCAAGGGAGCCAGGCTGCAGAGAACACAGCCCAGGGCCTACCCCAGGGGCAGTCTGCTGGTTAGGACTCACTGCCAGCGCCACCCTGCTGGGACAGCCCCCACGAAGGCTGGAGCACGGAAAAGTTCTGAGTGAACCTCCCTCTTTGCTTTCCTCCCCCCAGATTTTTATTCCTGGGGAGGAGGCCTCTGTTTGGTTGGGGCCAAGTCATGTGATCATGACTGCAGGGAGAGTACGATGGCTCCCTTGACTTCTGTTGGGGAAGTCAGAGGCCTGGCTTTTCACTGTCTCTCACTTAGTGGAGGATTTTCTGCAAATAAGAAGGGAGTATTCGGATTCTGGGAACTACCTCCTCTACCACCACCCCGTCACGCATACAGATAAATGTCAGAACTTTAGGGCTTTGCTGTCACATGGCTGATTGCTAAAGCAGAAAGGTCAACAGATGACTATACTACAAAAGGAATGATGGTGCCTCCTTCCTCATTCTAGGTGAAGGAAGGGAAAACTGAACACCTAAGAAATATTAAGAAGATTAGAACTTGGAGACTCATTGAAATTGGGAGGTGATAAGAGAGCAAAGGAGATCAGGGTGCTGCCCAGATGTCAGGTCTTAGCAAGAAAATGGGTGGTGGAGAGACGATCCCAGGTTTTGAGGGAAAATCAAGTGTTTGGTTTTATACACGCTCAGTCCAGGAGAGCCCAAGTGGAGATGTCTACACGTGGCTGTGTGCAGTTCATTCATCAATTCATAGATTAATAAACAGATTTATTAATCACTGATTATGGTCCAGAAGCTGTTCCAGGTGCTGGGGGCATAGCAGAGAACAGGAGGTGACCGTCTTTGCTCTCATGATGCTTGCATTCTCTGGGAGCTCTGCTCAGGAGCACAGCAGAACAGGAGGGGTGAAGTTTTGGGACAACATAGAAGGGTGTAGAATGGAAGAGAAGAGGGCCTTGGATGGAGCACAGGACACACAGGACTTAAGGAGGAAGAAGAGACTGCAGTGGAGCTTGAGAGTGAGCTGCCATCTCCCACCTGTGGCCTCTCCAGTTCTGAAAGCCGTGGCTGGGATCTGCCTGGAGTTGTTCAATAGCCTTGAAACAGTCCCAGAGCATCCAGATGACAGCTGGTGTGGGGCAGGTGCTTCTGATGCTGTGGTCTTCAGATGGGTTTCAGTATCAGTCTGCTCTCCCTCCCTCTTCCTTCCCGCAGCTCTGTCTCGCAGAGGCAGGCTCTTTGTCTACTCTGCAGCAGACACTGCTGTACAGCAACACCTCATCCATCACACACACACACACACAAAAACACCAAAAAACCTTTCTTCCTGCCTCTGAGGTAACAGCGTCTTAATGCAGTGAGTATCTGGGGAGGTCCTGACAGTGGATGGCAAACCCGGTGGGCTGCCTAACATCCTACCTTGGATTTCTCTTGGCTGGATTCATATCAATTTATCTCTGTCTGTACCCCACAGTACATAGTGTCCCAGTTCTGGAACTGCTGGCATTTATTGCTGTGCCGAGGAGGCCCATTGCATAAGTCCTCCTGAAAGAGGACATTGTCCTGATCATTTTGACATCCCTGCCCTGGGGAGCCACAGCCTGAGAAATAGGCCCCCACCTTCCCCTCTGCCACCAGTCAGACTCCAGCATCTTAGAACTAGAAAAGAGTTTGGGGGAGTGTATTAGTTACGATTCTCTAGAGAAACAACCAACAAACAACCACACATTCATACATATACATATTATATCTAACATAGACACACACATATATACATATATACTTAAAAAAAAAGGAATTGGCTCTTATAATTATGGGCTCAGAAAGAGTATAAAATAAATCTACAGGGTAAGCTGGCAGGCTGGAGACCTAGGAAGAGATGAGTTTGAGTCCAAAGGCCATTTGCTCGCAGAATTCCCTCTTGCTTGGGGAAGTGAATCTGCTTTACTCGAAGTCCATTGTGCCACCTGGGAAGCCCTATTTTATACATAACAGTATATATAGGTCACTCCCAATCTCTTCCCAATCCATTCCATACTCCCCTTCCCATCTTGGTATCCATACGTTTGTTTTTTTATCAAAGTCCACAGATTAAAGCTTAGTCTCACCCAAAGCACCCTCACATAAACATCCAGAATAATGTTTGACCACATACCTGGGCACCATGGCCTAGCCACATTGACATGTGAAAATAACCATCACAGAAGTCATTGATTTCAGCCCCTTCACTTGGCACTTAGGGAGATGGGCGATGGCGGTCCAGGGAGGCGCTGTGATCCGCCTGTAGTTGTGCAGCAACTCAGTGGTGGAGGTGGTGGGGTGGTTTGCCAATGGAGATGCAGGAGTCCTGGCTGTGGTCCTGCCCTCTTGCACTACTTCAGGCACTGTGGTGTTTCCCCACCGGGGCAGAGCAGAGACCAGAGCACAAGGAGGTTGCTTATTGCTTTGGCCCCAAATAAAGGGGAGTCCCACCACATCATCATTTAGTTGCCTTGGACTGGCTTGTTTATAGAGGTGCAGTGTATGTGTTAGAGGAGAGCACATTGGAAGCTTGCTGTGTATCTTTGGGGATCTTCCAGCTTAGTACCTCAGTTAGAATTCCGGGAAAGTGAATGGCCGAGACCTGAGGATGTTTTCCTGGAATGAATGCCTTTAATCAAGCCATAAACCCCCTCTGCAGGATATATCTCACTGTCTCCCTTGTTTTCTAGGGGAATTTTACAGTACAATTTTGAGCACTTGCCATGTACCTCAATAAATACTTGTTGGGTGATGAATAATGCAAAATTCATCTTGACTTTCAGCCCAGGTTGGGAAGATAGGGTGTGATTCTTCACCATGGCTCTGACTCATCTTCTGAATGGTCAGTCTAAGTCCCGCCTCTTTCTTCATGTAACCTATCAGGTACCTGCTCACTTACCAGCACCTGGGATTCCCCTCCTGCCCTGGGAACACACCACCTCAGAAGTCCTGATCTTTAAGTCACAGAGGGTGGGTGGACTTGGAAGGACAGGGCTTTCCTTCCTTTGTGGAGGAGCTGACTTTAGAAGTGACAACCACTGTGTTATATACTGGTAATGGTCATGACCGTGGTTATAACAGTGGCCTTTCATTGAGAGACCACTATGACCAGCCTTTGTGCTAAGTAAGCACTGTGTTAAGTTTCTGTGTGTTTGCTCACATGTTCACATCTCTCTGCCCTTGTGGGCAATTGTGGAACCTGGTTCTCAGAATTACAAGTTTTTCTATTGAAAAACTTTCTATTTTGAAAATATTATGAAAAATTTTCTATTTTCTTTTGAAGCAGACTAGAATACCCAGGAAATGACCCAGAATAGTGAGAAGAGTGTTAATATGATATGAGACACATGAAACTTGGGATTGGTCCAGGGGGACTGCAAATATGGTATCATAAGGAGGAATCTCTGAGAAGCATTTTTGAGTCATGCAGGGCTAAGAGCCCCTCATTTGCTGATCGTGTTGGTGAGAGAGTTCATCCTTAGGTAGGTTGATAAGGAGTCCGGGGCCCTTGAGAAAGAGACAGGGGTCTGGGGCTCTCAAGCAGAAGAAAAAGACAAACTTTTTTCTACATTGCTTTGTCTTTGTCAATATAACAATAGAATCTTCTGACTAATGTTGTTATCTTAAGATGTATGTTGTGGGAGTGGGTCTGGTAAAAGTATATAAGGCCTTGCTAAGACTAGCAACTGGGGCACCCTCCGTCCCCCTTCTGATGTCTATGTCAGAAGCTTTCTCTGTCCCTTTTATACTTTATAAAACTCTGCTACTCAAAAGCTCTTGAGTGATCAAGCCTGGTCCCTGGTCCCGAAGCTAAATCTTCTCTGGAGATCACGAATCTGACATCATTTACTGGAGCCTTTGTAGAGGAGGACTTTATGGAAAATAATAGGGGAGCTCAACATTACTGTGGATGACCTGGTTTAAGTACTGCCTCTCATAATGCCCAGTTGGTGCTCAGAGATGTGACTCCCTGCCCCAAGTCAAAAAAGGAACAATGATGGGAGCTTGGAATAAATCCTAATAGACAATATTATTGAATCAATTAGGGATGCTTTAGGCTGTGAGTGACGATTGATTTTTTATTTTATTTAATTAATTAATTTAGTATTATTATTTTTTTTTACTTTACAATATTGTATTGGTTTTGCCATACATTGACATGAATCCACCATGGGGGTACATGTGATTTTTTAATTCTTTAAAAATATTTATTTGGCTGTGCTGGGTCTTAGTTGCAGCACGCGAGATCTTTGATCTTTGTTGCTGCATTTGGTATCTTTAGTTGTGGCATGCGGATTCCTAGTTGCAGCATGCAAACTCTTAGTTACAGCATGTGGGATCTAGGTCCCTGACCAGGGATGGAACTTTCCCCCTGCATTGGGAGTTCAGAGTCTGAGCCATGGACCATCAGGGAAGTCCTGTGGCAATTAATTAATAGTGGCTTAAATACTCAAGCATTTATTATTTCACTTAAAAACTCTGAAGAGCATTCTGAGGTTGGTTCATCAGCTCTGGGTCTTATCAAGGATCTAGGGTCAATTCTTCATTTCAGCTTTTCTGTCTTTAGCTTTTGACTGTTGCCTTCATGTTTATCACAAAATAGCTACCACAACTCCAAGCATTTCATCTCAATTCAAGGAAGAAAGATGAAAGAAAGTGTGTGTGTGTGTGTGTGTGTGTGTGTGTGCATATGCAGGTTGGGGACTCTTATGTGTATTATATCATGCCTGCCTCCTTTATAGGAAACCAAAAAAAAAAAAAATTCAGAAGCCTCTCAGATGACTTCTCTTAATCTCTCATAAGCCATAACAAGGTCAATTAGACATTCTTGGGCACAAGGGAGACTGGGAAAGTCAGTATCTAATAGAAGAATAGGATTATCTTTTACTGAATGTTTGGTATATACCAGGCACTTTGCTAGGCACTTTACATGGATTTTCTTACTTAATCCTTATTGCCATTCTAGGAGGTACATGCTACTGTTTCCTGATTACATGACTGAGAAGACTGGGGTGAAAAAGTGAAGGAACCTGGCTAGAGTCAGTCAGTGATGGAAAGTGGCTTGGAGGCCAGATCTGCCTCCCACTGCTACCTGAGTTGTTCATCAGCAGAGCACATGGTATCTCAGAAACTGACCCTTATGTGGGTGAAGACTGCATGAGAAAGTTGTTCCCAGGCTTCCCTATGTCTTATCTGTACTCTGTAAAAATAAAAAAAAAAAAACAAAAAACCCGGGAGCCTATCATGACAGATTAAAAAAAATCCAGTTTTCCCAAGGTCTTTCATATCTTTATAGATATAAAAAATAAGTTTTAAAAGCAAATAAAATGCTATGTCTTGTAGTAAATTCTATTTCGTAGCTTTAAAACACAAGTGAAAGTAACAACTGCTCCAGCAGTCGAAGACGGCGGTGATGGTGAACGTGACGTGTGCTTATCTACACGTACTTTCCTGCTCAGCCTAGAATCCGTGATCGCTGTGTCAATCAGCCCTTGCCCTCTCTCCCTCTCTTCTTGACTTGTACACCAAGTGAGCTGAATAAGGCTGGAGAAGAGCACTCAGTAATGTTGAGTAACCTCACTTCAAATTAGGGACCATCGTTTTTAAGAGGGCTCTCAGACACACACAGCCTTTCAACTCTATTTCTCTGGTCAATTTTTGTCCCATTCTCCCAAAGGGTGATTTCACCACCTGTCTTCTCCAATCTCTCCCATCTCCGCCCTCATTCTCACTTTCATGGAGAAAACAGAAATAATTAGAGGAGAACTTCCTCTTCTTTCACTGCCAAGTCTACAAAGCTCCCAACAATTGTTCCCCTCTGCTCCAACCCTCTGTGGTCCTTGCTCCCTGGCAAGACCCAGACACACTGAGTCCAGCTCCCACCACTCTCTCTAGCACTTAGCCTTCCTAATTATTTCCTCTTCCTTCTGCACCGTCACATTTTCTTCTTCATTCTGGATGATTCCCTTCATAGCACATATTCGTTGTCATATATATCTATGTGCATGCTCAGTTGTGTCAGACTCTCTGTGACCCTATGGACTGTGGTCCACCAGGCTACTCTGTCCATGGAATTCTCCAGGCAAGAATACTGGAGTGGGTAGCCATGCCCTTCGCCAGGGGATCTTCCAGACCCAGGGATTGAGCCTGTGTCTCCTGCCTTGGCAGGCGGGTTCTTTACCACTGAGTCACCTGGGAAGCCCCCTTCCTATATGTACCATCTTAAAAAAACACAAGAGGAGGGACTTACTTGGTGGTCCAGTGGTTAAGAATCCAGTGCAGGGGGGCACTGGTACAATTGCTGTTTGGGCGAACTAAGATCTCACATGCTGTGGGACAACTAAACCCTTGCCACAACTAGAGAGAAGCTTGGAAAGAGCCCACATGTCTTCAAGATACATCCTGCACCTGGATTCTGAAGCCTGATACTTTTATGTGTTTGCCCAACAGGCCTCCTCTTCCCATCTTATAGATTCCCTTGTGGGAATGCCAGGCATTTGACACTCATAATAATCCTGCGAAATGGGTTTTATTACTCTTACAAATGACAAAACTAAGACTCACAGATTAGGTAACTGATTCAAACTTGAAGTGTCTGACATCAGAACCACATTCCTTCACAACCCCCTTCGTTTAGTCTACAAGATCAATGTCTCAACAATTATCCGAATTACCTGCCCCAGAATCACCTGGACTGTTGTTTGGAAGAACCACTGAGTCAGACCTCTGGAATCAGAGTCTCTGACAGTGGAACTCACCCCTTGTCTATGTAACAAGTTCTGCCGGTGATTCTGAGGTCATTCACACTTAACCTCCTCACCCCCACCTCCCCACCCCATGCCTTGTGGCTGATTAAGCATGCATGCATGCTTAATTGCTCAGTCTGACTCTTTGCAACCCCATGGACTGTAGCCCACCAGGCTCCTCTGTCCATGGAATTTTCCAGGCAAGAAAACTGGAGTGGGTTGCCATTTTCTTCTCCCAGGAATCTTCCCAACTCAGGAATTGAACCTGCATCTCTTGGGTCTCCTGCGTTGCAGGAGGATTCTTCACCTGCTGAGCCATCAGGGAAACCCAGCATCTATGAGACTGGTCCAATTTCTAGGATTAATCTCAAACATTTTTGCCACTTGCTCTGTACTCCCTTACAGGGGAAGAATGAAAGAGATGAGCCATGGATTGGCACTTCCTGGGTAGCTGTTTTAAACTGAAAATTGTCAGAGCCCAAGCTGCAGAGTCACCCAGAGAGGACACCGGCGCTAGGCATTGTACCATCTGGAGACCGTTTTTGCGGTTGTCCTTGTTTAGAGAAGACGCTACACACACTCAAGTTGGGCTTTAAGGATCATTTCAGAGCAAACTTTGGTCTGTAGATGTGACTACTGAAATCATTCATCGAAACATTCATTGAGTGTTTTCTATCTGCCAGACACTTTGGTGGCTCCAGTGGTAAAGAACCTGCCTGCTGATGCAAGAGATGTGGGTTTGATCCCTGGATCAGGAAGGTCCCCTGGAGAAAGAAACGGCAACCCACTCCAGTATTCTTGCTTGGAGAATCCCATGGACAGAGGAGCCTGGTGGATTATGGTCATGGGGTTGCAAAGAGTCAGACACGACTGAAGCAACTTAGCATGCATGTAATTGCAAAGTACTTTATTGTAGTATTATCTAACAATGCTATGATGTGGGTAGTAATACGTAACAGCAAAATCAGACTGTAACACAATTTATGAACTTTGCGTGATAATCATGTGTCAAAAATTAATTAATTATTATGAATGTACTACTTTGTTGGGAAACATTCATAATTGGGGAGTTTGTGGGGAGGAGAGAACTATCTATGTTTTTGGGAACTGTCCATGTTTTCTAATCAATTTTGCTGTGAGTCCAAAGCTACTCTAAAAAATTACTGTCATTTAGTTGCTAAGTCATGTCCAACTCTTTGTGACCCCATGGACTGTAGCCTACCAGGCTCCTCTATCCATGGGATTTCCCAGCCAAGAGTGGATTACCATTCTTGTTGTCATTTGGCTGCTACAGAAGCTGAGGCCTAGAGAACAGGTTGAGCTGAAGGCCACAGAGTTCATAAGCATTGGAGCCAAAACACAAACCCAGGCTAGGGTATGGAATATTCAGTAGCCGTGTGAGTCTACTTCAGGATACCAAGTCTGGGGCTCAAGGAGGTGAATTGTCCACTGATAGTTTTGGCTAAAGGGATCAGTGGACCCTTTGGACATTTAGCACTTAAAGTTCCTGGAGCCTGGGACTCTGCTAGATGCTGTGGGGACCCTCACAGGGTGAGAAGACACAGTTACTTCCGGAAGCTCACAGTGTAGTTAAGAGAACAACTCACATGCAAGAGCCTCTTATGACTCACATGGACTTGCTGAGAGGTTTGTTCTCTGGGTCCCTGTGTGTGAGAGTCTGTGTTACTGTGAGTGTTTATGAGTGTGCATATATGCGTACATGTGTGTAACAGGAGCAGGAGTGTGAGAAGAGACAGCAGTGCTAAGGGGATGGCTGTAGGAGAAATGATGAGACTGCAGAGCCATTGAGGGGGCTGGGAGCCCAGGGTCCTGCCTGGATGGTGAGGCAAGAGGATTCCTTGTGGAGGTGACACTCAAAGTCAAGTGGCAGCACCCTAGACTATCTGGGGAGCTTTAAAAAATATCAGTGCTGAGAATTCCCTAGTGGTCCAGCAGTTGGGACTCCTCGCTCTCACTGCTGAGGGCTTGGGTTCGATCCCTAATTGGGGAACTAAAATCCCACAAACTGCCTGCAAGTTGCATAGTACAACCAAAAAAAAAAAAAAAAAAAAACAACCCTGAAATTCCCCAAATACCAGTGTCTGAGCCCTACCCACATGCTAAGTCACTTCAGTCGTGTCCAACTCTTTGCAAACCCTATGAACCTCCCAGGCTCCTCTGCCAATGGGATTGTCCAGGCAAGAATACTGGAGTGGGTTGCCATTTCCTTCTCCAAGGGAATCTTCCCGACCCAGGGATCGAACCCATGTCTCTTGTGTCTCCTGCATTGGCAGGGAGATTCTTTACCACTAGCGCCACCTGGGATAGCCTACCTACAGGGACTCATTTAATTGGACCAAGCCAGGGACAGGAGAGAGACAAGTCATTTTTAGAAGCCCTCTTCATAATTCTGCAAATATCTGGACTGAAAACTGTACAAGTACATACTTTCCCAGCATCTTCCAGACCCCTCTGTTTTGAATCCAAACTGCAGATCTTTTAACAGACTCCCTGGTGCTGGACCTTCTTGTTCTCTCTTTCCTGTGACTGAGAGGTCGGATGACCATGTAGACGCCTGCTAGGCAGGGCCACCACCTGCTGCTGTAAATCTGATGCACTTGCATCATCGCTCTGCCCCACGTACCGTCAGTATCTTGTATCTACATCTGGACGGACTGTCTGTTGTTTTCTGCCTTGTGGCAGTTTGTGCAGTCACAAGGGGACGTGTGCTGTGTGCTGTTCCACCGCTGGGGGTTTTGTCCTGTAAATATATGCTGGGGTGAGTTTATTTATAGGAAATGATGATGGTTCCTTTTGATTGTTATTGACCAGAGCAGGTTTTCATGTGTCTCATCTTTCTTTAATTCATTGTTGTGGAAAGATTTTCAAAGAAAGGCCAAGTGAATTCTAACCACTTCAGGGAAGTTCCCCCTATGTGGGAGCTTCAGTGAGGCCTGAGGAAATGATCAGAAATCACCCCAGAGTAATCAGAAGGGTGGGAAGTCTGGGAGAGAAGAGCTTTGACAGTGCATTAAGGTAGTGGTTCTCAATCTTGGCTGAGACCTTAGAATCTTCTAGGGAACTTAAAAAATCAAAAGAAACACAACAAAAGCCCTAAACCTCAGACCTCATCTTGGAACAATTGAATAAGAATTTCTGGGACACAGTATCCCGCATCAGTATGTTTTAAAGCTCCTCAGATGATTCCACTGGTAGCAAAGTTTAGGAACCAGTGGGTGAAGGGATAAGAGTGCGGCCCTCTGGACTGTAGCCCACCAGGCTCCCCTGTCCATGGGATTCTCTAGGCAAGAATACTGGAGTGGGTTGCCATGCCCTCCTACAGGGGATCTTCCGGATCCAGGGATGGAACCCAGGTCTCCTGCATTGCAGGCAGATCCTTTTTACCATCTGAGCTACCAGGGAAACCCTAATAAAGAAGAGGGGGCCACAATATGTTGCATGAGAGAAGAAGAAGAAGGTAAGATGAGGAAACAGTCATCTACAGCAGCTTTGGAAGATAATAGTTAAGTTCAGCCAGTTCCAAGAACTCAGTTTAAGAAATTGATGGCCAATCTCCAAACATCCTTGCAATCCTTAGTTCACGAGCCATTTGCATCACGAGCCCCAGGGTCTGTGAGGGCTGACAATGAGAAGAGTATCTTGCTGCTTCTGTGCCCCATGGCCCAGGGAAGAAGGGACTCCAAGATCACTCTGGTTCTCCATGCAGCCAGTGATCCAAACAGATAAATGCCAGAGAGGGTTAGGAAAGTGTGGGTGTGGGGACGATGGGATTGCTCTTCAGGGGTGGGTTCGAGAGAGCCTCTGGCTTCTGCCTTTGTGGTTGTGTAAGGGGAGAACCACAGACAAGACATAAGTCCATCATCTATTGAACAGGTGTGGTCTGTCTGCTCAGTATAAGCAATTAGCTGGGGACACTTCAAAAAAAATTCTTTTATTTGGAGATAATTACAAACTTAGAAAAGAGTTGCAAGGAGATTACAAAGAAGTTTCTTGCCATTCATCCAGATTTACTAATTGTTAATTTGCAACCACATTTGCTTTATCACTCTCTCTATATATATATGTATATGAATTTTTCTGAATCATTCAGAAAACCTTTTACTCCTAAACTCTTCATTGATATTTCCCATGAGTAAGGACATTCTCTCATGTAATTGCAGAACTGTGGAAATAAACCAAGACCCACCAAATGAAAAATATCAAAGGCTATTTATGCTGAGCTTACTATAGCAAGAGAGTTGGTTAACATCACTTGAATTTTGGCAGAGGTGCAAAGGCAAGCAGAGGAATGGGAAAGCTTTATAGTGGGGAAAAAGGAAGGCTTCAAGTATACCCTGATTGGAGGCTGTTGACAAGGGGATGCTGGAGGTGGGCTAACTAGAAGTGGGGGATCCACATGATTGGTTAGGGGTGCATGATTGAATTTCTCTAGTTGATCCTAAGTTGGGAGCAGGAACAAGCATTAGGAAGGTGTCCCTTATTAATCAAGTCCTGGCCATTTGGGACCAATTGTTACTGAATTATTGTTTGGCATCCTGCATTGTTACTAGAGAGAGCAATCTGGCTTTCTACAAGTCTGACTTATAACAGGCTGCTACCTGGGCTGTTTATTGTAGATAAAAGGTTGGTTTCCTGGGCAAGTGGCTACAAGTTGTGGGTCAAAAAAAATTTTTTTAACAGTATCTGGCCTAATCAGATTTAGCTTTAGGGTAAAACACTGTTAGCTAACACACACTTCATATTCAAATATTGTCAGTTGGTCCAATTTTATCCTTTATGGTAATATCCATCCCTCCCCCTGCTCTGGTCCAAAATGCAATGGAGGATCATAGTCGTCATGCTTCTTTTATCTCCTCTAATCAAGAGCAGTTCCTCAACCTTTTTTCACCTTTCATGACACTGACTTTTCTGAAGCATACGGAAAACTCTTGAAGACACACGTAGCTCAGCTGACGGTGAACCTGTGTGGACAACCTGGCTCCAGGCCTTGTTCCTTGACTCCTGTCCTAGAGACTCTGAGAATTGTTTGGGTTGAGGCAGCTCAGGTAACCAGACAACCAGCCCTTCAGTGAGGACACGGAAAGTCACGTCTCCATGCAGGGCGGAGGAGCTTTGTAAACAGAGTGTGGTACCCGCAGTTGTGGCCTTTAGCAGCTAATCCTTTGTCAGGCCGAGAGAGTGTGTGAAACGTGTTTGGGTTCCATTTGTGGAAATACGTTCTCTCATTCGTCCAGCTTCTCTCTGCGTTTTACAGATGTGGACACTAGTTTTTGTTTGTTTTTTTCCACTCCTCACCTCTCCTCCCTGCCTCCTTTTCATTCCAGTTTCCCATCTCAGAAAAGGGCCAGAAGCATTTTCCAGGGGAGGGTCAGGGTGCCGTTCCACAGGCTGGGGGATGGTGGCCACCATTTGTCCAGGATGGTTGAAATTGGTCTGCTGTGCTTTTTAAGAACATCAGGGACACAGAGAAGGTTTTCTTTGGGGGCCTGAAAAGCTCTGGGGACAGGACTGTCACTCCAAAAACATTCACCCCTCTGTCACTCCGAGCTGCTGTCAGAATGATCTCAGGATCTGTCAACAGCCTGGATCATAGCTCAAATCCCCTTTAGCTTTATCCATCTTAATACACTGAGCAGTAACACACTTTTATTTATGGGAGACTGGACTAAGATAAGTTTGCTTTGTACACTGGTTAAGATCTTGGTCTTTGGTGTCTGATTGTCTGGCTTCAATCTTTGCTATCTAACCATATGTCCTTGGGCACATTACTTAACCTTGGGTTCCACAGCAGTGAAACGGGCAAATATTAGCTGTTCTATAGGCTCCTCTGCCTGTGGAATTCTCCAAGCCAGAATACTGGAGTGGGTAGCTAATCCCTTCTTCAAGGGATCTTCCTGACCCAGGGATTGAACTGGGTCTCCTGCACTGTGGGTGGATTCTTTACCGTCTGAGCCACCAGGGAAATCTGTAAGGGGGAGTAGGCGATACACAATGAATGTGTCTGTCTTTTCAGAGAATTAATTCATATTTTAAACAGAGACCTTCAATCTTGGAATCCTAGATATTTTAAGGTGAAGAGAATTTCCAAGTTTTGGAGTCTTCATTTTTCTGTTAAGTTCAAAACCCCATAGTGAGCAGCAGAACCTGGGTTAGAAGTCAGCTCTGATTTCTTGTCTGGATTTTTTTTTTTTTTATGTGAAAAGAGTGTCATGGAGGAAGTCTTGGGGTCTAAGGTAGACAAGTTAGAAAATTAGCTTTGGTCAGAGGAACTGATCAGTGTCCCCTTTCTTCCATGCAGGGCTGAGGGTGGTGATGTGCCTTGAGTGTAAACCACGCACAAAAACATGCCATGGAATCAGCCAGTAGAACCTTGGGAGGGTGAGTCTCAGGTTTCCATTTCTTGAAATTTAATTTTTTGAGTGGGTTTTATTTTCCAGATTTAAAAAAGAAGTTTTTTAAATTTGCATAGGGAAGAATAAATAGATTCTAAGTTACAGGAAAGGTCATTTTTACTCCAAAAGTCTGGACATACTCAATTATACCCTCATTAAGAATGAACTCTCCTTTCTTCAGTACCCAGGACCCTGCAACTCCCTGAGCCTCTGAGCTGGCTTAGTACAGAGAAGGAATCATACATTGCCCTTTTTTCCCTTCAAAGTCTTTTTTTTTTTTTAATTGACACATATATAGTTGTTGTAAATATTATATGTTATAGGCATATAATATAATTCAAAATTTTAAAGGTTATACTCCATTCATAGTTATTATAAAATACTGGCTATAGTCCCCGTGTTATACAATGTACCCTTGTAGCTTATTTGATACCTAATAATTTGTAGCTCTTATTCCCCTACTCCTATCTTTCCCCTTCTCCCTCCCTCTCCCTACTGGTAACCACTACTTTGTTCTCTGTATCTGTGAGTCTGCTTCTTTTTTGTTAGATTCACTAGTTAGTTGTATTTCCTAGATTTCACAGATAAGTGATGTCATACAAAGAGAAGTATTTGTCCTTCTCTGTCTGACTTATTTCACTCAGCATAATACCCTCCAAGTCCATCCATGGCGCTGCACATGGCAAAATTCCGTCCTTTTTAACTGCTGAGTGGTATTCCACTGTGTGTGTGTATATATTTTCTTTATATCTTCTATATTGCACCATATCTTCTTTTTGATTAGTTTTTATTGGAGTATGGTTGCTTTACAATGTTGTGCTGGTTTCTGCTGACAGCAAAGTGAATCAGCTATATGTTTACATACATTCCCTCTTTTTTTTGGATTTACTTCCCATTTAGGTCACCACAGAGCATTGAGTGGAGTTCCCTCTGCTATATAGTAGGTTCTCATTAGTTATCTGTTTTATGTATAGAATCAACAGTGTACAGTGTCTCCCTATCACCTCACTGCAGTGAGCCTGAAGCTTTAACTACTAGTTTACTCCCAAGGGATTGCTTCTGTGAGGTCCCTATAAATTGCAAAACCAAAATGTGAAGGATAGTAATAAAAATTCTCTTCTATTAGAGCTGCCAAAAGGATGAATCATCAGATTGGTGAGGCATGGGGAGGGTCCAGAGGGTATGGATATGAGAAAGTTGTTTTGATGGAGGAGGTGGGCTGATGGAAGAAGGGAGAGGAAGACACTGCTGGAGCTTCAGTTATTTCCTAAAGAAGTCACCTCTAGGTGGGGAAACTAAGTGTGGGGAACAGTGGAGGAACAGAAGGGCAATTTGAAGACAGAGGATAAAGCAAGGAGAGGTAATACCAAACACAGAGTTGGGAGAAGGTTGCTGAAGTAAATGTCACCTGCTTGCCAAGTTTGCTAACATTGACCCCATATTTGAAAACTCCAGGCTTGTCACTTTGAGACTTATCGAATGTCCATTTACACAGTATTTGCCTCTTTGGACTGGCTGTGGGAAAAGAATAGTCCACGAATTTAACTTGCAGAGATTTTTTTTCCCTCTTTTTCTTGTTCTCAAATAAACCTTCAAATAGGAAAGAACGCACAGCCCTTGACCCGATTCATGTCTGACTAGAGCAGGGCTGTGGGAGTCCAGTGCCTGTAAATCATCTCTCCTATCTGAACTCCTCAAAGAAAATCTTTCCCCAAAGCAATTGCCTCAGCCAGAGTTCACGCACACTGACCAGCCCTTTGAAAATTCTGTCTGCAGATAATGGCTGTCACAGCCGGCCTGTCTTACTGAGAGGATCCTGTTGTCTGTGATATAACCCAGAAGAATCCCCAAGGTGGCTGCTGAGCTCTGCCTTTTGGAGAAAAAAAATATATATAGCATTTCACATTGCAGTTTAAAGAGGCCTTTAATCTCACAATCCTAGATATTTTAGGATTCTAAAATTAGGAAGATGATTAAGTCTTCAAATTCAATTTAGAGGGAACTGTGGGTTAATGAGCATTCAAGCACCACCATCTCCTCTACTGAGTTTTTTTTTTTTTTAATTGACATAGGCTTTTGTCAATACACATGACCTTGAGATCCAACCTGTTTTTAGGCCACAAATAACTAGCACTGATTGTCAGGGGCTTGAGTCGAGGCTAATCTGGGGACCCAGGGGGAGGGAAAGTCTAAGTGGGAATGTGTGTGTGCTGGTTCTCTAAGTTGTTTATCCAAATCATACTCTTAATCCATGATGTCAGAATCAGCTGGGATGCTTGCTTAAAATGTTTGCTGAAAATATTCCTAAGTTCTACCCAATCTGACTAGGTTAGAAATTTGGGAGAAGGGTGGTAGCCTAGAACTTTATACATGTCACACAGCTTTTCCATGTGATTCTAATGCACACCAAGGGTTGCTTTTAATGAGACTCAGCTCCTAAAACTTCCAATATCTGTTTAACCCCAATTGAAATTTCAAATTCCTGGGAGAGAGAGAGAGAGACTATGGTTAGCTTCACGTTTGAGTGATCTGTTGCTGAACAACAAATTATCCCAAAACGTAGTGACTTCAGACAATAATTTTGTTTCATCTCATGATTTACAGGTCAGGAATTTGGGCAGGGCTCAGATGTGTAGCTCATGCAGCAACAGCTGGTGCTGCTGAAAGATCTACTCCCAACATGGTGCATTCACATGGCTGGCAGGTGGTTCCTGGTTGTCAGCTGGGAGCTCAGTCAGCCCATCAATGGGGAGACCTCACTTTCTCCCCATGTGAGCCTCTTTATGGGGGCTGCTTGATATCCCTACAGTGTAGCAGTGGAGTTCCAAGAGCAAATGTTCCAAAGGACTAAGATTGAAGCTGCAAAGCTTCTTCTGACCTAGACTTTGATGTCAGATAGCATCACTTCTGCCATAATCTTTGGTTGAAAAATTCACTAAGATTAACCCAGATTCAAGCATAGGTGAAAATAGACTTATCTGGATGTAAGGAGTAGCAAATTCACAGGAGGAGGAAAGGAATAGATGGTGGCCATCTTTGAAGACTTTCTGCTGTACTCCACTTGGGTCAGTTGTCAACCCCTGGATCAATTAATCATGAACACAGGCATTGGAACACAGTATAGATTCAGCCCCTAAAAATAGTCTCATGTCAGTTTTTGTTGTCATGATTTGCTGCCAAATGAATTTGCTGCAAATGTACAAAACAAAGAAGCAACAAAACAAAACAGTTTAGGTTTTCAGAGATTTTTGGATTTTGGAATTGTGATAGAAGGTTGTTGATTTGTATGTTTTTTGTCATCCCAAGTTGACTTTTCCTCAATTGTTAGCTCCCTATCCTATCTACTTGGTCTCTGGTTATCTTTTTCTATTTATTTAGATTATAAGGATGGACCAACATGGTCTTCATCACTGCTTGGAGATTCAGGGAGTAGTAGGTTGAAGCACTGGAAAAACCAGAGTTCCAGCTAGTGGATCTTTCTCCTTATGACTTTAGTTCTCATTTCTGGGTCAGCACCTGATAGTCATGATCCCAGAGGAGACCAATGAATCACCCAGTCATGGGGTTTGGAGGTGATTCAGCAAGATCGAAGTGGTGTCAGGAGTGTTTTTGGCTTAAGTTCTTGAAGGTACTGATTACATATCCAATTATGCAACTGGCCACGGAGGATCACATTGTGGTACACACTGATTCTCACCCAAACTAAGCATATGAGACAGGGCCCTCACCCGGTAGGGCATGATCTCCTGGTAGATCTCAGGCCCTTGGAGCCCAGTAAAATTGCTCCTGCCAAGATGGTTTATGTACCTTTCTTGAGAGAATGGGAGACTCAGAGCTACCCTCATCTATATTTATCCTCCCAATATTATCCTCTTCCTCTGCACCAAGGACAGAGATGATCTGGGGAAAAACCAGAGGTGATTCCTGTGTCATAGTCTCTTGATGTGTTGTCAACCTTTATGGTACGAGAGAGGACTTCTCCAGGTTGAAGCAGTTCCTCATGTCCAGCATTCAATAATTAGAGACTCATTCAAATGCGATCAGATTTTGTCCCCTGTTTTTATAGGCAGAATAGTGTACTAGAACTTGAAATCATGAGTTTGGATTCAAACCCCATTTTTGCTGCTGATTTGGCCAATTCACTTTATCTTTCTGAGCTTCATTTTTGTCAGTCAAGTGGGATGATGGTGTGAGGCAAGACAGAAAAACATAGGAGAGACTCCATTAGCTTTAGTATTCTGTTATCCTTGAGAAGGCTATCTGAATTCCTTCCCTTTTATTCTCTATTCATCCAATAACTATTTATTGTATACCTACTGTGTACATTGTTCTAGTTGAAGATACACTGATTGTATCTGCCCTTAGTTTATATTCTTGTGTGATAAGGCCAAAATCTTAAAAGAGGAAATGGGAGGTAGTGATAAGTGCTGCGAGGAAAATGAAGCAAGATAAGGTCCAGGTGGCGCTAGTAGTAAAGAACTTGCCTCCCAATGCAGGAGACATAAGAATCGCAGGTTCAATCCCTGGGTAGGGAAGATACCCTGAAGGAGGGCATGGCAACCCATACCATTATTCTCACCTGGAAAATCGCATGGACAGAGGAGCCTGGAAGGCTATGGTCTATAGGGTCACAAAGAGTCGGACACGACTGAAGTGACTTAGCTATAAGGGTCTAGAGAGTGAACGTGGCGTGGTGGTTGTGGTGTGGAGTAATCTTGACTCACTTGATGGTGATCAGGGAAGGATATTTGGAGGGAGGTGACATTTGATAAGAAATCTGATAATCACTCCATAATATTTGTTGAATGTATGAATGAGCCAGGCAGAGTCATTCATGGTTTGATTTGAAAGAAAACATTCTAGACAGAAGAAACAGAATATATGAAGGACCTGAGCTGGGAATGACCATGGCATATCCAAAGACTAGAAAGAACCTGGTGGAGTGGAGGAATAGTGAGTAGAGGGAGAGGTCAATGAGAAAGTCAGAGGTAACCAAGGCCTTATAGGTCAAGCTGAAGAGTTAGGTTTTATTCTGCATGCAAAGCGAAACTATTGGTGGAGTAACATAACCCAGTTTACACCTTAAAAATATCATTCTGCAATATGATGCCACTTCCAACCCACCAAAATGGCTAAAATTAAAAAGACAGACAATATCAACTGTTGAGATATGGAGCAACTGGAACTCTCACACACTGGTTATGGGGGGAGAGATTGGTATGAATACAATAATTGGGAAACTAATTGGCTGTATCTCTAAAGCTGAACTTATATATATACCCCATGACCCAGTGATTTCATTCCTAGATATACACTCAACAGATAGGCACACATATATTTGCCAAAGGATACGCACACGAATGTCCATAATAGCCCCAAATGCTCATCAAGAGTAAAACAGATACATGAATGTGATATTGTTATGTAATTGAACTACAGGGAACAAGTGTAAGCAAATTATAACAACACATAACAATGAGAATGAATTTCACAAACAGTGTTGAGCAGAAGCCATACCAAAGGTTCAACTGTCTAGTTCCATGTACACGAACATCATAAACAGGTCCAAATAAAATGAGGTGTTGGAAATGAAGATAGTGGCTGCCCCCAGAGAGTCTAATGCCTGGAAAGAGGTATGTAGGGGCCTTCTGGGGTACTATCGTATCCTGTTTCTAAATCTGAATACTGCTTACATACATGTGTTCAATGACTTTCTCTAATTATCTCTTTACTCTTGCTTCCCCAAGCCAAATGGGCCTTGAGCCCAGAGAGATGAAGAAGGTGGAGAGTATTTATCCCTGGCCACTAGAGCATGGTCAACTTTTCTACTTACTATCACAGTTTTCTCAGGAGTGTTGAGCAGATGAGATTCACCCATTTTACAGGCCAGGACTTTGTTGTTAAGTGATCTGCCCAAAGTCCTGTGCCTCATGGAACCCAGCATTGTTTCCATTTCTCCATGTTGCCTGTCTGATTTGGAACAATTGGTTTCTCAGGCCCCCTTTTAGCTCCATGACTCCAAAATATTACATTTGCATTTGAGAATTTGAATTTTGAAACTAATTTAAGAAAATACAGTGCTTTGACCATTATCCTTATTTATAGAGTCTTGTATCTATTTATAGTTTTTAAAGCAATGTTGCTGATTAAGGCAATAAATATTATAAGCAAAAAAAAAAAAAAGAAAGAGAGAGACTGGAGGCCCTTAAACTCTAGAGGAAGAAATGGTGGTTTTTTTCATTGTCAGATTTTCTCAGCCCCACTGCATGGACATATGGAACTGTGTGTGACATTTTTACTCTAACCACAAAATTTCATGAATTTTCAGTCAGTGAATAATAAAATAAATCAACATTCTAGGTGAAAAGATGGAAGCAATTTTGAGGGTAAAAATATTTCCTTAAAAATTTCTTGAGAATCTAAGACTTTGACCACATTCGCTGGGACTGAGGCCTTAGAGTGAAAAAGCAGGTCACTGTGTCCCCACAGGCCATAGGATGGGGAACCAGTGTCCAACAATCTGAGATTTAGTCAACTGCAGCTAATAGCTAAACACTGTTTGTTAATAGGCAAATAAGAGAGTTCTCTTTCTGCCCTGTTGAAGAGAATAGGAAGTGTGGGGGCATCAAGGAAATTAGTATTGGCTGAGTGCCTCTTGGGTGGGCCCTCTGCTATCATGTTATTTGTTACCTAAACAAGTAGAGGCTGTTTATTCTTCCACATACAAAGGACCTTTCAGTTCAGTTCAGTTCAGTTCAGTCACTCAGTCGTGTCCGACTCTTTGCGGCCCCATGAATTGCAGCATGCCAGGCCTCCCTGTCCATCACCAACTCCCAGAGTTCACTCAAACTCACGTCCATCGAGTCAGTGATGCCATCCAGCCATCTCATCCTCTGTCGTTCCCTTCTCCTCCTGCCCCCAATCCCTCCCAGCATCAGAGTCTGGGTATGGAAGTGGAGTTTGACTTTCTTCCTAACCATGCAAGAGATTTAAGAAAGGGAGTGATCAGGTCAGATTGATTGATTGATTTTTCTGTGAAGAGCTCCTTTATTGCCTGAGGGACTCTGGCTCCACACTGAAGAAGGGGTTTATTGGGGTGAAGGGATCGGTGGCTTTCAATTTCAAGCTCTGGTTCTCAGTCTTCGGGTACCTGTACATGAATCGCTGCAGCTAGGGTGCACCAGGTTAGGCGCCCACGCACTTTGGCTTCCGGACCAGGGAGAGATTCCAGGCCCCACAGGGTGAAGCTGCTGAAACTGGCTGTGGCTCCAAGCAAGCGGTCGAGGTCCCAATCAAGCCATCAAAGTCCCGCTCCAGTGCCTCCGGGGTTTCCACCAGTTCCTGCTCCTCTCGCTGTGGTCATCCTGCCTCCCCAACACCTCTGCCTTCTCTTCTGTCATCGCATATCCCACGAAGCCGGGCAGCACCACCACCTCCTCGGCACGTAGACTACGGCCCCGAAACGACACTTCCAGTGCATCAAGACCCTGGCGGATGGATGGCTGGGCTGAAGAAGCGCCCCACGGAGCGGGGGTGGGGGGTGGGGGTGGGGTGGTAACCCAGACCCCGCAGGGCAGAAGGTGCAGCGAGACGAGGGCGGGGTCGGCCAGGGCATCAGGGCGCAGGTGGACGCAGCGCTTGGCGATGCCTTCCTTGTCGCTGTTCTCCATGGTCCGTCGCGACTCCGTAGCTCGCAGGCCAGCTTTATTTTTTGAAAAATAAATGAATCCATTGTTTCCCCACTTCTGCTAGGAGTGTCGTTCCAATCCTGACTCCTGGTGGCAGGGCAAGAGTGACGAGAGGAGAGAATGGAGCCAGGGAGAGTCGTTAGGGGGAGCCCCTTTGCATAGTCTGGCGACAGATTCCCATCCAGTACACCCATGAAGCATCACCATCTCCTTCTTCTCGTCCTTTCTGCTATCATCGTCATTTACAGAGTCACTGTATATTTATATTTCAAATGGCATTGACATTCTTAATGTCACTGCACATTTTTACTTCTCTATGTGTTATTACCTCCACCATATTATTTTTGCCTTCGACATTTATATGGTCACCTTAAGTGCTTCCTCCTCATCAAGCCCTGAGAAGGAGGAGGATATTATCATTCCGAAAATATAATTTGGGCAGTCATGTCCTAGTGGGGTTGAGTAGCTTGCCCGGGGTCTTCTTTCAGACTGGAAGATCTGGAGGGTGACTGCTCAGGATTCTGTGACCTCATCATCACCTCCAGTTTGAAGATGGGGATAAAGGCAAGTGCTCACCATCCTCCGTGATGGATATAGAGATATGAAGACTGTTCACTGGGGACATTGTCCATCACGGATCTTGGAGATGATGGACAGAGGTAGAAAGAGAGAGAAAAGGAATTATTATAACATGGTCCCAACTTGCCATGTGAGGGAGCTGAAGGGTGAAGGAGCTGGCAGAAGGTAGCAAAAACTTGGACACCTTTATTGCATGTAAATTCTGATTTTACAGGTGGGGAGACAAAGGTCCAGGGAAGGGAGGTAAATTATAACAATGTTGTTGCTGTTTAGTCGCTAAGTCCTGTTCGACTCTTTTGCAACCCCATGGACTGTAGCCCGCCGGGCTCCTCTGTCTGATTCTCCAGGCAAGAATACTGCAATGGGTTACCATTTCCTTCTCCAGGGGATCTTCCTTACCCATTTCCTGCATTGGCAGGCAGATTCTTTACCCCTAGCACCACCAGGGCAGCCCTTATGGATGTTATCTCTTCTAATTCTTGCAGGAATCCTATGAAGGAGTTACTGCTTTTCTGTGGGTGCTATAACAATCCCATGGTCTGAAACAATAGAAATGCATTATCTCAAGTTCTGGAGTCCAGAAGCCCCAAATCAAGGTATTGGCAGGGTTGCTCCCCTCCTAGAGGCTTTAGATGAGGAAGGACTCTTCCTTGCCTCTTCGGGTTTCTGATGGCTTCAGGCGTTTCATGGCTTGTGGGCTGCGTAACTCCAGTCTCTGCCTTCATCTTTGCCTCTGTGCCTCAAATCTCCCTCACCCTTTCTCTTAAAGGACACTTGCCATTTGATTTATGATCTGCCTAGTTAATCCGGGATTATCTCATCCTGAGATCCTTTATATAACCGCATTTGCAAAGATCTCTTTTTTTTCCAAATAAGGTTTTATGTTTTGGGGCCATGATTCAAACCACTACAGTGAGATAGCATCCTCATCTCCACTTTACCACAGGGGATCCTGATGCTCAGAGAGGTTAAGAGATGTCCCCAAGGCCATATAGCTACAGATGGCTCTTTGTAATGCATTATGTTTAATAGCAGAAATGGTATTAACGGCCAACCCACAGATAGCAGTTATGTATATTAATTCAGTTAATCCTCGCAAAAACTCTATGAGGAGGCACGTGTTATCATAATCCCTAATTTAGAGAGGAGGAAACTGAGAAACAGAGAGGTTGGTTAATTTTCTCGGGGTCACACAGCCAGGCACTTTGGCTCCCTCTGTGCTGTTGTCCATTCAGAAACTGCCATATAGCCTCCTCTGCAGACTCGAAAGGTCACCACGCAAACCACTGTTAGAGGTGTTTTCAGTGGCGACTGCTGCTGCTGCGTCACTTTAGTCGTGTCCGACTCTGTACGACCCCATAGATGGCAGCCAACAAGGCTTCCCGTCCCTGGGATTCTCCAGGCAAGAACACTGGAGTGGGTTGCCATTTCCTTCTCCAATGCATGAAAGTGAAGCCACTCAGTCGTGTCCGACTCTAGTGACCCCGTGGGCTGCAGCCTACCAGGCTCCTCCATCCATGGGATTTTCCAGGCAAGAGTACTGGAGTGGGGACTGGAAAGTCTCAAAAGGGGGTTCTGAGATGGGTCCCTAAGACCTAGTGGGGGAGATAGGCTATGTGCTCAGTCACTTCAATAGTGTCCAACTTTTTGTAATTCCCCTTGGACAGTAACCCACCAGGCTCCTCTGTCCATGGGATTCTCCAGGCAAGAATACTGGAGTGGGTTGCCAATTCCTTCTACAGGGGATCTTCACAACCTGGGACCGAGCCTGCCTCTCTTTCATCTCCTGTATTGGCAGGCAGATTCTTCACTACTGCACCACCTGGGAAGCCCCAGACAGACTGTAGGCAAGATTACAGATCCACAGGGCTGTGCCAACTCCGGGGTGCAGGGGACACTGCTCTGGACATGGGAGACCTCAGTTCCTGTCTCTGGGTTCTCACCTCCTGGCTAGCAGCCCCAAGGCGAACCTCCCTTTGCCTTTGTCCTGCACTTCTCTGCTGATGGCACAGTCATCCTGAGAGTCAGTCAAGCTAGCAACTGCGTGCTCTCTCTCTTCTTTGCTCCCCACCTCCTCCCCTTTGTGCATCAGTTAGTGTCCAGCTCCCTGTGGATTCTGTTTCCTTGTTTCCTAAGTCCTTGCTGTTCTATTAACAGCTGTAGCTCATCGTGGGATGGGAATAGCAGCGCATCTAAACTCTCTGGATTCCTCCATCCTTCCCCTGGCTGCCCGCAGAGTAGTCTTCCTGCAGCCCTCCTCTGGAGGGGTTGAGTATTCATTTGTTGAGCAAACCTGTGTTGGTTACCTTCTCTGTGTCAGGAACCAAGGAGACAGATGTGGCCAAGGCAACCCTGTTCTCCGTCCTCATGGGACTTCCATTTGGGTGAGGGCATCAGCTAAATAAAGTCACAAAAACAAATTAAACAATAAATAGTTATGATTAAAGGTATGAAATAAAGACAAAAGGGGTGAGAAAGAATAATGCAGTGGGTGGGGTGGAGGCTGTATTTTATTTTAGACAGTTGATTTTTTTTCTTTTTTTGGCTTTGCAGCATGCAAGATCTTAGTTCCCTGCCCAGGGATCGAACCCTTATCCCCTGCATTGGAAGTACAGAGTCTTAACCACTGGACTGCCAGGGAAATTCCAGAAGGTATTTGATAAAGGGTTTCAGGAAGGTGCTGAGGAGAATCTGGAAGAGTCTTGTGATACCTGAGCCAGGTAATGTGGGTACAGTGCTTAGTAAGGGGGCAGGAAATGTTAGTCATTGTCATTCGTGGATTACTTCAGTCAGCAAACATTTTCTGAAGGCTAATTGTTATACCGGCTTCCCTGATGGCTCAACAGGTAAAGAATCTGCCTGCTAATGGAGGAGATGTTGGTTCGATCCCTGGTCTGGGAAGATACCCTGGAGAAGGAAATGGTAACCCACTCCAGTATTCTTCCCTGGATAATCCCATGGATAGAGGAGCCTGGCAGGCTACAGTTGTGGGATCTCAAAAGAGTTGGATACAGCTTATCAAGTAAAAAGCAATTGTTACACCTGTGTGCACAGACCCTGGTGGTCTCAGTCTCAAGTGGAGAATTATCTGGGCCCTCTCAACCACGAGCATTCTTAGTTTTGCCCTGCAGATAAGTTAAGTCAAACACATCTATAGCCAAAGTGGGGATTAATTCTGTTTTCTTCTCCAACACTTCACCAAAGATAAGTGTCTCAGAGGCTCTGCTAGTGAATTCTACTATTTTCTCCTCAGTCTTATCTTGAGAATAGATGTCTCCACATTGCCTCACTTCCAGGCTGTCTCCAAGGGTTTTGATTTTGCAGTTGCCCTGGGGTGGCCTCTGGTCTCTGAACGTAAGGAGAGCCAGAGGGTTTTTGGGGGGAAATGCAGAAACAGCCTCCAATTTTGAATAGGACTAGGCTCTTGTGCTTGCATCCTCCTAACTTACAAACACTTGGGATTCTTGAATCTCTGTCCTCAAATCACCATTTTCTGGACCATCAACTTGTTCTGGGAGCATCACTGGGGATTTCTGGACCACAGGCCCTGGAATCCTAATTAAATCAAATAAGTAAAATGAAGAACAAAAGAGACTCATGGGTATCTTTAGGGAAAACAAAACCCAAACTCCCTGCAAGAAAAGAATGATATGGTGTTTGAATGGAAGACTAGAATTCCTATAAGATTGCATGAGAGCTGACATTTCAGAAACCAGACCCCTCCCTCCAGCCCCCTCGGCATTGGCTTCTGTGTTAACGTGCAGCCTCTCAAGACGTCATCCCAAAGGCTTATGTTGGCTAGATGGAGAAAAGGACATGGTGGTGACATTGTGCTAACAGATGAGTTCTCTTAGATCATTTCTCGTGCCTGATTCTGGGCTTCTCTTCACGGACTCTAACTCCTCCTTGATAGGCATTTGGCAAACGTTGCTCACCTTGGGATTTTGGGAAGCTGCTCGAAAGCTATATCTTGTATACATTGACCGTGGAGTTCATTAAAGAGTTGCTAGTCCCTATGATGGCAACCCACTCCAATGTTCTTGCCTGGAGAATCCCAGGGACAGGGGAGCCTGGTGGGCTGCTGTCTATGGGGTCGAAAAGAGTCGCACACAACTGAAGTGACTTAGCAGCAGCAGTCCCTATGAAGTGGTTTGGTGGTGGTTTAGTCGCTCAGTCGTGTCCAACTCTTTGACCCCATGGACTGCGGTCCACCAGGCTCCTCTGTCCATGGGATTCTCCAGGCAAGAATACTGGAGTGTGTTGCCATTTCCTTCTCCAGTGAAATGGTTTAGTTCAGTTCAATACACATTTACTGAGTACCTTCTCAGACATGGTCCCCACCCATGAGATGCCCCGGATGAAAAGGGAAGATGAGGAGGTGTCTGTCGTGGTGGCCCAGCCTGGGACCAAGGATGGTGCAGGTCAGCAAGATGCCTTCTGGGGAGAGATGTTGTCTACATGGGATAGATAATGCCTCCTCCCCAAATTCATGACAACTCAGAACCTCAGAATGTGACCTTGGTTGAAGTAGGGTCTTTGCAGACGTAATAAGGTAAGGATCAAGATGCGATCATACGAGTTAGGGTAAGCCCCAAGTCCAATAAGAGACAGAGGAGGACATGCAGAGAATGTTGTGTGATGATGGAGGCAGAGATTGGAGCAATTCAGCTACCGGCCAAGGAATGGCAGTGTTTTCCAGGAGCCCCTAGAAGCTGGAAGAGATGAGGCAAGATTCTTCTTAGAGCCTTCAGAGGGAGCCCAGCCCTGCCGATACCTTGATTTTGGATTTCTAGCCTCCAGAACGCGGGAGAACAAATTTCTGTTGTTAGAACCTGCTGAGTTGGTAGAGTTTGTTATGGCAGCCTTGGGAACCCCTGGGAGCCAACACAGTGTCTGAGCTGAGTCCTAAAGGAGGTATCAGAGCCTTGCCCTCATTCCCACACTCTTTTCCCAGGTTGGAGCACATGCAGTTGGGGAAACTCCATTGGTCAGTGACAGCAGGAGTTTATTCACCTCCTTACCACTGTGCCTGCATGTAGGGGTTTCTGCTCAGTACTTGTTGAATGCATAATAGCTTATAAGTGAATGAAGGAAGAAGAAAGCAGTGCTCTCAAAGGAGGATCAGTGAGCAGAGGCAGGAAATGGGTTCTCAGGTGTGAGAAACTGTGGCAGCCAGAAGGGAGGGGCTGCCAAGGGTTATCTGTGTCAACTGCTTCTCCTTGGTCCAAGTGGGTACTGAGTGAAGTTTTTCATGGGGGACGTGCAGACTGGCCAGTGAAGAAGACAGAGAGAAATACCTAATACAGAGGAAGAGAAGGGAAATTGACTGTGTCCATTGTCCACTCAATGTCAGACACTGTACTGTGTCTGTTAATGACCATCATCTGTCTTGTCATTCTCCAAACAATCCCTCAGGTAGGTAAAAGTCCACCCATTTTCCAGATGTGGAAACTGAGGCTCAGAGAAGTGAAGTAACTTTTTAGACGTTGCACTGCCAGGGAGTGACAGACCCTGAATCCCGGCCCAGGTCTCTCCTGCTCCCACATTTCTGTGCCTGCTTCCTCAAACACTTGTTGGCAAGAGAAGGTCGTTGGGGTCCCTGAGGCTGGGGAAGGACTCAATGCCATCCAAGTCCAGATGACTGGATTAGGTGAGGGGAAGGGGAAGATTCTCTGAAAAATGATCCAGGTGGGCATGTGGAGTTCTGGGGACCTGGATGGCCTGATGGCCATCAGCTGTGCCATTTTGAATAGCATTCCCAGGGTTAAAAATCAATGTCATTTTCTTCCCCATCATATTTCATACTGCTCTAGTCTGTGTTTTTCATTGTTGTCAGGTCGGTCTGCAATAATAATTTTTAAAAATTAAGCACCATCGGGGTTCACTCCTGACTTAAAAGCACCAGTGCATAAGTTCTCACCCACAGCAGCATGAACACCCTGGTGGTGTTTAGGGTCTGTTCGTTTGTGCAGGCACCCGTTCATTCCACAAGCACTTCAGCGTCGTCTGAGTGCCAAGCAGTGATTGAACTTGGCCCAGGGGTTTATGGGGCACTGAGACTCTGTCTTCGCCTCCACGAAGAGCACCCCTTCTGGTTTCATTCCAGGTCTCTATGGTGCTATAATATGAAAAGAGCGGGAATAAAGGGAGGGAGGGAGAGGGGAAGGTAGGTAGAAAAGTTGGAAAGAGTTCCATGGAGGAGGTGAAGGCCAAGTAAGGGTTCAGTAGGTAGGGCTGGGGGAGGCACTGGAGCAAAAGTAGCCTGTGGAAAGGCATGGGGGTGTGTTGGAGCTGTGTGGAGAGGGTGGTGTCAGACGTACCGAGAACACGTTTGAGTAAAGCCAGTTATTGTCCTTGTCAGGGTGTTACAGAGTTTTATTATAGGCGGCAGGGGTACTTGGTTTTTAAAACGTGGATATCTGGGGCTTGTTCTTGTTCATCAGACAGAGCATGTGCTCATGCTCAGTCACACAGTCGTGTCTGACTCTTTGTGAGCCCGTGGACTGTAGCCCACCAGGCTCCTCTGTCCATGGAATTTTCCAGACAAGAATACTGGGGTGGATTACCATTTCCTCCTCCAAGGATCCCCCTCACCCAGGGATCAAACCCACATCTCTTGCGTCTCCTGCACAGGCGAGCAGATTCTTTACTACTGAGCCATCTGGGAAACCCTCATCAGACAGGATATAAAAGAGGATGAAGCAGGATTATAAGGGGGAGACCATCTGGAGGGGAGACTGGACCCTCCAGGAGGGGGTTCACCTTCTGAGTCACCACTGCTCATGGGGACGAGAGTCAGGAAGGGTCTGCATGGGGTGGGGCCAGGATGCCAGCAACTGTCTCTCACTGGGGCCATGTAGCTCTGCCAGGGGACCGCTGCTGTAGTATCTGCTGGTCATTTCCTGGTCAGCGTGGGGCCTGATGGTGGTCTCAGCACAGCAGACCTTCTTACAAGATGCCTGCTGGGAGTCAGGGCTGCAGGGGGCGTGTCTCAGTGCGGAAGCTGGCAGCCCCTCCTGCACCCCACTTACCGCTCCCCTGCTGCAGTTTCTTTCCTCCCATGCCGTTTTCTCTGCTAGTCCCCCTCCTGCTCCCTGGTGTGTTGGGACAGGGTGTTTGATGTTTTTGTGGATGTTTTCTTGCTTAGCCCTCACTCTGCTTCATTTCCCCCTCTTCCCTTGTTGCCTGTTGAGATGATTAGTCAGCCTAGTTGACATTTTTCCACTTAAAATGTTTCACTGCTCCTGGCTAAATATATTTTGACCTCAGCTCTGGACCGTGACTCTCTCCTCAAGCAGCAAGACTGAGGACACTTTGTGCCAAAACCTTCTCTCTCTTTCGTGTTGGTCTGAGTTTATGGTCAGCAGATTGGAAAGGATTCCTTGGATGTGGAGGGTCATTTTGCAGCCCAGTTCAGATGTGGGGCTTGACCTCGGGAGGCCCAGGTGTGTGGCATGCACCTGTCACAGAGGCATCTGATCTGACCCACGGAGCTGGCCTGTGATGTGCGCCCTAATGGGTTTGGCTCTGGGACATCTTTCTTTATAAATCCCAGCAGGCAATTTACATAGTTTTGTGCCCCAGGGAGACTTAGACGAGCTCTGAGTAGCCACAGACTCTGGCAGCTTATTAAATATTGGATGGAGACGAAGGGAAAAGAAAGTCAAAGCATTAGCAAGTCTCTGACAGAAGGATTGTTGGAGGCCGCAAAAGGAGTTATAGATGGCAAGACGCCTCCTTCTAATTCCAGGCAAATAGGGCCCTCTGGACAAAGCCTGCAGGCTTGACTGAGGTAGGCTGTGCCACCCAGAGTCACCAAACTTGATTTAGGAGGGGAAAGGAGAGGGAAAGTGGGAAGGACAGAGTGTTCCCTTAGCAGAGGGCCTGGGAGAGCTTAAAGTAGTGCCTATGCATACTTAGCTCTGAGTTTGAGATGGAGATCCCCGAGGTGGTGTTGATTCAGCCTCTGTGTCCACTTACCAATTCTTTCATCCACTCATCACATGTTTATCGAGGATCTGCAATCCCTGTGGCTGACGCTGAGCCCAGCCAGCCCTGGCTCTGGGAATGCAGAGGAAAATGGAACAAGTGTAAGACTATAGAAGGGAAGATGATAATCAAATTATCACAGATGGGGTGAGGGCTTCAAAGGGGTCATATCAGAGACAAGGGGGTCATTTAATAGGAGAGTTGACCCAGGCTGGGGTGGTGGGGGGCATGGAAGACTTCCTCGATGCAATGACTTTTAAATCTGGAGTGTCAAGTATAAATTGAAATTACATTAGGTGAAGAGGTGAGGGAGGTGGTGTGTATTAAGCAAGGCCAAGAATAAGTGTAAAGGCCCTGTGGCAAGAGAGAGGAGGGGGACTAAGAAAGGATGGCTAAGCAGAGATGACTGTAGGGAGCAGGGGAAGCAAAAGATGAAGTCAGAGAGAAAGGCAGGGGCTGGGTCAGAGAAAGTCAGAGAGAAAGGCAGGGGCTGGGTCAGAGAAAGTCAGAGAGAAAGGCAGGGGCTGGGTCAGAGAAGCCCTGGAGGGTAGATAAAGGCTAGATTCTTGCAAAGGTCTCTGGAAGACTTAACATCATTTTGAACAGGAAAGTAACATGATCATGTCACGCGAGTGTATGTTCCTTGGTTCTTTGTCTCGTCACAACAAAGATTTGGAGTGAAGGACATTAAAGCCCCCTCGGCATGTCACAGCTCTCAGGTCTTGGATAGACCGTGTTATAGCTCTCAGGTCTTGAATGGACCATGTTATAGCTCTTAGACAAATCAGTGTTACAGCTCAGTGTTACAGCTCTATTTTATTTAGAAGATAGCAGGAAAATCCATCTTCGAGGCGTGAGGGCACATCAATCCAAAGACACGAGGAGAAGAGCGACCCAGCACGCGGGAGAGAGAGAGCGAGCGAGCTAGCTTTGGCTCCTCTATTTATGTTTCTCTCTCCCTGGGCCTGTCCTGTGTAAATTGGGCTAGCCAGGAGTGTTGTTTGTTTTACCTGAGGTCCTCACTCCGGTCCTCAGACCTTCTTTTGTTCTATTTTCGCAGGCTTTTCCCTTCCTTGTCTTTTAGCCACCACCATTTTGGACTCCTACCTAACAATCAGAACTGAATTTTTAAAAGAATACTCTGCCTGTTATTTGAGGAACGATCAGAGGGACAGGAATGGAAGCAGTGAGTCTATTAGGAGACTGGTAGGAGGCGGGGGATGGCTGCACTCAGAGAAGGAGTGATGGAGACAGAGGGGCTGGAGGTATTGGGGGTCTATTTCAGGGTTGTCATCTGGTGACAGGACCAGATGTGGATGGATCAGATGGAGGCATCAGCAGAGACTCCAGGGAGCAAACCACATGGTTATGAATTGGGCAAGCATTTTCTGGAGGAGGGCACAGCAAGCTTGGAAACAGAAAGTGGAGAATTGCTGGAAATGTGTGAGCTGGAGGCTGAGGCCGAACAAGAAATGGAGGATGTATTGGGAGGCGAGATCAGGAGATGAGAGCAGAGAGGTGGCCGGAGCTGGTGGAGAAGCAAGCTTGCGGATCCCTGCAGGTGGCCTGAGACAGCTGGGAAGGCTCTGGAGGGAACAGGGGAATGATCGATTCTGTCTCACTTTTGTGTGTAACGAAGGTCACTCCAGGTACATGGCAGGCAGGAGAAGGGGACAACAGAGGATGAGATGGGTTGATGGCATCACCGACTCAATGGACATGAGTTTGAGTAAACTCCAGGAGTTGGCGACGGAGAGGGAAGCCTGGTGTGTTGCAGTCCATGAGGCCGCAAAGAGTCAGACACAACTGAGCGGCTGAACTGAACTGAAGGGCGCTCAGGCTGCTGTGTGGAGAAGAGGTTCAGGGGCAAAGTGGAAGCAGAGAGGCCGGTGAGGAAATGATGGTGATGGTTTAGCTGGAATCAAGGTGACGGCCAGGACCAGAGGCAGAGCTGTGGGGGTGAGGCGCCGTGTGGCTCTGGATAGTCTTGGAACAGACAGAAGGAGGTGTGAGAGAAAGAGCCAAGACGAGTGTCTGAGGCTTTGGGCCCGAGAAACTGGGAGAGGGTATTGTTCTCTCCCAGAATGGAGAAGCCCATGGAGGGGTCATCTTGGAGAGAAAAGATTGATCTTGAACATGTTCAGTTTGAACTGTCTCCTTAACATCAGTGTGGAGATGCAGGGTAGGCAGTGGAACCCACTTTCCCTTCTGTCTAGAGACAGAGAAAGCTGCCAGTCAGCAGTAGTGGGGCAGTGTGGATGGCCAGGCCCTGGGTGAGCTTTGCACCCAGGGAGTGATGTGCTAAGTTGCTTCAGTCGTGTCTGACTCTTTGTAATCCCATGGACTGTAGCCCGCCAGGCTCCTCTGTCCATGGGATTCTCCAGGCAAGAATACTGGAGTGAGTTGCCATTTCCTCCTCCAGGGGATCTTCCCGACCCAGGAATCAAGCCCACATCTCTTATATCTCCTGCATTGGCAGGTAGGCTCTTTATCCAGGGAGTGAGAGTAGATCTGAAAAAGTTCTCAGGGCTAAGCACTGAGGTTAGTAAAGCACCACATAGTCTCCAGGAAAACAAGGAGACAAGGATGAACTGCAGGGAGAAGGAAGAGAATGGTTGTTCCAGAGGCCGAGCGAGGAAGGTATTTCGAGATGGAGGGAGGGTCCGCTGTGTCATATGCTGCTGACCAGTCAAGTCAGGCATGAAGGGACAGTGGGCTCCCTGTGTGGGCTTATGGAGTCATTGGTCACCTTCATGAGTACAGGGTCAGAGGAGAGGTGAGACTGAGAGCCTACTCAGAGAGGGTCAAAGAGAAAAAGCTGGAGTAGGGCCAGCCAACAGCTCAGGTGCTGACCATCTGGGGAGGGTGTCTGGACAACAGCAAAGTGGTCTGGGGAGCAGGGCAGAGCAGGAGAAGGAGTGCAAAAACTACAAACTGGGAGGAAAAGAAAAGTCTGGACCATGGACCTGGAGAGCTGGGTGGGGAGGAAGGCTTCAGCTTGGGGGCACCAGGATGCAGGCTCAGGGCATCAAGACCCATTCTGGACACTTCCCTTGGTGGAGAGAGGACTTGGCCTCTGCCACTGGGCTGGGGCGGGGCTGGCAGGACAGGATGGGACTGGGACCAGCACATGAAGGTCTTCAGCGCCCACAACTGAGCAGGGTGGTGGTTCTGGACCTCAGTGCACGTACGTTACGGTCATCCGGGACGCTTTTCAAAAGTACAGAGTTCTGGGGACTTCCCTGGTGGTCTAGTGGTTAGGACTCCACACTTTCACTGCCAAGGTGGGCAAGTGAAGCAAGTTGCCCCAAGTGGGCAAGTTCCCCTTAGTTGGGGAACTAAGATCCTGCAAGCCACATAGTGTGGCCAAAGAAAACAACAACCAAAAAAAAAAAAAAAAAAAACCCCAAGCTCTGACCCTGCCTCTGAGAATCCCCATCTGTGCATCCTCAGTAAGGCTCGGCCCCATTTTCAGACTTCTTCCCAGGTGATTGTAATGTGCCAGCAGCTTCAGCTAATTCCCATGTGTGGGACTGAGCCAGCGTGGAGACACTTTGAGATAAAGAGGGCCATACAGAAATGGCCAGCCCTGGCATTGGAAGGGCCATGACTGCGGTAAACTCTGAAGGAATTTGTTGGCTTTCCTTAGGACAGCAATTCTTATAACATTTATCAAAATGAAAATCTTGATAAATTCTGCAGGTTTATAGCTCCCCAGAGGCTGGAGAAAAACATCACTTGGCAGCAGAAACACACTTTATTTTTTTTGTGTGGTGGTGCAGATAACTTAGCAAATACTAGATACCAGTTTCTGGCATTCCAATGCACTACATCCTAGAATGCAGAGAAATAGTGTGTGGATGTGCTTAGTCACTTCAGTTGTGTCTGACTCTTTGCGACCCCGTGGACTGTAGCCCACCAGGCTCCACTGTCCATGGGATTCTCCAGGCAAGAATACTGGAGTGGGTTGCCATTTTCTCCTCCAGGGGATCTTCCCCCCCACCGCCCAGGGATCGAACCCATGTGTCCGGCATTGGCAGGTGGATGCTCTACCTTTGAACCACCTGGGAAGCCCACAGAGAAACAGTCAGGGCCTGTTGTTCCTGATGCCCCCGGAAGAAGGACTTCCAGGGGCCCTGCTGGGTGTCTTTGCCCTCTCATTCTGAATTTCCAGGATGTTCTGGAAAGATGTGGTTTTGTGGGCTCAGCATTTCTTTCTTGCACTTGGAAACTACTTCTATCCATTATGTGTAGTTTAGATAGGTTGTCAGCAGCAACTGTTAACCCCACCTTGGCCTGTAGAGACACAATCCAGGACAAGCCAACTAGAGTAACACAGTCACTGGAAATGGTGATTTCCTCAAGAGGGAGGCTTGGAATTCAAAAAGGGCCAATCACCATCGTTCTGGGGGAGCAGTTATTATATGGATAGTGGTAAAGTTCTCTTCTGAAGCTAGAGAGTGTGGGTCAGGATTTATCAGTCGCCATTGTTCCCACACTGTGTGGATAAAGAAGCCTACAGATGAGGTAGGTAAGGAGGGAGGCAGAGAGAGAGAGAGCGAGAAAAGACACAGAGAGACAGAGATCGAGCGAGAGACAGAGTTCTGTCAGCAGTGTGCGTGGTCCCAGGTCTCCAGGCGCTGCAACTTTCCCTCCTGTTAGCTCCCCCTGCACCCCTCTAGGGTTAAGCTTTTTGGAGCTGGGCTCTGTCTCTTGCAACCAGAGCATCTTGACTAGGACAGATGACTTCTCAGTTTCTCATGGAACCCAGGGGACGGTGGAGTGGTGGGGGATGCACTGGAGGGTGAGGCAGGCGTGGTCAAAGAGCTTGTGGGGCAGCTGCCCCTGGGACGTCCAGGTGTCCGTCTCGGGGTCGTAGCAGTCGAAGGAGGCCGAGTCCTCGATGCTACAGTCCGTGGTCAGCCGCCGCCCGCCCGTCACGTAGAGCTTGTTTCCCATCACCGTGGCTCCGTGATGCATCCTCCGGTCTTTCATGTCCGCGCATTTGACAAATTTGTTGGATTGAGGGTCATAAGCAAGGATCCTCCTCGTGTAACCTGAAAACCAAATGGCATATCGAGAAGGTCAGCGATGCTTAGTTGGGACTGGAGGCGGGTGGTCCGGGGACCTGTCTGATCTCTGCCATCGCCTAACCCTGAGGCTATACTTTGAACTAAAGCATGGAATGTTTCATTAAGCTGGGGTCTGGACCTGGATCTATCTGACTTGAGTCTCTGCATCTTTTTTTTTTAATTTTGTTTTTAGTCATGCTGCGTGGTATGTGAGATCTTAGTTCCCCAACCAGGGATTGAGCTTGTGCCCTCTGCAGTAGAAGTGTGGGGTCTTAACCACTGGATGCCAGGAGAGTCCCAAGTCTCTGCATCTTAACTCAAAGTGAAGGCAGTGCACATGTCATCCTTAAATTGAGAACAGAGATTCCAGGGGCCTCTCAGCTTCATTAGCTTTTCATCTTTTACATATGCTCATTCAAGAGCCTTAACAATTCCAAGAAGGAGCTTTGGGAACTCAGAAATGGGTCCCCACAACAGCCTTATCTAGTGGGTACTTTTAGGACCCCCATTTTACAGATCAGCAGACACAAGCACAAAGAGATTAAAAATGTGCCTAAGAGCATACAGACCATTAGTGACAGGCAGAGTCAGGGTTTGAACCCAGGTCTATCTGCCCCCCACCCCACCCCAACCAGCCCTCTTAACTGTAACATCCTGCAATTGCAGAGAAATTATCCCTTAGCAGCTAGTCTTATTTACAATAGCATTTTTTTTTTTTTGGTTTTTGCCCTGGGTCTGGGATAGTGCTAAGTGGTTTAGATAGGTGAGCACATTTTATGATCACAATTCTGTGAAATAGATATTACATGATTTCATTCCTTTTTTACAGATAAAGATGGAGAGACTTCTGGATGAGAAAATAGCTTTGTCAAGTCATCCACACTCCCCTAGCTGGATGGATCTGCTTTTATTTTATTTCCTTATTTTTTTAATCTAATTTTTATTTTATATTCGGGGGTAGAGTTGACTTACAATGTTGTGTTACTTCCAGGTATACAGCAAAGTGGTTCAGTTATGTGCTTTTAAAAAGGCTGTCTTATAGGACAATACCTGTCTATCAGTTACCCTTTTACCCAGGAAAGATGCCAGGTTCATGTCTGGCCTCATGATCCTCCATTCAAACTTACCTCCCACGATGACAATCCTCTCCCCAAGCACCACGGCAGGGGCACACACATTCTTGATCATTCTCGTCTCCATTTTGAACCATGTGTTTCTGGAAATGTGATAAACCTGAGGGAGAAATAAAATCACGGCACTGCATTTTAAAGTGATATATGTTTTTAAGAAGTAGAAGTAGTTAAGAGCGTAGAAGAGCAGTGATTTCTCTTTCTTTGCATTTTTTCTCTGGTTCTGAAAATACAGGTATCTTACCATCAATAAACAAAATATAATTATATAACAGAATGAAGAAACTGTTATCAGAAATTGGTCTTTATGTGGCCCATGAGATCAGTGCCTGTGCTTCTGTGGAAAGGACTGAGAGTTATGCATTTGAGTTGATAGTATGTGTTTGCTTACCTTGCTTGGAACATTTCTTTATTTTCAATGAGAAATGGAGCAACTTGGACTTGCATAAAACCAATGATCTTTGAATCATTTTTATTTCTGGCTCATGTTTAGATTTCAACATGTTCCAGTCTATCTGAGAGGGTCTTAGGGCCAAGAATAAATTTGGGTCTAAACGAGGAAGGCTTTTGAACAGGTCATGCCTGAAAGTCATTAGAATTATAGAAAGAGAAAAAAAAAAAAAAGGAAGCATGAGAAAAGGAAGAAAGAGTAAACAGATGGGGGCAGGATTTCTTGGCCTTGGTCTGAAATAGAGCAGCAAATCATGATTCTCAGACGTGTGTGTGCATGCTCAGTCACTTCAGTCGTGTCCAATTCTTTGCGACCCGGTGGACTGTAGCTCGCCAGGCTCCTCTGTCCGTGGGATTATCTAGGCAAGAATACTGGAACGGGTTGCCATTTCCTCCTCCAGGGGATCTTCCTGACCCAGGGATCAAGCCCGCATCTCCTCGGTCTTTTGCATCACAGGTGGACTCTTTGCTGCTGAGCCACTGGGGAAGCCTTCCCAGACATGTGCTCCTATTAAATCCCTCAGTTTAAAGTTTAAATATCAAATGTAAGTTAGTTCATGAGAGATGTGGGATGGACTTCACATAAGAAAAGCAGGAACAAAAACTTTCCAATATTCTTCATGGAAAATTCTTTGTTTGAATTATAATTGCTGCCATATTCAGTTCAGTTCAGTTGCTCAGTCTTATCCGACTCTTAGCGATCCCCTGGACTGCAGCATGCCAGGCCTCCCTGTCCATCACCTACACCTGGAGTTTACTCAAACTCATATCCGTCGAGTCAGTGATGCCATCCAACCATCTCATCTTCTGTTGTCCCCTTCTCCTCCCACCTTCAATGTTTTCCAGCATCAGGGTCTGTTCACATGAGTCTGTTCTTGGCATCAGGTGGCCAAAATATTGGAGCTTCAGCTTCAACATTAGTCCTTCCAATGAATATTCATGACTGGTTTCCTTTAGAATGGACTGGTTGGATCTCCTTGCAGTCCAAGGGACTCTCAAGAGTCTTCTCCAACACCACAGTTCAAAAGCATCAATTCTTCAGTGCTCAACTTTCTTTATGGTCCAACTCTCACATCCATATGACTACTGGAAAAACCATAGCCTTGACTAGATGGACCTTTGTTGGCAAAGTAATGTCTCTGCTTTTTAATATTAAAGGCCTTATATTTTCTAATTTTATCAAATTTGATCTTCACAACCATCCTATGACGTGGATACCACTACTTCCCTCCATTTTTCAGATTAGACCATTGAGGCTGAGAGAGGTTAAGTAACATGCCCAGGGTCACACAGCTAGACTGAGTGGAAGAGCCCAGAGTCCATGCTTTTGTTTACCACACTCATGGCTCTGCTTGGGGCCATGGAGGTATGGCTTTTCTTTTCTTTTTAAAAGATTTTAAAAAATTATGTACTACTCTAATTTGCATTTATTACAGTATTAGTAGTGTTTAAAGATATCTGGTGCTTAGTCGAGCTTCCCTGGTAGCTCAGCTGGTAAAGAATCCGTAGTGTTTAAAGATATTTGGTAACTGTTTGTATTTTTGGCCACACCATGCAAAGCATACTGGATCTTAGTTCCTCAACCATGGCTTGAACCCATGCCCCCTGCAATGGAAGCTCAGAGTCACTGGACCACCAGAGAAGTCCTTTTTGTAGGTTTTTAAAAATCGAAGTATAGTTGATTTACAATATTGTGTTGGTTTCAGGTATTGTTGGTTATCTATTTTATATATAGTAGTGTATATATGTTAATCCCAATTTCCTAATTTATTTGCCTGCCACCCCAGCTTTCTCCTTTGGTAACTGTAAGTTTGTTTTCTATGTTTTTGTATTGTAAATATGTTCATTTGTATCTCTCTCTCTCTTTTTTTTTTTAAAGATTCCCCATGTAAGTGATATTATATGATTGTCTTTCTCTGTCTGACTTACTTCACTTAATATGATAACTTCTAGGTCCATCCATGTTGCACAAATGGCATTATTTCATTCTTTTTTATGGCTGAGTAATATTCCATTGTATATATGTACCCCATGTTTATTCATTTGTTGATGAACATTTAGGTTGCTTCCATGTCTTAACTGTTGCAAATACTGCTGCAATGAATATTGGAGTCATGTATCTTTCTGAATTATGGTTTTCTCCAGATATACATCCACAAGTGGGATTGCAGGATCGTATGATAACACTATTTCTGTTTTTTAAGGAACTTCCATACTGTTCTCCATGGGTATCCTTGGTGGCGCATCGGTAAAGAATCTGCCTGCAGTGCAGGAGATATGCGTTTGATCTCTGGGTCAGAAAAATCCCATGGAGAAGGAAATGGCAACCCATTCTTGCCTAAGAAACCTGAAGGACAGAAAAGCCTGGCAGGCTACAGTCCACGGGGTCACAAGAGTCGGACTTGACTTGGCAACGAAACTCCCGCCGCCACCACCGCCATACCGTTCCAACAGTGCAGGAGGGTTCCTTTTTCTCCTGTGTGGCTCTTCTTGATGGAGGCTTTTGAGACTGAAGCTCTCTTGAAGTCTCTGTCAGTTCTCAAAGTTGGTGAAGCATAGAAGAGGCCACAGCTAGAGAGGTTCAACTACAATGGCTGGCAAGCTTTGTGTTTTAAACCACCTGCAGATATGCAGGTGACACTCTGAAAAATGGATCCTTGGAGGAAAGCAAACACTGATTGCATTTTACTTGAGTAACTGCCTCCTGGCTCGCTCTTCTTTAGCAGTTTTGAGGATGGTTTCAAAAATAGATTAAACATTTGCTCATAATTCTCATGATACCCTCAGAGAGGCTGAGGCAAGGACAACAAAGGATGGTTTGTCACCCTGGAGGAAGTGATACTTTGTTACAGTAGAGGGTTTGACTAATGCCCTCCAGCCATAGAAGCGGAAAGAAGGCCAGGTAGAAAGGTACATCTACATACACAATTTGCACAGTAACCCCCCCATTCCCCCTCCAACCCCCCGCCCCGGCCCCTCCACAGCAGTTTAGTCCTTTAAAAGAATGCTTGCGTGCAGGTAAACCATCGGATGAAGAAATCTTTGTCCCTATATCTGAAAACCCAACCTTCCCCTTCAAGTAACCCAAGCATTCATCCCGAACTATGTATCTGAATGAGTACAACTTCCATGACAAAGCTAAATGCTAAGCAGATAAGAGGAGCTTCCAAACTGATACTTTTCCCATTTTCCCCTTCTCCGGACTGCAGGGTGAAAGGATCACTCACATGTTAGTGTTTTGGGTTTTGGTTTTCAGTTTTTTAAGATTCTTGTTTGATTGTCTTGTGCATTTCTGAATGAAGTAGCTTATAAACTCTTTTGAGCTTTGCATTTATTCTTAATAATTCATAACAATTTTGTAATGTGAACATCATCAACGTATTTGTTGACTTAATTTTGAAAAACAGCTTTGTTTTTTTTTTAAACAGGAGGGTCTCTAGCTTTTCATAGAAGCACTTTATTATAAATCTGAGTGGTGTGGCCAGAGTTTGGAGGGGTACAGAATGTGTCTCTCTTGGCTCAAGTACACGAGTGAAATCTGGAACAGGCTTAGAGTCTGCCTAGATGGTCAGGGAGGAGTGGGAAATATGGGCTGGAGAAGTGATGGGAAGAGAAAAACAAGGAAAGGATTGAATAGAAATGATTACTTTTCTGTGTCATCTCTGGCACCAACTTAGTCCAAGCTGCCATCATCCTGGACCTTGCCTGGACCTCTAGAAAGATCTGCCAGTTCTCCTTCCTTTGTCTTCTCAGGCCTCCTCCAGTTCCTTCTCCATGAAGCATCCAAGTGAAGTGAAAGTCTCTCAGTCATGCCCAACTCTTTGCAACCCCATGGACTATACAGTCCATGGAATTCTCCAGGCCAGAATACTGGAGTTGGTAGCCTTTCCCTTCTCTAGGGGATCTTCCCAACCCAGGGATCAAACCCAGATCTCCCACATTGCGGGTAGATTCTTTACCAGGTGAGGCACCAGGGAAGCCCATGAAGCGTCCAAAGGAAGTTCTAAAAATGTGAATTCGACTACTTCACCTACCCTGCTACTCTCAGGATTGAACACCAATTCCTTGACAAGGCCTGAAAAGCCAGACCAGCCTCATCAACACAAATACTCATCCCCTAAGAATGTTCTAGAATTTCTGTAGAAAGGGCTCAGGGGCAGCAATCTGGGTAGAGGGAGTTGCTCAGTATGACCTGGGAAGGGGGCTGATGGAGATTACAGGGGGACTGACCACCCCCAGCTCCACCTTGGTGCACAACCTTTCTGCCCCTTCCTCTGTGTTACAACCATCTTGTCAAGCTTTTGGTTCCTCTTGGGATGGGCTTCATCCCCTTTCTGCTTAGGGTCTTCTGCCAGCTATCCCCTTACCCAGGAACACCACCCCTCCTCAGTAGAAGAGTCTGACTCCTCCTCCTGATGGCACTTATCTGCTCAGAGAAGCTGCCTGCCCATCTCGGTCCATGTCAGAGTCCTGTGTCCACCATGTGTCCTCTTCCTCTTTTACCCTCCATCCTCACCTCCTTCTCTCTTCTTTTGCCTCTCTGCTAAAGTCCACTTACACCAACCTCACAGAGTTCTTGCCAAAGGCCTCTGCATCCTCACACCCTCCTAGATTCCCTCCAGACTGGTTTAGGGGACCCCTCAAAAGCCTCTTGATGAAAGTGAAAGTGGAGAGTGAAAAAGTTGGCTTAAAGCTCAACATTCAGAAAATGAAGATCATGGCATCTGGTCCCACCACTTCATGGGATATAGATGGGGAAACAGTGGGAACAGTGTCAGACTTTATTTTTCTGGGCTCCAAAATCACTGCAGATGGTGACTGCAGCCATGAAATTAAAAGACGCTTACTCCTTGGAAGGATAGTTATGACCAACCTAGATAGCATATTCAAAAGCAGAGACATTACTTTGCCAACAAAGGTTTGTCTAGTCAAGGCTATGGTTTTTCCTGTGGTCATGTATGGATGTGAGGGTTGGACTGTGAAGAAGGCTGAGTGCCGAAGAATTGATGCTTTTGAACTGTGGTGTTGGAGAAGACTCTTGAGAGTCCCTTGGACTGCAAGGAGATCCAACCAGTCCATTCTAAAGGAGATCAGCCCTGGGATTTCTTTGGAAAGAGTGATGCTAAAGCTGAAACTCCGGTACTTTGGCCACCTCATGCGAAGAGTTGACTCATTGGAAAAGACTCTGATGCTGGGAGGGATTGGGGGCAGGAGGAGAAGGGGACGACAGAGGATGAGATGGCTGGATGGCATCACTGATTCGATGGACGTGAGTCTGAGTGAACTCCGGGAGTTGGTGATGGACAGGGAGGCCTGGTGTGCTGCGATTCATGGGGTCGCAAAGAGTCGGACACGACTGAGCGACTGATGTGATCTGATCTGATCTTAGAGCACCCCTCTATTCAGCATCTGAATCTCAGTTCTCTCCTAAGCTCCTGGAGAGTAAGTGGGATTTACAGCTCCTGTCCGTGTCCCCAGGGCACCCAGTGTAACTCCTCTAAATGAACAGAGCAGATCTCAGGGGCCTTCTTGATCATCTTTAGGAGAGGGACTTCCCTGGTGGTCCAGTGGTTGGGACTCTGTGCTTCCAATGCAGGGGGCTTGGATTCAATTCCCAGTTGGGGAACCAAGGTCCCACATGCCACATGCGTGACCAAAAAGTAAAAAAAATAAAATAAAGAGAGGCTTTTTATTAAAGGTGAATTACAGAGATTAGAATGTGCATAAAGTTGGAAAACACCCAATATTATGACATTTTGATCTTTATTAATCACACTTCTCAGGGAACCTGTAAGTGAAATGAGCATCTGCCTATCATTTAAGGCAGGGGTTCCACAACCTGGCTGTGCCTTAGAATCTCCTGTAAACTTTAATAACAGTCAATGTCAGGATCCCACACATGGAGATTCAGATTTTGATTCAGCATATCTGAGGTCTGGCTCCTGGGCTTTTGGTAACAGACTATGGACCAGGGCTCGGGAATCTTCTTTTAAGGCCTTACTGATTTGGGTTAGGAGCATCTGCAATATTTCTATTCTGTTGTTCGGTCGCTCAGTCGTGTTCAACTCTTTGACCCCATGGACGGTAGCCCACCAGGCTTCTCAGTCCATGGAATTCTCCGGGCAAAAATACTGGAGTGGGTTGCCATTTCCTACTCCAGGGGATCTTTCTGACCCAGGGATTGAACTCGTGTCTCCTTCTTGGCAGGCAGATTCTTTATCACTAAGCCACCTGGGAAGACCTGTAGAACTTCACTATCTGACATTTGATGTAGTCTGGCTAGATTCTTTAGATGTATCTGATGTACCTTTGTATGTATTAACCTTACACAAAAGAATTCATAAATGGATAAAATCTTGCTTAAATTAAACTTTCTTCATTCCTTCCTCCCTCTCTTCCTCCTTTTTCCTTCCCCTGAAACTAACAAGCATGTATTATATGTATGTATGTGCATATGTATGTGTTTATATGTGTATCCATGTATTTGTGTATGTATACATGTGTTTGCACACATCCATATGCTGGGAGGGATTGGGGACAGGAGGAGAAGGGGACGACAGAGGATGAGATGGCTGGATGGCATCACTGACTCGATGGACGTGAGTCTCAGTGAACTCCAGGAGTTGCTGATGGACAGGGAGGCCTGGCGTGCTGCGATTCATGGGGTCGCAAAGAGTCGGACAGACTGAGCGACTGATCTGATCTGATATGTATACATGTGTGTGCATGCAGTGCACACACGTGTGTATGAGTATATGTGTCATGTATGCATTTGTACATGTGTGTGTGTGTGTGTGTGCATGTGCTTGTGTGTAGACATAGTGGGAAGAACCATTTACCTGGATACATGCATGCATACATACATGTATACGTGTGTGTGTGTGTGTGCGCATGCGTCCAGGTATGGTGGGAAGGACCATTTACCTGGATACATACATGCGTACATGTATACGTGTGTGTGTGTGTGTAGGTGTGTGCAGGCATGGTGGGAAGGACCATTTACCTGGATACATGTATGCATACATGTGTGTGTGTGTGTGTGTGTGTGCACATGTATGGTAGCAAGTACTGTTTACCTGGATAAGGCGCACAGGGTTCTGCATGATGTCTTCTCCTCCGAAAAGGTAGAGTCTCTGGTCTTTCACAGCGACCGCAGGGTGGAGGACCCCCACTGGCATGCTGGCCATCCTCTCCCAGACGTTGCCGACGCTGTCATATCTCTCCACGGAGCCCATGACCTCATGCCCCTCGCCAATCCCCCCGATGGAGAAGATGAAGTTCTTGTGGGCAGCGCTTCTGTGGGAGTAGCGGGCCGCCAGCATGGGCTGCCCTGGCCTCCACTGATTGAGTTTCAGGGAGAAGACATAGACCTTGGCACTGGGCACACTCTTTCCCACAGCCATGCCCCCAAGCATGTAGATGCTGCGGTGCAAGGAGACGGCTGAGGCCTTGTACAGGCGGGCTGGGAGTTTGGCAAGGCTCTGCCACCGGCCGGTCTGTCCGTCGTACAGCAGGACATCCCTGGTGGTCTGCTGGTTGTCTTTCCTTCCACCCAAGAGGATGAGGAAGTCTTGGTAAGAGTTTCTTGGTGGGACATGCCACAGAGGTTGGAGGCCTGCGGAACTAGCGGTGCTGTACAGAGAAAACACCTGCCTCTTGGCGGTCTCCAGGATGGTCTGGCAGGGGGGCGAGGATTGGAGGAGGGCGTCGTTGGCGATGAAGTGGTGGAAGAAGGCCGGGTGGACGTACTGCAGCCTGACCTGCTTGAACAGGTCCTGCATGTATCGCTTCCGGGTCTGGAGGTCATGCTTGATCCAAACCATGAGGGCCTCGAACACCTTCTCCTCCTCCCCACACAGCCCATCGTCCCCCAGGTAGTCTCTCAGTTCCAGGGCACAGAGCTCCTTCAGGTCAGCCGACGCGGCCACCTCTGGAAAATATGTCAGGGCCACCTCCCTGGCTTTCTTCCGGAGGGTCTCACAGCTAAAGATTTCGGAGAGTCTGGTCATGCCCAGGCAGTTGCTGGGGGTCAGCTGGCTCTGGAGGAAGGAGGAGCAGGCCTCGAGCAGCTTGGGGTACTGCAGCATGGACGCGGCCTCCATCAGGGGCAGGACACTTTCCACAGTGATGTGCACCTCGCCCGTGTACACATACAGGACGATTCGCTCCAGAGTCGAGGCATCGACGCCTTTCAGCTGGACCTTGGCCTCTCGGCTCTCCCGGAAGTTGCTGCAGAACATGGCCCTGAAGTAGGGACTGCTGGAGGCCAGCACGTTGCGGTGGCAGGGGACCTCCCAGGACCCGGCGCAGATGCTCACATCAGTCAGGATCCGATTTTGCCTCAAGTCATTGAGCTGCCTCAGCAGGTCAGAGGAAAAGTCATGGTCTTTGAAGAGGAGCCCCTCTGATGACTCCGTGTCCATCCTGCAAAGACGGGGAGAAGTCCCAAGAGGGAGGTCGTCCTGGAGGGTTAAGCTGTGGCAGCTCCGAGATTTAGAGCACATCTATTTGTCCATTCACTAAGTTGTTTGTGGGTACTGCCAAGAATACTGCTTAGTGAAGACTGGAAAATGGGATCACCTAATGTATGGGCCTCACAGTGAAAATCTCTGTATTCGGTTATGATTATTCTCAAAGGTAACAGAGAAATAGCATCTGCAGACAATCTGAAAAAAGAAAAGAAAAGAAAAACAATTTAAAAAAGAGAGAGAAGATGGTTGGGTAAGTTGGGAGAGTTGAAGGTGGCAAGTGGTCACAGGGGCTGAAACGTTAGCTTAAAGCAAGATGACAGTCTGTGCATTTGAAGCAGAAGTTTGTGGACCTTTCTCCAGATTCTTAGCATATCTCTTACTTAGTAAACTCATCCAAACATCTTTCTGGGTGTTAGTCATTAGCCACGGATGTCATGCTGGGGGCGTGGCCTCTGGTATCAAGACAGAAATGAGGGATGGAAATGGATCTTTGCAATGTTTTGTTCTTATTTTTAAACATGACCTCACAGAGCGTTGTGGGTTTTGTTTTTAAAATGAGATAAATAGAAAGCAGAGACCAGACGATACCCTGGGCAGGGTTTATTGGATGACATCTGGCCACCCGTCCACCTGCAGAAGAATTAAACATTAGAGCTATTTACCTCGTTTTCCTGCAGTGATAACCACCGATACCTGCCGCAGCTGGTCCCTCCGGAGACTTTCCACCTCTGGCTCCAAGTGAAACCATAAACCCAGGCCTTTCCTTAAGCTGGCAAATAATTTGTCCTGGGAGAATTCTGGATTTGTTTATGCTGAAGGCACTTTCACAGTTTTCTAGAGCTTTGTGAAAGAACTGCTGGGCAGAGAGACCGTGTATACATTCCAGGGCTAAGAATAGTTGCGTATGTACTTTCCACTGTTATGACATGTGACTTTCCATTTGCCTTTTGCAGCAACCCGAGGGCCTGTGGGGCCGGCGCATGCCCACATGCCTTGTTTCCTTGGCAAATGTTTACATGGGCAGAAATAGATTTGGAGGAACAGCTTCTCTTAGACAAGACTTTGCTGCCCACTTGGACACATCCCGAGTCCCTTGTCCTAAAAGTGCCTGGGAATTCTAGATGTCTGTAAACAGGTTGCTGTGACCTGGGAAAAGTCACTGAAGATAGTTCTGGGTGAGTTTAAGGTGGCAGATGGTCACAGGGAAGCCAGAACATGGGGGCCCAAGGGCATTGCTCAGTTGGTCTCTCTTTCCTCCATCTGCGGGCAGGATTGCTGGAGGAGGGCTGTGAGTTCCTCCTCCAGGCTCCAGGGTTATGGTCTCTGTGATGAAAATTGCTTTAGATATTTGTGGAGCACCCCCAGGGTTTCCAGACTTGGGGAAGACCAAAGCATCATGGATCCTCCTTATCGCAGGGGCTTCTGTTTTAAAGTGGCCAGGGCAGTACTCTTGTGGGTCACACCTGCTTCTCACCAGAGCCCTGATGACTGTTCTTCAGTTCATTATTTTTTTTTTAATAGTTTAGGCTTGCTTTTCTGTTTTATTTTTTCCAATTTTTCCCATCAGAGAGGCTTGAGCTAGAGGAAATAGGCAAACTGTGTTGCTCCAGGAGCAGAGTGTGGGCAGGAGAGAGAGAGAGAGGACAAAAGGAGGGAGAAGAAAGAGGAGGGGGAGGAAGAAGAGAAGGAGAATGCTGATGGTGATGGAGTAGGATGCAATCTCCAAATATAAGAATTAGAGCCATGCTGGAGGGCTGTAGAGCTGCCAGGGTGAGTTAAAGGGACCCTGAATCTGTCTTGCCTCTGCGTCCAGGGAGGTCCTGATTGAGGGTACCAGCACTGAATGATGGCAGGGAAGCCTGGCTTTCTCTCCTTCTCAAGTCTTGCCAGGATTATTGCAACAGTCGCTCCCAACCCTCGCTCCTTGTCTCTCCCTCCAGTACATCCACCCTGTCACCACCACAGTCACCCCCAAGAAGCCAAATCAGAATCTGCCCGTCCCTCAGCATCATGCCCTTCAATGGCCCCCACCGCCCCGTCTGCAGGATGAAGTCCAGACTCTTTAGAAGGAATCAGATTGGCCTCCTGCCCTCCTCCAGGACCATCTCCTGCCACTTTCCTGTCCCACTTAAGTTTTCCACTCTGGTTCCCTCAGACAACTTGCAGATCCTTGTAGGTGTCTGGTCCCTGTTGGGGAAGCTGGGCTGGGCTGCCTTCAAGGGCAATACAGAGCATGGTGGCGGGGGGTTGTCTCACATAGCTGCACATCACAGAGTAGAGAATGCCCAGAAGAGTCTAGAAAATCAAGATCAGGAAAGCATATCCATCACAGGTCACTGGGGCCAGGTGCTTAGAGGTCGGAATTTGGAGCAGAAGATCTGAGCCAAGGGTGGTCAGAGACCCTGGGAGGTAGAAGCAGGGGGCTGGAGAGAGCAGCTGTTAGAGCTGGTGGCTGTTTTGCACTTCTGCCAATGAAGAAACTGCTTGCCAATGCAGGAGATGCAACAGACACGGGTTCGATCCCTGGGTCAGTAAGATCCCCTGGAAGAGGAAATGGCAACTAGTTCTAGTACTCTTGCCTGAAAAATTCAGGCAAAAGGAGCCTACAGTCCATGGGGTTGCAAAGAGTCGAACACAACTGAGTGACTGAGCACACTTGCACTTCTGAGCTACGCTGGGGTTATATGAACGAGTAACCAAACTCCTTCAAGGGCCTGAGGTCCTTCTATTTGTGCTTCTGGGCCTTTGCACATGCTCTTCCCTTTGCCCTCCTTTCCATTTTCACTTCTGAACTCCTATTCATCCTTCAAAACCTTGTTTGTACATCAGCATCTCTGAAAGTCTTCCTTGACCCTCTGAGTACTCAGTTCTCCTCTGTGCTGTTTCCATGCCCTTCACACACTTCCAACAGTACATGCCTCACACCCTCATTGCAATTAAGTTGGCCTGTCTGTGTCCCTTTTGTTAGAATGGAAGTGTCTGGACAGCAAGAACCTTATCTTAATTGTCTATCTACAGTGTCTAGCACAGTGCCTGGCACACTGTGGCTGAATTATATATAGTTCCTGAATTGAGCATAATAAAGGGGAGACTGGGGAGATGGAGCAAGTTCTGCTGGGTGTCCTTCATGCCCCCTGTTTGCCATATAGGTTTAGCCCGGCTGCCGTGTTCAAGGCTTTCCTGATGGCTCAATGAGTAAAGAATCCGCCTGCAATGCAGGAGACACAGGAGATGCAAGTTCAATCCCTGGGTTGGGAAGAGCCCCTGGAAGAGGAAATGGCAACTCACTCTAGTATTCTTGCCTGAAAAATCCCATGGACTGAGGAGCCTGGTGGGCTTTAGTCCAAAGGGTCTCAGAATCGACTGAGCAACTGAACACATGCATGCACAGCTTGGTACATTTCCATTAGAACACAGTGTAAACCATGCTCTGGAGCAGTCCTGGATGTCCTTCGTCTTAATCAAATCCAATAACATGGTGAAGTGAAAAGGAAAATGAATGCTTTATACTGCAGAGCAAGAGTTAAGTTCAAGTTTGGGACCTGAACTGTCAAGTCTTCCCAACTCCAAACCTAGTACTTTCTTCGTTGGCCTTGCAGTCAGCACAAGGAGAACAATAATCTCCTTATTGCTCTGAGGTTCCTGTATTATTTCTCTTCCAGACAGTGGGCAAGCTAAGATTTGGTGTGAGGGCAATAGGTAGGGATTTCTGGGCGTGAACTAACATGGCGCCACCCATTGGTAGGAATCCTGGAGTGTCCCCTACGTTCTCTAACTAATTAGACCTTCTGGGATCCAGCCCTGTCACACGTTCAGACAAGCCCTGGTGTGCAGCGCCAATGTCTGACCAACTTCAATAAATCTTTTGGATTCTAAAGTTTTAGAAAAAACAAGACCCCTTCTGTTGGCCTGCCTATGAGGAAAATTGTTTTTGCTTAGTCACTTTAGTTATGTCCAACTCTTTGGGACCCATTGGAATGTATAGCCCACCAGGCTCCTCTGGCCATGGAATTCTCTAGGCAAGAATACTGGAGTAGGTTGCCATGCCCTCCTCCAGGGGACCTTCCCCACCCAGGTATCAAACCCACGTTTCCTGCATTGGAGGTGGATTCTTTTACTGCTGAGCCGCTGGGGAAGCCTACTAGGAGAATTCTACATTAAACATTCGGAAAAGACACAGTCTTGGTGTTTACCTCCTAACAGGCACACGCATATAACACTAAACCCAACCCCAAATGTGTATCCACTACCCTCACCCCCATGTAACCCCAAGTGGCTAATTTCAATTCACAAATCTATTTGTGTCCAATAGTCTTATGCTCTTTGTCTTAACTTTATTTCCTGACCTTTTCTGGGAGATGTCTTAGTTTAGGGTCTGAACATATGGGAACTTAAGATAAATGAGCACATTCAGCTCTTTGCCTCTCCTTGTGATGAAAATCGGTGTCATAAGGAGTCAAGAGTCAGGCTTCAAAGGCATGAAGACTCAGGAGAATCTTCACATCTCCTCTCGGCATCTATGTGGTCTTGGGCAGGTAGCTTATTCTTAACTGAAGTATAATTAGTTTATGATATCATATTAATTTACTGCATAGTGGTTCAGTATTTTTACAGATTGTGCTCCATTTAAAGTTACTATAAGATGATTGCTATAATTCTGTGTGCGGTACAGTATGTCCTTGTTGCTCACCTATCTGATACAGAGCAGTTTGGATCTCTTTATCCCATACTACTAATTTGCCCCTCCCCTTCTTCTTTGGTAACTGCACTTCCAGCCTCAATTTCTCCATCTATTAAATGGGGATAACTTGATCACAGAGAAATAATGTACAGGAAGCATCTAGTAAAGTGCCTGACACAGTGTGGGTTCACAGGAAGTTGTGGTTAGTATTATTCTATTACTTTGAAAATAATCTCATGAGATCCCAATATTTCCTGTACTCAGTTTTCAGCATCTAATTTAGTCTCCTGCTCATTGTGGCTGTTTCCTTTGCCCTGAGCAAGTGCCACGTTCCCTATTATCTAGTCAGCTTTCAGGAGTCCTGGATTCCGATCCAGGCTCTGCCAGGATCAGACTGTATGTTTTTAGACCAGTCACGTAGCCTCTTTGGCTTTGTCTCTTGACCAAGAAGGTATGGGTGGGTAACTTTGGAATCCTGCCTCTCTCAGCTCACCCTGTGGTTTGTGCCCTGAAAAGACCAGTGAAGGGACTGCCAGGACCTGAGCCTCAGCAAAGGGGGCTTGTCAGAGCTTCTGCACATCTCTGGCCTGAAGCCGAGGCTCTGGCCTCCACACTGATCAAGCTGCCAGCTGGTACTCTCTATTATTTTGCCCGTTGAAGTAAGTTCAGAAAGCTTTCAGCTTCCCCATGGAGTTTTGCATCGCTATCACTTGGACTCAGGAGGTCTCTGTTTGTTTCCTGTCCAGAGCTGGGCCTGGATTCTCATGGAAGGTCAGTGCTGCTGGCTCAGGTCTGACAACTACAGGCAAGGAAGTCACAAAATATTCTCTGCCACACGTGGCCAGTCCTCCTAACACCCTTCGAGACAAGGAAGGTGTTACCCTGACACTAACCAGGGAACCGTGGCTGGGGCAGTTTCCAGGACCTGTGTTTCAAGAAGGGACATATGTACACTTGAAGGCCTAGGGACAGCTCCTTGATACTTGGAAGACTGTTCCCTGTTGACATCAGAGTATCTCCAGCTTCCTCACTCTGCAGGTGCTGGAGAAAAGTGAGGAACAGACAAATGAGGTTTCAGTGATCTGGATCATCCAAAACTGTAAGAAGGAACTTGCCTCTTGTGATGTGGTTTTTAAACTTCTCTGTGTCTGTGAGTGCCTGGCTGTCAGCCTCTGTACCTATCTGACTGGGTATGTTTTTTTGACCAGCTTGTGGAAAGCTGAACCAGGACTTTGTGCTGCAGACAGTGGCCAAAAGGCACCCTGCTTCTTGATTCTGCAGTTGCCATGACAACCATCCTCTGAGAGCTACAAGCCCAGCTACTTTTACTAGGCCAGTAGTGCAAATGACTGCATTCCCAACTCTTCCTCCATCCTGTCCCACTGCCAGGAAATATTTTATACTTTCTTTCCCCTGGGGAGGGCAAGGGGGAGAAAGGGCCAACAGAGATGACGTCAAGACTGCTAGGGGATTGTTGGTATATAACCCGGCTGTCTGGTCCCACTTCTCCCCACAAACTCAAGTCTGACCTCATATATCATTTATGCCACGGGTCAGCTTTCTGGGCTCTAAATCAAATCAGGAATAAAGAAACAGTATGATCAAGGATACATTCTTACTCTCCCATTTTAGCACTGTGAGTCACAAAAAATAATACACTGCCTTGGTGTTTCTGTTTTCTAGGGCGGGTGCTCCCTGATCGGGAAATAGGAATTTAGGCAGGAGCATCACTCTCTCTAGGCCACTGAGGCTTAGTTTGCCCACCCAAACCTTCTTGGCCAAGTGACAAAGCACAGAGAAGTTAGGTGACTGTTCTAAAACACAGAGGCTGGATTGGAATCCAAGACTCCTAAAGTTTGGCAATTTGCAGCTGTGGTACAGAAGGTGGATGACCTACAGAGGAAGGTCTGTTGGGAGGGTAAATTTTAATCCTTTAAAATGTAGGAGTAATTAGAATGCCCAGGGGAAATGTGAATTGAACAAAGTAGGAGAAGGCGACAACAGAGGACAAGGTGCTTGGAGGGCATCACTGACTCAATGGACGTGAGTGTGAGCAAGTTCCAGAAGATGGTGAAGGACAGGGAAGCCTGGTGTGCTGCAGCCCATGGGGTTGCAAAGAGTCGGACAAGACTGAGTGACTGAACAACAGCAAAGGGTCTAATTAACTAAGGGTCCATCCAGCTGTCTATCCTATCATCCATCCATTCATCCGTCCTCCATTCATCCCTGGACCACCAGGGAAGTTCCTTTTGATTCTATGTTTGACTACTGCTTCTACTGAAGTCTTGTTTCTTCATGAACAACATTGATATATTTTTTTAACTTGGCCTCCTCATTTACATTGTTATCTCTTGTAAAATATTTACTTGCTTGTCCTTGCATTCTAGAATACCAACCCGAATTTACCTTTTATACCATTGGTATATTATTCCATATGATTAGTTTTCCTGTTTGATGCTTCTAGTGCAGAACTGAAATATGTTCCTGCATTTTTATTCCTCCAAAAATAATCCCATAGCTCTTCTAACTCTCCTTCTGTCTCAATCTGATCATTGTGGACTTCTGCCTATTTTACAGAAGGAAAGGCATTTTTCTTTCTATTGATGCTGAAGGTTTTGAAAAGGTTTCTTCTGGACATACTCTTGAGTCTTCAGAGTGGTGTTCTCTTTTCTTGTCCTGCAGTATATTTTCAGTCTGTCTCTTTTCTTTATGTATTTGTCTTTGAATGAGAAGATTTATCCAGACCCAGTGATGGGGCAACTAACAGACTACATAGCTTGCCTTTGGAAATGTTAACTATCCCCTTGGGTGCTACTCGAATATCCTTCTTACTTCCACAGTTGGAAGGATGGCTGATTATTCTTCCCACTTCCTAGCTCCATTCCCAGAGTGTAGTGACATCCATGAAGTTTGGCCCTGCTGGGCTGAGGAGTGATTTTCTTTTATCTGCAATGTATTTGTGAGTCTATAACCCCAACTCTCTGACAAATGCCTCCAACAGACTTTTCTGGTCTCCCTCCATGTCTTTAAAACTTTATGCCAACTGCACTCCACTTTTGGGATACAAAGGGTCCCTGGCAGGGACTTTCCCCTCCACCTTCCACATCCTGTCCTATTGGTTGCTCGAGAGTGCAGTCTGTAAAAGGATAAGGAAAGCTTTTGTGGGATGCGTGTGTTGTGAATAAAATTGAAGTCTGGCTGCCTCAAAAGATACCACTTGTGTAATAGTGGATAACTGGTCAGTTTTATTTATTTATTTATTCATTTTATTTTTGGCCACATGGAGTCCTTGTTGCTGCATGTGGGCTTTCTCTAGCTGCGGTGCATGGGCTTCGCATTGCTGCCGTTTCTCTTATTGAGGAGCAAGGGCTCTAGGGCGCTAGGACTCAGTAGTCGCGGCTTAGTGGCCCCACTGCCCGTGGAATCCTCCCAGACCAGGGTTTGAACCTGTGTCACCTGCACTGGCAGTGGATTCTTCACCACTGGACCGCTAGGGAAGTCCCTAGTGGTCAGTTTTAAGATAAGTCTAGTCTCTGGGTCTCTGAGTCAAGGAGCAGGAGTGTCCCAGAAATGAACTCTCTCTTTATTGACTTTCAAAGAATTGAATCTCCTCTCTTTCATGAGGAAAAGCATAAATAGGTCACTCACTCTTTCTCACAAGTCAACCGTATCTGCTTCTGATATTGAGTTGATTCTGATATTGGGTTGTAATCAGTCCCACCTTTCTGAGGTTGTGGTGGGTGTTCCCCATTCCTTGTAAATAATTTTTGGTGGGAAATAGATCCTACCAGAGGGACACTTGTATATTAGCTTTACACAATGTTTTTGAGATTCAGTTCTCAGAACCTATGAGGCATTCAGGAGCCCTCTGGGTAAAGTCTTTCCTTGTCAGCTCTTTACTTTATCCTACACGTGAATAATCAGAAGGTTGGGGGGGGGGGGTGGGAAAGTGAGCAAAGACAGCTGCAGTTGATTTGGTGGCTCATACAGTAAAGCATCCACCTGCAGCACAGGAGACCCGGGTTCAATCCCTGGATCAGGAAGATCCCCTGGAGAAGGGAATGGCTATGTGCTCCAGAATTCTTGCCTGGAGAGTCCCATGGACAGAGGAACCTGGCGGGCTACAGTCCGTAGGGTCACACGGTGTCAGACACGACCGAGCGACTGAGCACAGGGTTACACAGGATTGCTAGGAATGCTTGTCCAAGTTTCCAGGGCTTTGGGTAAGGAAGAAGGAAGTATCTTCTTGTGTTTTCCATTCCCATGGGCAGGCCAGTACAGGCTGTGGAGTTTCAGACATGAGCTAGAGGTCAGGGAGTCTGCTATTTAAACTTTTCATAACATTTGGTGTGTTGTCGGTTTCCCAAAGGCATTACACAATATTGGTAGTAATCATAGCAGTCAGAAACCTGCCATTCTGCCTGGGAGACATGTGCATTTTCCTCTTGTCATCTCCAGAATTTTCTTCAGCACAAGTACCCGAAAGAATACTTTCTCAGTGGCTCCTGGAGAAGAACATTAGACAGTGGATGTGGGGGTGGAGGTGGGCAACCAATGACATGACCAAGATTCCCAGTTGTTAGTGGGTGTTCCTCCAGAAAAGATTGTGTAAGAACAGTAATGAGGGGATCTCTTCTGAAATTAGGAGACACACCAGGGCACGCTAGCTGATTAAATCGTCCCAACACAAAATGACGGAACGCCTACTGCACAGCTACTGTCTTCACTGAAGACACGTGAAGATCTCATTTTCACCAGGCCGCACGGTAACCCAATCTTCTCCCTGAAAAGCATTACTTACCCCAGTTAGAGCAGGTCATGAATTAGACAACAATGGGGAGAACAGTGCAGGGGAGAAGGGGAAAAGATTGTTCCAGAAGATGTTTGTTGCTGTTGTTTAGTTGCCTCTGACTCTTTGTGACCCTATGGACTGCAGCCCACCAGGCTCCTTTGTCCTTCACTATCTCCTGGAGTTTGCTCAAACTCATGTCTACATTAAGTTGGTGATGCCATCCAACCATCTCATCCTCTGCCACCTCCTTCTCCTCCTGCCCTCAATCTTTCCCAACATCAGGGTCTTTTCCAATGATCCGGCTCATCACATAAGTTGGTCAAAGTATTGGAGCTTCAGCTTCAGCATCAGTCCTTTCAGTGAATCTTCAGGGTTGATTTCCTTTAGGACTGACTAGTTTGTGTGAATGATCCCTAGAAAGTATGTCCCAGCCCCATGGCTAGTTTGTCACATAGGATTGAGGGTCTGAGAAGGAGCCCTTTGGACAAGTAAACAGAGCAATGCCAAACCAGGGAGGAGGGGTTGGGGGTGAAGGGGTGCTTTTCTTAGAACTACTAGGGGATTGCTGGGTAGAGGGGTGGCCAGACTTGGCATTACTGCTGAAAAGGCAGAGGAAAGAGTGGTGAAGACAGATTTGTTCTTCCCAGCTGTGCCTGAGGTTGTCTGTGAATCTTTGAGAATCATTCCCTGGGCTTCATGCAAGGTGCCCAGATGTTCTGATTTAGGCACAATGGGCCTTCCCCATTGACATTTTCCCATCCGTTTTCTTCATGGGTCTTCCCAGGTCCTGTTTCTCTCCTTTCCCCCTACTCTTCACTATCTCCCCATCTCATTTTCTCCTCTTGCTCAGCCAAGTTATTTCTATCTGCAAGACTTCTCTCCTGTTATCTCTTCTATTATCATTTCTCATGAGGCACTTTTCTGGAGTTGACTGGTTTGGCCACTGGATTCTACCCTTTGCCCCTGCTTTCCGTGGGGGCAAAGAGAGAGCAAGAGAACCTCACCTACCGAAAGGAGCAGTGTTTTCTCCTGGTGAATTTGCTTATTAAACTGTGAGTCAGTAATCCATGGTGGCCATTTTTCTGTTTTGCATGAGGGTCCAGGGCAGAGTTTGTCTGCCAACTCTGTTATATAAAGGACAAAAGGCAGTCTTCGAACAGAGTCAGGTATCTTTGAGAACTTTACACCCTGTGTGTCCTTTACTTCTTGTGATAAACCTGGCAGGCAGGTCTTCTTAAGCTAGGGTTTTCAGCATAAGTATGTCCCAAATATTGCACAAGACATACTTATGCTAAAATACTTTAAATTTAAAGTATTTAAATTTAAGTGCGCGTCCTGTCTTTTCATTTGCTAACTCTGGCAACAGTTCATTAAGTCCAAACTGCAGAGCAGGTAATGTGACTTGCTCGGGTGCTTGATCATGTTAGCTTCTTACTCCTGTTCTTCCCCATCTCCACTATTCGAGCAGTCCAAAGAGAGAAAAAAAGAAAAGAAATGTTATGCAAAATGAATGAATATTCTCCAGCCCTTTGCCCATGGACCATTTCATGAAACATTTTCATCTATTATCAACAGCAACCCAGCAGCATGGAAACTCACTGGAGGGCGCAGTGATGATCTGATACTTTGGCTGAATCCCGAACCGGAGTTTTGACCTTTCTGAAAGGGACGTGGCAAAGCAGAAGCCCAGAGACCTTGGCATCCACAGCCGTGAATAATTGCCCTTTGGCACCTACTGAATCTATGAACCAGGCTACCTCTGTTAATTCTTTCATGAGTTTTGTTTTCTTTGTTGAAAAGTTGAGAATGGGACTATTGACTTGCATTCTTCGCAGGACCCGGTGATGCAGTGTAATTCAGCAGCTGGTACTGGAAGGACCTGGGTTCAAATCTCAGCCCTGCCACTTACCAGCTGTGTGACCTGGGGCAAGTTACTAAATCTCTCTGTGCCTTGGCTTTCTCACCTGTAAACTGGAGATAACGGAGTGCAAAATAGACTGAAGACTGTGAGGTCTGGAGACAAGGTTTACTAGTGAACTCTTGCATTCGAACAAGCACTGAATTGCTAACAAACTAATCCAATCCTCCATTAAGAGCATTGGTCACAGGGTATGAATGAATGCTTAGCTCTGTGCGAGGAATGACTAGGGATACAGGGGAACAGAAAACCTGGTTTACGCCCGGAGATACCAACAATCCCATGAGAGGAGACCAGTTGTACCTAGGTGAAACAAGACAACAAAATCAAGGGTGTGATGATTCAATGCAAATTCAGGCAGAAGGCTCAGGAGGTGTGAGTAGTGATAATCGTGTCTTATGCTTCTACCCTCATTGCAGTTCACCCAGGCCATTTATAGACATATCGGGCGAAGTAACGGGCGGTCAGAATGGGGAGGGTCTGGCCCTGGGAAGCTACTTAGAGGAGGCAGTTCTTTCAGTAGTCATAGATTTGGATCGGAAGATGGCATTTCTGATAGGACGAATCCAAAATGTGAAGGTGGGGAAGCTGGTGGCCCCCAGTGGACAGCAGAGGCGTTGAAGTGGACCTACAGGAGACTGAGGCTGGGCCCTGGCATGTACATCACCCTCAGGGAGTCACACGGCTGGCTTCTCAGTGTTCAGGGCTTGGCTCATATTATCCCATCACATGTATCTTCCCTGGCCACCTGAAGTGGCTTGCAGTCCCTCACCTGTTGATGTCATATCACCCTGTTTCATTTTTTGTCATACTTTATGTTTTATGGAATTATTCTATTTATTACATTTGATTGTTTTTTCTGCCTCCCCTAGCAGCATGAAAGCCTCATGAGAGTAAGAATATAGAACCCGTAGTGATGCTCAATGAATATTTGTTGGACGAATGTATAAGCAGGTAGAAAGATGGCTCAGAATTCTAGCTTAAGGAATTGGGATTTTATAGGAAGTTATGAGGACTTCAAATAAAGCCTGTATTGAGGTATATTCTATGTCCCCAGAAGGCCCTTTTGTAACAGGAATCAGTGAGTAGTCCTTCCCTTTCCTCTTTGCTTAAAATGAGTCTGGAGAATGATGTGAGTTTCTGGGAGTGTTCATGGGTGAACACAGGGTGAATTGTGGAGCCATCAATCTGCAGCTGTGTTAGGGCAGTGGTTCTCCCTCGAGTTTCCCATTAAAGCCCTGGGGAAATTAAAAAATTCCCAGTTCCCAGGCTGCACCCCTAAAATCCAGATCTCTCGGAGTGGAGCCCAGGCTCTGCATTCTATGAGCTTCCCTGGCAATTGCACTGTGCAGCCAAAGGTGGAAAACACTGTAGATCCCACTCACGTCACTTACAAACTCAGGCAGGATCAACTAGCCTGTCTTACTCATATTAAGATGTCAAGTAGAAACCATAACTCTTCTTTTGATCTTCCTTACAGACACCGTGCCCAGAGGTGAAGTGCGGCCAGCTAGCTTCTTGGGTACATTTGTGTATTTGATAACCTGTTTGGAATTAGCCATACATTTCCGTCCGCTGGGGCAGGCCAGTCCTAGCCAGGACTCATATGTCCTCCGATGAAACATTATTTTGGGGACTGGTGGCTGGCAACCCCTGACCTGGCTTCTGTTCTGCTGGCCCCATTGGCTGGCTCATTTCCAGCCTCCGCTTTCTCTGCCCTTGTGGTGGCCACATGGTCCAACTTCTCCTTGTCACGTCTTCAGCAATGCTGGGGGCCTGGGGTGACTTAACAGGGTTAATATTCATTTCATGTCACTTGGAAGATGCCAAGCCAACATCGCAGCAAATCTCATGTCCCTACCCTCTCCAGCTGGCCCAGGTTGAAGGTCCTGGAGAAGGCCAGGTGACCTGAGGTCTCCCTCTGGGAAAGGGACTGTTGAAACGCCTTTAAACCGTCTTGGCCTTTGAGACCTGTTTGGCTGACTGTCATCCCTTCCACCATCCTCTGTGTGCCAAGATCTATGTTAATCTTCCTGGGCCGCATAGGCCATGTGACCTCTGATGAAATCAAACATCTGGGCAGTTAATCTACAGACCTGCTTCTAATTGGACTAATTGGCACGGAATTGGTAGAGCTGGAGAGAGACCTGCTGTTCCTCTCTGGGCTCTCAGTGCCAAACAAAAAAGCAACTGGTCAGTCCTTCAGGCTGTGGATGCCCTGGAACAGTTGAAGACCCAGTTTGCTCAATAGACAACTATCTACTTGCCTCTTTTCCCCTCCCCTTCCCCCTCTGTGCACCAACATGTGCTTCAGAATGTGATTTTCATGAATCATGTCCCTGTATCTTGTTTTGGAAACCATCAGTGACTGCTGTAAACATAGCATCAAATGCCCCTGCTCTTTGGGTATCCTGAGATATATAGTGGCCACAGTGGCTAATTGATGGACAGTCCTTCATTTATCAAATGTATTGAATAAGCCCGTTGTGAACAGATCTTTATTGAGCACCTACTATGTGTTAGAGGGCATCACAGGGCAGACACACTGAAACCATGCTCACAAAAAACTAGTCAATCTAATCACACTAGGACCACAGCCTTGTCTAACTCAATGAAACTAAGCCATGCCCGTGGGGCAACCCAAGATGAGTGGGTCATGGTGGAGAGATCTGACAGAATGTGGTCCACTGGAGAAGGGAATGGCAAACCACTTCAGTATTCTTGCCTTGAGAACCCCACGAACAGTATGAAAAGGCAAAATGATAGGATAATGAAAGAGAAACTCCCCAGGTCAGTAGGTGCCCAATATGCTACTGGAGATCAGTGGAGAAATAACTCCAGAAAGAATGAAGGGATGGAGCCAAAGCAAAAACAATACCCAGCTGTGGATGTGACTGGTGATAGAAGCAAGGTCCGATGCTGTAAAGAGCAATATTGCATAGAATCTGGAATGTCAGGTCCATGAATCAAGGCAAATTGGAAGTGGTCAAACAAGAGATGGCAAGAGTGAATGTCAACATTATAGGAATCAGCGAACTAAAATGGACTGGAATGGGTGAATTTAACTCAGATGACCATTATATCTACTACTGTGGGCAGGAATCCCTCAGAAGAAATGGAGTAGCCATCATGGTCAACAAAAGAGTCCAAAATGCAGTACTCGGATGCAATCTCAAAAACGACAGAATGATCTCTGTTCATTTCCAAGGCAAACCATTCAATATCACAGTAATCCAAGTCTATGCCCCAACCAGTAATGCTGAAGAAGCTGAAGTTGAACGGTTCCATGAAGACCTACAAGACCTTTTAGAACTAACAACCAAAAAAGATGTCCTTTTCATTATAGGGGACTGGAATGCAAAAGTAGGAAGTCAAGAAACACCTGGAGTAACAGGCAAATTTGGCCTTGGAATATGGAATGAAGCAGGGCAAAGACTAATAGAGTTTTGCCAAGAAAATGCACTGGTCATAACAAACACCCTCCTCCAACAACACAAGAGAAGACTCTATACATGGACCTCACCAGATGGTCAACACCGAAATCAGATTGATTATATACTTTGCAGCCAAAGATGGAGAAGCTCTATACAGTCAGCAAAAACAAGACCAGGAGCTGACTGTGGCTCTGATCATGAACTCCTTATTGCCAAATTAAGACTGAAAATGAAGAAAGTAGGGAAAATCACTAGACCATTCAGGTATGACCTAAATCAAATCCCTTATGATTATACAGTGGAAGTGTGAAATAGATTTAAGGGCCTAGATCTGATAGAGTGCCTGATGAACTATGGAATGAGGTTCGTGACATTGTACAGGAGATAGGGATCAAGACCATCCCCATGGAAAAGAAATGCAAAAAAGCAAAATGGCTGTCTGGGGAGGCCTTACAAATAGCTGTGAAAAGAAGAGAAGCAAAAAGCAAAGGAGAAAAGGAAAGATATAAGTGTCTGAGTGCAGAGTTCCAAAGAATAGCAAGAAGAGATAAGAAAGCTTTCTTCAGCGATCAATGCAAAGAAATAGAGGAAAACAACAGAATGGGAAAGACTAGAGATCTTTTCAAGAAAATTAGAGATACCAAGGGAACATTTCATGCAAAGATGGGCTCAATAAAGGACAGAAATGGTATGGACCTAACAGAAGCAGAAGATATTAAGAAGAGATGGCAAGAATACACAGAAGAACTGTACAAAAAAGATCTTCACGACCCAGATAATCATGATGGTGTGATCACTCACCTAGAGCCAGACATCCTGGAATGTGAAGTCAAGTGGGCCTTAGAAAGCATCACTACGAACCAAGCTGGTGGAGGTGATGGAATTCCAGTTTAGCTATTCCAAATCCTGAAAGACGATGCTGTGTAAGTGCTGCACTCAATATGCCAGCAAACTTGGAAAACTCAGCAGCGGCCTCAGGATTTGAAAAGGTCAGTTTTCATTCCAATCCCAAGAAAGGCAATGCCAAAGAATGCTCAAACTACCACACAATTGCACTCATCCCACATGCTAGTAAAGTAATGCTCAAAATCTCCAAGCCAGGCTTCAGCAATATGTGAACCATGAACTTCCAGATGTTCAAGCTGGTTTTAGAAAAGGCAGAGGAACCAGAGATCAAATTGCCAACACCCCTGGATCATGGAAAAAGCAAGAGAGTTCCAGAAAAACATCTATTTCTGCTTTATTGACTATTCTAAAGCCTTTGACTGTGTGGATCACAATAAACTGTGGAAAATTCTGAAAGAGATGGGAATACCAGACCACCTGATCTGCTCTTGAGAAATTTGTACGCAGGTCAGGAAGTAACAGTTAGAACTGGACATGGAACAACAGACTGGTTCCAAATAGGAAAAGGAGTACATCAAGGCTGTATATTGTCACCCTGCTTATTTAACTTCTATGCAGAGTACATCATGAGAAACACTGGACTGGAAGAAGCACAAGCTGAATTAAGATTGCTGGGAGAAATATCAATAACCTCAGATATGCAGATGACACCACCCTTATGGCAGAAAGTGAAGAGGAACTCAAAAGCCTCTTGATGAAAGTGAAAGTGGAGAGTGAAAAAGTTGGCTTAAAGCTCAATATTCAGAAAATGAAGATCATGGCATCCAGTCCCATCACTTCATGGCAAATAGATGGGAAAACAGTGGAAACAGTGGCAGACTTTATTTTTGGGGGCTCCGAAATCGCTGCAGATGGTGACTGCAGCCATGAAATTAAAAGATGCTTACTCCTTGGAAGGAAAGTTATGACCAACCTAGATAGCATATTCAAAAGCAGAGACATTACTTTGCCAACAAAGTTTCGTCTAGTCAAGGCTATGGTTTTTCCTGTGGTCATATATGAATGTGAGAGTTGGACTATGAAGAAGGCTGAGCGCCAAAGAATTGATGCTTTTGAACTGTGGTGTTGGAGAAGACTCTTGAGAGTCCCTTGGACTGCAAGGAGATCCAACCAGTCCATTCTGAAGGAGATCAGCCCTGGCATTTCTTTGGAAGGAATGATGCTGAAGCTGAGACTCCAGTACTTTGGTCACCTCATGTGAAGAGTTAACTCATTGGAAAAGACTCTGATGCTGGGAGGGATTGGGGGCAGAGGAGAAGGGGACGACAGAGGATGAGATGGCTAGATGGCATCACTGATTCGATGGACATGAGTCTGAGTGAACTCCGGGAGTTGGTGATGGACAGGGAGGCCTGGCGTGCTGCGATTCATGGGGTCGCAAAGAGTCGGACACGACTGAGCGACTGAACTGAACTGAACTGAACTGATGTGTAAGTCACTGTTCTAGTCACCAGAGATCCTGTGTGGGAGGCACATAATGTTAATAGATAAGCAGAACAAATAACTGAGTAACTAGAGATGATTTGGGATGATGATAAGTTCTACAGAGGTGTCACTGCATAGAGAAGAGGGTGGAGGAAATGACTAGATATGAAATAATCTGATCAGGGCTTCCAAAGTGGCTCAGTGGTAAAGAATTTGCTTGCAGAGCAGGAGCCACAGGAGACATGGGTTTGATCCCTGAGTTGGAAAGATCCCCTGGAGGAGGGCATGGCAACCCACTCCAGTATTCTTGCCTAAAGAATCCCATGGACAGAGAAGCCTGGTAAGCTAAGAGTCAGACACGACTGAAGCGGCTTAGCGTGCAAGCCCGTGTCATCAGGGCTGGCAGGGTGGTGAGAGATGTAGAGAACTGCTGTGTGGGTTGGGCCTGGAAGGCTGAGGAAGATGTGGTCCTTCATCTTATGGATCTCCTTGTCTAGTTGGGGGTGTGGACAAAGAGAATGATGAAGAATAATACTTTAAGGGCTCTGATGGAATTGTGTAAAAGGGAGAGCTTAGAAGGGGGGAACTGGCTACATGAAGGTGGGGCAGGCAAGGCAAGAGTGTGATGCTACAACAGAAAGGAAAAGTGGAAGTCAAAGGATAAAGTTGGGGGTTTTTCCTGGCGATCCAATGGTTAAGATTTAACCTTCCAAGGCAGGGGATGCAAGTTCAGTACCTGGTTGGGGAGCGAAGATCCCACATGCCTCAGAGCCAAAAAACCAGGACATAAAAAAACACAACAGAAACAATATTGTAACAGATTTAATAAAGACTTAAAAAATGGTCCACATAAAAAAAATTCTTAAAACACACACATACACACAAAGGATAAAGTTGGCTGGAAAAGGGGAAGAAGGAAATTGTGCTAGGTGTTCATTTCTTTCTGGTAGTCATGTACGGATGTGAGAGTTGGACCATAAAGAAGGCTGAGCACTGAAGAATTGATGCTTTTGAACTGTGGTGCTGGAGAAGACTCTTGAGAGTTCCTTGGACTGTGAGGAGATCAAACTGGTCAATCCTAAAGGAAATCAACCCTGAATATTCATTGGAAGGACTGATGGTAAAGCTGAAACTCCAATAGTGTGGCCACCTGATGTGAAGAACTGACTCCTTGGAAAAAACCCTGATGCTGGGAAAGATTGAAGGCAGGAGGAGAAGGGGCCAACAGAGGATGAGATGGTTGGATGGCATTACTGACTCAGTGGACATAGTTAGAGCAAACTCCAGGAGATGGTGAGGGACACAGAAGCCTAATGGGCTGCAGTCCATGGGCCTGTGAGTTGGACGTGACTTAGCAACTGAGCAACAACAACGAAGTCCCAGGCATTGTTCTAGGTGCTAGGGTCACAGGGGTGAACAACAGAGAAAAAGTCCCAGCCCCCACCGGAACTTATATTCTAATGGGGGAGGGTAGGCATGAATATATAAACAAGTAAGATAACTTTGGATGGTGACAACTGTTATGAAGACAAAATGCGATAAGGTTGAAGGAAGAATTTGGGTGTGTTTGGAGAGCAGTGATGGGAAGGAGACTTGACAGGGTAGCTGGTGTAGGCCTCTGGAGGAGGAGACGTATGCTGAGATTGGATCACAGGATGGTCTGGGAGAAGGGGAGTTCTAGGTGGAGGCAACTACAAGTACAGAAGTCTTGAGGCAGGAGCAAGCCTGGCAAGTTTGAGGAACAGAAAAAAGGCCAATGTGACTGGTGCCTGGTGAATAAGGGGAGAGTGGGTCAGTTCTATAAGGAGTCAGAGATGAAGCAACAAGGGAAGCAGAAAACACAGATATGAAGCCATTGTAGTGATTCAGATTAGAGAGGGTGGAGGCCTGACCTGGAGTGAGAGCTTTGGAGGTGGGGAAACATGGAAAAGCGACGATATTTTGAGTAATAGAACTATCACAATAGGACTTCTGATTCCTGGCCCTTGAGGACTGAGAGATGGATTGAATCAAAGATGACATTGGCTTGAACAACTGGGTAGTTGGGCGTGGTTACCAAGATAGGAAAGACCAGGAAGGGAACTGGTTTTGTGGGAGAAATCAAGATTTTTCTTTGGATGCCTTTAGTATGAGATATTAGTTGGACATCCACCCCTGGAGAGGAAGCATAAAGGCTTGAGGTATAAGAGTAGCAGACCCTTCTGGGAACCTGGGATCATTGTGGGGGAGAGCTGTGGTCAGGAGCACTGCAGTGCTGGCTGTGGGATGAGACAGCCGGGAAGAGGGAGGTGACTGGAGGTGGAGAGACCACCGCCGTCTGTCTTGTTAGTCCAGGTGGGGAAAGGTGGGAGTCCTGAATCCATCTGGTATTAGTAACCTAGGTTCATTTCCTCGTGCAATAGACTCCTTTGTGATTCCATTTCAGAAATCATGGCCATTTAGTGCAGAGGATGGCGTGACTTGGCTAGACAAAAACTCAGCAAGCATATAGGGAGCTCGTGTGATGGGTCCATCTCTCTGCTAAGGCTTTCTGATACTTTATCTCATTTAACCCTCACCGAGATCCTACCGGGTAGGTTTAGCTCCTCCGCATATGCATGAATGAGTTTGTTGCTGATGTTTTTGGTAGACTCAAAATGACACTGAATCAGTGACCTCTGAAGACATGTCTTGTTTGTCCTTGTTTGTCCTGGAGGTGGATTGTTCTCGCCTATGGAGGCTCTTCTACTTCTGGTCCTTAAATAGGGAAGCTTCTGAACTGTCATCACCCCCATTTCATAGAAGAGGAAACCGAGTCTCAGGAGGGCAAGTGGCTTCCCAAAGCAGCACAGCCTGAGAATGGAGCCTCCATGGTCTTTCTCTCTCCTCAGCCCCTCCTTGCTCTTAATCACTGCACACGGGGTTAGGTATCCAGAGAAAGAGAAGGCAGTGTTGATGCCTTGGAAGTCTCTGACCAGAAGGAAAGCCTGTGTGATCATCATGGACAGATCAGTGCTTCAGAAGGAAGAAAAAGTACGTACTGTGTGGAAACCCTCTTGTCTGACACACGGGATAAGGGGAATAGGCCCTTTTATTTAAGCAGAAAGCAAAGAATCATTACAATGAAACATACATAATTTTATTGTTCATAAAAAGCATTCAAATATACATTGATTTATTGAGAACTTTTTCTTCACAGATGAGCCACTGATGGGCATCAGTGCTGCTCAGTCTTTTTATTTTAAATGCAACGCACCTTGATCTTTCCAAAGTATTTGATTTAACTTTCACAGAAACAAGAAAAAATTTTTTTGAACTTATGGTTAATTGACTTCTTTGATAATGAATTACATTATGTAGTTATAGTAGGGAGTACAAGAGGTAAAGACAGGTTAGGGAGCAAATACAGAGCACTCTTGCAAAAGGCATGATCCACCGGAAAGGAGGGCTTCCTACCCAGTGCCCTACCAGCCTTCAGAGCATCCAAGACCTCCACCAATAGACTCTATAGAGAGGATGGGGCATGTTGCTTAATGTGGCAAATTGGTTAAGTGAGATTCAATTAAAAGATCTCCTACTGATAGAAATACATATACAGTGCGTATTTGTATGCACCAGACACTTGAAGTGAATGAAGTACTTGTATGGAAATGATTTTGCTTTCTGTTTCTTCTGGGTCTGCCATTTCCAAAGACTGGTTCTAATTTGAACTGGTTCAGTAGGATTTTAAAAACAACAACTTAGATTTTGTTTTCAGTGCAGTTAAAAAAAAATTAATATGTGGGTTGGGCTCAGAGTTCAGCCAATTAGTGTGTCCATTTTGGTTTGTGAGTCAGATTATCTTGGTCCACATTACTCACAGTGAGGAATGATTCAAAACCAGTGCTTTTTTCCTTCTAGCCCAGAGTCTAAAAATGCTTCAGGCCTCTTTTGTCCTGAGACATCCTTGTTCTAAGGAATCCTGAAGTTACATTTATCAGGGAACAAAAGTCATTTACAGGAAGAGACTGGCATGAAAACCCACTGTCTTATGATTCCGACACTAAAGTTGGTCTTTGTTTCTCTTTCCTTTGAGTTGTATCAGTATTGGCTGAACACATTTTTTTTTTTTTTTTGGCTACACTACATGGTCTGTGGGATCTTAGTTCCTCAACCAGGGATTGAACCCAGGTCCCCTGCATTTGAAGCATGGAGTCTTAACCACTGGACCATTGGGGAAGTCCCAGCTGAACACAGTTTGAACTCATTGAAAGCTGGTTACCTTAGGAACAGAAGACCTCTGGTTTAGTGCTTCTGGTTTAGTCACAAAGGAGCCTTGGAGCATTGTCTTCAGAACCTAAGGACAATTCCTTGGGTACCTGGTAGGGGAGGTCCAAGGACCACTCTGCCATGGCCTACCCTTTCTCCTGAGATCTGGGCACAAAGTCTGCCATTCAAAATGGAGATCCACTCAAACAGTGGCACACGCAGGCTACCATGTGGTTTTCTTTGCTTCTTCCCATGGCTTCTTTTTCTAGGAACTTCCCTCCCAAAGAAAGGAAAGTTTGATAAAAGAAGAGTGAGTCCAGCGCTGGCTTCCTGGGTGTGCAACCAGTGATTCGGAAAAATGCTAATTATGTGTCATTGTCTGACAATGTTCTCAAGATGTCAAAAATCAGACGTCCCTGGTGGTCCGGTGGTTAAGACTCTGCCGTTCCACTGTGGGGGGAACAGGTTTGACCCCTGGTGGGGGAAGTTCTGCATGCAGCGTGGTATGGCCAAAAAAAGAAAAAAACTCAATGCCATTTCTATATGTTAACAACATACTTGTGGAAAGCAAAAATGTTAAAAACACAATACTGTTTATTATTTTTAGAAAATGTCAAATGTCCTCCTAGCATGAGCAATGTGGTACTGAATGAAAGCTGAAGATATGGTATGAACTCATGTTTAGCTTAATGCGGTTGCAGGTGGATTTACGTCTATGTCTATACCTACATCTATACCTATGCAGCTATATTATCTATCTACATGTATGTATATAGAGATATGGTGCATACCTGGATTAGTATATGCACTTATATTTCCAAACTCTGTCTACTGAGTGGGCCTGGAAGCAATGAGCACAGCCTGTGCCCAGACTTTGGTTTCTAATATCATTCTCCCATAAAAGGAACAGGATTTCTTGGAGAAATGGCAGGTTGTAGGGCTGGGAAGGGAATATGCAAAATGAACATGGGGCATCATATAGTGCCAGAGATAAAAGAAATATTCAAGAGGCAAAGCAAGAGGGTATGTTCAAGGGACATAGGAGCAAACTGCAAGAGCTCCCAATAGACAAAGCTGGAACAATTTGAGCAACAAAATGAATAGTGTAGTCTCGAATTATAACCCAAAGTTGTTGTTGTTCAGTCACTACATTGTGTCCGACTCTGCCACCCCATGGACTGTATCCCACCAGTCTCCTCTGTCCCTGGAATTCTCCAGGCAAGAATACTGGAGTGGGTTGTCATTCTCTTCTCCAGGGCATCTTCCTGACCCAGGGATCAAACCCTGGTCTCCCACACTGCAGGCAAATTCTTTACCATCCAAGCCACCAGGGAAGCCCATCTTAGTTCACAAGTTGTGACAAATGTACCATATAAATGATATATTTTGAAAACTGGGAGGATGATATATGGGAACTAATATAATTTTACTTTTCTGTAAACCTAAAACTTACAAAAGAAAAAGTTTGCTCTGAAACCCTCCTATCCCCCAGCCACTTTCCTCTCTCTTGACCCTCTCTCTCTTTAAACATCCTGGTCATCACCGTGAGTCCTGGTCATGTAAGAAATTGTAGTGACACAGACAGGCAGCCTTGACTCTGTCTGAGCTCAGTGAGGCAGTTCTTACCATTGGTATGGAGAGGCGAATACCATTTCCCAGCACTGTCGTTTCTTGGCTTATCTAGCTTCTGGGGGCTTATCTGAGGCATTTTTATTGGCTGTAGTGTGATCTGAGAAATAGTTCGCTGCCTGGAGGAGTCCTGGGCATCGCTCTTTTGCTGCTGAAGGAGCCAGACTCTGCACCACTGACACAGGAACACAGTGTCCTGATTGGGCTGATGCCCTCCTGAGGGCAGCCTGGGTATCCCTTTCTGCTTTAGCATCTCTCTCCGTGTATGTGATAAAAGCTCTGTCTCATCTTCTGGATCATTATTCTCATCTTTTTCTTCTTAATCTTTACTTTTAAACACCTTCCTTAGATTTATAGGAATTGATTATATGACTATGTGGTGTGCCAAGAGGGGCAGAGCATAAATTTTCTTTTTAAGAATAAGAAGCTGGTAGAAGCATTTTGTCCAGGGAGGAGTCTCTTGATGGCCTCTCATCAAGGCCTCTCAACAAATGGCCTTTCATAGGTAAAATAGATTACTTACAGTTCCAGGACCGGTCCATATGGCACCTTGGTGAATATTAGTGGAAGGTGCCCTCTCTAGGCAGCTGCAGTCCTAGGGCTGGATTTCAGGTCCCAAACATTCCCTCTGTCAGGCAGCCTTGTGCAGTAGACAACATACACAACCATTCACTGAGTCCCTAAAATGTATGGTAGGCAGCAACCCATTGCCATGAGGGAAGAGGATAATTACTGTTCAGGATAATCCCTTCTTATGCAGGTACCTGGGGACAGGGTATGAATTGTCTCAGGAGTCTTCTGGAAGAAATGGAATGGAAACTCACAACAAATGGAGTGCTAGTGTTGGCTCCTATTGGTTCACGGGAGCCAATTGTTAATTTTTCACAAATTTGATGAGCTGGTTGTTAATCGCAGTCACTGTTAAAAATTATATCATGTAAATCTACAGTTAAATTGGGGCTTCCCTGGTGGCTCAGTGGTAAAGAATTTGCCTGCCAATGCAGGAGACATGGGTCCAATCCCTGATCCAGGAAGATCTCCTGGAGAAGGAAATGGCAACCTACTCCAGGATTCTTGCCTGGGAAATCCCATGGACAGAGGAGCCTGACAGGGCTACAGTCTATAGACTTGCAAAGAGTCAGACACCACTTAGTGGCTGAGCAACAACAAAAATTATGTTGATAACAAGTGTAATAGATACACTTGTCACATCGTTCTAAGTCACTTTGTGGGAAGGGACACCAAATCCTCTAAGAGAAACTCAACACTGAGAAGAGGGAGGGCGGGCTGTTGGGACTGTGCTTGGATGCTATCACCCCCCAACCTGACCTGGTCCCAGTCATATTGGGAACCCAGATGGTTCCACCTCTTAACCAGTGTGGATAAGAGGTGGAACCTCAGAGTTTGAATGTGGGGCTCTCCCACAAGAAAGACACTTGGAATCAGACCCAGACACCTTACCATGGCCTATGGGTTCCTGTTCCTGCCTTGCTGACCACCCCTCACTCTGCCCTCACTCACAGAGCATCAACCATACTGGCCAGCCAAGGCTTTCCAGGTCACCCCTGCTCTTTCCATGTTGTCTCAAGTTGCCCTCATCTGTCCTGGGTGCTGAATCTCCTTCACCTGAGATATGGGTTGTTGTTGTTCAGTTGCTCAGTCATGTCCAACTCTTTACAACCCCATGAACTGCAGCACACCAGGCTTCCCTGTCCTTCACTATCTCCAGGAATTTGCTCAAACTCATGTCCGTTGAGTCAGTGATGCCATCCAACCATCTCATCCTCTGTCACTCCTTTCTCCTCCTGCCCTCAATCTTTCCCAGTATCAGGGTCTTCTTTTCTAATGAGTCGGCTCTTTGCATCAGGTGGCCAAAGTATTGGAGCTTCAGAGTCATCATCAGTCCTTCCAATGAATATTCAAGGTTGATTTACTTTAGGATTGACTGGTTTGATCTCCTTGCAGTCCAAGGGACTCTCAAGAGTCTTCTCCAATACCACATGATATCAAAAACATCAATACAGGTGATTCTTTGTTATTACTTATGTCTTAATGTTCAATCCTTTCTCCTCTGAGAAGTAGGTCCCAGCTGCTACATTTAAAGTGGTTCCTTTCTCTGTCCCTCAAACCCAACCATCACTTCATTCCTTTAATTGTTGGTATCATAATCTGTGATTATTTTCTCTCTAGGTTTGTTTACTTGGGCTCTCTGGTGGCTCAGATGGCAAAGAATCTGTCTGCAATGTGGGAGACCTGGGTTTGATCCCTGGGTCAGTAAGATCCCCTGCAGAAGGGAATGGCAACCCACTCCAGTATTCTTGCTTGGAGAATTCCATGGGCAGAGAAGCCTAGCGGGTTACAGTCCATGGGGTCACAAAGAGTCGGTCATGACTGAGCGACTAACACTTTCACTTTGTTTACTTGGTAAATATGTGTCTCCCCCTGGACAGGAAGCTCTCTGAGGGCAGAACCAGGTGTGACTTACTCACCTTTGCATCCTCACTGCCCAACACTGCACCCGGCTAGCGGGAGGTTCTCTGTTCCTACTCGTGTCACATGATTAGAATAGGAATGAGTCAGTTGCCTTGCCTTTGATGATTCTGAGTCCGGGTAAGGGAAGAGCCAAAATAAAGAAGAGAAAAATGACAAAGGGTGGTCTGCCTCGAGGCTGAGCCAGACCCCAGAAGTCTGGTTAGCTGGAGTCGCCAGGGCAGCAGATGGCAGTCTGTGGGTGTTGATGGAGGCGGGTAGTTTGCTCATTTGCTGTGATTAAGGCTCATGCAGGGTTCCAGCAGCCTGAGCTGGCTCTGGTCTCCTGAAAGGAGAAGAGATGGGAGGCCGGAAGAAGGTAAGAAGGCAAGTGGCCATTGCCTCTCAGAATAGTTCATGGAAAGGACTCCCTCCTCTGGGCCCCTCTCTCAGGGAAGATACCCTGTCCTCCCCTCCCTGTAGTTCTCCTGTTCGGTGAGGGGTGCATGGGGCTGAGGAGACACACTGACCTGCAGCTTGAAGCCCTTTCTCTAGACCTTGTCTTTGTTGGGGCCCTGAGATGGCTTCTAGGGAGGCACCAACCTCTCCCCAAGGTTCACGGCAGGGCCATGGACAGCACTTAGGTGTGTGGGCTGCACTGTTCCCACGGAAAGGGAAAATCGAGAAGGGAGGCTGGGACCCACAAAAATTGAGAGTGGGCCTGCATGAGGGACTCTAGAGCCCCTGGGAGGAGCAGCCAGGGGGCTGGAGCACATGCGGTGGGTTGTGGGACTCCCTTTGCTCCTCAGGGGGAACCTCAGCTTCTCCCCAGCTTCCCACAGGCAAGCGTCCCAAAGTCCGCATCACCAACCAGCCGTGGCCAGGTGAGTCTCTGGGGGTGAACCTGTCAGGGCTCGGAAGGGAATTTCCTGGGGAAATGGGTGGCGAGTTACCCCATGCACCCATGGGACCTGCCTGCTCTTCCTGCAGCCCCAGAGGAGGGATTAGCACCCACTCCCCACCTCCTCAACCCCCCTGGGTGGCAAGAACTAGGATGTCCCCAGTGAGTGGCCCTGGAGGAAGGGAGTGGGGTGGGGGCAGGGTAGGTGACAAGGCAGGGTTGCCTGCCCCCCTTTTCCTTCTACCTCTGTCCTTTCCTTCTTCCCCATCCCCACTGGCCACCCCGCCCTTGGAGAGTGGGGGCTTGGGGAGCGGAGAGGGGGAGCCTGGACAAGGCAGGGGTGTAGCAAGGGAAAAGGAGGGGATTCCTGACCAGAGGACTGGAGGGTGGGGCACTCAGGGGACAGACTGGATGGGAGTTCTCTCTGAAGCAGGCCCCAGGTCAGGCACAAAAAACTGGCTTCTGCTTGTGAGCATGAGCGCTGAGCAGCGTCAGGGATGTGCCTTGCGCCTTGTGCTGCAAGCTTTGGGGGAAACCCGCTGTGGATGTGAGCTCGTGTGGCAAAGAGCTCAGACATCAGGGTCAGAAGGACTTGAGTTTGAATTCTGGCCCTGATTCATTCTTCTTATGTGTGACTTTTTCTTTATTGCCATGTCTTTTATTTTTTTTTAATGCCATACAGTATATATAATTATATGTATATTTATAAATTCACATATAAATTTATAAATATAAATTTATATAATGTAAATACATATAAATTTATAAGTAAGTGTATTATATAAATTTTATAAATAGATAAAATTTATATATAGACATTTGTTTATGTAATATATTTATATGATATATATTTCTATTTGTATATATATTTAATTTTATGAGCAGCTCATACAGCTCAGTATTAGGAAAACAAGCAACCCAATCAAAAAATGGGCAGAAGACCTAAACAGACATTTCTCCAAAGAAGACATACAGATCGCCAATAAACACCTGAAAGATGCTATGTGTGACTTTGAACAAATGACTTTGCTTCTCCATCTTCCTCAGCCTGCTTCCTTCCCTGTGAAACCCCTTTCCTCTCTTCTTCACGTCAATCGCATCCTTCAACACTCTCCGAGTATGGCTGTTTTCAGTAGTTTTTCATAGATCTCTTTGTTGCCTGTTGGTTTTTCTGTCCTTACTATTAGCTCAGATCCCAAGAACTGGTTGCTTTTGTTACTGTCTTTTTAAAAAGCAAAGGCCAGCTTTGACAACAAGTAAATATGAGTATGTTTTGTCACCGAACCATTTTACCTGTTAGAGCGCATAGTGACAGCAGTGGCTGGTAGGTAGATACACGGCTATGTTGAGGATGGGGATGTTAATGTAAGGTCTTCATTTGTTGATCACCCTTTACAACCACTGGGAGGATACGGCTCAGTATGTTTGTGCTATATACTCTGGTGATTACACCACCAAAGTGATTTCCCAGGCCCAAATCTGATCATGTTCTCAGTCACTCAAACATTCCCAGTGACCACTGTTGTCCAGAAGACCAAGCCTACACTTGGGAAGCAAAGCCACAGCTAATGTGGCCCAAACATACACCTCGGCAGTTTCACTGCCTGCCTCCCCAACCCTCTCCTTTTGCCACATGGAAGCCCCAGGGGAAGGGATTCACCGCTTCCTGAACACATCATGCACCATCGTGTTTCCAAGCCTCTACACACGCCATTCTTTGTTTTTCTGGAGAATTTCTATGCATTCAAACCCCAGCACGACTGCATCTCTGTGAAGCACATCCCCAGCTCCCCCAGGCGGAGCTCTTTATTCTCCTCTGCTTACTCATGGACGGAGAGCTTTACATGCACATATTTATGTACTTAGGGCTTCCCTGGTGGCTCAGTGATAAGGAATATGCATAAGTGATATTCAATGCAGGAGACGTGGGTTTGATCCCTGAGTTAGGAAGATCCCCTAGAGAAGGAAATGGCAACTCATTCCATATTCTTGCCTAGGGAATCCCATGGACAGAGGAGCCTGGCAGGCTATAGTCCATGGGGTCGCAGAGTCAGACACAACTTAGTGACTAAAGCATCGCCACCGTTAATGTACTTACAGGGTCTGGTGAATATTGAGGCATCTGTGACCTGGGGCTGAAATGCCCAAGGTGTGGCTAGCGTTCTCTTTATCTTTGTAGCCCTAGAACCCAGCTACAGTGATTGGCAAGCAGTAGGAACTTAAGCAGGTAAATGAGTATAGACCCATTTCCATGTATTTTGTGTTATTTTCCCAAGAAAAGCAGTTATTAGTGTGGATTCTGGACTCAACCACCTCTGAATGTAAATCTCAGTTCTGTCACTTGTGAATGAATTTAGCCCGATTTGTTGAATGTCTCAGTTGCTTCAGCTAATAAGTGGGTAACAATATTAACCTTAAAGGGATGTTGGGAAGATTAAATATGAAAGTAAGCTATTTAGCAGTGCCAGGCACAAATAACCATCCAATGAAGGATGACTATAATAATTAGACCAAAGTGCTCATGTTCTCATGACAGACCCCTTTATGTGGAGCCGCACGTGGCTATGAGACAACATCTCGGAACAGAGATGCTATTGGTACAGAATTAATCCATTTAAGAGTCAGACCATTAACCTTGATCCTAATGGCACTGTGCCCAGCCTAATTGTATTTGAAGATCAGAGAGAAGACTCAAGTGGGTCAGTTGTCTAGAGGAGCAAGAACCGTTTAAACCATTTAAACCAGGTAGCAGATCAGTGGATTATACCCTTCATTACATTTCGTATCGACAAGTCCATTGTTTCCTTGCCGTTGGACTTGATGTCTGTCCTTGGTGATTATCCATAAATGTAACTGTTTGCATTTTCCAAATATGTTTGAATTTCACAAGTCATATATTTCCAGGACAAAAGCCAAAATGAAATCAACCCAGTCTTTGAAAAAGCAGCTGATGAAGGCATAATCCACATCTTTAATTAACATTGAGGATTTGAAACTGAGGATTTGAGTACACAGAGGGAAAATGAATGAATTGCTTAATTTTGTCTTTCTGGTACTTCACCTCGTCTCTCTTTACCCAAAACATCCACACCCCTGTATGACATATTCTTCTAAAGGTTTTATGACGAATGCATAGTTTTTTCATCAACTGCAGACTTTATTTGTGCTTAGAAAGCATTCAGTTATTACCCTCAAGGAAAATTATGAGGCTGCCCAGGTACTCACTAAGCCAGCCTTCAGGGTGATCAATGCAAGTGTCTCGAGGTTGCTGCCCTTAACTTAAGCAGCTTGGCCTGGCCACTTGGCTCAAGCTGCCAAGGAAATAAACCAGGACCCTTGAGGGTGTTTCATGCCGGAGTTGTATTTGCAAATCTGGTTTGGGAAAGGTTTTCAACAAAGGTTCCTTCCTCTGCTCCTGCTACGCTGGGTTGGTTCAGTGCAAGAGGGCGACCAGAAGCTTCTGGAAGTCCCCAGAGGTGTCTGAGCGAACCATGTCAGAGAGAGACTTCTGGTACTTCTCTTGGAATCTGGCTTTTATCCCCTGAAGGTCCACCTGTAAGAGAGATGATAGCCAACGGGAGGTTTATAGTGTTTTCACCATAAGCACAGGCAGCCACTGTTATAAGCACATTATTCTCACTTGCTCATTTATGCCTCAGAGCAACCCATGGAGTTGGAGTTACTATTCTTCCTATTTTGTAGCTGAGAAAAAGAAAGCTGAGTTCAGCTCCCCAAAGGTGGCAGAGGTGTCTGTGTGTATGTTCCAGTACAACTTGGTTTATGGACACTAAAACTTGAATTTCATATGACTTTATGTGTTACGAACATATTATTTTTCCTTTGAGTTTTTTTTCTACAGTTACTTTAAAATAATCACTTTCTGATAATAGGGCTGTATAAAAATGAATGGTGAGCCTGATTTGACTTGCAGGCCACACTTTGCGGACTCTTAGTATAAAGTTAAGAAAATTGTCAACACAGTATGAAATGAAGGCTTTTTTTTTTTTTTTGTCTTTTATACCCTGATCAGCAAGGATATTAGTGCCAAACAACAAAATTCAAATCATTATCAATTTGTAGGACTTAGTTTTGAATCTACAATTGACCCTTGACAATACAGGAATTAGGAACACTGACTCCCGGGCAGTCTAGAATCTGTATTGCTATCTCTGTCTCAAAAATGAAAGAACTGATCAATGACTCATGCAAGGGCAGGAAACTGAAACCGTTTGAATAGGATCAGTCCTCAAACCTTAGTTCTTTCGATACTACATATTGTGATCTCTAATGGAACATAAGGGCTTCCCTGGTGGCTCAATGGTAAAGAATCGGCCTGCCAGTGCAGGAGACCTGGGTTTGATCCTTGAGTTGGGAAGACCCCCTGGAGAAGGAAATGGCAAACTACTCCAGTATTCTTGCCCGGGAAAACCCATGGACAGAAGAGCCTGGCGGGCTACAGGCCATGGGGTTGCAAGAGTCAGACACCACTTAGTGACTAAACAACAAGGAAACACAAACTTCCTCACACTTAGTTAATTTAAAGATCTGTAAAATGAGAACACAGGTACTATTATTTATTGGAAAAATCTGCATATGAGAGCACCCACACTGTTAGAATCTGTGTTGTTCAAGGATCAATTGAAAAACTTGAAAAGGTACCACCTAGGTGCTGGAGGTGGAGAAAGGACTTAAGAAACACGAATAAAAAGATGGTTTTGCTCTAAAGACTCTTACAACCTAGAAAAGGAGATAATAGTTGTGCCATGGAAGATATAATTCCAGATAGAACACAGGGAGTCTCATAAAAGAAGCACAGAGCTCTCTTTAACCAGCAATTTTTTTGGTTTTTGTTTGCAATTTTTTTGTTATCATTATTGTTTTAAAATTAGACTATATCTTGCTTTCTAGTATTTGTTCAGTCACTCAGTCATGTCTGACTCTTTGTGACCCCATAGACTGTAGCCTGCCAGGCTCCTCCGTCCATGGAATTCTGCAGGCAAGAATATTGGAGTGGGCTGCCATTTTCCCCCTCCAGGGTATTTTCCCGACCCAGGGATTAAACCTGCATCTTTTGCATCTCCTTCATTGGCAGGCAGATTCTTTACCACGAGTGCCACCTGGGAAGGGCTTTCTAGAGAGACCCACAAACCATTGCTCAGATTTCGGGTTCTTAGTTTCTCCTACCCCAGTGAGAGGGCCCAAAAGGGGACAGAATGCTGAGAGCAGGAGAGGGTAGAAGAGTGGAGGGTTGTTGGAAGTGGATGCTGTGCAAGAGATCAGGCAGGTGGCGTGTGTCCCCTGCTCCCTTGGCTGGTAGGCTGCTTGGCTGGGGGAGGGGGGTGAGTGCAGGGACAGGATGGGGCTCTCCCGGGCTCTGTTCTAGTCTGAGGCAGCTTTGGGGGACTAGGGGATCTGGCCAATATAACTGTCTGGGCCCGAAGCATTCAGAGGGAATGGTCCCCATGTGGGGATGACCCAGGGCCTATGGTCAGCACTAAGCTAGGACAGAGCGTATTGGAATAAACAATCCACAGTCCATGCATGCTGGGGTGACCATGGCACCCTGAGGATCACTCGGAGAGCTCCAACCCCTGGCGTCTTTAGCATCCTTGCTGGCCTTTGTCACCAACCTGCTCCTCGGAGTGTCCTGGGCCTGAGATACTAAGAGACAGAGAGACAGAGAAGGCAGAGACCTGGAGAGATTAAGAAAAGAGAGAGATTCAGAGCAATCAAAACAAAGTGAAGAGGGTGGCAGAGAGACTGGGGGAGGGAGAGAGGAGGAGGAAAGGACAGCGGCTTTGGGAGAGAAAAGGAAATATGAATCAATCGTGGAGGAGGAGAAAGAGAGGGAGGAGAAATTCCAGGAATAGAAATAAAAACGAAAGAACGGTTGTGTTGCTAAGTTATATTTCAAAACAGTGTCAGATGTTAAGTATTATTTGTCAGAAATATGGGGGCCAGAATTTGGGTTGATCTCTCTTCCCCCTCATTTAACACGTTTTTGAGGGAAGATGTCAGTGGTTTTCAAGTTCCACTTCACCCTCCAAGGTCTCTCTGCTGTGGATGAAATGCCACTTCCCCTCTCTTCTGTAATTCCTTCTCTCTGTGGCCCTGTATTCTGAATCTGAGTCTTGACAGTTGTTTCCAAACTTTTTTGGCTATTTCTCTCCCTGGGCCTTTGTTATGCTCAGGCATTCTCAGAGGGGGGCGATAATGCTCCCAAAAGGGGCAAAATTGGTTCTTAGAGGGTGAAAAAAAAAATCCAAATCTTTTAATGTAAATATAACTACATCTATATGTAAGGAACATAAACAGATATACAGCGTATGCCATGTTAACATTTCTTGGAGGGGAGTAAGGATTAGGAAAAAATGAGGTCAAAAAGGCTCCCTCATGCGGGGATCGCTAATTTTAAAAAGGTTGAGAAAACTTGTCCTGATGTGGTTTTTGTGCAGAACTGTGCTTTGGGGGTGTGTTTAAGGAAATAAAGGCCTAACTCAGGAGTCTGGAAAGGACTTGCTAAGGCTCTGCTGCTGGGTGACCTGTTGCCAAGTCGCTCAGTCGTGTCCAGCCCTTTGCAACCCCATGGACTGTAGCCCACCAGACTCTGTTCATGTAATTCTCCAGGCAAGAATACTGGAGTGGGTAGGCATTGCCTTCTCCAGGGGATCTTCCTGTCCCAGGGGTTGAACCAGGGTCTCCCACATGGCAGGCAGATTCTTTACCATCTGAGCCACCAGGGAAGCCCTTAAAAAGGAGCTGCCCTACCCAGACCAGCCCCTCCAAGTCCCTTCCAGGCACCACCCCGAGCTTTCTGGAGGCACCGATGGCAGAAACAGAAGCTGCCGACTTCCCTGGTGGTCCAGCGGTCAAGACTCTGCACTTCCACTGCAAGGGGCATGGGTTTGGTTCCTGGTCCAGAAACTTAGATCTCACATGCCCCACACTGCAGGAAAACAAAGACGAAAAAAGAAAAGGCATAGAAGCCGCTATCGTTATTGTATTTTTATAAAAAGAAACCGACTGGAGCACAGCACAATGTCCTTCCACAAAGTCTGGGACAGCAAGGGCTGTCTCTGCAGATACACCCTTCATAAAAGTGACCTGTTGATGACATCCGTGGTGGCAAAACAAGAAGGTGGAGCCAAATGCATCTTACCTCAGCCCGGGTCACAATGATGTCAATGAGGGTCTCCTCATCGGTGCCCGCCCCCTTCATGGACTTGTACAGACGGTCAGCAAAGTAGCCCTGGAGGTCCCGGGCGCTCCTCACTGGGCAGGACAAAGGGAAAGAGAGCATGAGGAGGTCACGTCTTGTTCAGTAACAGAGAGACGCTGGGGAGGAACAGAGCTGGCTTGCCCTTGGAGCGGATGGAGTCATGACCTTTGAAAGGAGCAGACTTCACACTGTTGATAAAGGGTCTGGAAGATTCCCCTGGGGTCAGGGCACCAGACTCTTCAAACTAGTCCCCTTCAGACACATAAGAACCTCTCCTATTCCCTGAAGACCCTGAGGAGGAGGAGGAGCGTTGTGAGCACCCTCAGGCTCTCCCTGCAACATTCATGATTCTCACCAGTAGAAATGCCTTCTCATCTTTAAGAGAAATCTCTGATGCCAGAGTCAGGTCTGGAGGGGAAACGTAGTGGTGGTTTAGTCTCTAAGTCATGTCCGACTCTTGTGACTCCATGGACTGTAGCCTGCCAGGCTCCTCTGTCCATGGAATTTCCCAGGCAAGAATACCAGAGAGGGTTGCCATTCCCTTCTCCAGGGGATCTTCCTGACCCAGGGATCAAACTTGGGTTTCCTGCATTGCAGGTGGATTCTTTACCGACTGAGCCACCAGGGAAGCCCCCGAGGGGGAACACAGACTGGCCGGCAACGTCTCCATAATAAAACTTGGTAATCTTGAAGACGGGCTCAGTTGCACTGTGATCCTCCTGCCTGCCGTGCTAAGCAAACTTCCTTCCCTTCGTTTTTCATCACTGGGTTTTAGGTGTGAGCTTCATCTCTGAATCTTTTCCGAAGTCCCCACAACCTTCATCGTGTGTGGTCTGGGATGTGGGCTTGATGAAATGTTTGGTCTTGTCTACACAGCATCCTCCTGTGATGCTGCTAACTGCTGATTTTGAGCCCTGCCCCAGTCAGAAATGAATGAAGTATGAGCTAGTCCACAAATTAACAAAGTATGGTCTCTCTCCACCCATAAGGGGATGGGGTGCACCTCTGCTCCTGGGGATAAATCTTGGTTTGTCCCCCCTCCTCCCAGGTTCACAGGAGTCTAACACTTTGGGGGGATTAACTCTTTTCTGTTTATGTTGTTGATGTTTTGCCTAAAACAATGAACATTTTTGATGTTCGGGATAAGTAATAAGTAATAAATTCAGCATAAGTGTGGAATGCACATCATTACCATGTCCTGTAATAAGAGCTCTTATTTTCTAGGTAATTGACAATGGGATTGATGCTTACAAGCCAGAGGGAGGAACAGAACTGGGGAAGCAGAGTCTAGTTTGGGGGTCTGTCTCCTTATTTTATAGATTATGTGGTAGTCACCAGAGTGTCAGTGGAGAAGCCCAGATCAGGTGTCTGAATCCACAAGCTGCTGAATTGGTGGTGGTTTTGGGGGTGAACCTGGCAATTTGAGGAGCAGCATATCTGAGACTCACTGTGGCACCCCCCTCCCAGGCATTCTGAGCTGGTGACCTCACAAGATTTCCCTGAGGACCCTCTGCCATGCATTTGTATTAATTGATGTTGAAATAATCATCTGCCTGATGTCAGTGTATTCTGAGCCTACACTAGGGGTGACTTCTCCCTTGAATTCCTTCTTCCTGATATTTTGGGGAGAAAATTCTCAATTTTGCTGCTGTATACAGGCTATGCCTGATGAACAAGCTCTGCTGGTCACAGTTGCAGGAAGGCTCCAAAAGTTTGGATGGGATTCCGAAGTGGAAGGATTTCCCAGATGACTCAGTGGTAAAGAACCCACCTGCAAAACAGGAGTCATAGGAGTTGCAGGTTCGATCCCTAGATTGGGAAGATTTCCCGGAGGAGTACATGGCAACCCACTCCAGTATTCTTGCCTGGAGAATCCCATGGACAGAGGAGCCTGGTGGGCTATAGTCCATAGGGTCACACAGAGTCAGACACGATTGAGGCGACTTAGCATGGATGCTCACACAGCTCAGGAGGATATGGGAATAAAGCTGTTTGTGGCTGTGGGTGCAGGGCAGCCAGATGCTCTGCTGTGTCCCCTACTCCTCTGGGCATGCAGAGCAGGGATTCTCAAACTCCAGGGAAAGTAAGACAACCACTTGGGGAGCTTGTAAAGGTGTGGCTTTAGGCTGAATTCCTGCAAGTTCTAAGTGGGTGGCCTGGACTGGGACTCGGAAACTGCATTTTCACATCCCCTTCCCCCAGGTGGTTCTGATACAGGGGGTTGTTAGACCCCACTTTGAGAACTGCTGTTCCAGAGACTATGAGCAGTGAGAACCATTTGGTCTCATAAACACCTCCTCCTCAATTTTAGCTTCACGCTGGCATCTTTACAAGTTAGGTAGGAGCAGGGTGGGGAAGTGTCTAGAGAATTTAGTTATGGAATCATGTTCCACTCTCTTTGTGGTTCATTTTCAAGGTCTTTTCTGATCTCTTTTTAATTTACTACGAGGGGAGTCCACCTAACTCCTGCATTTCATGGTTCCCCCCACCGTAGGGCCAGCCCTTTCCTTCCTCTGTACTCGCTTTGCTCTGATTGCTTTTATCTTTGTGCATTTGTGCTTGCGCGTGCGTGCTCAGTCATGTCTGGCTCTTTGCAACCCCATGGACTGTAGTCTGCCAGGCTCCTCTGTCCATGGGGATTTTCCAGGCAAGAATACTGGAAGGGGTTGCCATTTCCTTCTCAGGGGAATCTTCCTGACCCAGGGATCAAACTCGTATCTCCTGTGTCTCCTGCTTTGCAGGTGGATTCTTTACCTGCTGAGCCATCAGAGAAGCCCGTTTTATCTTTACTATAGCTCAGTCCATTGATTTGTGTGTTTGTCCTGACCTTGACACTTCTTAAGAAGAGGAACTGGACCTGTTCCCCACTGATTCCCATGCCTGGCACAACCCCTGACCCAAGCAGGTGTTAAGTAAATGTTACAGACTTGAATGGTTTTATTACCATTAATACTTAATATCAATAAGGATTGATATTAACCTTCTGACTGAATTCTGGTGTTTTCCTAATTCTTTACAACTGCAAGTACAGAAAGGATTTGGAGACTTGTAAATGGGCCATGAGTAGATCTCTCTGTTTACTTGAGACAGTGATCCCTAAAACCCTAAGGACAGTCATCTGTGTGTATCCATCTTGGGACAGGAGCAACATTAATGATGCTCAGGCCTCTGCATTGGATCACAACAGCAGAGTGCTAGTTTGAATGCAAAATGTTGATGGACTAAAAAACTAAGCAATTGCTGACATTGCTCCCTAAAGTCCCATCAAAAAAAAAAAAAAGGCAAAACAAAAGAGTTTGGCAGCGAGAGGACATTTTTTAGCTTCCAGGGGCTGCTTTTTTGGTTCTTCCTCTTCTTCTGGGGATATTCTCTCCATTTCTTGTGCCATTTGGGATGCTGCCCTGGCCTCCGTGCCACTGGAGTGTGGACAATGGACAATGCCTTCCTTCCAGGACTTGCAAAGATGAGAAAGGAGCCTGCCAGTCACAGCCCAGTACCCATCTCTCTGCTATTTCCTGCCTTACGGGCAACACCTGGAGAGAAGGGCCTGGCGTTTGCTTGGCATGGCCATGATCTGGTCTCCTCCCCCTTGCTTTCTAAACAGATCTCATTCATTCCAATGTTGAAGGGAAACAAATGGAAAAGGTCACCCTCGAGCCATCAGGCACCTGCGAAAACTTGTTCATGGATCAGAACCTGAGTGCTTTCGGGTGTGTGTCATGTGAACCCGTGCTGCCCTGAGACTAGACAATGGTCCCAGGCTGTGATGGTTGCTGCTGGGGACCCACGATCTTAGTGGGACTGTCGTGGATGCTGTGATATGTCCCAAAGCTTCTGTCTTCAGGACCGTGGCACTGAGGCAAAGTGTTATGTGCTGGCTGCTCACAGCTGAGTCACTTTTCAGGAGGGAGGAAGTGACTGGGTCATATGCATTAGGAGTCAAAGGAGGGAGCTGGCCTCCCCAAGGTCGCACATGCCCCATGGGTGCAGCCAGCCAGCTTCTTGATGAGGGGTGCGAAGGCCTGGGACCCTTGCCTACACTTCAGACATCCCGACTTCAGGGCTTCCTGGGGACCAGAAAAGCTCCTGTTGCAGCTGCATCACACCCATTCTCTCCCTTCCCAAGGCTGCTTAGATGTGTTGTGGTTCTCAGACTATTACCTGAAGTCTTCCTTCACACAAACCTCTATCTCCAAGTGTGGTTCCAGGGAGCCTGGCTGAAGTCAGGGGCTCTCCTGGCTTTACTTACCAAGCGTTAAGTAGGCCTTCTGCAGGTCTCCTGATGTTTCTGCCTCGATGGCCTCTTCGATGTCTTTGCCGATGAGCTAGAGAGAGAAAGTCTAGCTGTTAGTCCAGCTTTTGCTCTTGGCCGTGGTGCACTGGAGGCTTGTTCTTCCACGAAAAGACTCATCCAGATTTGGTCATGCAAGGACCAAGGAAACCTGGCCTCATCCTTTGCAGGGCTGGGGGTGGTACCCCGCCCATTCGAGTGCGGACTCTCAGGGCCAAGGGAGATTTGACCCCTAATGGACACTACCCCAGGCAGGACCACCCCCTCGGCCTCAGTTTCCTCTTCTGTAAGAATCAGAGAGTGGAAGAACAACGAATAAATACTGAAACAACATTCTTTGTATTTCTATAGTACTTGAGTTTCCTATGTGTTTATAAAAATTCTTTCCATTTCCAGTTTTTCAGGAGGCTGTGGTTATAATCATCTCCTCCGTTGTAAACTGAGACAGGGAGCTCAGGCGGCTACCATCTGGGAGACATAGGTAGAGGCCGTCAAGTTCACGGCAAGGACTTGGTCTAACGTTTCTGATACGATGGGGTTACATGGGCTAGGAGCAGGGTGGGGGATGTGTAGGGGCCTGACCACGTCAAATGCCAATTTCCTTCCCTCTGGGGAGACTCCGAATGGTCTTATATTCACCCCCAGCTCGCCTATCATTCTGCGTAGCATTACATGTTAGGTTTCCTTCCAAATATTTATAGAAGCTGAAGTTTAGAGTAAATTGTGACCACACTTAGCACAAGTACCGCCTGGGCCAAGCTCAGAGCAGGCACACAAAGAGAAAGGAGAAACTTCAGGTTTGGGAAATGCAGTTAAGCATTAAGAAATACTGAAACTTCTTTCTTAGAAATTATCTTTTGAGGTTATGACACAACTGTGAGTCTATAAATAACTGGGGCCTTTGAGGACACACCAGGGGAGTTTATTCTGAAAATCCTGGTAAACAACATATTCTTTGTGGTGGGAGCACGATGGATGCAGGGGGAGGAGGGTCTGAATTTAATGAAACCTGTCGCTTGATCTCCTCATCGGAGCTGGCCTGTCTAGAGGTCCGGTGTGGAATGGACCTAGATAAGATGGGAGTTGGGTTGGGGGGCTTTCAGTCCTGTCCCTTTCTTAGCTGTCTTCAGTTGTTTAGGGGTTGGATGTGGGAGCTAGTATTTCAGAAGAAACTGCTCTCCCTTTCAACCATGAACAGGGTTCTTGTTCTGTAGATGGAGGTTGTGTTACAAAAGGAGATTGTATTCACATAGGTCTCTGTTTACTTAAAAAAAAAAGAATCCTCACACTAAACCACTTTGTTTTTATTGTTAATACTGGGCTAGAACGTATTTTTAAATTTTCTATAGCATCTCAGTCTACACGACAGATAAAAGCAGGAAAGCAGAGCTGTTCTAGGGAGGCGGGAGAGGGGTTCCTGACCCCAGCCCTAGACGCCAGGCTCCCCTCCTCTCAGAGCCTCATCGCTGCCCGTCTCCAAGGGGCGCTATTTATGAGCTATAGGGAGATGGCATTGTCCTTTCTTCTCTGCCTGTCTCTTGACCCTATCCCCTCCTGTTAGCTCCCAAGGCACCTCCAGAGGTTCCACTGAACACAGATGGAAAACAATCCACTGGCCCAAGGTACTAGGATTCTCCTTTGCAAATGGCAGGCTTCCCACTGGAACACTTAATTCTTAGGGGGCTCTTTGGACACAACCAGGTTTTGTGATCTCGGTACAAAAACTCACTGCCAGGGTGGATTCCAGACAAGCCTCAAAGGCTTCTAGTTTACCAGGTAGCATTGTCTGTGGAGAGATTATTAGAAGAATAGGGGAGACATTTCTTTCTTTTAAAACCAGTGCCCCTGATTGGCCACATGCCCACAGCAGAACCATAGGCACTCTGGTTTGTTATAAAAGCTAAAGGGCTAAAGGCTCTGGAATGGGCTTAGAAAAGCTTTGTAAGAGGAGGGGAGAAGTGATGAGGGGTGCGGTGGGGAGGAAGTGACCTGGGGCTAAGGGTATGTGTACCTACAATTTATACTGAGCCCTGTTTGGGAACGTCAGAACTCTATAAGCCTCTCATGTTTGGTAGACTTGTGAAGAGTAATAACTTTTCACGATGCAGCACAGTTGGGAAGCTTTGTTGTTTGGGCTGGGATTTCTGAGTGTCAGCAGTTAAGATTCAAATTTAGAGGACAAATCAAGGGCAAAGTTTTTGTGCCAAAAATTAAAATTCCACTCTATGCCAGCACAACCTATGTCACATAATAGACATCAATGATCTGACTCTAGCATCTTCGTGCTTTTAGCCAGAGACCATGAGAAAATTTATGGAGCCAGATTCCCAAGATCATGGTCATGGTGAACCCTCAAAATCAGTGATAAAGATCAAGATGAATGATGTTCCAGGAAGGTTTTTGGAATAGATGAATAGGTATTAATAGCATTTTAAAGCTGGTTTCATGTAAAGAATCCTCAGATCAGGAGATTATCTTATTTTCCATTTGAGTTTCAGCTGTTTTTTGTTGCTGTTGGTTCACACAGGGAGACTCCTACCAACTGTTAATGTTAGCTGAGCACCCACTGCATGCCAGGCACTAAATGCTTTAAATCTGTTATTCATTTAATCCTTACTAACTCTGTGAAGCAGGTACATTATTATCCCTGTTTTACAGGTGAGGCACAGAACCCTTAGCCATTTGCCCAGCCTAAAGCAGACTTCTTAAACTTTAACATGCATCAGGATCTAGACGATTTATTAAAACACAGATTGTAGGACCCCAACCTCAGGGAATCTGATTCAGTTGATCCAGGGTGGGGATTAAGAATTCTTGTTTTAAGCATGTTCTCAAGTGATACTGATTCTGCTGATTCAGGATTAATTTTAAGAACAATTGGCTTAGGGAGTATCCTTAGGTTGTCAGTAACTCATGTGTACACACACACACACACACACACACACACCCATGTATGTGTGTTTCTATAGTGATGCCCAATGACAACCACCCCAGAAACTCCATCCATGGCCCCTGTCTAATGGGAAGAGGCTCTAGGTCATGGAGAAGGCTTCCAGCTCAGTCTACTCAGCTCCAGGCCCAAAGGCCAGGGGAGTTCAGGGTGAGCTGCCTTTGATCAGGACTCTGGGCACGATTTGAAAGCAGAGGGCCCTAAAGGCTTATATACAGTAATGATAAAATTCCAAAGCTTTCTTGTCTTTTCATCTGCTGGCAACACGTCGGAAAATGCTATTCTGAGTGAGGAGTGGCCAGCTTTAGCCGAGGTAGGAGCTCAGGCTGGGGAATCTTGGAGCTCTCATCCACTTTCTGCTACTGACTTGCTGTGTGGTCCTGATAAGTAACAGATGGCTCCTTACTCATAACAGACTTCCCTTGTCCAGCAGTTGTGGGTAACAATGGCTGTTCAGCCTACATTCGAGTTACGGTATTGTCGTGAAGTTGAAATGAGACACCGGGCACAGATGTGCTTTGAATAGTCAAAAGCACTCCACAAATAAAAAATACTAGATGAAAGAATATCTGATATTCCACAAAAGCCTTCCTGAAATTAAAGACTGATTTTCAGGGAAGGACTAACTAGTAAGTGTCTTGAAATAGCTAACTTACCTTGTTGGCTTACAATGATCATCAGATTAAAAAATAATTGTATAAAAGCAATTTATACACATCTTTTCAGGAATGTATCTCTGAAGTATTATTGTATCTGTCTCAGGCACTGTTTAGCCAATTGTCAATTGGAATAAAAATAAGGGCAAACATTTTTATGCTTACTACAACCAGACACTGTCCTGAGCCTTTTATATTCATCTTATTTAACTCTGAAAATAATCTCTTGAGGTTGGGAAGATGATGTTCAGGGTCTCTTTTTACAAAGGAGGATGGAGACGTCTGGTCACTTGTTACAGTAAAACCAGGATTTGAACCTGGGCCCTCTGACTCTAGGGCTTTGCTCCTAAACTTGACCTGCTGTCCTAGCCTCTGAGGCAAAGTGGGGTTTCTGAACCTCAGCACTGCACTGGGCCAAATGGTTGCCTGTTGTGGGGAGCTGTCCTGTTCATCGTGAGATGTTTAACAGCATCCCTGGTCTTGACCCTCTAGATGCCAAGAGCACTGCTCCCCCCAACACATCTGGTTGGGACCTATTTCCAGACATGATCACATAATCCCTTGTGTGCGTGTGTGTGTGTGTGCTCAGTCATGTCCAACTCTCTGTGACCCTATGGACTGCAGCCCACCAGGCTCCTCTGTCCATGAGATTCTCCAGACAAGAATATTGGAGTGGGTTGCTGTGCCCTCCTCCAGGGGATCTTCCCAACCCAGGGATCAAACCCAAGTCTCTTGCATCTCCTGCATTGGCAGGAGGATTCTTTACCACTGCGCCACCTGGGAAGCCCCAAATATCCCTTAGGGTGTGCAAGATCATCCGTGATTGAGAACTACCGTTGTAAAAGACACCCGCCGCCCCTGCTCCCACCGCTCAGTTCCATATCCCAGATCTCAGCTTCTTTTGGAAATAACTTGAGACTCTGTTCCTGTGTGAACTCCTTGCCTTAGTGCTGGATCACTTACAGTTTGGTAGGCTTGAAAGGTGGCTTGTAACTGCTTGTGGCTTCTCTTGGCCAGGAGTTCATTGAAGGCAAGCTCGTCTGTGCCCCAGCGGCCTTCCCCTGCCTAGAGAACCAAGTGCAAACATTTTGAAAGTGACTTTTGCAAAAACACCAAATATACACAGCTGTGACCAGGCCTCACTTACAGGAAACAATAAAACATGAGCCAAAGAGAAGCCAAATTGATTGACCTAGCACTTTCAGTTTCTAACCCACAAGTATACCTCACCTATCTATTTATGTTATTTATATGTCCCCTTATTTCAAAATGGATCTGAGGTGGTTAACACCAGAGTAAAATAATAGAATAAGCAATTCTTTTAGGTTCACGAAGACAGTATAGATGAAAAATACTTTCAAGATCATACTTATTTCCCAAGTAATTCCAATTCACATAAAAGAAAGACATAATTGTTGAAAATCATGTTAAATAAAAGAAAACCATTTGCAGAGACTGGCACGCCCGCATACTTACATCATACAGCTCTTTGGCATCCTGCCCAGCTAGATCTTTGTCCACATTATCTCCTTCATCACGATTAGCCTAGAAAAATCAACACGTTGTTATTAACTTGAGTTCCTGCTTGACCAAAGAAAACAAAAAAGGAAAAGTCCTCGAAAAGGGGTGACTCCAGAGCGGTGGCCTGGAAATTAGACTCAGCCTGGCAGAGTGGCAGCACTGCTCTTTGCTGCCATCTTTTGGGCACAACTGATAAACAGAGTAGCTTCTGTGAAAACACATTTTTCCTTTTTTTTTTTTTGTAGAAACCAGGGTCACTCACAAACCCCTCCGACCTCTAAGAAACCTCATAATGTGCCCTAGAGTGAGTCTGTTGAGAAGGTATCCGTCTTCCTTCCAAAATATCGAGTCTCACCTCTCAGGGTCCCTGTCCTGAAGAACCCTGGACGTTGGTCGTGGAAGGCCTTGGAGGTCTCACTTAAGCCCTTTAGTGGCAGGTGGAATTCTAAGGTGACCCTGATGGCCCACGCTAATCTCCTCCCTTTGAGTGTGGGCAAGACCTGTAAACATGGTGAGGTATCAGCCCTGTGATCGTGTTATGTTTATGTGGCAAGAGGGATGTTTGCAGATGTAATTAAGGTCCCTAATCAGTTACCCTGGGTAGGTCTGACCCAATCAGGTGAGCTCTGAGAGGTCAGAGATGGAAGAAGTCAGAGAGATGAGCTCACACTGGTCTGGAAGAAACCATACACCCATGCTCTGAACTCTCTCTGGGGCCACATGACAGGGGACTGTGGGTAGCCTCTAGGAACTGAGGGTCTTTTTAGTTGACAGCTAGCAAGAAAACAGGAACATCAGTCATACAGCCATAGAGAGCTGAAATCTGCCAACAGCCAGTGAGCTTAGGAGAGGACCCCAGGCCTCACAGGAGATGGCAGCCCTCGATTCCAGCCTGTAGAGACCCTGAGCCAAGGACTCAACTAACCTGTAACAGGAGCCCCAGTCCATGGAAACTGCTAGATCATAGATCTGTGTTGTTGCTAAGTCTGCAGCAATTTGTTATGCAGCAGGAGAACATTCATATAGTCTTCCTGCTATAGCTCAAGCTTACTCTATGTGTTCTCTGCTGTCAGTCTTTCCACATGGAAAGTAATCAGAGGAAACACACAAAGCTCAGAAAGACGGGTGTGTCAATGAGAGGGCAGATGCCATCTGGCTGGAGGCCCAGGGGCTGCGTCCTCTCAGGGCCAGTTCTGAAAACCCTGCTTTCCTGGCCAAGCGGCTCCTACAGGCCTAGACTCAGGGTGAATCCTGGAAGTTAGTTGTATCATGAAAAGGACCCTATTGGGGGTCAGATGAGCCTGTATCTTACTGTGTATACACCTAGAGGTTCCTCACTGGCAAAGTGAGATGGCAATGCTTAATGAGATGACTCACTAACAGAAAGGGATTGTAGACTGCAAATGACAAGGCAGACTGTTACAAGGGGGAAAATCTCCACTGAATAATTTCAGAAGAGCTAGATGGACAGAAGACAGGTTGCTGGTTCCTCAGTAGCAATTTAATAAGAGAAGGAACTGTTTATTATCTACATTGCCTTTTACATCATGGTTGCACGTTGCCAAGGGCTATTTCTCAAGATCATAAAGCAGGTGAGACCTCTTTACTCTTACCTGTAGCAGGGAGACCAGAATTGTTTTTAGGCTTCCACTTGTATCACCTTTGACATCTGATTCAAGGCTCTTGCCAAACACTTTAGCGGAAGAAGAAAGGAGAGGAAGCAGAGTTTTAGTTTCCCAGAGGTAGTTTGCAAGAGGCATTCTTTATCTAAAGTCAGAACAAAAGGTCACTTACACCTTTGGTAGGCCTCTTTAATGGCAATAATTTCCTAGGAAAGATAATAAAAAACAATCAATACTTCAAGGTGGGGTTTATTGATAAGATAGGCAGGTACCAGGCAAGGTAAGAGGCAGAAATTGTTTCTGGACACAGGATGCCTTCAGGACTTCCTCCAAAGGGGGCAGTCCCTGCAGATCAAAGTCCAAACCTAGAGCAAGTCGGCAAGTCCCTGGCTGGTGGGGATAAGGGGTTTCCCTGGTGCTTCAGGGGGCAAAGAATCTGCCTGCAATGTGGGAGAGTTCCATCTCTGGGTCGGGAAGATCCCCTGGAGAAGGGAATGGCTACCCACTGCAGTATTCTTGCCTGGGAAATCCCACGGACAGAGGAGCTGTTGGTCACAGTCTATGGGGTCACAAAGAGTTGGACACAACTGAGTGACTAACACACACACACATACACATCCTTAGTTAAAAGTGAAAGCATTACAGCTAAGCTGATTTATTTTTTAAAGATTCCTCGATGTGGATCATTTTTAAAGTCATTACTGAATTTGTTACAATACTTTTTCTGTTTTCTGTTTTGGTTTCTTGGCCATGAAGATCTTAGCTCCCCACCCAGGGATCAAACCCACACACCCTACACTGGAAGGCAGTCACCACTGAACCACCAGGGAAGTCCCTAAGCTAACACAGTCATTCACTGCCTTCTTGCTCCATCTCACTCCCCATCCTCCCCCGCAGGGAGCCAGTTTTAGAAATTCTGTGCATATTTTCCCTTTGCATTTATACATATATGTTTGTGCTACTGAAAATATATAGAATTGTTTTGTGTATGTGTTTAAAAACTGGAATACTGTATATGTTTGTTCAACTTATTTTTTTCACTCAGTAATAGGTCTTTAACGTCCAGCTATGCTTACGCACAATTAGTCACCTAGCATTTTTTTTTTTTTTAAATAGAGACAAAATGTTCCATCCTACAGTAAGTCCCAGTTTATTTAGCCAGCCTCTGACTGATGGACATTTAGGCTGTTTCCAAGTTTTCTCTACTTCAAACAAGGCTGCACTCAGTCAACAATTTGCTTTGTGCTGCAGTGCAAGTCTCTCCCTAGGGTGTGTGCTGGGAAGGACTGCCTTACAGGCACACGCCCCCCTGATGAAACGAGTGTCCTGATAAAGTGAAGTACACGCATCTTTTGGTTTCCCGGTACATAGGAAAGTGACATTGATGTCTATGTACGGTTGAGTCCTTTTGCTGTCCACCTGAAACTAGTACAACATTGTTAATCAGCTATAATCCAATATACAATACAAGGTTAAAAAATTAAAAGAGAAAAGTTATGCTGACACTCTACTGTGCTCTATTAAGTGTGCAATCGTGTCTAAAAAGCAATGCACATACCTTAATTTAAAAATACTTTATTCCTAAAAAATGCTAGCCATCATCTGAACCTTCAGCGAGTCATCATTTTTCTGCCAGGGGAGGGTTTGAAATATTACGAGAATTGCCAAAATAGGACATAGAGACAAGTGAGCAAACGCTGTTGGAAAAATTATGCTGATAGACTTGCTCCAAGAAGCATTGCTGCACACACTCAGTTTGTAAAAATGCAGTAAAGTGAAGTGCATAAAGCCGTGTATGGCTGTGTATTTCAATGGCTCGTCCCGACGGGGCCACTTGGGAGCTTCCTCAGTTTACACTTGAACCAGCAGCATGTAAGAGCCAGTGTCTCCCCACAGTGTCTCCCACAAACTGTTTAAAATGAAAGTCGTGAGGCAGCGATGGGGAGAAGGGAGTGGGGCTGATGGAAGATGAGGAGCCAGGCCCGTGTTGCTGTGGTGGGCGGGAAGTGGGTAGGAGGAGGTGGGGGCTGAACACCTGTGACTCTGCAGCCCCCTCCCCTTTCTCCTCCTTCCAGCCCACCACCAGGATCTGCCTGAAACTGTCGCCTGCTCTCTCCCTGCTTTTCTCCTTTTTACTGTCAGATCTATTTGATTGGGGAAAAAAAGTCTTGCTTATTGTTCAAGACCAGGACCCAAAAGAAACTAGGTTGAGGGTGAGCCACATGCGGATAAATGTGATTAGAAAAAGAATGACCAAATTAACCTTCTGGCCAAGGGAGGCTGCCCAGATACTGGCTGCCAGGTCACTGGCACTTTGGTGCTTCTGGAAAGGATGGGGGTACTGAGTAAGGAGAGATGTGTGGTTATTGGACAGAACCAATGCCATCCTCCTGTGCTAACGCTCCTCTAAACCACCATCCTAACCCAAAATAGAGGGGTTTTATTATCTGTGGGAAGAAGAGGAGTCCAGGGATGTTCAGGAAAGGGGTTCACTCCTGTAGCCTGGACCCCGGTGGTGCCTCGGGTAACGGGCTGGACAGCACAGGCTGAGCAGAAGGAGCGAGCCTGGGTTATCGATAAGTATTAATAGCCCAGCAGCATCAGAGTGCTGGGGTGGTTTTCCTCACTATCTGCTCCAGGTGCTGCTTCTGTTTCCTCCCTGGAGGAATCAAAAATGTTGGGTTTTCTTGGCACTTTCCTTGCTGGACCTCCCCACTCTACATGATGGATGTTGCAGAAGAGGACATTTCCAAAGAATGACCTGGGGACCCTCTTTACTCTTGATGAAGTCCATGGTCCCTGGGCTTCCCTGATGGCTCAGATGGGAAAGAATCTGCCTCCAATGCAGGAGAGCTGGGTTTGATCCCTGGGTCAGGAAGATTCTCCGGAGAAGGGAATGGCAACCCACTCCAGTATTCTTGCCTGGAGAATTCCATGGACAGAGGAGCCTGGCAGGCTACAGTCCATGGGGTCGCAAAGAGTTGGACATGACTGAACAGCTAACACACACACAAGGCCCTTATGGGTTCTGGAACCAAAGATGAATGGGCCTTCACAAATGTCCTTTTTATCTCAGGACATGATGGCATGTACCCAAGGGACAAGGGGAGAGGACTGCTAACAGAAGGACATGGAAACCTCTGGGGAGGTGGTGGCAGCCCCAGCTGTTTCCTGGGATTCCCTTGGCATTCCCACCCCCCTGCCTCATTCCTTTGCTCCCTGCGTCCACACTTGGATTGCTAATTGGGGTATTGGTGCTAGGAGACCTGCAAAGTCAGGCTGGGCAGGTAAAGTAGGATTCGTATCCCACACATGGAACTGTGCATCTCTTTAGAAAAATAAAGCTGGATTGACACAGCTCTTCTGGAAGGCTCTATCCTGTCAAGCCAGTGGCAGTAACACCAAAACCGACCATCAGAATATTGGAAGAGGCATCTCTCCAATGTGAACCAAGCGGGCACATTGCTTGCCCAGACACTTGATCATCACAAGGGTGGAGGGCTAGGAGGACTTTCCCTTCTGGCTGCTGTAACCCTCTCTGACGGGCATGTGGATGCTCTCTCAGGGGCTCAGCTGGGACTCACCTTATTGGTTCTTGTGCACAGGACCTCGATGAGTACTGCCTCGTTCGTGCCCAGGCCCTTCATGGCCTTCTGCAGCTGCCGGGCAGCATACTCCTCGGGGCGATCCAGAAGGGCCAAGGCTGTCTTCTCAAAGTTTCCACTCAGCTCACTCTTGAGCACCTCCTCCAGGTCCTGTGGGAAGATGGCGGGAGTCCTGACTGAGAAGGGCCTGAGGGCAAGGGGGACAGGTGTCTGCTTTCTGTATGGCACGGCCCCAGGGGAGACTGGACACTTGCCATGGACGCCCAGGGCACACTCTAGACAGGAGCTCTACAGGGCTGAGTGACCTTCTCTGGAAGACAGTGGTCACCCGACTGCCCATCCATCTGCTGGGGACACTGAAGATGAGTCACAGTGACAACAAGCATTTGCAGAACACTTTAGGGTTCAGAGAGCTTTCTTATTGATCCTCAAGACAGCCCTAAGAGGAGAGGTATTTATTGCTTTATCCCCATGGACTGAACCTCAGTAAGATAAAGGACTCATCTACGAACACTTGGCTAGAGAAGACTAACACAGGTTTGTCCTCTGCAGGAGACTGGCTCATTCACTGGCCGGATGGGGGTGCTTTTGAGAGTGAAACACATGCGTGCTCAGTTGTGTCCAACTCTTTGTGACAGGGTGGACTCTGCCCACCCCTCTATCCGTGGAATTTTCCAGGCGAGAATACTAGAGTAGGTTGCCATTTCCTTCTCCAGGGAATCTTCCAGACCCAGGGATGGAACTTGTCTCTCTTGTGTCTCCTGCATTGACAGACGGGTTCTTCACCAGCTGAGCCACCAGGGAAGCCCTGAGAGTGAAAGGGGGCACTACTGATTCCTGTTGGGGGGCAACAGGAATAAAGTGAGACCATCCTGGGCAAACTCCATGGACAGCCACTTGGTGTTTTGTTAAATCCTGAAAGGGACACATGTGAGAAAGAACTCAAGTAGGGGAAGGGAAGTTCATGAAATTCTACCTGGCATCCTGTTTATGGCAAGCCCCCTCTAATCGCGAGTAGACTGCCTGTTCCCACCTGCCTCCCTCTGGCTAGATGGTTTAATGAGAAAAGTGTCAAGAAGGAACGTTCAGTCCAGCTAGAGCTGTCGACATCCCAACCGAAATGAAGGACCTCAAAGCAGGACTTTCATGCAGAGGGACTGCTCCGTGTGGGTCAGACTGGAAGCCAATAGACCGAGGTACAGCACAGAGTGGGTCTGGCTACTCAGCCCCATGCATGATGGCTAACAACACAGTCACGGAGTTCTGTGACCTTGGAAATGCGCTTAATTTCATCATCTCTCGGTCTCCTTCTTTGAAGAATGGGGAGAATAGTAAGACTTACTTCCTAGGGTTGTTGGGAGAATTAAATGAGACAGTCCTTGCAGACACTGAACACAGTGCCTGGCACATTTTCGATGTTCAGTACGTGAATATTATTGTTGCTGTTATTATTATTCTATGTTGATGAAACTTTCAGAGAGAAGGCAAATCAACTATTCTTCAAATGAACCTTTGAGTTCCAGATCTGGGAGAAAAACCCGGAAGATTTTTATCCAAGGCTCTGGGATCTGCTGTCTCAACAGTGGGTTGTGATGTTAATGTTACTAGCTTCATTCCGTGGCAGTTGCAGCATCTAACCCTGACCTTGTGAAGACAGGCCTCTGGTCAGTGCTCTGGTGTGGATCCACCCGAAGACTGGAAATCTTTTTTCAAGTCAGATGGGCATTATATAGAACAGCAGAGAAGAGAGATTCCAGCTGCCTGCTGTTAGAAGCCACAAGCATGAAAACAAACCCCCGAGTGTTTACATTCTATTTGGACATAGGAGCCAGCTCAGGATACCTTGGCTCTAACCCTGGTTTCCTGCTAACTAGCTGTGTCACGTTGGGATGCTTTTTCTCTTTGGAGCTCAGTTGACTTGAGGATTTAGATTTGTTTGTCTCTAATGTCTTCCAGGGTTTCCCTGGTGGCTCAGTGGTGAAGAATCTGCCTACTGATGCAGGAGATGCTGGTTCAGTCTCTGGGTCAGGAAGATTCCCTGGAGAAGGAAATGGCAACCCTCTCCAGTATTCTTGCCTGGAGAAACCGCATGGACAGAGGAGCCTGGCTGACTACAGTCCATGGGGTTGCAAAACAGTTGGACATGACTTAGCAGCTGAACAACAATGACAAGAGATGTCTTCTAGCTTTGTAATATGATTCTCAACCACCTCTTTGGCGGTCTCAGCCGTCTGATACACAGCTGAGAATTGGCAAGTAAAAAAAAATGATTGGCAGATGTAGGTATTGCAGATTTTGTGCTATAGTGTGCCCACTTTAACAAAGCCTGAGGTTCTGACTTTGAACCTGTTTACTTTTATTTTACTGCTTCCTAAGTGGTGCAGTGATCAAGAATACTCCTGCCAATGCAGGAGACACAATAGACACAGGTTCCGTCCTTGGGTCAGGAAGACCCTCTGGAGAAGGAAATGGCAACCCACTCCAACGTTCTTGATGAAAAATCCCATGGTCAGAGGAGCCTCATGGGCTACAGTCTGTTGGGCTGCAAAGAGTCAGACACGACTTAGCGCGCATACACACTCTTATTTTACACCAAAGCTTAAGAAGCCTGCATCTGACTTTCCATATTGGCAGGATAGAAGCAGACACAGTGCTTGAGGGACTGCTACAGTCAGGCACACTGACAAGGGTGAAAGTTCAATGTCATTCAATTCAATTTAAAGCAGCTGAACTGAAGCTTCACTTATCTTCACCAGTGTCATCAATGAATGACATTGACAAGCCTCGCTGTGAGGAGAGAAGCAGGAAAAACTACAAACGCACAGCTGTCTGGACCACTTAATGTAGAAATAAACTGCTCCTCCTCTTACGGCAATGGGTTCTCCAGAAGTGATGGCTGGCCCTGGAGATGGAAGACTTAGACTCGAGGCCTGGTTCTTTTTCTTATTAAGTGTGTGGTTTTGCGTCAGTCTTTTAAATAGATGAGCTCCACTTTCCTCTCTATAAGATGGAAACAGCCATCCCTTATTAGGGCTTCCCTTTGCTGGAAGGTGTCAGCATTCCCCTGCCTGATTCTCCCAGCAAGCTGAGAAGGGAGGCAAATATATCATTGTATTTGTGAGGAGACCAAGCCTGGAGAGACGGTTGCCCACTCAGTGACAAATATGTAAAAGTCCATTTCTATCTGTCTAATTATACATAGAATTATTGACACTGTAAAGATTTTCTAAATTTGGAATTACAATGCAGCATAATTAATATTTATTTTGTAAACTGATCATTCTAATGACATTAATAAAATGTTAAATTGTGTTCATGATATATTAATGAAGAAAATACTGTAGAAAGGCTAATGTATTCTTAAAGATTTCTGTACATAACACTATCAAGGATAAGAATAAAAGAAATGTAAAGAAAGGAAAAGGTATTGATGCTTAATGAAACAGAGGGTGTTTTCGCTTTTTGGTTTTTCAGTTTTTGTAACAGTCATTTATAAAGAATAAATCATTATTGAAGACACATGAATAAATTAAGAATTCTTATATAAAGACCCTCCCGCAAAAACTGATTTTCAAATTAGTGGCCTATCTATAAGTCAATGTGTGGAAATAGTCCAAAAGAATGGGGAAAAAATGACTGAGGGATTAATTTAAAAAGAAGTCAGTTGAAAAAGTAATGAGTTAATATTGATTTTACAGGCTGTTAACAAGACCATTTCAGTTTTTCTGAAGTCAATTAAAGCTCTAAATAGTTGTCTTGTTTTGTTTCTCCTGGGCTAACTAGATAAAGCTTTAAAGGTATCCGTCACTGTCTTGGGAACAAAGGAAGCAGAAGAGACAGTTAAGACCAAGGCCATGTGCGCGTGGCTGAAGACCCTCGGCATCACCTTGCCGTACGTTGTCTTGTACTTTCGTTTTATTTGTTGCCTCTCATGCGATGTCCTGCTTGATAAGATTTCGATGATGGCGGCTTCATCAGTTCCTAAAGTGCAGGAGAAAGAAACAAAACCACAGTGAGCGAGAAACAAGAAGGAAGTTTATTTTAGTCCAGCTAGAGAAGCCAGGGCAGAGGTCACAGACTTCGGTGTAACCTAGATGGGCCACTTGACTTTAATATCTTGTGCTGATAACTGTATTCTCTTTATTCACTTAACAAGTATCCATTGAGGTCTCACATTGCATAAAGCACAGTACTAGGCATTGTAGTGGGAAGAGGAACAAATACAGTGTATCCCTTAATTTCACTCCTCAACATAAATATAAGAGAAATGAAAACTTATGTCTGCACAAAGCTTGTATTCAAATGTTCACAGCAGCATCATTCATAATGGTCAGAAGGTGCAAACCACTTGAATGTCCATCGGTGGCTAATGGATAAATGAACCATGGCATGTTCATTTGGTGGAATGTTACTTGGCCAGAAAAAGAAATGGAGTACTGATATATTTTATACGAATGGACCTTAAACACACCATGGTAAGTGAAAGAAACCAATCACAGAAGATGACGTATTATGACTCCACTCATATGGAACTCCAGCATAGGGAAATCTATATTAAGACAGAAAGAAGAACAGTGGCTGAAGGTGGGGTGGGCAGAGAGGTGACAGCTCAAGTGTAGGAGGTTTCTTTTTAAGGTGATGAAAACGTTCTAAATTGACCATGGTGATGGTTTCATACATTACCACATTAAAAACAACTGAATACATTAAAAACAACTGAACACTTTAAATGGGTGAATTGTATGGTGTGTCTTATACCTCAAAAAAAAAAAAAAAAAGCTGTTTACAAAAAAAATGGTATGTTCCTTGGCCTCCAATTACTTAAAAGAGAATGGAAGAAGTTAAGACAAAAGGCCCAAATTGCTACAATATCAGGTCCATTCATAAACTTGTTAATTTCAGAGAAAAGTCCTAATCGGGAGCTTGAGGGGTAGTTACCCCTTAAACTCCTTTGAACCACTTTTCCCGTGATGCTCAAAATAATCCTTGTTCATCATAGGCGAAAGTGAAAGTCGCTCAGTTATGTCCAACTCTTTGCCACCCCATGGACTATAAAGTCCATGGAATTCTCCAGGCCAGAATACTGGAGAGGGTAGCCTTTCCCTTTTCCAGGGGATCTTCCCAACCCAGGGACGGAACCCAGGTCTCCCGCATTGCAGGAGGATTTGTGATCAATACTGAAATGATAATGACTAAGAAAGAAGGGCAGCGTATCATTTTTAGAACCTGGACACAGGATGGGAAGGGGCTTCCCACGTGGCACTAGTAGTCAAGAACCCTCCTGCCAACACAGGAGACATAAGAGATGCAGGTTCGATCCCTGGGTAGGGAAGATCCCCTGGTGGAGGGCAACCCAATCCAGTGTTCTTGCCTGAAGAATCCCATGGACAGAGGAGTCTGGTGGGCTACAGTCCAAAGGATTGCAAAGAGTTGGACATGACTGAAGTGACTTAGCATGCATGCATGCACAGAGTAGCAAAGATGTCCCAGGGGTTGCAGGTATGGGAATGAAAAAGACTACTTGATCAACAAACCTTGAATTAAATTTCTTCAGACTGGGTTCCTGGCTCCACCCTTAAACCACACGACAAATCATCAGATTCTGGAGCGTTCCTGCCTGTTCCTAGCCCTCCTCTCATGCCTGCTGCCTGCGAATAGTATGTGCTGGCAAGGACTTGAAGTGTTTGGCTCCAGCCAGCATCGCTTTATTTGGAAAGTCAGTGCTGGGACTTAGAAAGACTGCGCTGACCCAGGGGTTGGAGGGCTGTGCGCTGCTCCTAGGAGAGCCACAGCTCCATGTCTGTGGACTGTTCGTGTAGTCTCAAGGACTAGTTCCACCTTTAGAATTCTAGGAAGATCTAGCTCTTTGATTCCAGCTGGAGAAACAGAAAATTATAGGATGAGCTCACTTGCAAAAATAGCGTTCGCTGCCTGCCTCATTCCGACTCACTCCCAAAGCTATTTCTGCTGTCCCTCCTCATTTCCTCCTGCAGCCTCGCCTACGGAATCTGTATGCAGTTACTTCCTCTGCGACATGATGTCTTTTTAACCTCTGAGTGCCGGAAATCTCACCTCAGAAGGGATTTTTTTTTTTTCTCATAAAAGAATCTCTGAATCCAACCCCTTCCTTTTTTTTTTTTCCCATGTGGGCTGCTCCATGGGGATCCTGCCTTACTCTCACCTTTTCTGGTCAGAATTCGCTGTCCCGAGTGGCCTTTCTGCTGAGCAGATCAGCCTGCTCACCCTTCTGCTTCAAACCATTCCATCTAGGCCCCTTTAGATCCAGAACAACAGCCTGGACTCTTGTCTGCCTGCAAGCCCTTCTGTTAGCTTCGCGCCCCTCACCTTCACTCCCGTCCCTCCTTCAGGACTCAGCTCGCTGGCCTCTCCTGGGAAGAGATGGACACTCCTTGCTGGGTCCCTCCTATTGCCCTTCCTCCTCCTCTGTCCCGTCTCTGCCATCCCTTACTGCAAGTTCCACGGGAGCAGGGGGCACTGCTCATTGCAGTCTCCACACAGAAGGCTCTCAGTATTCATCAGACCTGACTTGCTGAGTGAAGGAATGTTTAAATGCATGGGGACATTTGCACTGCATTTTGAGGGCACTGGTCTCTGCATGGGTGTACAGCTGTGTGCTCTACTCAGGCGCTCTGTACGCAGGAGGTGATGTGATATGTGTGTGCGTGTTTGTGTTGGACTCTTTTCGACCCCATGGACTGTAACCTGCCAGGCTCCTCTGTCCATGGAATTCTCCAGGCAAGAATGCTGGAGTGGGTTGCCATTTCCTTCTCCAGAGAATCTTTACGACCTGGGGATCAAACCCAAGTCTCCTGTATCTCCTGCATTGGTAGGCAGATTCTTTACCCCTCACCCCCCCCGGGAAGCCTGTATGTAGCAGGGACCAACAGGAAATCCTCTGCTCCGATGCTTCAGTCAACCTATATCTGCATAATTCAGGACAATTGAGTTAAAATTTTAAAAGTAAGGCTTTTAAGGCTTTCCTTCCTGCAAGACTTTTTAAAAGGAGAGCAGAGCAGTCTGGGGCTGGCCCAGCAGCAGCCTGGAGGTCGGGGGAGCAACTGGAAGTGACTTGATTTCCCTCAAGCTCTTTGAGTCCCGGCATCGGGTTTATGTGGAGAACTGTTTCCACTACGGGACCAAGAAGCAATTTACTGAACGGTGACCTCATCTTATATTTCACAGAATGTGTGTCATATAAGCAGTCTGTGCAGGGGAACAATTTCCTGTAAACATTTACAATGGTTTGAGGCACCAGGGCCAGTCCCCAGCGATTCTGGGAAAGACTTTTTTTTTTTTTTAATGAGGAAAGAAGGAACCTCAGCCTTGACTGTGCATAGGACACAGTAATTACACAGTCGAGGTCAGAACCCAGTGACCGTCAGCCTCAGAGGGCCAAGAGCCTCCTGACTTTGGCTTTTCCAGCAGTTTTCTGGGAAGACATGGAGCTGAGTTTCAGCAGGATGGTGGGGAGCTGAGTCTCTGCTGGGTTGGAAGCGACCTCCCTGTTACCCTCCCTGATGAGCGACCACTTCTCAGCAGGCCCCAGAGCCAGCCAGAGCCACCCTCCAACAGCTCCGTGGCAGCTTCTCTCTCTTAGACCCGTTTCTGTATTTTTCGGAAGGAGAAATGGCAAACCTCCTTTTGTATTTCTGAGAGGATAATGAATGCTGGGGTCTGTGCACTATCAGATTAAGGCATTATCTACAGGAGGGCCCTGCTGGGATGGGGGTTCACAGAGCCCTGAGAGGAAGGCCTAACGGAGGGTCAGTGTCAAGGGTTTTAGGTTAACCAAGACCCAGACCAAGGGTCCAAGGTACTTAGGAGCCAGGGAAGCATAAGCACCAAAGAAGTGAAAAGGAAACTTGCCAGTTTAGCGTTATTTGGAAAAATCAGTTGTTATTTTATGGTATAGCATTCTTTTGTTTCTTTTTTAATTGGAGTACAGTTGTTTTTGGAGAAGGCAATGGCACCCCACTCCAGTACTCTTGCCTGGAAAATCCCATGGACAGAGGAGCCCGGTGGGCTGCAGTCCATGGGGTCGCTAAGAGTCGGACACGACGAGCGACTTCCCTTTCACTTTTCACTTTCATGCACTGGAGAAGGAAATGGCAACCCACTCCAGTGTTCTTGCCTGGAGAATCCCAGGGGCGGGGGAGCCTGGTGGGCTGCCGTCTATGGGGTCACACAGAGTCGGACACGACTGACGCGACTTAGCAGCAGCAGCAGCACAGTTGTTTTACAATTTTGTATTAGATTCTTTTTCTGTATCAAAGTGAATCAGCCATACTTACACACATATCCCCTCTCCCTTGGATTTCCTTCCCATTTAGGTCACCACAGAGTCCTGAGTGGACTTCCCTGTCTATGCAGTAGGTTCTCATTAGCTCTCTGCTTTATATTGTAGTGTACATATGTCAATCCCAATCTCCCAGTCCATTCCACCACCCCTTCCCTGCTTGGGGTCCATATGTTTGTTCTTTATGTCTGTATCTCTATTTCTGCTTTGCAAATAAGTTCACCTATAGCGTTTTTCTAGAATCCACATATATGTGTTAATATACAATATTTGTTTTTCTCTTTCTGGCTTGTTTCATTCTGTATGACACACTCTAGTCAATCCATGTCTCTACAAATGGTCCAATTTCATTCTTTTTTTATGGTTAAGTAATATTGCATTCTTATTATTTTGATTTTCATAGGTGGGTGAATGAGTGGGAGCCCACATAACCTTTTTGATGCCAAGGGCCTCTAACCTCTCTCTATGCTACATAGTGGATGCATGTGGTTACTGAGGATGCAAAGTGTGGCTGGTCCAAGTTGAAATGTTCTGTAAGTGTAAAATATATATAGTCCTTCGAACTTAACGTGAAAAATGGAATGTCAGGTATCTCATGAATAACTTTGAAATTGGCTATCAGTTGAAATGATATTTGCGATACAGTATTGAGTTAACTAAAATATATTGTTAAGATTAATTTCACCTGGATTTTAAAATTTGGCTTCTCAAAAATTAAAAATGACCTGTATGTCTCACCATGATGGCTATTGGACAGCATGGCCCTAGAAATTTAAATCCAGCCCTGGCAGGGCTGGTATAGCAATAAGATAAGCACGTGGTCTTACAGATGAGTTTTGCCAATGATACAATTTTCCTTGGACTTACTAATAGAGGTTGGAATTCTAGACCTTTATCCAAATGATAGCTTTTCAAGATGGCTCTAGGTCCAATCACCCCATCCTCGTTTCATAATTTTTTGACTTTGGACAAGTATTTAACCTCTGAGCCTTGGCATTCTCATCTGTTAAGTCATTACAGAACAACCTTACAGGGTTGTTGGGAGGTTACAAAAGATGTGTGTATGTGGTACCCAGTTTAGCACTTGGCACGTAGAAGGGACTCGCCAACAGTCACCAGCACAAGAGTGGTTCCACCTCATGGCCACACCCAAGTGGAGGCAGAAGGAGAACACAGCATGACTTTGATGTTCAGTAGGTGCTGCATCTGTGCTTGGCGAACTAAATTCGTGTGGTAGCTAAGAACTCAGGGATTTATCATAAACCACAGCTGACTCATTCCACACCCACTTAAGCCCCTGTCTCCAGCCCACATCCAGATGTCAGGCCCTCACTCAGGAGGCAGCAGGGAAACACCGGTGAGGCTGGCTAAGACCCTCAGAACTATAAACATCCTGACACTCGCTGGCAAGCATGCCTCCTGACAGCTGTTGTCCAAATATAAGATCAGCCAGCCAGGATGTGAGCAAGGACCAGCTCCTCTCTCCTGAGCTTGCCTCTGATGCCCCCCCCAAACCAAACCACCTGGTTGTCATCCTTCACTTCCAGCCCTCCCACCTCTGATTTGTTCAACAATACTTACTACGTAGAAATCCCTTCTACTACTTCCCTCCACATTGTCTCCAACCCCAGCTCCTTTGGGATTTCAGCGTTTCTTGGGCAAGGTAGGCTATTCTACAGTTGGACAGTTCCTTCTACAGAAGCAAAAGATGTCTTCCTAGAACTTCCACTGTGGATCCCAGGTCTTTCCCCTGGAGTCACACAAAAAGTTTCAATGGCCATCTTCTACCACAATACCCATTCCTAGGAAAGTAACTCTCCACTGATTTACCTCTAAGTAAAATCTAGCACTTGTCTTCATAAAACATTATGCCGAGAGAAAAAAAGCCAGACATAAAAGGCCACATATTGAACCTTCAAGTGTCGAACTTTCCAAGATGCGAACATGCATTCTATCGACGCCAGGTATGAGTGAAATTGCAGCCTGCACTCCAGGCTCCCGCCTTGTCTCCCTCCTGCAGTCAGTATCTCTTCTATCCTATTCACTCGATGCCCCGGTCCCTGTGTGCCGGCTCCTGTACTGTACTATTGTACTTTTCAAAGTACTGCAAGATTAAAATGTTTTTCTTTATTTTTTGTGCTTGTTTTTATGTATTATGTGTGTGAAAAGTATCATAAATGTCTTATAGTACAGTACCGTGTAGCTGATTGTGTTGGCGCCTAGGCTACTTTGTTGGACTTAGGAACAAATTGGACTTATGAATGCACTCTTGGAATGGGACTTGTTTGTATGTAGGGGACTTACTGTAATTCCAGGTGCATGAAATGTCCAGAATCAGTAAATCCATAGAGAGAGAAAGTGAACCAGTGATTTCCTGGACCTGAAGGTGGAGTGGGAACGGCTATGAATACATGTGGGGCTTCTTTTGGTTGATGAAAATGTTCTGAAATTAGAGGTGATGATTACAAAACCCTGTGAATATATGAAACCCCATTAAATTGTACACTGCAAAAGGGTGGATTTTATGATATAGGAATTATATCACAATAAGAAAAAGAAACATTTAATAAAGCAGCTTTTGGATTCAGATGGCTTCTACCAGCCGTGTCTTCTCAGGCCTGACCCCACGCGTGGCCGCTGTGTGGCTGAGGTGGCTTAGTTGTGATGTCTCTAAATTGTTGGCACTTGCAGGCAATGACGGAAATTCGTTCAATCCCAGGGCTCACTGCTTACTGGTGTTGTGTCTTTGGGTATGTTATTTAACTTGTCATGGCCTTTCCCCTTATCTGAAAAATGGACTTTTGTGAGAATAAATTCATGAGATCTTATATATAAAGTGCTTGGCTCAATGCCTAGAATATTAAAAGTTTCCCAATAGGTGTAAGAAAGAAAATTGAGGAAGTTTATCAACTTCGCCCCTCCTTTTCCTCCCAAGCTATTGCCATTACTTCCTTGTTCTCCTGGAACCCTTGATCAACAAACCCGGGATCAACCCCAGTGACTTCCTTGGGTTCCAGAGCCTCTGTGTATGGCCCAGCACTAGGTGCTCTTTCCCTCATCCCACTTTGTTCCTGGGTTTACCTTTCTCCTGATCTCTTGCTTGTTGTTGCTATTTAGCTGCCAAGTCATGTCCGACTCTTTAGCCACCCCATGAACTGTGGCCTGCCAGGCTCCTCTGTCCATGGGATTTCCCAGGCAAGAATACTAGAGTGGGTTCCCATTCCCTTCTCCAGGGGAATCTTCCTGATCCAGAAATTGAATCTGCGTGTCCTCCATTGGCAGGCGGACTCTTTACCAGGACCAACAGGGAAGCCCAAGCTCCCGCTTAGTCTCCCATTCTTGGCCGCACTTAGGCCTGGATGTAAACAGCTGCTCCAGTGTGGCCCCTTGATTCTTGACCTTGGCCACAGTTTTGCCTCCACTTGTTCAGCTTCCAGGTGAAGCTCCAGGTCCCTAATTCAGTTCTCATCAGCCCTGACTCCCCACCACCTCCCATGAAAGACATCAGAGGGTTTAGATGACATTAGGATTGTAGAAACTACACTTCTCATGAAGTTTCCCCCAGCTCAAGTTCAAATTAAATGTCATAATTTTCAATCTCTAGCTATTAGGTTGAATCCTGAAATGTAATAGGATCTGATAACTTTGAGAGCTTTTATAAAGGGAAACTTAAAAACGATCAGCTTAGCTTGGAAAATATTAATACAAGATAAGTGGGAGGTCATCTTCCTGAGACCATGGGAAAGTCAGACGTGAGATCAAGTTTAATCAGCTTCAGGAGTGAATGAGAAAACAAAATATCTTTCATACCCATTCCTTTGCAGGCTTTGTTCAGCTTTTTGGCATCTCGATCGGCATCAAAACGCTGATGGCTGTGGGCATCCAAGCCCTGATGACTTTTCCCTTTGGCCTAGAAGGAAAAATAATTGCAAAGGTGAGTGGACAATTTGTTGTTGTTATTCAGTCATTAAGTTGTGTCTGACTCTTTGGGCATTAAAAATGATATCTGGCTGAAACTGGCAGCTAAAAGGAAGACCAAGCAGACACCCAGATGAGGGAACAGCTGCTGCTGTACACATGAGTACGTGTGGAAATCAGCTGGGGAAGCTCTGGCTGCAGAGAGATGGCTGGTACCTCCTGGAGCCAGCTGGACTCGGATGCCCACAGAGAATGGGCCCCTTTGTTCTCAGGGACAATCAGCCTGGTCAGCTCTGGGAGGAGTGATTTTCTCATCGACTCCTCCTCTGTGTGTCTGTCTCTGAAACAGAGAGTAATACAGTGGGCCAGTGTCTTGGAATGCTGGTTTTTCCCCTTTGCCTTGAGACACAGCCTGTCTAGGGAATAGTTGCTGCCTGCCAGAAACTGAGGATCCTAGGATCTTATTACAGATCCATTTTGTAAGCTGGGCTAAAGCTTTACCATTCACACAATGAGAGACGTACTCTTTAATTTGTCAGAGATAACCCTATGGAACAAAACAGGGGTATTGGTTTTTACTGATCCTTGGGAAGAGAAAGCTCTGTATGTATACTCATCTAATGTTTCCCATATTTTAGTCATTGGCACAGTATATCCACTAAATGTCCACAGCTATCTAGGTCTACATTATTATTATTTGCTTATTATTTTTCTCTCAAGTGACCTAGTTTGTTTTGCTTAAAGTTAGTTTCCAGAAAGAAACTTTGTTAGCACTGAAGTGGAAAACCAGTGTTGCTTGCTTAAACAGAAGGTAAGCATAAAAAAATCAGTGCACCGCTATTAAAAATTTAAAGATGTGAGGTTAATCACAATTATGCAACGAGTAGCTTTGAACACCCCCTGGCTTTTCTCAGCTCTTTATCTCTCCTCAGAGACCTTCTTTAATGACAAGCATCACTTATTTGCCATCCTTCCAGGAAAGTTGGCTTAAGTGTTACTGTCTACACTCCCTGATTCTCCTCTCCCTCCTTTCGTTTCTGTGGGCGCCTATTGGGAATGAGCAGTAAACCACATAAAGCACAGAGGAGGAGTTGCATTCATCTGCTGGCAGCTTTGTCCTTTGAGGACTTCCCCTCCCCTATTCCATGCGGTCGCACTGGGGCTGTCAGTCATGAGGCTTGAGCTCCGTTGTCCTGCCCTTGGGTGGACACGCACTCTGTCACTCAGGCAGTAGTGACTGGTTCCAGAGTGGGGATGTAATCCAAGCAGGATCAGTTAGAATTTTCCCTGCTTTGATATATGGATATTGGGAGAGAGATGTCTCTCCCTGCCGGGTTTGCTAAGCTGACTGAGTGTGAGTGTAGGGTGTGTTGGTGGCCATGTGGTCCACTCCATGAAGGAAGCGTGGGTTCAGTATGGAGCAAAGCAGAGGCAATCAGAGTGGAAATACGGAGACAGAGAGAGAGAATATAACTAGGAACTGGAGGAGGGCTGACTTTTAGGTTTTGGTTAATGGAGAATCGTATAATTTTAGAGCCGAAGGGATATCAGGACCCCCCCCCCCCACCATTGCCTTTTGGAATGTAGTGTATAGCCCATCCCGCCCCCCCATATTTTGACCCCATGTGACGTGAGGGATCTTCGATCCCCAACCAGGGATCGAACCCACACTCCCTGCAGTAGAAGCACCATGTCTTAACCCCTGGACCTTTAGGGAAGTCCTACCTGGCCCATCTTCAAGTTTCTATTCCTGAAACAAGCTGGAGAGGGACTCATATTTGTTGAGCACCTGCCACATGCTAGACGACTCCTTCACTGACAGACCTTTCTTCACAGGGAAGAGTGGGCATTAGTCATCTGATTTACAGAGGAGGAAGCCTGGGTTCACGCGGGTCAGAGCACCTATCTGTGTTCTTGCAGGATGCGTGTGTGCACCAGCTCAATTTGTCTCCTAAAGCCCATGCTCTTGCGTCTCCTGCACCATCCTCTGTGTGCGTGCTCAGTCACTTCAGTTGTATCCAACTCTATGCAATCCTATAGACTGTGACCTTTCAGTCTCCTCTCTCCATGGAATTTTCCAGGCAAGAATACCAGCGTGGGTTGCCATGCCCTCCTCCAGGGGATCTTCCCAACCCAGGGATCAAACCCATGGCATCTCCTGTGTCTTCTGCATCGTGGGCAGATTCTTTACTGCTGAGCCGCCTAGGAAGCCCTGCACCATCCTGCCTCACATCTAATTATGACTGGTACCTTCACATTCAGTGGAGGGATCGTGTGTCCCATTTTCCTTTCCCAATCTTTTGTCAGCTGTAAGAAAACTATCTGGGACTTAGGAAGGCTTGTTGGCAGGACCAGAAATATAATTTGTGGAGCTCAGTGCAAAATGAAAACGTAGGGCTCTTTGTTCAAAAGTGATTGAGAATTTCAAGTGCCATCAAAGCTTTAAACCAAGAGCAGGGCCTTTGTAAGTGTGGGACCCTGTGCAGCTGCACAGGCTGCGCACTGACCAAGCTCACCCTGCTCTTTGATCACATTCTAAAAGGGCTGGTTCTCTGGGTGTGGGAGTGTGGGAAGGAGCAATCTCAAAGAAGTAAATTGTGTCCCTGTTTTTCATCAGGAGTATTATGGGTGGCTCAGGAAGCGAGGTGGAGTTGAACCAGAGCAGCAGAAATCTCCTAGTAAAAGGCTGATTCATAAACAGTTCTGTAGATCACTTTAGCTTCATCCGTGAAAGAATTAAGTGGAACTCTTATTATCTATCCCATTCCCAACTGACAAGTTGAAACAGAGATGGGGGCTCTGTGAATAGTTCTGGTTATGCCTGAGGGTCCTGGCTGAGGAGGGGTGAGGGTGGGGAGGGGTCCAGGTGGGTTTAACGCTTGACCAGCTCTGTGCTGGCAGGCTGCTTTCCCCCCGGGGGAGACTTTTTTCCTCATTGGCACAAAGATGCTGCCAGGGCTTGCAGAAGCCATGAGGAGACTTGTTCAAGATCCCTGGGCCAGGTAACTGCAGGATTGGAGCCAGGGCTTTAACCAGGACTGTCTGGTAGTCAGCTGCGGAATGCCATTCAGTCTCTGTTTTAGTAAGATGGTTCCATGATACAAAAATCATGGAGTTGTAAGAGGGGAGGGATGTGAAAAGGAATCTCTGAACAGGGGCAGTTTGTTTATCCAAGACCAAAAAAGTACAAATAAGTGTCCTTTAGGCCAAAATAGTATTGATGTCCTGGCAAGGTAGGGGGACCATGTGGGGGGAAAGGATGCTAGTGGAGGGTGTGCATTGGGAGAGGGTTGAGCCACGTGTCAGGAATAAAGATGACGTTGAGACTTCATATTTTCCTTTACAACTAATGCAGCGTGTACGTCTCTATCAGATGTACAACTCTCAGCGGGGCAGGATAAAGTAACTGCCCCCTTCTAGGAATGAGTCTTAGCCGTCTTGGTTATCTTTCCTTATCAGTAGAGAATTCCATCTTGTTCCTAGTTGTTTAATCACTCAGTCATGTCGAACTGTAGCCCGCCAGGCTCCTCTGTCCATAGGCCTCTCCAGGCAAGAATACTGGTGTGGGTTGCCATTTCCTTCTCCAGGAGATCTTCCCAACCCAGGGATCGAACCCACGTCTCCTGCATTGGCAGGCAGATTCTAACAGCAGGATATTCGATGTCAGAGGGAAGGAATTGTGTTTTGTGATTTTAAAAAGAAAAAAAGAAAAAGAAAACAGTCTGTTTGGAAGGAATCTTCCCCTTGGCACGGCTGGGACTGCGTCTACAATGGCTGCATTCATCAGCCGTGGCCAGTGTTGATGCAAGGGCTGTCCTTGGCTTGTTCCGATGAGCCGGGTAACAGCCTCTCCGGAATGCACACGGAGCAGACATTCGTCCTCCGTGGTTCATTGTTAATGGGCTGGGCAGCTGACTCTGGGGACTCGGGCCAATTTGCTCATCAGAAGATTTTATTTTGAAACCTGAGGCCACTGAGCAGAACTTCCATACAAAGCAGGTCTGCAGGAATGTGAACCAGACACAAAATGGCAATGCAGGAGACCCCAGGATGGGGATGAAAGGTTGAGTTTGTGAGGACTGAGGCAAACACATGGTTATTCTACCTGCGTTCCACGACAAGGCATCAAAGAGCTGGGGTAACATTCCTTTTTTGTTTTGTTTTTTTAAATAGCATTTGCACTGACACTCAGGAGACACATAAAAAAGACATGATGCTAGATGTTAATAAAAATGATTACAGAGTCTGGGTTTGAGGCCACATAGATTCAAGTTTGAATGTGGCCCTGCCCCTCTGCAGTCCTGTGAACTTGAGCCAATTAAACTCTAAGCCACTATTTCCTCATCTGTAAAATGGGGGCAGTGTCTGCCTTCCGAGATCAGACTTCCTTGAAATAACATTTCCAGTGCCTGATAATTAGACAAGACACAGACATGTCAGTCCTGTCTCTGCTACTTTGGGCAAACTCTTTTTTTTTTTTTTTTTTGTCTTGTAGTGATAGTTAGGCTTTCAATTCTGTGTATTTTGACTTGGCAAATTTGGAAGGTATACACATATTTTCTAAACTTGAAATTATGAGATTCTATTACCTATCTATTCATCCATCTATCATCTATCTATTATCTAGCTATCTATTCACCCATCCATCTATAATATATCTTGCAATGCCCCAGAAGATATCATGTTTATAATAAGTAGCCACTGAGGATATGTTAATGGGCTTACCCTGCTGCTAAGTCGCTTCAGTCATGTCCGACTCTGTGTGACCCCAGAAATGACAGCCCACCAGGCTCCCCCGTCCCTGGGATTCTCCAGGCAAGAACACTGGAGTGGGTTGCCATTTCCTTCTCCAGTGCATGAAAGTGAAAAGTGAAAGGGAAGTCACTCAGTTGTGTCCGACTCTTAGCAACCCCATGGACTGCAGCCTACCAGGCTCCTCCGTCCATGGGATTTTCCAGGCAAGAGTACTGGAGTGGGGTGCCATTGCCTTCTCTGGGCTTACCCTGCTCAGTGGTAAAAAATCCTCCTGCAATACAGGAGACATGAGTTGACCCCTGGGTTGGAAAGATCCCCTGGAGGAGGGCATGAAACCCATTCCAGCATTCTTGCCTGGAGAACCCCATGGACAGAGGAGCCTGGTGGGCTGCAGTCCATGAGGTCGCAAAGAGTTGGACAAAACTGAAATGACTTAGCACACATGTACAGGGATATAAAAGTCAACTTTAATAGTCAACTATAATAGTCAAGCTTTCTAGTCAGACTGGATTTGAATCCCATGGGGACTGCTTATTTCCTCTGCGACCTTGGGCAAGTTTGAGAAACTCTGTGCTGTGGCTTCCTCACGGCAAAATGCAGATAATATCGCCTATCTCGTAGGTCTCCTGTGAGAGTTCAAATAAGTCAGTCATGCAAAGCATCTGAAAGGAAGCCTAGCAGAAGGCATGTATTCAATAAATGGAAAAAATATTTGTTGAAGGCAGATCAGCCATGACCTTTCTAGAATATTCTAAGCCTTTCCTGCTTGAGGGGTTTTCACCTTGTAAATGGCTCTCTAAAGATCAGTTTTTCACTCATGACCTGCGGCGTGGCTCCAGAGTTCTAAGCATGCACTTCACTGGGGGCAGTAAGGTGGTTAAAAATTCAGGCTGTGTGGAGTCCAGATGATCTGCGCTGACACCACAACCATATTCTGGCCAGCATGACAGTTTGCACCCACTGGGTGTGGGGGTCCCATTGAGCTACAAGGCTGGTGCAGAGCCAACCATCACACTGCTCAGTCCAGGCTCAAAATGAAGCAAATACTTCTAACACTACAGAGACCACTGCCTGGTACATGATTCCTCTGAGAGATTTTTGTTTTTTTCTTTCTTGTCTACGTATCATCTTTCTGTGTTTTCATGTCCTTGCATCTCAAACAGGGACACCGAGGATCCATTTTTCTGGAGGAAGGATGCAAAGAAAGTAAATCGATTCTAGGAGCCTAGGAAGCAGTGCCACCAGGGCAGAAAAAATGTTGAAAACATCACTCTGAAATGACTCAGGTTTAGCACATTGATTTCCCAGGAGGAAAGGTAGCTCTCTACTGAGTTCTGACATCTTTATCAAGTTTTGATATCTATTGAGTTTCGATACCCCCAGCCAGAAGGATGGAGGGGAGGAACAGACACCCAAAGGCTTCTGACTCCGTGCAGTTCAAGCAAAGCTTAACTCTTATGATCAAGAGGGAATATTTTACGAAATCTTCCTCCAGCTCCCAGCAACTCTGGCGATGGAGTGTGTTAAAACAAAGGATATGGTTTGCAAATTCGTTGCTCTATGCATTCTATCATAACTAAGATTTTCCAGATAGGTCACCCAGCCCGAATACACTCATATTTAAATACACTCCTACTCATCAGTAGGAATAACCTGCTTAGGTGACCTGATCTTCTATTTGGTTAACATCAAGACTGGAAAATAATAATACACTGTCTCGTGAGAGACAAGTGAATTCATTGAAAAGCAATGCCCTGCAGGCAAATTAGACTATCCTCTAGCAGTTCCTCCCCTTTCACCTGCTTTCTTGCCTCCCTTCTGTTTTTCCTTTTCCTTCTTCCCCTTTCTCCTTCCTCCTCCTATTTTTCTTCCCTCCTCTTCCTTCAACAAACAAGCATTGAAGATCTGTTACATGGCAAGCACTACCCCAGGTGAGGGGGACTCAGTGGGTCTATTAATTGTAATCCCTGTCCTCAAGGAAATAAACACAGAAATAGATCAATGACCATTGCGTTATGATATAGTAAGCACTTTGGCTGCAAACAGCTGAGAAGAGAAAGAGGAATTTCTATAGAGAAGTTGACATTTGTGCTGGCTCTTCAAAGATGAACAGGAGTTCAGCCAATTCAATTCAGTCGCTCAGTCGCTCAGACTCTTTGCGACCCCATGAATTGCAGCACGCCAGGCCTCCCTGTCCATCACCAACTCCCAGAGTTCACTCAAACTCACGTCCATCGAGTTGGTGATGCCATCCAGCCATCTCATCCTCTCTCATCCCCTTCTCCTCCTGCCCCCAATCCCTCTCAGTATCAGGGTCTTTTCCAATGAGTCAACTCTTCGCATGAGGTGGCCAAAGTACTGGAATTTCAGCTTTAGCATCATTCCTTCCAAAGAACACCTAGGACTGATCTCCTTTAGAATGGACTGGTTGGATCTCCTTGCAGTCCAAGAGACTCTAAAGAGTCTTTTCCAACACCACAGTTCAAAAGCATCAATTCTTTGGCACTCAGCTTTCTTCACAGTCCAACTATCACATCCATACATGACCACAGGAAAAACCATAGCCTTGACTAGATGGACCTTTATTGGCAAAGTAACGTCTCTGGTTTTGAATAGGAGTTAGGCAAGCGCAAAAAAGGGGGAAGAGGAAGGGTGGAAATGGAAAAAAAGGGACAGTCCAGGGAGAAACTATAGCATGGTGCTTCCTGGGTGTGTGTGCATGCAAGTTTACTGTGACCTGTGACAGCGCTGCTGCAGAACAAGCATGATCTGAATGTGACATAAAGACAAAATGTGAACTTGGGAGTCAGTCCCACTGTGTTCAGTTACTCTTTGCCCCTTGCTGGTTGTAGGCCTGCAAGCAAGCTGACCCATCTGTCCGAGCCTTTGTTGTCTCATCTTCACAGCGGGGCGGCACCAGCTCGCCGCAGCATGCGCTTTAGCTGTGGTCGTGCTCAGGGTGCAGTCGCACCATGCCAGGTTACAATCAGCACACGGACGGTGGCACGTAGGAGGTGGGATGCTGGGTGACAGAAGGAGGTAAGGGTCATTTGTAAACTCGGAAACATTACCGAAAGGGAATGGGAGTGGCATTTGGATTGTTTGCTCTTTACAGCGCTGGTCTCCAGAAGCCTTCGCTGTCTGCAGTCTGCTGGGTAAATATTTAAAAGTGGTTGCTTGGTATCCAGACTCTGAGACAGGAAGTCTCCGAGGCAGAGCTGGGGAGCAGAGGGCAGAGGGCTCACTGTACACCGATCTGAAGAGGCCTGCTGTGTGAGCTGACGTGGAATCAGGAGGGGATGGGGAAGACTAGGGGCGGGATTAGAGCTAAGCAATGGCCTGGGCTTATTAAACAGGAGCGAATAAAGCCTGGGCTAGGGAGACCCTCAGACACACCTGCACTCTCCTCAGCAATAGCAAGACCATTGCCATGCTGGTTTATGGTACCTTGAGTGAATGTTGGCCATTTGGGCTAAACTTGCCTTGTATAGAGTTGGGGCAACTGAGGTTCACTTTGGGTCAGAAACTTCTTTCTGATCACATAGCTAACCACCCCACCCCACACCCCGCTTCAGGATATCTGCCTTTGAACCTGGTGTGATGCTGGTTCTCTCTTTATCCTTTCAAGTCTCTGTTTTCCCATCTGCAAGATGGTAATAATAGTATCTCTCTCTTGTGGGTTGTTATAAGGATATGGGTCAAAAGTGCTCAGCAGGATACTCGGCATGTGGTAAGGGCTCAGGGTTATTTTTAGCACTTCCTTCTATCTTGACCTGATTCCTGCTGTGTTGAACAAGCCCCTGACATGGTGCCTTGTATGCCAGCTTTAAAATAGCTCATTACATAATTTTGTCCAGAAACCATTTTGTACTTGTAGTTAAGTAGTAACAGGAGTTAAGAGTTTAAGAGAAATTTATGGGAGAAACACTTCAAATTGAGAATGACAGCTGAATATAACACATTTACTACATGCCCAGCACAGATCCAAACAATTGACGTATACTCACTCAATCTTCACAATAACCCTATGAAGTAAGTATTGTTACCTCCTATTTTGCAGATGAGGAAACCAGAGCACAGAGAGGTTAATTAATTGCCTGAGGTCACACAGCTAGTAAGTGATGGAATTCAAACCTACACAGTCTGGATCCAGAAACTCTACTGTTGACTTCTCATCAACCAATTTTTTGTCCCTGTCAAAATTGTTTATTTAAAAAAAATTTAATGGTAGAAAAGCTCATTTCAACTCTTAAAATGCTAGTTTTTAAAATAGAAACATCAGTGGAAACCTGTGACTGGTCTGCTGACCAGGGACGCTGAGGGCCATGTGCATGGCCATGGGGTCAGTAAATGTTCCTGATGATGAGTCAATAGGAAATGAAATGAAAAATAAAGGCCAATTATCACTATTTGCAAGGCAAAAGGGAAAGCCTCTCCCAGGGCAAAGTGTGCGTGCAGGGCAGACGTTATTGTCAAACTCTGCTCCCAATATTCCTTCTGAGTCAAATGAAATTGTATTTTCAGCTTCTTTCTGTAGAATGGGACCAATACCTACCATACCCAGCAGAATCTCAGGAAGATAAAATAAGAGGAATGGTGTTCACAGTGACAAAGTGAATATTATTCACCATAGCCAGGATTTAGAAACAGCCTATGGGGCTTCCCTGGTGGCTCCGCTGGTAAAGAATGTGCCTGCAGTGCAGGAGACCCAGTTCAATCCCTGGGTTGGGAAGATCCCATGAAGAAGGAAATGGCAACCCACTCCAGTATTCTTGCCTGGAGAATTCCATGGACAGAGGAACCTGGCATGCTACAATGCATAGAACTGCAAAGAGTCAGACATTACTGAACAACTAACACTTTCACTTTTCATGTGTCTGTCAATGGATGAATAGATAAAGAAGATGTGGCAGATAGCTAGCTACCTAGCTAGATAAATAGATAAAAAAACTTGAGATATTATGTCAAATATATATATATATATTATATATATATAATGGAATATTATTCAACCATGAGAAAGAAGGAAATCCTGTTATTTCCAACAACTTGGATGGATCTTGAGGGCATTATACTAAGTGAAATAAATCAGAGAAAGACAAATACTATATGATATCACTTATATGTGGAATCTAAAAAAGCTGGTAGAAACAAACACTGGAATGGTGGTACCAGGAACCAGGGGAAAAGGAATGAGTTTAGCTAAAGTGTACAAACTCGCAGTTGTAAGATGAATAAGTTCTGGGGATCTAATGTATAGCATAGTGGTTATAGTTAAATAATACTGTATTATATACTTGAAAGCTGCCAAGAAGGTATCTTAAATGTCCTCACCACAAAAAAGAAATGGTAACTACATGCCATGCTGCAGGTGTTAGCTAATGCTATGCTGGTAATCATTTTGCAATATGTAAGTGTATCAAGTCAACACATGTGTACACTTTAAACTTACATAATGTCATACATCAGTTTATTTCAATAAAGCTGGAGGGACTTCCCTGGGGGTCCCGTGATTAAGACTTGTGCTTCCACTGCAGGGAACACAGGTTCAGTTCCCAATTGGGGAACTAACATCCCACATGCCACTATGGTATAGACATAAATAAATAAATAGCAAAGATTATGTTTAAAAAAAAAAAAACTGGGGAAAAAAGAGAACATGTGAGGACTGGGGAGAACGCTTTCATTACAGTGATCAGAGTTGGCCAGGGAGGGACTGACTTTTCCGACCTGCTCCAATAGGCTCTTGGGACTCTTCCTCCTCTCCCCATCTCATTCCAAGTCTTCCAGTTACCCCTTTTCCTGCTACTAAGACATCTTGCCATAGGGATCATCGTTCGAGGACCACAGTGTGCCAGGGAACTGAATTTTAGCGGAGGCATTGTGAAGACTGAGAAGGCATGAGGCCAGCCACAGGACCAGTTTCTGATGTTTGCCCCCTTGGGGTGACTGCTTACCAGCCTGATGAACTGTCAAACATTCTCACAGGTAAAAGGTCACTTCTCTCTGCCTGACAGAATCTGTGCAAAAACGACTGCTGGTTTGTCTTACTAGCCAGGGGCCTGTCCATGTGAGGCAGGGGAAGCAGAGGGCGGATGCTGTGATGGATGGATTCCTCCATGTCCTGCCTGAGTCTGCAGAGGGCCAGCAGAGCTTAGAAACTGACAGCATGGAGCCTCGTGTCCCCTTGTTTTTAAATACCTGGTTGCCCACCGTTGGTTCTATGGGCAACGGAGGAGAATGGATCTACTTAAGGAAATTTACTGAAGCCTCATCTTCTCTCTGAAACTGTCCTGACCCTCCTGGAAAGAAATGAGGATTTTCTGCCAGTGGTGGGCTGGCGCTGAGGCAAACAACCGTTTGACTGCCCAAGAATGGAGGGTTTCCTGGGAAATCCTGGGTTTTCAGTGCTAACACTGAGACAGTCCAGGTGAACCAGGATAGGTGGTCACCCTAGCTGAAACTGACTGTGCAAGTTGGCAATAGCCAGCATGCACACACACAAATGACTGAGTCCTATTAAATCTGAATCATTAAGATATATGTATATAGTAGGTATGGGCTTCCCAGGTGGCTCAGTGGTAAAGAATCTGCCTGCCAATACATAGGAAACGTGGGTTTTATCTCTGGGTTGGGAAAGAGCCCCTAGAGAAAGAAATGGCAATACACTCCAGTATCGTTGCCTAGATAATCCCATGGACAGATGAGCCTGGCAGGTTGCAGTCCATGGAGTTGCAGAGTCAGACAGGACTAAGTGACTGAGCATGCATGCAGATATACAAGGTATAGGTATTTTAAAAACTCTCCAGATAATTCTAATGTGTAACCAAGGGTAAAAACCACTGGTGTCTTAAAAATTAAGACATTTCCAACTGATATTTCCATGAATGAGAAAGCTTTAAAAATATATACACTGAGTGTTTGTACAAGAAAGAAATCCTAGACTTTATCCAGGGTGTAAAAGATAAAGGGAAGAGTTTTACCAGAGATTCTTAGGGTAGAAATTCAACCAAGGGTTTTTCAAAGTAGATAACATGGAACGCTGAAGATATTAAAACCCACTGGATTTCCAACTGGGAGAGGAGTTCCTTTTAAAATTCTCTCTAGATTCTTGTGAATAGCCAGTCTTTGTCTGGTAACAGTATGTTTTTCACACTTTTCCAGTCCAGGAGCTGGCAAACTATAGATGGGGGCCAAATCCAGTCCATTACCTGTTTTTGTAAAGAAAGTTTTTATTTATTTAACATAACCAGCATGGGGCATAACCAACCCACTCATACCCATTTGGTCAATGACTGCTCCCACACTACAATAGCAGAATTGAGTAGCTGCAACAAAGGTTGTAAGGCTTCCCTGGTGGTTCAGTGGTAAAGAAATGGCCTGTCATGCAGGAGACACAGGTTCAATCCCTGGGTGGGGAAGATCCCCTGAAGAAGGAAACAGCAACAGTATTCTTGCCTGGGAAATCCCATGGACAGAGGAGCCTGGTGGTCTATAGCCCATGGTGTGGGCCGGGCACGACTTAGCGACTAAACCACTACCAACAACAAAGATTATGTGGCCCAGAAAGCCTCAGATAGTTACTTTGCAAACACCTTCTCTATTTTATGCAAACAATTGTTTTTTATCAGAAAACGAATGACAGAATCTGAGCCTTTGGCTGGCAATAGTATTTAGTTTGAGTTTAATACACTCTTCTCCCTTTTTATGTTTATGTCAAGTGATACTAGTTTCCCATTTACGGTATTAATACAAGGTTTCTTTTTAAGATAAATTTGTGTCAAAAAGATGAGTGGATTTAAAGAAAATAGAACTATTAATAAAACATGTGGCACAAGTATTTGGAAACATTCCAAAAGATCACACTTAAGTGTGAAGTCTGGGAAACATTGTTCAAAGTATCCAATCACCTCATTTTACAGATACACTGAAGCTTGGTGGTGAAGTCATCTGCCCAGAGTCACTTACTCCATTATAGAAAAAAACTGGATTCCTATCTCCAAGGACAATGTTCTTTTACCCCTAACTGGCCACTCATTTGTACTTTGAAACCAGTTAGCATGAATGCAAAGTATTGTACTATTTAAAGTCGATGAATTTAGAGCTAGATACTGTCCTGGTGACGTTTCCACAGATACATTTAGTAGACACTGAGAGGCAATTTGAAACACAACAGAGGGGTCATTCACCTCTTTAAACATGAATCTTGGGTGATCAGTGGCATATTGTTTCATTAAGCCGATTGCTTCTTGGCCATGGTTTCCTTGAAACAATAAGTTTGATTAAATGTCTTGCTTTTTTTGGTTTTAAATCAAAATCCACTTAAATGCTTGTCAGAACAAAAAGTTTAACTATTAAATAGAAAAAAAAAACACATATAATAGTGTACTCTGTTGGGCATATTTCAGCACAGTTTCAATCTTACAAGAATATTTGGTAATTTTTGCCATGCAACTATTCCTCTGTTTTAATTAGGACTTACAATGGTCACATTGACTAATAGCAAAGCTGATTCCTCTGTTCTTAGATCCTCTTTCCACTTGAATCAGCTTTAGAAGTCTATTAGCCAAAGATGTAGACCAGATAGCTAGGAAAGCGCGTTAGGAAACCTTTGAAGGGTGCTGAGAACCAGGGAGCTCTTTGTTTCTATTGATTTGTCCTTTCAAAGATGGAGTTTTTAAAGTGACAGGTGTGACTATTAAAGATTTGGCCATCACTCTGTTAGTGTTAGTCTCAGTCGTGTCTGACTCTTTGTGACACCATGGACTGTAACCCACCAGGCTTCTCTGTCCATGGAATTCTCCAGGCAAGAATACTGGAGTGCATAGCCATTCCCTTCTCTGGGGGATATTCCCGACCCAGGGATTGAAGCCAGGTCTCCTGCATTGCAGGCAGATTCTTTACCATCTTTACCATCTGAGCCACTAGGGAAGCCATCACTCTGAATGAGTACAAATATTTGCAAGACTGGGCAAATAAGGCTGAAAATAGAAAAAGCATCCCCTTGGATCAGATCTCAAAATTAAATACTTACATAGGCTGTGTGTTCTGAAAAGTAAGTGAAACTTTTTAGATTTAAAAAGTGATCTTTCTCTTAAATTTGGGGTTTCTATAATTTAAATTTTATAGATTGGCATTTTAAGAACATTTAAAGAAGATTGGCATTGTTAGGTCATTTTCCAGAAAGACACAATTTCTTAGGCTATGCTGTTTGGGTTATACATCTCAGTGTGGTATTTACCGTCAAAGGTGACTATGAGGTTGAGACTTGACCTTGCTGCTGCTGCTGCTAAGTCACTTCAGTCGTGTCCGACTCTGTGCGACCCCATAGACGGCAGCCCACCAGGCTCCCCCGTCCCTGGGATTCTCCAGGCAAGAACACTGGAGTGGGTTGCCATTTCCTTCTCCAATGCATGAAAGTGAAAAGTGAAAGGGAAGTCCCTCAGTCGTGCCCGACTCTTCGCGACCCCATGGACTGCAGCCCACCAGGCTCCACCGTCCATGGGATTTTCCAGGCAAGAGTACTGGAGTGGGGTGCCATTGCCTTCTCCGAGACTTGACCTTAAGGAGATGTGAACTTAAGACTCATCAAGGTGGTGTGTGCCATTGTTTTCAAAGGTACTAGCAATACACTCAGAAACACAAACAATGTGAGAAGCTTACCACACCCTGTCTCTGGTCTTGAAAGCCTTGTTTTTCAGGAGTTTTAAATCCAAATCCACTTTGATGCTTGTCAGAGCAAAAAGTTAAACTATTATTAATAAATAGAAAAAAATGCATTGCAATGTACTCCATTGGGTATATTTAAGCACAGTTTCCATCTTATAAGAATATTTAGTAATTTCACCATGTAGCTATGCCTCCATTTTAACTAGGACTGGCCAGGGTCACACTGACCAGTAGCAAAGCTGATTCCTGCGTTCAGGGGGAGATTGATTGGGGCAAGTCTTTGAGGGGGCTCCACCCAGAGGAGAGGTGAGCAAACTGACTCCTGATTATTTCAGACAGTGTCTTTCCAGATGAGCAGTGTTCATCTAGGGAGGAAAACCAGTAGCTCGGCAGTCTTGTTCCTGGGTATTTCTGCAGGGAAGCTCTTTGCATTCTGGCTATCAGAACTTAATTAATGAGCTAAGGACCTTTGGGGTAGGGGGGACCACTGCCTCTCGACTGCTGAGGTCATCAACAGGAGGACAAGGGTCAAGGTTCAAGATGAGTTGGCTTTTGCCCTGTGATAAGAGGGGCAATCAGTGGGAGTGAGAGCCTGGGCCAGAGGGGCAGGAAGGCATGATTGCTGGTGGAATCTCAGCCAGATAAGGACATTATCGGGACTTCTCCTGTCCAGTAGCCTTGCTTTCCCATTTAAGGTCTGTGCCTCGTGAAGTGGATCTCAGCCGACAAGGAGTGATTTTGCCCCTCTAGGGACACTGGGCAAAGTCTAGAGAGTTTTTGGTCGTCACAAATAGGGGAGTGTTGGTGGTATCCAGTCACGCAGGCCAAGGGACTCTAATAAAAATCCTACAGGGCACACAGCAAGCCCCCGCAGCAAAGAATTACCTGGTTCCAAGTGTCAGTAGTGCTAAAGTCTGATCTGTGAAGGGTCTACAGCCCTGATTGCATGGCTGTGACAGTTCCATCAAAATGTCACCTGAAGGTGTTGAGAAGGCCAAGCTTCTGGTGGTAAATGACACCTAGGTAACAAGGTCCCCAGTCACAAAGAGGGCATTGCTGTGGTTACTTAAAAGAGGGGATTAGAAGTGGACCATGGGGTCTTTCTCTCTTTGATTTTCTTTCAAAGGAACCCAGATGACACATCTGAAAGATGAGTACTGGGTTAAGGTAACTAGGAGGAAGAGTTCAAGTTAAAGTTGGTCCCAAGGTAAAAGCTTGTTATCCCACCTGCTTCTTTGTCTGAATCACAGCCCCAGTTGGCAGCTCCTTTGGGAGGCCCTTCAGTACTGTGTTGGGCTGGACAACCCCGAATTTCTACTAGAGGCAGAACACGATCAGTGCCTCAAAACCAGATTTTGTGTCCTGGGGGAAATGTCTGCTTTGAGGTTGTCCACAGATTGTTTGGGGATTTAGAGGCCTCTAAAGAGTGTTAAAACCTTCAGATAGTCAATGACTGCTGTATTGCCTTAACAAAAGTGCACTTGGAGGATAAAGTGGTGATGGGGAGATGATGGCTATTCCTCAACTATGAAAGGAGACATGCCTTCAAGAGTGATGAAAAATGAAGCACTTTCCCCATTAGAAAAGAATTGTCCATGTCTTTTTTCTATTGCCAAAGACTTTTTTTCCCCCTTCCAATTCAGTGAGCATTATAAACTTGGGATTCATTGCTTGCAGGAAAAAAGGAAGCAAGTATACTCTGGGATCCTCTGCAGTCAATGATAAGTGGGCAGATGGAATTGAAAATTGAAAATATCAGGGGCTGAGCTGAGCCATTGCAGCATTGAATAGTGCTGTGTATTGGGGCATAACCAACATTTTGTGAACAAGTTCAGATTTGCTGAAGAGGAAACAAGGTGAAAGAGGGAAATTTGCTTTAAGCGGATTTTTGTCTCCTCTGGAATCAAAACAACGAATGCTATTCTTTCCCCTGGTAAGAGAGTTGAACTATGCATTGGGTCTAAACTTCTTAATTATTTCTCTAAAATTCTTTAAATCATTTTTGTCTTCCTTTTCATTCCCACCATAATCCAAACCTACATCCCCAGAAGGGTGATTTATTCTACTGCCTTCCCATCTGATCTTCAAATCTTCATTCTCTTTCTATTTCAATAGTAGTCATATTTGTAGTCATAATAATATTAATAAAAAACTATAGTTGGGGGTGGGAGGGAGGCTCTAGAGGGAGAGGATATATGTATATAGATAGCTGATTCCCTTTGTTGTGCAGCAGAAACAACATTGTAAAGCAACACAAGGTTGTAAGGCATGTATACTCCAATACAAAATAAAATAATAAAACTATGACTCTACACTTAAAAACAAAGAGCCAGTAGTTATAAGAAAGTAATACTGACAAAGCAATGCCACCCATCCCTAAGAATAGGTAAGGCCAACCTTGGCTAACATGATAGTCCGGGAAATAGGTACATACCCAAGTCAATCAGAATTGTCCTTGGCACTGTATGTATGGCTGCTTAGAGAAAACTCTTTTCCTTAGGGTAGTTAATCTGGAGCTATGTGAGGCTGTGGAATTCTCTGTGGTGCCTGAACTGGCCAGGTCTCCCCCTCATCAACTCCTTTGCCTTCCCCAGTATTCAAAAGGCAAGGTTCATTTTCGATAGGAGAGAATGAGGCCAAGACATAGAAAGAAGGAGAGAGTGTGAGAGAGAGAGGAGAGGGAAAGAACACTTACTGACAGGATGATTCCCCAGCGTTCGGGATGAATCGTGATCCATCACCGTGCTCTTCATCTTTGTCAGTCATTGGTCTTGCAGTGGGCTTTTGACCAATTCTGGCCAAAGTGATACAAAGGGATGTCTGCCTGGGGTTTCCCAGAAGATTATCCTCACTGACAGGGGACTGTTTACAGAAGAGAAACCCACTTTTTCTCTACCCCTTTCCTTCTTGCCTGTGACTCTATCCTGTGAGATTGCAAACCTGAACACGCACGTGGCCATTCTCTTGCATCCATGAGTGGAGATGTTGCCAGTACCTCGGGGGTGGCAGAACAGAAAGGCAGGGGTACCCTGAGTCCGTAGTGATGGGACTGAACTGCTGAACCAGCCCTGAAGTTCCCTGCATTCAGGCTTTCTGTCAGAGTTAATAACTTAAGGTCTTTGTTATTGAAGCCACTGTCAGTCCAGTAGTTTGTGAACAAATACATACTCACTTAAAAACAAAACAAAAAAACCCCCAGAATTTATACTTACAAACCACCTCAACCCCAGACTTCTCTCTTGAGTTTCAGATTCAGCTATGTTAGGTGTAATACCCAGATATTTCAAACCCAACAGATCCCCAAACCAAATTCATCCTTTCACCTTGCAGACTTGTCCTCACTCTCAGGGTGCGCCACCATCATTCTGCATTCACAGCCAGGTAGCTGGGAGGCTCCGTGGAGTCTTTCTTGTCCCCCACCTCCCATATCTTGTCAGTTAGCAAGTTATGTCCATTTGACCCTCCCATCTGTCATTTTCTCTCCAATCCCATTGTCACTGTTTCAGTTCAGGGCAGGGGTTCATCATCTTTCTCCAGGGCCACTGTCTTTCAGGGGCTTTACTTGCCTTTGGTCATGTTTCTCTCCACACCTTTCTCCACCAGCTTCCAGCATGGTCCATCCAAAATGCCCACCTTGTCATCCCCTTGTCTGAGATCGACTGGGGCTTCTCTGTTGCCTAAGAGAGTAGTTCTCCAGGTGTGGTGCCTAGACAGCAGTGTCAGCATCACCAGGGAACTTGTCAGAAATGCAGATTCTCCGGCTCCACTATACAGCGTCTACTGAATCACACTCTCTGCAGATGGGGCCCAGCTCTCTGTTTAAATAAGTCTTCCAAAGGAATCTGCTATGCAAAGTTTGAAAACCACTACTAGCTTAAGGCAATGAAACCCAATTTCCTTGGAGTAGTGGGTTGACCAGTGCCCCTGAATTCATGTCAGAACCTCAGAATGTGACCGTATTTGGAAATTGAACCTTTGCAGATATAATTAGTTAAGGAGTTTTAGATGAGCTCAGATGGAGGGAGGGTCCTAAATCCAGTGATTGGTATCCTCATAAGAAGAGGAGACTCACGTTTGATCCCTGATCCAGGAAAATCCCACGTGTCACCACAGCTACTGAGCCTGTGCTCCAGAGCCCAGGAGCCACAGCTACTGAGCCTGTGCTCCAGAGCCCAGGAGCCACAGCTCCTGAAGCCTGTGCCCTAAAGCCTGTGCTCCACACTAGAGAAGCCACTGCAGTGAGAAGCCTATGCACTGCAACTAGAGAGTAGCCCCTACTCTCTGCAAGTAGAGGAAACCCCAGCAGCAAGACCCAGCACAAACATAAATAAATAAATGTAGTGGAAAAAATAAGAAATCGTAATGAATTGATGAATTCATTCACATTTGCTGTGCGCCAGGTATTGTGTTGGTACTGGGGATGCTAAGACGAATGAGACATAGTCCAACCCCCAGGGCAGTTGGAGCCGTCAGTCCAGTTCTGTCCAGTGATGTATAAAGAATTCCAGAATCACCTGGGAGAGAAGTGATGGCATTATACACGGAATATTATGGAAGCACTACAGAAAAGCATCTATTCCAGTGTGGGGATGAGGATAGAAGGAGAAAGCTCAGAGATGGGGTAGAGACACATGAAGTGATAATCCAGTTCCATAGTTGTAGACATCCCTGTTGATTAGCTTCTAGTTAGTGTAATAGGAGCTCAAGACATAGTGTGAAGAGTTTCTACCCAAACCCTAATTCATGTTCACCTCTTATTCAGTTCAGTTAAGTTCAGTGGCACAGTCGTGTCCGACTCTTTGCCACCCCATGAACTGCAGCACGCCAGGCCTCCCTGTCCATCATCAACTCCCAGAGTTCACTCAAACTCAAGTCCATTGAGTCGGTGATGCCATCCAGCCATCTCATCCTCTGTCATCCCCTTCTCCTCCTGCCCCCAATCCCTCCCAGCATCAGAGTCTTTTCCAGTGAGTCAACTCTTAGCATCAGGTGGCCAAAGTACTGGAGTTTCAGCTTTAGCATCATTCCTTCCAAAGAACACCCAGGACTAATCTCCTTTAGAATGGACTGGTTGGATCTCCTTGCAGTCCAAGGGACTCTCAAGAGTCTTCTCCAACACCACAGTTCAAAAGCATCAATTCTTCAGTGCTCAGCTTTCTTCACAGTCCAACTCTCACATCCATACATGACCACAGGAAAAACCATAGCCTTGACTAGACGGACTTTTGTTGGCAAAGTAATGTCTCTGCTTTTCAATATGCTATCTAGCTTGGTCATAACTTTCTTTCCAAGGAGTAAGCGTCTTTTAATTTTATGGCTGCAATCACCATCTGCAGTGATTTTGGAGCCCCCAAAAATAAAGTCTGACACTGTTTCCCCATCTATTTGCCATGAAGTGATGGGACCGGATGCCATGATCTTTGTTTTCTGAATGTTGAGCTTTAAGCCAACTTTTTCACTCTCCTCTTTCACTTTCATCAAGAGGCTTTTGAGTTCCTCTTCACTTTCTGCCATAAGGGTGGTATCACCTGCATATCTGAGGTTATTGATATTTCTCCCAGCAATCTTGATTCCAGCTTGTGCTTCTTCCAGCCCAGCGTTTCTCATGATGTACTCTGCATATATGTTAAATAAGCAGGGTGACAAGATACAGCCTTGATGTACTCCTTTTCCTATTTGGAACCAGTCTGTTGTTCCATGTCCAGTTCTAACTGTTGCATCCTGACCTGCATATAGGTTTCTCAAGAGGCAGGTCAGATGGTCTGGTATTCCCATCTCTTTTAGAATTTTGCACAGTTTGCTGTGATTCACAGAGTCAAAGGCTTTGGCATAGTCAATAAAGCAGAAATAGATGTTTTTCTGGAACTCTCTTGCTTTTTCCATGATCCAGCGGATGTTGGCAATTTGATCTGTGGTTCCTCTGCCTTTTCTAAAACCAGCTTGAACATCTGGAAGTTCACAGTTCACGTATTGCTGAAGCCTGGCTTGGAGAATTTTGAGCATTACTTTACTAGCATGTGAGATGAGTGCAATTGTGCAGTAGTTCGAGCATTCTTTGGCATTGCCTTTCTTTGGGATTGGAATGAAAACTGACCTTTTCCAGTCCTGTAGCCACTGCTGAGTTTTCCAGATTTGCTGGCATATTGAGTACTTTCAATATGCCACAGCACTTTCACAGCATCATCTTTCAGGATTTGAAATAGCTCAACTAGAATTCCTCTTATTAGATATATTAATATACTAATATACTAATAATACCTCTTATTAGATATATTAATACAACCTCAGACAAATAACCTAACTTCTCTTTGCTTCACTTTCCACAATTTAAAAGAGGACTAATAATAATAGCACCTTACTATTAGAATTGCTGTGAGGACTGACACTTGTATATATGGAGTGCTTTGTAAAGGGCTCAAATTTCGTGGGCCACTGTGCTCAAAGCTATTCACTGTCTCACAACAACTTAAAAAATGTCTGTTGTCATTACCATCATCATTTCAAAAGGCCCTTTTAAACCTCCAGTGATGTCCATTATTGCTGGGCGTTGGGGTCATGTTGCTGTGCTGTAGAGTAGAGATGTTTGGCTGTGTTGGGATGTGCTCAAATCCATCCTGTACTCAAAGTGCCCCAGGCTCCTACACCTTCAGAGTTCCTGGGTCAAGTTTGTCCTGGGTCAAGTTTTCAGTTACATGTTCTTCCTTCTGTCAGTGTATTTGTCCTTGCCAGTCTTTATCCCGCACCTCTTTTAAATGACTGCTTTTAATCTATTATAGCCAAATACACCTCCAAAGCCAAGATTGTGTAATTTTGCCTAAAACGTAGTTAAACTTCATGTGGGCGAGTTGTCATTAAATAAAGCTTGCTTTAGTGCATGTCATGTTTTGATGGCAGAGGCCATTTTTATTTCCTCTTCCGTATGGTGATGATCTAAAGGACTAACTTTGCAGGACAAAAGTTTTCCTGATAGGAGAGATATTCCTGCATAGTCTAGGCTGGTTTCTATTTGGGGGTCACTGTGATTCTTTGAGTTTTGGGATCACAGTGTAAAGCACTCTTGGTTAAAGCCATATGTACTTTTGTCTTAAATTCCCCATCACATTTCAGCTGTCTTTAGAGCCTCGCCTCTTTTCTCAGGAATCCTGACCTAGGCCCCACCTGTCATGTATCTCTTGGGTGTTCACGGTCCACCACGTAGTCCCATTTCAGACAATATTTGTATTGGCTAAATATCAGCACAAGCGAGTCATAAACGTGGCATCTTGACAAACACCCTGGGGATCACTGAGCAGATGTTCTGACATTTATCAGTTGGTTTTCATTTCCAGGCACTCACAATGACACTTCGTTCATCAGCAGTGTGCTGAGCTGGTCTTGCCAGGATTGTGGTGTGCGGGTCACCATTTCTCAAACTCTGCTCATCAGCATTGCCTGGGGAGCGTTTAGAAAACCCAACACTCAGGCCAACTACCAGACCAATTAATTCAGATTCTCTGGGGGTGGGACTCAGGCCTCGCTGGTTTTTAGAACCCCCAGGTAACTCCAACATCCAGGCAAGTTGAAGAACTTGTTCCCCAGTTGGGTACTTCTCAACTTCAACATGCATGGGAAACACTTGGGGATCTTGTTAAAGTGTAGATTCTGATTAAGTAGGTCTGGGTGGGCCTGAGATTCTGCATTTTTTTTTCTTTGTCTGTGTCAGGTCTTAGCTGTGGCATTTGGCCCCAGAGTGCAAGGGCTTCAGTAGTTGCTGCAGGCAGGCTCTCTGTTTGTGGTGTGTGGGCTTAGTTGTTCCTCGACATATGAGATCTTAGTTCCTCGATCAGGGATAAAGCTCGTGTCCCCCACATTACAACTTGGATTCTTAACCACTGGACTATCAGGAAAGTCCCAGATTCTGTATTTCTAAAAGCACCCCAGCCATGTGGACATTGCTACTAGTCCAGGGTCCATGCTATGAGTAGAAATTCAGTAGTACTTTTTTAGCACCTGTTCATTTGTCTCGAAAACATTTTCCAGAAATCAATAGTCCTCTTGAGTTTGTGATGATTTCCACATTTATCCATGGCACCCCTAGATCTTGCTCCCTGTCTATGACTCTGCCCTCTACAGCCATACTCTTGTGACTAAGTCATCTCACTCTTTGTCACAATATTCTGTTTTCCTCCAAATGGTTAGTATCTTGAAAATAACTCACACAGAGGAAGAGTCATCTGGCTGAACCTAAGCTTTTTTCATGAAGATCTATTTTTCTGTCTCTGCACAAAGCTCATTGAGCAGAGACATGGTCTCTAGGCTAAGCAGACTCTGAACACTGTGTGTTTCAGCAAATGATAATAATATACCAGTGTCAGTTCTTACTGCTCCAAACAGGTTAGGTAGAAACACTATGTCTGGAATTCAGAAAAATCAATGATGATGGCAAAAGCATTGGAGAAAAACACAAAGGAAAAAAGTAATTTTCAGTTTTCGGAATTCACTAGGATTCCATATCAGAGTACCTTGGAAAATATGATTTCCAACTTTCAAATGGCTTTAGACCAATATTTGTCAAACAGTTATCTATGGACTCTGCTTTATGGACATATTTTGAGAGATTCAGCTTTCCTAGTAGGCTTTTTTAACTGTGGTTTTGGAGAAGACTCTTGAGAGTCACTTGGACTGCAAGGAGATCCAACCAGTTCATCCTAAAGGAAATCAGTCCTGAATATTCAATGGAAGGACTGATGTTGAAGCTGAAGCTCCAATACTTTGGCCACCTGAAGCAAAGAACTGACTCATTGGAAAAGACCCTGATGCTGGGTGGGAAAGACTGAAGGTGGGAGGAGAAGGGGACGACAGAGGGTGAGATGGTTGGATGGCATCACTAACACTATGGACATGAGTTTGAGTGGGATCTAGGAGTTGGTGATAGACAGGGAAGCCTGGCATGCTGGAGTCCATGGGTTACAAAGAGTTGGACATGACTGAGCAACTGAGCTGAACTGCACTGAAAAACTAGTATGAAGCATGCTGGATCATCAGGTTGAGCAGGCGATAGCACATGATCTCAATGCCTGTGTTTGTGTTTCTATTTATAAAGCACGCCAAATAACATACTTTAATTGTTACAAGCTCATGATAAAAGAACAAAGAACAGAAGGAGGTTTAATGTAAAAAGCCTGCATTTTGGCTAAGAGAATGCCCAATTGTCTTACAGGGAGTCTTATAAACAAAGGTTTCTCAGTAGTTAGGATAGAGAAACGTGATGGGAGAACTAAGAAGTCACACACCACATCATATTTCAGGGATGCTGTAACTCAGAAAAACCACATAATAGCTATCCGTGCCATTTTTGCATTGAGCCCAGCATTTAACCTCAGCACAAGAACATTATCTATTACACTAAATCAACAACATACTTTTGCACATCATGGACTTGTATTTTGCTAACATTTAGTTTCCAAATGTGTTTTGGTTGAGTGAGTGTGTGTGTGTGTGTGTGTGTGTGTGTGCGTGCACGCGCGTGCTCACTCAGTCGTGTCAACTCTTTGCAATCCCGTGGACTGTAGCCCACCAGGCTCCCCTGTTTGTGAATTTTTCCAGGTAAAAATACTGGAGTGGGTTGCCACTTTCTTCTCCAGGTGATCCTCCTGACCCAGGGGTTGAACCTGAGTCTCTTGTGTCTCCTGCATTGGAAGGCGGATTCTTTACCACTAAGCCACCACCAGGAAGTATAGCTACTTTAAAACTATAAGCATCTGAGTTTTAAGTTTGTACGTATTCAAGTCATTTTCTAATGCAGTCATTTGTCCTTGTAAAAGATTTTGCATTTACTTATCTAGAAACACAGTCTTAGAACATATCATTCTTTATGCATGTTAAATTCCACTAATATTTTCTACGGTGTCATAGGAGCATAGTGTAGGATCACATTCCCTGTTCCTGGGCACCATTAAGGGACACTGTTGGGAAGGGAAGCTCAGTTCCTAGATTAAATTTTCACCATAGCTGCAAATATGGTAACAAACATTTTCCAGGGAAAAATGTCCCTGCTTGGAAGGAATGCCTCATGGGGACCTTTTCAGATTGGAGGGTTTAGCATGACAAGTCACTGGTGAGTAATATGGGGCCCATGAGAAAGCCTGGTCATACTTATGATTTGGAGGGAAAATAAATGCTTACAGGCTGGTGGGACTCTGGCTCTCCACTCCCTGATGGGTGGCTGAGAGGCTGCAGGTCTGCCGAGGGTAAGGCCTGCCCTTTGGGCAAGTGTTGACTGCCTTCTGGCAGGGAGTAAGATTGGCTCTGAGGATTCAAAAAAGAAATACATAAAATGCTAGACCACTCATACAAGCCACGGCCCCTTGGGATTGACTTTCAAGGGGTGAAAATATCCTCTGAAGCAGCTAAGGCAGGGGCCAATAATTTTTCCTGAGGTCCTCTGCATGGATCAAAAGTATCTTATTTATTTAAAAAAAAAATTAAAAAAATTTTATTTGCTTTTGGCCACACCACACACTTTATGGTGATCTTAGTTCCCCGACCAGGGATCAAACCCAGGCCACCTGCATTGGAAGCTTAGAGTCCTGATGACTGGCCCACCAGAGAGTTCCCAGGATCAGGAGTATTTTAAAAGTAGGTTTCAGTTTCTCTGAAAGACCAACTAAATGGAAGCCTCATAACCTTGGCCACTATGATAATGGTATTTACAGATGACTTCAAAAATAATGCCTCTCTGAAGACAATGCTTGTAGGTTTGCAACCATCTGAGTGCAAGTCTGATGTAGGGCAAAGGAGAAATATCTTATAAATAAAGTTGTACTTTACAGAAAATTCTGGATTTTTATTCTCTTCATTCCTAGCGTACACACAATAAATCCTTCTTCCTGTGGGAAGTTACAGTAGGTGCAGCAAAACCTTATTAAAATTCTTATTGCCATAGCTTTGGGTATACTTTTTTCACTGTTTAAAAAAAAAAAAAAAAAAATCAGGATTTAACTCCGGACTCCCTTGTGCCTAGTTAGTTCCAAATGGTAATATTTTCATCAATTTTTAGCCATTTATAGTTTACGGACATGCTATTCACATGAGCCTAGACATTCAGAAGAAAAGTAAAATATTAAATCTATTTTGTGAATATTTACAAATACCTGGTTGTTTGGTACTGGGATATTTTCACCCTTCAATCCAAGCTATACAGGCTTGTGAAAATCCTAGTAGCTTTGTCTCCTGATATTTACAACATGAACCTGTAGTCCCAAAACAGGAGGGTGACATCTATGAAGCTTTGTGTAGCTTTGCTACAAACTAACTGCTTTAATCACACATTCCTTAAATTTTTAACCACTTGCTCTCTGCAAGGCATTGTTTTCCACCTTGTTCCAAATACTTCTCTTTCATCCCTCTGAAAATATTTCTAATGGAAATAAAATACATTTCAAATGCATTTTCAAAGCATAGTTTGCTTTGAAACTGTGAAACTGTGAAAACCAACAATTAGGAGTGATCACAATGATAAAGTATGAAAGTATCAATCATGATTTCATAATTTAAATTTCTCCATGTTAACCAAAATTAGAACTTGGTGTGAGTCCCGAAAGCAATAAATACTTACATGACGATTGCCCATTTTCGTTTCTTCAGAGACAGTTGTTCAGTATTTCATGAAGAGATCAGTTCTTCTAAAGGCCAAGTTTATAATGGTTTTCCTAGGGCATGATATCTCTTGAGTTTAATAAGTAACCATTGGCATTGCATTTGAATACATTGCTGGGGATGGGTAGAGAGTGACTCCAGCAACAACTGATATTAACCTGCCCATGCTGCCTTGGTTGGCCATCTTTTTAAAAGTAAAAAAATTTTTTTAAATAAATTAAATATAGGCTTTTAAAGTTGATCTTATTCACAACTAAAGGGCTAATCCTGTCTCACTCTTGAATTATTGAAAGCGTTACTCTTTTTTTTATTTTAGATGTTCATTTAAAACTTTATACTTGGAGTGATAAAAGCATTAACCAAACAAGACTGAAAAATCTTTTTATTTTACTAACATCACCATTATTGTTACAGAGGATCTTTTTGAAGGCTGCACTGAGTAATGCTACCATCATTTTTTATAATCTAGCTAGCTTCTAAATTTAAAAATAATATGTGCAGATGGCACATTTTCCCCCTAATCATATGAAAAGGCACCATGAAAAGTAAGCCTACTGACCACTCAGCTCCTCCCCTCTGAGCTTTGAGTCCTTACAGAAATGGTATGCGTACACAGCCATGTTTATCTGTCTATCATTGGCTTCTTTTTCTCAAAAAATGGGTTTGCCTTTGTTCCATGCCTTGTGGGCTTCATTTAGTAAATAGATACAAGACATTGGCACATTTCTTTTTTGGTGGACACATGTTAGTCTACTATGGGTATGAACCAAACCTTATTTAATCAGTCCACTATTCAAGGTCGTTTAGATTATTTTGGTCTTTTGCATGACTGTCTTCATTTATGCATATTTGCATATGTGTGCATGTTTATCTGTAGAATAAAATCTTAGAATGCAATTGTTGGCTAGAGTTCTGTTCAGTTCAGTTCAGTTGCTTAGTTGTGTCCAGCTCTTTGTGCCCCCATGGACCGCAGCCCTCTAGGCTTCCCTGTCCATCACCAACTTCCTGAGCTTGCTCAAACTCATGTCCATTGAGTTGGTGATACCATCCAGCCATCTCATCCTCTGTTGTCCCCTTCTCCTCCTGCCCCCAATCTTTCCTAGCATCAGGGTCTTTTCCAATGAGTCAGTTCTTCACATCAGGTGGCTAAAGTATTGGAGCTTCAGCTTCAGCATCAGTCCTTCCAGTGAATATTCAGGACTGATTTCCTTTAGGATGGACTGGTTTAATCTCCTCACAGTCCAAGGGACTCTCAAGAGTCTTCTCCAACACCACAGTTCAAAAGCATCAATTCTTCGGCGCTCAGCTCTCTATATAGTCCAACTGTCACATCCACGTGCTTTAAAATTCTGAGAGGTGCTGCCAATTGTCCTACACACAGAAATAAAAATGCTGAATGACTTTCAAAGACCTGACTTTCAGGACAATGTGTATAGCCTTCTACAGTTATATGCCAGTGCTTCTTTCTCCACATATTGACCAGCACTAAAGATTATCAAACTTCTTCATTTCTGCCAATTTCAAAGATAAAATATGGCTATCTCATGATTAATTTACATTCCTTTCCTTTGATATTCTTAAAAAATATATCCTGGTCCTTAAAAGCCATTTGTATGAGTTTTACAGTGTTCTCCTTGTTTATGTCCTTTATTTTTATTTTGAGTTATTAGAGTTCTTATTATTTACTTGTCAGAACATATATAATAAAATCCATGCTTTTGTCAAGTATGAGAATTATAATTCCCCAATGTATCTTTTGTCTCTCTTTATGTTTGGAACGTGTATATGCATGTGAAGGAAGTGTTAATTTTTACATATTTAAGTACATCCATCCTTTCTTCTTTGACTTGCTTAGAAAAAAAGTCTCTGCATTAAGATTATTAAGATTTCTTGTACATCTTCATCTTCAAGTTTATTATTTTTTAAAGGCTTCATTTTTTTTAAGGTTTATATCTTTGACTCATTTGGAATTGATTTTGTTGTAGAATAAAGAAGAAATGGATTCTGTTTTAGTTTTGGTTATTTAATCGATCATAGGTGGTTATTAATTAATCCATCTTTCCTCCTCTGGTCTAAGATGTTGTCCTTATTTTATGCCACCTGCCCATGTAACTTAGGATGAAAATTCGTATAGGTTTATTACCTCTGCCTATATTCTCATTCTTTTGTTCTTTAACCTTTATTTATTGAGTCTCTTGGATGGGCTGATCACTGATACGAATATTTTCTCTTTCTGGAATGTACAGCCAAGCTGAGGAAATGTGCAAAGAATTATTACAAACTATAGTATGGACTGTGGTGGAACCAAACAGAATGCTATGATGGAAGCAAATGCACGTGTGCGCACATATGCATGCATACGTGCAAGTGTGTGTAAAATCTGGGCTCGATAAAGGACAGAAATGGTATGGACCTAACAGAAGCAGAAGATATTAAGAAGAGGTGGCAAGAATACACAGAAAAACTGTACAAAAAAGATCTTCATGACCCAGATAATCACAATGATGTGATCACTGACCTAGAGCCAGACATCCTGGAATGTGAAGTCAAGTGGGCCTTAGAAAGCATCACTACGAACAAAGCTAGTGGAGGTGATGGAATTCCAGTTTAGCTATTCCAAATCCTGAAAGATGATGCTGTGAAAGTGCTGCACTCACTATGCCAGCAAATTTGGAAAACTCAGCAGTGGCCACAGGACTGGAAAACGTCAGTTTTCATTCCAATCCAAAAGACAGGCAATGCCAAAGAATGCTCAAACTACCGCACAATTGCACTCATCTCACATGCTAGTAAAGTAATGCTCAAAATTCTCCAAGCCAGGCTTCAGCAATACGTGAACCGTGAACTTCCAGATGTTCAAGCTGGTTTTAGAAAAGGCAGAGGAACCAGAGATCAAATTGCCAACATGTGCTGGATCATCGAAAAAGCAAGAGAGTTCCAGAAAAACATCTATTTCTGCTTTATTGACTATGCCAAAGCCTTTGACTGTGTGGATCACAATAAACTGTGGAAAATTCTTCAAGAGATGGGAATACCAGACCACCTGACCTGCCTCTTGAGAAATCTGTATGCAGGTCAGGAAGCAACAGTTAGAACTGGACATGGAACAACAGACTGGTTCCAAATAGGAAAAGGAGTTCGTCAAGGCTGTATATTGTCACCCTGCTTATTTAACCTATATGCAGAGTACATCATGAGAAATGCTGGGCTGGAGGAGGCACAAGCTGGAATCAAGATTGCCAGGAGAAATATCAATAACCTCAGACATACAGATGACACCACCCTTATGGCAGAAAGTGAAGAGGAACTAAAAAGCCTCTTGATGAAAGTGAAAGAGGAGAGTGAAAAAGTTGGCTTAAAGCTCAACATTCAGAAAACTAAGATCATGGCATCTGGTCCCATCACTTCATGGCAAATAGATGGGACGACAGTGGAAACGGTGTCAGACTTTATTTTTGGGGGCTCCAAAATCACTGCAGATGGTGATTGCAGCCATGAAATTAAAAGACACTTACTCCTTGGAAGGAAAGTTATGACCAACCTAGATAGTATATTGAAAAGCAGAGACATTACTTTGCCAACAAAGGTCCGTCTAGTCAAGGCTATGGTTTTTTCAGTAGTGATGTATGTATATGAGAGTTGGACTGTGAAGCAAGCTGAGCACTGAAGAATTGATGCTTTTGAACTGTGGTGTTGGAGAAGACTCTTGAGAGTCCCTTGGACTGCAAGAAGATCCAACCAGTCCATTCTGAAGGAGATCAGCCCTGGGTGTTCTTTGGAAGGAATGATGCTAAAGCTGAAACTCCAGTACTTTGGCCACCTCATGCGAAGAGTTGACTCATTGGAAAAGACTCTGATGCTGGGAGGGATTGGGGGCAGGAGGAGAAGGGGACGACAGAGGATGAGATGGCTGGATAGCATCACTGACTCGATGGATGTGAGTTTGAGTGAACTCTGGGAGTTGGTGATGCACAGGGAGGCCTGGCGTGCTGCAATTCATGGGGTCACAAGGAGTCAGACACGACTGAGCAACTAAACTGACTGACTGACTGATGGCTCTGGAAACAGGAAAGTGAAGTCCTTCAGTTGTGTCTGACTCTGTGACCCCATGGACTGTAGCCTACCAGGCTCCTCCATCCAAGGAATTTTCCAGGCAAGAATACTGGAGTGGGTTGCCATTTCCTTCTCCAAGAAACAGGAAAGAGCTTTGCAAATGGTAGGAAATGAAAGATGGCCAAGGAGACTGGAGCCTATCATGTGTCAGGTGGGATGCTGGGTGCTGGAGATGCTGTGGTAAGCCAAACACTGATTCCCCTCTGCGTACCACAGTGGAATGGGGCGGAAGGCAAGAAGACTTAAGTGAACAACTAACATTTTGACTGTCCATGACGATTTTGTCTTTAGTGTCTAATTTGTGTTCTATCATTCACTACGGCCTTTTCCCTCCGCATATTTCTTGGGGCCAAGTCTTCCCTGCCCCACCTCTGTGCTGGCTTTGGAATCTACCTCTGCGTCACTAACCCCTCCTAGAACCCTTGATCAATGACAGTCTCCCTCCCTCCCTTCCTCTCCCACCCCAGGCTGTTGAGGCTCAAAGTTCAGGAGGAACAGGGCAGTTTGACATGCACTGCTCAGTGTGGAGATAAGTTCTGTTCAAGGATGCCCAGTCACAGAGCACAGGAAATTCATCAAGAAGAGATATGGTTTATGGCTGCAGGGAGGTGAAAGATAGTAAGCTTGGAGGCCAAAGAAGAAACCAACACACCTCATATTTCAAGATCACCACCACTCTAGCCACCTCTGGATGATTTAACTGCATCCACAGTCAAGTTTGGTCTGAGCTGAATCAGAACTATTTCTAGTATCATCTCATCCTTTTCTCCTTCCCCAGCTGGATGAGGATGTGGAGAGGTGGCTGGGATAATCCCAGGCGATAGCAGCAGGGGCCAGAGAAGGCGATGGCACCCCACTCCAGTACTCTTGCCTGGAAAATCCCATGGATGGAGGAGTCTGGTAGGCTGTAGTCCGTGGGGTCGCAAAGAGTCAGACACGACTAAGCGACCTCACTTCCACTTTTCACTTTTAAGCATTGGAGAAGGAAATGGCAACCCACTCCAGTGTTCTTGCCTGGAGAATCCCAGGGACGGGGGAGCCTGGTGGGCTGCTGTCTATGAGGTTGCAGAGTTGGGCAACTGAAGCGACTTAGCTGCAGCAGCAGGGGGAAAGGGAAGGGAATTCCTATAACCCCAGGCCATTTCTGGAAAAATGTCAGGGCTGGAAGTCCAGAGGGCAGAAAAAGAACAGCCTGGGAAAGAAGAATGATCAGACTTGATAGGGGGAAAGAGGGCACAAGTGGCATGATCGGAGAGGATTGGGGATTTTTTTTGGGGGGGTATCATAAATACTTAGTGATTCTAAATTATTACAGGTGCTACATCTTTCTCAGCTAGACTGGGCCTGTTTATTTACATCAAATATTTGGTGGTTCTCAAAGTGGTGATGCCAGCCTAAATTCTAATCTCCTAACTTTACCAGAAATTCAAAAAAGCAAAATGGCTCTCTGAGGAGGCCTTACAAATAGCTGTGAAAAGAAAAGCAAAAAGCAAAAGAGAAAAGGAAAGATATACCCATGTGAATGCAGAGTTCCAAAGAATAGCAAGGAGAGATAAAGAAATAGAGGAAAACAATAGAATGGAAAAGGCTAGAGATCTCTTCAAGAACATTAGAGATACCAACGGAATATTTCATGCAAAGATGGGCTCAATAAAGGACAGAAATGGTATGGACCTAACAGAAGCAGAAGATATTAAGAAGAGGTAGAAAGAATAACACAGGAGAACTGTATAAAGAAGATCTTCCCAACCCAGATAATCACGATGGTGTGATCACTCACCTAGAGCCAGACATCCTGGAATGTGAAGTCACGTGGGCCTTAGGAAGCATCACTACGAACAAAGCTAGTGGAGGTGATGGAATTCCAGTTGAGCTATTTCAAATCCTAAAAGATGATGCTGTGAAAGTGCTGCACTCAATATGCCAGCAAATTTGGAAAACTCAAGTGTGGCCACAGGACTGGAAAAGGTCAGTTTTCATTCCAATCCCAAAGAAAGGCAATGCCAAAGAATGCTCAAACTACCGCACAATTGCACTCATCTCACATGCTAGTAAAGTAATGCTCAAAATTCTCCAAGTCAGGCTTTAGCAATATGTGAACCGTGAACTTCCAGATGTTCAAGCTGGTTTTAGAAAAGGCAGAGGAACCAAAGATCAAATTGCCCACATTCGCTGGATGATCGAAAAAGCAAGAGAGTTCCAGAAAAACATCTATTTCTGCTTTATTGACTATGCCAAAGCCTTTGACTCTGTGAATCACAACAAACTGTGGAAAATTCTGAAAGAGATGGGAATACCAGACCACCTGACCTGCCTCTTGAGAAACCTGTATGCAGTTCAGGAAGCAACAATTAGAACTGGACGTGGAACAACAGATTGGTTCCAAATAGGACAAGGAGTACGTCAAGGCTGTATATTGTCACCCTGCTTATTTAACTTCTATGCAGAGTACACCATGAGAAATGCTGGGCTGGAGGAGGCAAAAGCTGGAATCAAGACTGCCAGGAGAAATATCAATAACCTCAGATATGTAGATGACACCACGTTTATGGCAGAAAGTGAAGAAGAACTAAAGAGCTTTTTGATGAAAGTGAAAGAGGAGAGTGAAAAAGTTGGCTTAAAGCTCAACATTCAGAAAACTAAGATCATGGCATCTGGTCCCATCACTTCATGGCAAATAGATGGGGAAACAGTGGAAACAGTGTCAGACTTTATTTTTTGGGGCTCCAAAATCACTGCAGATGGTGATTGCAGCCATGAAATTAAAAGACACTTACAGCTTGGAAGGAAAGTTATGACCAACCTAGATAGAATATTAAAAAGCAGAGACATTACTTTGCCAACAAAGTCCGTCTAGTCAAGGCTATGGTTTTTCCAGTAGTCATGTATGGATGTGAGAGTTGGACTATAAAGAAAGCTGAGTGCAGAAGAATTGATGCTTTTGAATTGTGGCATTGGTGAGGACTCTTAAGAGTCCCTCGAACTGCAAGGAGATCTAACCAGTCCACCCTAAAGGAGGTCAGTCCTGGGTGTTCTTTGGAAGGACTGATGTTGAAGCTGGAACTCCAATACTTTGGCCACCTGATGTGAAGAGCTGACTCATTTCAAAAGACCCTGATGCTGGGAAAGATTGAAGGTAGGAAGAGAAGGGGACGACAGAGGATGAGATAGTTGGATGGCATCACCGACTCAATGCATATGAGTTTGAGTGAACTCCGAGAGTTGGTGATGGACAGGGAGGCCTGGCATGCTGCAATTCATGGAGTCGAAAAGAGGTGGACACGACTGAGCGACTGAACTGAACTGAACTTTACCAGAGGCTTTCCTTCTGTACTGCCCACCAAGGTTAAGTTTCTAACACTTGTTAAAAATGTTACTTATGTATCTTATGGGTTTAAGATAAGATACTTGTCTTAAGTATCATAAGACACTTACATACCTTATGGGTTTAGGATAAGATATCTTATCTTATATATCTTATGTTATGGGTTAAATTGTATACCCTCCCCCACCAAAAAAGACACACTGAGGTCCTAACCTTCAGTACCTCTGAATGTAACTTTATTTGAAAATAGGAGGCTTCCCTGGTGGCTCAGTGGTAAAGACTGCGCTTGCTAATGTAGTGGACACAGATTCGATCACTGGACCGGGATCCCACGTGCAGCAGGACTCTTAAGCCCGGTGAACCACAACTGAGTCCGAGCTCTAGAGCTGATGATCCACCAACTAGTGAAGCCCACGCCCTAGAGCCTGTGCTCAGCAGCAGGAGGAGCCACAGCACTGGGAAGCCTGCACACCTCAACAACAAAATAGCCCCCACTCCCAGCACCCCACACCCTCGCCACCCCTGAAGAAGACCCAGAGCAACCATAAATAAATAATAAATAAACACCTGTTTTTAAAAAAGGAAAGAAAATAGGGTCTTTGCAGATGTAACCAAGCTAAGAGGAGGTCATTCGGATGGTCTGGAACCCATTGTAAATGGTGTCCTTGTAAGAAGAGGGAAATGCCATGTGAAGACTCCGTCACACAGGACAGGGCCCTGCAATGACACAGACAGAGACTGGGGGGACTGAGCTGCAAGCCAAGGAACACGAGGGACTGGTGGCCACCACTGGACACCAGGAAGAGGCAGGGAGGGATTCCCATCCACAGACTTCAAAAGGAGAGCAGCCCTGCCAACATGTTGATTTTCAACGTCTAGAGTCTGGAATTCCGGGAGAATATATTTCTGTTGTTTCAAGCTGCTCAGTTTGTGGTACTTTGTCCTGGCAGCCCCAGGAAATTAATGCAACATCTCAGAAAACAAACAAAAGAAACTTATCAGTTGCTACAATCCTCACAGCAAATACATTTGGCTGGAAAATTTGTATTCACTAAAACGTCCGTTTAGAAATACCTTGGGAAAAGCTCATGTGATAATAAGACCACAAGTATTTCAGATAATTTTGTAGCCATATGGTATTCAAAATAAGAGAAATACATAGATGCCAGTTTTCTAAATGTAATAGTCAAGTTGAACACTTGCCTAACATCTATTTCTGCAGGGAGAGTTAATAGTATATTCTTTATTTAGTGTAATTTCATTAGGACCCAAAAACTATAGTTGATTTTTGGACTGATGACTTCTTCCACATAAACAAAAGCAAAAATGTTAATATTTTGTCATGTTTGTTTATATTTTTTCTGTAAACTAGATAATAAATATAGATGTTCATAAACATTGCTATATTAAGACAAAAGGACTGAAGTCTGCAGGAAATGACTATGGTTTCTGAAAACAACTGTATTTTCATACTTCAATATTTTTTCAGTATCTTTCAAGCATAAAATTAAAAATCTCACAGAAAAAATTACCTTCTTAACTCACTGATTGGTTAACAAGGACGTATTGCATATTTGCATCATGTAAGACATGATGCTAAGGTGCAGGGCATGTAAAAAATTTAGCACACAGCTCCCACACTGCCCTGCCAGATGCTTGTCTTCTGGTTGAAGAAATAAAACATCTACCTGAGAGAAGACACCTTGATTTAATGTAGCATTTTGTGGCAAAACAAACAGAACATTCTAACACAGGGATCCCCCAGTGGTGCAGTGGTTGAGAATCCACCTTATAATGCAGAGGATGTAAGTTCGATCCTTGGTCGGGGAACTAAGATTCCACATGTTGTGGGGCAATTACTGAGTCCATGTGCTATGGAGCCTTCGAGCCAGAACTAGAGAAAAGCCTGCCCTTCATGCCACAAGGCAGAGTCTGCACACCAAGACAAAAAGATCCTACATGCCAGAACTAAGACTTAAACCATAAATAAAATAAATACTTAAAATGAATAAATATTTAAAATAAATATTTTAAAAAAACCCATAACTCTGGGAGAAGAAAGACCTGAGTTTTAGGTGGTCTCTGATACAACTATCAGAAATACTGTCTCCACTTCTTGGGTTTTAACTAAGTAAATGCAACAGTTACACTTCCTCTCTACATTTACTTCCAGACATAAAATATGACTGAGCACGCATGCGATGGGGACACAGTGGATACTGAGTATCTATGGTGTGTCTGGTGTTCTGCTCAACACTGGAGGTTGGTGGTGATGAGACCAACTCTGGGCCCTGGTGGAATTCACATTCTATTGGGGAAACATAAAGACTGGACAGTGACACAAACAGTGTCATTTACAGATTGAAAAGTGCAAGACTGTGGGGAAGAAACAGGGTCAGATGCAAGCGAGCAGTTGGGGAAGCCACCTGTCAGGGGCAGGAGGGAGAGGTGGTGTGAGGAGAGGACTGGGTGCTGAAAAATAGAGCCCTGAAAAACAGACACAGCGTTTGGAGGACGAGGGGAGGTGATTTCAGGCCAAAAGAGGCCTTAATGCTGGAAGGCTTTGGTATAGTTGAGTATACTACCCAAAGGGATCCATAGATTCAATGCAATCCCTATCAAGCTACCAATGGTATTTTTCAGAGAACTAGAACACAAAATTTCATAATATGTATGGAAATACAAAAAAAAAAAATGTCGAATAGCCAAAGTAGTCTTGACAAAGAAGAATGGAACTGGAGGAATCAACCTGCCTGACTTCAGACTATACTACAAAGCTACAGTCATCAAGACAGTATGGTACTGGCACAAAGACAGAAATAAAGATCGAAGGAACAAAATGGAAAGCCCAGAGATAAATCCACATACCTATGGACACCTTATCTTTGACAAAGTAGGCAAGAATATACAACGGAGAAAAGACAATCTCTTCAACAAGTGGTGCTGGGAAAACTGGTCAACCACTTGTAAAAGAATGAAACTAGAACACTTTCTAACACCATACACAAAAACAAACTCAAAATGGATTAAAGATCTAAATGTAAGACCAGAAACTAAAAAACTCCTAGAGTAAAACATAGGCAAAACACTCTCTGACATAAATCACAGCAGGATCCTCTATGACCCACCTCCCAGAGTAATGGAAATAAAAGCAAAAATAAACAAATGGGACCTAATTAAACTTAAAAGCTTTGCATAATGAAGGAAACTATAAGCAAGGTGAAAAGATAGCCTTCAGAATGGGAGAGAATAATAGCAAACGAAGCAACCAATAAAGAATTAATTTCAAAAATATACAGGCAGCTCCTGCAGCTGAATTGCAGAAAAAAAAACGACCCAATCAAAAAATCGGCCAAATAACTAAACAGACATTTCTCCGAAGAAGACATACAGATTGCCAACAAACACGTGAAAAGATGCTCAGCATCACTCATTACCAGAGAAATGCAAATCAAACCACAATGAGGTACCATTTCATGCCAGTCAGAATGGCTGCGATCCAAAAGTCTACAAGCAATGCTGGAGAGGGTGTGAAGAAAAGGGAACCCTCTTACACTGTTGGTGGGAATGCAAACTAGTACAGCCACTATGGAAAACAGTGTGGAGATTCCTTAAAAAACTGGAACTAGAACTGCCATACGACCCAGCAATCCCACTGCTGGGCATACACACCGAGGAAACCAGAATTTAAAGAGACACATGTACCCCAATGTTCATCGCAGCACTGTTTACAATAGCCAGGACATGGAAGCAACCTAGATGTCCATCAGCAGACGAATGGATAAGAAAGCTGAGGTACATATATACACAATGGAATATCACTCAGCCAATAAAAAGAATGCATTTGAATCAGTTCTAATGAGGTGGATGAAACTGGAGCCTATTATACAGAGTGAAGTAAGCCAGAAAGAAAAACACTAATACAGTATATTAATGCATATATATGGAATTTAGAAAGATGGTAACGATAATCCTGTATGCGAGACAGCAAAAGAGACACAGATGTAAAGAACAGTCTTTCTTTACAGTCGGACTCTGTGGGAGAAGGTGAGGGTGGGATGATTTGAGAGAATAGCATTGAAGCATGTATATTACCATATGTGAAACAGATCACCAGTCCAGGTTCGATGCATGAGACAGGGTGCTCAGGGCCGGCACACTGGGATGACCCTGAGGAATGGGATGGGGAGGGATGTGGGAGTGGGGTTCAGGATGGGGAACACATGTACGCCCATGGCTGATTCATGTCAATGTATGGCAAAAACCACTACAATATTGTAAAGTAATTAGCCTCCAATTAAAATAAATAATTTATTTTAAAAAAAGGAAGATCAGATCAGATCAGATCAGTTGCTCAGTCGTGTCCGACTCTTTGCGACCCCGTGAATCGCAGTACGCCAGGCCTCCCTGTCTATCACCAACTCCCGGAGTTCACTCAGACTCACGTCCATCGAATCAGTGATGCCATCCAGCCATCTCATCCTCTGTCGTCCCCTTCTCCTCCTGCCCCCAGTCCCTCCCAGCATCAGAGTCTTTTCTAATGAGTCAACTCTTCGCATGAGGTGGTCAAAGTACTAGAGTTTCAGCTTTAGCATCATTCCTTCCAAAGAACACCTAGGACTGATCTCCTTGAGAATGGACTGGTTGGATCTCCTTGCAGTCCAAGGGACTCTCAAGAGTCTTCTCCAACACCACAGTTCAAAAGCATCAATTCTTCAGCACTCAGCCTTCTTCACAGTCCAACTCTCACATCCATTCATGACCACAGGAAAAACCATAGCCTTGACTAGACAGACCTTTGTTGGCAAAGTAATGTCTCTGCTTTTGAATATGCTATCTAGGTTGGTCATAACTTCCCTTCCAAGGAGTAAGCGTCTTTTAATTTCATGGCTGCAGTTACCATTTGTAGTGATTTTGGAGCCCAGAAAAATAAAGTTTGACACTGTTTCCCCATCTATTTCCCATAAAGTGATGGGACCGGATGCCATGATCTTCGTTTTCTGAATGTTGAGCTTTAAGCCGACTTTTTAACTCTCCACTTTCACTTTCATCAAGAGGCTTTTTAGTTCCTCTTCACTTTCTGCCATAAGGATGGTATCATCTGCATATCTGAGGTTATTGATATTTTTCCCAGCATTCTTGATTCCAGCTTGTGTTTCTTCCAGTCCAGCATTTCTCATGATATACTCTGCATATAAGTTAAATAAACAGGGTGACAATATACAGCCTTGACGAATTTCTTTTCCTATTTGGAACCAGTCTGTTGTTCCATGTCCAGTTCTAACTGTTGCTTCCTGACCTGCATATAGGTTTCTCAAGAGGCAGGTCAGGTGGTCTGGTATTCCCATCTCTTGAAGAGTTTTCCACAGTTTATTGTGATCCACACAGTCAAAGGCTTTGGCATAGTCAATAAAGCAGAAATAGATGCTTTTCTGGAACTCTCTTGCTTTTTCAATGATCCGGCACATGTTGGCAATTTGATCTCTGGTTCCTCTGCCTTTTCTAAAACCAGCTTGAACATTAGGTAGTTCACGGTTCACATATTGCTGAAGCCTGGCTTGGAGAATTTTGAGCATTACTTTACTAGCATGTGAGATGAGTGAAATTGTGCAGTAGTTTGAGCATTCTTTGGCATTGCCTTTCTTTGAGATTGGAATGAAAACTGACGTTTTCCAGTCCTGTGGCCACTGCTGAGTTTTCCAAATTTGCTGGCATATTGAGTGCAGCATGTTCACAGCATCATCTTTCAGGATTTGGAATAGCTAAACTGGAATTCCATCACCTCCACTAGCTTTGTTCGTAGTGATGCTTTCTAAGGCCCACTTGACTTCGCATTCCAGGATGTCTGGTTCTAGGTCAGTAATCACACCATCGTGATTATCTGGGTCATGAAGATCTTTTTTGTACAGTTCTTCTGTGTATTCTTGCCATCTCTTCTTAATATCTTCTGCTTCTGTTAGGTCCATACCATTTCTGTCCTTTATCAAGCCCATCTTTGCATGAAATATTCCTTTGGTATCTCTGATTTTCTTGAAGAGATCTCTAGTCTTTCCCATTCTGTTGTTTTCCTCTATGTCTTTGCAATGATCGCTGAAGAAAGCTTTCTTATCTCTTCTTGCTATTCTTTGGAACTCTGCATTCAGATGTTTATATCTTTCCTTTTCTCCTTTGCTTTTCGCTTCTCTTCTTTTCACAGCTATTTGTAAGGCCTCCTCAGACAGCCATTTTGCTTTTTTGCATTCCTTTTCCATGGGAATGGTCTTGATCCCTGTCTCCTGTACAATGTCACGAACCTCATTCCATAGTTCATCAGGCACTCTATCTATCAGATCTAGGCCCTTGAATCTATTTCTCACTTCCACTGTATAATCATAAGGGATTTGATTTAGGTCATACCTGAATGGTCTAGTGGTTTTCCCTACTTTCTTCAATTTAAGTCTAAACTTGGCAATAAGGAGTTCATGGTCTGAGCCACAGTCAGCTCCTGGTCTTGTTTTTGCTGACTATGTAGAGCTTCTCCATCTTTGGCTGCAAAGAATATAATCAATCTGATTTCGGTGTTGACCATCTGGTGATGTCCATGTATAGAGTCTTCTCTTGTGTTGTTGGAAGAGGGTGTTTGTTATGACCAGTGCATTTTCTTGGCAAAACTCTATTAGTCTTTGTCCTGCTTCATTCCGTATTCCAAGGCCAAATTTGCCTGTTACTCCAGGTGTTTCTTGACTTCCTACTTTTGCATTCCAGTCCCCTATAATGAAAAGGACATCTATTTTGGGTGTTAGTTCTAAAAGGTCTTGTAGGTCCTCATAGAACCGTTCAACTTCAGCTCCTCAGTGTTACTGGTTGAACGCTAAAAAAAAGGAAAGATGTCCCTAAAGGTCAGGAGAAAGGGCTGAGAGGAGAGAAGGGAGAAGTAGGTCAGATGGAGCAGAGCCTTGAGGGCTGTGGTGAGGGATTTGGAATTTACTCAGAGAGAACAGCAAAATCACTGAAGAATTTAAGATAAGAGTAAGATAAGAGAGCCTGATTTAATGTTTTAAAGATGGCCTTTGCCATGTACATGATGGGACTCAGGGAGGAGGAGCAGAAGAGTCAGGCAAAGAGGTTTTTGCAACTGAGCAGGTGAGTGCCACAGGTGGCCTGGATGCAGAGGTGGGGTTTAGAGGTGGGCGCTGATTTGGAGGTGGAGCCAAGAGAATTTGTTGATGGATTGGATATGTGGACAGAGGGCGAAGGCAAGTTGAGAATGTCTTGCCCAGATTTGAGACTCAAGCCCCTGGATAGAAGGTGGTGCCAGTAACTGAGGTGAGGAAGGCTAGGGTGGAAGGAAGAGATCTCCCAGCAGGAGATCAAAATTTTTGGCTCTGGTCATGTAGAGTTGTGAGATGCTTATTAGACACCCAAGGGGTGATGGCAGACTGGCAGTTGGGCCTGAGTGCTACCTGGCTTAGAGAAACCTTCAGGAATCATTGGCATGTGTGAAGTCATAAGCTGGGTGGAGATTATTCATAGAGTGTGAGGATGAAGAAGAGGAGAGAGAAGGAAAGAGAAACGAAGGCCCAGGACTGAGCCTTCCCTGTACCATCGCTTACCTGCTGGTCAGAGAGAAAGCACAAGGCAGTGAAGGAGCCGTGAGTCAGAGCAGAGGAAAACTGGAAGAATGTGGTGTCTAGGAAGGCAGGATAAGAGAGTGCTTCGAGAAGAAAAGCAGTTAACTGTGCTCAGTGTCCCTGGGAGTCATGAATCAAGCAAAGTATCTAAATTATGTGCTATGCTTAGTCACTCAGTCGTGTCCGACTCTTTGTGACCCCATAGACTGTGGCCCACCAGGCTTCCCTGTCCACGGGGATTCTCCAGGCAACAATTCTGGAATGGGTTGCCATGTCCTCCTCCAGGGGATCTTCCCAACCCAGAAATCAACCCAGGGTCTTCTACATTGCAGGTGTATTCTTTACCAGCTGAGCTACCAGGGAAGCCCATCTAAAATGTATTTGATGGTAACCACTAACCCTGCAGGTTTTCAGGAATATACTTATCACATGAACAGAAACAACCTGTTCTCAGATGGCTTTTTTTTTATGACAAAATTAATAATAAGCAAATTTTATTTAATTAATTTTTTGAAATTAGTAAATTTAATTTCATTTGTGTAAAGAGATCTGATTAGAGTCAGAGTCCACCTGGTTGCCATGAGTTAGATAAGGTCGCAGTGTACAAGGTCACTGCAGGACATAGGGGTCTCCCTGGCCTTCTCAGCCACAAGATGCTCCGCACCATCTCATGTTTCTGTAATTAGCGGATGACCATACCCAAGTCCCTTCCTCTTCATGTGCTTCCATTACTTATAATTCTAAAGTGAAGGGGGTTAGACCAAGTACCCTGTAAAGTTCCTTCTGTTTTAAGATGACTTGGATTCTATGACTCCACCTAGGGCCATTTATCCAGACCTCTTTTATTATTAAAATGTACTAACATCAATAAAAGGCTTTTTCGATGTTGTTGTTCCAAAAATTTGCCCAAGGCTAACATTGCCTGTGTTAATGTGCAAAAGAATACTTTTATTTCTGACTTTTCATTTCATGATTCTGGGCAAAGCAGAGTCAGTAGCAAGATGCAAAATCCCAAATTTCAAATTCCTAGTGCTTTTATGGCATCTTAAAGCCTGACTCATAAATTAAATTCTACTTTTTTAAGGGTACACTATGACTAAGATGCCTGAGATAAGAGTTCCAAGCCTTTTGCACACCCCCACATTTTGGCTGTATATTACTGGCAGACTTCAAGGCCTGAACTCTCTATAAAGAAGGTACACACTGAAAGTTATTTTTTCTGAGGCCTTTGCTCTCCCAAGAACCTCAGCATGTGTGGGCTCCTCTCAGGAGTCTGATTAAGCATTATTTGATGAACCACACATGGCAAAAGGTAGACTAACTCTTGCAGTTCTGTAACAATCTTTTTTTTCAGGCTGCATTTCAGACCTCATGAATATTCCCAAACTGTCTTTAAAGAAAGGCTGCAGCAAATTGTAACGTAAGTCATACATACTGATAACAGAAAAATAGTTACTACAACAGGAAGTTAATAAATCACCTGCTGACCAATGTGCCATTGAAAATGTAGTTGCCAAAGGGTGAAGTGATGAAGGTTATGTGTCATAACTTAACAGATTACCAGGCTGTTTTATCTTTCCTGATAGTCAAGACTACTTTCAGAGATAGGGTTCTTAAAGTAACAAATGGAATTGGGCATTACTAGGAGTTTAATTCATGATTTAGAGACAGTGACTTACTTCATTTTCCACAATTTATGTTTTTAAATCCACCTTTTAATCCCATTCTTATATTTTTCAGCCCCTGGAGGAGGAAAAATTGAAGATTTTGCAGTTGATTTTTGGGATACACGGTCAATGGCTAGAAAACAGGAAGCCTTTTAAAGTATCAGTGAGTGAAGTGATCTAGCTGGGTGCTATGTACCCAGATCTCTAATAAATAGCTGAGAAAACAAGCAAACACACAAAGTATCATTACGTGCTAAGTGGATGCAGAAAATGACAAATGAAAAAAATTACAAAAGGTAATTTTTCCCCCCTAAAAAATGCAAAATATCCCATATGGATGGAGACTCTTTTTCTATATAAAAATGCTCCCTTGTTGATTCAGTATCATCAGGGAAATTCTGAGGGTGGAGAGAAACTCTACTGGGGCACGTGTTGAAAACTACTTAGCACAAGAGAGACCATTAAAAGGAACAATTTTTTATTTGGTTGAAAAAATACCAAAAAAAACCTTCTTGTAGAAAAATCAACTGTATTGTTTAGACTTGTGAACATCACTCAACAACCACAAGAATAAAATGCCTATAGTAGATATTATACATACTGCAGAAGTTTTAATTTGGTGGAGATTTATCTAGAGCAACCATCAAAGGCAAGATGGTCCTGTGGGACCTGAGGAGAATCTAGGTTCCTGAAAGGCCAGAGTGGGTGGGAGAGGCCAGAGGAAATAGGATGGAGAGCATGGCCAGGAGTCCATACCCCTTGGATTGCTAAATGTGCTGGTTCTCAGGTGGTGCTAGTGGTAAAGAACCCGTCTGCCAATGCAGGAGACATAAGAGACTTGGGCTCAAACCCTGGGGCGGGAAGATCTCCTGGAGGAACAAATGGCAACCCACTCCAGTATTCTTGCCTGGAGAATCCCTTGAATAGAGTAGCCTTGTTGGGTATGGTCCATAGGGTCTCAAGGAATTAAACACGACTAAAGCAACTTAGCATGCAGCACACACACTGGTTAATTTTATCTGTCAGCTTGACTGGGGATGTCCTTTCAAGGGAAGGGGATGCCCAGGCAGCTGGTGAAACATTATATCTGGGTGTGTCTGTGCGTGTGTTTCAGGAAGAGATCATCATTCTGTTCAGTAGACCAAGGAGAAAAGACCCACTCCCACCAATGAGGACAGGTACCACCCAATCTCGGAGACCCTAATAGAATGGAAAAGGCAGAGGAAGACTTTATTCCTGCTCTCCTTCATCTCCTCCCACCCTGGGACTTCAGAGCTCCCGGTGATCAGGCCTTTGGACTCGAACTGAATTATGCCACTGGCTTTCTCTGTTTTCCTGCTTATAGATTGGATCCCCTGATAAAGGGTTAGTGTGGAAGCTTTGTCCACCTGTTTTCTCGAGATTTGGGATGAAGACATTTTAAAAACATGTTTGGAATATTATCTCCATGTATTATGGGGTACCTAACCCAAGATGGCTGTGTGGAGGAGGAGGACGCAGGAGAGGAAATCAGGAGAAGCTTCCAGAAGGAAGTGAGCCTTGAATAGGGTTTAGAAGGATATGTAGTCAGGCAAAGATGGGCTGGTCAAGGAAGACGAAACAGCGTGAGGAAAAGTACACAGACATGGAACTGTGTTGTATTCAGGGAATAAGGCGTCTATGTTGAAGCCTAGTAGAAAATATCGAAGTCTTGAAGTCTTACTAGTATTACAGTTGCCTGCAAATGTGCTTAGTCATGTCCAATTCTCTGAGACCCTATGGACTATAGCTTGCCAGGCTCCTCTATTCATGGGATTCTCCAGGCAAGAATACTGGAGTGGTTGCCATTTCCTTCTTCACAGGATCTTCCCAACCCAGGGATCAAACCCATGTCTCCTGCATTGGAGGCAGATTCTTTACCACTGTGCCACCTAGGATATTATAGTTACTTATTATTACTACTTAATAATATTATTGAGTAAATCACTTGATATTATTAATTATTATATTTTGTATTAAATAAAGTTATTATTATCACTTAATAATATTAAGTGATATTGCTTAATATTATCATTATCATTATTAATGATGTTATTACTTAATATTATCAGCTACTTGAAGTCTTACAAATATTACAGGGATAGAGAGAGGCTGCTTAAACACCCCTCTCCATTAAACTGTCCACGGTGGGTGAGGTGAGAAGTGAGAGGACTTAGAAATAGCCTGAAATTTGCGTGTAGGTGGCCTGAGAACTGAAGCCGGCTCATAGGCACATGCCCGTCAATGATGACTTGTATTAGGGGTCCCCAGTCCCCGGACTGCAGACTAGTACCAGTCCATGGTCTGTTAAGAACTGGGCCACACAGCAGGAGGTGAGCGGTGGGTGAGCAAGGGAAAGCCCCATCAATTACGTTACCACCTGAACCATCCCACCCCCCTACCACCCCCGTCCATCAAAATTTTTTCTTCCGCAAAACAGGTCCCTGGGGCCAAAAAGATTGGGGACCACTGCCCTACATGGTGAGTGTCTATCTGTGTGTGTGCATTGGTTGGCCATCAATTTCACATAAAATTCAGAGTTCCAGTTTCACTCGAAAAATCAGATCTGGTAGTACAGGGCCTCTACCTCCACAAATAGCTAGAATGTAGTAGTGGATGTTCAAGTTAGAAGAAGGTGTGAGACCTCAAGATTGCATGGTACCCCCTTCCCTCTGACCTGGCTCTTGTTGGTCATTTATTTGCCTAGTCCCTTCAGCATTTGAATATGTAATTCTGGGAATTTACTCAATACTGGGTCGTCTTGGGCCAGTGAGAGAATCTCTGCCACCTCGGCCTGCCAGGGCTGCATGTCACTACAGCCAGTGAAGGTCATCTTGTTGAGACTGAAAGGCTGACACATGCCTGCTCCTTCTGATCACCAGCTCCAGATTCACACTCTCGCACAAGGATGTCTGATTGGTGAGGCTGAGGTCACATGCTCATGCCTCAGCTGCAAAGGCAGCTGGGAAGAGGCATCTTGGCATTTGTAACTTCCTTGATGGCAGGTGGACTCTGCCTCCAGCAAGATTAATAAAATGTTTAGAAGCCGAGCAGCCAAATGAATGACAAATGTCCACCAGAAAGGGGTTGGCCATCTAATTGTGGCATGTTTACCAATGGGGTATATGGATGATTTCACGTCAAACACAAAATCTTTGTTTTGATGTGTGTGTTAGTCATTCATTCATGTTCGACTCTTTGCGACCCCATGGACTGTAACCCACCAGGCTCCTCTGTCCATGAGATTCTCCAGGCAGGAATGCTGGAGTGGGTTGCCATTTCCTATTCCAGTGTGTGGTGACAGCGTGGCATTATTTTATGTGCATTGGGAAAATACAGTACAGTTAAGACATCAAACAGCAAAGGACAGGAAAAGTTTATAAAGAGTATGGAGTGTGACGATTTAAAGAAAAATGTAAACAGTAGTTAAGGTTTAATTACTTTATTTTAAGTAGTTAAAAATCTAAACAGTCGTTTGGATGATATTGGAAATAATAAAATTATTATTCAAATGACTGCCTTTTTGGAAATTAGATAAATACAAATCTCTATATTTTGCCTTGTTCCAAGTAATGATGATAGTGATGATGATGATAAAATTGATACTAATAAATCAAAATTGTACATTTATTTAGCATTCTGGGTAAGACTCTGTTCTAAAAACTTTCCATTTGTTTGCTTACTTACACATCATATCAACTTTATGAGATAGTTACTATTATTTTCCCAATATTACAGAAAGGGGACTTAAGGCCCAAAAGGGTTAAACAATGGGAGTTTACTCAGTAAATAGTCAAATGAGGATCTGAATTCAGGCCACTGCTGTCTACCTGATGACTGTGTGATTTGGGGTGGATTCCTATACAGTGATTGCACCAAAAAGCTGCAGAACTGATCTAGGATTTGGAGTCAGAAATTTGGGGATGAGTGCTTTTAGAGTACTCATGTTCATGCCAAAGAGACTGCTCAGCCTTGGTACTATTGATATTTTGAGCAAGTAGCTATTGTGTGTATGTGAGAAGCTGTCCTATGCATTTTAGGGCAGCATTTCAGGCTTTCCCCCACTAGATGCCAGTATATCTTCTTCAGCTGTGACAACCAAACATGTCTCCAGACATTTTCCAGTGTCCCCTGGAGGCGACGTTGCCCCTAGTTGAAAACTCCTGGCCTAGAGAATTCTGAAGTCTCTCAGCGAGAAGCCTGGGAATAATGACCAACGTGATGAAATGCTGTGACTAAGTTGCCCTGGCATGTTTTTCCTGGGTATTCTTCCACAGTATCATGTCATTATTCGTTAATAGCAGGTGTGTCTCGTCTCTCATATCAGAAGCGAATACACAGTACCAGCCTGTGCCAGCTATTGGTTTTTAATGCAGTAGGTGGTGAATCTTTAACTTTGTGGTTTACGTGTAAAATGAACAACCAGCTTCTCCTTTTCTAGAAGCCAGTGGCTGTACACTTGGCAAGAAATGACAAGTGAACTCAATCTTTTAAAATATTTAAGCCAGTTCCTGTTTCTTTCCTTGATTTGTTGTTTGGTCACGTCAAGAATTTGTGTGTGTGTGTGAGAGAGGGTGTTCTATGTAAAAATAGGACAGACTATAAATTAGGTCCATTCTCTGTATTTGAATATGGTTGTTAGGATTTTCAGGACGATGATCAATACTACATTCATGATGTAATCAGTTCAGTTCAGTTCAGTCGCTCAGTCGTGTCCGACTCTTTGCGACCCCGTGAATCGCAGTACGCCAGGCCTCCCTGTCCATCACCAACTCCCAGAGTTCACCTAGACTCACGTCCATCGAGTCAATGATGCCATCCAGCCGTCTCATCCTCTGTCGTCCCCTTCTCCTCCTGCCCCCAATCCTTCCCAGCATCAGAGTCTTTTCCAATGAGTCCACTCTTTGCATGAGGTGGCCAAAGTAATAATACATCGTAAAACATTGAAGAGCTATGAAAGGACAAATCATCTCTCAGGTGGGGCTTTCTGGTCATTAAATCTTACTAGACACCAGAATCTAGCAATAGCATCATCTATGTGTCCGACTATCATCGTGTCCGACTCTTTGCAACCCCGTGGACTGTAGCCCACCATGCGCCTCCGTCCATGGGATTCTCCAGGCAAGAATACTGGAGTGGGTTGCCATTTCCTTCTCCAAGCATCATCTAATTCTTTTTATTTTACTGTGCCTTGGCCTCCATGGCCTCTCCCATAGCATTCTCTGCCAGCCAAAACCTTCCTTCCAATCCCTTCAGATCTATTCAAGCATCAAAGCCCAGCAAAAGTCACCTCCTCCATGATTGCCTCCAGAAGCTGTAATCAGAAGAGCCACTTCCTTCCCCTGGCCCCACATGTTATCTTTTCCCCATCTTTGTATTCTTTATATTCCATCCAATTAAGTGAGGGACTAGCCTTCCAGTTCAGTCTTGCTCCTTATCTCTTCTGTGCAGAAGTAAGTGAGCTCAAATTAAAGTTGGCAGTTATTTCGGGATTGAGAAGGTTCATACATGACCATTCATATCGACAAATACTGAAGCTGCTTTATTTTTGAAGGTGGATCAGTTCATCCTGACACTCTCACCCCACTGGGTAGTATGTGTGCAGGGGGTAGGGTCTTAAATCTACCAGTTAAGATACTCTTCTTTAAAAAAATTAAAGTATAGTTGATTTATGATAGTGCTAATTTCAGGTATATATTACTCCTGATTTGGTCTCTTTCTGTTTAAATGCAGCCATCTGACACGGGCTACGGTTTATATTCAGTGACCCTCCACCTGGAATATTTCGTCTTCCTATTCCATTTCTCCTCAAGATATGCCAATAGGAACTAAAATAAAAATAATTCAGGAAATTCTTTCTCAACAAAACTTGTTTTTCAAGACTGTTGTCTTATTTGGACTCAAAAATCCCATTTTTTAAAATTTCAAAAAAAAGGAATTTTGACTTTCTTTGTAATCATCCTTATTTGCTCAAAGGCAAATGGATGATCTTGACTTTTTGATTAATTTTTTTCCCAAATTTTGCTTTCCTGGGCCTACCTTTCACCAGATACCTGATTCAGTAATATCTTCTAAAAGAAAAAGAAAGAAAGAAATTACTATACATTGAGGCTATACAAATTCTAAGATGGTATGGTCACTAATGACATTGAATTAAATCTTTGCAAATATTTAAAGAAAGAGAATTTACTTCTGTAAAGTGAGAGAACAAATGCTTACATAGACCTGGGCCAAGAAAGAACCAATTTCCATTTTTCCTGGTATCAGCTATAATGGGAACCAAGAAAGCATCCTATCTCACACTGAGATCTCATTTACAGAGGTCATGAAACACTCATATTATACTTAATTTGATCCTTGATCACAGATCATACTAGAAGACAAACTTGTATTTCTCGTTGGACAGTTAGATTACGTGTTGCTCAAAGTGTAAAGTTTGAGTGACACAGTGTAGAAGGAAACAAAAATATTCCATTTCAGCCAAGTTCTAAGCCATTGTGACAATATGCCCAAATAAGCTAAAAGATTTGAGATGGACACATACCATATATGTAACACAAACTCAGATAATTTCCATATTAGTCCAATAGCAAGAAATTCTTCATTTATCTCATGTTTCTCCCAATGGCTATCAAGGGGTAGAGAAATTATTTCCCTGATCTTGTTTGTTCAGTTGCTAAGTTGTGTCCACTCTTTGTGACCCCATGGACTGTAGCCAACCAGGCTTCTCTGTCCATGAGATTTTCCAGGCAAGAATACTGGAGTGGGTATGTTGAATGATGCCTGCTTATTTCTTGTATGGAAAAGTCTATTATGGGGGGATTATTTTGTGTATGAAAATATTTTTATTATAATTGGGCATGGGATTACTGAACTATAGAGTTAGAATGGACATTAGAAGTCATCTTTTTTAGCCTCTTCATTCAACAAATTTATTCTAACATGTGCTTTGGGCCTGAGGCCCAAAGAGGCCTGAGAAGTGGTTGTCAACATTGTGCTTTGAGTCACCAGGGAATATTTTTAAAAAACATGCATTTCCTGGGCTCCAGCTGAGGAATTCTGATACAATTGCTCTGGTGTGAGGTCTGGATGTTGGTAAATGTAAAAGACTTCTCAGGTGATTTTTCATGCTCATAAAACTACCCTCTCCCTCCATTAAAAAATGACATTAAAATGTTTATTCTGTATCTTATACACTTACTTAATTTGATAAAGGGGGAAAAATGAGAGAAACTCTCTAGATACTTCCTCATTTCTATCAGCTTTTATAATCTTGTCCCTTTTACCTCTAGAATTATTTTTGCAGCTAGTCCAACCTGTTTGGGGCTTCTCAGGGGGCACAGTGGTAAAGAATCCACCTGCCAATGCAGGAGACGCAAGAAATACATGTTCGATCCCTGAGTTGGGATGATCCCCTGGAGTAGAAAATGGCAACCCACTCCAGTACTCTTGCCTGGGAAATCTCATGGACAGAGGAGCCTGGCGGGCTGTAATCCATGAGATCACAAAGAGTTAGACAGGAGTGTACACACAGACCAAACTCTTAAAAAAAAAAAAAAGTTGAATGCCTACTGAGAAATTCACGAATTCTATTCACTTGACATGTGATTTTATTCCCCATCATGGATATTGTCAAAGTATTTTCAATGAAGGATAAACTGTACCTTGTAGCTGACTGACGTTACCATGTCTACCCGAGGTACCAAGGAACACAAAACCTGAGGCTTAGTGGTGACCTTGAGACTGTACAAACCTCAACTGGACCGCTGTTCAGCAATCCGAAGTCCATCAGTTTCCAAGGAAGTATTTGGTGCTATCAGATACTGGAGCAAATTAGAGAAAGAATTGCAGGAACTTTAAGGCCTGAGAGAATGGTTTGCATAAAAGTCAACCGTCAGAAATGCGGAAGTATAGAAATTGGAGGTTGTAGGTGTAGAAATGTTGTGTGAGATCAGCCCCTAGTGGGCACCTTAATGATTACAATTGTTCAGCCCTGGAGTCGAGATGACGTGGCTTGATGCTGGAACAGTATTCATGGCCACTTCAGACCACAAATATTCTAAACACAGACTGCAGATGGCAGAAATATAACATTCTCTTTTTTATATATAAACATATAATATTAATCTTTCACAGGGTATACGGTAAAGGATCTCCGTGCTTCTCTCTAAAACAGACAGCTCTTGTTTTCCATCACTTGTAGAAGAGAATGCAGAGAACAGTGGTCCCATATGATGGTGCTTCTTCCTACCTCTCCATCCTCACCCCCTGATTCTTCAGTGTTCCATTCACAGTGTCAGGACGAGAAGGTTTTCAGGCAGAGAAGGAGGAAAAGCATTCTAGACAGGGACATTCTGCATGCAAAGACCCAAAGGGAGTAAGCGGCATGGCATGTTTAGGGAATTCTAAATGTCTTGGTATTTCTGAAGTCTATAGTGCAGATGAGGGTGGACAGCTGGGTTTTCAAGTCTAGCGTTCATTTCCTTCACTTACCACTTGCCACAGAGACAAGGTTAAAGAAGTACTTCTCTACCCTGAGATAACGTACAAGTGAGATGGTTGTCGCAACTGACAGCTTCCTATCGGAGGCAGGGGTGATGGAGAAATCCTACGTTCTGTCTCAGCCGGGAAGCCTGTCCTCAGCTTCACTGACTGCTGTGGGAATGCGGGTCTAATGCTCTGGGATTTACCATATTTTCAAGAGAATCCCCAAATCCGTTTTTTTTTAAAATGGGATTTCTACTCCCTAGGCCATATTTATTCATTTATTCAATACTAAGTGCTGTTCTAAGCCTGAGGACACGGCTGAAAACAAAGCAGATAGAAGCTCCCACCTCTGGGGTGCTTCAAGTTCTAATTGAGGAGACAATTTTTAAAACTAAGAAAATTATTAAATATATTAAATGATAATAAACGTTATGGAGAAAAATAATGTAAAAGGTGGCTGAGGAGGGCTGGAGATTGTTTGTTATCTATTTAATTTATTTACTTTGGTTGAGTGACCACTCATAGGGCCTAGGTCTTTTCAGCCTCTGCTTGTTTATTTTTTTAATTTATTTTTGATTGGCAGATAATTAAATGCTTTACAATGTTGTGTTGGCTTCTGCTGTACAATGTGAACGAGCCGTAAGTATACATAGATCCCCTTCCTCTTGAGTCTCCCTCCCACCTCCATCCCCATCCCTCCTCCCCCAGCTTATCACAGAGCACCAAGCAGAGCTCTCTGTGCTATGCAGCAGCCTCCTACTAGCTGTCTATTTTGCACATGATCATCAGTCCTGCTCTCTCAGTTTGTCCCACTCCCTCCTTCCCTTACTGTGTCCACAAGTCGGTTCTCTACATCTGCATCTCTATTCCTGCCCCGCAAATGGGTTCATCAGCAGTGTTACAATCTTAAACAGCGTGGTTGGGGGAAGACTTAACCAAAAAGGTGATATGGGAGAACTCAGATGTCACATAACTTATTCACTCATTCAGTGTATTCAGTGGCATTTATTGAGCGCTTCCTATGTGTGAGGCATGAATCTACATATTGGGGATAGACTGACGAACAAGACAGACAAGCTTCTTTCTTTCACAGAGATTATATTCTTGCTGGGGAGACAGACACTAAACAAGAAATCACACAAAATAATGTCAAAATAGCAATTCTTTGCAACAAAGGAATAAACCAAGATAATACTTTGAAGAGAGAAGGGGGAGAAGTGGCTAGGTTGGACAGAGAAGTTGGCGAAGGTCACTCTAAGTGACAGTGGGTGGAATGAAGGGATCCTGCTGCACAGAGGTCTGGGGAAAGGCATTCAAGGTCAAGGGGACAGCAAGGGCAAAACCTGTGGGGTGGGAACCAGCTAGGCCAGGGGTGAGGCCTTGGTTCATGGAACAGAACAAAGCACATTCAGAAGGCAAAACCACGGCCAAGGCCAGGCTCAGAAAGAACTGTGAAGCAGAAAATGTTCACAGCGACTTCCTCTTTCCTTTCTTTAGCTACCTTGTCCTCCTCTACTGGTGGTTCCCTGGCCTCATTGAATCCTCGGGGTGTTTCTCTTCCAGACTGCTGCTGCTGCTGCTAAGTCGCTTCAGTCGTGTCCGACTCTGTGCGACCCCATAGACCATAGCCCACCAGGCTTCCCCATCCTGGGATTCTCCAGGCAAGAACACTGGAGTGGGTTGCCATTTCCGTCTCTGATGCATTAAAGTGAAAAGGGAAAGTGAAGTCGCTCAGTCATGTCCAACTCTTCGAGACCCCATGGACTGCAACCTGCCAGGCTCCTCCATCCATGGGATTTTCCAGGCAAGAGTACTGGACTGCCTCTCAGAAAAATACATGATAGGGACTTCCTTGGTGGTTCAGTGGTTATGAATCCACTCTCCAGTGCAGGGGACGTGGGTTCGATCTCTGGTCAGGGAACAAAGCTCCCACAGGCTATGGGGCAACTAAGTCACTGAGCCTGCACATCACAACTAGAACAAAGCTGACACGTGGCAATGAAGACTTGAAGCTGACAATAAATAAGTAAATAGATAAGTAAATATATATATATATATATTTAAAAAGACGTGATAGCTTGTCTATAATAAAAAATGATAAGGCTAAAGAGGTTTTATTCCCACTAAGAGTATTTATGTGCGCCTGTGTACTCAGTCATGTCCGACTCTTTGCACCCTATGAACTGTAGCCCACCAGGCTCCTTCGTCCATGGGATTCTTCAGACAAGAATACTGGAGTGGGTTGCCATTGCCTCCTCCAGGGGCTCTTCCCAACCCAGGGGTTGAACCCATAGTCTCTTGCATCTCCTGCATTGGCAGGCAGATTCTTTACCACCGTGCCACCTGGGAAGTTCCAAGGGTATTTATGCTGCTGCTAAGTCACTTCAGTCGTGTCCAACTCTGTGGGACCCCATAGACGGCAGCCCACCAGGCTCCCCTGTCCCTGGGATTCTCCAGGCAAGAACACTGGAGTGGGTTGCCATTTCCTTCTCCAATGCATGAAAGTGAAAAGTCAAAGTGAAGTCGCTCAGTCGTGTCCGACTCTTAGCGACCCCATGGACTGCAGCCCACCAGGCTCCACCGTCCATGGGATTTTCCAGGCAAGAGTACTGGAGTGGGGTGCCATTGCCTTCTCCAAAGGGTATTTATACTTCAACTAAAACGATTTAATTATAAAATTTGATGCATCAGCTGTTTGAGTGTTGGAGTACTTGATTGGTGTGGGAAGATATTAATTTCCTATGGATGTGGTAACAAATTATTGCAAATGTAGTGGCATAAAACAACACAAAAGCATTATCTTTAGAGTTCTGGAGATTAGAAGTCCAAAATGAGTTGGCAGGGCTAGGATCTTTTTGGAAGCTTTGGCGGAGAATCTGTTTTTCTTTTCCAGATCCAAGAAGGTGTCCGTGTTCCTTGCCCTGTGGCTCTGTGTCACTCCATCCTCTCCTTCAGTTGTCACATCTTCATCTCTGACTCTGGCTTTCCCACCTCTCTCTCCTAAGGACCCTGGGATTACATTGAGCCTGCTCGGATAATCGGGGATAATCCCCCATCTCAAGATCCTTCACTTAATCACATCAGTAAAGTCCCTTCTGCCTCGTGAGGTTAACATATTCTCAGGTTCCAGGGATTGAGACATGGACATTTGGGGAGTCATTAATCTACCGGCCACAGGGAGTAACATTCTGGAGACCATGAAATTAGACCACCAGATAACTCCCCACTTCCAGGTCGTTTCTGCTCCTTATTTTTGTTGAAGTTGTGGGAATGAAATAGTTCTGTAGTCTTTCTGAAGGGCAGCTGCTCAAGACACCTGAGTAATATTCCTTAGTCCACATTGGTAAAGTCAGAGAAGACTGAATCTCATTGCACTTGTAATTTTAAACATATTGTTTACCCATAAGGTTAATTTGAATGGTAGCTTCTGGGATGGGGCTTCCAATACTCTGCAGTTTCTGACCTCTGAAACTTGAATAGCAAAGTCCTACTGAAGCAGAAATGACCGGAGGCCTGAGTCAAGGACCTAAAAGGATGGACATTACAGTTTACCAAGGCTCCATGGGGACTTACCTGATGGTCCACTGGCTGAGTCTGAGTTCCCAACGCAGGGGGCCTGGGTTTGATCTCTGGTTGGGGAACTAGATCCCATATGCCACTAGCAACCAAGAGTTCACATGCTGCAACTAAAAAAAGATCCTACGTGCTGCAATTAAGAAGACCCAGTGCATGCCTGCATGCTCAGTTGCTTCAGTCATGTCCGACTCTCGACTCTTTGTGACCCTATGGACTGCAGCCTGCCAGTCTCCTCTGTCCATAGTGTTCTCTAGGCAAGAATACTGTGGTGGGTTGCCACTTCCTCCTCCAGGGGATCTTCCTGACTCAAGGATGGAACCTGTGTCTCCTGCATCTCCTCCACTGGCAGGCTGATTCTTTACCACTACACTACCTGAGAAGCCCATTTGTTTCTACTCATCAGACATAATGAGGTCCCTGCTATGTGTTGGACTGGCCAGCTGCTGAGCTGTGCCCTAGGCATCATAAAACTTTCCAAGTTATATATCTGGCATGTGTGTAATAGAATATTATTTAAAACCATTGTTTAAAACTGAAATGTAGTCACAAAAATACTGAACTGGTCTATGGCTACTTGCCAGTAACAAAGGTCATGAATTTGCTAAGCCAGCGTAACAAATTCTGGACAAAAGTGTTCACAAAGATCTTCCCAACAGAATTGAAATTAAGATAGGCTGAATTTCTGCCTTTTAAAGCGACTATGGAGACATGTGTAAGGAGCAGAGCAGCTGTATGCAAGAATGTTTATCTTAGATTCCCTCCCAGCCTCTCCCACATCAGCACCAGCTATTTAACATTCCCTGAAGTCCTACAATGTAAGAATCTGGACCTTTGTGGGAACTGCTTGGTGGTCCAGTGGTTAGGACTCTGCCATTCACTGCTGAGGACACAGGTTCAGTCCCTGGTGGGGGAACTAAGATCCTGCAAGCTGCAGGGCAGTCCACAAAACAAAACGAGCATTTGGACCTTTGAAGGAGCTGCTGCTGCTAAGTCGCGGCAGTCGTGTCCGACTCTGTGCGACCCCACAGACGGCAGCCCACCAGGCTCCTCCGTCCCTGGGATTCTCCAGGCAAGAACACTGGAGTGGGTTGCCATTTCCTTCTCCAATGCATGAAAGTGAAAAGTGAAAGTGAAGTCGTTCAGTAGTGTCCGACTCTTAGCGACCCCATGGACTATAGCCTACCAGGCTCCTCCGTCCATGGGATTTTCCAGGCAAGAGTACTGGAGTGGGGTGCCATTGCCTTCTCCGCTTTGAAGGAGAGCCCAGTTGTTTCTCTTGCACAAGATGCAACAACTACCAGTTGGAGATGAAGGATCACTAGCCCTTTGCTCTACCACTCCACTGTGGGGACAGCTGACTTACACATTCCTTCATGAGCTTGGACCCCTTTCCCCTGGCCTCGGTTCAGGGTTGGCTATTGGGGGGCCCCCTGGACCTCACCGCTCTTGTACTTTTTAAAGTCGGCTATGGCCCCCATCCCAAGTCGTTCCTTCTAGGTATCCCACCCGAGTGCCTGTAGCCACCTGCTCCAGGGCCACCGGGGCTCACATTTGGGGAAAGTGGGTCATCCATCACTGGCACTACAAACTCAAATGATTCATCCAGAGACTAAGAGGGATACGGGGCGCGCGGACAGGGAGTCACTATCCGGGTACCACCGGCTCCACCTGCCTGGTCCACTCGCGTGCAGGGGGCTGAGCAGCAGGCCAGCCCCGGCCCCGCCCCTCGGCCCCGCTCCGAGCGGAAGTGACGCACACCCAAAGCCATTTCCGGCCAGCCTGAAACTAGGAAGAAACTTGGAGCCGCCGAGGTGTCCGGCCGCCCCTTTCCACTGCTTCCGTGCCCCGTGGCCCGGGCCGCGCCGAGCTGTCGGGAGCCCAGGCCATGGGGCAGCCCGGGCCGTCCGCAGTGTGAGGCGCGGGGCCTCCCGCGGGCTCCCCGGACTGGCCGAGGGTGGGCAGGCGGGAGGCGTCGTTCCAGCGGCGGTCCCGGCCGCTGCCGCCCGCCCAGGCTCCCGGCATCATGAACATAGACGTGGAGTTCCACATCCGGCACAACTACCCGTGGAGCAAGCTGCCGGCCAACGTGAGGCAGGTACGGAAGCTGGGGACACGGTCCCGCCCCGCCGCCAACTGCTCGCGCGCCTCTGAGCTCCCTCCCGGCCTTGCCCCCGCTAAGGGTCTGGATTTAACCGATCCCAAACCCGCGGCTGGGGAGGGGGTGGCCCTGGGGCCACAAGGGCAGGATGGGGCTGTTGCGAAATGGGATGGAATGGTGTCCACTGGACTCGCCTGGCGCCTTCGCACGCGGTCTTCGTTTCACCAGGCAGTGGGCTAGACACCTTCGAAACAAATTTGAAACACAGCTCCTGATCTTCAGAACTTGGGGATGGTGGCAAAGGGACGAGAAACAAATGACTGCGTTACAGGCTGATAGCTGCTCACACGAACCAGCATCATAGTGTAGGGGCGCGCACAGAGGAGGGACTCAGAAACTGTCAATGGAGTATCAGGAGGATGTGTAGGAGAGGCATTTAAAACGGGTTTTAAAAGACAAATAAGAGATAGCTAGAAAAGAGGGGGATTAAAGATTTTCCAACGAGAGAGAAGGTCATTTTAAAAAAGCTTAGATGAGTGAAAGCGTGCTTTCACAATCTGGAGGTGGGGCTTGGTTAGTGATTCGGGGTGGGAGCTGTCAGGGCCGGATTTTGAAGAGCTTTCCTACTTTCTTTTGCTGGACTTTAGCCTCCCGACGAGGTGGGTTTATTAGAGATGGTGCAACAAGAGAGTGACAAGGAGGTTTGGCCTTTTTTCCCTCAGAAGTAGTTCTCAAATGCTTGAGAGTCATTTTGACTCAGTTTTGCAGATATCTGTTGAAGACCTGCTACGTACTATGCCTTGTTGGAGGTGCGAGTAATTTGCAGCAGTCAACACAAGGGAAGTCCTGTCTTCATGGAGCTTACATTTTAGAAAAGAAAGACAGTAAACGAATGAGTAAATACATGATATGGCGAGTGGTGGTGAAGCTTACGAAGGGAGCTGTGAGTGCTGTATAGAAAGTAGTTTTTTTCTGGTCAGTGGTTGACCTTCAAGTTCCCACCATTTTACTCGGTTGGGAGTGAAATTCTGTTTTCCACTGGTTCTGAACACTGGCATATTTGGAGGGTTTGGGATGGTGGTGGTGATGGTATACAGATTGTTACTTTGCCGCAGCTCTCAGCTTGGGGTCTTAGTTCCAGGAAATGAATAATTTAAGGTTCTGGCAGTGTATCATGTGGCAGAGAAAATGCTTTCACTTCAAGATACCAAAAACACAAGAAAGTGGAAAGATAAATTTAAGGAACTCCGAATTCTTGGGTGGCAGTGGCTGCCCTTGTGACATTAATCTTGAACAGCAAGAAGAAAGCTCTAAACCTGGAGGAAAGCGCCAGAAAGCTCTAAACCTTCTCTTGTTAAGCTTGAATGAGGGCCTTGATGGACACTTTGTGTTTTTAGAGTTTTGTGGCATACGGCAAGACAACTGGAAGAACCAGTAAGCCTTTGTTTCCATGTTTACTCTTCCTTTCACAAAAATAAATGTAGCTTAATAGACAAGAGATGGATGATTCCATTATGTCCGACAGAAATAATCGATCCTAATTAGTGTTGGCAAAGCTTTTCTAAACCTTAGTCACAACTATTAAAAATAATCTCCAAACAGTGTTACAATCTGGTACAAACATGACATTAAATTAAAACTTCTTTTGGTAACATCAATTAAAAGAATTGATATTTTAGCTTAGGATAAAACTTCCACTTGTCGAAGGTGTTGGAAAACCCCTCTGTACAAGTTACTTCATGGACTTAGCCTTGCTCTGTTTTCCTGTGTTAGGCTCTACCTTGTTTTACTACATCAGCTTTCTCTCTGGTCTCTTGCCTTCAGAAAAAGACCCTCCTATCCATTCCTCATCCTATACTGGGGTGAGGTTTTTAAAATGCAAACCCAGCCCTTTTACCACTTGTCGCCAAAGATTACTTGTTGCTTCTTGAATCCAGATGTTAACTCCTCCAGGACGGTTTCCCCGACCTAAATCTAGAGTAGATGACCCCCAGCACTGTATTTCTTGTCTATAGGGCTGTAGTTGTCTTCCAGTAAATATTTCTGGAGTGAAGGAATGATAGCATCAGTTTGAGATTTTTTTCCTGGAGCTAAAGTCAGTTTAAAAGTGGGGAATAGTCTGTGTGTGAAAAGAATTTGGGTTTGGTTTTTTTTTTTGGTGTTAACAGATACTAAGTACTTTGATAAGAGTTTCCAGTAAGTTTTGAGGTGTTTAATTTGGAAGATATTCATTTCTGAAAGTTGGGGGAAGGTGATTCAGATTTTTTTTTTTAATTTTTAAAAATGTATTACATTTTTTTTGATGTAAATCAGATGAAAGGTTTTTGTACTTGGTGTGAGCTATACTAGACTTCCAAGAATATATTAAAAAGTTGTGGATCACACCATTGTTTGAGGATTTGCGGGGTGGGGGGGGTGGATTTTTGAGGATTTGAGGATTACTGGTAAAACTATAGGTTTACCAGTATTCATTGTTCAAAACAATTCATAGTTGTTTTATTTGAAGGGAGATTTTATGATGTGATTCTGTGTGATCCAAGGAGGGTCAATTAAAAAAAAATACTATGTACTTCTATGAGGGGGGTGCATATTGGGACAGGATTTGTGGAGCAAAAGCTTTAGGAAAAAATGCTTTATGCTAATCTGATGCACAGTGGATGTTTTGCAGCCAGTTTCTGTGGCACTCCATCTGTTACAGTTCCTTTTATATGCGGCCCAGCTTCATTCGTCAGACCTGGTTGGAGTTTCTGCAGGGTCAGCACTGTCTCAGAGGAAAATGACCTTTCTTTATTTGCCTCCTGTAGAGGCAACAGTGTTTTAAAATGTGAATGATGGGAAATTTGGGGTAGGAGTGGAAGAGAAGGCAAAGAATCTTTGTGAACATAGCAGTTAATATTTTAGGTACCAGGGTAGTGAAGAATAGAATCAGCTTTTAATGTAGCTTTTAGTTATTTGTGCGTGCACACATGTATTGATCAGAACCAGTCATCACTTAATGACTATGGCAAAGACTTAGATGTTTAATAGCTCTGTTCTCTAATTAGCTTACAAATAACAGGGCCCTTGTATTTTGTGTAAGTGGTTTGATTTACACTTTTTATCCTGGAGTTAACCAGGAACAGAATTTTAAAGATGGTTGTAAGTTAGGTTAAATTAAGGGGCTTATTTTGAAACAGAAGAGCAAATCCTCAAGTTTGAGAGTTGCTAAGATTTTAGCAGATTGTCTGCTATGTGAGTGAGTGAGTGTGTGTATGTGTGTTTTGTGTTCCTTGAGGATTTAGCAGTAGAGCTAGAGGAGATCCTTTAAAAGTTTTATAGAAAGCCTGGTATTTTGAATCCCCTAAATATCTTCAGTCCTGAGCTTGACTTTGGGGCTGCATCAGAGATGGGAGAGCAGTTTCTCTGTGATAAGCTTTAACTTCTAACTACCTATAATGTTAAAGTGGATGAAAATAATGTAAGCACATACATTTCAGCATTTTAGTTTTCTCACGTTATGTCCCTTTTTTCTTAAATAGTTTTTCTTAAATAGAACCATCAATAGTTCCAGTTATGTACCAGTTAGATGTGTTTCATCTGTCTTATGAAGATGGCCTTAAATAAAAGTATGTATGTGGACATTTACCTTGGCTGTCAAAAACCTACGACTTAGAAGTATAGTAACTGAATCCTCTAATCTTTTCTGTCATTAATCTCTTCAGTTCAATAGTTCAGTCGTGTCTGACTGTTTGCGACCTCATGGATTGCACCACACCAGGCCTCCCTGTCCATCACCAACTCCCAGAGGTTGCTCAAACTCATGTCCATCAAGTTGGTGATTCCATCCAACCATCTCATCCTCTGTTGTCCCCTTCTCCTCCTGCCTTCAATCTTTCCCAGCATTGGGGTCTTTTCCAGTGAGTCAGTTCTTTGCATCAGGTGGCCAAAGTGTTGGAGTTTCAGCTTCAGCATCAGTTCTTCCAATGAATATTCCATTAATCTCTTAAGGTGTTTTTTTTTTTTTATAGTATATTGGAAAGATCATGGCTAATAATTAGAAGGGGGATAACAGTCACATCGGAGAAGGCAATGGCACCCCACTCCAGTACTTCTGCCTGGAAAATCCCATGGACAGAGGAGCCTGGTGGGCTGCAGTCCATGGGGTCGCTGAGGGTCGGACACTACTGAGCGACTTCACTTTCACTTTTCACTTTCATGCATTGGAGAAGGAAATGGCAACCCACTCCAGTGTTCTTGCCTGGAGAATCCCAGGGACGGAGGAGCCTGGTGGGCTGCCGTCTATGGGGTCACACACAGTCAGACACGACTGAAGTGACTTAGCAGTAGCAGCAGTCACATATTAAATGTAGTTTATGGTCTCACATTGAGTGTAATGTTAACTCTAATCAGACCAGCTTACACTTTGCTTTCATGAAAAACCAATTTTGAACTTAAAACACTAAGTTCACAGAAAGTATTTTGCTCATTAAAAAATATATTGGAAATTTAGACAACTCTATTTTCCAGAATTGTCTAAATGTTTTCTAATGAGACCATTAGATGACGTTTTTAAGAAATAATCTTATTTAGAGGTACATTTGAAATATATATTCCTCAGAAATCTTAATTTTTAATAATCATAGCCTTCAACTGCAAGTAGTTATCAGACAGGGATCTGTTCCTAGTGGCCATTCTTAAATTTTTAAAAAATGTAGGTGCAAGAAACCATCCATCCTCATTCACACAAATTGGAAACCGGCAAGAAGGAAATGTTTTATTAGTAAAATTTAGTTTTTTGTTAACTTAAGTGCAGTTATGCTCTCTGACTGCTCTTTATATATAAAATACTTTAGATAGTGTCATTAAATCCTTTTAGAAAGGTAGACTGAAGATAAACACATTTTTTTTTTTTTTTTTTTTGCTCTAATACCATTGCAGAAAAGTTTGTGTGATAAAATTTAAGAAAACCTTTACTCAGTTCTTGAACTTAGAGATTCCAGGATAAAATTGGGGGGCATGGTATTGAAATTTTAAGGAGGGAGAGTACTTTGGTTTAGTTATTTAAAATCTATTTGAATTTTTTTTTTTTAGAGTCTTGGAAATTCACAGAGAGAATATGAGAAGCAGGTTGTCCTGTACAGTATCCGCAATCAGTTACGATATAGAAATAACTTAGGTAAGTAGAGCCATGTTTACATTGAGATAGAATTGACTGTTGCAGAGTTATCATTTTCATAAATCTCTCCTATCTTTTCACCATATTTCATAGTACTGAAATCGTTTCATGTACAGACTTTATGAAATTCTATAATGACCCATTACACTTAACAATAATTTGCATTAGCAAGTAGATTTTTCTAATTCCAGTGAAAATTATTTTCTAGAGTCTTGTTTATAGATTTATTTTACCTACAGAGTACTAATTTTGATTCAGATGTCCTCTTTTTTACTTTATGTAAGAAAATATGCCAGAAAGAATTGTATTACTTCTTGATTTTTGACTTTGAATTTTTTGTTTTGTTTTCTATAAATTTTCCAAATAATGTAACTTTAATGAAGCCTCTTTCTATAATAGTTGGAACAAATTTAAAACATAATTGGCTCCATTTTTTTTTTGAACTTCTCTGTTTTAGTGTTTGCCTTTTATTTGTCAGATTATTCTGTTGCCCTGCTGATCTTGCCTCCCATTTGTTGCTCTTATTTTAAACATAGTATTTCAGCAATAGGTTTTCTATGTGAAGTGTGTATTCTATGGAACTCAGAGGTCTTTTTACATTTAAAGCACAAAGACCAGCAGATAATTTTTTAAAATAGACTCGATTTCATAGAAAGCTGCCATTCACATTGGCTGTTTTGTAAAGTATCATAGTAAGGGATTGGATGGTTTATAGCTCGTTTTGTGGGGGGAGACATTCCATGCTCGTTTTCTTTGCTTTTTGATTTGTTAAGAATTACTTTTGTACTTATCTGTCCCATTGTACATTTTACTTATATTCTCTGAAATCTGTTTCTTGTGCTATAATTGTTTCTTTGTTCCAGCTTAGGTTGTTTTATTTGTTCTCTTCCAATTTACATATTTTTATTTTTAATTAATAGCTTGTAAAGAATTTAACATTGCATTGACTAGTAAGACGTCAAATAAAACTGGAGGATTTCCCTTTGTCTCCCAGTTAAGCATGTCAAGAAGGATGAACGCAAGTACTACGAGGAACTGTTGAAGTACAGTCGAGATCATCTCATGCTGTACCCTTACCATTTATCAGACATCATGGTGAAAGGCCTGAGGATAACACCGTTCTCATATTACACTGGGATCATGGAGGTGAGTTTACAGGGTATATGAATTAGGGGAGGGATGAGACTTCGTGTCACGGGCACTTTGTGGATGATGACCAGCTCTGTGGCACCCAGCCGCGGTGGACGTTGTTTCTGAACTGATAGTGTAGAAAGGACAGTTGTTTACAAGGTAACTGTTGTGCGACAAGTAGGTGTCCTTAGCAGTGTTTTCACAGTGGAAAAGTATCTGTTCTTATTCTGTGTTCTTGAAGATGTTGTTGACCCCTTGTGCTCTTGTAGGTTAATCAGTCATTTATGTTAGCACAGTTTGTATAAAATTCATTGCTTTTAATACGTGGTTAAGGTTGAAAATGTGGCTGACAGAATTGAACATTAAGCTTCGAAGCTTAATGTATTTAGCTATTTGCTAACTGTAGAAAGAATCATTGATGATATAGACTCAACATTATATAATGCATGGTTCAGAAGAATAGAAATATATTACTGGTCCTGGCTGCTAATCTTTCTGTGATTATTAACTTTTAGATGTTAGCCTTTTTCCAAAGGCAATGTTTAGGCTTGTGTTGAATAACGTTAAGTACTAGTTCATACACTGCTTTTAAGGGAGCTTTATGTAAAGATGGGCAGTATTTATCTGGTATTCATTGGTGATTTAATTCTGTTTGAGTGCTGCTGTTCTGGGCTCACTCGCCCCTTGAAGAGCAGAGGGCACATAGAACTGAAGAAGCTGGGCGCCTGCAGGATAAGGCTGCCTTCACAGGAGCTCCCTCTGTCTTCTTAAACCCCCTTTTCAAGGCACTGCTACCGCCCCGTGTCTCCTGTGTGTCCCTGTTTTGGAGGAAATACAAAGTAAAGGTTGAGGCCTGGCAGCTGAGTTCCTGCCAGTCTCTTTGCCTGGAACCAGTGCAGCATAAAGAAGGTGGCAGCTGAGCAGAATGTAGAATAGTTATTGCTGTCTCTCTGATTATTTTCCTGGTGTTGTCCACAGGTTTGGGGGAGATAACAGAGCGAGATTTTGTCCCAGTTTCCATTCATATGCTTGCTATTCTCTGGTTTCTGTTCTTAAACCATTGGGTATAACTCCTGGGTTGAAAATGGGTCTTATCCCCACAGTAAACAGCTGGTTTATTACTGGAGAAACAGATGAGGGTTGGAAGAAGCCAGATACTGACTTTGTCTGAGTTGCTGGTTGTGACTCGGAGGAGCAAAGACTACTTAGTCGTTGGGTTTTTGTTGGCAGTGCTGTGACGCATTGTCAGGCCTTCTCTTGGGATTCTCTCTTGCCCTGGGGTAGGAGTCTAGGATCAGGTTTGAAGTGTGGAGAGCCTGCAACCCTGAGCTCGAAGGGAGGTATTCCTTGCATAGCCTCTGCAGGGCAGAGGTTGCCGGGCACCTGTCTGGGCTTCATAGCACTGTGAGGAACCCAGACCTGAAAGCCTGACCTTCAGTTATTAGACAGGAGACCACGTGGTATGTGCCACTGTGTGACCTGTGTGCACTGCGTTGCCAGACTCTGATCTCAGTGTTTGGTGTAAGGACATTTTGCATTTAACATTTACTTTTTTTTTTTCTTTTTAAAAGGACATTATGAACAGTGAGAAAAGTTATGATTCATTGCCCAATTTCACTGCTGCTGACTGTAAGTATTACTCTGAGCCAGGTAATGGTTAGTGTCTTTGCACATGTGTGCTCTTATCTGTGTTGTAATGTGTGCATTTTAACATGAAAGATGAGAACATAAGCAAGATTATTGATAATTTTATCAGGTGGTGTAAGTCAAGTGTGAGATTTAGTTTTAAATGTCTAAGGGAAGGATATTTTGGAGTGGCAAAATCCGACAAATGGGACTAGTCTTTTTCTAGAGAGTGAAGTTCCTTTTCATACTTGGGCTGTGGTGTATACTAAATGAGGAAGAAAATTCACTCACAGTATTTTTGCAGCACAATACATGGTTTTTACTAACAAAATTCTCTGCTTTTTTAAATTATACTTATTTTAATGAAGTGTGTCTATTTGAAATGTGACAGTTCTGTTGTGTTAAGAAGAAACTTTTGCTGAGAAGTACATTTTGACTTCCTGGAATTGGGAGGACTTCTGCTTTTAAAAAATTTTCTCATTTAGCATTGTCAAAAGTGTCAGCATGAATTTATCTCTCCCAATTGCTTTTCTTTTGTATTTGGTTGGAAGACTTCTTTTTAATTTGATCCTAATTGTCAGTAATAATAAAAAGGGGAACGAAAGTCAAAAGGTTTTTTCCTAGTAGAGTTGTGTGTGTACTGACTTTTCAAGATGTATTAAATGATTTTAAAAGAAAGACTCTTTCTTTTAGGTCTAAGGCTTCTTGGCATAGGAAGAAACCAATACATTGATCTGATGAATCAGTGCAGATCATCAAAGGTAAGCTAGTTGTTTCTCTTTCTCATTTCTTGTACCTCTTATCACATAGTCTTGTTAAATTTTTAAGTAGTAGAAATACTGAATTGTGATTTCTTGGATCAAATAAAATACGCTTAATACAGAAATAATACAAAAACAACTCATCAGTATCTCTAGGTTATAGCTTAAGTGCTTATTGAATTTAAAATGTTCAAGGTATAGGACGCTTCATTTATTTTTAAAAATCTGCTCCATTGATCTTCTAACCTAAGTCATTCCACTCCCAGGGTTCAGTTTATGAGTGAAATTGATACACATTTTCACCTGGGTTTCTTTTGAATATCTGGATTTAGATTCAGATTTAATGATACTGTTTTGAAGTAATTTATTTTGAAATAATTTAAGAATGACTTTTTCCATTTAGTATATCTAAAATATGTTAGATTTTAAAACGTGAGAATTTTAAAAGGTATTTAGCCTGTTAGAAACGATCTTGTTATAGTATGACTAATAAAAAAGAAAACAGTAATTTTAGAATGATTGCAAATTCTCAGATATTTGAACCATTGCAGAAATTTTTCAGAAGGAAAACGGCGCGTGATCTTTTACCAGTAAAGCCAGTGGAAATTGCCATAGAGGCCTGGTGGGTGGTGCAGGCTGCATATATCACGGAAGATGACATAAAGGTAGGTATCTTTAAAAATTAAGCATTTTTATTTTTAAAAATTACATTTAACTGTAGTTGCAGAACTTTTTAAAAACGTGACACTATTTGGTGTTCCTGAAGGAAATTAAACTTAAATGCAAAATTGTAAATGATCTCAGTAGGCAAGACTATTGGTAAGTTTCGAAAATACTCTTGATTAATGAGGGAGACTTGATGTGGTTCTTGTACGGTCATCTGGGGATTTAATTAGATGGGTGTTTCATGCATAGTTGACATGATGCCGCAACTACCAGCAGTAACATTGATAACACTCTTTGAGCCCTTGGTGTGTGCTCAGGGTGCCAGGCACTGTTCCAAGTGCCTTTTGTATTGTCTCATTTGATTCTCATAACAACCCCAGTGGTGTGGGGTTGTTTGTAGCCTATTTCATATGTGAGGAAAATGAACACAGAGAAGTGAAGTAATGACTCCAGTCACAGTGGAGTAAAGTCCAGGGTTTTAATTCGGACAGTTTGCTGTGCTCTTAAATCACTGTTGAAATGCTATACTCAAGTGTTAGGTGCTTGATAGAGCACTAAGGTCAAGATCAAGGGAAACGCTGTTTGCAGTGGTCAGACCACATTTGTTACAGGCTGTATACGTTTAAGAAGAGATGTTGATTAGAGAAGGAGGTGGAGCAGTAGACGCGGTGCCTAGAGACCAGTCATATCCCTGTGGCTGAAGAATTAAGTGAGCATGTGGACTTCTTTTTAATTTGCATTTTATTTTACTTCCAAGGACAGAATAAATCCAGTGAGAGCAAGGCTTAGAAATTCTGCTTCAGTGCATTTACTTCCAATTAAGATATCAGACTATTTCATAAGATAGTGATCTTGTCACTGATGATAATCCTGTGGCATGTGTATTAGCTTTTGATTTGAGAGATTCAGAGTCAGTATGTGGATCAGATTCCAATTCAAAAAGGGTGAATAAATATTAGTATTTATTAGTGAACATGCTACGTATCAGCAAGTATTAGCACTTAAAATTACTTTGTTTTGTGAGTTCTCTTGGTAGCATACTTTGGCACCTTAATTGATGGTTATGTGCATAGCCTTTTCTGTTTGAATTCTAGAGTAAAGAATGAATATTACAAGTAGTTCATATAATTAATGAGATATAATCATTGGTTTAAACATAAATAGATTTGAGGAGACATCAATTAGTTAATTTGGACAGAACTTAATTGAAAATATTTTGCTTTTCCTAGATATGCACTTTGCCTGAGAAATGCGCTATTGATAAGATCATTGATGCAGGCCCTCAACTCTCTGGATCACTAGATTACAATGTAGTCCATAGTAAGTGGTTAGTAGAAATGGTTTTCTGTCAACATAAAAACTTATTTTAAGCCATCAACAATTAGTAGCTATTATTTATCAATTAGATAAGAATAGTAATATTTCCTAAGGCGTGGTATTGTTTGAAATGTGACCTTTGTCCATTGTTTTCCAGTGTGGCTGTAATTAGTCACATAGATTAGAAATTTATGTGAATGCATCATAAGAAAAATTTTGCAGTTCTGAGCATTTGAGGGAAACCAAGATTTTGAAAGCTTTGATAATAATTTTTTTCTTCTGTCTTGTCTTTTTCACGTACCATTAAGTTGTAAGAATCTTTATTTTTATGGAAAATCAAGAATAAAGTTTTTATTTTTTTTTAAAACTACTAATGTTTACTGTTTCATCTAAAACAAGATACTTTTGCTTCTGTAGGTTTATATAACAAAGGATTTGTTTATCTGGATGTACCAATATCTGATGACAGTTGTATAGCAGGTGAGTATGTGGTAATATTAATCAATGTTTTTTGAATGGCTGCTAGGTGCTGGGTACTGTGTATCACCCTAATAAGTTAGACACGCATCATCCTGGGATCTTTGTGTTAGAATTTTTCAAAGAAAACCATTTCTTCCTCATTACGTTACAGCACACTGTGGTGATTTTACTTAAATTCCTTCTTTTTATTTTTATCTTATGATGGTGTAAACACTGTATTAAAATAGAAATCCAAGGTAAATTTCTTAAAATCCTAAATCAAATCTGTCTTTATAAATTTATGTCATCTTTTAAACCTTGTTCACTGCGTAAGTTTCTACATGTATTCAGTAATATCATAGAATTGTATGTTGTTCATTTTTACCAGACATATCTGTGTCTTATTTTTTCATGTAACGACCGTCTTTTTTGGCTTATCTCTTCCTCCCTTCTTCACTTCCTCTGCAAGTTAAATCAATATTAAGACCCTTGTATATTTCAGTTTGGGGCTTCCCAAGTGGCTCAGTGGTAAAAAATCCTCCTGCCAGTGCAAGAGACACAGGTTTGATTGGAGAAGGAAGTGGTAACCTGCTCCAGTGTTCTTGCCTGGGAAATCCCATGGACAGAGGAGCCTGGTGGGCTACAGTCTGTGGGGTTGCAAAAGAGACACCACTTGGCAACTAAACAACAAACGAACAAGAACAGCAGTGTTTCAGTTTACTAAACCATTACTCTGTTGCTGGCTATTTGGATCATTTCCTTATTTATTTATTTTGGTGACGTGGTTAACATCTTTGAACACAGTAGAGCTTTTTTTCTGTAGGTTAGATTTCTTGCCAATTTGTAGAAGCACTTGTTACATTAAGGTTATGTGTTGTAAATGTGTTTTCCATCGTATCTTTTAGCTATTCTTGTTTGTGATATCATCTGCATTCTAAGATACTTGTGTAATCAAATATATAAAGAGTCAAAACATTTCAGGAACCTTACTGTTAACAACTGAGTGATAGGGCTTATTAAAGAAACACTCCCTCCATCAGGTGTCGTACTCCAGCATGTCCTGACCTTTATGTTTTATTTGTGTAGGCAATGGCACCCCACTCCAGTACTCTTGCCTGGAAAATCCCATGGACAGAGGAGCCTGGTGGGCTGCCGTCTATGGGGTCGCACAGAGTCGGACACGACTGAAGCGACTTAGCAGCAGCATATGTGTTTATGTCCAGGCCTTCCTTGTCCTTTATTTTTTTAAAAAATAATTTTCTTTTGCTATTTCCAGGTATTTTTCTTTATTTTTATTAATGTCTTTTTGAGTAGGCAATAATTAGGATTATAAAATCCTAAACTTACAAAAGAGTGTAAAAACATCTGTTTCTGATGCCTGACCTGAGTTACTCAATTTCTCTCTCGGCCACTACTGCTAAGTTGCCTATATACTCTCTCACAAACATACTATGCACGAATATATGTATATAGTTTTTTGTGTGATTTTATTCTTACATAGATGGTGTATCCAACGCATGCTTTGCTTCTTTAACTTAATATATATTGAAGACTATTCTGTATCTCTTTATGTAGAGATAAAGAATTTCTCATTCTTTTTGTCCAAATTCTCTTTGTGCCTTGGTTTCTTCATCTCTAAGATAAGATATACTTTTTAACAACTCTTGATATTAAGAGGATTAAGTGAAATTGTATATATATAAAGCAGCTAGTAGTATAGTCTGGCATTTAGTAAGCATTCAGTAAATTTTGACACTTCTTATTCACATAGTTGATAGTGTAGGAAAAGAATTAATTATATTAAAAAATGGGATTGCTGAAATATTTCTAAAAAGAAACCTTTGATCCTTAACAGTTCTTGGGTGATTAGAAATAGGGTAGCACCAAATCAGAAACTGCCATGAGACAGAGCTGTAACTTGGGTAGCTTACCCTGATGTGTGCATTGTGGTTCTTCACAGTGTCTTCATTTTGCTCACTTGAGTTTTGTCTTATTGCTCTCTCTTGGGAATACTTTTAGGTTTTGGGTGCAGTGAGGTAGTGTTAGGGTCAGAGGACACAGGGACACCACATCCTCCTGTGATCTAGGCACACATCTTCCCAGAATGCTTTTAAGGGAAGTGTGCCCACAGGGGAGACGGGCAAAGGCAAGCGTAGTGCCTCCTCATGGTCGGGAAGCGCAGCCCAGTAAATTGGAGTAGGGCATCTGGACCAAAGAGGTGGAGAGAAGTGAGTACAACTGCCAGGTGGAGAGTAGCAACTGGGCAGCCTCTTGTGCTGACACCAAGGTTTTGACCCTCTTGCCATTAAGGAGGATACAGAATAAAAAGCCCCAAAGAGCAAATTACATCAGTGATAAACGTGGCAGTCACACATATGGGTTTCCCCTTTTGTCAGGATGGAGCAGGGATGATGGGAGAAGGACAACGAGCTGATACTTTCTGTCCCCCTGGTTTTGTATAGCATGGCAGCTCGCAGCCCTTGTTTCTCTGCTTCAGACCAGGCATCCTGCTGCCTAAGACCAATCAAAAGCATACCCTTGGCAGGCTTCCCCATCCTGAAGCAGCCACAGTCCCCCTGCCTTTCTCCTGAGTCCACGCCTATAAGCACTTCTCTGCCTGAGTAATGCTGAGCGGTCCCTGGGGGTGAAATTACTTTTATGGCTTTATGCTCTGCCATCAGAGTCCACTATGTATATGACCTTTACTTTGGGAGTTTTAGAAAAACTTGCAGTGGAGTTGATAAAATGAATCAAAAGCTGAATTCATTTCCTAAATTGGAGGTCTCTTTTTGAATAGATATTTGAATTAAACTTTCTTCTTTTATAAAATTAAATCACTGAGAAACATCTGTTTTGTTTATTTTAGTTCCTCCTCTTGAAGGTTTTGTAATGAATCGAGTGCAAGGTGATTATTTTGAAACCCTGCTCTATAAGATATTTGTGTCAATAGATGAGCATACTAATGTTGCAGAGGTAAGTGTGACAACATCTTATGAAAGAGTTTAGCCTCAAGATTAGAAAATAAGTTTGTGTCAAGTGGATAAAATTATTTAATGATATAATTAAAATATTTAAAAAATCCGTACATGGTTAGATTTTCGACTATTAAAATACTTAAGTCACTGTTCTTAAGTTACTTCCTGCATATATATATAGTTATAATTTGGTTGAATAACTTTATATGACTTTATAGTAAAAGCATTGTAAATGATTGATCTAGAATTTTTTCATTTTAAATGAGAAAATTAAAGCTAAGTAATTCTAATTAAAATTCTAATTAAAGTAGCTCAAGTAATTATAACTGATGCTAAGTTATTAGGGTCACTGCCTGGATTTGTGCTACTCTAAGTGTCTTAAAGATATGGAAAGAGGAAATTTCCGCTTACCAAATTTATTCAGTATTTCCATTATTGATAATTTAAATTTTGCTGATGATGGAGAAGTTATCTGTAACTGTTTATTATGATATACTGATAATTTTTAGGAATGTAAAATAATTTTTAATTTTATTTTCCAGCTTGCAAATGTTCTTGAGATAGACCTGTCTCTGGTTAAGGTATGTAATTTTCCTACTCTTTTTCACTTGTGTTACGAGCACTGAATGGATTATAGATTTTTGTCTTGCTACTGAGAAGCAGTGAGATGCTTATTAATTGTCAGAGGAAGTAGAGCAGAGCAAGACCAGAGCCCTGAAGTTCCCACCCTAGGGAGTGAAAGCTAGCCTCACCCGTCTGTGCCCAGCAGGGAGCAGTGCCTTGTAATGAAGTCACGGTGTCTTGCAGTGATGTCAGTTAAAGCAACAACTCCTGCTTCTTGGGGGTGTGGATCTGGGGAGGGCCAAGCCAGAGGGTTGGAGGCTTTCCCTCTCCTGCCTATGTGGAGATCTTAGGGGAAGACCAGGCTTACTGAAAACGGTTTTTTCTGGCTATGGGATGAAAATATTTGAGGATCTCTATAAACATAGTCCATAATAGTTTTTTTTGTCTACAGACATTCTGATGTCTAGTTTATTTCAGATATTCGTTTCCTTTATATTCCTTTTAGAATGCTGTATCAATGTACTGCCGATTGGGGTTTGCCCACAAGAAAGGACAAGTAATAAATTTGGACCAACTTCATTCATCGTGGAAGAATGTTCCATCCGTAAACAGATTAAAGTAACTCATTTATTTAGTATGAGAGTTTTTTGTTTTGGGGAAAAAAATACAATTTTATGTACAAAATTTTATTTATTCAGCAGATTAAACCCTGTATATTAGTGGTGTTTAATCTTGTGTGTTTTGGAATTTTTTTTAGACTCTTATGAAAACTATGAGACTTGCCCTAGAGAAAAGCTCATACTATATGTTACATATAAATTTAAAATGTTCTCATATTCTCTGAAGCCTGTCCATGGGTTTAGTTAAGAACCTTTGCTGTGGGTGCAGAATATTTTAGGGCTACATCTCAGTTTGGGGCCTGAATGTTAAGAGTGGATTTAGGTGAATGTTTGTAAGCTCAGTACTGACTTCAGTGGCTGTTTTTATATATGGTCATCTGTGTGGTTTTTCAGAAGTGACTGTTTTCTTCATCAACAGGAGTACTTTAGATCCACAGAAGATGCTCCTGTCGTGGGATGGCGGGGAAAGTAGGAGCCCTGTACAGGAAGCTTCATCGGCTACTGACACGGATACAAACAGTCAAGAAGACCCAGGTTAGCGGTGACTCAGCTTGAGCCTGTCTGTAAATAAGCCGTGTGTCTGCACATACACTCATAAAGCGAACTCTCCAGGTTTACAATTAATTTATGATTTGGTCTGGATTTTCTTCACTCAGTATGTATCTTTGAGTATTTACCCATATGTTGCTAGATCTTAGGGGTATCAAATTGATAGGAAATACAATAGTTTCCTTCTAAAAACTGAGTCTGGAGAATGTAGCCGTAAGAACCACCACAGCGTGAGAGGCACTGTGGTGTTTCTGGGGAGCAAAGAGGAAGAGCCCTCCTTCTGCCAAGAGGGGTTTAGGGAGCCTTCATGGAGAAGATGGTGTTGGGGCTGAGAATGACTAAGAGAGTGCCAGCTGGCGAGTGCAGGAAGACCATCGCGGGGAGGCCTCTAGGTACAGAGGGGGACAAAGCATAGTGGATGAGGGGCTTGCATGTGCTTGTGTGGGGAGAGGAGAAGGGCACAATCAAGTGGCTTCTATTCCTGCCCTTGGTAGCTCTGTTCCCTGGGCCTGGCGACTTGTCTACAGAGGTTAAGCTAGGTAGTCATTTGATCTGACAGTGATCAAGTCTTGGTTTATTATTGACTTTCAGAAAATTTACTGCACAAGTGAATGGCTTAAAAGATTTTTTTTTCTTTCTCTATGTTGGAGATAAGGTAGAATTGGGACCTCTTATGACTTACAGTATTGCCTATATTATGTACTTTTAATTATTAAATAAAGCTGAAATGAAACACATTCTTACTCCAAATGATAAATAATGCACAGTTTTCATTTACTTGATTTTTAAACTATGATTTTTATCCCCCCAGCAGACACAGCCAGTATAAACAGTTTGAATCTGTCTACAGGATACACAAAGCGTATCGCGTTCCTATTTGACTCAACACTTACTGCCTTTTTAATGATGGGAAACCTTTCACCAGTAAGTCAAATTCTTATTTAAATATGAAAATGTTTAACGATTAGGTACATAATAATTCAGTGTTCTTATATCTTTTTTTTAAGTACTAAATTTATTCCTGAAAATGCAGCCAGCTTTGTTTTATATTCTTTAGAGGAGTGTGGCAGCTTTTTAGTGAGGGCTGCTTTTGTAATTAGAAAAATCAAGTCTTTATGCACACTTGAGGTTAAATATATTGGAAAGTGTAGTATCAAGATAAGATGCTTAGCATTCAGAGGGAAAGCTAGAACTTACTAATAATAGGCTCAGATAAAGTACATTTCAGTTTTGTTTTTGTTTCTTTATTGCAGAATTTGAAAAGCCATGCAGTCACAATGTTTGAAGTTGGCAAGCTCTCAGATGAGTCTCTGGACAGCTTTCTTATTGAACTAGAAAAGGTAAATCTAGGTAGCTTATGGGATGTCAGGGTGTTGGGACTCTTTTCTTGCTTGATAAAACATCAGTTGTTGGTTATGTAGATTTTTGGTATATTCTTGTTCATTCCCACCCTAATACTGTGGCAGTCATTTAGTTTTAAACATATTGAGTGGATGAATGAATTTTGTGATTTTAAAAGAGTAATTTACCTCATCTAAGCTCTTAGCATAATCTGACGTAATGAGGAAATGGGGTACAGAAATCTTAAAGTCTGTATGCAGTTTTTATGCACTTTTCCAAAATAGCCTTTAATTTTTTTTTTCTTTTCATCATAACTCTTAAAAAATCTACTCTTAAGCAATTTTATTTGAAATTTTTGTTCCACTTAGTCTGGAACAATGTCCCTGGGTGTCGTGTTTATATCCACTCTCACTGTCCCTTTTAGCATCTTGAAGACTTCAGCCATATTTGTTTTTAACCATCTTTTCCCTGTGAGTACAGCCTAGTTTTCCTTAACTCTAAATCTTGATCGCCCTTTTGGTGTGTTTCATTCCCTGAGTATTTTATTCTGTCCTCTGTGCTTCTTTAAGCAAGTAGTTTGTGTGTCTAATCTGTTCCTTGACTAATAAATTTGGTACCTTCCTTGCTTTAGTGATGAACTCATGTATGTTAGAGAATGTTTGGTAATTTTGTACTTTATATCTCAAAAAAAAAAAAAAAACCCAAAAAAAACACCATGACATTTTTTTCCTCCCCACCTTCTCCATAGGATTTTTACTTTTTTAGTCCCTGAGATCATCCTTGTTGTGAATTTGTCTCCTTAACTTTTATCTTTATATTTTCACTATTTCCTCAATGCTTTTAATATCTTGTTTAGCCCCATTTCTTATTGTATATCATCTTTTCCAATAAATTTTTTATATTCTAGCACATATTAACATGTTTTCCAGATTTTTATTTTTCGGATTTCAGCTGGTCTTTTATCAAGTACAGCAAATTGGAAGATCTCTTTTACGCTTTATATATATATATATATATTTTTTTTTTTTTTTTACCACATAGACATTCTTGGAAAAGCCCTTTAATCTGAAGTTTAGTTTTTAAAAAATAGTTTCTTAGCTATTTTTTAAGAAGCTTCATCTTGATCAAACTTAATTGGCTGATCTTGTTAATGTAATGCAAATATAATTAGTTATTTCCTCCTGTAGACCTGGCCTTCTGTTTTCTCTGTTGCTTCTGGAATGTGTGTGCTTTTACATATTAAACAGGTGACTGACTCGGTCAGAAGAACATGCATTAAAATGTAAACCCAGTGAAGGCAGGAGTTCCATCCACTCCTCTGTCCTTACATCCTAAGGAGGTCATAGCACAGAACAGGGGCTCAGTGAATCCTTGTTGAGTGATTTAAAGCTGTGTGTTCAGCGATACTGAACAGCTGTATTGAGTCACGTACTCTGTTGTCCCTTGCAGAGTTGTGAACAGGGTGATAAAAATAGTGGCATCATTGGTGACCATGGATTAGACTACTTTTCTAGACAAAGCAGAATATACAGATCTTAGAGTTTTTTGAGCACCCTGTTTGAATCATATATGGAACATATAATGTTATAATTTGGCATTACTTTGTTGCTGAAGTTGTTTTACTTGTTGGGGTAATTTCTGTCACCTTCCAAAGTGTAGTCAAATGGAAGCTCAACCAAGATTGGGGTTAATATGTATTTCAGTATTGCCTGGGCAAATTTCTGATTGGCTGATTTTTCAGTTCAGTTCAGTCGCTTAGTTGTGACTGACTCTTTGTGACCCTGTGGACTGTAGCACACTAGGCTTCCCTGTCCATCACCAACTCCTGGAGCCTGCTTAAACGCATGTCCATCGAGTTGGTGATGCCATCCAACCATCTCATCCTCTGTCGTCCCCTTCTCCTCCTGCCTTCAATCTTTCCTGGCATCAGGGTCTTTTCCAGTGAGTCAGTTCTTCACATCAGGTGGCCAAAGTGTTGGTGTTTCAGCTTCAGCATCAGTCCTTCTAATGAATATTCAGGACTGATTTCCTTTAGGATTGACTGGTTGGATCTCCTTGCAGTCCAAGGGACTCTCAAGAGTCTTCTCCAACACCACAGTTCAAAAGCAGCAATTCTTTGGTGCGGCTTTCTTTATAGTCCAACTCTCACATCCATACATGACTATTGGAAAAACCATAGCTTTGACTAGATGGACCTTTGTTGGCAAAGTAGTGTCTCTGGTTTTTAATATGCTGTCTAGGTTGGTCATAGCTTTTCTTCCAAAGAGCAAGTAGAAAACTAATTTCACAGTATGAAAAGGCTGATTTTTTAATAATGTCTAAAGATTTCTACTTTATGGTTATAAACTGGCATGAATGGCATGGGAGTGGTTTTTGTTGCAACCCATATGTTCTCTTGTTTCAGGTTCAGAGCACTGGTGAAGGGGAAGCACAGAGGTACTTTGACCATGCGCTCACTCTGAGGAATACAATACTGTTTCTGCGTCATAATAAAGATCTAGTTGCTCAGACTGCACAGCCAGACCAACCCAGTTATGGTATGATAAATATACTCGATTTTGAAGACATGATCCTATGGAACTTCTTTCTAAGAAATTAAACAAGTCATGCTCACTTATTTAATCATCACTTATTTTAAAACATTTCTTCTTCTATGAATTTTTTTACTCATCAGCCATTTCTTATATTACTTTCTCTCTTCTGTTGTGTGCTGCTGACATTTGTAGTATCTAAATTTGTTTAGCTATCTGTAAGAAGAGTAGAAGTGTTAATTTGTTTAAGTAGCTGTATGGGATGTAGGCATCTGCAGATGCCTATCTACAGATGTGAAACAGGCATCTGTTTTGAGAGGTGGACAAATGACAAAATTTATTTAGGAAGCATGAAGCATCAAGAATGAAGAATTCATTTTATAAAGATAAGAAACAGGGCCTTTGTATTCAAATGCTGCTGTAATATTTACTGAAGTATTTTACTTGGTGCCTTGGTGTGCCTTCTCAGTTTTGTGATAGAAAGGGGTTCCCAGACTTGAGTTGAGTTGAGGTAGTAGCTCCTGAATTGAGGAGTGGCCCCAGGAATGTGCTTTTAAAAAGATGCAGCAGCTTGGGCACCAGTGTACGAACATTACACTGTGAATGTCCTTGCTTCCTGTAGTCCTTGGACATTCATGGGAGTTGCCTTTTGGGGGCCTTTGGCACCACTGTCACGTTTAATTTCACTCATTCTCTCATTTACCTAAAAGTTCTATTTTCTGGCCAAGAACCATCATTTTCTTAGTCATACCATTTTCATTCTACTTCTTTCACCAGCACCTGGCTTTCTTTTCAGCTCAGTTAAAAACATTTAGGATGGAATCATTTGTCACTTCACAAGAGTTGTTGCGGAGGGGAGAACAAAAACCCTGGGTAGTTCAGCTGAGTGAGGCTAGACACTCAGCACCTGGTGACCCACGCCTCAGCTTAGAGTCTGGTTCAGAGTCACGCTTTAGCAGCATTATAGATGATTCCATGCTGGAGGTTATTCATAAACGGTCGAAACTGAGTGTTAAGTCACCAGATACCAAGACACTAGAGCTCATTTTGATAAATAAACATTTGTTGATAGTAATCATTTTTTGGTTACCAAATATTAAATCATGTGACCTAGCAGTGAATGCCACAGTCTTGAATATATCTCTGGATACACGGACCCTGGACTTTCTTAGACTTTTATGTGATTTTCAGAGATAATGGGTTAGAATATTTGAAGTGTCCTACTGCCCATCATAGAATCCAAGAATGTTACAGAGTGCTAGTGACCAGCCAGGGGTAACTCATTTTATAGATAAAGAAATTCAAGCTTTTCTTGGTTAAATCTCTTGTGCATTTAGTCATTAAAGCTCATATGATTAGTAAATGGAAGAGCTGGGGCTTGAATCCATGTCTCTTGAATATTTTCCCTTTGCTCTGTCCTTTACATTATCTTCTCTTGAACACTGAGGTTTTTATTGATTTATTCATGAACAGTCTATTGCTTAATGGGTTGTGCTAAACTTATTCTGTGTGAAAGTAAAGTATAATTTTAACCTTTAAAGCAGATTTAGTTGTTGACTGTTACTGGAGCTTTAATTGCTTAGAATAACTGATGTGGCTCCAAAGTTAAAATGTAAGTAACTCCTCCCTCCCCTTGAGACCAGATCGGCGGTTGTTTATAAAGTTTAATTCTTCTAACCAGCCTTTCTTAACTGGGGCTCCTCATTAGAACCACAGAAGATGATTTAAGTGACTATTTTCAAATTTTTATAATAATGGTGTATAACTAGTACCATTTCAGATTCATAGAAAAAAAGGCCATTCATTCCAGATAAAGAATTAACTTTTTATTAGGGCATTAAGGCTTAATACCCTCCATGTAAACAAAGTAGCTTTTTGTAGGTGCCAGATGGGATAACTCAGTCTTGCTCCTTTTTAAACAAGAAACTCTGTAGTATTGGTGTTTAAGCATCTATTTTTGAGTAGAAAGAATTTTCTTTTTATGTCATTAGCAATTTGTAGTTTGAGTATATCATGTAGTACTTGATATTCATTGTAAAGCAAAAAGCCTTGCAAAAAGCCTTGTGATGCTCTCGTAGAAGCAAACCTCTGATACTGTGACAGGACTAATTTCTTAGTACTCTTCTGGTTTTAGACAGCTTGAGGCACTGCTTGAAAAATGAAAACAACGTGTGGTCTAACTTAGTTAAGATCATAGACACTCCCCTTATTTGTGAGAGGCCAGGCACAAACACCCTCCAGAATCCCTTTGCCCCATATGTCGTTAGCTAGACTGCTTTGCCCCCGATTGTGCAGAACAAAACGCTTGCTACACTATGATCAAGCGTCTGTCCTTGTGATATTAGCGAATTTTGGCCACCCACTTAGTGTGTTTTCTGACTCCTACATTGTACAGTCCACTTTTATTCCCCCCACAACTAATAAGCAGTCTGTAGAGGGAGACACTTTACGACCGTGCACATATCCTGCTCTGTCAGTGCTTCCTCCTAGATTTAGCATTCTCTGTTGATCCTTGTGTGAAGCATTCTTGACTGTGATGGCTGCGAATTGATCTTTTTTTCCCCCAACTCCACCATTTCTTCCTCATTTAACATTTGGGACCAAGTTTCTCTTATATTCTCAGTATGGATTTATCAGTTTTTGTTTTTTCGATGATGTATAACCAGTCATTATTGTCTTATTATTTTTTTTGCTACATTGTCTCAGATTTTGCCAGTGGACTTCTCTTGTCCTGGAGTGCCTCTTTTTTTTTTTTTTTTTTTTTTAAATTTGGTGGGGAGTAATTCCTTATTTTCTGACAAAGCTATCTTACTTTGTGTTTCTGCTCCAACCCTGGAATCAGCCTCTTCCCCTAGGAGCCTGGTTTCTTTTAGTGGTGAAATGGTATTAAAGACCAACATCTTGGGTGCCAATTGTACTCAGGGCTTCTAAGCTCTTTTAGCAAGCCATATCCTTTTTTAGATTCATTTTTGCTTAGAGGACTAACTTGATCTTCTGAAGTTTCAGTGAACTCTTTTTAGAAGCAATAGAATTGGAATTTTCCAGAAGAATTAAAAGTGGGAACACTTAACATCATTTGCATGCTTAGCTCATGCTTTATGGACCCTAGTTTAGGGCATGTGTTTCTAAATAGGAATTCTTGCCCCTCTGGTCAGTTCAGAATTTGGCTGTGAAGTTTTTATAGTGATTGAAAATCGGGGGAGGGAAGGAAACAGCTTTCCCATGGCACTTAGGTTTTCGTAAGATGGCACTGCCACGATGGAGAGGAAGTAAGGTAAAGCAAACGTATTTAAAGTGAAAGGTTAGCTCGAAGAAACACCGGTAGACAGTTATCTTTCTGGATCAGAATAAAGACTTTTAGCTTTAAATCTTAGAAAGTCTTAGTTGACTTCCTAGGAAATAAAGTGTTTTTAAAAAATTATTCTACCTTATTTTAAAAAATTTTAATTTTTATTTAAAAAATTGAAGGCAATTCTCAATATTTTCATCTTCGACATTTTTGTTTCATGTTGTCAGTCTTTCATTCTGTGTATGTGGTTGATCACAATTCAGGTTTTCCTCTGGATCTCTTGCGCTGTGAAAGCCTTCTTGGGTTGGACCCTGCAACCTGCAGCAGAGTTCTAAACAAAAATTACACATTGCTTGTTTCCATGGCTCCTCTCACCAATGAAATCCGGCCCGTCAGCAGCTGCACCCCTCAGGTAAAGAAAGACCCACTGGGAAGCCTGCTCTGCCATTATTTTCTTCTTCCTCATGGCAACTTGAAGGGGAGGTTTAACAGTCTTATGTATTGATTCTCAAATTGTAGGCAGCAGATACTAAAATCATCAACTCAGAAAGCAGTTTTGTACGTATTGCTGTTGTAGGATGTTCAATTTGTGAGGTATAATTGGTACTTTATATATATATATATATATATATATATATATATATATATATATATATATATATATAGTCTAGTGCCCCTAGAGAAGGAAATGGCAGCCCACTCCAGTATTCTTGCCTGGAGAATCCCATGGACAGAGGAGCCTGGTGAACTACAGTCCATGGGGTCGTGGAGAGTTGGACATGACTGAAGTGACTAAACCACCAACTACCATTGTCTAGTGATTAATGACACATTTGATTACAGTTTTCTTCTTGAAAGCAGGATTTCAAAGAGAATGTTTTTGGATCCTCTAAGAAAGAAACCTGGATTGCCTTGAAGGATAAGATAACTTTAATGAGGAAGAAACTGAAGTGTTTAGGAAGTGGGGCTGTGATGCTGAATAAGCTGACAAGAAAAGATTATACTTGAAAGAGAGAATTCTGGTTACCTTTAAAATTGTGAAGATGACTTCTGGTCTTTTACTTTTTGAAAATAAATAAGTTTCATGTATTTGTATACTTAGCAAGGCGTGTACCATGTGACGTCTACCATTTTCAAAGAGGGAGGATTGTGCTACATCCTGCCTGGTTTCCTCGGTATGCTGGGTTTCACGGTGTAGGAAAAAAGGAAGGGATTCTGGTACATGGATGTTTCTGTTGCCTGTGCAGATCTAGCTGCTTCATGAGCACACTCCCCCCTTAGCCAAGTTGTGTCCTCTGTTCAGTGGGAGTGGGTATAGATTTGCATTTACTAATCTTTGTTTTGTAATTCTTTGTGTCCCCTCCCCTCTGCCACACATACATACTTCCTTCTACTCTTTAACACAGCCTCTGGGCATAGTAGGAATCCATGAATTGAATGAGTGGTAAGATGGATGCAAGGACAGACAGTCTCTCTTTTGAGAAAAATTGTTAGTGGAAATAATTAACACTTAGATAGTGCTTATCATGTGCTGCCAGGTACTGTTTTAAACTTGTAGCAATGTCCTGAAGAGGTAAGTATTCTGTTGCCGTGTTGCTGCTGCTGCTAAGTTGCTTCAGTCGTGTCCGACTCTGTGCGACCCCATAGACGGCAGCCCACCAGGCTCCCCCTTCCCTGGGATTCTCCAAGCAAGAACACTGGAGTAGGTTGCCATTTCCTTCTCCAATGCATGAAAGTGAAAAGTCAAAGTGAAGTCGCTCAGTCGTGTCCGACTCTTAGCGACCCCATGGACTTCAGCCTACCAGGCTCCTCCATCCATAGGATTTTCCAGGCAAGAGTACTGGAGTGGGGTGCCATTGCCTTCTCCATCTGTTGCCGTGTTACAAATGAGCAAAAGGAGGCACAAGAGACCTTAAGTAACCTGCGGCGATATGGCCCAGGGGATGAAGCCAAGGTTCAGGCATAACCCAACTGCTCCAGAGTCCATTCTCTTAACTGCAGTGACAAGAACTTCTCTCTTAACTTCAGTGACAAGAACTGCTTTCTCAATTCCAGTATATATATGAAAGTGTTTGAATGGGTCATTTAACATTTATCTTCATAAGGCTAAGAACAGTTAACACTTCCATGAGGCATTAGCTGTAAGAGTATACTTAGTCCCTTGTGAAATTTGGCTTTGTTAGATAAGTATTTACAGCTTTATTTTACCTGTTCTATGATTTTAGCACATTGGACCAGCTATCCCAGAAGTCAGTTCTGTCTGGTTTAAACTGTACATTTACCACATCACCAGGCAAGGACCACCATCTCTTTTGCTGTCCAAAGGGACAAGACTTCGAAAACTGCCAGATATATTCCAGGTATGTTTTTGTGGGTTTTTTAAAAATCATTTTTGAGGAAGATAGAAACTGGTAAGCACTATTCTAGATAACTTTCTTAATTTTTTAAAATTCCTAAATGCTCTGGTATGTTTTATTTATTTCTTGTTCTTAGGGTTATGATCGATTATTAATCACGTCTTGGGGTCATGATCCTGGGGTGGTTCCTACGTCAAATGTGCTCACGATGTTGAACGATGCCCTGACACATTCAGCGGTTTTGATTCAGGTACAGTTACCTTATTTCAAACAATCAGTTTTGGATTTTAATTTCAAAGATTGCAATTTGTTTGACTCTCTGCTGAGTCACAGTCAGACATCAGTAATTAGACATTTGTCAAACTGACACATAAAGAACCAGAGATCAGGATTTTAGTCCTGGCCTTTGTCTCGCAGATTGAGAGTAGTGGAAACGATGTGGGCTTTGAAGGCAGACTCAGCTTTGAGTTCCAGCCTCAGCTTTTGCTACCTGTGTGGCCTTGTTTGTTTTTTTTTTAATAGTAGCTTTAAAATTTAGGTGTGCTTCATATACCATATTCCCCAATTGAATTGTGTGATTCAGTGGTTTTTAGTGTATTGACAGATGTCTACAGTCAGCACCACACTCAGTGCTACAACATTTTCCTTTTCCTGTAGTTCTCGCACCAACCCCCCACCCCCGACACTTGCTGTCTCTGTAGAATGCCTGTTTGGGGCATTTCAGATACAGGGAGCCATATATAGGCTGCTTTCCTGTTGTCCAAGTGGCCATGTTGTCACTTCTTTGGTCTATATCCTTAGAAGTGGAAATGTGGAGTCACGTGGTAGCTTTGTGTGTTAACTGTTTAAGGAACTGCTGGGCTGTTTTCCAAAGTGACTTTACATTCCTTCCAGCCCTTCGTATTACCTTATTTCTTAATTATAACCACCCTAGCTGGTGTGAAGTGGTATGTAACATTTTAGAGATACTCTTCTTAAACTTAGTTTCCCCCATCTGCAGAATGGGGATGGTAATATCCACTGTGTAACAACAAAAATAATAGTAAGAGCTAATGCCAAAGGAAGCATTTTTAGCTTTAGAATTGTTGAGAGAATGAAACAAGAAGGTGTGTGTGTGAAGAGTACAGCACTCTTTCTGGTACATAATAGGTTCTCTGTAAAGATCGCATTAATTCATTGAACTGGCAGTTGTACTTGCCATATTCTGTACTAATTAATGTGGGTTTACAAATGAGACATGGTCCCTGTCTTCAGGGAACTTAATTCTGATGGGAAAGGTTATGTAAGCAGTTTTTAGCTGAGGGTTAGAGAGAGTTATAGGGGAAGTGTTAAAGAGAAGTACCTTCTAGCTTTGGGGCAAGGACAGAGGCTTAGGGAGAGTTCCTCGGAGAAAATGAGACCTGGCTAGGTATAAAAGACTGATTCAGAGGAGAGTGAGGCCAGGCAGAGAGGTACAGTTAGTATGAATAAACCCTTGGGTAGAGAGTTTTTTCTTCTTTCTTCATAACTAGTTCCCTAGTGCTTGGAATAGTGCCTGGCTCGCAGAAGTTGCTCAGTGAGTGAGTGTTGAATAAACGAACAGGAATACGAGGTGGGAGCATGTGCTCGGACATGTGAGCTGTTACGTCATCTTGAGGGGTGGGCTGCAGTGTGATGGATGGTGATCAGAGACTCGTCTGGAGCAGCAGGCAGGCCCTGCCCTGGAGGGCAGTGGACCTTACTTGTCCTGCCGTAGTGCTTAGACTTTCCCTTTAGATCCATGGTAGCCAGTGAAGGGTGCTGAGCAAGGGATTAACATGGTCAGTTGTGATTTAGAAGATTAGCCTGAAGACTGTTGAGAATGACTGGGTGGGAGAAGATAGGATTAGCATGCAGTCTTGGAGGCCAGATAAGAGATGAGGACAGCCTAGGTTAGGGAAGCGGTAATAAGAATGAAAAGGAAGAATTATTACAAATACAAAATAAATAGAACTGATCAGGTATCTGAGAAGGGGGTGGGAAGAGGAAAAGGGATTCCTCAGGAACCTGGCTTGTGAAGATGGAAGAACAGGGGCATCACACTTGAGGACACAGGAGGAAGAGCTGGTGTATGGGAGCAGATGAGCGTGGCGTGTTTTGGGCCTGTGGGACATTTGGGTGGTGGAAATATCTAGGAGGTAATTGAAAATATTCTGAAATTCAAATGAGAGCTCGAACAAGGGAGATTGACTTGAGTGTCAGCATCAGCACGTGGGTAGTAGTAGAAACCGTGAGAGGATGCGTTAGCCGGGAGGGCAGACATGAAGCGTAGAGCGGTGGCTGGGATACGGAGTAGGATGGGCTGGACGTGAACTGAGGGATCAGACCGCCTAAGTTCACATCTGGAGTCCACGTATTGGCTACATTGGATAAGTTAACTAACTTCCTTCAACTTCACTGACTTCACCTGCAAATTAGAGGTAATAAAAGGTCTTACCTTTACACGATTGTTGAAAAGAATGACTGAGATGGGAGATCAACATAAAATGCTCTAGACCTGTGTTTAGTACCTTGGAACACCTCAAAAAATGTTCACTACAGTGGCAGTGGTGGTGGAAATAGAGTGAGAGGAGTTTTAAACTGTTTGTTAAGGAGTTTTGCCTTTTCTAAAAAAGAACGTCTCTTTTATTAAATTTTATGGAAAAAAAGATTTACTGGAACTTAAAACAGCAGAATTAAGATTTTTGATTAAAACCATGTTCTTATAAATAATAACCATCTTGTTTAGGATTGAAATCATAAATGTATCAATGGAATAGAAGCAAGATATTAGAAACATATTCAAGTTGTTATATGAACCAGGTTAAATGAATATGATTTTTTCCCCCCTGAAATTATTTTTTTCTTTTACATCACAGTATCTTGAATTTGATTAATGTGTGGATCTTCTTTAAAGGGAAAGAATGTATAGATCCCAAGTGTTAACTTTTCTATTAAAATGATTCTGTATAAGCATAAAATGAAATACCTTATGCTTATCATTCATAACTGTAATTATTTGAATGTGAGGAATGCTGTTTGTAACATGGGACTGAGGTGGGTTAGATTCATAGATTTTTTTCAATTTAACTTTTGAATTGATAGTTCATGTTTCAAAAATAAAACACTATTAAAAGATGCACAGAGAAAAGTATCACTGCCCTCTTAACCCTCTGTCCAGTCCCCACTCCCTGACTCTCCTCCAGATCAGACAACCACATTTGTTTTTGCTGTACCCTTCTAGAATTTCTTTATACACATGCAAGCAATTACATACAGATATCCCCCATGCTTTTTCCACTTAGCAATTGGAGATCTTTCTATTTCATTTTGTAGAGACCTTCCTTTTTTTGCAGCTGCCTTGAAAATATGCACATAGATTTATTTCATCAGTCCCCTGCTGACTGGCATTTTGGTTGTCTCTAATTGTATGCAGTTAGAGTGCTGCAGCAAGGCATTTTGAATACGTGTCATTCAGTTCACGTTTTTGAGATTTGCACTCCTAATCCGCAGCACGCCAGGGAACTCGGATCCTCCGTCACTTTTCTTTCTCAGCACTACAGCTAAGCCTCATGAATGCACAGGATCTAATTCAGGCTTCACTCAGCAGACACCTGATTGACCTGTTTTTTCACTAACCCGTACCCTCACTTTAGACACATTGCCTTAATAGGTTAATAAAGATTTAAGATTATGTTTACTTGCTAGAGAAAAGCAGAGAATTATTGAGAGCATTTTGATGGAGTATTAAGGTGGAATACACCATCATGAGGCACAGTTTTAATTATCAATTGAGTATCTACTGTTGGAAATACAGATTTCACATATATCTTTCAACTTGTGTTTTTTCATGTTTAGGGACATGGTTTGCATGGGATAGGAGAAACTGTCCACATACCTTTCCCATTTGATGAGACAGAACTACAAGGAGGTACCTTACTTTCAAATTGTATCCATTTGACTTCTTTATAATTAGTCTTGTCAATCAATGGAAGCATAGCAAGAAGTAAATTCTTAAACTTTTTTAAGTTCTAGGGTCTTAAAATCATTCTGCTTTTAAAGAGTATTGGGAAAGGTAGTTTTCTGTCACATGCCTTTTCCCACAAAGAGCTAATAGGGTAGGACTCATTTAGGACCTAGGACTAGAAGGAATACTAGTTTGTCTTGGAGATGAAGAAGCTAAGTAGGCAGCTACTTAGATGGAAGACTAGGTTTTCTGTATGTTTAGCCTTTTTAGTTTCCTTTTATTGTTTATTTGTTCATAGGTTGGCAGAGAGTACAAGTCACAGGGAGGATTTTATGCTTAGAAAGTTGATTTTTTTCCCCCATTGTTATTACAGTCCTTTTATTTATTTATTTTTATGGGGCTTCTATGGACATTAATGAACATTTGTAAATTAACTTACAGTTTACAGAGAACTTGTGTATTATTTCCTGTTTCAGCATTTGTTTTTAGCAAAAACAAATTGAAAATTTTTTTATTAATGGTCAGTGTGTTTTAAGTTTGTTCTATAGTATTACAAGTTCCCAATCTAGAGTCCTTAGAGAAAATGAGAAAACATTTTAAACAAAACCTAATTTAAAATGAATAAATAATTTAAAATTGTTTTTAAATTTTATTTTTCCTGCTAGAGAGGACTTGAGTGAATTGTAGAGTCTGAGCTAAATTAAGCTGATTCTAGGTTCAAGGGTGAAAAGGCCTGTTTAAGGTTACTCCTTTCTAGAATTGTGAGCTGTAATACATTTGATGAAAGATGCTCAGGGAATTTCTATAAAAGCAAATTCATTCTTCCTTTTGTTTAATGTAAAACATCTCTCCTCTGTTGATTATTAAAAAAGTATATTCAGCACCTGTGTTTCCTGCTCCATTCAAAATTGTCATTTTAGAATCTATTTTTCTTGTTCTTAGAGTCATATTGCTTGGAATTTTAGAGAGCAATGAATCAAGTAATTTAACTTTTGTTAATTCATATAAGAACTTTTCCAAAATGTTAGTCACCATTGTCCCTTCTCCCCTAAAGCAGGGAGAAAAGAAGAAGATTTACATAAGTATTTTTTTCCTTTTCTCATGAGTAGGCTGTAAATGCTTCACATTTGAAATTAAGTACTCTCTTTGGGCTGTTGTGAAATAAGTGTGTACAAAATTTGGAGAGGAGAATTTTCTCCTCCAAAATAGAGCCCCTATTCAGAAATAAGTATTTCTCTGCAACTAAACTTTGCTAGTTAATCCTCTGATACTTTATAAATTCTGTGGACAAATTAATTATTCACCACAAGATATAGGATAGTGACAACGGGATCTTAAAAATCATAAAATCTCGAGAACTGATCACTCTTTTGCCTTTGGAGATTATTGTGAAAATTCTAAAACAGAGAAATATTCGTATTTGGCATCTTTCTCTTTTGTAAGTTCACGTATTTATGAGAACTTGAGCTGATACTTAATTTATTAGGGATATAATTTCAAGTACATTGTTAGCTTTTAGTTTCAATAAGAATACTTTTCTTAAAAAATAAAAAAAGTGTATTCAATACGGAATTTCCTGGTAGAAGCCCACTAAGTAAGTACTTAAGGCAGAATGGAAGTACAAAGAGAAGCCTAGAGAATTTGCCATTGACGGGCCGTGTTTGTTTACTTAGAGAGTAAATTGTTTTGTTACAATAGTTGCCTTCTGAGGTCTATAAAGTATGTTGTATATGTACAGCATCCTTTTACATTTACAGATATTTATTCATTGGAATCAGTTTTGATAAAATCTAAAAGTAGTTCTAAGAATTGTTTGATGTTAACAAAAGGAAAGTGTATTTAAGTTTTTGGTGTTTTGTTGTAAAACTGTTGACTTATAATTGATGTCAACTCTTTGTTCTTAGAGTTTACTCGTGTCAATATGGGTGTTCATAAAGCACTGCAAACATTGAGGAACAAAGTGGACTTGCAGCATTTTTGTGGATATGTCACCATGTTGAACGCTTCTAGCCAACTTGCAAACAGAAAACTCAGTGATGCTTCTGATGAGAGAGGTTAGCCAATAGTTGTGTCCTTCGAGTTACGATAACTGGCAGTGAGTGTATCACAAACTTAATATTTAAAAAGCATGGGGGCTTTGTGGGGATGTTGACTTATTTAATACTTAGTGTTTTTCCACTGAAAATACTGTGACGTCATTGGGACAATTATCAGTTATTCAAATGGAGAAATTACTAAGTGCAAAAGTAAAGACGTGATGACCTGGGGTTGGAATACAGAATCGTTATTGTGTTTTAGCCCTTTACTGTCATATTTCTGTTTATAGGCTTTAAATTAAGTTCCTTTATGGGGTGATGGTTTCAAAACTTTAGTCTGTTTGTAAAATTATTTTCAAACTAGGATGAATAGTTTTCCCCTTCAGCTTTCCTCCTCCTGTTGGAGGCACCATTGTCTCAGTTATGCAGGCCTTAAAAATCATGTCTTTGTCTCATCCTTCTCCTTTCGCACTCAGCCTAGTTAGTTCTGTGAGTTAGTCTTTAGAAATGTCTTATATTCATTTCTTTCCCTCCCTCTTTAATTCTCTGTAACTACCATTCTAGTCTGAATCTTGATATTTTACACATGTTTTATTGCAACTATTTCCTGCTTAGTCTTCCTGGCCTCATCTTCTTTGCGTCTCCACCCTGTCTTGCATATGGACAATGGCTAATTTTCCTTAGATGCCTTTCTTTTTAAAGATGCATTTTTCAGATCACCTTCTCGTCACTAACTGTTTCCTGCCCTGGCGTAATTTCGGCTTGTATGTGGCTTTGGTTGCCGTGGTGTCACCTGTGGTCCGCAACTCTAGGGAATGTTTAATTCAGATCTCTATATCATCGATTCGATTCACTGAACCTCTTCCTTTGAAATGCTGAGAGAGTATGATTAATTGCTAGCCATCTAGTGAATTGAATTAGGTATTCACTCCTGGTCCATATACCTTTGGCCAGAGTTGGGTAACTTTCAACAGTTGACTGCCAAGTATCACAGGAGCGTTTTTAGAGAAGAGGGCTGTGGATTAGTCATTTCAAAGAATGTTAATAGAGCTGTCCTGTTTTATTTCATTCTTTCTGTGCACATTTACGAAATACCTGCTTAGGTGCTGGAGATATTTCTATTACTAAGTCCTACGGAGAAGGAGATGGCAACCCACTCCAGTATTCTTGCCTGGAAAATTCCATGGACAGAGGAGCCTGGTGGGCTACAGTCCATGGGGTCGCAAAGAGTCGGACACGACTGAGCGACTTCACTCTCTGAAGGAGTAAAAAACCCTGGGCGAGAGACAAGCAACTGAATCAGCCTACTGTGTAATGTTAAGAGACTAAGATACCGGGGTCTGCTTAAAGTGCTAAAGCAGGACGGGAAGGCTTATCTCAGCCAACTGAGCTATCAGACCCTCTTAGAGAAGGTAAAGTTTGAAGTGAATTTTGAAAAATGAGGTGTTATCTACACATAGATGATTGTTGTTTATTTGGAGGGTAGCAGCTTTAGGCAGAGGGGATCAGGCAAGAGAGTAGCTTATCTTGGCCAGAAGAGTTTGATGGGCTGTAGTAGCAGAGAGTAGAGAAATAATAGGTAAGATCTAGAGGATCTCAGAGGATGTATTATGCTGAAAGACATAGGTAGTCAAAATATTTTGAAAGGGAATGATGTAATCAGACTGCATGTTTCCATGGGGACAGAAATGACTTTAGTATAATGAAGTGAAGGTCTGAACTTGTGTTCTGCCATGTGAATGCTTGTTTTTTTAGTTCAAAGCTTCACAACCTCAGTACTATTAATGTTTTGAGCTGGCTAATTCTTTGTTCTGGGGGACCGTCCTATGCATTGTAGGATGTTTAGGATCCTTAGATATCAGTAACATCCCTGTCCCCATTCATGGCGAACAAACCTTGTCAAAACTGCCAAGTATTTCTTGTGGGACAAAATTGTCCCCCACTTAACAGCTTCTCCTTTAGGCTAAAGACCATTCACTATATTCCATTGTTATTTCTGTTAGGACTGACTTATCAACAACGTATACCAACTTCTAGAGTCCTAATATTTATTGTTTGCCCTTCAATTATAAGGAGAACCTGATTTGGCTTCAGGCTCAGATGTGAATGGGAGCACAGAGTCATTTGAAATGGTCATTGAGGAAGCAGCTCTAGATTCAGCTGCAAAGCAAAACTCTGGTAAGGCTTTAAAAATTGCTTGCAATCTCTGACTAATTTCTGAGGTTTAATCCTTTTGCAAATGATACTGTTTTTGGATATCATTTGCTCTTATTATAATGGACCTTTTCATAAGTATTTTCTAGGAAACATTTTTATATATTTAGAATAATTAAAATATTGTAAAATGTGACATGAAAATAAACAATGTTTCATTTTTCCTGTTAATTCTCTCATCTTGTAGATGTTTTGAATTAGATTTTTTTTTTCTGGTGTAAAAAGCCACTTGGAGTGTCTGATGAAAGCTGTGTGCCTTCTTCCCAGAAGCATGTACATACTCAAAAAACATTATTTCCTGTTTCAGAGATTCACTGACACCCCTCTGAGTCCTCTCCCCTGCTAAACCCACGTGGGTGTCAGTGGAAGCAGGAGGAATCTATGAAAATCTCTGGATCTCTGACCAGTGATCAGACTGACCAGTTAAACCCTGGTCAGTCATAATACATGAAGTATACATGATTAATAACTTTGTGTACCCTTTTGTAGTTGCCACAGCAGAAGCAGATTGGGTTCCTCTGGAGTTGTGCTTTGGGATTCCACTGTTTAGTTCTGAATTAAACCAGAAAGTCTGCAGAAAAATCGCTACGCATGGCCTTTGCAGAAAAGAGAGGTGAGGGTTTCTGTTTGCTGTCATCTTTTCATGTATGAGACTTTTTAAGCTCTCATTATTAGTTGCTGTACCTTACTTTCTCTTATTTCACACATGCTTGTTCATTGATTGAATAAAGATGGCTTGTTTAAAGGTTTTGCTGTGTATTTTTAAATTAAAGTTCAGTCCCTCAGAAATTAGGCACATGCAGATATTTTGGACACAACGTTTTGGTTAATGATACTAAATTACTCAGATTTGGCGAGAGTATAGATTAAATGGGTGTACTTATATGACTGTGTGCACCTAGCTTTTTTTAATATGTAAATATGGATGACTTTCTAAATTTTCTTCAGTTGCCACATTTTCTAAATGAACATACATTATTCATCAGTCATGACAAGTAGGTTTTATCTTGTATGCTCACTCTCATCGGTTGGGAGCAGCTGCTGAGAGGCAGCATGGTAAGGGTCCTGAGTCTGGTTAGCAGAGAAGAGTATCACTAAATCTGATGATCATGGCGGGTGGCTTAGAAAAAGGTGATATCTACAGATCTCCTTGACATTGTTATTTAGGAAAACAAAGTTGGAGAATAAATAATTTAATTGGCCTAATGTAGTTTGTATAAGAAAATTTAAGGTACTTAATTGACAATTTTAATAACTATCTTGAAAATAAAATAATATACATGAATAAAAAGGTAAAAATACTATATAGCTTTAATGATTGCCACTATAATGGTTACCAGTTTACATATGTTAACCAATTTACAATTGAAAATGTGTTCCTACATTTTTATTTTTAAAGTGTTCTTGCATATTTGGTAGTAGTTTAAACTTTTCCTTTTAACAGTAATTTTCTAATTTTGGTTGTACATGATGTTTTATTTCAAAATGGTCTTTTTAATGCATCTTTACTCCATATTATTAAAACAAGCAGAAATTTCATTGATGAGAACCATTGCAATTGTTTTTTAGAAATTATGTGATTAATTGAGATGTATATACATATATTAACATGTTTATTAAAATTAAACTCTCATAAGCTATTAGTTCTCGTTATATTTGTTTTAAACTTTTCTCCTTTTTTCAGCCTTCAAAACCTCTTACATTCCAGTAGAAAACTGTCTCTACAAGTCCTTAACTTTGTTCACTCATTCCAGGTAACAAAAACTAAAAAAACCCAAGGTGTATTTGCATAGAGCTTTTATAGTGTCCAAAACACTTCTGTGTTTGTGCTGAGTCTCCACAGCAGTAAGACATGAAATAAGTTGTAATTTAATGTATAAATGAAGATACTGAAATTCAGAAAGTTAACTGACTTATACATGATTTCACTGGCCAGGTCTTCAGGAGGCTTGAACTGTTCGTTCTAGTGCTGGTGCTTCATTTAACAGAAGTGTTTTAAGCATCTGCCATGGGCCATGTACCACGTTAGGTTCTGGTTCTTGGGTCAGTTGTTGTTTAGTTGCTAAGTCGTGTCCAACTCTTTGTGACCCCAAGGACTGTAGCCCGTCAGGCTCCTCTCTCCAAGAGATTTCCCAGGCAAGAATACTAGAGTGGGTTGCCATTTCCTTCTCCCGGGGATCTTCCTGACCCAGGAATTTTACCTGTGATTTCTGCGTTGGCTGGCAGGTTCTTTACCAGTGAGCCACTAGGGAAGTCCCCTCTTGATCCCCAGTGCAGTGATTAATGAGGTGGGACTGACTGTTACGGTAGTGAAAGCCAGTGCTCTAGACCTCTGTCTTACCCCCAAGGAAAGAATGGATACCGTAGACTTGATTTGTAGATAAATTTTTAGAATGGAATATTTTTTGTTTGAAATATCTGTTCTAACATTATGAAATTAGTATTTTGGAATTTGGCTTCTTTCATTCTCTCAGTAGTCTCAGCTGACTTGAGTCAGCTCTGTGCCCAAGTCTTCACAAGGTGCTGGGGAAGCAGTATACTAAGACACTAATGGAGCTTGAGTGTTGTGTGAGAGCGAGTCAAGGAAACACTGACATATACAAGTAGTTACAGATTTCAATATGTGTGCTTTAAAGGAGCCAAACCCCTTCAGAAATGATAGAATCTAAAGGCAGACCAAATTTAAAAAGGTAGAGGTGACGTATAAGCTGAAATCTAAAGAACAGGAAAAAGTATTCCAGGCCGAGGTTAGTAGGTATGTAAGTCCTGTGTCAGGAGGGCACTCAGCCTGCAAGGAAACGAGAGGGCCAGTGACAGAAGCCTCGTGAAAGTGGCGTAGGGGCCAGAGGTGAGGTTGATGCGGAGCGGAGGGCCTTCTAGAGTACGTGAAAAAATGTGTTCTATACTTAACTGCAAAGAGAAACTGTTAGTATTAAAGACTTATAACAGGGAATGACATATTTCTAATTGACTTTTTTTAAAAGATTAGTTACTGTTTAGAGAATAGATTAAAAACAGAAGCTTAGAAATAAGACAAGTTTGGAGACTGTTGTAATAACTATAGTGAGAAATATTGATAGATGAACATCTTTTTCATTAAAAAAAAATGTATCTGCAGTAAAGGTTTGTTCATTACTGCTATACCTGTAATATAATAAATTGTGTATATTATAAAACATACACAAAAACAGAAATTTTATTGGATGCAATAAATAGATACAAGATTTTACAAATTTTCACACTCCTGCACCTCACTTTGGTGTGAGGACTGCACTTCAGTGGAGACTGGTGGCCTTGGCTGTGGTGAATGAATCAAGTAAACTCCTTTGGGATACATGCTGGAGGTATATTGAGGGAATGTAGTGATTAAATAAATGTGAGGAAGGATCGAGGCTATGGTAAGGAAAGGAAGAATGAAGGTAATTTTCACGCTTCATAGTCATTTTCTTGACTAGCTTGATGCATGGAGTAGGGGAAGGACCTGGTAGGGAAAATTTAGTTTGGTTATGGACATGTTAAGTGTGGAATTTATGGTGAAACATGCAAAGATAGATGTTGGATAGGAGGAGATTGGAGCCTGGAGTTCCAGGAAGTCTGTGCTGAATGTGTGAATCTGAGAGCCCTGGGAGTGGATGATGGATTGTTCTAGTGCTTAATGTTGCATGAGGGTTTTTGTAGATTATCTAAGAAATTTTTCTTATTTCTGCATATGTTAATACCAGTTGTTGATTATTTGGGGTTCATGAGGTATGTCTTTGCATCTTCTATAGTGCTCTGCATTCCATAAACATTTCTTAGGTAATCAAGGTCTTAATTTCACACTCCACTTCATTAGCTGAATTAAGTGGTTTGGTAAAGTGTTGAATAGGATTTTTTTGTCTTGTTTCTTGCTCTCTCTAGGAAGGTGCTTCAACACTGGATGTTCACACTGAGGCCAGTTTTCCAAGTTTGCTTTCACAGTCATCCTGTGCTGACATGGGAGTTCCCCTTCCTGCAAAGAACTTAGTATTTAAAGATGGTATCTTAACGGAGTGGAGTGGACGATCACCCTCGTCACTTCTTATTGCTAATCTCCATTTGCAGTAATTTGGTTACATATTTGTTGCTCACCCTTTCTGCCTTTTTTCTTTCTTAACGTTAGCTTTATAGTGCCAGCCACTAAAAAGCTTCCTGCTGCTGCAGTGCAATTTATGCTTAACTGATGTTAAAGTTTGGGGAACTTGTTCATGTTTTCAGAAGTTTTCCTCATTCCTGCACCTCCTAATGCAACAAAGAGCTTTTTAGCAGCCTGCACTGTATTTTTTACCTTGAGACAATCTGCATTTCTTTTATAAAACTGAGGATATACTTTATAGGCTTTATGATGACTGTTATGTTTATAAGCAGTCACTATGAATATTGCAATGGTAATTTTATATGTTAGTTTATCAAACATAAATCTTGTTTAATTTTATATTTTGTTACCTACTCTTTAAGGGATCATGGGAAGAGGTGGAACTCTTCCTCTGAAAAGGCTTCTTGGTATTTAAAGTAGCAAAACTATAAAACTGTTAACATCCATTATTGAGAGATGATCTGATGGGGCATTATGAATTGCTGTGGATATTTGTAAATTATGTATATCAATTGAACATTGTTGAAGGTATGCAAATCAGCATAGTTAGGTATGGCTTAACGTTGACTTAGAAGATCTTAACACCGACTATGACGATACACTGACATCTCATAAGAAGCTTGGGAAACATTCTATTTTTAAACAATGTTTATATGTGGACTTGTGTTGTCGCTCATTTGGGGCTTTATATTTTCATAGAGTCTTTATGGAAAAATCAAATTTATTTTCCACTCTTGTAGCTGTGGCTGCTGCATGTTTTCTCCTTGACTCATTTACCCATGAGTTGTTATGGAATTGGATTTGAGGTTTCAAACCAAGGATTTTGATTTTAGCTTAGAATTTAGAGGCATTAAGGCTATGTCTTCTGATCAAAACATTTTAGTGACAAACCTGCTGTGAGGACACATTGTTAGGCAATTTGGATCTTAAATTTATGTGACTAGTTTTAGACAAAATGATAAAGAAAAATCGAGTAATTTCAAAATGTTTTTCTTGAGTCCTTGATTCTTTTAGTATCTCAAATGTTAATTAGAATAATTGGAATCACTTTTTAGATTTTTCAAATTACCTTCCTTGGGAAGTTTGTGCAGTGTTATAGTTTAGCTCTTCTCATAGAATAACGGTTTGCTAGTTTAAAACTGTAACCAAACTAACTGGTCAAACAGCATATATCTAAAATATTTAAAGCATTAGAAAATTTGGGAAGGTTAAACCTGAACATTTTTGCTGACAATTTTTGTTATTTATAGAACTGATATTTGTGTATTTAACATACTTCTGGAAATATATGTCTTTCTTAAAACTGTTAGCATAACCATGCATTCAATACCATGGCCTACCTATTAAATGTTTTGAAGCAGGTTACCTGTGGCACAGTCAGTGCTGTGTTTGGGGTAAATGCAGTAACGTTTAGTATTCTACTTTGTCTTATATGAGGTGGAAACCAAGTGTATGTTATAAATGTTTGTCTATAAAAGGAAAAATACTAATATTAAAATAATTTCTTATAACTGTGAATCACTCATTTATTTTTCCAATAATTGATATTGTACATTCCTAGTGCTATTAGGTATGTATGTAACTTTTATAGTTTTTCACCTGATTGTTGTAAGTATTTCATTTGATCAGGGCTCTTTAATCTCATTTGCTTTGTTCAGATTAACTGTAGTTATTTATTTCTGTATTAACAAGCTAAGCCTATGGTGATGACATGTACACTAATAAAGCATTGAATGTTTGTAGTTGGTAGTGAACCTTGTTGTTGGTGAATTTAAAACTTAAAATATGGGAGTGATTTGCTGCTATATTTCCTTTGAGGGATAATAGAGGAAGAAATGGACCCTAGTAATGATCATGAATTTTAGGGAAAGTACAAAAAAAAGCATGTGGTCACCTCTGGTTTCTCATGTGAATGAGGAAAGAGTCTACTTCCAGCTGAAGACCTCTTATACTTTTAAAGATGGGGAATCTGCATTTTTAGAGCTGTTAGCAAAGTGTGAAAGCCACTTTATGCTTTACTTTGTGGATTTGGTTTTGTTTTATTCATACATTAGCTCATATCGAGATGCATTGCTTAAATCTTATGTGTTGATCCTATTCAACAAAAAATGTAAAATATAGAATTTATTATTTGCCAAAGAAAATTTATGAAAGAATTTTTATCCAGTTTTTCTGCAGACATTTAAATTTCATTTGGCTTTGTGCTCCCTCCCCTCTTTTTTGTCCTTAATGTAGCTTAAACCATTGGCAAACTTCAGAAACCAAGAGAAAAAAAGAAACATAAAAAAAAGACACAGAATTTAGTATGGTACAATTTCACCTTTCACATAGGTCTGAAGAAATGTAACTTTATGTTGTTAAGATCATCTTACTTCCTTGACTCCTTTTTTTCTTTTAAAATTGTAATCAGATGCTTCTGGGTTTTTTTTTTTTTTTCCAGGAATAGTGCTTTCTTTTACTTGTTTCCACTTTTCTCTGCCATTTGTGATTCTCTTTTATGTTCAGTGTTTCAAATACAGTTTGTATTTAAAGATTTTAAAATACCAAAACTGTAACTGAGTACAGTGGATTTTTTTCTGGTATGATGTTAATATTATACAATGAAATGTATAAAGTGTTGTCAATTTGATTATTGACACTATAATATGTTTACAAATAAACTGTGGTGTTGATCAAGTTGCTGTGAAAATGTGTATAATCTTCTGTTAAGTCCCTTTCATAATTTAAAATACAGGCATGCTTTCAGTGCTGAGACTTCTATACTTGAAAAGAAAAAAACAAAAGCAACAACAACAAACTAATTTTACAATAATTTCAAATTAGCAGAAAAATTGCAAGGTCATCTGGAGATATTCCCTGTACCCTTCCACAGGCTTCCCCTAATGTTAACACCTTATATAAACTATGACGCATTTGTCAAAACTCAGAAATTAACATTGGTACCGTACTATTTACTAAAATACAGGTTATGTTTGATTTTCACCGATTTTCCCTCTGATGTTCTCTTCTGTTCCAGGACCGTGTCCAAGGTACCATGGTGCATTTCTTTAGTCGTCACTGCCTCCGTCTCCTCCAGTCTGTTGACAGTTTCTCAGTCTTTCCTGACCTTGAGGCTGTGAAGAGCACTAGTTGGTTCTTTGGTGGGCTGGCCCTCACAGTGGGCTCATCTGGTGTTTTATCAGATTGGAGGCTGTAGTTCACTGGGGAGGGTGGCGCAGATGCCATGGCCCTTCCACAGTGCCTCAGATTGGGGGTCGCATAGTCAACAGACGTTACCAGTGCCATCTCTTCGCTGGTTACAGTGATGGTGTCTGCAGGTTTTTTCACTTTCCATACTCTTTTTTTTTTTTTGGAAGTGAGTTACTCAACCTAGGCCACACTCAAAGGGAAGGAGCAGTATCTATATTCTTTACAAATTGTCTTTTAAAGACTTGTTCCATATACACACAATGGAGTATTACTCAGCCATTAAAAAGAATACATTTGAATCAGTTCTAATGAGGTGGATGAAACTGGAGCCAATTATACAGAGTGAAGTAAGCCAGAAAGAAAAACACCAATACAGTATACTAATGCATATATATGAAATTTAGAAAGATGGTAATGATAACCCTATATGCGAGACAGCAAAAGAGACACAGATGTATAGAACAGGCTTTTGGACTCTGTGGGAGAGGGCGAGGGTGGGATGATTTGGGAGAATGGCATTGAAACATGTATAATATCATATGTGAAACAAATCGCCAGTCCAGGTTCAATGCAGGGTACAGGATGCTCGCGGTTGGTGCACTGGGATGACCCAGAAGGATGATATGGGGAGGGAGGTGGGAGGGGTTCAGGATGGGGAACACGTGTACCCCTGTGGCGGATTCATGTTGATGTATGGCAAAACCAATACAATATCGTAAAATAATTAGCCTCCAATTTAAATTTATACTAAAAAAAAAGATTTGTTCCTTTCCTTTCTTTATTTGGTCATTTGTTTATATTAGTATCTAATTATGATTACTTATTTTATACTTTTGAGTCAAAATTCAGTACACCTGTTATTCAAATTGTTTAGCTTTGCCTTTTGGGAGCTCTTTGAAGCTGGCCTCTAAATCCTTTAACGTACCCTCAATTTTTTTTTTTTTTTTTAAAAGACTAATCTTACTTTCTAGTACTGTAGGTGTTACCTGGATGCCAGCCCTAGAATTAGCTATGTCCTCAAGGAGTCTTGGTTCCTTTCTTTGCAGAATGGCATTTAGAAACCAAGATTGGAGTTTAGGTGTGCTTGCTTTCACCTTTTTGGTGAAATGACCTAAGAGATATAAATATGTATACTGACCAGTATGTGGGCACATATGTCTATGTTTAGATCTATCTGTAGGCATATTCAGTTAAACTGATTCTCATTCAGCACCGTAAGTTTCATCCTGAGAAACCTGGCTCCGTTTATCTGCTTATGTGTTGAACCCTGGAATACTTCGAGAATGGTTTCAGAATAACTGTGTTGTACCCCTAGAGAAACAGATTGACCAACTAGGGTATAGTGTTCCTTTAAGTGCCTTTTTTTGTCTTTAACCTTAAATGCTGCTGCTGAGTCACTTCAGTAGCGTCCGGCTCTGTGCGGTCCCATAGACAGCAGCCCACCAGGCTCCCCCGTCCCTGGGATTCTCCAGGCAAGAACACTGGAGTGGGTTGCCATTTCCTTCTCCAATGCATGAAAGTGAAAAGTGAAAGTGAAGTCGCTCAGTCGTGTCCGACTCTTAGCGACCGCATGGACTGCAGCCCACCAGGCTCCTCCATCCATGGGATTTTCCAGGCAAGAGCACTGGAGTGGGGTGCCATTGCCTTCTCCATTAACCTTAAATAGTATCCACTCAAAACATTTTCCAAAGTAACTTAGTACAGCTCATTGTTCCCTTCATTGAAGTTATAAGATACATTTGCAAAACAGATTCGTTTGTCACACTCTGCTTTCCTTCTGGGATCCCTTAACATCACAAACCCAAAGTGCAGTTTTCATTTTCTTCAGAAAGTTTTATATTTTTTTCACATAATAAAATTCCCTCTGCCAGGTCTCTGACAAATGCATGGCATGTGTTCACCCACCATCCCTGTACTATCCAGAATGGTTCTGTCACCCTAAAAATTCCCCTTTGTACTCAACCCCTCACCCTACACCTCACAACCACTTACCTGTTCCTATAATTTTGCTTTTCCCAGAATGTCATATAAATGGTGGAATTGTACAGTTTGTAACCTTTTAAGCCTAGCCACTTGTGCATAACAAAATGCGTTTTAAATTCATATGTGTTGTGTGAGTCAATAGCTCTGTTTCTATTGCTGAATACTTCGTTGTATGGACATATCAATGTTTGTCATTTAAAATTCATGTGCAAATTTTAATATAAACAATTCATTTTGCTTGGGTAAATACCTAGGAATGGGATTGCTGAGTTGTTGGTAAGTGTGTATTTAACTTTATAAGAAACTGCCAAACTCACCAAAGCGACTATGACATTTTACATTACTGCCAGCGATGAATGAAGGTTCCCATTGCAATGGTATCTTACAGTAGTTGAAATAATTCGTTTTCCCAGTGAAAAATTATGTTGGGTGTCTTTTCATATGCTTATTTGCCATACATGTGTCTTCTCTGGTGAAGTATCTGTTCAGATCTGTTCCTCATATTTTAAAAATTAGGTGTACTGAGTTTTATGAGTTCAGTAAATATTTGAGTACGAGTCTTTTATCAGATACATGCTTTGCAGGTGTTTTCTCCCACTCTGTCTTGTCTATTCATTCTCTTAATAGTGTCTATTAAGGTAAAGAACAAAAGTTTTAAATTTTGACTGTGTCTGATTTGTTAGTGTTTTGTTTTTTTTTAATGGATTGTGCTGTTGATGCTGTTATCTAAAAATTCATCACCAAACCCAAGATGCAGCATTTTCATTTTCTTCTCAAAGTTGTATAGTTTTATGTTTAGGTCTTTGACCCATTTGAGCTGATTTTAATGTATGAGGTACATGTTTATCCTTTTCTTTGCTGCATCACCATAACACCTTTGTCAAAAATCAGTTGATGGGGATTCCTCTGGTAGTTCAGTGGCTAAGACTCCATGCTCCCAAAGCAGAGGCCCTGGGTTTAATCCCTCATCAGGGAACTAGATCCCACATGCCACAACTAAGCTCAGCCAAATAAATATTGAAACAAAAAAATTAGTTGATAGACCTATAGAGACAAAAGTAGATCAGTAGTTGCCTGCGGGGGAAATGAATGACTGCAAATGGGCACGAAGCATCTTCTTGGAGTGCTGGAAATTCCATAAAGTGGATTGTGGCGATTGATGGTGGTTCAACTCAAGTTTTCAAAAAATGCACTGTACACTTAATTAAATTTTATCATGTAAGTTATACTTCAGTAAAGTGGTTTTAAGAAATCAATTGACATTTTTTTGTCTGGGTCTATTTCTGAGCACTCAAGTCTGTTTCATTGATCATTGTGTCTGTCCTCTCAATACCATGCTGAAATTGGATACTGTGAGTCATCCAAATTTTCAGGGTTTTTTTTTTTTTTTGAATTGATTTTGGCTCTTACAGTTCCTTTGCCTTTCCATATAAATTTTAGAATCAGCTTTTCAACATCTACACACAAGCCTGCAAAGATTTTAATCAAAATTATATTGACTCTGTAGATGAAATGGAAGAGAACTGACCTCCTAACAAATCTCTATAACTTCGCTGATTTTTGTTGGGTCACTGTTTTGTAGATTTTCTTTCTTTCTTTTTTATTTTGGAAATGTTTTGAGCTCCAAATTAAATTTCTGTAATCGATGTATTCAGGTTATCTGTGTCTTCTTGAGTGAGTTTTGGTGGTTTGTATCATTCACAAAATCGGTCTGTTTCCTCTGTGTTACTGAATTTGATGGTATTTATTTTTCATAGTGTACTCTTGCTGTCCTTTTATCTTGTGAGGTAATATGGAAAAGATGAAGTGGGATCAGTTCCAAAGAGAAAATGGCCAGGAATGATCCACAACAGATGAAAAATGGGAATCCAGAGATACAGGAATCTGGTGCATAGTATTTATCCATAGTGTTAATCAGTAATGAACTCAGAAAACAATTCAATTACATCGTCAAAGTACTTAGAGAAAATGACTGTTGACCTAACTATTGTGAATCCAGCAAAACTATCTTTCAAAAACAAGTGTGGAAAAGACATTTTCAAATATAAAAAGACCAAGTTTATCATTAGATCAATCTTAAAAAAATAAAGGAAAAATTTTTCGTAAGGAATGTCTTTTATGAGAGGAATGCTAAGTAAAGATGCTGATTAACCTTAAATTTCTTTTCTGAATGAAAATAATAGATTTGGAAGAGTAAAAAAAATAGGACTAAAATCCGTATGAGAGTTATGATTACACGGAGTGAAGCACTCTTAGCCCACTATTGTTTAGAGGGTAAATAATACTCTTTCATGTGCACATTCATCACTTCCTGTAGATTTACTAAATGGCAGACATGATACTAGTGAATAAGAAATTCTGGTCTTTGTGGAGTTTACATTTTAGTGGAGACAGTAAAAATAAATTGCATAGCAGGTTCAGTTCAGTTCAGTCGCTCAGTCGTGTCCGACTCTTTGCAACCCCATGAATTGCAGCATGCCAGGCCTCCCTGTCCATCACCAACTCCCAGAGTTCACTCAAACTCATATGCATCGAGTCGGTGATGCCATGCAGCCATCTCATCCTCTGTCATCCCCTTCTCCTCCTGTCCCCAATCCCTCCCAGCATCAGAGTCTTTTCCAATGAGTCAACTCTTCGCATGAGGAGGCCAAAGTACTGGAGTTTCAGCTTTAGCATCATTCCTTCCAAAGAACACTCAGGACTGCTATCCTTTAGAATGTACTGGTCGGATCTCCTTGTAGTCCAAGGGACTCTCAAGAATCTTCTCCAACACCACAGTTCAAAAGCATCAATTCTTCAGCACTCAGCCTTCTTCACAGTCCAACTCTCACATCCATACATGACCATTGGAAAAACCATAGCCTTGACTAGGCATAGCAGGTTAGAAGGTGGTAATTGCTGTAGGAAAAAAATAGTAAAAAGGATGGGAAATATTAGGAATTGGAATTACTATTTATCAGTACCTGATCAGAGAAGACCTTAATGAGAGGGTGATATTTAAGCAAAGATTTAGAATGTGGGCCAAACATGTAGGGAAGAGTGTTCAGGGAGAAGAAATAGTCTGTGCAAAGGCTAACTGGTAGAGGCATGCCTAGCATGCATGTCAAAAAACAAACAAAAAAAAAATGATGGGACTGGGGTAAATGGAGCTAGGGTAAATTGTGTTAGATATATCAGAGGCCCCCAGCCTCTACATTCTAATACCTGATGATCTGAGGTAGAGCTGATGTAATAATAATAGCAATAAAGTGCGCAATAAATAGAATGTGCTGGAATCATCCTGAAACCATCCCTCCCCCTGCCTCCCCCCGCCTCCCCTACCAAGCACAACTCACTTCCTGGTCCTTGGAAAAACTGTCCTCCACGAAACCAGTACACGGTGCCAGGAAGGTTGGGGACCATGAGCGAGAACGGCAGCAGTCTGCTTTCATATGTTTTGCTCATGAGGAAAAAAAATATATGCATGGCCTTCATTTTCCGGGCAGGCGTCTGCTGAATGCCAGGCAGGACAGTCAAGTTGAAACCCACGTTTAGGCCTGTCCTGCTATCTTTTGAACGCCACTGAAAATTGAGAATGCCCAAAGGGAGCAGCTGCCCAGTTAAACTTTGCTTAACTTCATCTCTCAGTGTTTTTATTGCTGGTATTTCAAAAGTCACTGTCCAGGTCCCTGTGGGCAAAGAGTGGGAGTTGTGTTTAAAGCTCAGGGTCCAGGCCTCTGAGGGCTGGAGTGGTTTCAGTAGCTTCTTTCTTTGCGTACAGGCTTCTCTCTTCCAGTGGGTGGCAGTGTCTCACTTTTTAATCCTCCTTTCTCTGGGGGACTTAACTTGCGTGAGGACAACAAAGAAAGGGGAATTCATTTACAGCCCCCCTTGTCACCCACTGCTTCCAGCCCTGTTAAAGGACTGAGTTCGCTTGGATGACTGCTTGGAAAACATCAGGACTTACTCCTCCCGGTTGATTGTCCTGTAACTGGTCCTTAAGTGGCTGTGTGACCTAATTCTGGCTGATGAAACAGCATGGGAGGTCTGTTGGGGAGGGCACCCCTCCCAAAGGGAAAATATGAAAAAAATACTGAACAATGAGGAGAAATGAAACTCCATCCATGGTCTTTGGATCCTGTCTCATTGCTTTTCTGAGACCTTCTAGGTCTAATACTTAGTGATTGTGTAATGGTGGCATGTTTACATCCTTAAGTTAGGTCATTTTGGTTGATAAACATGAGACCTCATAAGAGTGTCAGAAGAGAGCAATAAGAATTTAGTGAAGCTTGGAAGATAATGTGGGAGATCTGTTACCAAAAGAGTGTGGGGTGGGGCGGGGGGCAGTTCCAGCTGCTCGCCCCTAGAAAGCCAATAAACAGGCCAGGTTGGTGGAAAGGACCAACATGCAGAAAAAGCAGTCATCTCTAACAGTCATCTTCAGATTGGTCATCAGTGGTCTGACCATCATCATCTTGGTGGTTTCAGTTCAGTTCAGTTCAGTCGCTTAGTCGTGTCTGACCCTTTGCAACCCCATGAATTGCAGCACGCCAGGCCTCCCTGTCCATCACCAACTCCCGGAGTTCACTCAGACTCATATGCATCGAGTCGGTGATGCCATCCAGCCATCTCATCCTCTGTCATCCCCTTCTCCTCCTGCCCCCAATCCCTCCCAGCATCAGGGTCTTTTCCTGTGAGTCAACTCTTCACATGAGGTGGCAAAGCACTGGACTTTCAGCTTAAGCATCAGTCCTTTCAATGAACACCCAGGACTGACCTCATTTAGAATGGACCGGTTGGATGTCCTTGCAGTCCAAGGGACTCTCAAGAGTCTTCTCCAACACCACAGTTCAAAAGCATCAATTCTTCGGTGCTCAGCTTTCTTCATAGTCCAACTCTCACATCCATACATGACCACAGGAAAAACCATAGCCTTGACTAGACGGACTTTGTTGGCAAAGTAATGTCTCTGCTTTTTAATATGTTATCCAGGTTGGTCATAACTTTCCTTCCAAGGAGTAAGCGTCTTTTAATTTCATGGCTGCAGTCACCATCTGCAGTGATTTTGGAGCCCAAAAAAATAAAGTCTGACACTGTTTCCACTGTTTCCCCATCTATTTCCCATGAAGTGATGGGACCAGATGCCATGATCTTAGTTTTCTGAATGATGAGCTTTAAGCCAACTTTTTCACTCTCCTCTTTCACTTTCATCAAGAGGCTCTTTAGTTCTTCTCCACTTTCTGCCATAAGGGTGGTGTCATCTGCATATCTGAGGTTATTGATATTTCTCCTGGCAATCTTGATTCCAGCTTGTGCTTCTTCCAGCCCAGCGTTTCTCATGATGTACTCTACATAGAAGTTAAATAAGCAGGGTGACAATATACAGCCTTGATGTACTCCTTTTCCTATTTGGAACCAGTCTGTTGTTCCATGTCCAGTTCTAACTGTTGCTTCCTGACCTGCATACAAATTTCTCAAGAGGCAGGTCAGGTGGTCTGGTATTCCCATCTCTTTCAGAATTTTCCACAGTTTATTGTGATCCACACAGTCAAAGGCTTTGGCGTAGTAAATAAAGCAGAAATAGATGTTTTTCTGGAACTCTCTTGCTTTTTCGATTTGATCTCAGGTATAGTTAATCTTCAGTTCCAGGGTGCATATGTTCCCATTTCTTTGTGGCCAGTTCTCAAGTGCTTTATTTCAGATGCTGGCAACTAGGGATGGGGAGGGTGGCAGACATCTTGTCCAAAGGCTGATTCCCGCCCCCCTCTCCCCACTGACAAGCAGAAGGTGAGAGCTCTTACAGACAGAGTGAGGGGGGCTACATGCAGAAACAGCAGTCATCTCAAACAGTCATCTTCACATTGGTCATCAGTGGTCTGACCAGCATCATCTTGCTTAAGGTACAGTTACTCTTCAGTTCCAGGGTCCATTTGTTCCCATTTCTTTGAGGCCAGTTCTCTGAACTGTGGCAGCTCATGTCCTGGGTGCAGTCTGGTCATCATGTAGTTAACTTCCCCCCCTGGTGTTTTAGTGTCGGTAAGACAGCTCACAGGATATGGCTCAGAATATTATCTATAGTCCTTGAGAAAGAACTAAAGGTCCTAAGTATTATTATTTATTCTCCTTTGACTGTTTTCCTTTATTTCTGTATTTCTCATTTCTCTGGTTAAACTTCTTTGACTAGAATTTTCCGCAGACAAGAAGCAGGCCAAGGACACGGTCGGGGGCAAGGACCATAGAGCCCTGCTCCGTTTCAAAACCACATAGCTGGGAGCAAGGGAGGAAATGGTGAGACAGCCCCAGAAAAGCCCGTGCTCCTGCAAAGACTGTATAAGCGGGGAAGGTGAGGATGAGCCGTGAGCTTCTAGTAGGCAAATGTGAGCAGATTAGATTGGAGCCAGGGGACATCTGACACAATACTAATGACTGTATTGTTAAGTATCAGGCATACCAATGACTATTCGTATTGTGCAGGAAGGGTTTCTAATTTTCTTGATTCCTCTCATTAGGCACAGTGAAGGCATTCAAAGAATTCTTATAAATGAATTATTCTCTTATTAGCCCGGGAAAACCAAGGTCTTTTTTCTGAGGATAGATAGAAATACAGGTTTGGTTTTTCCAGAAATGGAGCAATTATCCTTCATTTATGTGTGCAATAATTGGACAAGACACACTTCTTAAATTTCCAGAGGTAGAGAATTACATAAATGCAAGACCACTAATAAAAAACAAGGTCATTATCCATGACATGTGCAGAGGACCCTGAGATGAATGGGGCTCCCAAAGGAGTTCAGCCAAGCAGAGAAAGTACACACAGAGCTGACCATAGTACAACGAGGAAGGGTGGTATCCTACGGCTACTTAGAAAGAGGTGCAGAGCACAGAAGAGGGTGTTGTGCTGAGAGGAAAGGAGAAGAGAGTCAGGGTGGGGTTTATGACAGGCTGCTGTGAAAATTTAATTGGAGTGGGGCTTCCCTGGCGGTCCAGTGGATAAGACTCTGTGCTTCCAATGCAGGGGACGTGAGTTGGATCCCTGGTTCAGAAACTAAGATCTCACATGCCTCAAGGCCAATAAAAAAGAAAAAAAAAGAATAGGAGTTTGCTAGACGGGGATTGCAGGAGTGTATATCCTATGCAGAGGGGTTAGCATGAATGGACACACGGGAGCAAGACAGTGTTAAGCATTTTAAAGTAATGGTAAGTTCTCTGCGTTTGTAGAGCATGACCATGGTCGGTGCTATAACAAAAGGATAAAGAGAACATTGCTTTCTGCAATCAGGAGAAAGCTAAATGCCTCTGGTCATCTGGAAATAAGCTGAGTCACCTAAGTATTCTGAATGTCAGTAGAATCTTTGTTGTTTTTCTGTTCACATTACCCGATTAAGGGCAAAGTTTTTGGGTGAGGCTTGTGCCTTTAAATCTTGACATCCCACGGGTAGCTGGAAACAGTGTGGGTAGATGGCTCTTGGAGCTCTTGGAAGGTAAGCCTGAAATGAATCTTACTCATTCTAAGGTTGTGTGGGCTCATGGTGGGTATGACACATGACTGCTGGTCAAAATACAGGTGTTGACTTGATTCAAATGCTGTAGATGACTGTGAAAGCAAAAAAGATGGTAAGTCCTGTCTCTGAAAAGGGAAAGTATGACATCGGAAGTATGAGTCTCTTGGAGAAGAGAATCATATCTTTTTTTTTTTTTTTGGCCAAATGGGATCTTAGTTTTGGCATGTGGGATCTTAGTTCCCCAACCAGGGATTAAACTCGCACCCCCTAATTTGGAAGCAGAGTCTTAACCACTGGACTGACACAGAGGTCCCAGGAATCCTCTTTAATTACAGGCAAAATGAAAAGGCTTGGATAGAGAAGTATTTTGTGTCTTGAGATTCTATGTTCTATATTCTTTCTTTGGACTTGCATGATTCCTGCAAGGACCCAGGCAGGCTACACAAAAAACCTACTTTATGAATTAATCAACTTAAGACAAAGTTCTTATAATTAAGCTCAACCATGGTCTTTAAAAAAAAAAAATCATTTTCTTCTGTATTTTCCCTGACATTTTCTCTAAAGAGATAACAATTCTCTCATCAAATTGTTTCCTTTCAGAGTCCATCTCTTATCCCCCTGAAATGTAAACTTCTCTGCTTGATGGATAATCTAGGTCTGTGGAGAAGAATTCAGATGTTAAAATCATAAAACAAGCCTAGTGTAAGGGATAACGATCGTGACTATATTCTACCCATTGTCAATCTCTTCAGTTACATCTAAATAATGAAACTGGACATTGGACATTTGGTAAAACAAGAAACTAATTTTCTTTTTTTTTTTTTTTTAATCTGTTTAGAGGTAAATCATTTGCTTTGTGTGCTTAATAAAACCTCTGGTCTTTAAGAGAGAGATTTATATTTATAATTGCTGCTTCATCCTGCAGAGGCTTTCAACAAATTTAAATTATATAAAAGTGTTTTGGACACTTTCTAAGTTTAAACATCTTGCCAATTGTCGTTCATCTACAGTAGTCCAAACAGTCTTGCCGAATTTTTATTTGTCTGAATTTAATCACAGGAGCTACAAGAAAGAAAATTTAAAAACTTGATATTTGTGGCTCAACCATAGAAGAGGCTGACCAGAAGAATATAAAATAGCCAATGAAAAAGAAAATCAGGCATTTAGTGTTTGTCTAAGGCTCATTAAGGCTTCCCTGGTAGCTCAGCTGGTAAAGAATCCGCCTGTAATGCAGGAGACCCCAGTTTGGTTTCTGGGTCAGGAAGATCCGCTGGAGAAGGGATAGGCTACCCACTCCAGTATTCTTGGGCTTCCCTGTGCCTCAGCTGGTAAAGAATCTGCCTGCAATGCAGGAGACCTGAGCTTGATCCCTGGGCTGGGAAGATCCCCTGGAGAAGGGAAAGGCTACCCACTCCAGTATTCTGGCCTGGAGGATTCCATGGACTATATCGTCCATGGGTCTCAAAGAGTCGAACACCACGGAGTGACTCTCACTCTCACTAAGGCTCATCAAGAAAACAAAGCAGAAATACCAGTACTGACTCTTGTCATGGTGATGATCCTTCAAATCTTAAATGTATAGAAGCCCAAAGAAATGCTTCACAAGGCACGTGATCCAAGGACTCCAGGCTCTCTAAGGCAGTAAAATTTATGTTTAGGAATTTTGATTCAGGCGAGACAAGCCTGGTTTCTCTCTGTACCACTGTCTCTGCATCTCCCCATGTTTGCCACCCAAAACCAGTCCTTTGGTTTTGTTATGGAGGTTTCATTACACAGAGCTTCCCAAGTGGCACTAGTGGTAAAGAACCCAGCTGAACACCAGGTCAGACTGGGCTCCCCTGGTGGCTCAGATGGTAAAGAATCTGCCTGTAGTTGGGAGGATGCCCTGCAGAAGGGATTGGCTACCCAGTCCACAGGCAGAGCAGCCTGGGGGCCCACAGTCCGTAGGCGCCCAAAGAGTCGGACACAGCCGAAGTGCCTTAGCCCCAGAAAATGACTCAAGTGAAAGATCTGATTCCTTCCAAAGAAAAACTATTACTGTAAGTGAAAGTATTTCTTTGAATTAAGATCAGAATGAGGAAAGAACAGAGATAACAATCTATAAGACACACCAGTTGTGCATAAGTGTTCCTGCTTCACATTTTTGGGGTTTTATAAAAGCCCTCTTATTCTTTTTTTTGGTCTCAAAGCATGGCATATGGGATCTTAGTTCCCCCATTAGGGATTGAAACTGTGTCCCCTGCAATGTGGAGTCTTAACCACTGGGCCACCAAGGAAGTCCAAAAGCCCTGTTATTCTTTTCACCAAATTTAAACCAAGACCCAGGGCCACTTCTACCAGAAGATTAAATTTTATACCCCATACATTTCTCTCCTCTTAATCTTGGTAATTATAGAAGTAGGTTTGCCAGATTTAGCAAATGAAAATACAAAATGTCTGGTTAAGTTTGATTTTAAATAAATAATAAATTGTTGGTAAAAGTATATGTTCCATTTACCCAAAAACTCAAATTTAACTGGGTATCTTGTGTTTTACCTGGCGAGCCTATTTAGAAGACTTCATGTTACCCTATCCAATAAACTTTTTCTTTGCTGGCATTGAATGACCTGATTTTGTTTGGGAATCTACTCCTTCTTAGGTGGATTTACTTCAGAAGTTAATCCTGATTGGTCTAAGTGAGCCATAGTAGTTCCATTCTCCTTGAGAGTGATTGGTTTAGATGTGGTATATGGTTCAATTCTTGACAATGGTGGTTCAGATGGTAAAACGTCTGCCTGCAATGCGGGAGACCCAGGCTTGATTCCTGGGTCGGGAAGATCCCCTGGAGAAGGAAATGGCAATCCACTCCAGCACTCTTGCCTGGAAAATCCCATGGACGGAGGAGCCTGATAGGCTACAGTCCATGGGGTCGCAAAGAGTCGGACGGCAACTTCACTACTAGGGTAGGGATTCTGGGAAAGGCTTCTTTGCTAATTGAAAGAAACATATGAAAAGAACTGACCTCTTTCATTTCTCTGGATGTTGTTCTGTGTAAATGTGACACCTGGAGCAATGGCAGCAATCTCGAGACCATCACAAGGGCAGACTAGACTGGAGGACAAAGCTAACTTTTGGAAGGTGGCAGAGCAGGGAATTGGGAAGAACCTGAATCTCTAATGATGTCACTGATTCCCTGAATTAGTTAAGCCTGATATCTCACTTTGGAACTTCTTAGATGAAATAATTAAGTTTCCTTATCTTTTAAAAAATTAATTAATTAGTTGTTTTGGCCACACCATAAATCTTATGGGATCTTAGTTCCCCAACCAGGGATGGAATCCAAATCCCTGCATTGCAAGGTGGATTCTTTACTGTGTGACCACCAGGAAGGTCCCAAAATTTCTTTACCTTATAAGGTATTTTGATTTGAGTTTTCTATTCCATGTAAACCAAAACATCCTAAATAATAAATTATTTATTAGACTGGAAAACCAAAGCGCAAATAAGTGAGATAAGTTATCCAATGTCACTGATCAAGGAATTACTGGGGTTGAATTTGCACACAGAGCTGTCTAAACTTCTCTCCGTTATACCAGTTCAATCATTTCCCTGAAGTGTGGCTTTGGGCAAATTCTACCACTTCTCTGAACTTTGACTTCCTTCTCTGTAAAATAGAGATGTACCTTTTCCCTTTTTTTGTTGTTTCGTCATTAAGTTGTGTGCGATTCTTTTGTGACCCCATGGACTGTAGCCCACCAGGCTCCTCTGTCCGTGGAATTCTCCAGACAAGAATACTGGAGTGGGTTACCATTCTCTTCTCCAGGGGATCTTCCCCACCCAGGGATGGAACCCCAGTCGCCTGCATTGCAGGCAGAGTCTCTACCTCTGAGCCACCGTGATGCGTTAAAGATTTAAATAAACAGTGTGAACAGAAAGGTCAACATGAAGATACCTAATACGTTTCCTCCTTCCTTGCCCAATTTATGTTTTTATTCTTAGGAATAGTCCTTTGCTCCTTACTGTGTGAGCAGATGAATAGTCCTTTCCCTTGAAAAGGGCGGGTATACTATAAGGAGTTAGATAAGTAAAGTTTCCCATTCCATGAAAGTACTTAGACTCTTGGGTCTCACTGTTCATTGGACTGAATGAAGCCCATAACCTCAATGAGCTCTTCAGACTCTGGGGATCACTCACGATTGTGTCTACATGCTGGAGCATTTCTTTCCATTTTGTTATAGTTTTCCATTCCAGCCGTCACTCATCTTGAGTTTTCATGCTGTGGATGACACAGCGGGGAACAGCCCCCACTAGGAGCCAAAATGTAATGGTTCTCAGAACCATACTTTAAAAAAAAATTCTCTTATGGATCTGGAAGCCAGAAGTTCTAAATTGAGGTATCAGTAGGACCATGCTCCCTCCCAAGGTTCCAGGGCAGGATCCATTCTTGTCTTTTCCTATTTCTGGTGGCTCTGGGAAATTTCTTGGCTTGTAACTGCATCACTCCAGTCCTCCATCTTCCTGCGAACTTCCCTTCTGTGTTTCTCCCGATGCTTTCTAAAAACAGAGGCTTTCTAAACATGTTAGAACCATGCTTTCTAAAAACAGAGGCTGGGACACTGGTTTTCAGGATACTGGCTAAGTGAACTTGTAAAGGTTGCTTAATCATTCTGAGCTTTACTTTCCTTATCTGAAAAATGGAAATAATAAGACTTAACTTCAAAGATTGATGCCAGGACCACACGAGGTAAAAAGTGAAAGCTCCTGATATCTAGAAGTTGAACAGAGCATCATCACCTTCAGGGAGTCCTGCCAAACACACACCGCTCAACATTCTGTTACTGTCGTTACCTCTGCAGCTGCAGTGTCACCTGCCAAACTGTTCTCCTTCATAAAAAAAGATTCTTGAATTCAGCCTTTCCATCACACATCATTTCTCTTTAGAAACTGAGCAGTAATCAAATTTCCAGACCTCGTGTGAACTGCAGGGGCATGAATGGGTCACAGCTCAAACAGATCCTCCAGTCAGTTCTGATGCCTCACCAGCATCTCTGGTTTGAATATGAACAGGAAAATCTATGAGACTCTCTGAAAGCCCATGTTTGGGATTTGAGTAACTTGAAACCTGAGCAGATAATTACATACCCTCTGTTACAGTCCTCCAAATTAACTTGTACCAACTGAGCTCGCTCAATCCATTTCAAAGGCTAAGGAAATTGACAAAATAAATTGTCTTCCTAGAATCAATATAAAATATGCTTCTACTGAGAAGTTACAGAGAAGATAGACTAAAAGAACCTTGGCTAGTGACTCAGTCTAGATTCTACCAGCCCTAAATCATTGCTCCAGCTAGGCTGTCTTTATGGAATAGCCCCTTGACCCTTCTCCATCTCTGCCCTCTTTGTGAAATCCGAAGACTCAAATATAGTGTGTGTGTGTGATCCAAAATAAACATTCCCAAAGCCGTAGGAAATTCTCTTGCTCCTTCCAAGCTAATTACCTGCCCCACAGAGGTAACCAATATTCTGACCTCTATCACCTTACTTTTCTGTGACCTTGAACTTCACATACATGAAATCATGAAGTTTGTACCCTTTTGTATTTGGCTTCTTTTGCTCATCAATGTATTTGTTGCATGATCCATATTTTTGCTTGTAGCCTTAGTTTTTGGTTTTATTTTTTTGATTGTGCCATGCAGCATGCGGATCTTAGTTCCCCAATCAGGGATCGAACCCATTCCCCCTTCAGTGGAAGTGCAAATTCTTAACTACTGGACCTCCAGAGAAGTCTCTAGTTTTTTTTTTTTTTTAATAGAATTTATTAGTAGTTTTAGGCTCACAGCAAAATTGAGTCGCTGGTACAGAGATGTCCTATATACCTCCTGCCATCCACACAAGTGTAACTTCTCCCATTATCCATGTCCACACAAGGCTGGTGTTTTGTTACAATCGCGATGTGGCACAGTGGTTTTCAACCAGGGCAGGGCACCATCTTCTTAGGAACCACACAGGTGGACAAGTGTGGTGCTGCCTTAACTGTGACAATCACCGGCTCACTACCACCCTGCAGTGGGCAGGGGACAGGAATGATAAACATCCTGGACTGCGCTGTGCGGCCCCACAAGAGAATGATTAGCTCCACCTGTTTACTTTACAAGGGCGTTAAAGCCCAGGCAAAGGATGCTAGTCTGGGGTCATGTGGGGCAACATGAGCTAGGAATCCCAGTGCCCCATTCTAGCTTCAGTGCCCTCGCTTCTCTGACATAAGGTGCAGCTCTTAAGAGGATGAGCTCTGGAGTTCCGATAACCTGGGTTCAAATCCAAAGTCCAGTGTGTTCTGGGCAAGTTGTGTGATGCTGGGCAAGTTACTTATCCAAGCTTCAGTTTCTTTATCTGTAAAATGGGAATAACCTTAGTATTTGCCTTGCAGAGTAGTTTTCTGAGGATAAAAATGAGCTAATTTACCCACAGTGTGCTCAGAACTGCCTGGTCTATGGGGATGCACTTTGTACGTTGAGTGCCAGCTCTTTCTCACAGTATTTGGATGCGGTTGTTGTTGTGAAGATGGCTGTATGTTAGTCACTCAGTAGTGTCCAACTTTTTGCAACCCCATGGACTGTAGTCTGCCAGGCTCCTCTGTCCATGGATTTCTCCAGGCAAGATTATTGGAGTGGGTTGTCAATCCCTTGTCCAGGGGATCTTCCTGACCCAGGGATTGAACCTGCACACAGGGAAAGTTGCAGGCAGATTCCTTACTGTCTGAGCCACTGGGGAAGCCCCAGTGGGGTTCATACTCGTGAAGATGGCTAGTATTTTCCTTTTTAAAAAAAGTTTTAATGAAGTATAAAGTGTTTATTATCAAGCTGGGACTTCCCAGGTGGCCCAGCAGTTAAGACTGAGTGCTCCCAGTGCAGGGGTGAAGGTTTGATCCCTGGTCATGGCAACCCATTCCAGTGTTCTTGCCTGGAGAATCCCAGGGACGGGGGAGCCTGGTGGGCTGCCATCTATGGGGTCACATAGAGTCGGACACGACTGAAGTGATTTAGCAGCAAGGAACTAGATCCCACATGAGTTCACAAGTCACAGCTAAGAGCCCACATGCTGCGATGAAGATCCTGCAAGTGGAAACAAAGATGCTGTGTGCCACAATGAAACAGTCAAACAAATAAAAAGCTCACATATCACAAGTGTGCAGATTAATGAATTTCTTCCAACTGGACTGATCCTCATAACTAGCATCATGATTAATACACAGGACATATCACTGGTACTCATATAACCCCTTTTATTCCCTACCTGTCACTACTCCCCACAAAGAGCAAACTGTGAGTCTAAATTCTAACAGCTTCGATTCTTTCATGTCTATTTTCATACTTTGTATAATGGAATCCTATCACATGTACTTTTTGTGTGTGCTGGCTTCATTCTCTCAACATTGTATCTGTAAGTTCCATTCTCCCCCACCTCCCCCTTGTCCCCCTCTCTCTGTTTATTGGAAAAGAATAAAGTGCCAGCACAGAGGGAAAATATATGAGAGGGTGACTTAATGGAAATTTTTAAAGAGGAAAACTTGCTGCTTAGATTAGTTAAAGGGATTGTGTGAACTTTGCTGCCTTGTTAAAATCCCGGCACTTAAGAGTCCCAAGTGTGGTCAGAAGAGCCAATTAGTGATTTGGGCTTTGAGGAAGGGATCAAAAAAGAAGAGTAATGAGAAATAAAAACTTATGAAGCATGTGTTCTGGGGCAATGACTCAACGCAGGCCAGTTGCTAGATGAGACATCTGTTCAGTGGCACTCTTTCTGGAATTTTTCCAAGGGATTTTATATATCATAACTGAGGTTCATTTCTTTATATAATGAAAACACACTCTAAGTACCGCATGTTTTTCATTCCCAGAAGTGATCTCTGCTTCCTACATACGTTTGGGGAGGTGGCCCCCGTCAGCACACTGCTTCTTTCCCTAAGCACTGCTCTGTGGACTTGCTGGCGTGTTTGTGCAATAAAGAAGTAAGTCTGTTGACTTGAATTGATATTCATCTTTATTTCTATACTCTAGTAGGAGTCATTGTCTGCTTAATTTCGGGAGATAGAGGTAATCATTTTTCTCTTTCACCCAGCAGAGCTACAAAACAAATTCTGAGCTATCGGTCTCACAAGGCAGGAAGTCACCAAAGAGTTGTCAGACATGTCAAGAGAGGTGTGATAGGAAGACGTCAGGAGCATAGCTCTTCAGAAAGCGCCATCGGTGGGTTAATCAATGACTCAGACAGGGAAGGAGAGTTGTTTGCTGTCACCTGCCAGGTGAGCCCGAGTGATGCGTGCTCCTGTGCCCCACCTCTGTCACTCCCATACTGACCCAAGCTAGTATTGTCTCCTGTCTGTTTTACGAAGTCTCACTGCTTTCCCCCCATGTTCTCTATAGTCTGGTCTCCATTCAGAATCCAGAACTGTCCATGAAAATTGTAGCTCAAATCTGGTCTCTCTGCTTCTCAAAGCCCTCCAGTGGCTCTCTCTTCATTCAAAGGGAATATATATATAAAAGATTTTATATTCCGATGCATATATATATATATAATCTTTTATATTAATATATAATCTTATATATGCACATATATAATCTTTTATATATTATACACAGATGCTAGGGGATTTTGTGCATAATGTGTGATAGAGTTTCTTATCATTGTAAGACTTTCTTCTTAGGTATGGACCAATTCTTCCTTCTCTGCTTCATAGCCCTGACACCTACCACAACACTTGGCACATAAAAATGCTTAGTGAGGGACAGAATGATATAAATGTATGTGAAAGCAACTGGGCATCCCCTCACCCAAGAGTCATTCTTTCATATAATTTTTAATTACAGTTGATGTATTGGACTTGTCTGCAATTGCTAGCCTTCTTTTTGTTCACTGCCATGATTTTATCCAACCTCTGTCTATTTAGCATATTTTCCCATGTCTCATTTCCTCTGAGCTCCCAAAATAGCACTATAATTTTCACTGATTGATGCTGTTTGTATAAACTGGCGAGGATCCTGGGTTCACACACCTGAGTTCTCTGGCTCATGTGGGTTTCAGCAGGACGCTTGGGAGTTCAGCCACCAGCAGCTGGACGTGTTTGGCATCAAATGAGATGAAGTGGGGAGAAACAGCAAAGTCCTGTAGAATGGCAGGCACGATAAGGGCCGTTGTCATCCTGCCGCTGTGACAGGCAGTTTCTGGTCCTGTTCTGTGAGTGTTCTCCCTGCTGGCCTCGTGTTGTTCAGCCTACGTCGCTCAGGCTTTGAATTAGTATTTTCATCAGGTTGTTCCAATGACAGGAAGCACCATCATATATTATGCAAAAAATCCTCTAGCATATGCATGTGAAAAAAGAGCCTCCTGTAATTTTGTTTTCTTTACCTGCCCCTGCAAAGAAAAATGAAATTATTATCTCTGGTGAGATTTCTTCCCTAAAAAAGTTGTTACCATCACGAAAAAGAATTACCAGCTGTAATAGAGGCCAACAAATTATTGTTATTTTGCTTAAGCACATTTTTCATTATAAGTACAGGAGAGAGAGTAAGCTAGCTCTTCATAAATCTTTTTGGTATTGTAAAGAATTTGATGGTCCAATTGTTTTTTTTATGAACACATTTTTTCTACCTTTTAAATTTTTTAATTTTATTTTTAATATTTTAATTAATTAATTTAATCTTTGGCTGCACTGGGTCTTTGTTCTGATGTGGGCTTTCTCTAGTTGCAATGAGCGGGGTGTGATGGTGCACAGGCTTATCACTGCAGTGGCTTCTCTTGTTATGGAGCCAGGCTCTAGGCTGTGTGGGCTTCCATTGCAGAGCACAGGCTCAGTAGTTGTGGTACTCAGTGGCATGCGGAATCTTCCTGATCCAGGGATTGAACCCGTGTCCCTTGCTTTGGAAGGTGGATTCCTACTCACTATACCACTAGGAAAGTTATCTAATTGTTTTATTTATTTATTTTTTAAATAAAATGGAGCATCGTCTTTAAGAAATCAGGTTTAAGATTTCTGAGCTATCCCGCGTCACTTTCCCAGAGAACAAGTCTTAGAGAAAATTAAAAGCAGCTGGGAGAAGGGGTTGGGGTGAAATAGAATAACATGATATGTTCCAGAACAGGAAAGATGAGAGAGAAGAAGAAGCTAACTGTGTCAAGACTGCAGGGGAAGTCAGGAGACTCACCGGTACTCCCAAATCCACTTTTTAACCCTTACATGGTCAAGGGTATGCTGAGTTCCTGGAGTCAAAGTCATAAGGAGAGCCTGGAGCAGTCTTTGGATGGGAGTAAGTTAAATACAGGGCTGTTGATCAAGACCTGAATTTCAGCACTTGTGGCTCAAATGTTAAAGAATCTGCCTTCAAAGCAGAGACCCAGTTTCAATCCCTGCGTCAGAAAGATCCCCTGGAGGAGGACATGGCAACCCACTCCAGTATTCTTGTCTGGAGAATTTCATGGACAGAGGAGCCTGGCAGGTTATATAGTCCATGGGGTCGCAAAGAGTCGGACACGACTGAGTGACTAAACAACCAAGTTAAATACAGGAGAGTTGATCAAGACATGGTTTTCATCATTACTGCCCAAGCCTTAACCTACGACCTCCCAGAGAGCCACTACCCTCCCCTGCAATGTTTACTGACCTCTGTCCCAGGGACAGAGCTCCTGGGAGAGGCAGGGGGTGGGAGCCACGCCTCAGGACCCCACCCTGAGCTCTTCATTTCAAGCCTCGCCTGCACTAGCTGCGTGACTGCAAGTTACTTCACCCATTAGGTTCATCCTAGAGATAAACGAGTTAATGTTTGTGAAACATTTGGCATAGTGCTTGGCACGTAGCAAGAACAATTGGAACAGTAAATAAAATACTTTTTTTTTGGCTTTGTGCAAATACTTTTTCCTATTCATTTTCTATAAAACTTGTACATGTAACTATATCTGTTTTATATAGTTAGTTACATGTACAAGTTTTATAGAAAATGAATAGGAAAAAGTATTTGGACAAAGCCAAAAAAAAGTATTTTATTTAATGTTCTGATTGAATATTTAATATCTGTTTTAAAAGGAAACTTTGTTACTAATAAAAATGGATGGCCATGTTATAAAAAGAAGGTAACTAAAAATAAAAACGAGGAAAACAAAACAATGTTATTAAACTCTAGTTATATTCTGTGCCCTGTGTCAGGCTCTGAGCTTGAGGCCTCTCTCTCTATGTTAAAAAGTGAGATTTGCCAAGCCTTGGGTATAAAACATACAGTAGCACCAAAATGAAATTTACCCTTTGTTGTAATCACAAGGATCAAGGGAGAAAGAGTTGTAATAATTTTATTGTATATTTCATTATATAAAAAAACTATATTATTATATAGATTTATTGTGTATATATTTCATTATATATACAATTTTATTATATAATGTATAATACATTTTACTATACATTATATATCAGTCAGTTCAGTTGCTCAGTCGTGTCTGACTCTTTGCGACCCCCTGAACCGCAGCACACCAAGCCTCCCTATGCATCACCAACTCCCGGAACTTACTCAAACTCACGTCTTGAGATGGTGATGCCATCTAACCATCTCATCCTCTGTCGTCCCCTTCTCGTCCTGCCTTCAATCTTTCCCAACATCAGGGTCTTTTCAAATGAGTCAGTTCTTGGCATCAGGTAGCCAAAGTATTGGAGTTTCAGCTTCAGCATCAGTCCTTCGAATGAATATTCAGGACTGATCTCATTTAGGATGGACTGGTTGGATCTCCTTGTAGTCCAAGGGACTCTCAAGAGTCTTCTCAAACACCACAGTTTAAAAGCATCAATTCTTCAGCGCTCAGCTTTCTTTATAGTCCAACTCTCACATCCATACATGACTACTGGAAAAACCATAGCTTTGACTAGATGGACTTTTGTTGACAAAGTAATGTCTCTGCTTTTGAATATGCTGTCTAGGTTGGTCATAACTTTTCTTCCAGGGAGCAAGCATCTTTTAATTTCATGGCTGCAGTCACCATCTGCAGCAATTTTGGAGCCCCCAAAAATAAAGTCTGTCACTGTTTCCACTGTTTCCCCATCTATTTGCCATGAAGTGATGGGACCAGATGCCATGATCTTAGTTTTCTGAATGTTTAGTTTTAAGCAAATTTTTCACTCTCCTCTTTCACTTTCATCAAGAGGCTTTTTAGTTCTTTGCTTTCTGCCATAAGGGTGGTGTCATCTGCATATATAAGGTTATTGATTTTTCTCCCGGCAATCTAGATTCCAGCTTATGCTTCATCCAGCCCAGCATTTCTCATGATGTACTCTGCATATAAGTTAAATAAGCAGGGTGACAATATACAGCCTTGACGGACTCCTTTTCCTATTTGGAACCAGTCTGTTGTTCCATGTCCAGTTCTAACTGTTGCCTCCTGACCTGCATACAGGTTTCTCAAGAGGCAGGTCAGGTGGTCTAGTATTCCCATCTCTTTCAGAATTTTCCACAGTTTGTTGTGATCCACACAGTCAAAGGCTTTGGCATAGTCAATAGAACAGAAGTAGATGTTTTTCTGGAACTCTTTTGCTATTTTGATGATCCAAAGGATTTTGGCAATTTGATCTCTGGTTCCTCTGCCTTTTCTAAATCCAGCTTGAACATCTGGAAATTCATAGTTCACGTACTGCTGAAGCCTGGCTCGGAGAATTTTGAGCATTACTTTGCTAGCATGTGAGATGAGTGCAATTGTGTGGTAGTTTGAGCATTCTTTGGCATTGCCTTTCTTTGGGATTGGAATGAAAACTGACTTTTCCAGTCCTGTGGCCACTGCTGAGTCTTCCCAGTTTGCTGACATATAGAGTGCAGCACTTTCATAGCATCATCTTTTAGGATTTGAAATAGCTCAACTGGAATTCTATCACGTCCACTAGCTTTGTTCATAGTGATGCTTCCTAAGGCCCACTTGACTTCACATTCCAGGATGTCTGGCTCTAGGTGAGTTGTCACACCATTATGGTTATCTGGGTCATTAAGATCTTTTTTGTACAGTTCTTCTGTGTATTCTTGCCATCTCTTCTTAATATCTTCTGCTTCTGTTAGGTCCATACCATTTCTATCCTTTATTGTGCCCATCTTTGCATGAAATGTTCCCTTGGTAACTCTAATTTTCTTGAAAACATTTCTAGTCTTTCCCATTCTATTGTTTTCCTCTATTTCTTTGCATTGATCACTAAGGAAGGCTTTTTTTTTTAATCTCTCCTTTTTATTCTTTGGAACTCTGCGTTCAAATGGGTATATCTTTCCTTTTCTCCTTTGCCTTTCACTTCTCTTCTCACAGCTGTTTGTAGGGCCTCCTCAGACAACCGTTTTGCCTTTTTGCATTTCTTTTTCTTAGGGATGGTCTTGATCCCTGCCTCCTGTACAATGTATATAATATTGTTGCTATATACAATATAATATATAATCTCATCTAAAATAATTTCAGGACCACCAGGGAAACACGCAGTTCACTCACACACTCAGATATGTATTTGGGGCTTCCTTGGTGGTGCAGAGGTTAAGAATCACCTGCCAATGCAGGGGACATGGGTTCAATCCCTGGTCTGGGAAGATCCCGCAAGCCACGGAGCAGCTAAGCCTGTGAGCTGTGACTTTTGAAGCCCATGCTCTACAGCCTGTGCTCCACAAGAGAAGTCACGGCAATGACAAGCCCTAACAGCACAATTAGAGAGTAGACCCTGCTCACTGCAACTAGAGAAAGCCGGAGCAGGGCAACGAAGACCCAGTGCAGCCAAACTAAATAAGTATAAAAATAAGCAAGTACAGAGCTTCGTGCAGCCCCGATTTTCAAAAAAATAAAAATGCATTTGGAAAAATGGAGGTTTACCCTCACACCTCTCCTGCCTTGGGCACTTGTAAATTTCTTCACCATTCCCAGCTCTGTGGGAAGCATGTACTGTTGGTTGACACTTGGGTTCCCCAGACCCTCTCCCTCATTGCATGATGCTTCTCTGTGGACACCAGTGTCAGTTAACAGCTTCTGTGCGACAGGCTGTACTCTTATTGTGTTGTCCTTCTTCCCATCATTACATTGCCACCAAGACCAGGTGTGGATTAGACTCTCCTGAAATATATGTAAGTCTGACCTGGGTCCTTTGGCTGTGAAGGGCAGCCCTGACACAACTGGTCAAAGTTCAATATTGGTCTAAGGATTAGATCACGGTTTCTGTATGTCTTACACACGTGAACTCATCTTCTCTTCACAACAGCCCCATGAGTTAGTAACTTAATTTACAGATGAGGCAGCTGAGGCTCAGACAGGTTAAGTAGCTTGCCCAAGATCACACAGCTAGTAGGTAGTAAGAGCCAGGATCCTCTAGGTTCTGGAGTCTGGGATTTTGCCACTGCACTGTACTTCCTCTCAACAAACAAATAATAAACAAACAAATGAGATAAGTATATTGTGGATCAGAGAGTGACCTATGCTAATGGAGAATACCAAAGGAGGGCGTGCAGGGGGCCAGGTTTTCACCGAAGTGAGTAGTCAGAGATGATGTCTCTGAGCAACGAAGGATTTGAGCAGAGGCCTGATGGGATTGAAGGGGAGGAACCTTGAAAAATCATTCATTTCACCCATGAAATCAATCTTAAGGATATACTACCTCTGATCTTGCCCACTGCTCAGCTCAACGTAATAAGATATGCAGGATCAAATTTAAGAAACACATTATTATTGTTAGGTGCTGGAAAACAGAGAGGAGAAGACCAAAACAAACAGCTGAGAATAAGGAAGGATTCTTAGTCTTCTCCATGCCTGGTTCAAAGTGAGGGCAGGATTAGAGAACACACAGCACAGGCTCCTGGGGGTGCAGTCCACAGAGTGGGGGCTGCTCAGTCGCTCAGTCGTGTCTGACTCTTTGAGACCCCACGGACTACAGCACGCCAGGCTCCTCTGTCCTCCACTAGCTCCCGGAGTGTGCTCAAACTTATCTCTATTGTGTCAATGATGCCATCCAACCGTCTCATCCTATGTTGTCCCCTTCTTCTTCTGCCCTCAATCTTTCCCAGCATCAGGGTCTTTTCCAGTGAGTCAGCTCTTTGCATCAGGTGGCCAAAGTGTTGGAGTTTTAGCTTCAGTATCAGTCCTTCCAATGAATATTCAGGGTTGATCTCCTTTAGGATGGACTCTCAAGAGTCTTCTCCAACACCACAGTTCAAAAGCATCAATTGTTTGGTGCTCAGCCTTCTTTATAGTCCAACTTTCATATCTGTATATGACTGGAAAAAACATAATCAGGATTCTAGGGGGCCAAATAAAAAGAGGGCTTGTTCTGGAAGCAACCACACTAGAAGAAGCAAGTACTGTCCTGGGAGGGGGGATGCAAGGGGTGGTGGTACAAGGCATCGTCCTGGGAGGTGGCAAACGAGGGAAGCCAGCCAGGGGTACCACAGTGAGCTGAGGGGCTGTTGGGTAAAAGAGGGGAGCGTGCTCAGCTCAAAGGCCTCCAGATTCCTGTTCTAACAACACACTCACCCTCATGTGCTATTCCTTCCAAGTAGGATTTTAAGTCCCTTTCAGAGCAAAGATACTGAGGTATTTTACTGTGTTGGCTGAAAAGCTCGTTAACAACTTATGCAGAAACCTAAATGAATCTTTTGTCCAATCCAATATGTGCTGCTAATTGGCACATCTGAGAAAGCCTGAGAAAGCCTAGCTTCTTCCTTACTTCTGCTCTGCAGAAAGGTAAAATCAGGCAGAACACATGGAATTTTTGTTTGTTTGTTATTGTGGTTACATGTTGTGTGATTCACAAGAGCTCTGAAACTGTGCTGATTTGACTCTCCTGCAAGGAATCTGTCTTTGTGCTTTGAATCTGGAAATATTTGGGAAGGATGTTTTCTTGCTAGGGATTTGTAACTTTTTTGCCTGAAAGGTCATGAGTTTCTCATTTTAAAATTTCTATCTTTTTTCTTTTATCTTGATGTCTTTCCCCCTTCCCCACTTTGCTTTTGAATATTACCCTGATTTGCTTTACCTTTTTAAAAACCTAAGTTATATTTGTGGTTCTCACTGTGTAACAATAGTACCCGTATTAGGTAGAAAATACCAGCTTTCAACACCGTCTATGTACTGATGATTTTCAAGTTTATGTCTCTAATCCCACCTGTTTCCTAAGCTCTGGGTTCAAGGAAATCTGGAAATCTTTCTCTTTTTTAAAAAATATTTTGTTTATTTATTTGGAAAAGACATGAGTTAGAGTCCTGGGTTGGGAAGATCCCCTGGAGGAGGAAATGGCAACCCACTCCAGTATTCTTGCCTGGAGGATCCCACGGACAGAGGAGCCTGGTTGACTGCAGTCAATGGGGTGGCAGTGAGTCAGACACAACTCGGTGACTGAACACCAACACCAACATCTATTTATTCATTTATTTGGCTGCCCTCGGTCTTAGTTGTGGTGCACGGTGTCTTTCGTTGTGGCACAGACTCTAGTTGCGGCTCGTGGGCTTAGTTGCTCTGCAGCGTGCGGGATCTTAGTTCCCTGACCAGGGATCGAACCTGCGTCCCCTGCATTGCAAGGCAGATTCTTAACCACTGGACCACCAGGGGAGTCCCTGCATTCTTAAATGTTGCCAATGAATTAGATAAAACAACAACCACAGTAACATTATGGGATCCAAACCTATCTAAATCTGTCTGCAGAGGGTGACTGACATAGAGACGGAGAGGGAGAAGGATACAAGCCGTGCTTGGGGAAGGAACACTGCTGGAATGTATGTGGGTATGAGTGGTTCCAAGTCCGGGGCAATAAGACACAGAACTGGATAGGGCTGTACAGCCTGAGAACTGAATCTACTTGTAGGAGTTCAGACCCCATTCTGTGTACTGTGGGGAGTCTGTGATTATGGAGATGATTTGTTGAAAACTCTGTTCTATAAAGCAACAAGATCCCCTAGAGGAAGGAATGGAAAAGGTTGTTGAGTTGAGGATAGAGAATGAGTTAAGAGTGTTGCAGGGAAGATCCAATTCTCACTCCAAGTTGCATGTGTTCTTTGATTTGCTTTTTGTTGCTTTTGTTGTTATAATCATACATAATGACTTGCCTCAGGGAACCAGCCCCGCTGGCTGAATATGAAAACCAAAGTGCCTTTGTTCAGGACCCTGTCCACTGTGGATATCTACAGGAAGAAAGAAATTAACACACCCCCTCCTCAGACTTGCCATTCCAGAGGATATTTGCAAAACTGGTTGTTGTTGTTTAGTCACTCAGTCATGTCTGACTCTTTGTGACCCCGTGGACTGGAGCACGCCAGGCTTCCCTGTCCTTCACCATCTCCCGGAGCTTGCTCAAACTCATGTCCATTGAGTCGGTGATGCCATCCAACCATCTCATCCTCAGTCATCCCCTTCTCCTGCCTTCAATCTTTCCCAGCAGCAGGGTTTTTTTTTTGTTTTTTGTTTTTTTTGTTTTTAATCAGTTGGCTCTTCACATCAGGAGGCCAAAATTTTGGAGCTTCAGCTTCAGCATCAGTTCTTCCAATGAATATTCAGGATTGATTTCCTTTAGGATTGACTGGTTTGATCTCCTTGCAGTCCAAGGGACTCTCAAGAGTCTTCTCCAACACCACAGTTCAAAAATATCAATTCTTCGGTGCTCAGCCTTCTTTATGGTCCAACTCTCACATCCGTACATGACTACTGAAAAAAACCATAGCTTTGACTATATAAACCTTTGTTGGCAAAATAATGTCTCTGATTTTTATTATGCTGTCTAGGTTTGCCATAGCTCTTCTTCCAAGAAGCAAGAGTCTTCTAAATTCATGATTGCAGTCACCATCTGCAGTGCTTTTGGAGCCCAAGAAAATAGTTTGTCACTGTTTCCATTGTTTCCCCATCTATTAATGGGCTTTTTACTTTGCTTCCTCACTTCCCCCATCTGTGTTCTATAAAAGAACTTGGCCTCCAGACCCTAATAAGATGATTATTTTGAGACTTTCCAAAGTCGTATTCCTGTAGACTGCCAGGCTCCTCTGTTCATGGGATTCTCTAGGCAAGGATACTGAAGTGGGTTGCCATGCTGTCTTCCAGGGGATCTTCCCAGAGATCTGTGTCTCTTACGTCTCTTGCATTAGCAGGTGGGTCCTTTATCCCTAGTGCCCCCTGGGAGGCCCTGTCTCAACACCTCATCTCTCAGTTAATTGGCCTGTCATGCAGCAAGTAGGGCGAACCTGAACTCAGTGACATGAGGATGCTACAGGGATTCAGGGTGAAAACTGATGAGGGTCTGAACCTGGACTAAAACAGGGCTAGAGAGATATATGAACAGTCAAAAAATATTCATGTTTGGCTAAAAATAAAGGTTTCTTCCCATTTGTTGAAAAGTTGATTTAGGATACTGAGGTCTAAGTCACAGACAGACCACTAACTAGTTTTGTGGCTTAGGGCCAATCATTCCTTTTAAACTTTAGCTTTTCTTCTGCCACATGGTGACAATGATAACTGTCCTGTCAACTCAGGATGCTGCAGCAATCCAGAGAAGCAGAGAGCCTGAAAGAGGAAGTGGTGGAAGTGATCTGGGGGTATGGGGATGCACATGCTAATTTATTTATAAGCACGGGCTGTGTAGGAAAGGACAAGATTATCATGGAAGTGGTTTTTATTGGTATAATCTTAGCCAGTTCTGGGATTCCACATCAGTTAGGATTTTAAAAACATAAGGAAACATGAAAAATCATTATTTAAAAGAATGATGATTTTTTTTTTAATTTATGTGAAACAATAGCAGCATCCGGAGAGGAGAAACTTCCTCTGTTGCTGTGAGTAGTGACAATCACAGAACATGCTGAGTCTCACAGCTGCTTCTTGTTTTAAAAACATTTTTCTTCGTACTTGATCTTTCTTGCAGCAGGTGGGATCTTCATTGACGTGTGTGGGCTCTTTTAGTTGCAGAATATGGGATCTAGTTTCCTGACCAGGGATCAAACCTGGGCACCTTGCATTGGGAACACGGAGTTTTGGCCCCTGGACCACTAGGGAAGTCCATTTACAGCCACTTCTAAGCAAAATGGACCCACCCACTATCTTGAGTTGAGGGCTCAATTCAAGGCAGCTGCATTTGATACCTCAAGCTACATCTGACCCAGCAGCAGCAGATACATCAGTGGTCTAAGATGTGCCTTGTGTCAAAGAGACTCTTCCAAATGGAAACAATGGTAATTAACTGGGCCAGGAGGGTAATTTCTACAGGAAATTTGGATGAGAAAGTAAAGCATCCCATCTGTGGCATAAGGACCATGCGGTAGATGGGTAACATGGCAGAAGGGGGGTGATGGTAGAAGGAAGATGGTAGAACACTAGGGAGATGGTCCAAGGTCTTTTACTTCCAGCATTTCTGGAGTTACTTTAGGTCAAGAATCACTCTTCTGCTGTATTTTCCACGAGGCCATGTCAACTTTCATTATTTTGTTCTGTATAATTCCATTCAGTGGGAGTCCTTAAAATAATCTTCACCATTCACTTGAGTTAGCCAAGCCTCCTGAAACCAAAAGGCTATATAAAAACACTGTGCCTATTCATCTGAACTGAGAACAATCTTTTTTGGGGTGTTTGAATTTAAAACAGAGGTCATCTACAATTTTCTTAAATGGTAAAGTTAGATGGTATGTGACTGGATAGACTCAGAAGTTTAGGTTAAACATTAGAAAAATGCTGTTATTTCAAATTCCTCTTTTATAGAAGGGCCATTGCTTTAAAAAAGGAAGATGTCTTAAGACTAGTCATGTCAATGATGATGAAAACAAGGCTGAATTAACTCATGAAATTGATGGTGGAGTGGAATAATCCTGGGCTTCAGTCAGAAGCCTTAACTTGAAGTCCAGGTCCTATGACTTCCTGGTTGGGTGGGCATTGAGGTTGCAGGTAAGTCACACAGTCATGCAGGACCCCAGGTGTTGAAAAATGGAGATGTGATGGTGTTGGCCCTTCTATAACAACAATGATGATAATGATGGTGTCATAGGAGTCCATGAGATAAATTATGCAAAGTTCCTTATAAATAAAACTAATCAGTATTGTGAAATTAAGAAATTAGAGACTTCCTTGGTGGTCAAGTGGCTAAGACTGCTGTACCGCTAGGCTCCTCTGTCCATGGGATTCTCTAGGCAAGAATACCGGAGTGGGTTGCCATGCCCTCCTTTAGGGGATCTTCCTGACTCAGGGATCCAAAGTGGGTCTCCCACACAGCAGGCAGATTTGTTACCATCTGACCCAGCAGGAAAGTTGGGAAAAAGGATTAAGAGGCTTGATCAAAGTTGAAGAGCTTGGGGTTCAAACCCAGGTCTTTTGGGCTCTGCATTGTATGGGTGATTGGCTCATCCTAGGATGCTGAAATGGATGGGCTGCCATGATCCTTGCAGATTGCCCACTCTAGGCCTTTCTTTTTGGAGAAAAGGAATCTGAGGTCCAGGGCAGTGAAGTGACCTGCCCAAGGGCATACAGCTAATTATTGGCGAGATCAAATTCTCAGACTTGGGCCTCTGACTCTCACAGCAGTACTAGGTGACATCTCTGGTGTGCAGCTATTCTGCATTTCCATGTGCTTCCACAGATAGGCTGTTGAGAATTACAGGGAAAACTTACCCTTCCTGAGGGAACAGCTGGCATGCGTTCTGTGCTGTCTGGAACAGCCCCACACCCTGGGTTTATGGTGTTTTGCCTCTGGCTTCTCCTGGCAGTGGGTAGCTGTGGCCCAGATTAAACAAATAAGGGAGTTCACTGAAAATCAACACCTCAATTCTTGTGGATCAGCCACTTCTAGCATGAATGTTACATGGTGCTGCACCTGGAAGGGAGCAGAAATGACACATTAATATGCTCACAATAGCCAGTTTGGGCGGAGTTCTCATCAGGTATCAAGGTCCTTTAATTGTCATAGGCTACCAGTTAGTCGATTAAACCCATTTAACAGATGAGGAAACCGAGAACCAAGGACATTAAGAAACTTGTCAGTGTTGAAAAAAAAAAAAAAGCCTCATGAGTACTTGAGCCAGGTTATAGCCTTCATTCTCTGGTATGTTTGATGCCAAAGTTGAGATTTGTAATCACTGCGCACACCTGTGCTGGACTTGTACCCATGGGAATGCTGGGTGGTCGGGAAATAAGGCAAAGTTTTGCCTTCATGAAACTGATAGTCTCACATGGGATGCACAAGTGCACAAGCATGATTAATTAAAGCACTTGCTATCTCAGAGGGAGCGCTGACTTTTTCTACCAGGCCCTCTTCTAGGAGATTTATGAGAATCACCTTTAATTTTTTTTTAACATGACTATTCAGTGAATTTTTATCTGCATTTTACAGATGAGTGAGAGAGGTAAAGCAGATGACCAAACTTTATAGTTTATAAGTGTTAGAGTCTTGATTCAGTCCAAGGTCAGAGTTACTATGGTCAAGTTAAAAAAAGGAAATGCAATGCGAATCTGAAAGGAGAAGTCTGTGGGTTTGAAAACTTGATTACACTAAATGCTTTGAATCTATATGACTTTGATAGCTTTTCCTGCCAACCTCAGTGATCTTGAAGAGCAGTGGATTGCATGGTGTTGGAGGTAGCATGTTGTAATCAAAACAGGAAGAGAATGGATGCCAGAGCTCTGAATTTGAGACCCTTCTCTTCCTCCTGGTGAACTGTGCAGCCATTGTAACTTGGCTGTTGTAAGCCAAGAATACATTGGCTCTTTCTTCTGTGTCCTGCTTGCTGTCACTGAAAGGAGCTCATCAGTCAGTCAGTTCAGTCGTTCAGTCGTGTCCGACTCTTTGCAACTCTTTGCAGCATGCCAGGGCTCCCTGTCCATCACCAACTCTCAGAGTTCACTCAAACTCATGTTCATTGAATCGGTGATGCCATCCAACCATCTCATCCTCTGTCGTCCCCTTCTCCTCCTGCCTTCAATCTTCCTCAGCATCAGGTCTTTTCCAGTGAGTCAGTTCTTCGCATCAGGTGGCCAAAGTATTGGAGTTTCAGCTTCAACATCAGTCCTTCCAATGAACATTCAGGACTGATTTCCTTTAGGATGGACTGGTTGGATCTCCTTGCAGTCCAAGGAACTCTCAAGAGTCTTCTCCAACACCACAGTTCAAAAGCATCAATTTTTTGGTGCTCAGCTTTCTTTATAGTCCAACTCTCACATCCATGCATGACAACTGAAAAAAAACACAGCCTTGACTAGACAGACGTTTTGGCAAAGTAATGTCTCTGCTTTTTAACATGCTGTCTAGGTTAGTCATAACTTTTCTTCCAAGGTGTAAGTGTCTTTTAATTTCATGGCTGCAGTCACCATCTTCAGTGATTTTGGAGCCCAAAAAAACAAAGTCTACCAGTTTCCACTGTTTCTCCATCTATTTGCCATCAAGTGATGGGACCAGATGCCATGTAAGGAGTTCATAAACCTGGTTTATTTTTAAGATATTTTTTGTTTTATTGCTTGTGTCTGGGAAGATACCCATAGGCACTAACAAGCCCCACAAAGACTGGAGAATTTGTAAAAGCTTTATAGAAATCTCGAAGTTATAGGGCTAGTTCTATTTTTTCTCATATTCCTTTCTTAGGCATACTTAGGTAATTATTCATCAATTGATTTCTCTTTGGTATTACAAATGTCTGCTTCTTTAATTCCTCAAAATCTTCAAAGAAGGAAAAGAAGAGAGTTGTTTTCAATTTGGCCAGCTATATTTCCCCAGTAGGGCTTCCTTGGTAGCTCAGTGGTAAAGAATCCACCTGCCAGTGTAGGAGATGTGATTCAATCCCTGGATTGGGAAGATCCCCTGGAGAAGGAAATGGCAACCCACTCCAGCATTCTTGCCTGGAAAATTCCATGGACAGAAGAACCTGGTGGGCTACAGTCCATGGCGTCGCAAAAGAGTCAGACATGACTGAAGTGACTTAACAACAGCAACAATTTTCCTGGTGAGTTTCCTTTCTTCTGACTTTGTGACAATGAAAATAACAGTTGTCTGGCCAATGCCATTGGTTATTAGCTATGTGATTTGGGCAGGTCTTCTTTTTTGGGCTCAATCTTCTCTCTCTCTCTCAAACTAAGGCTACATAAAATCACTGGTTTGCACATTGAATTGTGCACTCTCAGAAATGGTCATCACGAGCTATGGATTTATTGGATAAGATCTGGAAATCTGTACATTAGACAAGTTTGAAGGCTGAACAAAACCATGCCTTACATATATCTATTATATGTGTATAAGGATGCTGTTGTAAATTATGAAATGCAATTTAAAGTATTACTGTAATTTTACTAATTTTGGCCACTATGCTTTTCTTAATTAAAATGCCATTAAAACTTGTTATTGAATATTTACTGATTTTGATCATCATGATTTTCTTAATTAAAATGTAATTTAAAATGTTCTTGAACTTTTGTTCATTTGGGTTATTACAATATTTTTAACAAAAGATACTACACATTCTGTTAATATGAGGAAGGTCTGAATGCATCTTTAATATTAGGAATGGGTCTCCCAAATGCAAAGGTTGGGAATCACAGGTCCAGATGATTTATTGGGTTCTTTCCAGGCCTAACATTTTGGGATCCTAAACCGCAGTGGCCAAAACAGTGGCCATTAAGCCACATGTAGCCATTTAAATTTAAATTAATTTTAAAAAGTGTACACAGTTGCACTTGCCACATTTCAAATTCTCAGTAGTCACATGGGTTAGTGGTCAGTGTTGGTAATAAAACATTTCATTGTTGAAGAAACAGCCTTTTCTTGGAGAACTGAGTGGTTTGTTTATTTTTTTGCCTTACTGAGCAGCTTATGGGATTTTAGTCCCCTAACCAGGGATCTCAGCAGTGAGAGTGATAAGTCCTAAACACTGGACCACTGGGGAATTCCCTGAGTGATCGTAATAACATGTTGTCCTTGCAATGAGATGGTATATGTGCGTGTGTACACTCAGCCGTGTCCAACTCTTTGCAACCCCATGGATTACAGCCCACTAGGCTCCTCTGTGGAGAAGGCAATGGCACCCCACTCCAGTACTCTTGCCTGGAAAATCCCATGGAGGGGGGAGCCTGGTGGGCTGCTATCTATGGGGTCGCACAGAGTCGGACACGACTGAGCGCCTTCACTTTCACTTTTCACTTTCATGCATTGGAGAAGGAAATGGCAACCCACTCCAGTGTTCTTGCCTGGAGAATCCCAGGGACAGGGGAGCCTGGTAGGCTGCTCTCTATGGGGTTGCACAGAGTCGGACACGACTGAGGCGACTTAGCAGCAGCAGCGGCAGCAGGCTCCTCTGTCCATGGGATTCTCCAGGCAAGAATACTGGAGTGGGTTCCATCTCCTCTCCCAGTGGATCTTCCCAAGTCAGGGATCGAACCTGCATCTCCAGGGTTGGCAGGTGGATTCTTTAGCACTTGAGCCACCATGGTCTTAAAACATAATTCTTAGAAGAATATGAGTTTGAGGCTTGAAGGCACTTAGCCTTTGGTTCTGTCATTGAAGGGAATTAAGACACATGCTGCTAGGCGTGTCTGATGGATGGGTCCACTCTTCATGGGAGAGTTTCTTTTTGCACCTTTGATTACACTGGGTAACATGATGCTCGAGAATAGCCGTGCACGCCAGCGAGTGTTGATTCAGCCACACCCCAAACAGCCTCACCCACCAGATGACTGTGAAACTCAGAAGCCTGTGCCCAGGATCTGGAGAAAGCCAGACATCAGGATTTTGCCAGTTACTAGCCCAGAGGAGCCACCAAGAAGAGGAAGAATGGAGAAGCCATCCAAAGCCAAGTAATATATTTCCTTTTGCTAGCAAGGTTTCTGGGTGTGGCCAGAGCCAAAGGGCCGGGAGCTGGGAAAGGAGGGCCTCCCTTCAAAAAATCCTTAAAGATTAACTGAGACTTAAAGCTTAGGAGGGAAAGTTCATGGGCCAGAAAGGATGGCTGGGTCTGACCATGCACTTAAAGGGCTTCCCAGGCAGCTCAAGTGGTAAAGAATCCACCTGCCAATGCAGGAGACGTGGGTTTGATCCCTGGGTCAGGAAGATCTCCTGGAGAAGGGAATGGCAACCCACTCCAGTATTCTTGCCTGGAGAATTCCATGGACAGAGGAGCCTGGCAAGCGACAGTCCATGGGGTCACAAAGGGTTGGACATGACTGAGTACATATATGCACCTAAGAGACAGAATTTTCCCCTTCTGATGAGAAAATATATCATATTCATTGTAGAAAACTTGGAAAATATAGAAGCTATGAGGACTTTAAAAATCACTCACAGTATCACTGGAGATAACCACTGTTAATATTCTGAACATTAAAAAAATTCCTTTAGCTCTCCCAACTGAGCCATAAGGTGAAAAATGAAAGCAAAAGTGTTAGCTGCTCAGTCCTGTTCGATTCTTTGTGATCCCATGGCTCCTCTATCCATGGAATTCTCCAGGCAAGAATATTGGAGTGGGTTGCCATTTCCTTCGCCAGGGCATCTTCCTGACCCAGGGATCGAACCAGGATCTCCCACACTGCAGGCAGATTCTTTACAGTCTGAGCCACTGGGGAGTTATAAAGGGTTAACATTAAATGCTTTGTATTTTCAGAAACCAGGCCCTTTTCTGATGTAATTGCACTAACCTATAAGGCCAGCTTAAACTTGTGGTTTCTTTTCTTGCTCTGGCCATCTCTTGCTTCAAAGTCTCTTCTCTCATTTTGTAAATAAGAAGTGGGGTCTTTTTAGTCCTATGGTCTCATTCTTGGACCTGCCTGGGGAGTTTTGCTGGGGCTCAGTCTGCACCCCTATGGCCACAAGGGCCTTGGGGAAGTTAGTCGTGTGTCCAGAACAAGCCTTCGCTCTTCATTTGGCTTGGGGCTGGTGAAAAGGGGTGGGATGATGAAAAGCGGTCTAAGCACATTTGATTGTTTCATCTACAAAGCAACTTGGTAGAATTAGCTGGGCACATCGTCAGCTCTGCCTGGGGACAGGATTGGGGTAATGGTATACAAATGGGCTGCTGAATCATCTTTGAAAACTCAATCATTTATTAAATATATCTGTTACGAGTACAGCTCTTTACTAGGTTCTGGGTCCACACACACGGATCACCCAGATCTTCTCTCAGCGCTTGCAGAGAAGTGGTATCGATGAATAGCAAAGTAGATGACTATGATGCGGGTGCTGTGAAATTATGATAGGAGTAGGAACCTGGGTGGGAAGAGAAATTTCATCCATTTTGAAGGATCAAGGAAGGCTTTTCAGAAAAAGTGCATCTAAGCTGAGAAGTGGAGGGTGAATGGAAAAAAACATTCCTGAATGTGGAGAAGGTGAGAGAATGTTCCAGGTAGAAGACACAGCAGGGGTAAAAGCTGGGAGGTGAGAAAGCATGATCGCTCTGAGAGGACAAGTTCAGTAGGGCACATGCCATGTCTGTCTGCATATTTTCCTGGTAAATGCCTTACACGGTAATGTTTGCTTCCAGACTGGCCTGAGTTGATCTCTGATGGCACATTTCCCTTCCTCCTCAAGGGTTACTGTCACAGTTTCTCAAGAAGACCCAGGTGGGGGTTGCCTTCCTCAGGCAGCCCTGCTAGATTTCCTCTGGGGGAAAGAAACTCTCTCTCCTCTGAATTCCCACAGTGCTCTTGTCCGCTCTCACTTTCCATTTTACAACAGCTACGTCCAATGTCTCTCTTGCTACTTTCTGGAAGTCTGAGCAGACTGAGGTCAGGGACAGTCTGTCTTCCAGAATTTTACCTGGTGCCTGGAACAAAATTGCACATACACAGCATATGTGTGTCCAGGGAGAGCTGTGCTCAAGCAAGGACTGGCCTTCTATGGGGCTGTCTTGTACTTCTTGAGATTTTATTTTATTTTTTTGGCCATGCTGCATGGCATGTGGGATCTTAGTTCCTCAAGCAAGGACTGAAGCTGTGCAGCCCTTAAGTGGAGTCTTAACCACTGGACTGGGAAGTTCTTTTTTTGAGATTTTATCACATCCTCTCTCCCTTTATAATCATTCTTTCCCTCTATAGACCTGCCCTGATCCTCTGCTATGGCCAGGCTCAGGAAAATTTTCAGAAGAGGATAATGACATTTGATTTCATTTGTGCATGCAAATTGGATGTGTCAGGATGAAGGTTTCAAGTGGAGTTATAAATAGTGCTCAGAGCAAGGGCCGTGCTGTGCGTGGAGAGAGAGTAGAGCTTCTCACTTGGGGAGTGACACTGCAGTGTGTCATGGAGGGTTTTTGGCAGAGTTCATATCCAACCATTATGCATGTGTTTGGCTGCATTTATTGGTAAAATAATGAAATAGTTCTAAACCAGTGGCTGAGTGGGCTCCTATCTTGAACCCAATGAATGTCCTGATACCCAGGATCCACTGGCATCTGGCAATTAATGGGTTAATGCTGATCAAGGCAGGGGGTCTCCGGGGTCCTGCACCGGTGCCATTTCGACAGGTCAGTACCCACGCCGCTTTGAATATCAGCCCTGATTATCAGATATATGTCTGTCAGTGATAGTGAAGACTTTCCTCCTAAAGAAAGATTTGGGGTGGGAATGGCTTTTGATAAAAGAGAGCTGATTAGGAAACCCTATACAGGAATGAGTCCAACCCTCGAGTTAATAATGGACTAACAGTATCACCCTAGGGATGTTGCTTCACCTCTGCTTCTCTGTTTTCTTGTCTGCAAAAGAGGGAAAAGAATTCCTTCCTGTTATCCATCCGTCCACCCATCCATCCAACAACCTGCTCATCCATCCAGCAAGCAACTGTGCATCCCCAACCCGGAAATGTTGCCTAATGCTGGCCAGACAGATATTTAGGGAGTTCAGTTTGGGAAACTGGTCACAAATCTAGTTTTGAAGGTTGAATGAGATGTCGAAAGCACAAGCCTTTCAAAACAGTGGAGGATTTCACTTATGGTGAGCCCTCACCACATCAGTAGGAACGTTACTTCTGTGGTGTTGACTCAGGCGGCAGACTAGGGCATTTTGGTGCAATTTAGCAGCCAGGAAGGCCTTTTAGGTCTTCACCTATTCATGTCATTTGTAGAATCCTGCCTCTACCAAAAGACTATGAGTCAGTTTCCATTTAACTAGTATTTGATAAGAGCCTTCTTGTTCCAGATACAGTTTTTTTTCCCCAAATGAAAAGAACCTTACAATTTTTGCTGATTGTAAACATAATGCACAACTTTTATAAAAATGTAAAACCACACAGTAAAAGGTATAACTGCTGCTAAGTTGTTTCAGTCGTGTTCAACTCTGTGCGACCCCTTAGACAGCAGCCCACCAGGCTCCCCAGTCCCTGGGATTCTCCAGGCAAGAATACTGGAGTGGGTTGCCATTTCCTTCTCCAACACATGAAAGTGAAATTGCTCAGTCATGTCCGACTCTTTGCGACCCCATGGACTGCAGCCCACCAGGCTCCTCCATCCATGGGATTTTCCAGGCAAGAGTGCTGGAGTGGGGTGCCATTGCCTTCTCCTAAAAGGTATAAAGATGAAAGTAAAATTACCCCAATCCTGCTTCCCAGAGATTAATACTCATCTTTTTGATGAAAAATCCCTTCAGGCATCTTTCTATGCTGATATGCATTTTTAAAAACATAGACTGAATTGTGTTATACATGCCATTCTGTAACCTACTTTTCCTCTGAATGTTATCAACATGCACTGAAAATTCCATTATCCAGTAGGTGATTGAAAAGAAGTGTTTAATATTGAAAAGCACTGTGACTTTTATGGTTTCTTTTCCCATATCGTACCAAGATTCTGTGAGAGTTAAATCCTTTTCTTGCATTTTCTTCTTGAACTAATCAAGTCTGTGCTTGTGTCTTGTATGGTTCTTTTTCAATTCAATGAGTACATATTGCCCTGTCGTTGTTAATGAATACCTGGTACTCCACTGTATATACAAAATACATTTATTTAATTAGCCTCCAGCTGATGAATATTTGAGTTATTTCCCATATTCGGCTAACGTAATCATTCCATAATAAACATCCTTGTGTATTCAACTTTGTTCCTTGGTAAAGTTTTATGATCTCATCCTCAGGATAAATTTCTAGAAATGAGAATCTGGCTGAGGTCAAAGGTTTTTAAAATTTAACCTGTATTTGTATCAGGGGCTATTATGGGGCAAGAGAAGTTGTGGAAACTCGAGGCTTAGCTGGGTTGATGGGACTTCAAACTCATGGCACAATCGTAGAACAGTCCAGAAAGCAGACAGCCGAGGAGTGAATGCTTTTACGTGAAATGGTCACTGAATGTTGGAAGCAGTTTCAGAGAAAGTGAGTGAAATGATCTTGCTTTGGAGTCCTTAAAAATAGCTGGACCTTCATCACTGAGGTTACCTCTTAGAGAGCTCTGTTTAAAGGCAGTTGGATGAATAGATTCTTTTTGTTCAACAAATACTTCATGAGTGCCCCTTCAGTGTGCGGCATGGGGCAAAGCCAGGGCAGCAGGGGCGGTCAGTCCATGGGGGACACAGCGTGGCCAGTGTGAACTGCAGCTCAGAGTGGGTGCGCTCCGGCCAGTTCTTGGATCCTTCTGTGACTCTATGGCTTCCTTTAAACGGATGGGCACACTGTCTGGCCCCCGAGGGTTGTAATCCACTTCAAAATCGAGGATTCGGAGGTTAACGCTGGGTTGTCATGAAGAACCAAGACTAGACTAGTTCCGTGGCCCCCAGAGCTGGGAGGAGAGATGGTGGCATGGCGGCTCTGTCTGGGAGACAGGATTGAGCAAGGAGCACTCGTGGTGAGTCTGAATGACCACATAGCTTCTGTTGGGTAGGGAATTCATGCTTTATACAGGAAGACACGCTGATTTGACCTTTGGGGTTTCTTCCTACTCTGGGACTTCGTGATTTCATAATAAAGTTTTAAGCAATGTAGTATACATTTGTTTACTCATTCAACAAATTCAAATGCCAGGTACTCTTCTAGGTACTGGAGACAAAAGACAGATCAGGTTAGGTGTCTGCCACTGAGGGACTGTTTTCTTAAAAATTAAAATAGAATTTAAAATAGAAAAGGCATGCTATAATATTTACCATCTTAACCATTTTTAAGAGTATTCAGGGGTGTTAAATATATGCACATTGTTGAGCAAACAATCTCCAGAACTTTTTCATCTTTTGAAACAAACTCTGAACCCACTAAACACCAGCTCCCAATTTCCTCCTCCCCTGCCCTGATAATCACTATTCTGAGTTTGACTACTTTAATAATTTTTTATTTATTTATTTTAATGGGAGGGTACTTTACAATATTGTTATTGTGTTTGCCATACATCAACATGTTGACTACTTTTGATGCCTCATGTGAGTGGAATCACATAGGATTTGTCTTTTTGTGACTGGTTTATTTCATTCAGTATAATGTCCTCAAGGTTCACCTATGTTGTAGGATGTGACAGGATTTCATTCTTTTCTAAGGCTGAGTAACCAGGTGGCTCTATCAGTAAAGAACCCACCTGCCAATGCAGGAGACATAAGAGACACAGAGCCTGGACTCAAGAGAGCCTGGAATCCTTCTCCCTATGCCCTTTCCCTACCCTACTCCCGACTTCAAAAAGAAATTGCCATGCTTGTAGATTCCAAGGGTCACTTTGGATCTACATGTTGAACTTCCATTGTATCTTATAATTGATGTATATGATTTATATGTTAGTGTCCCCCTACAATTCCTCCAGCCCCCCAAAAACCATTCATACAATGGTGATTATCTTTCTATATTCTACTTAATCCCACTGACTCTTACAGCAGCCCAGGGAGGTAAATATTAAGAGATGCTGGTGAAGACTCTGTAGCTAAGAAGGGCAGAGGGACTTCCCTGGAGGACCAGGGATTAGTACTTCGCAGGTGGCACTATGGAAAAGAACCTGCCTGCCAATGCAGGAGATAAAAGAGACAAGTTTGATCTCTGGGCTGGGAAGATCCCCTGGAGGAGGGCATGGATACCCACTCCAGTATTCTTGCCTGGAGAATTCCATGGACAGAGGAGCCTGGAGGGCTACAGCCCATAGGATCACAAAGAGTCAGATACAACTGAAGCAACTTAGTATGTTCCAATGCAGGGGGATGTGGGTTTGATCCCTGCTTGGGAAGCTAAGATCCCACATGCCTTGTGGTCAAAAAACCAAAACAAAACATGGAAGCACAATATTATAATTAAATCAATACAGATTTGAAAAATGGTCCATATTAAAAAAAAAAAATGTTGGTAGAGTCAGCTTGAACTCAGACTGACTCATCCAAAGCTCTTCTTTTCCTCTGAATCATGTGTCCTGGCTCTGGTTTCCAAAAATACAGCAGCTATGATCTCTTGCCCCCGCACCCTGTCTTGCCCTCTTTGTTCTCCTCCGGCTGTGTCTTTTCCTGTCCTGGGGAGGGGCTGCTGCACAATGAGTTTCTACTCTCTGAGCCAAGAGTTGTGGCTCTTGGCCATCATCACTCCAACATGGTGATGGAGAGATTTGCCCCCAAGATTTATTCCAAAGCTGGTGAGGAAATGTCTGGTAAGAAAGCAAGAGTCTGGAGAAGTTTTGCCATTTGCCTAGAGTCATGGATAATCAGTAAATGGCAGGCAGTGAAAAAGACAAGCTTCTTGGGAGCTTAGTTTTATATCACAGAAGTGAGTCAGACGTCAATAATGAGACTTTAACAACCAATCTCATTTTGGGGAAAATAAAAGATTCAACTCATGGCTTGGCTGAAAGATTGGGCTAGTCATCATAATAATGAGTCTAGTTATTCATGAGATAAGAGGATTGATGAAAAAAAATTTTCTAGGTCTCTACTGGAACTGGTTAGTGGAAATAAAATCTGTATTAATCCTTTGGGAAAACCAAGTGAACTCTGAGTGGTAAGGATTCAATGATAGAAGTCACATTTCTTTATTCAAATATCTGAAGGGCAACCTAGTTTTTATTTGTGAAACTGAATTTTTGGCTTTGACTATAATAAGCATCCTATGTTTTGAAAATCTTCACACCGGCTTTTGTGGAAGCATTCATTTCTGAAGCGATCTTATTTTAATGCTTCTTCACAAGTTGTACTTCTGGCTGGTAAATGGGTGGGCTGGCTGATACTATCTTACTTTACTAATGCCTGCTTTATTCAAGGCAGAATCCCAAAGGCTGACAAAATAAACGTAGATCACATTTATCGCTTCTTCTCCACGTTCTGCAGTTACCTTGGAGAAGGAAATGGCAACCCACTCCAGTGTTCTTGCCTGGAGAATCCCAGGGACGGGGGAGCCTGGTGGGCTGCCGTCTATGGGGTCACACAGAGTCAGACATGACTGACGTGACTTAGCTTAGCTTAGCTTGGCAAGAGAGCTGAGTTACTTCAGTTTGACAGGATTTGTTCTTTATGAAGCTTTACTGACTGCTGTCTTACACCTCTATATATCCCTGTTTCTAAAGTTGTTGTCTGATGAGATTTCTTCTCACTGCTTCTTTTTCCCTTTCTGGAAAGGTATGCAAAGTTCATGTTGTGAATAATGCAAGGCTCTACTTATGCTACAAATGATGATAAGGGTTAGAGAGGAATATTAATTTCTCTATTAATACTTGAATATGAATCAAAGTTTCATTGATTTGTAAATTACCTTCTAATGGAATTTGAAAAAAGTCTTCTCATCAAAATTTCTCCATAAATTCTCATTAAATGCTCACCTTTGCATACAAAGGATACAGATGAATTCACTGATGATTATTTCAACATGTTCAATTTTTTAGAGCAAAAAATCATATTTGGATTAACCAATATCACTGCAGCCTGGTGGTGATTTATTGAAGTTATTTATTGTTGGTGGAATGAGACAGTTTTTCTTTTCAACTGCTCTACACCTTTAATCTTCTTTTCCCATCTGTAAATTCTTCCCAAGGTAAAACCCATAATAAACCTGCTTCCCTTGCAGTTAGGATGCTGACATTAGACTCCAGCTGCACCAGTCAGATGCGTGCACTTGAGATTTTGAATTGAAAGCTAGTGACACAAATAAATAGGTGGAGCATAGAATGATTTTGGTGAGGGGAAGGGCAAATAGCCTATTTTCTTATTTATTTGTTTTTGGCTGCACCAGGTCTTCACTGTAGTATGTGAGATTTTATTTTCAGACCAGAGATTGAACCTGGTCCCTTGCATTGAGAGTGCAGAGTCTTAGCCACTGGACCACCAGGGAAGTCCCCAAATATCCATTTTCTCAGAGAGAGCAGTACCAGAGGTTCTGGCAGTACCTCTGGTTTCCAGTGTGGTGGATAAACTGAAGTATCTGTACCCAGAGGTGGGGTCTACCCAGGGGCTGTCTGTGATGTGTGAGGCATTGCTCCTGGCTTTGTAGTCTTCAAGGTCTTCCCAGTTTCCCTGAGAATCTGGGGCTTCCCTTGTGACTCAGATGGTAAAGAGTCTGCCTGCAATCTGGGAGACTGGGTTCGATCCCTGGGTTCGATCTCCAGGAAGATCCTTTGGAGAAGGAAATGGCAACCCACTCAAGTATTATTGCCTGGAAGATCCCATGGATGAAGGAGCCTGATGGGCTACAGTCCATGGGGTCGCAAAGAGTTGGACACGACTGAGTGACTTCACTTTCGCGTCTCACTTTTGAGAATTTGAAACTGTCTCATATCCTTTAACACATTCCTTTTCTAGTTAATCTAGCAAGGGAGTGTTTCTGTAACTTGCCACTAAGAAATCCAACTGATACAACTGCAATATGAGGAAAAAGAAAAGGAAATAGGATTCTTTCACATGTATTCATATACATGTGTTTCAACAGCTGATGTCTTTCAACAGCTGATTCATATCAGCTGTTGAAAGACATCAGTAGAACAAGACTCTTTGTCAGGTTTTCTTATAGTAGCCTTCATTTATTTCAACTGATTAATGTTTTAAAACAGCAATCTAGAGACAGTGATGCACACCCAGACTGGGTGTTTCTAAGGGAAACAGAGGGTGTTTTAATACCAATGAATGGCTGTGAGTTTGGGACTCAACAGTGGCCTTTTTGTTGTTGTTTAGTCACTAGGTCATGTCCAGTGGCCTTAGGAAATGTCTTTAAAAGATGAACTATGAAGAAATTAAGGATAGAGATCTTCTGGAAAGGCTCCAGGTTCTTAGCTTGTGAGGTATTAGGAGTTGGTTGAAATAAAGAATAGTTTCACTGGAGGCCCATGATTTAATTCTTCCACCCATTCATCCAGCTATATTTATTAAGCATCCATTCTGTACCATGCACATGCAAAAATATCAATGTTAAGGAGATGGTGGTGAGCTAGGCAGAGCTACACAAGCCTTTATTTTGATGCTCCAGGGTTTCAGAGTGTTTCCATATACACATGAGGGAAGGACAATGAGCTTTAGTATAACTGAAGATGATGAACACTGGAGATGTCACATGAATTATCCACCAACACATAGCCAGTAAGTAGTAGAACTGAGAATCAAATTCAATTCTTCTGGTTCCAGAATCTTACATTCTTTCCAGGATGCCAGCCCGCCTTACCTGCTAGAGTTCATATCAACAGTGAGAGACAGGTGTGAAAATAATACTTTTCTTGGAAGAAAGTCTGAATCAGAGAAGGGTTAAATTGGTAAATATAGAGGCAGGACCTTGCTTTCTAGGGCTTGTGGTCTTACTTCCACTCTGCAATTGTACTACCCCAGGATGCCTCTCTCATTTATATCTTGATTATAAACATAGTATTGAGAGATGCCCTTGATGGGTGATATTCAGGGAAGGGAAAACATTAGACATCTTTGGGATGAGGGTCAGGTAGCTTCAAATGTAGTCAAATGTGAGAACTAGAGAAAGAGGGAGGGCAAGAAAGGGAACTCTACCTACTTAGCCATTTCTTCCTAGGGCTGTGACTTTATAGAAGACGTGGTCCCACCCTCCCTGATACCACAGTCTAGTGGGCAAGATAAAACATGTACACACTGAGTCATTTCTATCCTCAAGCCTGTGCATATGTGTATCCTACTAGGTGGCATTATTTTCCTTCTTTTTTTTTAAATTGAAATTTTTATTGAGACAATTGTAGGCTGTTGAGAAGTGAAGATAACATGCGATTATGGGAAATAATACAGAGAGATCTCATGCACCCTTTACCCGGTTTCTCCAAAGGTAACATCTTGCAAAACTATAGTACAATATCACAACTAATACATCGACTTTGAAACAATCCACTGATTGTACTCATTCCTAAGTTTTACTTGTACTCATTTGTGTGTGTGTGTGTGTGTAGAAGTGTGTGTTTGACTCTATACAGTTGTATCACCTGTGTTGGGTTGGGATCTAACACCACAGTTAAGATACAGAACTATCCATCACTATGAGGATCCCATGTACTGACCTTTTATATTTTTATAACCATATTTCCCGCCCTCCCTGGTTTTATATTTTGTGTCTTGTGTACCCTTGGTATCTATAAAGAATCAATGAAGGGACTTCCCTGGTGATCCAGAGGCTAAGGCTCTGAACTCCTAATGCAGAGGGTTTGAGTTCAATCCCTAGTCAGGGAACTAGGTCTCACATGCTGCAGCTAAGGGTTTGCATGCCACAGCTAAAGATCAAAACTCCTGTGTGCCGCAGCCAAGACCTGGTGCAGCCAAATAAATAACTAATAATTAAAAAAAAACTCACAACACAAAGTAACATAAAAAAGGACATTTGAACAACTCCTAAAATAAAGTATTTTTTAAAAAAGAATAAATGAACTAACAATGCCATAAGAGATTGTATTACGTTTATATTTATATTTGTGTTTGTATTTATATGTGTCCTCTGAAGGAGAGGAAGAAGCCATTCATTTGAGCAGGGCCTTGAAGTCAGAGAAGGAGGCAGAGCTTCACAGTGAGTGAGGGACACCCATGACTTGGACTGGAGGGCGTGGTGACTAAGCACGTGGACTCCACGAAGGCCTGGCTGCCTGGGTTTGAATTCCCTTTCCACCACTTATTGTCTGAGTGATCCCCACCAGGCAGATCTCTAGGCCCCCTCAGTTTTCTCATCTTTAAAACAGAAAGGACATTGTACCCACTTCAGAGGTCACTTGGAACAAGCTGCAATGGTGCACGTGTAAGAGTGCCAGGAAAGCGGTGAGACTCACCTCAGCAAACAGATGCCATTCTTACTAGTCTCACTTAGCAATCTGAGAGGGTCCTTCAGTGACCCGGACTGAAGTCCTGTCTCATTCTGCCTTTGTGAAGAGGTATGGACTGAGCTTCCTCCTCGAGGCTGATGTGGGAGACAATTCTCAGACGACACCCACCCTTAACACCCCGACAGTGGTTCTTGGTTCTTGCCCTGGTGGTCACTCTCATTGAGGATCCTGAGGCCTTGCTGGCATTTTCCCCATCTCTTCTTAAATGCATTCTATGAGGAGGTTGTTTTTTTAAAGGTTGTTTTTATTTTTAAATTTTTTCAATTTTAGTTTTGACTTTTTCGGGGCTCAGTTGCGGCGTGCAGATCTTCTGTTGTGGTGCCTGGGCTGGTCTCTAGTTGTGATGCACAGGCTCTCTAGTTGAGGCACTTAGTTGGCATGTGGAACCTTAATTCTCCCGCCAAGGATTGAACTGAGACCCGCTGCACTGGCAGGCAGGATTCCTAACCCCTGACCACCAGCGAAGTTCCAGAAAACGATTTGTTAATGAGCATTTAATCTGGGAATTTGTGAACTTCCTGAGTCACTGCTCTCCTGAATAAGCAGAGCTTTGTGTAGCAAAAGCCCCACCTACACTTTGCACACACGGTCAGTGGACGAGTTTGACCCCAGGCTGACCTCCTTCCTAACAAAGAGGCTTGTAGGAAATTATTCCCGAGAATCAGCTCCCTTTTCATCCACTTCCTCTTCATGTGATTGAGAGAGGTGTTTACTGCGGGTCTGATCTGTGGGTAGTGTGTCTAGACCTCTCCTGGTTCCACTGACATTCCTTTGTTGTGTACACACCTGCTGTGAGAAAATAAATCTTGTGTTCCAAAGACAAAAGGCAGTTAGTAGAGCAGGATTTGGGTTAAAAACCCTTGGCAAATCCCTTTGCCAACTGTCAAATCCACTTCCAGAGGCCACCACAGGAAAAGGCCTGTCTGAGGAGCCACAGAGACAATTTTTTTTAAGGATGAATTTGAAGAGCACCTTGGCCAGCACTTTCCACCCACAAATTTCACATGGCGTCCTCAACAATTCATTGTGTGCTGTGAAATATTACTGTCTTTTTCTCCCCTTAGAGATTCTTGCCATCTTAATAGAGCAGGGACTTCACCCATTAAGTGTGGGCAGTTATGGAGAGGAGAGTATCGAACTGTTTCTTAATTACAGACACGGGCACATTCAGTAGGCTGGTGGGATAAGCATAAATTTAGGGGACGTGGGAAGAGGTTTTAGCCCTCACTGATGATTCTTAGCTAGTGCTCACTCTAAGGATGAAAAGACTTCTCTGGTGGCTCATACTGTAAAGAAACTACCTGCAAGGCGGAGACATGGGCTTGATCCCTGGGTCAGGAAGGCCCCCTGGAGAAGGGAATGGTAACCTACTCCAGTATTCTTGCCTGGAGAAGTCTATGAACAGAGGAGCCTGGCAAGCTATAGCCCATGGGGTCTCAAAGAGTTGGACATGACTGAGCAACTGAGCATGCGTACTAGGGATGAAAATCTTATTTTCTATTATTACTCTGAGTATAAAAAGAGATTTCCCCTCTCTCTTCTTCATCTAGCCCTTCCCCTTTTCAGTATTAATATGGGTTTTCAGATTGTTATCTAATGTGTTATAATCCATTCCTGTTATTGATTTTGATACTCAAATTGTCTCCTATTTTTCCAGAGAAAGCTCCTTCAGGTTGGCTCCTGTGTCCTTTCCACATGCCCCCATCAGTTTTTTTTTTAGCAGTTTCTTTCTTTCTGAAATGAGACTTTCCAGGTTCCTATCTAACCTCTTGTAATTATGTTAGAAAAGCAGGAAGGTAAAAATCATTTCCCAGCTTTAACACTGGCAAACGTATCCTAGAACTTTGGCAAAGACCTAGCAGGTTCTGGACTGGTCCTATTGATCACTGAAGCTCCAGAAATGGGTCCTAGGAAAGTCACTGTTTTCTGTGAGAGGCAGCTGAGTGTAGATGCTGCTGGTGATAGGCAGACCTGTGGGCTTAGGCAAGTGCAGATTCATGGACATCTGGTCAACACGGCCCCTGGCACGTATCCATGGTGATGGGAGATGGGAAGCATATGGTAATTAAACCCACAAGGAAAACAAGTTCATTCAGGGATTTGAACTCTTGTTTCCCAGATGACACCAGGAGAGCAGCAAACCAGTTATAAAATTATCTCTTTGCTTTGCACCAGTTTAAACAGGTGCTATGGTAAAGAAGCTGCCTGCCAATGCAGGAAACATAATGAGATATGGATTCAATCCCTGGGTCAGGAAGGTCCCCTGGAGGAGGGCATGACAACTCACTCCAGTATTTTTGCCTGGAGGATCCCATGGACAGAGGAGCCTGACGGGCTACAGTCTACAGGGTCTCAAAGAGTCGGACACAACTGAACGGACTCATCACACAAATGTCTTCTACTCTCATATCTGTAGAGATGATGATCATCAGTAAAGGGAGACAGTAAAAGGATACTAGAGAAGATGATGAGGTGAAAAAAGTCTCCCAAACCAGCTGATGCAAAAAAAAAAAAGTCAAATGTCAAAATGTTTCATCAAAGCAGAGACATTTTGGGTCAGAGACTTCTAGACAGTTTGTGTGTTACTTGGCAAGCATCCCTTAAAGAACTTTGCAATGCCAGTTGAATGTGTGGAAAGAAAGCGATAGACCTGTGTATGAGGATGGGAAGAAGACTAGCCGCTTGGTTGGAAGGAGCCAGTGGCCGTGTCACCAGTGGCCTGATGTTACACTAGGATGCATGCCAGTTGGGATGTCCCAAGCCAACTGCCCACATGCTTCAAAATTGCTCTGAACCCTACCAGTTGTTTCAAAGACAGAAGCTCAGAAGTGGACCCACACTCCTCAAGTTCGATGAGAAGGCCAGGTCCTGAGGAAGAGAAGAAGCCCAGCTAGTTTTGAGCCCATAATATGGTGCCCTACTTTTTCACCATAGAGGCTCAAAGCCCTTTAGTATTATCGACTTAGTTAATTATGATGTTGCCCTTTGAGTCTGGAAAGTGCATTGATATTTTTAAATAAAAGCTGATTGCAGCCTGATCTTTTCAATAAACAGTGGTGAATTTTCTAAGCAAAATGAGGGTGCTGTGACATCCATTCACTTGCACCCAACCGCCTCGCATTTTCTGGTCTTCCCATTGTTAGGAGAAGACAGTGACTATTACTAAAACACATGTGTAGTGTTCAAGCTTTAGAAAGTCAGCTTCCTGGGGATATTCAGGAGTTGAGTCAGCAAATACACACACTACTGTTCTCCTTTGTCTTGCCTCTTGCAGACACAGATAATCTATCAGGGTTTCATAACTTTCTATATAATATTAGTTGGATGCCTACAATGGATGGGATGATGGGGGCAAGAAGAGTGAAATGTATCTTGTCTCTCCTCTAAGAGCTTTTCAGTATGCTTGGGAAGAAATCAAGGGTGACAGCAACTGTTCTCAAATGCACTTTCAACCTATGAGAATTTTACAGTTACATGGAGTCAGAGCCATCCAGTTTTTACGGTACGGCAGTAGTAGAACGAGGATGGTATGTTTCCCCTGGGTCTCTTCAAATGTAATAGTATTTTCCAGAAAGACACTTGTCCTCTAGCCAGTTTTGGTTATGATTCCCCTGTGCTGTGCAGTCTAACTGTGATTTGGGTTTTTTTAATTGCACAAAACACAATAACATGCAGGTTACCCCCAGTGGTGGAACGTGTCTTATGGATATATTGAATATGGGATAGGGAAGCAGTGAAGTGTGGACCTTAAGGGTGGAAGTTCACAGTCAAGTCTTGGCTATCTTCAGGATGGTGGATCCTGGGCACATCAGCTTAAGCTCTCTGATATCTGTTTCTTTATCTGTAAAATAGAGACAGTGGTAGGTCCTTTACAGAGTTGTTCTGAGGATGAAATGAGATAAGAGTATAAAGATGTTTACCACAGTTCCTGGCATATCAAAATGCTCAAATTCATAATTGCCATTATTATTTAAAATTTTTTTCTCTTAAATATTTATTTTTCCTGCTGCACTGGCCCACAGGATCTGCATTCATTGTGTCACGTGGGATCTTTCATTGCACCACATGATCTCTAGTTGGGCCCCGGGGGCTTACTTGCTTCATGGCATGTGGGATCTTAGTTCCCTGACCAAGTATTGAACAAGCGTCCCCTGCACTGCAAGCCAGATTCTTAACCTCTGGCCCACCAGGGAAGTCCTAGCCATTATTACTTTTGAAATTAAGCTCGTTATTTTTGGTTGTGCATGGCCTTTGTTTAGTTGCGGTGCACGGGCTTCTCATTGTGATGGCTTCTCTTGTTGCGGAGCACAGGTTCTAGAGGCACAGGCTCAGTAGTTGCCCTGAGGCATTTGGGATCTTCCCGGACCAGGGATTGAACCCATGTAACCTGCATTGGCAGGTGGTTTCTTAACCCCTGGACTACCAGAGAAGTCCTGCCATTATTTTTATTCTTATTCTTATCACTATTATTACATGTGGCGTCGATTCCAGCAAGCAGCCTTGTGGATGAGCAGAAATGTTGACAGAGCGCCTCCCCAGCCACCACCCCTTTAGGGATGCAAACATTGCTCAGGAACTGTTGCGCTGTTCAGGGTTCCCATCAGCCCCTGGACATTAGGAGGTTTCCTCTGGCTCTTTCTGGCTCCTTCACTTTGTAGACTCATCTACTCCCTTTCTGCTTCAACTAATTCCTGCTACGCTGAGCTAATTTCCCTGTATTCCTCCACCTTCTGTTGACTCATAGGTTTCAAAATCGTGTTTCTGTTTCCTATTTCAATGACAGGTAATCAAAAGCAGTTAGTTGGTTTCCCCTATCTGTCTTGCCAAGAACATTTTCTTTTCATTACTGTACATCTCAAGAAGGGAGAAGAAGGAACACTCATAAAATTCAAGAAGGCTGAATCCCACATAGACTCACGTCAGGCCTCTTGTCCCTCGGTGACTCTAATGTGCCTTTTAGATGACTGTCGCCTAACTGTTTACACAGGGAACACCTGCTTGGTACATAGAAATCAGTATCTTTTCCTACTAAGCTTCCAGTGTACTGAGAGGCTGCATCGCCCGCAAGTTTACAGAACTATAGCACAATTTGTAACAGGGGATTTATTTCCTTTTCATTCAGTTGTGGAATCATGAAGGGGTGAAGTGAAAGTCGCTCAGTTGTGTCAGACTCTTTGCGACCCCATGGGCTATACAGTCCTTGGAATTCTCCAGGCCAGAATACTGGAGTGGGTAGCCTTTCCCTTCTCCAGGGGATCTTCCCAACCCAGGGATCAAACCCAGGTCTCCCACACTGCAGGCAGATTCTTTCCCAGCTGAGCCACAAGGGAGCTGAGGTACAATTACCAACGTTCAACCTTGAGTGGAAACATTTGATATCAATTAAAACAACAGGGTAATATCCACAATAATAGGTCCAGTATTAAGATCTATAGATAGTTTAGAATTGCATATTAACACATATATGTGGAAACTAGAAAAATGGTACAAATGAATTGCTTTCCAGGGCAGAAACAGAGACACGCATGTGCAGAACCATGTGTGGGGAAGGGGAGGGTGGGACGAATCGGAGAGTGGCACTGACGTATTTACACTGCTGTGTGTAAAAAGCTAGTGGGAAGCTGCCGCCAGCACAGGGAGCTCACCGCTGTGCTCTGTGATGACCTAGAGGGGTGGGATGCCGGAGGGTGGGGTGGGAAGGAGGCTCAACAGGGAGGAGATATATGTACACATATAGATGATTCACTTCTTTGTACGCAGAAACTAACGCAACATTGTAAAGCAATTATATTCTAATTTAAAAAAGAAAGTTATAAAAAAAGAATCCACTGCTTATGTTTCTTATTTTACTCAGTTCACCCATCTCTTAAAGAAGACACCTATTTTAAGAGATCAAAATCACACCATTTGCTAAAAATAGGAGCAAAGCTTTAATATAAAGGATAATGAATTTCCTACTCTTCCAGGGAAGATTGCATTGCTTGAGGTTTTCCTGGGTACCTTGCTTTTTCCTCCCACTTTTTGTCATCCATTTGGGGACAGCAAAAGAAGCGAATATCAAACCATCATTTTGAGGCTTTTTAATAATGCTGACTGCAGCCATGAAATGAAAAAATGCTTACTCCTTGGAAGGAAAGTTATGACCAACCTAGACAGCATATTCAAAAGCAGAGACATTACTTTGCCAACAAAGGTCTGTCTAGTCAAGGCTATGGTTTTTCCAATGGTCATGTATGGATGTGAGAGTTGGACTGTAAAGAAATCTGAGCACTGAAGAATTGATGCTTTTGAACTGTGGTGTTGGAGAAGACTCTTGAGAGTCCCTTGGACTTCAAGGAGATCCAACCAGTCCATCCTAAAGGAGAGCAGTCCTGGGTGTTCATTGGAAGGACTGATGATGAAGCTGAAACTCCAATACTTTGGCCACCTGATGTGAAGAGCTGACTCATTGGAAAAGACCCTGATGCTGGGAAAGATTGAGGGCAGGAGGAGAAGGGGATGACAGAGGATGAGATGGTTGGATGGCATCGCCAACTGAATGAGCTTGGGTTTGGGTAGACTCCGGGAGTTGGTGATGGACAGGGAGGCCTGGCATGCTGTGGTTCATGGAGTCACAAAGAGTCAGACATGACTGAGCGACTGAACTGAACTGAACCGAGAGTGGGTCCTCCAAAGAGTCGATTCCAAGATGGCATTTGTGTGATCAAGATTTATTTGGAAAGGGAATTCTCTGGTGGTCCAGTGGTTAGGACTCTGAGTTTCCACTGCAGGGGGCTGGTGTTCAAGCCCTGGTCAGGGAACTAAGATCTTGCATGTCACTTGGTGTGTCCAAAAAACCCATTTATTTGGGAAACTTATGGCAAAGATAGAGCTTCCCAGGTGGCGCTAGTGGCAAAGAACATGCCTGCCAATGCAGGAGTCGTAAGAGACACAGGTTTCATCCCTGATCAAGAAGATCCCCTGGAGGAGGGCATGGCAACCCACTCCAGTATTCTTGCCTGGAGAATCCCATGGACAGAGGAGCCTGTCAGGCTACAGTCCCTGGGTTGCAAAGAGTTGGACACGACTGGAAGCAACTTAGCACTGATGCGAGGGAGGGATAAAGAGGAAGGAGTACCAGAAGGCGAGAGTTTTCAGACTATGATGCAAACCTGACTCCTGTGATGAAGAGCAGGAAGGAAGGGGAATTGGATAGGAAGAATCTTCCCCAAAAATTTTCCTCCAGGCCAACAGGGACTCTTGTGACTCAAGTCATCCATTAGAAGAGTACCATGTTTTATAGGACTAGCTCACTTGCAGTGCTTAGTCATTTGCTGGGTAGCATGATCTCAGTGTGACACAGCAGTGAATCAGAGGTACAGGAACTAGGGCTGTCAGTGAACTATGCTTCGTGCAGCCAGAGACCTGAGTGGCTGTCAGTGAACTATGCTTCGTGCAGCCAGAGACCTGAGTGGCACTTTTTCATGACTACCATGGTTTCCAGTTTTGGCCATTTTTAACTGTGCAAACTTGAGTAAGTCATTCCAGGCTCAGAAACTAAATGGTTAATCTATCAATGAAGAGGGAAACCGTTCTATGTCACACAACTGCTGTGACACATCAGATCAGATCAGATCAGTCACTCAGTCGTGTCCGACTCTTTGTGACCCCATGAATCGCAGCACACCAGGCCTCCCTGTCCATCACCAACTCCCAGAATTCACTCAGACTCACGTCCATCGAGTCAGTGATGTCATCCAGCCATCTCATCCTCTGTCGTCCCCTTTTCCTCCTGCTCCCAATCCCTCCCAGCATCAGAGTCTTTTCCAATGAGTCAACTCTTCGCATGAGGTGGCCAAAGTACTGGAGTTTCAGCTTTAGCATCATTGCTTTCAAAGAAATCCCAGGGCTGATCTCCTTCAGAATGGACTGGTTGGATCTCCTTGCAGTCCAAGGGACTCTCAAGAATCTTCTCCAACACCACAGTTCAAAAGCATCAATTCTTTGGCGCTCAGCCTTCTTCACAGTCCAACCCTCACATCCATACATGACCACAGGAAAAACCATAGCCTTGACTAGATGAACCTTTGTTGGCAAAGTAATGTCTCTGCTTTTGAATATGCTATCTAGGTTGATCATAACTTTCCTTCCAAGGAGTAAGCGTCTTTTAATTTCATGGCTGCAGGCACCATCTGCAGTGATTTTGGAGCCCAGAAAAATAAAGTCTGACACTGTTCCCACTGTTTCCCCATCTATTTCCCATGAAGTGATGGGACCGGATGCCATGATCTTCGTTTTCTGAATGATGAGCTTTAAGCCAACTTTTTCACTCTCCACTTTCACTTTCATCAAGAGGCTTTTTAGTTCCTCTTCACTTTCTGCCATAAGGGTGGTGTCATCTGCATATCTGAGGTTATTGACATTTCTCCCAGCAATCTTAATTCCAGCTTGTGCTTCTTCCAGTCCAGCGTTTCTCATGATGTACTCTGCATATAAGTTAAATAAACAGGGTGACAATATACAGCCTTGAGGAACTCCTTTTCCTATTTGGAACCAGTATGTTGTTCCATGTCCAGTTCTAACTGTTGCTTCCTGACCTGCATACAGATTTCTCAAGAGGCAGGTCAGGTGGTCTGGTATTCCCATGTCTTTCAGAATTTTCCACAGTTTATTGTGATCCACACAGTCAAAGGCTTTGGCATAGTCAATAAAGCAGAAATAGATGTTTTTCTGGAACTCTCTTGCTTTTTCCATGATCCAGCAGATGTTGGCAATTTGATCTCTGGTTCCTCTGCCTTTTCTAAAACCAACTTGAACGTCAGGAAGTTCACAGTTCACATATTGCTGAAGCCTGGCTTGGAGAATTTTGAGCATTACTTTACTAGCATGTGAGATGAGTGAAATTGTGCGGTAGTTTGAGCATTCCTTAGCACTGAATTAAAACTGACCTTTTCCAGTCCTGTGGCCACTGCTGAGTTTTCCAAATTTGCTGGCATATTGAGTGCAGCACTTTCACGGCATCATCTTTCAGGATTTGGAATAGCTCAACTGGAATTCCATCACCTCCACTAGCTTTGTATGGTAAAGTTCTTTGTAATCTATGAAGCACTCTGGAAATAGAAAATAATGTTACGATGGAGTGACCGAAGCCTTTCAAATGTAGTAGCTGTTAAAAAGCCATTGTGCTCCTTGACCACAATGCATTGTCTTTCCCGGATTGCTCTGTGTTTCCCATAGGCCCACTGCAGTGCTGGGCGTCTAATAGGTAATAAGTAAATGTTTGTTGAATCATGATAGCAACTTTTGAGAGTTCTGCAAGGAAACACTCCATGACTGAGACGGTATGTGGGATAATGATTGTAGACACTGAAATTTATTCCCTCTGGCAGAAGGCCACATGGCAGGAGGCAAAGCATGGGGGAGGGTGGAGGAGGATTTTTGTTGATATGGTCTGCACTTGGATTTGGAATTGACGTAGCAACTTCGTGCAAAGGGCATTATTCTTCCCAGAGCGGGGAAGGCTGAAAGAGAGTTTTGTAACCTTCTTGTTTTGCAATATAGCCTTTCTTTTGAGAATTTCTAAAATAATTCTGAAGCCAACTGAATTAAGACAATTCCCAATCTTCTTTTTAGATAACTTTACAGCATCACTCCTCTGAAGTTCATTTCCTAGAGTTGTCTATCATTTACATTATTGAGCCCTTTGAGTTTTACCAACTCATCCTTCCCTCCTTTTGAAGAAAAATCTGTTGGGGCTAAAATGTTTAAGGGGCAAGCACAGGAATGAGGGAAGTGGATGGGGGGGTGAAGTGTGACTGGGTAATTTCTTAAGGAGCTGACTATAGCTCATCTGTTTGGTTCTATTTCCTGAGAACTCACAGTTTTATCTGTTCCTTCTTTCTACACTGCTTTGTACCAGCTCAGCATTTTCAGCATTCAAATGTTTGTTGAATGAACTAATGAATGAATTAGATGTGCTGGGTGCAGGAATCAACTAGAGAGAGTTTCTACTTTAATGGAACTTTTGGTTTAAGGGATGCTGGTGAAAAAAAAATTATGTAAAAATAAAATGACAAACTATGATAAGTGTTGAAAAGAAAAAGCATGAGAAACATGAGGACCTGCTGAGGAGGAGGAGGTGGGTAGTATCTGGGATGTTAAGTGGCATCCTTCTGAGGGGCAGGATGGAGTCAACAGGGTGAAGAGGTGTGTGCGGGAATATGGATTCCAGGCACAGAGAAGGCCACGTGCAGAGACCCCGAGGGAGGGGCCTGTGCCAGTCAAGTTGCCGAAGGAAGGTGGTCAGAGCAGAGAGAGAAAGCAGCGGAGATAAAGCAGAGAAATACAGCTCTGGGTTTTCCCTGTGATGAACAACCAACAAACCTTTATGGCTGTCTACCGTGCAGCTAGCTGACTTCTGTTGTTATGATGTGTACTTATATCTGAGTCAGACATAACAGCTGCACAGCAAGACTCATTCTGCAGATAAAGAGGAATAAACTTAAATTCTAGGAGGAGAAATGTGAGTTTTAGCTAGAGAACCGTTGAGGCCCCTGGGACTATTGAGTTCAGATAAGAGCTGCTACAGATCTTTTGTGAAGAACAGATCAGACAAAGGGAGGAGGTTTTGCTCCCTTGAAAAGATCAGGGATCTGGAGGCGAGATTCCAGCTCTGATGGTTCCATGATTGGCTGTGTGACCTCAGACCACCTCACCTTTTTAGTCATTGCTTTCCCCATCCATAACACCTGAGGTTGGGGCTCAGGGATCTCTGACATATTTGCTTCTGACTGGGGTCAAATTCACAATGACCAAAAAGGGAAGAAGGCATGCATCAGGAAACATGTTCCCCATCTGTGAACCCCTGAGCCACAGACCATTTCTTTGGGGACAGTGAAGGCTCAGCTGGGGCTCTTGAATGAGGTTGCCTTGTGAGTTACTATGTAACCGGCTCAGTCCTCACTTGCAAAACCTTCTCCCTATCCCTTGTCTTCCTGTTCTGTCTCTTCGAGACTCTTACATCACTGCCTAGTCCATAGGCATCAACCTCCTAGCCTTCCCCATGAGGGATCAGTAGAAAGAACCCAACTTTTTTCTCCTTTCCTGTGGCGCCATCAAGAAGTGCAAGAGGGGACTTCCCAGTAGGTAAGACTCTGAGCTCCCAACACAGGGGGCCTGGGTTCCATCTCTGATCAGGAAACTAGATCCCACATACTACAACTAAGACCCAGTACAACCCAAATAAATAAATATTTTTTCTGAAAGTGCCAGAGAAAGTAACAAAGGGTAGTGGGTCAGTTCCTTGAGGTTGTCATACAAATGACCACAGACTGGGAGGCTTAGAACAACAGAAAAGTATCCTCTCCCAGGTCTGGAGGCCAGAAGGCTGAATTCAAGGTGCTGAGAGGACCATGCTCCCTCTGAAGGCTCTGGGAGAATCCTTCGTCTTCCAGCTTCTGGTATCTCTAGGTGTTCCTTGGCTTGTGGCCACATCGCTCCAATCTCTCCGTCTTCACATGGCCTTCTCTGTGTGTCTTCTCCTTTTCTGTTTCTTGTGAGGACACCTGTCATTGGATTTAGTCCCCACTCTCAGGTGCCACTAGTGGTAAAGAACCCGCCTGCCAGTGCAGGAGATGCAAGAGACGTGGGTTCAATCCCTGGGTCGGGAAGATCCCCTGGAGAAGGGCATGGTAACCAACTCCAATATTCTTGCCTGGAGAATCCCATGGACAGAGGAGCTTGGTGGGCTATGGTCCATATGGTCCCAAAGAGTCAGACACAACTCAAGAGACTTAGCACAACACAACATGGGGGTAATCTAGAACTTAATTACATCTTCAAAGATTCCTCTCTTTTTTTGCAAATGAGGGCACATTCACAGTTTTCAGAATGTGCAGAATTTTTCAGAATATCTTTTGGGGCGCCACCATTCACTCCACTACAGGCCATGACTTCTGAGACATTTGACCCACCAAAATGCCTTCGTTTTATTGATTTTTCTCCTTTCTACACTTGACTTCTTGAAATAACATTATACTATAAGTTCCAATGAAATGCCAGAGAGGAGACAGCAGGCTGGAGAGCCTGAGCGCACAGGCTCTGAGGGTAGGTGGTGGTGGTGTTCAGTCACTAAGTCGTGTCTGAATCTTTGTGACCCCATGGGCTGTAGCCTGCCAGGCCTCCCTGTCCTTCACCGTCTCCTGGAGTTTGCTCAAACTCAAGTCCATTGAGTCAGTGTCAGTGATGCCATCCAACCATCTCATCCTGTGTCGCCCCCTTCTCTTCCTGTCCTCAATCTTACCCAGCATCAGGGTCTTTTCCAATGAGTCGTCTCTTCGCTTCAGGTGGCCAAAGTACTGGAGCTTCAGCTTCAGCGTCAGTCCTTCTGATGAATAATCAGGACAGGTGGCCTTGGTTCAAACCCCAGCACTTACCAGCCCCTCTGTGACTCAGTTTCACCATTCATAAATTGGGTACAATAACAGTACCTACCTCTGAGGGCTGTTGTGGGACTTAAATAGGATAATACTTGTTAAAGTATCTAGAACTGGCCTCAAGAAAAGTGAAAACACTTTACTTGTGGGAGTATGTGTGGTAGTATGTGGGAGTATGTGTGGTAGTATGTGGGAGAAGGGGGCGACAGAGGATGAGATGGTTTGGATGTCATCACTGACTCAATGGACATGAGTTTGAGCAAGCTCTAGGAGTTGGTGATGGACAGGGAGGCCTGGCGTGCTGCAGTCCATGGGGTCACAAAGAGTTGGACAAGACTGAGCAACTGAACTGAACTGAAAGTGAAAAAACGTATTACAAAGCAGTAGAGGATGGTGGAAACGACTAACTTGGATGGCTAGATGGTGGCTAGAAAGTATCCAGGGCTTTGGCACTGTCTGGAGCTGGGGTTTCTTTGAGCCTCAATCCACCTGTGGCTACCTGACTTGGAATAAAGCACACCAGTGGCCACTCCCCTCAGGATCTGCTCTGAGCTGCTGTGTTTGCGGATCAGCGTCCTGGGCTCTGGCAGCCAAGCCAAGCAGCAGGCACTGGGTTTCAGATAGGAAGCTACCAGGTGGACACAGCAGAAAGGGCATTTCCGGGGAGACACCCGCCCCTCCAGAGGCAGTCTAGTGACCCACTCCATGCTAGAGGGGAGCCTTTCTCCTCCCAAGACCAGTTCTGGACACTGTGCCTCTGGCCCTGCTTTGAATCCAAGAAGATAGTGAGCACGAGTACTTCCAGGCACGGTCAGAAGCTCTCCGTGGCCAAGGTGAGACCGGTTGCTCTTTTTCTTATGACTGAGCAGGACTCAGTCATAGAAAAAGACTGGGCTGTTGGGAGCCCTTTGGGATGTGGCTCCTCTGTTTGTGCTTAGAGACCTGAGTCATGATGGGTGAGGTCTCAAAGTGCAAAGGGGCTGTGCTTCAGCAATGGATACTGTGTGGCTGTAGGCAAGTTTCCACATCTCTCTGAGCTGTGGGGTTTAGCCTCTGGGGAGGATTGCACTCTTGTTAAACCTGTGGCTCTAATTGGTATTTGGGAGGAGGTATAGAGCGGAGGTTTGATGGAGCTTGGTTGCAGCTTAGAGCTGTGGGATCTTAGGCAGGTTACTTAACCTCTTACACTTTTGTTTTCACATTTGTAAAAGGGATTGAACACTGCTGTCAGATGGTTACTGGGACAACTAAATGAAAAAACTGTATGCAGGACCTTAAGCCAATGCCTGACTTATCCTACATGCTTAATCAGCTCAGTTCAGTTGCTCAGTCATGTCTGACTCTTTGTGACCCCGTGGACTGCAGCATGCTAGGCTTCCCAGTTCATCACCAGCTTCTGGAACTTGCTGAAACTCATGACCATCGAGTTGGTGATGTTATCCAACATCTCATCCTCAGTTGTCCCCTTCTCCTGCCTTCAGTCTTTCACAAGCTTAATGAACAGCAGCTATTAAGATTTCCCCGGAGCACTTCGAATAATGACAGTCAATAATGAAATGGATGACTCTATTGAGTAAATTAAACACTGTACAATGGAAACTGTTTAATCCCAGCATGGTCTAGAAGGAAAAGCATTCAGCTGGCCATGGGAGACTCAACTCTGTCCCCAGCTTGGCCAGTTTGTAGCTGGGTGACTGAGCAAGTTGCCTAACCTCTCTGAGCCTCAATTTTCTTGACTTGAAATAAGAATCATAGTAGCTATTTTCTTTTATTTGCCAGGAGCTGATCTAAGGGCTTTTCATATATAAACTCAATCCTTGTTACTTTGTGAAGTAGATATTTGTTAATACCTGTTTTACAGATGAGGAAATGGAGGCATAGAGGAGTTATGTCATTTGCTTCAGTTGCACGGATTATAAAGAAGAGGCCAAGGTTAGATATGAGCCTGTGTTCTTCCCAGGATGCCATGGAAAGACTGCCATGCTGTGTCCTCTCACAGAGCTTCTGTCAGGGTCCCACATGTGACAAAGTGCTTGGGGGGAGGGAAGAGTGTGGTCCAGGTAGGACCCAGAGTCCCCATGTACCTCCTCAGGTCTGGGCTCCACTGCATCTTTGTTTTATGTGTGTGATATTCATTACTGTGTAAACTAGGATTTTAAGCAGGAGTTAAACAGGAGTAAGTAGAGGCTTCCCTGGTAGCTCAGTGGTAAAGAACTCACCTGCCAGTGCAATGATCCCTGCATTGGGAAGATCCCTTGGAGAAGGAAATGGTAACCCACTCCAGTATTCTTGCCTGGGAAATCCCACGGACAGAAGAGCCTGGTGGGTTACAGTCCATGGGGTCAAAAACAGACACTTAGCAACTGAGCAAGCGCATATGAGTTCAACATAATCTTCTCCACTTCTGATATTGCTCCTAGAGAGGATTGGAAGTAAATGAGGTTTTCATCATTGTTTATATGGAAAAATCTTTACTAAGAGTCTCAAGGACTCAATATAACTTTATACCTCTTCTATTAGTGTTTAGACCTCTACTATTAGTGTTTCTAGGTGGAGCCTGGGAGGGACAGGACTGGGATGCCCCTGCCAGTTTGGGACCCTGAACTGAGGCTGAAACCCCAAGGACAGTTAGTCCTGGGGAGGGTTTTTTTTCTTCCCAGCCAAAAAGCTCAAACTTCAGCTTTTGCAAAAGTAATTTCAAAGGAAACCCAGCAGAGCCTTCAAGAACGTCTTGGCTGAGTGCCGGAGAGACAGTTGATGGCATTCTGTTGTTCCTGAGACCCTGTAAATCTCACACACAAGACTCCCTCGAGACAAGCTGTTCTACAAAACCTCTCCAAAATGCCTTCAATGTTATGTCTGGTTGCATGAGTTGATAGATGACCCTTCAGATTCATTTCCTTTTATGCAGGATATCAGTGAAAAGAAAAGCAATGAATTTCTGGTGGGGATTTTTTTTTCCTCTGTGATCTGTTCGGGGTCTGGCTGACTGGAAGCTGTTTGTGAGTCAATGCATTGACTTGCCTCACTATATTTCAAGTTTTAACTGACAAGAGAGCTTCACTCGACTGCTCTAATTAAAGTCCCTACTTTGGGAACGCATCAGCTTGAGTGAAGTAGATTTTCCCTCCTCATGGTTGCAGATGCCATTAAAGAATTCAAGTGTGTGAAGGAGATGGGATCCTATGGAGGTTGTATCTGAAGTACTGTAGCCTTTCATTTTCAGCCTTGATTTGCTTTTTCTTTCATCAGTTGTGAAATTCTTTTCATTTGACTTTTTAAGTAGACAGAAGAAAGTGGTTAGGTTATCGTAGTTGACCCCCTGGAATATTTTCTGTAATGCACAGGAGTTCTGAAGGAGAGCTCTGTGGAAGAATAAAGGCCACTTTTTCCATTTATTTATTTTAAGTTAATTTTTATTGGAGTATAGTTGCTTTACCATGTTGTGTTCGTTTCTGCTGTGCAGCAGAGTGAATCAGCTCTCCGTACACATACATCCCCTCTTTATTGGGTTTCCTTCCTGTTCAGGTCACCACGGAGCACTGAGTAGAACTCCCCGTGCTGTGCGGTAGGTTCTCCTTAGTCACCTACTTAATGCAGGTGTGGTCTGTTATCAGCTCTCTGCCCCACCTGTGTTTGGAGAGTAAGGGCTATGGAAGTCCACACCTGCTGAAGTCTTAGCATTCCTGGGGGGTAAATATGTGAATAAATGGGGACCCAGAAGCCCCAGCAATTTCCATAAGCAAATATGACCTTGGTCTGGTTCCTAGGTCTTAGATCTTTTTCCTGGGTCTTAGTTTTCCTATCTGTCGAATAAGTAGGCTGGTCTTGAAGAGCAGTTTTCAAACTTCAAAAGTTTATTTATGTATTCCTTGAACTCCTTAACACAGAAAACAGGTGATGATGAAGCCCCTCAGATCGAAGGGGTGGAGGGAAGAGGGCAGACTGGGCCATCTTGATCTTTCCTTACTTCCTCCTGCCTCGACCCCCTGGGTAGACACCCTGGCTTGAGATCATTGATAACCCCTCCCACCAAATATCTAGAATTCTTTTTCCAATCCCTCCTTTCACTCAGCATCTTTACTGTAGTCATTCTGCCCAAAGATAGAAGTGAAAATGACTTTATTATTTCATCTCTTCCTGACTGAAACTGGATAGTCCTGTTATAAATCACTCTGAACTATTCTGTCTTGGAAGAATGCATGTAAATTTCCATCTCCCCCTTGTATGTTTTGGAAGTATTTGTAGTCATCAATTTGTGAAGTAGTAAACTCCTCATCACTGTAGTCTTTGAGGCTAGGGTTGGCTTGTCAGCTGAAAGTCTTATTTATTAATTATTTTATCAAACAAATACCTCTTGAGGACCTAGTATATGCAAAGCACACAGGTGTGCCCCAACCTTGCCTAATGGGGAGGATGGACATACATATAAACAATTCGTAAGGGAATGACTGGCTTTACCAGCTTCAGTTCAGTTCAGCTCAGTTGCTCAGTCGTGTCTGACTCTTTGCGACCCCATGAACCGCAGCACGCCAGACCTCCCTGTCCATCACCAACTCCAGAGTTTACCCAAACTCATGTCCATTGAGTCAGTGATGCCATCTAACCATCTCATCCTCTGTTGTCCCCTTCTCCTCCTGCCTTCATTATTTTCCAACATCAGGGTCTTTTCAAATGAGTCAACTCTTTGTATCACGTGGCCAAAATATTGGAGTTTCAGCTTCATCATCAGTCCTTCCAATGAACACCCAGGACTGATCTCCTTTAGGATGGACTGGTTGGACCTCCTTGCAGCCCAAGGGACTTTCAAGAGTCTTCTCCAATACCACAGTTCAAAAGCATCAATTCTTCTGTGCTCAGCTTTCTTTATAGGTTACAAATAAGTCACACTGTCTTTTATCGTTCAAAGTCATCGCTTTAATAGGTTTGAAGAGTGGTCAATTTGTCTTTGGTAAAGACAAGCCTTCCTACTCTTGTTTCCCTGGGAGCATAAAGCACAGGTTTGCTTTTAAATATTTTGTACCTTTAAAAAAATGTTTTTGACATGTACACACTGCTTTATTTACTTATTTATGGCTAAAACAGTTCTTCATTGCTGCATGCAGACTGTCTCTAGTTGCAGAGATCAGGGCCTACCCTCTAGTTGCAGTGCACAGGGTTCTCACTGCAGTGGCTTCTCTTGTTGCAGAGCACAGGTTTTAGGCATGTGGGCTTCAGTACTTGTGGCACAGAGGCTCAGCAGTTGCAGCTCAAGGGCTTTAGAGCACAGGCTCAGTAGCTGTGATGCTCAGGCTCAGTGGCTCCACGGCATGTGGAATCCTCCCGGACCTGGGATCGAACCCATGTCTCCTGTGTTGGCAGGAGGATTCTTATCCACTGCCACCAAGGAAGGCTGTTTTTAAATATTAAGCAAAGAGATAATTTTACTTACAGTCATAGATTTTGCTCCCATCACTCTCAACTGTATTTCTACTGAAAAGGAATCCTTCTGTGATAAAAGATGTCCCAGGACTTCCTGAGACAGTAACACTCTGGGGTGTATGTGGATGCTTACCCATTTCAGATCACGGCCACTGAACTGGGACGGGCTTCCAGCTTCAGCCACGTCCTGGGCCAGCACTGGCCTTCCTCATGACTTTCTAGTCTTGATGTTGGGCATTGGTCAACAATCTAGATTCAGTCATCCTCATCATGAACGCCCCAGGCATCTGCAGTTCCAGCCACGCTTCAGTGCCTCTAAGGCTAAGAACCCTGTTGGATTTATCTTTGTACAGCAGCGCCTACCACAGGGCCTGGGCCACAAACAAAATCCATGACCTTTTGTTCAATCACCTTCAATCATCCCCAAGTAGTAGAGAAAGAACCAACCGACAAAAGATGTTCAGGCATGATAAAGAGAGAGAAAAAAAGAGATGCATTGAAAAAGGGAATGATTTTAAGAAATGGATGAAGACCGAGGCTGGGTGACAGCCAGGGGTGATGCACCATTTAACAGAGAACAAATGCACCATTTAACAGAGAACTCCCCAGCTCCAAGGTGAGTATTAGGGTAAGGCTTAGCCACTGACTTTTGAGATTGTTCTCTTCTCTGATTATGCTCTGCTCTGATTATGGTCTTAACTCTTTTCTGTCTGATATGATAGATTTTTTAAAATACATGTTTTAATTTTTCGCCTGGGAAGGGTCTTTGTTGCTGCACGCAGGCTGTCTCTAGTTGTGACGAGCAGGGGCTATTCTTCATTGCGGTACAAGGGCTTCTCATCATGGTGACTTCTCTTGTGGAGCATGGGCTCTAGGGTGTGGACTCAGTACTTATGATGCATGGGCCTAGCTGCCCTGTGGCGTGTGGGATCTTCCCGGATCAGGGAAGAGCTAGTGTCCCTTGCATTGCAAGGTGGATTCTTAACCACTGGACCACCACGGAAGCCCCTGATACTTTACATTTTTAAATAGAGACAGACAGCTTCCAATGAATTCTTGTGGCTCTTTCTCTGTGTGTGCTCTATCTGCCCATCTATCTGTCTGTGTGTCCTACAGTCACTGAGCCTATGCCAGGCATTATGGAGGTACAGACATAACAATAGTAATGGTTACTGCCTTCAAAAGTTCAGCATCTAACAAAAGAGAATGATATTTTCAAGGAACTCTTATGATCCCTATAACAAATGATTTCATATTATAGAAATAAGGACAAAGGGCCAGTGGAATCCAGAGGAAAGAGTGACTTGATTCCTCCTTACGAAACTAAGAAGTGTTCACATAAAAGGAGGTAGCCGAACTTTCCTAGAAGAAAGATGTGGGTGTTGACAGTAGAGACGGGAGATGTTACCTTCAGTGGAGGCCCTGGAGTGAGATCAGGTTCATGGACAGAAGCGTGTGATGAGTTTAGGAGGAGCTGTCCACTGGACTGGAGAACAGAGTATGGGAAGTCAAATACCGGATTATTGAGCTGAGCATATAATGTGGAGAGCCCTAAGGGACATTCGTAGAATGTCGATCCAGTTTTTTCTTTTAATTAACATGTTTAGGATATGGTGGGCTTCCCTAGTGGTTCAGTGGTAATGAATTTGCCTGCCAATGCAGGAGATGTGGGTTCTATCCCTGGGTCGGGAAGATCCCCTGGAGAAGGAGATGGCAACCCACTCCAGCATTCTTGTCTGGGAAATCTCAGGGACAAAGGAGCCTGGTGGGCTACGGTCCATAGGATTGCAAAGAGTCGGACACAACTTAGCCACTAAACAGCCATAGCCATACAATATAGCACTTCAGTGTTTACAAATAGAATGTTGTATGTTTTATATCATTTGATCTTCATGACAGCTATCTAAGAGAGGCATAACTTATCCTCTAATTTATAGATGAAGAAACAGGTGCAGAGACTTCCCTGGCAGTCCAGGGGTTACACCTCACCTTCCAGTGCAAGGGGTGTGTGTCTGATCCCTGGCTGGGGAGCTGAGACCCCACCTGCCTCAGGGCCCAAAAGCCAAGACAGACAAACAAACTAAACATAGAAGCAATGTTGTAATAAATTCAATAAAGACTTTAAAAATGGTCCACATCAAAAAAAAAAAAAAAAAAAAACCAACAACAGGATCTAAAAAGAAAAAGAAACTGAGGTGCAAAAAGCTTAAAGATTTGTTCAAGTTTCCATAATTAGCAGGTGGCTGAACTGATAATCAAATCCAAGACTTTGGATCCCAAAATCTATGTTTCTAAAAAATGAAGCATTTTGTTGAAGCATATTATTGTTCTTTAGCTGCTAAGTTGTGTCCAGTTATGCAGTCCTATGAACTGGAGCCCACCAGGATCCTCTGTCCATGGGATTTTCCAGGCGAGAGTACTGGAGTGGGTTTTCATTTTCTTCACCAGCTGATCTTCCTGACGCTTGACATATACACATAAAATACACACACAAATTATAAATATAAGACTTGAAAAATTTCACAAGTGGATAGAGTAAATAGTAATCTCTATTAAGTTAGGGAGGTTTTACATCTTTCCAATATTGCATTTTTACATCTAAGAGCATGGAGTATCCCTTCACTGATCTTATTTTGAAATTTCTGGTATAGAAATCTTGCTCATATTTCTTAGGTTTATTCCCAGGTTTTTACATTTTTTGATGCTCTTATGATATCTTTTATTTATAATTTTACTTAATAGTTTATTATTGGTGTGGTGGTGGTGGTTTACTTGCTAAGTCGTGTCCAACTCTTGCGACCCCAAGAACTGTAACCCTCCAGACTCCTCTGTCCATGGGATTTTCTAGGCAAGAATACTGGAGTGGGTTGCTGTTTCCTTCTCCAGGGGATCTTTCGCATGTAGGAATCGAACCCAGGTCTCCTGCACTGCAGGCAGATTCTTTACCAACTGAGCTACGAGAGAATCTCCTTGTTGTTGATATAGAAATGTATAATAGATTTTTTAAAAATTGACCTTGTTTCTAGATGACCTACTGAACTCACTTACTAATTCAACAAATCAAACTTTATTTATTTATTTTTTGACTGGCTACGTGGTTTGTGGGATCTTAGTTCCCTGACCAGGCCCTCAGCCTTGAAAGCAAGGAGTCCTAACCACTGGACTTCAAGGAAATCCTTCACTTATTAATTCAACTAATCAAACTTTATTGAACTGTTAAGAGAGGGCTTCAAGTACAGTGTTGGATAGAAGGGCTGATAGCAAACATCTTTTTTTTAATTGGAGGATAATTGCCTTAAAAGGTGTGTTGGTTTCTGCCTTACAACAATGTGAATCAGCCATAAGTATACATATGTCCCGGAGAAGGCAATGGCACCCCACTCCAGTCCTCTTGCCTGGAAAATCCCATGGATGGAGGGGCCTGGTGGGCTGCAGTCCATGGGGTCGCTAAGAGTCGGACACGACTGAGCGACTTCACTCTCACTTTTCACTTGCATGCATTGGAGAAGGAAATGGCAACCCACTCCAGTGTTCTTGCCTGGAGAATCCCAGGGACGGGGGAGCCTGGTGGGCTGCCGTCTATGGGGTCGCACAGAGTTGGACACGACTGAAGTGTCTTAGCAGCAGTAGCAGCAGCATACATATGTCCCCTCCCTGTTGAACCTCCCTCCCTCCCACCCTGCCCCACCCCACCTGTCTAGGTTGTCATGAGCTCCCTGTGTTGTACAGAAACTTCCTACTAGCTGGCTATTTTGTATATGGTAGTGTATGTTTAAGCACTACTGTCTCAATCTTCCCACCCTCTTCCTCCACTGCTGTGTTCACAAGTCTGTTCTCTGTGTCTTGATAGCAAATATCTTTGCATCCTTTTTTAAAAATCTTAGAGAAAGTCTTTTAGTATTTATCATTGATGTGATATTAACTCTAGGATTTAGGTAGATATTCTTTATTATATTAAGGAAGTTCTATGCTCTTCTGCTTTGCAAATGGAGACTAGTTTGCAGGAAGGAGAAAGAATGGATCCAGAAAGGCCAAGTTAGAGTGAGGTCTGTATGAGAGTTGGAGCAGGGTGGCTGCAAGGAGGGAATGTGAGAGAGGGATGCTCTGGGTTCTCTTCCTCCTCAAAGGCTCATTATGTGGTAACTGCTCATCTCATAAAAATTTCAAAAGAGAAAAGAACACTACAAATTGCCAGAGTTCCTTTCTCTGGGTGTCCCAAATGGTGCTGTTTATTATTAGATGTTTTGTGATAAAGATGTGGTCCAATTCATTTAGAAAAATCTGAATACTCTATCACTCTCTTTGGAAAGTCATGATGAAGGTCAGCATATTAAAGGCTCGGAGAATCCTACAAAGGGAGGATTTAATTTAATTATTTAATTTAATATAGCACCCATCCTTCTGTCTTTGATGTCCATTACACCAATAAAATGAGACTCAAAAGGAATTTTAGAGATCCTCTCTTTACCCTTTATTGAGTTGACTGATACTCATCTATAACAAAATCTTTATATGTCAGTCTGTTGGTTTTCTTAAGGTTATAACTGTATCTTTCTCTTTCCCTGTTCTGTTCAAAACCATTGAGAAATAGACCCATGTGGAAAATTGGGATCAACATATCACCTTTATTGCTGGCAAAGGTAGATTGGAGGAAGCTGAATGGATTGGAGTCCAGATCAATTTTCATATACTTCACTGTGACTCTGGGGGACTCACCCACCCAGCTGCACGCGGGGATAAAAATCTCTGCCTCAGTGACTTGTAGTCACGACAGTGACCTGTAGTAGGAGCAGAAAGCAGAATACAAATGTTCTGCAGGAAAGCTGACTCAAAGAGGGGAAGACCACATGGGAATAGAAACCTTTAACATGACCTGAGAGAAACATGCCAACCAGTGGATGTCATAATGTTATCATTGTGCCAAAAGATACTCAGGGAATAGATGTGAAAAAGAAATTTGGGGGAGTAAAGAAAAGATGGAATTCTCAAAAGGGTGGAAACTTGAAGACTGATTTATGCTGGAACATAGGGAGAGAGAGATGCTTGTTCTAAATAAGTCTATTTGGGATGTAGAGATTGATCCTTTTATCTTTAGAACAGAGATCAGGGCTCTGATTAGCCAGCATATAAAGAGGATGAAATAAAAATGAACATTTTCTTAGGGACCCAGGAAAGAGAAAGCTTGGGGCCAGGGGAGTCCAGCAGCCCTAAGTATACTGAGTCAATGACATGACCTGCCAAATTTGTTTCTCTATTTTCCTTGCTCTCCAGCCAACCCGGTCATACACTGATCTTAGCTAGAGAGGAGGAGGAACAGGAGAGGATGGAGGCTAGTGGCCATGGGTTAAAAAGATTCCTCCTACCCTTGGAAGATGGCCTCAGTAGTGGGTGCTCTTGGTGTGCTGCAGGGTGGGTGAGAGGCATGCGAGGAAAAAGTCTCCATTTTCCCGAAACAGACCTACAACAACACCTCCTACCACTATGCCCTTGAGTTTTTGGCAAGGGTTTCTGAAGGACTGTCAGAGACTGGCTTAACCCAGGATGGTTCTACCCAATGTGACGCCAGATTATTCCAGAGTCACCCTTGGCTCAGAGAAACCACAGGAGGGAGGATTCATTAGCATCCTTGGAGGTGCATTTCCTAGACTCTGGCAAGTGAAATAGCAAGGTTTTCAGTGACAATCTGCTGAGCTGGTGATATCTGAATCTCACTGTGATGGCTGATGGGGCTGGAATATACAAAATGAGGACCCACCAGAGAAACATCCGTTTACCTCAACAAGGTGGGAGATTCTATATTACAGTAGGCAAAAATGGAGTGTTTCCCACCAGACTGGGAATCAGTTCTCCATCTACTCAGGCTTCCCAGGTGGCGCTAGTGGTAAAGAACCTGCCTTCCAATGCAGGAGACATGAGACATGGAATTCGATCCATGGCTCAGGAAGATCCCCTGAAAGAGGGCATGGCAACCCATTCCAGAATTCTTGCCTGGAGAATCCCATGGACAAAGGAGCCTGCTGGGCTATAGTCCATGGGGTTGCAAAGAGTTGGACACAACTGAAGCGACTTGATGCTTTTGAACTGTGGTGTTAGAGAAGACTCTTGAGAGTCCCTTGGACTGCAAGGAGATCCAACCAGTCCATTCTGAAGGAGATCAGCCCTGGGATTTCTTTGGAAGGAATGATGCTAAAGCTGAAACTCCAGTACTTTGGCCACCTCATGTGAAGAGTTGACTCATTGGAAAAGACTCTTATGCTGGGAGGGATTGAGGGCAAGAGGAGAAGGGGACGACAGAGGATGAGATGGCTAGATGGCATCACTGACTTGATGGACGTGAGTCTGAGTGAACTCCGGGAGTTGGTGATGGACAGGGAGGCCTGGCGTGCTGCGATTCATGGGGTCGCAAAGAGTCGGACACGACTGAGTGACTGATCTGATCTGAACTGAGCTGAACTGTAGCAACTTAGCAGGCATGAACACACTACATCTACTCAGTTCATTGCCTGGGACACCTCAGACCCAATAGAGGACTGACCCTTCTCTCAAACTGAAGGACTCAGTTCCATCAAGACTGAGCTAATCCCATGCAGAATTAGAGAGGACAACCAATTCTATGGGCTAATTGTTGGGATGAAGGTTGAGTGGAAGAGGAGTTGAGATTGGACAATAAAATTCACCCAGCCTATCCAAATAAATTCACTAAGTACTCTGAATTTCCTAAATGGTATTGTTCCTGCTGGTTAAAAAATTATCTTTGAACTTCCTTAAAACATACAAACCTTGTCTCTGAGAACACAGCTCATCAGCACTGATAACTTAGCCATAGAAGTTTGAAACCCTGCTGCACTTCAGAATCACCTGGGGAACTTAAAAAACTACTGTGCCTTGGCCCCACTCTGACCAATGAAATCAGGCTCTCTGGGATGGGATCTGGCCACAGTGTGTGAAAGAGTTTTAGAAGGCTCTTCAACAAGAACCCGATGTACAACCAAAGTTGATCATCATTGCTCTGAACAAATAGGATATGATCAGGAGAACAGTAATGGGCAGATCATAGGGAGAGGGAAAGAAACATTTCAGTCTCGACAAGGCAGGACATCATGTGATTTTATATTTTCACAGTCTTCTGTCAAAACCCCCATTATAGCTATTTCTGTATTTGCTGGCTTGCCTTTAATAAATCTATGCCAGTCTTAGAAGTAAGATGAGTATACAGAGAGCATTTACCCAAGAAGGTATTTCCAACAGTCAGCTAGAAACTTACTCAAGGCTCTATGATAACCTCAAAATGGTGATGAAGCTTGGTTTTGTTTTGTTTTTTAAGATAGACCTGATTACCTGCAAATCCATTCTTTTGATAAAGGAATTTTATTAAACATTAATATATTAAATGTAATATATTTTTCAAATATATATTTTAAAATACTTTTAAGAGTTATCATATATAGAAACTCACAAATCAAAAAAAATTTTTTTCTACACTGGATGTTATGATTGTGTTTGGAGGGTGAGGTGCAGAGGTGACCTGAGTCCTCTTAGATGGGAAGGAGAGCGGGAGGGGCCTGGACTGGTCACACCCATTGATGCAATTAACTTAGTGTTTGGCCTCTTGGCCTGAGCTTCTATTCTGCACTGAAGGTAGAAAAGATGATTCTAGAAGAGGAATCTGGTGACATGAATGGAAAACCACATAGAGACCATGGTTGTGAGCCATTTCCTAAGCCCAGCTCCCCTGAGCTGTGGACATGACCGTAAAGTAGTTATTTGTAGAACTTTTAACAGTGCAGCCTGAGGGTTCAAGGAGGTCACACACACAGCACCCCCATGAGAAAAGCAAAGTGAACTTTATCACCACTTCCTGCAGAAGAGGAGCCTAGAGCTCAAAGTCCCATGGCCGGCCCTGGAGACATAGTCAGAAAGTGACATAGATGAGACCCAAATTCCAGTAGCCCGGCTCCTCTTTCTGTGTGCTGGGCTGGCTGCCTCCCTGCCTGCGTGAGCCCTGGGGTCTACGTGGAGCGACATCACCTTGAACAGATGAGCAGAAGCGTGTAAAACACACACACTGTTTAATGCTCTCGTTGTTTGGACTCAGATATCGGAGCCATGGTAGCTTTCACCCTGAGGAGACCAGGTGGGTACAGACATTTCTGTGTGTCTCTTGACTTATCTTTGGGTGGCCCTGGTGGGAGATTCAATAGACCCTAAGCCAGAGGCCCTCATCCTTTTTTAGAAGTGTATGTGGTGGGGTTCCCGTGATGGAAACCTTGGCACACTGGAGGTGGGTGGGTGATGGCAGCTGCCTTGAAGACTTACCAGGCAATTCTTCCTGAGTTACTGGCTGATCCCAATATATTGACTGGAAACCACTGGCATCCTCTTTTTTAAAATTTAATTTTATTTGTGTTATAAATATATCTCTTAACTTGAAGTATACTTGCTTTACAATGTTGTGTTAGTTTCCGCTCTACTACAACATGCATCAACTGTATGTATACATATTTCCCCTTCCTCTTGAGTCTCCCTCCCTGAATCCCACCCCCGAGGCCCTGACAACCTCTTGTTTGTAAAAATGGGTAATAATAGCATCTGTCTCATGCATAGTATATTTCGAGGATCCAAAGAACTAATGTGTATAACCTGGTATTTCATGGAACATGGTGAGTGTCAAAGTACGTTTAAAAAATTTTAAACTCAGGGGAATATTGTAGCATGTTTTCTTGTCATCAAGAAAATAATAATAATCTATAGCACGTTTAGGGCTTCCCTGATAGCTCAGTTGGTAAAGAATCCACCTGCAATGCGGGAGACCCTGGTTCGATTCCTGGATCGGGAAGATCCACTGGAGAAGGGATAGGCTACGCACTTCCTTATTCTTGGGCATCCCTTGTGGCTAAGCTGGTAAAGAATCTGCCTGCAATGCTGGAGACCTGGGTTCAATCCCTGGATTGGGATGATCCCTTGGAAAAGGGAAAGGCTACTCACTCCAATATTCTGGCCTGGAGAATTCCATGGACTCTATAGTCCATGGGGTCTCAGAGTTGGACATGACTGAGCACCTTTCACTTCATTTCATGGCACATTTTGCATTGTCTAAGCATTGTGTCCTTTTTAAACATCACCCTGTGGTTAGATAAGAAATATTGTGCTATATGTGAATGAAATGAGCTCATCTGAGTTAAGCATCCAGGCCCAGATTCTGGAGCTAACAGGTGGGGTCAAGCTGGGTCCTGAGCTGGGTTCTGTGTCTCCAATTTACCCTCTGATGCCTGATTTGCCAGTGACTTGATCTTTCTGGGTTGGTGAGCTGTGTCCTCTCTCTACTGTGGATGTCATGTGGCTGAGGAGCAGAAATCAACTTTCATCAAGAAGCCTTTTCACACTGGGTATCATGCTGGGAGTATCCTTGAGGACTGACTCAGGGTTCCAGGCAAACAACGTTGTGTGTTTGTGAAACAAACATCAGCCCCCTTCCAGAGAGCAGAGTGGATTGTCAATTCCTTGGGCATTACTAGAAGGGTTCTGGCTTCCTCTGCACGGGGTCTGAGCTGTGATCTTCTCAAAACTGATTCTTTCCCCAAATCAATTAAAAATCTCTGAGGGTGGTTCCGGATGTTGGCATATTTCAAACCTCCTAGGTGTGTCTAATAGACAGCAGAGTTAAGAGCTCTTGGTTTTAAGGGGTAGGGGTGCCTGTCTCAGGCAGATTCTTTACCACTGAGCCATCAGGAGAGCCCTAAATTGGATATTATAATTAAATGGATTGCATGGATTTTTCAGTTTTCTGATGCATCTAAAAGGTATTCAAGGAATTCTCTGGTGGTCCGGTGGTTAGGGCTCATGACTCTCATTGCCAAGGGTCTGTGTTCAATCCCTGGTCAAGCAAATAAAATCCAGCAAGCTGCGTGGTGCAGCCAAAAACCAAAGTGGGGTTGGGGAGTGTTTATACCAGTAGTGTGCAAAAGCATTATGTCTTAAAGAATGTATGTACCTTAATTTAAAAACACTTTATTGCTAAAAATAATAGTTTATTGCTGTAAAAAGATGCTGAGCATTCAGTGAGTGGTAATCTTTTTTTTCTGGTGGAGAGTCTTGTCTCGATGTTGATGGCTGCTGACTGCTCTGTCAGGTTGGCGGTTGCTCAGGGTTGGGGAGACTGGCAATTTCTTTAATATAAGACAACAGTGAAGTCTGCCACATGGATTGCCTCTTCTAAGAGGTAGGACACCTCTCCCTCCTCCCATGCCCACGACAGCAGCCTAAGGCATGCCCAGATGCCTCAGTTCCCAGCTGCCCCATGGGAGAGTTCAGAATGCTAAGGCCATCTGTGATGAACACTTCTGCTCCCTAAAGGTGTATTCAGTCTCCCTCTGGTAGGTACTCTTATGTATTGGTAGCAACTTCCTGTTACTGAATGGAAATAGCTCAGTCTTCTCAAGTCATCTGAGAGCTCGCTGGCCAGGTTCCCAGGAACATTGCTTCTGCCTCCGTGAAATGATCACAGGCAGTGAGCCCTTGGGGACCACAGTGGCAATTCAGGGTTTGGAAGGCACTGGCCGTGGTACCTCTGCTGGGTAACTCTCCTTTGAAAACAGGAAAGGAAAAACTATTATTGGACATTTTCTTCAAGACTTTCAGGAAAGAGGGATTTCCCTGGTGTAGCTAAGATTCCTGGGAGACGTAAACGGGTATTCTTGTCACAGCTGATGGCAAATCAAAGTGGGAAAAATACTACCTCCCAAAAGGGTATGCTTTAATACTCTCTATATCCTGGACACTGTCCTAGGTATTTTGCTTACTTGCTCCTTTTTATTCTTAGAACAGTCCTGTGAAGAATGTACCTTGTTATTTATCTCCATTGTACCCTGGGGGAAACTGGCTCCAAGAATTGCCGTGACTTGTCCAATCCACCCATGTCTGGGTGGTTCTGGAGCCTATTATTTCCATTTTACTGTATTTCAGGGTCTCGAAGGCTTACCGTCCCCACCCCCAGGTCCCTTAGGCCAGTCCCCCCTCATTGAATTTCAGTGTTTGCCCTCTCTACAGCACCCTTTACTAGTGGCTCTCAGGTATCTGCTTGCACACATCCAGGAACAGGGAACTCACTCCCACCCAGTGCAGTTCATTCACTGTTCAGACAAGCACCAACAAGGAAGGCTCCTTAAATCCTCATCTGGATCAAAGCAGGATGTAAAAGAATAAATAAGCAAATAAGTGAATGGAGGGGACATCTGTCTCCTAGTTGCTTCTTCTCATTGGTCTTAACTTTATCATTTCAAATCATGAGAATAACTAATATTTATTGAGCAACTAGTATGTTCCAGGTACTGGGCTAAATGCTTTACGTTTGTTATCTCATTTACACATGAGGACTCAGGAGTATAGAGAGGTTAAGTGACCTGTTCAAGGAGGCAGAGATGGGTTTAGAACCCAGGGAGTCTGGCTGTGGAGGCCCTAAAGTTAGCTACTGCAGTTCACCCCCTCGTGAGTCCTAAATATGTCAGCGAAAGGGAAAGCTTCCTTGGTTCCTTCACTGTCCTTGTGTTGCTCCAGGACTGCAGGATGCTCCCTGAAAGGGTCTGAGCTTTGCTGCTCTCTCCTCCCTTCTGTCCCTGCTCTTCTTCTTCCCTCTTCTATGGGCCACCCCATCAGGCTGCCCGACGCAAGACCAGGACTTTTTCTGACTTGCCACCCTTCCATGCAGCTCCAGAGAGGGGTTCTCTCAGGAGGCCAGCGATGCTCCTGATATCAGCCGTAGACAGCAGACTGGGCCCTTTCCTGGGCTGAGAAAAGTGTAAGTGTTAGTCACTTAGTCATGTCTGACTCTTTGTAACCCCATGGACTGTAGCAGCCTGTCAGACTCCTCTCTCCATGGAATTCTTAGGCAAGGATACTTGAGTGGGTAGCCATTCACTTCTCCAGGGGATCTTCCTGACCCAGTGATTGAACCCGAGTCTCCCTCATTGCAGGAAGATTCTTTACTGGCTGAGCCACCAGGGAAGCCCTGAGTTGAGAAGGAGGCCCCCAAATGGATTCCTGCTCTTGGCTAATAATAATGATGATAGTGGCTGACATTTTGGGCATATACCATATGTCAGCTGAGCTGTGTACTTGTGCTGTGACCTCAATAAATTCCAGGGCTGCTCGCCCTTGGAGATGGTCTGAGAGCTTGGCTGTGGAGAGGGTGATTTATTCTGCTCAGGGGAATCAGCAGGCTCAGGCTTCTCAGTGGTTAGAGTCTGGGCTGTGAAATCAAGCAGACCCGGCTCCAGGGGTAGCTCTGATACTTAGGGGCTGTGTGACCTTGGAAACATTATCTACTCTCTCTGAGCCTTGGTTGTTCATCTGTAAGATGGGTAGGAGAGGGTTGCTGTGTTGATTAAATGATATCATTTGTTTTGAGTGCCTGGCATAGGTGAGAAAAGAGAAATGGAGGTAAAAACAGCTAGTGCTATCTTTTAACTATGGTTCTGGGTGGATCTCATGATTTCTGTTCAGGTGGTATTTCGTGGTTTCTGCAAAAGCAGACCTATCTGGAGAATGTGTTGGGTCATCCTGACACTTGTGGGTTTTATTTTTTTGGTTGTGCTGCCCAGCTTGTTGGATCTTAGTTCCCCAACCAAGGATTGGACCTGGGCCCCAGTAGTGACAGTGCTGAGTCTTAACCACTGAACCACTGGGAATTCCCTTGACACTTGTCTTTTGATGCCCTTCCAGTGTGGATGAGGAGGATGGTCAGCTTCCAGAAAAACTCAGTGTGTGTGTGTGTGTGTTTATTTTCTCTTAACGTGTCTGAATGAACCAAAGTTGCTATTATTGTATTTTTTAGTTTTTCTTCTTCTTTTTTTTTCCCCCCAGAAAAGGGATGTTTGGGCTAAAGCTGAAGAAGAAGAAGAACAAAGCAGAGAAGGGGTTAATCCTAGCCAACAAAGGTGCCCAAGGTGAGGCTTTTGGGATTTGGGGAGGGACTACTACCCTGGGGCCTGCGGGTCTCCAGAGTTGACTGACCCCTACTTGGCTGAGAAGGGAGTTCACTCTCCGTGGGAGTGAGGTGGGAACTGTGTCTGGGTCTTCAAACCCTGCCAACCCCAAGTGTGCACCCATGGAGATCCCCACCGGTGCTGGGTCATCTGGTCGCTGAGCCAGGTGGGTGGGTGGACACCTGCTGGGCCATGAAAGGCCCCCACAAGGAGGCAGTGACAGAAGAGCTCAGGCTCCCGGCTCTGTTCTGATTTGCTCTGTGCCCCAGGATAAACCACTCAGCACCTCCAAGTCCCAGCTTCTCCCTTTGTTAAGTGTTTGGAGTGTGGGCTCAGCTGACCATGGGGGGCATGGGGAAAGCAAGTGAGATGATGAAAATCAGTGGGAGGGCAGCAGCTGCTCTGGGGGAGGCTTTCCATCCACGGACTCATTTAACCCCTCCATCATCCTGCCAGAAGGCGCAGTCATCCCAGTTTCACAAATGAGGTCACAGAGATGCAGTGAGAGGACTTGAAGTGTGGAAAAGACCAGCTGCAGGATTGCAGGGCTCAGTGGAAAAACCAAAATGCAAAGCCATTGTCAAGAACTCATTAAGAATAGCTGGATGGTGACTGCAGAGCACTAAGCCAAGGACAGCGAAATCCTTCTAATCACAGGGCTCAGCGGGCTGCACAGACCCTTGAAGCCGGCCTTGAGGGGGGCGGGGGGTGGAGCGGCACAGAGCCAGGAAGCAATGGCATTGGGATACAAATCCAGACTCTCAGATATTCTACACTTAGAATGGGCTACTTCCTTTTCCAAAAGCAGAAAATCCCAAGTTACAAGGTGACCCGTGGTGGTGGAGGCCAGGCCCCAATCAGGGAGACAGTCAAGTGTATTAAATCAAAGAGGATCAACTGCTTCCAGTGGACAGGTCTAGGGTGATGCCTGGAGACTTTTGCTGGGTGGCCCTGACAACAGCCAGTCCAAAGCCAGCTTTCTGGACCGTTTCTAAACCAAAATGGGTCTGTTTTATTTTCACCCTCCTTGTCTCCTTGGAGGGATCCACCATTTACCCTTCACTGCTGTGTCCTGTAGGTGTCCTGTGGCCTTATCTCTGCCCTCCCCAACCCCAACTCCACTCCTCACTCCCATGTAAAACCCAATCTTACTAAAGAAAAATATGGGAATTCATCATACTGAAGTGCTAATAATAATAATGATTAAGTCATCCTTGGATGGGACAGGAGAGGCATCACATTTTAATTGAAGACAAGGTTTAAAGCTCAAGAGAAGTACTTGCCTATTGGGTGAAATAGAAGGTATCAGGGAGTGGGTAGAAAAGACTCTAGGGTCCTTCTTGATATCCTTGAAATTACAATCCTAAGTAGGACCCTGCAGTAGTCCTGGAGGTACAAGGTTGAAAAACAAATAGTTCCTTTCTTCAAGGACCTTATGAAAAATAATATCTCTGACACATTGAATAAGCCCCTTCTGCTTTTGATTTGACATACATTATTCATGACTCTGAAATGTAGGTTCTTTTGCCCCTGTTTTAGAAGAGGTTCAGAGAGGGTAAGTGCTTGCTCAAGGTTACACAACCAATAGATGGAGAAACTGGCTTCTGAGGCTGGGTTCGTCTTACACCAGAGCCCAGGCTTTCCTACCCCCCGGGTCAGCCTCCAGTGAGGAGCCCTCACTGACTGTGCAGCAGGGAAAGAATAAGCTGGTGGAGATTTAGGGCAGCTGACCACAGGCATTTCAGAGGACCTGGCTCCCACGGCTCATTCTAATTAGAGTCTTCAACCCACAAAGCAAACAGGGCAAAGAGGAATCAGGCCTCTCCTGGAAAGTAAATAGTGTCCATCCCGCTGACCAGGGCCTCACCCTGCAGATTGACAAAACAGAGTCTACGGAACTGAGTACAAGTTGGTCTTTCTTTCTTGGCATGACTGGGGAAGTTAGGGCTTCTCTGGGTGAAACGTTTAGAGATTCTCAGTCTGTGGCTCTTACATCTGTGTATTTTGAGACCTAATGGCTATGCCTTAATTTTGTAAAATACCAGTTACCTGGGCTTCCCAGGTGGCTCAGTGGTAAAGAACCTGCCTGCCAATGGAGGAGACATAAGAGACGTGGATCTGATCCCCGGGTCAGAAGATCCCCTGGAAGAGGAAATGACTACCCTCTCCAGTACTCTTGCCTGCGAAATCCCATGGAGAGAGGAGCCTGGAAGGCTGCAATCCATGGGGTCTCAAAGAGCTGGGACACAACTGAGCTTGTAACATAAGCACGTACCCATTAATTAGTTACCCAATGAGTAGTTGTTGGGTACCTTCCACGATCATCATTCATTTAACAAATATTAATGGCATATCTTCTAAGTGCTGGGTGTTGTGCCAGATTCTGGGTATACGATGGTGACACTGGATAGGTTAGAGGGAGGACAGTCCTGTGGGGGACTCTTCCGTTTGTCCCTCCAGATCTATTCTCCACCCTTGTTCGTCTGTTCTCTGTCCTAGGAGGCTGAGCCCCCTGGATGCACCACCCAGGTCGCTTTCCCAGTGGTGCACCCCAGCACGAGGTCTGGGAGAGGGAGGTCAGGACGTGTCCCCAACTGGATGATGGTCGACCCCCTTCTAGGGCAGCCCATGGGACCCGACCTCCTCTCTCCTCAGGTCCTAGTAACTATTCTCTCTCCTCATCTGGAGGGTCTCCGAGTGGCATCAGCTTGGCCGCCATGAGCTCCAGATAACTCTACAACCCTTTGTGGTTTTTCTACACCCACACCTTTGTAAAAAGTCCTCAGAACATCCTGTCCTGGTTGGGCCATCTGTTATCCATGGGGGCCCTGAGGAGAAAACTGTATTACAAGTGGAGAAAAGTGCTGGAAAGAAAACAGACCATGTGCTTAAGGGGAGTCTATTGGAGGATTTCTTTTAGTGTGGTTCGAGAGGGGCTCCATCGGCGGGGGAAATATTTAAGTTACAACATCGAGGATGAGTGGGAGCCCGCCAGGGCAGTGAGAGCAACTCAGGTGGAGCAGCCTGTGAAGAAAAACTCCAAGCAGGAGGTGGCTTGTTAGAAGGGATGGGAGTGAGTAACTAGAAAGCAATGAGGGCAGGAGCAGAGGAGCAGGTGGGCCAGGAGGAGATGGCAGTCAGGTAGGTAGGGAATTAGAGTCAATGGCACCCAACTCCAGTACTCTTGCCTGGAAAATCCCATGGGTGGAGGAGCCTGGTAGGCTGCAGTCCATGGGGTCGCAAAGAGTTGGACACAACTGAGCGACTTCACTTTAACTTTTCACTTTCACGCATTGGAGAAAGAAATGGCAACCCACTCCAGTGTTCTTGCCTGGAGAATCCCAGGGACATGGGAGCCTGGTGGGCTGCCGTCTGTGGGGTCACACAGAGTCGGACACGACTGAAGCGACTTAGCAGCAGCAGCAGCAGCAGCAGCGGACTTCAGACATATTCTAAGTGCAATTTTCCAAAAGAGGGGTTTTCAAAAGAGAAACATAATCTTTTTTTTTTTTTTTTTAAAGAAGGTTACAGTGGATGCTGCTTGGTTACTTGATTGGTAGGACACAGTATTTCAGTGACTGAATGAATGAGGGAGTGAATGAATGAATGAGGGAGTGAATGAATGGATGACTGAGTGAGTGAATGAATGAGTGAGTGAATGAATGTTGGCTATGGACGAAGCTTCAGCTGACTGCCTTCCCACCTCCAGGTCGGTCTCACCCTCCTGCATATAAACCCCTACAGAGAAGGGTCCATGTTTTGCTAATTTCTCCATCTTGCACATCTAACATAGCCCAGATTCTGGCATGTGTAAGGTTCCTAAGAATATTCACTGGAAACCTGACTCTGTAACAGTTGCTCCTCATTCCTGAGGCCCTGTGGTCAAGACGGGGAGCAATAAAGTTTAACTTCACACTTCGTGTCGCACAGTTGGGTACTGGCATTACTCTAGGGTCTCTGCAGGCTGGACTTTTGTTTCCTAAGTGACAGAAGAGTCAGAGCAGATGGGCTCAGTCATCCTTTCTATAACTACTGGACACCTATGAGGTCTGTGTCCATGAGCCCCTATGGCAGCATGGGCTGCGTTATTCTGTCTTCTGACTCGGTTCTGTTTTGTTGGTTCACTAATTCAAATCAGAGAATCAATATATATCAAAGCTGGAAGGGGTTTAGAAGCTTACCAGTTTCCCAGAGAGCCCAGGGTTCTAAGAAATGGCTTCAGGGGTTGCTGAAGAGGGTGATGGTGAAGCTGGAAGAAGGTCACTGCCCTACATTCCACCTCATGACACACAGAACAGCTTGGTGTCAACAGACTTGTGTTGTATATTGAGGTTCTGTACAAAATTACATATATGAAAATGGACCGAGATCTGATCTCTTTGGGGAACGTTATTCAAGCTATTGCACCTTGTTACTCAAAACTAGCCCTCAGACAGCAGGAATGACCTCACCAGGGACCTTGCTTTTAGAAATGCAGAGTCTTGGGCCCTACCCTGGACCTACTGAATCAGAATCTGCATTTTAACAGCTTCACAGGTAATTTTTATGCACATGACATTTTGCTAATGAGACGCAGAGGTAATAAGTTAGTTGTCTAAAGTCTAAATGTGGCAAGGTTGTGACTTGAAAGTGCATCTTTAAATTCATAAGCCATCACCCCACAACACCAGCATACAAATCTACCCTTTTTTTGGAAACAGAAGATGCATAGCATGTGTCTGGCCTTTCTGCCACTAAAATGTTAAGGTCCATGAGGTCAAGGACTGTCTTCTGGTCTCCTTGTGTGTTTGTGGTGACTGGCATAGCGCTGGACAGAGTCGAGACTCAGATCGCCACGGTGTGGCGTATTTAACAGACTGTTCTCTTTGTTTGCTTCTCTAGATGATCAAGCTGAAGCAGAAACACCACAGGAGGGACCATCTCACCAGGAAGGCCTGGGAGGAGATTTGATTTCCGACAATACTTCCATCACTCCTGTCCCCTCATCTCCTCCAAAGAGAAGGTACAGTGTTGCACAGGCAAGCAGCCTACACCTACTGAGCACCTCCCTTGTGCCAGGTACCCTGCAGGCTCTGGGAGAGTAACACCAGTCCCTGTGTACAAGGAGCTGAAGGTCGGAGGCAGGAAGCCAGCGTGCTGTGTCCCCTTCACTTTCTCTATGGCAGTGCTGGCCAGGGCCCCGGCTCTACCAGCTTCTAGTTTTCAATCTTCATGTCCCTCATTGTTCAGGAATGACAACAGCAGCAGGAGACAGAATCAGGAGCTGTCCCTCACCTGTTCTGTAAGTCATCGAGACGCTAGATGTCTTAGCTTTGTGTTTGTCCCAAATGAGAAAGTGGTTCTTTTACTACCCAACAAAAAGTCAGAACAAACTGACCTTCTGCACGCAATCTGCTCTTTCAGTTAGCTATCGGTGTGTAACAAATAATCCCAAGGCTTAATGTAAGAATTCATTATTGCTCATGAGTCTACGGGTTAGTTGGTTAGTCTTTACTGGTTCCGGATTGTCACAAGTACATCACTCATGTTTTTCTCATCGTTTCGCAGCTCTGTTGATTTTAGTTTGAGGGTTGGTCCGTTGTGCGCTGGCCTAGGATTTCTTTATCTGGGGCTATGGGGCTTTTCTCACTATAGTATTGCATCCTCTAGCAAGCTAGGCTTTTTTTTTTTTTTTGCAACACAGTTTGTGGGATATTAATTCCCTGACCAGGTACTGAACCCACACCCCCTGCAGGGAAAGTGGGGAGTCCTAACCACTGGACCACCAGGGAATTCCTCCCAAACTTTTTCCAGTGGGGCTAATGTCAGAGTTCTGAAAGAAAGAGTGGAAGTGTACACAAGATCTCTTGAACCTAGGCTTGAAATTGGCAAAAGTCACTTCTGCTGCATTCTGTTGGCCAGTGCAAGTCACAAGTCCAACCCATGTCACAGCAAGAGCAGACTACAGTTTTCAGAGTAAACAGTCTGGATATGGGGAAGCCAATAATTGGGGCTAGATGCCCTTTGATTTGTGTCCATTTCTTATTTATGATAATTCCTCATGCCATCCTTTCCTTTTCCACTCAGGATTATTACTATCAGTAGAGCAAATTAGTGCTTCCCTGGGTGGCAGGAAGATCCTGAGTTGTTATTACTGGACTGTGACAGGATGCACAGTATATGTGTGTAAGGGTCGGGTAGGGGGGCAGAGAGAGATGGAAATCAGAAAAGGTGATAGCTCAGATTGACTCTTAACAGAAGGCATGACATTTGTATGCTCATACTCACTGTAATATCTCCTTCCCCCCTACACTGCACCTTGACACCTACCCCCATCAAACTCCAGAATCAGGATTTCAATTATTTTTAATATCCTTTAATGGGTCCTTTGACATTTATTTCACTAGGATAATAGTACTGCATTGGTGGAGAAAGGCAGGTGAAAGAGAAGTAACTAGCCTTTTCCTTTCTCCTTGGTCAGTGGATTTTCCATCAATTAAAATTCTACCCATCCACCAGTGCTCAATTCAAACTTGACCTCTGTAGTGACATCTTTATTGCTTAGTTTGGCTCTCACGAATATTTCTCTTCTCTGAACTTCTGTTACGCTCTTTCCCTATGACACATTTTGTACTTAATCGTTCTCTTTATATATTCTGGTCCTCTCTCCCTTGGATAGATTGCTAGCTCTGCAAGGACCAAAATGATGACTTCTTCATGTTTTCTCCCTGAGACTAACACAGAGTTTTCACATAGTAAATGCTCGGTACAGGTTTGCCATTTTATTAAAGAACAGATACCCTTTAATATCTATCTTTTCCTACATGCAATATTTCTTTTAATCCATAGAGCAACCCTATGCAGTAGAAATTATTTCTATTTTTAGATGAAGAAATTAAGGTTAATGTCACAAAACTGGGGAAAACAGATATTCTAATTCAGATCAGTCTGACACCTTGAGATTCTTACTAGTTTATTCTCTACTAAAGTCAGTTACAATCAGCAGAAATAGAATGAAATCAGATGCAGTGTTGCCAGAAGGCAAGAGAATAAAATTCTATAGAAACTCGAGCTGTATTTTTCCCCACCCATTGTGCTTCTGTGATAACAGGGATTCCTCATATCTTTCTATTATTATCCAATCTCTAAATGCCCAGGTATTGCACATCTGTTTTCAATTACTCATGACAGTCCAGACAAATGAAGTCCCCTGAAAGTGAAATCTCACTAAGATGGCTGGTTGTTCCTTCCAATTTTCTTTCTTTTTTATTTTTTTTTAACCGCTTGTTTTTTTTTTTTTTTCTCCTAAAAGCAATCATGAAACCCAGAATTGCTGTATAGGTGAGAAATGGCAAAGTGGTCATCTGGCTAGGACCAGACAGCAGAGAAAGAAGATTCTTATTTAGACTCAGGTCTGCCACTGATTTGCTGGGGCATCTCAGGTTCTCGTTCTGTAAAATAAGAAATAAATGCTACTGATAATCATACTCACAATAAGAGTTGACATTTAATCTTGCCATATGCTAATTTAAATCTTTATATATGTTACATCTTTTAATTGTATACACTCCATGTATATGGGTTATTATTAGCTCCATTTTTTAAGACGGGAAAACTGAGTCCTAGAGAGGTTAAGTTACGTGTCCATTTACATTTATCTACTCCAGAGATGGGGAGAGGATATCTAGTATAAATAAAAGCACTTAGAAATACCTGGGAAAATATTAGCGTGGCTTATGGATTTAAGGTAGGTTCTTTTATTTATTTTTTTAGAGAATAGTTTTGAAGAAACATTTATGTGTGTTTTTTTGCAGTATAATTGTTTTACAACTGTGTATTAGTTTCTGCTGTGCAATGAAGTGAATCAGCCCTGTGTATGCATATGTCCTTCCCTTTGGGCCCCCCTCCCCCACCCCTCTAGGTCACCGCGGAGCACGGCCCGGAGCGCCCTGTGCTATGCAGCAGCTCCCACTAGCTCTTGCGCACATGGTACCTATGTCAGTGCTACTCTCAGTTTGTCCCACCCTCCCTACCCCATCCCTGTGAGAGTGAAGGTGAAGTCGCTCAGTCCTGTCTGACTCTTTGCGACCCTATGGACTGTAGCCCACCAGGTTCCTCCATCCATGGGATTCTCCAGGCAAGAATACTGGAGTGGGTTGCCATTTCCTTCTCCAGGGAATCTTCCCGACCCAGGGATCGAACTCAGGTCTCCTGAGTTGCAGGCAAACTCTTTACCATCTGAGCCACCAGGTAACTCTAAAGAAAGTGAAGTTGCTCAGTCAATTTGTCCATTCTCTACATCTGTATCTCTATTCCTGCCCTGGAAATAGGTTCATTTTTCTAGATTCCACAGGTAGGTTTTTACTTAATGAAACATATGTGTTAAACTTTTTTCAATAGATCAAAACTGTTGACTAAGATCCACGATGGGGAGGTCAGATCCCAAAATTACCAAGTAAGTGATGAGTCCTTCCTACCCAGCCTCTGCCAGCTCTTCTTCTTTTTTTAAAAAATAGTTTTATTTATTCATTTATTGTTGGCTGTGCTAGGTCTTCGCTGCTGTACAGGCTTTTCTCTAGTTGTGGTGAGCGGGGGCTACTCTCTAGGCGAGGTGCAGGAGCCTTTCACTGTAGTGACTTCTCTTGCTGCGGAGCATGGGCTCTAGGGTGTAAGGGCTTCAGTACTTGCGTCCCACGGGCTTCAGTAGTTGTGGCTCTCAGGCTCTAGAGCACAGGCTCAGTAGTTGCGGTGCATGGGCTTAGTTGCTCCTCGGTAGGAATCTCCCCAGACCAGGGATCGATCGAACGTGTGTCTCCTGCATCGGCAGGCGGATTCTTTATCACTGAGTCACCAGGGGAGCCCTCCCCCAGCTCATCCTGTGTAACTGAGCAGCCAGGCCGAGTGTGTGCACGCTGCTTTGTGTTATAGATCGCCATAACCATCACGGAGGCCCGCCAGCTGGTGGGTGAGAACATAGATCCGGTTGTGATCATCGAGGTCGGGGATGAGAAGAAGCAAAGCACAGTGAAGGAAGGAACCAACAGCCCATTTTACAACGAAGTAAGTCATGGGGGTCACCAGCTTCCCCTCCACCAACATGCTCTTCACCACATGGCAGCATTCTTAAGCCAAACAGAAAATCTGTGCTCCTCCTGACTGCTTCCCATCCCTCATCTAAGCCCGAAGCAAACTCCCTGAGCCTCCTTACCAACAGAACTTAACAGACAATGGGCAGCCCGAGGCAAGGAATTCCTCCTGATTTTAAATTCATTGCTGTTTTCAATAGACCCATTTTCTTATTACTTAAAAAATATCATTAGAGTATAACTGACTTACAATATTATATTAGTCTTAGATAGTCTTAGTTGTCTTACAACTTAGTAATGAAGTTTTTTAATGTATTATGAAATGATCACCGTGGTAAATCTGGTTACCATCTGCCACCACACAAAGTTATTATAATACTCTTGACTATATTTTCTGTGCTCTAATTTACATCTCCATGGCTTATTTACTTTATAACTGGTAGTTCACACCTCTTGCTCCCTTTCACTCATCCCCTCAACACCCCTCCCCTCTAGCAACCATCAGTTTGTTCTCTGTATCCAGGAGTTTAGTTAAGTTAGCTGATTTGTTTTCTTTTTTAGATTCCACATGTAAGTGAAATCATCTGGTATTTATCTTTCTCTGTCTGACTTATTTTGCTCAGAATGTTACCCTCCAGCTCTGTCCATGCTGTCGCAAATGGCAGTATTTCATTGTTGTTTTTTTATGGTTGAGAAATATTCCGTTGTGTATATATATCACATCTTCTTTATACATACATCTGTTGATGGACAAAGTTTCTTCCATATCTTGGCTATTATAAATAGTACTGAACACAGGGAGGCACATATCCTTTCGAATTTGTGTTTTATTCAGATAAACACTCAGAAATAGAATTGCTGGATCGTATAGTAGTTCTGTTTTTAATTTTTTGAGGAACCTTCATACTGTTTTCCATATTGGTTGTACCAATTTCTTATAAACTCATCTTCATCCATCATAAGTTCTGAGTATATATTCAATAAATGTGTTGGCTAGTAAGAAGATAAACATTCATTTGCAGAGCAGAAACACTGAAAATTTAATTATTAATTTTGACATAGTCATACTGATTTGGAAAGTAAAGCAGTGGTATTTTTCTAAGCAGCATAAAAATTGTAAAGGAAAACATCAAAGAGAGACATAGATCTTCTAAGTTTATACACACTAATTTCTCATTTCTAAATAAAAAGATTACACAGTTTTTAAAAACTGTCAAAGATGCAAAAAGTATAAAATGATTTATGAGAAAATATATACAGTATATGTGTTTCCCCTGATCTTTGATCTCTAAGTCCTCCTCCCTGGAGGCAGACTTTCTCACCAGGCTTTTGTGTATCTTTCCAGAAATATTCCAGGTGTGCATAAGAATGTGAACAAATATTGTAGCCAAATGGTAGTGTTCTACACAGACTGTCCTGGACCTTGGGCTTTTCACAAAATGATGTATCCTGGAGATTAGTCTGTATCAAGACATCTAGTTCAACCTTATTTTCCCTTCTTTGCTGTAGAGTTTTCCATTGCATGTACTTATTATAATTTACTAAACCAGTCAGTCTCTCATTGATGGATATTAAAATTTTTTTCAGCCTTTGGATACTACTTATAATGATATTTAAATGGCATAATTGGGGTGAAGAGTGTATGTATTTAAATTTTGATATCACCACATTGCCCTCCAAAGAGGTAATGATTTACATTCCAACTATGTGCAAGAGTGCTTGTTCCTCCCATACACTTCAACACCATGAATTGTCAAAAAGTGCAGTCAACTCTTAATTAATTTTTTATTGAGAGTGGAAATTGAAAAGGAAGTCAGGGGAGTATGCATAATAAAATCAACAGAAAATTCCCAAATCCCATTTGAGCTGTTAACTAAAACTATTAGAGTGGCAATGTCTCCTTCCTGTTCTACTCCCCGCCTCCAGAACCTTTGAGCTGTTAACTCCTTTCCTCTTTATCACTCCTGCCTTACAGCCTTTTACCATGAGTTAAAGTGGCAGTCTTCTCCTTCCTGTTCTTCTCCCCACCTCCATAACATCTTTCAGCGTGAATGTGATATGAAATAACGTGTGTGGAAGTGCTTTAAAACTGCAAAACTCTACAGACTTGTTAATGAGAATAAGTATTTGCTTTATGCAAACAAGTCTTGCATCTAAGTGACATTCCATTGGGCTAAACGTAATCATTGGGAAATCAAGTGAAAACGAAAGCTGAATTAAAAATCTTTGTTACAGACTTGGACTCTAATTTTCAAGCCTGAAGTTCATCAGATGTTGAAGGAATCAGTTAGTAGAGGCTGGGGAATCTTTCCCAGCTAGAAAAATGTGTGTGGCTTCAGAGGTCCAGGGACCCTCTGTGAGACAGTTGAGTCTGAAACATGTGAAACTCAGTGGAAGGCAATACATTTTAGAACTAATTTACTGGTCCAAAGGAACCCACAGCAGCTCATATACCAGAGAATGAAGAACTTCATGCAAATGAGTTTTGCACAGAAAAGATTTTCTGAACACCAAAACTCTTGAAAAGTTTGAACATATATATGAAAAATTTCCTGAAATGTTATACATAGCTTCCTGTTCTCTTAACCAGGAGACACTGAACATAATATAACCTTAATGTAGCTTTTCATTGATACTGCAGGACTGCCATTTTGAAGGTCTCTTATTCTAGTGTTTGATGACATCTTTGGTTTTCCTTCCATGTTTTGGCTTTTCTGTTCTGCCTTTAAAAGCAAGCTGTTGGTGACCCCTTCTCCCTTTCCCACTGCTGTCCTGTTCAGCTCTAATGTCTTGGTGTCATTCCTCCGTCTTGCAGCTCAAATACCAAACAATCCAAGAAACAACTTCCTAGTTCTGACTCGGCTTCCACCTTCAGTCCTTAAAACACACAGGCTGTAACAAAGCACTACTCCAGCTTTCTGCATGAGGAGCATCCTACCTCACTTCGGGAACTTGACAAAATTCAGATGGTGAAACATCTAGCACTTGAATTCCTTTTATGATAACTTTAGGGGAACTTAACTTTGGTCCCTGGCTCAGCAAGAACTAGCTGTATGACTCCAGGCGTGTCTTTTAAATTTTCTCACCTTCAATCTTTATATGTAGAATATGGAAACTACTCTATATATTTTCTTCAACTCTAAAATTCAATCACTTTTTTCAAATTAGAAATCTTCCTTCCCCATAATTTCTTTTTATTATTTTCCTGGTCAGTCTTGGGAATTTCACAAGGATGTTTGAAGCTGAAAAATCCCAAGAAAATGAAATTTTAATCAAGTTTACTCTAAATTAAAACCACAATGAGATATATTTTCAGTCATCATTATATATAAGCAATAAAAATGAATATATAAGAAAACCGACAATTCAGGGGTTAGCAAGGGAATGGAGAAATGGCTATTTTCATATGCTGCCAGTGGGAATGTAAAATGTTTTAGCACCTTTGGAAAAAAATTATGCTAGCTACTAAAAACTTACATGCACACAAGCTATGATCCAATAATTCCAATTCTCATGTCCATTTTAGAGGAAAGCTTACGTATATATTGTGAAAAGATGTAATTGGTGTTTTTTTTTTTTTCCTATTTGAAAAAAAAGAAAACATTAAACAAGTTTCAGTGAAAACAAATCAAACAAATTAAACAAGTCAATTAATTGATGATAGAGTTATGCCATTGGGAACCTTGCAGCAATTCATTAGAACAATGCAGAATTAGAAGTATTGAAGAACAGAGTTCTTACATGAAAGTTCTTACATGCAGAATGAACTTTGTTTTACAGTACTTTGTCTTCGACTTCATTGGGCCCCAATTGCATCTTTTTGACAAGATCATCAAAATCTCAGTAAGTATATCATTGGTGGTGATGGTGATGGAGGTGGGAGAGATTCTAGGCTTTGGGAAGTCTTGAAGACTTCCTTGCCTATCTTCTTCACCCACTCAATCTATATTATATTATATTATATTATATTATATTATATTATACATAAGTTCTGCATTAAGGTTTAGGTAATAGTGGAATCTTGCTTGGGGGTACTTAAAGAATGTGACTCTTGAAGAATGAGAAGTCACCAGGTGCCAAACATTCTTTACATGTGAATTTCAGGCATGCTGACAGGTGATGAGAAGATATTTCGGGACCTGGGACATTGCCCAGATGTTGTCTCATTGCATCACTCAGACAACCACCTGTTTGTGGGATCAGCTTTATTGCAGGCTCTGAGGGGACTGTGTAGAGTTCAGAGGAACAGTTAATAGTTAGGTTTTATGCAGCATCATAGACAAGGGTCATGACTCTCTGTGGGGCAAGTGGATTTTTAGCAGAGGATCAAAGCTGGTATTGCCTATCTCTGTTTCTCTAACTTGGAAGAAGAAGGTAGAAAACTGTCCTTGAATCAAGGATCTCATAGAATTTTATTGTTAGAAGGAAGCTCAGAGGCCATGTAGTTCAACTTCCAGCCAGTACAAGAATACTTCTCCACCACTTCCATGACATATGACATGGGGTTCTTAGGCACTACTTGATTATATCCAGTGATGGGGAGGTCAGTACTTCTAGAGAGGCCCATTCCATTGCTGGAGAGTTCTGTTATAACAATTATCCTTATAGTAACCTGAAATCTCTCTTCCTGCAGCTTAAGAACTGCAAAGGTACCCTTACCTGCTTTTAGATGGCAGTATTTTCAAGAGTGGGAGACACCTGAGTTACTATCACCCTTCATCCACACCCTCAGTTTTCTCTTTTCTGGGTTAAAGGTTAAACTAGTCCTGATTCTTCAGGAGTTTTGTGGCTTCTGGACCCAGGCCCAGCTCTGCCAGCTTCCTGTAGAACTTTTTTATCTTAATTGCATTTAGAATGAAAGATGTTCTGCTGTAAACAGCCAGCAGTCTACTGACTTATCAGACAAAATATTGAAGATGACAAGCTCTTTTGTCCTGCCTACTGTACATGTCTAAAACTTCTCAAGACAGTAGGGATGGGAAAGTTGTGAGCAAAGCATTGTGAGATTTTAGGAGAGAAAGGGAACATGTTCAGTTGTGACGGATCAGGCAGGGCTGTTGGAAGGAGGCAACGTTTGCTCTCGGCATTTAAAGATGGGTAGAGTTGGGACTTCCCTGGTGGCCTAGTGGTTAAGAATCTACCTTGCAATACAGGGGACATGGGTTTGATGCCTGGTCAGGGAACTAAGATCCCATATGCTGTGGAGCTACTAAGTCTGAGTGCTGCAATTACTGAGCCTATGTGCCACAACTGTAGAGCCCATGTGCTACAACAGAAGATCCCTCATGGTGCAAGGAAGATCCTGCATGCCACAGCTAAGACCCCATGACAAAGCCAAAAAAAAAAAAGGTTGGGTAGAGTTTCTAAACGCAGAGGTAGATTTGAATATTGGGCTACTCTAGAGTTCATTTTGGCTACAAACAAACAAAAAACAAAAACCTTTTAGGTGGTAAGATTTGACGGGTGTCCCTGAAACGACATTTAGCTAAAATCCTGCTAGAGGGTGAGGTAAAGCTGTGATTCTTTGCCCACCCTTACAGCCATCCCTGAGGTTCGATAACCAAATGTCAGTGTGCCCCAGATAAGAGTGAAGGCCAGACAAGGTTCAAGGCCTAGAATCCTCTTTGATGGGTTTGTCTTGAGCCCTTTTCGCAGATTTAGCCTCAAAGAGAAATCTAATGTTGCCAGACTCACTGCTCCGTCTCTCCCAGGTCTTTCACCACAAGCTGATAGGAAGTGTACTGATCGGCTCCTTCAAAGTGGACCTGGGGACCGTGTACAACCAACCTGGTGAGAAAAATTTGCCTCCCAGTCTCCCTTGCTCTTCTTCTCTTCTTCTGACACCTAGGAGTCAATTCATTTATCCCTTTATCCACTTATCCATTCATTCAATACATTGAGCATCAGTTAAGCAAAGTGGTATAACTGTGTGTAACTCTTGGATCTCTTCTTCCAAGTTTTCAATCTGATGATAAAGCTGTCTTATGTGTCCATAGGCTGTGTGCTTAGTCGCTCAGTCATATCCAGCTCTTTGCAACCCCATAGACTGTTGTCTGCCAGGCTCCTCTGTCCATGGAGATTCTCCAGGCAAGAATACTGGAGTGGGTTGCCATGCCCTCCTCCAGGGGATCTTCCCAATCCAGGAATACTTCTGAGCAGTTTTTAAAAATATTTTCCCAAAGTCTGTCCAATTTATTGCTGTGAGACACAAGAAGGAAATGTGGAAGTTAAGAATGTGGACTCTGGGGCCAGATTTGCCTGGTTTCAAATTCTACTCTGTTCTTTCTTAGCTGTGCAACCTTTTGTTAATAACTTGACTTGTCTGTGCTACAATTTCCTTATTTGTAAAAATTGGGATATGATAGCAACTCCTATAGAGTTGTTGGAGGATTAAGTAAATATATATGTAAGTGAATATATACATAAGCATATATGCATAAGCACTTCATAGAATCTAGCACAAAATAATGACTATGATAAGTCACACATGGGTTTACTGTAATTATTACTATTATCCCTGATTTTTCAGAGGTGCTAGGCAGATTGTCCAAGGTCAAGAGTTAATCAGTAACAGAACCAATAGCAAACATAAATCTTATAATCAAAGGTTCTTTCTCTTCAACAGTGATTCCAACTCACATGACCACCGGGGCCAGGCAGTGGGCATCACTGAGTGCAGTGGACTGGGTTTAACGCCGTGGGAAATGAGGGAGGCTGGGGGGATGGAGGCGGGGCACATAGCGCCATGGAAGGAATAGCATCTACTCAGCTCCTTTCCTACCTGCCACCGTGTGGCAATGTGGACTATGTACTGCCAGATCTAACAGGTGTCTTTTTTTTTAAAGATAAGCTTAAAGTCTAGATTTTGTGAGAGCCTTTGAAGTTTGGACTCACTGTGTAGGCCAAGAAAAAAGATCCATGAGTGGCACTTGTGGCCTGTGGAATTATGTGTGGCTTCTTCTGTTTTGGCTACACTGTGCAGCATATGGGATGCTAGTTTCCCACCCAGTGGTCCCTGCAGTGCAAGCACAGAGTCTTAGCCACTGGACCCCCAGGGAAGGCCCTCAGGCATGGCTTCTACACTGCATTCGTGTCCTTCTCTCCGGTCAAAGCTGGACTCTAGTCCAGGCATTTTCCACTTGGTTAAGGGCTTCCCAAATCCCTGTGGCAGGTTGGGGAAAAAGATGGAGAAGTGGTTGAGGAGAGAGGAGAGGAGGGGAAGGAGGAGAGAGGGGCAGCATGAGACTTGGAATTAACTGTGATGAGCGAGCCCCTCCTGGGGAGCAGAGGGTGGGGAGGTTTGTGTTGGAAGGAAGTGGGTGGAGCATCTGGGTGCATCTGTGCAGGGTATCTGAGCTGTCGGGATGTCTTGCAGGTCATCAGTTCTGTGACAAGTGGGCCCTGCTCACGGATCCTGGCGACATCAGGACTGGCACGAAGGGGTACCTGAAGTGTGACATCAGCGTGACTGGAAAAGGAGATGTCTTAAAGCCCAACCCCAAAACCTCCGATGCCGAGGAGCAAATAGAAAAGTGAGACAGGCCCATGGAGGACCGTGCAAGAGAAATGACATGTCCCATTTCCGTGTCTTTCCCCTCTCCCCTTCCTTACGGGTTCTTGAGAACTGCCAAGTTAAAGAGGCCTGTCCCCCCAGACTCTGCTCTGTCAGGGGCGCCATGAGATGTCCTACCAAAGGCACCACTATCCTTTGGGAGGGCAGCTTCTAGAACAAGAACAGCCTGTCTTCCTATACCAACCCACAATGGGTAAGCTATTCCCAAGCTTATCCTATGGATCTGAATTGAGCTGATTTTTCTTTGAAGGGAGAATAATTTCAGCCACTGGCTTATGAAATGGAAAGGTTTAATGCACCTCTTTTAGGTGTTTATTCTGTAATTCTGGAACCTGAACCAGTTTATCACATTCATTCTATTCATGCCCTGCGCTGTCATTCACGCCAGGAAGAAAACTTATTTTAGTGATGCATCCTGATATTTTCTCCTGTATCAGGATGCTCCTTTCTGCCTCCAAATTGCCTCTTCCTCTTCTTTCTATTCTTTCAAGTGAAACAGTTCTTTTATGTTTCATTTTTGTCCCCCTCAAGGAACCTCTTGATCCCTCAAGGGTTTCCATCAGAGAGGCCCTGGGCCAGGTTCTACGTGAGACTCTACAAAGCTGAAGGGTTGCCCAAGGTGAACTCCAGCATCATGGCGAATGTCACCAAAGCATTTGTGGGTGACAGTAAGGACCTCGTGGATCCCTTCGTGGAGGTCTCCTTCGCTGGGCAGACGGTGAGTGTCCATTGTTGCGATCCCGGCAGACCTGGGCCGGAATTCTGCTCTTTACCCCAGGACATCGCTGGGTAAAGGACATTAAAATCAAAATCAAGACATGCCTGGAGAGAGAAGGCTTGTCACCAGAAGGCCTTGCACGTGGCAAGAAAGTGGGGGAGAGTCACTACTTCCTCTCACCTTCACCTTCCTGGAAGATTCATAGAGAAAAACTGGCGGGGGGAACCACCATTCAGGACCCAGGCAGGCAGGCCTCCTTCCTCACCTCTGGCTCCTTCTCTGAGCTATTGGCCAGTCCTCAATTCCCAGAGAATTACCACCTCCCCTTCAATCTGCTCCACAATCTACCCAGCTTGTCCTTAATCGTATGTAAGCCTGGACATCCTTGTGTCCAGCTGTTCCCCGCTCAAGAGCCATTGGAAGTGCCAGGGCCTGGGCACATGGTCAGAGCTTAATCCTGATTAATTGGACTCGGAAGCTTCAGCCAACACACGTGTGTCTACCCAGCTCCTCCCTTTGGCAGGGTGGACCTTGGACTACTTTTGTCTTGGGTCCCATTGGCATATATGGGACATATATAACCTCCAAATAGGATATCACCTCCATTGTATGATGAGGAAACTGAGGTCTAGACTGGGGAAGGGATTTGTACCAGGTCCTAATTTTAAAAGATATTTATTTATTTGGTTGCACTGGATCGTCATTGAGGCACGTGAGATCGTTCATCTTCATTATGGCACACAGGCTCTTTCAGTTGCAGCATGTGGGATCTAGTTCCCTGACCAGGGATCAAACCCAGACTCCCTGCATCAGGAGCATGGAGTTTTAGCCACTGGACCACCAGGGAAATCCCTGGTCCTACTTTTACGACGCAAACTCAGGGTCTAATTGTATCTGCTGTCTTCCCGGAAATGCATGGAATGCCTTAATAACACAGGTGTCAGTTTCACCTCAACCCAGTGTGATGATGAGAACTTTCTGGGGGAGGACCTGTGACAACCCTCCTTTTGTCCCAGATGCCCAGCACGGTGTCTGGCACAGAGCAGGACACTGGTTATGTTCATGGGATGTAACTGATTTTCATGGGTGCCTCGTGGAAACAGGTTCATTAATTTGGCAACTTACTTTATATCTCCAGCTGGTGTGAAGAGTTTTCTTTAGTTGGTCAAAGGCCTCTTTCATTTCCTTCAGTGGTTCACATCCTCCTGGCTTTGTGTTTAGGGGCGAACCACGGTGCAGAAGAACTGTGCCGATCCCGTGTGGCATGAACAGGTGGTCTTCAAGGAAATGTTCCCTCCGTTGTGTCGGAGGGTAAAAATCCAGGTGTGGGATGAAGGCAGCATGAATGATATAGTGCTGGCAACCCACTTCATTGACTTGAAGAAGATCTCCAATGAACAGGATGGAGATAAAGGTAAGGCCTCACATGTCTGACTTCAAGGTGGGGTCTCGAAATGATTCATTTAGAGCCTCATCTTCAAAGCCAGAGGAGCAGGCGATGTGTTAGGCACTTTCCATCTCTGCGTGGTCTGTGGCTTGGGTTGGTTTAGGGTAGTGGACAGAGCCAGACTCTAGGAACCATGAGGCTTGTTCCCTGGCCCAGGTCTTCCAGGAACACTGCTGTGTGTTCTTGAGGAAGTCACTCGCTTTCTCTGGGCTTTATGCTTCCTAACTGGAAAATGAAGACTTTAGATTGGATCAGAGGTTGGCAAACTGTGGTTCATGGACCACAGCTGAACTACCATGTATCTATGTATGGCTCACAAGCTTAGAATGGTTTTACTGTGTTTAAATGGTTCAAAAAATATGGTTCCCTCAACTACTGATGAGCATGAGCTGACTGCAGAGAGCCAGGGCAAGAATGGAGAGTCCCAGCTAATTCATTGAGTCAGTCCAAAGAATTTTCACCCTGGATAAAGCTCTTTATAGTAATTCCCCTACATACAAATGAGTTCCATTCCAAGTGTGTGTTCATAAGTCCAATTTGTTGGTAAGTCCAAAAAGCTAGCCTAAGTACCTAGCTAACACAATCAACTATACAGTACTGTACTATAATAGGTTTATAATACTTTTCCTGCACATCATACATACATAAAAAACAAACACAAAAAATAAAACATTTTTAATCTTACTGTACAGTGCCTTGAAAAGTACAGTAGTACAGTACAACAGCTGGCATACAAGGGTTGGCACACATTTGCAACTTTTTGAAAGTTTGCAACTTACATGTTCATATGTAGGGGACTTACTCTATTAGCAAAATCTAAATTAATAGCTGATAATTCTCTACATATCCCAACCCACCTTCCCTTTATTTAAATCTCAAGAGAATCTTTCTCTGCACTACAAATTTATGTTAATTAATGTATGTATTTGTGGATATGTGTGTATACACATTATACTGTAAAAGGCTTGGCTTATGCAGAGAACAACTTTTACACATTTTTATTCCCTGCACAAGAGTGTCATCATAGAAAGGCCTTAATAAATATATACCATTTAACTTTCCATGTTATGGAAATGTTTGCCCCAGGTTGCTTTATGGAGAAAGCACATTCTGCCCATCTATAGGATTTCTCAACCAGGCAAAGACGTGTTTTACCCACAACTTTTCAGAGTCACTCTGTTGGGTTTGGGGAGATGTATAGCGATAGTAAAAAGTAGATATCATGGGTTATAGAATCTTCCTACCTCTTTTAAAACAATAGCACTACTTCATAGAATTTATTAAAGGCAGGATAGAATCTAGTCCATGGAGGAATAGGGCAGTGGGTGAGGGGATGGAGAGAGGAAGCTTTCAGGTATTAGAATTATTGATAACAATAAAGCATATGGCAACTTTTTGTCAACAAGAATTGTTAAGCAAATTATGATACATATTGATTCCTAGGTCAGGAAGATCTCCTGGAGGAGGTTTTGGCAACCCACTCCAGTATTCTTGCCTGGAAAATCTCTTGGACAGAGGAGCCTGGAGGGCTACAGTCCATAGGGCCACAAAAAGTTGGACACGACTGAAGAGATTTAGCACACAATCACTTATTAAGAGTAACAGCTAATATTTTAGAGCATTTCCTAAAGACTTCAGTGAAGCACTTAATATTATCTCTCTTAATCCTGATAGATTAGATTATCCCAATAGATAATCCTGAGATAGGTACTATTAGCATCCCCATTTTACATTTGAGGATACTGAGGCATCAGAAAGACTTCTCCAAGGTCACACAGCTTGAAAATGGCAGAGCTGAGACTTGAGATCTGAACCCAGGAAGTCAAGCTCAGGGCCACCATCCTGTACTGCCAGTCAAAATGGAACATTCTGGGAATTTCCCTGGAGGTCCAGCGATTAAGACTCCGAGCTTCCACTGCAGGGGTCCCAGGTTCGATCCCTGGTCCAGGAATGAAGATCCTACATGCTGCAGAAAAGAAAACAAAAGGAACAGTCAGTTGCCAAAGAGATGTTTGCATAGACACTTACATTTTCCCAGATGCTATGGATCAAGAAAGGAAACAATTTATGCCAAGAGTAAGTTAAAATCACCAGGTCTTTTCAGTTCTACGTTTAGAGCACATTTCAGAACATTTACTTCTCTCAATCTCCACTACCATCACACTGGTCCCCGCTATCCATGTCTTGAATTTTAATGTTGAAGGAGTCCTTGAACCAGTGTGCTCACATCCATTCTTAGAACCCTTCACATGGCAGCCAGAGTGAATTTAAAAACACACATCTGAGTAGGTCACATCCTTCCTCAAACTCCTCTAGAATAGTCCCATAATCTCTAGGATAAAGACAGACCCACTCGCCTCTCCACATTCTTCTCACCTGCTCCCTCTCTGGACTCCAGCCGCACTGGCTTTCTCTTCCAGTTCCTTCTGCCTCCAAGCTCCTTTGCAATGCCATATGCTCTCTCCTCTGCCCAGAACCCTCCTCTCTCTGCCTGATTCCTCTTCATGCCACAGCAGCCTGTTTTTTGTCCTTGAAGCACAAGATATAGCTCCTTCATAGCATTTTTAATGTGAGTATTTGTTTCGTGTTTGTATCTGATTTAATCTCCATTGGGCTCTATGTTTCGTCTCTAAAATGATGCCTGGCACGTGTTAGGAGTCCATAAAAGTTTGATGAATGAAAATGCATGTCAGCATAGTCTTGCTGAAATTATGGACAAGTCTAAACATATACATGGAAGAATGACTAGAAAGAAACATAGCAAAATGCCAATTGTGGTAGCATGTCTTTCTTTCTTTAATTTTATTCTATTTTTGGTTACCATGCATGGGCTTTTCTCTAGTTTTGGAGAGCAGGGGCTATTCTGTAGTTGCGGTGCATGGGCTTCTCATTGCAGTGGCTTCTCTTGGCTGAGCACAGGCTCTAGGCACATTGTCTTCAGTAGCTATAGCGCGTGGGCTCAAAGGTTGTGGTGCACGGGCTCAGTTGTTCTGTGGCATGTGGAATCTTCCCAGACCAGGGATCGAACAAGTGTCCCCTGCATTGCAAGGTGGATTCCTATCCACCGTATCACCAGGTAAGTCCGGGATGTCCTGTTTTGTTTTGTTTTTTGACCGAGCCTCATGACTTGTGGGATCTCAGTTTCCCAACCAGGGATTGAACCTGGACCATGGCAGCAAAAGCCCAGAATCCCAACCAGGAGGCCACCAGGGAACTCCCCATGATGGGATAGTCTGTAAATATTTTCTCTTGTCTTTTCTTTATACTTTACATTTCTAAACAAATGTGCACAGCTCTCATCAAGCAGTAACCAGCTTGAAAGCATAACCAGGCAACTAAAGCTTGGGCTCTTTCTAGGCTTCCTGCCCACGTTTGGACCTGCCTGGATTAACCTGTATGGCTCACCCAGGAACCACAGTCTGATGGATGACTACCAGGAACTGAATGAAGGCTTCGGAGAAGGCGTGTCATACCGGGGCAGGATCTTGGTGGAGATTGCTGTGGAGATCCTCTCGGGAGGGGCACAGGAGTCTAAATTCTCCAAGGCGCTCAAGGAGTTCAAGTTGTCTCCGAAGGACAAAGATGGCAAATCTTCCAAAGGCGCAAGTAAAGACAAGGGCGACAAAACTGATGATGGCAAACCCCAGCAGGCTTCAGACAAAACCAACTCAACAGAGGTCGAGGTGGAGCCTTTCGACGTGCCCCCAGAGGTAGGTCTGAGCACGCTTCCGCTGAGACTGTGCCCTGAGCCCAGCGCAGAGACAGCATCTGCCATGGGTCCCCAGAGACCCACAGAGGTGTTGCGCCCCCTGCAAAATGTGTGTTGACTCAGCCCTATATTTCGGGGCTGATCCTCTGCCTTTTCCTGCTCACAACATAGCCATCTGCTCATGTTGCATTCTGTCTGCATCCCCCACCAAACACAGATTCCCATGGACACCAAAGTAAAATAAAATTAAAGCACTCTGGAGGAGCTGTTGGGAGTGGGTGGCCGGGTGATGGACTGAAAATCTGTGTGGGGCCTAATTGTGTTTAGCTTTGTTAGCTCAGCATGCATTCTGGATGAGATAATGTGGGATGAGGGATGAAGAGGAGGAAGAGTGGGTGACAAGCAGGGACACAAGGAACCGAGACACCTGTTCCCCGGCCCCACGCATGTGGGGAAGTCACCACTGGAGGGAATGGTTATCATTGCTTGTGACTCAGCAAACAGCAGAGTAGCGTCTTCTGGCCCAGTTCTGTGTTAGGGGTGAGAGGTTTAGGACCCCAAGAGGAACATAAACCGTGACTAAGCTCTCAGTCTTTAAGTTCAGTAATAGTGCTTTGTGACTGCAAATGAAGGCATTTTATATTTTGGTGGGTAGATTATAGCTTGATTCTGCCTCTGGGAGGGTGTTTCTCAGGTCAGCCAGACTCTAATTTCAGATGGGGAAGGGATGGGGTGCCTGGTCTCCCAGAGCTGTCCATTCCGGGTAGAGACTAGAACACACAGAAGGATTTTTAGTATGTGGGTCAACTTAGCCTTGGAAGAGCCACTTAATTTTACTGCTGGGATTTAATAAATCTGGCTTCTGCCAGAGTGGATGATCCAAAAGAGAGCAAGGCAGAGACTGCAATGTCTTTTTTGCCCAAATCCATGGAAATCACACAGATATTTATGCCACATTCTAACTGTTAGAAATGAGCCACATGTCCAGCCCACATTGAAATAGGGTTGGGGAATGAATGAGGCTTCACCTTTTAAGGGGAGGCTTTTCCAAGAATTTGTGGACATAACTTAAAACTACCACACTACAGCTTCTGCCTTCCCCAGAGCCTCAGTAGCTCAGAGCTTGCCCTTACTAACATGATAATATCTATTTTTTTGTAGCATCTTCTTGTTCAGCTCTCCAGGTTCCCGCAGCTCTAATTTCCCTTGCTGCAGCCTTGCTCTCATTGTGAATCTGGACAAATGAGGTCCTATAATGCTGGCTTTTTAAACTCATTGTCATCATCACCATCAGAGCTTATCTCCCTTCTGTCAAACCTTGTGTTCATCTTTATTATTTTTCAAATTTATTTTTATTTTTTCTTGGTATATAACTGCTTTACAGTGTGTTAGTTTCTGCTGTACAACATTATGAATCAGCTGTAAGGATACATATATCTCCTCCCTCTCGAGCCTCCCTCCCATTCTTGCCCATCCCACCCCTCTAGGTCATCACAGAGCGCAGAGCTGAGCCCCCTGTGCTCTACAACTGCTTCCTGCTTGCTAGCTATTCTGCACATGGTAGTATATATATGTGTCAGTGCTACTCTCTCACTTTGTCTCATCCTCCTCTTCTCCCATGTCCAGAAGTCCATTCTCTATATCCGCATCTCTATTCCTGCCCTGTGTTCCTTTTTAAATCCTCAGCATTGGTAGGAATAAAAATAGAGTCTGACTGCATGAAATTTATGGTAAAGAAGGGGAGATAAGACCTACAAAATAAATGTATAGGAAGTAGAATGTGATAAAGTGCCTTAAGCAGGTAAAGATAAAGTCTTTATAAAGATAAAGATATTATCTCCTGGGGTGAGTGCAGTGTAAGGATTAAAATATTGGGCTCCCAAATAAGAGAGTTGGGTTTAAGATGTGGCAGTATTGTGCAATGGTTACTGTCTGGTCTCTGGACAAGTATCTGTTTGAGTCTTTGGGCAAGTGATTTAAGCTCCTAGGTTTATTTCCAATAATAACCTCTACTTCATAGGCTTATAATGATGATTTAATGAATTAATACAACAAAGTGCTTATTAGAAAAGAGCCTGACACATAGTAAGTGCTCAATTACTATTAATCATGTTTAGTAACTATGAACAGATATCTTACTCTTTCATGAAACTACAGCTTCTCACCTTTAAATGGATAGAATAGAAAGATCCCTCTCATAGGATAGTTACAAGAATTACATGAGATAATACAGGTAAAATTCTTTTTTTAAAACTTGTTTATTTAAAGTGAAAACAATTATTGAGGTATAGTTGATTTACAATACCATGTTATTTTCAGTTGTATAGCATAGTGATCCAGAAATTTTGAATGAAAGATAATTGCTTTACAATGTTATGTTGGTCTCTTCCATACATCAACATGAATCAGCCACAGGTATACATGTGTCCCCGTCCTCTTGAACCTTCTCCCACCTCCCACTCCATCCCACCCCTCTAGGTTGTCGAGAGCACCAGTTGAGCTCCCCATGTCCCGCTGGCTATCTATTTTACATATGGGAGTATAAAATATGCTACTCTCTCCATATCTGACACACAATAAGAGTTCTGTAAACACTACCATCATCGTTTTTCTAGCTCTCTCCATATCTGCTACTCTCTCCATATCTGACACACAATAAGAGTTCTGTAAACACTACCATCATCATTTTTCTAGCTCAGGGCATCAGGGGAGGCTTCCAGAAGAAGAGGCTTCTTCTGGATTGGACTTTGAAGGGTGGATGGGATTAAGACATGAATTATAACCTGTTGAAATACTTATGGTGACTTCACTTATGGCATTGGCGTGTGTAGGCTTTATCCTAGGTACTGCACATGGGTGATCTCATTCCTTCCCCATGTAGGTCCTGCTATGATGCTCATTTCACAGACAAGGAACATGATACCTGGATAGCAGACACGGCTTGCCCAGTCAACGGCTAGGAAGCAGCAGAGTTGGGATTTAAAGAGGGGATCACCTGGCCTTGGAACCTGCAGTCCCTCTTCCAGGCTCCGTGGCCTCCATTCCCTTTGGGTCTCTGAGTGATTTTTAACCTCCTCCCAGAGAGTAAACTTGGCCTCAGGAAGGCGTGATAAGGGGCTGGCTTACAGCCAAGGGACACAGTGGTGGCAGGCAGGAGCGGCACGTGCTGTGACTAAGAGTCAGCATCTGGCCCCACCCTGTCCCACACTTTCTGGTCAATAGAAACATTTCCTGCTGATGCCAGCAGCACAGGGGGCTTGTGTGTGAAGAAAGAGTCTCAAAAAGAGAGAAGGGGACTTCCCTGGTAGTCCAGTGCTTAAGACTCTGTGCTCCCAATGCAGGACGCATGGCTTCGATCCCTGATTGGGGGGACCAAGATCCCTCGTGGCCAGAAAAAAAGAGAGAGAGAGAGAAAGAGACAGAGTTAAGAGCTCTTGATTGAATGGGGCTCTTAGCCTCTGAAACTACAGCTGCTGTATTTCCTTCAATGAACCTTACTGCTGTTTCCGTTGGGCTCAATAAATCCAAGAGTAAAGCCGGAAAGCACAGCATGAAAGCTCCAGCTCATTCAGCCTCCTCACTCAGAAATGTAATGTGTCACCTGGTTTCTGGAACCATCACTCTCTTAACAAGATACATATACCAAGCTTACCTTTAAAATGAAAGGAGATTTGATTGTAAGGTTGAGACTACATCATTGCGAATGGCTGAACTGGGATTTGCAGTGCGTAGGTCCTGGTTCCTGCCAGTCTGATTAGAGTGGAAGTGATGTACCCTATCAGGCTGACACCAAGACTCAGGTTTCTATAAATCACCCTGGACCAGGTTGGCCTCACTGATTCAGTTTCCTCCTACTATAAAAAGATCCAGGGCCGTCTAATGTATTTTTTTTTTTTTCTTTCTATAGATTGTACCAGAAAAACATGAGGAATTTTTACTCTTTGGAGCATTTTTCGAAGCTACCATGATAGACCGGAGGATCGGAGATAAACCCATTAGCTTTGAAGTTTCTATTGGTAAGTGCAGACAAGCACAGTGTCTGGCACATGGCGTGAACTTTATACCTCTTTCTTGAATGAATCAATGCCTTACATGCAGATGGTAGCATTCTGTTGGAGGTTTGCACCTCAGGAAGAAATGAATAACTCCTTGTCCACTCTAGACTCAATATGTAAGGGATAGATTTGTTTTTGTAGTTTTAATTAAAAATATATATATAAATTAAAAATAATAAAAAATTTTTAAATGCATACCTATGGCTGATTCTTGTTGACGTATGGCAGAAATTAACCCAATATTGTAAAGCAATTATCTTCCAATTAAAAAAAGTTAAAATAAAAAGATTGAGAGTATAGTTTGCATTCAGACAGACTTGGACTACTAATCCTGGTTCCCTGACCCTAGGATCACTTAATTTCTCTTGGTCTTGGTTTCTTCATCTATAAAATGGGAATAGTGATAATTCCTTACGAAGCTATGGCAAGAGTTTAATGAATTAATGCACATGGCATGCTGTGCGTATAATAGATGCTGTTGTTGTAACTTCCAGCAGTCTTCCTGGACTGATGTGCACCTGGGAAAACCACTCCAAGAAAGAGCATTCCATCAGAGAAGGTCTTGATTTACATTTGGGAAGTTTTGGAGCAGAAAAAAATGGAGAAGGAATCCAGTTAATCTGTAACTTAAGTCATTAAAAAAAAAAAAAAAAAAAAGACCTTAAGATGGAAGCTGATGATGGCTTCGTATCTTTGCTAATCTTATTTCTTTGATCTGACCATCATCCTGCCTTCATACTGAGAGCTTATTACTCTGCCCTGGGAAGACATAAGCTTGGATCCTTTCTGCCAAGCAGCCTGATTCTACTTATTGACATCTGGCCCTTCTCCCCTTGCTACTGGCTCTACAGGTAATTTTGGGAACCTGATTGATGGAGGGTTGCATCACAGGAGTAGGAAGAAGTCAGCGGACTCAGCTGAAGAAGACACTCTGCCACTGCTGCACGAAGGAGAAGTGGACGCAGCCCATGATGCCGCCATTCCCCTGGTCTCCACCACTCACCCAGAGAAGCCACTAGTGACAGAAGGGAACAGGTAGGAGACGCAGCTTCCCTGATGGCTCAGGAAGTAAATGCAATGCAGGAGATGTAGGTTTGATCCCTGGGTTGGGAAGATCCCCTGCAGAAGGGAATGGCAACCCACTCCAATATTCTTGCCTAGAGAATTTCATGGACAGAGGAGCTTGCTGGGTTACAGTCCAGGGGGTCGCAGAGAGTTGGACACGACTGAAGTGACTGAGCACACACGCACAGGAGCCCCAGGAGGCGAGAGTAGCCAGGATTTCTGACTGTGGAAATGTGACCCATTTCCATGACCGTTTGATTCAGTTCTTCCCTAAAACTAGAAATATTCTGTATCTTAGTTATGGGTGCAAGGTACAGGCTAGACTGACAGGATAACTGCCACTCTCCTGAATTCTCGTGTTGACAACTCTCCAAATGACACATCCAGTTAATTCATTCAAGGACAGAGTGATGACGATGGTTCTTATGACCATATCTGAAGCTCCCTTTATCCTATAACTTTGAAGCATAACAATATAGGAAGGTCAGAAGTTAAATTTCCACCCAAAATCCTATCAACAGTTTTTATAGTCATTTGAACACAATGTAAATTCAACTTGGTGGAATTATTAATTACATCATTTCTTATCTTATTTTGGGCGCAAACTGAAGAACTCAGAAATGATTCTTAGCCATGAAAAAAGACCATTTCAGAAAACAACTGGGGCTCCTACATGCACCCTTACCGATCTTTAACCCACATGACATTTCAACATGCAAAGAGAAGTGAAATTATAGAACTTTGTCTTAAGACAGTGATGTCAACCAAGTGGCTTATGAGAAAGGAAAGCCGCATGCAGTGAGAGTCTTCTGTGTTCTGAGCTTTGTGCTAGGAGTAAAAAAAATATGATCTCACGGGATTGTCGTAAGAGAAGATTGCTCATTACATGTCAAGGGATTGAAATCACATTGCTAGTTCTCATTAGTCTACTCTTCTCAATCTAGACAGTGTCTCTGGGCGTGAACCCATGGCTTAGTGACCACTGTTAGAATCACAAGAACTCTCACATCTATTTTCCCAGATGGCCTTCCTGAGCAGCAGATCCAAACACCTCTACTTGGGGGTCCCCAAGCTAGTCATCAGACTCATTGTCTTCACAGGCAACTTTTCCCCTTTTCCTGTCTTTCCCATCTCAGAGACTGGTCCTGCCACTCACTGCATTCTCAGCCACAAATTGGAAATCTGTCAATTGTTCTCTTTTCCCTTCCTACACACATCCAGTCAGTGATGAAGTCTGGTTAATTCTAGTTCTCAAGTGTGTTCCCTACTGCCATTTCTTTAATTTAGTCAATTGGTATCTTTGGCGAAGTTATTTTAAACACCTCTTACTTGGCTTGGACCTGCATCAAGGAAATCACCGAACTATCCATCTGAACTCCCCACTCCCCAGTTTGACATTATCCATTGGCTGCTTGTGGTTTTTAAAAAATAAATAAATAATTAATTTTTGGCATTGCTGGGTCTTTTGTTGCTGTACACAGGCTTTCTCTAGTTGCAACAAGCAGGCGTTGCTCTCTAGTTGAGGTTCGAGGGCTTCTGGTTGCAGTGGCTTCTCTTGTTGCGGAGTATAGGCTCTAGGGCGTGTGGGCTTCATTAGTTGTGACTCGAAGCTTCTAGAGTGTGGACTCAGTAGTTGTCGCACGTGGGCTGGGTTGCCTGGTGGCATGTGAAATCTTCCCAGACCAGGCATCAAACCTGTGCCCCCTTCATTGGCAGGCAGATTCCTAACCATTGGACCACCAGGGAAGTCCTGCCTATGCCTTTCAGGCTTAATCTCAGGGGCCATATTTTGTTGATTTGATCCCCATCCACTTCTTTACAATAAACTCCAGCCATTCCCCAAATTCCACCAGTTCTCCAGTGCCATTCCCCAGACGAATCCTGCTGTTTGCTCCATGTGGACCTTGGAACACGCTCTTGCCTCTGCCAGGCAATAAGCATCATCCTCAGAGTGGCTAGCTCCCATTACCTTTCAAGAGTAAATTCAAGTTCCCTTCCCTGAATCCCAAGGCTGATTTGGACTTCTCCACTGAGCTCCATCAAACACTGTTCACGCTGCATTCACCTGTTTTTATTCGTCTGTCTCTCTATCAGATGGTGAGCAGTCAGAGGGCAAAGGACTGTGTCTTGCTCACCTTTGTATCTGCTCATCTCTGCACCGGGCATGTAGTAGATACTCGTACCTGTTTTTGAATGAGCTAAGGAAGTGCTATAACCGAGTTGGGTACCAGATACCATGGGGGAAGAGAGTGGGAGGGGGAGGAGGTGAAGAGTTGGCAAAGGTCACAAAAGGGTGACACCCTAAAGAGCGAGGATGAGTTTAAGGATGGAAAGCGATTGTCTGGGACAAAGTAGGAAGGAGTAAGTGAAAATAACCCTGGATGCATGTCCTCTCATTTCTGGGCATGGCTGCACATTTTCTAAATCCTGTCTCTCCCATGGACCACCTTCTTTGGGGTCTTTTTGGCCCCCTGGCAGCCATGCTTGATGGCCCATCCTCCCTTACATGCACCAAAAAGGACCCCAAACTTCCCCATCCTTTAATGGTTTTTCTGTCCAGTGTCAAACCTGAGGACATCACTGAGCAGGATCTGCAGCTCTGGGAGGCTTTTCTGAGGCTCTCAGTGGTACTCTGCATCCTTCTCTGGGACCAGGCAGTGAAAACATCCCCACCTTGTTAGACTAGCCCATTGCTGATAGTGATGGTAATATCAGGAGATGTAGTATGGGAAGGGTTTAAAGGAGATGAGAGTGCTACAGAATCCTTCAGCGGGCCACACATCAGTACTAACTGGCTCACTCAAAGAGACCAAATTAAGTCATGCTGATGTTTGGGGGTTTTCTGTATATTCCTGTCACTATATTGAAGCTCTGTCCACATAGTGGTAAGCCAAGAATGGCAGCATCTGAATTAGAAGGTTTTATAATAGAATATACCCCAACACACTTGGGCATGCCCATACACACATATGCCTATGCACTCACAGTGTCCACACCCATGAGCACACATACACACATGTACAAACACACACATACAACTTATTTGTCTGTTGCCTCCATTGAAATACCACCTTATAAGGAGTGGTTTAGCCTGACTCTTGAAACATCACCTTGGATTTGCTCTGGGCTTTCCAGTTTTCTAAAGCATGTGCATTTACATATAATTTACTTATGGGGCTGGAGTGCAAGAATGAGACTGGAGCACAAGCCCAGAGTCAGATTACCATTTGATTCTCAGGGTTCCAGGCCTACCCTTGCCCCGAGTCACAAGGCTGATGGCACATCAGTGCAGCCATTCAAACTGTTAGACGTCTCTTCCTGCTGGCAACGTGGTACCCTCCCATCTGCTGCTCTCCATCTGCATGGTCATTTGCCTGAGAAAAATACTGCATCCTGAGCCCTGTAGATCCAGTAAGATCTGGAGGACCTGGGAGCCAAAGACACAGAGGCTTTGAACACCGTTAGCACAGAATCATCCAGAGCAAAGAAACCTTGGGACAGAGCACAACATCGAGTAGGAATTTATTTAGTTGCAGGATTCTCAGTGCCATAATCTGTTTTTAATTTTTATTTGAGTATAATTACTTTGCCTGGAGACTCCCATGGACAGAGAAGCCTGGTGGGCTACAGTCCAAGGGTCACAGAGAGTTGGACATGAGAAGGCAATGGCACCCCACTCCAGTACTCTTGCCTGGAAAATCCCATGGACGGAGGAGCCTGGTGGGCTGCAGTCCATGGGATTGCTAAGAGTTGGACACGACTGAGCAACTTCACTTTCACTTTTCACTTTCATGCATTGGAGGAGGAAATGGCAACCCACTCCAGTGTCCTTGCCTGGAGAATCCCAGGGACGGCGGGGCCTCGTGGGCTGCCATCTATGGAGTCGCACAGAGTTGGACACAACTGAAGCGACTTAGCAGAAGCGACTTCACACACACGTAGTTGCTTTACAATGTTGGGTTAGTTTCTTCCATGTAGAAAAGTAAATTAGTTATACGTATACATATATCTTCTCCTTTTAAGATTTCCTCCCACTCTGCTCAATGTGATGTGGCAGGCTGGATGAGACAGGGGTTGGGGGGAGAATGGATCCATGTATATGTGTGACTGAGTCCCTTCACTGTTCACCTGAAACCATCACAACTTTGTTAATTGCTTTGTGCTAAGTTATTTCAGTTGTGTCCAACTCCTTGCAGCTCTGTGGACTGTGGCCTCCAGGCTCCTCTGTCCGTGCAACTCTCCGGGCAAGAATACTGGAGTGGGTTGCCATGCCCTCCCCCAGGGGTCTTCCCGACCCAGGGATCGAACCCTTGTCTCTTACGTCTCCTGCATTGGCAGGCGGGTTCTCTACCACTAGTGCCGCCAATACAAAATAAAAAGTTCAAAAGGAAAAATAAAGATTTCTTTCCTACTTGTGTCATCACAGAGCACTGAGTAGAGTTCCCTGTGCTATTCGGTAAGTTGTGATCAATTACCTATTTTGTACAAAATAGTGTATATATGTCGGTCCCAGTCTCCCGGTTCATCCCACCCCTGCTTCCCTCATCAGTATCCAGGAGTTTGTTCTCTACGTTTGTGTCTATTTCTGCTTTGCAAATACGTTCATCTCTCTCAATTCTAGACTCCACATATGAGCCCTATTATACGACATTTGTTTTTCTCAGTGCCATCATTTTTAACAAGATAAAGGAAAGAGCAGTTTCTGACCTTCCTTATTTGTTAAGTTTTATTTTGTTCCCGTGCTGTAATCATAACCTCAGTTTCTGCCAAGGACTTATTTGGCTTCTCTTCTGAATGGTTGCCTGCTGGTTTGTTTTCTGCAGAACAGACCACAGAGCATCTTTGCTAACTTTATGGCCTCTAGAAGAGACTTAGGTTGGAGAGCTAAAAAGAACAACCATGCGTTCTTTCAGGCTGAAGTCCTCTGTAGCTTTTGGAATGGAAACAAAGCTCTCTCTTTCACTTTCCCCCCACCCCAACCTCTAGAAGCTCATGACTCCTAACACTGTCCACATTTATTAGGGCCCCTGTCCAAGCAATGCCCATGACAAGAAATGTGCTCTTGCCTGCATTACATGTTTCTCTTCACACCCAGATGTTTGTGGGAAAATTTCAGGGGGCTGGGGGCAGAGCTAGGTAAGAATATAGCTGTCATTAGGCAGGGAACTTCAACCTTAGGCTACATCTCTCCCATCTTACCTGCTTCCACATCCACATTCTTGGGAACTGAATTCTCCCAGTTAGTCCCTTCTTTTCTGTCTTCAGTCTCATCCTCTGAACTATCTTTTTCTCACCATCATTTAAGCATATCCAACCATCACCATCAACCATTCTCTTTGGCTCCATGTCTCCCCTTCCAGCTACTTTGCTATCTCTCCGGTCCTTTCTTAGTCAAGTGGGTCACCGATCAATATATTATTGGCACTAATGCCCAGCAACAACCAACATTGGATGGATGGATGGATGGATGGCAGCCATGGAATGTTAGAGTTGAGTTTGAAGCACATGACTTCATCCTCATTAATATTATTTTACCTTCTTACAATTCTCTAGTGATTTCAGTTTATAAAATACATTCACCTCTGTTATCTCAGTTGATCCTTACATAGTCAGTTCTTAGCATATAGATTTAAAGGGAAAGGAAAATGTTAGTTTTTCTCCCTTCTCTCAATTAGAAAGAGAATTTTTCCTTGAAGAGGGCTTGCCAATTGAACCCTGCCTTCTGGTGCTCATTCTAAGCTTTGCCCTGGGTCAGAGTGGTAGCCATTACTACCTCTTCATTGTAGCCATATGGCTGTTCATTGCTTAGTGTTCATAGGTCCCCAGATAGAGGCTAAGGGTGGCATTACTAATGTGACTATTTTATCACCATCCTTTCCCCAGTCCACCCAGGATGTATGAAACATGAACATGTGACCGGAATTGCCTGAAAAACACTGATTGCCAACTAACTTCCAGACCTAATGTGTTTTCCCAGGAATTACAACTATTTGCCATTTGAGGCCAAGAAGCCCTGTGTCTACTTTGTCAGTTCTTGGGGAGACCAGACGTTTAGGCTGCATTGGTCCAACATGCTGGAGAAGATGGCAGACCTCCTGGTAGGTGACTCTGATGGGTGATGGATTCAAATATTGGGAAGCTGGAGGCAAAGGGGATCTTTTCCCACTCAGAAGAGGGTCTTGGCCTCAGTTCAAATACCAAAGAATTGAGGCCTCTGCATTTGGATGACGCATGGCTCCTGCCATGTGAACCCAGGGAAATGAGAATACATTTTGCAAAATTCCTCACCTTTAAATCAAGCTCTCCAAATTCAAATCCCTGCTCTGCTTCTACCTGTTATAGCACCTAGTATGATCCATGCTAAGTCATTTCAGTCGTGTTCGACTCTTTGTGACCCTGTGGACTGAAACCCACCAGGCGCCTCTGTCCATGGGATTCTCCAGGCAAGAATACTGGAGTGGGTTGCCATGCCTTCCTCCAGGGGATCTTCCCAACCCAGGGATAGAACTCGCCTCTCTTAAGTCTCCTGCATTGTCAGGTGGGCTCTTTACCGTGAGTACCACCTGGAAGGCCCATAGAACCTAAGGATAGACCATTTTCCTCATCTCCAAAGGTCAGGGGATGGACAGCATTCTCACAAAGTTGACAGATCTTAACTTCAACTAGTATAAAATCCTAAGTCTACCAATGCATGAAAGTGAAAAGTGAAAGGGAAGTCGCTCAGTCGTGTCCGACTCTTACTGATCTCATGAACTGCAGCCTACCAGGCTCCTCTGTCCATGGGATTCTCCAGGCAAGAATATTGGAGTGGGTTGCCATTGCCTTCTCCGAACAGTAGATAATTCCCTCCAAAGTCAAGCCCTGCTACCTCTCTGGTCCTGTCTCTCACAGGCTCCTCTTCCTTACTTTATTCCAAGCACAGTGGTCTCCTTTCAAGTGTCTCAAAGAAACCAAGCTAGCCACCTCCATGCTCTTCCCTCTGCCTGGGCTGCTTTTCCTCATCTTGTTTCTCCAAGGAAGCCCAGTCAGCCTCCATAGCTCAGGTTCGAGCACTTCCTCAGAGAAGCTTTTTGATGTTTCCTCTTACCCTCTCCTATCATATCTTGTTCTTTTCCTTCAGAATTCTTTGAGGAATTGAATGTGTGAAAGTATTCAAAACAGTGTGCATGCGTGCTCAGTTGCTAAGTTGTGTCCAGCTCTTTGTGACCCCATGGTAGCCCACCAGACCCCTCTGTCCGTGGGATTCTCCAGGCAAGAATACTGAAATGGGTTGCCATTTCCTCCTCCAGATATCTTCCTGGCCCAGGGATTGAACTCCTGTCTCCTACATTGGCAGGCAGATTCTTTACCACTGAGCCACCTGGGAAGCCCATTTAAAATAGTACCTACGTGCAATAAATGTACGCTGTCCCACCCAAGCCCCCGGGGGTAAAGAAAACCAGGGAACATGCTGCTTTGGCATCTTGCACCTTCCCTTTGTGATTCCTCTCACATATCCCTTTCCAGCTCACATAACTCACGGACAGTGTCATCTCTTGCCTCTTTCCTTTTCAAAACAAAATATGAGCTGAATATAATTTCTGTGAATGTTAGAATCAGTGTCTCCATGACAGTTTCATTCCCATCTCTCATCCCTCCACCTCCGTGGTTTGTTTTCAGGAAGAAGGTATAGAGGAAGTAAAAGAACTGATTAAGATTTCAGAGGAAGCCCCAGAAGAGAAGATGAAGATGGTGCTCAGTGACTTTATCAGTCAAAGCAGGTACTGGAGGGACAGCTGGCATCTGGGGAGCTGAGCTGTATAGAATCAGCTTTTACTTACCTTAGAAAATAGTCAATTTCACATGCAGTCAAATGAACATTGAGTAGTGTTACATCCATCTTCTTTTGTTCAGTAATTTAGCTGCTGTGGGCTCACTATTGCTTTCTGATACTTTACTAAAACATAAAGCAAAGGAAAAAAAAAAGGAAAAGGGAAGAAAAGAAAGACTTACTGCAGAGATTCTTTTTGAAACAAGAAAATTGCTAGCAGTGTTAGTGTCTGGCATGCTTCTTTGCATTTGGTAGGTACTCAGCAACTATTTCGGAGAAGGCAACAGCACCCCACTCCAGTACTCTTGCCTGGAAAATCCCACGGACGGAGGAGTTTGGAAGGCTGCAGTCCATGGGGTCGCTGAGGGTCGGACATGACTGAGCGACTTCACTTTCACTTTTCACTTTCGTGCATTGGAGAAGGAAATGGCAACCCACTCCAGTGTTCTTGCCTGGAGAATCCCAGGGACAGGGGAGCCTGGTGGGCTGCCGTCTGGGGTCCCACAGAGTCGGACACGACTGAAGCGACTTAGCAGCAGCAGTAGCAGCAGCAGCAGCAACTATTTGGGCTTCCCAGGTGGCACTAGTAAGAAAGAATCCACCTGCCAATGCAGGAGACTTAAGAGATGTGGATTCATAACCTGGCTCAGGAAGGTTCCTTAGAGGAGGGCATGGCAACTCACTTCAGTATGCTTGCCTGGAAAATCCCATGGACAGAGGGGCCTGGTGGGCTAGTCCGGAGAGTTGGACACGACTGAAGCAATTTTAGCACACATGCAACAACTATTTGGCAATTGGCTGCTGGTGGTGGGGATTTAGTTGTTAAGTTGTACTTGAATTTTGTGACCCTATAGACGGCAGCCCATCAGGCTCCTCTGTCCATGGGATTTCTCAGGCAAGAATCCTGGAGTGGGTTGCCATTTCCTTCTCCAGGGGATCTTCCTGACCCAGAGATTGAACCTGCATCTCCTGCACTACAGATGGATTCTTTACTGCTGACCAACCAGGGATTCCCAGTTAGATGGATAAATTGTATCAAATGCTACTTAACAGAAGTTTTTGTACACTACATTAATAAGCACCAATTAATGACTCTTACTCCAGGAGGTAGACAATATAATAAAAAAATGAGTAGGGTATGTCAGTTACCAATTGCAGAGTAACAAATAACCCTCAAATTTAAGTGACTAAAACATATTTATTATTTCACAGTTTCTTGGGTCAAGAATGTAGATGTGGCTTAGTTGGGTCCTCTGCTCAGAACCTATCCCAGGCTGCACTCAAGGCATTGTCTAAGTCTAGAGTTACCTTGGGGCTCATCTGGGAAGGACTCACTTCCCAGATCACTCACATGGTCATTTGCAGAATTCAGTTCTTTATAAACTGTTGGATTGAGGAGGATTGAGAACTGCAGCTCCCTGCCAGCTGTTGTTTGGAGGTCATCCTCACTTCCTTGCCATATGGGCCTCTCCACGCCACCTCTCACAACGTGGCAACTGACTTCATCAGAGTGTGTGAGACAGAAGAGTCAGAGAGGACATGCCAGTAAGCTGGACATCATGGTCTTTTATTATCTAATCTTGGACGTGACAGCCCATCAGTCTTGATGGGTTCTGTCAGAAACCAATCCCTGGGACTAATGTATATTCAAAGGGGAGGAATCATATGATGGCAAGAACAGCAGGAGGCGGGGATCGTGGGGGCCATCTTAGAGGCTGCCTCCCTTAAAGGAAACACCTTGGATTAACTCTTGAAATGAATCAGTCAATACTCGAGCAAACAGTGAGAATTTGTCATGATAGAATGAATGGAAAAGGAGTGGCATTTCATTTGATGGAAAGAAAAAAACAAATAGACAGCAGATAGCTAAATTCCTGTGTTCTGCTTTGCAAGTTTTGTCTTGCAAGTTTTGTCTTTTCTAATCTCTCAACTACCCGAGTATTTTTACTTTTTTTAAAAAAAGGAAGAAAGCGGAGAGATAAATATGTGTTTTTTCTATCTTGATTTCTCTTCTGTTTTTCACAGAAGCAATATGAATCAGTGCTACTCCTGCTGTGAGTTAAGTGCCACCTGCAATTCCCTTGAAGTATCTTTTAAAAGCTTCATGATCATTTTTAGAAATTGTGGGCAAATTAATAGCTGGAAAATTTTTCTTTACTAGGAGGTTGCTTGATGTGATAATCATTCCTTTCTTTTCTGCAAGTTTTAAACCAACTGAAAAATATACATGAGGGTCAGACAGGGATCAGACATTTGTTTTCTATTTGGTAAATAGGGATTTAAGAAAGCAGTTTGGACCTGAGGTCGAGGACACTTTGTGGTTCCCCCAACCTGTTGGCAGTTGAGCAACTTGACTTTGGGGCTTCCCCCTAGAAGGACCAGACCACCTGCCATGTGGAAGTGAGGAGCCTGCCCACAGCCCACAGTTGGCGGGTCTAAAAGATGAAGAATGATCAGAGTCAGGAGCCAAAGTCATCTATCTACCCCCATTCTGAGGGGGAAATAAGCTATTTCTCCCCCTGTGCGGAAGGGAGAGAGATTAGAAGCGTTCATCATGTTTCTTAGAGCTGATCCATCCTGGGAGTGGAACAGATTCCTTCTGCCTCTAGGAAAGAAAGGTAGACATGTGACAAGACGCCTTCCTCAAAATAGAATCCTTTTATTCTTCTTAAAAACTAAGAGAAAATGCAATGACTAGTAGGCCCAAAGAGAATCTCTGGCGAAGCTTCAACTGCCACCAGGCAGAGCTTCTGTGTGGGACCCCGAGCTGGGAGGTTTGGCATCTTACCCCCGTTTTGTTCCTTTGTAACTGATTCTTTTCATCACAAAAGTACTACAGGCTCATCTCACAACGACAACAAAACGCAGGATGGGTAGGGTAAAAATGTTCTCAGTTCTCTCTTCAATCCCACTCAGAGAGCAGAGTTTGATTGGTCTTTCTGGGTTTTTTCCTGTGCATTTGCAAACATACACATTCATAAGAATGCTCTATTTCTTTACAAATATTGCACTTTGTTCAGCAGCTTGCTTTTTCACTCAACAATGTATCACCAGCATCTTTCTACAGTGGTAACTAATGGTTGACCCCACTGTTTAGTTATGTGATATGTATCATGTAATATTTAACTAGCCCCTGATATTTTTGTTCTGATTTATTTTGCTACTATAAATGGTGCTACAATAAGCATTACTGTATAAACATCTTTTTTTGCAAGAACTTTCAGTTATTTTTAAAGGATAGAATTCTAGTATAATTTTTGGATCAAATTATATGGACATTTATATATTGATAAGTGCTGTCAAATTACCTCCTAAACATTATAATAATTAACACTCTTCTATCGTAATAGAAGAGAGTGACTTTTCCCTCTCGAATATTTTCAATCTTGAATACTATCCAGTTTTTAATAAGTGAAAATGGCATCAATTTTAATTTGCATTTAAATTATTGCTGATGAAGGCAATATCTTATTTTCCCACGTTTAAAGCCATTTCTAGTTCATCGCACTCATAACCTTTTTCTACTGAGCACATTTTAAACTTCATCTCTCAAAGTGTTACTGTTCAGTCCTTTGTATATTTTAAAAAATATAAGAAAAACAATTTTCAAACCTAGTGAAAATTCATTTCTAAAATTCCAGAGATTTGCAAGTATACTTTCTACAATGCAGTGGGAAAGCTGATGAAGCCACGGAGCCAAGGTTTTTTTTACTAGGATTAAGCAATGATGCACTAACGTTTCTTTTCTTTATTTAAAAGAGTTAGTTATTTATTTGGCTGTGCTGGGTCTTAGTTGTGGCATATGGGATCTAGTTCCCTGACCAAGGATCAAACTTGGGTGCCCTACATTGGGAGTTTGGAGTCTTAACCACTGGACCACCAGGGAAGTCCCTGTACTGTTTCTGAGAGACAAATGAGAATGGGAATTGATGTCCAGGTCCCATAATGATTTGGGGAATGCTTGTTTTTCCACTTTCTTTTGGTATATGCCTAATGTGATGGCTAAAACTCAGCAGTGGCCACAGGACTGCAAAAGGTCAGTTTTCATTCCAATCCCAAAGGCGATGCCAAAGAATGCTCAAACTACCACACAATTGCACTCATCTCACAGGCTAATAAAGTAATGCTTAAAATTCTCTAAGCCAGGCTTCAGCAATACATGAACCGTGAACTTCCAGATGTTCAAGCTGGTTTTAGAAAAGGCAGAGGAACCAGAGATCAAATTGCCAACATCCACTGGATCATGGAAAAAGCAAGAAAGTTCCAGAAAAGATGCTCAACATCACTCATTATCAGAGAAATGCAAATCAAGACCACTATGAGGTACCATTTCACACCAGTCAGAATGGCTGCGATCCAAAAGTCTACAAATAATAAATGTTGGAGAGGGTGTGGAGAAAAGGGAGCCCTCTTACACTGTTGGTGGGAATGCAAACTAGTACAGCCACTATGGAGAACAGTGTGGAGATTCCTTAAAAAACTGGAAATAGACCTGCCTTATGATCCAGCAATCCCACTGCTGGGCATAAACACTGAGGAAACCAGAAGGGAAAGAGACACGTGTACCCCAATGTTCATCGCAGCACTGTTTATAATAGCCAGGACATGGAAGCAACCTAGATGTCCATCAGCAGATGAATGGATAAGAAAGCTGTACATATACACAATGGAGTATTACTCAGCCATTAAAAAGAATACATTTGAATCAGTTCTAATGAGATGGATGAAACTGGAGCCTATTATACAGAGTGAAGTAAGCCAGAAGGAAAAACACCAATACAGTATACTAACGCATATATATGGAATTTAGAAAGATGCTAACAATAACCCTGTGTACGAGACAGCAAAAGTGACGCTGATGTATGGAACAGTCTTATGGAATCTGTGGGAGAGGGAGAGGGTGGGAAGATTTGGGAGAATGGCATTGAAACATGTAAAATATCATGTATGAAACGAGATGCCAGTCCAGGTTCAATGCACGATACTGGATGCTTGGGGCTAGTGCACTGGGACAACCCAGAGGGATGGTATGGGGAGGGAGGAGGGTTCAGGATGGGGAGCACATGTATACCTGTGATGGATTCATTTTGATATTTGGCAAAACTAATACAATTATGTAAAGTTTAAAAATAAAATAAAATGAAAAAATATATAAGGACATAGCTCAGTTTTGAAACTAAAATATTTGCTTGACATACCACTTTTTAGGAACCTTTTGGTGTGTGTTAAATTTGTAAAATAAAGGAATTGCAAAATAACTGCATTATTTTGGGTTTGCTCTTATGAACTTGTATCAGTTCAGTTCAGTTCAGTCTCTCAGTCATGTCCGACTCTGTGCGATCCCATGAACCGCAGCACGGCAGGCCTCCCTGTCCATCACCAACTCCCAGAGTCCACCCAAACCCATGTCCATTGAGTCGGTGATGGAATCCAACCATCTCATCCTCTGTCATCCCCTTCTCCTCCTGCCTTCAATCCCTTCCAGCATCAGGGTCTTTGCAAATGAGTCAGCTCTTCTCATCAGATGGCCAAAATATTGGAGTTTCAGCTTCAACATCAGTCCCTCCAATGAACACCCAGGACTGATCTCCTTTACGATGGACTGGTTGGATCTTCTTGCAGTCCGAGGGACTCTCAAGAGTCTTCTCCAACACCACAGTTCAAAAGCATCAATTCTTCAACGCTCAGCCTTCTTTATAGTCCAACTCTCACATCCATACATGACCACTGGAAAAACCATAGCCTTGACTAGACGGACCTTTGTTGGCAAAGTAATGTCTCTGCTTTTTATTATGCTGTCTAGGTTGGTCATAACTTTTCTTCCAAGGAGTAAGCGTCTTTTAATTTCATGGCTGCAGTCACCATCTGCAGTGATTTTGGAGCCCCCAAAAATAAAGTCTGACAGTTTCCACTGTTTCCCCATCTATTTGTCATGAAGTGATGGGACCAGATGCCATGATCTTCGTTTTCCTAATGTTGAGCTTTAAGCCAACTTTTTCACTCTCCTCTTTCACTTTCATCAAGAGGCTTTTTAGTTCCTCTTCACTTTCTGCCATAAGGGTGGTGTCATCTGCATATCTGAGGGTATTGACACTTCTCCCAGCAATCTTGATTCCAGCTTGTGTTTCTTCCAGTCCAGCATTTCTCATGATGTACTCTGCATAGAAGTTAAATAAGCAGGGTGACAATATACAGCTTTGATGTATTCCTTTTCCTATTTGGAACCAGTCTGTTGTTCCACGTCTAGTTCTAACTGTTGCTTCCTGACCTGCATATAGGTTTCTCAAGAGGCAGGTCAGGTGGTCTGGTATTGCCATCTCTTTCAGAATTTTCCACAGTTTCTTGTGATCCACACAGTCAAAGGCTTTGGCATAGTCAATAAAGCAGAAATAGATATTTTTCTGGAACTCTCTCGCTTTTTTGATGATCCAGTGGATGTTGGCAATTTGATCTCTGGTTCCTCTGCCTTTTCTAAAACCAGCTTGAACATCTGGAAGTTCACGGTTCATGTATTGCTGAAGCCTGGCTTAGAGAATTTTAAGCATTACTTTATTAGCCTGTGAGATGAGTGCAATTGTGTGGTAGTTTGAGCATTCTTTGGCATCGCCTTTGGGATTGGAATGAAAACTGACCTTTTGCAGTCCTGTGGCCACTGCTGAGTTTTAGCCATCACATTAGGCATATACCAAAAGAAAGTGGAAAAACAAGCATTCCCCAAATCATTATGGGACCTGGACATCAATTCCCATTCTCATTTGTCTCTCAGAAACAGTACAGGGACTTCCCTGGTGGTCCAGTGGTTAAGACTCCAAACTCCCAATGTAGGGCACCCAAGTTTGATCCTTGGTCAGGGAACTAGATCCCATATGCCACAACTAAGACCCAGCACAGCCAAATAAATAACTAACTCTTTTAAATAAAGAAAAGAAACGTTAGTGCATCATTGCTTAATCCTAGTAAAAAAAACCTTGGCTCCGTGGCTTCATCAGCTTTCCCACTGCATTGTAGAAAGTATACTTGCAAATCTCTGGAATTTTAGAAATGAATTTTCACTAGGTTTGAAAATTGTTTTTCTTCTCTTCTAGTGCCTGTATCTCTGAAGCAGAAAAGAAGCCTAAGATGTTGAACCAAACCAATTTAGATAAGAAACGACTTACGCTCTGTTGGCAGGAGCTGGTATGTGAAAATCTATTTATACTTGGGAAGCACTAAAACATGTGCTTTAAAAATAAGCGTCGTAGATGAAGCATAGGTCATAGACCACATGAGGATAAGGTTCTAAGGGTTATATGTTTGTGTGATATAGAGGAATGAGTGGATAGGGAATAAGCAGATGAATGCGCTGGAGAAGAGCTAGCATGTATTGAATGTTTGTAAGATTGAGCTAGAAGCCCACCAGCGCTACATTCTATTCTGATGTAGGGCTTGTTCATTTTTTGGCATTTGTATCTTGTCAGAGGCTGTGGACTCTTGCACCTAACCTTCTGCCTCCTGAGCTGAGAGACAAAAAGAAATAACTAGGCTTCCTCCCCTCCATGTCCTCCCTTTACTACGTATGAAAAGCTGTGAGCCCTGCCTGAGGGCAGGGTTGGGCGGTGGCTGGTCCCTCTCTGCGTCCTGTGAACCCTGCACAGTGCTGGGTGCCTGGGAGTCACTCGGTCCCTGTTGAATGAGTGACAACTGGGAACTGCCAGGCCAAGTCAGACCCTGATTATTTCTGCTTGAAACTTCAGCTCCAGCTGTGGCAGCAAGGAGTGTCTTGTATGAAGTCATGATAATTCTGCAAAATGAAATTCCTCAGTGTCAGGGAGCTCAGTTTGGTGCTTTATGATGACCTAGAGGGGTGGAATGGGGTGGGAGAGAGCTTCAAGAGGCAAGAGATACATGTATACATACGGATGATTCTCACTGTTGTATAGCAGAAACTAATACAACATTGCAAAGCAGTTATCCTCCAGTTTACAAAAAAACCCGACTCTGTTTGGCCAGGGACATTTTAAAGATGTGAATGGGGCCTGGAGAGATGAACCACTTTTTTTTTAAGGTCATAGCTAGTTAAGTATACTCCAGAGACTAAAGCTTGAGTCTCTGAACACTTGACTCATCCATCTTTCCAGAATAATAAATGGTTTGTGTTCTCCCCTACTCCTGGGGAGACCAGACTCCCACCATATATAAAATCTTCTTCCTACTCATTTCTTCCTCAGCACCTGTGACTGCCCCTCCCTGCCTCTGGAATAGCCATCCCCTATGTATCACCCGCCGAGCTCTCTTGTTTTCTGTGTCCAGCAGTCCTTGTCCTGAACAAGCCCACCATGTCAGTACCTTTTGGTGGCTCAGCTCTTTCCCCACCTCCAGGCCTGTGTTTCCAGCCTCTGAGTGGACACGTCAACTGCTGCCTCATTGCCCCTCTGACCCAACATACCCAACTCAGCCCATTATCTTCCCACCTAAGCTTATTCCCCGTCCTGTATTGGTATCACCAGCCTTCCCTGTTGCTCTAGTCAGAAGCCTAAGAATCAAGTTTGAACCCTATGCTGCTGCTGCTGCTGCTAAGTCGCTTCAGTTGTGTCCAACTCTGTGCGACCCCATGGACTGCAGCCTACCAGGCTTCTCCGTCCATGGGATTCTCCAGGCAAGAACACTGGAGTGGGTTGCCATTTCCTTCTCCAATGCATGAAAGTGGAAAGTGAAAGTGAAGTCGCTCAGTCATGTCCGACTCTTAGCGACCCCATGGACTGCAGCCTACCAGGCTCCTCCATCCATGGGATTTTCCAGGCAACAGTAGTTGAACCCTATACCTCACCCTAAATGGTCACTTTGACCCCAGGCCAGGCACACGACCTGGCCTTTAAAGACTCTGGCCCTTACTCTATTCTTTATCCCCTGAACCGCTGCCTAACCTGAGTGCCTTAGCATCTCTGGCCTGGACTATTGCAGTCATCTTCCTCCAGTCCACCTTCCAGAATGGTCTCCAAAACACTAACCTGCTTAGATCGGTCTTCATGAAAATATCACTGGGATCTCTCAATTGCTCCAATACTTTGGCCACTTGATGTGAAGAGCTGACTCACTGGAAAAGACCCTGATGCTGGGAAAGACTGAGGGCAAAAGGAGAAGGGGGCAGCAGAGGAGGAGATGGTTAGATAGCATCACCATGTTGATGAACATGAATTTGAGCGAACTCTGGGAGATAGTGGAGGACAGAGGAGCCTGGGGTGGGTTACGGTCCATGGGGTCACAAAGAGTCAGACGTGACTCAGGGACTGAACAACAAAAACAGTGCAATTGTTCAAAAGATAAAGGCCAAATTCCTTTGTGCATGACATACAGAGCTGCTCAGCATCTGGGCCCAGCCTAGTCTCCCAATCTTAGCTCCCATTTCTCCCTTCCTATATATCTAAGCAGCAATGATTTGAACCCCTACTGGTATCTTCATAGGTAGTTGTTCCTTCCATCTGGACTGTCCTTTTTCTTATCCTCTGATGAATTGAATGTATTTTTAAAGATTCAGCTAAAATATCATATTTAGCATTATTCATAAAACCTGGCTTTGGCCCCTCTAGTCTCCTGGTGTTTTACACAGTTTAGTTATTTGCATGTATTGCTTTCACCTCACCGACTGTCAAAGCCTCAGGGAAGGGAAAACTGTGTCCTTCCCCTGCCCGAGGCCTTGGCTCCTGGGAGCGCCTGGTCCACAGCAGGCATTCAGGTCCTCTGATCAGGGGCTTCCCAGGCGCCAGGCCCTGGGTGCAGGGAGCACGAGGCTGTAGGTACTTGGTGCTTGTCCCCAGTATATTGACTCATCTGTTCACTCCATAAACATGTATTTAACACCTGCCACGTGCCAGGAACCCCACCAGACACTGACTTCTCTTGGCCTCAGCTTCTCAACTGTCAAATGAAGGTGAAATAATATTCACTCTTTCCATCCTCCTGAAGTGAAAGTGAAAGTGCTCAGTCAAGTCTGACTCTGCAACCCCATGGACTGTAGCCTGCCAGACTCTGTCCATGGGTTCTCCAGGCAAGAATACTGGAGTGGGTTGCCATGCCCTCCTCCACGGGGTCTTCCCAACCCAGAGATCAAAACCAGGTCTCTTGCATTGTAGGCAGATTCTTTACCATCTGAGCCACCTTCTTTTAACAGGCAGCGTGCAGACCCTGAAACTGCCCTCATGATGGCTCAGTGTGGAGCTTACAAGCACTTTGACTGTGCTTCTTAACCAGATTTCTAGAAAGATCTACACTGACTCTTGTTTTGTTTTAGGAGGCAATAGCCAAGGAAGCCAAGGGGCTCACTCAGCAGCAGAAGAAAAAGTTATCTCTTGAAGAAATGATCCAGACAGCCCAAAACTTTGTGGAAAAAATCCGCTTTCTTGTGGATGAGGTAATCAACTCCATGGGTAAAGCTCATTTGAAAGATTAACCTGAATATGTCTTCCTGGGGGGTTTGAATGTTTGCTAAGGATGAAAGATGGAGCTGTGTTTTCTCTCAAGTTCTGCTGAGCTGAGGAGGCAGTATTCATTTGAAGGGTGAGAAGGGACGTTTTTAAATTAAGTCACACATGTATGACTTTATGGATTTTTTTTTTTAACGAAGCCTGAGTAGTCAGCAGAAATAAAAAGCACATTCCTAAAACAAAAACAAACAGAAAAAAACCACACTTCTTAGTAGGCTCAAGAAAAGTCAAAATAAGCACAAGAACTTTGATAGATTTTTAACTAAGAAAACTGAAATTGAAGCTCATGTTCAGTAAAAGTTAAAACAAATCTTCTCATTTTAAAGTTGTAAGCCATTGTTAATCGTCTGTACCCCAATACCAAAAAAAGTTTAAGCTTAAAAAAAGAAAAAAATAAGAAGAGCAGGAAAAGGGGGGAAAAAAATTAGTTGTAAGTAATATCTTCTGGTGACAACCAGAATGAGCTTTATAAAGTCCTCATATTTACTTCTGTTATAAAAACCAGGTTTCCTGTGGGAAGGTTTCGGGGAGAGGTACAGGTCTATGGCTTCTGTTGTTCTTGAAAGTTGTTTTTCTTGTTGCAAATCAGTCATTCCCTGGAAGCATAAAAAACCCTGAGACAGTCATTTTGGAATGCAGGAATTTTAATAAGCACCCAGAACGTTTGAAACAGGGCTGTGACTAACCAACCCTGTGGCTGGAAACCCTTCCCATGAGTGTCCCTGTTTCCGTGTCAAGAGAGGAAGGGTACTAGTTACACTCAAGGGTTATGGGGTTAGAAAGAGCATCTGCTTACAGTCCAAGGATGTCAAAAGCTAGTTTATGCCAATACACCTCCCTTTAGTTTTGGAAGCTATGTTGGCTCAGAAATGTGCATTTCAAATACTCACTGTGTAATGGGTCTCTTGGCAGGGAATTCTGCAATTCTTATCTTGATTAGCTCAATTTTAAAGTCTAATTTTCCACGCAATTTAATGCAGTTTCTCCTGAACGAACACCTAAAATGGAGTGAAAATACTTAACAATCATATTTTAGGTATAAAGTCCCTTGTAAAATTGTTTTTCCTTCCTGAAGATGGAAAGACATCCAAGGACATTAATGGACTTTTGTTTTTTCATCTAAACGTTCTGGAAATGTTACCAGGCTCCTAGGAGGTCTACTGCTTGAAACTAAATTGTGCTTGCAAGAGTGCAAAGAAAAAAATTGCATTGGAAAGTGTAGAAAATGTTTGTTCTGCAGATGGAGAAAAGTAGGCGAGCAAAGATGCCAAGTCATGGGTCTGACTTGTGTATCGTCAAAGTGTGATGAGAGTTTGGTATATGGGGTTTCCATGACCTAAGACTTTCTTAAAGAAGCTGTACTTAACTTGCTTGGTTGCACAGCTGTCTCAGTACCCAGACGGTTTAAGTCACAGAACTTTTGCAGAAGGGGGTTGTTTCGGGATAGGAGAACCCTGGAAATGCCTGTGTAAATGCCCACCTATCACATCCACCCGTTCTGCCCCGACAGCCACAGCACACCATCCCTGACGTCTTCATCTGGATGCTGAGCAACAACAAGAGGGTGGCATATGCCCGCATCGCCGCCAAGGACCTGCTCTACTCCCCCGTCAGGGACCAGATGGGTCAACACTGCGGGAAGATCAAAACTCATTTCCTCAAAGTAAGTCGGTGCTATTTTTGACTCAAAGACAGGAAATCTCTGTTTTTCCTGGGTTACACAGAATTCCTAGTATGTGTCCAGATTTATGACTCAGCCCCAAGACTGTCAAAAATCCGGGGACAACTAGAACATCTTGCCCGCTCTTGATTCAAGTTATGTTTAAGTAGACCATCCTAATATTTTCCATTTTTCCTTTTTTTTAAAATCTAGTGGATGTACCCTAAGGTTATTTTAAATTTTACTTCTTTGATTATTGGGGAGGACGAACATTTTTCTATTAGTTTCCTCTCTACCTTTTCTCTTGGGTAATGTATCATGGCATCATCTCACAAGTTCATCTATATCTTTAAACTAGATTGCAAAGAAAATTACAAGAGGAGAGGCTGATATTCCACAGAACTAGTTCAGGAGTCCTGATGACTTTACATTGTAGGTATATGATAGTCTTTTCATCTTGGCTCCCTGCACCCTTTGTGGGTTATAGGCACAATCTCTGGATAGAATCTACTGTCTTTAAATCAAGATTTAAGCCTTTCCTGGAGATCTTGGGTATTTTAGTTCTACTACAAAGAAATTTCTATCCCAGAAGTGGCCTTGAGCAAACATGGAGAAGGAGTGGTCCCAAAAGCTTGTGTGCATGCATGCCAAGTCGCTTTAGTTGTGTTCAACTCTTTGCAACCCCATGGACGTAGCCCTCCAGGCTCTTCTGTCCATGGGATTTTCTAGGCAAGAATACCATAGTGGGTTGTCACCTGCTTCTCCAGGGGATCTTCCCGACCCAGGGATCAAACCTGCATTTCTTGCATCTATTGCTTTGGCAAGCGGGTTCTTTACCACTGAGCCACCTGGGAAGCCCTGATCCCAGATTAGGGGAATATTAATCTAGAGGAAACAAAACTACATCATCTGAAGACATGGCTAGGGAATAGTAAATCTGGAAAGGCAGTCAGGGTTCCATGGTTCCTGTTCCAAGATTTTTCTTTATCCCTAATTTAATATTCACAACACTATTAAAAATGCTGGAACAGAATTTGCAGAGCTCAGCCCAATCCACCACCCAGAGTTGTGTTCTGAAGCAGAGTTCTCCAGCTTCAGTCTCAGAAAAGGACACCCATTACCCAAAGCAAGCTCTTCCTGAGAGGAGCTGGCTGCACTTGCCAGAGGGGGGCGCCCAATCTTCTTTTTCTTTTCTCCCTGGGACACGTGTCAATGCTGAGTCCACCCCTTCTCAGTCTCGTTTCCACCTCTATCCTGGCTTCTGCTCCACAGCCCTGAGTCTCATCTCTTCTTTTCAGGCCTTTAGCTTTCCATTTAGCTTTTCCTTTATTGTTGTTCAGCCTCTCAGTTGTGTCAGACTGTTTGTGACCCCATGGACTGCAGCATGCCAGGATTCCCTGTCCTTCACCATCTCCTGGTGATGCTTTTCCCAGGATGCAGCAGAAAGTGGTAGCTGCAGACATCCTTCCAGGTCCTGCCACAGAGTGAAGTCTCTACAAAGCAAACACTTCTTTCTCTTCCTAATACTGATGGGCTAACTTCAACACAGTTTGTGTGAATGACCATCTTTCTTTCCTTTTTCTGACTGGCCATGATTACCTTTCTTTGTAAGCCAGTTGGCATTTCACCAGGACCGTGGAGGGAGGTGGGTGGGTTATGGGAGAAGCTCAGACTTTAGCATTCTGTCTTGCATAACTTGTACACATTGGTGATCATAGTTTTTTGATGCAGATTTGCATTCTTTAATATTTTTCGGTTTTTTTTTTTTTCTTTCCCTCCCTGCCTTGCCATGCTATTCATAAAAGGAAAGAAGTTGCTCTGGTTGGTCAGGCTTCGGGAGCACATGAGAGAAAAGAGATTGGGGAAGGGGGAGCAGGGAAGACACAGCCCAGGCTGGAAATGAACATGAAATTAAACGTGGGGTGTTGCTTCTATGAGTACCTCAGAAGGCGTTCAATGATGTTGCGTGAGTTACAGCTTGGATTCCTAAGTGAGAGACTGCACTGTCTTGCAAGCAAGTTCAATGTGTGTATTTTTAAAAATTTATTTAGTTAGTTTTTGGCTTCGCTGGGTCATTTTGTGCTAAGTTGTGTCTGACTCTTTGCAACTCCATGAACTGTAGCCTGCCAGGCCCCTTTGTCCTTGGGGTCATACAAGCAAGAATACTGGAGTGGGTTGCCATTTCTTTCTCCAGAGGATCTTCCCAACCCAGGAATCGGACCCAGGTCTCCTGCACTGCAGGTGAATTCTTGACCATCTGAGCCACCAGAGAAGTCTTTGTTGCTGCATGAGCTTTTCTCTAGTTGCAGAGAACAGGGCTTCTCTCTAGTTATGGTGTGCCACCTTCTCATCATGGTGGCTTCTCTTGGTGCAGGGCACAGGCTCTAGGGCATTACCAATGGCCTTCCGTAGTTCTGGTAATTGTGGCTCTTGGGCTCCAGAGCACTGGCTCAGTAGTTGTGGAGCGCAGGCACAGTTGCTCCATGACATGTGGGATCTTCCCAGACCAGGGACTAAACCCTTGTCTCCTGGATTGGCAGGCGGATTCTTTACCACTGAGCCACCGGGGAATTTTTAAAAAGATGTGTAACCTACAAAGTTTAGGCACGCGGCCATGGTCCTTGTATAACAGCACAAGATATTAGCCTAGTGTTAGGTTTTAACCATGATTCACACATACAGGTTGTTTTCAGAGCAGCAGAGATGTAGGATGTTTTGTGGTTTTGTTTTAAGCAAGGGATATCAGTCTGGCTTGAGGCAATGCAATACAGTAAATGAAGAGTCTTGCCACTCATTGAAATAGTGGTCCTTAGGTCAGCAGGATCAGCACTAATAGGGAGAATGCAGAATCTCAAATCCTACCCCACACCTTCAGAGTCAGAATTTGCATTCTACCAGATCTCCAGGCAACTCACATGCATGGATACACATATCAGTATGTGAGGAGGCCTAAGAGGATGGGCTCTGGAGCCAGGTGGAGCAGGGTTAAGTCTTGGCTCTATTCCTGCCTTGCTCTGTGATGTTGGACAATTGTCTTAACCTCTCTGAACCTCCACTTCCTCATCTTTAAAATACACAGCATGAAAGAATTTGTTTTATAGTTATCATGAAGATGAATGATAGCCTATGGCTTGTTAATAGTATGCAAGTGATAGGACCTTCTGGACTGCAAGGAGATCCAACCAGTCCATTCTGAAGGAGATCAGTCCTGGGTGTTCATTGGAAGGACTGATGCTGAAGCTGAAACTCCAGTACTTTGGCCACCTCATGCAAAGAGTTGACTCATTGGAAAAGACTCTGATGCTGGGAGGGATTGGGGGCAGGACGAGAAGGGGACGACAGAGGATGAGACAGCTGGATGGCATCACCAACTCGATGGACATGAGTTTGGGTGAACTCTGGGAGTTGGTGATGGACAGGGAGGCCTGGCGTGCTGCGATTCATGGGGTCACAAAGAATCGAACACGACTGAGCAACTGAACTGAACTGAATAGGACCTTCTGTGTGTAGGGACATTCGACCAGGGCCTGGGACAATGTAAGTGCTCAGCACATGTAAAATATTATCATTAGACCAAGAAACAGAAAATTCAACAAATATTTACTGAGTGCTTCCCGGGTACGAAGTACTCTTTTAGGCATTGAGGACATCACTGTGATATGACAAAAATCCTACTGTTGTGAACTGAAGGCCTGTGATGGATCCAAATGGCAGATTTTTTTTTTTTTTATCACAACAAAATAACCATAGGCTCTCAATAGCTATTTGTTAAATTGAACAAGTGCTTAGCACATTTTAACTATTACCGTTATTACCGTGGGCTTCCCTGGTGGCTCAGTGGTAAAGAATCCGCCTGCTCTGTAAGAGATGCAGGTTTGATCCCTGGGTCAGGAAGATCCCCTGGAGAAGGAAATGACAGCCCACTCCAGTATTCTTGCCTGGGAAATTCCATGGATAGAGGAGCCTGGCGGGCTACAGACCATGGGGTCGCAAAGAGTCAAACAACAATAACAATTATTATTGTAGAAGTGATGAATGGAGAGTTATTTATCTTATAGTTTTAAAAATCCTGAGTTGCAGTTATGGTTCTCTTACTAACAGCAAAATGACCTTATTTGTCTTTTTAAAGCTGAATAAACAATGACGTCCTACTCCCTCAAGAATAAAATCTAAACTCCTCCATATACTCAGCAGGATTCTACAGCCTCGTCTGTGTCTTTCTCTGTTTCAGCTCTTTCTTTGCTGAAAGCTTTCAGCAGATCTATCCCTGGCTTAGAGTAGCATTCAGTAAACGTCAGCCCTTAGCACCACTCTTAGTTCCTGCTCTTGTAGCTTTGTTCAGGCACTTTCCTCTTCCTGGGATGCCTTCTCTATTATCCAACCCCAAAGTACTTATTAAAACCCACTGGAATATGTGAGTCTTTTTTTTCCTTCCAGTTTTATTGAGCTATAATTGACATAGAGCACTGTACAAGTTTAAGGCATACAGCATAATGATTTGGCTTACATATATCTTGAAATGACTATCACAATAAACTTAGTGAACATCCATCACCTCATATAGATACAGAGTTAAAGAAATAAAAAAATTTATTTCTGTAATGAGAATTCTTATGATTTATTCTAACTTTTTCATATGTAACATCAGTGTTCATTGTATTTATCATGTTGTACATTACATCCGTAGTATTTATTTATCTTTAACTGGAAGTTTGTACCCTTTCACCTTCATCCAATCCCCCTTGCATACCCCCTACCTCTGGTAACCATAAATCTGGTCTCTCTTTTCTTTTTTATTATGTACATATGTATTTATTTGACTGTGCAGGGTCTTTGTTGCTTTGCACAGGCTTCTCAGTGAAGTGGTGTCTCGTGCTGTGGAGCACCGGCTCTAGGCACCTGGGCTTCAGGAGTTACAGCACGCGGGCTCAGTGGTTGTGGCTCATGCACTCAGTTGCTCTGAGGCATGTGGAATCCTCCCAGACCAGGGATCGAACCTGTGTCCCCTGCATTGGCAGGCAGATTCTTATCCACTGTGCCACCAGGGAAGTCCTAATCTCTTTTTCTCTGTTTTTGAAGTATAATTGACCTACTATACTGTGCTCGCCTCTGTTATACAATGTAATGATTTGATATTTCTGTACATTTCAAAATGGTCACTATGCTAAGCCTAGTTATGATATGTCACCGTACAAAGATATGGAATATGAGAGTCAAAGAAAGGGTGGAAATGCCTACTGCTTCTTCTCTGGTCCAATGGCATCTTCTCTCTTACACTTGACTTTGAGTAAGTGAATGCAGGTCAGCCTCCTTGTCTAGATGTGAGCTCTTGGAAGAGACCCAGGACTGTCTCTAGTCCTTGAGACGCCCTTCTGGCCCTGTTCCCTCTGCAAGGTCTGGTGACACCTGGTGGCAGTTGCTGAATTGGGTTGCTTAGAATCTTCCTGGGGAACTCACAGAGAAAGATAGGAAGGCAGGCAAACAACCAGGTGCGATTTGGGTTCTGGGGCTTTCCACAAGTGCCTGCGAAATTGTCAGAGCAAGTGGTAGCCTCTCCTAGCGGGATTTTGTGACTCTTGAGGGGAAAGAAGTGGTGCAGAAGAAAGGGGAATTGTGTATTGATGGGAACGCCTGAGAAACAGAAGAGGCACTTTAGAAGAGTCAACAGCCTGGAGAGGTGGCCACTTTCAGAATGCAAGCCTGGCTGGAAGTACTGAAGATGGCCGAGTCTGGGGCCTGGGACTCCCTAGATGGTATGTTGGTGATGGTTTAGTCAGCCTTGGCTGACTCTTTGCCGCCTCATGGACTGTAGCCCACCAGGCTCCTCTGTCCATGGGATTCTACAGGCAGGAATGCTAGAGGGGGGTTGCCATTTCTTTCTCAAGGGGGTCCCTGACCCAAGGAATCCCCCAATCCTGGTGGAAATAAAGGAGCCACTCTACATTGAGCTGTGTCCTTCACATGTTGAGCACGCATGCACCCATGCACAACATGTATGTTGTGTATACACAGCACTCAAACTGGCACACACATAAACATACAAATTCAAATCTGAGTGCATTCAAAGAGGGAAAACAGGGCAGTGAGGGAATTTGAAATCACACTGTGTGAAGAAAGGATGAAGGAAGGAGAGGTGTCCAGCCAGGTAGAAAGGATGTGATAAGGTAGGTTCCTACAAGCCCACAGGGGCCTGACCTATGGGAGGAGCGTCTGAGTTTTTCTGATTGAAGCAAGAGGCAGAGGCTATGGCTGAAACTCTAGGCTATTGGAAGCTCTGGGAAGGGAGATTTCAGCTCAGTGTGGGGAGAGGCAGGCTGTGTGGGTTCACGGTCCAGAGCCCAGATCTGATTTCATCTTGCCTGATTCAAGTCCTGGCTCTGTCCCTGAAAAGTTGAGTGATCTCAGCCACTAGAAATGGCTTACCTGAGTAACCCAAAAGATTCGGATCAGCTAGTCAGTTAATTGGATCCAGGACACTTTCTTCATGAATGATGCATAAGCCAATGATGGATAAAAAAAGCTTTGCTAAGCCTGTTGATATTTGGTGTATAAGACATTGAAGATTTTCAGTAAAATGAACACTTTCAGTTAAAAAAAAAAAGAGCTATATTATCTTAGGAACTTATTATAGTTAGCCTTTCTGAGCCCGAGTTTTCTTCTCTCTAAAATAAAGGCAATAACCACACTTACTTGTTGCTGCTGCTGCTGCTGCTAAGTCGCTTCAGTCGTGTCCGACTCGGTGCGACGCCATAGACGGCATCTCACCAGGCTCCCCCGTCCCTGGGATTCTCCAGGCAAGAACACTGGAGTGGGTTGCCATTTCCTTCTCCAATGCATGAAAGTGAAAAGTGAAAGTGAAGTCACTCAGTCGTGTCTGACTCTTAGCGACCCCATGGACTGCAGCCTACCAGGCTCCTCCATCCATGGGATTTTCCAGGCAAGAGTACTGGAGGGGGGTGCCATTGCCTGTTAGGTTTAAATGATCTAGGGCTTGGAAGTGCTTCATGCAAGGCCTGTTTAAGCTTCAGGGCCCATTAAACCTGGGTCCTTCTCTAAAATCATGTGTTGTGCCAACTAGGGTCATTGGTCTCATTTTTATACAAGCCCCAGGTAAGGAGCTCAGAGTGAGGCCCATATGGTTCCTACTAATGAGACAATCTTCCTTGTAACCTTTCCCCAGCTTCCTGGAAAACGGCCGGCTGGTTGGTCAGTACAAGCAAAAATCGACGTGTACCTGTGGCTGGGCTCCACCAAACACTCTAGCACCATTTTGAGCAACTTGCCAGCAGGCTATGAAGCAGAAATGTCCTCCAAAGCGGCTGGCACCCATCACCCACCAGCCAACCTGCTCTACCAAGGTATGATGCCCACTGGGCCAAGAGGGTCATGAGCTGTCTCTGGTGGGCTTCTGAGAAGACAGTAAGGAGAGGTAAAATGCGTGAGTTACTTGCACAGGATCAACTTATTTGCCTCTCTTAATACAATATCTAAATTTTCCTTCTGACCTTCCGATGTCCATTTAAAAAGAATGAAGTCATTAAGCATATCTAGAGTACACACTTTTCTGTTAATAGAGTGTAATGAGTCTCTTTGTAGGTGGATGATATAGATTGAGTTTGTATTTTAAGCAAAAGATGTCTTTTAAAGAAACATCAGTAAGTTCTTGTGCTCATAGGATCTGTGGAATTGAAGCAGATTTTCTTTTACATGGCATTGGGGTTTTGACCCAAAAAGAGCAGGCGTTTATGTTTTCCAGTAATGACCCAATAGGAACTGATATCACTGGGGTCACTCGTGTTTCTTTGATTCTTTACTTGGCTACTTTTAGAAATTCAGCATGGTCTATGTAACCCCTTTTTCTATACAGATATTTTCAATGAGTGCCATCATGTTTACATTTTCACATAATTCTTCTATTTTTTTATTGTGGTGAAAGTCACATAATATAAAACACACTCTTTTTATCATATTTAACTGTACAGTTCAGTGGCAAGGGCTTCCCAGGTAGCTCAGGAGTAAGGAATCTGCCACCAACGTAGGAGACACAGGAGACAGGGGTTCAACCCGTGGGTTGGTAAGATCCCCTGGAGGAGGAAATAGCAACCCACTCCAGTATTCTTGCCTGGAAAATCCCGTGGACAGAGGAGCATGGCGGGCTGTAGTTCATGGGGTTGCAAAGAGTTGGACATGACTGAGTGAGTAACATTTTCACTTTACCCAGCTAGTAAACTATCTCCAAACTCTTCTTTCTTTCCATTGCTTCCCATCTTGTCTTTAGAGAGTTTTCATCTTTGGGTGAAAACATCCACATCAAGTTATCTTTTTATTTTTATAGACACTATCTCTAGAGACCCAAAGTACCTGGACATATTTGCTGTCCCAGCTATTCAAAATTCAGAGGAGAGGAGAGATTTTCCCCAAAGCTTTCTGATCCTCTGAAGCATGTTCTTTTCACAGGGTGACCTAATAAACTCTTTCTGCTGTGCCTTGACATTGATGGCTTTGGCCACCTTCCACACCTCCTGGAGAATTTGGTCTCTTCATTCATTTAATGCTTCAGAACATATCCATTCAACCAATAATACCAATAATTAGTTTGCCCCTGCATATGGAAGGCACGGCGGGAAAACTAGTGAGGGCTTGTAGAGCCTAGTGAGAGCTGATCCTGGCCCTCTGAGGGGGCCATCAGACGTGTCTTTAATAACCACACGTGGAAAATGAGCCATAGCCCAGAGGTGGACTAAGCATGAAAGCTAAGAGGAAGCCACTTTACTAGTCAAAGAACAGAGCTGGTAAGACTCAAGGTTTCAGGAAAACAAAAACCTAGCCTAAATCCATGTCGCCTCCTGAAGTTGTGCAGGGTCCTGTCTACATGGCTGCACTGGGGGCTCTGCTAACATTCTGGGGTTTAGGCACTTCGGGGGGAGCTGGTGGGCGTTCTCAGGGGATGAGCCATTCTCAAGTTCCCTCCCAGCTGAGAGATGTGCCACTGATGTAGCCTATTAAGGAACACATGGGCTCTCTCTTGACATACCCCAATCAGGAAATTCCTAAACCATCCGCTGAACATTTCTTTGTTTACCGTCCCTTTTAAGGAGTTCTGTTGTGTAAGAGAGTTAAAGGCAACAAATGAATATAAAAAACGAGAGAGGCCATGCGCCAAGGATCACTAAGTCCATGGACCAAGGAATATAATTAAGTCACCTCCTCCTTAGGGTCCCCACCATCCCCTGCTCCGCCCGCTGCTGCCCACAGCCCTCTCTCTGCTGCCCAGCCCATCGAGCAGCTGTGCTCACTCCTGCCTTTCACCTCCCATGTCCTCTGCCTATATCTCCTGCAGGACACTCAGCCCCAGCTCCTGTCATGAACTGATGTGCTTGGCTTATCATCTGTCTCCTCCCTGGAGCTCCTTAAGGGTGGGGGCCCTTTTAGCTGCTTCAGAATCCTCAGAGGCCAGAGCTGCACCTGGTACACTGTGGACACTCCAGATGCTGTTGGCTGGCTGAATGGGGGATGGATGGCTCAAGACTTCATTGAGTTTATTTTTTAACAGCTTTTTATTTTATATTGGACTATTGGGCTTCCCAGGTGGCACTAGTGGTAAGGAACCTGCCTGCCAGTGGCGGGAGACATAAGAGACATGGGTTCGGTCCTTGGGTCGGGAAGATGCCCTGGAAGAGGGCATGGCAACCCACTCCAGTATTCTTACCTGGAGAATCCCATGCACACAGGAGCCTGGTGAGCTACAGTCTATAGGTTCACAAGGAGTCGGACACGACTAAGGCAGCTTAGCAGCCATTCACACACAGCCAGTTAACAATGCTGTGATAGTTTCAGGTGGACAGCAAAGGGATTCAGCCACACATATGTATCCATTCTCCCCCGAATTCCCCTCCCTTATTGAGTTTATGGAAGCAAAGATAATTTGTGGAACCATCCCTTTCTTATATACACACACACATACACACACACACACACCAGAAACAGGAGAATTACTAAGAGATAAAATATGGTACTTTATTTTTTAGTTGAAGTATAGTTGATTTACAATATTATCTCATTAGGTGTACAGAATAATGATTCAGTATTTTTGCGGAATTATATTCCATTATGTTATTATAAAATAACATGGCTATAATTCTTTGTGCTGCACAATATATCCTGTTGCTTATCTATTTTATACATAGTACCTTGTATTGGTTCATCCCATGGCCCTTATTTGTCCCTCCCTCTGTCCCTCTCCTCTTTGGTAACCACAAGTTTGTTTTCTATTAATATATCTGTGAATCTGTTTCCATTTTGCATATAGATTCAAAACACCATGATATTTCAGAAAGAGATTTGGACTTTGTAACCTGAGAGAAATGAAATCCGGGCTCTGGCATTAGCTGTGCAATCTTGGAAATGTATCTTAGCCTCTTTGTGAGCCATTTCCCTCATGTAGAAAATGAAGATACTGATGTATATTTCACGAGTTGTTATGAAGATTAAAACCCAAAATGTGGTGAAAGCAGCAAGGAGAATGCCCGTCGCCAAAGTACCCATGACCACGACCTCTTCCCCCATCTGCCCTGTGACCATTTTGGTCTCAGCGGCTGTCGGTGCTCGTGGTCTCCCTCATCTGTCTCTGGATGCACCCACAGACACACAGCACACACAGGCACCCACCCACTCACACTCACCATTCCTAAGAAGCCCTCTAATACACACCCCTTCCCATTATTTGTCCACAGATCGTCACGTCTTTCAGCTGAGAGCTCACGTGTACCAAGCCCGGGGCCTCATCGCAGCCGATAGCAATGGACTCTCAGACCCTTTTGCTAAGGTCACGTTCCTTTCCCACTGCCAGACCACAAAGGTAACCAGGGAAGCCCACCTGCTTTCTCCTTGCAGCCCACTGCTGAGCCACAGCAGGCCCCAGGAAAGAAAAGGGAGAAAAAAAAAAAAAAAAACCAGGGCACATTGCAAATACTTGTGTCTCTGGATGTGTAGGTATTTTAGACCCAAAAACATGGATGCAAGGAAGGACAGATGTGGAGAAGGCCTACTGATCCTATATGGTCTGCTGTCCTGAAGCCAAGAGGTCAAGTACCCGAAGCAAAGGCAGACTGCGGAAGGAAGGAGGGATGAGGAGGCAAGGAAGCTGGCATCCTCAGCTCCTCCTTCAGTGATGGGCACACAGTGGGAAAACGAATGAACAAGAAAACAGCACAATCGGCAGGAGGCTTGTGCTGTAGTTTCTACTGAGGGGTCTCGGTGGGGAGGAAAGCTTTCCTGCTTTGTTGTCAGGAAGCCCTAGACTCTGTATTTCCAGCTGGGGGTCTTAGCACACTTTTAACCCCTCTGCAATTCAGTGTCTCTAGAACATACTGCTTGCTGATGGATGCTATGAGGATTCAAGGAGATGGATCTATGCCTGTTTCCTCTGGTTTCCTCCTTTCCTGTGCGCTGAGCGCTGACATGTGAAAAGAGGCCCTAATCAGCACATGCCCAACAGGCTGCCTTTCTTGTGAAATCGTGTTCTGTAAGGGTTTACTCTGTTCTCTGAGGATTCAGTGTTTTGAGGGAGGGGAGCTCAGTAAAGGCTTTGCCTAACTCTGGGAGTTAAGACAGAATTAGGACACAGAGAGCCCTGAGCTTACATTCTATTTCATCTACTCTCCAGCTGCCTTTATTCACTAAACCTCCATTTATCCTCTTAAAATAGGACTGTTGAGAAGAATCAAAAAGTTAAGTGTACAAAGAGATTGATAAGTAGTGGCCATTCCCTTGGCTTATATTAAGAGGGCTGACATTTCTCTCCAAATTGAGGCCATAACCTGGGAGACTGTGTTTTGATTTACAACACAGATTGAGATCATCCTCTGAACTAGCATCTTGTCCATTTCACCAGCTCAGGAGGAGTGAGGAGTGCTTGCTCTGTGCCAGCTCCTAGGCTGGGCTCAGAGGAGCTGGGGCACCAGACTCTGAGCTTGCACAGTGTAGGATCTGGGTGGGGCTGGGCAGTTCTTTGGCAGATGAGCTGGCTGCACTATGCTAAACCCCATGGTACTGGACCCCAAGAGCCACATGGAGAGAAGGGTTGGCTCTGCCTGGGAGGAAAGTCAGGAGAGACCTCAGAAGGAAGGTGACTTCATCCTCATTTAGCGAATAATCATGAAAACCTGAAGATTTCAGACTCCTTTCTCTTCCCTGTGTTTTGAGAGGCATTACATAGTATAGCAATTAGGAGTATAGAATCTAGAGCCCTTGATTAAAAGCAGGAGAAGGGGACAACAGAGGATGAGATGGTTGGATGGCATCACTGACTCAATGGACATGAGTTTGAGCAAGCTCCAGGAGTTGGTGATGGACGCGGAAGCCTGACATACATACTGCAGTCCATGGGGTCACAGAGTCAGACACGACCAAGCGACTGAACTGAGAGCCCTAGTGCCTGGGTTCAAGCCTGAGCCCTTCCATTTGTGAGCTGTGTGACCTTAAGCAAAATCCTCTTTGTCCTCAGTTTATTAATTTCCGTATTTGCTTCTGTAAAATAGGGATGGTGGTATTGTATCTGCCTCCAAGAGGATGCATCACCCAGGACAGTGTCTTGTTTATAACAGCTCCTGGGTAACTGATTGTTAATATTGCCATTGAGGCTTGCCACCAGAAGCAAGGGAGATTCTCAAAAGGGGGACCCCTGGAAGCCTTCTCTGCCTGCACAGCTTGGAGTTCCAGGTCCTCAGAGGTGATCTCAGGGCTGGAGGGTGGAGGAGGGACAGGGAGTTTGAGTGAGTTCCCTCAGCTGATGTGTAATTCTCCTTCTATCTTTCATCTCTGTATGGTTTCTTCATTTGATTTAGACTCACATCTCAAAAAGCTTCCCTGGTGGCTCAGATAGTAAAGAATCTGCCTGCAATGCAGGAGACACAGGTTCAAATCCTGGGTCAGGAAGATCCCCTGGGGTAGGAAGTGTCTACCCACTCCAGTATTCTTGCCTGAGAATCCCCACGGACAGAGGAGCCTGGCAGGCTACAGTCCATGGGGTCACAAAGAGTTGGATATGACTGAGTCACTAACACTTTCACTTCTTTTCCCAAAGGGACAGATGACATTTATTTATCAAATAATCATTTGAAAGGGAAACAAGTTCTGTTGAATCCTGGATACTTCATACTTTTGAACCAAGTACCCAATTTTTATTAATAATAATATTAGCTGTCATTTATTGAAAACTACATCTGTGCCAAGCACAATGCTAAGCTTTTTATATGCATTTTTGTCTATATCTAACTGCAGCCCAAAGGTTTAGGATAAACAGAATGATCTCTGTTCGTTTCCAAGGCAAACCATTCAATATCACAGTAATCCAAGCCTATGCCCCAGCAGTAACGCTGAAGAAGCTGAAGTAGAACGATTCTATGAAGACCGTTTAGAACTAACACCCCAAAAAGATGTCCTTTTCATTACAGGGGACTGGAATGCAAAAGTAGGAAGTCAAGAAACACCTGGAGTAACAGGCACATTTGGCCTTAGAATACGGAATGAAGCAGGGCAAAGGCTAATAGAGTTTTGCCAAGAGAACGCACTGGTCATAGCAAACACCCTCTTCCAACAACACAAGAGAAGACTCTATACGTGGACCTCACCAGATGGTCAACACCGAAATCAGATTGATTATATTCTTTGCAGCCAAAGATGGAGAAGCTCTATACAGTCAGCAAAAACAAGACCAGGAGTTGACTGTGGCTCAGACCATGAACTCCTTATTGCCAAATTCAGACTTAAATTGAAGAAAGTAGGGAAAACCACTAGACCATTCAGGTATGACCTAAATCAAATCCCTTATGATTATACAGTGGAAGTGAGAAATAGATTTAAGGGACTAGATCTGATAGAGTGCCTGATGAACTATGAATGGAGGTTCGTGACATTGTACAGGAAACAGGGATCAAGACCATCTCCATGGAAAAGAAATGCAAAAAAGCAAAATGGCTGTCTGGGGAGGTCTTACAAACAGCTGTGAAAAGAAGAGAAGCGAAAAGCAAAGGAGAAAAGGAAAGATATAAGCATCTGAATGCAGAGTTCCAAAGAATAGCAAGAAGAGATAAGAAAGCCTTCCTCAGCGATCAATGCAAAGAAATAGAGGAAAACAACAGAATGGGAAAGACTAGAGATCTCTTCAAGAAAATTAGAGATACCAAGGGAACATTTCATGCAAAGATGGGCTCGATAAAGGACAGAAATGGTATGGACCTAACAGAAGCAGAAGATGTTAAGAAGAGGTGGCAAGAATACACAGAAGAACTGTACAAAAAAGATCTTCATGACCCAGATAATCACGATGGTATGATCACTCACCTAGAGCCAGACATCCAGGAATGTGAAGTCAAGTGGGTCTTAGAAAGCATCACTACGAACAAAGCTAGCGGAGGTGATGGAATTCCAGTGGAGCTATTTCAAATCCTGAAAGATGATGCTGTGAACATGCTGCACTCAATATGCCAGCAAATTTGGAAAACTCAGCAGTGGCCACAGGACTGGAAAAGGTCAGTTTTCATTCCAATCCCAAAGAAAGGCAATGCCAAAGAATGCTCAAACTACCACACAATTGCACTCATCTCACATGCTAGTAAAGTAATGCTCAAAATTCTCTAAGCCAGGCTTCAGCAATATGTGAACCATGAACTTCCAGATGTTCAAGCTGGTTTTAGAAAAGGCAGAGGAACCAGATATCAAATTGCCAACATCCGCTGGATCATGGAAAAAGCAAGAGAGTTCCAGAAAAACATCTATTTCTGCTTTATTGACTATGTCAAAGCCTTTGACTGTGTGGATCACAATAAACTGTGGAAAATTCTGAAAGAGATGGGAATACCAGACCACCTGACCTGCCTCTTGAGAAACTGTTATGCAGGTCAGGAAGCAACAGTTAGAACTGGACATGGAATAACAGACTGGTTCCGAATAGGAAAAGGAGTATGTCAAGGCTGTATATTGTTACCCTGTTTATTTAACTTCTATGCAGAGTACATCATGAGAAACACTGGGCTGGAAGAAGCACAAGCTGGAATCAAGATTGCTGGGAGAAATATCAATAGCCTCAGATATGTAGATGACACCACCCTTATGGCAGAAAGTAAAGAGGAACTAAAAAGCCTCTTGATGAGAGTAAAGGAGGAGAGTGGAAAAGTTGACTTAAAGCTCAACATTCAGAAAACGAAAGAAAACGAAGATCATGGCATCTGGTCCCATCACTTCATGGGAAATAGATGGGGAAACAGTGGAAACAGTGTCAGACTTTATTTTTCTGGGCTCCAAAATCACTGCAAATGGTGATTGCAGCCATGAAATTAAAAGATGCTTACTCCTTAGAAGGAAAGTTATGACCAACCTAGATAGCATATTCAAAAGCAGAGACATTACTTTGCCAACAAAGGTCTGTCTAGTCAAGACTATGGTTTTTCCTGTGGTCATGTATGGATGTGAGAGTTGGACTGTGAAGAAATCTGAGCACCAGAGATTTGATGCTTTTGAACTGTGGTGTTGGAGAAGACTCTTGAGAGTCCCTTGGACTGCAAGGAGATCCAACCAGTACATTCTAAAGGAGATCAGTCCTGGGTGTTCTTTGGAAGGAATGATGCTAAAGCTGAAACTCCAGTACTTTGGCCATCTCATGCGAAGAGTTGACTCATTGGAAAAGACTCTGATGCTGAGAAGGATTGGGGGCAGGAGGAAAAGGGGACAACAGAGGATGAGATGGCCGGATGGCATCACAGACTCGATGGACGTTTGAGTGGACTCTGGGAGTTGGTGATGGACAGGGAGGCCTGGCGTGCTGCAATTCATGGGGTTGCAAAGAGTCGGACACAACTGAGCGACTGAACTGACTGACTAACTGAACTAGTGTCCTCAGTCTGCAGATGGGGAAGGTAAGGCTTGGAGACGCTTTAATTATTAATAGAAGGTGGTAGAGCCAAATTATGCTGGGAACTCAACTGGTAAAGAATTTGCCTGCAATGCGGGAGACCTGGGTTTGATCCCTGGGTCAAGGTAGTCCATGGGGTCACAAAGAGTCGGACACAACTGAGCAGCTTTCACGTTGCCTTCCCAGGTGGTTCAGACAGTAAAGTGTGTGCCCGAAATGCGGTAGACCTGGGTTCGATCCCTGGGTTGGTAAGATCTCCTGGAGAAGGGCATGGCAACCCACTCCAGTATTCTTACCTGGAGAATCCCATGGACAAAGGAGCCTGGTGGGCTACAGTCCATGGGATTGCAGAGTTGGACACGACTGAGTGACTAACACCTGTGGAGCTAGGATGGATACCCATGTTGGTCTAATTCCAAAGTCATTTTGCTTAACCACTCTGCTTCCATTTTGGACCAATACAGTATAATAACATATATATGGAATTTAAAAAGATGATAATGATAACCCTGTATGAGAGACAGCAAAAGAGACAGAGATGTGTAGAACACTCTTTTGGACTCTGTGGGAGAGGGCAAGGGTGGGATGATTTGGGAGAATGGCATTGAAACATATATAATATCATATGTGAAATGAATCGCCAGTCCAGGTTCGATGCATGAGACAAGATGCCTGGGGCTGGTGCACTGGGATGACCCAGAGGGATGATGTGGGGTACGGGTACGGGGAGGGAGGTGGGAGGCAGGTTCAGGATGGGGAACATCTGTACACCTGTGGCGGATTCATGTCAATGTATGGCAAAACCAATCCAATATTGTAAAGTAATTAGCCTCCAATTAAAATAAATAAATTCATATTTTTAAAAAAGAAAACTAAAAAAAAAAAAAAGAAAGGGTTCTAGATTCCCTCTCCTGTTGCAGTGTGTGCTGCCTCCGTGGGACTAGTCTTTGTGTGACATGCCCAGCTCATGCATTCTTCAAGGTGGAGAAGGCTGAGCTGGGGGCTCTACAGTCATAGCTGAGCTGGTCCACCATTCACCTGTAAGCACGTGTCTGAATGTGTTGCTCAAGGAAAACTGACTCTGAAGGGTGGGTTCTGCAGCAAGTCCTTTATAAGTGACCTTCCCAACCCAGGGATCAAACTCACATCTCTTACATCTCCTGCATTGGGAGGCTGATTTTTTACCACTGCGCCACATGGGAAGCCCCTTATATGTGACTTAATGGTACAAAATAATTCAGACTGGAAATCCAGCTATTCCAGACACCACCAAGGACGTGGAACTTGGAAATCTTGTGGTGATAGAGTAAAGGGAATGAGAGACAGCTCCCGAAGAGAAAGACTTTGGGGATAGAAGGGGAGGGAGACTGTGTGGCTAAGATGGAGCTTCGAGGAGAAGGACAGGGATCTTAGCAGGTGGGGAGCGTGGAAGCTGAGATTTCAAACAGGTGGATGCTGAGTCCTGAGGAACAGGTGTTCTCTTATTAAGACACGAGTTACCCAGTGACCAAGACTGGCATGCAGTAGGTAGTCAATAAATGTTCACTCATTTATAAATGTGTGTGGCTGGGGTTGATTAGGGTGGGCAGTAAGCACTTATTGAGTACCTACTGTATGCCAGTTGATTAGGGTGGGCAGTAAGCACTTATTGAGTACCTACTGTATGCCAGACACTTAATGTGCTTTGTCTTAAACCACGGTCATAACGATTCTACAAGGTAGGTAGTAACTCCATTGAAGTGAGTAAGACTGAGGTTCAGAGGGGCTGAATCACCTGGTCAAGTAGGACATAGGGGGATGGTGAAACCAGGGCTCTATTCCAGGGGTGTCTCTGAGACTAAAGCCACACGCCATCCATGCCATCTCACTCCTTCTTCAAAGAGTTAAACTTCAGTTCAGTTCAGTCGCTCAGTCATGTCCGACTCTTTGCGACCCCGTGGACTGCAGCACGCCAGGCTTCCCTGTCCATCGCCAGCTCCCAGAGCTTGCTCAGACTCATGTCCATCGAGTCAGTGATGCCATCCAACCATCTCATCCTCTGTTGTCCCCTTCTCCTTCTGCGTTAAACTTCAGTGTTACTAGAATCTCTCCAGCAATGTCATCGAACCAGTTTTTACAAGCATAACCTCTGAAGGAAGCTCTGAGAAAGTGAGGTGAGTTGTGCTCACCTTGGCAAAGAAGTTGTTATGGAATCCAAGCTGGCTCTGCTCGCTGCATGACAGGCCAGTGAATCCTAGAGACGAGGGGTTGAGGAATGGAAGAGACTTTAATCGATGAGCCAGCTGATGAGAAGATGGCAGCTATCACCTCAAAATAACCATCTTGTCAGGGCCTGGTTGCCAGGTGCTTTTATGGATCAGAGATGGGGAGAGGCGAGGAAACAAAGTAAAAAGACTATTCAGTCCTTGCAAATATCCCCTAGAATGGCAAGTCTCAGATAGGGGGATGTGTTAGTTTCATTACCTTAGAGTCCTTGCCAGGTGCAGGGCTCAGATTATGTCCCTGAAGCAAGCCATTATGTATGTTTATAATAACAAAAAAGGGTTAAAGTCAAAGAAGCAGATCCAGTGTAAATTTAAATTTAACCCTTCCCGGTTACAAAGTGGGAGAATGTACTTTTGCTCGGGTGAGCCTTTCAGTACCTCTCAAAGGTGGCCACATGTCCTTTCACTCCTGGGACAAGCCAATACCCACTCATTACTTCATGCAAGTAGCTATCGAACACCCACTCAGCACAGGATGCCATGCGATACTGGACACTGTGCCAGCACTTTGAAGGAATAGATATATAATGAACGAAAGATTGAATGCTAGCCTCTGGAATCTTACCAAGCAGCAATTATAGCCCCAAGTGCCAAGGAAGCCATCAGAACATTTCTGTAGGAAAGATGCTGTGAGAATTATAAATTGCTTTGGTATTACACTCTTGGGGGCAGCCTGCAAAAATGATCACATTTTTATTTTCAAAAGCAACCTGAAAACACATGTTTATTGTGATGTCAGTCACCTTCACAGGGGAACTTAGCATTGCAACGCTGTAACTTCTGTTCGTGAGTTGGTGGAAGCCATTCTTTTCCTGTCCAAAGAATTAAGATTTTCCCTGGAACGTAATGTTCAAAACCTCACTGTGTGAGAGGCATAAAATACTCCAAAGGCAAAAAAGCAAGGAAGGAAGTTGTGGAATGTGCGATATTTTTATGGCTCACATAAAAAGCAATAAAAATATTATTTCGTGATCACAGTGCAAATGATTTAAGGCCGTGACTTGAAATGGCTCTTGATGTAAAACTCTGAGATGACAGTTTTATTTGGACCTTGGAGCCTAAGCAGTTAGTTCAGGCCAGAGGCTCTCTCTAATCCCTCCTAGAGAGAGTGGTGTGCAGTGGAAATTTCCTCAGGATCCAGCAGCTGCTGTGTGGTCTGCATTATGCTGTGAAATCGTCCATTTGCCTGCACTGTCTGGGAGGCTGTGACTGTGGCCTGTTTCCAGTACTCACGTATGAATGCAACAGTTTTTGCCTAATTGCAAAGTCCACCCATCCTGCAAGCAGGCCTAGCTTCTAGCTCTGTGAAAATGGCATGCTTCCAAACATCCAGTAAAATAGAGGATGCAAGTCCATCACACCCTAGCTTCTAAAGGTACTGCTTGAATGGCCTGGCAGGGAGCGCTGAGCCACTTCTGGTGAGACATTCATGGTTCTGGACAAATTATGTAGTTTGGTTGTCCTTTGGTTTCCCATCTGCATAATGGGTGCAGCTAATTTCCACTGTCACAATTTGCTATGGAGGAAAGAATGATGTCATGCAAAATGGTAAGGATTATTTTGAAGACCCTAGTCAGTTCAATACAGTCAGATTAAGTAGCCAACAGCAGTAGAATTCCACAGGAATATTAACTTGAGAATCTGCTTTTGAGTATTTGATGACACAATTTTATTTGTTAACAAATGAAGAATCACTAAATCTCCCTCATCCTCAGTTTAGCCTTTCACTGGGCTTCCCAGGTAAAAGTATCTGCCTGCCAATGCAGGAGATGCAAGAGATCCCTGAGTTGGGAAGATGCCCTGCAGGAGGAAATGGCAACCCACTTCTGTATTGCTTGGAAAATTCCATGGACAGAGGAGCCTGGCGGACATGGGGTTACAAAGAGTTGGACATGACAGCACAACAAGAACAACCAAATGGAGATAATATTAGCATCTACTTGGTGAGGATGGATGAAGTTAGCAGTTTGGGCCAAAGGATCCAGGTTAAATCCTGGTTCTGCCACGTGCTCACTCTGGACAAGTGAGCATTGGCTTATGCTTCCACCTCCCAGAATTGTTGGGAAGTTTGAGCGAGACAGTGTATGTGACGCACCGCAGCCAACACACAGTACGTGCTCAGTGAAGGGTAGCTGGTGTCATGATGGAAGCACCACTGCGAGGATTAAGCTGGAATTATGCTTGCAAATGCCTTCCCTGGTGGCTCAGATGGTAAAGAGTCCTCCTGCAAAGCAGGGACCCAGGTTCAATCCCTGGGTAGAGAAGATGCCCTGGAGAAGGAAATGGCAACCCACTCCAGTATTCTTGCCTGGAGAATTCCAAGGACAGAGGAGCCTGGCGGGCTCCAGTCCATGGGGTCACAAAAGAGTCAGACACAACTGAGTGACTTTCACTTTTACACTCGTGTTTGCAAATAGGGTGGCAATCAGGTGGGGTACTACTCATGAAACTTAGGTAAGCTCCTCCAGGGCAGGGAGTCTGCATGCCTAGCATCTGGTACTTAGTAGTATATTAATTTCCTTTGTTGCTTGAATGTTGATCAAGTGAGCAATGATGTTAAGGATGTGTCCTCTTTACCCTTCCCAGAGCCCCCTCCAACTTGATCGAGTGAGTGTTGGCTTTTCTCTTGGCCCCACCTTACAGGTCATTCCTGAGACCCTCTCCCCCACCTGGAACCAGATGCTCCTGTTCAATGACCTGGTGCTGCACGGAGACCAGAAGGAGCTGGCAGAATCCCCACCCTTAGTGGTGGTGGAGCTGTACGACAGTGACGCGGTGGTGAGTGTCTCAGGGCTGCGCTGACCGGGCTTCACCAAAAACACTCTGTTTTCAGCCACCTTCCTTTCTTTATCCAGCCTGGGACGGTGCCTGGACGCAGTTCTCACCTGGGAAAAATGCTGATTTTACAGAACTAGGGAAATCAGTGACGATCATTTGTTTTACTAATGGGTTGGTTTTTTTTTTTTTGCTTAGATTACCCTTTAGATTGCAATTAAAATAGGATCTGATTCACAAAAGTTCAATCAACATTCACTTCTTTAGGAATATAATTATTAAGGCCACCCATAGTTGTCCCCAGTCCCCAGCGGGCTCTATATTCTATTGCTGCTAGTAAAAAAAGTCCATGCCTTTTGTAAACAGAAGGTCTTTACTGATCTCCCTGGCTGGAAGCAAATGGATGTATTGTCACCGATTCAGTCTTGTAACTGGATCTTCTTATTTTGGTTGTTGCTTCCAAGCCCTGAAACAATGCATTTATCTCCATCTCATTTCTGTTATGATGTTAGCCAGACTGCTTCCTCTCCAAAGATGTCTGTGTTCTGAAATGCTGGGCCAATTCTAAAGCTTACTGGAGGATTTTTTTTTTTAATCACTGAAACAAATCTTTTTCTTTTTTAAACTAAGAAGTCTAAAGGGAAAGGCAAAGGCTTGTTTTAATGTTTTCTTTAATGTCTTTACCTCCTTTGGAGATTGTAGAAGCACAAATAATACTAAGTACAAGAGTTGTTGCAAGAAAACTTCCTAAAGCCTCCTCACCTCCTCAGAGCAGCCTGGCAGCTCTGACCGTCAGCCAAGGTCAGGAGGAAATTTGGATGGGAGAACTGGAGAGCATGAAGCCCCTTCTGGCTTTGGAGAAGAGGAAACAGAAGCCCAGAAAGGTCAAATGCCTTGTTCAAGGTCACAGCTGGCTGGAGGCACAGCCAGAACTTGAATTTAGCCTCCTGTGTCCACTTTTTCCTGCACAAGTGGAGTGGCCATTGTGACTGTCTCCCTTTAGACATACATATTCAGCTTCTCCTTGTCACTCTCTGGACTCCATTTGGGCTAAGTGGTATATTTATGGGCTTCCCCAGTGGGTCAGTGGTAAAGAATCCTCCTACAATTCAGGAGCCTCAGGAGACGTGGGTTCAATCCCTAGGTCAGGAAGATCCCCTGGAGGAGGGTATGGCAACCTACTCCAGTAGATGTGTGTTCTACTGCTGTGCCTAGAATATAGACTTTCTGTAAAGAAGGTCACAAAATAAACACCTTTTTAATAGAGTCCGTAACAATATGATTTCAATCTTAAGTATTTTTATTTGACAACCAATAACAACAATCAAGGGCTGCCCAGGTAGCTCATCAGTGAAGAGTCTGCCTGCAGTGCAGGAGACACAGGAAGTGCAGGTTCAATCCCTGGGGCGGGAGGCTCCCCTGGAGGAGGAAACGGCAACCCACTCCAGTATTCTTGCCTGGAAAATTTCCGTGGGCAAAGAGAGGAGTCTGGCGGGTTACAGCCCATGGGGTTGCAAAGAGTTGGCCACAACTTAGCACGCGCACACGCACGCGCACACACACACACACACACACACAAATATACACAACAGCAATCAGTCATCATTAAAAACTGAGACCCACCCACTGGACTACAGTGGATTTCCCTTTGTCTGTTTGCTTTTCAGACCCTCTTCTAGATCTCCATTCATTGATTGCCTTCCTGGGCCCCTCCCCAAGCCAAACTCTGTCCAGAAAAGAAAGCCTACATTCTCACATCTAAAGGAAAAGAAAATGTAGGAGAGAAAGAAAATATGAACTTTTTTTTGCACTTTCTTCCTTGAGATACGTGTTGATGTGCAAAAGATTCTGTTCACACCCGTGGGCTGCCGCCATCACAATCCCATGGTGATGATCAAATTTTAGATTCTGACTCTGCAGGACCCAGCTTCCAGTCTCTAGCTTTCTCTCGTTACACGGTGCCTGTGCCCTCATTCAAGTCTGCCGGCTCTGTAAGAAATTAGTTTACATTTGGCACGCAGGTTGCTTCAGTTTATGTTTACTCTTTTGTTTCCAGGGCTCGTTTTAAGTTAATTTTTCTGAGCTAGGATTATGGACAAAATAATTATGCAGCAGATCATTCATTTCATATCCAGCTGCCCTAACTCCACTCATCCCCAGAACAGGTCTGATGGTGCCACTGGATATCAGCAGGCAGCTTCGTTTGTTTGTTTTCCCCCTCGCCAAGCTTCCTTTTACAGCCGGGAATGCAAATGCTGGTTCATGAGTCCAAAGGCAATGAAGCAGCACAGGTGTTAAAACCCAGCCTCAGCCAAAGAGAGTATGGGCCCTGTCCTTGGACTTGGAGGTCACTTATCCAGATAAGTGAAAGCTCTTTTACTCTTGGATCAACAAGAGCTTGGATGAGTGCCTGCCCTGTGCCAAGAGGACGTAACAGTGAATAAAATAGGTAATCCTGCCTGCCTGCCTGGGACTTACATCACAGCTGTTCTTGAGATAAACAGCAAAGCAGCCCCAGGCTCCAGCCCCAGGCTGCTTGGGGTGGAACCAGAACTGGGAGCAGGCACTAGGAAAAGGCAGAAGATATACCATCAAGTAGTTCTTCAAGAAACTTACAAACAAAGCCATTCTAATACTCTTTTACTGCCAAGAACAGTTGGGCAAAATTGCTCTATTACTTAAACATGCTGATCTTAATCACCATCATATTACTATGCGTGTGCTGTGCTTAGTCACTCAGTCGTGTCCAGCTCTTTGTGACCCCATGGACTGTACCCCACCAGGCTCCTCTGTCCATGGGGATTCTCCAGACAAGAATACTGGAGTGGATTGCCACTGAGCACTTACTGTTTACCAGCTGTTGTGCAAAGCACATACATTATTACGTTAATCATCATGGCCCTGTAAACAATGTACCTTTTTTTAAAAAAGAAATTCACCCAAGGCTTTACTGGGGCCCCTGCTGCAGCAGTGGGGGAATGAGAATCGACAGGTTCCCTTGCTGACTTGCTCCCTGAGAAGGAGGAGCAAACTTGTTCCTTATATGGGGAGAGGGTAACACTGTCCTTAGGTGGTTTGCCCCGCCTTAGGTGATGTTGTGTGCAGGGGACATGCGCAGTACCCTACTTTTGCTCTCAAAACAATGTACTTTTAACCCCTTTTTAAGCATGAGGATCAAAATGGTTGAGTAAATGGTCCAAGACCAGAGATCTAGAAAGTAGTAGATTTGGCGTCTCCAACTCATGCTTGCCTGGACTCCAAACTTGTGTCTCAGCCACAGTGGTGCCCTGCCCTGGAGATCGTTCAGAATGTGTGCTATCACTTTATTTTCCTTTTCCCTTTCAAGTCTACCCGGGGTGATTATCTTCATTCCACTGAGCTCAATACACTGAAAAAAAGAGATAACCCCTAAGGTGGTCTTCAGCCAGGAAGCCCCTGAGATGACCTTAGAGTTTTCCCTGGGAGCCCAGATAGATTCTATTGCTCCCCGAGCCTATGGAAAAGGACTAGAGGGGCTTAGCAGAAGAAGACAGTGAGGCATGTAGACAGTAATAGGAGGGAGACATGAGGCTGATGGTTTTGTGAAGGTTAATTACAAAATCACACTGAGACACGAGGTAGGTGACCACAAGGAACAAAAATTCTTATCTTTTCTGCCCTAGGGAAAGCCAGAATATTTGGGTGCCACTGTGGCTGCTCCTGTGGTGAAACTAGCTGACCAGGACTATGAGCCCCCCAGGCTGTGCTATCACCCCATCTTTTGTGGGAACCTCTCTGGAGGGGACCTCCTTGCTGTATTTGAACTCCTGCAGGTAAGTGGACTGGAAGCAATAGCTGCACTAGCCGTCCATCTAGTCTACCCGGCCAGAGAAGCAGCCTCACAGGAGGTGCACATCCATCACTCTGTGCCTGGTCCCTCACCGCTGTCCTGTGTCTGGAGATGGCTCCTTCTGGGGACCTGGGAGATACCATTTAAGAACTCAGGTGACCAGCTATTCCCAGAGCCCCTGTGCTGCAAGTCACAGTCCCAGGATGAAAGGTCCTTATGGATTTGGCCAGCAAAGCTTGAGCAGCGCTATGCTCCATACACGGAGAAGGCAATGGCACCCCACTCCAGTACTCTTGCCTGGAAAATCCCATGGATGGAGGAGCCTGGTAGGCTGCAGTCCATGGGGTCGCTAAGAGTGGACACGACTGAGCAACTTCACTTTCACTTTTCTCTTTCATGCATTGGAGAAGGAAATGACAACCCACTCCAGTATTCTTGCCTGGAGAATCCCAGGGACAGAGGAGCCTGATGGGCTGCCGTCTATGGGGTCACACAGAGTTGGACACGACTGAAGCGACTTAGCATAGCCTAGCATAGCATGCTCCATACAAACCATTAGAGGATATGAAAGGGGAAGGGAGAAAACGTTTGTGGACACTCCCACATGCCCCGTGTTGTGGTTGCTGCCTCACATCCCCTCTCATCACACTGAAATCTCCCTCAATCCTGATGAGGTACGGATTATGATTCCCATTTTATGGATGGTAAACTGAGGATTAATGTAATTGATTGACTTCCCTCATCAGGCTGCTAGTCGGTGGTTGAACTGAGAGCTGAACTTAAGACCTTTAAACCTTCTGCTCCTTACACTGTATCACAAAGTTTCCCAAAGACCTTGAGTTCCTAATCTGTCCTACTAAGACTTTGGGGAATTTAGGAACATACGTCTAGGAAGAACTTCTCAGAAAGCAAAGGCAGGATACTTGAGGAGGGAAGCTGAGTCTGGTTGAATCATCAAGGACCAAATGGGACAGAGGGAAGAAATGACCTGGTGGGCCTGCATCAGAGAGGTTTCTCTCCCTGACCATCCCATTCACTGGGGGCAGAGGGCACCTGCCCTTTGGGTCAGATCAATCCTCTCTAGGAAAGCCTGTTTTCCAAAAATCCCAGTTTTAGAAAAATCTCACCTGGTACAGAAACTAGGAAGCAAGCAATCCTAAGACACAGCAAGCGAGTAAGAGGGAGGGTGTTAGAGGTGGATCCCATGGGTATGGATCTTGTTCCCATCACTTACTAGTGTGCGACCTTGGGTTAGCCACTTAGTCTCTCTCTGTTTAACCTGCAAAACTGGAGATGATAATTAATCTCCCTAAAGTTCCTGGCATGAAATCAACATGCAACAAATGCTACTTATTATTATTAGTAGTATTATACCATGAAATACTAAAGCAGGATATCTCAGTCAGTTCAGTCACTCAGTCATGTCCGACTCTTTTCGGCCCCATGGACTGCAGCAGACCAGGCCCCCCTGCCCATCATCAGCTCCCAGAGTTTACTCAAACTCATGTTCATTGAGTCAGTGATGCCATCCAATCATCTTATCCTCTGTCATCCCCTTATCCTCCCGCCTTCAATCCTTCCCAGCATCAGAGTCTTTTCCAAGGGTCAGTTCTTCATATCACAGGTGGCCGAGTATTAGACATTCAGCTTCAGTATCAGTCCTTTCAATGAATATTCAGGACTGATTTCCTTTAGGATGGACTGGTTGGATCTCCTTGCAGTCCAAGGGACTCTCAAGAGTCTTCTCCAACACCACAGTTCAAAAGCATCAATTCTTCGGCGCTCAGCTTTCCTTATAGTCCAACTCTCACATCCATACATGACCACTGGAAAAACCATAGCTTTGACTAGACGGACCTAGTCTAGTCCCATCTATTTCAGGTGAAGAAACTGAGCTGGATAGAAAGGCAATGGCTTACTTGATATGGCAGCTTGGAGCCTAGAATTCATGTATACCAATTCGCCCAAGAGCTGGAGAGACTGGAGAGTATAAGAGGAAGGGAACAGCTACTGAGTTAGATACACTTGTACTCAAATCCAAACTGCCCACATGTGTAGCTTGGGAGTTGCTTAAGACTATTAGAGATGAGCTCTGCTGCTGCTGCTGCTGCTGCTGCTAAGTCGCTTCAGTCGTGTCTGACTCTGTGCGACCCTGTAGATGGCAGCCCACCAGGCTCCTCTGTCCATGGGATTTTCCAGGCAAGAGTACTGGAGTGGGGTGCCATTGCCTTCTCCGAGAGATGAGCTCTGAAGTACAGCTAATCAGACTTTGATTGTGGTCTGGTTTTTGCTCCATTTAAGGATGAACTTTTTAATGCTGGAATGGCTGCCTTAGAGAAAGAACAATCTATCTGTCAGGGGAACTGAAGCAGGATGAGCTCTTAAAGGGTCAGAGTAGCAGAAACCCAGGCATCGGCTTCAGTTCTGTGGCGACTGTAGTCTAGGAGGGGAGAAGAGAACTGGTGAAATCTTTGTCTTACAAATCTTAAGGTCTAGGATTCCAGGATGCCCAATCAGGTGAAAGTTAAATAGAACCAGCTCTCAGCAGATAGATGTGTGCTGCATAGAAACGTGAACTCTTAGCACTGAAAGAGTGACCTTCAAAACCAGCTGGTCCAGTCTTTCCTCAAGTGAGGGTCCAGGTGATTTTAGGCTGTCCATGAGTGATTTTAGGTCAAAATTGGGTAAAGTATTAAGTAATATTGAATTGATATTGGTGGAGTTTTGCTTCCCCTCCCCACCGCCCACCCAGGTCTTTTAAGATATAATTGACATATAACTTTGTGTAAGTTTAAGGTAGTTCAGTTCAGTTCAGTCACTCAGTCATGTCCAACTCTTTGTGACCCCATGAACTGCAGCACGCCAGGCCTCCCTGTCTATCACCAACTCTCGGAGTCCACCCAAACCCATGTCCATTGAGTCAGTGATGCCATCCAACCATCTCATCCTCTGTCGTCCCCTTCTCCTCCTGCCTGCAATCTTTCCTAGCATCAGGGTCTTTTCAAATGAGTCAGCTCTTTGCATCAGGTGGCCAAAGTACTGGAGTTGCAGCTTTAAAATCAGTCCTACCAATGAACACCCAGGACTGATCTCATTTAGGATAGACTGGTTGGATCTTCTTGCAGTCCAAGGGACTTTCAATGGTCTTCCCCAACACCACAGTTCAAAAGCATCAATTCTTCAGCTCTCAGCTTTCTTCACAGTCCAACTCTCACATCCATACATGACCACAGGAAAAACCATAGCCTTGACTAGACAAACCTTTGTTGGCAAAGTAATGTCTCTGCTTTTGAATATGCTATCTAGGTTGGTCATAACTTTCCTTCCAAGGAGTAAGCGTCTTTTAATTTCATGGCTGCAGGCACCATCTGCAGTGATTTTGGAGCCCAGAAAAATAAAGTCTGACACTGTTTCCACTGTTTCCCCATCTATTTCCCATGAAGTGATGGGACTGGATGCCATGATCTTCGTTTTCTGAATGATGAGCTTTAAGCCAACTTTTTCACTCTCCACTTTCACTTTCATCAAGAGGCTTTTTAGTTCCTCTTCACTTTCTGCCATAAGGGTGGTGTCATCTGCATATCTGAGGTTATTGATATTTCTCCCGGCAATCTTGATTCCAGCTTGTGCTTCTTCCACTGTTTCCCCATCTATTTGCCATGAAGTGATGGGACCGGATGCCATGATCTTAGTTTTCTGAATGTTGAGCTTTAAGGTAGACAATATGGTAATTTGATATATGTATGTATTACAAAATGATTACCACAATAAAGTTAATGAACACAGCCATCACTTCACACATTTAACTTGTGTGTGTGTGAAAGAGATAGCGAGAGAGAGAGAACTTTTAAGATCTACTCTCATAGCAATTTTCAAGTGTACAGCACAGTATTGTAACCGTAGTCACCATGCTGTGCATTAGATCCCCAGAAATTACTCATCTTCCAACTGCAAGTTTGTGCCCTTAGGCCACCCTTGCTCACTTTCCCCACCTCCCCACCCCTGTCAATGTACCAATCTACTCTCTGTTTATATGGCTTTTCACTTTTCAGATTCCACATATAAGTGATGTCGTACAGTATCTGCCTTTGTCTTTGACTTACCTCACTTACCATTGTGCTCTCAGGGTCTGTCCATGTTGTTGCAAATGGAATTTTGCCTGTTTTGATCCTTCTAGCTACTTTTAGAAGAAAGTCTCATGCCCATCTGTGTATAATCCCTCTTTCAACTTGCAACCTTCCTTTTTAAGGAAGCACAGGCTTCAGTTTCAATGCCTCAAAAAAAAAAAAAAAAAGATCAATATTAGCTACAGGAACATTTCTCTGAGTCTACTTTTTTGAACACCAGCCCCTCCAGACAGAGTGAAAAGAAAGTTTAAGAAATGCTACACATGACCTATTCTAATAACATTGTTTTTTTTTTCATTGGTTTTCTTTTTCAAGTTACTTTCCATTGATGGCCAGTGGCTTTTGCCAATCTAGGGGGCCCCAATCTTCCAGACCATAGACTAGTACCTCCTGTCAGATCAGCGGTGGCATTAGATTAGAAATAAAGTGCACAATGAAAGTAATGCACTTGAATCATCCCCAAACCACCCCCCCCCCACCCATGGTAAAATTGTCCCTTGTGCCAAAAATGTTGGGGACCGCTGCCCTAATCCATCAGTGAGGGCTGGACCAGCAGATCCCGACAGGCTCTCTGAAGGCTGGGCTTTCTCCCAATGCCATGGTCCCACCTCTGATCCTCCTTCCATCCCTCTGCGATGAGCCGGGTGGACTAACGCAAGATCCTCCTGCTTCCTAACAGCAGGGTGGATGGAGGCAGCCTTGTCAGAGGCAAGCAACCTAAGCGACACAATTCATTAGGGTTTCATTAGGACTTCCTCTCAGCTGATTCCTTGTCCAAAAAGTAATTTGATCATCAACACAACTGTCTCAGCGGGTGGATCTCATACAAGTCGAGCAGGCAGGAGCTGGAAAATTCCTTCATTGTCACCTGTGGCTCAAAGCTTCTGTCTGTGAGTGGTTTACCTTCGACCTCTCCTTCTCCATTACTGAAATGCTGCCCTGTCTCAGAAGAAGGGTTTGGTACCTGGGTTCTTCGATGCTCCAGGCTGAATTCCTTATCTCCATTTTCCTCCTCTACCCAGCTAGCTGCCCCCTGTCCTTCCAGTCCTGGCCCACTCCCGCCTCCCACCCCATTCTCCCACTCTCTGCCTTGAGAATTCAGACTCAAATGTAGTTCTTCACTCTGGGTCTATATCCATGGCTAGGCCAATTGTTCTAGCCAGATGATCGTCCCTTGTTCCCATAGACCCTCGTTTCATCAGGATTGTTCCACCTGCCTCTTTTCTGGTCTAACCTACTCTAACCTACTCCTCTTTTCTTGTTCACTCAATTCTCCGAGTTCCTCCCAGAAGACAATTCTCTATACTACTCTCCTCTTGAGAAATGATCAGTGTCTGTCTGCGTCTCACCTCCAAGAAACTTTCCTGAAGACTGTACTTTTGGAACATGAGTTCCTCTGCTGCTGCTGCTAAGTCATGTCTGACTCTTTGTGATCCTATGGACCCTAGCCCGCCAGGCTCCTCTATCCATGGGATTCTCCAGGCAAGAATACTGCAGTGGGTTGCCATAACCTCCTCCAGGGGATCTACGGTTAAAATAAAGTTTGAGAAATTCTTCATTGTTTTATATATCCCTCTTGGAGCCTTGAAATGCCCGTTACCATAGTAAAGATTCTGAGAAGTCAACTACAAAGAAACTTTTGAAATTCTTTTTTGAAATTCAACATTTCCCCAATGTTTTTGAGTACAATTTTTTTTTTTTTTGCATGACAACTCTTAGTATTTCATGAAAAGAAAATGCAGCCCCTAGGAGAACGTCAGGTGTCCATAGCTTGGCATTTAACCTCTCCCCAAATTCATTTATCTTCAGACTGCTTTTTAAGTCTCACATGTCAGTACAGTCACTCTGCACATACTGTGGCCTCTTTACAGCAGATATTCTGGATTCTCAGACCTCACCACATAAACATCCTCCTCTGTTTCTAGCTGCACTGTCATCCTGTTCCAAAATGTTTCCCTACTCTGCCCATCCCGACCCCTGCACTCTACTTACTCTTTAGGAAACTGATCATCACCACCATTCAGGACCAGAGCGGCCTCCTCCAGGAAGCTTTCCCCCTCCCCCACCTCAATCAAATGTTTTCTCCTCTTCCAGGTGATGTCACTTTGCCTCTTTTTCGGTTTAATCCAGGCTTTGATAAAGTCCATTGTTTGCAGGCTTGTCTCCCTTAATCTGTAGTTTTTTGAAGGCAAGATCTACTTCACCCACTCATTCATGCACTTAAGTAAATATTATCCCGTGTCTATTTTGTCCCAGAATATTCCTAAGAATTCATCAGTGATAAAACAAACTCCCTGACCTCATGGGACTTGTATTCTAGGGAAGGGAAGATAATGGACAGCACTATGTAAATTGTAACATAGCAGCAGTGTGGTAAATGCTGAAGAGAAAGGGAAAGCAAGTGAAATATGAAGCAGGTGTGGGTGTTGTGGGAGGGGGCAGACTTAACACTTTAGGCATCCAGGGAAGGCTCCCTGAGGAAGTGGCATTTAAGTCAAGACCTGAAAGGGGATTTAAATATGCTTCTGGGATAGTTTCAGGAACTAGCAGTCCTTGAGCACCTGTGTCCCATTGGAGACTAAGATGAGTGAAAGTTGAGCCTTAATCGTTGCACAGGTCTGTCAATTTCCAGTTTACTCTTATTCCTAGGGAACTTACTATGTGCCAAGAAGTGTTGCCAAGTGCTTTGCATGCTGCCTCATCCATTCTTCACAGCAATTCATGAATCAGATATCATTATCTTTACATATAACAGAACTGAGACTCAGTGACACTGTGTGACTATTTCAAATTCCACAGCTACTAAGTGATGAAGCGCAAAACTGGTATCCACCTATTATACTGAATGAGGGATAATGGAGGTGTGGATGATGGGCTGGGGGAGACAGAGAAAGGAACAAGGCTTCTGAGCATCAGTGATTTTTCAGATGGGCAGGAACTGAGACTAGGGTCCTACACGACTCCAAGTGTGGCACCCCCTTAAAGTCTGTGCCTGGGTCCCCTGTCCTGTCCTGCCGCTGGAACTCCTTCAAGGTCCTGTTAGGTTAGATATGTCCTGGGATATTAAAGCAGTCAGGCTTTTGGACCAACTTATCCTGATCCTTCACACTTTGCCTTCATAACAATTCCATATCATACCCTACTGAGTAACCATACACTATGTGGTTTTATAGGCCTGCAGCCAACCCATTTCACTCTGAAAAAGCTGGGAGCAAAATCACTCAACCTCCACCATGCCGTGGGATCCTTCAAAGTTTTAGTTGCTCAATCATGTCTGACTCTTTGTGACCCCATGGACTGTAGCCCACCAGGCTCCTATGTCCATGGGATTCTCCAGGCAAAAATACTGGAGTGGGTTGCCATTCCCTTTTCCAGGGGATCTTCCCGACCCAGGCATCGAAACTGTGTCTCCTGCATTGCAGGCGGTTTTTTTACTATCTGAGCCAGCAGGGCAGCTTAAACTCTTAAGGGCATCTTTGAGGCGCTTCTGGAATGAGCTTGTTTAGGGCTTTTCCCAGGCTGACATCTCAGCAGCCCCAAGATGAGCAGACACGTGGTACTTTTTAAAGCGCATGTAGCAGCACCATCCTATGCCACCATCACAGCTGTTCTGTGGCTTTATCTTTGGAACCACAGGAGCAATTAGCTTTCTCAGAGAGGTGATGTTTTGCAGCCTGGATAGCTCATCACCAGGCAGTGTTCACCTCATCTTTTCCAAGCTTCTTTTTCTGGTCTGGCTCATTCTGCAGCTTCATTATCTTGAGTCTATTTGGCATTCCCAGTGCCTGCTGTCTTCTTTTTCCGGGCTTCTTTCTAATTAACTGAACCGCATCTGCTGTTGCCAGCTAGAATATGTCTGCAAAAAAGAAACGATGATATGTTTGTACTTTGCAGGTTTTGATGAGCAATTAGACTTTTTCGAGCATACGGAGCTAATGTGTCAGTCAGCCAATAAACATTTATCAAGAATCCATTGGAGATGGAGCATCACTTGAGGGTCTGAGAAGGAAATGCAGTAAACAAAGGCTTCCTCTTGGCCAAGTCTGACAAACTCCCCCATGAGGAAAACTTCCAGCTCCAAAGCGAGGGTCAGCTGGTCCAACATCTGAGGCCCAGAGAAGGAAAAGGACTCATGCAGGGCCACACAGCACAGCCTGGTTTCTGGGCTCAGTCTACTAAAGTCTGCACTGAGCCTGCTGAGAAGACACACTGTGCCAAGGACTGAAGAGTAGAATGGCTCAGTGTGTATGCCGTGTGCTAAGTCCCTTCAGTCGTGTCCGATTCTTGGTGACCCCATGGACTGTAGCCCACCAGGCTCCTCTGTCCATCGGATTCTCCAGGCAAGGATACTGGAGTGGGTTGCCATTTCCTACTCCAGGGGATCTCCCTGACCCAGGGATCAAACCCACGTCTCTTAGGTCCCCTGCGTTGGCAGGCAGGTTCTTTACCACTAATGCCACCTGGGAAGTCCCCGTGGCAGCGGCGGCTTCGTAAAAGATGTGCGTGCTGAGCTGGGTCTTGAAGGTAATGCACGGTGGTTCACCCAGGGAGAAGGCCCTTTCCATAGGGGACTTTCTAATTCCTTTGTGTGAGAGTTCAGTAAAGCACAGTGATTGCCTTCCTGCAGTGTCATTCACTCCAAAGGCACAGGAAATGACACCTTTCATCCCAGAGGTCTGCCTTCAAAAGACTTCATTTTCTGTTTCACTGATTATGATGTAGTGTCTGTGTGGTTGACTGAATCTCCTGTAGCGCATACTAGGGGAATAGTGAAGTCTCAGAGGTTGGAATCCTATCAGAGTCCCTCTGCCATTCCACAGCTGGAGTTGCCATGCCATTTGATGAGGTTGTGAAGCTCCATCTACTTGTCTTTTTTCCCTCCCCTCTCTACTGTGAGCTCACTGAAAGCTTATGAACCTATTAACTCCTGACACATTGTAAGCGCTCACTAATGTTGGATTACCCTCATGAATGAATGTGTTTGTTGATTAAGAAACTGTGATAAAAATGCATCATCTTGATTTACATTTTAAGCTGGAAACATTCCTGTGGTTAAAACAGTGGCAGTCTTTCCCATGAGGTGAGATTGTGTGGCAGCCTTCATTTTCCTTGCCTCTTCTGATTTCTAACCAGCTTCAATCTGTGTGGTAGGTCCCTGCGTCTGGGCTGCAAGGGCTCCCTCCCTTCGACCCACCTGATGTCACCCAGATCTACCCTGTTCCTGCCAGCATCCGGCCAGTGCTGAGTAAATACCGCGTGGAGGTAGGGGGCCGGGAAGGATTGGGCTGTTCTTTCGGACTAAGGGCACTGGTGCATTGCGATCGCAGCTGGGTTGTGTGAGGGGACTGGTGGGGTCCTGGGGGAGACACAGTTGCTCAGAGGTAGCCCTCGAGGAGCGCACCATCCCTTCCTGGAAGAACATACCGTAGTTCCCAGGCTGGGGCACCTGATGTTCCCACCCCTGAGCCACACCTGCTGCCTCCTCCCCAGGGCCTTTGAGCGATAGCCCTACCTGTTCTCTCTTCAGGTTCTCTTCTGGGGTGTCCGAGAAATGAAGAAGGTGCAGCTCCTCTCGGTGGATCGTCCCCAGGTCCTCATCGAGTGTGCGGGACGGGGCGTCAAGTCCTGTGTGATCCAGAGCTACAAGAACAACCCAAACTTCAACGTCCAGGCAGATGCTTTTGAAGTGGTGCGGGTCCCCCCCTCCTACCCTCAGGCCCTACATGCTCATTCCCTTCATTCCCTAAGATGTAACTCACTCCTTCATGAATTTGGGGGGATGTTTTAGAGTTTCAGGTGTCCACTACTCACAAGAAAGAGCAGTCTAATTCAGTGAAGAGCCAGAATGTCAGAATGAGACAGACTTTTGTTTTGTTTTTGAAGCTTCCAGGTGAAGATCATTTAGTAAATCAAAGCAGGTTGACAGTGGTTCCTGAAGTGTGGCCCCCAATTCATCACCATCACCCAGGAACTTATTATAAATGCAGATTCTCAGGTCCTGCCCCAGGACTACTGAATCAGTCTGTTAGGGGTGAGCTGGGGCCCAGACACCTCTGGTTTAACAAGCTCTGTAGGAGACTCTGATACACACTGACATTTGAGAACCACTGGCCTGGAAGATACTGTCAAAAAACTAATGGTCAGATGTTTTAAAAATTATTTGTACATAGCATCTCAGCAGTTTGCATTTGAACTTATGCTTCTAAAGTGATGTTTGATACCTGTGCTTTTTCTTTATTTCAGTACTGTTTTATGCTCTGATTTGGAACTAACTGTGAAATCAAAGTGTGCTTTGTCCAACCCAGTCAGCTCCAACAGACACAGATTTTCTATCAGCAAAGTGTTAGTCTCTCAGTCATATATAACTCTTTGCAACCCCATGGACTGTAACCCCCCAGGCTCCTCTGTCCATGGAATTCTCCAGGAAAGAATACTGGAGTAGGTAGCTGTCCCCTTCTCCTGGGGATCTTCCTGACCCAGGGATCGAACCCAGGTCTCCTGCATTACAGGCAGATTCTTTACTGTCTGAGTCACGACTAGAATTAAAGAATATGTACTGTGTTTGCAAAGCTTCCACACCAGGCTTTGTTGAGCTTTGGGTGGGGGAGGTCACCAGGGTAAAGAAATGGATGGGGTGCTGGCCCTCAGTTCCATCTTAAGTGGCTCAACTCTCATCTGTTTTATATCCTGGATCTGTGTTTCTCTGAGATGAGGGTTTGGATAGATAATGACAAAATAAGAAGATTGAAGACGACTTGGGGAGTGTGTGATTTTTGCAGTTTATTTATGGGTTGAATTGTTAGTGCCATCCCTCATATGTTGCATGATGACTCCCTGACTTGAGAAGACAGTGCTCCAGACTCTGGCCAGCTGCAGGCATGACCCAGAGGGATAGGGCAAGGCAGGCTCAGAGGAAGGATGGATGCTTGGTTGGCTTCGGTCCTGCTCGCAGACAGGTCAGCTCAGGTCATACCCCACTCCATCCTCATCTCTCCCTGCAGGAACTGCCTGAGAACGAGCTTCTGCACCCACCCCTGAGCATCTGTGTGGTGGACTGGAGAGCCTTCGGGAGGAGCACCCTGGTGGGCACTTACACCATCAACTGCTTGAAACAGTTTTTGTGTAAATCCAGGGAGCCCCTCAGCCTCACCTCACAGGTGGGCGGAGCCCAAGTTGGGAAAGGTAGGAAGATTCTAGATCTTGGAGCTGTGGGCTATGAAGTTGTGGTACCTGCAGGTGTCCACTCGGGACCCAGCACAAAACAAATGCCCCAAGGTCAAATGGATCTTTCTGAAGAATTTGCTCCTGCGGTCCCCTTTGCTTCTTAGCTGCCAGGTTCTGACCTGAAGCCTGACATCAGGGTCAACTCTTCTAAGAAGGGTTCTTTGTGACTGGAGCTCCATTCTGCCCCTGCTTGCGTGAATGCTAAGTCACTTCAGTAGTGTCCAACTCTTTGCAACCCCATGGACTGTAGCCCACCAGGCTCCTCTGTCCATGGGGTTTTCCAGGCAGGAAGACTAGAGTGCATTGCCATGCCCTCCTCCCCTCCTGCCCCTACCCCCTGACATTCTCCTTGCTTGATGTTACTGGAATTTCTCTGCTTGGGATCCAGGTGCAGGGTCGAGTTCATTGGGTGACGTGGCTCTTGCTGCACAGTCATCACTTGTCTCTGCAAGACTGCGGTCTCATTATATTCACCGGCCTCTCCATGCTTTAGTCCTAGTTTCCCCACCGCATGCCTCCCACTGCTGATGCTTGTAAAATCTAAATCTATTTGATTAACATATATGATACTATAATATTCACTTGGTTTTCCACTTTCCTCACTCAAAGCTATGTTTTAAGATCTGTCCATGTTGCTATGGTTACTTTCACTCGTTCCCCCGATCTGGTGCATCTACCCTACCTTGGTTTCATTATCCCCTCATACTGGACCACTGGGGTGCCTCCAGCTCCCCACTTCTGCAATGTTGTGATGAACATCCTGTGTGTGTTCACTGAGGGAGAATCCTGGGTAGTGGTGAGATTACTGGCTCCCAGGAGATGAATACATGTAATTTTATTAAGTACTTCCAGAGTGTGCTGCAGAGAGCAGTACTGGTTTACATCAGTCTACACTAGTCTGTGCCAACCTATTCAAGTATACAGCAGTCTATTTCAGGCTCCCTATTATGCACATGGACTCATGTGGCCGGAGTTCTGCCAACACTTTGGGAGTTCACAGACCTCTGGAGTTTCTAAGGTTTCCCCTGGTAAACACAGTGAGGGAGGGCAATCAACACAGAGGATCTGTTCACTAAATCTTGATAAACATGACTCCTACAACCACAGTTATTTAAAATTACTCTGAGGGATCAATAAGTACAATCATTTGTTGATGACCAGTTATGCCCCAGACACCTTACATCATGATCTCATTTATTTCCCAAAGACATGGATATTTTTACTGTCCTTTTATAAATATGGAAAGTGAGGCTCAGCGTTGTTAGGAACTTGTCATATTTGAATTCTGATCTGTCTGATCTCCAGTACTGGGTCCTCGAAATGATCGCCCTGTATTGATTGTAGCCCAGTTGCCTGATCCAATGTCCTTTCATTTCAGATATTTCAGATTCATCGGTTGCCACTGAGCCCTCTGAGACCCTCAGCTCCGTTCAGGAGGAACCGAAAGATCATGTCTTTGTGGATATTGAGCCTCCTCCCACAGTGGTACCTGACTCAGCCCAGGCTCAGGCAGCCAACCTGATTGACATCCCTGACTCGTCCCCGATGCTGGAGCCAGAACACAAACCTGCAGCCCAGGAGCCACCAAAAGATGGAAAAGCTAAGGTTAGAATGTCATCCATCTTCATATTTACAAGGCACATTAGAGTTTGCCAACAAGGTTCTGATACTAATCCTCCCATTAGTTGTGTGAGCACAGCAAGAAACTTCACATTTCTGAGCACTGGTTTCTTCATATGTAAAATGGGGACACTGATACCCACTTCACAGCATTGCCGTAGAATCAGATGTCAGTGTAAATGGAATTAAAGTGTTAGTCAAATGTGACATCATATTTAATGGAACAGAAATACTTCTCTACTCATTGGCTTGGAAAAATGATTTCCTCATCTAGGCTTATTCCACAAATATTTTGAACCTACAACCTACTTTGTATAACATCTTGTGGGACCAAAAAGATTTGGCTGAGATTCTGTAAGGGGAGATGGATAAGTATACAAGATCATAAAACGGGGGCAGGAGTAATCTTTTAAGTCATAATTTTGAATGCAAAATCCTTGTGTACCTACCAATTGACTCAAAGAAGAAAGCAGTTTTGAGAAAGTCCTAAGAGAGGACCTGCCCAGCAAATGGTAAAAGCTGAAATAAGAGGCAGAGTGAGATAGATGAATAAATGTTTTCTCGGGCTCTTCCCATCTCATCCAGGCTCACTGTGACTCTCTGACAACCCACAGGTTTCTCTCTGTCCCACCAGCAATGTAACTGCGGCTTGGTGTTACAAATCTCAGTTGAAGTGTTTTTGCTACCATAAAACTGTGGGTTTCACCAGTTCAAAGATGATTTAAAAAAAGATCTCTATCATGTTGAGGTTTGACAGAAAACAACAAAATTCTTTAAAGCAATTATCTTGCAATGAAAAATAAATTAAAAAAAATATATATCTTTGGATCCGCTGTACCAGATAGAATGCCTGCCACATCGTAGGTAGCCAGGAGATGAGAACAAACAAATGATGCACACAAGGTCATGAGGAATCTGTCAGGACACAGCTAACTGTCTTCTCCCTAAATGCCTGCTTTCTGCCGTATATACATCACACTGCCTCCCCATCTCCCAGTCACTTGGTGTTGTCAGTCTCATTTATTTGCACCAGTTCCAATCAGATATGATGCTAAAGGGGGATTTTCTACATTATGCCACTTAATCCTCATGACAGTGAAGTGAGCAGGTGTTGGGGGCCAGCGTGAGGCACTCCGCCCGTGGCAAAGGTCATGAGGAAGGAGGCTCGACATACGCAAAGGCGAGATCGAGCCTCAGGAGTCCCCCTGGAAATCCTCGAGCGTCTACCCCCATAACCAGAGCCTGCCTACTTTGCTACTTTGTGCTCTCACCTACACCTCTGACTTTACGGGGAGCTGTCCCCCACCACCTCTTTTGGAGAATGAGTTAACTTAGAGCTCCAGTTAATAATAATTCCTGGGCGTGACAAGAGTGTTTTAACCTACAAACTTCTCTGAAGGTCCTCTAGCCTGCCTGACAGGCTTGTCCGGCCACATGTGATTGCTCACAGCCTCCCAACCGTGAGAGGCATGAGATGCTTTAAACCTTCTAAAAACAGGTTCCTTAGAAAAGTTAGAAAACTATTAGTATAAGTATAATGGGCTGATTAGAAATTGTATTGGTGAAGGGTTTTTCATTTGTTGAGCCTGTGTTTGTTGCTAAGTCTCCACATCCCCTGCCCTTACACACATTAATTAACATAAAGAAGAAATAAGTATTAACCTTTGATATTAATCACATTAGACCTTAGGCTAAGTAAATTCTTTCCTTATCTAAAACCCACTACACCCTCACCCTATAGGAATGTAACTTTATTTGGGCGGCGTCTGTTTTAAGAATAATCACCCCTGGAGAAATAAGCGGTCCTGGTTGACAACCGCTGTCACAAGGAGAGGGTCATAAATTGTCAGCAGGCCCCCTGGCCAGAAGATGATGTAACACCCCTAAGACCTCTGTATACATTTGTATGAAGCACCTGACTTTGATAAAAGTCAGGACTGCTGACCCCGCGTGACTTTTGCATAACATCTCAGTGTATAAAAGTAGACCACGGGAAATAAAGAATTGGGATCAGTTCCTCGAAAGACTGGTCTCCCCATGTCTTTCTCTCTCTCAAATTCTGGCTGAGTCTCCTTCTGGAGCACGGAACCCGCCATGCTTACTAATTATGCCTGGGCTTCTAAGATCCGACCGGGGAGGCCTGTGTTTCCTCTCCTTCGGGAGAACGGAAGGACGCCTGCGGCCTCCGTAAGTGGTGCAAACTTCTTGTCTTGAAGTTTTATTGGTCTCCCGCGTAAACCAAGCTACTCAGCCCCTTTTCTCCACTGAATTTTCCTACTGAGCTATCCTCATTCCATTACTCTTTATACCTCTAATTAATATCTAATTGAAGCTATTGTATCCTGATCCTCGCCGACGCTGTGCCCTCTTCAAACTCCCTGGATCAGCAGGGCTGGACCCTGGCAAGCAGGTATCATTGTTCCTAGCTGAGGAGACCGAGAATCACAAAATTTCTATTTTTGTTTATATTGTGTTTAGAAGTTCATTCACTTTCTACTATACCACGTTGTATCATATAGATTGCTTGTCTCTTCCACTCAAGTCAAAACTTCTCAAAGGTGGGGATTGTGTCTAACCCTTAGATTCCCATATCAACCATGATATATATGTCATAACTACTCAATAAATGCCAAATGAATGGATGACACATTATTAAACTTTATTTATTAAGGAGAATGGGGAGCTGTAATAACAAAACCTGCCAACGCCTCCACCCATCTCCTGAGGGTACCCATGTATCCTCTTCCTTAGTAAACTGCTCAGCCACCAGCACGCAGATTGTTGCCGCCAAACTAATAATCCATCCCTCATTCCTTGACAGGACTCCAGGAAACCTTCCCGGAGGTCTACTAAAAGGAGAAAGAGGACCATAGCTGATGAATCGGCTGAAAACGTCATTGACTGGTGGTCAAAATATTATGCCTCCCTGAAGAAAGCACAGAAGGTAGGTTCTTTCTTGGCTGTGACAGTCACGTGCCTTGATAAACACACAACACCCTTTACCACCCCCTCTAAAATGCTGCATTAGTCCCTCTTTATGGTTCCACTCTAGGTAGGCTCTACCTGGGTGTGGTTCCATTAACTGCTGAAGGCTACAAGCCTGGAAGGACCAGGGTCCAGAACTGCAATCTCCTTACTGTCTGGCTGGAGCTGGCCCTAGGACACAGGCTCTGCTGTAAATGCTGGCAGGATGTGATGTCTATCTCGGCATCCAGAGAATCTGCCCACCTCAGGGAGGTCCAGCCAGGAGAAATGGGGTCTCTAGACAGGTGGGCATCAGTGAAGGGGGCTTCAGGTTCACCTGGAGACACCCAAGTTCAAGTGTTCTCCAGCTGGATTCTAAGTTCAAAGGGGAAACTATCAAACTAAAGGCTGGGGTCTTGGCCTTAGCAAATGGCAATAATCAGCAGATCCTCATGCTCCTGGAACAAGAAAGGAATTGAGTTATAAAGTCAGAAAACCAGTGGGGAGTGGGTCTGGAGATTTAGGGAAAAGCTCAGTGGCTGAGTTCGGTAAGACTTCTCATCCTTGAGTAAAAATGGAAAGGAAATTCTGATGTTATTATCATATTCTATTGAATAGGAACTCTTCTGTTCTTTATTTGGAAAGACTGTATTTCTTTTTTTCCCACTTTTTTTTATTAGAGTATAATTGCTTTAAACTTCGTATTAGTTTCTGCTATACAACAACGTCAATCAGCTATGTTGTTGTCATTCAGTGCTCAGTCACATCCAGCTCTTTGCAGCCCCATGGACTGCAGCACACCAGCCTTCCCTGTCCTTCACCATCTCCTGGAGCTTGCTCAAACTTGCTTAATCAGCTATATGTATACATATATTCCCTCCCTCCTGAACCTTCCTGCCACCCTCCCCCTTTGTGTGTAGTTTATCACAAAGCAGCCAGCTGAGCTCCCTGTGTAACGCAGCAGCTTCCTGCTAGTGTACATATGTTAATGCTACTCTCTCAGTTTGTCCCCCCACAACTTCCTGCACTGTGTCTACAAGTCCATTTTCTGTGTCTGAGCCTGTATCCCTGCCCTCCAAATAGGTTCATCAGTACCATTTTTCTAGATTCCATTTGTGTGGGTTGATGTTGTTTTGTCACTAAGTTATGTCCGACTCTTGCGACTTTATGGACTGTAGCCCACCAGACACCTCTGTCCATGGGCTTTCCCAGGCAAGAATACTGGAGTGGGTTGCCATTTCCTTCTTCAGGGGATCTTCCTGACCCAGGGACCAAAGCTGCATGTCCTGCATTGGCAGGCGGGCTCTTTACCGCTGAGCCTGCAGAGAAGTCTTATATATATATATGAAGTGAAGTGAAGTGAAGTGAAGTCCCCCAGTCATGTCCGACTCTTTGCGACCCCATGGACTGTAGCCTACCAGGCTCCTCCATCCATGGGATTCTCCAGGCAAGAGTACTGGAGTGGGTTGCTGTTTGCTTCTCCAGGAGATCTTCCCAACCCAGGGATCAAACCCGGGTCTCCCGCATTGCAGGCAGACACTACCATCTGAGACACCAGGGAAGACTTATATATATATATATATATATATATATATAGTCGTGTTTAACTCTTTGCAACCCCTTGGATTATACAGCCCATGGAAATCTCTAGGCCAGAACACTGGAGTCGGTAGTTATTCCCTTCTCCAGGGGATCTTCCTAATCCAGCGGTGGAACCCAGATCTCCTGCATTGCAGGTGGATTCTTTCCCATCTGAGCCACCAGGGAAGCCCATATATATACGTTAATATATGATTTTTTTTCCTCTTTCTGACTTACTTCAGTCTGTATGACAGATTCTAGGTTCATCCACATCACTTCAACTGACTCAATTTCATTCCTTTTTATGACTGAGTAATATCCCATTGTATATATGTACCACGTCTTCTCTATCCATTCATCTGTCGATGGACAGTTAGCCATGTCCTGGCTATTGTAAATAGAGCTGCAATGGTATGGAGGGTCCTTAAAAAAACTAAGCCTACAACTACCATATGATCAGGGTCCAGAGCTGCAAACTGCATAGAAGTCCCACTATGGGGCATATATTCTAAGAACAACTTAAGTCAAAAAGACACATGGACCATAGTTTCTCCATCTAGGACTATCCATGAATATTGATATACAGTTAAATAAATAAACAACCAAGTGTTAGTCCCTGCCTCTAAGCTCCCTCCTCTGCTGGAGTGGACACTAGCACTTTGGGTGAGTGTGCAGCCCCTTCCTCTTTCTCTGTTAAGCTCCACAATTCCAGCACAAACCCAGCAGCCCAAAAAGTCAGCGGGGAAACTCACAGATGCAGATTGGGATGATGCTCTAGGGATGTGGAGGAACAGCAGGGAGAGGGGTTGCTTTTCCAGCGGCTGAGAGGAGACTGCACCTAGAGGACAAGGACGTCGACAAGCTTGGTGGCCCTGGTCCTGGATGTGTGAGCACCTCTTCTCTAAGGCAGGGCATCTCCCTCCACTTAAGTCCTACTTTACAGCAAGGCTTCCTTTGGGAGCTACTAAGGACTGTTTCAGAGAAGGCAATGGCACCCCACTCCAGTGCTCTTGCCTGGAAAATCCCATGGACGGAGAAGCCTGGTAGGCTGCAGTCCATGGGGTTGCTAGAGTAGGACACGACTGAGCGACTTCACTTTGACTTTTCACTTTCATGCATTGGAGAAGGAAATGGCAACCCATTCCAGTGTTCTTGCCTGGAGAATCCCAGGGATGGGGGAGCCTGGTGGGCTGCCATCTATGGGGTCCCACAGAGTCGGGCACGACTGAAGCGATTTAGCAGCAGCAGCAGCAAGGACTGTTTGCATATTCTTTTAAAATGCTGAGGGCTGAGATAATTCAATGAGAACTGTTAGCAATCTGAGTTAATAAATGAGATGTGAGTGTCATCATCTTGTTTCCCTCTTTTCTCAAAGGAAAAGGAGAGCAATTCCAAGGAACAAAAAGGCAACACAGGTAAGTGGCTGTTCTGGAGACTTGTAAATGCAGCATAAAGCCATTTGAGTGAGAAAATGATAAAACAGGAGCCACGAGAGCAACCTTGGAGCCCAACGCCCTCATTTCCCAAGTGAGGAAATAATCCTAGGAAGATGACAGCACCTTAAAGAGATTGTGTAGCTGATTTGAGCTGGACAGGAACCAGATCCCAGGAGCCCAGGTCTCCTGAGCTCAGTTCAGTACTGAAGTCGACCCATTGGCTCACATCTCTACCCTAAAGTCTTAATGTAGAAATAGCAGAGTAAAAATAGGAACAATCTGGGATGGCAGGCTGAAACCAACATGGTAAACTTTAATACAGGTGACCTGGATTTAGGTTCCAAAACTCAGCTGACAAGAATTGGAAAGAGCCGGTTTGGCAGAAGCTCAAACGAAAGAGCCCTGGGATTTGAAATGACCGCAAACTTGATGTAAGCCAGCAGTAGGTCTTGGCTTAAAACAAGGGGAACACCAAGTGCTGTTTCAGGTAACACAAAAGAAAGAAGACCAGAGTCAAGTTCAGTTCCTCAGGCCACTCCTATTAGCATATTTAATTCTAAGACCAACCCCAGGACATAAACAGTAGTATCTTGGTTTGCAGATAGTAAAACGGAAGTACAAAGAGGTTGTGTAACTTGCGGAAGTTTATCTGGCTAGAAAATATCAGAGCTAGAAGTCTGTCTCAGGTGGTTTTTCTCCAGAACTTGCTCCTAAAAAATTACCAAATAATCTCTCAAAGTACATTTGTGACTTTAAGACTATTAACCTATTTGAGTTTGAAAATATTTTTTTAATATTTATGATTTTTATTTATTTATTAGGCTGCACCAGGTCTTAGTTGCAGCATGCAGGATCTCTGGGCTTCGTTCTGGCATGTGGGCTATTTTTTTAAGTTGTAGCGTTCAGGATCTAGTTCCCCAACCAGGGATCAAACCCAAGCCGCCCGCACTGGAGAGCAGTCTTAGACACTGTACACCAGAGAAGTCCCAAGACTGAGGTTGTTGAACTAGACAGTTCTCAAGGTCCTAAAGAGATCTGAGGGGGAATGGATCTCAAGCTTTAGTGTCACTTTATCCTGGGTCTGTTCTTTACCAGCTGGGTGACTGGGCAAATTACTCACTCTCTCTGTGCCTAGTATATATAATGAGTTCTCGCATATCGCAGGAAGGCCTGCACGTTGCTAGCCCCAGGCATCTGCTGACATTGCCCTGCTACTTGAGTGGAATCTCCTCCGCTCTTGCAGTGCATGGTCTGTAGGACTCAGGGCAGAAATCCTACTATGAAATGTTACAATTTCTTCTTCTTTTTTTGCTATGCCTTAGAACATGGGGAAATCTTAGTTCCCCAACCAGGGATGGAACCTGTGCCCCCTGCTTAACCACTGGGCCACCAGGGGAGTCTCTCTACTCCTTTTTTAAAAGAAGGGTCATGACACATGCCAGAGCAAAGGAAAAGAGGGAGCTTGACCTTGTCTCTTCTCATCTAAACAGCCATAAGAAGTCTAATCATTTCCACTAAATATCCACAGAGGCAAAACCAGATGAGGTAGTGGTAAATATAGACAGCCCGAAGAAGAAGAAAGACAAAATACTGAAGAAGAAACCCAAAGAAGATGAAATTCCCAACCTGGCCGTCTTGCAGGTGTGTGGACACAGCCATCTTGGCCATGGTTAGGGCGGGAAACTCAGAAGGGGGTTCTTTTAGTCCTTCAGTCAACTTCAGAATGCCTTTGTCTGAACTAACTTGCTTTGTCTTTGTTATCATCACTGATTCAAAGCAACAAACTGACAAGAATGCAAGCCAAGACAGTAGAGCTTGTTCTTTTTCCATTTTCTGCATGCCCATATTGAGAAGGGGCATACTTTCTATTGGCTAGCCTGGATGCAGCAACGTAATTTAGTGTGTGAGTTCCCCTGGGATCACTTCTTGGGGCTTGACATCATCATGCAGATGTGCACAGACTCGAAATAGCAAGAGTTTTAGCTCTTACTAAAGTCAGCTCCATAGACCAATCCTAACATTAGCCAGAGGTTGTTAGCTAGAGGCAAATTGACGGATACGAAAATTGGGAGTATGAAAATTATGTCCCTAGATACTGAATTTAGCTAAGTTATTTTGATGGGAAATTTGAAGAAGTGATCTAATTCTATTACTAAACCAAAAACTCAGTTTTCCATTTCTAAAATATACGTGTACTTTTCTACTTGGAAAATTCACAGCTATATGCATTATAATAAAAGCAAATATTCCATCACTTTATATACATTAAGAATTTAATGTTTAATGAACAGTTTTTAATTTGAATATCCTCAAAGTATGTCAGTCTGTATCTGACAATCAGTGACATCAATTAGCTATAAAAAGGTTAGCCACATTTATACTTATATATTACATTTTTTAAAAACTTTGGTTTAGCTATGCTTCTTAGAATTTGAAAGTTTATCAGAAATGTTTTATACATTTCAAAGTGGTAGCTAGTTCTAGGAATGTCAAGTCAACCATATTTCTTATTTTGCTAAAGATAAATTAATACTCCCTCTTATACTTTCCCAAGAGTTGTATAGGAAGACTGGTTTTGGGGAATCTTGGCATTTTTTCATTAAATCAATCCTGGGCTTTCCTTCCTCTAAGCACTCTCTCCTCCCTTCTTCCTAAAGATATACGATGGGGATCTCGAGAGTGAATTCAACAATTTTGAAGACTGGGTGAAAACCTTTGACCTGCTCAGAGGCAAGTCTATGGAAGATGACCAAGGCCTCGATGGAGACCGAGTCGTAGGAAAGTTTAAGGCAGGTTCCAAAGTTAACTCTTTTATTTGGCTCTCCTGTCTATAAATATCAGATATGACTTAATTCTGTGGGACTGTGGTGTGCAATGTGGGTAAGGAAAATCCTTGATCTCTATGCAAGACCCTCCCTTTCTAGAATTCCACAAGACCAAGCCCTCGTCTTTTAAAGTATTTGATTTGTGGCCAGTAAAGTAGATTGGAGCTCAATCTGTGGAACATGAGGAACCAGAGTCATTACCTAAAAAGATCACTGAGTTTTACTCTTCTTTCCCCACCCCTGGCCTCCCAAACATTTGATTGACACAAACCTACCAGCTGAATGATTAAACTGATCAAACAACACAAGCCCTTCATCTGGCAGACTTATGGTGTCAGCCTCACAAAGTAATAGGTGACAGTTGCTATGAACCTACTGCACGCCTGGGCCCTTTATATGAAAGAGACGTGTTGGATATCACATGGGCATTGCAGCTTGCCAATCTGAATTTTAAATCCTCATTGTGATACCATCCAGCTTCATGATCTTGAGCAGTACTTGACCTTCCTGAGCCTTGATTGCAGCATCTAAAAATAGAAATACTGCAGTCAGAATGGAATGAGATAATGGGAGAAAATGCTAGCTCAGCACCTCACATGTACAAGGCACTCGGGATCCCATCTGATGCTCCTATTCATGTTTCTCATGTAACAGCCCACTGAGGAGGGTGTTGCCGTACCAACACTGATTCACTGAGGTACCATGAAGAAGTACAGATTGCAGGCAGATTATATGAACTGCCCAAGGACACCCAGGGGCAAGGGTAGGGCTGCCTCAGGTCCTGTTGGGTCCCAAGCTGTGGTTGCTTCCCAGAGCTATGCCCTATACGGTTTTCAGTGGAGCATATCATCATCTTGTTTCAACGGGTGGTGCTTTGTGGTTCCAGGGCTCCTTCTGCATCTACAAAAGCCTGGAGGATTCCAGCATCGAGGACAGTGGGCAGCTGAGAATCCAGCAAGGGATTCCACCGAACCACCCCGTCAAAGTCCTGATCAGGGTGTACATTGTTGCGGTGAGCCATCCTAGTTTACCCTGAGGGGTTGTCGGAATCACCAAGAGCTGCCACAACAAAGTATTATAGACTGGGTGACATAAACAGCGTTCCTTTTCTCCAGTTCTGGAAGCTGGAGGTCCATGATCAAGGTGCCACCAGAGCTGGTTTCTGGTGAGATGCATCTTCCTGGCTTGTAGATGGCTACCCTCTGGCTGTGTCCTCACAAGCCTTTCCTTTGTGTGTGTGTGTGTGTGTGTGTGTGTATGTGTTTGTGAGGGAGAAAGAGACACACACACACACAGAAGGAGAGAGACAGAGAGAGGAGAGGAGATATGTTGTCTTCCTCTTCTTGTAAGGTCACTGGTTCTATCAGTTTAGGACATCACCCTTAGTTCAGTTCAGTTCAGTCGCTCAGTTATGTCTGACTCTTTGTGACCCCATGAACCGCAGCACACCAGGCCTCCCTGTCCATCACAAACTCCCAGAGTTCACTCAGACTCACATCCATCGAGTCAGTGATGCCATCCAGCCATCTCATCCTCTGTCATCCCCTTTTCCTCCTGCCCTCAATCCCTTCCAGCATCAGAGTCTTTTCCAATGAGTCAACTCTTCGCATGAGGTGGCCAAAGTACTGGAGTTTCAGCTTTAGCATAATTCCCTCCAAAGAAATCCCAGGGCTGATCTTCAGAATGGACTGGTTGGATCTCCTTGCAGTCCAAGGGACTCTCAAGAGTCTTCTCCAACACCACAGTTCAAAAGCATCAATTCTTCGGCACTCAGCTTTCTTCACAGTCCAACTCTCACATCCATACATGACCACGGGAAAAACCATAGCCTTGACTAGACAAACCTTTGTTGGCAAAGTAATGTCTCTGCTTTTTATTATGCTGTCTAGGTTGGTCATAACTTTTCTTCCAAGGAGTAAGCGTCTTTTAATTTCATGGCTGCAATCACCATCTGCAGTGATTTTGGAGCCCCCCAAAATAAAGTCTAACACTGTTTCCACTGTTTCCCCATCTATTTCCCATGAAGTGATGGGACCGGATGCCATGATCTTCGTTTTCTGAATGTTGAGCTCTAAGCCAACTTTTTCACTCCCCACTTTCACTTTCATCAAGAGGCTTTTTAGTTCCTCTTCACTTTCTGCCATTAGGGTGGTGTCATCTGCATATCTGAGGGTATTGATATTTCTCCCAGCAATCTTGATTCCAGCTTGTTCTTCTTCCAGTCCAGCGTTTCTCATGATGTACTCTGCATATAAGTTAAATAAGCAGGGCGACAATATACAGCCTTGACGTACTCCTGTTCCTATTTGGAACCAGTCTGTTGTTCCATGTCCAGCTCTAACTGTTGCTTCCTGACCTGCATACCAGTTTCTCAAGAGGCAGGTCAGGTGGTCTGGTATTCCCATCTCTTTCAGAATTTTCCACAGTTTATTGTGATCCACACAGTCAAAAGCTTTGGCATAGTCAATAAAGCAGAAATAGATGTTTTTCTGGAACTCTCTTGCTTTTTTGATGATCCAGCGGATGTTGGCAATTTGATCTTTGGTTCCTCTGCCTTTTTTAAAACCGGCTTGAACATCTGGAAGTTCACAGTTCACATATTGCTGAAGCCTGGCTTGGGACCTCATTTAACCTTAATTAGCTCCCTAAAAGCCCTGTCTCCAAATACAACCACATCGGGGGTGACAGCTTTGACACAGGAATTTTGAGAAAACATAACGCAGTTCTTAATAAGGGGTATAAAGTTTGGTTGGGCTTCCCTAACAGCTCAACACGTAAAGGATCTACCTGCAATGCAGATGACGCGGGTTCAATCCATGGTTTGGGAAAATCCCCTGGAGAAGGAAATGGCGACCTACTCCAGTATTCTTGCCTGGGAAATCCCACGGACAGAGGAGCCTGGTGGGTTGCAGTCCATGGATGTGACTTAGAGTTGGATGTGACTTAGCGACTAAAGAACAATAGAGTTTGCTTGGTAACACGGACATTTGCTGGCTTTTCACTCAGCAAAAATATTCCCAAGCTGCCAGGACCACTGTGTGTAGCTCTGTTTGCTCTCTGTGGTTGGCTGCTAGCTGAGCAGAGAACCAAGCAGCACTGAAGCAGGCAGCTCCCAGAGAAGCCAGCCAGTGAAAAGAGCCAAGGCAGAACAGGGTAGCCGCCACTGCTCAAGCCTCCCGCTCCCACCCAGCTATGCCTCTGCTCTGCTGCAGGCAGACATTTCATTTCCAGTATATTCCCAAGAAAACTATTATCTGCCCTAGGCTTCCTTTCTGACAGTGAGGGCACTGATCTTTCATTGTGAAACTTCTTAGCCCGATTGCCAGGAAGCTTGGGGCCAAATTTGCTGCTTGATCAAAGTGACCGTGTGCTCGACTTTCATGGTTCATGTATTTGTATTTTGACCTTGAAGTTGATTTATAGCCATATTATTGGGTATTAACTTTTTGATTACATTGCATAAAATATTTTTAAGAAACTGAAATGAAACATAAAACAAAGATGAATTATTCTTTAATGCTAAGGTAGAATGAAATGTCCCCTTTCCAGCATGCAGTTCTCATGCTCCCCTCATTATTAGTAGCAATGCCATCATCACCATGACCACCACGTGCAAGGCATGTTCTAATCACTAAGGATGTTGTGATGGGAAAAAAACCCAAAACAGTCCTTGCCTTCAAGGAAGTCACAATCTAGTTGGAAAGATGAGAAGTACTTGTAAAGTGTTACTGGCAATGCCAGTGGTCTATATTAAACACTCAACCACAGGAGAATTTAGATAAATCTCAAAATTTTGTTCAAGAGATCACTCATGTCTTGGGACAGATAATTAATGTGCATTCCTCAGGAAATAGACCATGTGTTCAAATAAATTTGAGGAAATGTTGTGCGTATAATAATTCTTTCCCTTGTCCAACCCCTGAGATACATAAAGCTCATTAGCATGCTGAATGCTCTGAGAATTCCAGAAGCAAAGAAACTGATTTAACAGCTTGATTCTTTAACAGCATTTTCAAACCACACCTATTTTTCCTCCCTACAGAAAACCCTGCCATCTTTTTCATGAATCAAATAGAACATAGGATCTGTATAGGAGGAAGGAGAGACTAGAGAAGGATTATGATTTGTGTATTCATTTAGCAAATACCTGCAGCACACTTTTATATTTATACATACGTATGTGTATATGTGTATGCATATATCTATATTTATATACAGGTATCCTCTAGAATAGGCAATGGCACCCCACTCCAGTACTTTTGCCTGGAAAATCCCATGGACAGAGGAGCCTGGTAGGCTGCAGTCCATGGGGTTGCTAGAGTCGGACACGACTGAGCGACTTCCCTTTCACTTTTCACTTTCATGCATTGGAGAAGGAAATGGCAACCCACTCCAGTGTTCTTGCCTGGAGAATCCCAGGGACAGGGGAGCCTGGTGGGCTGCCGTCTATGGGGTCCCACAGAGTCGGACACGACTGAAGCGACTTAGCAGCAGCAGCAGCACCCTCTAGAATGCAGATCAGGTTCCTGCTCAGGAAACAGCATGAAGGAAGGAGGACTGGGACTGAAACTTGAACACAGGCAGGTCTTGAACAAATGAAGAGTCAGAGAGTATCAGCCCTGAGTTTTAGGGTTTAGGATAGACTGTGGACAGCCAATGTTTTTCCTTGACATTTCTAGTAACAGTGATTATGTGTGGTTTGCTTTCTCACACTGATTTAATTAACTAAATAATGGAAATCTTGAAATCTCTTAATTTGATAAAAATACCAAAGAAGTAAAAAATTATACTACTTAAAAGTTGCATGGAGAAAGAAATCAAATCCCCTCAATTCTGCAATTCCATCCCCAGAAATAGCTTACCCTTCTTATGTATATATACTCTTTTTATGCAAACACATCTCTATTTACACTTGTCTACAACTACATCCAGATATATATTTAATGGAGTCCCACTTCATGCATTACATGTTGATCTTCTATTTTCTTTCTTTTGTTAGTAATGTACCTTGGACATTTTTCTAGATCGCTTCATACAGGTCTTTTTCATTCCTCTTAGTAACCACCTAGTGTTTTACTGAATTAACATAGTATCCATTCATTTATTCACTCATCAAAATTGGGAAGACCCTATCTTAAGTCCTGGAGATAATGTAATGAACAAGACAGATAGTACTCTCTTGCTCTCATGGAGATAATAACTAGTTGGAGATGATATGAGGATTAGGAGGGTATAAAAATAACCACAGACAGATAAATAAGCAAGATAAATGTTAGAGATAACTGCCACATAAAGAATTAAAATTGGTGATGTAATCAACTATACTTCAACAAAAATTAATTTGGCGATGTGATGAGAGTAAATGGGAAAGGGCCAATTTTGAATTGTTTCTTCCAAAATAATTGACATGTAAGTTGTTCACAATTTTTAGTTATTAAACGATATTCTAATGAACAACCTTGAAAATATAGCTTTGTGTCTGTAGGATAGAGTTCTAAAAATAAGACTGTTTCTTATCCAGCTCTCAACTCGGCACTTTTCTCCATCTTTTCCATATCTTTCCTCACCATCTCCCTACCCTGGTCTTCCCTGATGGAAATGGGTTGTTACTTAGCTGACCAGCACTCAATGCAAGACTGATGGGCTCATGCATTTCAAAGCCAACTGGTTTTAGGAGAAGCTTTTATGTGTAGCCCATAATATTACAGATGAATCTCAAAGAGATGACTTGTTTTGTCCAAGATCACATGACTACTTAGAACTGGAACTCAGATTCATGCCTTTTGCCTCCTCGTCCAGCAGGTTCCTCTTTACTCTGTCCCAACCAGTGCTTCCCACTGGGGAGACAACTCCAGAGAAAGCAGGACTTGAGCAAAGCTGGTAACTTTTAACAGCCGAGTGGAAAGGCTGAAACAGTGGTTTTTAAACTTGGCTGAATCATCTAGGAAGCATCTAAAAAAATCACAAAGTCCAGGAACAATTAAATACCTGGGGATAGAACTCAGTTCAGTTCAGTTCAGTCACTTAGTCATGTCCGACTCTTTGCGACCCCATGGACTGCAGCACGCCAGGCCTCCCTGTCCATCACCAACTCCTGGAGTTTACTCAAATTCGTGTCCATTGAGTCGGTGATGCCATCCAATCATCTCATCCTCTGTTGTCCCCTTCTCCTCCTGCCCTCAATCTTTTCCAGCATCAGAGTCTTTTCAAATGAGTCAGTTCTTCACATCAGGTGGCCAAAGTATTGGAGTTTCAGCTTCAGCATCAGTCCTTCCAATGAATATTCAGGACTGATTTCCTTTAGGATGAACTGGTTGGATCTCCTTGCAGTCCAAGGGACTCTCAAGAGTCTTCTCCAACACCACAGTTCAAAAGCATCAATTCTTTAGGATAGAATTCAGACATCAGTATTCTTTGAAATTACCAGATGGTCCCTGTGCCCAGTGTTGAGAACCACTGGACTGAAGGATTTTTTTTTTTCTCCCTCTTCTCCAGGCATTTAATCTTAGTCCAGCTGATCCAGATGGCAAATCGGATCCCTACATTGTGATCAAGCTTGGCAAAACTGAAATCAAAGACCGGGACAAATACATCCCTAAACAGCTGAACCCAGTATTTGGAAGGTCAGTGGCCATCTGAGTCTCACTGCACTGTCCTCTCTGTGTTTGCTCCTGTGGTGTTTCTTTGAGGAGGGGGTTGGTGTGTAGAGCTGTGTGGGTCTGAGTACACAGTGCAGATTAAATGCTGGCTCCTGCTCATGATAACAGCCAATCAAGTCAATATTCATGGGGAAGGGCCGGATTCTTTCCTTGGTCTCTTTAGCGGTTTGGTTGTGCATGATCTTCATGCCCATGGTTTTCCAATAATGATTTTCCCAGATCTCAAATGTAAGAAGCCCCTTGAACAGTCATAAGGTTCCCCCTCCTGCCTTAGAGAGAGTCCATTTTTACAGACCAGATAATCGAGGCCCAGAGAGGTTTAGAAATTTGTTCTAGTTCACACCACTCATAAGTAGAAGAGAAGGAGCCAGATGTTTAGTCTTTACCAAAGGGATTTTTGCATCGTATCATTTTGCAGTTCATTAGGGCTTCCCAGGTGGCACTAGTGGTAAAGAACCTGCCTGCAAATGAGATACATGTCAGAAACGTGGGTTCAATCCCTAGGTTGGGAAGATCCTCTGGAGGAGGGCAAGGCAACCTGCCCCAGTATTCTTGCCTGGAGAATCCCATGGACAGAGGAGCCTGGTGGGCTATGGTCCATAGGGTTGCAAAGAGTCGGACAGGACTGAAGTGATGTAGCATGTAGCACACTGCAGGCAAAAAGTTGAATTGCACCCCCAGTGTTCCTGCAAAGTGTTTACAAGACATTGCATTTGCATATTTTAGGTGAGCCAGGGATTCTCCAGTTCTCAGCAACCCTCCCCCAGAATACTGGAGTGAGTAGCCTTTGCTTTCTCCAGGGGATCTTCCCAACCCATGGATCGAACCCAGGTCTCCCACATTGCAGGTGGATTCTTTACTGGCTTAGCCACCAGGGAAGCCCTTCAGCAACCTTATCACCCCATTTATCTTCTAAAAGGGTTGTGTTTGTGAGCCTGACTGCCATTAACTCTGGAGTCAAGCACACCCGGGTTTCACTTTGCCACATCATGCAGATGGCTTAACCTCTCTGATCTGTAGCAATAACAGTGACACTTGACCCTCATACGCCTTCAGAAGATTAAGTATGACAAGCACCCAGCTTTGTCTATGACGTTGCATAGTAGCTACTCAAAACGCATTAGCTTCCTTCCTCTCCACCTTGATAATCATTTTAGCAGTGTACATATCTTAAGTATATCTAATTGCTTTTTTCCCGGAGTCCCAAGGACCATGGAATGAAATCTCTATCCACCTCATTTAAATTCATTTACAGAATTGTGGTCGCTTTGGAACTTCTGACATTTGATCAGAACCAGCCTCTTACATGTGATTTAATTCAGTTCAGTTCAGTCACTCAGTTGTGTCTGACTCTGCGACCCCATGAACTACAGCATGCCAGGCCTCCTGTACATGTTATTGCTCCCCAAGAAATAAGACAATAAACAATCTTGCTTGTTCCGATTAAAGAGAATGATTAAAAGGATGTTCTAGGGAAATGTACCCTTGCTTCCCTGATCCGGAGATGACTTTTATCATTACCTGCCGTTTATGTAACCAGCACTTCTTTTTGCCAAGCGCTTTGTAGTCACTTTTTATGAGCTGCTCTCTCCATAATGCCATGAATTAGACTGGTTTTATAACCTCCACTTATGACCATGGTAAACAAAAGAGAGGCTGCTGGGATATTCCTTCCTGCCTCTGGCACTTCAGAGCCTCTTCCAGAAGCCTTCCAGGTGTGGATGCTTTGTGGATGTGTATTTAATTGTTACTCAGGGAAAGATACTGCTGGCTCAGTCTTGAAAAATTCTAGCAGGGGCCATGGAGGGCTCTTGTGCCTGGACTGGGGTCTGGGGAACCCCTCTTTGAGACCTTTATAAGAGGATGTCACAGGCTTCTCCCCTGATGCCCTGGCCCAGACCTGCCTTAGTTTTCTTCATAACCTCTAGCATGAATTGGTGTGTTTCTCGTGTTTATGGTTGTTTCCCATCTCCCCACTAGAATGTGAGCTCCATTCCAATGGGGACTTGATCAAGTGCCCTGTACCCTGTACCTTGCTGTAACCCTAGTGCCTCAGACAGGGCATAGCACAGAGCAGATGCTCTTTGAGTATCTGCAGAATTATAGAATAAACGAATGAATGTACAATGGGGAAACAATCCTTCGGTAATTTTTCAGTGGGATTTCAGGGAACCCCATTATCCTGAGGGTGTACACATCTGAAGAGTTGGAGGTTCCTCATTTTCTTAGTAACCACAGTGCCTGATACACATGACACATATTATGATGTCTCATAAATGTCAAATGAACAAATGAATCAAAAAAGAAGTAATAATTGGACAAAGAAACAATGGGACATCTTTTCTCCAAAGGTTCACAGTACTGAATGTTTCTATAAGACTCAGGTTTTACCCATTTCGTGATGCATTCTCTTTTCTCACACCAACGTTGTATCCAGAGGTCATATCACATTGACACCCAAGTTCGTATAAGTCTAATTTTCCCCCTGAGTGACTGGAGATCCAGTCATGGCAAGCTGCTTTTGGTGGTTTTCCTAAGGACAGCACTAATGAAAATTCAGGAGAGGTGAACCAGTAAGCACACAGCACACCATCCTGAAAGACGGATCAGAGCATTTGAGCCCTCTGTCCTCTGTCATGGTTGCCAGGGGCAGTTAAACACTTAATAAGTCTTTCCTTGGTGGCAGCAGCTTGGTGATGGCCAAGCTCAGAGGTGGCTGGGGGCTTTCTGGTGAGATGCCTCTAGAATATCCATTACAGCTTTAAATACAAATCTTGGAAACCCAGGGAGGTAATACTATGACTTCAGGTGGAGGAAATGAACTCATTTTCTGCACAGCTGTATTCCTGGCCTGCTAGGGCTGCCTCAGTCAGTTACAGGCAAGGAGCTGTCCAGCATCTCTGCATTTTTCTCTCTGGGGAGGGTTAATTGGCTCTGGGCTATGCTGTGATTGCTCTCCCTACCACTCTGGAGAGTGAGAGTCGGGTTAAGTGGGCCTGACCTTGAAGGCCACAGCCCAGACAGGCCTGAGGACAACTGGGGAAATAATGGGCCCTCTAGTCTCCTCTCCTCCCTGCCTCCTCTCTGTCCCTTGCTCCCAGACCAGCCCTCCCCATGTTGCCCCAGAGCAGAGTCAGGAACAGCTGGAGAAACATTGGTGTTTTAAGAACACATTTGCCTAAAATGCAGGCCTACATTCCCAGTTTAATTCTTAATCACCTTCTCTAATGCTCAGTAGAACAGATAACACATTGTTACAGGAAATCCGACATCATGCCTATTCCTCTCAACACTGCATTGGGGTGGGATTGTGGAAGGAGCATGGAATTAGAAGGAAACTGATACTTATCTTAGTTTGACATGATCTGTGATCTTAGGCCAGTCCCCTGTGTTCTCTGGACTTCAGTTTCCATAGCTGTAAAAGGAAGAGATTGGATATGATGATTTCTGAGATCCTGCACAATTCAAAGAAACATTTATTGTGTCTGCTTTCTGCAGCTGAAGTACAGGCTCCAACAATGCAGAGATGAGGAGGGCAAGTCTCTCTGTTCACAAGGGGCTCAGAATCTTGTATAGACACATCCCAGTCCTGCACGTCTATGTTTTAATGGTTTTCCATTGGCAATAGGATTTTCATCTCAAATAAACGCAGCTGATATTCCCTGATGAATCCACAATGGAGGGGAGAGGAAATGGCAGTTTATTGGGCACCAGTTGAATGCCTGGAAGTAAAATCTGTGTTTTGTATAAACAAGATCCCATTTAACCACTATGCTATATTATAAAGAAGACGTATTATTTATCCTCGTGTACATGTAAAGAGCCCAAAAGAGTTGAAATAACTTTCCCAATGTTTTACAACCAGGAAGTAGCTGATTCAAAATCAAGATTAGAAATCAGTCCTGTTTGAGACCAAAATCTAAGGACTTTGCTCTTCCTCTTGCTGTCACCCTAGTTGAGACTATAAGATGTGACCCATGAGAGAGTAGATGATTGGCTACTGGAAATTGACAAAAGGATTGGAAATTGTTTGCATCTCAATGAAAAATTAAACTACATAAATATCCGTTAAGTAGTAATTGGGTTTCTCAGTGTTTAGTGAGTTCCTACGGACCGTAGGCCTATACTTAACCACTTGGTGCAAAGAGCCAACGCATTGGAAAAGACCCTGATGCTGGGAAAGATTGAAGGCAGGAGGAGAAGGGGGCAGCAGAGGATGAGATGGTTGGATAGCATCACCCACTCAATGGATATGAGTTTGAGCAGGCTCCAGGAGATAGTGAGGGACAGGGGAACCTGGCGTGCTGCAGTCCATGGAGTCACAAAGAGCTGGACATGACTTAGTGAGTGAACAGCAACAATGGACTGTAGGTGAGCTAAAAGTGAAACAGGAAAAAGTTCTCTGCAGCACCAAATGCTGTTGATTCCTAAAGCCTCTGCTTGGACGGCAGGTCATTTGAGATCCAGGCTACGTTCCCAAAGGAGTCCTTGCTCTCTGTGCTGATCTACGACCATGACTTGATTGGGACGGATGACCTCATTGGTGAGACCAGGATTGACCTGGAGAACCGCTTCTACAGCAAGCACCGAGCCATCTGTGGCTTGCAGAGTCAGTATGAGATGTAAGTTCCTCTTCCTGTGGAGTCACTGTTGGTGCCCTGAGGCTGCAGCCCAGGCACTGGGAAGACCACCTAAGACTCAGTTTTAATATCTCAGATGGGCTCCATGTCAGCAGGGCTCACTGCTGACATGGAAACTGCTCATTGCACCTGAAGCTATTTGGGGCTGGGGAGGCAATATTGATTTGGAACCCAGGGCAGATTCTTCAAGTCAAGAGTTGTATTTGTTCAGTTGATTAGCTGGTCCTGGTGGACTGAGTTCTCAGTGGGGAATGATGCTAGAAGAATGACTAACATAATACAAATGCCAATATCCTAGTTAATTACAACCAACACTCACAAGTACTTAAAATATACCATGTACTTCATATGGTATATCTAATTCAGTTCTCCTCAAAACCCATTGAGATGTTATTCCCATCTTACACATGAGGGAGAAGTGGGTCCAAGTCTCTCTTTAAAAAGGTTTTTGAGCTCTGCTTAATTTTAGAATGTATACTAGATTTCTTTTTTCAGTTCAGTTCAGTTCAGTTGCTTGGTCATGTCCGACTCTTTGTGACCCCATGAACCGCAGCACACCCGGCCTCCCTGTCCATCACCAACTCCCAGAATTTACTCTTTTTTAAGTATGGCTTATTTGATATCTTAAGAGAAAATTCTTATAAATATCAGCTATGAGAATATATTAAAAAAAGGAAAATATAAAAACATCCATTAGGCTTCCATGGTGTAATTTTAGAAATATTTTTGAATATAAAGTAATATATATTCCTTGTAGAAAATTTAGGAAATACAGGAAGTACAAAATTATGCTCAAATTATTTCACTCATAGATAAAACTTACATTAAAGAGTGTGTATGTATTTCCTTTCAGTATTTTTTCTATGCTGCATGTATGTATAGTTGCTCAGTTGTGTCTGACTCTTTCCGACCCTTTGGGCTGTAGCCCACCAGGCTCCTGAGTCCATGGGATTCTCCAGGCAAGAATACTGGAGTGGGTTGCCATGCCCTCCTCCTCCAGGGTATCTTCCCAACCCAGAGATCGAACCTGTGTATCCTGTCTCCTGCCTTGAGAGCAGGTTCTTTACCTGTTGAGACATCAAGGAAGCTCTTTTTCTACGTTATTTCCTCCCAGAATTGGACTCATACTAACCATACAATTTCCTAAGCTTCTTGTTGCATTTATACGTTATATCATAAGCATTCTATGATATTAAATATTCTTCAAAATCATTATTTTAACAGCTCTCTGGTATTCCCTTATATAAATTTATTGTACAATTATATAACCAGTTTCCCTTCTTGAATTTCAGGGCATTTACATTTTTCTTCCTTATTCTATTAGAAATATTGCTGCTTTGAGCATTACCATACAAAAGCCATTGCAAACCTTTCTGATAATTCATTCAGTGTTCATCCATCGACATGGATTTATTCCATTGAAAGGAATGCACACTTTAAAAACTTTTAATAGTAACATCCAGATGTCTCTCCAGAAGGGGTGGACCAATTTACACTCTCATTAACATAGTCCAAAACATCTATTTCCTCCATGGAATGATTTTCAGACAAGTCTCTACTGCTGGCCTGTTCTTCTCTGAACCGAGCATGCCATTTCAGTCTGGGGACTTCAGTGAATGGAGAAGCCTTCTGGGGTATTTATATCATTCTCAAGTACCTGAGAGGGTAGCATTCAGAGAATGATTAGCTGTGTGCACTGTGAAGTCAGTAAAGGAGACCACATGTAAACGTGGTGTATCTTTTGTTCAAAAGAATTTCCTGACAGTGGAATTACCAGGTATCAAAATAGTTTAGTTAGGTAAGTTGTTCACTGAGGTCTTAAAAATAGACAAGAACACCTATTTCTGGGAAGGTCTATGTATGGGCCTGGCTTGGAATCTTCTTCAGGATCTTCATATTTCTGAACCAAGGTAGGAAAGCTGTTTTACAGCCGTGTTTTGTTTCTTTCAGTGTTTAAATGGATTAAATTCTGATGAATCCCGCATCCCAGGGAGCAGAGAAATCCAAGCTTATCTCAGTCATGGTTCCTAGGGAGCGTCTCATTACAAGTTAATGATTTTTTTTTTAACCAAATAGCTTGTTTTTAAGGAAGGAAGGGGTTGGAAAGATCTGTAAACTCACCACTAAGAAATGACTGATTAGAGAAATGGCACCTCAAGACTTCCTGCCTGGGATGTGAGTCTACAGTATGATTTTGGAAAAGGAGAAGAAGAGAGGAAAGATGCAGAGAAACTAGAAGAATGAGCTTGGCTTTCTTCTTGGAAGTAGCAGCCAAATAGCTATCCTGCTAGTGACAGGACAAACTAACCAAAACTACCTGCAGAGAAATCCATAGAGACATAGAGCACACTGCTGATTACCAGAGGCTAGCCTGGGCACAGGGAATGAGGAGTAGCTGCTTAAGGGGTAGCGAGTTTTCTTTTGTGGTGATGAAAAAAAATTTTTTTTGGCACTGGATAGAGGTACTGGTTGCACAACATTATGAATACACTGCTGCTGCTGCTAAGTCGCTTCAGTCGTGTCCAACTCTGTGCAACCCCATGGGTGGCAGCCCACCAGGCTCCCCCGTCCCTTGGGATTCTCCAGGCAAGAACACTGGAGTGGGTTGCCATTATACTAAATCCCACCAAATTGGTCAACTTTAAAATAGCCAATTTTGTTATGTGAACTTCACTTCAGCTTTTTAAAGGATGCATTTGTTTTAAAAAAATGTATATGAAACTACCTTAAAAGAAATGTTCTGTCAAGCTATTCCGAAGTTCTGCCTTTCATACAAGCACACATATGCAGAGGTATTGACTAGAAAAGAGAGAAAACAAACAAAAACAAAACCGCTAGCCCCAAGCATGTGGCATGTCAAGTTAAAGCTAAAGGACACCACACAGGTCATACTGAGGTGGTCCTTTCACAGACATCCTGGGGGGCGGCTCCTGAGGCAGCCCGGACCTCACCCTATGTCCTTTGTCCACTTTTCAGAGAAGGATACAATGCCTGGCGAGACACATCCAAACCTACCGAAATCCTCACCAAGCTCTGCAAAGACAACAAGCTGGATGGCCCCTACTTCCGCCCTGGGGAAATACAGATAGGAAACCAGGTCTTTTCTGGAAAAACAACCTTTACCAAGGAGGACACGGGTAACTCCCCACAGTGTATCCTGCTGAAGTGGTTCTTCTTTTGAAAAGCCTGCTTTCAGTGGTGTTGATGACTGAAGGCAATGGTCATCTACTATAAAGTTAATGCATGGAAAAGTACTGAGGAGGATGAAGATCACTTGTAATCCCCAAATTCAGAGATAATGATGGTGCATGGTGGTATATTTCTTCACAGTGTGTGTGGGTGTGTGTGTGCGCATGCAATATGCCACATTTTTACATAATTTTAAATATGCTATATATATGGTACATTAATATGCCATATATATATATATAGTTTTGTACTCTGCCTTTTCTACTTCCAATAGATTATGACAATTCTCCTCTGTTCTTTGAAACTATCTTCGATAATCTTCTATTTTATGGCTGTGACATTTCCATTGTGTCCATTTTTATGGTGTCACTTAATGCTTCCATGAACCTCCTTACACATATTTTTGCATATTTCTGATGAGTCTACAGTACATATCATAGAAGCAGAATTGTTGTGTCAGAAGATAGACAATACCTTAAAATGAATATTATATAGAATAAATACTTGGACACAACTCAAATTATCCCCATAAGTGTTACACCAACAACTCTCCTTTTCCAACACCAAGAAATAGATTTTTCCATATGAGCAACATAGAACATATCAGGAGGACTCCAGAAAGCCTTTCATAAATTTAGGATGAGAAAAAAAATCCCCTTTAAGGATAAAAAACAATTCCTGTACTATCACACCTATCCATTTGATGCTTAAAGATTACCCATATATGGTGCAGTGCTTCTGATGCAAAAGCCCAATTACGTACACGCTACAGGGTGTTCCGACACTCTGTCGATCCCACCACTTTAATGCCAAGATTTCTTTTTATCTTGTTGTTTTGGTCCCAAGAAATTCTAAGAGGTTTTCCTCATGCAGAGTTATTGATGTCTAGTATATTAACGATATAGATGAATTTCAGTGAGAAAAATACTTTTTCACAATAGACTCTATTAAGCCAATTTAGTCCCTTGGTCACTGTTCTACATTTCATGATTAAACAATTTATTTGCCCACCAAAAACCTGAAATTATGTTCATCAAGATAAGTTCTTGACTGATTAAACTTTATGACAAAGATTTAATTCATCGATTACTTGTTCATCCCTATCGACTTTTACTGACTATAATTATTGTTGTTGGAAGATTCTCTTGGTAGCCTTTTATTTCTTTGGTTAAACCAGGTTCAACTTTTCCTATGTCAAATTTGGCCATTCTAAGGTTTGTCAAGAAGATTTTATTCTTTCAACAATTTTTGTCTTATTTGGCAAGTATTTTTTCTACCAATAGTTTTTATCATGAATTACCTTTTTTAAAAATAAAGTGATAGATCAGAGAATGTTTTCCCTGAGTAGGTGCTGGTAGGAGTGAGAGATCTCAAGCAATAATGAGAAGAGTCATAAGACGTCAATAAGCACATGTTATGTCTATTTCACCACCTTGTTTAGGACCACTCTGATCCCCCGGGCCCTCTCCCACTATAGTGTTAGCAAATAGCTTTATGTCTCCAGAAAAAGTACCCTCTCTTATCCCTTGAAGCCAAGTTTGTAAGTCATAGACTGAAGGAGTCTGATTCAAGGGGTGAAGGGAGTCCTGTACTCCCAAGACCCTGACTGTGCTGAGTCCTCTGGTCAACCCGTCTCATTTCCCAATCTCTTAACTTTTTTTCTTAATTAATTTTTTAAATTGATGTATAGTCGATTTACAGCATTGTGCCAGTCTCTGCTATATAGCAAAGTTGGTAAGAAAAGCCAGGTCTCTGCTATACAGCAAAGTCTTTCCTCAGTTATACACGTATATATATATTTTAAAAATTCTTTTTCATTATAATTTATCCTGGAAGATTGGCTATAGTCCCTTGTGCTATACAGTAGGACCTATTCTAAACATAATGGCTTGCATCTACCAAACCCAAACTCCCAGTCCATCCCCCTTAGCCCCCTCCCCCTTGGCAAGGGGGAAGATCACTTGGCAAGATCACAAGTCTGATCTTTACGTCTGTGAGTCTATTTCTGTTTCATAGATAGATTCACTCTCTCAACTTCCACTCTCCTTCCCCTCCCACCACTCTACTCCCACCTCTTTCCATTTTATTTGTCCTATTTCTTTTTTGCTATCTCTTCTCTCTACCTGTATATTTTCTCTCTACTTGTATGTTTAAATAAACCTTTCAAACACTTTCAGGGAGTGTTTGAAAATGTATCTGACAGTTCATCAATGTCCCCTTACAGGAACACGCATCTGACAAGTCTCTGTATTTTTCTCTCTTCCATGCAGATGAGACGGTGGAGTCGTATGAGCACTTGGCCCTCAGGGTTTTACACTCTTGGGAGAATATTCCAGAGGTTGGGTGTAGGCTGGTTCCTGAGCACATAGAAACACGGCCACTGTACCACAAGGATAAGCCCGGAATGGAGCAGGTAGTGGCCAAGAAATGTTCATCCCCAACAAATGAGACTTTTGCCCTAAAAGTTAATCTTGTTTGTGCCATATAGTAATGGCTCCCAACTAGGGACAGTTTTTCTCCCTCCTAGCCTGGACATTTAGCAGTGTCTGAAATATCAGTATTTTGGGTTGTCTCAAGTGGGTGAGGGTGCTACTGGCTTCTAGTGGGAAGAGGCCAGAGATGCTGCTGAACATCCTATTTTGTACTGGGCAGCCCCTCACAACAAAGAATTATTCAGCCCCAAGTGAATGTTAAGATTGAGAAACTCTGCCCTAAAATCAGAGTTGGATTTATTGCTCTTTCCTTTTTATGATTTGAGTAATCAAATTCTTTCAGAAGAATATTGACATTTAAGAAAGTTCAAAACCCATTTGATGTACCCAAGAACTTGTCCAAAATCTATCAGTAACCACACATCCCAGTAGTTTTCCCAGAGGGGCAATAGATGGAAGCTTACCGTGAAGAATTAGCAAAAACAAGCTGTGTGGAAGATGACTAGAGATCTGGGTTATGAGTTGGAAGGGAAAAGAAAACTTTATTAAGAAACTTTTAATGTCCTAGACTCCTTATGGAAATAATATCACTCATTTAGGATAACCAAGGATATATTTATCCATATTATGGCCATTTTGAGAGTAAAAGAGGTCATTATTAACAATTAAGCTGCTACAAAGGGCCCACGCCAAGGTTTTCCTAGACAAACAGAGGTGTAGGGGTCACCTAAGCCTTATTTCTTAATATTGCCTCATGATGAAATTATTATGATCCTTACTTTTAAGAAATTGTGGTTAGGAGAGTTTAAGTAACTTGCACAAAGTTACTCAGCTGGTAAACAATCTGCCTGCAATGCAGGAGACCCCCGTTTAATTCCTGGGTTGGGAAGATCCCCTGGAGAAGGGATAAGCTACCACTCCAGTGTTCTTGGGCTTCCCTGGCGGATCAGATGGTAAGGAATCCACCTACAGTGCATGAGACCTAGGTTCAATCCCTGGGTTGGGAAGATCCCCTTGAGGAGGGCATGGCAACCCACTCCAGTATTCTTGCTTGGAGAATCCCATTGGACAGAGGAGCTTGGCGGGCTACAGTCCATGGAGTTCCAAAGAGTTGGTCATGACTGAGCAACTAAGAACAGCACAACACAGAGCTGGGATTTAACCCAGACAGCTTGAGTCCCTAGTTCTGTCCCAGCTCTGAATTCACTCACTGTGTAGTCTGGGCAAAGCAAGTGAGCTTGACTATAATGGGGCAGGAAGACCCACACTGTTATCTCAGGCATGGTGGAATATAAACCTAGGGATTGCATGTGTATGGGTGTCTGAAAAGAATACACTTTTATCAAATGTAGAAGCTTATGGTTATTTCTTAAGATTTACTCCAAGATCTTTGAAATCTTTTGGTTACTGGTATCCCTCATTTTCAGAGAAGGCAATGGCACCCCACTCCAGTACTCTTGCCTGGAAAATCCCATGGACAGAGGAGCCTGGTGGGCTGCAGTCCATGGGGTTGCTAGGAGTTGGACATGACTGAGTGACTTCACTTTCACTTTTCACTTTCATGCATTGGAGAAGGAAATGGCAACCCACTCCAGTGTTCTTGCCTGGAGAATCCTAGGGACGGGGGAGCCTGGTGGGCTGCTGTCTCTGGGGTCGCACAGAGTTGGACACGACTGAAGCGACTGAGCAGCAGCAGCAGCAGCCCTCATTTTGCCTGTCAGATGTGGCTTCTTGGTTAAAGATGAACATTAATGTCTGTTGCCTGGAAAAGTCCATGGACAGAGGAGCCTGGTGGGCTACAGTCCAAGGGGCTGTGAAGAGTCAGACACAACTGAGCGACTGAGCACATAATGTCTCTTTTGGGACCCTAGGAATATAATCCTTCATTGAATTGGAGTGGGTAGCCTATCCCTTCTCCAGAGTATCTTCCCGACCCAGGAATCGAACTGGGGTCTCCAGCATTGCAGGTGGATTCTTTACCAACCGAGCTATCAGGGAAGCCCAGAATTGGTTCATCACTTCCCAAATGCTAGCTCTTTGCTTACATTGTCCCTTCCTCTGGAAATCCTCCTTTTGTCCCCCTAGCCAAAGCTCCTCCTTCACCCAAATCCTACGAATCCTCCCCCCTCTGTTGACAGCCCCACTTACTTCATATAAAACCTTCCCTGACCATCCCAGCCTTTGCTGATCACTCACCTTCTTGCCTGAGCTGACAGAGCACTTAGAGTACATACAACAGAGCTGAACGTAGAATCCACTGGCCCTTCTTCCCACCTGGACTTTCAGATCCCTTGAAACAGGGTAAATTTTGGTGTATGGAGTCCAGAGCAATGGATGGAAGGTCCTGTTCTATCACTAATTAGCCACAGGACTTTGGATAATTTCTTTGGTTTCTCTGAACCTTACTTTCTTATGGCTAGGGGTAAGCATTGGTGGACCTAGTGGGTGTGAAGATACTTTGGAGGCAATAAAGCATGGTACTTCTGACAGATAGTAGAATCTCTGTTATCCTTAGGGGTTGGTAAGAAAAGCCAGGTCTCTATAGAGTCAGCAGATAAGATTTGAATCCAGGCCCTGCTATATATTGCCTGTGTAAATACATGCAAGACATTTCTCATCTGCCAAGTAGGAATTTCTACCTAGTGGAGATATTGGAGGAATTAATGAGACAATGCTTTCAATTGCACAGGGCTGCATCTACCACATAGTAGGTGCTCAATAAGGTTTGCCCTTCTCTTGATATATGCTCCAATTTTTAATAAAAATGTAAGTTCTGTCTTTGTCAACAAATATTCTAAATACAGTATGGATAATATTATTATATTATATTATATTTACCTAATAACTGTTCCTAGTAAAGTGAAAGTGTTAGTGTCTCAGTCATGTCTGACTCTTTGCGACCCCACGGACTGTAGCACACCAAGATCCTCTGTTCATGTAATTCTCCAGACACAGATACTGGAGTGGGCTGCCATTCCCTTCTCCAGGGGATCTTCCTCATCCAGGGATCGAACCAGAGTCTCTTACGTTTCCTGCATCGCAGGCGGACTCTTTACCGTCTGAGCCACCAGAGACTCAACCCTAGTAAAGGCATCTGTTAAAACTGTGAATGGTCAGTGTCCATGTGGTAACCACACTTTCCCCAAAAAAGCTAGAGTCTTCTTTTCTTCACAAGGGCCGTCTGCAGATGTGGGTGGATATGTTTCCTGAAGATATGCCTCAGCCTGGACCTCCTGTTGACATTTCTCCAAGGAAACCCAAAGGGTAAGTAGTTGCAGCCTCATCTTCAAGGAAAGAAACCATGGTGCAGACTAAAAGACCTGGTGTCTGACACATTACACCAATCAGCTGACACCTGACAATCATGCCTGACTTTCTACCTGGTCAGTTACATCAGGAGTGGTGGTAATAATAGTAGCAATGGGGATGGAAATAGTGGCCCCTGTTTTATGGTAAGAGCCCTGAGTGTCAACATTCTTCCACATCCAAAAAATGTTGGTTGATGGAAGGAGGATCTGCTCAGAGAAATTCATGTTCATGATGATTCCAGCTGGGACACTTGGTTTTGATGGAACGAAGACCTTAAGTCTTAATATTTTGAACTTGGTAAAGTCGAGGAAGCTTATAGACTCAAAGCAATACCAGAATCACATAGACACCAATCGACTCAACCTCCAGGGTCTTCAACCTACGTCTCCCTTCCCTTATCCCAGGTATGAACTGAGAGTAACCATCTGGAACACAGAAGATGTCATTTTGGAGGATGAGAATATCTTCACAGGACAAAAATCGAGTGATATTTATGTTAAAGGGTAAGATCATCAGCAAACTCCATCCACCCTTTCCTTCTCCTGTTCACCCTTTAACCCTCAACCAAACTATGCTTCATGGAAGGCATTCCACCCACACCTCACAAAAGGAGGCTTTCTTACTCACCTTGTTAGAGAGGTCACTTTCTTTGCCAAATATTTGGTCATTTTACTAAGAATGATTATCTCATGAAATATTTTTGTGAGAAAAGTTTGTTTATATGAATGTCTCTTCCTGTTAAATGTTGAATGCCTAAACTTTTTGAATGACATTCAAAATATATTTACACCAGCAGAAAGTAGTGAACTATAGTGCTATTGATGAAAAATTAAGTGTTAAGATTATAAGCATGCATGCTAAATTGCATCAGGCATGTCTGACTCTTTGCACCCTATGGACTGTGGTCCACCAGGCTCCTCTTTCTGTGGGATTCTCTAGGCAAGAATACTGGAATGGGTTGCCATTCTCTCCTCCAGAGATTTTCCCAATTCAGGGATCGAACCTGAGTCTCTTATGTCTCCTGCACTGGCAGGCAGGTTCTTTACCACTAGCACCAGCTGGGAAGCCCACGGTGACATGAAGATTGCTCAGTTGTGTCTGATTCTTTGCAACGCCCATGGGCTACACAGTCCAAGAAATACTCCAGGCCAGATGCTGGAGTGGTAGCTGTTTCCTTCTCCAGAGGATCTTCCCAACCCAGGGATCAAATCCAGGTCTCCCACATTGCAGGTGGATTCTTCACCAGCTGAGCCACAGCCTAACACAAAAGTTGAAATTTATACCTTTTCATTTGCTACTTTGATAAAAAAAATTTATCAGCCTAGGACCTAGGAAACTAAATAATTTGTATCTCTCTGCTACATCTTGGCTATGACACAAATGCCTTTGTAGGTTTCCTTTAGCCCCTAGTCAGGGAGGGAGAGGAGGTGGTAGAGAACCAGAAACAATATGACTTAAACATGTACCCTAATCAAGAGGGAGGGGATATATGTGTACATATAGCTGATTCACTTTGTTGTACAGCAGAAACTAATACAACATTGTAAAGCAATTACACTTCAATTTAAAAAATAAAAGAATTGTAGTTCTTTTAGCAGGAAAATTTCAAAGAAACAATAATTTTTCTCTCCACAAACTCTGAGGAAGTTAAATTACTTAGAGGTTTTCAAAATAAATATTGCATAACCTAAGGTAGTCTATGATTTAAAAAATAAAAATAGAATAATCATAATAACATATAGAAGTTATCTATAATAATAACTATAGATAGCTTCTTATCCAAAATCTTCTCAATAAACTACTTGTTTTCAAACAAAATATTCAGTATACTCTCAAATACAAGCAATAAAGCATAAATATTATTGTAATAAAGTGTACCAATGTTTTAACAACAACAACAAAATGTGTCCTCAGATAAAACTCATCTCAGAAACAGTAAATTCTTTTCAGTTTTGTCTCTTTGTCTTCCCCCAGCAAGAACCCGTCTTCTTCATGGACACTCTCATTTCTGGTATGCCACTAAGTCTTATTCATTTTAGGTCCCAAATAGCTGTCAGCAGTATCCATTCTCCTTATCATCACCATGTCATCATCATCTTTTTTTTAAAATAATTTTATATATTTATTTATTTTTGGCTGTGCTGGGTCTTCATCCCTGTGTGGGTTTTTCTCTAGTTGCGGCAAGCCAGGGAAGCCAGGGCTACTTTGTTGCAGTGCGTGGGCTTCTCATTGCTGTGGCTTCTCTTGTTGCACAGCACAGGCTCTAGGACATGTGGGCTGCAGTAAATGTAGTTCCCGGGCTCTGGAGCACAGGCTTGGTTGCTCCAAGGCATGTGAGATCTTCCTGGACCAGGAATCAAACCCAAACCTCCTGCTTTGGCAGGCAGATTCTTTACCACTGAGCCACCAGGAAAGCTCCACCATCATCATCTTTCCCTCCATCATTTCTTGCGGGGGTCAATACTATCTGAATTGGTCTCTCCATATTCAGTCTCACTTCCAATAATCTGTTCTTCACGTTGAAAAATGAGTGACCTTTTAAAAACTCAATCTGATCACATCAGTCCTGTACTCAAAATCTTTTAATGACATCCTATTTTCTCTGGACAAGGATCTAAAGTCTCTCGTAAGTCCTAAAATATCACATATAATGAGCTGCTACCTATCATCTCACTGGATCAGTTCCCCCCTTGCCTTCTCTAGTCACACTGAGCTTCTCTCCTGTCTTAGGATGTATCCTAACTTCTTCCATAGGGCCTTTGCATATCCCTCACTGGTGACTTCTTCCACCCCACCCATTTCCCTCTATCCTCTCCCCTCCACGACTGTGGCTCCACAAAGACAAGGATCACCTCTGCTTGCTCCCCATCACCCCCTAGCATCTGGCTCAGCCCTTGCCTCATAACAGATACCACACGTACCTTGACTGGCCAAGCACCATCTTTAGCTAAATAAAGGTACCCTTACCTAAATAATTGTACCTTTACCTTGAGTGGTACCACTCTTCTCAGAAGAGAAGGATCTTTATCTGCTCTGGGGTAGTTTGAGGTAGAGGAAGGGATATTTGCTTTCAGAAAGTAAGTGGTATGGCATTATCAATTAGTTTGAATTAAAAGTACCTATTTTCTCAAGAGTTAATTAGCCATGGATAAAGTACTAGAGGCAAATGTATTCATTATAGCTTACTTTATACTCAGCACAGAGGAGAAAGACCAGATAATACAAAGAGGAAATAACATAATAGATCATTTGGAATACACAAAGCTCTGGACATATACTATCTCATGTAATTCCTCAGAATTCCCATGAACTAGATTCTGTGATTGTTTCCATGTTCCAGATGCAACAAAGGCACAGAGAGTTTAGACAACTTGTCTATTGAATGGAGTAATGTAATAAAATGTAGTGTAATATAGTGGGTGCGGAAATGCCCCCTCCCCCCTAAAAAAGTCTTCCAGGGTGAGAAGAAACTCATATTAAACTTTCATTCCACAGTTCCTGAGTTTTCCCTCTTTATTGCATGGGGCTTCAAATCTACCCAAGAACTACTGAAGACAATTCCCCAAACTGACTTAGAATGAGAGTATTCTTTCTGCTTCAGACCCTTTGATCCCTATTTATAGCTTTCAGATCCAACGGAAATTTCCATCTGAATCTAACTATGTCATAATTTTAAAACTATGATCCGTGACCACAATGAAACTACTTCAATCACTCTTGGTGATGCTGATGCATGAATAATGTGCTCAGAGGGTTTAATTCTTTCTCTGTCTTCATTCAGGTGGTTAAAGGGTTTGGAAGACGACAAGCAGGAGACAGACGTGCATTACAACTCCCTGACCGGAGAGGGGAACTTCAACTGGCGCTTCCTATTTCCATTTCAGTATCTCCCAGCAGAGAAGCAAATGGTCATTTCCAAGAGGGAGCATATATTTTCATTAGAGAAGATGGAGTGTAAGACACCAGCTGTGTTGGTGCTCCAGGTTTGGGATTTTGAAAGACTGTCCTCAGATGATTTTCTGGGTAAGGTAGAGACTTCATCAAAGTCATATTAATGTTGAGGGTTTTATCTCAACTTCTGAAGAGTTTAGTCTGACTTTGCTCCACAAATAATCATTTCGATGCTGTTTAATAATTTTGATAGCAAAATATTGGAACATTCCAAATAGCCCTTAATATAAGGTAATTGACTCAGTAAGTTATGGTACATCCCTATGGTAGAAGATACATATTCAAGTAACCTTAAATTGGTCTTTGCTCCAATGCCAAGAAGCTGTTAAATTTTGAGCTAATCACTGGTCTTTTTTGTACCTCAGTTTTCCTCAGTTGTAAAATGGGAATAATAAAATTATATACTTCAGAGGGCATTGGGAGGTATATATTTGATAATCTAAAAGCGAAGTACAGAGTTTCATACAAAGTAGTGCTCAATAAGTAATAACCCTGCAGCCATTAAAATATTAGAATATTTAATCAGTTGGATAGTTAGGCAAGGTGCATTAAATGAAAAAAGTATGTAAAAAAAAATCCCCTTTTGGTAAAAAGTGTGTTTATTTGTGTAGCAGAAAGAGTCAGAGACAGCCAAAGAGACAGAAAGACTGACATGAGAATATGAACTAATAAGTAAGGCAGTGGTCAACTTTTGGGAGGTAGGATTATGTAAATTTTTTTTTAACTCATGTATATATTTTAAGTGTCCACAGTTAACAAATACTACTTAATAGGAAAGTTTATTAAAGAGAGAAATATAGTATTCTCATGGCATTCTCTTATTATGACTTATACTTACTTGTTGAAAACTAGTGAATGGCAACCAAAAAGAAGCAGACTCACAGATACAGAGAATAAACTAGTGGTTACCGATGGGGAGAGAAGGGAGGAGGGGCAACCCAGGGGTGGGGGTGTGGGAGGCAAAACCACTGAGTGTGAGACAGGCTCCGGGGTGGATTATACAACATAGGGAAATATGCGAGTATTTTATAACAACTGTGAGTGAAAACTAACCCCTTAAAGATTGTACACAAATTTTCTTGAAAGAGAAAATTCATTGTTGAGAATCCACGAAGGTACTGGAAGAGTTGCTACCAGGACAGTAAGACTTAGTCCCCAGCCTGGAGGAGTTTAATGGGCTCAGAAAGGGAGGGGTGATGGGGGGAGGAGCTTCTTCTAGGCTGATCAGTGCTAAGGCAGGGAAAAGCTCAGAGGATAGACACAGAATCTAGATCATACTCGGGGAACAGAGAAGAGGCCCAGCAGATGATATCAGAAACCGAGGCTTGAAAGTTACATACGGTAGCTCTGCCCTGGTCTTCTACCTGCTGCCACAGCACTTTCTTTTATTTAATACTTTTTTTTTTTTTTTTTTAACGTGGACCACTTTTTAAAGTCCTTATAGAATTTGCTATGATATTGCTTCTGTTTTATGTTTTGGCTTTTGGGCCGCGAGGCATGTGGGATCTTAAGATCCCCGACCAGGGATCGAACCCACACCCTCTGCACTGGAAGACAAAGTCCCAACCACTGGACTGCCGGGGAAGTCCTGGTGTGCTGCCACATTATTAATGCCTTAAACGCAACACACATGTCTTGGTCATATTTGTGTCCTGGATACCTAGCACAAGCTATTGATCCCTTGTGGTCCTGATTGAATGACCAGTGAGAGGATAGATGAATGGGTGTGTGAATGAGGATAATGACGGATTTTAAAGCCCTTCCCTAACCTGTTAAGGGCATCTCTTCACAGGCTCCCTGGAAATGAACCTCAATAGTTTCCCCCGAGCAGCGAAGTCTGCCAAAGCCTGTGATCTCACCAAATTTGAAAATGCAAGTGAGGAGAACATGATTTCCATATTCCAGCAAAAGCGTGTGCGGGGCTGGTGGCCTTTTGCTAAAAGCAAAGAACTCACGGTAAGTCAGAGCCGTAGAAGATGGGGTGGGGATGGGGCAGGCAGAGGACCCATGCTCTTTAAATGAGTCATTTTGTAAACTTAAAGAAAAATGACTTGAAATGACAGAGAGCCCTTTAGGGCAAAGATTCTTCTGAGAAGCAAGAATTCTGAAAAATTTATAAATGCATTAAGCCCTCCGTATTTCAGCATGCTTGATTTAATAGCAATCTATGTCAGGGTGGATTTCCATCCTCTTGGCTTGAACATATGCCCCTGGCATTAATTTTTTTTCAACATCTCTTGAAATTATGCATACATTCCTGACGAATGTGCAATTTTAATGCAAATGCTTCATCCCTTCACCTTCAAACGAAAAACTCAGTTTAAAAAGTGATCTATCCTTTTAAAACTTGCTCCAGAGGATGCTGGCAGAAAGGAGAGCCATTCACCCCTTTCCCAACTTGCCAACTTGCTCCATCCTGTGTGACACATACTGTAGGAGTTCAGACATTTCATGAGTAGTGGGAAGAAAGTTTCCCTTACCCTTTCTTTGAGCTCCCTCATCACCTGTGTAAGGGAGGACGGAGGACTCCAGTGCTCAGTGAAGTTGAGAAAAGGGACCAGGACCGCATGGATGGCCCCCTTTCGCTTCTATGCTTGTCTTCGGGGGAGCGTGTTCTCCCTTCTGCTCCTAGTGCCCAGAAGTCAGAGCAAACCCAAGTCAGGACCCTTCAGGTCACAGGTCTGGGTATAGACCGAGTTCTCAGTCTCTCTCTGTTCTGTGGACTCAGTGGGGGCAAGACATGGATTTCTTTGAGCCTAACTGGGTAAATGGCAGCTGCTGACCTGACTCCATGGGGTCTAGTTCTAGCGTGTTTTCTTGGAGGCTTTCTCTTCCTTCCATTCTCAAGTTCAGTCCCCTCTGTGAGATGGGATCGGAAGAATGAGAATTCAAGCAGACGCCTTCTTTCCTGTCCCCTCAAGTATGCACTGAGGTTTCACTGAGGTTTTACTATGTGGCAGCCTCTGCACTCCTTTCCAAGCTTCATGGCTTAGCACATAATAGATGCTCAGTTAGTGAACTGATTGATGAATGGATGAGTTCAGAAATGAAGGTTCATAGCAATGTTATTCATAATACCCCAAATTGGAGCCATCCAAATGTCTATCAACTGATGAATGGATAAACAAATTTGATATGTTAATAAAAATTTCAGAAACACAGACCTGATTGAAGTAAAGAGGCATTTATTTGAGGTTTGTTAGGACTATAGCTAGAGAGAGGCAGATTCAAGAAGCACTTGAGTTCTGTTCTGTTCCACTACAAAATGAGGGAGCCTGGTAAAGGCAAAACACCACAAAGTTAAGCAGATTTTTTTGGTTACCAATCAGAAATCCAGTTTGGCAAGAAGGGTGCTTTTTAAGCAAGGGTTGGTTGGGGTTTGAAATGATTACATTGTTGCAAAAGGAGGGGGGATCTTTGAAACTGCAAGGTTGCAGGGAGCAGGTGATGGCAGATACTGTTTTGAAGATGGCTAGTGGTGTCTTTGGAGAAGGCAATGGCACCCCACTCCAGTACTCTTGCCTGGAAAATCCCATGGACGGAGGAGCCTGGTAGGCTGCAGTCCATGGGGTCGCTAAGAGTCCGATAGGACTGAGCGACTTCACTTTCACTTTTCACTTGCATGCATTGCAGATGGAAATGGCAACCCACTCTGGTGTTCTTGCCTGGAGAATCACAGAGACGGGGGAGCCTGGTGGGCTGCCGTCTATGTGGTCACACAGAGTCGGACATGACTGAAGTGACTTAGCGGCAGCAGCAGCAGTGGTGTCTTAGAATTTGATACAGTTCAGAAGATTGAAGTTCTCAATGATTTAGGAACTTGGATCTGCAAAACCACCTGGCTCCATTTTGGATGCATGAACCATAGTTACTCCATTTTGAGTTTTAAGTGGCTTTACATATGTCACCATCAGGTATATCCATACAATGGAATAAAATTTAACCACAAGAAAGTATAAAGTGTTGACACATGTTCCAACAGTAGACTGCTAGCTATTTCTCCAGCAGAAACAGGTTATTTGGGATTAACAAAGAATTGCAGTTTGAGATCTGCAACCATGGCTGCTGCTGCTGCTGCTAAGTCGCTTCAGTCGTGTCCAACTCTGTGCGACCCCTTAGACGGCAGCCCACCAGGCTCCCCCGTCCTAGCCATGTGCAAGTCCCCAGCAAAAAAATGGACAGAACTCTTTTATGGAGGGAAAAAGGAAGCTGGGAGTGCTATAGTTAACAAAGAATCCATGGCTTTTTATTGGCTGAGTCGTGACTGTCTCTCATTGGATGAGCTGTGGCCAGGCTAGAAGAGGAAGTCTTTCTTCCTGTTAGGTTCTGCTGTCTGCATAGGGCATGAGAGCCCCCTTTGCTGATATCTCCACTCTATTTTAATTGAGATTTCTGTCTACTCATTTTTACAGTTTCCATGCCTGTAAAATGAATAGTTCAGACTGGGTGCCTCCAAGATGTGTTTCTAGCAAAGACATACTCTATTTCCAACTCTGCGTGAACTCCCCTCCTGTGCCTTGCAGCCAGCAGTCAGAACATCACTGTCCTCTTATTCCAATTACCAGCAGCCAGGAGGGGTTTGTTTATGGGCTATGCCACCTGCCAGGCTTATTTTTAAAGCCACTTATCTGTACACCCAAGTTGTGTAATTGAGAGACTTGGATCACACAGCTCCTAGTGTGGAATATAGGATAGTGAGTGAAAAACAGCTCCAAATGGAATTGCAAAAGCACAGGCATCCTTTGGTGAAGGAACAGGACTATGTATAGAACATGCTTTTCGTTAAACACATTACATTATGCATCTTATTATCCTGCTAAAAGCAACCTTCAAAGAAATCACTCTTTCAGGAGATGAAGATCAGGAAGTTTCTTTTATAGCTTAATATTGTGAGTCTACAGGTAGGTAGCCCAGGTAAGTCCCAAGAGCATAATAACTAAAATTAAAAGAGACATTTCTTTGCTCTCAGTTTAGTATGAAAAAACCGTTGTCAGCATTTACGATGGCTCCATACTCATACGCTAGGCACTAAAGGCTCAGCAATCAATAAGACACGTTCCTGCCATCCAGAAATTCACAGTTTAGCTGAGGAGACCTGTAGACAGACAAACTGTCTGAAGAGTACGTGGCAAATTCAGATTCCACAGGAGCAGAGAGGGGAGATATTTTTCACCTGAAGATCGTTTTTAAGACAAACTATATTATAGAAAATTTATAGAAAATTTTTAGAAAATTTATAGAAAATTCAAAAGACACCAAAATGCAGAAAGGAAGAAATAGTGCCCATATGCAAATTGCTCAAAAAAAACAATTGCTAATACATATTGTTATTCCCGATATATACAGATTTTGGTTAATTTTATATAATCGTGATCATTCTATGTTAAAAATAATGCCTTGTTCATTTTGGCTTATTCAGTGTTATAATAAGCATTCCTCTACATAGTATTAGGAATATGATTAACTCTTTATATTCTCAAAATAGAAATGCCACAGTTAAATCATGTGTTTTTCCTCAACATATGTTCATTTAAAAAAATTTAAGCATGCAGAAAAGTTGACTAGGACAAGGATCAGCCACATACTCACCATCTAGACTCAGCATTTGTTGATATTTTGCCATATTTATTTTGCCTGTATATGTGAATATATATATGTGTGTGTATATGTATAGGTATAGATACACACACACATACATTGGCTGAACCATTTAGGAGTAAGTTCTAGACATTCTAACACTTTACCCCTAAATACTTCCACGTGCATCTGCTGAGAATACGGACATCCTCTTACATAACTACAATGCCATCATCACATATAAATTAATAATATTGCCATATATAACTTGAAATCCATATCATATTCATTTCTCCTTCTGTAAAAAAGGATACCCTATTGTCCTCAAATGTATTTTATAGCTTTTTTTTAAAAAAAAATAAGATTCAGTTATAGTTGATATGTTGCTATTACTTATCTTTTTGATCTATTTTATTTTCAAATAGGCCCCCAGCCATTTTTATCTATCATCTATCTATCCATCTATATATTATCTAATTATATCATTGTTTTTCATTTATTAGTTGGCATTTATGTGTTAAGAAGAGCTTTCTCTCATCAAATGGATATATATTATAGTCACCACATCCCCTAAAAAAAAATCAGATAAATGTTTAATTCTCTCCACTCACTACCAAGTTTTTGAATCAAGAATTAGTGTAAGACTCATACTTAGTGGTGGTAAGTGAGATTTTTTTCTCTTACTTTATTTTTTTGTATCATCATTGACTCATGAATTTAAAAATATTTTTTTCTAACCCAGTAGCAAACAAGATTCCTAGCACCCTGACACTTGTTTCTAAATATCAATTCCTACTAAAAGAATCCATATATCTTTGGGGAAATGGCTGACTCCAGGTCAGGGGCAGATAAATGCAATGTGGCCCTGAGACATCTTATTATAACATATAGGACAATTTGAATATCCAAAAGAATATGACTATGTGTTTTGTGTTAAAGCTTTTTCTGAGTTTTGAATTATTTCCTTAAATTAGCTATTGAGAAATGGAGTTCCTAGGTCCAGAGGTGTGATCATGTACTATAATGCACACAGTCACACACACATGCATATGTGTGCACGTACATATGTATGTGTATGTGGGCTTCCCTGGTGGCTCATTGGTGAGAATATGGGTCCTTGGGACTTCTTTGAGAGTTTTTTGAATAAGCAGAATATATTTCTCATTAAATTATGCATTTCTGTCCATAAGGTAGTGTTGAAGGTAAGAACTATGATTTTTTAAAAGTTTGATATTCACCAAGCACTGGAGTGAGCACTGTATAAGTGTTATTTATTTTTCAAAGCAACTTTATGGGGTACATGCTATTAACATCCCCAGATGAGTGAGACTCAGACGGGCAGGTAATTCACCCAAAGTCACACAGCTAGTAAGTGGCAGAATCTGATTTCAGATATAAATTTGTCTGCACCAAATCCTACTCACTCAATTCCTGTGCTGTGTTATGCTATGCCTTGCTCTACTATTCCCTGTTACTGAAGGCCAGCCATTAGATGGAAGTAAAAAACAAGTTTTTCTTTTCTTTTTAAAGCCAATTTTATTAATACATAATATATTTACATACAGAAAAGAGTAATATACATTCTAGAAAAGTGTACCAACCATGAATTTTCACACACTGAACACTCCCATCGGTACCTAGACAAAGAAGCAGAACCTCTCCAGTGACCCAGACCCCTCATGTCACTGTCCTGACCGCTATCCTGACCTCTAACCTCATTAATTGATCCGTTGCCTTCTTTAGCTAAATGAAATCACACAGTGTATTATTTTGTATTTGGCCTCATCTGTGCAACATTTTTTTCTCTCTATAGCAAGTATGTGTTTTCAACATTTAACATCAAAAATATATTAAAATGCTGGGGAATGGCAGTGATTGTGAGATTCTTCTTGAACATTTCAGAAAAGGCATATTGATTGATTGTTAAATAAATAGGCTGATTCACTTCTTCCACAGAATGAAACCACTTAGACACATAAAATAGCAGATGTTGTTTTCTCAGTCGTGTCCAACTCTTTGCAACCCCATGGACTGCAGCACACGAGGCTTCCCTATTCATCACTGTCTCTTGGAGTTTGCTCAAACTCATGTCCATTGAGTCAATGATGCCATCCAACCATCTCACCCTCTGTTGCCCCCTTCTTTTGCCTTCAATCTTTTCCAGCATCAGTATCTTTTCCAATGAGTCGGCTCTTCACATCAGGTGACCAAAGTATTGGAGCTTCAGCATCAGTTCTTCCCATGAATTTTCATGGTTTCTTTCCTTTAGGATTGACTGGTTTGAGCTCCTTGCTGTCCAAGGGACTCTCAAGAGTCTTCTCCAGTGCCACAGTTCAAAAGCATCAATTCTCTGGGGCTCTGCCTTCTTTATGGCCCAACTTTCACATCCATACTTGACTACTAGAAAAATCACAGCCCTGACTATATGCACCTTTGTTGGCAAAGTGATGTCTCTGCTTTTAATACTCTAGGTTTGCCGTAGCTTTTCTTCCAAAATAGCGGAGGATGGGATTTGGTGTCAGAGGACCTGGGTACAAATCCTAGTTTTGTGGCATAAGTTAGCAAACATCATCAAGCCTTCGTTTCCTGGGCTATAAACTGGGAATAAAAATGTCATCTATCTTGCCAAGCTGTCAAGTGGTTTAAATGGAATAATATACCACCATACATGTTATACAGCACTCTAGCTAAGCTTATTGTTAAGCAATGAAGAAAAAAAGGCACCTATGATCCCTTCACTCTCATACTCACTTGTTCTCCATTGGATTTTGTCCTCTCTTCCAAACATTCTGGAGCCCAGCGGTTGGTTAGTGACTCTTAAACTCTGTCAAGTATAGAGGAGTTGAATGAGGCTCCTAGCATATAAAAGTATTGCACAGTGGAACCCAGATCATTGCTGGAAAACCTCTGGAAATCAGACAGAGGGTCTTATCTTGCAGATTGGAAGCCCTCTCTGCCATGCATGGGGAGCTGGCTTCTTGGGTTTATTCCAGCCATGAAATCTTACACGGTTATCCTAAGCTCTAACTCCGCCTTTCATGAAACCTAGCAGTTAGAGCCAAGTTGCTTTAAAGAGCCTCTGGCCATCTGATAGAAGAGGAAACTAAGGCCCGAGAAGACAAATGCCTTTAGGTGGCAATGATGAAGACAATCACAGAATCATCTCGTGTTAGAGCTGGGAAGGGTCCCGTAAAAATTTTAGTCCAATTATCTGGCAATCGGAAGGCAGCCTGCTATAAAGGAAAGAGCATGAACTTTGGAATCTTACAGAGTTTGGTTCAAATTGCAGTTGGTTAGCTAATTGCCTATGGGACCTTGGGAAAGTTATTTGACTTTTATGGCTTTATTTCTCTATCAATATAAAGGAGACCTACTTTGCTAGTCACTATGATAGATTATAGACAAAAAAAAAAAAAAAACAAATCTGGGACGAAACAAGCATTCAATAAAGTGTTGCAATTACAGTTAGAGTTATATTACTATTATTGTACTGTTGATAGATGTGTAGAGGAGTGACAAGAATGGATAAAAGCTTTATATTCTTTCTTTCCAAGCATTTCCTCAGTCCCTTTATGTGCAAGGCATTGCTGATGGAGCCAAAATTTCTCAATAGGAATGAGTATATATACACATATTTTTAAGGAATATTTCTGGGTCATATGAATTTAATCCCTTCTGAGTTGGGTCACAGTACTAGTCTAAAGAATGGATGAGATTACCTAGATTTGAACTCATGACTTCACTTGTAATAAAAGCCCACTGTGCTTCTTTACTAATTCAGACAGCCATGACACTACCTCTCTGAGTCTGCTCCAAAAAAGTGGAAAAAAAAAAGTGAAAGTCACTCAGTTGTGTCTGAGTCTTTGTGACCCCATGGACTATACAGTCCATGGAATTCTCCAGGCCAGAATACTGAAGTGGGTAGCCTTTCTTTTCTCCAGGGGCTCTTCCCAACCTAGGGATCCAAACTCATCCCAAATACTCTACTTCTCTCTAATTTCTCCGATGATTACATTTTCGTGGCTACCAGCAACTAAATCTGTTTGTTAAGAAGCCCTGGCTTGGGCTTCCCTGGTGGCTCAGTGGTAAAGAATCCACCTGCCAAAGTAGGAGACACAGGTTTGATCCCAGATCTGGGAAGAGCCCACGTGCCGCGGAGCAACGAAGCCCATGGGCCACAGCTGTGGAGCCTGCACGCTAGAGCCTGGGAGCCACAACCCATGTTCACTCTAGAGCCCATGTGCCACACCTACTGAAGCCCACGTGAGCTAGAGCTGGGGCTTGACAACAAGAGAAGCCACTGCAATGAGACCCCTGCCTACCACCACTGGAGAGTAGCCCCACTCACTGCACCTGGAGAAAAAGCCCGTGCAACAGTGAAGACCCAGCACAGACAAAAAAGATAATAAACAAATAAAAATGAAATATATAGATATATATATGAAGAAATCCTGGCTTTTTCAGTAAGAATAAATAAGTTAACACTAGATCATTGGTTCATTAGAACCTTAGACCTTTTTACTGGGTAGGAAATCAACCTCAGAAGTCAGGTAATGCCCCATCCACACGAGATTCAGAAAGGCAAACTTAACAGCAAACATAGGTGCTGAAATTCTTTGATGTTGCTCCAGTCTCCTGCCACTTCTGTGTCCCTCCTATCATCTTGAATCTTTTCTAATTTTGTTTTTTTGGCCACACCACACAACATGTGGGACTTTAATTCCCTGGCCAGGGATTAAACCTGTGTCCCCTGCATTGAAAGCATGGAGTCTTAACCACTAGACCACAAGGGAAGTTCCTCACCTTGAATCTTGATCCACAAAACCAAAGGAGCAAGAGAGAGGGTCTCGTCCACCAAAAACAGGAGCTCTACTAGATCAGTGATCCTATTTTTCTCCTATTTTTCTTAATCATTAAGTCCCCAGGGCCTAGAACAATGCCTGGTATACAGGGAGCCTCCAAAAGTAGTGAATGAACAAGAAAGAATGACTCTCACCTTGTACAGAAGTCCTGTCTCATCCTTTGATAATCCGACTTATATCCCTGCCAATAACTTTGGCACGGTGCTCTGAAGAAGCATATGATTCACAATTTTCAAACCAAAGAGACTGTTTCTCACTGAGGGGAGAGAAGGGAAGAGAGTGCTAGAATAAAAGGATAATTCTAAAATACTTAGAGGGCACAGCAAAAATAAAGATGACAAAAAAGCCATTTGGCAAATGTAGGTCCATACACACCCAGCTCCGCTTGAGAGCCATCGACAGGGAAGAAAGATGGTAGCAGATTCAAAAGGGTTTGCTACTCAAGTAATTAGTCCCCTTTTCTGTTTTCTATAATTCGTATTACTTCTGCAGATATTAAATGATTACAAGTGAAATAGTCCTTCCTTTTGAGAGCCATCAACAGAGAAGAAAGATGGTAGTAGATTCAAAAGGGTTTGCTACTCAAGTAATTAGTCCCCTTTCTGTTTTCTGTAATTCACATTGCTTCTACAGATATTAAATGATTACAAGTGAAATTTGTGTTTCTATGTGTACACGTGGGACCCCCTCGCCTCACAAAACTTGAGTAACATTATTTCAGGACTTTTATTGTCCATCGTAAAAATGGCTTCTCCCAGGACCAGAAAGATATTTCCTCGATAATAAAGCAGCGGATAGGCAAAATCCTTCCTGGCATTATCCCACATGATAACACTTCTTCTCCAAAGTTGGCCTTGCCCTCCCCACCAACCCACACCCCGCAGTTCTTTGTGACTAGAAACTGAGAATTTTGTCTTTGTGCAGGGCAAGGTTGAAGCCGAGTTCCACCTCGTGACGGCAGAGGAAGCTGAGAAAAATCCTGTTGGAAAAGCCCGAAAGGAGCCAGAGCCCTTGGACAAGCCCAAGTGAGTGAAGTCACGGGGATGAGGGGATCAGACATGGGAAGGGCCCTCTGTGGGCCCCGTATCAGAGGATGCAAGCATTTCTCCAAAACATCCCTCTGGGAGAAGCGAGAAGTGAGGAGGAGTCAATAGCTACTATCCGATTCGTGTAGTGTTTGGTTCTTTGTGTTTTGTTTGTGCTTAGTCACTTAGTTGTGTCAAACTCTTTGCAGCCCCATGGACTGTAGCCCACCAGGCTACAGTCTGTGAGATTCTCCAGGCAAGAATACTAGAGTGGGTTACCATTTTTCTCTTCCAGGAGATCTTCCCAACCCAGGGATCGAACTCAGGTCTCCTGTGTCCCCTGCATTGCAGGCTGATTCTTTATTGGCATGGTTTTATAACTGAAAAATATTCCAAAAATCTTACACAGTATCCAGCAAATGGAAAGGACACTTTTTCATAATACTACCAAATAAGCAATTCCAGAATAATTTCATATATGTTTTCAGTAATTTTGTATGGGAATGTGAGTTTCACATGAATTTTTTTCCTTGTGTTTCTCTAATCATGCATACAAAATTATCTTCATATTTCACTTATCCTTGGCTTAAAAATTTTACCTTGTTGCCATAATTGTCAGAGGAATTTTTTTTAATGCCTGTGAAATTGTTCACAGACTCAATACCCATATTTAAGTTGGTTGCCATTCCATAGTTGGATGTTTAATTTACTTCTACCTTTTTCCATTATTGTAATATGATAAAAATGTTTCCCCTTTATAAATTATCACTTAAAATAAATTTCCAGAAGTAGAATTACTAGAAGCAAGGATTACCATATTCCATTTAAACCATGGTTATATATCAATTAAAAAGTAAATATACAGAGCTTCCCTGGTGGTCCAGTGGTTAAGACTTCACCTTCCAATGTTGAGGGTGTGAGTTTAATCCCTGGTTGGGGAGCTAAGACCCTACATGGCTTGTAGTAAAAAAATCAGAACATAAAAGCAATATTGAAGCAAAGTCAATAAAGGCTTTAAAAATGGTCCAAATCAGAAAAACTAAAAAAAAAAGTTAAAAAAGTAAACATATGTATCAATAGATATGAAATATGTACACAAAATACTCTCTCAAATTACAGCTGTCTTGTTCCTCCCTGGACCCCAAGTGTCTCCTGATGAGTAGGTGTTCCTTTCTTTGCACCTATATTTAATCTGTCATAGTGTTGGGAACATAATGGTTGGAAACACTTTGAAGAACACCAGAGAAATGTAAGATATAAACTCTGCCTTCTGGAAGCTTTCAGTCTGTTTAGGGAGAGCACACAGATTCATAAAATAGTTATCAGTGTGGAAAACACGTTAGGTTCAAAAAGGGGGTAGGTCAAGCAATGAGTGAGGCAGGAATTCAGAACCAGAGGAATTACTGTGGACTGGGGTGGTCAGGGAGGGCTTCATGGAAGAGGTGAGGCTTGAACTGGTCAGGGTAGGACAGACAGAGGGCTCTCAGTTCTCTGGCTAGGTTCTAACTAGGCTCTTGCCCCCCTCAGGACCACTCTTTAAAATGATGAGGAATCATTATCACATAAAAAGTTAGCGTGCTCCTGCTTGAAGACAACATGGTCTTCTCCCATTTTCAGGCCTTTCGTTGTGGGTCCTCACAAAACTGAGAGTCAGAAATCCTTCCTGAGATCTTGAGATTCGTATGTGTTGACAACCTGGCACCTTCCCTGATCTTCTCTTGCTTCCTTCTCAGCCGCCCGAACACCTCCTTCTCTTGGTTCGTGAGCCCCTTCAAGTGCCTGTACCACCTCATCTGGAGGAACTACAAGAAGTACATCATCATCGGTTTCATTCTGATCATCCTCATCATCTTCCTGGTCCTCTTCATCTATACCTTGCCGGGAGCCATCAGCCAAAGGATTGTTGGGGGCTCGTAGAGGGTCATGGAGAATCCAGACCCTCCCTTTCTGCTGATCCCCTCTTCTTCCTCCTCTGTAAATAGATAGGAGTGTGTGCTCTGTGCAGGCACCATACTGGGTAAACCCAAAGACCTAAGAGCCACTCCCTATAACTAAGGACACATCAGCTCTTCTTGGAGGAAATGGGAGTGAAACTGTCCCTCCCTGCTCCAACCCCTGCTAGCCCTCTTTCCAACGGAAAAACCTTAAGGCATGGTTTTGCCCACGGGCAGCATGAGATAATGGCTCCTTTACCCTATTGTAGTCACTGGTGACCTTAAATTGACTTAGGTGAATATTTTCTTTCCATAATTGGTTTTATTCTGAGAAGTTTAATTCTAGGTCTCAGATATTATTGGAAACACTTCTTTTTAAGTATTAAGTAAATTTTTTTACTGCAAATTAAACTAAAAGCATTTTAGCAAATTACTGGATGTTTAACCTGTCCCATATATCTTAACTTTGTTTTAATCCTTACAATTTACAGGACACATTCACTTATTCAGGCTGAGAAGCTGGCTTGGAATAAACTTTATATACACTACTTAAAATACTTCATCGTTGAAAGTCCCATCTAAAAAGATGTTGCTGGTTTTCCATTAAATGCTTGTTGAACATGCTCAGTAGTAGTAGTGAGTTCTGGAGAAATCCATTTGTATTTATGCATATTTATTTAGCATATGGCAATTTCCAAGTGGGAATTAAAATGTGATTCTGGGTATGTGTGAATAGGACGGGAAGCTCCATGAGACCAGTAGGAATTCTCTTTAGTCAGATATATAATCCCCACCAAATATGGTGCCCCCCTAGCCCTACACCATGATGTGAATAACCATCATCCGCGTTATTCAATCTTACCACCATATATGGTAGGTTCTGTCATGACTCTTAAGCACAGATTAATTTCAAAAGCAGTCTTAGAAACAATACCCAATGCACTTGTCAGATGGGGTCAGTTTTTCTTAAATTAACTCTTTGATCTTCAAAGTAACACAGTGTAGATCTGCCATCCCATCTGAAGCAGGGAGCGGAAGTGAGGGACTAGTGTTCTCAGGCGAAATAGGAAACAAAGGAATTGGAATGTTTGGCCTTAAACACAAGTAAGTATGGCAACTGTTTTTTTCTTTATTTCTTGAGGGGCCATTTGGTGGTATGGAGGAAGCTGGATTGGGGTTCCCCTCTCGACACCAGAAGCACTGGGGCTACTGTTTCCTTTAGATAGTGTTACACATGGCTCAGCTGGTAAAGGATCTGCCTGAAATGCAGGAGACCTGGCTTTGATCCCTGGATTGGGAAGATCCCCTGGAGAAGGGAAAGGCTACCCACTCCAGTATTCTGGCCTGGAGAATGCTATGGACTCTATAGTCCTTGGGATCGCAAAGAGTCAGACACGACTGAGCGACTTTCACTTCACTTCACACATATGTTCTGTAAAATGAAGCATGTTACTTCCACATGAGAAGTCATTTAGAATGTTCCTGATTCATCAAAGATTGAAGTATTAGTGTTGTACCCTGAATTCTAGCCCTAGACACTCACTCTTTAGTAAACATAAGTCCTATTTTTCTGAAGTGCTAAAAACTAGAGCATTTAAAGCATTGACGATGTTTCCTAGTGTAATTAGTTACATAAACTATGGATCATTCTTATTGTGAAATAACAGACATCAGTAATGATACAGCTCAAATTACTTGATGTCATGGAATATATACACTGAGTACATTGTAAATTAAAAAAAAAAAACTATGTATAGCGTGATTTAAAAGGAAAAATATGTACATATGCATAAATTAAATGTCTGGAGGAATATGCCAAAGTGTTAATAGTGGTCATCTTTAAATAGCAGTTGGAGAAGGCAATGGCAACCCACTCCAGTACTCTTGCCTGGAAAATCCCATGGACGGAGGAGCCTGGTAGGCTACAGTCCATGGGGTCGCAAAGAGTTGGACATGACTGAGTGACTTCACTTTCACTTTAAGTAGCAGTATCTTTTCTTTCCCTTTTTGTTTCTCTATTTTTCCTAAGACTTCTAAAATAAATATGCATTATTTTTAATATCAAATGTTTAATAAGCAATTATAAATTTAAAGGTTTTCATTTAAAACTATTTATTGAGTGTCCCTTATGTGCTGAGCAGTGGGATACAGCAGAGGTAAGATAAACGCAGCCTCTTGTCGCCATGGATTTTGCATCCAGAACTTCCTCAAGACATTGTTTATCTCTAGATTATGGTTTGTCTAAGAAGAGCACTAAGTAAGGAATGTGTTTTTCATGGATGAAGTTTAGGGAATAGCACAACACACGTTTGCGGTGACGTTGAAAAGCAAAAGAACAACTTTATTTTTAGCACAGATTTGGGAGGAAGGTATTATGCTTTCTGCTGGATTCTGGACAGTGAAATGCCAAGTCAACACTTGACAAAACAATATACATTGTTCAATCCACAATAAAAACAATAAAAATGGAAAATTCTTCTAAGTTAAATACAGCTCAAATTTTCTTTGATGTCATATTGAATGCTGAAAAGCAAAAGTATTTGAAACACTTTCAGATCAGATGGTGCTATAAGAAATGTGTGAGGAGTGATGGTAAATGAAGATAATTTTGGAATCAGCTCTGTCTGGTGTCTTACACATAGATTATCATTCATGGCCTATCCTGTGTAGAAAATAAGTAAAATAATGTTCTAGGCCAACTGTGCACAGCTAGCCTTAAAGGAACTACAGCTTAAGAATTTTAAAAATTTAGGACTTCCCTGGTGGTACACTGGTTAAGAATTTGCCCACCAACGCAGGAGACAAGGGCTTGATCCCTAGTCCGAGAAGACGCTAGATGCCAGGTAACAGTTAAAGCCCTGCACCACTTCTGAGCCTGCACTTTGGAGCCCTCGAGCCACAACTACTGAAGCCCATGCACTTAGAGCCTGTGCTCCGCAACAAGAGAGGCCACTGCAACGAGAAGCCCACACACCACAGTGAAGAGCAGCCCCTGATCACCGCAACTAGAGAAAGCCCACAAACAGCAATGAAGACCCAGCACAACCAAAAAATAAAACAATTTTAAAAATTAAAGCAGAATACCCATTTCCCAAAAAACTGTCATGAGTCCCTACTTGTATTCTTCAATGGGATTAATTTTTTTTTAATTTAAAAAAAATTATTTATTTTAATTGAAGGCTAATTTACAATATTGTAGTGGTTTCTGCCATACATTGACATGAATCAGCCATGGGTGTACATGTGTTTCCCATCCTTAACCCCCATCCCACCTCCCTCCCCATCCCATCCCTCAGAGTCAATTAATTTAAATGTATTCATTTGATGGATTAGAGTTGTTCTTACTGCTTAAATCTGGTTCAGAGTGGTTTTGCTTATGTTTTTTTTTCAAAACAACATTTAAATCTTTCCCCTCAAACTAACTAAGCAAAATGGAATACCAGCAACAACATCATGAAACAACTCACTGGATGTGATGTCCAATTCTCCAGTAATAGAAATGGCCTGTGCCTTTCTTGCTCTTTTCCCTCAAAAGACACATGAATAGAAATTGGAAAACTAAACTGTCTTTGTCACAGCTGGGGCCAGTTGGTGTTTATTCAATTCAACAGATAACTATTGAGTTCCATCCTCATTCCAATTGCTATGATCAACTCTGGGTCAAAAGTACACAATCTTCTAGATAAAGTAAATCTTTGCTCTAAAGGAGCATAGGGTTTGCTAGAGAGAAGATATTAATCAAATAATTACATAAAACCAGATAAATACAGACTGATAGATTTAATAGGAGCAAAGTACTGGGATCAGAAAGAGCATCTCAACAAGGACTCATAGCCAGTCTGGCAGTCAGGAAGAAAGATGGAGAGGAAGAACATGCTAGCAGAGGAAAGTAGCATGTGCAAAGGCCCTGAGGTAGGAGGAAGCAAAAGACAGTGGGTACCAAGTGAGAAGCAGAGGGTCCTGAGATGGAGCTGAAAAGTTATGTAGGGGCCACATCCTTAAAGGCTTCAGTCTTCACTTTAAAGGCAGTGGAAATTGAGCATTTTTAGGAAGTGGAAAAGAATAACTAGATTTTTATTTCATGTGGAGAACAGATTGGAGATCATCCTTCCCACAAGAGAGAATGGTTATTTTCACTCAGCAGTTGTGGCCAAGAAGGAAAGAGAAGGGATCTGAGATGATCACTCAATGGCTCCAGGGTGGTCTAATGGGGAGTTGGGGTCTGGTATTAACTCTGCTTCACTCAGGCTTTGTGACCTAAGGCATCTAACTTCACATCTCTGATCTATACTTTCCTTGTCTGTGTTATAAGGAGGTTCACATATATGGTGATGAAAAGACCATGGCATATTTCGGTGAAAAACAGGTGTTGATGGGTCTGTATCATGGAGCAGGATAGATTGAACTCAGAATCTGACTGTGAAAAGCTTTGAATGCCAAGCAAGAAGGTTGGACTTTTTGCAGCAGAAAGTGGGGACCCCTGGAAGAGTTTAAACAAAGTGACAAGAATCAGTCAATGTATTAGAGAAGTTGCTCTCCCTGCAGTGCATGATGGACTGATGAAGATGAGATCCAGAGGCCAGGGGACCTTTCAGGAAGCAGTAACCAAAACTCTGGGCTTTCTTGATGGCTCAGTGGGAAAGGAATTTGCCTGCGATGCAGGAGACACACACGGATTCGAGCCCTGGGTGGGGAAGATCCCCTGGAGGAGGAAATGGCAACTCATTCCAGTATTCTTGCCTGGAAAATCACATTGACAGAGGAGGCTGGCAGGCTACAGTGTGTGGGGTCGCAGCAAAGAGTCAGACATGCCTGAACACATGACACATGCCACATGACATGAGCCAAAACCCTGGTGAGAGGACCAGTGTCAGGGCCATGGCCATGGGATGGACAGGAGGACCCAGATTCTGGAACATTGGTGAGGTTCCCCAACCACCACCCCTATCTCTGGCACCCAAGATAAGTGCAAAGGAGGACAGGAAGGTTTGAATCCTGACTGTATCCTATCTGGGCAGGTCATTTGATCTCTGAGTCTCATTGAGTTCTCTCATCTGATATAAAGGAATGACTACCTACTTGACAAGAGTTGTGAAAATCGGAGAAAAGGTATGTCACATGTCTAGCACATGCCTGGCATGAAGCCAGTTCTTGAAGGATAGGAGCTAGTGTCATAAATATTATCTCTACAGGTGGAACCAGCAGGATGTGGGGTCTAACTGGACCTGGAAGTGAGGAAAGATGATCAGACCTATGTTTTAGAAATGTTCTGGCACATGGACTGAAAAACTTTCAGCCCATAATATTCCCAAGTGTATTTCTTTTGTATTGATTCTGTAATAAATTACAACAAACCCAGTGGATTACAACAGCACAAATTTATCATACAGTTTTATAGGTCAGAAGTCCATCAGATTTAGCCCACTGAGCTAAAATCAAGATGTCAGTAGAGCTACCTTCCCTCTTGGAGGCCTAGGGGGTCAGTTCAGTCACTCAGTCGTGTTCGACTCTTTGTGAACCCATGGACTGCAGCATGCCAGGCTTCCCTATCCATCACCAACTCCCGGAACTTGTTCAAACTCATGTCCATTGAGTTGGTGATGCCATCCAACCATCTCATCCTCTGTCATCCCCTTCTCCTCCCGCCTTCAATCTTTCCCAGCATCAGGGTCTTTTCCAATGAGTCTGTTTTTTGCATCAGGTGGCCAAAGTATTGGAGTTTGTTTCAGCATCAGTCCTTCCAATGAATATTCAGAACTGATTTCCTTTAGGATGGACTAGTTGGATCTCCTTGCAGTCCAAGGGACTCTCAAGAGTCTTCTCCAACACCACAGTTCAAAAGCATCAACTCTGACACTCAGCTTTTTTTATAGTCCAACTCTCACATCCATAAATGACCACTGGAAAAACCACAGCTTTGACTAGATGGACCTTTGTTGGCAAAGTAATGTCTCTGCTTTTCAACATGCTATCTAGATTGGTCGTAGTTTTTCTACAAAAGAAGAAAGTGTCTTTTAATTTCATGGCTGCAGTCACCATCTGCAGTGATTTTGGAGCCCCCCTCAAATAAAATCTGTCGCTGTTTCCATTGTTTCCACATCTATTTGCCATGAAGTGATGGGACTGGATGCCATGATCTTAGCTTTCTGAATGTTGAGTTTTAAGCCAACTTTTTCACTCTCCTCTTTCACTTTCATCAAGAGGCTTTTTAGTTCTTCTTTACTTTCTGCCATAAGGATGGCGTCATGTGCATATCTGAGGTTATTGATATTTCTCCCAGCAGTCTTGATTCCAGCTTGTGCTTCCTCCAGCCCGGCATTTCACATGATGTACTCTGCTTGCAAGTTAAATAAGTAGAGTGACAATATACAGCCTTGATGTACTCCTTTCCCAATTTGGAACCAGTCTTTTGTTCCATGTCCAGTTCTAACTGTTCCTTCTTTACCTGCATACAGATTTCTCAAGAGGCAGGTCAGGTGGTCTTGTATTTCCATCTCTTTCAGAATTTTTCACAGTGTGTTGTGATCCACACAATCGAAGGCTTTGGCATAGTCAATAAAGCAGAAATAGATGTTTTTTTCTGGAACTGTCTGTTTTTTTGATGATCCAATGGATGTTGGCAATTTGATCTCTGGTTTCTCTGTCTTTTCTAAATCCAGTTGAATATCTGGAAGCTCACAGTTCACGTACTGTTGAAGCCTGGCTTGGAGAATTTTAAGCATTACTTTGCTCGTGTGTGTAATGATGGCAATTTTACGGTACTTTGAACATTCTTTGGCATTGCCTTTCTTTGGGATTGGAATGAAAACTGACCTTTTCCAGTCCTGTGGCCACTGCTGAGTTTTCCAAACTTGCTGGCACATTGAGTGCAGCACTTTCACAGCATCATCTTTTAGGATTTGAAATAGCTTAACTGGAATTCCGTCACCTCCACTAGCTTTGTTTGTAGCGATGCTTCCTAAGTCCCAGTTGACTTCGCATTCCAGTATGTCTGGCTCTAGGTGAGTGATCACTCCACCGTGGTTATCTGGGTCATAAAGATATTTTTTGTATGGGTTTTCTGTGTATTCTTGCCACCTCTTTTTATTATCTTCTGCTTCTGTTAGATCCATACCATTTCTGTCCTTTATTGTGCTCATTTTCCCTCCTGGGGGCCTAGGGAAGAATCTGGGTTTTTGCCTTTTACACCTTCTAGAGTAAGGGTTTTCAAATCCCCAAGCTGTGGACCTGTATGGGTCAGGTGACTGTTAGGAACCAGGTCGCACAGCAGCAGATGAGCAATAGCGATCGAGGGAGGGAAGCTTCATCTGCTGTTCCCCATCACTCCCCATCGCTGGTGTTACCACCTGAGCCATCCCCCTCCACCCCATCCGTGGAAGAACTGTCTTTCCTGAAACTGGTCCTTAGTGTCAAAAAGGTTGGGGACTGCTGTTCTAGAGGCTACCTGCATTCCTTGATTTGTGGCCCCTTCTTCCATCGTCAAAGCCAGCAAGTTTACATCCCTCTGTGCATTTCTTTGGTAGAAAGAAATTGTCTTGCTTTCAAGGACCTGTGTAACTACATCGGACCCACCCAGATAATCCTAGATAATCTCCCTACCCCAAGGTCCTTCAGTTAATCACATCAGCAAAGACCCTGTTGTTGTTGATACTCTTTGGGACCCCATGGACTGCAGCATGCCATGCCTCCCCATCTCCTACTATTCTGGGAGTTTGCCCAAGTTCGTCTCCATTGAAATACCCTACTGCCAAGTAAAGTAACATATTCATGGGTTCTAGGGATTATGACTGGACTTCCTTTCTTTTTTTTTTTTTTTGCAGACAGAAGCACTATTCTGTCTGCCACACTGAGCATTACCCTGGTATTTTAATTCAGCTCAATTTGAAAACCATTTCAACAGAGATTTGAAAGCTGATGGGGTGATTACATGGGTGTATGGAAAGAAGGAGGCTCCACATCTTTCTGGAACAAGATGTTTCCATTTGTTGTTCAGACTCTCAAGCAACAATTGTCTCAGGGAAAAAGGTAAGATCCATTCCATCCTTCCCTGACTCATTAAAGTCCTTTCAAGCACAGTAGATGAGGTGTGTTTGCAGCTGGCTATGAAAGGACTCTGCATTTCCTCTTACATTTCTGCCTCAGGAGTTTTCAAATAAGCCTCTTACGTTCAGCTTTCCTTTAACACAGCAGTAGTTTCTTCCAAATCTGGAGAAAACCTGTGTCTTGGCTCTCTGTAGTTCATAAAGGGCAATCTGAGAAAAAAGCACTCTATTTTTCACTGAATTGTTTTACTAGTGAAAAGAAAAATGGGTTTTGGAGACTCAGATAAGAGCACATGAAACTTGGGCATAGACAGGAGCTGTGCAACCTTGAATGAGTTATTCAGCAACTCTGAATCTTATCTTTCCGATATGTAAGATCTTATAGGATTGTCTGTGTTTGGGCATTTGGGGAGTGGTCCTCTTCAGGGACAGAAGTAGAAGATTATGCTGTTCAGTTGCTAAGTTGTGTCTGACTCTATGGGTTTATAAAGGGGATAATAAAGGGTCTAAAATACTGTATACTGGGACTTCACTGGTGGTTCAGTGGTTAAGGCACGGCACTTCCAATGCAGGGGATGTGAGTTTGATCCCTGGTCTGGGAACTAAGATCTCACATGCCACGTGGCATGACCAAAAGGTAAATAAAATAAAATACTTTCTTCTCCATGTCAACACTGACAGTACAGTGTGGCTCAATCATTGAGTCTTATCCAACCCTTGGCGATCCAGGGACTGTAGCCCACCAGGCTTCCCTGAACATGGAATTTCAGGGGATCTTCCTGATCCAGGGATTGAACCCAGGTGTCTTATGTCTCCTGCATTGGCAGGCTGGTTCTTTACGCACCTGGATTTGAGCAAACTCCAGCAGATGGTATTGGAGAGAGGAGTCTGGCGTGCTGCAGTCCATGGGGTTGCAAAGAGTCGGATGTGACTTAGCAACTGAACAACACGGATCCTGTGCTCAGAAATAGAGGAGAACTAGATGTTGGTGAACAATAGCAATGTTTTATGCATTGGGGTATGATCACTTCCAGTTTACACGTCAAAAAATTAAGGCTCCAAAGTCAATTATAATGAAGTTCTGTTTGGTTCTAAAGCATCTTCTCTCCTTATTCCCACTTCTTTAAACCTACAATTAGAGGTGTCACCACACACGTAGAACATAGGGACTTTGCTGGGGAGTCTGGTGCTATTTTATTCCAAACCTGGAGTTTATCAGGGAAATCCTAACCATGGTCTAGAAATTCAGCAGATTTCCACAGTAGTAGAGCTACAATGTGGACGGTGTCACGAGTAGCTATTAGAAGGTCAACGAATGTGGTGGCGTTTTTGACATTGTTTTCACACCTTCTAATATATAGTAAAGAGAATTTCTGCTGGTGACATAATTACATTTTAGTATACTGGATATAGACTAAGTTCTCCCTAAAGAATTGTCTAATTTTCTGCCTGTATCAGTCTTTGTGATGTTTATGATGATTTAATGAAATGTCTTGCTAAGTGTAAGCCAAGTGATTTTCAATAAAACACCATGATTCAGATGGTGGTGAATCATTTTTACGGCTTTCCTGAGCTCCTTCACCAGAACTACTTACAGCTCCTAAGAGTCCGCCTGGGGCTCTTAGGAAACAGCCCAGTGGCACTTTACTTCCTTTGACTCAGGCAGCTCAGCTGCAGTCTTAGCAGTTAGGATCCAGGCGTGTAGAGGCAGCCACAGAGGCCACGAAGAAGTCAATTTGCATTGATGCCAGTTCTTAAAATAAGCGGCCTCCAAAGTACGTCATGCTCTGCTCATTCTTGTCCTGCTGCCTCTCCTTCTGCCAAGCCCCGGTGCACTTGGCTTGGACCTCTCCTATGATCCAGACACACTTTATCTGGCTCTGGGGTCAATAAGTACTTGTCATGTGCCTTATGCGCCTCTGTGCACTGAGTTTCTTCAGGTCCTATCACCCTGATGTGTAGAAATGTAATGACAGTAACAGTAACAACCCCAAGGTCAGGACTCTTTTAACCCAGTTTGATTTATAGGAACTCAGTCTCCTAAAAAAGTCATATTCACTTACTCAGCCCCAGAAGCTTTTAAATAAAACTTTAAACCAGACCTAAGACAGTTCACCCATCCTCATTTCATCTCCAGCTGTGGGGGCAGGAACAGATATGTGGACAAAGGCAGAGACTAGGGTGGCCGTGGGACAGGTTACAAGTTTGATGGATCTAACTGATGCTTACCATCTGTTTCAAAGTACTGCTCTCAGTGTTGGGACTGCTGGTGATTTGTATGTTCTTTCTGCTTCTGTTTTTTTCCCCAACTTTCTACAATAAACATCTGTAACATGGGAATCAGGAAAAAAACAAAAACAAAACCTAAATTATAGTTAAACAAAAGGAATAAGAAAAGACCAGTAATTTAAATAATAAAACCTATTTTTAAAATGATTTAAAATGTGCTCATTTTCTCATGTACTCTAGATGGGGTGTATATTCTGGGAGGCAAAGTTGTATTTATCAACTGACACAGAACAATGAGTAAGGAAAATGAAAAATATGTTCCAAATTTACCCTGGATGACCTTTGGATTATCCAGTGGTGGTGCTGCCATTTTCAAGGAGCTTCTGTTCCGTGACTTTCCCCTTCTCAATGATAATCAACCTAAGTATTTATCTGGATTCTCCCAAAACACAGACTACATTATTTTATTCCTTCCCTGTCCTGTTACCAAATACATTCACTGGCGAAACCGGGATTCAAAGTCACCCTCTCCATTTCAGCAGCATTTCTCACCTTTTGAGCAAGTATGGCTGAAGACACAATTACTCTATTGCCCACCTAACTGAGGGGAAGATTCTAAAGAGATGGATCTTTGGTCTCAATTCAGGTACAATCTGAATGCATGTTCTTAAATGTTCCCAGGACTCAGGCTTTTCATCCAATGAGTGGAGTTGGAAAGCACATTTCCCCCAAGCTTCAGAGTGCCCCCTGGGACATCAATCACAAACGATGGATGCGGAACAGCTCTATATACTGTAGGACACTGTTTACATATTTGCAACTAGTGACCACGGGATTGACTTTTTGCCTCAGGTGCCGGGAAACATAGAAACCAATTCAACTAGAAAATTAAAAATGTGTTTGTTCATTCATTTATCCATTCAAGTATCCAAAAGGCATTTCCTGGTCACCACCATCATCTCAGTTCTTGGAGCTGGATCCTGATGAATAAGGTAGTTTACAATCTGAGACTGAGTCTGAGAGGTAGAGTATGCAGTGATGCTACAGGCTCCCAGACCACCTTCTACCCACCCCTATTAGGTCTGGGCTCTGGAACTGAGCCAAAGGTCCATATAGTCAAATGGGGCTTCCCAGGTGGCGCTAGTGGTAAAGAATTTGCTTGCTAATGATGGAGATGCAAGAGACGCAGGTTCAATTCCTGGGTCAGGAAGATCCCCTGGAGAAGGGAATGGCAACCCACTCCAGTGTTCTTGCCTAGAAAATCCCATGGACAGCAGAGCCTGGTGCACTACAGTCCATGGGGTCTCAGAGTGAGACACAGCACACACACAACGCACACACACAAGGTCTTTCCAGTAGTCATGTACAGATGTGAGACCATAGAGAAGGCTGAGCACCAAAGAACTGATGCTTTCAAATTGTGGTGCTGGAGAAGACTCTCAAGAGTTCCTTGGACAGCAAGGAGACCAAACCAGTCAATCCTTAAGGAAATCAACCCTGAATATACATTGGAAGGACTGATGCTGAAGCTCCAACACTCAAGCCACCTGATGTGAAGGACAGGGGAGCCTGGCGCGCCACAGTCCATGGGGTCACAAAGAGTCAGACACGACTTAGCAACTGAACAACTGGGACTGTAATGAGACAAGGCTGCTAGGATTGAAAAGCAAAGCTTCCAGCTACTTCTCCACTACTGACTGAGAGAAATTCACATTTTTTTCTCCTTTTACCAAAGAGAAAAATAAACACTTAAAAACTGACAAAAGTCCTTCAGCCAGGAAACTGGACTCAGACTTAGAAAAACCAGACAGTAAACACTCAAGCTAGCAGGGAGAAAAGATCTTCTCTAAAGAGCTTCTGCGGGGCATGCACTAAAGAGGCTGAAAATAAACCCTCTTAAGAACAGAGCAGATGGATCTCATTCCCTCCATGTACGTTTATGACATATTTCCTCTAAAGCCTTGTCTTGGAGCAAAGAAATAGTTTAACACACATAGGAAGACACACTCAGACGGAGGAACCTCCACTCCTTGAGGACGGAGGCTGAGGGAAGACAAGGGTGACTCATGTTCCCATGGACCAGATCTGCTTCACAAGCAGGGAACACTCTCATGGAACAAGGTGACTGCTGGAAGTCACCTAGCTCCCCAGACATCACATCTTAACTCAGCCCCTCCTGTCCCACTCACACCTGCCTGAAACTCAGTATCATTGTAATTTCATTCTTCTAGATTAAGACATTGTTCCTGGGGAGCTCAGCTTGGTGCTCTGTGATGACCTAGAGGGGTGGGATGGGGGTGGGTAGGAGGGAGGTGACTGATTCATATTGTTTTATGGCGCAAACCAACACAACAGTGTCAAGCAATTATCCTCCAGTTAAAAATTTTAAAAGTAGTACAAATAAAGAGTTTAGAATAGGGAAATTAAAAACAAACAACAAAACAGAATTGGAGAGTGCAGATCATGAATTTTGGGTATGATTTTGTAAAAAAAAAAAAAAACACACATGGAATTCTAGTTCATGGTCCCCATACTCCAAGAAAGTCTAGAATAAATGTATTTACTTAAAAAAATATTTTCCCTGATATATAACCCACTTCAGGTGCTGGAGAAAGTGGGCAAAATTAGGTGAGTCAAATTCCAAGTATTTGCAGGAAGGAAGAAGTTAATAGTGAGTTGTCGGAAATCAGAAGGCCTCCCAGGATGTCTATCAGGAGAATGCTCAAGCCTGGTGGTTCTCAAATTTCATGTGCCTGAGAATCACCTGAAAGGCTTGTGGAAATCCAGTGCTCTTCCACCCTTGCTGATAAAGAATTTCAGGTTCAAAGGTACAGATCCTCTAACTACTTTCTTTTTAATATACACTGAATTCCTTGGCACTGCCAACCAAGTATATCAACAGGTCTTCAATAAAGAGCTTGGTTTTATGTTAGACAGCCAAGGTATTTTGGAAATTTCCCAAGAATATTCTGAAGTCATGTACCTTAACACTCTTATGATATATCATCCTTGTTACACAATTATCTGATGTAAGAAATAGCCTGTTAGTTTTCATATTTGTATAATATAAGTCATAACATCATTTTATCATTAAAAAAACACCCAAGTACATATGCTCAAAACTCAGAGGCTGATCCTCCATTGTTTCCTGGTATCTGATGTGTATAATATTTCTCTACCTTATTTTAGTATGCTATTACATAGTTTTACTCTTTTTAAAAATTTTACCTTTTCACATTTTAAAAAATTTATGTTTTTAAAAATCAAAGTACAGCTGATTTACAATGTGTTAGTTTCTGGTGTACAGTAAATTGATTCAATTATATATATAATTATACTTTTTAATTTTCATTAATTATATGTAAATATTTTAAAATAGTTTTATTATTTCTATGTGTTTTTGAAATGAGGGCATTTTCTCCCAATGCTCATTCTATCATCTAGAGTGAGAAGTACGACCATTTGCTCTCAACCCTTTTCTATTGCCAGAAGACTCCAGGAAGTCCATCTCCAAAAAGCCCAGAGATCAATTTGCAGAACTCCCTTTGCTGTCTTTTAGAGAAATCCCACAGTTACCATTTCTGTTACCTTTCTTTATTCAGGAAGCAGTCCGTGGAATTCTCCAGGCCAGAATACTGGAGTGGGTAGCCTTTCCCTTCTCCAGGGGATCTTCCCAACTCAAGGATCGAACCCAGGTCTCCCGCATTGCAGGCAGATTCTTTACTAGCTGAGCCACAAAAGGGAAGTCCCATGGTATATCCATGGTTTGTCTAAATGCTTCTTTATTTTCTTGGTTCAATTTAATACAGAGAGAAGAAAAGGAGGAGAAATGAAGACATCTGTTCAGGTTCTAATCTGAGGTGGATGACAGGATTATTGATATTTCCCACTTCTCAGTCCCACATGGTAGCATATTTACCCCAGGAAAATCAAATCCATAGCTCAAATGGTCTTTATGTTCCATGGGAACAGGTTGTCAGTGTCATGGCTATATCACTTGTACTTAGCAAGGTGCCTAATGTATAGTGTTATGTATTAATATAACCTGTATATCAACTGAGTTGTCATCCCTAAGGAGTAAGTGAGGCATATTTAAGTCTATTTCCCATTTGAGGAAACTGAGGGTCAGAGTCACAGCCAAGCACCACAGACAGGACTAGATGCCAGAATTTCTAACATTGACCCAATTCAACACATTCCAGGAGGAACAATACAGTGTTGTTGATGATTTAGTAACTAAATTGTATTATTCATATACATATTCATGTGAATACATAAGAGATAGTAAGTAACTTGTTAGATTATTGTAATTAAATGAATTAGTATGATTAATTATTATCCATTTGTTTCTTGATATTTCACACTCATGGAATATCTCAGAATTGAATAACAGCATTAAGAACCCTCTCCCTCTTCATTGTATACAGATTGCTCAAGGGTTTAAAGACAGTTGTATAAGCCAAAGTTACCAAGAAATAAAATCTTGTATGAATTTTATCACAAAAGTCAACAATCTTGGTAAAAGGAAATAACAGAACTATACAGAAAATCCACATCTATATTTTTTTTTAAAGGGAGAAGTTATTTGTTTGACTTTAGAATTTAGGCACATTTACTTCTGTTGTTTTGAATCTCTTTAGAGCTGCGTGTAGATAGCTTTTATTTCTGTGCATTTAAAATAATCCATTTAGAAAATATCTACATGGTAAAAATGAGAAGAAATAGAAATGTATTTTTTCATGAACATTTTGATACACATTTCATCAAATTTATTGATTAACCAATTTCTTACACTGGTTATAATCAGTATTTGATTCAGAGAGAGAGAAACATTCATTATTATACTGTATCATCATTTTTATCCCATCCTTTACAAATTACCAAGGTTGGGGCTTTCAAAATTATACTTTTATTATGGAAAAAAATTTCAACTCCCCCAAATCATAAACTTGAACAGAATTGAAGCATTTTTTTAAATTACTTGAAAAGGAAAATGAAAGCTTATTGTAGAATGCTTGTATTTTCTTTTCTCTCTCTGGAACCAGTATATTGCTGGCAGCTATTGTATTAAAAAATAAAATATATTTTCACTATCATAAAAGGTTCTTTTTTCCCCCTCTCATGAAAATAAATAACAATTAAAAAAAAAAAAAAGAACCCTCTCCCCAGAAAAATGCACATCTATACAAATGCACACAAGCTCATGAAATTGTGCATCAGTTGCATCAGGTGCCCAGAGCTCCTAAAACTGAGTTAAACCTGAAAAACCTCTTCTAATATCTTTAAGTTTTAGGGTCTAGAAAGGGCTTTAAAGATGACTGGTTTCAATTTCCCTATTTCTACAAATATGAAACCAAAGACCAGAGAATAGGGAGTTACTGGCAGATTGATTTTAGGGTGCGCACACAGAAGGCATGGGATACCAGCTGTTTGGGCATCCTCCTCAGAGTTAGCTGAGGAAAGAGACACTCCACCTTATAAGACCGTTCTCCTCCCAAGTCTCACCCTCCTGAGCTTCCTATTGGCAGAAATGACCTGCCCAAATCTTCACAGATGTTCAAGAGAAGCCCAGAGACTAGAACTCAGGTCTCCTAACCCCCAGCCCATTGCATTTTCCATGACAGGTTTTGTCCCCAAAGTCTCTTTTTTGTTTTGCTTTGTTTGGTTTTTTTTTTTTTTTTTTTGGCTGCGCTGGGTCTTTGTTGCTGCATGCAGGCTTTCCCCAGTTGTGTTGAGCCGGAGTTTCTCTTCATTCAGCGCACTGACTTCGCATCGCGGCGACTCCTCTTGTAGAGCACACGTTCTACGTCAGGGGGCTTCAGTAGTTCCAGCACACGGACTTAGTTTTCCTGGGGCACGTGGGATCTTCCCAGACAAAGGATCAAACTTGTGTTCCCTGCATTCGCAGGTGAATTCTTCACTCACTGGACTACCAGAGAAGCCCTGTTTTGCCTTTTTCTTTTTCTCTTTTATTAAAATTGAGGTATGTTAGTTTCAGGTATGCAACATAATGATTTGATACTTGATTATATTGCAGAGTGATCACACAATAAATCTAGCTAACATCCATCACCTCACACAAGTACAGAATATTTTTTCCTTGTGATGAGACCTCTTAAGATTTATTCTGTTGGGAACCTCAAAGTCTCTTAAAATCTCTTCCTTCACCCTCCCAGCCAGCTGCTCCCCTCCCATTCTGTTTCTGAGCTCCATTTTCACTGACTGATTTCTTATGTAATGCATCCCTCCCCCCTTTCAATTAAAAAGGAACCTAAGTTTCCGTCCATAAAGTGATAAATAGTTCAAGTGGGATGACTGAAACCAAAAATTACTTAATTACTTGTATATTTCCAGTGTAAGTATCCTTAAAGCAAACTCTTATAAATCAATCAATCAACTATGAGAAAACAACAAAAACATAACAAATTGATAAGATAACAGATGACACTTAAAATTATGTCCTGAAAATGTCACTAGAGGTTTGGGTAAATCTTTATTATGCAAAAATAAATTGAAACTAATAATATTTGTGGAGCAATGTAGGTACAGAACAGAATTAAGTTTTGCTGTCCCTCCACACTTTGATTAAATCAAATGAACTGACCCTTCCAGATAATAAAAATTGTTAATTGCCTCAGAAACTTAATTACATGATGACTGATGAAGCAGTTTCATTCCATAGAAAGGAAAAAATTATTAAACAACAACAATTCCTTTTCAAGGTGAACTCCTGCCAGGCGCCCAAAACACATGAAGGACAGAGGTTTCTGAGTGTTTGGCCAGTAGTGGAACCCAGATCTCAGGGCAGGGCAATGACTCACCCAAATCTTATAGCAGTAAGTTGTATAGCTTAGATTTCCAGATAAGGCCTTGATATTTCTGAGTTGGCTTTTCTACAAATATTAATGGTGAGTTTTGCTATCATCAGTGACTAGGACCAACCATCCCACTGAGGACCACAAGAAAACCTACACAAAACAGTGGTTATTTGAAGGAATCAAAGAGCTACCAAGGTAAAGATAATTTACAAGATTAAGATCCAGCAAAACCAGGGGAAGTGACACCAGACACTGGAACTCCTTTACTACTAAGTTCAACTGTTGATTCCAAGGCTTCCCTGGTGACTCAGCTGGTTAGGAATCTGCCTCCAATGCAGGAGACCCTGGTTCAGTTCCTGGGTTGGGAAGATACCCTGGAAAAGAGATAAGCTACCCTCTCCAGTATTCTTGGGCTTCCCTGGTGGCTCACGTGGTAAAGAGTATGCTTGCAATTAGGGAGATCTGGGCTCAGTCTCTGGGTTGGGAAGATCCCTTGGAGGAGGGCATGGCAACCCACTCCAGTGTTCTTGCCTGGCGAATCCCCATGGACAGAGGAGCCTGGTGGGCTACAGTCCATGGGATCACAAAAAGTCAGACGCAACTGAGTGACTAAGCACAATGCAACAACAAAGCTGAGCATGAGAGTAGAACTTCTTGGAATTCTCATAGGACTAGAGGGAAATATAATGGGTTTACCATCCTTCAGAGAGGAGGAGCTTTGAAAATTATGCAGAGATTTTGGTTGGGAAACAGGAAGGCATCCTAGAAGCAACAGTAAATGGGAAATGAAATAGCCCTCCCAAGGACAGAGGCTTCCAACAATTTCAATCCCTGATTTGATAAGGTGATCTTCCTGAATGGCTCTTGTAATGTAGAAGACCCGGGTTTGATCCCTGGATCAGGAAGATCCCCTGGAGAAGGGAATGGCAACCCACTCCAGTATTCTTGCCTGGAGAATTCCAGGGTCAGAAGAGCCTGATGGGCTGTAGTCTATGGGGTCTCAAAGAGTCAGACACAACGGAGCGACTAACACTTTCACTGTCTTTCTGCCCTTAATTTAGTATAGTTCCAACAGAGGGACAAAAGCAAATACAAGAAAGAAAAAGCAAATAGCAAAATGTCAGACTGAAGTCCAGTCATATAAATAAGTTAAACTGGGTTCAACACTCCAATTAAAAGGCAGGTATTGTCAAACTGTATATTTTGATATATGTCAAGGCTGTATATTGTCATTCTGCTTATTTAACTTATATGCACAGTACCTCATGACAAATGCTAGGCTGGATTAAGCACAAGCTGGAATCAAGATTTCTGAGAGAAATATAAATAACCTCAGATATGCAGAAATATCAATAACATCAGATATGCATGCAACACCCTTATGGCAGAAACTGAAGAGGAACTAAAGAGCCTCTTGATGAAGGTGAAAGATGAGAATGAAAAAGCTGGCTTAAAATTCAACATTCAAAAAGCTAAGATCATGGTATCCAGTCCCATCACTTCATGGCAAAAAGATGGGGAAACAATGGAAAAAGTGACAGACTTTATTTTCTTGGACTTCAAAATTACTGCAGATGACGACTGCAGCCATGAAATTAAAAGACGCTTGCTCCTTGGAAGAAAAGCTATGACAAATCTAGAGAGTATTAAAAAGCAGAGACATTGCTTTGCTGACAAAGGTCTGTATAGTCTAAGCTATGGTTTTTCCAGTAGTCATGTACAGGTGTGAGAGTTGCACCATAAAGAGGGCTGAGAATCAAAAAATTGATGCTTTTGAACTATGGTGTTGGTGAAAACTCTTGAGAGTCCCTTGGGCTACAAGGAGATCCAACCAGCCAATCCTAAAGGAAATCAACCCTGAAAATACATTGGAAGGACTGATGCTGAAGCTGAAACTCCAATACTTTGGCCACCTGATATGAAGAGCTGACTCATTGGAAAAGACCCTGATTCTGGGAAAGATTGAAGGCAGAAATAGAAGGGAACGATGACAGAGAATGAGATGTTTGGATAACATCACCGACTTAAAGGACATGAGTTTGAGCAAGCTCCAGGAGATGGTGAAGGACAGGGAAGCCTGGGGCGCTGCAGTCCATGGGGTTGCAAAGAGTTGATACAACTGAGCAATCGAACAAAAATTGTCAAACTGGATTTAAAAAGCAAGATCCAATTATATACCATCTTATAAGATATGTATTTTAAGTACAAGAGCACTGGTAATTTGAAAACAAAAGGATAGAGAAAGATACACCATGAAAAAACTAAGCATGAGAGAGCTGGTGTGGATATACTGATAACAAAACAGATGTCAAGATAAAGAATTATTGCCGGAGATAAAAGGAAAGTGAAGTCGCTCAGTCGTGTCCGACTGGGGACACTGCTAGATAATGAAAGTATCAATTCATTAAGACATGACAATCCTGAATGAGTATGTACCTAATCATGAAGGTTTAAAATACTTGAATTAAAAACTGATCACAACTAAAAGAAAATAAGGGAGAAATCCATGATCATAGTTGGATATTTTAACACAATTTTAATGTTTTTTTTAAACTTTCAATAGTTGATAGACCTATGAACTACTATTAGCTCTATCAACCATCTTGAACTAACAGTTACAGAATTTAAAACCTGCTGATGACAGCAGAATACACACTCTTTTCAAATGTACCAGGAACATTTACCAAGATAGACCATATGTATGTCCACAAAATAAGTCTTAATGTACATGAAAGTTTAAAATCTTACAGGGTATATTCTTGGCCAAAGTGGAATCAAAATCGAAAAAGTCAAAATACTAAATACTAAATACAAAATACTAAATACAAAATACTAAAAAGTCTTCTAAAAACTCATCCAAGTACTTGGCAATGAGAACCCACTGCTAGGACTTCCCTGGTGGCCCAGTGGTTAAGACTCCTTGCTTCCACTGCAGGGTCACGAGTTCAGTCTCTGGTCAGAGAAGTTCCACACGCTCAACAGTGCAGCCAAAAACAAAACAAAAAAACACTGCTAAACAATCACCTGTCAATAGCAAAATTAGGAATTATTTTTAACTGAATGATAAAAATATAATACATCAAAACACGTGACCTGTAGCTAAAACAGTATATAGACAGAAATACACAATATTAGATACTAATAGTAGAAAAAAGAAGAAAATTGACTCAAGATGAATTAAAGGCTTAAACATAAGACCTGATATCATAAAGCTCTTAGAAGAAAACAAGAGACGTTCCTTGACATTGGTCTTGGCAGTGGTTTTTGGATATGACACAAAAGCACAAGCAACAAAATAAAAAATCAATAAGTGGGACTACATCAAATTAAAAAACTTTTGCAGAGCAAAAAAAAAAAAAAAATCAACAAAGTGAAAAGGCAAACTATGGAATGGGAGAAAATATTTGAAAATATCTAATAAGGGTTAATATCCAAATATACAAACATCTCATACAACTCAATAACAACAACAATAAAAACTGTAGGTGAATCGACAGCTATCTCAAAATAAAATTTAATTTTTAAAAATCTGATTTTAAAATGGCCCTACATAGACATTTTCCCAAAGTAGATATCCAAATGAGCAACAGGTACATGAAAACATATTGACATCACTAATCACCAGGAAGATGCAAATCAAAACCGCAATGAGGTGTCACCTCACACCTGCCCCCTGGTGGCCAGGGCTTAAGAATCTGCACTCCCAATGCAGGGGGCACAGGTGCTACCCCTGATCAGGGAACTGAGATCCCACATGCAACATGGTGCAGCCAACAAATAAATAAAATGCACGTTCCCATTTATTAAAAAAAAAAAACATTAAAATAAAAGACAAGAGACAAGTGTTGGCAAAGATGTGGAGAAAAGGGAACTCCAATCCACTGTTGGTGGGGATGTACATTGGTTCAGACATTGTGAACTAATGAAAGTGAATCAATGAACAGCATGAAAGTTCTTCAAAAAATTAACAATAGATCAACCATAGGATCCAGCAATCTGGCTTCTAGTATATATCCAAAGAAAACGAGAACAGGGTATTGGAAAGACATCTGCACTATTACATGCAATATAATATAATATTATATGCAATTATATATAATAGCTAAGATATGCAAGTGACATGTCTGTCAACAGATAAATGGATAAAGAAAATGTGATGTATGTGTGTATTTATATACATATATATATATATGCAATGGGATATTATGCAATCATGAGAAGGAAGAAAATCCTACCACTTGAGATGACGTGCATGGACCTGGAGGGCATTATGCTGAGTGAAATGTCAGACAGAACAAGACAAACACTGTATGATATAGTTTATAAGTGAAACATAAAAAGCTAAACATGTAAAAACAGAGTAGAATGATGGTTACCAGGGGCTGGTTGCAGGTGGGTGGGGCGGTGAAAACTGGGGAGATGTTCAAGAGCACAAACTTGCAATTAGTGGATAAATAAGTCATGGAGATCTAATGCACGCCATAGTTATTGTAGCTAACAAAAGTTATTATAAACTTTGAAGTTGCTAAGAGACTAGATCTTAATTGTTCACACCAGGAAAAGAAATAATAATTATGTGGTGTGATAGAAGGCTTAGTTAATGCTACAGCACTAATTATATTGCAATATATAAAGGGCATCAAATCAACTTCCATAATGTTATGTGACAATTATATCTCAATAAGTAAAAGGAGAAGAGTTTAAAATAGACCAGTTTCTTAATGATTTAAATTATCTTAAAAAATCAGAAAAAGAAAAGCAATCAAGGAAGGAAAATAATAAAGATCAGAAATCTGTGAAATAAAGACAATGGAAAACAAACACGAGAAATGTTAACAAAGCCCAAAATAATAAGGAAAAAACAGAGAAAACAAAATTGCTAATATTAGGAATTAAAGAGGAGATATAACCCCAGATGTTAGGAGGACAATAAGACAATATTATCCCCTTCTGAGATGGCACAAGTGGTAAAGAATTCGTCTGCCAGTGCAGGAGAGGCAGTTTCAATCCCTGGGTCAGGAAGATCCCCTGGAGAAGGAAATGGCAACCCACTCCAGTATTCTTGGCTGGAGAATTCCATGGACGGAGGAACCCGGCAGACTACAGAACATGGAGTTGCAAAGAGTGGGACAGGACTGAGCATGTACCCACTAAGGCAATATTACTAACATCTTTATGCTGATAATGTCAGTACCTGAACCAGTTCTTTGAAAAACAATTTACCAAAACTAACAAGAGAAAAATGAATGACTCAAATACTGTAATGTCTATCAAAGAAATTGCATTCATAGTACAGAATGTCCCCACACAACCAGATGGTGTCACTGGTAAAAACCCATCAAATATTTAAGGAAGGAACAACAGTTGTGTGAATCATATGGTTGAGGATTCAGCAGCAGGTCCCTGGCCTTCACCATCCTTGCTTCCAGACCATGAACCCCAGTCTCGGTCCCTTTCTTCCAAATTTTAGGGAAGAGATTTAATTAGCTCAGCAGGGTCAGGTGTTCACCTCTAGAAAAATTAAATCATCCATAGCCAGTCAGGTGCACGAGCAGTTACATAGTACTGACCAGGACACAGGGACTGGAGCCTAAGCACAGGGCAAGCGCCTGGACAAGAGGGGTTCACCCCAGGCAATCACCCCCAGAGTACCTGAGAGGCCTACTGGCCTGAGAAACACTCAGCTCCTACAACTGGACACACACAGGCTGGGGCAAAAAACTAGAATACAAACTCCCTACATATAGACTGTATCTGCATTCCTACTCCAGGCAGAGGAACTTCTCCAGGGGTCTTCTCATTCTAGGACCACATGGAAATCTGTCCTCTGGCTCACATGGAAATCCAGTCCCAGTTAAAGAGAGGTTTAAGGTACAACAGATGGGAAAATGATGATCTAGTAACACACTGAGAAACTCAACCAGCAAGTAAGCCAGGGAGTACACGCCAAGATAGGAGAACCTGTGTTTGGAACCACCATCATGTTTGCATAACCACTCCCTAAGCTCATGCGCTTCTAAAACAAACTCCCCCCAAAACAAAAACAATGATCCACTGGAATCTCTCAAGCAGATTCTGAATTATAACCCCCATTTTCCACATGGAAAAGTTCACAATTGAAAGAAACAAAGGGGCCTGCCCCATCTGACAGTGGTCTGGGGTATCTTATGTTGCATGAGTCCTGCCTGCATAGCTTTATCACTTTAAAAGATAATTTGGGGCCCCTGTGGATTTCAGTTGGATGATGAAGCAGTGGAGTACAGCCTTTCGGGGAGAGGCCCTTGCATTTCTTTTTTCTAATATTTATTGATTGATTTGGCTGAGCTGGATCTTAGTTGCAGCATGTGAATTCTTGGCTGCAGCGTGTGGCATCTAGTTCCCTGAAGGAACTCAGGTTCCCTGCATTGGGAGGATGGAGTCTTAGCCACTGGACCACCAGCGAACTTCCCATTGCTTTTCTTTTGCTCTTACATTCTCAGCTTCCCTGCCTTTCCTGCTTTGCCTGCCTCCCCATTTTGTTGGGATTATTACCAATGTTGAAATGAGAACAAAGATCATAAAGCAGAACTGCCAGGCAGCTTGTGAAAGGTAACTGAAGAGGGCAAAACTATATATTTAAAGAGGTTCATTTTTTAAAAGGCTGAGTGATGATTTCCTCTCAGGATAAAATTATGCAAATCCTTTCTCTGCAAGAAGGGGGAAAGATGGCCTTTGGAGAATGAATCTAGACTAATTTTAGCTCAATTGCATTTCTAGTGCATTAACAACTTCAATTTGGAGTGCCGAGGGGGAGGAGATCGGCTGACCCAATTACACATCTTAAAAGAAGGTGGTGGCACTGCGTGCGTGATGAGCAGAAGAATGGTCTTTTCAACAAATGGTGCTTCATCATCAAAATATCCGTAAGAGACAAAATGCTAACCAGACATGAAAATCAACTCCAGATAGACTGTGGCTCTAAATGTGAAAGGTAAAGCAATACAAGTATAAAAAGAAGACATTGGTAGATACCTTCATGATCTTGCCACTAACAAAGATTCTTAAATAGTATGCAAAAAAAAGTTCTGTGAAGACAAAAAATAATAGATTGGACCGTGTTACCAAAAAAATAAAATTAAATTAAAAAAAAAAGGAGGCAGGACAGAGCTGGGCTTGCAGATGCTGACATTGGGTGTGATGGTATGGGCTTTGGTCACACAGCTTGCAGACAGAGGACATTCCCTGCCCCTGACCTTCATCCCTCATTGTCATCTGCTCCTCCCTGGGCCAGCCAACCTTTGAGTTGAATGCACTGAGGACTCACAAGAGGCAGCATGATCAGGTAGACAGAGTGAAGGTGAGTTCCTTGTCTGGGACAAGTCACAGCCTCTTTCTTCCTGATTTTTTTCTGTGGAATGAGAACTATTCCAGGTGCCTGACACAATTGACTTTCAAGAAGGATACCATGTTGTTGTTCAGTCGATAAGTTGTGTTCGACTCTTTGTGACCCCATGGACTGCAGCACACCAGGCTTCCTCCGTCCTCCACTATCTCCTGGATAGTGCAAATTCATGTCCATTGAGTCAGTGATGCTATCTAACCATCTCATCCTGTGCTGCCCCCTTCTCCTTTTTCCTTCAATCATTCCCAGCATCAGGGTCTTTTTCAATGAGTCAGGATACGATTAAACATGAGATAAAAGAAAATAGATGCTGGTCTCTGTCCCCAGTTGCTGGCACAGAGCTTCTGAAACCCTTGGAATTTCCTGGGTAATAAGAGCATCTTTTGTTCTAATGAGGTGACTCTGAGTGGGCCCTTATGGCTCCTGGATGAGGGCTGCTCACCAGAAAGACCAAGCCATGATTAGAGACTTGGAATTTTAGCCCTGTCCCCATTCCCTTGAGAAGGGAAAAGGACTGAAAAGTGGAGTTAATGATCGATTGTGTCTATGTGATGAAGTCTCTCTCTCTCTCTCTATATATATATATATATAAATATCACAAAAATTTCAAGACCTTCCAGGTTGGTGAACACATCCACGTACCTGAAAGGTGATAGACATCAACTCAACAGAGATGGAATCTGAGAGAGGGGGAGGTTGTGGGAACTTCTGATTTTTATCCAAGTGGAACAGAAGACATGGGTAACTCGGGGATCTACTACTTGCCATTGGCATCTGAAGTCAGGTGCAGTAGTCTCCTGCGACCCAGCCCTCAACTTGTGGGATCTGACACTTTCTCTGGGTAAACCACGCCCAAATTGAGTTAAATTGTAGGACACCCAGCTGGCATTGAGGAGAACTGCTTGATGTGGGGAAGAAGCTTCACCCATTTGGTGACCAGAAGCATCAGAAATGTTTTGTGTTAGTAACAAAGAAGGATCCACAGGAGGAATAACTGTAGGTTCCTCCCTACACAGGTAATTATTACTGTTAATGTGTCTGAGCCTCATTCATCACCCCTATTATCCATCCATCCAGAGATTATCATCAATGGGAAGTTGTATGAAATAGATTACAGGGACACCCTGAAGTTGATATGTTCCTGAATTCTTTCTTATTTCCTGTAAATAAATTCTGTAAATCAAATGAAATTCAAAATGCAATTGGTACCCTTGCTATTTGTAAATAGATAAAACCCACAGTGAATAATTTTACAGAGCAAAGACTCAGCTTTTCAAATCTGATTTATAAGCACAAGTTTTCACACAGAACAATATACCCTCAAGATGGAAAGGGGACTCAGGGTTCTATGCTGTCCTGGGAGACTATGGAAGCAGAGGAAAAAATATATCCTTCTGTGGTTCGGAGAAGGCGATGGCACCCCACTCCAGTACTCTTGCCTGGAAAATCCCATGGATGGAGAATCCTGGTAGGCTGCAGACCATAGGGTCGCAAAGGGTTGGACACAACTGAGTGACTTCACTTTCACTTTTCACTCTCATGCATTAGAGAAGGAAATGGCAACCCACTCCAGTGTTCTTGCCTGGAGAATCCCAGGGACGGGGGAGCCTGGTGGGCTGCCGTCTATGGGGTCGCACAGAGTCAGACACGACTGAAGTGACTTAGCAGCAGCAGCAGCAGCAGCAGTGGTTCATGCAGATTGGAATGAAACAAAATACCCCTAGCTTTTTAAAAAAGAAAAAAAATCACCTCTACTTTTTTAATAGTGGACTTTGTCAAAGTGCTTTAAAAATATAAGCAATATCTAAAATCAGGTATTAGAGGAAACTCACGTTTTCTCCTTAGAAATCTATTTCTTCCTTATTTCTAATCTTTAGTTAACTTTTTCCCCTTTTGGCACAATAACCAAAAATAGTAAGGCATAAGACTTGAAAGACAGAGAAATCAGAATCTGATTCCCAGCTGTCATTTAACCTCTCTGGCCTTTATTTTCCCTTTATTATAAGGACACAATCCCACATGGTTGGTGGTGCTGAGTGTAACTGGTGTGCCACATAAACGAGATGGTGCACTGCAATCAAAACACACTTCCGCTGGTGTTTTTACCTTTAAACTTCATTGGAGGTGGGGGGATGGTCTCCCCTCGCCTGTGAATGACAAATCCTGCAGGCTTCTGCCTGTTCCACTCACATTTGGTCAGTTGACAGTCTAAAGGCTGCATTTAGAGCCGCAATTCAGCAATTACAAAGTCCAGCCCTTTGTAATGACCCTAAACTCTACATGTGTGACTTAGCTTGAAGAAGATATGGCATATATACATGGAATATTACCACTCAGACATAAAAAAGAATGAAATTTGCAACAACATGGATGGACCCGAAGGTATTATGCTAAGCAAAGTAAGTCAGAGAAAGATACTGCATGTTTTCACTTAGAGGTGGAATCTAAAAAACAAAAATGAACATAATAAAACAGAAACAGACTGTCAGAACGAACTCGTGGTCACCAGTGGGAATAAGGGTGGAGGGAGGGGCAAGATACGGGAAGAGGATTACGAGGTACAAAACACTAGGTCTAAAGTAGGATACAAGGGGCTTCCCTGGTGACTCAGTGGTAGAGAATCTGCCTGCCGGCACCGGGTTAATCCCTGATCCAGGAATATCCCATAAGCCGCAGAGCAGCTAAGCCACAACTATTAAGCCTGGGCTTCAGAGCCCGTGCTCCACAACTTGCAAAACCCAAGCACCATGAGAGAGTAGCCCCCATTCTCCGAAACTAGAGAAAAGCCCATGCAGCAGTGAAGAGCCAGCACAGGCAAAAATAAATAAATAGCTGAATAAATAAAATTTTAAAAAATATTAATAAGATACAAGGGTGTAATGCACAGCACAGGGAATATAACCAATATTTTAGAATGACTTTGTAAGTAGTAGTGAAGTCGCTCAGTTATGTCCAACTCTGTGTGACCCTATGGACTGTAGCTTGCCAGAATCCTCCATTTTCCAGGCAAGAATACTGGAGTGGGTTGCCATTCCCTTTTCCAGGGGATCATCCCAACCCAGGGACTGAACCCTGGTCTCCCACACTGCAGGCAGACTCTTTACCATCTGAGCCACCAGGGAAGCCCTATAATCTATAAAAATACCAAGTCACTATGCTGTGTACTTTAATATAATATTGTAAGTAACTATATGGCTTCAGGGAACAGTGGGGAAGGGGAAGCTGACTTTCCGCTCTTTCCCATACATCTGCTCCTGCTCCTTCAGATCACCCAGGCCAGGAATGCAGAGGGGAGCTGGGACCAAGGTGAGAGAAGAAGATGGTTCATGAAGCAAGTGATTCTGCACAATCTGACCAGGAATGTGGGTAGGGTGTCAGAGAACACACTCCACATTTCACTGGGCTTGAGGCTAGAAGGTGGTGCCTCCACTCTGTTTATTAATCTCTCAGTCTTTCATCATGATTTCCAACCAGGTGAGGGCGTAGGTAGACACAGTAGGTTTGGCACACATTGGCTATCCTCATAACCAGCATCCTGATATGTTCGTGAAAACCAGGTCAAAAGAGTCTGCTTGTCACATAAAGATTGGAAAGAATATATCTCAAGTGGCTGGCTTATGGTAGGTGCTCGATAAATTACTGACATGGTATAATCCTTACTAATCAATTGCTTCTTCCAGCTGGCAGATGAGAGAGGACTTTGTGAGAAAATCCCCACAGATGCTATTTAAATGCATCAGAATCCTTTTCTAAAAATTGTTCTCTAGTCAACACATTTAGCTTTCCCAAAGTCAATTTCTTGTTAAATTGTTCTACATGTTAAGACATGCCACCAGTAAAACCACATGGTTTAGAGTTAAAAACTATTCAAAAACATCCTAAAGTTGGCACATCCAGTGGTTGTTGGTAATGTTTCAGAAAAGAATTAAAATAAAAGGCTCCATGTGGGTTTGAGGTTCCTTTTAAAATGTGTCATTTTCTCAAGAGTGAACATATTTATTCTGAAGGTCCACATGAAAGGCTAAAATACAAATTTAAATAATAGTTCAGAAGTCCCACTGAAAATCTGCTTCGATCAGCTCTTTGGAAAGTATAGGAAGCATGCTAATTCTGGTTCTACCACCTCTGAGCTTGGCCAAGAAAGAGTTGGACTATTTTCCAGCCAACCAACTCAATCAGAACGCTTGAACCTTCCAGGAAACCCAAGACTACTAATTTTCCAGAGCCTGGGCTTGCGCATATATGTGCTTCAATCTGCTGTATTTGCATCCTGCTCCTTTGTGACACTGTGGGCGTTGAGGTTCCCCTGCTGAGAAAGCTGAATGTTTGTTTTTCTCCCAGCAACCTCATGGAATTGCAACAGCTCTCACCACCCCCTATCTCCCCGTAATGTGTCTGATTCCCACAGAAACAGCACCTCTTCTGAATCTGGAGATAGCTTCCGAAGCCAGAGGGAACAGAGATGCAAATACCTTCTTCTCATCTGAGCAAGTATTCTTGCCTGGGAAGTCCCATGGACAGAGGAAACGGGTGGGCTATAGTCTTCTGCTGCTACTGCTGCTAAGTCGCTTCAGTTATGTCCGACTCTGTGCGACCCCATAGGCGGCAGCCCACCAGGGTCCCCCATCCCTGGGATTCTCCAGGCAAGAACACTGGAGTGGGTTGCCATTTCCTTCTCCAATGCATGAAAGTGAAAAGTGAAAGTGAAGTCGCTCAGTCGTGTCTGACTCTTAGCGACTCCATGGACTGCAGCCCACCAGGCTCCTCTGTCCATGGGGTTTTCCAGGCAAGAGTACTGGAGTGGGGTGCCATTGTCTTCTGGGTCACAAAGATTCGGACACAACTGAGTGACTGAATAGCAACATCTGAGCAAGACCCTTTTGCATACCCACTGAGGACTTGGGTAATCCCCTTAAGTTATTTGGTTCTGGAAGTCCACCTTCCTTTGTGGGCTCAACTTCAATCACCCATGCATCTCTTTCAGCGGTACCACCCTGCTATAGTGGAATCCTGTGATTGCATTGTCCTTGAGCTGTTTCTTAGTCTTCCTTCCCCTCCCCCCACCCACCATCAGCGTGAATGAAATAGGAAGGCACAGGAGCCTGGAATCTAATAAAAGCAACTCCCCCAGGTGAAATAAAGGTCTGTGGTTCAGCAGTAAAGAATTTGTCTACAATGCAGGAGATGAGGGTTCAGTCCCTGGGTTGGGAAGATCCTCTGGAGAAGGAAATGGCAACCCATTCCAGTATTCTTGCCTGGGAAATCCCATGGACATAGGAGCCTGGTGGCCTACATTCCATGAGGTCGCAAAGAGTCGGATGACTGAGCACGCATGCATCCCCCAGTCCTACCTGCTGCCTTCTCTTAAGAATTCACACTTATCTCCCTGAGCTAAACCAGCCAAGGTCAGTAAAACAGTATAGGTTTTCCTATAGGACACAGAGAAGGGTGGTTTTAGCAGCACGGGATTGTAACAGCTGTGAGACTCAGGCAAACCTTGATGCTTCTGAGTTTGGGTAGCCTGGGGGGTATCGGGGTACCTCAGTACAGCTGGGTGAGTGAGGAAGTCACAGCTCCCACTAAGCCTTGCTGATGGGGTGGGTGAGCAGTTTTCTCTATGCTGTTTAGCTGGAGTAGACAAGTTATTGTTTAAAAGTTTTCTGTCTTGCTAGGCTGCCTCTGCTTTGGTGACTAGAGAATATGAGTCTTTCTTAGGGCTTTTGATGTTTGTGCCCAATTACGTTCCCAGGTTGCCGGTTTCATCAGCTCAAGCCCAGGATATATGAGGCAAAATAAAAGCCCAGGAGATTCGCTGCTGGATCCTGAGGTCCCTGCAAGTCTGCCTTTTTCTATCCCCTTTTCAGAGTCTTCATCTGCTGGGTTTATACATCATATATATGTCAGTTGCTTCAGTCGTGTCTGACTCTTTGCAACCCTATGGACTACAGCCTGTCAAGCGCCTCTGTCCATAGGATTCTCCAGGCAAGAATACTGGAGTGGGTTGCCATCTCCTCCTCCAGGGGATCTTCTCCACCGAGGGATCGAACCCAGGTTTCCTGCATTACAGGCAGATTGTTTACCACTGAGCCATCAGAGAAGCCCATACATCACATTCAGGGGTTGTAATTGTACTTAGTGAGAGAAATAAGAAAAGTGTGTCTATTCCATCTTCCCAGAAGCAGAGCTCTGCTCTATTGTTTTATAACCTTCTTTCAATGGATCATCTCCTCATACAAATAAATCTATCTCATATTATCATTTTAATGGCTGCATATTATTCCACTTCATTGATTTACATTGCTATAATTGATTAAATCAATTGTCTGTAGTTTGGACAGACAAGGTTTTTTCTCCCCAACAAATTTCTTCTACTAGGAATAACACTGGAGTGAACATATAAGTAGCTAAATATTAGTCATATTCTTGATTATTTTCTTGGCCTAAATTTCTGGACATAGCACAGCTAACCTAAAAGATACACACATGTGAAGGCTTCTAAAACAGGTAGCCAGTTGCTCTCCAGAGACCAGAAAAATTGTAGCAAATTATGCAACCATCATCAGCCTCTGTACCTTCAACATCACTGAGTGTTATTTTTTTTAGTTGACAATCCAGTAAGCTAAAAATGGCATGTCTCTTTTCAAAGATTACCTTTACTTAGTTATTTGTGAGACTCATCACTTGGAAAGCAAATCTAGGTAATCAATTGCTACCGAATTTCTAGGCAGTAAGAGGGGAGATGGGAAACTGAGATCGGTAGCTTGACAGGGTCCCCCAGGTAGACTAGCCACGTGGCAGGCTGTAGCTTACCATGGAAGGGCAGCAGCTGGTGGGCGGGACCTGGGGTACCAGGCCAGACTGAGAGGCAGGGACAGAAAAGTGGGAGGACAGCTCCCATCTTATGCGACACCAGGTGTCCTCTGTCATTCCAAAGGTCATTTAATTTCTCTGGAATTCTTGGGCCTGTTTCCTCAAGAAGCAGCTGCTATCCATTAGAAATGAGTAGCTGTCATCACAGTGAAAGGATTGAAAGCATGATTTAATTTTGTTCTGTAACTCCTGGCCTTATGTGTGTGCCTGTTAGTCATTCAGTCATGTCTGACTCTTTGCGATCCCATGGACAGTGGCCCGCCAGCCTCCTCTGTCCATGGAATTCTTCAGGAAAGAATACTGGAGTGGCTTGCCATTCCCTTCTCTGGAGGATTTCCTGACCCAGTGATTGAACCCCGGTCTCCTGCATTGCAGGCAGATTCTTTATCATCTTAGCCACCAGGGAAGCATACATGAATACAAGTGTGCGCGCACACACACACACACACACACACACACACTCACACGGGGAGCCCAGGCCTGTTCTAACCCTGGTCTCTGTTCCATGCCACTGTCACTCTCTATCAGACTATAATTAGCTTATGTTCCAGCAGGGACAGTCACGTAGGGTGAGTGTAAGATGATAGGGGCTGAAAGAGAGGCTTTCCTCCCAGCAGTTCTCAGCTCCTTCTTAGATTTCTCCACTGACCATACTGCTGCTCAAAAATTAACAATAATAAGCTGCATTTGTTCCCCAAAAATGTTTAACCCGCAAGTCCTTTAAGGCTGGGACTCTCCAGCTGCCCCACTCCCCAAATCTGAGCTAGTGGCCACCTCATATAATTGCTAATTACTCCATTTCAATTTGCTGAATTGGAATCCATTCAGCATGGATTACTATAATGAATTCATTATAGTAATTATATGGAATTAAGTCGCTTGTCTAAACTTTGGAATAAGGGGTGGGCATCCCAAGATACTGCTACTGCTGCTAAGTCGCTTCAGTCGTGTCCAACTCTGTGCGACCCATAGACAGCAGCCCACCAGGCTTCCCGTCCCTGGGATTCTCCAGGCAAGAACACTGGAGTGGGTTGCCATTTTCTTCTCCAATGCATGAAAGTGAAAAGTGAAAGTGAAGTCGCTCAGTCGTGTCCGACTCTAGCGACTCCATGGACTGCAGCCTACCAGGCTCCTCTGTCCATGGGATTTTCTAGGCAAAAATACTGGAGTGGGGTGCCATTGCCTTCTCCAATCCCAAGATAACTAGTACTCAATACCTTGAAAATGTGTGGGCTTCTTCACAACCTATATGTCCATCAGCAGAGGACTGGATAAAGATGTATTTATACAATGCAATATTACTCAGCCATTAAAAAGAATGAAATAATGCCACTTGCAGCAACATGGATGCACCTAGAGAGTTTCATACTGAGTGAAGTCAGACAGAGAAGGTGAGATAGCCTATGACATCCTTCATATGGTGGAATGTAAAAAGAAGTGATACAAGTGAACTTGCAGAACAGAAAGAGACTCACAGACTTAAGAACAAACTTCTGGCTACCTATACACACTGCTCTATTTACAATGGATAATCAGCAAAGACTTTCTGTATAGAACAGGGAACTCTGGGATCCCCTTGCTGTTCACCTGAAACTACCACAACATTGTTAATCGGCTATATCCCAATACAAAACTAAAAAGTTTAAAATATGGAATAAAAAATACAGGGGCTCTTTCAGGCTCTTTCACCTGGAGTCATTAGATTTCATCAGAACATGTAGTATCAGATGCGTGAAGGGGCAATCTGATACCTTGAGGTACATATACATGAAATGTCATGTAAAGACTGCACTCTATAGATGTGGATCCTACAAACACAAAACTCATAAATTTTTTTCAATTCTCATCAATAAAAGGGAAAGATGTGTTTATAATTGCAAGCATTGCACTGACTGACAGGAGAGTACTTTCATCTTGACCCAGCATGAATGGAAACTGAACATGCCGTGTACAATTTTGTACGTTTGACGACTGAAATAACTGCAGACGGAGTAGCTTCTGGTAGCTTCTGGCTCTGTTTCAAACCTTGTTTCTCCTCCACCACTCACATCCTCCCAGTGCCCAGCGCAGAAAGGCATGTTCCTGCAACCTTTAGCTCCTCCTCTCTGCGTCACTGCCTCGGAGCTGGCACAGTGGATGACTGAAGGATTCCCAAGGGCATTACAACCTGCTCTTCAGATCTGGTGCCCAGGTGCACCGGGAGCTCACATTTCCTGATTCCTGCCTGAGCAAGGTTCCATCTGTGACCAAACCATCTTGAAATTGTCCATCCCTGGGACCTGGCAGATCCATTTCTGCAAGAGAGACATGCAGTCCTGTCACATTCTCCAACCTAGGAATTACACTTTGCACTGAGAGCTTTGCACTGAGGGTTATCCATCACTGTGTGGGTGTGTTAGTCACTCAGTCGTGTCTGACTCTTTGCAACCCCATGGACCGTAGCCTGCCAGGCTTCTCCATCTGTGGGATTTCCCAGGCAAGAATCTTGGAGGGGGTAGCCATGCCGTTCTCTAGAGGATCTACCTGACCCAGGGATCAAATCTAGGTCTCCTGCATTGCAGGCAGATTCTTTACCATCTGAGCCACCAAGGAAGCTATCCATCACTGCTAAGTCACTTCAGTCCTGTCCGACTCTTTGCGACCCCATGGACCATAGCCTACCAGGCTCCTTTGTCCATGGGATTTTCCAGGCAAGAATACTGGAGTGAGTTGCCATTTCCTTCTTCAGAGGATCTTCCGGACTCAGGGACCGAACTTGCATCTCTTACATCTCCTGCATCAGCAGGCAGGTCCTTTACTACTAGCACGCACCACCTGGGAAATGGTCAGCTGTTATTTCCAGAGTTGGCACTGGATCCTACTCAGCTCCTTGGACTGCGTGTTTATGGTTAGAACCCAGAATTAGGGGAAATGGGTTATTCATCCTATGACCTCCATCTTCACCAGGTTTTGATCATTTGACAGATATTTCAGATATGTAACTGAAATTCAGAGGAATCTGTCTCATGTAGCATCAGCAATGAATGTCAGGGAAGAGAGACAGGTGTAGGCACCTGTCACTGTGTCTCCCCAACTCTCTGAACCCTTGTCTCCCTGTTGGCAATTACTCACATCATGAGCCCTGCCATTCCGAAACATCTCACATTCACATTCCTTTGCAGCTGATTGTCCACATGTGACTTGGGTCCCACCCATTAGATGCACACGAAGCCTGGGTTCCAACGTGAACATTCCAGGGAGGAGTCCACCTGCTGAGGAAGCAAATGTGCTGATGGAGATGTCTGCTGTCAAGGGCGATGCAAGGTAGATGTGCTGGGGGCTAGTCCTGAGCCCAGCTGGGGTCCAGAGAGGGTGCGGATCCACAGCAGTTCCTGTGATGATGAAACTGGTCATGTAGCTTCAGAGATCTCCGAGTCTTCCCAAATTGTGTATGTGTGTGTGTTAGTCACTTAGTCGTGTCTGACCTTTGTGACCCCAGGGACTGTAGCCTGCCAGGCTCCTCTGTCCACGGGATTCTCTAGGTAAGAATACTGGAGTGGGTTGCCATTCCCTTCTCCAGGAAATCTTCCCTACCCTCCCAGACTGTGGTACCTAATACCTTTAAATAGATTATTTTCTTGGTTGAAATAGCAACAGTTTATTTTGTTATTTGCAACAGAAAACCTGACCATGGTTAACTGGAACCCAGAATTTCTGATTCCCAAACTCAGAGCACTTTTCCTTGGCCCGCAGTCAGGTATTAGCTCTAAACTGGCACCTTATTGACTCTCTTCCTTTCTCCAGAGAAGAAACTGAATATGAAACATCCGTGAAAAGAACTTTGGACTCTGGGTGGGGTGACAGAGAGGAAAATTGAAGGCACAAGATCTTACTAGGGGAAAGAAGGAGAGGAGGAGATTAAAAGAGAATCCAGAAGAAAAAGAGAATACACATTTACCAAGCAATAAATTTGTACCCGGACACATTATAAACCACAGCAGTCACAGCAACAAAAATGTACCTGTGATAGGTATTATCAGCATTTCTTATCTCCCTACTTTCTAAGGAGGGTTCTTTGAGTTTGCTAGCTTCTGATTTCTTTATGTGGGAATAAGATTAATGAATAAGCAAAAGGAATGTCTCAGATTTATGCAGAGAAGAAAGACATGGAAGTGGGAAAAGGGGATTACAGGCAGTCAGTATGGCAGAGTGGGGGGCAGGAAGAGAGAGGTACAGTTCGGAATTATGTTTTTCTCCAGGTATATGCCTAGGAATGGGATAAAGCATTTTTCTAGTGGGAATCTAGAAAAATGGTACCTGAAAGTGAAAGTGTGAATTGCTCAGTTGTGTCCAACTCTTTAAGACCCCTTGGACTATACAGTCCATGGAATTCTCCAGGCCAGAATACTGGAGTGGGTAACCTTTCCCTTCTCCAGGGGATCTTCCCAATCCAGGGATCGAACCCAGGTCTCCCACATTGCAGGTGGATTCTTTACCAGCTGAATCACAAGGGAAGCCCTGAAAAATGATACAGACAAACCTATTTCCAAAGCAAAAATAGAGACACAGAGATAGAGAACAAGCGATTGGACATAAAGGCAGGAAGGAGGCGGATGGGATGAATTGGGAGATTGGGATGGACATATATACACTACTATGTGAAAATCCCATGGACGGAGCGGCCTGGTAGGCTGCAGTCCATGGGGTTGCTAGGAGTCGGACATGACTGAGCGACTTCACTTTCACTTTTCACTTTCATGCATTGGAGAAGGAAATGGCAACCCACTCCAGTGTTCTTGCCTGGAGAATCCCAGGGACAGGAAGCCTGGTGGGCTGCCGTCTCTGGGGTCGTACAGAGTCGGACACGACTGAAGCGACGCAGCAGCAGCAGCATGTATAAAATAGATAACTAATGAGAACCTACTGTATAGCTCAGGGAACCCTACTCAGTACTCTGTGGTGACCTGAATGGGAAGGAAATACAAAAAAAGAGGGGATATATGTATGTGTATAGCTGATTCACTTTGCTGTACGGCAGAAACTAACACAGCATTGGAAAGAAACTATAACCCCAACGAAAATTTTACAAAGAGAGAGGTACCATCGTGGGTGGGACTTTGGGAATGGTGATATTTGAAAAGCGATTAGAAAGATGTGCTTGCATTATTTTGGAAGCATCAACATTCTGGGACCAGTCTTAAGAAAGAATAAATGCATTGTCTTATTTGGCTTTCATTATCATCCTGTGAGATTAGCACTATTATGCTTTCTATTTCTCAGGTTAAGAATCTAAGCGTCAGAGAGGTTTTGTGGTTGATCCAAAGTGGTAAGACTGATTTGACTCCAGACTTAAAGGATTCCAACACCCTTTCATAGGGGAAGATAGAAGTGACTTACACTGACCTGCTTCACAATCCGCCCCTTTGCTCACCCAGGGTGGTCACATGATTTGAAAGTTCCTGAGTTGATGCACGGTTCTGTCAATTACTTAGAGTCATAGCTTTAAAAAAAAAAAAAAAGCTACAAAGTTCCATGAAACAACTATTCCAAACACCTAAGAACAGAGTCTTCAAAACTATTGCTGTTGTTCAGTCGCTAAAGTTGTGACTCTTCATGACCTCACGGACTGTAGCATGATAGTCTCCTCTGTTCTTCACTATCTCCCGGAGTTTGCTCAAACTCATGTCCATCTAACCATCTCATCATCTCCCACCCCCTTCTCCTTTTGTCTTCAATCTTTCCCAGAATCAGGATCTTTCCCAATGACTCAGCCCTTCGCATCAGGTGGCCAAAGTATTGGAGGTTCAGCTTCAGTATCAGTCCTTCTAATGAATAGTCAGGGTTGACTTCCTTTAGGATTGAATGGTTTGATCTCCTTGCAGTCCAAGGGACTCTCAAGAGTCTTCTCCAGACTATAGTCACGAGCTAATGCAAAGAAGCTATTTAGAAAGTAAAAATTAATTAAATTGAAAGAACAAAGCAAATTTGAAACACACCCCCTTGGTCTGCCAGTAATACAGCTCATTTCTGAAGGTAATTAAGTTGATATACACTTTTTAAAAATTTGAATGAAATTGTCTCATGGTTGTTTATATCCATACAGACCAGAAATGATGACATGGGAGGAAAGTTGCCTTTGTGTAATCATTTTAGTCTAATATGCTAGTGTTGGGTCTGGGAGAAATTAACAGCCTCGTGCTAGGTAAGAACATTACATATGGTATCTCTTTTACCCTCATTACACTCCTAAGAGGTTGATACCATTAGTCACATCTTATAAATGATTCAGTGGGGCTCCAAAAGGTTGAGTGATCTGCTCAGTCTCACAGCTTCTGGTTTTAATTGGGAGACCATAGGTCCTGGCATGTCTGTGACAGTCCCAGTTTATAGCTGTTATCCAGGGTAATTACTGAGTGTTTTACAATTTTCTCTTTTACTTTTAAACTATTTTTTCTTTTTTGGCCACACTGTACAACATGCAGGATTCTAGTTCCCGAACCAGGGACTGAATCCATGTGGAACCCCAACCACTGGACCACGAGGGATGTCCCCACACATAATTAAAATGATCTTACATTGGTAGATTTTTCTATTATTTATAACTTTTAACCAACATAATGACTATTATAAATACTATGATAAACAACTTTGTGCTCAGTCGTGTTCGACTTTTTGTGGCCCTATAGACCATAGCCTGTGAAGGTCCTCTGTCCATAGAATTTTCCAGGCAAGAATACTGAAGTGGGGTGCCATTTCCTCCTCCAGGGAATCTTCCCAACCCAGGAACTGAACCCCTGTCTCTTACATCTCATTGGCAGGCAGGTAAAGTGGTGCTTTACTACTAGCACCACCTGGGAACTCCCTATAGAAACAACTTTACATATACAAATTTTTTTACTTGCCTGAAGACTTCCACAGGATGGACCATTCAGGATTACTGAGTCAAAACACCATGAAATACCTTTAAGGTTTTGTCTTTAACAGCAAAATCACTTTTCAAGAAGCCAGTAGCACTGTCTTCTCCCACAAGCAGCGTATAAGTCTCTGTTTCTCTAGCCTTCTGATACTAGAAATTAGTCTTTTAATCTCTGCCAACCTGATAAGCCAGAAAAGAAAATGTATCTGATGTTTTGGTGAGCTTTTGATAAGGATGGACATGGTGGCTTCTTGTTGAATGCTTGGCTATCACTTAGCACAGGAAACTTCTTTCCTATTTTACTCAAACACAGGCTTGCAAGGCCCCTGAGCACCTGGCATAACAGACAACAGCCCTCACTTCTTTTTCCCAGTTGATTAACTGACCTCATATGTCAGTGGAGTAAATTCTCCTCCTAGCCTGCTTCAGTGACAGCCCATTACTCACACAGCATGTAAGACCCATATTTCAACCGTCTGCCCAATACCAGCTCCTGGGTAGGCATAACAACTTGTCTTCAGTTGGTTATTTTCAATGCTGGCTGCACATCAGAATCACCTGGGCAGTTTTTTAATCTTTAATTTAAATCTTTCTTTCTGAGTAGAAAATAAATGACACACACACAAAAAGGAGAAAAAAAAAATGGAAAAGGATATTCAGTTTAAAATCTCCTTCTGTGGCCCTGGACCAGCCAATTCTCTTTCCTGGAAGCAAACAATGTCATCAATTTCTCTTGGGTCTTTCCAGAGATATGGGTAGATTTTTAAGATGTGTTCTTTCTGGGACCTCACACCTAGACCTTCTGTAGCACAATTTCCAGGATTGAGAATCTACAAACTTGGATTTTATTTTAAAGCCCATAGTACCGTTGAATTATAGTCAGGGGTTAAAAAAAATACATTACTACGTCACTCATTCATTCATCATTCATTCCTTCATCCATTCAACATATATTTATTGAGTTGGGCTTTTTTCTTTTTCCTTTGGTTGTGCTGTTTGGCATGTGGGACCTTGATTCCTCATCCAGGGATCAAACCCATGCCGTCTGCAGTGGAAGCATAAAGTACTAACCACTAGACCACTGGGGAAGTGCCTGAGCTTGGACTTTTATATGCCAGATGTGCTTGGTACTGGAGATAGTCATGAGCCAGTCACTACTCTCATGCAGCTTAGATTGCAGTGTGGAGGGAAAGCAGAAAAACTGTAATTATCAGAAAGTGAGAAGTTTCAGGACAAAACTAGAGCAGGATGATGGAAAGTCTTTCAATTGTGTTTATCTCAACTTTAGCCTTCTCCTTCGTCCCTTTTCAGACTTTCTTAGCCCTCCCACTGAAAGGTATGTGGAAGAGAGAGAAAAAATGAGACAAATTTTGTCAGGCAGTTGGATTACTCCAAGGGTCCAAATTTAGAAAGAGTTTTAAGCTCAGGCCCAAAGTCATTCAGGTGATATTCACGTCTCTTCATCAGTACGGGTCATTTGGGTTCTTCATAATGGCTTAGACATAATTCTGAGAAATGTCAATTTGCTCGTTAATCAAATAGAAAGTTTAATTTCTACTTTCTTTCCTGTAACCTAGTAAAACTAAAGCATCATGAGGGCTCCTGAAAACCTAGCTGACAGCTGAGAACTGGAGAGTATCACCAGTGTCTTCCAAAGAGAAAGGGGCTGGGAGTCCCCTTGCCACTGACACTCACAATGTTCAGTCCAGTTCAACGAAATACTTTTATTGACATGTTCCAGGCACTGCAGGCAGTACCATTTTTATCCCACTTAAAAACGAGGAGGAGACTCAGAGAGGTTAACTTATCCAAGTTACCCAGAGTTCAGACCTAAGTTTATTGACGCCAGAAGTTGGTATACCCCTCCAAAGTCTGCCCCAAATTTTGAATGAGATAATCCATGCATTGTGCTTATGGTAACATCTGGTAAATGGTTAAGTCCTATTCCATTCTAAGAAAGCTGCCTTCTCGTTGCTGTTGTTCATCAATTAGACTCTAAGATCTGGCAGCTAAAGGCTCGTGACCAACAATTTTTGGAACCCAACTGGTGAGAAAGAATTAGGTAGGGAAGCATGAAACAACACAGCACAGGAAGTCAGGGGTGGGGGGTTTGGAGCAGCCTGCCTGCTGCAAGCTGGGGTTGGGAGGGCCCCTCCTGCTCCTCGTGGGCCACACCAGGAGAAGTTCCTGATCCAGCCTGCATTGCTGATGCCTCAGCAGCTACCTCATCTTCTCCTCCCTTTGACCTGGAAGCACTGGAGGATGTACTCCTATTTGTATGCCCAGTGCCTAGGCTAGGGCCCAGCACATCATAGTGTCCAAATGCTGAATGAATGAAGAAATGACTGAACAAGCTTTGCCCCACCTCTCAAGCTTCCTCTTCTCCAAAGGTGGACACAGTCACTCTTCATTTTGCATTTTCCCCCGCAGATGCTGTATTGGACCCTCTAGGTGTATTTTTGCTCTTAATTCTCACACCAATCATTAGATAAGAGGTATTCACTCCACTTTACACCTGTGAACAGTAAAGTTAGAGTAAAGTTTAGGTGGTGGTCATGTGGTTTGGGGGCTTCCCAGGTGGCGCTAGTGGTAAAGAACACGCCTGCCCATGCGTGGTGGGTTTGATCCCTGGGTCGGGAAGATCCCCTGAAGAAGTGAACGGCAACCCACTCCAGTATGCCGGCCTGGAGAATCCCACGGACAAAGGAGCATGGCAGGAGTCCATGGGATCACAAAAAGTCAGACACGACTGAGCGACTTAGCACAACGAAGCCCAGCACACTATTTGGAAGCAACTGTGGTGCTGGCAGCCCCCATACTGCTCCCTCCCCTTCTTTCTTCATCAGCCTGCTCTAAGACCCCAGAAAGCCTTCCCCTCATTCCATTCCCCATCTTCAGTTCCTTGCCACCATTCGAGTTGCTGGTTTAGAGCAGTTTCTTTGGGAGAGAGCTACTGTTGAGGATCTTAATTCCTAACAACAAGCAGATTCAGATCCGGCCATGTTGACATGACTGTGCACGTCTGCGGGATTTCTCAGGTGCCATCTCTGGCTGCATTGCTTCTCAGACTTTAATGTGCAGACCAATCACGTGGGGATAGTGTTGAAACAGATTCTGGTGCTTCTGTCCAGAGTGGTGTCCCAGACTCTGCGTTTCTAGCAAGCTCCAGGTGATGCTGAAATTGCTGATATGCGTGCCACACTTGAGTCATGGTTAAGCACGAATTCTCATTAGGCCCTGACTCAGAACAAGTGTGTTATGTTCTTTGTTATGAGTTGAATTGTGTCTTCCAAAAAAAAAAAAGATACACTGACATCCGAAAACTACAATACCTCAGAATGAGCTGAGATGAAATCACACTGGAACAGGTTGGGCCCTTAATGTAATATGACCGGTGTCCTTCACAGAAAACAGCCCTGTGAAGACAGATACACAGGGAGGAGGCCGGGTGAAGATGGGGGCAGAGACTGCAGTAATTGCAACTACAAGCCAAGGAAGGCTAAGGATTGCCAGCAGCCACAAGAGAGGTAGGGGACAGGTTCTCCCTCAGAACCCTCAGAAGGAACCAGTCCTGCCAAAGTCCTGATACTGGACTTCTAGCCTCTGGAAATGTGAGAGGAAAAAAAATCTATTGTTTTAAGCTACCCAATCTGTGGTGCTTGTTATAGCAGCCACAGGAAGCTAATACACTCACAAACCCTGAGAAAATAAAAATTAGCCCAGAATAAGAAAGTAAAAAATCTGCCTGGCTGTTCATCAGACTAGACACAAATAAGATAAAAAAAAGACAGATAATAACTCTAGCTGCAGATCATACAGATCAGATAATAAGATAACAGACACAGATGAAATCAACTGCTGAGTAACTGTGCTTACCAGTGGGGCTAGTGGTAAAGAACCTGCCTGCCAGTGCAGATGAAGAGGCGTGGGTTCGATCCCTGGGTCAGGAATATCCCTTGGAGGAGGAAATGGCAACCCACTCTACTTGCCTGGAGAATCCCATGGAGAGAGGAGCCTGGCAGGCTTCAGTCCATGGGGTCACAAAGAGTCAGACATGACTGAAGCGACTTAGCACACACACATGCATGCTGAGTGACCAGGTGACAATATTTCTGCTCAGAACAGGCTGCTGCTGAGATAACCCTCAAAGTGTCATAACATCCCCCTTCTGTGTGATGGCTTACTTTCTTACCCTGAACTACAAAATCACTGACTATCAGAAACTTGGTTGTTTGAAGTTATATTAGCAAGAATGAAATGCCCCACCCTTGCCTGGAGAATCTAAATCACTTTGACCCCAAGAAAGAGACTTCATTTCCAGCCCAGGTACAGAGTATCTGATGAGGTTTTCTAGACACCAGTCCATGCCTAGTCTCACTTTGTTGTGAAGGTGTCCTCATCCACTTTGCATCCAGAACTGATGTTGACCCTACATCCACAGAGCTGGTTTGCTTTGAGCTCTGTTTCACATACAGTTGACCCTTGAACCACATCAGAGCTAAGGATGCCAACCCCACACAGTCAAGACTACGTAGGTCTAACCTTAGTCACTCCTCTGTATTCACAGTTCCACATTCATGGATTCAGTCAACCACTTGATCTTGTAGAACTGTTGTGTGTTTATTTAAGAAACTCACATTTAAGTGAACCCTCAAAGTTTAAACCCATTTTGTTCAAGGGTCAACTGTAAGTTTTACCTACACTCTACACTTCCTCCAATTCTACAATATCTCTATCCTTTCTTTGTTTGGCAAGAAACGCCATGGGCCCTGTGGTGCGTGACCTGCCTCATCCCAATGGGCCAGTTAACACTGACTGTCAGACAATAGGGTTGTCTCAGTGGTCTTGGACTGACTGGGCTGGGATACCCCCAGTTTGATTTCCAGGGCTTATTACACAGTAAAGGACCCTTACAGGTGAGAATATTCAGGTCTTCATTGAACTTCAATGTTCTCATCTCTAAAATGGAACACTTGGAATTCCCTGGTGTTCCAGTGTTTAAGACTCCTAGCTTTCACTGCCAAGGGCCTGGGTTCAATCACTAGTCGGGGAACTAAGATCCTATAAGCCACATGACTAGGTCAAATAAAATAGAGTGAAATGAAATGAAATTGAACACCGTGCTCATTCCTCTTATTAGAAAGTGTCCATTACAAACAAAATATAAGGTGTGACAAAGGCATCAACTCAGTGAATGCTGATTGAATAATCTTGCAAAAGATGCATGCTGGGACTTCCTTTTCGATCCAGTGGTCAAGACTTGGCTTTGCAAAGCAGAGGGCGAGAATTCGATCCCTGGTCAGGGACCCGTATATCTCAGTGCCAAAAAACCAAAGCATTAAACAGAAGCAATATTGTAACAAATTCAATAAGACTTTAAAAATGATCTTCATCTAAAAAACTTTTTTTAAAATGCATACAACAGAAAAGTCCCTGAATATTTTTGCTACCGAACGTCTACTTGACATTAATAGCAGTTACTTGTTGATGGCAAAAAGCAACGGAGTGTTTGTTCTCAGGAACTTAGTGTTCCCGCACAGTGTTCACAGCACTGTTACAATGAAATTAGGCTAAATCAATGACCACAAAGACATTTCCTTATACCCATAAAAAACTAAGATCTAAGTTGAAGTTCAGCAGAGGGAAATATACCCATTATTTTGTAACAACTTTAGATGGAGTATAAATTGTAAAACCGGTGAGTCACTATGTTGTACACCTGGAACTAACATGATATTGTGAATCCACCATACTTCAATAGAAGATAAGTAATTAAGAAGCAGTTCCTTCTCTTTTAAATGCTGCTTGGGCAGAAGAGTGCTTCCATATTGTTGTCGTTGTTTAGTCGCTTAGTCGTGTCTGGCTTTGCAACCCCATGCACTGTAGCCCGCCAGGCTCCACTGCCCATGGGATTTCCCAGGCAAGAAATCTGGAGTGAGTTGCCATTTCCTATTCCAGAGGATCTCCCTGACCCAGGCATTGAAGGGATCGAACCCATGTCTCCTACATTGGTAGGAAGATTCTTTACCACTGAACCACCAGGGAAGCTTCCATATTATTCCTTATGTAGCTCATCTTCTCACTTGGTCTCTTTGACAAATGATCCCTCCATTTTTTTCAGAATTAAAATGATCCCATATTAGAATCCTTGCTGGATCATGGAAAAAGCAAGAGAGTTCCAGAAAAACATCTATTTCTGCTTTATTGACTATGCCAAAGCCTTTGACTGTGTGGATCACAATAAACTGTGGAAAATTCTGAAAGAGATGGAAATACCAGACTACCTGACCTGCCTCTTGAGAAATTTGTATGCAGGTAAGGAAGCAACAGTTAGAACTGGACATGGAACAACAGACTGGTTCCAAATAGGAAAAGGAGTACGTCAAAGCTGTATATTGTCGCCCTGTTTATTTAACTTCTATGCAGAGCACATCATGAGAAATGCTGGACTGGAAGAAATACAAGCTGGAATCAAGATTGCTGGGAGAAATATCAATAACCTCAGATAAGCAGATGATACCACCCTTATGGCAGAAAGTGAAGAGGAACTAAAAAGCCTCTTGATGAAAGAGAAAGAGGAGAATGAAAAAGTTGGCTTAAAGCTCAACATTCAGAAAACGAAGATTATGGCATCCAGTCCCATCATTTCATGGGAAATAGATGGGGAAACAGTGGAAACAGTGTCAGACTTTATTTTGGGGGGCTCCAAAATCACTGCCAATGGTGACTGCAGCCATGAAATTAAAAGACGCTTACTCCTTGGAAGGAAAGTTATGACCAACCTAGATAACATATTCAAAAGCAGAGGCATTACTTGGCCAACAAAGGTTCGTCTAGTCAAGGCTATGGTTTTTCCTGTGGTCATGTATGGATGTGAGAGTTGGACTGTGAAGAAGGCTGAGTGCCGAAGAATTGATGCTTTTGAACTGTGGTGTTGGAGAAGACTCTTGAGAGTCCCTTGGACTGCAAGAAGATCCAACCAGTCCATTCTGAAGGAGATCAGTCCTGGGATTTCTTTGGAAGGAATGATGCTAAAGCTGAAACTCCAGTACTTTGGCCACCTCATGCGAAGAGTTGACTCATTAGAAAAGACTCTGATGCTGGCAGGGATTGGGGGCAGGAGGAGAAGGGGATGACAGAGGATGAGATGCTGGATGGCATCACTGACTCGATGGACATGAGTCTGGGTGAACTCCGGGAGTTGGTGATGGGCGGGGAGGCCTGGCATGCTGTGATTCATGGGGTTGCAAAGAGTTGGACACGACTGAGTGACTGAACTGAACTGTGCTACTTCTTAGTGGAAAGTGTGTCTAGAGGAGGGAATGGGCTTGGGAGTCAGTAGGAGGCCTGGATTGGAAGGTCAGCTCCAGCGCATACTAGCTAAGCCACCTGAACTCCTCTGAGCCTCAGTGATCATCTCTGTAAAGTATGAATAGCAGCAGTTCCTACATTATAGGGCTATTATGAGGATACCGTTTATTTTGCAAAGCCCTTAGAGCAGTGGTCTCTCCTGAATAAACATTTAGGTTGGCCATCCTCCAATGTCTCCCTCTAGGAGCAAATACTTGGTTGGAACCTGACTTTCTCTGTTTTTTCATCTTATTTACCCTTTGACTTCATTTACTGAGATCTCGCTCTCTCTCCAGGGGCCAATGTTTCCTTGTTCAAGTTATAAGCAAACCAATCCCAGGAAGAGAAGAGAAAACTAATCTGCAATAGAGTGTGGTTGACACCAAGTATCCTTTCCTTTGATCTCTTCTTGAAGGATTTGTAGTTTCATAAGCTCTGAGCCTGAGACTGCTCCAAATCCTGCCTAACACACCCTGTGGGTCAACCAAACCAAGACCTCAATACGAAGCTTTTAAAAATAAGAGACTGGCCCTGTTGACAGGGTATAGCAGACAATGGCAGAAGTGGAAGGAAGCCCCAGTGCTCATGAGTCTACTCCTCACCTCTGCCCGTGGTTTATGACAATGTGTCTTTGTAGTCCAGGGACGAGCAAAATGTCTGTGGCTAGTGGCAGAGGCACTTTAGTGGCTCTGATGACCTAGTACTGGACTGGACTGGTGTCTCCAATTAAAATCAGAGCCCCCAGGTTGTCTGAAGTTGTTATCTCAACAGGAAAACAGTAGGTCAACTGCAGATTGTCTGCCTCTTCTCCCTGCTCATCCCCTAGAATCAGGTGGGGAGCTTTGAAAATCCTAATGTCCAGACAACACTCCGGACTGATTACTTTAAATATTCCAGAAGTAGAAACCATGCATCAATATTACTGCAGATTCAGATTCAATAGATCTGCCCTGGGGTCTGAGATTCTGCATTCCTGACAAACTCTCAGTCGATATCCACACTGCTGGTCACAGGATTAGAATTTGGATAACAAAGTCTCAGACTGTCTTTTCTCCCATCCCTTCTGTCCATCAAAATTAGTGCTTGATGCTCATGGATTTCCCCCAAGGTTGTAGCATCAGAAGCAAAGGCTCTCTTCTGGTTAGTTTATTTACTTCTGGGACCTGGTCTGAGGAAAGAGAACTTATTATTGTTGATTCACTACATTATCTTGTTTAAGGAGAAGATACTTAATGGGAGTTTAAAACATTCTTACAGTCAGATCTTTCTGATCAGTTCAATACTGTCATCTTCTTGCTTCTCGCCAGTGGGCTTTCAGCTTTAAACAGGTTCACACCACTTCTCTCTTCCTCCAACTCCTAGTTCCAATAATATTTTTAACAACATCAAGAGTAAGGTGGAATCATGCAATGAACCTGAACTTGGAATTGGGAAACCCAAGAACTTGAGCAAGTCACACGTGTTCTCCGAGCCTGTTTTCTCTTCTGAAAAAGGACCACGTGGTGATGATAACAGCTGCCATTGTGTGCTGTTAGACTTACATCAAAATATCTCCCTCAATCCTCACTTATAGCCCATCTACCAGTGGAAGTCTTGGTGCTCAAAGAGGCTAAGAAACCAGTTTAAGGTCACAGGGCTGATAAGCAATAGAACTTGGATTTACATCCATGACTGGATCTTCCACTGTCTCACTGCTACCTGCCCAAGAGGGTGGTGAGGTGACAAACGAAGTCACACGTGTGAGCACTTCCTATGTGGAGGTGTTTTGTCATTTTTTGAGAGCTGAAATTTATAGCCTGAAAACCGGCCTTTCAGTCCTGGCTCTGCCATTCATTTACTGTACAGACTTAGACAAGTGACTTATTCTCTCTGAGTTTCTTTCTTTGTCCATGAAATGACTCCAGTATTGACCACTGACTCGTCTACCTCTCACGGTGAGTGAAAATTACAATAACAACAGCGAAAAAGCTAACATCTCTACGATGTTGAATATGCCTCAGGCACTGTTGGAAGGGCTTTTCAGAAATGTGAGCTAATGTTTGTGAACATAATTTTAAAATTATGAAGGTTTTTTACTTTTAAAATTAACCTGAAGTTTTTCTGGTCAAACTGAAATGTCACAGCTGTTGCTGAGCTGCTCTGTTCCCCCCACCCCCCGACCCCCACCACCCAGGGCTTATATTCACAGTAGACAAATCTTCAAGTGAAAACTCAGGTTTGGGACTTCCCTGGTTGTCTGGTGCTTGAGACTGCATGCTTCCAATGCAGGAGGCACAGGTGCAGTCCCTGACTGGGGAACTGAGATCCCACATGCCACGCTGTGTGGCACAAAAAAAAAAAAAAAAAAAAAAAAGGAAGAAAGAAAAAGCAAACTCATTTTTTACTCCAGTAATAGCTTCTCCAGCCAGCAGCAAGGACTCCAGAGAGAGAATGTGAGGAACAGTGTAAGTAGAAACTCAGGGTGTTTATTCCTTCTCTCAGTAACTTATCACGGAGGCTTAGTCTCTCGTCAATGCTTGGGCTTACAGTCTTGACATTTTGCCTATGATGATATCACAGTAAAGCATGGCAGAATGCACCACCAGTCCTCCAGGAGATTTTGTCTCCCGTCCTGAGGACAAACGGAAGGACCCAAGTCCCAGGGGGCACTGCCTCAGTGTCCTGCTTCTTCCCAGGGAGGCGTCACAAACACCGCCACTCCCGCCCTGCCAGCCAGCCCAGCTCCCTTTTCTCATTCCACTTCCAACACCCAACATTTCTGTCCTGCCTCACAGTGCCTGAGAATCAGAGAAACGTGTCTCTTCCATTCCCCGGACGTGGAAACCTGGCCCTCGTGTGCATCACTTTCTTTCTGGAGAAACCAGCTTGGGAGGTGGACAACACTGGTCTTTCCTTATTAGAGAATCACGACTGAAGCAACTTAGCAGCAGCAGCAGCAGCAGCTTGTACATCCTCACCTCATGCAAATTCGTTCCCTCCAAAGTCTCTCCCCACCTTCAATTTCGAAGTTTTTGTCATACTTGGATGTCAGCCACATTATTATTTATTCAATAGCTTTCTTTAAATCTAGTCACATTTTAACTTAGGTTCATTTCAAAAGGAAAGTGTACGTGACTATCATAAATGGAAAACTACTATTGGGAAGAGCTTTCTCTATTATTGTAATTCTTGCAACAACCGAGGGTCGCTCAAAATGATGACTATGGAAACAGAGCAATCTAATCAGATTCTAACTAAATAGTATTGCTTGCTGAAGACACTGCTAAGGACTGCTTTCTCTTGATATAATTGGAAAGGCTGATAGAAAATTGAAAGGAGAATTTTTCCCTCACTCTGAGCTGATGTGGTTTCATGACTTGCCTTGAAATTATCAACGAACAGAACCAAGAGTATACATCCTCTACCCCAGAAACACTAGTTTAAGGGATGGAAGTCTTTCTACTCTTCAAAGAGATTGGCCACAAGTACTGGAGGGCCCTCAGAGAACACCCCCAAGCCCATCCATCTCCCCCTGCCAACATCCCACCCCGCTCCCTAACCCTTTGATCAGAATGTGAACAGTCTTTCCAATAACTCTGTCATTGATGATTGCCACCTTTGTGGTCCAAGAGGCTGTGGCCAACAGTAGTTGTTCCACCATCCTCAGGTTAAATGAGCCAAGAAAAAGATGAGAAATCATCAAACGGCCTGGCCCTCTCCTTTTGCAGACATCTGTGTTGCCCTTCTTGGATTCGGTCTGTTGGGGGTTCTCTCCAGACTGTTGCTGTAACGAGACTGAGATGTGTTCCCTCTGAGAGATGCCCCTTCTCTAGACAGGTCTGGGGTGATGAGATTCTGACAGCTCTGGTCTGTTTTGTGCACGTGTGTTTGAACACACTGTCTACCACTGAAGTAGCAAGTCACCGAGTGCTCAGGTGTGGCTGTGACGCAGGGGAAGGACCATGGTGTATTCTCAGCCTACCTCCTCTTATGTCCATCACTTGGAATCCATGTAACTTGGATAAAAGGCAGCCTCCATTCTCCCAGGCCAGACCACCAGGTCCTCACAGGACTTGGAGCAAATGTTTCAGTGTAATGAAAGCTTGTGCTGTCTGGCCTAATCCTTTATGTGTATATTAATATTTTCCTATGGTCACAACTCAGAAGGTTGGCATCATGGGTCTTTGCCAAATACCATCATCCCATCTGGGCAATACTAACATATGTAGAGAAAAAAATATTCAGGAGGCAGTACACAAAATGTTACTTGTGTAGATTTTTTGGATGGCAGGAGATCTTAGTTTTTACATTTAAATGAAGCATTTTTATAAATATTTCAATTCCTTGAGTGGTTTTCATTTTCTCTTTCACTGATCTATATTTTCTAGTTTTAGTGTCATAACTCTACTGAATAATTTGAAGTTGCAAAACATTTTTCTAGTCACAAAGTAGTGTACTAGCAAGCATAGGCTAATCATACATTGAAAAATAAAAATATATTTTTGGTCCAAAAACTTTGGTGAGACTCTGCAATTATAACTCCACTTTTATTGCTTCATATTGTACATTATTATCTTATAGGTTCAGATAGGCTCATTTCAAAAATCCCATCTTAATAAATTTTAAAAACTAAAAAATTTTAAAATCCCATCTTAACTATTAAAATCTAACTTTTTAATCTTAGAACTCTTTTTCTATATAAGACGTAATAATAAGCCATAGAATTGAGTGTTCCAGGAAACACAGTTTTGGAAAAATCAATCTGATCCATTTTTTCTTTCCCATTTTGCAGCCAGTGGAACTAAGGCCTAGAGAGATAAAGGGATTCATTCAGAGATGCTCATAACCATTAAGAAGTCAGGCTGGAACTTTTTTTAATTTAATCTTTTTTTTAATACCAAAAACCTTTTGTATTGGGGTATAGCCTATTGACAATGTTGTGGTTGTTTCAGGTGAACAGGGAAGGAGCTCAGCCACACACACACACACGTAACCATTCTCCTCCAAACCCCCTTCCTGTCCAGGCTGGCACAGCAGAGTTCCCTGTGCTATACAATAGGTTTTTGTTAGTTATCCATTTAAAATATAGCAGTGTGTACATGACCTTCTCATCAAGCTGGAACTTGAACTGAGATCCTCTCTTGCAAGACCAGAGGCTAGTTGTGTGGGTTTTGCACACTCAGTTCCAGGGGACATGCGGCACATTGTCACTTCTGTGAATGACACCCCCTGGAGGTTCGCAAGGCACACCTGCCTGGCAGTCAGTATTCTTTTCACATCATTATCACTAAGTGAGAGGGCCTTTTACAATTTGACTGAGGCCATGACAGAGAAGAATCTGGAGACAAGTGAAGTATTTTCTGGTATTAGTTGGTGCATGTGAGCTCAGTTGTTCCAACTCTTGCAACCCCAAGTACTGTAGCCCCGCCAGGCTTCTTTGCCCATGGGATTCTCCAGGCAAAGATAGTGGAGTGAGTTGCCATTTCCTTTTCCAGGGGCTCTTTCTAACCCAGGGATCGAACCTGCATCTCCTGCCTTGGCAGGTGAGTTCTTTACCAGCTGAGCCATTTGTTGAAGGCAGTGAAATAATCTCATAGTTAATGGATTTCTGAACTAATATAGCAAACTCCAGGAGACAGTGAAGGACAGGGAAGCTTGGAGTGCTGCAGTCCATGGGGTCACAAAGAGCTGGACATGACTTAGCGACGACTGAATAGCAATAACAAGCTTTCAGAAGGTCCTGAGCCAGGAGACCTAGCAGTTTACTTTCCTATTAATTGTGGAGTTTTCTGGGTAGGATGCTGGCTGACTGAGGCATAGTTTTGAGAATTAAAATATTTTTCTCTCCCTTCTTCCTCCTTAAAAAAAGACCAAGTACTGAAGATGTGGACAAAGCACTATGCCCTGGGACAGGCCTCATGGGCACTATTGAATCAGCCATTGCTCTTAGGACAGGGTCATCCAACCTGCCAAGGAATCCCATTTTCAAGACAGATTTTGCTGCATTTCCTTTTGTTATCCCTGCTGCAGTAACCTGGACGCACCCCCAACCGGCAATCAGAATGCCAAGAATAATTTTGCGTTTTCTTTACTTCTTTCAGCTCACTCTTCCCTACAGCAAAATGACTGCAGCACCCCTGGCACGAGTCCCCTTTCTCATCCCACCATGTCAGCCAATGGAGAGGTCCTTCCTTGCTTCTCTGAACTGGGAAGCCAGCTTTGATTCCTCTTCCCCTCCATGTCTAACCCTTGAACAAGTCCTGGCGCATCCAACCCTGACGTTCCCTCAAACACTTCTGCTCATGGGCCAGGTCAAGCTGGGCCACCAGCATCCCAGCCTCGTCTACTGTCGCGTCCCCCCGAAATGGTCTCCGTGCTCCCAGCCAGCACACTCCTGAGTCTCTGTTCTTTCCGCCTGTTATCAACCTCCCTTCTCAGCCTGCAGCACTTAAGCCAATACTTTACTCCACCCTATCCCCCCTTATTCAAAAATCCCACCAAAGTGCATAAATATCTTTTTCTGACTGTGTGTTTAATCCTATAACTACCTGAATCAGAAAAAAGCATTTGCCGGATTGCCACCGTAGCCCAGTGCTTTGCATTGTTCAGTTTTACTTATTTGCTCTGTGACTTTGAGCCACTTATTTAGCCTCTCTATTTAACTATAAAATATGGTGATGGAGCCCTACCTTACAGGTTATTTGGGGAATTAAGTGAGATGGTTTGCAAAGTGTCTAGAATAGTGTTTGCCCTATCGTTGATATTTAATGCCAGTTCCCTTGCCTTTCTCCCTGGGAGGGGGGAGGAGGTGTGTGTTAGTCAAGACTCTTGACTATAAGTGACAGAAACCAAACTGGAGCTGAAACCCAAAAGGGAAGTGATTAGCTGGTGTTTCTAAACCCCTGGAGAAATAGGGCGAAAGCTGAAACCAGGGACTCAAGCGTGCTCGGCTACCCACCTCTCTCTCATTCTCTTCCTCTGTGTGTGTGTGTGTGTGTGTGAATCTTATCTCAGCTTTTCCCTACAGCCTTTCTGAAGCAGGAAACTTGTCTCTGCCGCCCAAGACAACCCCCCTCCCCCATCATAGCTTCACTTCCAGACAGAAAAGGAGCTTCTTTCTCTGAGCTTCAGTTAGAAAAATGCCAGGGAAGGACTCTGATCGTCCTGACCTGAGTCACGTGTGCATCTCCCCTGACCATCACTAAGGCTAGAGAGATGGAGACATGCATTCTTATTCACACTATGACAGACTGGGGGACAATACCCCTCAAAGAAGGAGGATGCAACACCAAGGAGGAGCAGAAGAGCTCCAGGCAGACAGAACAACGGGTGGCCACTATGAGAAACACGGTAGAACACCAAGCGATGTATGTCAGGGCACAGCGATCGTTACAACTGCCTCTCCAAGCTACTTATGTGTCTGTCTCCCTCGTTAAATTCTGACTTCCTGGAAACAGGATGTCTTAATTATGGTGGTTTCCTTGCCTCTAGCACTGTCAGGTGTACACGAGGCAATGAAGAAGTGCTTTTCCTGAGTATGTGAATGTGCAGGGTAAGGATCAGAGTTTTCTTTCATCTCTGGCGGTATTTCTCAGCTGCAAACTGCTTCTGTGACCCTAGTCTGAGGAGACAGTTACATAATGGCCCTCAAAGCATCTTCAAGAAATCTGGCTTCTCTCGTTAGTTATTTACATCTTAGAATGCTCTTGCTGAGACTCACCCATTCTCTTTTGCCTTGCTTGGCTTCTTCTGTGAGTTTCCGTGTTCCTATTTATAAATCTCACTTGAGCCCTGTTCTTTGGAGCCTCTTTCTCCTCCCCACCTCCCTCCTGCCCTTCCTCCTGGGGGCAGAATGCTCTGGTTAACCTGAAACGGCTTTCAGAGGAGGTACAGCTGTTCATACCAGTGTGTGTGGCACCATCCAGCTCCCTGTCTTGATTTCCTGTTTAGCCCCTTGCCTCAAGGACACAAGGGTCGCTGAGCACAGCTTCTCCATTTCATGCATGGAAAAGTCAAGAGGCTGTGAGAGGAAGAGACTGGGCCACGGTCCCAGAGTTCCAGATGAACCCAGTTCTGGGCTTTGCAAGTCCTAAGCCCTAGCCATGGCGAAGCCTAGGACCCCTGTTCTCAGCCCCTAAAGATGAAGCCAGCCACCATGGTGGGAGCACCCCAGGCCCTGTGTGGGGTGCTGGGACTCTGCGATGACTCAGAGTAATTCCTGCCCTTGCAAGGCTCACGTCCACAGCAGGCAACAGCGAAGAAACACCATTACTACAATGGAGTGTGACGTACCAAAGTCTCAGGCCATGAGTTTTACAACAGAGAAGAGATAATAAATGGCATGTTCACCTGGAAAGACCTTGGTCTGACTCTGGAGAACCCTCCAGGGCTCATTTACCAAGCACCAGCTCATAGAAACAAAGAAAAATCCTTTCTGTATTTACAGTCAGAGCAATTTAAATCTGGAGGAATCTTGATAGGAATCTGCTCCCAAATACTGAGGAACAAACCCGATGTGCAATTATACAATTAAATCCTTGCTGTGGTGTGCAAATTGCTACCAAGCAGGTCATCTTAATAATGCATATCATTTTCTGTTGGGAAAAGGAGAGAAATTAAACATTTACCCATGAGGCCCTGAGCTACACATACCATTGTCACATTTAATTCTCCCAATAATAACATGGAAGAATTAATTATTCCATTTGCAAAGGAGGAAATGGAAGCACAGAGATGTTAAGTGACTTGCCCAAGGTCACACAGCTGGTAAACAATGGGTTAGAGATTTGAAAACTTGGGCTTGTCTCTTTCCAAAGCCTCTTCTTGTGAATGGAAAAGCATAGAATTAATGTTAAAAACCTGGATCCTCTTCTTGAATCCAGCGCTGACAAGTTATGTGAACTGGGGGAGGTCCTTCCATTTCATTGGAACTTAGATTTCTGTTCCGTAAATGAAGAGAACTGAGCTGGGTCAGCGATACCAATGTGTGATCCACAAATGGGCACCATCCCATCCTCTGTCCCAGACAGCCGTGACTATCGACCAGGGCACCATTTCCCCCTGGGCTCAAACTGAATGCACAGTGTAATTCAGTGACCCTCCTTCAGTCACGATCAACATGAAATACCATTAATTTGCCACCCTTAGACCTTATGAACTCTCAGATCTCTTTCAACCCTATTTAGTTCACGCAAACTCTGGTCTTGGATTTTGTCATTTCTCTGCAGCGCTGAAATAAAAATGAGAACAGCTTATCTGTGGTTCTGCAGAAAGAATTCTGCCAGATGCAGAGCCTGACTGTTCTGGCTGATGGCAGGACTGTGTCCAGGACTTCAGAGGGGCCTGCCGTAACTCTTGTTTCTCACGATGGAAATCTTTCCCATCGTGACTGACATTTACTGGAATGTCACAATGAAATGAAATGAATCTCTATTGCTGAAATGGCTTAATGTCTATAAAAAGCAGCCAAAGTATATGGAAAAATATCATACTCTTCATACACTGATGGACGTACAGGCCAGAGTAATGGGGTTGGGGGGTCATGAATTAGAGTTATCTTTATGGAAGAGACCCAGAAGTGCCAAGCTATGTCAGTGGTTGAGCCTGGGACATGAGGTGACAGAGGAATGGAAAATCAGAGCAAGGTTGACATCTGACACTGAGTTGACAAGTGCCATCAAATGCCATTCACGGGGAACATAAGCAGATCCAGGGGAAGTGAGCGACCTGGCAGAATCACCAAACTGCCTCCATCCAAACCTCATCAGTGTTCTTTCACACAGCAGGCCCAGGTCATCCTGTCCTACCAACAGCTACTATGGGAAAGAAGTGTGGTCCATCCTTCAAGGGCTCTGAGTCCAGTGTCTGGTTATCCCAGGTTGTTGGTGATTGCCCGAGGCCCTGTCTCTGCTCCAGGAGGAGAGTCAGCCCAACTGGGAAGAAAACCCTGCCTGGCTCCTGGAGGGTGACATGCTGCAGGCAGGAACAGCTCTGCTGCTGCTGCTCCTAAGTCGCTTCAGTCGTGTCCAACTCTGTGCAACCCCATAGATGGCAGCCCACCAGGCTCCCCCTTCCCTGGGATTCTCCAGGCAAGAACACTGGAGTGGGTTGCCATTTCCTTTTCCAATGCATGAAAGTGAAAAGTGAAAGTGAAGTCGCTCAGTCATGTCCCACCCTTAGCGACCCCATGGACTGCAGCCTGCCAGGCTTCTCCATCCATGGGATTTTCCAGGCAAGAGTACTGGAGTGGAGTGCCATTGCCTTCTCCGGGAACAGCCCTAAAGATGTGTAAACAAGGAACCCACGTCCAGAGGGACCCTGGGTCCCCTGCCCTGCCTGACTCCAGACAGGGCTGTGTTTCAAAGGCTATTTCTTACACCACTCTCAATTCAGGCTGCTCAACAGTGGTATTTAGTAGCAGGGCCCATGAAGATTCATTAGGTGACTCAGAGAAGACAAACAAACAAACGAAAACACTCTCCATGAAAAAGAAATTCATTGGAAACATCCAGGTCTATCTGCCCCGTTTCTTTAGCTCAGCGATGCTCCGACTGTGGTCCTCAAACTCGTAGCATCAGTATCTTTTGGCCGTCACACCACTTAAGGAATGTGCATTTACTATCCTTCCAAGTCTGGAAGAGTCAACATGGATTAGTGAGAAGAGCAAAAGCTCTGGAACTTGTTAGAAATGCAAATTTTCTGACCCCTCCCCAGATCTCCTGAAACAGAAGTTCTGGGGTGGGGCCCAGCCATGTGTCCTAGCCAGGCTTCCAGGTGGTTCTGAGAACCACGTCTGCGACTGAACAAGCTGACACTCAGGGGCAGGGGGAATTCCTCCTTCTTTGCCTTCCGCCCAATTCCACTTTGTCATGGAAACCTCCCATCTGATCCAGAGATTCTGCCACAGGAGCAAAAGGGTCTGGCCTCAGGACTTTGTCATCGCCAGTATTGTAAGGACAGGTCCCTGCAGCCTGGGGCACAGTCCTGGGCTTGAAGTGATACATAAAACTGGTACTTAGGATGGGGGATGGCACGGACTGAAGGAAAATGAAAAATAAGCCTCTCTTCACTCCTTAATGTTCTGCTTCTAGAATCCTGTAATTACACTAAAGTGGTGAGCACTTTACACATTCAGCTCCCAGCAATTGTAGAGGGAATGTGGCTTTATCTGACAAAAGAAGATGCTGAGGCATCATGAGATTAGGCTTTGTGTTGGAGGGTATTCAGCTCTTTGGAAGTATCAGAGCTGGGACCTTGCCCCACATCTCTCTGGCTCTAAGACTTGGTCATAAATGGCCTTAATCCAATAACCACTGTCCCTCATGACTTCCCAATGTGGTAGGTCATCATGATTTGACTGAGACCAGGACCGCACACTTTGTGGCACATGGCAGATGTTTAATGGATGGTAGCTCTCTCCTGAGCCTTTTCATACACTCATCCTCTGCTGCCTGGTCCTCAAAAGGGTGCCCTGAATTACACTGATTCTCATTGTTATTGTTATTGTGTGTGACTTCCCTGTTGGCTCAGACAGTAAAGCGTCTGTCTACAATGTGGGAGACCCAGGTTCAATCCCTGGGTCAGGAAGATCTAGAGAAGGCAATGGCAACCCACTCCAGTATTTTTGCCTGGAAAATCCCATGAACAGAGGAGCCTGGTAGGCTACAGTCCATGGGGTTGCAAAGAGTCGGACACCACTGAGCGACTTCACTTTCACTTTCATTATTATTGTAGAAACTCACTCCTGTTTGTCCATAGTCCAAGGGGAAACCGGAGGCTTTGCCCCAAACTGGCTCTGTTGCAAATTCCATTATGACACCATCCCAGAGGGATGCTCCCGCTAACAGAGACAATGGTACACAGAGGCATGTCCCTTCATCAGCCTTCCACTGTCATTGTAACATCTCTGGATTCTTCTTCCCCTGAGGGAAACCAAAGCCCTGAGCTATTGCACTACCTCCTGTGGTTGCCAGGGCAACAACAGAGCAAGGACCATTCCAGGTTTCCTGATTTCCAGCCACCCCACATACAGGGCAGTCTCTCTGGGACAAGAGCCTGAGAGTTCTGCCACTGCCAGCGGAAGGCACAGCTGAAGGTCAAAACTGTCTCCCTGGCAGCCGGTGAGGCTCACAGACGGCTGAGCATTGTTCTAGTTACTTCCTAATGAAAAGCAGCTAATGGTTGGAATGGCTGGAAATGCTGGCTCTAGAGCCAGGCAATCTTGGCACAAATATCAGCTCTCCTACTTATGAGTGGTTGTGTCTTTAGCCAAGTTAAATACCTTCTTTGTGCCTCAGTTGCCTCACCTGTAAAATGGGGATAGTACCTTCATGAGGTTTTCATAAGCACCGCATGCATCATACTTGGCTCTTTACATACGTTTTCCCGTTTGATGTTACAAAAACACTTTGAAGTCAGTATTATCCCCACTTGCTTTTGAAGAAACAGACACACAGAGCCAAGAAGTGTCACGCCCAAGGTCTGAAAGATGGTAGTGATTCTAATAACAGTATCTAACATTTGGTAGATGGCTTCCTTAGTGGCTCAGATGGTAAAGCGTCTGCCTGCAATTAGGGAGACCTGGGTTTGATCCCTGGGTCAGGAAGATACCCTGGAGAAGGAAATGGCAACCCACTCCAGTACTCTTGAATGGAAAATCCCATGGATGGAGGAGCCTGGCAGGCTACAGCCCATGGGGTTGCAAGGAGTCAGACATGAATGAGCAACTTCACTTTTACAACATTTGGTAGACTCTCACGATGTGCCAGGCACAGCAAAACCAGGCAGCTTGTTGTTACTTACTTTACAAACAGTAAAACCTGAGGCACAAAGAGACTAACTAGCCTGCCAAGATCACAGAGCTAGTGAATGCTGCAGCCACAGTGTCAATGTGGGCAGCTTCAAAACCTGTGCTATTGCTCGCTGTTTCCCCCTGAACTCCCAGCCCTGGCTCTGTCTACTACACCATGCTACCTACTAATGAGCTGTGGAGTTGATCATTTCATGAAAAAAAAAATAAAGCTCTTCTTTACCTTTCATCCAAGGAAGAGTTACAAGATAAATCACAAGGATCGTTGGATAGAGTCATAATCTCACAAGAGCTGATTATCCATTTAGAGCTGAGTTTCTCTGTGGGGGGCATGATTGGCATTTGGGGTGAGTCAGTTCTCCGTTTTCATGCAGTGAGTGAGTTCCCCACACACTGCACAATGATCAGCCTCCCCACCCACAGAGCCAGGCCACCATAATACACCAGAATGGCCCACACGATGTTCACATATTCTCTGGGCGCGGGAGAGGATTCTGCCTCAGGTGAGAATCACTGAATAGACGATTGCCTGCTCCTCTTTCCTCTTTTCACGAATTCAGTTACACACATGGAATTAGGAGGAAACAGCATCAAACTCAGGACAGCCAACAGTGTAAGACCGAGTGTAATAAGGCAGCAAGTTCTTTAATGGAATAGTCGGCATGCATCAGAGCCCTGGTGAATGGACCCTGTCAAGGTGTGTGGTCAGGAAGTGCTCTGTGCTGAGCCCCCTTGTTGGACATAGGAGCCCAGGAGAAGGCAAACTAGAGAAGGAGATGAGACTCAAATGAGGCCACTCACTCCCCTTCCTGCACTGTGTTGGTGGAAAAGAGACCAAGGCAAGGGCGTGGAGAGAAGTTGGGATCCAGGCTCTGGGATGCAGCGTCACAGAAGCCCAGTCATTAATCTCCATCCCTCAGTTTCCCCAGTGGCCTCGTGCTGGGGGCTCCCCTCACCCATTCCCCCAATTATGAGGCTTAAGTGACATCAGAAGTGTGAGGGCACCTGGAATAGTAAATATCACTTTTATTTTCGTTTGTGTTCAGAGCAGGTCTCTGGGCTCTCAATGCTCTTTCCTCTTGGATATCTGTCGCTATTCTTAGAAGCATGAACCATTTGCCAGGCCCACACTCAGTGATTCAATTGTCCCCCCAAGGGGACACCAGAAGAGCACTTCCTTCCCAGAACAATCACTGCTGAGTGCCAAAAACCTCGAGGATGGTGTGCGGGGGTAGCCCAGAGTGCCGGAGAGGAACACGTGACTCTGCACACGGCAGACTCCGAGCAGAGGCCTCGATGTTCCAGGACATCACAGCTAAGGACATTAAGGTTCAGGATATAGGCTTTGGAATTCTACGTTGGGTACTTATTGGTTTTAGAGGAAGGAAAGAGTGCACAACAAAGACTGAACATTTACTATATGCAAAGGTATGGGCTTCCCTTGTGGCTCAGCTGGGAAACAATCTGCCTGCACTGCGGGAAACCTGGGTTTGATCACTGGGTTGGGAAGATCCCCTGGAGAAGGGAAAGGCTACCCATTCCAGTACTCCGGCCTGGAGAATTCTATGGACTGTATAGTCCATGGGGCAGCAAAGAGTCGGACACGACTGAGCAACCTGGAGAAGAAGGAAGAAGGTATGGTTCTAAGTACTCAATGAGTAATTGTTTCATTTAATTCTTAGAGCACCTCAGCAACATGTGGATACGTATTCCTACTGTTTACACATGAGGAAAGGAGAATTTAGGCAAGATAAGTAACTTGCCTAAAGTAATACACCTAACTGGTGGGGGTGATAAAATAATGCCTCCCCCTCCAATGTCCATGTCCTAATCCCAGGATCTCTGACTATGGATTCCATAGGCTTCCTGGCAAAGGGGAATTACGACTGTTGGATGTCAGCTGACTTTAAAATCAGGAGGTTATCCTAGATAATCTTTAAAGGGGTATTTAAAAGAACCCGAGAGGTTCCCCCTCTCAGAAGACAAGTAGAGAGAGGGGATGGGAGGGTCTGAAGGGAAAGGGAAAATAAGTTTCCCTTTATTTCCTTAATGTTACTTGTAATAGCTCAGTGGTAAAGAGTCTGTCTGCCAAGCAGGAGACACAGGTTTGATCCCTGTGTGGGAGGAGCCCCTGGAGAAGGAAATGGCAACCCACTCCAGTATTCTTGCTTAGGAAATCCCATGGACAGAGGAGCCTGGCGGGCTACAGTGCCATGGGGTCACAAAGAGTCGGACACAACTTAGCAACTAAAACAACAACAAACATATTTCCTTAATATTCAGCCACTAGAATCCCATAGCAAGGAGATCCAACCAGTCCATCCTAAAGGTAATCAGTCCTGAATATTTATTAGAAGGACTGATGCTGAAGTTGAAACTCCAATATTTTGGCCACCTGATGCAAAGAACTGACTCATTTGAAAAGACCCTGATCCTGGGAAAGATTGAAGGTGGGAGAAGAAGGGGACGACAGAGGATGAGATGGTTGGATGGCATCACCGACTCAATGGACATGAGTTTGAGTAAACTCCAGGAGTTGGTGATGGACAGGGAAGCCTGGCATGCTGCAGTCCATGGGGTCACAAAGAATCAGACATGACTGAGCTGAGAATCCCATAATTACAAATAACAGCTATCACTTATCTAGAAGTTGTTATGAGCCAGGCACTAGGTAAGTACATTGTACATATCATTTTTTGACAAATTAGAGAGATGTGGCTTTATTTTACAAAAAAAAGAAACTGAAGCACTGTGAGATTAGATACCATGCTGATTCATGTTCAGACCACTGGGGCCAGCACCTCTGCAAGGCTCACTCTGTGCACAGCCAATGCCTCCGGTGACTGAATACAGCTGTGACCACTGTCCCACAATGTCTCAGTGAAATCAAAAAGGCTCACCAACTGCAGCGGCTTCGATCGTCAGCCCTGGTCTTCACGAATAGCAACTCAAGCACTTTTCAAAGATGCTGGTTCTCTCTTCTCCAACATATTACCCAAGGCTTGGCGAAGGGCATTTCTTTTGGGTTCTCTCAAACAATAGGCTTAGATAGGCAGTTTTTGTGTAATAATTGTATTCCAACATTTTTCTACATCTATGATTTTTAATTTCTTTCTCCAAATTATACCACGACATTTCTGACATTTGAACATCATTTTGTTCAGTCAGAGTTCAGAGACAGAGCTCAGTCAATCAACTAACCACCCAATTAGAACCCATTCAAGATGCTCCAGCAAACACACTGAACCAGGGACTGTTGCCATGGGTCCTAACACAGTTACGGCTACAGAATTGTTCCCCAGTGGAATGTAAGTAGTTGTTTCTCATAGCGAAGCAGAGAAGCTGAGCTCAGAAGTTAAATCTATTCTGATTTTCTAAGCTCAATGATTCTGAATCATCACTGCCATCTGCTTTCAGGGACTCCAGGAAATGAGGAAAAGGAAAGGGAAAAACAACAGAATCCACCAACTGGGTTGCAGCATCAGCTCTACCTTTGAGTCTCAGAATCATTTCTCATTCTCTTTGGGTTTCAGGATCCTCTACTGTACTATAAGGAGGTGCAATGAGATGGTCTCTGAGGTTGCCTGTAGCCCCTTCATAACAGCCTCTCCCCTAATTCTGCAGCCCAGGGACCCAATCTGCTTTCCTTCCATCCACTGTTTATTCAGAAACTTAGGATCCTTTCCCAGGCCCAGTATCTCAGCTCATGAGTCACCACCCACCACGGTGGGTGGTGTAGAGTTGTCCATCCAGTTATTGAGGCACAAATACTCACATCAGAACTTCTTTTTGGAGAAGTTCTAAGATAGCCCAGGACATAGTGACTTTTTATTAGAAAGAGAAAAGAAGTTATAGTAGAGCAATAACCCTACTTAAGAATTTATATTAGAGGCTCCCCTGGTGGCCCAATGGTTAAGAATCCGTCTTCCAGTGCAGGGGATGAGAGTTCAATTTCTGATAGGGGAACTAAGATCCCACATGCCAAGGGGCAGCTAAGCCTGATGCAGCCAAATAAATAAATGTTTTTTTTTAAATCTATATTAACATTTTCTATCATTTTTGAGCACCAACTATGTGCTACGTCATTAGACACTGTATACATTTTATCTCATCCATTTCTCATTAAGACTCTGCTGATAAATATAATACTCCATTTCAGGGATGGGCTAACTGAGGCTTAGGGAGGTCAGGCTGACTTGCCCGAGGTAAAGACATCAGTGGGTAGTAGATGCAGGATTCCTGACATCATCTATTTGCCCCAAAGGTAATGTTCCTTACACTGTGCTATGTTTCACATACACAGCTGGCTTCCTTCTCTGTTTCCAGAGCCCTTCGTTTACTCCAGTGAGTCAATGTCTGACCACACCAACCCCTGTATTATATCCACTTCTCCAGGCCTGTCTTACCCAATGGTCCATCAGTTGAATGACTGACATTTTTCAGGGCACTTACTACAACTTTCTCGTCTCTCTAGTCTGTTCCTCTCCCCCAGACCTAGCTCCCAGCAGGTGTACAATATATGCTGGTTAGCCAGTGTACATCAGTATTCCAAAAACGTCCTCTGCAATGAATACCATGCTGATGAACTTTGATGTAAGAAGCCTTTTTTAAAACATCATAAGATAGAAAAATCAGCATTTGTCATACTGTCCATTATTAGCATCATCAGCTAAGCCTTTTTTTTCCTGACTCAGTTTTAAATGTTAATTCTAACCTCTTGGGATCACCCACATATTTGAAGCTCTCACTATTGCTAGAGCTGTGATCATACTCCTGCCTGGGCCTAGATTCAAACACAGGAAGATGAAATGTGATTGGTACCCAGATTCGACTGCTGTCTACCTGCTTTTTAGTGTCCGAATCCATCGAAATAATGAGTGCAGTCACCACGAATGCGGTCCCGGGGGTTCACTGCATAGGCTCTGCCATTGTGCTGATACTAGTCTTGATTCCGACAGTTTCCTACGGCATTCTGGAATACTGGCCAAAACAAAGGACCAAGCAGCAAAGTGAATCCTTGGTTGTCATTCCCTTCCTTGTCCAGACACCTGTCACTTTGTCTTCAGGACACGTTTGCCTGACTAATATTAGGGTAAAACTGGTGGGCTGCCATCTATGGGGTCGCACAGAGTCGGACACGACTGAAGCGACTTAGCAGCAGCAGCGGCATGGAGCTCAAACTAAGGCATAGGACATGTTTGCCTGATTAATATTAGGATAAAACTGGTGGGCTGCCATCTACGGGGTTGCACAGAGTCGGACATGACTGAAGCGACTTAGCAGCAGCAGCAGCATGGAGCTCAAACTAAGGCATTGTACTGATTCATTGTCAGCCATCATCTCTGTGGCAAGGTGCAGAGGTTTACATTGAACTTGGACACTTTTCTGCCAAGATGGACCAGTGTTTTCTTCCTTGGGCATAAGGGCCGTGTTGGTTCAGAAAAAATGCCTGTAAACTCAGATGCCAACACCTATACTCCTACAAGCACATAATCAAATTTGTATCATTTCCCTGGTGGAAATTTTTCTTTTAATATTTATTTATTTGGCTGTGCTGGGTCTTCACTGTGGCATGTGGGATGTTTAGTTGTGGCATGCAAATTCGTAGTTGCAGCATGTGAGATTTAGTTCCCTGACCAGGGATCAAATCCAGGCCCCCTGCATGGACATGAGCTTGAGCAAACTTCGGGAGACAGTGAAGGACAGAGAAGCCCGGGGTGCTGTAGTCCATGGGGTCGCAAAGAGTCGGACATGACTTAGCACCTGAACAACAACATCATTATTTTGCCATGCTGCTGCTGCTGCTAAGTTGCTTCAGTTGTGTTTAACTCTGTGCGACCCCATAGACGGCAGCCCACTAGGCTGCTCTGTCCCTGGGATTCTCCAGGCAAGAATACTGGAGTAGGTTGCATTTCCTTCTCCATTATTTTGCCATATGAAGTAATATTCACAGGTTCTGGGGATCAGGTCGCAGACACATCTTTTTGGAGGCTACCATTTAGCTCACTATAAAAGCCACCTCCTGGAGAAATGGATTTAGGAAAGAGAGTGTTTGCTTGCTTCTTAGTTTTAGAGTCTTAAATCCTGACAGCATTTGATTGTCAGCTACAAAACCCTCTTTGCTGTTTTTCCAGGAACCCTCTCATGGTCCATCCTTGCAGATTCTAAAAGGAGAGCCTTCATGGTTACTGTGTCCCTGGAACCACGATATATATACAGCCTGGGGGTGAGTTTGTGGGATGGAGGGATGGGATGGAATACACTAGAGTGACTAGAGATATGTAGATGGGAGAAAAGAACTCTGAGAAAGAACATCAAATTTTGGTGTACATTATACATAACAGTGGGGGTGCTATAGACCCAAGCCGTGCATCGTGTGGTCTTACCTTATATACTTGTACATGAACGAAATGATGATTAATTCACTCTTGACATTACGTGGCTTTGATGCCCTCAAAACTATTGAATAGAGTATTATTCCCAGTCTCTGATCACTGAGAAAGGAGAGACACTATGTTGCGCAATTCAGGATGGCATCATGCACACAGTAGTCGATGGATTGGTGTAATATGATGTCACCAGTGTCTTGAATTTGCGTGTGCAGTGGCTCTGTGAGTGAGGTACAAGGGTTAGAAGAAATAGTCCTGCCTGTGAGGTCAGAGGTCTCAAGCAGAGTTTCCAAACCATGGATTGGTAAGAGTAGAGATAGAGAGTCTCACCTTCCTGACCCCTGATCAGCCCCCTGATCTCTGCAAACCTCCTTATCACTCAGAGGACTCAGAGTTCTCATTGTAAAATGAGAGGGTGGTTGATGTTGCTCTTCAGCTGCCCAGTAGTATCTGACTCTTTGTGACTCCATGGACTGCAGCGCTCCAGGCCTCCCTGTCCCTCACCATCTCCTGGAGTTTGCCCAAGCTGATGTTCATTTCATCAATTAAGAGGGTATAGGAAGCTACATAAAGCCTCCAAAGAGAGCCCAATATTAACATAGCTCACTATACAATAACAAAATAGGATCATATTTGCTAACATCACTATGAATCTCATAAAAATTGTGTAACTATTGGGAGGCTGTCCAGGGTCACAGGGCCAGATACAAGAGCTTCAAAATTCTAATTTTCACTTGAAAATGTGTATCTTATGACTGCAACAAATTCTGCCAGTAAGCTGCCTTGAAGTGACAGATTCACTTCATTCATTTTTGAGAAACTGTTTAGCAAATATCCAAGTCTAAATAACCATAGATTATCACTTTTTTTAAAGCAGAAATGGTGTTTCTTGGGGGAAAAAAAAACACTGGCTAATTCAGCTCATAATTCAGACAGCAGCACAATTGCTTTCTCCCTAGACAACTAAGCAATCCTGGTTTTAGGACACAATGGAAGTGTTTCATGTGCACTGATCTTTCCATTTTACTGGACAGATTATTAACAAAGTGTACGCAAAAGCCTAGTCTAACTTAAATTCACACTTTTCGCTGCTTCATTAAGGACAGTCTTATGTGAAAGAGGCATTGTTTGAATGGTGAGTACATGATGATAAAGAATACCCCCAACTACCAACACAGTTGGGTTCACTATCTGGATTTGCACCAAAGTGCCAGCAGTTTCATTTATGATGCTTCTGCCTCATCGGTGCAAATGTCAACACTGTGAAAAAATAAATAAATAAAAATGGCAGAGGGCAAGTAAGATCTTAGTTTTATCATTAAAACAGGTTTGACATCATATACTTCCTACAAGGGTATCAGAACCCACATGGGTCCATGGACCACATTTTGAGAACCTGTGTTCACACATATCTTTTAGTTCTAAGAATCCATAACCCGTCCTTAAACCTAGATTTCCCAGATGATTTTATTTAAAGCTGTCATTAGAACTGGTACTACAAAAGAGGTAATAGTAGCACCAATATTTCTGTTACCTCTCATTCCACATAGATTCTCAATAAAGGGATGCAAGGGATGGCTGGGAGTGGCAGGGGTTATTTGAATGTGAGCACCCAGCTGGGTGACTCTGACAGCATCCTGCAGTAACACTGGGTGAGAAAATACAGAGGCTGTGGTCTGTTTCAAGGTTTCCATGTCTCTGGCCCTTCCAAGTCCTTTCTGGGCAGAGTTTTCAGAAACTTCGTGCTTTCTGCAGAGCTGTGTATCTCTTTCTCCAACTAATTCCTTCTGACATCTAACACTGGCCTCAGAAGCCATGATTTCTGGTTGAGGTCAGCCACTCCATAACTATTTATAAACCTGCAGGAAATCATGACTCTTTTCATTTCAAGATGACTAATAAAAAAAAAAAAAGATGACAAATAAAATTTTTTTAAAAACCAGCTACTTATGGCAGTTCGTAGAAATAGAATTTCAAAGGGTAGTGTGTGGACAGAGTGACCTGTCATTATTTTCTCTTGTACCTCTCTCCCTAACCTCACAAAAGCCTGTATCAATGTCTTTTTGATTAGTAGCTTTGGAGAATTGGCTGGGATTCAGAGAATTAGGGAAGCATTACAGGATGAGATTTGCATCAACCACAAGGTTTTTAGGGTATTAATAAATCTGAATGTGTCCTATGTGGACAGACAGTGTGGTTACAGAGATCTAGGTGATATTTAAAAGTCTGTAAAGAGTCTCTGAAACAAATGTCCGTGTAGAGACTATTCAGGTTTTGGTATCAGGGTGAAACTGATACTATTTCACCACAGTAAAAATAGGTAAATACAATCAATCTTAACCCTCCTCCTCTGGAGCCATCAGGCGGCACTCTCTGTGACCTTGAGAATTTCATGGAAGGGTAAAAAGGAGGTTAAAAAGTTCTCCCAATTCTCGTGATTAGGACTCTGCACTTCCATGGCAGGGGCCACGGGTTCGAACCCTAATCAGAGAACTAATGTACCGCAATCCATGCAGTGCAAACAAAAATTTTTAAATAAAAAAATCTTTAAAAAATTCTCCCAAGAGAGCCCTGCAGCAAGTCACTGTGCTAGATGAGAATTTCTATATTCCCATGCTCGCTGTCAATTAGTCTCCCTTATCTATTTAACAAATCTCATTGTTTTAGAATCTACTCTGTTGCTTATCTCTGAGCTGGGGACTAGGATGAATACAAAAAATTATTAATATAAAACTATTTATCTCAAGATGTTTCCAATTTTTTGAGGGAGATAATAATTATAAAGACAATCTATGCCATAATTAAAAGCATGGATCTTCTACTTCTTAACTGTGTGACATTAGATAAGCTTTTAAAACTTTTTGACCTTCAGCTTTCTCATCTGTAAAGTGAGGATAAGCCTAGTTCATCCCTCACAGGGTTTTTTGGGACATTAAATGAAATAACATGTGTAGAGAGCCTTGTACAGACCTGTACTTAGCATTCAAGACATCTGAGTCAATTATAACAACTAGCATTTCTGAGTGCCTAAATGATGACTTTCCCTCCTAATGATAACCAGGGGAGTCTTATTCCCAATTTATAATTGCGGAACCTGAGTCTCATAAAAGTACAATAACCCACTGTACCAGCATGCCCCTCAGATGAGAATTATTGTTAAAGAGCAAAGTAAAGGGCAGGAATTAAAGTGATGTGGGGCCCATTATTGATTGTGGTATAGCCCGTCTCCAAGATGAGCCCCTCATGAACCACAGTACTCGTGCCCTCGTGTGGGCCTCTCACAAGATGAATGGGGCTGGCCCTGGAGTGGCAGAGATGCTGCTGCATCCGAGGTAGGCTGATGATTCCTGGCAGCTTCCACCTGGGTTTTGGGGGATGCTCGCTCTGTAGATGCTGCATCTTGGAGCTGAGCCACCATGCTGTGAGAAATGCAAGCCGTTGCCCCACTGGTGACTGCGGCCAACAACCACACCAAATAGCCTTGTGTGTGCACCATCTTGAACTTCTACCCAGGTCAAGCCTCAAGATGACTACAGCCCAGCCAGTATTTGACTACAAATGTTTCTGAGAAATGAACAACAACTGCCCAGCTGCATGGTCTCATGTAACTGAGGATATGCGTGTGTGCACGCTAAGTCGCTTCAGTCGTGTCCAACTCTTTGTGACCTCACAGACTGTAGCCCACCAGGCTCCTCTGTCCATGGGATTCTCCAGGCAAGAATACTGGAGTGGGTTGCCATGAGCTTCTCCAGGGGATTTTCCTAATCCAGGGATCAACCCGGCATTTCATATCTCCCACATTTACCACTAGCACCACCTGGGAAGCCCCATTTAGGATCTAGAAAGATGCAAACGGAGTCTTTGTTTCAATCTAACAGTAAGAAGTAACTAGATAATCTAAACAGTTGTATCTTTTCTGGAGCCCGTCAGAGAGATAAAGTCGCAAGGTTACTAGGTTGACTTGATTCCAAAGGGTGACAAGCTGTTCCAAGAAGAGACAGGACACAGCACCTGTCACCTTTAGCAGAGCACGGGCATCAGAGGCAGCCTCCGTTAAAGCAGGTAGCAGAGAGGGGCCCCTCTCCATTTGTTTAGATTTTGTAAGCTCAAACTATTTTATTGTTTTAAAGGGACCTGGGCTGCGAAGCAGACAACCAAGCTCTGCGATCTTGAGAAGTACCCTGTACCCTGGCTCCTGTCTCTTCTGTCTGGCTGTGGCTCCAGCTGCCTGCTGCAGGGATCACGATAATGACAATGAGTGCACCCTTCAGAGAGCCACACCTGAGCGGAGCAGGAAGGCCACTGAGAAAGGGAGGCCAGGACACTCAAGGACAGATAATGACTTTGATGTACCCTGCAGCTGGCAGGCCAGCAAAAGGGCTCAAAAATGTCCTGCCTCTCCTGTTCACTGATTAACATGCACAGCTTTAAACACAGCACAGTTCTCCCCCATGCCTTGGTACAGACACTCTCACTGTGCAAACACACACACACACACGCACCATGGTGAGGAAGCCAGGCAAAAAGCCTGAGAACCACTTTACCAGCAAAGTGGTCACCGTTGCCAAATGACTTGACAGGTTAAATGAGACCGACAATAAATTCGATTAATGAATCTCTAAGAGGCCAAAAGAGAGCACAAAAGCCCTGAGAAAAGCAAGAATTTTTTTTTTTGCAAAATATTATTTATCAAGATTCTAGGAAATGCCAGATACATTCAATATTTTTTTAACATTTTTTGTCCCCTACATATACAAAAATGAAACATTAGATGTTACTGTTCCAACTGGCAGGTGGGAAAGCCATGCTCAAGTGCAGAGGAGTTGCTATGACATCGGCTCTGGAGTCAGACAACTGGGGTTTGGTTCTCAGCTTCACTATTTACTATGTGACCGTGGATGAGTCTTCTCTGGGCCTCAGTTGTCTTTTCTACAAAATGGGGTGATAATGGTGCCTGATTTTAATAAATGAGACAGTGTATGTAAGACACTTGGCAATGTGCCTGGCACACCCTTTGCTGCCCTTAATGAATGAGAGCTGCCATTATTATTTGCCCAGATCACACAGTGAGGAAGCCTGACCCCAGTGATGCACTCTTCCCAAAGAAACATTGTTTCTGGCTGTGAAAACTGTTGTCTTAACATGTTAATATTAATAAGTTTAAATAACATAAGTTAAACAGTTGGAATGAACTCAGAGAGACCTGCCATGATCTCAAGGCAGTAGAGCCAAGGATGAGCATATGTTTGCTGAATGACTTTCTTAGGTTCTCCCTCTCTTTATCTCTTTCTTTTTTTGCTGTGTTTGTGGTCTATATTTGTGATGTATCCCTTATTCCCTATCACTCATGGTAGCTCCATTGTCCTGGTAAAACCATAGTGGACACAGCATGGATAGGTACAGTCAGGCAAAAGAAGTTTCCATGTGAGCTCATCCTTAACAGCTGAGATTTTTAATCATCAATATGCTATTTTCTGATGCTACTTTCCAAACATTACTCATCCATCCCTGTAGGGATGTTCCTACATCCTACAGACTTTGTTCCATTATGCGTGTGTGCTGTTACTCAGTCATGTCCAAATCTTTGCAACCCCATGGACTGTAGCCTTCCAGGCTCCTCTGTCCATGGGATTTCTCAGACAATAATACTGCAGTGGGCTGCCATGCCCTCCTCCAGGGGATCCTCCTTACCCAGGGATCAAAACTTGGCCTGTCTCCTGCATTTCAGGTGGATTCTTTACTGCTGTGCCACCTAGGAATCTCCTAGTTCCATTATAGGCCAATGTTATTTTCATCTTAGTTCATACCAGCCCCTAAGATACATTCTTGGGCCGGTCCTAGGTAACCTTTTTATACAATCTGCCTTATGCCCATAGCTTTATGATTGATAAATGCCAGCAAATGCTATAAAAACTTCCAGAAAAAAAGGGGGAAAGTTTAAAGCGATTATATTCATATAGTCTAGTGCAAACATCAGGATGCTATTTGGGCTTTGGAGTTACAGTTTAAAATGAATCCTGGCTCTGTACTTTCTAATCATTGAGCTTTAGCCAAGTTGCTTAACTTTTCTAAGCCTTAGTTTGCTCATCTATAAAATGGGAGGATAATCTCTTTATTATCAAGTTTCTATGAAGATGAAATAAGAAAAGGTGTGTAAAGTGCTTACTTTGGTGGGTTTTTGTTTTTTTTTTTTGCCACTCCATGAAGCATGTGAGATCTTAGTTCCCTGACCAGGGATCAAACCCGTGCCCCCTGCAGTGAAAGTGCAGAATCTTAACCACTGGACCAGGGAAGTCCTTTACTTTAGTGATTTTTAAGTGTTCAAAAATATACTAAATATGTGTGTGTATACATGTGCACACACACACACATATACATAAATATACACATCTTTCCATTAGGACTATGCTGGGGAAGTTCCATTATTTTGGCCACAGTATCCTATCTCCAGTAACTGGGATGTTTATTATATAATGAATAAATGGATGGATGGATGGATGGATGGTGATTTTCGCTTTGCTAACCATCTTTAGTATAGAAAGGCCAATTGGAGAAAAATGGACCTGAAAATCATGACTTTGAAACAGAAGTTAGATCTAGGACACACCTACAGAGAAGTCAGTCAAAACCACCAAGGCACAAGTTCTGCCAGCCTTTTGTCCTTGGCCCCCCAGGGCTTGTTCTTCAAACACCACTATTCTGTGTTTCTTTCATAGAGTTTTTAGTCTTCAAATTCCTTTCTTGTACATAATGTCATTAGATCTTTGCAAGAGGCTGCTGAGGCAGGAACCATGCACATTAGTGCCTCCAATCTTATAATCAAGGAAGGGGGTTTCAGAGAGGCTGAACAGACTGTTCTGATAACTATTCAAGGGCTGGTTCCATCATGAGCCAGAGCCTGACCAATTGTACTCAGCAGAGATGTAAAGAGAAACTGCATTGCGATGAGAAGAGAGGCTTCTCTGTTACAGTAAAATTAGGGAAACGACACCTTGGTCTTGTGTAAAGAGCATTACCCTTCCAGAAGAGGAGCCAGGGTTCTAATCCTGCTTTTGTTGTTGTCTAGTCACTAAGTCCTATCTGACTTTTTATGATGCCATGGACTGTAGCCCACCAGACTCTCTGTCCATGGGATTTCCCAGGCAAGAATACTGGAGTGGGTTGCCCTTTCCTTCAGAGGATCTTCCCAACCCAGGGATCGAACCTGCATCTCCTGCATTGTCGAATTGGCAGACAGATTCTTTGCCACTGAGCCACCAAGGAAGCTCTTCTAAACCTGGGCCTGCTCTAATTAGCTTCCATTTGACATAAAGAAGGGGAAATAAACAGAACTCTACAACCAAACAAATCTGAGTTTGAATCCCAACTCTGCTACTATTGATCTATATAATTTTCAGCAAGTCACTTAATCTCTTTGAGCCACAAGTTTTCAACTTATAAAGTTGGGATAATATCCAATTTTAAAACTTAATTGAAATGACCTAGCAGAGTTCCTGGATCTAGTAGAGATTCAATAAATGATAACCTCCTCTCCTCCATTTGCTACCCAGTTTAATTCAGCTTAGTCACTCAGTCGTGTCCGACTCTGTGACCCCATGGACTGCAGTATGCCAGGCTCTCTGTCCATTACCAACTCCCGAAGTTTACCCAAACTCATGTTCATTGAGTCGGTGATGCCATCCAACCATCTCATCCTCTGTCGTTCCCTTCTCTTCCCACCTTCAATGTTTCCCAGTATCAGGGTCTTTTCAAATGAGTTAGTTCTTTGCATCAGGTGGCCAAAGTATTGGAGTTTCAGCTTCAACATCAGTCTTTCCAATGAACACTCAGGACTGGTTGGATCTCCTTGCAATCCAAGGGACTCTCAAGAGTCTTCTCCAACACCACTGTTCAAAAGAATCAATTCTTCGGCACTCAACTTACTTTATAGTCCAACTCTCACATCCATACATGACTACTGGAAAAACCATAGCCTTGACTAGACCAAGCTTTATTGGCAAAGTAATGTCTCTGCTTCTTAATATGCTACCTAGGTTTGTCATAGCTTTCCTTCCAAAGAGCAAGCATCTTTTATTTCATGGCTGCAGTCACCATCTGCAGTGATTTTGGAGCCCCCTAAAAATAAAGTCAGCCGCTGTTTCCACTGTTTCCCTATCTATTTTCCATGAAGTGATGGGACCGGAAGCCATTATCTTAGTTTTCTGAATGTTGAGCTTTAAGCCAGCTTTTTCACTCTTCTCTTTCACTTTCATCAAGAGGCTCTTTAATTATTCTTCACTTTCTGCCATAAGTTTGTTACCCATTTCCTCCTTAAAGGGCTGAAGAGAAACATTATAGCACGACAGTTGTGAAATTTGGAGCCAGCCTGTCTGGGTTCAGATTCTAGCTCTGCCATTTATTGGCTTAAGCAAATTACTTAACCTATCTGTACAATGGGAATAACAGTACCTACTTCACAGGGTTGTTATGATAACATTTGTAAAGCACTTATACTATCTACTTAAGTATATATGCTACCAGCATATAGTAGGTGCAACATATTTTCTTTAAAAAAAAAAAACAGCTTTACAGAATTTTTAAAATTTATTAATTTTTAATTGGAGGATAATTGCTTTACAATATTGTGTTGGTTTCTGCCACACTTCAGGATGTGGGGTGCTGTGTATACATAGGTATACATATGTTCCCTCCATTTGAACCTCCCTCTCTACCCCCACCCCATCCCAGCCCTCTAGTTTGTTCACAGAGCCCTGGTTGGAGCTCCCTGGACCTAGAGGAGATTCCCGCTGGCCATCTATTTTACATATGGTAATGTACATGTTTCCATGCTGCTCTGTCCCTCCATCCCACCCTCTCCGTCCCCTGTGCCCGCAAGTCTGTCTGTGTCAGCCTCTCCACTGCTGCCCTGAAAACAGGCTCAGCAGTACCATCATTCTAGGTTCCATATATATGTGTTAATATATTTGTTTTTCTCTTTCTGTTTACTCAACTCTACTAGGCTCTAGGTCCATCCACCTCATTAGAACTGTCTCAAACGTGTTCCTTTTTATGGCTGCATAGTATTCCATTGTATATATGTACCACAGCTTCTTTATTCATTTTTGTGGAAAAATCAGCTGTGAAAATATTTTTTGAATGTGAAAGAATCAGATGAAGAGAGAGAAATACTTACAGCACCTCCCTGAGGCATCGATATGTATTGAGCCCTTACAATTTCACAGGCATTAAATAATGTACAAAATGATTAGGTCAGAGTCATTCATTCAGGAAACATGTGTGTGTGCCCACTGTGTGCCAGTGCTTTGCACAGCACTGCAGGCAGCATGCTGGGTGACCCAACCAAGGCCATTTTCTCTGTGGAACTCCCTTTGGGAGGAAGGGAAAGGAAAAATTTAGAAAAGAAAAAAATAAAATAAATCAATGAGTAATTTCAACTTGTAATAAGTACTTGGAAGGGAAGGTGTGGGGTGCTGTGATGGAGGCTGATAGCAGGAAGAGGATGCTTTATTTGTTTGTTTATTTATTTAGGTCATGCCGTGTGGCTTGTGGGATCTTCATTCTCCAACCAGGGATTGAACCTGGGTCGTGGCAGTGAAAGTGTCAAGTCCTAACTGCTGGACAGGCTGGGCATTCCCTGGAAGAGGATGCTTTAGACACAAGGGACCGGGAAGGTTCCCCCAAGGAGGTGACATGTGAACTGAGTCCTGAAAGTTATGAAGGTTCTTCTCACCAAGCTTAAAACAACCCAATATAGTGGGTTTGGTAGGATTCAGCACAAACATAACTAGATTCCATCTAGATTCCAAGATTCTAATGGAATCTACGTCACAGGATTGTTCTAAAGAATAAGTAAGATGACGGACAGGAATGCTTGGCATACTGCCTGGTACACATTAAATGCTATTAATCATTCCAGTCTCGCTGGGAAGTGCACCCCTTAGAGGATCACCCACCATTTCCACCTGGTCAAATGGACCACTCTTCTGGGCCTGTCTCTGCTTCACACAGCAGCATCCATCTGGGAATTCACTCTGCAATTCATTTTGTTTGAATTTGTTTATGAGCCACATAAAAGATATGGATATGATGAAAGATACAAGTACAACCCGGGTATCTAGGGAATTACAGCTCAACAGAGGAAACTGATATGTACAAACTTACAAGAGGACAGCCCAGTGCCGGAGAGGGCAACACGTCCACTGCAGAACAAAGGAAGGAGTGACCTGAGGGCCTTCACCAGAGAAGAAATGGGAACGGAGACAAAGGAAAGACTGGGAGGGCATCTCCTGGCATCAGATGAGCTTTTCAGTTGGACAGCACGCTGGATCAATGAATGGAAACACCTGCTGGCCAATGACACAAGGCCACAGGCAATTTCTGGGGCAGAGACAAGGCAAAAGTGTGAGCTGAAGGAAAGGGAGCCAGACGCTGCAGATGGGCAACAGTGCAGAAAGTGGGATAACAAAAGATGTGAACACTCTTGCCCCGCCCAGGAGGAAACTTCATCAATCCAAAGGCCCCAAATGCATCCCAGCCTCCAGCCCTCTGCTCTGTTCTCCTCCTACCTGGAGTTCCCTTTCTGTTCCCATTTCCAGACTCAGTGTCCAGCTCCAGAGTTCCTTCCTTGAATATAACAGCCCACAGCCATCATCAACCCCCCCAAACTGTTAACTATTTGTCTGCAAGACTCAGATCCTTCTTCAGCCAACCCACAATGTATTAAGTGCCTACTGCATGCAGAACTTGGTGGTAAGTGCTGGAGGAATCATGCAGCATTTGTCCAGGGTGCCAGGAGACAGAGGTGAACATTAGCCACACAGCACAAGGTGGGCTTGGGCGGGAGCTCAAAGAGACGCAAATGAAAAAGAACAGGACTGTAGGAAAAGAAAAGATTTCACACTTAACCATGTGTCCTGTCCTCCCACACTAGCTGGCAAAGTCCTTCCTTCCTTTCTGTACTTGTTCATTGAAGACCTATTTCCTGAGTGCACCGTTGCAGGTGATTAAGATACTTCAGTGAAATGATATTTCTCCTCTGTCTGACTACTTCACTCAGTATGATACTCTCTAGGCTCATCCACGCTGCTGCAAATGGCATTATTTCATTTTTTTTAATGACTGAGTAATAGTCCATTGTATGTATGTACTACATCTTCTTTATCCATCCCTCTCTCGAAGGACATTTAGGTTATCATATGACATCCCCTATGTGTGGAATCTAAAATGAAATAATACAAATGAACTTAAAAACACAGAGAGACTCACATACTTAGAGAACAAACTTATGGTTGCCTTACACACTGCTACGTTTAAAATGGATAACCAATAAGGACCTGCTACATAGCACAGGGAACTCTTTTCAATGTTATGTGGCAGCCTGGATGGGAGGGGAGTTTGGGGGAGAATGGATACATGTGTATGTATGGCTGAGTCCCTTCACTGTCCACCTGAAATTATGACAACATTGTTAATAGGCTGTACCCCAATACAAAATGCTTAGTCTTTTTTTTTTTAATATACTTCAATGAACAAAACAGACAAAAATCCATTAGTGAGGTGTTATTTTCATGAAGGCATGAAAGAAGTAAGGAAATGATCACATGGACTAGTATAGCTTATAGTAAGTGCTTGGAAGAGCTGCTGCTAAGTCGATTCAGTCGTGTCTGACTCTGTGCGACCCCAGAGATGGCAGCCCACCAGGCTCCCTGTCCCTGGGATTCTCCAGGCAAGAGCACTGGAGTGGGTTGCCATTTCCTCCTCCAATGCATGAAAGTGAAAAGTGAAAGTGAAGTCGCTCAGTTGTGTCCAACTCTTAGCGACCCCATGGACTGCAGCCTACCAGGCTCCTCTGTCCATGGGATTTTCCAGGCAAGAGTACTGGAGTGGGGTGCCATTGCCTTCTCCAAGGACCCTGAGGTGAGTGTGTACCTGGGCCTGTGGGGAGGCCAGAGAGTGTGAAGCCCAGTGAAGCTGGGAGATTAGGAGGGGAGAGGACTGAGGAATAGATGGGCCAAGGAGAGGACAGGAGCTTTTACTCTGAGCGAAGCAGGGAGATTTTGTGTTGGAAAGAAATATGATGTAAACTACAGGAGAGAAATGATGATGGCTTCCACCAGATGGAAGCAGAGAAATAGCTTTAAATTTCACTTCCCTCCTTAGTGCTTAGAACCATCCCTGACATCTGGTAGATGTGGGATTTTTTTTTTTTTTTTTTTAATGATTGATTGGATTGAAATAAAACAAAAACCTGAAAAGTGCTTTGGCTCTGAGCTCCAGCCAAGTGCCAAGTCCCACTGCATCACTGAGCACATATACCAAGTGAGGCCATGCAAACTGCCCTTAACAGGCAGACTTGGGATGGTGCTGACCAAGGTGCAGCTGTTTAAAAAAATTGTGCTTGAACTACATTTAACATAAAATGTATAATTTTTACCACTTTACTTAGCTTTTTAACTGAAGTATAGTTGACTTACAATATCATACTGGTTTTAGGTATCCAACATAATAATTTGATGCTTTTACAAATTATGACCATACAAGGTTATTATATTATTGACTATATTCCCTGTGCTCTACATTATATCCTTGTGACTTATTTACTTTATAATTAGTAGTTTGTATCTCTTTTTTGTAAATCTTTTTTTTTTAGTTTGTATCTCTTAATCTCCTTCACTTATTTGTCCCTCCCCTCCTGTAACCACTAGTTTGTTCTCTGTTTCTGTTTTTTTATATTTGTTCATTTGCCTTTTTTTTTAAGTTACACATATTAGTAAAAACACTCTGTATTTGTTTGACTGACTTAGAATGGTAATCTCTAGGTCCATCCATGTTGCTACAAATGACATTATTTCATTCTTTTTTATGCCAAGTATGTATTATTCCATTGTATGTATATACCAAGTCTTCTTGGTCCATTCATTTATTGCTCCCACATCTTGGCTATTATAAATAGTGTGGCAGTGAATGTTGGGGTACGCATGTCTTTTCAAATTAATGTTTTCATTTTCTTCAGATAAATATCCAGGAGTGGAATTACTGGATCATGCAATAGTTTTAGTTTTAATTTTTTGAGGAACATCCATACTGTTTTCTGTAATGACTGTACCTATTTCCATTCCCACCAACAGTGCACAAGGGTTCCCTTTTCACCACATCCTCACCAATACCTATTTCCTATCTTTTTATGAGAGCCACTCTGACAGGTATGAAGTGATATCTTATTGGGATTTGACTTGCATTTCCCTGGTGATTAGTGATGTTTAGCATGTTTTCATGTGGCTGTTGGCCATCTGTATATCTTTTTTTTGAAAAATGCTTATTTTAGCCCTCTGTCCATTTTTCAATCAGATTGTTTGGCTTTTTGGTACTGAGTTGTATGCATTCTTTTGTCATAGAGAGCTGAGTGGGCAGTACTGACAACAGTGAGCAAGACCCCGGGGTCTCATTGGCTAAAGCTGAGAGCTGCAAGGAATAAACCTGTGTGCCAGGTAAAGCCCCAAGAACGGAAGTATCCCTGCACTTCCATTATGTATCAAATTCTTAATGTATCAAATGATTTCAAAATTAAAAGAACCTTCCAAAATCCCATCCTCCACCCTCAGTTTGCCATACTCAGAAAGGCTGCCCAGGATTGTATTCCAGAAGCCTGGTGAAAAGACGCTCACAGAACTCAGAGGGACAGAAAAAAAATGATGATTCAGGGACCAGGCTCAGCTTATTAGATCCAGTGTGCACTGGAATGCAAAAGGAGATGATGTGAGTGCACAGGGGGAAGAAAATCAATTTGTCACAGACTGAATCACCTCATTCTGCCCAAGGTCCACTATGCCACTCCCCATAGATTTTATGGGATCATCTGACCAAAGTATTCTGTGCCACCACCAGTTGGAGAGCCAGGGAAGAAAAGAAGAGAAGGGCAATCTTTATGATTGTTCCAACTGTGCAGTGTGAGACACCAGCTTGGAAGCAATTCATTCTGCAGGATTTTTCGGGAGTTGGTCCAGGTGAGCAAATGCAGGAGAAAAATTCAGAATCTTAGCAAGGATCCACTCCTTCACTCACCATCACATCAGCATGTATCTAAGTCCACTCAGGCTGTACCACACACTGGATGGCTTACAGATAGAAATTTATTTCTGAGTGAGTGAATAAATACTTCAGCAGCTTGAGACAGCCTGTACATGAGAACAGCCCTGGACCCCCATCCACAGAATCCATTGCAGTCAAAGGAAAAGCTTAACAACCTCTATTAGTCTCATACCTACGGTTTTCATAGCACTACATATGCGTTTCCTGATTTGAGCCTCACAGCAAATCTGTGAGATAACTATTATCATTTCAGTTTTACGGGTGAGAAAACCGAGCCTGAGAAGTGTTCAACGAGATCCTCAAGATCACAAAACGGATGCATAGCAGAACTAGAACTGAATGGCCAAGTTCAAGTTTATTCTATGCTTGAGGAACACTTCAAAAGAAAGGTGCTTGCTTCTACCGAGTCACGTTTCTAATTCATGTATCTACATCTCCTAAGATAGGGTCCAACGTCATCTCTTTACTCTGGGGGAATAAAAAATGTGGACAGAGCTTCGGCTGGAGTCCAGACCAGAGCTGCAGGAACCAATTACATAACCTTGGACGAGTCTTGGCACCTCTCAGCAGGTCTCTGTTTTTCTTCTCTTGAGTGGATGTAATAATAGCTGACTTGTCTGCCTCATAGGATGCCATGACGCACCAATAAAAAAAGGTATAAAATGTGCCACAGAGACATCAGCTTGATATTATTACTGGATTCCAGGGCTCCTGTATTTTGGCCTCCCTGCTTGGAGATCTGATTGTGAAGGGGTTCCAATATTACCCCACTTCATTTCCATCTTATCCCAGTGACTTTACTTTTTCCCATATCTGACCCTTTCTTTAGAGCTCAGATATAGGATTAGATTGTGATAATTGAAATCTTACAAATATATTATACTAAAACCCCTAAATTTTAACCTTTAAATGTAATATGTGGATTATATTTTATCCTTTTTTTTTTGTAAATAAAAAGACAGTTGCTGGTCCTACTAAGAGGCACAAAGACTTACTAAAGATTGTAGCTGTGGCAATATGGAGAAGAAAAAAAAAAACCTTTTTTTTCCTTTTTTTTTGGTGTTTTGGTGTGGCTTGCAGGATCTTAGTTCCCTGCCCAGGAATTGAACCCCAGGCCCTGAACAATGAAAACTCCAAGCCCTAACCACTGGGCAACCAAGGAATTTCAGAGAAAAGTTAATTGTAGGATATTCTGGGGAAGACAGAGAAGGCAATGGCAACCCACTCCAGTACTCTTGCCTGGAAAATCCCATGGATGGAGGAGCCTGGTAGGCTGCAGTCCATGGGGTCGATAAGAGTCAGACACGACTGAGTGACTTCACTTTTGCTTTTCACTTTCATGCATTGGAGAAGGAAATGGCAACCCACTCCAGTGTTCTTGCCTGGAGAATCCCAGAGACGGGGGAGCCTGGTGGGATGCTCTCTATGGGGTTGCACAAAGTCAGACAGGACTGAAGCGACTTAGCAGCAGCAGCAGCTGGGGAAGAAGAAGCCAAAAATGATTACAGTTTTAGGTCTGGGAATGAAGGAGGGTGGTGGTGCCTCTAACAAAAGGAAAAGCAAGCAAGTCTGGAAAAGACAATGAGCCACTCAGTGGAGAGTGCACTGAGTTCAGGGTCTCAGTGGGACACATAGGTACAGGTGTGGATCAGGAAGCTGGAAAATCAGGCCTCAATATCTGGGAATAATGAGCATTTAGGATGATCTGCATAAAAGCCATGGTTAAAGACTAAAGATTGATGTGCTTCCTCAAGATTTAAAACAGAAGAAAAAGAAAAAAAAGCCAGCAGAGATTTTATACTCCAGTATCCAAGTCTTCACTAATTGGCGATCTCAGTCCTTGTTAATCTATGAAGTCTTTGGATATAGTTTGTCAACCACAAATTGTCACTTGCCATGAGTGCTTGCCATTTACAAGGACTAAACCACGTGCCATTGCAGCCACTGATCTTAAACACCCACTGAAGGAATTCAGGGTAGAGAGCAGAAATGAGGCACTCTGTGCTCCAGGAAACTGCAGGACATGTCTTCAGATAGTTAGATATCTCAGGAGCTGATTTTATGAGCCCAATTCTCATGGTGATGATTGTTCCTCATAACTAGCAGAAGCTTCACGAGACCAGCAGAAACTTTCTACAAAAACTATGTGCTTGATTGCATGTACTCCCCCTTTACCCAAATCATATGCTGTCCTTTCCCCCTGCATTTTTGGAGCAGCTTCTCAGAGCTATCTTAGTGCTGTCTCCTGGGCTTCAGTCCTCATTTGCCCCAAATAAAACTTAACTTGCCACTCTCACACTGTGAATTTTTTTTAGTTGACAAGTTCTTTCTGATTATGGGTGTCACATCCCATTTTTTAAAAAAAGATGTTTTGAAATAGAGATAAATTTTATTTCTTTGGTTAGGTCAATGTAAATATTTTCATCAAGATAAAAACTGAAAACATAGATGAACTTTGCAGGCTGCTGCCATTATTTTGATTTACTACAAAATATAGATAGATAGTCTCCTAAAATTGGGATTATTCTGTTCATACAATTTTGTATCTCAGTTGTCCCATGCCATTTTTAACAGGACTTTCATGATTTGTCCCAATTTATAGATTAAGGAGCTTATGATACATTCCATATGAAATATACAGACATATACTTCTAAATGGAGAAGGCAATGGCAACCCACTCCAGTACTCTTGTCTGGAAAATCCCATGGGTGGAGGAGCCTGGTAGGCTGCAGTCCATGGGGTCACTAAGAGTCGGACACGACTGAGCAACTTCACTTTCACTTTTCACTTTCATGCATTGGAGAAGGAAATGGCAACCCACTCCAGTATTCTTGCCTGGAGAATCCCAGGGAAGGGGGAGCCTGGTGGGCTGCTGTCTATGGGGTCGCATAGAGTCGGACACAACTGAAGCGACTTAGCAGCAGCAGCAGCATACTTCTAAATGGATTGTAAACATGAGTTTTTGTGTCAAATATTCTACATAAGAAGCTGATGGACTTCAAATGCAATTATTGACTATAGTAATATTTTGTGTTTTTTTGGGGAAAAAAATTTTGGTGTGAAATTTCCAAAGAAGGATCATAGAAAATACAGTATGTTAAAGCTTTGCCAGGACTCTTTGGCAGTCCAGTGGTTAAGACTTCACCTTCCAACGCAGGGGGTGCGGGTTTGATCCCTGGTAGGGGAGCTAAGAACCCACATGCCTTGAAACCAAAAAACAAAACATAAACAACAAAAGCAATATTGTAACAAATTCAATAAAGACTTTTTAAATGGCCCACATCAAAAAAAAACATTTTTAAAGAAAAAGAAAATAGAAAGATAAGTAAGAACTGGAACTTGGTAACCCATTTGAGGGGCAGATACAATCACAAATAGAAGAAAATGAGAGAGAAAAGGAAAATCAGAATGCAATCTTACAAAGAAGAAAAGTGCCATGGAGTCAGCATTATCAAAAAGAAAAACATAATCATAAAAGGAAGGCTAGATAAGGCCTCGGGCCCTGCTGAGGAGCAGAAGGTCATGGGTGCAGGTAGCATTCACTGATTGTGCCTTGTGTTTATCTTCACCAAACAGTATGCCTTTGGGGGTGGGCAACAAATTTTACAGCTGTGTGTCTTCACAGAACAGTTTCAAAGCATTCAGCATAGGGTTGTTCATAAATTACATAATAAGGCAGAGTTTCAAATATTTGAAAGGAATGTGTTTGGGAGAGGCTGGTGTAAAACTGATAAAGAGTCTAGGTTGGAGTGTCCTTCGCTGAGAGGTTGGGAGACCCTGATTCAGCAGAGGGCCCCCCACCTCGCCAAGACTATTTATAACTACCAGCAAATGTTCCGGGTGCATGCCATTCGGTTCATGACTCAGGAAGACAGAAAATGAATTTATTCTCAGGAATCCTAACTCAAACACGGGGAATGTAGCCTGGCACTTTGTGATGACCTAGAGGAGAAGGATGGAGGGAGGGGAGGGAGACTCAAGGGGGAGGGGATATGTGTGTAATTGTGGCTGAATTGCGCTGTTGTGCGGCAGAAACCAACACAATATTGTAAAGAAATTTTCCTCCAGTAAAAGATTACTTGTAAAAAAAATTCCCAACTCAAGTGGAGAACAAAAGCCTGGCTTGTACTTTTCCTTTCACCCTCCTGAAACCCACACGAATAGCTTTTGAGTTAAACGGACACATGTGATTATCGAGCCCAAGGGACCAGACTTTGAGTCTCTAAGAAATAATTTCTTCCTCCTCTGTTGAAATATTTCTCCTTTGCATTTGTTGAAAATATTGCTGTGTCCACATCGACCAGTTTGACAACTGAAAATGCTGAGTGTTACAGGCTAGCATCCCCTTCGGTTCTCCACCAGAGAGAAAAGAGCTCCCCCAAGCCCTCATGTCATCTCACCCCGACTCCGCACAGAAGGATGTCCATTCTCACCACGCCCTCTCCCTCCCTGTCTGTGTCTAGTCTGCTTCCAGTTTATATAGACAAGTCTACACAGTGGTCTCATCCACCAGAGCACTACACAGACCGACGAAGTCACAAGCGAGTGAGGCTGGACGAGTCCACGAGGGACCGACCACCCGACACAACAGAGGGCAGGTCCTTTCGTGGTTATGTGAGGTGGCTGCTGGAGCTGGACTGCCTGAGCTCACCCTAGCTTTGCCACTTGCTGCTTTTGTGACCTTGAGTGAACCGTAGTCTCTATGTGCCAGTTCCCTTTTGGGTAACATTGGAGCCTGGTGGGCTGCCGTCTATGGGGTCGCACAGAGTCGGACATGACTGAAGTGACTTAGCAGCAGCAGCAGGATAAGAAGAACACTTTCCTTTTAGAGCTGTTGTGGTGACAATACAGTACCTCGCTATCCTTAGGAAGGCATAAGAAAGCTCATCATAAACCATAAAACACAATATAAATATGCAGTGTAACCACCTTAATTCCTCTTACTGACACGTCTCGTGTTCAGTTAGTCCTTACTTGTGTGGGTTTTAGGTGGGTTTTAGGAGACAGAGCACCGTGGGACTGTTGAGCACTGAGCAAGTCGGCATTTGTACTGTGTTGGGTCAGCATGCCCCCAAGCAGAGTGCAGGATGCTCAATGGCCCTGGGATGAGGAGCAGGGCTGCTGAAATGAAGCCTTCGCATCTCAGAGCCACTTGGAGGGAGGCCGACCCGGAAGCAGCCAGGCTTAAAGAAGAGCCTTGGTTGGGGTGCCAGGCAGTCAGAAACCAGGGAGGGATGCAGACAGACTCCCTGATCTACTTATCGCCACCTCACACAGCAGGAGAGAAGCAATTGCCACCACTACCTTCTGGCTCCGTGTAGCGTGTCATCCGCAAAGGAAATGTTTCTTTATAAGGATGCAATACATCTGCGTTAGGCTGATTAAAAATTGTTCCCTGTCAGCCTCACAAGTGTAATATTCAAGAGTCTAGAATGCAAATGCAGGCAGGGCTTTAGAGTCTGACACACCTGTCCTGCTCAGTCTTGGGAAAGTTTTCTTGGGAAAGTTGCTTCATTTCTCCGGTTCTGCCCCCTTGTCTATAAAATGGGGAGTCATACTTCCACTCCACAGGGTTACTGCTGAGTGTCAAAAGAGATGGCATCTACGAAGTGCTGTACACAGACGACGCTAGGCTCAGAGGAAGCCTAGCATTGCCAATGACCACACATCGCCCTCTTCCCTCCCTAAGTGAGTCATTATGTATAAGGGTGCATAGATAGAGCATCCGATCGCTTGTCAGCTGTCGCCATGGTATCTCAAGGGTCCCCAGAATTCCCAGCGCTGAACTGCAGTCCCTCAGAACATAACAAAACTCCAGGGTGTTTTGCTTTATGACGTGTACGGTTCCAGTGCTTTCATTGCCGTAATTCCATTGTTTCAAATTTACTGAGTTAGCCATGAAAAGGATGGGCATTACTTTAAAAAATATAGGCCTAGGCATGCTGTCTGTCACCAGGTAGCAATAGGTACTTAATCTAGAGCGATTTCAATCATTTCTTAAATTGTGAATACTTCACTTACTGAAGTTGTTGTGTTTTGCATTTATTTTCATGTCAGTGTTCCCTACTCAGCTGGACCATGGACCATCCATCTTTGTATGGTCACTGCTTAATTTGGTATTTGATGCATAATGCTCAATAAATCTTTTTTTAAGTGAGCTCTAAATTGAGTTGTTCTTCCTGCTTAAACTATCTAATTTGTTTAAAAAAAAATTCAATATTCTTGTCTACACAGTGGTTCACTGTGACTCAGGATAAATGGTGTTATACCCTTGACACACCAAAAATAAAGTATCTGTTCTCATGAACAACTCATTAATAAATGATGCTCACCGAAGTGCTCAAAAGATCCCAGATATTTTCAAAGTATATTCCATCCTTCTCTCTTATATGTTTCAATATAACCTTTCTTGCAGTTTCACTGTCTAGCAATTAAAAACAAAAATAACAATAATATAGCTGTTGTTGCTGTTGTTTAGTTGCTAAGCCATGTCTGACTCTTTGTGACCCCATGGACTATAGCCTGCCAGGCTCCTCTGTCCATGGGATTTTCCAGGCAAAAATACTGGAGTGGGTTGCCATTCCCTTCCCCAAATATAGCTGTTATCACTTACTGAATGCTTAGTACATACCTGTGTGAAGTTTTTACACAGTTTATCTGAATCCTTGTTGCAGCTTTGCTACAGGGTCAAAGAGAGGGTAAACGGAATGTCTTTTGATGCCAATGAGGCAGCTTTCAAAGTCACTCAGCCAGCAAGTCGAATTTCAAACCCAGAGGGTTAGACTCTAAATCCAGGACTCTTCACCACTGCACCTAAATGCATCCCAGACGGGCTTTGGGCTTCCCAGGATCCAGTCCACAGACTCCACTTCACACCCCAGTTTTTGCCTTCTGTGCACCTTCTGGTTCAGCCATGTATTTAACATACATGCTCTGGCTTCCCAGACTCTACCGAGACTTAGGAAACACCTGCTTCCCAGAATACTTTTCCCGCCTTCTCTGCACAGCCGACCCCATAATCCTTCAAGACCCAGGGCCAGACACTGTCTCTTCCAGAAAACCTTCCCTCATCCCTCTGCCTGCCATCACCATGCACACCCCACCGGGAGTCTACCCTCCCTTCTCTAAACTCTCAGAGAGTTTTCTTGGCACTACTGCTGTGACACTTCACACCCCATCCTGGTATTTCAACTTTGTGTAGGGAAGTCCCGTCTCTGTCTCTACGAGGCAGTTCACGTCAGAAGCAGGATCCATGTGGATCCATGCTGCACCCAGCTCAGGAGATTGTGGATTGAAGCCCCTGCCACTGCAGTCCCACAACTGGGTCTGAGCAGCAAAGTCTCCGAACTTTCGCCTCCCCCTTTTCCCCCCACCCCTCCACCCCCGCTTCTCTCATCCCTTCCCCCCAACTTAATTGATTTAACAGCATTTTGTGGGACTCTCCAATGAAGCATGAAAGGGACCCACATGCACCAGGAGTCACACAATTAATCAAAAGGCCAGAGAAAAATGGAAATGATGGATAAGGTCAAAATAGAAACCTGCCAATAGCCACCATCTCTGTCAACAGAGCCCAGTCTTTCTCTCACCTCCTCCCAGCTTGGATTGTGTGATCTCAACTGGAAGGCATAAGTAAGGGGCTGAGAGTGCTTAGGAGCTAGGCTGTGCCCCTGAATTTACTCTGGAGAAATTCCATCAACTCAACCGGCATTTATGAGGCACCTACTGCACACCTGCTACTCTGTTGGCAGTGGAGATGTAATGATGACAAAGGGTTTTCTGTCCAAGAGCTGAACAGGTGGGTAGGCTCATAAAGAGATGGGGAGGGGAAGAGATGGGCCGCTTCGTTTGGATCATGTGACTGGAGGAAATCCTGTCTCTGCTTTCAACCAGGAAGTGAGATAACATTTTACATAAAGGCTTGGCTGAGCTGTGTGCTTCATCCTTATTCACTTCCTTCCACGTCTGCCTTGGAGCCCTTGAGCATATCTCCTCCATCAACACAGACACTAGTGGTAAATAGAAGATGAAGTAACACAGCTGAGGGAAACAAGCCCATGGTAAAGACCCTGCATAACTGCCTTATGTAAGCAAAGCTGAGCTGGATTTTATTTTCTTTATGTTTTTCTGGCGAAATGCATCCTTTCCCTTCTTATGAGCCTCAGATGGTACGCCCTCATGCAAAAAACTAAAATATCTCTGAAGGTACCTAAGATCCATGTCATAATTTTCCCTTCTCTGAAGTGGAAAGGGAAATATCCACCTCCTAGAGCCTCTATGAGAAATAGATGAGAAAACTCATCCCTCTAGTCAATAAATATTACTGAATGCCTATGTTGTGCCAGCATTGTTCTAGCTTCTGGAATTACAGCAGTAAACAAAAGTTTTTTTTTTTTTAAATCCCCATCCTGGGACTTCCCTGGTGATCCACTGGTTAAGACTCCGTGCTCCCAATGCAGGAGGCATGGGTTCGATCCCTGATCAAGGAAGTAAGATCCCACATGCTGTGTGGTGTAGCCAAAAACAAAACAAAACAAAACACAACTTTAAAAACTTATTTTTAAAAAGTCTCCATCCTTCTAGTGGGCAAGGACAAGTAACATATCTGGGTAAAATGTATAGTGTATCAGATGGTGGAGCGCATGCAAAGCATTTTGCATATGGCATGACTTGTGATAAATACTCAGTATTTATGGTGATAGAGATAATGATTAGCACCAAGAGCTATTTACCAAGAAGAGTCAGCTTCTCCAAGGTCAAGTTCAAAGGCACCTTACCGGGTAGAGGTACAGGAGGGCCTCAGTTCCCACAGTCACCTAACAGTGTGCCATCCATTCGAAGAAAGGAAGATGATCATCCCCGAAGACGTCAGGGTTATAGCAAATGCCCATGTGCTTAAGAACAACAGTGGAAACAGGTTTCATGCTTGGTCACCCTTACCTCTAAATCACTTCCTCATTTAACTCAGTGATCTAGATGTCCCCAAAGCCTTTCTTACATGAAAAATAAAACTACATTGGCAAGATGTATAAATTGTGTGTCCCTTTGCTTCCTGATATAGAAAGAAATGAATCAACTTCAGCGTTGATCCCCATCACTGGGACAGAGTTCAGTATGCAAACACTCAGAGGTGGCTGACCGCAACCAGAACATCTACCCAACCCGGAACAAGGTAACTGACTTTAATTGTGCATCTGAAAAAGTAAAGTGCTGCTTAGAGCTGCTGTAAACATCTTCCGATGAAAAAGCATCTCCCATCTGTAGTATTCATCTACTCATTCATGCATCCTCCAATCTTCAATCCATCCTTCTACCTGTCTAACCATTTATAGAGCCACACACCTATCTGATTAACACCCATCCACCCATCCATCCATCCAATCATCCATATACCTACCTTTCTACTTAACTGTTCATCCATCTATCCACTCATCTACCTATCCAAATCATCCAGACATGGTCTGTGATGTCTAAGGGCATCCTTAGAATGGGTTGTTTTTATTGTCCTTTACAGCCCAAGATTCTATAATTCCACAAAAATTGATGGATGAGAAATGATGATATACAACATGAACTGCAATTTCAGCAAGCCCCCAGAGAGCTCTCTCATCTAGTGGAAAAGATCAAGAGATTCATACAGACATAATTAAAGCAAGAGGCAGAAAATAAAGCGCCTGAGGGAGGTATAAGCAGCAGCATGAAGGGTGGGGCTAGCTGAGAGTAAAACGGCCTGATCCCTACAGAGAAAGGAAGCCTTAACTGTTTTTGAAATATGTGACAATCAGCACTGTGAGCTTGAAGGGCACCAAAAGCCAGAATTTACCTCCCCCAGTAGCCTGTACCATGCTTCACACTCCACCCTCTTTTGCACAAGGGCGTCTTCTCCAGGTGGTCCTTATTAGTGACACAAATTGCCTGGGCAACAGATCCATCAGCACCTATCTACAAGATTAGCAATCACATCATCTGTGATTCAGGATTTTATTTTCTGAAGCTGAAATCAGGGCATGTGACAAGCACACAGGGAGACAAATAAAAGGTCTATTTGAGATCTGAGCTGCCTTGGAAAATCTGCCTTGTAGAGATGCTGTGCTTGTAGAAACTATTCTCCCTGCCTGGCCGCTCTGCCTTCAGTCTCACCCAAAGCAATTCCTTTTGATAATAATCAATAGATTATTACTAAATACAAATCTAGTTTAATCAGTCCCTTATTTTTATGTATCTGACTCCACATGATCTTCAAGGTCCTCCTTAATCTGTCTCAAATATAATTTTTTGCCAATATTTCTACCACCCACTGCCCTTATTCTGCTTTTGATGCACTAAGATATTTACTGCTTCCTAAATAAACCTTGATTCCATGGGGATCAAGACCATCCCCATGGAAAAGAAATGCGAGAAAGCAAAATGGCTGTCTGGGGAGGCCTTACAAATAGCTGTGAAAAGAAGAGAAGCGAAAAGCAAAGGAGAAAAGGAAAGATATAAGCATCTGAATTCAGAGTTCCAAAGAATAGCAAGGAGAGATAAGAAAGCCTTCCTCAGCGATCAATGCAAAGAAATAAAGGAAAACAACAGAATGGGAAAGACTAGAGATCTCTTCAAGAAAATTAGAGATACCAAGGGAAAATTTCATGCAAAGATGGGCTCGATAAAGGACAGAAATGGTATGGACCTAACAGAAGCAGAAGATATTAAGAAGAGGTGGCAGGAATGCACAGAAGAACTATACAAAAAAGAGCTTCACGACCCAGATGATCACGATGGTGTGATCACTGACCTAGAGCCAGACATCCTGGAATGTGAAGTCAAGTGGGCCTTAGAAAGCATCACTACAAACAAAGCTAGTGGAGATGATGGAATTCCAGTTGAGCTATTTCAAATCCTGGAAGATGATGCTGTGAAAGTGCTGCACTCAATATGCCAGCAAATTTGGAAAACTCAGCAGTGGCCACGGGACTGGAAAAGGTCAGTTTTCACTCCAATCACATAGAAAGGCAATGCCAAAGAATGCTCAAACTACCGCACAATTGCACTCATCTCACATGCTAGTAGAGTAATGCTCAAAATTCTCCAAGCCAGGCTTCAGCAATACGTGAACCATGAACTTCCAGATGTTCAAGCTGGTTTTAGAAAAGGCAGAGGAACCAGAGACCAAATTGCCAACATCCGCTGGATCATCAAAAAAGCAAGAGAGTTCCAGAAAAACATCTATTTCTGCTTTATTGACTATGCCAAAGCCTTTGACTGTGTGGATCACAATAAACTGTGGAAAATTCTGAAAGAGATGGGAATACCAGACCACCTGACCTGCCTCTTGAGAAACCCATATGCAGGTCAGGAAGCAACAGTTAGAACTAGACATGGAACAACAGACTGGTTCCAAATAGGAAAAGGAGTACGTCAAGGCTGTATATTGTCACCCTGCTCATTTAACTTATATGCAGAGTACATCATGAGAAACGCTGGACTGGAAGAAATGCAAGCTGGAATCAAGATTGCTGGGAGAAGTATCAATAACCTCAGATAAGCAGATGACACCACCCTTATGGCAGAAAGTGAAGAGGAACTAAAAAGCCTCTTGATGAGAGTGAAAGAGGAGAGTGAAAAAGTTGGCTTAAAGCTCAACATTCAGAAAATGAAGATCATGGCATCTGGTCCCATCATTTCATGGGAAATAGATGGGGAAACAGTGGAAACAGTGTCAGACTTTATTTTTCTGGGCTCCAAAATCACTGCAGATGGTGACTGCAGCCATGAAATTAAAAGACGCTTACTCCTTGGAAGAAAAGTTATGACCAACCTAGATAGCATATTGAAAAGCAGAGACATTACTTTGCCAACAAAGGTCCATCTAGTCAAGGCTATGGTTTTTCCAGTGGTCATGTATGGATGTGAGAGTTGGACTGTGAAGAAGGCTGAGTGCCAAAGAACTGATGCTTTTGAACTGTGGTGTTGGAGAAGACTCTTGAGAGTCCCTTGGACTACAAGGAGATCCAACCAGTCCATTCTAAAGGAGATCAGCCCTGGGTGCTCTTTGGAAGGAATGATGCTAAAGCTGAAACTCCAGTACTTTGGCCACCTCATGCAAAGAGTTGACTCATTGGAAAAGACTGATGCTGGGAGGGATTGGGGGCAGGAGGAAAAGGGGACGACAGAGGATGAGATGGCTGGATGGCATCACTGACTCAATGGACGTGAGTTTGAGTGAACTCCGGGAGATGGTGATGGACAGGGAGGCCTGGTGTGCTGCGATTCATGGGGTCACAAAGAGTAGGATGACTAAGCAACTGAACTGAACTAAACCCAGTGTTTTCAGCCTCTCTGCCTTTGCTCACAGGATCTGTCTGCCCAGAATTACTTTCTTCTCTCTCTCTCCCCCTCCCTTTTTCTGCTCATTTCTTTTTAAACAGCTATATTGAGGAATACTGGATATACAAAAAACTGCGTGTGTTTAATGTATACAGTTTGATGAGTTTGGACATAGGCATATACTCATGAAGTGATCATCATAATCAAGGTAATAGACATATCCAGCACCTCTGAAAATTTCTTTGTGCCCCTCCGTGTTGTGGTGGTTGTTATTGTTGTGCTGCGTACTAAGTCACATTAGTCGTGTCCGACTCTTTGAGACCCTGTGGACAGTAGCCCTCCAGGCTCCTCTGCCCATGGGGATTGTCCAGGCAAGAATACTGGAGTGGGTTGCCATGCCCTCCTCCAGGGTATCTTCCCGACCCAAGGATCGAACCTGAGTCTCCTGCATTGGCAGGCAGATTCTTTAAAACTAGTGCCACCTGGGAAGCCAAAGAACAATTAACATGAGAGCTGCCCTTCTAAGACATAGTTAAGGGCACTATACAGTATTGTTCACTACAGGCATTATGTAGTAAGACGGACTCTAGAACCATTCTTATCTTGCATAACTGAAACATTATACCCATTGAACAACTTCCCATTTCCCCTTCCCCAGCCCCTGGCAACCACCATTCCTACTCTCTGTTTTGCTGAGTTAGACTTTTTTAGACACTTCTCATTCTCTAAGTGGGTCATCCTGAGTCAGCTTCTCCATTCTTACAAGTCACAGGCTGCCATTTATTCCTCCACGGGTCCCACAACACTTGATTTTTCCAATTTGGCATTTAATAGATTTTTCCACATGTTAGTTTCTTATGTATATGAGTCTCTTCCTCCCCTCTCCAACTTTATTGTAAAGAGGAAAAGAGCAGGAGCCCCTCTGTTAAACTAGATAGTGCTAGTTATGTAATTTCTCATAAATATTTCTATAATAATTATGGCTTTGGTTGTCAGAACATCAAGCTTTGAAACTGTCTCAGATTATCAATAACAAGTAGATAATATAGAAAGCCATGATTTTTTGAAGTGCTTCCAGGTTCACAAACGTATTTTAATATTAGATACAACACCAAGTGGATCAGAAATACCTTGGTAGCTGTGGCCGATTCTTGTTGGTGTTTGGCACAAAACAGCAAAATTCTGTAAAACAATTATCCTTCAATTAAAAAAAAAAAAAAGAAATACCTTGGTAGCATTTGAATTTTGTTCTCTTAAAGCTCAGCAATTGAACTAAGTCAAACTGAAAGGACCTCAGAAATCATCCAGTTTAATGTCCCCATTTTACAGATAAGATTGCACTGTTTCGACTTAGTCACCCCTCCAGTTAGAACTGTTACCAAGCTACAGCCACAGAGACAGTTCTGGGCCCCTCTCTCCTGCCACTGCCCCGACAAGGCTGTCAGTGATCCCGGGGCATGTCTAGGCCATGGCAGCACGCTACAGTCGTCATCAAACCCAGGAGATGGGTGGCAACTCCCCGTCTACCCGTCCCTCCTCCAGGGCAAAGACTGGGTAAGCGCTCTTTCGACTCTTACACACTTGGGTTTTTTTTCCTTCTTGTCCAAATCAGTTATTTTAAGAAAAGGGGAAAGGAAACCACTTGTCATTTCTGAGATTAGTCACACACACAAACAAGCTCATTGTCAAGTCGGATCACAATGAACACCCAGCTTAAGACTTTTTTCTTTGCAAGAGGGATGGAAAGGGAGAGATCGTGAATGTCCATCCTAGACGAACTCAGCAGGCAAATAATCCGGGAGAAAAGAGAGCTACCCTCCCACAGGTCACCTTGAAGCACTGGGTGACTGTTCTGAAAGGCTAAAACCAGTAGCAGACACTCTGGGTGGGGATAGGGATGGGCACAGAGAAGGCATGGTGAGAACAGCATTATTACTGTTGAAAATATGGACAAAGTCACATTCGACACTCCAGGCCAGCCTTGGATGCAAAGAATAAACTCAACGGAATTCCAAGAGCAAATATTTTCAGTTCTGGCACTGTCACTGAGGAGTGAAAACGCCAAGCTCCTGTTTGTTCATAGAATGAAACTCAGGATATCTGAAAGCTTTGATTTTTGAGTGTCTTGATCTGCACAGTGTATTACTCATCTTCCATTGTTTTATTGGATTCTCATGACTGGGGGATAAGATAGGGGTGATAATGTTCATTTAACAGCTAGGACCCTGAGGGAAAAGCGGGTGGGATGAACTGGGAGATTGGGATTGATGCATATACACCACTGATGTGTGTGCGCTCAGTCACTCAGTCATGTCCAACTTTTTGCGACCCCATGGACTGTAGCCCGCCAGGCTCCTCTGTCCATGGGATTTTCCAGGCAAGAATACTGGAATGAGTTGTCATTTCCTACTCCAGGGAATCTTCCTGACCCAGGGATCAAACCCTCGTTTCTGTCATCTCCTGTATTGATAGATGGATTCTTTACCACTGCACAACCTAGGAAGCCTATTGACACTATATATAAAACAGATAACTGAGGAAAACCTACTGTGTAGCTCGGGGAACTCTACTCAGTGCTCTGTGGTGACCTGAATGGGAAGGAAATCCAAAAGAGAGGGGATATATGTACACTATTGCCGATTCACTTTGCTGCGCAGCAGACGCCAACACAACATTGTAAACAACTATACTCCAATAAAAATTAACTTTAAATAAAACAAAAAACAAACTGACCAACACAAAACAGGGCTAGGACCGAGGAGTGTAGTGCCTTTCTCAAGTTTAGGCAGGTTCTTAGGGCAGATTGAGGACTCACAATCAGGCTTCCTGGACACTGAGAAACAAGGTGTTGCAAAGCTGGGGGGTCCTTCCGAAGAGCAGAGGGACTTCCACCTGCCAGTCTCTCTCGCACAACAGCCGAAGTCTTGTAAACACATGCACGACCTCAGCTAAGAAGAGGTACAAAGCGGGGGTGCTCTGCACCCCATGGGTAAGAGCCTCCCTTTGACGTCCCCTGGGTCTCACATTTCTCCTGCTGAGCTCTGGGGTCAGCTTGATACTAGATTCCAGAGCTATCTTCCTTTCCCTTAAAACTCTAGCCCAAGCTGGACCAACATGTCCTTTTCTTCTTTTCCAAATGCAGAGCTGAGATAGCAACATTTCTGCAAAGGACAGCTATGAATAGTAACCAGAGAGCTGTGACTAACAATAAAAAACAGTATCATAACTGCCACTTTTCCAAAGAAGTTTGTGATGCTGAGAGAACTAGAGACTTGACCCCAGAAGGCCAGAGCCTCCTCCCAGGCACCTGCTTTCCCAGGAGCTCATCTCCAGTTCAGTCACTGGTGCCCAACTCCAGATGTATCCATTTCTGCACCTTGCAATGCAAGGGTCTAATCCCTGTTTCACAGATGATGAAACTGAAACACAGGAAGTCGTGTATCTCAACACTGAGCTACTGACTGATGGGGCTGCAGCTTCACCTCCACCTTGATTCCAATGACTGGCCCCCTTCCAACTCTACAATTGCTTGTCCTTTAATGTAGTTAGCAGTCCTTCTGCTTACTATCCTTTCAGCACTGTTACTAAAAAAAGTGCTTGGGGCAACTTTCATGAGCCGTTGCTCCTACAATCTTCCTCTGTGTAGAATCCTCTGCTGAGAAAGTTCATTCACATGGCAGCGAAAACCTGTGACCAGTATTTAATCAACCAATAAGTACCAATCAAACTTCACTATGTGCCAAGCATAGGGACTGTGGAGATATTTCTAAGACACCTTAGACCTTTGGGTGGTACAAAACAGCTGAGTTGGAGAGGCAAAAATAACACACATTAGAACAAACTGCTATAATATAAAGATAGTGTTTCATTATTTGCCACATCACAAAGCCTGGAATGCCTTCAGTGCCTGGACTACACTCATTTGCATATTCTCATGCTGACAAAATGTGACGGACCATGGATTAGAGTATCAAACATTGCTAGATATTACTCAGAGCCAATCAGGGGAGCAAAGACATTAAAGTGAAGTAAATCCAATTTTGATCAAAGAGCAAGTCAATGATTAAATAATCTGCAAAGTTTTTTTTTTTTTTAATTAATACAGTTCTTAGGGAATTCTGAAAGGATCCCCACGGAGTCTTGAGCAACGACAGCATCACTAAAACATGGGACTTCATTCTCAAATGGATTTATTGGAGAGGGAAATACTTGCTTGGATTTATAAACTCTGGGGTGTTTTTTGTTGTTTTTTTTTAAAAAAGGAAATCATGGGACTTCCCTGGTGGTCCAATAATTAAGAATCCACCTTGCAATGCAGGGGTTACAGTTTGATTCCCAGTTAGGGAACTAAGATCCCATGTGTCACAGAGCAGCTAAGTCCACATGCTGCAACTCCTGAAGCCTGTGTGCTCTGGGGTCCATGCGACACAACTAGAGTCCACGAACTGCAACAAGACCCTGCATGATACAGCTAAGACCCTACACAGTCAAATAAATTTTTTAAAAAAATTAAAAAAACAAAATCATGCCACTTTATTACTGAATATAGGGTCATTTTTAACTTACATAAGAAGCTATGTAGAAAACTGACTTGATGTGTCTGGAATGTATCATTTCTGTATTTTGGCGGGGGGTGGGGAAGAGACTGTTAAGACACTGGTCAAACGTTGTTCAAAGTCAGGGAATTTTTTCCAGACTTGGCAAAGATTTCCATTCCCTTCTGGCTTATAGAAGTGCCAGCTTTCATGCTGCTGGAGAGCTCTGGGGACTTGATGACGTTTGTTTTTGTGTGTGTTTGATTACAGACGATTACATTCTTTTTTATTTTATTTTTGGCTGTGCTGGATCTTCATTGCTGTGGCAGCTTTTCTTTAGTTGTGGAGCACGGGCTCTAGGGCCTGCAGGCTTCAGTAGCTGCGGCTCCCGGGCACAGGCTCAGTAGTCACGGTACTCAGGCTTAGTTGCTCCGAGGCACGTGGGATCTTCCCAGACTAGGGATCGAACTCATGTCTCCTGCACTGGCAGGCGGATTCTTTACCACTGAGCCACCAAGGAAGCCTCAGAAGATTGCATTCTGAAGGGTCTATAAGTCAAGGCCAGATGTGCACATGCCTGGTGCTTAACTGCCTCCCAAGCTCCATCTGAGCCTATGATAGTTTCTCAGTGGCTCAGGTGTTAAAGAATCTGGCTGCAATGCGGAAGACTTGGGTTCGATCCCTGGGTTGGGAAGATCCCCTGGAGAAGGGAAAGGCTACCCACTCTAGTATTCTAGCCTGGAGAATTCTACAGACTGTACAGTCCATGGGGTTCAAAGAGTTGGACACGACTGAGCGACTTTCACTTACCTCAGCACAGTTATATCTGAATCTCTAGGAAAGGACCAGGCAGTAGTATTAGTTGAAAGCTCTGCAGACAATCCCTGTGTACAAGCCAAGTCGAGAACACTGCTGTGTCAGTTGTTCCCCTGAAGCCCAGCTTGTACCAGGATGCGGGGCTGCCAAAGTTCAACAGCTGTTAGCATCACACCATAGCCTGGCGAGTGGTGTCCCAGCCTCTGCAGTCCATCCCCAGGCCATTGCGAATCCCACCTCCCCTACAGTTCTAGTTGTGGATCCAAAGGCATGGAAGAACGGTGATATTTCTGTGCCTCCTTTCCCTCATCTGTAAAATGGGGATTAAATCTTCTTTGAGGATCATCATGAGAATTAACAAAGGTAATATATATGTTATCAATAATATATACATATAAGGCGCTGAGTGTACCATGCGGCACACAGTGAGCCCTGGAACACGTGACTTCTGAACTCTCACTATGTCACCCTGAGTGAAGAGAAGATGACACAAGATGAACAGTGCCTGGTGATCCGGGAGGAATTTGCTATCATTTATCTTTCTCTGCTCTTCCCTCCGATAACCTTCCTCTTGGCATTTGAGGTGGAACACAAAAAGCTTATATATCTTCCACAGCTGCAAATTGGCCTTTACAGACAGTCCCAGAGGGCAGAGGGCAGCATCTCTGGGTGGTGGAGAAGGACAGCTGCCCTGGGATATGCCCTGGGTCCTGGACTTTTTAGGAGCTCTAATCAGTTTCCACTGGGCAGAGTATCAGACCCTGAACCCAGTGGATTTTCTGAACGTGAGTGGCTGTGAGGAAGGAGAGGGTCTCTCTGTCTTCTTGCCCTTATGTGTGCAGAAGTCACCACCAGCAGAATTCAAACAGGTACTCATGACCCCAGCTTCCTCTTTTCTGAGAAGCATAGATTCTGAACCACAATAAAAGCTCTGTGATTCAGATTTTATACTGCGATAAGACAGGTTACACTAAAACAATAATCTTTAAGTTGTAACAGAAGTCCCTTCTTTTTGAACACATATTTTAACTCCAGGTGCTGCCTAACAAATCATGAAAAGCAGGTTTTACAGAAAGAAGATCTGCATCCCTGAAGCATGTCAGATGCTTGGCATGAATTACCTCCTCCCTTTAGACTGAGGCTCATGGAAAAGAACCAAGGTATAAACTCAACTGGCAAATGCTGGATTCCTGGGACTGGATTTTTCCCAAGGTTGCACATGTCAATATCACCCAGAAACCTTGTCAAGAGATCGTGGGGCCTCAGCCCTAGAGTTTCTAATCCAGGAGGTCTGGGATAGGGCCCAAGTGTCTGCATTTCTAACAAGTTCCCAGGTGATGCTGATGCTGCTGGTCCAAGGATCATGGTTTGAGAACACCTGCTCGTATGGCCACAGTATCGATTACATAAACCTGTCAAAAAGAACAGGGGAGAAGTCCTTAAACATAATTTTAGAGTAGGTTGTTGGGTTTCCCTATCCACCCACATACATGCAATACCATTATTTGCTGAGCAGATGTATTCCTCAGAAGCAACAGAAGGTTTCTGCTTAGCCTAGATCTAAGCATACCCTCCATACCAGCTGAGAATGGAAAGCCAAGGCTTTAGTGGTCTCCCAGATTTGGTGGCTTAGTTCCCTAAGGGTCTTTCCTTGGATCAGGTAAGGAAACGTCCAGGAAAGGGAAAATAAACTGGCCCCAAAAGGCAGCCACAACACCTTTACTCAACCTTTACTCTTTTCTTTTTTTCTTAAAACTTTTTGGCCATTCTGTGCAGCACGTGGCATCTTTGTTCCCCAAGCAGGGAGCCAACCCGTGCCTCCTGCAATGTAAGCACAGAGTCTTAACCACTGGACCATAGGGAAGTCCCCTTATTCAACTTCTTCAGGAGACCTTGGCAACCACTGAAGCTTGATTGCAGTTTGTGGCCATTAACACAAGCTGGTCCTCAGGTGACCTCAGAAAGCCTTCTCTCTGATATTTGTCTGGTTTCCTAGCAATACCTTAATGTTTAGGTTTAAGAACATTAAGAAACAGAGGTGAAAACAAAAATTTTTAGGAGATCATCCCTGATGGCTTCCCCCACCAGGTATTGGGAGCGAATTAGAAACATTCTGACTGAATTAGTTATCTATAGAGGTATCTGTGGAATTAGAAGCATTTGACTGCCAGCATGAATAAGGTCTGTGATCTCAATGCACAGGCTAAATAGAAAACCACAGGCTGATGAATGCAGTTCCCCCTCACAATTAAAACCACACAAAAGCACAACTGCAGATGAGGCAGTGAAGCTGGGAGCTGCTGGCAGGAAGACCAGCTTGTGTGCAATGAGCTGAAATAAAACCAGTGTTTGAAAGCTTAGGGCTTTGAGAAATATATGCCATGGCATTTTTTAGAAGACAATATATGAAGTAATTGCCACCTACCCAACAGCGTGAAATGGATCAAAATGGCAAGAAATGCTACCCCAGTGAGGTTTTAGTCAATTAGATGACGTTGGAAAGTGTGATACTGGGAGAGAAAGTGAGATTGGAGTCAGCCCTGCATTCAGTCCCAGCTCTGCTACTTATCGGCAGAGTGACCTTGGACATAAGGCCTGATCCCCACATCCAAACCACCACCAAAAGATGTCCTAAGTCTGGTCACTTCTCTCATCACCATTGCTGCCCACTGCATGCAAGCCATTATCATCCCTTATCTGGATTACTACAATAAACTGCTAACTAGTCTCCCTGCATCTATAGTTGTCACCTAACAGCTCATTCTCTACTCAGTAGCCAGAGTGAGCTGATCTTTTTTTTTTTAATTGTGATGAAACATGCATAACAAAATGTTCCATCTAAACCACTTTTAAGTAGTGTTAAGTATGTCCACACTGTTGAGCAACTAAATCTCTAGAATGTTTTCATCTTGCAAAACTATAACTCTGGGCCCATTAAACAATTCCTCATTTCCTAACCACCCCTAGTAACCACCATTCCAGTTTCTGTTTCTGTGAGTCTGACTACTCTAAGTACCGCATATAAGTGAAGTCACACAGTTTTTGTCCTCTCAGTTCAGTTCAGTCGCTCAGTCGTGTCCGACTCTTCACGACCCCATGAATCTCAGCATGCCAGGCCTCCCTGTCCATCATCAACTCCCAGAGTTCACTTAGACTCATGTCCATCGAGTCAGTGATGCCATCCAGCCATCTCATCCTCTGTCGTCCCCTTTTCCTCCTGCCCCCGATCCCTCCCAGCATCAGAGTCTTTTCCAATGAGTCAACTCTTCGCATGAGCTGGCCAAAGTACTGGAGTTTCAGCTTTAGCATTATTCCCTCCAAAGAAATCCCAGGGCTGATCTCCTTCAGAATGGACTGGTTGGATCTCCTTGTAGTCCAAGGGACTCTCAAGAGTCTTCTCCAACACCACAGTTCAAAAGCATCAATTCTTCAGCACTCAGCCTTCTTCACAGTCCAACTCTCACATCCATACATGACCACTGGAAAAACCATAGCCTTGACTAGATGGACCTTTGTTGGCAAAGTAATGTCTCTGCTTTTGAATATGCTATCTAGGTTGGTCATAATTTTCCTCCCAAGGAGTAAGCGTCTTTTAATTTCATGGCTGCAATCACCATCTGCAGTGATTTTGGAGCCCAAAAAATAAAGTCTGACACTGTTTCCACTGTCTCCCCATCTATTTCCCATGAAGTGATGGGACCGGATGCCATGATCTTCATTTTCTGAATGTTGAACTTTAAGCCAACTTTTTCACTCTCCTCTTTCACTCTCACCAAGAGGCTTTTAAGGTCCTCTTCACTTTCTGCCATAAGGGTGGTGTTATCTGCATATCTGAGGTTATTGATATTTCTCCTGGCAATCTTGATTCCAGCTTGTGTTTCTTCTAGTCCAGTGTTTCTCATGATGTACTCTGCATATAAGTTAAATAAGCAGGGCAACAATATACAGCCTTGACGTACTCCTTTTCCTATTTGGAACCAGTCTGTTGTTCCGTGTCCAGTTCTAACTGTTGCTTCCTGACCTGCATACAGATTTCTCAAGAGGCAGGTCAGGTGGTCTGGTATTCCCATCTCTTTCAGAATTTCCCACAGTTTATTGTGATCCACACAGTCAAAGGCTTTGGCATAGTCAATAAAGCAGAAATAGATGTTTTTCTGGAACTCTCTTGCTTTTTCCATGATCCAGCAGATGTTGGCAATTTGATTTCTGGTTCCTTTGCCTTTTCTAACACGAGCTTGATCATCAGGAAGTTCACGGTTCACGTATTGCTGAAGCCTGGCTTGGAGAATTTTGAGCATTACTTTACTAGCATGTGAGATAAGTGCAATTGTGTGGTAGTTTGAGCATTCTTTGGCATTGCCTTTCTATGGGATTGGGATGAAAACTGACCTTTTCCAGTCCTGTGGCCACTGCTGAGTTTTCCAAATTTGCTGGCATATTGAGTGCAGCACTTTCACGGCATCATCTTTCAGGTAACTGCTTATTTCACTAAACATAATTATTCAAGGCTCCCCTTCATGCTGTAGTATGTGTCACTATATTCTTCATTTTTAAGGCTGAATAATATTCCATTGTATGTAGAAGAACACATACAGTTTATCTATTCATCTGTCAGGGCTTCTCAGGTGATTCAGTGGGTAAGAATTCATCTGCCAATACAGGAGACATAAGAACGCAGGTTGATCCCTGGGTCTGGAAGATCCCCTGGAGTAGGAGATGGCAACCCAATCCAGTATTCATGCCTGGAAAATCCCATGGACAGGGGAGCCTGGTAGGCTACAGTCCATGGTGTCGCAAAGAGTCAGACACAAGGGAACAACTGAGCACACACATTCATCTGTCAGTGGACATTTGGGTTGCTTCCACCTCTTGGCTGTTATGACTATTGTTGCTATAAACATGAGTGTATGAATTTCCAAGACTCTTCTTCTGAACTATATGGTAATAATACTTTAAACTTTTTGAGGAGCTGCTACACTGTTCTCCATGATAACTGCATTATTTTACATTCCCACCAGGAGTGCAAAATGATCTTTGAAGTCCTCAGTACCATTGACATTTCAAGCTGGGTAACTAGTTGGGTGTGTGTGTGTATGTGTTGTGTTTGTAGAGTTGGGGGAGGGCTAGTTCCTGTCTCATGTGACATAGTATGTTTAGCAGCATTCTAGGCCTCTATTCACTTCAGTTCAGTTCAGTTGCTCAGTCGTGTCTGACTCTTTTCGACCCCATGGACTGCAGTACGCCAGGCCTCCCTGTCCATCACCAATTCCTGGAGTTCACCCAAACTTCTGTTCATTGAGTCAGTGATGCCATCCAACCATCTCATCTTCTGTCATCCCCTTCTCCTCCTGCCCTCAATCTTTCCCAGAATCAGGGTCTTTTCAAATGAGTCAGCTCTTCGAAACAGGTGGCCAAAGTATTGGAGTTTCAGTTTTAGCATCAGTCCTTCCAATGAACACTCAGGACTGATCACCTTTAGGATGGACTGGTTGGATCTCCTTGCAGTCCAAGGGACTCTCAAGAGTCTTCTCCAACACCACAGTTCAAAAGCATCAATTCTTGGGTGCTCAGCTTTCTTTACAGTCCAACTCTCACATCCATACATGACCACTGGAAAAACCATAGTCTTGACTAGATGGACCTTTGTTGGCAAAGTAATGTCTCTGCTTTTTAATTTGCTCTCTAGGTTGGTCATAACTTTCCTTCCAAGGAGTAGCTGTCTTTTAATTTCATGCCTGCAGTCACCATCTGCAGTGATTTTGGAGCCCAAAAAAATAAAGTCAACCACTGTTCCCACTGTTTCCACTGTTTCCCCATCTATTTCCCATGAAGTGATGGGACTGGATGCCATTATCTTAGTTTTCTGAATGTTGAACTTTAAGCCAACTTTTTCACTCTCCTCTTTCACTTTCATCAAGAGGCTCTTTAGTTCTTCACTTTCTGCCATAAGGGTGGTATCATCTGCACATCTGAGGTTATTGATATTTCTCCCGGCAATCTTAATTCAAGCTTGTGCTTCATCTAGCCCAGCTTTTCTCATGATGTACTCTGCATATAAGTTAAATAAGCAGGGCAACAATATACAGCACTGACATACTTCTTTTCCTATTTGGAAAGTCTGTTATTCCATGTCCAGTTCTAACTGTTGCTTCCTGACCTGCATACAGATTTCTCAAGAGGCAGGTCAGGTGGTCTGGTATTCCCATCTCTTTCAGAATTTCCCACAGTTTATTGTGATCCACACAGTCAAAGGCTTTGGCATAGTCAATAAAGCAGAAATAGATGTTTTTCTGGAATTCTCTTGCTTTTTCCATGATCCAGCAGATGTTGGCAATTTGATTTCTGGTTCCTTTGCCTTTTCTAACACGAGCTTGATCATCAGGAAGTTCACGGTTCACGTATTGCTGAAGCCTGGCTTGGAGAATTTTGAGCATTACTTTACTAGCATGTGAGATGAGTGCAATTGTGCAGTAGTTTGAGAATTCTTTGGCATTGCCTTTCTTTGGGATTGGAGTGAAAACTGACCTTTTCCAGTCCTGTGGCCACTGCTGAGTTTTCCAAATTTGCTGGCATATTGAGTGCAGCACTTTCACAGCATCATCTTCCAGGATTTGAAATAGCTCAACTGGAATTCCATCACCTCCACTAGCTTTGTTTGTAGTGATGCTTCTTAAGGCCCACTTGACTTCACATTCCAGGATGTCTGGCTCTAGGTGAGTGATCACTCCATCGTAATTATCTGGAACGTGAAGATCTTTTTTGTATAGTTCTTCTGTGTATTCCTGCCACTTCTTCTTAATATCTTCTGCTTCTGTTAGGTCCATACCATTTCTGTCCTTTATCGAGCCCATCTTTTCATGAAACGTTCCCTTAGTATCTCTGATTATCTTGGAGAGATTTCTAGTCTTTCCCATTCTATTATTTTCCTCTATTTCTTTGCACTACTCTACCCCCTGCTGCTGCTGCTAAGTCGCTTCAGTTGTGTATGACTGTGTGCGACCCCATAAACAGCAGCCCACCAGGCTCCCCCATCCCTGGGATTCTCCAGGCAAGAACACTGGAGTGGGTTGCCATTTCCTTCTCCAATGCATGAAAGTGAAAAGTGAAAATGAAGTTGCTCAGTCATGTCCAACTCTTTGTGACCCCATGGACCGCAGCCTACCAGGCTCCTTCATCTATGGGATTTTCCAGGCAAGAGTGGTAGAGTCGGGTGCCATTGCCTTCTCTGGCTCTACCCCCTAGATACCAGTAATACTTCACCCGTCAAATGTGACAACCAAAAATATTTCCAGACATTGTTGAATGTTCCCTGGTTAAGAATCACTGAATTAGATCCTGGCTTTCCCCAGCTTAAAGCCTTCTGGAGTCTTCCCACCATACTTAGGATAAAATCCAAACTGTCCCCAACACAGCTCCCAATGCTGCTCTGCCCACTTCTCTGACCTTGTCTTACTGGGCCTTGTATTTGGTCCCCAGCATAACAAAAATCATTCCTAGCTCAGGGCCTTTACATTTATGGTTCCCGTTGCCTGCGGTCTCAGGTCTCTGCCATTCACACCTCAACTCATATGTCACCTCCTCAAGGACGCTTACTCCTTGGAAAGAAAGTTATGACCAACCTAGACAGCATATTAAAAAACAGAGACATTACTTTGCCAACAAAGGTCTGTCTAGTCAAGGCTATGGTTTTTCCAGTGGTCATATATGGATGTGAGAGTTGGACTATAAAGAAAGCTAAGCACCAAAGAATTGATGCTTTTGAACTGTGGTGTTGGAGAAGACTCTTGAGAGTCCCTTGGACTGCAAGGAGATCTAACCAGTCCATTCTGAAGGAGATCAGTCCTGGGTGTTCATTGAAAGAACTGATGTTGAGGCTGAAACTCCAATACTTTGGCCACCTGATGCGAAGAGCTGACTCATTTGAAAAGACCCTGATGCTGGGAAAGATTGAAGGCAGGAGGAGAAGGGAACAATGGAGGATGAGATAGTTGGATGGCATCATTGACTCAATGGACATGAACTTGAGCAAGCTTGTGTCAGAGAAGCCTGGCATGCTGCAGTCCATGGGGTTGCAAAGAATTGGACATGACTGAGAGACTGAATAACAACAACAAATTATCCATCTGTTAGACTAGGTAGGACATGAGCTCCATGAGAGCAGGAATTTGGTCTGTTTTGCTCATCAAGTGTCCCCAGCACCTACAACAGCACCAGACAGAGTAGATGCTCAGCAAGCATTGCTGAATGAATGTCAAAACTTTCTGACCTCAATTACTTCAACTCTGAAAATGGATATGATAACTGACAGCCTGGAGACTGTTATACAGAATAAATATCACAAGTGTGCTATCAAATCCTCAATAAAAATGCTTATTTCCTTCTTGCTATTTCCATAGGAAAGTAAAGTTTTCTAATTAAGGGGATCTTGGTCCATGAAAGTGGAAACCCAGAACTGGAGGTGAGGTCTAGTGTAGCGTTTCTCAATCCTGGCTGAACATGAAAGTCACCTAGATCATGTTTGTACAATATCAATGCCCAGGCCCCACCCAAGCCAAGTGAAACAAATGCTCTAAAAGTAAGGCTCAGGCAGGTGAATGGTTTTAACTTTTCCTGGGGGATTCTGCTGCAGAACTCTGAGGCCCCCAAATCAGGTCAGACCTACTAACTTCATAGATGAGGAATCAGGCTTAGAAAGGAGACTTTCCACTATCAACTAAAGTTTGACAAGGGAGCCAAGAATACTCATTGAAGAAAAGATAGTCTCTTTAATAAATGGTGCTGGGATAATTTATTATTCACTTGTAAAAGAATGGAACACAACCCATATCTTAAACTACTCATAAAAAATTTAACTTGAAATGCATTAAAGGGTTAAATGTAGGACCTGAAACCATGAAACTCCTAGAAAACGCAGGAATAAGGCTCCTTGACATGGGTCTTGATAATAATTTTTGGATGTGACATGTTGAACTGTACCCACAGGTCTGCAAGCCCTGTAGCTGCCCAGCCTCAAGGCAGAAGAAAGAGCCTGGAGACAGTGAGAGAGACATCAATGGTTTATTGGACAGAGGAATCTTACGTCTGAAGCAAAAGTTCCTGGAGCGTCAACCCATTGTGTGCAGCAGACGTGACAGCAGTCTTCACTACTCAGGGGAGAAAGAGATTGCCATTTATCGAAGGAATTGACATCAGGTTACCTCATCAGTTACCGGGGAAACCAGCAGCTGGAGCAGGTCCTGCACAACTCCTCAGGTTAATGACCATCATGAGAGCAGATGTTTCCCTTTAAAACACTAGCAGGTGGAGCCATTCTGGACTAAGGATTAGAACCATCACTAGCTAGGGAGGGGACAAGCACATTCATGAGAGAGGGTGTAGGTGAAGTAGGGACTGGTCCAGTGGACGACGTACACAGAGCAAGAGAATGGCCATCTTGAGTGACCTGAACATACAGACACCCAAAGCACAAGCAGTAAAATCAAAAGAAAACAAGTGGGACTTCATCAAATTAAAAAGCTTCTGCACAGCAAAAGAAATCTACCAACAAAGTGACAAGATATCCTATGAAATGGAAAAAAAAATATTTGGAAACCAGGTATCTGATAAGTGGTTAACCATGTATCTGATAAGTGGTTAATATCCAAAACATTTAAAAAACTCATACAGCTCAATAGCAAAAAAAGAAAAAAAAATTTAAATGGGCAAAGGGCCTGAATAGACATCTGTCCAAAGAAGATTCATGGAAGGCCGACAGGTATTTGACACATGAAAAGATATTCAACACCACTCTCGTTGTTGTTGGTTAGTCACTAAGTAGTGTTCGACTCTTTTGTGACCCCCTTGGGCTATGGCCCACCGGGTTCCTCTATCCATGGGATTTCCCAGGCACAAATACTAGAGTGGGTTGCCATTTCCTTCTCCAGGGTATCTTCCTGACCCAGGGATTGAACCCAGGTCTCCTGTCTTGGCAGGCAGATTCTTCACCACTAAGCCACCAGGGAAGCCCCTCACTAGACATTAGGGAAATACAACTTTAAACCACAATGAGATATCACATGCCTATTGGAATGGCTATTATCAAAAAGACAAGAGATAACAAATGCTGGCATGGATGTGGAGAAAAGAGAACACTTGCATGCTGATGGTGGGAATGTAAGTTGGTATAATCTCTATGGAAAACAGTATGGAGGAGACTCAAAAATTAAAAATAGAACTACCATATGATCCAGCAATTCCACTTCTGGGAATATACCCCAAAGTAACAAAAACACTAACTCAAAAAGATATCTTCACCCCCAGAGCAGCATTATTTACAACAGGAAAGATATGGGAACAATTCAAGTGCCCATAAATGGATGAATGAGTAAAGAAGTTATATATATATATATATATATATATATATATATATATATATATATATATGCAGGGGAACATTAACCATTTAAAAGAACAAGGAAATCATATCATTTGAGACAGCATGAATGGGAGTGGCGGGCCAGCCATGGATGTGGGTCCTCACTGGAGGGCAGCACTGGAACTTTGCTGGCCTGACTGACAGCCAACCTGCTGGGGGCAGTGATTGACTCTCCCAGCTGATGATGAAATTTCGCCCAGGTTGATCTTTAAGAAAACTTCTAGTGCAGACCTACAGAGAGGATCAAGGACCCAATAGAAACTCAACTTTGATGTGAAGCACGTTGATGGTGAGCTTCCTTAGTGGCTCAGATGGTAAAGAATCTGCCTGCAATGCAGGAGACCCGAGTTCAATCCCTGGGTTGGGAAGATCCCCTAGAGAAGGGAATGGCAACCCACTCCAGTATTCTTGCCTGGAGAGTTGCATGGACAGAGGAATCTGGCAGGTTACGGTCCACGGGGTCACAAAGAGTCGGACATGACTGAGCCACTAACAGACACACCAATATGGTGAACATGGCTGGATACCTTAGCCTCCTGACCTCTTGAGCAAAGATAAGGCCTGATGTTCACTGCCTTGAGATGGAGCAGAGATTGTGAAAAAGAAATGGAACAGTTGGCTTTTCCTTTTTAGTAAGAAAGAAGAAGTACCAGGAACTCCTCTCAGGAGACATTTTAGGGGCCCGGTGAGGAGGGCACCAGCCCATCCTGCATTCTCCGAACTTCAAGTTACTCCCCATAGACAGAGCAGAGGCAGCTGGAGAGACTGGTTGATGCGCATGATTCTGGATATTCCATCTGCAGCCTATAAGCTTGAGAAGAGGTCATCATGGCAGATGGGATGACCATCTCCTCCAGAAATGAAGACAGAGAGCTGGAGCCCAGGGGTCTTCCCAAACACTAGCAGGAAAAACAGCTCTTTGTGGAGTACCTGTTACATGCAGGGCATTAGTTGTGGTGCTGCGTGTGTGTGATCTCTTCTGTCTCTAGATCAACACCAGGAGCAGGTGCTTCTGTCCCCATTTTCCAGAGGGAAGATTGAGGCTCGGTGGGGATAAGTAATTGATTCATTGAGGTCATCAGCTGGTAAGTGGCTAGACCAAGATTCGGACCCCTTTCCGCTTGGCCACACTGTCAGCATCTCCAGAAAAACTTCATGACAGCATGAATTCTGTAAGATTTCCTAAACTTTATGGCCTCCCTGGGCTTGTTATTTTGATTTTGGTCTCTCTGCTATCTGTGCGCCCACTATGATTAGTGGAGAATAAAAAGCCTGCAAACAAGAGGAGCCCATCTGCTGGTCCTTAGAGACAACAAGGACGAGAGAAAGTTCCGGTGATCAGTGGGGACAGAGTGGGGAAAGGGGTGAGATTCTAGAGCCTTTGGAAAGACAGAAAGGGGGAGCTCCTGGGAGTCAGGCCAGGAGAAGCTATATCCCAGGGGCTCTGTGGTAAGATAGACTCAGGCTGGCTCCCAAAGACATAAATAAAGAAATCTTTAGGTAAAGAACACAGGGTCAAAGGTACACTGATAACTGGGGGCCCTGGCTATTTCATGGACTTTGGCATGGCACATATGCAAAGAGTCAGTATCCTTTTTCAGAAATAGTAGTGTTCCCTGGATTGTGACAATACCATTTTTTAAAAAGCCCCTCAGGTTGCTTTTTTTTTTTTTAAGAATTATAAACTTCTGCATTAAGAAAAGATTTTCTTTGTGATTTGTTAAAATTTATTTATTTTAATTGGAGGCTAATTACTTTACAATATTGTGGTGGCCTTTACCATACACTGACATGAATTAGCCATGGATGTACATGTGTCCCCCATCCTGAAGCTCCCTCCCATCTCCCTCCCCATCCCACCCCCGAGGGCTGTCCCAGTGCACCGGCTTTGAGTGCCCTGTTTCATGCATCGAACTTGGACTAGTCATCTATTTCACATGGTAATATACATGTTTCAGTGCTATTCTCTCAAACCATCCCACCCTCGCCTTCTCCCACAGAGTCCAAAAGACTGTTCTATACATCTGTGTCTCTTTTGCTGTCTCACATGTAGGGCCCCTCGGGTTGCTTTTATCTTATAAATACCTGGTTGGAGGCTGGGCCAAAGGAAACCACACTCAGGTAACCTTTGTCCTTTGGGTGCTCATCTCGCCTCCTCACCCAGTCTTACTTTAATTCATATGAGCCCAGAGGGCTTAGGCAGGCAGGTTTGGCGGCTAATAATATATCTCTCCCTTGGGATATGTAGTGGTAACCACCTAACCCCCGGGGTTAATCTTTGGGGTTACTGGTGTGTGGAGGCCCCAGTGCTATCAATGGGTCAGCTTTCGTGGAATGCATTCATGCCAGGGAATAACTCATCTCCATGCTGCCCCCAACCTGGGCCCCTTAGTCAGAGATAGCCAGCACTCGGGCTCCAGCGCTTTCAAGACCCGGGGCCTTTCCTTCCCTGCCTGTCACCATTCACAATAACCCCACATTTGTCTCATCACCAAACCCTCTCTCTCAGTTATTACCTAACACATAAGCATGCCATCATTTCTGATTGCTTCAAAGGTACATCCGTGACTCCTACGGTAAATTCCTTGATGTTCATGGAGTGGAGGGGAATAGGAAGGTTGCCCTTAAGATGCTTATATCCCCCATAGCCTTAGCCCAGTATCCAACTCGCATTCACATCTTAGCCAGCTCTGCAATTTCTCTAGATCCCCAACACCGCCTTCTGAACAGTGTCAGCTGCAATGTGGCCTGCTCCCTGAATTCTTTCTCATGACATCTGTTTTCACCTAGAGTATACAGACTCTGAAAAATAAAAAGAGAAAAGCACACAGACAAAGGAACAGGCAAGGGAAATGAATCCTGGATTAAAGCTAGTTCCCTTGGAACACTCCTCTCATACATAATAATCTCACTTTGATGAACACGGTCTTATTAGGGGCACAGGTAAATTTGAAAGCAGCATGGTATCTGGAGAGACCAAGTTTGGAACAGTTGCTAAGTTGTTAAGTTTCTTTAAAGTTTGATCCCTACTTTTGGGACTTCCTGGCTTCCAGTTTTTAAGACTCCATGCTTCCAGTGCAGGGGCATGAGTTCCATCCCTAGTGGGGGAACTAAGATCCTGCACGCTGCATGGCATGCCCCCAAAAATATATACATACATATATATATTATATACAAAATATATATACATATGTTTAACATATATTTAATATATTTATATGTATATATATTTTGTTCTTCAAATGTTATCATTTATTTCAGGTTCAGAAATACAGCTTCACATTTTCACAATAGGTACATATGACCTTCAAGAATGATACAGGATTTAGGAACTTGCTTCAAAATTTCCATTCACAGAATCCATCCATATATCAGCATTAAGAAATCCTGAAAGTGCCAAGAAGACAGTGGAAAGTATTCTGGCTCAAATTTATTAAAGAATCTACACAAAGGGCAAGAATTTCCTTCTGTACACTGTTTCTTAATATAAAAAAGCAAAAGAGGAGTTTGGTTCTGAAAAGAGAGAGAAAAGAAACATAGGCAAGCAAAAGAAAAGCTATGCATATGAAATTAAACACAAATCAAGTAATGGTGGAATTTCTTATTGGAAGGAATCATTTTTATCAAATTGGCGACAGACAATGCAAGACACTAGACAGAATAATTTTACTGTAACTTTATACATGGTTTTCCAGTAGTCATATACGGATGTGAGAGTCAGATCATAAAGGAGGCTCAGTCAGCGCCAAAGAACTGATGCTTTTTTTTTTTAATCTCAGTTTTATTTATTTATTTATTTACTTTACAATATTGTATTGGTTTTGCCATACATTGACATGAATCAGCCACGGGTGTACATGTGTTCCCCATCCTGAACCCACCTCCCACCTCCCTCCCCATCCCATCCCTCTGGGTCATCCCAGTGCACCAGCCCCGAGCACCCTGTATCATGCATCAAACCTGGACTGGTAATTCGTTTCACATATGATAATTTATATGTTTCAATGCCATTATCCCATATCATCCCGCCCTTGCCCTCTCCCACAGAGTCCAAAAGACTGTTCTATACATCTGTGTCTCTTTTGCTATCTCACATACAGGGTTATCATTACCATCTTTCTAAATTCCATATATATATACATTAGTATACTGTATTGGTGTTTTTCTTTCTGGCTTACTTCACTCTGTATAATAGGCTCCAGTTTCATCCACCTCATTAGAACTGATTCAAATGTATTCTTTTTAATGGCTGAGTAATACTCCATTGTGTATATGTACCACAGTTTTCTTATCCATTTGTCTGCTGATAGACATCTAGGTTGCTTCCATGTCCTGGCTATTATAAACAGTGCTGCGATGAACATTGGGGTACACGTGTCTCTTTCAATTCTGGTTTCCTTGGTGTGTATGCCCAGCAGTGGGATTGCTGGGTCATAAGGCAGTTCTATTTCCAGTTTTTAAAGGAATCTCCACACTGTTCTCCATAGTGGTTGTATTAGTTTGCATTCCCACCAACAGTGTAAGAGGGTTCCCTTTTCTCTACACCCTCTCCAGCATTTATTGCTTGTAGACTTTTGGATAGCAGCCATTCTGACTGGCATGAAATGGTACCTCATTGTGGTTTTGATTTTCATTTCTCTGATAATGAGTGATGTTGAGCATCTTTTCATATGTTTGTTAGCCATCTGTATGTCTTTTTTGGAGAAATGTCTGTTTAGTTCTTTGGCCCACTTTTTGATTGGGTTGTTTATTTTTCTAGAATTGAGCTTCAGGAGTTGCTTGTATATTTTTGAGATTAACTCTTTGTCCGTTGCTTCGTTTGCTATTATTTTCTCCCATTCTTAAGGCTGTCTTTTCACCTTGCTTGTAGTCTCCTTTGTTGTGCAGAAGCTTTTAATTTTAATTAGGTCCCACTTGTTTATTTTTGCTTTTATTTCCAATATTCTGGGAGGTGGGTCATAGAGGATCCTGCTGCAGTTTATGTCGGAGAGTGTTTTGCCTATGTTTTCGTCTAGGAGTTTCTGGTCTTCCATTTAGATCTTTAATCCATTTTGAGTTTATTTTTGTGTATGGTGTTGAAAATGATCTAGTTTCACTCTTTTACAACTGGTTGACCAGTTTCCCCAGCTTTTGAACTGTGGGGCTGGAGAAGATTCTTGAGAGTCCCTTGGATGGCAAGGAGATCAAACCAGTCAATCCTAAGGGAAATCAACTCTGAATATTCATTGGAAAGACTGATGCTGAAACTGAAGCTCCAATACTTTGCCACCTGGTGAGAAGAGCCAACTCATTGGAAAAGACCCTGATGCTGAGAAAGACTGAGGGCAAGAGGAGAAGAGGGCAACAGAGGATGAGATAGTTGGAGGGCATCACTGACTAAATAGACATGAATCTGAGCAAACTCTGGGAGATAGTGAAGGACAGGGAAGCCTGGCATGCTGCAGTTCATAGGGTCACAAAGAGTCAGACACTGAGTGACTGAACAACAACAATAACAATTTTATACATACTATTATACATATTACATATATATTTTAAAATATACATATATATATATATTGTGTGTGTGTATATATATATATATAGTTCCAACTTTCATTTCTGTCTGAGCCTCTGTTCTTCCACCTTCTTCTGTCTCTGGGCCCAGACTGAACTCCACAGGAGAGGCAGCTTGTGGGATGGGAAGAGAGTGGACTTTGGGGTCTGACAGGGATGGGTCTGAATTCTACCTCTGTGTCCTAGGAGCGATGGCTTTCCTTGCAGGGCTTCTGCCATGATTAAAGAGACATGTGTGTATGCTGGTGCACATAATAGGTGCTCAATACATGGAAATGGTTTCTTTTGATTCATATCATTGTGAACCCTGAATATATCTGTCTGTCACAGCAGCTTCTACCCTGGATGAAAGGTCATCTGTGCTGCTCCATTCAGTCCTAAGGTAACTGATACCTCTTCAAGGAAACAGTCCCTGATTTTCAAGTCAAATGAGACATCACACATGGAAATATAACCATGTGGTTCACCTCCTCCAAACCAGTGACTCTCCATTGCTTAGAGAACAAACTCTAATCTCTTTAGTGAGAATAACAAGGCTTTTTAAGATTTAACCTTTGTCCCCAGCCCTTCCTCAAACTCCACCCTCCTTTTACTTCCAATCATATGCACCCACTGTGACTTTCTGAATAGAGCAAGCTCTCTCAAACTTTCCTACTGCAGGAGGCTGTACCATCAAAATCAGGAGGCTGAATACATTTGCACCTGGATTTCTGAGACCCTACGCTTGCAAAACACAAGATCCAGTTAGAGCACACCCATAATCCTCGAGGATCTTTGCATCCGTGTCTTGCAAATAGAACAGTCCTTGAGTTTGTCTGAAGCTTCCTTCAGGATGACCATGGGAGATGTGCTTGTGGTCCTCACTCCCCACCCTATTCTGCCTGCAGGCATGCTAGCAGCCTTGGGTCACGGGAAAAGGCCTCTCTCCCAGGGTTGGATGGGAAATGCAGAGCACTGCCATTGCTCTGTGCAAGGTATCTCATAAGACTGTGCCCCCAGGCAGAACCAGACCTGGCTCAACCCTCACTTGTCATTTGGCTGCTATGGGACCTTGACTGTGTCTCTGAACCTTCATTTCTTCTTCTGGGGGGTGGGAGTAGTAAAAACACCCCAAAATGTTATGATGAAGAGTTCCTGGCATATAGCAGGTGTCAATAAATACTATTTTTAGAATTCCTGGAAGTAGCAGGCAATGATTCCTCTGAAATACCACTGAACCGTAACAAGCATTTGTACTAGGTTTCTTGTTTGTTTTACTCTTTGTTTCTGTTCGGGGTTTTTTGTTTTGTTTTCGTGGGGCGGGGGCGGGGGCGGTGGTTGGCCATGCCATGTAGCATGCAGGATCTTAGCTCCTCCACCAGGGATAGAACCCTGTACTCAAAGTGCAGTCTTTACCACTGCACTGCCAGGGAAGTCCCTGGGCTGGGTTTTATGCATTGCCTGAAGAGACTAAACCAAATACCTTGGATGCATCTGTAGTTCAACATTAAAAGGTCAAAGTTTCATCCTCTCTCATTCCTCCTTCCAGAAGCCTCCTTGTGGAAACTGCAGTCTGATAAGACACTTCCCTAGGGGAAAGCATTTTTGTGCTCCAGAGAACATGTTCAAGAATTCAGCCTCTGCAACTCTGACTCTTCAGATTTACATGACGTGTGGGATATGGTGTGGGAGATCCAGAAACCTGGGGGCAGTGGACCTGGGTTTCAGTCCCGACCTGACTGGTTACTAGCTGAGCTGTGTGATCTTACTTAAGCACTTAGCCTTTCTGGGCATCAGATTCCTCATCTATAATATGAGGTATTATACTTCACCAATAAGATAATGAGAGGGAAAGTGTTTTATAAACTATAAAGTATAGTTAATGTGAAAGGTTATTGGATATATCTCTTTTTCCCCTAGATCTGTTTTACTATGGGCTTCCCTGGTGGCTCAGATGGTAAAGAATCTGTAATACAGGAGACCCAGGTTCAATCCCTGGGATGGGAAGATCCTCTCAAAAAGCGAATGACTACCCACTCCAGTATTCTTGCCATAGGTTAAAAATCTCTCTCAATTACAAAATGCTTTTACATTTTTATATCTGAAAAGCAGTATTTTTTGTAATTCATTTGGCTGCAGTACTTGACCTGAATTGATGTAAGTCTATTTATAGACTTTATTTATTCTATTCATATGTTTTACTGCAGAACTAACAATGTGTTTGATTTGAGAGTGCTGTTCCAGTTACCTCTGGGGGTGTCAAGTAATGCATGAGATATTCTGAATTCTAGAACACATCTGGCTCCAAGAGTTTGGCTTAAGGAATTATATTCTGGGGCTTCTCTGGTAGCTCATATGGTAAGGAATCTGCCTGAAATGCAGGAGACCTGGGTTCAATCCCTGGGTTGGGAAGATCTCCTGGAGAAGGAAACTGCAACTCACTCCAGTAATCTTGCCTGGGAAATCCCATGGACAGAGGAGCCTGGCAGTCTACAGTCCCTGGGGTTGCAGACTCAGCAATATTCTAGGAGATCCTAAATTATAGTCATATGTGTGCCACTTTCATGATTTTTGTCATATCCTTACTGTTTGCTTTATATATTTTTAAATGATAACTTTTAACTTCATTTTTCAAATGAATATTTAACAATATACACAGTAAATTAAATATCTAACTACACATTTAAAATGTTTGCCTACTCTGCGAAACATCCTGCATATTATAGTGACAGAACACACCCCACACTTTAGGCAATGGTGATCTTGAACCAGCACAACCCGTTAGCTCTTGAATTTCCAGAAGACAAGGGACAAGGGTGACGTGTGTGGGTTCAAACTCATCTTTGAAGTTCTCAATTATCATAAATATCCAGCAGCCTGATTCCACCAAGTACTGGTTGTACTCCTGCTGTGTGCAGTAATTTTGATCACATCAACTGTGAAGTTATATTGAAAAACCACAGAACGGCCAGCAAAGCTGGCAGATGACTCTTAACTTCCCAACAGCTCACACGGGGTGAGCTATTTTTGTGTGTATTTGGTTGACTCCATTTTTTTGACTGCGCTGGGTCTTCACTGCTTTGCACAGGCTTTCTCTAGTTGCGGTGAGCAGGGGCTACCCTTCGTTGCGGTGCACGGGCTTTGCATTGCAGTGGCTTCGCATTGCAGTGGCTTCTCTTGCTGCGGAGCATGGGCTCTAGAGCACAGGCTCAGCAGATGTGGCACATGGGCTTAGTTGCTCCACCGCACATAGGATTTTCCTGGATCAGGGATTAAACCCATATTCCCTGGATTGGCATGTGGATTCTTAATTACTGTGCCACCAAGGAAATCTTGATTACATTTTTTGTTTAAAGTAAATTTTTTAAAAAAGATTTGTTCCAGTAAGGCAATATTGATTTATAACATTATATAAATTTCATGCGTACATGACATTTCTACTTCTGTGTACCGTATAATGTGCTCACCACCAAAGATTTAATATCCATTGGTCACTGTACAGTTGATCCCCTTTATCCATTTTGCTCCCCATCCCTCCCCACTTTAGAAAAGCCTAAATATTCATCAACAGATAAATGGATAAAGATGTAGTGTATATATATACATATATATATATATGTATACACACACACACAATACTACTCAGCCCTAACAAAAAATTAACTTTTGTGACAATGTGGACAGACTTTGGGCATATCATGCTAAGTGACTTAAGTCAGAGGAGGAAATGCAAGTGCTGTTTGGTTTCACTCGTATGTGGAATTTATAAAACTAATAAATAAGAAATAAGTGAACAACCCAAACCAAACAAAAACACAGAGAAACGAGTTGTGGTGAATTTTTTTGACATTTTTGCCCAATTCTCACCTCCACCAGCAGCACAGATAGTACTTTACATAGTAATTTAAAACAAAAAGCCTGCCCGAGTTGAGAGGTTTGCCTGTCTCACCTGGTGGCTCAGATGGTAAAGAATCTGCCTGCAATGTGGAAGACCCGGGTTAGATCCCTGGGTCAGGAAGATGCCCTGGAGAAGGAAATGACAACCCACTCCAGTATTTTCGCCTGGAGAATCGCATGGACAGAGGAGCCTGGCGGGCTACAGTCCATGGGATCACAAAGAGTCAGACACGACTGAACAGCTAACACTCTCACCAGTCACAGGCAGTCAGTCAGTCAGTCAGTTCAGTTGCTCAGTCGTGTCTGACTCTCTGCAGCCCCATGAATCGCACAGGCAGAGCTGAAAGTAAATACAGATACTCGAGGCTGATCTGGGGTCTCCTTGGCCATGTCGTGGGGTCTTGGTCATATTGAGCCACAGTCTTGGCTGCTCATGGCACTGCCTGTGCTGCTTTCTGCTTCTTCTGTTAATATTCACAAAAGCTGCTAGGTTTTCATAAAACCAGCCTGCTCTCAGTCTAAAATACCCACGTCGTAACTTAGCTATTATCCTTTGCCAGTTCTCCATGAAAAGCTCTGTAATGGTTGAATGGGTCTAACAAGGCCTTCAGAGGTTTTGAGAATCTTCAGAATGGACAGAGAAGATTATGTGATGGTTTTAGCATTTCCACAAAGTTAGGGGAATAGCAGTTTGTGGAAACTGGGCCAGGGCCCAGGTCATCTGTTCCAATTTCATGTATAATAGCGAATTTAGACTTTGCTAAGTATTTCTGTAAAACCACGCTTTCTGGAGGAGTCAAGAATTTCCCAAATTATCTAAGCAAGTAAAAGACAATCAGAGGATTTTTTCCTCTCTTTTTTCCCAGAATTAATCATTAATAGTCCCAGTTTCCCTCTTTCATTTCCCCCATATGTAAGGTCATGAGTAGGAAATTATGCTGAGGGTCAGGAGGCCTGGGTCCTAAGTTCTACTCTGACACTAAATGGCCATTCTCCCATCTGTAACCTACAGAGGTTTGCTCTAAGGAGTGAGCCTGTGGTGTAATATGGAAACCTAGGTCCTAGGGTCAAGCAGACCTTGTATTAATCCCTGCTCTGTCCCTTGGGCCAGTTATTTAAATTTCTCTGAGCCCCACTTCCCTCATTTATAAAACCTGTTTCAAAAGTATTAATGAAGATTAAAGAATAAAATGGATATAAAACACTGAACACAGCCTTGATATAAAGCAACAGGTAGAGAAATGGTGCGTGCTTAATTGCTCAGTCATGTCCGACTCTTTGTGACCCCATGGATGGTAGCCTACCAGGAGGCTCCTCTGGCCATGGAATTTTCCAGGCAAGAATACTGGAGAGGGTTGCTATTTCCTACTCTGGGGATCTTCCCCACCCAGGGATTGAATCAGTATTTCCTGGGTTTCCTGCATCTCAGGCATTGGCAGGCAGATTCTTTACCACTGTGCAACCCAGCTATTGTAATTACTGTCAGTTTGGATAATCTGGGGCTTCCAACTGGACTGTATGAACATAACTAATGAACAGCTCTTGCCTTCAATAACGATGGATTTATTGCCCAGAACAGGAAGACTGCGGAAACACCATGCAGCTGACAGATAAGCTCCTCACAATTCAATTATCAAATGCATGAATTCTTCTAGCTTTGAGGAGTTATTCACAGTGTGCCTTGAAAAAAAAAAGTCAACCAGCACACCTTTAAATACGGCCAGTTCTTTACTGTTAGTGGAAAAGTAAATCAGAGCAAGCGGGTATAAATAACATCAACAAATATTTATAATTTTAGCCTGTGCCTTTGACTTTTAGGACAGGACATTTTACCCAAATGCGTCCCCCTGATTTGAATTTCACCAAATACCATCCTAGGCTCTTCCTTTGCTGGAGGGAATCAGCCCAAAGTAGTAAGAGGACAGAGGAGACTGGAGGAACCCAGACTGTATTTTGTAAAATGGAGTCACCTGACCTATTGCATCAGGGACACCAGGGTTGTTAAAATGCAGATCTCCCAGCCTCAAAATGAATGAGACTATGTGGACTGGGGATTAAAGTACACCTCTCTAACAAGCACTTGTGATGCAACCAGAACTTTGAAAACCACTGATCCAGGCCAAGTGTAACCGTGCCATTATTGCCCCATATTATTCATGTCATCTCAGTAGGATTCTCCATGTCTCCAGTAGAAATGCATGGTCCAGCAGGAGCAAAACATAAGCAAACAAACCATAAATAATAGAGATAAAAACAAAATATGGGGGTGGGAGAGGTCAGCCTGTTGGGGACACAGAGGACAGTTGTCAAGCAGTTCTTTCCCAAGTGGAATTCGCCTGCACTTTTTCCAGGGGGATAAAGCGGGCAGAGTGTACCACCATCAAAAAGATTCTGACTAGCTGAAGACTCAGATGATGGTTAGAATTTTAGTAATAAGCTATTTTTAAGGTAAAAGCAAAACAAAACAAAAAACTCCAAAACCTCCCATGATAGCAGGACAAGAGAGAACATTAGACTGAGAATTCAGGAACGACCTCTCTGAGAATTTGGGGCTGAGGTCTGAATATTGAGAAGGGTTCAGTCCTGTAAGCACATCGAAGAGGCGTTTTCCCCAGAGGAAACAGCATGACAAAGACTTTGAGGTGAAAAGTCTGCTAAGTGTGAGACACAGAAAGAAGGCCAATGTAGCGGGAGCATCAAGAGCGAGGGGAAGAGCGGCATGAGATAGTGCTGAAGAGGCAGTCAGTGGCAGGTCATGAAGCAGATGGTCTGTGTCTGGAAGAAAAAATCAGGAATCACAGAGAGTCAGTGCATAGCATGAAGAACAAATCCAAATTGTCAAGGACTCTACTTCATGAAATCCTCTTCACCTAAAAGAAAGATGAAGATATAAGCCTTTATGTCTCTCTTCATTTACCCACTTGCTTGTATATGTAATAAGCCGAATTTATATGTTTAAAAAGTGAGTAGAGCATAGAGGTTGATGGATGAATTGGGGACAGGGCACAGAAGCAGGAAGAATAACATGAACAAGGCAGAGATATGTGAGAGCCCCTAGCATATCTGAGGGGCTGCAATGATTCTTAGGAGCTTCCCAGGTGGCACAGTGGTAAAGAATCTGCCTGCCAATGCAGAAGATGCAAGAAACACTGGTTTGATCCCTGGGTTGGTAAGATCCCTTGGAGGTGGAAATGGCAACCCACTCCAGTTTTCTTGCCTGGGAAATTCCATGGACAGAGGAGCCTGGCGGGCTATAGTCCATGGGGTCACAGAGTCAGACACAACTGAGCGACTAAGAACTCAGCATTCAATGATTCTTCATGTGGCTGGAAGGTGAGGAGTGAGACTTGAGGGAAAACAGAAATATGCCTTCTCAGCTGTGCAGGATTACAAATTGGACCTTCCTTCCTCAGAGGAGGAAAACCATCTCAAGTTTCTGGCATTAAAAAGCATAAACAAATCTCTAGGCTCTACTAGGACTTGACTTTTTTTTCCCCCCGTTTTCCTGATTTTAAAATGCACACACATCCTACACCAAATCCCAAGATGCTGAATATAGTCAGCATTCTGAACCTGCTCCATTTACTCTGCAGCATCAGTCTTTTCAGTTGTGACTTATGCTCCGACTGTGATTGTCAACTTAGTCAATTAACTTCAGTCAAACCAGATATTTATTTTCCATTCTTATTCTTATGAGGTATTGTTATTACATAATTATTTTAGTTATATGCTCATGGATCCACTTTTCAAGTTGGTCCTGTTTCATATACCTATTGCTTATAGACAGACCCTCCCCCAGGTTGAGTGGCTTAAAACAACTAACTTTGTATTTGCTCACTATTCTGAAATCTAGACTGGGCTTAGCTGGGGAAACCCTCTGCTGATTTTGATGGTGGTCACTCACTAGCTGTATTGAGCTGTGGGTTAACTTGGGGCTGGGTGGAGTTGATACTCTGGGATGACAGAATTTCTCTCAGGTCACTTCACATACCCTCTGGCACGACCGTCAGACTCCTTATATGGCAGCATAGACCCTCATGAGCACCGAACCAAAGCCATACTTCCCAACAAGGTGGCACCTGACATGCTGCCACTTCTGCCACATTCCACCAGTCAAAGCTAGTCATAAGCCTAGCCCAGATTCAGGGAAAGAAGAGCACACAAGACGGTGAATGCCAGGAGGCATTGTTTCCCGTGGCCACTAATCAAACAGACTGCAATACTTTGCTCTCTGATCCTGGATGGCTCACAATCCTCCCATATTCCAAGACCTCTAGGAGTCGCATCCTATGACAGCACCAGCCTCAGGCTCTAAGGTCTTTTATCTAATACAGGTTCAAGTGTAGGTGAGACTCCCTCAGGTATATTTTCCTTTAGATCTGAAAACCTGTGAACTTAAGAGACAAACAGTTTTTCCCCACATACTGGTAAGAAAGAGATAGGGTGATCATAATAGATATTCCCATTCAACACAGAAAGGAATGGCAGGCACATGGTAATTGCTGGCCCACAGTAATTCTGAACTGCTATATTCTGGGCCTATATTATGAATTTCACCCCTGCTCCAGGGACAGTTCTGATTCCCAAGTTATATTTTCATTGCTCATCTGTCTTCTAAATGATCCTGTCTCTAGACACTTCTGGGTAGAAAATGTACTTGTCAGGCCTTGTGTGCCATGTCTGGTTGCAAGCTCATTAGAAGACATCAAGTCTTACTCTCTTTGAAGTTCTCACTACAACACCCCTGCATCTTCACAGTCCTTTGAGGCTCTAAGTTTTCCTCCTAACAGCTTCCATCCATTGGATTACCCTCCTTGTTTGACCCCACTTCTACCAATCCGGCATTATCACGGCTGTAACCCCTCCTGGTCCCTTCAGGGCTGAAGGTGGCTCGACTGCCCTGCATGTCCAGAACTTTCGCTGGGACGAAGCAGTAGGTGTAACCATGTAATTCACCAATGTGCAGAAACACAATTTAAAAAGTTGCGTGTGTGTTCTTCTCTTTTTCCTAACACCTCCTTTCATCTGATGTTTCCCACCTTTCCTTGGCTATCATCTAATCTTCCCTGTAGGCTCTGAACACATGCATCCCAATCTGGTATTCTTTTCTTTTTCACCTGCAGTACCACCTCAGCAGCATCTGGGTGGGAGAGATTTCACTATCTATTCTCTTTAGCTCCTGTGCAATTTTGAAAAATTAGATGAAAAATAAGCTCTAGAGAACAGAAAGAGATGGGCTATTTTTTAATTTTATTTAAAGCAAAACCCATTACTGGAACTGCTATCTGGGATAAAGAAAAAGGCTTTTGGAAAACAAAGCATTCAACTATTCCCATAGCAACAAGGGAATCAGGCTTTTCAACATGACTCAGTAGATGTTTATAAAACTACCAACTTCTAGAAAGGGTTATAAAGCAAAGAGCATAGGATTTAGAGGCCAAAGACATGGGTACCAGAGAACCATCTCTGTCATTCATTGTATGTGACCCTGAAGTTGTCAGAATTCAAGTTCCTTGCCTATGAAATGGGGCAAGGCATATCTCAGATATGCAGATGATACCACCCTTATGGCAGAAAGCGAAGAGGAACTAAAGAGCCTCTTGATCAAAGTGAAGGAGAGTGAAAAAGCTGGCTTAAAACTCAACATTCAAAAGCAAAGATCATGGCATCCAGTCACATCACTTCAAGATAGATGGGGAAACAACGGAAACAGTGACAGACTTCATTTTCTTGGGCCCCAAATGCCACTGCAGATGGTGACTGCAGCCATGAAATTAAAAGATGCTTGCTCCTTGGAAGAAAAGTTATGACCAACCTAGATGGCATATTAAGAAGGAGAGACACTACTTTGCCAACAAAGGTCCGTCTAGTCAAAGCTATGGTTTTTCCAGTAGTCACGTATGGATGTGAGAGTTGGATCATAAAGAAACCTGAGCACCGAAGAATTGCTGCTTTTGAACTGTGGTGTTGGAGAAGACTCTTGACAGTCCCTTGGGCTACAAGGAGATCCAACCAGTCCATCCTAAAGGAGATCAGTCCTGGGTGTTCATTGGAAGGACTGATGTTGAAGCTGAAACTCCAATACTTTGGACACCTGATGTGAAGAGCTGATTCACTGGAAAAGACCCTGATGTTGGGAAAGACTGAAGGCAGGAGAAGGGGACGACAGAGGATGAAATGGTTGGATGGCATCACCGACTCCATGGTCATGAGTTTGAGCAAGGTGCGGGAGCCGGTGACGGACAGGGAAGGCTGGCACGCTGCAGTCCATGGGGTCACAGAGTCAGACACGACTGAGCAACTGAACTGACTGAAGGGACATCTATGTCTTCAAGGTTTTTGTGATGGTCAAATGAGATAATCGGCATGAAATTTGTCAACCGGAGAGCTCTAGATAAGTCATAATCATTGCGTTTGAGCAGACAATGCTGAAGTTTAGAGGTGACAGCAACCAAAGATGAATGACCTAGCAAGGCGTATGTGCATGCACACACACACACATAGGCACACACACATATAGGCACACACACACACACACACTGATATGGGGTCCAAAACTTGTGATCCCAGCAATATGATGGGGCAGAACCTTGACTCCACCCTTTTTTTTTTTTTTGACTCCACCCTGATGTCATAACATCAGCACTCATCAGTTATCAAAACCAAGAGGTTGGTCAGATCTGGGGGGTCACAGCTGTATAACATGGCAGAACCTCAGTATGCAGCCCAGGTCTGCCACCCTGTATTCCTGGTTGAGGTGTGTGAGTGAGTGTTGCACGCTCAGTCATGTCTGCCTCTTTGTGACTCCACGAACTATATAGCTCACCAGGCTCCTCTGTCCATGGGATTATCCAGGCAAGAATACTGGAGGGGGTTGCCATTTTCTCTTCCAGGGTATCTTCCTGACCCAGGGATTGAAGCCCAATCTGGTAGTCAGATTCTTTACCACTGAGCCACCTAAGAAGTCCATCCCTGGCTGTGGGAACGTCAGTCCAACTAAACTGCCACGCAGATTTCCGCCCTATGTTGCTTTGTCTTAAACTCTCAACTATAGGTAGTTTGTATGGAGCTTTTCGGAGGCCACCGTGTGAGGAGCCAGTCTTGGGTAAGTCAGCCCTTACTTTTCAGTAGAGTAATAAAGAATACTTCTCTTTCCCAGTTAAATTCTTAACATTTTGAGAAACAAATAAGCTGGACTGTTGAAGATAAAAATAGCAGCCTTATTGCTGATAAAGCCTAAGGTGAAAATATGGTGTACAGAAAAAATGGGCTCCATAATTCTGCACTACAGAACTAGGCAGACTAGCTGCCAAGTCACATGCATCTTTTGTAAACTTGGGACATTTTAGGCAGGAGAAAAACATTTTCTAATAAAATTATCAAGTGGCCAATTTCTCTGCAGAGAAGCAGACACCAAAGGGGACCCAGGAAGTGACAAGTTCCCCCTAAGTCCAACCATCATAAGCCAAATATGGTAGTTACACATAGCCTAGCGGAGAGAATGAGCCAGGTTAGTGATTGAGAAAGGCTAGAATTGTTAAAGTAGATGGCCCATTGAGAACTTAGTGCTATGAGATTAAGTATCTGTGTAAGAATCCAGTGAACCGCAGTCAGTCTTGTTTCACATGAGAAAGGAGGTGTTTCTGAAGTATTCCATTAAGTGGAGTCTTGTTTCACCCCAATAGGTCTTTAGAATGATTAACAGCCATCCCAATGACAGAGTCATTCCCCATGAAATGTCTCATTCAGTCTTAAACCTGTGAGATAAAAACAGTGTGTCTAGTACTCATTCTGCAGATGAGCTAAATGACTTGCTTAGGACCAAACAGCTAGTAAACAAAAGACCTGAGAATTTAGGTTTAAACATTATTTCAGTAAAACTACAGGAGTTTCATAGGCCCTTAGCAGCTTTCCACAACACAAGAAAAATATTGGAAGGCTCCAAATCATTGCACTTCAGTGCAGTTATTTTAGGGGTAGCAGTGGGAAAATAACTTCAAAACCACGTGTTTGATCTGGGTTATCTTTTGGTTGCTTAATTTTCATCAAAGATGTGTCCAATGGACTGAGATTTCAATACTTACAGTCACACTGTAAATGACCAAAGTGGAATGTTTTCACATTCCCAGTATTTCTCAGCTAAAGATATTCTACAAGTTCCATTTTTTCCCAAAGATTTAACCACTAAATTGAAGACAGGAGTAAGAGTTCTAAAAAATGCTATCTTCACTATGACCATCAACTGAGCACTTTCTATACGCCAAGCATTCCACCAGGCATGGTACATATAAAATCACAATCCTGTAAGGAGGTATTACTGTCTCAATTTTATAATGGGGGCACTATGAGAGTTCAGAGATTAGTCTTCATGGGTATGTAAGTTCCCAGAGCTATGAACTGATGAGCTTAGAGCTGTAGATTCCAAATGCTCAATGCTATTAACATGGCTTCAGAAAAGCAAAGGACTTCAGCTGTGAAAGGAGATCTTCCTCTACAAAGACTGCCAGATGGATCAGCAGGAGCCACTCCACTCAGAGGCTTAGAGGCTGAGGCTTAAAATGAGCGTCAGAGATGGGTGCAGAATTTCAATCTATTTATGTATTTTTAATGAATTTCCAACTATCTTACCAAGCCTTCAGAAGTTCATAATTGATACCAAGACTAATAAAAAATATAGAAAGAAGGAAAACCTATAATATACCATCGTGGTAAATGTCAAAGACAAGAATGAATTATATACAGCCTTGGCCTCAGTGCTGAGGCATCATACAATGGATGTGAATTAATGGTATTCACAGGGAGCTGTGGAATCATGGAGAATTTAACTCAATAATTCAAACTAAATTGATGCCTTGCCCTCTAAGATCATTGTGTTTCATTTATATTTTTCCTAAATTGGAATAATTCAGTGTTTTTATTTAAAAGGTTATATTAAGTCTTACTTCAGAGTAAAGATGAATATGAATAGTGTCAAAGTTATTTTATTGCCCAATATGTTGAATTATATAAAACAAAAAACCTCTAATAGTGACTTCCCTGGTGATCCAGTGGCTAAGACTGTGCACTCCCATTGCAGGGTGCTCAGGATTGATCTCTGGTCAGAGAACGAGATCTCACATGCTGCAACTTTAAAAAAAAAAAAAAAAGGAAAAAAAAGATCCTACATGTCACAATGAAGATGGAAGATCCTGCATGCTGCAACTAAGACCTGGTGCAGCCAAATAAATTTTTTAAAAATCTATAATATAATGCATTGCAAGAACTAAATAGCAATACTGTGAACCATGTGGATCACGCACTTAGAATCACAGAATTCCAGAGCTTGCAGACACCCAAAGACTGTCCATCTGTCCGATACCAAATGATCCTCCAGGGAAGGGATCCGGTCTCATGATTCTGTTGATCTACCTCCCTCAAAACCTGGTTCCTTACTGGACACCAAACACATAATAGGAATGAATACAGAAGATGTTTTTCTTTGAATTGCATTTTCAATTTCTGTATTTTAGAGACAAGAAGAAAGGGTGAATCTTGCATTAATTAAACTATTTATTAGATGTCTGAGTGGGAAGAATATTGAGGGAAGATATAATTATAAAACCTAAAACGTAGCCGGGATCCAGCCTAGAGTTTTCAGCTTGTTTACAAAACATGCCAGATATCAGATGGCAAGAAAAGGGTAATGTGTTAATAGCAGATAGGCAAAACATTGGCTTCGATTTCTAGAAAAGACTAAAGAACTTGGACTAAATTTTTGGCAGAGCTGCTCTGCAACATACTTTGTCTCTTGAAATCTAAGCGCTTAGAAATACAAAGGACTTGGAATAAATGAATGTTTATTTTAAGCACCTTAAGCATTGTTCTACAATCTTTCATCTACATAGAAAAATATAAACACAAAAAGCATGGTACTAGCCACCAGAATGTTTTTTCTGTAAATTTAAAATCCCAAAGTTATCCATCTGCTCTCCAATTATCTAAAAATATAATTCTATAAAATTTGAAGAAAAAAAAAACTAGAATTTCAAATCAAAAGAGTTGTATTTACATAAGATCTAATTACTTAAAAACAGTTTAACTCTTCTCATCTATAAAATTAAGGATTGCATTGCCCTTATCTATTTTGCTACAAAATGCTGTGATTATTAGGATATTCTAAATAGCTTATCAATAGCTGTGGTTTGCTTTTGCTTGCCATGTAAATTATCATTTTAAACACTTGGGGATCTTTTTCACCTTACCATGACGAAGAGAGATTTTAAATTTTAGTTTTTTCCCACTTTCCTTTTACTTCTCTCATCATCCACGAGAAACTCAGCACTTACGAAAACAGTGTTCAAGGTCTGTGATGGTTGCAAAGGGAAATAAAAGATGAATAAAAGATATGAGCTGCAAGAAACTCACAATATAACAGAAGGGATATGGATACCAAAAAATATGCCCATGATAAAGCATAATCTGGAAGGATAGAGATGTTATCACAATGGCCTCCAATGAACAATGCTCCCCTGTGTCCATGACCCTTTGCAATAGGCCATTCTTGATCCTCCCCTCAGAAGGATGGAGTCAGTTTCTCCACTCCTTTGCATTTGGGCTGGTTTTGTAACTTGTCCTGACCAAAGGAAGATGGTAGATGTTACACCGTAGAAGGTCCAGAGTGTAGGCACTGTGAGACCTCATGATTTCTACTTTTACTCTCCTGGAACCCAACTGCCATGCTAAGATTTGGTCATAGACTATGAAATGATGAGAGACCACATGGTGAGAGATCCTAGTCCTCCCTCTATGTCAAAACCATCTTAAACCCTCAGCTTCTGCCAGTTGGACTACAGTCATATGACTGAACCCAGGCAAAACCAGTAGACTAGTTGCACAGCCAATCCACAGAAATGTGCTGAACAGCTTTCTTTGACTCAACTATCTTTCTGAAACTCCGTTTATATCTTGCATATGCATAAATATCTTATAAACGGTAAAGCACTATATAAATGTATAGCTCTCATACTATTAGCAAATATCAAATCTTTACTGACTTTCACAGTTCTCACAGAAAATTTCTTTATCCTACAGCTTTTGAACATTCCCCTCATCTCCCCCCAAAGTAGTTTATTTGAGTTTAACTCCTCAGTCATCATTCTCACAATTTACTCATCTAAACAAAAGGCTTGACTTTTAATTGTGGAGAAATTATATAATCTATCCTATAAGATGGAAAAGCTCTATACAGTCAACAAAAACAAGACCAGGAGCTGACTGTGGCTCAGACCATGAACTCCTTATTGCCAAATTCAGACTTAAATTGAAGAAAGTAGTGAAAACCACTAGACCATTCAGGTATGACCTAAATCAAATCCCTTATGATTATACAGTGGAAGTGAGAAATAGATTTAAGGGCCTAGATCTGATAGAGAGAGTGCCTGATGAACTATGGAATGAGGTTCGTGACATTGTACAGGAGACAGGGATTAAGACCATCCCCATGGAAAAGAAATGCAAAAAAGCAAAATGGCTGTCTGGGGAGGCCTTACAAATAGCTGTGAAAAGAAGTGAAAAACAAAGGAGAAAAGAAAAGATATAAACATCTGAATGCAGAGTTCCAAAGAATAGCAAGAAGAGATAAGAAAGCCTTCTTCAGTGATCAATGCAAAGAAATAGAGGAAAACAACAGAATGGGAAAGACTAGAGATCTCTTCAAGAAAATCAGAGATACCAAAGGAACATTTCATGCAAAGATGGGCTCGATAAAGGACAGAAATGGTATGCACCTAACAGAAGTAGAAGATATTAAGAACAGATGGCAAGACTACACAGAAGAACTGTACAAAAAAGATCTTCACAACCCAGATAATCACGATGGTGTGATCACTGACCTAGAGCCAGACATCCTGGAATGTGAAGTCAAATGGGCCTTAGAAAGCATCACTACGAACAAAGCTAGTGGAGGTGATGGAATTCCAGTTGAGCTATTTCAAATCCTGGAAGATGATGCTGTGAAAGTGCTGCACTCAATATGCCAGCAAATTTGGAAAACTCAGCAGTGGCCACAGGACTGGAAAAGGTCAGTTTTCACTCCAATCCCAAAGAAAGGCAATGCCAAAGAATTCTCAAACTACCGCACAATTGCACTCATTTCACACGCTAGTAAGGTAATGCTTAAAATTCTCCAAGCCAGGCTTCAGAAATATGTGAACTGTTAACTTTCTGATGTTCAAGCTGGTTTTAGAAAAGGCAGAGGAACCAGAGATCAAATTGCCAACATGTGCTGGATCATCGAAAAAGCAAGAGAGTTCCAGAAAAATATCTATTTCTGCTTTATTGACTATGCCAAAGCCTTTGACTGTGTGGATCACAAGAAACTGTGGAAAATTCTGAAAGAGATGGGAATACCAGACCACCTGACCTGCCTCTTGAGAAACCTGTATGCAGGTCAGGAAGCAACAGTTAGAACTGGACATGGAACAACAGACTGGTTCCAAATAGGAAATGGAGTATGTCAAGGCTATATATTGTCACCCTGCTTATTTAACTTATATGCAGAGTACATCATGAGAAACACTGGGCTGGAAGAAGCACAAGCTGGAATCAAGATTGCCGGGAGAAATATCAATAACCTCAGATATGCAGATGACACCATCCTTATGGCAGAAAGTGAAGAGGAACTAAAAAGCCTCTTGATGAAGGTGAAAGTGGAGAGTGAAAAAGTTGGCTTAAAGCTCAACATTCAGAAAACAAAGATCATGGCATCCGGTCCCATCACTTCATAGGAAATAGATGGGGAAACAGTGGAAACAGTGTCAGACTTTATTTTTCTGGGCTCCAAAATCACTGCAGATGGTGACTGCAGCCATGAAATTAAAGGATGCTTACTCCTTGGAAGGAAAGTTATGACCAACCTAGATAGCATTGAAACATGTAAAATATCATGTATGAAACGAGATGCCAGTCCAGGTTCAATGCACGATACTGGATGCTTGGGGCTAGTGCACTGGGACGACCCAGAGGGATGGTATGGGGAGGGAGGAAGGAGGAGGGTTCAGGATGGGGAGCACATGTATACCTGTGATGGATTCATTTTGATATTTGGCAAAACTAATACAATTATGTAAAGTTTAAAAATAAAAAAAAAATTTAAAAAAAAAACAAAAAAAACAAAAGCAGAGACATTACTTTGCCAACAAAGGTCCGTCTAGTCAAGGCTATGGTTTTTCCTGTGGTCATGTATGGATGTGCGAGTTGGACTGTAAAGAAGGCTGAGCACCGAAGAATTGATGCTTTTGAACTGTGGTGTTGGAGAAGACTCTTGAGAGTCCCTTGGACTGCAAGGAGATCCAACCAGTCCATTCTGAAGGAGATCAGCCCTGGGATTTCTTTGGAAGGAATGATGCTAAAGCTGAAACTCCAGTACTTTGGGCACCTCATGCAAAGAGTTGACTCATTGGAAAAGACCCTGATGCTGGGAGGGATTGGGGGCAGGAGGAGAAGGGGACGACAGAGGATGAGATGGCTGGATGGCATCACTGACTCGATGGACATGAGTCTGAGTGAACTCCGAGAGTTGGTGATGGACAGGGAGGCCTGGTGTGCTGCGATTCGTGGGGTCACAAAGAGTCGGACACGACTGAGAGACTGATCTGATCTGATCTGATCTGATGCCTATTCCATCTTTTTAATCTTCAGAAGTCAACAAAAAATTTGCTGAAATTTCTTTCATTCATAAACTCATCAATAGCATTAACCTATGTTTGGTGTTATAAAATTTCATACAAATACCAATACAAAACACCATGTGCTTCATACAGCTATCAGCATAAGATCAGTAGATCCTGAAAGTTCTAAAGCTTCAATGTTAAAATGTTACAAGTTTCTGCTTTAATTTCTACTTCAATCCTAAAAGTTGGAGGAAAAAAACTTATTTCAGTGTTAAAACTTATACACCAATAGCATTTACTACCTAGGTAAAAAAAATTACAAGGTTTCCTTATGAGCACATAATAAACCCTAAATCATTTGCTGATAGATTGGTCACCCACTGACTTTATGAATCCCAAGGTAGCTTCCCCATGCTTCCAAGTCATTTCCCTTTACTGCTGTCAGTAAATATGCAGGGAGTCTGGGTGAACTCCGGGAGTTGGTGATGGACAGGGAGGCCTGGCGTGCTGCGATTCATGGGGTCGCAAAGAGTCGGACATGACTGAGCAACTGAACTGATTAATCTTAATACTTAAATATTAATATTCAGGCTTAATTCTGAAAACATGAATACTGCAAAACAAACAGGAAATTTTTTACATGCAATCCAACTCCTGGGCATGTATCTGGAGAAAATCAATTATGAAAATTTACATGCACACCCCAATGTTCATTGCAGCACTATTCCAAGACATGGAAGCAACCTAAATGTCCATCAAGAGGTGAACAGATAAAGAAGATGTGGCACATATATACAATGGAATATTATTCAGTCATATAAAAAGAGTGAAATAATGCCATTTGCAGTAACATGGATGGATCTAGAGATCATCATACTAAGTGAATTAAACAGAGAAAGACAAATATCATATGATATTACTGATACGTGTAATCTAAAGAAAAAGATACAAATGAACTTAAATAGACCCACAGACACAGAAAACAAACTATGGTTACCAAAGCAGAAAGAGAACAGAGAGGGATAAATTAGGAATTTGAGGTTAACATCAACAGACCACTACATAAAATAACCAACAAGGACCTACTGTACAGCATGGGAACTATACTCAATATTTTATAATAAACTGTAAGGGGAGAGAATCTGAAAATATATATACATATCAATATATATATATAACTCACTGTGCTGCACATCTGAAACTAACATAGTATTGTATATTAACTACACTTCAATTTTTAAAAAAATATAAAGAAAAAAATCATATAATGCATTCCAAAGTGAAATATGAAAATATTTCATACAGTAGAGATTCTCTAAACATCAACTTTCTAGAACCTATCATAATACCTCCTCTTCCCTGATAAATGTATTGTTTATTTCTTACTTCTTTCAGGTGCTCCCTGACCACTCTGTATAAAAATAACCCCCTACATATGACCACCGGTACTTTCTATCCTTCTCGTTTCATTTATTACTAAAGAACTTATCACCACTTATTTAAGGGTACAACTGCTTTCCTGTATTCTCCTCCCTCACTTCTGCTCCCCTACAGAATAAGTTTCCTAAGGATATATAGATGTTCTGGCTGTTCATTCAGAGATTTGAACAGTTCCCAGTATATAATATACAGTCAAAAACAAAAGATTTGTTAAATGAACTTGGAGAGTTTTAGTACAATTCCTTTAAGTTATAAGTGAGAAAATAACTCCATAAACACACAGGCAAAAAGAAGCCTGAGCAGAGAACAGCCATTACAGAGTCCATGCAACTGCTGTCCCGCCTGCATAGTAAGTAGTTAAGAACACAGACTGCATGCTTGGACAAAGCCAGACTTCAGTCCACCTATTAATAGTGACGTCCTGTGCAAACTAACCTCTCCACGTCTCCATTTGCTCAATATGAAATAAGGATAATAACAGTACCAACTTGACATTGCTATTACAGAGATTAAGTGTGATAATGTGTGTAAAATACTACAGTACAAAGCAACCAGTAAGTGCTTAACAAAAGGGAACTAACATTATATTTATCATCACTACCACTGCCATCATCATCTCACTTAGGCTCCATAGCCTATTTTCTAATATTTCTCAAATAATTTATGGTAAGACTGACTATCAAGTTTCTAAGTCCACACAGCCAAAAAACAGCAAATTAGAGAGAGAGAGAGCAATTGTCAGAAGAGAGAGCAGCAAAAAATGGGGGGGAAATGAAAAAGCTATAAAAACCAGATATATACCTAGTTTTCTGATTGTTTTTTTCACAAAAAAAGATGTATTTTGTCAAATCACTTTTCTGCAAGAATTGAGATGATCATGTGGTATTTTCTGCTTTGTTCTATTAATGCAGTGTATTACAATGACTGACCCCTTATACTAACCCACTATTGCATCCTAGGTAAGATCCCAATTGTTCAAGAAAAGATTATATTTAATATTAATGTAAAAAGATTATATTACATTTAATACACTCTTAAAATGGCAAGAAACTATAATTCTAAAACTGGGAAAATTTACTTCAAAATGGTTTGCACGAGTTTTTGGTATAAAAGATAAATTTTTATTACCTTCAAAATTCATTTTCTAGAGAAAATGAGTAAAGTAAATGATGCATTCTTATATAGAAGGCCTGGATATCTCTGCTGTAAATAAATAGCCATCAGTGTAATTTATGTCAATCTATCTAAAGTTTTTTTGACATCCTATTAAAGGTCAAATTGTCTCAATATGGGGTCATCCTGCTCTCATAATCTATAATGTATCTCAAGTGTGGACTTCAGGGAAACAGTAAATAGTTCCATTTTACTGTCTCAGTGACACTGGCAGAACCCTGTAACAAATCTGCATTTATTTATACTATTTCCTTTAAGCTACAGAATAACCAGGATTTTCTGAGATTAGAAAGAAAATCAAATTTCAAAATCAAAACCACATTCCAAAATTTCTTAAAAGGTATTTTTCTTTGTTCAATTCCTTTGTAAAAACATTGGTCACCATTTAACATACAGTGGCAACAAAATGCACCCAGTTTACATGCATAAATAAATCAGCAAATCATAATACACGGACAACATGACTTCAAATGAACAGTATTGACGCAGCTCATGTTGCATTTAACCATAGTTATAGTTGCTCCCAATAAAGAAATACTTAATGTGAGAAATAAGAATTCCAGTTTCAACCTGAAATAACATTCTCCATGACAAGTAACATTAAACAATGATTATATGAAGTCATTATCTTAAAGGGAACCATTTTTCAGACGTCACTTTGTGCAAAGCACCATACTAGAAAAAAACGTGTACCTTAGGTTAAGGATGAAAGGGCTCCATTCTTTTAAACTAATTACCTGAATTATGCAAATTGTATTGTGACCATAAATTAAAGCACTTTTCAATATGAAGGTTATATATTCCATATTTTGAAATCTTAAATAATTCTACAGATGCTCAGTTAAACTAAAAGATTCTGTAGGACTGTGTTATTTTCATGAGCAGAAAAAAAAAAAAGTAAAATCAAAAGCCCTTTCTAAACTCACAGGCAAGGTTTCTGCATCTAAGACTTAATAAAAAGAAAATTTAAGCACCACAAAAACATATATTTTTAGAGAACAAAAAGGGCTGGCAATATAAGTTAGGCACAAAAGCACTTAAACATTTACCAAAAAAAATTTTTTAAATAATCACTCTAATCCTATCATCTGAAATTAAAAAAAAACAAATTTTGGTGTCTGTGCTGTTATGTGGAAGATACAAACCACAATTCTATTTAAGATGTTAAGTTTTATAATTTTAATTTGATCAAACGAGACTGTCACATTATTTGTACATAAGAAGAATGTTATATATTTATTTTTATAGCATATGATCTATTTTTCCCTCAAAAATCTATGATTACAGGATAGCTCTAAAATAATTTTGAAGTAAACAGAAAAGAATTTATCACAAACAGTCTTCTGAGAGAAACCAGCTCCTCTGAAAATAAGAATTCAAAGTAAATGTGCAAATAAAACTTTAAAATAAGGTAGCTGTAAATACAGCCATCTTTAAGTTTCCCTTCTTTTTCATCTATTTAACAAAGTAAATAGTTTCAGTGGCCCAAATAGTCATTTTAATTTGTTTTTCTCCTCTGTGATACATTTAAGTACTCTTATAATTAAGAGTAATTTTTTAGCATGTATAACAGATCACATGCTAACAAACTTTACAGGTTCATAAAATTAAAATTTATGACTCACAAGTATAGATGTGAATTCTAGCTACACTTAAGTCAGATACACAAGACTGGACATAAGGAACTTCAATCTAGAATATGATTTAAACGCCACAAAAAAAGAAAGGGAACAAAAAATGGGAGAAAGAATTTCTCCTCATACATCTTTCGATTACTAGGCTATATATATATATAGCAAAAAGGAAAATACCAAATATTTATTTTTCACCTCAAAAGAAGTTATCCAGAAATAAAATCTGCTAAAGAAGATATAACATTAGGATTCAAATTCATTCAACTCAGATAAGGAGACAACATTTGGAGGGGAGGAGCATTCCCAAACAATATTATTTGTACTTATTAACCTTACGAACATCACCTCAACGTCACCAGTCATACCATAGACCTTCTTAACAGTTTCCATTTTATACTTCTGTGAAAAAAACATTTTTTTAGCCTTGTAACTTTCCAAGTGTCATGCAAAACCTCTTAGTTGACCTAAATCCCACAATCCCCATTAAAAGCATTCTAATGACTTTCTTTCCAATAGGAGTCAAAAATCACTAGGTAATTATTCATAGTTGAGAAAATAAAAGTATAAAAACCAACTCAAAATAATGCAGTTCTTAACATATATGTTCTTATGTAGTAGGCAGACTAAAAATAATTGTTCATCCTAATTAATCTCTGGCTCTTGAGACTAAGAGGTCAGAAAATTAAAATGAGTGATAAGTACTTCATTTTGAATAGATACGAGAGTTTTTAAAAAATGACTGAAACTATATGATTGTAAATGTTTACTGTGAAACAGTACAAAATTGATGTTGCCAAAAAGAGTAAAAAAGAAATATTCAACTGATATTAAACATCTTAAGTAATTTGGAAAAAATTTTAAGGTTGAATTGTAACTGTAGGGGACAACAACGACAGAAAATGCTTTCATGCGTGTACACATGGTAAGTAACAAACAGGCAAATCTCAAGTTAGCACAGTACATCAACAAATGATACTTAAATGGTATTTTGGTATATAAAGAAAAAGAAAAGGTAAAATGTTGACTGCCATTGATGAAAAAGCATTTTACCAATTTACACAAAAAATTTTTTTAAAAAGATGTCCTAAGAAAACCAAGCCACAATAAGTTAGTGTTTTCCATAATACATGCTGAATTATTTGATCCCGTTATCTATACACTGTTACTGTCTTAATTCCTAAATGCTGTTGACAGCATATTTGATAACTGAGGTACATTAGTTTACATCTTTTTAAAGGTATTCTATGTGAGTTAATTTTTCTTTTCCAGTTTTTCATCATCTTCACCTCCTCCAAAGAAGATCAAAGGGAACATTCCTAGAATGCAGCCAATAGTCACCCCGACAGCTTTACCCTACGGAAACAAAAGAAAACATTTTTTCAAAGTTATTTTATCCCTGTAAGAGGAACCTCTGCTTAAGTATCTATGATAAAAATTACTATGTACTATATAATTCAACTGTTACTATATTTCTTTTGATCATACTAACAAATTAAAAAATAACGTACAAAAAGGTTCTAGAACAAATAATATGTAAAGTTCAAGGCAATCAGGAAAAAAATTTAAAAATTTTTTCAAATTGTCATAAAAATAACATTAGAGAAGTTTTCAAAAAGAAAATACCTTAAAAATGTACATACATTTTAAAAGTCAGAAGATAGAAAGGAATGAAAAATCTCACCCAGTACTCTCAATATATTTGGATTTGCTGTCCTTTGTACATATTCCTTTTCAGTATTTATCCCCATGTACACCTAATTATGAATGTAGGTCTAATCATTATGTAAACATAACTTTGTTTACTGCTTTCCTCCTGCCCCCCACCAGTCATATATGTTATAATAAACTCTTTTTCAAACTGTTTCATAAACTTAATACAAAAACTTCTAAATTCCACTGAATTGATGGGCCTATAATAAATGTAAAAGCTCTTCTTACCATTAAAAATCATCACTACTGTCAGTGATAGAACAATAAACATTTCGGTGTATAGTTCTTCCTCAATGATTTATTTAAAAATCAAATAAGATGAATATCTGTGCATAATTATACTGGTTTGCTGTCTATTCTAGACAAAACTGCAAATATATGTATATACCCACTGCAATATATTTATATGTCTACATACACAGAATTTTTCTGTGACCTCACCTATATTATGAAAAATTTATTTAATTTTTATAAATGATTTTTAAATGTTGCATTCCTATGATGACTATTAAGGTTAAAATACTTATCAATTAAGTTTTACATCTTCATACAGACATTTATTGAGAATCTACAAAGTACCAAACTCTATGGTAGGTACCAGGGAGACAGAGATTAGTCAGATGCAGTCCCTCTCTCCACCAGGAACTTCCAGTTAGTTATCATCATACGTTTCTACTTGCTAATCAATATACTTGGAATTCTCTCTCCCACCTAATAAATGTTTCATCAATAATTTAAAAATAAGCTTAGATCTAATATGCACCAAGAAATCTCCCCGCTAAAAGAAATTTCTTTCCACAAAGAGTTATTTCTTCTCCTGGTGCTTCTGCTATATCCAGTGTACTATTTCTATTACTGAATATGTCACACTAAATTATAATTTGTTTAATATGTCTGATTCTTTACCTATACAATCCTCAAAAAGAACTATAGTTTATTACTCATTTTATGTCCTTCAGTCTCAGCACATAACTGATACTCAACAGTAACTGAATCATATAAAGATTTTTTCAAAAATCTTTTTCAAGTATGCCTACAAAAAAAGTCAATGATTAGTTTTTCTGAAACCTACTAAGGTTTGGACAGTTTTTGTTAAAAACTCCACTCAGTTTTAATCTCAAATTTCTCAAGGAACTGAATTATATACAGTGTCTTGTTCTGGCTACCCAAATTCATTATCATAAACCACACAAAGTACTCACCAAATGTGAACTAACACGTGTTTGCCACATGTCAACTTGCTTTGGTGAGAGATCAGGAATTGATAGGCCTAACCTGGAAGCCAAAGCTTCAACATAGCCTGCAAGTCTTTAAAAATACAAGAGGACAAGTAAGTCAGAAAGAAAAACACCAATACAGTATATTAACGCATATATATGGAATTTAGAAAGATGGTAACGATGATCCTATATCAGTTCAGTTCAGTCGCTTAGTCGTGTCCAACTCTTTGCGACCCCATGGACTGCAGCACGCCAGGCCTCCCTGTCCATCACCAACTCCTGGAGTCCACCCACACCCATGTCCATTGAGTTGGTGATGCCATCCAACCCTATATGCGAGTCAGCAAAAGAGACACAGATGTAAAGAACAGACTTTTGGACTCCGTGGGAGAAGGCAAGGGTGGGATGATTTGAGAGAATAGCACTGAAACATGTATCTCATCATATGTGAAACAGATCGCCAGTCCAGGTTTGATGCATGAGACAGGGTGCTCAGGGCTGGTGCACTGGTATGACCCTGAGGGATGGGATGGGGAGGGAGGTGGGAGGAGGGTTCAGGATGGGGAACACATGCACACCTATGGCTGATTCATGTCAATGTATGGCAAAAACCACTAAAATATTGTAAAGTAATTAGCCTCCAATTAAAATAAATTTTTTAAAAATAAAAAAAAAAAAAAGAGGACAGAATATAAGTTTTTAAAGAGACACATATGAAAAACTATGTTCTCACATATGAAAAACTCATGACTATAACAAAGATAATTTTATATCTGTATACTCCAGAAATGGTGTAAACTTTCTTTTACAATTTTCATCTTTATTGTATATACATATATTTGGTTTAAAATTTTCCAGATTGACATATTTAATACACAGGTAAATTAACTGACTTAAGAGTAATTACTCTCTACCATTACTTTAAAAAGAACAATTTAAGGTATATAAAAATTTTACAATTACAATTAATGCATTTATTCCAAATTCAAAAGCAAAGCACTTTAACATATAATTTAATAACTGTCACCAGAAAAAAAGTTTTCTTAAAATTTATCATACTGATATACTAAGAAAAACAGCCTATAATTTTCAGGGCGATTTCAAGTATCTTCTAAGTGGCCATTGCTTATTGGATACAGTCTTACTTAAAGAACTGGAATAAAGAAAAAAATTTGCCAATTAAATTATGCATACCATCAATTATAAGATGGATCCCAACATTAGATATGTTAAGTTCTAAAAACCTATGCAACTAAGATTGATAAAATGTGGTATTTACTACATAATGGTATTTTAAGGCAGAGGAGAGATAGTTCTTAGGTGGAAGAGTCCCAACAAATCTATAATATTATCATTATAAACCTTAATGTTGGAAACTGGGAAATGGAATGTTTAAGAGATAATATCACTACAGGTTTACATCAGAAATTCCAGGTTACAAAATTTCTGCTTTGGCCCAGAACAAAGAAACTGTGTTTTGAACAGTAGCTCTGGCCCCATACTCAAGTGCAGATGTCTAATATACAGAGTTAGATCATGTATAAAGCTGCCTTTCCCTAGATTATAGGGCTAAGTAGACTGCTCCCAGACCCAAATTCAAATCTCAAAACTTACCATCAAAATGAACCAAAAAAAAAAAAAAAGGAAGAAACAGAACCAAAGACTGAGCAAGACAGAGTATGTTTATCACAATAATTAATGCCAACTCTGTCTAATTCATACTTCCTAGGTTTCCCCAAGCTCAGGAAGCAGCCCAGGCCATCTGCTGCTTAGAAGAGAAAATGTAAAAACAGAAAGAGAGAAAGCTGGCCTTTTCTGAGTAGGCGCCCTCAGTTTGTTTCATCATTCCTTCTTGCCACATGGAATAAAAAGAGCAAAAACTAGCCAAGTCATGTATGCTTTGGCCATTATTCGCTTTGAAAATTCCTCTCTCTAGAAAACATGCCCAGTCAGTGTCCTCACATTTTAGCCATATTTCTTATCTTTGGACTTAGTGGGAGGACGGGGTGGGGTATGAAATAATGATAGGGTTTCTTACTTTTAGTCCTGTCTCATCCCTAGAAATATTTATAAAATACATATAAACATTTCGGGACATGAAAAATTCAACTCTGCTTACCTTACGGTAGTTTTAGAAAAAAATTTACACATATCAGAATTGCTTGAGAAGATTCTTAAACTCAAATGTCAGGGCCCCATCCCTAGAGACACTAATTCTGCAAGACTGAGATGCGAGCTAGGCATCTATATTTGATGTACACCAAACATTTAGTGCTGCTGATTTAGAAACATTAATTTTAAAAATTTAGTTCTAAAACACACATGCAAAAATAAATGTCCCTTTTCAAAATCCTTCCCAATTAAAGGAAAATGGAGAATAGAGAGTAAGTATACACATGCACAAGTGAACCTACCCAAGACCAGCTAAATCTGACACAAGGTTTCCCAAAGCAGCAGCTAAAAAAATGAAAAATGGACAAGTGAATTACTACATAAAAGTCAGAAAAATCACTATAGTAGATCACCAGGTAATCAATAAAGCACTGGTCTGGAAGAGTTACCACCTTTCTAAGCTACAATGACTATATCCAAAGTAACTCATTGGATAGCTCTGAATTTCAAGATCTCAAAATAGAGATCTGAGATTATAGTCTTCTACCTCCATCAATTAGTAGTTTTTTTTTTTCTGATGTGGCAGCCAGTTTCCATTTTGGTTTCAATATTAAAAAATTTGCATAACATTCTGTAGTTCAACTTTCAGACAATATTTAAGGGAATTTGGATACTTTAAAGTTAAAGAGTAAAGTACAGCTAATGACATTCAAGAAAATCAAGGAGAGAAATGCCTCTTTCGTTACTCATCTACTTCACATGTTCCATAGTAACGTAACACAGAATTGTTCCCAAATTTCACCATCATGAAGAGTAGAGTGGTATTTGTGGGGAAAGAAGGAGACAGAACTAAATCAGATTTTTGATCTTGTGTTTCCTTCCTTGATTTTTCTTCCCAGCTTGAAAATAAATAATTTGATAGAGAAATGGGTAGGAAGGTTTTAGGGTAACACTGAATTAAGAGAAAAAAAATTTTTTAACACAATCAATATAGCAGATTACTGTTACTCATTAACTAACATAAAGTACCCAAACATTCTCAGAAAAATGCATACTACATTTACCAAATTAAAAATTAAAGGACAGGATTAAGGAGATAAACTATTAATGACAGACATCTCAGTGAATAAATTCATTCAAATGAAGTATCCTCTTCTATACTTAACCTACTAAAATGTTTCATAAATATACAGACAATGGAATAATTACACTACTATTATTAAATACCTGCCATAGTTGAAATTCCCAAAATAATTCCAATAGACAATTCAATATGGGTTCCCTGAAAAACAATTACAAAGAAATTAATCTTACAAATTAAAACTGAAGTGGCTATAAAATAGTAAAGCATTAATTAAAACAGATAAAACAATTTTATTACAGCAAATTTATATATATAATATACATAAATATGCATATACTATAGCAAATCACTTATTACATATATGCATTCATGCAGAAATAACATCAATATTTTATTCATTACAATTAAGCCTTCATAAAAATAAAAAATAGCAACACACAGAACAATACAATTCATCATTAATAATCTAGAATTTATATTTTCCTACTATGGAAAGGTGTTTTAATGCTTTTGAACACAAAGATAACCAACTCACCTAAATTTTAAATTCTGAATGATATAATTATATACTATTGGTATTTACCTTATAAAAGATGTAAAAGACTAGACCAGTTTCTAAGGACCCAAAAAATCAGACTTCAAAAATTATCCTTAAAACATTTAACTCTTTAATCACTAGATAATGAGACTATATAATTCATTTACAAGCAACAACAGCATTTAATACAATAAAGATACAGCAAAAATGAAGCTCCATTGAATTTACTTATTGAGAGTTTAAGACTCCCTCTAAAGAAAACAAGGGCTCATATTTTCACTTCTACTTTTAAAGATACGGAACTGAAGATTAAATGATTCTGATGGGTTACTACATAAAAAAAAGAAATCCTAGAATCTATTGTGCTAATTCAGTTCTAACCCTTATGCAATGCTGCCAAAAATGGACTTTTCAAAAGTTCTCTTAAATATTGATGGTTGAAAATTTCTAAAAAAATTTTTTAAATCCCAATGATACTTGTGGAGGGAAAAAAAAACACCCTACAAATTTCAGTATTTGTTGAGGAAAAACAAAAGAGATGCCTTATCTGGTATACAGTTATATTGCATTACTCAATTATTTACAAAACTGAAGAGAAGTTAAATTTAACTTCCTCAATTTTCCTTCCCCTAGGCCTTTTGATTCCACTCCTTTCAAATATAATTCCTATAGAGTATGGACCAAATAGCCTGATGTAAAGGTCTCCCAGGCATTAAAGTTACAAGGTTGTAAAGGAACACAAAGAAACAGATTTCTGAAGAAAAAGAAAACAGGCACAAAGAAATATCTTTATACATGGATGAAAAAACAGTGGAGTATTAATATAGGAAAGAAGCACCCGACAGCTACAATGTACAAAAAATAAATACAGCACCTTTAACAGCAACGACTCATTGGAAATTACCTAAAATGAATCTGTCTGCCAACACATGTATTTATAAAGCATTTACATGCTTAATCACTTGGTTGAATTTAAGAAACCTGAAGATGCTTCTAACAGCATGAAAAGCTTCATGTAAAGTCAAAGTTGGTTTGAAGGCAATAAAATCTCTCCTCTTTTCCTTTTCCCCATATTAACATCAAATTTCGTGTTAACAGGTAGGGTAGAAATTATAAATAAACCTAGTACTAGTTGTCTTAAAGTTGTACTTGGTTCATCACCTCAATCTTATTCATCTATTCTAGAATTCTAATCAAGTCTATCCTAATTAAATTGTAAGAAGAATTCTGCCCCCCACTCACTAAAATATAAGTTATAATAAGCAATCCAACAACACAAAAATTAAAAAAAAACTATGAAATTAAAAGCTTAGTATGAACAGCAGCCAAGAATAAAGGTCAAATCTACTACGAGAAGTTATATAGGAATTTGTTTACATGATCGCAATTAGGGTAGCAATCAAGAGAGTATACCTAACAGGAAAAATATCAAATGACACGATACAAAAAAAAGAATCAGTTAAAAATTAAACATTAAAAAGAATGTTTTCTTAACTTACTATCTTCAAACAGTCACAGCTATCCTATAATGGCAATTAGTGTTTAACAAAAAAAGGTGAAAAACATTCTTAAGATAACAATGTTCACTTATTTTCCTTTTCATAGATTCTATAGTTATATTATTTATAGATTTTTAGTCTTAGCAGTCTATTTAAAAAGTCTCTCTGGAAAATTTAACTGTTTCTGAATTATTCTGCAATTATCACAGGCTATTTTAACACACCTTTTACTCTTAATCAGTTTTAAGCCAGTAGTTTACATACTTATTTCAGTACTATATACATTAAAAATTGGTGATGTCTGTGAAACTGGATTTCAACATAAACCAGAAAAACAAATTTTACTGAGTTAGAGTCAATCATCTCAGGCCTAGAAAAACAGTCCACTCTAGTCACACTAACAATAAGACACAGGCCTGAGTAACACAAGATAGGAACATTACAATAATTTGAGTTTAGAATGTGGCTGTAGTTGTTCTGTCTTAATTGGTATCTGTATTTAAACACAGATATCTGTTTCTTGGGGCTTTCCTGGTAGCTCAGCTGATAAAAAATCTGCCTGCAATGTGGGAGACTCCAGTTCAATTCCTGGGTTGGGAAGACCCACTGGAGAAGGGATAGGCTACCCACTCCAGTATTCTTGGGCTTCCTTGGTGGTTCAGATGGTAAAGTATCTACCTGCATTGATTGAGACCAGGGTTCAATCCCTGGTTTGGGAAGATCCCTTGGAGGAGGGCATGGGAACCCACTCCAGTATTCTTGCCTGGAGAATCCTCATGAACAGAGGAGCCTGGCGGGCTGCAGTCCATTGGGTTATAGAGTTGGGCACAAATGAGCGACTAAGCACAACACATCAATTACTTGAGATATTTATTTCAAAGAAATAGTAAGACCATACTGAAAGTTGATGAAAGTGAAAGTCACTCAGTCATGTCTGACTGTTTGCGACCCCGTGGACTATACAGTCCATGGAATCTCCAAGCCAGAATATTGGAGTGGGTAGCCATTCCCTTCTCCAGGGGATCTTTCCAACCCAGGAATCAAACAGGGATCTTCTGTACTGCAGGCAGTTTCTTTAACAGCTGAGCTACCAGGGAAGCCCCAAGACCATACTGTGAAGGTCTTATTCAGGATCTAAGAAACTACCCAGTTTCCCTATTCTGCTCCCTCTTCAAAATCTCCCTGCCCTCTCTCTTTAAGCAAAATATATCATCTCAACACTTCCCTTTAGGATAGCCTTTCATCATTTGAATATCTAAGGTTTGCTCAACTGAGGCAAAAAAAAAAAAGATTTTTAAGATGGTAGAATGAGGGGATACCTGCTATCAATACAGAATTAAAATACTGAGTGTAAAATTGTAACAGAGAAGCTTTAATCCAATCTATTCAGGAATACACCAAGTCTTAAATGACAGTTTATAAGTTAATCATAGTGTTTTTTTCTATAAATAGTAAATAAAATTAGACTTCATTTACACTAACAATTTAAATAATCTAACCAACTCAAGGCTTACTAAAGGTTTACTTCAGAAAAGGTAGTATGACATGGTTGAAAAAGTTTCTTTTATTCACAGATATATAAATTAATCAACTTGATTCTTGTATACATATTAGGAAATTATCATTATCAGCCAAAAAGCTAGCATTTTGAAATTATATTTTAGATGCTCTTACCAGACTACTCTGCTCAAGAATTATCCATCCAATGGGTGCTGATCACTTTCAAATTATGTGCATGCTACAGTATCTTCTATGACTGTTTACCAAGCGAGATACCTTCCTGACGTATAAACCTTGTGTTTCCTCAACCAGCTGAACGGCTAGAATTTCTGGATATCTGATCCCCATCAATCTGGACATAAAGTAAGACTATATAGCAAAGAAAACCATTCTTGAGCGAACCAATCTTAGATAGTCTTCAAGCAAATTTTATAATCTATACAATGTAAACTATACTTTCATCCCTATTTTAAAACCAAATATTCTATTTCTACCCACCTATAGTATATGTGACCGTCAAAACACTGAAACAAAAAACAAAACAAACAATGACAAATTAAAAAAAAAAAACCCTGGCATCTCTCAACTATTTTTTCCTCATATTCGATAATCCTAAAATCACCCCCCTTTTTTTTTTTTGAGTAGTTTCCTACACAATATTTATAATTTTTAGACTTTTTAAAACTTTGAGTCAATGAGGAGAACTGGATACAGAACTAGGCAGCTTCAGAAGACCTGCATTTTCCTCGTGGACTAATGATGGACGTGTATTTTCATCATGACTTTATAATCTAGACCCAAAATTGGTATATATTGACAAAAGATGTCATAGAAGAGTATGAAAGGTCAATTGACCATTCCTACGATTAAACAATACCTTTAAGAAACAACCTTAAATGAAAATGACTCCAGCAAAAGAGAATTTTTAACACTGTGATGGAACAAAGACTGAAGGCCTTATCATTTACAGTACCCTGAATTGAAACTTAAATCATCTTTGAGTTAAATGGATAGACTAAATATCAAAACACTCTTGTAAATATTTTTTGTATGGCAAAACTGGACAAGGAACTAATTAATAACATACACATATGAGAACTGCTGATAAAATTAGAGAACATCAGAAAATTTTACAAACTTTTTTATTTAATAAGAATGTTGAAACTAGAACAGAATAATATACTCAATAAATATCTGTTTATTATTGTCAATGCTTTACCAAAAGTCTTAATGATTAATAGATATAATGCCTTAAAATTGAGCTACAATCTAATTAACATGAAATACAGCTAAAAATAGTCTTATTCATTATGTTAACTAAAGCTTTACAACTATAATATATAAATTATAAGGAAAATTTAGACCACATTTCTTTATTAATTCAAAATAGAAGGGTTGAAAGAACTTACTGCAACAATCATAATTGCATTATCCAAAAAGCCAAACCCTATGAAAGGTATCGCATTGTGGATGAATACTGAAAAACATCAAAAACAGAAAAATATATTTTAAGATTTCTATAATTTAAAATGACAAAAAACAGATCATATGGTTAAAGTCTCATAAGTAGATATGATTTAAGTTTTGGAATTTGCTTTCCATTTCCCACAGCCAAAAGATTCTGCTTCTGCTATGTTTATATACTTGGTAGAAGCTATAATGGGGAAAAAACAAAATAAAAAACACATAACATGTAAAATTAATTGTGTAGGCTTTTGTGTTTTCTTATTGGCAACACACACACGTGTACAAATTACGTACAGTTAATGACAGAACAAATAAATAAATACATATTATGAGTACCATATTTTACCTGTTAAATATCTATTGACATCAATCTTTTTCTCTCTTATACCTAAAGACTGATATCATAAAATTGATCTCCATACTAGAAATAATAAAAAATCAAATTTCCCTGAATCAAATTTCAGGGAAGTTATCTGGTCACATTTACTTATCAAACAATTTTTTAAACACTGTTAGGGAAATGTGATTATGTCATTTTTATTAGACATCTGGATTCAAAATCCTCTTTCCTTCCTCAACACATCAGTATCCCTGACTGCTTTCACAAACTAAAACAAACAATATTTGATTTAAATAAAAATGTAACTTGGCCTCTTCCTACCAAAAGCACACCATACCTTGTCTACATAATCTGTACATAATCTGGATGACCTGAGAAAACAGAAATGTAACTAGGAAGAGCTAATGTCTATTTTAAAAATATATTTAGCTTCATCTTTTTTTCCTATTTGCATCTTCAGCACATTGCAGAATACCTAGTGCATAGTAGATGCTCAACAAACATTAGTTAATTAAGTTGAGGACATCTACCTTGGAAAGGAAGAAAATTCCAAACTAAGACAATTGAGGGAAGACTGTGAAACAGATTAAAAGCTGAGCATAGTTAAGACTTTATTCTAATTACTCTATAAATCTGCCAAGGTATAGTCAACATCCACTCAACTGAGGGCTTTTTAAAAATAGGCATCAAAGCATTTAGTTTTATACCACATCAAAAAATAGTCCCTTAAACCAACTGGTTAGTTATGTGTTTAGTGACTTTACATCTTTCTTCTTTTAATGCAGTTAAGTCCACAGAAAGTACAATTAAAATATAATCTAGAAGTTATGAAAATTTGATACTACTATGGTTGAGTTCTGCACCAATAAGAGAAGGCTAATAAACAGTAAAACAAGAAATATTTCTACCCACAAGCACTATCAAAGACTAAGAAGCAAGGGGGAAAATGGTATATATTCTAGGTCATTTCAAAGTTCTTGCTACCACATAAGAATGTCCCAGGTAAAAAGCAGCATCTTTTTAATTATAAAGTATATTGTTTTAAAAGATAATAAAAAATCAAATGACATTAGTGAAACAGGGTTTCTTCATTAAAGGGCTGTCTTAATTCTTCAACTTTTTGCCTAGGTCCAGGTGCTTAATGACCAGACATTCAAAATTTTATAATAATCAGCTTCTAAAATACATATAGAATTTCAAAAAATACTACAAATTGGTAAGTCAAAGGAGTATAATGAAATTCTAATAGTTCACTATATGGAACATTTACAGTGAAGAGAGAGCTACTACTTAGATATATATATATATGGAGAGAAGATGCCCAAACACCTTCTCAATCATCTTTGAAAAGTAAATATGGTAAAATATGAAACTTTTGGAATTATTATCCATTTTGGGGTTAATCTGATGACATGTCTAAAACTAGCTAGTTATACTGCTAAGCTAAGTCGCTTCAGTCGTGTCTGACTCTGTGCGACCCCATAGACGGCAGCCCACCAGGCTCCCCTGTCTCTGGGATTCTCCAGGCAAGAACACTGGAGTGGATTGCCATTTCCTTCTCCCATGCAGGAAAGTGAACAGTGAAAGTGAAGTCACTCAGTCGTGCCGGACTCTTAGCGACCCCATGGACTGGAGCCCACCAGGCTCCTCCGTCCACGGGATTTTCCAGGCAAGAGTACTGGAGTGGGATTCCATTGCCTTCTCTAGCTAGTTATAATCATCTTAAAATTAGATGTCAAGATTACAAAACTAAGATTAAGCTAATTGTTATCTTAGTAGAAACTTGGTCAGTAAAACCAAAGCATGTTGCTACATTGCTATAATAATTTCCTGCAACTGTAAAATATATCATGTTTTGATGTTTAGATGTAAATAAATGTATCCCATAAATAAAAATTTATTTTCAACCCAAAGGAAAAATATAAATTTCAAAAAATTACATAACATGTACTGAACACTCCGTTGGGCACTTGAGATACAGAGATAGTTGATTCCAGCCCTCAAGAAGTCTGGGAACGATAACAGAGCCATATAGTTAACTTCAATATGAGCCCCTAAATGGTGATAGCATTATACAGTGTTATGGACTTAGAGTATATTAATCCAGCCTAGAAGTATCAGAAAAGATTACCAAGGAAAGAAAAATCTTAAAGAATTCTTAAATTGTTTTGATACCTGGGAAAAGCTACTGATTTCTAAGATAAATTATATTCTACCTCTGAGAGAAAAAAAGGAACTAGCTACTAAATTTTAATCATATGTCTGCTCTCCAGTATATAATGACAGACTACCAATTTGTGATTTCTTCAGTTTCCTTTGGAAAATATTACTCTATAACTCAGCAGTTATTAGTAAACCATATCTAATATTTAGCTTTAATTTACAACCATTCAAATTCACTGCACTGTTAAATACTTCTCTTCTTCCATTGTCTTTATAATAAGACCCTAAACTGTTTTACATTACTTTGGTGTTAGCCCTTGAACAGTTATTCCAATCATAATACAGTAAAGAAAGCAGACCAGCAGCATTATAAGGTTCTTCTCTGGGGTGGCTTAAAATGAACTTTACTTTCTTCATTATTAGAAACAAGTCAGAGCATTTTCTCCACCAAAGAAAATAGTTTAGAAATTCTAGTTCTGAAATAATCCAACTTAAATCCAAACTGAAGTAAACATATCCTTTTTCCCGGGAACTAAGAAAACTTCTACTATAATTCTATCTCTAGATGGTAACAATATGTAAACACTGATAGACATGGTTAACAATCTTAGAAATTCCATAATATTATGTTTTAAACTAAGTTTACAAACCTTTTGCTTTAGCATAATAAATAGGATAATCTATTTTATCTGGAATGAATTAATTTATTAACCCTTCTGTACTATTAATGAATAACATAGTTATTTCAAGCCCAAAAGACAGATGCACAAATAATTATAGAACCATTACCATATCTCAGCTGTCCTGGGGTTGGTGGTTGAGCTTCCAACTTTTCTGAAGGGGAAAGAGAGGGTGTGGTCAAGAATTAGTTACTATAGCATGATTTCTTTTTTATTAGAATGAAGAAAACACTAGCAGAATTAAAAAATGAGAGAACATCAGAGTTTATTCATAAATTATCTTTAGGTGAATGAACCAAAGTTATCCATACAGGAAATATTTCTTGGTATAGATTAAATTACAAGGCTAGAAAAACAAATTCAGCTTTAGGTACAGGCCTACTATGACCCTATATCCCTGGGCAAATCACTTATTTTGGGGTTTTTGTAAGATAATGAGACTAATTAATATCCCTTGATAATATACTGAATATTTTGAGTTTTGAAAGCTATACTACTGGACAATAAAGAACATTTACACAACAAAATGACCCCAGAGAGTAGGGTGTGATTCACCAAATATAACATTACTTATATGTCATAATAAACACAGAAAGTTTTCTCAAGTATATATTATATCAAAGTATATTCAAGTGCCATCATTAAATCTAAAAATTAACAATTACAAAAATGCTATTTATCTCATAACAATAACCAACTCATCATTTGTATAAGAGTAAGTTACAGTAAAATGGCAGAGAATTCCACCTTCTTTATCCTCATTCAATCCAACAGAATTAACTGTTATACTATACAAAAGAACCCAAACCATAGGTTGCTCTGCAATAAAGATCTAGTATAACCAAAGTGTCCAAAGAAATACATTATAAACTGGATATATATTTTCTAAAATATTTATTTATGATCTATGACAACATAAGAACTGAAGAGTTTAGTTTTTAAAGAGTGAAAAGCCAATGAATCTCCATCAATAAGCTACATAAAAAGGAGTATGGCATATTTGTAAATGTTATTTTACTAAAAAAGCATATAGTAACATAATGACTTTATAATAAGAAATGTGCTAAAACCTAGGGTTTAGGCAATTACTGGATTATTAAGAAAGTTCTAAGAATGCAAGTTTACGTTTTGTTTTTCCTTTTCTAGGACAGTAAAGAAATGAAGATATCCTAAAACTTTGCAGTATTTTATACCTGCTTAGAATATAATCTTTAACTAGTACTATTACCTGAAAATCTACTTTGAAAGCATGCGAATAGTTTCCCAAACTTTTAACAAGGAATATAAGATACCACTGTACTCCACAGAGTTTTCTGGTGAAGTAAACATGCAAAAGTGGTTACATACCAGAACTATTTCCTAGTTGCATTACTCTCATCATCACTACAGTTCTGACACTGTGAGGAGAAGTCCTTGTCAGTTGACTGGAACATCTTGAAATACCTAAAAATTCAACAAGCAGGACCTTCCCAATGTAATGAGAATAATATAGAGTCCTTGCTTTTACTTCTTCAAATTCTCTACATACTGAGCAAAGTATTTTTTTTATTTTATTTTTAAACTTTACAATATTGTATTAGTTTTGCCAAATATCGAAATGAATCCGCCACAGGTATACATGTGTTCCCCATCCTGAACCCTCCTCCCTCCTCCCTCCCCATATCATCCCTCTGGGTCGTCCCAGTGCACCAGCCCAAAGCATCCAGTATCGTGCATCAAACCTGGACTGGCGACACGTTTCATACATGATATTATACATGTTTCAATGCCATTTTCCCAAATCTTCCCAACCTCTCCCTCTCTCACAGAGTCCATAAGACTGTTCTATACATCAGTGTCTCTTTTGCTGTCTCGTACACAGGGTTATTGTTACCATCTTTCCAAAGTATTTTAAAATATTTTACAACTCCTAGGATGAAAGGATAAGAGCTAGGCAAATGTATAATGTGTAAAAAGTAATGAGGGGGGAAAAAAATCAAATAATGTAAGCAATATTACTAATCTGTCTTTCTAAGTACTTACAAGGATTAAAAAATCGAAGGTAATGAAAAATAACTCTTTTTAAAAGACAGAGAAAAAGAAAATAATACAAAGTAAAGGAGACACAGCAGGGAGGAACACCACTGGCACAGAGGTTAAAGCAAAATCAAAGCATAGAGTTTTGCCTCCTGCATTATAAAGAACCCAAGGAGTAACAAGAGGAAACAGGAAAGGAACATTTCCTAGAAAGTGGAAATTTTATTGGAAAGTATCCATCAAAAATTGTGACTCATAAACTGACACTCTATCTTCTTTACTACATTAACGGAAAGAAGACAAATATATATCAGAAGTGAAAAAACATTAGGTGTATAACACACAATAAAACTCAACCTATGAAATAAGCCCAAGATTTCAGCAGTCTGTACCAATTTTAAAATGTGAGGGGAGCTAATATAATCCCCTTGAAAATAATCATAATAAATCCCAAAGCTTTATATCCCTACATACATATCTTAACCTTAAATTTTTTCTTCTGATACACGGTAAACTACGTACATTTACATGGAAATGTACTCCAATCTAATGTTGTATTAAGTGGACTGGAGTTAGAAAAACTAGTTCTTTCTGTTTCAGTGTGCGTGTGCATTACATGCATCATAATTTCTCTCTTTTTCTAAATATTTTAAAATAAGAAGACTCTTAAGATTGTACATTGATCTAGTCACAAAGTCGTATCCAACTCTTGTGACCCCATGAACTGTAGCCTGCCAGGCTCCTCCGTCCCTGGGATTCTCCAGGCAAGAACACTGGAGTGGGTTGCCACTTCCTTCTCCAAAGATTGTACATTACCACACCATATTTTCCAACCATTTTTAGCTTAAAAAGTCCTGGTTCTACTTCCAGTATAGGCTGAATTATCTTCAATCAGACCAATCCTATACAGAACAACTACAACTGTAAATAAATATTTGAGAGCCCTGGAAAATGACCAAAAAGCATGTTGATTGTGAAAAGGAATCAACAATTACAAGGAAGAATGGAACTAAGTGAGTTACCCACTTTATGAAGCTTTTGGCCTAATCCATTCTTTAAAAAAAAAAAACAAAAACCTGCAGCCTTTCTGGCCTAAAGAAGCATTGGGCAAGGTGCAAGGTAACCAAAGCCACTGCAAAGTGAGAGAAAAGAGCAGAGTCAGAAAGGAGGGGCCTTAAATTCTGATATACATTCAGTTCAAACATATGGCTTCTGTGTGAAACACGCCTGTGCAGGGAAAACCACAGAAATCCCAGCTTAAGGTAAAATAGAAAATAAAAAGAATGAAGAGCATCAGGAATGGTAAATACTGAGTAAATATCAAAGACTTCTTTCTCCCTAGTAAATTAAATAAACCTGATTGTCCAAAAATTCCAACACTGCCATGTGGAGTTTATAATGTATGTAGATATAATACATTTGACATCAAAGCATAAAGGATGAAGGAGGTCACAAATGGACCAATTTGGAAATGTGGTTGCAATGTTTCCACAATGTATGTGATGTGGTACAAGGTTCTAAGTAGAATTAGCTCTAAGCAGTCTGTAGAGTTCAAGGATGCCTACTTGCAATTCCTAGAGAAGGCAATGGCACCCCACTCTAGTACTCTTGCCTGGAAAATCCCATGGACAGAGGAGCCTGGTGGGCTGCAGTCCATGGGGTCTCTAAGAGTCGGGCACGACTGAGCGACTTCACTTTCACTTTTCACTTTCATGCATTGGAGAAGGAAATGGTAACCCACTCCAGTGCTCTTGCCTGGAGAATCCCAGGGACAGGGAGCCTGGTGGGCTGCCGTCTATGGGGTCGCACAGAGTCAGACACGACTGAAGTGACTTAGCAGAGCAATTATACATACAGACAAAATGCATTAAGGATACAGTTAAAAAGCTAAATAAATAATTTTGTGAAGGGGATTGCAAAAAATATTAAGTCAAAAGAACACAGGAAATGAGAACAGAAGAAAAGAAGAGGCACAAGCAGAAACCAAACAGTAAAATAGTAAACCTACTTACAACTCTATCAATAACTACTTTTGATGTTAAAGGACTAAACAATCCAATTAAAAGGCTGCTGCTGCTGCTGCTGCTGCTGCTGCTGCTGCTGCTAAGTCGCTTCAGTTGTGTCTGACTCTGTGTGACCCCAGAGACGGCAGCCTACCAGGCTCCCCCATCCCTGGGATTCTCCAGGCAAGAACACTGGAGTGGGCTGCCATTGCCTTCTCCAATTAAAAGGCAGAGGTTGTTAAAACAGATAAAAAGGCAAGACCCAACTATATGATATCTGCAAGAATTACACTTTAATAGATTAAAAGTAAATAAATGGCATAAGACATATTATACAAACAATAAGCTTCTAAGACTGGAGCTGCTGCAGTGCTGTGCTTAGTCGCTCAGTCACATCTGACTCTTTGTGACCCCATGGACTGTGGCTCGCCAGGCTCCTCTGTCTATGGGATTTCCCAGGCAAGAATACTGGAGTGGTTCCCATATCCTCCTCCAGGGGATCTTCCTGACCCAGGGATCAAACGTGCATCTCTTGTGTCTCCTGCAGTAGCAGGTGGATTCTTTACCACCTGGAAAGCCCCTAAGGCTGGAGTTGTTGTTCAGTTGCTAAGTAGTGTCCAACTCTTTGCACCCCATGGACTGCAGCACACTAGGTTTCCCTGTCCTTTACTATCCCCCGGAGTTTCCTCAAACTCATGTCAATCGAGTCACTGATGCCTTCTAACCGTCTCATCCTCTGTCACCCCTTCTCCTCCTGCCTTCTATCTTTCCCAGCATCAGGGTCTTTTTCAGTGAGTCAGCTCTTCTCATCAGGTGGCCAAAGTACTGGAACTTCAGTGTCAGTCCTTCAAATGAATATTCAGGATTAATTTCCTTTAGCATTGACTGGTTTGCTCTCCTTGCAGTCCAAGGGACTCTCAAGAGTCTTCTCCAGCACCACATTTCTAAAGCATCAATTCTTTGGTGTTCAGCCTCCTTTATGGTCCAACTCTCACATCTGCACATGACTACTGGAAAAACCACAGCTTTGCCTATATGGACCTTTGTTGGCAAAAGCTGGAAAGGCGATGTTAAAAGCAGATAAAGTGGACTTAAAGACAAAGAGTATTACCAGAACCAGGGACATTTCAAAATGCTAAGAGTCAACGCATCAAAAGGCATAATAACAATTTGCTTATTCCTAGTAACAGAGCTTCAAAATGCATGATGCCCAATCTGACAGAATTAAAGGGAAAAGAAACATTTCTACAATCATACTTGAAGATACAAAAGCTTCTCTCTCAGCAACTGATAGAACACTACTGGAAATTGTCACTAAGAAACAGATTATCTGAACAACACTACCAATCATCTCCATTCAACTAATATTTAAACATCCATACTCAGCAACTACAGAATGCATATTCTTTTCAAGTGCAGATGGTACATTTATCAAAATAGACCATATGCTGATCCATGCTGATCCACAAAACGTGTTAATAAGTTAATGATTACAATTGTAAAGAATATGTTCTCTGACCAAAATACAACTCATAGTAATAAGATATCTAGGGAAGAAAGTGGAAATTAAGTAACATCTTCTAAATACATGGACCAAAGAAGAAATCAAAGAGGAAATTAGAAAATATTTTTCAAATGAATCACAATGAAAATACAGTACACTGAAATTTGTCAGGACGGCTCAATGAAACCTTAGAGGAGTTTTAAGTAATATTAAGTAGTTTTAATATTTAATATTAAGTTTTAACTAATATTAAGAAGAAAGGCCTAAAATAAATAACGTATGGTTCTATCTGAAAAAGCTACGAAAAAAAAGAGAGCAAGGTAATGAAAAATAAGTAGTAGAAAGAAGGCTATAACAACAAAAACAGCTGAAATCAATGAAATAAAAAGCAAACAATAATGGAAATAGACAAAAACCAAAAGTTGATTCTTTGAAAAGATTAACAAAATGAAAAAATCCTTAGGTACACCAACCTAGAAAGAGAACACAAGTTACTAATGTCAAGAATAAAACAGGGGACATCACTACAGATCCTACAGACATTAAAATGAGAATATTACATATAACTTTATGCTAACCTAGTCAACTTAGATGAAATAAACAAACTCCTTGAAAAATACAACTTACCAAAAGATATAAGCTGAAACAAAAAATCTGAATAGCTCTATCTAGTAGCAAAATCAAATTTGTTAACAAGCACCTTTCCATAACATTCACACTAAAAAAAAAGAAACCCTCCAGACCCAGATGGTTTCACTAATGAGTTTTATTAAATACTTAAAGAAAAGCAAATGCCAACCCTAGACAAACTTACAAGTTCCTTCAGAAAAATAAAAAATGAAGAAATAGTTCCCAACTCATTTTATAAGGTCAGAAAAGTACTAAAAATAAAATCAAACCAAAAAATTACCAAAAAAAAGAGAAAGCTACAGACCAATATCCTTCATGAACATAGACAGAAAAATTCTTAACAGAATGATAGCTTAGTGGAAAAATAACTTAACAGTATGATAACAGAATGGAAACTGCTTTTCCAAAGTGTGTTTATTTACAATACTGGCAAAAATAACTAACATCCAGATTTCCTTATTTTTTTCTTTTTCTCAGATATTTTTCATTGTTTGAAGAAGCTGTACTTAATAGGATTTCATGTTTAGAAATATATAGGTTAGCATATTAACGCATATATATGGAATTTAGAAGGATGGTAACGATGACCCTATATGCGAGACAGCAAAAGAGACACAGATGTAAAGAACAGACTTTTGGACTCTGGGAGAAGGCAAGGGCAGGATGATTTGAGAGAACAGCATTGAAACATGTATATTCTCATATGAGAAATAGATCGCCAGTCCAGGTTCGATGCACGAGACAGGGTGCTCAGGGCCAGTAAACTGGGATGACCCTCAGGGATGGGATAGGGAGGGAGGTGGGAGTGGGGTTCAGGATGGGGGATACATGCACACCCATGGCTGATTCATGTCAATGTATGGCAAAAACCACTAAAATGTTGTAAAGTAATTAGCCTCCAATTAAAATTAATTCATTTAAAAAAGAAAAAAAAAAAGTAACAAGAGGGGTCCCTGTGGGGTTGTAACTCTTCTGTATGTTGACTCTGTCGATGTCAATATCTTGCATGTGACACCGTATGATAGTTTTTACAAGATGTCACCTTTAGGGAAAGTGGGTAGTCTGTATTATTTCTTGCAATTGCATGTGCATCTGCAATTATGTCAAAATAAAAAGCTTAATTAAAATTAATGAACAGGAGTAAAAGAAGTTAGGCACTTTTGAAATTTGTTCTTAAAAGTCTTATGTACACAGGCAGAAAGGCAAATAAACTTTAGCTAAAAATGACTGAATTGATCTACTAATAATGAAAATCCAAACAAGACACACACACATAAAGAAATATATAGGTTAGGACAATTATTTGTATGTGTCTATGAGATAATATTTACACATAAATTTTTTTTCATTTTGATTTCACATTTAAATCTTTACTAGCAGGAAAGTAAATAAGACATGATAGTTCTTACAAATTGCTAATTTATACTGCACCAAACCAAATGAAAATTATTTTAAGTAGGACTTTCTCTCCTTCTAATTTATCCTTCAGAACATAAATATATTCAAGTATTTTAATGTATAAACAAATTTTTTCTTAATTAAAAGCTCCCTAGATATTAACTATAAATCCTGAAAACTATAACACTTTGCATGTTTAAATATAAAAAATTTCAACACTTTCAACATTTTTGTTTTGCTTTAGTAACCCAGGAAGAATAGAGAAAACAATTTAAAACATGCAATTTCACTTTTACGAAATGAAATTTTGATATTTTAGAATGTACAAAAAATGAGCAATTCCAGTTAGTCTTCTAATTAAAAAAAGTAAGCAAAGACCTGTTGTAGCTTACAAAATACTGTTACTACCTAAGTAATACTCAATTTTTTAAAGAAATATTTCCTTGATGAATTGGAATATTATAGTATATCAGAATCATCATTTAATGGTCAACTATTATCTATTTAGGAAATATAAAACTGAAGGTCACTGCCATTTAAAAGTCAAAAGAGAGTCAGAAGGAAACATAAATTAAGGGTTTTTTCTCCTATCTCAAGATTAAAAATGTATTTAATCCAGCAGCTTTTTATATTTTGCTATATAAGTATAAATAATTACTTCATACTATATTCACTTAAAAGGAAGTGGGGTGGGAATCAGATTAGAAAGAGAAAGACAAAGGAAGAAATGAGAATAGAGCAAGGTAACAAAAACAGATGAGGAACAATTGTAGAGATTTTTTTAAAAAGAGAGAAAATTTTTGAAAGGACCCTCACTGAAGGCCACACAAGAAGGAAACTCTAGATCTGGGCGAATGGAGTTGCTGGCACATGGTTTTCTTCAGTCTCTCCACTGTATTTCTTCATTAAGTAGCCATTCTTTATTCATAATTGTATGTGTGTTAGTCACTCAGTCATGTTCGACACTTTGTGACCCTATGAACTGTAGCCCACCAGGCTCCTCTGTACACAGAATTCTCCAGGCAAGAATACTGGAATGGGTTGCCATTTCCTCCACCTGAGGATCTTCCCGATCAGGTATCAAACCCATGGTCTCTTACATCTCCTGCATTGGCAGGCATGTTCTTTACCAGTAGTGCCACATGGGAAGCCCTTTTTCTATACAGAAGTGCACATAAAATTGTATTCTGTCATTTTCACAAAGCATTATAAGGTGAACACTTCCCCTTTTAACTCCTTAAGGTAATAATTGCATTGATATTATTTTATTTCATTATATGATACACAATAGTTTAATCCCCTTAACTAGATATTTATTCGTCCTTATTTTTTGCTTTAAAAATAACACTTACATAAACCTGTACCTAAATCTTCTTATGTTTCCTTGAAAGTTCTTTAATGTAGATTATTCTTAAGTGGCATTACTGAGTCCAAAAAAGGCATAAATTTAGGGATTTTTAAAATTTTACAAAATTTCTCTCAGAAAAAGTAGGCCAAATTACTCCCATCTTGCTACATTTTAATTTTTTTAATGTTACACTTTTACTAAAAATATTCTTATGCTCTCAGAACGTAGGTAAAATGTCATTAAAACAAAATCCTTGAAAGAAATTTTCAAGCCCCAGTCAATTGCCAAGTTACTTTAACTGACAAAAGATTCCAATACAACGAATAAATAGGACAGGTTCAAGGAGTTTATTATGAAATTTAATTAACCTGCATATCCCTCCTTGATTATGTTGTTGTTGATCAGTCACTAAGTCATGCTGTGTCCAGGTCTTCCTTAATTATATTTTCCCATAAAAATAAGTTTTAAAAAGCTTCAGTCCAATATCAACAAACGATTCTATAATATCTTTTAGGATTGTAAGTCATTCTAGTAAGAAATATATATTAAACTGAAAATCAAAATACTTTGGTAGAAGAAAGTAAGTGGAACACTTATAGTTTCTTTAGTCTCCACTATAAAACAATGTGTTTACAAAGTGGTGGGCTTCCCTGGTGGCTCAGATGGGAAAGAATCTGCCTGCAATGCAGGAGACCTGGGTTTGATCCCTGGGTTGGGAAGATCCCGTGGAGAAGGGAAAGGCTACCCACTGCAGTATTATGGTCTGGAGAATTCCATGGACAGAGGACCTGGCAGGCTACAGTCCATGGGGTAACAAAGAATCTGACATGACCGAGCAACTTTCACTTTCATTAGAAAACAAAACTACACCCCTTGACTACAGTGTGACATATTATTTAATTAAAACTCAATTATTTTGTAATAATCTAGGAGAGAAAAGAACAGATGTACATACAAACATAAACTGCTTAGACTTTTAACAGAACCAAAAGTTCCAACAGGTAAGGTTAAATTTACAATAAATATATAATGCATTAAAGAAGACAAACTTAAAATGCAAATCATGCTGTTCAAAATAATTTAAGCAAAGCAAATCATACCAGGTGCCAAAAAATCAAACATGCACCAAAAGGGTTTATAAAGCTACAACACAGTATTTTTTAAAATAAATAAATTAATATGGTTGAGCAATATACTTACAAAACCTGACATTCTGAACTGAACATTGAAATACTTTAGAAACTAAAAAAAACTTAACTTTTTAATTTTGTAAATTTCAATTAACAGGTCTTGTCTTTTAAAATAATGGCTATTAATTACAAAACGATGTTGAGTTTTTTAAACACATTCCTTAGCTGAGACCAAAAAAAAGTATTTCAGTGTGATTTTGTTATTTAGCATTTAAAAGTTTACTGCAACATGCAAAGAAATGTTTACTTAGATCATGTAATACTGTCACTCTCTAAACTTCAGGGGAACACAGCATGCAACCTGGGGCTTCAGTGCAGTTTACTTAAGGGAGACTAACAAATTCCTGGTCTGAGGCAGTCCAGTGGTACAACAGATGACAGGAGTTGGCCAGTACTAATGACGAGGAAGGTGATATGTGCATGCTTATTCAGTCCTGTCTGACTCTTTTCAATCCCATGGACTGTAGCCCACCAGGCTCCTCTGTCCATGGGGATTCTCCAAGCAAGAATACTGGAGTGGGGGCACCATGCCCTTCTCCAGGGAGGGGATCGAACCCAGTTCTCCCACATTGCAGGCAAATTCTTTACCCTCTAAGCCACCAGGGAAGCCCCGGGAAGATGATGGTGCCTAATTGATCATCACCTTTGTTAACTTCATTAATGTTGGCTTCAGTTCAGTTCAGTTCAGTCGCTCAGTCGTGTCCAACTCTTTGTGACCCCATGAATCGCAGCATGTCAGAAATAGTAAATACTGGGACTTCTCTGGTGGTCCAATGGCTAAGACTCCTTGCTCCCAATGCAGGGGACCAGGGTTCACTCCCTGTAGGGAACTAGATCCCACCCACTGCAACTAAGACCTGGCACAGCCAAATAAATAAAAACAAATCTAAAAAATAGTCAATACTAGATGTACAGTAATTTATTTCTCTTGTATCTGTCATTTCATGAGGTGTTTTTTTTTTTTAGAATAATCAAACATACTATTGCTCTGTGGTTGCTTTTTCATGTCTAAGTTGTGTATTTAGAACAATTATATACACTGCTTAACTCAGACACTGTATTCCTTTCCTTCTTTCATGCCAAAAGAAAACAGACAAAGAAAACAATTACTATATATAATGATTTTCCTTTTTAAAAAAGGCTAAGATAGTAAACTAACAGTACAAGTTTTTTAAAAAAGCAGATCTTACTTTTATGTTTTAGGTATAGAGACAGCACTACACAACTCTAAATTTTAAAATTATATAACTAAGTATATATAACATGGGTACAATATATTATAGATGGAAAGCTTAAAGTGAAGTAAAAAAAATCATCTTGGAACATCATAAGTGGTTGACATGTGTGTGGGTATGATGACATAAATTACTAGAAAACATTCATTTAAAAAATAAAACTGCTTAATATTAGGAGGGAGAAGAGTTTTTCAGTCAGTGTATTACGTTTTTCTCCTTTTAATCATTCCCGAAATAAGAACTGTTTCGCAGAATGTTAGAGCTGAAAGGATCCTTAGAAACAGTCTGCCAATGGTTCTCAATATGGTGCCTCACTTAGAAGATGCTGGGAAATGTGGGGTTGCTTTTGGATATGATAATGACTGAGAGGATGGGTCAGATGGTAAAGAATCTGCCTGCAATGCAGGAGACACAGGTTTGATCCCTGGGTTGGGAAGATCTCCTAGAGAGGAAAAGGCAGCCCACTTCAGTAATCTTGCTTGGGAACTCCAATGGACAGAGTAGCTTGGCGGGTTAACGTCCATGGGGTCACAAAGAATTGGACATAACTTAGCGACTAAACCACCACCAATGACTGAGAAATGCTACTGGTATTAGGGATTCTACACACCCTACATGCAAGAAAGAGTCATTCCTAATGAAGAATTATCCAGCCTGTATGCGTACTATGCCCACATAGTAGTGTACTGACTTATTTCTCCATTTTGAAGATTTAGCCACTTAGGTCCAGAGACATTATTAATAAGTGCTTACTTAAGGACACACAACTGTGTCTAGAACCCAGATTCTCTTCCTCTTTTCTTCTCTTCAGTGAGTAAATTCTTAATAGGAAAACACAGCATTTTATTTATATATATATATATTCATTGTACAATGAATATATAAAACTGTCAAAACATTGGTCAAGCATTAATATTCAAAACTGAAGTAAAACCACAATTATCTAAAATACTAATACCTTTTCCAATTGCTTTTTTTCTTTTCTAAGAAATCATTCTTTTTCATATAAATCATTAAAAAAATCCATCAAAGTTGAAAGAGAGGGGAAGAAATCAACTCATCTATTATAGTTACCAAATAAAACATTTTCTGAGTGGGAAAATTACATGGTTTCTGCTGGTTTCAGAACTGGATACTCTTTGTTGTTGCTGTTGTTCAGTTAGTTGTGTCTGACTCTTTGTGACCCCATGGTCTGCAGCATGCCGGGCTTCCCTGTCATTCACTATCTCCTGGAGTTTGCTCATACGCATGTCCATTGAGTTGGTGATGCCATTCAAACATCTCATTCTGTGGCCCCCTTCTGTTCCTGCCTCAATCTTTCCCAGCATCAGGGTCTTTTCCAATGAGTCGGCTCTTTGCAACAGGTGTCCAAAGTACTGGAGTTTCAGCATCAGTTTTGCCAATGCATATTCAGGGTTGATCTCCTTTAGGATTGACTGGTTTGATGTCCTTGCTGTCCAAGGGACTCTCAAGAGTCTTTTCTAGGACCACAGTTCAAAAGCATCAATTCTTCAGCACTCAGCCCCGTTTATGGTCCAACTCTCACATCCGTACATGACTACTGGAAAAATCACAGCTTTGGCTATATGGACCTTTTGTTGGCAAAGTGATGTCTGCTTTTTAAAACACTGTCTAGGTTTGTCATAGCCTTTCTTCCAAGGAGCAAGTGTCATTTAACTTTGTGGCTGCAGTCACAGTCCGCAGTGATTTTGGAACCCAAGAAAATAAAATCTGCCACTGTGCTCATTTTTTCCCTTCTACTTGCCATGATGTGATGTGACTAGATGCCATGCCATAGCACAGAAGTCAAGATGGTGGAGTAGAAGGATGTGCATGCATCTTCTCTTGCAAGAACATCAAAATCGGATACCCTCTAGTCTAGCACTAATCTCCCCTGCTAACCCTAAAGTAATTTATTACCATGAAAAGAGCACTGAACTAAAAATCCAAAGGCTGGGACATCCCTGGGGGTTCAGTGGTTGGAACTCCATGCTCCCAATTTGGGGGACCCAGGTTCAATCCCTGATCGGGTAGCTAAGATCCCACAAACTACAACTAAGAGCCTGCACAAAGCAAGTAAGTCCCAGTGCAGCCAAATAAATCAATAATAATAATAATAATAAACTCAAAGGCCTTGACACTAATCCCTGCTCTGATATACACATACATACATATAAAACCAGTCACCAAACCTTGACTACATCATAAACCCTAAACCCTCTATATCTCTGTTTCATGTTACATAAAATGAAGATTTTAGGTCTCTGCATCCCTTATAGCTCTAATATTCTGACTCTATATTGCTTCCTTATTGTATAACTAGTAGGATTAAAAAAATAGAGGTGTACCACATAAACATTTATGAAGAAGCACATTACGGTGAGTAGGGACATAATTAAAGACTGAGTATCAAAAGGTAATCACTGACAGGTTAAAGCCTATTAGTTATTGTTCAGCAGCATGTTTCCTCCTAGTGATATCATTTGCCATTATCTATAGAATAAGTCAGAGAAGGCGATGGCACCCCACTCCAGTACTCTTGCCTGGAAAATCCAATGGATGAGAAGCCTGGTGGGCTGCAGTCCATGGGGTCGCTAGGAGTTGGACACGACTGAGCGACTTCACTTTCACTTTTCACTTTCATGCACTGGAGAAGGAAATGGCAACCCACTCCAGTGTTCTTGCCTAGAGAATCCCAGGGACGGGGGAGCCTGGTGGGCTGCCATCTATGCGGTTGCACAGAATCGGACGCGACTGAAGCAACTTAGCAGCAGCAACAGCAGCAGCAGCATAGAATAAGTATCATTCCTTTTCCCTACATTGTCTTAAAAATGAGGGTTATTTAAAAACAACCTTCAGAATAATCCAAAATTGAAACTTTCTTCTCCAAAAGACATTTTCATTAAATGTTTAATTTCTCAATACACCCTGAGACAAAATTTTTAATTTTAGAATAACATTAGAACTGGCAAAGTAGAGCAAATTGGAGGATTTCTGCACTGCACTGATATGTTAAAATATACACAAGTGTGCATGCTTGTACATACACACTACATGCCTCCCCATTGAGAAATCAGGATCTTTCAGTTTATCTTTTGCTCCTGACACTATATATACAGTCTAAGAAACTTTTTCTTACAAAATTTCAATTGGTGTGTAAAACAGTTCTTATTCCTTTCCATATATTGTGTTATACTTCTGAGGCAATTCATCTATATTAAATAGTAATCAAAAAATAAAATATGGACAGAGATATTTATTCTTATTTCTCCCTCCATCCCACGCACACATACACTCAACACAATTCTTCCTCCTCCTCCACCACCACCACAGCATACAATGTAAGTCAGATATCAAACTGTATGGAGACTTAATCTATAAAAAGTTCATGAATGGCCTAACAGTGAACCTACATAACACTTTCAAACTATTCAAGAATATACTCTTAAAATATATTTTACTGAAGTTCATTACTGAAACATAGTTTCTCTTAGAATACTCTGAAGGTTTCTCTGTGTGTGGTCCCTCTGTCTTACTCATTCATCCTAAAGAAATTCATCATCTTTGTTGCTTCTGATGTCTCACTTTGCTGTGGTTATTTCAACAACATTTAAAATATGTTATTTAAATATTAGTGATTCTGTCTTTTGTTAAGATCATAAATGCAATCTTTCAGTCAATTAAACATGCAATTATTAGTCAATTATGTCCACAGGTCTAGGGTTAGATAATAAAAATAGATGTTCCAAAGACAATGGAACACTGAAACACTGATGTAAACAAACAAAAAAAGACTATCACTATAATCAAAACATTCTATTTCAAACAAGCAAGAAGTCCTGTCAAATAGATGCTCTTTCACTTGCAATAAACATCTGACAATCAATACTGCAATACTGTACTGTACCAAAACTATCAGGGGTCTCTGCTGATGACACCTCCTTCGCTCGCTTCACAATGGCAATCTCAGGTTTGGGATACCTGCATGCTAAAAATATTTTAAATCAATGTATTCAAGCAATAACATAAATATGTATAAAACTTTAAATGTATATGAAATTTTGAAGTGAAACATGCTAGTATATGGGCAGTCCTCACTTTGTACAATATTGTGGGGACATAAAAATGACAATGTAAGTGGGAAAGAAATCTTAGTAACTGGTGGGGAAAATCACCATTGTTCTGTGATTTTTAAATTTCTTTTCAAAACATTAAAAAATTCTCTTACTAGTAGTTATACATATAAAGGGAAAGTTTTTAAACAGTAAAACTATTGACTAAAATATCTGTAACTGAAAATATTAGACACACTAAGAATTACAGTACAGTGTTTTATTCTTTGTACTCACAGATTTAGAGAAAGAACTTATGGGAACCAGCAAGGAAGGGTGGTGACTAGGGATAGTTAGGGTTTGGAATTGACAGGTACCCACTGCTATATATAAAATGAATAACCAAGAAAGACCTTATAAAAAAGTGCTTTATTCTTTGTAAAATAATTAAATTATCAAAAGTTGCTTCAATAGTGCTAGCACTCTTTCTCATCGTATAACTTACAATATGAAGCAAGCAACTTTCCTATGCCTTGGTGAACTGCCACATTCCTTTTTAAGTCTGGAATTGCTTACATTTTACCTTTCATATTTTCAATATTATGAAATAGCTCAGAGAGTTTCTTGAATGTGAAAATTTTACCAGAATCACTTCCTCCCTAAGTCTTCATCCTTCCACCACAATCTTCTCACTTTCCTCATTTATGTCCGTAAGTTTGCCTTCTCTTAGCTCTTCTGGCTAAGTATCTGGAGTCTCTCAAATGGCAGGAGTTCAACAGCAGTATGAATATTCCCAATGTCAGCTATTTCTTCTATAACCTCATTTACATTTGATTAAAATATCACATCAGCATTACCACTTTTAATTTCTTTGTTGCATTTTCACCCTTTTTTTGGTCAATTCTCTTTTGATTATCTTTTTTTTTTAAATGTGAAGCATGGGACAGTTGGAAGGTCAAAAATGAAAGTAATAAACTGTAACCTATTAAACAATAAGAATTTATGAACATATATTGATATGAATTCATAACTTGAATAGTTGATGAGGACTGGGGTATTTCATAGACTCAAAGTACCTCCCCACAAAATACTAATCACAAAAGGGAAACAGAAACTCTACAGTGGATAAATCAGACTGATACTACTTAGTCCAGTGTTCAAAGGACATGGTTAACCAAGAAGTGGTTAATATCATCAGGAATAAATAAAAATCATGAGCAACTGACAGGATGGAAAAAAGAACATAAAATTACTTCTGTGATATTCTTGCCTAAGATGCTTAACTGGAAGGTATTCATGAGGAAAGAGACCAAACCAAATTGAAGTACTGCTACAACATAACTAGACTATAATCCTCAAAAGTATCAACGTAATCAAAGCCAAGGGAAAGACTGAGAAACTGTTTCAAATAAAGGGAAATCTAAGTGCAATGCATGGTTCTGGACTGGATCTTTCCGATGTAAGGGAATATCAATGGGGCAACTGGTAAAAACTGGAATGACATCAGAGTATAAGAGGGAAGGAATCTATCCATGTTATATCGTGGCTTATATAGGACAATGTTCTTGTTTGCAGGAAATATAAGCCAGCTGTAGTGGGTACTGTGATGCAGTCAATCCCTAGATGCCTGAAGTCTTTCCGAGAGATACTTCTCAGTGACAGTCTTATGAGGGGACTGCCTCAGCTGAAGAACGTTGCCTCACTCAAGGCTCTGGTGAGGATTATAGACCAGTTATGTTGTAGCAGTACTTCAATTTGGTTTTGTCTCTTTCTTAATGAATAACTAACAACACTATGCTATGCTAAGTCACTTCAGTCGTGTCCAACTCTGTGCGACCCCACAGACTGCAGCCCACCAGGCTCCCCCGTCTCTGGGATTCTCCAGGCAAGAACACTGGAGTGGGTTGCCATTTCCTTCTCCAGTGCATCAAAGTGAAAAGTGAAAGTGAAGTCGCTCAGTTGGGTCCGACTCTTAGCGACCCCATGGACTGCAGCCTAACAGGCTCCTCCACCCATGGGATTTTCCAAGCAAGAGTACTGGAGTGGGGTGCCATTGCCTTCTCCGAATAACTAACAAGGACCTTTAAAAAAAAGTGCTTTATTCTTTGTAAAAAAAAAAGTTAAATGATCAAAAGTTGCTTCAATAGTGCTAGCATTCTGTCTCATCATGTAACTTACAGTATGGAACAAGTACCTTTCCTATGCCTTGGGGAATTGTCATACTCTTTTCTAAGTCTGAAAGAGCTTACATTTTATCTTTCATATTTTTAATATCATGAAATAGCTCATGATATTAAAGTATTGAAGTATCTTCCTGGTGAGGATTGTAGACAGCACTCCCAATAAACTCCTTGCATGTTAAGCTTTGTCTCAGAGACTGCTTCCCAAGGAACCTACCCTGTGCCTGGGATGACAGGGTATCATGTCAGCAATTTATCCAAATGATTCGGGGGAAAGGAATTAAAAAAAAAAAAAGCTTATACTGTACTATATGCGAAACTTTTCTAGAAACTTGAGGTTGTTTCTAAGTTTTAAAAAAATTAATATAAAATTGAAAAAGAAAAGAAAAAAAGCAATATAAAATTGAGTGGGGAAAATATAGAAAGAACAGGCTGATGAAAAGCCGAAGAAAAACGTATGACAGAGGGCATGGTTTACCAAAGAAATGAGACTAACCAATGAACAGCATATTCAAGGTAATAACGCAAAAGAAAAAGAGATGAGCAACAAGGAATAAATCTCTTATACAGTATTTATCACTCAGTGATCGCTGCATAACTATAAAATCAGTGTTAACAACGCACATTTTCTGTAATGTCCTTAACAAACCCTTTTGAGTATTAAAAATGTTATAATAATGTTTTTGAAACCATAAGATCTTTCTCACACACAAACATAAAATTTTGCAAACTCACAAAATATGCCACATCTTACATTATTGCTCTCGCGCATGTTTGCCTGTTTCCTTTCAAAATGCAAGCATGCCTGAGTTTATCTACATGACCTCAACTCTCTCTCACCTTAAAAACAAAACACTTGCTATATTGTTACTCAAAATGTTGCCCCCCCTGGACCTGTAGCACTGAACCACTGGGAAACATAGAAACATAGAATTGTCAGAAACACAGAACTCAGGTTCAAACCCATACCTACTGAAACAACATATGTATTTCAATAAGATTCCCACGTGATTTTATAAGTACATTAAACTTCGTGAAGCAGGTTCTAGTTTTCACTGTGGAAAACAGAGAGCTACAAAGAGCATTGATCCCACCCTTACAGAGAAATAACGTCAAACTAAATTCAAATTTATGATTTATTTTTAAGCTTTAAGGGAACTCAAGTCACAAAACAAATAGCTGGGCCTAAATCAAAAGAGAAGAGGCCCCTGCAAGGACAGAGGAGATGTCAGCACATGTTTATCTGAGACAGATGCAACCGGACACCATAAGAACAGGACGGCTAGAAGAGTAAGGGAACAGGTGAAAGCAGGCTGATGATCAGTGAGTCATTGTGAAGGATTCGGGTGCGAATACTCTGTGGGAGTCTGCACCTACCTGCAGGTTCTTTCACTAGAAATCTCACCAGACACAAATGATAACAGAGGGAGCCCTAAGAAAGTGTCCAGTGGTTCAGATCTAGAGGAAAGGAAAGCTGCAGAAGGAACAGGAAACTATCTGAATCCCTTTTTCAATCTCTCCTATGAGTCAAGGCCTTAATCTATGAAAAGGGAAAAAATACTGTCACCCTTAGGGTAGGTTTTGCCTCAGACTAATTCAGTTTTAGCACTCAAAGTCCCACATTCCAAGAAAAGAAATGTTCCCCCTAGTCACTGGGTAATTTAATTTGAAAGTGGAGTTTCAAATCATCTTCCTGATTTCTCTAAGCTTCCTACCAAAGGAAATGCAAAGACATTACTTGCTAAATGGTCTGCATATTTTCTACACCATGCTGTTAAAAAGAGGTGTAATTTGCTTACCCATGGTATAACATTTTTCTCTGATAAAACTAGAATTCTACACAGGACTCTGTAAAAAATGAGTAAACTGGTACCATATGTTTAAATTACTTTCAGACTCCTGACTGATGGGGAAAGAGATAACCTCAGTATTACTCAGGATACTGCCCAACACCCCCTGCCCTCCACATCCAAAGTTCACTTTAAAGAGTTGAATTCTTTATTGGTACTGCCTCCGCAGTCAACTAAAATCCAGCTTCTCCCCACATAATTCTTACAAAACCGACAAATACATCACTCTCTTTTTTTTTTTTCTCTTTCAAGTTATTATATCCAATAAACCTTCTATACCCCCAGCACCCACCCCTCTCCCCAGTCTTCCTCTTATTTGAACTATCTAAAGCATCAGATCATCCCCTCTTTCTTGAAATGCTCTCTTCTTCACTTAGCTTCTGGAATACACTATTCTTGTTATTTTTCCTAACTTTGTAGACATTTCTCAGTCTCTCTCTAGTTTTCATTCCTTTTAATTTCTTTATTTTTAATTAGAGGATAACTGCTTTATAATATTGTGTTGGCTTCTGCCATATATCAACATGAATTGGCCACAGGTGTATGTATGTCTCTTGATCTTCATCTTCCCTTCCAATAAACATCACTGTTTTTCAGAGTTCTATCCTGGATCTTCTCCATCTACATACAACTGTTGACACCTACACTTACATCTTCGGCCTAAACTTCAATGAGCTCTAGATTTAAGTATATAAATACACACACACACACACACACACACACACACACACACACCCCTACTCCCTTGACATCTCCATTTATATTCACAGAGGTATCTAAAACTTCAAATCCATTCTTTCCCCAGTCTTCTCCCTTGCAGTAAATAATATGTTTTACTGAGTCACTGTAGTCAGAAACCTAAGTCATCACTTACTATTTCCTTTCCCTTAATTTCCTTCCCATCAGATCACTCTCAAAAGTCTATTTGGAATCTATCTCTTCCTCTTCATTTCCATGGCCTCCTAGTCTCAGGCACCAACACTGCTAGCCTAGACCACTGTAACAACTTCCTAAGTGGTCTCCCAGCTTATGCATTGCACTCTCCAGTGTGCTCACTCAGTCGTGTCTGACTCTGCGACCCTAGCAGCCAGAGGGCTCTTTAAATACCATTACTCCATTCCTGTTTAAATGGCCTTCATATGGTTTACCCAGAAAGGTCCTGACTAATCTGGCTTCTGCCTACCAACATCTCATCCCATACTCTTTGTTCATTAGGTTCCACTCATATTTGCCTTCTTTCAATTTCTATAACACGCCAAGTCCCTTCCTTGATACTTGCTTCTCCTTCTGAGAATGCTGTTCCTTTATGTCTGATGAATGGCTTCTTCTCAATCCTTTATTATTTATATTTATCATCTCAATCTTAAATATTACCTAAATAAAAGCTTTCCTAGATCACCTTTAAGTAAAGGTCCTTCTGTTTATACTTCTAATAGCACACACTATCTATAATTATTTCATTATTTACTTTATTTCTCATATCTTTCCGCTCTTCAAAAATGTAAGTTTCATGAGAATATTTTCCTGAATTAATTCTCTGATGCACCTGCAATATCCAGTACCATGTTTATGATATGGTAGGAGATTAACAAATATTTGTTACATAAATAAATTTTCAAAGTTTAGGAAGGTTTTCTTTGAACAGTATGCTAGGTACGTTTTTTAAAAGCTCATTCAAAAATCTAAAGGAAAATTACAGTAAAAGTTAGAAAATTAAGAGATTTATTATGACAGGTGGAAGTCCCAGATACTAGTTTTTTTACTTTTTCAAAATTCTCCCACAATTTACAAACTTTTTGCACATTGACTTTGATCTGATTTCCCTTATTTTAAAACTAACAATGCCATATTTGCTTTTGTATTGAATGTGTATATTATGCAAACATATAAAAGGTAGACTGTTATGTTACCAGCACAGGTGACTTTTATCAAGAATTCGAGTTGTTACCTTTTTTCCAGCATGTTAAAAATCCCAGATATGAATATCTGTTGTCATTGTTATTTAATCCTTAAGTCATGTCCAACTCCTTTGTGACACCATGGACTGTTGCCTGCCAGGTTCCTCTGTCCGTGGGATTTCCCAGGCAAAAATACTGGAGTGGGTTGCCATTTCCTTCTCCAGGGGATCTTCCCAACCAAGGGATCAAAACCAGGTCTCTTGCATTGCAGGAGGATTCTTTACCCACCAGGAAAGCCCTGTGAATATTTAAAAAGGTGCAATAATGAAAACAGGGATTTTAGAGTCAAACAAAGCTAAGCTAAAAACTTACTCTACTTACTCTACTCTGCCACACAGGTTTAAGGATCTTGGGCAAGCTCCTCTTAGCCTCAGCATCTTAATCCAGAGAACGGAGATGATTCATTCTCTCTCCAAGAGAAGTAAACAGAATAATTACATGAAAACTCACTTAATTAGCTCAGTATGTCTATAGCAAATATTCAGTAACTGCTAAGTAATGTAATGAAAATAGTGTCAGCAGCAGCAATAGGGGAGCAGTGGGATGTCTACTATAAAATATAATAACCATTATACAACAGAAATTCAGAAGCTATATTACAAAAATATCATGCTAATTTTAAAATCACAAATGTTTTAATAACCTAATGCCCTAAATAATCTGTACTAAGACTTAGAAAGAAGACAGAAAATCTAAATTAAGCCAAGTAAAGAACACCATTCTAACTTCAACTAAGTACCTTTTAGATATTTACAACAATCCTTTGAATGGCCATAATTGTAATGTTAGCACAAATACAAGATCTTCAATGTGAGATCTGAAGAGTCAAAGATCAGTTAACAATGTGATAGGCACAATGGGCTAGCTGGAAAGACAGGAGAGAGTAGTGGTCTGTGTCACTGAAACATCTATCAAGATTTCTATAGAGTGAGGTAAGTTAGAAGGAGAAAAACAAATAATGTATATTAACATATATACACGGAATTTAGAAAGATGCTACTGATGAAATTATTTGCAGGGCAGAAATGGAAACACAGACGAAGACAACAGACTGTGGATACAAGGGGTGGGGGTGGGGAAGGAGAAGGCAGGATGGATGGAGAGAGTAACGTGGAAACTTACACTACCATGTATAATGTAAATAGCCAATGGTAATTTGCTGTATGACTAAGGGAACTCAAACCGAGCTAGAGGGGTGGGATGGGGAGGGAGATTCAAGAGCGAGGAAACATATGGTATACCTGTGGCTGATTCAGGTTGGTGAAGCATTTATCCTTCAAGCAAAAAATAAATTAAAAAAAAAAAGATTAAACTCTACTGAAAAACCTAAGGGTGAAGAGAGAGAGAGAAAATGAAAGAAAAATAATAATAAGAAACCACCATGGAAGAGTGACAAAAAGCAGACATTAGAAACCGTAACAGATGCCAAGAAGCAGCCCTCCTTACACAGCAGCAAAGTTTACCACAACCACAAGGGATGAATGAGAATAGAGTGGCACAGTCTGAGGGCACTGGAGATAGGATGGGGAGCGGCACAACAAATCCAACACCTTTCACCAGCACTGAGACACAGTCTGAAAAGCGTGCCAACTGAAACAGCACAGTGTTCTGGAGGCACTGAGTGTGATGACTAGTACATCTACAAATAGAAGTAAGTAGCCCCAGAGAAAAATCACTGTATTAAATACAGTAAACAAAAACTCTGACATCTGGTAAAAGCAAAACTGTGCTCAATATACTTTACTAAGGCAGAGAAAAATGCAGTATGTTCAGATATGTTGCCATCAAAAATAGTCAAAGTAAACATTTCAGAGGTTAAGAGAAATGACATTTTGCTGCCTGCAAAGTCCTTTGTGTAGAAGAGTCTCTCATTTACCAGATGGTTTCAGGTAACTACATTATTATATTTTAACAAGTAACTACTTGCTTTTATGTGGTTATTTTCATTAACTTAGAGCAGACATAAACCTTTGAGTCAAGGACAAGGCTAGAGTTTTACTAATTAATTCAGCTGACTAGCAAAATGCTAATAAACTTTGCACTCAGGAATTTAGCCCCTATTTGTCCCAGTTAGCTTTATACTCTCACATGCCAAAGAAACCCAGAAAAGAGTAGAGTTATGCAAACTCATCACTATTTTTAGAAAAACTAAAACAGTCATCATTAATAGTGGTTCAATAACAGATCATCCCTAACTTTCAAGGTCATCCATTATTGTTAGTTCTGCCTGACCCTTTGGATGACCCTATAACACTGCAGACTTTATATTATTTCAATTTTCCCATCTATAAATTTGTTTATAAAAATTTACTTGTCACAATTACTATAAAAAGTAAGCAAATAGTCACTACTGAGAGGACCACCACCAAATTACTGGTGAATTCAACTATAGCAGTGTTTGACTTATCTGGAAGTCCTATTTTCTAAGTGTCTAACTTTTAGAATTTAGTTAAGAACTTAGAAGTGAAAGGACATCGCAATCAAGGAAAACAGTTATTGCGAAGTTCATTTATGATAATGAGGTGAAGAGTCTGATAGTGAACATGTGCTCAGTCACTCAGTCGTGCCTGACTCTTTGCAACTCCATGTACTGTAGCCCACCAGGCTCCTCTGTCTATGGAATTTCCAGGCAAGCATACTGGAGTGGGTTGCCATTCCCTATTCCAGGGGATCTTACCAACCTAGGGATCAAACCCATATCTCTTGAGTCTCCTGCCCTGCAGGCAGATTCTTTACCACTGATCCACCTGGGAAGCCCCAAAGAGTCTGACAGAGAGGTGAGGAATTACTCTTCTGTCCTTATCCAGAGAAAAATAAATGTAAAATGGAGGAAATGAGCTAGAACAAAAAGAATATACTGAAAATAGCAAGTATCAATGGATGATAGGCAAAGGGGAGAGACAGGGACAAAGAGCGAAGAAGTAATTGTCTTTTCTATTCATATATTTATATGAAATACAGCATTTCATATGAAGCAATGGCCATTGATCAGACTGGTTTTTATTTTGCTAAATTCCTCCCCTTCCTCCCATACAATGTCTCCTCCAGAGACAGTTGGCAATATCTAGAGACATTTTTCAGAGAAGGCAATAGCACCCCATTCCAGTACTCTTGCCTGAAAAATCCCATGGGCAGAGGAGCCTGGTAGGCTGCAGTCCATGGGGTCGCTAAGAGTTGGACACAACTGAGCAACTTCACTTTCACTTTTCACTTTCATGCACTGGAGAAGGAAATGGCAACCCACTCCAGTGTTCTTGCCTGGAGAATCCCAGGGACGGGGGGAGCCTGCTGGGCTGCAGTCCATGGGGTCGCACAGAGTCGGACACAACTAAAGCCACTTAGCAGCAGCAGCAGCAGAGACATTTTTGGTTCACAAAACTTGGGGTGAGGAGGGTGGGAGGGGGCTACTGGCATCTAGTACCTAGAAGACAGGGATGCTGCTAAATATCCTATGTGAAGGACAACCCCACAACAAAGAATTATTCAATCCAAAATGTCAATATTGCCAAAGTTGAGAAATCCTGATATAGAGAAAAGGACCTATACATCTCTCTGTCTCTCTCTCTCTATATATTAATCAATATATCAATATATAACAATCAAAGGAATCACTGTCACTACACTGGCACTCAGAATGTTCAAAAGTCTTAAACAAAAATTCAACATGTTACTGGTGTACATTAATAAAGAATGATGCAACATAAAATTTCTAACAGAAACGATTAATTTTTATACATAACTAATAAAAAGGAACAAACTACAGTTATCAGTTATGGTTACTACACAGAATATCTCCTCCTAATTTTCCTTCCCTTGAATCTACACTGGCCTTAGCAATTTGCTTGATCAATAGCATGCAGCAGAAATGACATTTGGGGACTTCCAAGGCTAGGTCATACAGAGAAGGCAATAGCACCCCACTCCAGTACTCTTGCCTGGAAAATCCCATGGACAGAGGAGCCTGGAAGGCTGCAGTCCATGGGGTCGCTGAGGGTCAGACACGACTCAGCGACTTAGCTTTCACTTTTCACTTTCATGCATTGGAGAAGGAAATGGCAGCCCACTCCAGTGTTCTTGCTGGAGAATCCCAGGGATGGTGGAGCCTGGTGGGCTGCCGTCTATGGGGTCACACAGAGTCGGACACGACTGAAGCGACTTAGCAGCAGCAGCAGCAAGGCTAGGTCATAAATCTGTGGTAGGCTGAATAATATTACCCCCCACCATATGTCCACATTCTAATCCTTCAACCTGTCTTCACAGGAGAGTTTGCAGATGTGACTAAATTAAGGATTTTGAGAGAGAAAGATTATCCTGAATAATCCAGGTCAGTTCTAAATGTAATCCCAAGGGTCCTTATAAGAGAAAGGTAAAAAGGTCAATGATGTGACAGCTGAAGCAGAGATTAATGTGAGCAGGAACGAGCACATGCCAAAACCTGGAAGAAACAAGCACCAGGTTCTCCACTAGGGCCTGGAGAAGGACAGAACCTTGGTAACACTTTTATTTTAGCCTCTTAAGTCTAATTTTGGCCTTCAGACTTCAGGAACTCTAACTGAATGAACTTGTGTTGTTTTAAGCCACTATATTTGTGGTAATTTGTTACAGCAGCAATAGGAAACTGATACAAAGTCTTACCACATCTACTCAGCTCTCTTGGAACATTTCCTCTGGGAGTCCTGATTCATTTTCAGACTGTCATGCTAGTGAAATCAAATGCATCTACACTAGTCAGGAGTTCCATTTGAGCCCAAACTCCCAGTCACGTCCAACAAAGTGCCAGACAAGCGAGTGAAGCCATCTTGGATCCTGTAACTAGCTCATCTGCCAGCTGTTTACTAAGTGACCCCCACAGATACTGCATGAAAGAGACAAATCACCCAGCTGAGCCCTGCCTATATTCCTGATCCATAAAACCATGAGATATAACACAATGGTCACTGTTTTATGTCACAAATAACTCTAGAGCTCAAGTTACATGTTAAATGATGATTAAAGATTGTTAATAGAATATATCCATTTTATAATGGAAAGGAAAAAAATCCTATTTATGTTATCTGTTTTCTAGGCAGAATCCCTAGTTATAGGGCTAATCCAATATGTTCATTAACTCTTAAAACTATTCACAATTAAGGCTGTTGGAATATACTGCCATAATGAGGCTCTTCCCATATTGGAAAAATAACTGATAGTAACAAAGCTTCATTTACTTATCCAGGGCCAAGATATAGAAGTTCCCAGCTTATTAGAGATGACTCACTCCTCCTGATTCAATCCACATTTCATATCCTCATCTGTTCTCCTCTTGGAGGTCCAGTTATTCTTTTATTTTCTTTTACTGTTTCACCAAGGCACTGAAATATCTTTATTCACAAATGTTAAACTGGAGTATGAAATGTTTTCTTGCCCTCTTTCCTATTCTCTCTGAGCAAAAGCCAAGATTATCACCAATTCATCCCAGAGGCTAACAGCTTAATAGCTTTGCTACTTATATAATCCTATACAAAGGGTTGACAAAAATGGGAATACTCTTATTAAAGAGTCCAAGATCCCTAGTGGATTTGAACTCCAGGAAAAGTCATATTTGTTTTTATGTATTCTAAGGCATTTGGTTCCATCACTTCATGGCAAATAGATGGGGAAACAGTGGAAACAGTGTCAGACTTTATTTTGGGGGGCTCTAAAATCACCGCAGATGGTGATTACAGCCATGAAATTAAAAGATGCTTACTCCTTGGAAGGAAAGTTATGACCAACCTAGAGAGCATATTGAAAAGCAGAGACATTACTTTGCCAACAAAGGTCTGTCTAGTCAAGGCTATGGTTTTTCCAGTGGTCATGTATGGATGTGAGGGTTGGACTGTGAAGAAAGCTCAGCGCAGAAGAATTGATGCTTTTGAACTGTGGTGTTGGAGAAGACTCTTGAGAGTCCCTTGGACTGCAAGGAGATCCAACCAGTCCATTCTAAAGGAGATCACCCCTGGGTGTTCTTTGGAAGGAATGATGCTAAAGCTGAAACTCCAGTACTTTGGCCACCTCATGCAAAGAGTTGACTCACTGGAAAAGACTCTGATGCTAGGAGGGATTGGGGACAGGAGGAGAAGAGGACGACAGAAGATGAGATGGCTGGATGGCATCACCGACTTGATGGACGTGAGTTTGAGTGAACTCTGGGAGTTGGTAAAGGACAGGGAGGCCTGGTGTGCTGCGTTCATGGGGTCGCAAAGAGTTGGACACGACTGAGCGACTGAACTGAACTGAACTGAATGTATAACAAATACAATGAATCCTGCTCATTCTTGAAAAACTAAATTGATATTTTAAATGTTTTTTAAAATAATTACAAATAGAAATAGTAATTGTAGAAATTTGAAAACAAATTTGGTTTAAAAAGCTCAGCTAGAATTAAAAGGCAATAGTAATAATATCAGCACAACAATGTACTGTCAGCAGAATACGGACTCTTTCTGGAAGAAAGACAACAGGTTGAACAGATAAGTTGAGAACATAACATCTACTTTAAAAAAACCTTGGCAGGAAATCAGTTTGTAATTTAAAAATCACAATATCTTACTTAACCATAACAAGACATCCCACAAAGTTTGCTTTATCTATTACAAATTGATTCTAAGGCTTTATCTTGCCACAGACTATATCAAATGCCTACTGATAAACACATAAGAAAGATAAGGGCCAATGTGACAAATTTCAGCAGTAGATCCACTTCCATTTCAAAGCATAGATGTTTTCTTGTAATGTTTCCACACCAAATCCAAAACACTACATTAGATCATGCAAGCACCCGCTTTCCAAAAACATGTAAGATTTCCTATTATAAGAAACAGCTCTTTTAATGATTTATTTCATTAGAAAGTGCACTTAGTACACACACATTTAATACACAGGCTGAGTATTTAAAAACACTCAAAAAGCAACAATAAAAGAAAAATATGACAATTTTTCATTTGTCTGGGGAAAAAATTTATTTCAGCAATAGATTGAGCTGTATGCATTCTTGACATAAGAAATCTCTTTACCTTAAGTGGTTAATGACTAGGGTAATTTACTAGTTATGATCCCAGTTATCTCCCTCAAAACTATATGCACTGACTGGTATCGAAAACTGTATTAGAATTAATTCTATACTAAAAATTAAAGCATCATCATCAATAAATGTCACATGAGTCAAAAGGCACTAATTTAGTCATTAACATTGGTAAAATTAGTTGACTTAAACTTTACAATTATTTAGCTTGTAAGTCAAATAAGCATTTGACTACTACATTGTTTCCTATATCCTTGCTTGTTTATCTTGAACAAACACAATTTAAATTACCAACTTCTCTCTCATATATCTTATATATTATTAAGTTTGGCACTAACTGATCTCCATTGACTGAAATTTATAGGTCCTTTCCAGTATTTAAAACCATGTTAAATTTTAAAGCATTACCTTCACTGGAAAATGTAGCATTCCTACCACAATACTATTGGCATGTGCTAAAACAATAAGGTACAAGGCAAAATTTATCCATGTGTATCACAGAACATGCTTTTCATGAACTGTTATAAAATCATATTAAGAAGGCCCGCCAATCTTGAAACAATGTTAATACAGAATTTCTAAGAAATTACTTAGAAAAGGCCAAATGTGAGTTTAAACAGTCTTATCCATGGAGAAAGATTCCCAAAACTAATGCTCTGGCATGGATGTCTTTATAGTTTTTTCCAATGGTCATATTTTTGGAAATGATTATTTTAAAACCACACACTGAGTGCACATATAGCTTACAAATATGCTAATATCTGATTATGACTTCATATAATATCATGATTACATATTGAATAACCGAATTGATTGGGATGTTACATTTTTCCTATAGAAGCACTGTGAGTAGACAATGTCTGGAATGATCCAATACCATAAATTATTCCACAATTCCCTGAACTGCAGAAAAGAAAGAAGTTAAAAGTTTTCTTTACTGCTAAAGAAATAACTAATAAAAAGTTTCTGAAAAAGTAGTATAGAAAAATCATGCTTATGAGATACGTAATTCTTTCCTCCATTCCTATCCACAGATCAAAGAAGCACTTTCAAGTGCCTCTGGCAAATGAAACGTCTTTTTCCAAATAAATGGGCTCGTAACGTAAGGAATTTATGAAATGGTTATTTACCTACCAACCCTGAAGGAGGAGAGGCATAAACTTAGAGGAAAAAAACACAACTTTCAAACACACCAGAATGTAATATAAAACAGCAGCAATGTATTTTGTTTGTATCAGGGTATTTAAATGGCAAAGGTATTTTAAGAATGAGTGACTGATCACTGGTCCCTTTCACCTCTTCTGGTTTTCTGACTTTTTAGCTCTTTCACTTGGACTCAAATTCTGACCTACCAGCATTCTGCACTAGTTTTAAAAATATCCTCTTTTAACATGTTAGCTTAAAAATAGCTTGGTTTTCACCATTCCAGATTATTTTTGAGCAGAAGTCTGCTTTTTATTGTAGAGTCACAGATTTCCAGAAAAAAAAAAACCCTTCCTATCTACTGCATTCTTTCATCCTCTGAGGAAACAACAGAAAGGGGAGTTTAACTTGGGTAGCACCAAACCTATGATGGACTGACTTGCCAGTCTGTATGTGCTATTGTTGGTCTACTCCACTCTTTCCATTTCCCAGGAAAATGTTTCCTTCGGCTGTTCAAATGAATCCAACTGGAGGCGTGTACAAACAGGCAGCTGAGAGTATCTCTGCCTTAAGAAGCAACATCCCTTCTTTCGGACCCACACATCTTCTTTTGATAACCATTCAACAAAGTTTCCTCCTGCCTGTCGGCTTAGCCACCTGCACGGCTGCACGCTCCCAGAAGCAACACGAGCTAGGGGACAGGACGACTAGCGGGTGTGGGGGTCGGAGGAGAGTGAACACGGCAAATCTAAACAAAATCAGATTCTCGTCGGTTGGTAACTGGGGCTGAAGCTCCGAGGAACCAGCCAAGCGTTGGCCCCGGCTGCCTGGCACGATCCGCGGCTGTCCTACCTGCCCCGGGGACACTCAGGAGGCGGAAAGTTCCCCCTCCTCCGACGTCCCAGGCGCGAGGCCAGGAAGGCGAGGGGAGCGGCGGCCAGGGGCCCAGGCCGAGGGGCGAGCGGGGGAAAGGAGGGCGCCGGGCCCCCCGGATCGCCCCCCTGGGGTCCCCCTTACCTTGGGCGATGGCGATGGACTCGAAGCGATGCAGCTCCTTGAGCAGGCAGCTCCTCTCGCTGGAGTGCAGGCTGTAGATGAAGTCGCGCGCGCCCTGCGCCGTGTTCAGCGCCTCTATGGGCTCCTTCTTGGGGTGGGTGCCCAGCGCCCGGGGGCCGCCCGGGGCCGCGAGCGCCAGCAGCCCCCGCCCGCAGCAGCACCAGGAGGGCGGACGGGGCGCGGCGGCGGCGGCCGGGCCCGGCCTCAGGCTGCGCGCGGTCCGGCTCCTCAGCAGCGGCAGCAGCCGGGACATGGCGGGCTGAGGAGCGGGGACCCCGCGGCAGTCCGGGAGGGCGATTTCTGACGAGGCCTCGGGAAAGAAGGAGCTGGCCTCAGCCCGACCCCGCCCCGACGTCCTCCTGATAGGCGGCCGAGGCGCCGGGCACCATGCACTCCCCGGGCCCGCGCGGCTGAAGCCTCCTCCTGCGTCCTCCTTCCCTTCCCCGAAGGCCCGCGGCACCTCCGGTCCCTCCCGACGACGAAAACTTTCTCTGAGGCGGCCGGGCCGGGAGAGCGCTCCCGGAGAAGACTGGCTGGCAGGCGGGCTGGCGGCGCGGGCGGGCGCCTCCCAGCCGACCCGGAGCAGCGCGGCCGGGCGGGCGGGTTCGGCAAGGGTTTGCGTCTGTCAGTCTTATCTTCCAGAGGGATGAGTCAGCCACGCGCCGCCCTTCTCCGGCACCGCCCTCCCTTATCGCCGGTTTTCCCAGCCTCTGGCCGGCGCTCGTCCTCACTCCTCAGGTCTGTCTCAAAGGTGCCGCGCTCTCGGACCCCAGCCGCCGCCGCTACCCCTAGCGGCAGGGTAGGGGGTAACAGGGCGGGGCGAATGAAGGGGGCGGGTAAGGGGCGGGGCTGCGCAGGCGCAGTGCGCAGGCTCTCGGGGCGCGCGCGCTCCCGCGTGAGGCGAGTGCACGCGCGTCCTCCCGCCCTCCGGTGCTTGAAGGTGCAGGAAGAGGGCAGTGGCTGCCGGCCCTAGCCTCCGCCACATTTGAGTCCAGACTGAGGGGTACGGAAGAAGAGCCTTGAGCCCCTCGCTGGGCTGGGTAGTGAGACTGCCACCCGTCCCGCCTTAGCGTCATACCTGAATCTGAGGCTGGTTCTGAATGATGGTCCAGCGTGTGGCCCCCTTCGCTTGACACGGGCCTCACCACAGCGCCCTGCTCAGCCTTTGGGTTATTAAAGCGCTCAAGCCGCGCCGTTTGCCAAGTCACCGCACACCCCGGCTTCCGCCGGAACCCGATCTCTGGAAACTGTAAAGGGAAGGCGAAGCCATGTCTACCCCCTCCCAAGAAGTCTTTTGAGACCTTGACACTGAGAACACTTTCCCCCGTTTTAATGCAAGCACTTTGCAGATTATTAGTGCTGGAGCCTGAGGCATGAATGCCGCAGACCTTTTCCAGGTGTTTGTTCAGGTCTGTTGGGTTGATTTTTTTTTTTATCTATGCTGAGACGGAAAGAATTCTGCAATTTTCCACCATTTCCACGTGTCCTAGGCATTTTCGGAGGAGTCACAGAGTCTTCTTTTACGAGCTTTATCTTTTCCCAAGGGAGGAGATCTCTGCTCTGTCTGAACTGACACTTAGGCTTCCTGGCTTCTTAGAGAATAGATCCACTTAGAGAATAAATCTGCTCAAGTGTAATCAAGACCTAAATCCTATCCTTATATCCGCTGCTGCACCCAGCCCAAGACCGTATATGCAGTAGATGTGCTGTAAAAATGTAAGTACAAAAAATGTGAGTCATTGGAGGAACCTTATCACCAAATCCTTCTACTGCTCTGACTCAGTGGTTCTCAGAGTATGGTCCCTAGACAAAAGAACTTGTTAGACATGCAAATTCAGGTGCTCCACCAGAGACATCCTGAATCTGAAACTGGGTTTTGGACTCAGTCATCTGCGTTTTACAGACCCTCCAGTTAATACTGATTCCTTCCCTGGTGGCTCGGATGGTAAAGAATCTGCCTGCAATGCAGGAGACCAGGTTTGATCCTTGGGTTGGGAAGATTCCCCTGGAGAAGGGAATGACAACCCACTCCTGTATTCTTGCCTGGAGAATTCCATGGACAGAGGAGCCTGGAGGGGGCTACAGTCCATAGGGTCACAAAAAGTCAGACACGACTGAGTGACTAACACATCACACACACTCACAGACAAAAGTTTGAGAACCACTGCTCTAACTTGGGAAAGCATTTTTAAATTTTTTAAATTTCAGGGCAATGCTCCTGTTGTAATGATAATTAAGAATGTTCTCTTTGGAAAATGCAAGCTCTTAAGAGAGAGACTTTCTTTTCTTTGAAACCCCCTACATTTCCCATGGTGTGTTGGAATCTTCTACAGAGTTATTTAAGTCTCAAATTCTTGGGATTTCTACCACCTCCCCCCATATATACCTTTTACCTCCAAGAGATTCTGATTCATTGGGTTTGGGGTGGGGCCTGGGAAGAGAGAGATGCAAAAGCAGTCTCCAGCAGTCTCCAGGACACCAGTTTTGTGTGTCGGCTCCAAAAGCATAGAATGCTGAAAGTTCAGTAATTGGATCAGTCACTTCCTAGCTGTGTGTTAGTGTCCGATTGTTCCATTATGGTCCCAGTGAATCATGCCTTGTGCTATACACCCCCTTGTGTAGACTTGCACCATATGATTGTGGGCTTGGCCATGTGATACTTTCAGCAGTAAGTGGGACATCACAACGATAAGTGCTTGTTCCTTGAGGCTTGCTGAAATGTGTTTGCTGCATGCTTTATGAGTAATCAGCTCTGCCTCAGAGAATAAGAGAAACGAAAACATAGACACAATTTGCTTATAAGACATGTTACACATAGACTGAATGGGTATGTGTTAAACAAAAAGGATGGAACAAATGAAAGTGTTACTTTAGGGACTTACCTGGTGGTCCAGTGGTCAAGAATTCACCTTCTAATGCAAGGTTCATGGGTTGGATCCCTGGTTGGGAAACTAAGATTCCACATGCTGAGGGGCCGCTAAGCCCATGCACAGCAACTAGAGAGAAGCTGCGTAGATCCTGCATTCCACAGCTAAGACCCAATGCAGTCAAATAAATAAAGTTCTACTTTAGATAGAAAGAGATAGACCAAGTGAACTTTAAATATTAATAAGGCATGGAACATACTACCTCTAGACTGACAGCTATGTTATCACCAACTCATGATATCCATTATGCCCACATTATGGCCTTATATAGTCTCTGCACACATAAATGTAGCAGATAAATTATTCTAGCAGATGAATCCTAGCTACTCAGCCAGCTGATGGCCAACTATAGTTTTGACAAGACACACTTGCCTTGTGTTGATTCCAGGCCCCTTCAGTCTGCTGAAACCCCTCACTTCCTCTCCACTCTGGTCCTTAAAACTATGCCATCTGTAGAGAAGACTGGCAGAGAGTGTTAACACATATAAGTGTCACATAAAACAAAATGGTTTTTACAATGGTCCTCCACCCTGCCTATGTCTCATCCTAAGCTTGTTTATCTACTCCATCTCTTTCTCCTTGCTTCTCACTCTGTTCTAAGTTGGTTGATAAACTGGGTTACTCTTGCTGCTCTTTGAGTGAACATGTTAAACCAAACTTAGTGGCTTAACTAGGCAGTTTATCCTGCTCATGATATTGTAACAGGAATTCAGGAAGGACTTGCTTGGGCAGTTCTTTGTTGGAGTCTCTTATCAGATGTCACTGCAACTGCAGTCATTTAAAGGCTTATCAAGTCTGGATATCCAAGATGGCACAGTTATGTGGCTGACAGTTGATGCTGACTGTTGTCTGGCTGGAAGCTCAGCTGGGACTGTGAACCAGAGTACCTTCACATACCCCTCCCGCAGGTCAGACTTCTCACATGGCAGCTGGCTTCCCGGAGAGCAAGTGTCTGGAGAAAAAAAAACAGGTTCATGACCTTTAATGACTTATCTTAAGGAATCATGCAGTATCACTTCCACTTATTCTACCAGCCACCAGCAAGCCACTAGGGCCAGCCCATGTAACAGGGAGATGGTGAAGAACAGGGGAGCCTGGCATGCTACAGTCCATGCGGTCAGACACCACCAAGAGACTGAATAACAATGGACCTCCACCTCTCAATAGAAGAAGTGTCAAAGAATTTAGGGACATGTTTTAAAGCTGCCACCTAACAATGTGATTCACGCATCTTAATTTGATCTATAAGTCTATCTGTTCCATGACCAATGGTACAATCTCGAAATTCAGCTGCCACGTAAAGAGGTTTGGAGTATCCTCCTGGAAAAGCAGCGTGGAGGAGGAAGTGACAGCCAATAGCCCCAGCTAACTACCAGACACATGCATGAGGCCATCTTGGACCATTCAGTCCCTGTCAAGCCCCAGATGACAACATTGCAAAGTGGTTGAGATCATTCGCTCTGGAGGCAGACTAGGTTTTGAGTCCCCACTCTACTACTTACTAGCTGTAAATGTATAACCTTGTATAACCTGGCTGTATAACTTCTCATGTCTTTGATGGTAATAAGAACATGTTGCTAAGTTTGCTTATATGTTAAATGGAGGTAAGGGGATCTGCTTTAGAAAGTTACAGTGAAAGTAAATATCTGTAAAGCATTTCAAACGGCACTTGAAACATGTAAGTGCTCAATACATTATTATTACCCTAATTCCTGTGGACCCCTCAAACCTCTAGGGTTAGGTCTTTGGACCCTAATTTGGGAAATACCTACCTATCATCATTTGATACATATATCATGTGTACTAACTGGATCACCTATCCACTGTTTCTCTGAACACTTGAATACCCTAAATATGAATAAATGAAGGAGATGGGGCAGGGTCTGTGCATGGAGGTATGGAGAAGGGTAGGATAAGGCAGGTCTAGCTGTGGGCAGCAAGAGGAAGGCTGTGAGGAAATGGGAGGGTGCTGAGCAGGTAGCTTCAGCAGGTTGGAGAAGGTTACAGAAGTCAAAGATGGAGAGAAAGAGGGCTCAGAAGACAGTTTTGGCCTCAGCAGAAGCTGCTCTTCACTTTTCAAGATGACAAAGATGAAAAACATCATGCCTCAGTTAACAATCACTGTCTCCTCCTCATGAAAAATTGTTGCCAAATCAGCAGTCCACAATAGGTTACATCATGCAGGTGCTCTCCAGAACTCCTGGCATCCCTGTTCATGGTATGGCACAAGGCCATGTTCTGTCTACATCTTATGATACCTTATACACCCAGCTATTGCTGTCCACATTATTTTAAGAATTTTTTTTTATGTGGACCATTTTAAAAGTCTTGTTACATATTGTTTCTGTTTTATGTCTTTTTTTATTTTTTTGGCTGTGAGGCATGTGGGATCTTAGTTCCCTGACCAAGAATTGAACCTGTGGTCCCTGCATTGAAAATATGGAGTCTTAACCACTGGACCTCAAAGGAAGTCCCTTTTGTTGTTTGGTTTTGAAGGAAAATAAGGCATCAACTCAGACTTTATTGAATAACTTTTAAATAGATATTTTATTAAATTATCTTCTAACACATTGTTGTTGTTGTTTAGTGACTAAGTCATGTCTGCCTCTTTTGAAACCCAACAGACTGTAGCCCACCAGACTCCTCTGTACATGGGATTTCCCAGGCAAGCATACTGGAGTGGATTGCCATTTCCTTCTCCAGGGAATCTTCCTGACCAAGGGATCAAACCTCACTGAGTCACTATGGAAGCCCCTTCTAACACAGACCTGTGTTATCTGATATTCAGATAATACCCTCTCTGTACCAGCTACCAAGCTAGGACTGGAAGTATAAAAATAAAAAGATATTTTGTTTAAGGCCAGATTTTCCATTTCAGACCAAATATTTTCGCTGTTATTAATCACTACTGCTCAACAATTGATTCTCAGGGCCTGAGAGGATTATTCTTCCTTGTCCCCTTAAAGTTGAGGGTTGCCATGTGACTTGCTATGGCCAATGAATGGAAACCTGACTAACACATTTTCACCTCCAGATACAGGCCCTTAATTTCCCGTGCTTAGCTCTTGCCTGGAGAATCCCAGGGACAGGGGAGCCTGGTGGGCTGCCGTCTATGGGGTTGCACAGAGTTGGACACGACTGAAGCGACTTAGCAGCAGCAGCAGCAGCTATGCAGCTCTGTCCTCCCCTAGCATGTAAGATTCACAACATGTGTGGAAATGGAAGTTCCATGAAATTGAGGCAGTAAGGAGTAGTGAGACAATATAGGAGGACAGCTGCCCTAGAGAGTTGCCCCAATTCACAGCAGATTTTACATGACAGATAAACTTTTTTTGTGTTGAGTCAGTGTGATTTAGGCAAAAACTTCCATATCGTGATGACTAGTACAGCTCCTCCTTTGTTTCTTACCTTGAATGCCTTCCTTCATTCCTTCTACTTTCTTTAAAAGGATATTTTGACTCCCAGGTGTTTGATTTTCTTCAGGCTTAAGATATAGGGAAACAGGATCCTCTTTCCCTTTGTATGGTCTCTGTGCTTTATGTGGGCCTGGGGCCACAGATAAATATTTGGGAGTCAATAGCATTAAGGAAAAAGTAGGACATGACTGAGCAACTGGTTCCAAATGGGGAAATGAGTACATCAAGGCTGTACATTGTCACTCTGCTTATTTAAGTTATATGTGGAGTTCATGCAAAATACTGGGCTGGATGAAGCACAAGCTGGAATCAAGATTGCCAGGACACATACCAATAACCTCAGATATGCAGATGATACCACCCTTATGGCAGAAAGCGAAGAAGAACTAAAGAGCCTCTTGGTGAAAGTGAAAGAAGAGAGTTAAAAAGCTGGCTTAAAACTCAACATTCAGAAAACTAAGATCATGGCATCCAGTCCCATCACTTCATGACAAATAGATGGGGAAACAATGGAAACCGTGAAAGACTTTATTTTGGGGGGCTCCAAAATCACTGCAGATGGTGACTGCAGCCATGAAATTAAAAGACGCTTGCTCCTTGGAAGAAAAGCTATGACCAACCTAGACAGAATATTAAAAAGCAGAGGCATTACTTTGCCAACAAAGGTCTGTCTAGTCAAAGCTATGGTTTTTCCAGTAGTCATGTATGGATGTGAGAGTTGGACCATGTGGAGAGTTTCTGGCCAAAGTATTGGAGTTTCAGCTTCAGCTTCAGTTCTTCCAGTGAACATTCATGGTTGATTTCCTTTAGGATTGACTTATTTGATCTCCTTGCAGTCCAAGGGACTCTCAAGAGTCTTCCCCAGAAGACTTGGTTCATTCTAGTAGTGGCCTCAAAAAAGTACAGGAATTGGAGCCATCAGGGATCTCTGAAGGCAGAGAAATAATTGAACTAAAATCAGAAGATCTGGGTGAAAATTTTTAATGGAGCAGTTATAAACTCAGATTCCATGCAGCTGGAAGATTGCCATTCCTTCACCCCAGGAGAAATCTAGATATTCACTAGTGGGGAAACACTAGCTTGGGGGCTCCAGGAACACCTGAGGGTAAGGGAAGCCACCCACAAACAAGGAGGTTAAGTGAATGCCACAGATTGACTTATGAATCACTTATCTCTCTCCTGCTCTGCTTCAGCAACACCATTAGCCATACTGTTGTTACAAAAATGTGTGGGATCCCGCTGCTCGCCACTTAAAAGCCAATAAACAGGCTAGGCTTGTGGAAAGGAAAGTTTGCTTTATTTCAGATACCAGCAACTAGAGGGGAGTAACAGACGTCTGTCCAAAGGCCTACTCCTGCATTGACAAGCAGGGTGTAAGAGTTAAAGACAGAGGAAGGGTGCTACATGCAGAAACAGCACAGTCAGCTCTGACAGTCATCTTGAAACTGGTCTTGCAGTGTTCTGACCAGTGTCATCTGGATTGTTTTAGGTACAGTTAATCTTCAGTTCCAGGGTCAGTTTGTTTCCATTTCCTTGAGGCCAGTTTTCAGAACTGTGGCAGCTCATGTCATGGCTACAGTCTGGTCATCATGTAATTAGCTTCACCTGGTGGGGGGGGTGGTTTCAGTATCTATAAAACAGTTCATAGGATATGGCTTAGAATATTATCTATAGCCCTTGAGAAGGAACTAAAGGTCCTTGACTTTGCTTAATGACTACGTTATTATTATTTGGTCTCCTTTGACTGTTTTCCTTTGTTTCTGCATTTTCTCATTTCTCTGATAATACTTATTCTTTGACTAAAGTTTTCCATAGACAAAGGGCAGGCAGAGGACGTGAAGGATGTATCATAGGTCCTGTTCTGTTTCATTTCTTCACTCTGAGAATCCAGTAAGAGAGTACAACCAGGCCACCTTCAGTTAACCAGGCCACCAGTTAACCAGTTTCACTCATCTCAGTTTCCAGCTTTTTGTTGTCTTACTCTTAAATACAAAATATGAGCTAACAACCTAAATTCACTAGTCAGCTGAAGAAAGCCTTCAAGATGGAAAAACAGAACTGAATTAAAAAAACAAAGGACCTCTGAGGACATGGGGAGCAAAATAAAACTTTTGAAAATGCATAACATTAACATGTTTGCAAAATAAGGAAAGAAATACCGCATCTGTGGGAAAATAGGAGTATGTAAAAGTAAGAACATCCAGGAACTTTCCTGGTGGCCCAGTGGCTAAGACTCCATGCTCCCAATGTATGGGACACCAGTTTGATCCTTAATCAGGAACTAGATCCCACATGCCGAAGCTAAGAATTCACATGTCACAACTAAAGTTCCTTTGTACTGCAACTAAGACTCAATGCAGCCAAATAAATAAAATACAAATAAATAAGTATTTTTAAAAGTAAGAACATTCAAAAAACAAAAAATCTGACTTGAAAACTAAAACATGACATAGTGAAAAATGTAGCAAAATTAGAAGATAAACTGAGAAAAAACTTTAAAAGTAGATGATAGATAATATAACAGATATAAAATAGAAGGTAAGTGACAACATTATAGAATCAGGTCAGGAGGTAGACGAGAGCTATCTGAAGGAAAGTTCCTAAAGTTAAGGTCATTTGTTCCCAGATCAAGAGTTCACTGAGGGCTCAGAACACTAGATGAGAAAAAGACCCACTCCAAATCCTGTCATGATGACATTTCTATTTACTAAGAACCAGGAAAAGATTCTAAACGTTCCCAGCAGCAAAGTCAAAGGTTGTCAAGGGAAGTTCAATAAAAAGTAATCTCATTAGAATGGCATCCAGATTTTCAACAGCATTGCTGAAAGCCAGAAGTCAACAGAGAAATAACTTTAGAATCCTGAGGGAAGTCATTTCCAATCTAGTATTCTGTATCCAGCAATCTAGTGTGAGGGTTGTTTCAGACACTGAAATCTCAAAATGTCTATGTCCCATCCATCTTATCAGAAGACACTGGAAGATGCACTCCATCAAATTGAAGGGACAAGCCAAGAGATACAGGAAATGAGAAGTCACAGGGTGTCTAGAAAGCATCAGGTCTGCCTGGGAACAAGGCCATGGAAGGTTTTGGGAGGTGGGCCTCTAACAAAGAGATGGACTTAATACATTTTTCTGATGTATTTGAAATATTAAAGGAGAGTTACACTTCTGGGAGAGAGTTTGGGAGTGGATGAGCAATACAAAAGTAAGTAAACTGAAACATTATTAACTATAATAATAAGTTACATTAGGGAAAAATTATCATTTAAAAGTCACAGGTAAATAGTATATACAGGGTTATAATAATAGCAAATACTGATCTAACCAAAAATTATAATAAATCTAAACTAGGCAGATGGCAAAGAGTCAGACATGACTTAACGACTGAACAACAAAAACAGCAAGGCGGATGGGCAAGGAGAAGGATCTTAGTCAACTCAGACTGCCATAATAAATGCCACAGACTGCATGGCTTACACAACAGGAATTTATTTCCCTCGGTTTTGGCAGCGGGAAGTCCAAGATGAACGTGTCAGCAAGGTAAATTTCCTTTAAGACCTCTTGTCTTTGCTTCCAGGCAGCCACCATCCAGCTCTATGCTCACATACCCTCTTCCTTATGCAAGTGCGTGAGAAAAAAGCTGTCTTGTGTCTCTTCTTATAAGGGTGCTCATCCTATCGTGAGGACCCCACCCTCATGACCTTATCTAATCCTAATTACCTCCCCCAAACCCCACCACCAGATAATATCACATTGGATCTTAGAGCCTCAACATATAACTTTGTGGGAGACACATTCAGTTCCTAATAAAAAGTGTGTTTAAGTGTTTATATTGGACAGGTGTTGTGGGACAAGGAAGTGGGAGTGAAAAAGCTAAATCTTTCTCCTAGTCAGCATAGCAGGTAGCGTCACAATAGAACACGTGGTGGTCCCCTCTAAATAGGATCACTTGAGGAGGGTTTATTTGCAAAGGAATGGATGTAGAGAAATCACAAGAGAGAGTGTAGTAACCCAGGGCTTAGAAGCCAGTGCACTGTTACCAGCCTTGGGCTCACAGGGATGAGTGGAAAAGTACATGGGGATCACAATCTAGAATGAGAATCTAGGTTGAAAGAGTTTAGAAAGTCTCCTGTTGAGGACACAGCCTGCTGGATTAGGTGGTCAAGGAGGGAGTCAGGAGACATTCTGATCTCACAGTCTTTTCTCTCTCGCTCTGATCTCCTCTCCAGGTTCTCCCAATAGAAGAAACACAAACTCATCTGGAAGCCAAAAGGCCCATTCATCAGCCCACTGATGTGCTCCATACAGATGAGTTTCTCTGAACAGAGAGCAAGGAAAAGGGTAGAGAATAGATCCAGAGGACACAAGGGAGATAGCCAACACAATAAGAAAGTCGAAAAACAAAGAAATCAAAGGCATGATCCTCTTATGTACCCAGCAGAGAATTCTCAAAGAGTTTAAAATAGTTGCCTTTGTGAAATAAAAATCAGAAATTAGGAAATCAGGGTTGGGAACTGCTTTATATATGAGTGAGTGAGTGAAAGTTGCTCGGTCGTGTCCGACTCTTTGCAACCCCGTGGACTGTAGCCCACCAGGTTTCTCTGTCCATAGCATTCTCCAGGCAAGAATACTGTAGTGGGTTGCCATTCCCTTCTCCAGAGGATCTTCCCAAATCAGGGAGTAAACCCAGCTCTCCTGTTTTATCTTTTAGTTTTGCTTCCTTTTGGTCTTTATCCTACTGGGGTCTTTGGGAACTGTGCATATGTGTAACAGCATCTACCATACCTCTTCATTTTAGCTTAGGCTGGATCTGAAGAGCCAAAAGAGGAAAACACTTAAGGAGACCTGAGACTGTCACAGAGGAATAAATTAGAGCTGCTGTTTCTTTTAGCTTTGCTTTCCTGTTCTTTATTATTATTTTTTAAATGTAATCTCTTCTTTTATCAACTTTCATCATTTCATACTGTAAGAAAGTGAAATCACTCAAGGCAAATAAGCTTATGAATCTGCTGAGTGTGAAGAGAAAAGGCCATGGTATAAATGAATGGATTAGGAGGGAGACACCTAACTCTAGGGGTTTACAGTTGGTAAAAACTCAGGCTTTGTTGTACAATAAGTATCATTATGTGTTACACAATGACTGGGTACTGATTATAAACTTTGTAGAACAATTTGATTTTTATAAACTAAATGTAAATTTGACAGAAATAATTTTTAAGTGCTCTTTGGATTTGGAATGAGAAAATCATTGATAACCTTTTGCCATGCAATTTCAGTTAAGTACTGGGAGTTGAGGTCAGATTATAGTGGGTTAAGAAGAGAGGCTAAGACGAGTGGGAGATGAATTCTAAAAGGCAGCCAAATGTTATTAATCAAATGTTTAAATAATGTCTTTAATAGCTAGTCTTTTAGTTTAGCTAGGTCAAAGGTGTGGTGCATGGATTTGTGTTTAATGAGCTCTGCATATTGGGCCCACATATGTAATTCATGTGTCTAGTATATTCATGTGAAGTTTTAGGATTCAGAACTTTGTTTTGTGCTTTTAATTATTAAAATGGTTTCTGGCTGTTATTTCTTAACCTGTCCCTGAAATAATACCTTGCCTTTGACATCCATTCCACCTGCTCCATTTTCTTTGTACACCTTTGTATACCTTCTCAACTCAGTCAAAATTTGAACCTTCTTTGACCTCTTCTTTCAATTCTAACATGTCCTTGCCAAATGCTATACATTCTACCTATTAAATGTTTTCAGCTTCTTTCCACCCTGGCCAACCCTGACAGAGTGTAAGCCATCAGGATTTGTTGATGTCAGTATGAGACTAACTCCTCTGTAAGCCTCTAAATTCCATCTCCACTAGGTCCCCTTGTTAAATAAATTTTCTTGGTCTTATTAAAAACTATTCTTTCAGCCACAGGTCTTATTACTTCCCCTTTCTTGAGCCAAAAGCTCCTTTGGTGCTTACCAAGAGTTCCACTCCCCAGGACTGCGTTCACACTGCCGCTTCTGCTTGCAGCACCTCACTCTCGTTTTCTCTGTGTACCAAATCGTTCCCAGTCTTCAGGGCCCAGTTCTAATGTCTTGAATTGGCTTCTGGAGATGCTTTCCAGGAAGGCATGAGCACTGTTTCCAACCACCCTCCCCCCCACCAACCCCGCCCACCACCATCACTTTCTCTGAAAGAAATCCTTGTATTCTGATCCTTGGGGTGTTTCACTTAAAAGCAACTTGAAGAAAACTTCCCTAATTCATCTTTGTTTACCTTGAGCAGATAGCATGGCATCCTGTACATACACACACTCAATACATTTGTTGAATTTTAAATAAAATAGCCGATCAGTATTTTTCCTACTTTATTGATAATATAACTGGTATACCAAAAATTTCACATAATTAATGTATATCTTTTGGTGTGTGCTTAGTCGCATCAATCATGTCTGACTCTTTGCAACCCTATTGACCATACCCCACCAGGCTCCTCTACCCATGGGAATTCTCCAGGCAAGAATACTGGAGTGGGTTGCCGTTCCCTCTTCCAAGGGATCTTCCCAACCTAAGGATTGAACCTGCGTCCCTTATGTCTTCAGCATTGGCAGGTAGATTCTTTACCACTAGTGCCACCTGCGAAGCCCGTATCATTTGGTCAGTTTGAAAAATTTATACACTTATGGAACCATCACCAAAATCAAGGTAATAAACATATCCATCCCCTCCAAAATTTTCCTTGTATCTCTTTGTTTTAGTTTTGGCTTTTGGTAAGATGACCTAACATGAAATCTACCTTCTTAACAAATTTTAAGCACATGACATCTTATTGTTAGCTATAGGCTTTATGTTGTACGGAAGATCCCAGAAACTTACCCATCTCATATAAATGTAACTTTATATGCATTGAATGACTCCCCTATTCCTGTCCCCCTGTCCCTTGGTAACCACCACTCAGCCAGTCAATATTTGACTCTACGATATGCCGGAGTCCGGCTCCAGCAGCAAGGGGATCAGCCTGAAGGGATGAGCGGTTTCGGTGGGAAATAATGTAGCCTCTGACTCAAGGTATGGGACTACATGTTTATTTCAAGCATCAGGTTCTCTTTTATACTTTTTCAAAAGCATTAGGTCAGAGGTTTGACATTTTCAGTTCCCCCTCACCCAGATTATTGTCTCCTTGTTGCCCTTCAAACAGAGTTCCTGCTTCAGCTATTCTCTCAGAATCGTGTTTACTTGTGATTACATTGTAACTCATGCTTATGTCTGGGCTGCATACCACATTCCTCAGTTTATTTCTTATCTTTCTAAATCCTGCTTGCCCCTAGTATCTTAAGCTCAGATCAGATCAGATCAGATCAGTCACTCAGTCATGTCTGACTCTTTGCGACCCCATGAATCCCAGCACGCCAGGCCTCCCTGTCCATCACCAACTCTCAGAGTTCACTCAGACTGACGTCCATCAAGTCAGTGATGCCATCCAGCCATCTCATCCTCTGTCGTCCCCTTCTCCTCCTGCCCCCAAACCCTCCCAGCATCAGAGTCTTTTCCAATGAGTCAACTCTTCCCATAAGGTGGCCAAAGTACTGGAGTTTCAACTTTAGCATCATGCCTTCCAAAGAAATCCCAGGGCTGATCTCCTTCAGAATGGACTGGTTGGATCTCCTTGCAGTCCAAGGGACTCTCAAGAGTCTTCTCCAACACCACAGTTCAAAAGCATCAATTCTTCGGCGCTCAGCCTTCTTCACAGTCCAACTCTCACATCCATACATGACCACAGGAAAAACCATAGCCTTGACTAGACGAACCTTTGTTGGCAAAGTAATGTCTCTGCTTTTGAATATGCTATCTAGGTTGGTCATAACTTTCCTTCCAAGGAGTAAGCGTCTTTTAATTTCATGGCTGCAGTCACCATCGGTAGTGATTTTGGAGCCCAGAAAAATAAAGTCTGACATTGTTTCCACTGTTTCCCCATCTATTTCCCATGAAATGATGGGACCGGATGCCACGATCTTTGTTTTCTGAATGTTGAGCTTTAAGCCAAATTTTTCACTCTCCACTTTCACTTTTCATCAAGAGGCTTTTGAGTTCCTCTTCACTTTCTGCCATAAGGGTGGTGTCATGTGCATATCTGAGGTTATTGAGATTTGTCCCGGCAATCTTGATTCCAGCTTGTGCTTCTTCCAGTCCAGCGTTTCTCATGATGTACTCTGCATAGAAGCTAAATAAGCAGGATGACAATATACAGCCTTGACGTACTCCTTTTCCTATTTGGAACCAGTCTGTTGTTCCGTGTCCAGTTCTAACTGTTGCTTCCTGACCTGCATACAAATTTCTCAAGAGGCAGATCAGGTGGTCTGGTATTCCCATCTCTTTCAGAATTTTCCACAGTTTCTTGTGATCCACACAGTCAAAGGCTTTGGCATAGTCAATAAAGCAGAAATAGATGTTTTTCTGGAACGCTCTTGCTTTTTCCATGATCCAGTGGATGTTGGCAATTTGATTTCTGGTTCCTCTGCTTTTTCTAAAACCAGCTTGAACATCAGGAAGTTCACGGTTCACGTATTGCTGAAGCCTGGCTTGGAGAATTTTGAGCATTACTTTACTAGGGTGTGAGATGAGTGCAATTGTGCAGTAGTTTGAGCATTCTTTGGCATTGCCTTTTTTTGGGATTGGAATGAAAACTGACCTTTTCCAGTCCCATGGCCACTGCTGAGTTTTCCAAATTTGCTGGCATATTGAGTGCAGCACTTTCACAGCATCATCTTTCAGGATTTGGAATAGCTTTAAGCTCACTATCTCCTAAAAAGGCTTCTAGCTATTCTTAATTATTCCTAAACCCTAGGCTCAGCAAACTTCCTTTGCCATAAACGTTTCCCTCACAAACAGGTCTCAGATAACAATCCTTCCCATGACCTCAAGCTGCGGCCTATGTGCTCATCCTGGGACATTCTTTGTAAAAATCCTTGAACAAATGTCAATGGTTACTTTATAGATTATTTTCTGGGAACAACTGCAGATGGCTTTGTGCTTTCTCGCTTCTCTCAAAAACAGTAAGCACCTTTACATTCTTTCCAGCCAACTCAACTGAAGAAAGGAAGAAACAAGTCAGAATCACAAGAGCTAACTCCTTCATCCTGGGTCCATGCCTGTGAATGAAGAGAGGGGACTGGAGCTGTGCCTCCATTTTGTCAGTAATGCCTAACGTGGCTCCCGACAATGATATACTGTCATTTGAAAAGGCAAAAAAGAGCAGTGATCTTAAGAACTGCTGTCATAATAAGACCAGCTAACTTCAAACCCCAGGTCCCAGGAAGACAGGAAAATATTATATGGTTCTTAAGGAAAAGATAAAGAGTCGGGGAAGTGAAAGGTTCTATTAAAACTGAGAAGCCAAAACCCGATATTGTGGCCGCCATGTAAATAAAGTATGAGTACAAAGGTATTGGAGTTAGATTAACCTTAGTTAAAATCTTGCCTCTGCCCCCAAGGGCTGCATTTTCTCAGACCAGTTAGCTTCTTTGAGCCTTCTTTCCTCGGTTTCCTTCTTGGAAAAATTTATACAATAATGCTATCTACCTCCCAAAGTCATTCATATATTTAAGTGAGATACAGGCATAGGTCATTTTATTGCACTTTGCTTTATGGCACTTCGCAGTTACTGCATTTTACAAATTGAAGGTTTGTGGCAACCCTGTGTTAAGCAAGTCTTCTGACACCATTTTTCCAACAGCATTTGCTCATTTCATGTCTCTGTATTTTGGTATTTCTGTCAATATCACAAACCTTTACATTATTATTATATATACGACAATGTTCTGTGATCTCTGATCTTTGATATTACTACTGCACTCACTGAAGATTCAGATGATGGTTAGCATTTTTTAGCAGCAAAGTATTTTTAAATTAAGGCTGTACATTGTTTTTTAGATATAATGCTATTGCACACTTAGTATAGACTATAGTATAGTGAAAGTATAACTTTTATATGCACTGGGAAACCAAAAATTCATGTGACTTGCTTTAGTGAGATATTTGCTTTATTTTGATGGTCTGGAACTGAACTCATAATGTCGCCAAGGTATGCCTGTAATACACATGAAGAGTTTTGCAGAATGCCTGGAATACATCATGTACACTTTGTAAATGATAGATTCTTTTTTTTGTTATCAGTGTTGAGAGCTGTTAGGCAGTTGTCAAGAACACTCATTAGTTTTTAATCAAACAGAGCTGGGTAGTTCTTATTAAAAGTGATGAGGGAGGGGACTTCACTGGTGGTCCAGTGTCTAAGAATCCTCACTCTGAGTGTAGGGGCCCAGGTTAGATCCCTGGTCAGGGAACTCATCACACACATCACAACTAAGAGTCCACATGCTGCAACTTAAAAAGCTTCTGTACAGCATAGGAAACAATCAACACATGGAAAGGCAATTTGTAGAATGTGAGAAAGTATTTGCATACCATGTATCTGATAAGGGGTTAATAACAAAAATATATAAATAACTCCTATAACTCGATAGGAAAAAAATAAGAGGTAAAAATGGATAAAGGGCCTGAGAAGACATTTTCCCAATGAAGACATTCAAATGGCCAATAGGTATATGAAAAAGCATTTAATATCACTAATCATCAAGGAAATGCAAATCAAAACCACAATGAGATATCACCTCACACCTGTTAGCATGATTAGTACCAAAAGACAAGAGTTGGCAATGGTTGGATAAAAGAGAACCCCTCTTGCACTGTTGATGGGAATGTAATCCGGTCCAATAATTATGGAAACAGTATGAAGATTCCTCAATCTGGGTATATCAAAAGGAAATGAAATCCGGATCTTGAAGAGATATCTGCTCTCCCATGTCCGTTGCAGCATCATTCACAATAACCAAGATGTGGAAACAACTAAAGTGTCCTTCAACAGATGAACGGATTTTAAAAAAGGTGGCATATTGCTAAAATAAAATAAAATGAAGACTGCTTGAAAATCCTTCAGGCAGAAAAAACCATTTAAGCCACATAAGCAAAACTCAGATGCAGCTTATATGATGTATGTAAGCAAAACTCAAGTTAATTCTTCCTCCACTCTTTCCAGTTGCTATAAAGTTAAAGAATTAGTTCTGCTGATCAGTTTCATAGTAATAGCTAATCATCATTTAGTATTCACAACACTGTGAAGACACTGTGCTAAGTACATGCTTCATCTCATTTAATCCTGTTAGCCTTGCAAAAGTAGCTTTTGTTATCTTTGGTTTGTAGATAACAGTAATAACGATCCTTATAGTGCAAACATTTTTGACTGCTTGGCATGGCCCAGGCACTATGTTAAACCTTTAATATAGATTGCCTCTCTTTATTTTTATTAATAACACTATGTGGTAAGAACTAGTTTTAATCCCCATTTTTTAGATGAGAAACTAGAAGTACAGGCAGGTTAAGTAACTTGCCCAAGGTCATACAGCTAATAAATGAGACAGATTCAGACCTCTGGTCTCTGTGATTCTAGAGTTCAAGCTTATTCCCCTCAAAAGCCTGGCCCAAGTTTAGGCACAGACATATCTCTGTGTAAGTCTCAAGGTTCCTCAAAATCAAAAAGTCTGTTATCCCTCTTGATAGCTCCAGCAGCAGTTTCCTTCAATAAATCATCTGTTGCCTGACTAGCTTCACATTTAATGACTTTATTAATCTCCAGTTTGAACTTCCCCTTATCAACCTGTTTTAACTACCTCAAATGATTTCTCCATGTAATGTTGTCCCTGAGGCATTGGAAAATATATCATTTGAGAAAAAGTTGTGTAAGATAATATACAAAATATGTTTAGGGTATTATCTTAGTCTCCATTAGTCTCCATTGAGACTAACCATAGCACAATACATTAAACAGGATTAATATATTTCCACTTTTGCATTTGCATGTATTTATTGGCAACTTCCTCTCTGCTTAGCATTGTACTTGACATTCTGACCTCTCAGATCCATGACCTCATTCCCCCCCAATGATTCTTTACTCCTTCTCTCTTTAGCCACTAATCCCCATGGTCATACCTGGCCTGGCCATCACAAATAATGTCAATACTTTGGACTTCCCTGATGGTCCAGTGGTTAAGAATCCGCTTGCCAATGCAGGGGACACAGGTTTGATCCCTGGTCCAGAAAGATTCCACCTGCCGCAGAGCAATTAAGCCTGTGCACCACAACGAAGAGTAGCCCTCACTCACCGCAGCTAGAGAAAGCTCACACAGCAACAAAGACCCAGTGCAGCCAAATAGTAAATAAATAAATGTTTTTTAAATGTCAAAACCTCAACGTTCAATTAATGCACTCCTCTCTCTGATCATCATGTTCTATTCTTTTAGACATTCTTATTCTTACTCTTCCTCACTCTAGTTTTTGACCCTACAGGGAATCCATTGACTCTACCACTTTTTTATTATCCATCAATCATCTCGTGTCTTCCCTTCTCTTTGAGCCCATCTTATATTACACAGCCTTACCATGACTCCCTTTGAAACACTGTTAACTTGCTTGCCTTTCTCTCTCTCCATACTCCTTGTTTGGCAAGTTATCAACTGGCTAAACTCAAATATTTGCCAGGCATCCACACCAGCTCCTGAGTTTTTAAATTTTTTGACTGCACCACGTGGCATGTGGAATCTTAGTTCTGCAACCAGGGATCAAACCCTTGTCCCCTGATATGGAAGCACAGACTCTTAACTACTAGACTGCCAGGGGAGTCCCTCTCCCTTTACAACAGAGGAGGGGTTCCTTCTCTCATTAGAGGTGTGGTCTATGGATCTTGTTTGCTCAGGCAGACCATTGCTAGTGTGAATCCCCGGTTTCTTGCATCTTTAAGTTCTCCCCACTGGATAAAGCATAAAGGCATCTCCCATTATCTTTCATCTTTAAAATAAATCTCTTGAGCACATTTATTTATAGCTTCTGCCCATTTGTCTGTTTCACTTCAGACCAGAGGTGTTCATGCTCAGCATCTCCACTTCCACACTTCACACTTACTCTTTAACCTGCTCAGTTATACCCCCATCCCCACCACTGCCCTGAAACCACTTTTATCTGACAATAAGGGCAGTGTTGCCAGATCCAGTGTTCACTTTTCTGTTTTGATTTTCCTCCAAATCACAAAGGTTTGTGAGATGATGAACTAGCCCCCTCATGTTAGAAATGCTCTTTTTTTTTTTTTTTTTGATGGTGCTAGAAGTCATGTGGGATCTTAGTGCCCAAACCAAGGTTGAAACCCGTGCTCTGTTGTGGAAGCATGAAGTCGTAACCGCTGGATCACCAGGGAATTCCCTATATTTATTTGTTTTTTGACATCTGAGAAAATACTCTTCTGGTTTTCTTACCATCTCATTGGCTGTTCCTTCCTCTAAGTGTCCCTTAAGGCTTCTCTGTAGTACTCTGGCATATTCCAGGGATTGTTCCTCAGCTTATTTCTCTGTCTACCTACACTTGATCCTTAGGTGGTCTCATTCAGTCCCACAGCTATAAATGCTATCTATATGCCAATGATTTCCAAATCTCTGTCTCTAGACTAACATGTCCAGACTCCTGTATCTAGCTGTTTCCTAGACACCTCCAGTTGGATGTCCAATCTGCATCTCAAATGTGACATAGGTAGAGAACTCTTGATTCTACACGTTATCCCCAGTCTAGCCTTGGGTAAGCAGCACTACTATCCACCCAAATTCTTGAGTCAAAATCCTAGAAGTGGAAACTTCCCTGGTGGTTCAGTGGCTAAGACTCTGCTTTCTCAATGCCTGGTGTGGGATCTAGATCCCATATGGTACAACTAAAAGTTTGCGTACCATAACTAAAGATTCCGCATGCTGCAGGGAAGATCAGAGGTCCCGCATGCTGCAACTACAACCCAGTGCAGTCAGGTAAATAAATACATTTCCAAAAACCTTGAGGTGAAATGTCTACAATATTCAAATCTACTGAGACAGAAAATAAAGTAGTGATTTCCTAGGTGTCCTGCATTGAATGATGGCCCCTAAAACGATACGGCTGTGTCCTAGTCCCAGGAGTTTATGAATATGATGTTGTTGGAAAAGAGTCTTTGCAGATGTAATTGAGAATCTTGGGATGCAGGCATCCAAGATTCCCCAGATGGGCCCTAAATCCAATGATACATGTCTTTATAAGACAAGAAGAGAAGACATGGAAGAGAGAAGGCCACATGAAGATGGAGACAGAGACTAGAGTGATGCAGCCACAAGCCAAGGAATGCCTGAAGCTTCCAGAAGCCAGAGAGGTAAGGAAGCGTTCTCCACTCGAGCCTTGGGAGGGAGCACAGTCCTGCTGACAGTTGATTGTTGACTTCTGCTTTCCAGAACTATGAAAGTAAGTTTCTGTTGTTTTCAACTATTGAGTCCTGGTAATACACAGGGCTGCCAGGTGGACAGTATTTATGAATGACTGCCAATAGGCGGGAGGTTTCTTTTTGGAGTGAATGAAAATGTTCTAAAATTATAATAATGGTTGTACAACTCTGAATATACTAAAAAACCATTGAATTAAGGCACCAAATGGATGAATTTTTTGGTATATGGAGTATATCTCAAAAAAAAAAAAAAACTAAAAAATGTCTCAGAGTTATTTTTTCACTCTGAAATTTAAAAACTAAAGATTTCTTTAGGCTCAAATCTAAATCCACCAGCAAATCTTTGGACTGTCTTCCAAAATGTGTCTCAAATATAACCACTTCCCTTTATATCCATGGCCACCCTTTTAGTTCTGGCCTTGTCATCTCTGGACAATATAACCACAAGAACCTGTTTCCCTGTTTCCACTCATTTAATCCCTAGTCCTTAAAGCAGATAAAATGGTTCTCTTACAGTGTAAATCAAACCATGTCACTCTCTTGCTTAACCCCTCTCTACCCATCCCCCATGGCTTTCCTTCATATTTGGAATGGAATCAAAACTCTTCACTTGGGACTTCCCTGGTAGTCAGGTGGTTAAGAATCCCCCTTGCAATGCAGGGGACACAGGTTCAGTCCCTGGTCAGGAAACTAAGATCCCACAGGCCTACACACTGCAACTACTGTTGTGCACCACAACTAGAAAGTCCACGGACTGCACGAAAGATCCTGTATGCCACAGCTAATGCTAGAAGCAGCCAAATAAGTAAATATTAAGGAAAAACCCAAAACACCTCTCCACTGAGTCCCAGTGGGCCTTCTATGACCCACTGGGCCTCTGTCCACATCTGATAGCTCTTCTCCTTACATATGGCCTTTGCTCCACACTTTATCTGCACAGATGTCCCTTTAAGATCCTGGTGGTTTAGTCACCAAGTTGTGTCCAACTTTTGTGACACCCTGGACTGTAGCCCACCAGGCTCCTCTGTCCATGGGATTTTCCAGGCAAGAATACTGGAGTGGGTTGCCATTTCCTTCTCCAGGGCATTTCCCAACCCAGGAATCGAACCCGCATCACCTGTTTTGCAGGCAGATTCTTTACCGACTGAGCTATGAGGGAAGCCCCTTATAATCCTAGGACAGATAAATCTTGTTTTTGCCTCAAGGCTTTCACCCTTGCCATTTCTCCCACATGTTGCACTTGGCTTCCCAGTTGCCTCACCACGTCTTTTTGTCAAAACCATTCTGACCACCGTGTATAAAGTTCAGTTCAGTTCAGTTCAGTTGCTCAGTCGTGTTCGACTCTTTGCGACCCCATGAACCACAGCACGCCAGGCCTCCCTGCCCATCACCAACTCCCGGAGTCCACCCAAAGCCATGTCCATTGAGTCAGTGATGCCATCCAACCATCTCATCCTCTGTTGTCCCCTTCTCCTCCTGCCCTCAATCTTTCCCAGCATCAGGGTCTTTTCAAATGAGTCAGCTCTTCGCATCAGGTGGCCAAAGTATTGGAGTTTCAGCTTCAACATCAGTCCCTCCAGTGAACACCCAGGACTGATCTCCTTTAGAGTGGACTGGTTGGATCTCCTTGCAGTCCAAGGGACTCTCAAGAGTCTTCTCCAACACCACAGTTCAAAAGCATCAATTCTTCGGTGCTCAGCTTTCTTTATAGTCCAACTCTCACATCCATACATGACCACTGGAAAAACCATAGCTTTGACTAGACAGACTTTTGTTGACAAAGTAATGTCTCTGCTTTTTAATATGCTGTCTAGGTTGGTCATAACTTTCCTTCCAAGGAGTAAGTGTCTTAATTTCATGGCTGCAGTCACCATCTGCAGTGATTTTGGAGCCTAGAAAAATAAAATCAGCCAGTGTTTCCACTGTTTCCCCAATTGACTCTCACTCATGTCACTTTGTGTTATTATTCAGCAGTTTTTATGTGAAATAAACTTGTTCATATAATTAGATACTTTTTATAGTCTATTTCTATTTTAAAGATAAGTTCTATGAAAATAAGGACTTTATCTGTCTTGCTCATTGCTAAATCCCTGCTCCTGCCACAGGGCCTGACAAAACAGATGCTCAATAAATATTGCAGATGTGAATAAATGAAGGATACAAATCATATTGCACAGCCTTTTGCCCCGGAGATGCTCACAGTCTATCAGAGAGCTAAGACATACTTGTACTCTCAGGAAAGATTCAACAGCATGGGACTTCCCTGGTGGTCCAGTGGCTAAGAGTATGTACTCCCAGTGCAGGTTCGATCCTGGTCAGAGAACTAGATTCCCACATGTCGCAACTAAGAGTTTTCATGCCGTGACTGAAAATCTTGCATGCCACAACTAAGACCCAGCACAGCCAAATAAATACATTTAAAAAATAAAGATTGAACAGCAGTGTAGAAGTGAAAACTGCCAATATGTAAATAGAATTATCTTCTGGAACAAATCTGATGGCCATCCCACAGTAAGAAGCTCTGGGAAACATTCTTTCCCAAGCCTGCACCAACTGGGCAGCTGGGGAGACTGAAGCGGGTGGTGAGGTCCATGAGCTGTGCAGGTGCTCATGACTTTTGATGACCTCTGCTAAGATGCAAAAGAAAGTTCGGAGACCCGTGGCCCCTTTGGGCCAAATTCCAGGACCAGTTCCTGTGTCTTTACAGCATATATTCCTCATTCTTATCCTTTGCACCTTCTAGATTTCAGTCTCTACACTGTGAGTTCAGTGTGTGTGTCTGGCTCAACAGTCTTGGCTTTTGTGGCATTTTGAAATGTCCCTCTGTTGGCCCAGTCCTTTACAGGACTATCCCCTGAATCCTGGAGCGAGAAATTCCCTTCCCCAACTCTGGTCTCCCAAATGCCCCTCTTTTCCCCTAAAATCTCCTCTCTCTACCACAGAGGAATTCAGGCAACTGATATCAAGGTTAAACCAAGATGTGGTATAGAAGAAAAAAGCATGAGACTTTGTGTCAAAAGAAAAATTTGGATCACAGCCCTACCATTTACTATTTGTGTGATCTTGAGTCTTCCTTTCATCCTTTTTGAATCTCCAAAGTAATGTGTTCATGACAGGGTTGTTGAGATGAAAAATAAGGAAAAGCCCTCTTTTAACCGCTATTTCTCCATCACTCCCTTTTACAATGTATTCTGTCTGAGCATTATTACCATTTACCTGGTGGCTCAGACAGTAAAGAATCTGCCTGCAATGCAGGAGACCTGGGTCTGATCCCTGGGTCGGGAAGATCTCCTGGAGAAGGAAATGGTAACCCACTCCAGTATTCTTGCCTGGAGAGTTGCATGGACTGAGGAGCCTGGCAGGCTACAGTCCATTGGGTTGCAAAGAGTTGGACATGACTGAGCAACTAACACTCACTTCACCCAGCTGCTCAAATCAGAAATCTGGGACACCTTCTTGAGGGTTTCTCCAGATCTACTGCCTGCTGTTCCAAAGCCAAGACAGCTATCATTCAGGTTCACTTTCCCCCCCCCCCCTATTTCATTGTCCTAGACAATCATCTTCCACCTAGAATATAACAACAGTCTTCTAAAAGAGTCTTCCAACACTGGATCCATTCTTCACAACAACCATGGTTATTTACTAAATGTAAATTTCAGCATCTCACTTCCTTGAAATTTATCTAAGGCTTTTCTTTGGTATCAGGACAAAGTACACAAAGGTTGCCATGACCCAGATCCCTCTCCAGCTTTACCTTGACCCCTCTTGTGCTGAGCTCCAGACATACTGGTATTTTGTCCCTTCTAGAACCCTCCAAGCTCCATCCTGCCTTAGACACCATCATATACTCTTCAGTCTGCCTGGAGCCCCCTCCTTCTCTCTCCGCCTTTCTGTTCCTTGTACCCAGTTTATTTCTGCCTATTCCTCAGGTCTCAATTGAAACATTTTAACATTCTCAAAGATTTCTCTCACTCTCATTTCCCTCAAACCACAGTATGTCCTCCATGAAGTGCCTCCATCACACACACACACACACACACACACACACCCCTCATCACTCTTTCAGTTGATTAGTATCTTAGTCTCAGCTGTCATGAATGCTCCCTGAAGACTGTGCCATTTTGCTTAGCTTTGGTCTCTGGTGCCAACAGTGTATAGTAGGTGCACAAAAAAATGCTTGTCAGATTAATGACAAGTAAGAGTACGTCTAAGTGTTTTTTAAACTATAAGTGGATGGACTATAAAAATAGCAAATTTCACTTTTTTATTGCAGTCACATAATTAGAACATGAGGAATCTAGCTTTGAGCTTATGCAGTCATCATGATGCCCATAGCTATGGCATATTTGGGTTCCTGGCTATTTGATACTAATCTAAATAACTATAAAAACTTCTGACACTTACATTTCCTTTATCTTTATCCTATAGGTTTCTTCAGCTGATAAAATCAATGGAAGATAGCATAGGCTTCATAATGGCAGAGACAGTCTCTGCTTCATTCATTGCTTTCCCTTAGATGTAGACTGTAAGCACATATTACATGCTTATTAAATTGTTTGCTAATGAATTATCCCTTAGATGTAGACTATAAGCACATACTACATGCTCATTAAATTGTCAGCTGATGAATGAATCAGCCAGGTTTAATGACAGTTCAAATAAAGCACTCCTACCACCACCAACATATCCCAAACTCAAATTTTCAATGTAAGTAATATGTATATAGGTAGATGATATTTTATTAAAAAGGAAAAAAAAAATCACTTAGTGTGCTCAGAGAGGAACACAGGTTAATCCATTTCTTTGTTAAAAAGAGTAGACTAGGCCGCGGCGCTGCTGCCCAGTCGGCGCCGGTTCCTGCAACTGTCTCCTCGTGGCGCGAGCCTGGAGTCTCGCTTTCTCCGGCAGCGAAGGCGGCAGCAGGAGGGAGCGGAGGCGAGCGTGCGGCGGGCTCCATGGAGAGCGGCGGACGCCCGAGCAGAGGCGGCGCTTCCCCCCCCGGCACCCGGGCTCCAGTGAGCGACGCTCGCGCTCTGCCCCGCGTCGGAGCGGTTGTCTGCTCCGGGACTGACCCGGGCTCGCTGCCCTTCCCCGCGCCGCCTCCTCGCTTCCCTGCGCCCCGATTCGCCCTCGACCCCACTGCCCGGGGGGGTGGCGGCGGCCGGGGCAGCAGCGGCAGCAAGAACCCGCCTCTATGATGAAGTTCAAGCCCAGCCAGACGCGGACCTATGACCGCGAGGGCTTCAAGAAGCGGGCGGCGTAAAAAAAAAAAAAAAAAAAAAGGAGAAGAAGAAGCGGGCGGCGTGCCTGTGCTTCCGGAGCGAGCAGGAGGACGAGGTCCTGTTGGTGAGCAGCAGTCAGTATCCAGACCAGTGGATTGTCCCAGGAGGAGGAATGGAGCCTGAGGAAGAGCCTGATGGCGCTGCTGTAAGGGAGGTTTACGAAGAGGCTGGAGTAAAAGGAAAATTGGGCAGACTCCTGGGCATATTTGAGAACCAAGACCGAAAGCACAGAACATACGTGTATGTTCTTACTGTCACTGAAATATTAGAAGACTGGGAAGATTCTGTTAATATAGGAAGGAAGAGAGAGTGGTTCAAAGTAGAAGATGCCATCAAAGTTCTCCAGTGCCATAAGCCTGTACATGCAGAGTATCTGGAAAAACTAAAGCTGGGTTGTTCTCCCACCAATGGAAACTCTTCAGTCCCTTCCCTTCCAGACAGTAACACCTTGTTTGTAACTGCTGCATGGACCTCTGGGCTGCCATCTAGTGTAAGAGAGAATCGGAAAGACCTCTTCCACCCTGTGCAGTCTTGTGGGCAGACGCTTCTTTATTATCCTTGACAAACATCTGAATGACGCTTGCAAACTGAATTTGCCATGCAGGATTTTCAAATAATTTGCCTGTTTTTTAGATGCTTTCAAATCTTCTTAAAAAAAAAAAAAAGATAGTGTAAAATATTTTAATAAGCCAAAGCCATGTGGAATTTTTTTTAGATGCCTTAACTCTACCCCCCTTACTCCAGTCCACCCACCCACCGTGTTATTTTGGTTGGCATTTCACAGCATATTGTTTTTCCGTGTTTGTCCATTTGCCATTAGTCTGTGGGTTTTGTCACATCAACTTATTTGTGGGTATGTTTTCCCCCCTCAAATTGTTTTGTCATTTACAAAGCACACACACACACAAAATCATTTTCACATACTCAACAAATCCTTCTGTTTTGGGAATTTATGACAATAATTCTTGATATTAAAGCAGTCCATGAACCCAAAAACTTGTTTCATAGGATCACAATTTTAATTCATAGATCCCAGATTTGGACTGTTTTTTCTATATGATCCTATTTTCAGGAATTTGTCAACTTGTCTCAATTTTCACAAGGGGTATTACATCACCTGATATGGCCAATTCCCGTAAAGGGACTCAACAGTCACTTTAAGACAAAGTTGAACTCTATAGAGCTAGTGATTGTTAGGCAGGTACTATAAGCAAATTGCATGTAGTAGATAACATCTTATCATGAAAACTGTACTCCTAGAATTTGAGTTAACATGCTCCATGGCCAGTTCCCTTTATCCATAATCTCTCTTCACACAGAATACATGAGAACTATACGTCCCTCAGTGTAAACTAATTTTAAAAACATTTGGTTTTCTAATTTAGTGACATCAGTTAAACTTGCTGATAAAGGCCAGTCGATGCTGACTGCATCACAGTTGAGTGAAATGGCCTTGTTCAGCTGTTACAGACCTAGATTGTTAAGGCACCTTAGAACATCTCATCTTTTATAGCTGGTCAGTAGGTATTATGTAACTAAATACTGGGGCTCTGGAACATACCTGGACTAAGAATTTGTCTTACACTTGTCTTTATATTCACTTAAATCCAAGAATCCCACCTAACAGAAACACATGAATACCTTGTCTGTACTTTGCTGACCAAGCGAGAAATGAGGTGGGGTAAAGTGAAAGATGATTCCATATGTAGACATTAGCTTTTTGTAAACATCATAACTGATGAATATAAAGTAGAAAGTAAGCATAGTTACACACTTGTTCTCTAAATTGTCAACCTTTAAAACATAATTGCTGCTAAAAATAGAATACTGTCACACTTACGGAAAATTGGTGCCACTGTTTTGAAAATGAGATCTTGTGCCGTAAATGCAGCTGAACTAAATATAAATATTAGTTCACAAATGAATGCTGTCAAAGGAATAAGTAAAGTAAAAAAACTTAACCAATGACATATCATCCTAAATTATGTAATGTGATCAAACATGATCATCTAGAATTTTTATATTTTTCTTTGTACAGAGGTTATGTATTCTGGGTGTTTTTTTTTTTTTTTTTTAAAGGAAACATTTTAAATCCCACAGATTGACACTTTGTAGTTTTTTCTCAGTAATCTCTGAAGTTTCTTTAAATTATATACTTAATGCAGCAGAGAGAACTGTATTGTTTTTGTATATAAGACTTGTGTCCACCTGAAATGTCAGAAGTACTGGGGGAGGGGGGCTGGGTATCTTGTATATGATATTATTAGAGGTAATAATGCATGAACTTATTTTATAAACTCCTGGACTATGTATTTGACATGTAAAATATGTACAGTATTAATGTCAGCCCATTTCTTAAAAGTGAGCCTATAAATATTGTTGTATAATTTTCTTTGGTCAGAAACATTTGACCAAAGGGCTGCTTCTTTTCATCCTAGTGGATAAGGCTCCTGGCACATAAGACCCTGGACTTTCCTCTGAGACCAAACCTGGTAGCATACCAACTAGTCAGAGCCACTGTGGTTTACCGCCATCAACTTCACCTAACTCATTCCCACCTCTCCTGCCATGTGGAGCCCTGGGTCCAGAAAAGCCCAACCAATCACTTTCCTTCTTCAGGAAGAGGCTCCTCAAAGCCTTCCCTGTTGCCCAAAGCTTGGACAGAGATGGATATCATGGAACATGTTGGGCAAAAGCTCTGGAATCACAAGGGGCGCAGGGTTCTACGACTCCGCTTCGTGTGTCAGCAGCCAAGAGGTAGTGAGGTTCGTGAGTTCTGGTGGCATGGCACTTCATCATTGGACACTGTCTTCTTGTTACTGTATTTCAATGACACTCAGAGTGTTCAGAAGACCAAACCTCTCCCTAAAGGCCTGAAAGAGTTTACAGAAAAAGACCCTTCTCTTCTCTTGAGGAGGGCTCGTCAAGCAGGCAGTATTGCATCTGAAGTTCCTGGCCCCTCCAGGGAGCATGACGGGCCTGAAAGTAATCTGTGTTCCCTCCACCCTTTTCAAGTCAGCTTCCAGCAGCTGGGCTGGGATCACTGGATCATCGCTCCCCATCTCTATACCCCAAACTACTGTAAGGGAGTATGTCCTCGGGTACTACACTATGGTCTCAATTCTCCCAATCATGCCATCATCCAGAACCTTGTCAATGAGCTGGTGGATCAGAGTGTCCCTCAGCCTTCCTGTGTCCTTTATAAGTATGTTCCCATTAGCATCCTTCTGATTGAGGCAAATGGGAGTATCTTGTACAAGGAGTATGAGGGTATGATTGCCCAGTCCTGTACATGCAGGTGACAGCAAAGGTACAGATAGATCAGGTTTGCCCAAGAAATTAGAAAAGGATTTATAGTAAACAAATATTGTTAAATCTGAAAGTGCTCAACCCAAGTGCTCTACCCAATCTGTAGATTCTATTCCTTGCCTTCAGCATTGTACTTTAAGTCTTCTTCCCCTATTTATGAGTGTCTCACTTTATAAAAACAGTTCTGATGCCAAATATCAGTATGTTTTGACCACTAGTCCGTCTTCTGAGGATCTAGAAGGTTTGGGGTGAAGACAGCAACTTGAGATTTTATACTCCTCTTCCTTGCCTCCTGAATCCTAGAAACTATTACCTAATTGAAGAGACCGCTTGCTTCTGTGTTTGGATTTCCCTCTAAATCTAAAACTGTTTCTTAGATGGACTAGGAAACTTTTAAGCAGTAATCTCCCTAGAAATCTTTTGAAGGAAACAGAAGGGAATCTTTTTCTAAGCCATCAGGGTTTTTCCTCTCAGGCTCTGAACCTGGCAGAAATGCCTGGGATGATCCCTTTATTATCCTGCTGTGAAGAGAGCAGCCGTTAATAAAGCCAGTAGGGAAATGTGAATGGAGCAGAGATGACAATCATTTCAAAACCTCTTATATCTATAGTGAAAAAATGAAGAGTTGTCATTGTTGATTAGAATTATGTATGGGGGAGTCATTTTAAATTTTCTCTGGAACAATAGATTTCACAGGGTATTTTCTCATTTTAGGTAATCCTTAAACCCTTGTTAATAATCCTACAGAGAAAGCTTGCTGGTGGCTCAGAGCCTGAGAGGTGGCCTGGTTGGGAGTGGAAGGCATAGAAGGCTGCAGTTAGGAAGGTCAATAGGGCAGTGGGGGAAGGGTGAAATGTGTTGAGACCTGGGGCTGACTTCATACTGGGCTTGCTTGTTTGTGCGTTCAGCTGGGCTCTGAGCATGGGTCTCTGGGGGAGACAGGCTTGCTGTATTGGGAGGCATGGAGTTCTGCCTTGGACTAAATAATGCTTGCACTGTGACTCTTTTCTATTCCTGTGCTGTATTGAAGTGATGGGGACTGGGTTGTGTTGCAAATAAATCATTTTTGTTGTTATAAAAAAAAAAAAAGAAACATTTGGAGTAAGTAGTACCACTGGGTCAGGATGTTCTTCAGTGCTGTTTAGCAGACCACCTGTCTTTAGTCTGTGCAACTAGGAAAAATTTGTATAAGGCATCAAAATACTTCAGTTGTCACACTTTAAATTTCACACTTCATTATTCTTTTGGAACCCAGCCTAGCAAAATTTCCTACAGGAAAGGCCCTAAGGAGACTTATTTCTGTTAAGAGAAAAAGCCGACTTTTGCAGACTCAAGAGCTGACCCTACTGTAGATAACCAATAGTGTCTACTAGCTCAACTCTCCAGAGTTTACAGAGTGTTGGGACTGTCACCTGTGCTTTCTGTGGGGTAGCAAGATAAATTTGCGCAGCTAAAATTTTCAGTTCATTGTGCCTCCTAATTAAAAAAGTTTATAAAGTAACTTGTAGACACAAAGTAGCAACTGGCTTGCATGTTTGTTGCTGGGTTGTTGGTGGTTTTTTTTTTTTTTTGTAAACTGGTGAAATTTTTCAACCAGGCATATGCCATTCAATTTTCTGTCAATCACACAGAACTGAAGGGGAAATGATTGTTGTATACACTTTGCTTTGCATGGTCTCATTTGAGATAATTGGTGTAAGAATCTTGACTTTTTTTATATTTGGAAACATCAAATAAAAAATGGAAATGAGTTAAAAAAAAAAAAAGAGTAGACTAAATGAACACAGAATTCCCTTTAGTTATAAAATTCGGATTCCAGGATTATATGTTAGATGATTTGAGAACAGGTAGAGAAGCTTACTATGAAATAATTGGGTTCATGGGACAATGGTGCAACTGACACCCCAATTTAGTATTGACTTTTCCCAGGACATTAACAAGGACTTTGCATTAATTAGTTTTAAAACTTGATGACTACAGCATTCCTGTTAATAGATCATCTTGTAACTTAAGAACAGTTTTTCAAAGAGACTCAAGAAGGTTCTAAATTCTTCCTCATTAGTACTGGCTTACAATGGCAAGGCCAAGTACTGGAACAGAAAGAACAGTGGTCTGGAGCCAGAATTGGGGCAAATCTACTGACTGTATGGCTTTAAATACATCATCTACCTCCTGTGAGATTTAATTTTTCTTAATATGTAAGTAAAACTTTACCAAGTAATCTCTAAAGTACCTTCAGGTTCTAAAGACTCATGATTCTAAGAAACTGTAAAAGCTTATAAACATGCACATATTGTTCCCATGCTTTAAAATTCCCAGTGCTTTCCACTGTACTTAAAAAATCCAGATTCCTTATCCTGGTCTAAAATCTCTGTATGGTCTGGCTCCTACCTACTTCTCCACCTGGTCTCAATTCTTAACACTTGCTATTTTATTGTCTGTGCCAGGCATGTCGCTACATCAAGATGGAGCATGTACTTTTCTAGCAGGTATAGTCTAGAATATTCTGCCCCTAACTCTCTACTTTGCTGGCCCCTGATCTCATTCAGAGTCAGCTCAAATGCTACCTTGTGAGAGAGGCCTTTCCTGAATATGCAACATGGAAGACGTCCCCACTCCTCAAGCCCTTCTCTGTTGCTTCATCCTTACCTTATTTCCTCCGTTGTACTTACCCTGATCTGGAATTATCTTGTGTAGTTATTTGTTTCTTCGCTAATTGATTCACCCTACTAGTAGGTGCAGACACACCTGGAGATACTGCAGGTTCAGCTTCAGTTCACCACAATAAACCCAGCCACACACATTTTTTTGGTTTCCCAGTAAAACATGTAAAGTTATATGTGTACTCTGCACTAGCCCATTAAGTGTGCAGTAGCATTATGTCTAAAAAAACAATGTGCATTCCTTAATTAACAAATACATTTTTGCTAAAAAATGCTAACCATCATCTTAGCCTTCAGCAAGTCATCGTCCTTTTGCAGTCGTAGCATCAAAGATCACTAACCACAGACCATCATGACAAATATAATAATGAAAAAGTTTGAAATATTGAGAGAATTACCATCATGTGATAGAGACACAGTGTTGGAAAAGCAGCACTGATAGACTTGCTTGAGGTAGGTTTGCCAACTTTTAATTTATCAAAAATGCAGTATCTGTGAAGCAAGAAAGCAAAGCACAATAAAACCAGGTAAGCCCCTGCTGCTGTCCAAAAGCAGTAAGTAGTACCTGTCTAATGCCCCACTGCAGTCCCTGTACCTGCCCAGCCCAGTGCCTGCAACCAAATTAGATTCTCAATAAATATTTACTAATTTTCAGGCTCATGGTCAAGTCCAATTGTTCTCTCTGCACCAGCATTATTTATTTGCCCTGTTGACTTTTTTGCATAATTAAGATATACAATATAACTTTTGTGCAATCAAGCTATGTACCCAAATGTGAAAATGTGCTTAGAAAGAAGACAAATCAGAAGACATTACTTTAGCTTTAACAACACATCACTGGTGGTCCAGTGGTTAAGACTTTGAACTTCCACTGCAGGGGACACAGGTTTGATCCCTGGTTGGGGAACCTTAGTTCCCAGGTGCCATTTGGCATGGCCAAAAAAAAGAACACATCACTAAAGTGAATGGATTGGGGCTTGCAATTACATCACTGAAAAGTTATGGTGAGACCCAACAATCCCACTACTGAGCATATACCCTGAGGGAACCATAACTGAAAAAGACACATGTACCCCAATGTTCATTGCAGCACTGTTTACAATAGCCGGGGCATGGAAGCAACCTAGATGTCCACGGACAGATGAATGGATAAAGAGGTTGTGGTACATATATAAACTGGAATATTAATCAGCTGTTAAAAGGAATGCATTTGAGTCAGTTCTAATGAGGTGGATGAACCTAGAGCCTATTATACAGAGTGAAGTAAGTCAGAAAGAGAAAAACAAAGATTGTATATGAATACATATACATGGAATCTAGAAAGATGGCACCGACGAACCTCTTTGCAGGACAGCAGTGGAGACGCAGACATAGAGAACAGACTTGTGGACACAGTAGGGGAAGGAGAGAGAAGAGCAACTGAAAGAGTAACACCAAAACATGTGCATTACTATATGTAAAATAGAGAGCCAGAGGGAATTTGCTCTGTGATGCAGGGAGCTCACCCAGACGAATGCCCATGGCTGATTCATGTTGATGTATGGCAGAAACTACCAATAGTGAAGTGAAAGTCACTCAGCAGCGTCTGACTGCGATCCCATGGACTAAACAGTCCATGGAATTCTCCAGGCCAGAATACTGCAGTGGGTAGCTGTTCTTTTCTCCAAAGTATCTTCCCAACCCAGGGATCGAACCCAGGTCTCCTGCATTGCAGGCAAATTCTTTACCAGCTGAGCCACAAGGGAAGCCCAGGAATACAGGAGTGGGTAGCCTATTCCTTCTCCAGGGGATCTTCCCAACCCAGGAATCAAACCAGGGTCTCCTGCCTTGCAAGTAGATTCTTTACCAACTGAGCTATCAGGGAAGCCAATTATATTGTAAAGCAATTATCCTGCAATTAAACATTTTAAAAGTGATGGTATCACTGGATATCTAAAATAACCTTTATCAATAAGCAATGAGGGGCTTAGAAGAATGCCATCAATTCATATTGAACTGCTAAAATTCTTCTCCAATAACTATTCACTTTTTTTGCAATCTGTAATTTGTCAACGGCTGGAATCCTAATAACTAGCTTAATAAATTTAAGACTAAATTTAGTACTGAACTAATATATCAGGTCCCCATGATTCACACTGCTTCTATAAAAAAAATCGACTATTTAGACTCCCAGAAAATTACTTCTGGCAGCATCTCTTACCTTACCTTACCCTATCCTCTCAGGCTTCCATGTTTTTGTTTTTTAAAATTTTTTAGTTCTTGCCTTCTCTTCCTTGCCACAACATTAGGCAGTATAAACTGAGGAGCGCTTCTGTAAATTCAGCGGAAGGTAAGAGGATGACTCAGTTGTGCTTCACAGTTTCTCATCTGTATTCAGCTTCGTGAAGGAGTTCATGAAATTTTTGCCAAATACTCTGATGGATCCCCATCAATATTGCAGTCGTCTAAATCTCAGCCCGGAGAGAAGAATTGACTTCACAAATTGCAATCACAACTTTCACGAAACATTAAAATGAACAGTGAAAGTGAAAAAAGGGAAAGTGTTAGTGGCTCGGTTGTGTTTTCACGACCCCATAGACTGTAGCCAGCCCGGTTCCTCTGTGCACGGAATTCTCTAGTCAAGAATACTGAGGTGGGTAGTCACTCCCTTCTCCAAGGGATCTTTCCAACCCAGGGATCAAACCTGGGTCTCCTGATTTGCAGGCGGATTATTTACCATCTGAGCCACCAATAAATATTCAATATTATGTACATGAATGGATTGTTGGAGCTGGGTGTGAAGATGAAGATCACATAAGCTGAACCTTTATGTCTCACATAAAAGAGAAAACTGACATGGGGAGACTAAATAACTTATCCAAGGTCACACAGTGGTAGAGCCAAGGTTCCGAGTGACTGCTCTTTCCAATAGGGGATAGAAGAATCCACTTTGATGGTCCTCTCACATTGCAGCCAAGGGACTGCTTTAAGGTTCGCAATAAACATTTGTTGAATAAATGAGACTTTTACCTTCAAGTTCTAGCCTTGTTTTAGTCCATAAAATAAGGTATTTATCCATAAAATAAGCTAGACACATATTTTCATGACTCAAAACTGACCCTTGATGAATTTTGCTCATTGGTTCAATGCAGATGGTCTTCTGCCCATTTTCCTTCCCCCCACTGCCTGGAGTCCATGGATAAAATTTAGGAAGTCCATAAAATTTAATGGGAAAAAATTACATCTTCATTATCACTAACCTTCAACTGAAATACAGCAATATCTTCAATTATGGACAGAGAAAACAAACCACGGTATTATTCACATTGACCACCCAGTAGTAATAACAGATGTTTTATAATTTATTATATATGTTATATACTTCATTATAATTTTTGCAACTATCTTAAAGTATTATTTATAATAAACATTACTTAAATGTTACAGTAGTTATTGGGTCCAGCATGCATCATGTTATTTAATATATTTTTAAAGAATCACATGTATTACTGTATCATAAATTTGTTTTTATAACTCTTCAGTAGACATAATAATGGTTCCCCAAACAGAATCAGGGACATAGAGAAAAGACTGGTGGTTGTCAAGGGGATACTTTGTCAATACTTTGGCCACCTGATGTGAAGAATTGACTCATTGGAAAAGACCTTGATGCTGGGAAAGATTGAAAACAGGAGAAGGGGACGACAGAGGATGAGATGGTTGGATGGCATCACCAACTTGATGGACATGAGCTTGAGCAGGTTCTGGGAGTTGGTGATGCTGCAGTCCATGGGTTGCAAAGAGTCGGACACAACTGAGTGACTGAACTGAACTGAACTGTCAAGGGAAAGAGGAGTAGGAGAGAGTTGGATTGAGAGTTTGGGATTAGCAGATGCCTGTGCTCTGCAACAAGAAAAACCACTGCAATGAGAAGCCCTTGGCACTGCAACCAAGAGCAGCTCCTGCTTGCCACAACTAGAGAAAGCCCACACGCAGCAACGAAGACCCAGTGCAACAACAACAACAAAATAATAATAATAAATAAGTAAATAATTTAAAAACTAGTTCCCATCCTAACCTTCAGAATGTGAATACATCACCCTACAGGACAAAAGGAACTTTACCAATGTGCTGAAGGATCCTGACATGGTTAGATTATCATGGGCTATGCAGCTGGGCCCCTTCTAGTCACAAAGGTCCTTAACAGGGAGAAAAAAAAGAGAGGAGAGTCAGAGCAATGGGGCTGTGACCATGGAATCAGAGGGATATAACTGCTGGCTGGATGTCCTGAGCCAGAGAATGTGGGCAATATCTAGAAGCTCAAAAGGCAAAGAAACGGATTCTCCCCTACCTAGAGCCTTTGGAAGGAGCACAGCTGTGTCAACACCTTGATTTTGGTGTCACAAGACCTGCTGTAGATCTCTGACCTCCAGACCTGTGAGAGAATAAATATGTGTTGTTTTAAAGCCATTGGGTTTGTCATAATTTTTTTACAGCAAAAGGAAATCAATGCAACATTTTATTAATATGATCATTCATTGCAGCTATCTTCCTTTGTAATTTTCTCTGCAGTTTATTTTTTGGATTTAAAACATTTTAGTTCTGCCAGTTACTAGCTGTTGTGATGCAGAGCAAATTATTTCCCCTCTGTTTCCTCACCTGTAACATGGGAATAAAAAAAATATCTGCATGCCAGGGTTGTTGTGAGAATTAAATGTGACAATTTATGTAAAAATCATAGAGCACCCGGCTCATAGGAGGAACCCAGCAAAACATTCTTTCCATTGTTTGTTCCCCCAAACCCTAATGATTATGAATTTCTTAATAAATTTCAAGATAATAATCAGCATATGGCATTATGACATTTTCCAGACCCAAACAGTGTTGTTAAGTCTTCATTGTAGCTACTGCTAAAAATATCTAGGACCAAGTTGCTTACTTTGACTTTGACCTTGAAATATTCAAATACTCACAGTGTGTTTAGAAGCCTAGTTCCACTTTTGACTAGCATTTTCTGAATAGCTCTGGGCAAAAAAAATTATTGTTTCTATTTATACCATTGCTTCCTTCCTTTGCAGTAACCTTTGGTACATAAATTCAAATATAATTTATAATTGAGATGGCAATTAAGACAGAAGGACGTGACTGGGTATTTTCCCCAGAAAGCATGTGCAAGAAACATTACTGTCTTAATGATTAAATTGTACTTAATGAACCCCATATTCTGCCAGTGTTTGAAGCAGTTCCTTGTTAAATAGGCACCTTTGAAACCCTTAGACTTTGGGTGTCTATTTGATATCAGGAAGGCGTGACAGAATAAGTAGCCAGATTATCCAAGTTTCAAAGTTCAATGCATTAGACATCCATAAGTACTTATCAAATCCCTGCTTTTCTATTAGTTCCTTGAGGACAGGGATTTTGTAGTTTTCTTTCCTCACATTTTTGGACAATTTGGACAAATTATTTAGTATATATTACATTCAGTGATGCCTTCAAAAATTTTAAAGCAGGATAAGAAAACCCCAAATTGCAAACAAATTACTTTACAAAAGTTTATTTTTTCTTAGCATAGTTTTCTATAGAAATTGTGTGTCTTATTTTCAAGCCATCTCTCTTTTAAAAAAAATTTATTTATTTATTTATAATTTTTGGCTACGCTGGGTCTTCCTTGATTTGCTTGGGCTTTTCTCTAGTTGCAGCAAGTGGGGGCTACTCTTTGATACAGTGCGCAGGCTTCTCATTGCGGTGGCGGCTCTTGTTCTGGAGCATGCGCTCTGGAGCAGTCTCAGAAGTTGGGGCACATGGGCTTAGCTGCTCCGCAGCATGTGGAATCTTCCTGGACCAGAGATGGAACCCATGTCCCCTTCATTGGCAGACAAATTCTTAACCACTGGACCACCAAAAAAAATCCATACCTACCTCAGGACTTCTTGCTATGAGAAAAATAAAAGCCCATTTGATTGAACCAGTATGGGGAGAGGTACCTTCTCCACCAAGGTTTCAGTGGGTTTGGGGTAGGGCTTTGGAAAGTGAGTGAAAAAGGGAAAGTCACTCAGTCCATGGAATTCTCCAGGCCAGAATACTGGAGTGGGTCGCCTTTTCCTTCTCCAGGGGATCTTCGCAACCCAGGGATTGAACCCAGGTCTCCCTCATTGCAGGCAGATTCTTTACCAGCTGAGCCACAAGGGAAGCCCTTTGGAACCTGCATCTTTAACATGAGCTCTGAGTGATTCTCAGAGCAGAAATCCAAGATCATCCTGAGGAAACTCTGCTTCTGCAGGTATAAATAGGAAATTTAGTGACAACTGGGGAGGAGAGGAGAGAACCATCACAAACTTAATAAGTGGTAGCAAGTCAAGTTACAAATTGCCAGTGACACATAAAAGCTTACAGATGATTATTCAGGCTTTACATTGTAATCTACCAACATGATGCTTATATTTTCTAACTTACGAGATATCAAAGAAAAGAGCTGTTGTTCAACTCAGTCAAGTCAGACTGTTTGTGACCCAATGGACTGCAGCATGCCAGGCCTCCTGTCCTTGACTATCTCCTGGAGTTTCCTTAGACTCACGTCCATTGTCGATGATGCCATCCAACCATCTCATCCTCTGTCACCCCCTTCTCCTCCTGCCCTCAATATTTCCCAGCATCAGAGTCTTTTTCAGTGAGTTGGCTCTCCACATTAGGTGGCTGAAGTACTGGGGCTTCAGCTTCAGCATCAGTCCTTCCAATGAATAATCAATGTTGATTTCCTTTAGGATTGATTGGTTTGGTCTCTTTGCTATCCAAGGGACTCTCAAGAATCAAGTTCTCAAGAAAAGAGAAATGGCAAAACTGGAAATTAGTTTTAGCAGATGCAGTAACCTCAATCCTCATTTAGCTTTATTATGAAATCCTACTGAGTAGCTAAAGTGAGAGCATTTTCCTCCTAAGAATGGTTGCTCTATAAAATATTGTCTTGGGTGAACCCATACCAAGAAGTATAAGACCTATCTGATTCGCCTAAGTGCAGTTCAAACTCCTTTTCTAAGAGGCAACACTGAATATAATAAATGGATGCCATCTGTGTCTAAATAAATCAGTGATTTTAACTGTTGACGTCAGGACGAAAAAAAATTCTAATTTGCTCCTTCCTGAGAGTTTCTTATTTACAGACATTAGCCCTAGTCCTCATTTTTAACCATGACAGATCACTTGCTGAAACAAATCCAGACAAAAAATAGTCTATTTCTCCAGAAGAGATACTTTTGTTAATGTTCCTTTTTGTTATAAAATAGCAAGCTCCTTAATGAGTTTAAAATTGGGCTTTACTGAGACATAGCATTAGAATTCTTAAACCGAAAATTTTCAAAAAATGTATATAACAAATATAATGTCAACGGAGTTTATCTTATGCAGGAGTCAGGCATTTAAGTGTGCCCAAAACACTCAGGTGTAGACATAAATTGATTTTGGAAACCTCTTAAATCATCCATGCAGTATAGCACCAACAGCAGTTGTCTCTGGTCTTCAAAGACATGCATGTTTAATACAGAATCCATCCTTTCATACTTTCAGGGCTAAAAAGGAGGAGTTGAGAACTGACAAAAACAGCAGGTTGAGATTACCCACAGCTCTGAATCCTCAGAGGGCAGGGGATTCAGAGAAAAAGAGCAAAGTCTTGACCCACCAGGGGTTCAGTCTGGTGGAGAAGACAGACCGGAAAACAAATGGAGTGAGTGCTATGGGAGAGTTATGGATTAGTTGCACCATGGACCCTAAAGGAGCAAGTTCTGAGCTCAACTTGAGCTGAACTGAGCCAGAGTGAAAGGGGGGCAGCCAGGGCAGACATCTGAGAAGGTGCTGGCATTGCAGCCATTTCACAGCAAGACGTAAGCAGCTGTTTGTGTTGTCCCCGGAAGCAGGAAAGAGGCTGAGATTGTCTCCCAGGGCTGGAGCATAGTGTGCTGTAGGAGACAGGCCCAATATTCGGTAAGAGACAGATGAGGCCCATGGCATAAAAAGCCTCAGAGACAATGCCAAGGAGTTTTAAATGTATTTTAAAATGAATGGGCAGTCATTACAGGATACTATGCAGAAAAATGCACTGATTAGACATCCGTGTGAAAAAATGTACTCTGATCAAATTTGGTGTCTATGGTCATTTCTGTAATGAACTTGGTTTTAGAACCATGGCCAGAGGACTTCCCTGGTGGTCCAGTGGCGAAGACTCCATGCTCCCAATGCAGGGGGCTTGGGTTCGATCCCTGGTCAGGGAAAAGATCCCACATCCTGCAACTAAAAGATCCTGCATGCTGCAACTAAGACCCTGCACAACCAAATAATAAATAAATATTAAAGAAAGAAAGAAAGAAACCCTGGCCAGGAATTTCACTTTCTAACATGACCACTCTGAGCTCTTTATATGTCCTCTGAAACTGGCACTCCAAAATGAAGATGATTTCCCAGGCAACCCTGTGTATTTTTCTGACTTTCTTTCTTTGGACCATTCTAACCCTTGGAGCCTTTTCTTTGAATCCAAGAAATTAACTTAAAAATAATTCAATCAAAACTATCCACTCCTTTTCATTCACTTATTTCCCTTAAAAGTCTAGTTTTTTAATTAATTAGTTAAAAATTTTTTTTTTTTGGCTAAGCTGGGTTTTCTTTCCAGCCTGTGGGCTTTCTCTAGTTGCAGCGAGTGGGGGTTACTCTCTGGTTGCAGTGGGCGGGCTTCTCATCGCAGTGGCCTCTCCTTTTGCCAAGACTGGGCTCTAGAGCACAGGCTCTAGAGTGCCAGCTCAGTTGCCCTGAGGCATGTGGAATCTTCCAGGACCAGGCATTGAACTCATGTCCCCTGCATCGGCAGGAGGATTCTTAACAGTGGTTAAGGTAAAGGTAGATAGTTGTCCAGATCAGAAGTGAAAGATAACACTAATAACAGGAATAAGTAAATTTATATAGTGTTCTGAGAGGGGCTATTCTAAGTACTCTGCATTTCTTGACTCATTTAATCCTTAGAGCAACCCTGTAAAGGAAGCTGGTAGCAGTAAATTGTACTACCTCTTTTTGTTTGTTCATTTTATTAATTTATTTATTTCTTCCCCATTGGTAGGTCCCCAGGGCTAGCTTTTAAGTGAATCTATACAGGGGGGAAAATGTGACCAGGGACCACCACTTCGTGCTTTAAATGCAAATGATAATTATTATTGAAGGCAATGAAAGATTAGCCAAAATCTCTAGTCCTTGGGGCAGTATTTCTATCATATGACACTTTGTATTAGTCTATGCAAAGGAAATTTAGAATCAAAACCAACTGTAAAGGAACCAGTTTGGAGGATAGAAATCCTGAACAATTATTCCATTTGCCCAGAGGCCATGCACAAGGATAGACTGCCTATCTGTGTTTGTTTATCACATAAATCTGCAGCTTCCCTGGTGGCTCAGCTGGTAAAGAATCAGCCTACAATGAGGGAGACCTGGGTTCGATCCTGGGTTGGGAAGAGCCCCTGGGGAAGGAAAAGGCTACCCACTCCAGTATTCTGTCCTGGACAATTCCATGGACTCTATAGTCCATGGGGTTCCAAAGAGTTGGACACGACTGAGCGACATTCACTCACTGAATGTAAGGTCACAAGTAGAAAAACCTTCTCTAACCTGAGCATATTTTAAAATAGAACTCAAGGGACTTCCCTGGTGGTCCAGCGGGTAAGACTATGTGTGCTTCTAGTGCAGGGAGTGCAAGTTCGATCCCTGGTCTGGGAACTAAGATCCCACATGCCAAATGGACAAAAAAATGAACAAACAAGCAGTGAAAAATCCCGAATTCAAACTGTAACGTACATCTTCATTTGTTTCTCTGTTAATTGGGTGTGCAGCGTGGTGCCATAGTTGAGAGCAAAAGCTACAGAACTAGACTAACACGGTGCAAATTCCAGCTCTGTCTTCTGCTGTGTGATTTCGGGTACATTCTTTAACTTTCCAGAGTCTTCATTTCCTCATCTATAAAAACGGTAGTACAGGACTTCCCTGGTGGCACAGTGGATAAGAATCCACCTGCCAGTGCAGGGGACACAGGTCCAATCCCTGGTCCAATAGGATTCCACATGCCAAGGGGCAATTAAGCCCTTGCACAACAGCTACTGAGCCCGTGCTCTAGAGTCTGGGAGCCGCAACTACCAAGCCCACGTGTTGCAACGACTGAAGCCCTGGCACGCATGCGCACATGTGCCTGGAGCCTATGCTCTACAAGAGAAGTCGCCGCAGTGAGAGGTCCGTGCACCGCAAGGAAGAGTAGCCGCACTCACTGCAATTAGAGAAAGTCCACACAAAACAGAAATAAAAGACCCAGCACAGCCAAAAATAAATAAGTGAATAAATTAATGTTTTAAAAAGTGGTACAGGGTTGCTCTAAGGAATAAATTAGTCAAGAGATGCAGAGTAATTAGAACAGTGCCTTTCAGAACATTTTATTTATTCCTACTAGAAAGGGTTATCTTTCACTTCTGATCTGGACAACTATCTACTTTACTTTTTTAAAAGCCTGAAAACTATTTTTAGTGGCACAGAAAAAATTCTAAACATATGACTATTTGCATAATTATTTTCCTTAAAATCAAAATAGGCACTGTGCAGGTGAAAATATAATAGATTTGGGATATATCCCCCAAATACTAATGCTTGACCCTATTTAATGATCTCTGATAAAATGAGTTTGTATAAACAATATTTCAAAACAATCTTAACATCCTTGGGTGAATGAAAACTGAATAAAAAACTTCACTGAAGTATAGCTGATTTACAATGTTATTTAGTTTCAGGTGTACAGTAGAATGATTCAGATATATATATGTGTGTATATCTGAAAAAGACATATAACATATTTTATTTTATATTTTTTCAGATTATTTTCCATTATAGGTTATTACAAGATATTGAATAGAGCTCCCTGTGCCATACAGTACATCGCTGTTTATCTATTTTATATATTGTATTGTATACCTGTTAATCCCAGACTCCTAATTCATCCTCCACTTCCCCTCTGGTAACCTAGGTTGTTTTCTATGTCTGTGAGTCTGTTTCTGTTTTGTGAATAAGTTCATATGTATCAGTTTTTAGATTGCACATATAAAGCTATGTCATATGATATTTGTCTTTCTCTGTCCAATTATATATACATCTTCTTTATCCACTCATCTGTTGATGGACACTTTAGTTGCTTCCATCTCTTAGCTATTATAAGTAGTGCTGCTATGAACATTGGGGTGCATGTATCTTTTCAAGTTTGAGTTTTTGTCTTTTCTGGATATTTGCCCAGAAGTGGGATTGCTGGATCATATGGTTTTTAATGGAAACTCCATAGAGTTCTGCATGGTAGTTGCACCAATGTACATTCCCACAAACAGTGTAGGAGGGTTCCCTTTTCTCTACACTCTCTCTAGCATTCATTATTTGTAGGCTTTCTGATGATGGCCATTCTGACTGGTGTGAGGTGATACCTCATTGTAGTAAAACTGATTTGTAATGGAAATCACTCTCTGAGAACAGTACTGGTGAGCAATAACAGCATCATTGCGTGACAGGTCCAGACACATGCTCTCCAGCCTGTTAGCCAAGAGAACAGACTAGAACAGAGAATTTCCTGCTTTTAAACTTTGACTTTTCTAATCTATGTTAATGCTATGCTATGCTAAGTCACTTCAGTTGTGTCCGACTCTGTGAGACCCCATAGATGGCAGCCCAACAGGCTCCCCCGTCCCTGGGATTCTCCAGGCAAGAACACTGGAGTGGGTTGCCATTTCCTTCTCCAATGCATGAAAGTGAAAAGTGAAAGTCAAGTTGCTCAGTCATGTCTGACCCTCAGCGACCCCATGGACTGCAGCCCTCCAGGCTCCTCCATCCATGGGATTTTCCAGGCAAGAGTACTGGAGTGGGGTGCCATTGCCTTAAGGCAACCACCAAATGGATGGAAAATATTACCAGTTGCTTAACAGTAGTATTCTCTTTCTTTTGTGATTATTGAGTACGTGTATAGTCACATTGAAAATTTATACTAATTATAATTAATTTACATAATTATATTAATTTATACTATAGACTTCTGTTACCCTTACTTTATCCTAGAGGCCTAAAAAATTTAAAATATGCACACATCTGTCATTTGGATTGAAGGTCCCAATATAAGTCTTTTCACTTCTTTTTAAACTATATATGTGCTTGGTATCATACAACTATATTATATATATTATAAACATACACTAAGATAGAACTTTACAAAGAATGAGTTAAAATATTTGTTAAAGATCTGCATTAGCTCCCTGTTGCTGCTGTAACACAAACTTAGTTGCTTACAGCAACACAAATTGAAACTCTTATGGTTCTGAAGGTCAGAATCTAAGATTGAGGTGATGGGGCTGTAGACTTCAAAGAATTCATTTCCTTGCTTTTTCCAGCTTCTAGAAGCCACCTACATTCCAACCCTTTCTCCACATCATTCCAGCCTGTTGCTTCTGTTTTCCCATCTCCTGCAATGCACTTTGATCCCCCCCATCTCCCTCTTCTAAGGACTTTTGTTATTACTTTGGCCCACCCAGGTAACCCAGGAAAATTGCCCCATCTCAAAGTCTTTAATTACAGCCACAAAATTCCTTTTACTGTGTAAGGTAACATATTCACAAGCTCCGGGAATTAGGACTTGTACCTCTTTGGGGACCCATTCAGCACACCACAAAGTCTAGTGTTCCTAAAATCTTCTGGGTTGCATGAACCTTGCTGTAGAGATGACCAGTCTGGATACCCACTGGGGGGCTAAGCCCAGGGAGCTTCACCAAAAAGTCCTCCTGGACCATCCTGTTTCAGGCTAGTAAATCCTGGCAGGCTCTGAACACATATTTGTTATTCATGTAATTTGTTATACCCCGGGGGTGGGGGGTGGGGGGGGGAAGCAGTAATCACACGAAAGGAGGATTGAGTCTCTCTAAACCCTTCCCCGGCGTGACCATGTGAGAAAAGATGTACAAGTCTGTGGGGACTGGATCTTTGAGCACGGAATGAATCAGCTGAAATCCTGGAGGAACAGATTTGAGGGGTGTGTCCTAGATGGGGATCAGCATCTTCCATGGTTCCCATCCCCTTCTGAATGAAAGCCAAGAAGTTCCGCCAACTGCTCACAGCCCATTCAGGATCAGACCCTTGCCTCTCTGTCATCCTCTCCCTGAGCGCCCCCTAGTGGTACGTTAGGTGCCAGCACAACCAAGGCCCCTTCAGTTGTCCTGTCCGTCACATGCGTTCCTTTGCCCCAAAGACCTGCCCGGCACAGGAGCTCTGTGAGCAAAAGTCCTCCTCTAAGGAATTCCTCCTCCCTCGCTGCCTCAGCGAAACATCCCCTCAGACTATGGGTTCTCTTCTCTACCCTCTTTGTAACGTTAATAATTCTGTATCTATTCTAGTGAAGATGGAGCTACATAATTTGTGGAGCTCTGTGCAAAGTGAAAAATGAGGGGTCCCCTTGTTAAAATATTATTAAGAATTTTAACGCAGAAGGAAATGGCAACCCACTCCAGTATTCTGCCTGGAGAATCCCAGAGACAGAGGAGCCTGGTGGGCTGCTGTCTATGGCGTCGCATAGAGTCGGACACGACTGAAGTGACTTAGCAGCAGCGGCAGCAGCAAGAATTTTAAGACAGCAACAGCAGAGTGTTAAACCAAGGACAAGGCCCTTTTAAGCCCCTGGCCATGCGCTGTTGCACAGGCTGCATACTCGTGAAGCTCGCCCTTGACCCAGCGTGGGTCCCCAGGCCTAGGTCAGGGCCCCCTGCATGCTGGCACAGAAATATGGCAGTAGAGTACACCCACCCACAAACGGATGAGGTGTAGCTGCTTCATTCCGGTCCGACTCCATCAGCACATGGCCTTCTTTCCTCTGTGTGTGTCTTTGTGCATCATCTTGTCTTCTTCTCTTGACTGTGCCACACGGCATGTGGAATCTTAGTTCCCCAGTGAAAGGAAAAGTTGCTCACATGTGTTGGACTCTTTGCGACCCCATGGTCTGTATAGTCCATGGAATTTTCCAGGCAAGACTGGAGTGGGTAGCTTTTCCCTTCTCCAGAGGATCTTTCCAACCCAGGGATCAAACCCAGGTCTCCCACATTGCAGGCGGAAGCCCAAGAATACTGGATTGGGTAGCCTATCCCTTCTCCAGCGGATCTTCCCAACCCAGGAATCCAACCCGGGTCTCCTGCATTGCAGGCAGAGTCTTTACCAACTGAGCTATCAGGGAAGCCCCAGGTTATCAGGTTAATTCTCCAAACAGGGATCAAACCCATGCCCCCTGCAGTGGAAGCGTGGAATCTTAACCACTGGACCGCCAGAGAATTCCCCTCTTTTGTTCTTAAAAGGACAGCAGTCATTGGATTTAGCACCCACCTTAATCCAGTATGACCTCTTCTTAACTCATCACTTCTGCTAAGTCCCTATTTCCAAATAAGGTTACATCCTGAGATTCCAAGTGGAGATAAGTGAGGAGGAGGGGGCTCACTATTCCACCCACTTCATTTGCTAGAAAACCTTCTTCAGAATGTGGCAAGAATTTTGTTTACGGATAGGTATTTAACAGTTCATATGACTTATAACTTAATTTGTATTTGCTACAGAAACTTAAAGGAGTCATAATGCCACACAAGCTGTAAAGAGGCATGCATAACAAATAGACCTTAATTATAACCTGGAGAACTAAAAAAATTGGATGTGATCATGTAACTAATAACATTTATGATCGAGCATCTTGGAAATATGAAAAGTAACAAAGAAGGAGGGGAGGAATAGGATAACATATTTTTTTCATAAGAAAAGTAAGGTGAAATTCAAAACTACTCTGTTTTCTTCCAAGTCTGTTTGTAAATGACTGGGACCTAACTGGCTAGAGTTTCCTAGGTAGTTCCCCTCCTCGCTGGAGAGACTAGGGGAAAATCTAAGAGTTTAGAATCTCTTTGGGACTCAGCAGTTGACATAACTGTTCCTATAAGGGTTAGGAACAATATATCACTTTGCGCATGTTAAGTAGATGGGGATCTGAGAGAGGCCTCTTGAGGGTTTCATTAAAGTGTTGAGATTTTGCAGTTCTTTGCTGAACCATTACTTCATTAACTGTTTAAACTATTACGGAAGTATGGAGGATTTAAGGAATTTTTTTTAGTTTCATTGAGGTATAAAATAACAATAAGTAAAATTGTAATGAGCTTCCCAGATGGCTCCATGATAAAGAATCCATCTGCAAATGCAGGAGACTCAAGAGACACAGGTTCAATCCCTAGATGAGAAAGATCCCCCGGAGTAGGAAATGGCAACCGACTCCAATATTCTTGCCTGGAAAATCCCATGGACAGAGAGAAGCCTGGTAGGCTACAGTCCATGGGGTCAGAAAGAATTGGACACGACTGAGCACACACATACACACACACAATTGTAATATATTTAAAGTTGTACAAAATAATGATGTGATATATGTCTACATTGAAAAAGGATTCCCACAATCAAATTAATTAAAATATCCATCACCCCATACATCTTTTTTTTTCCCCTTTGATGAGAACACATAAGATCTACTCTGTTAGCTGACATTAGGCCCTCAGAACTTAATCATCTTATAACTGAAACTTTATATACCTTGATCTTTATCATCGCCCCATTTCCCCCACCTCCCACCCCCTCAGAACCACCATTCTGTTCTTTCTGTGAATTCACCTTCAGTCTTTGTTTAGGTTCCACATATAAGTAAGATCATATAGTATTTGCCTTTCCCTGTCTGCCTTAGTTCCCTTAGCATAATGGCCTCCAACTTCATTTTATTGAAAAAACAGCAAGATGTCTTTCTTTTCTATGGCTGAATAATATTCCAGTGTGTGTGTGTGTGTGTGCGTGTGCGCGCATCACATTTTCTTTATCCATTCATCCATCAACAGGCAGTTAGATTGTCTCCATATCTTGGCTATTGTGAATAAAGCTGCAGTGAACATGGGGGTGCAGGTATCTCTTTCACATAGTAATTTCATTTCCTTTGAATATATACCCAGAAGTGGGATTGCTGGATTATATGGTAATTTTATTTTTAATTTCTTGAGGAAATGTAATACCGTATAGTGGTTGTACCAGTTTCAGTTCAGTTCAGTCGCTCAGTTGTGTCCGACTCTTTGCGACCTCATGGACCGCAGCACGCCAGGCTTCCCTGTCCATCACCAATTCCTGGAGCCTGCTCAAACTCATGTCCATCGTATTGGTGATGCCATCCAACCATCTCATCCACTGTCATCCCCTTCTCCTCCTGCCTTCAATCTTTCCCAGCATCAGGGTCTTTTCCAATGAGTCAGTTCTTTGCATCAGGTGGCCAATGTACTGGAGTTTCAGCTTCGGCATCAGTCCTTCCAATAAATATTCAGGACTGATCTCCTTTAGGATGGACTGGTTGGATCTTCTTGTAGTCCAAGGGATTCTCAAGAGTCTTCTCCAACACCACAGTTCAAAAAGGTCAATTCTTCGGCACTCAGCTTTCTTTATAGTCCAACTCTCACATCCATACATGACCACTGGAAAAACCATAGCTTTGACTAGACGGACCTTTGTTGTCAAAGTAATGTCTCTGCTTTATAGTATGCTGTCTAGGTTTGTCATAGCTTATTTTCCAAGGAGCAAGCGTCTTTTAATTTCATGGCTGCAATCATCATCTGCAGTGATTTTGGAGCCCCAGAAAATAAATTCTGTCACTGTTTCCATTGTTTCCCCATCTATTTGCCATGAAGTGATGGGACCAGACACCATAATCTTAGTTTTCTGAATATTGAGCTTTAAGCCAACTTTTTCATTCTCTTCTTTCACTTTCATCAAAAGGCTCTTTAGTTCTTCTTTGCTTTCTGCCATAAGGGTGGTGTTATCTGCATATCTGAGGTTATTGATGTTTCTCCCGGCAATCTTGATTCCAGCTTGTGCTTCATCCAGCCTAGCATTTTGCATGATGTACTCTGCACATAAGTTAAATAAGCAGGATGACAATATACAGCCTTGACATACTCTTTTCCCAATTTGGAACCAGTCTGTTGTTCCATGTCCAGTTCTAATTGTTGCTTCTTGACCTGCATACAGATTTCTCATGAGGCAGGTCAGGTGGTTTGGTCTCTTAAAGAGACTCCCATCTCTTTAAGAATTTTCCACAGTTTGTTGTGATCCACACAGTAAGAGGCTTTTGTGGAGTCAATAAAGCAGAAGCAGATGTTTTTCTGGAATTCTCTTGCTTTTTCGATGATCCAACAGATGTTGGCAATTTGATCTCTGGTACCTCTGCCTTTTCTAAATCCAGCTTGAACATCTGGAAGTTCATGATTCACATACTGTTAAGGGCTGGCTTGGAGAATTTTGAGCATTACTTTACTAGTGTGTGAGATGAGTGCAATTGTGCGGTAGTTTGAACACTATTTGTCATTGCCTTTCTTTGGGATTGGAATGAAAACTGACCTTTTCCAGTCCTGTGGCCACTGCGGAGTTTTCCAAATTTCCTGGCATATTGAGTGGAGCACTTTCACATTATCATCTTTCAGGATTTGAAATAGCTCAACTGGAATTCCATCACCTCCACTAGCTTTGTTCGTAGTGATGCTTCCTAAGGCCTGCTTTACATGTACCAGTTTACATTCCCTCTAAACGTGTATGAGGTTTTCCTTTTCACCACACCTTTGTCAGCATTTGTTATCTCTTGTCTTTTTCATAATAGACATCCTAACAGGTGTGAGGTGGCATCTCATTGTGGTTTTGATTTGCATTTCTCTGATGATTCGTGATGCTGAGCACCTTTTCTTGCTCCTATTGACCATTTGGATGTCTTCTATGGTAAAATGTCTCTTCATTGCCTTTGTCCATTATTTAATTTGGATATTTGGTGTTTTGTTTTGCTATTGAGTTATAAGAGTCCCTTATATATTTTGGATATTAACCCAATATATAAGGGTTATATATTATGTACATGGTTTGCAAATACCTTCTCTCATTCCATAGACTGCCTTTTCGTTTTGTTGATGGTTTCCTTTTGGATGCGGAAGATTTTTAGGTTTGTTACTGAACTCAGGTTCAGGGGTGCATTGCTCAAGAGCCTAATAATGAGAGACAAGTGTTGGGTAAAAAGAAAGATAGCTTTATTGAGGAAGCTGGCAGTCCTGGGTGAAGGTGGACTTGTGGCCCCTGTAATTAATTCTCTCAAATCCCCAGGGATTTTTTGAAGATTAGATAGGAAAAAGAGGAAAGGGCTACATGCTGTGGAGGGGTTAATATTCTGTTTTCATAGATGATTATTTCCATCACGTAGTTCTAAGTAGCCGTCCTGTCTCACTTGTGGTTGGAACATTACCTGAGCCACAACTCTCTGGTTAGCTGGTCCTGGTGTTAACCAGTTTGGGGTCTACATGCTTGTGGTCAGCATACAATTAACTTCTTGCTCTGGGGGTTTCAGTATCTGCAAAGCAGCTCAGAGGTCATGGATCAGAATAGAATCCATGTATGAGGAGAAACTAAAGGTCCTTGACTTTGTTTAATAGCTAAACTATTATTATTTCTGACTTGTTAGACTATTTTCATTTGTTTCTGCATTTTATTTTTCTGATTAAATTTATACTTTGCCTAAAGTTTTTTGTACAGACAAGAGGCAGGCAGAGGACATAGGGTGGGGGTGGAGGGGGCAGTCTGTCCTGGGAAGGCCCCATAGGGTCCTGCTCAGTTACAGCTTTATGTAGTCTCACTGGTTTAATCTTGCTTTTGTTGTGTTTGCTTTTATTTATTTTATTTTTATTTTTGACCATGCCTTGAGGCTTGAGGGATCTTAGTTTCTGGACCAGGGATCACACCCAGGTCCCCTGCAGTTGAAGTGCAGAGTCCTAACCACTGGACCACCAGGGAATTCCCATGCCTGAGACTTCACTGTCATGCCCAAAGAAATCATTATGAAGAACCGATGTCAAGGAGCTTTCTCCTGGGAATTTTATGGTTTCAGGTCTTACATTTAAGTGAAGTGAAAGTTGCTCAGTCATGTCTGACTTTTTGTAACCCCATGGACTATACAGTCCATGGAATTGTTCAGGCCAGAATACTGGAGTGGGTAGCCATTCCTTTCTCTAGAGGATCTTCCCAACCCAGGGATCGAACCCAGGCCTCCCTCATTGCAGGCAGATTCTTTACTAACTGAGCCACCAGGGAAGCCCTAGAATAAAATTCCATAAAAGGAATTTTATGGCTTTAGGTCTTCCATTTAAGCCTTTAATAATTTTGAGGTGATGTTTGTATATGTGTAAGATAAGGATCCAAATTTATTCTTTTGCACACGGATACACAGCTTTCCCAAAATCATTTCTTGAAGAGAGTGCCTTTTTCCCATTGTGTCTCCTTGGCATCTTTGTTGAAAATTAGTTGACCATATATGCGTGGATGTAAGGTTTGATCAATGCATTCCTTGTAAAATTCCTCATGCCTCAGTATGTGAAATTTTCTTCCATTAGCAAGAAGCCTGGGGGCAAAATTTTAAAAGGGGAAATCTGAAAATATTTAGGATGGGGGAAGTGAGAGAGGAGAAAGGTGTTAAGGGGCCAAGCTAAAGAGAGGAACGGCCGCCACATCCCAGAGTGGGTTTGCCTGGGCAAACAAAAAGACAGGGAGGCTCCCCAGAGCCCTGACCCACCAATGTGGGGAGACCCAAAAGGCCACACAGATGCATACAACTGGAGTCGCAGCTGACCAGAACCCTCTTAACCCCATACTTCAGCATCATCATAATTTTGAAATTATGTCAAAATTCCAGGTGCAAAACTATAGCCCAGTCCTCAATGGTAAGATTCTATCAGTTGGGAGGAAGGGAACCTTGAGGATAGAAATTAAATTGAGTTACAGAAAATAAAGCAGCCCTTGCTTGTTCTAAACATAGTGGATAAGTATCAGGGGCAATTCACGGCCAAGACAAGGAGGCTCTCCTATTTAATTTTCTCTCCTGAGCTGCACTGATGTAGTTGGCATAGGTAAGGGTAATGCTGGATTTTTCTTTTCTTATTTTGGCTTACACAAGAAATGTAAACTTTTGGAAAATCCTCAGCCAGCACCCACTTGGTTTAAAAATTAAAAAAAACAAAATTAATTTGGCTGCACTGGGTCACATAGATCTTTGTTGTGTCACATGGGATCTTTCCCAAATAGACTCTCTAGCTTCCGCACGTGGGCTTCAGTAGCTGCGGCCCAAGGGCTTAGCTGCCCTGTGGTATGTGGGATCCTAGTTCCCTGACCAGGGATTGAGCCCGAGTCCCCTGAATTACAAAGCAGACTCTCAACCACTGGGCCACCAGGGAAGTCCTAAAAATTTCTTAATAAAGGATCCAATCACATTGTCAGAGAGATTACCTATTAGACTTTTTTCCCCCCCCTATTAGACTTCTTAAGACAAATGGGGTGAATGACAGGAGATTCTTCAGAGGAAGGCTAAGGTGAGCCCCAACCATCAGATGTGTGTCTTTGCCTGCCTCCTGCACTGACTGCGCTGCTGACGTCTGATAACCAGGTTGCCCTTTTATTCCTTCCCTTCTCATGACTTAGAGCGATCGATGTTCCTGTCCTAGAGCAAGTTTCTTCTTGTGGGATATTTCTTTATGCTGTTCTGCCAAAGTGAGAGCTAAACCTGAAAACTTGAAGACTCCTGAGATTGGAGAGTGAATTTGGCATGATTAAGATGGGAAGGCTGGAACATAGACCAGCAGCTTTGGGCTTTTGTGCTTTATTCTCCCATTCTAGCAGTTTACTGAGCACTGTGTGCTTTTAGTGAGTTAGAAGAGTGTGTCTTCGTGAGTAAAACTTGTGTTGAATGTGATTTTTCATTAGATACTCTACTTTAAAAAATTTTTTATGTCTAGTGTATTTATGATTATATGTGCTACATTATTGAACATATTCCTAGCAGGAGACAACTTCCATTTTAACCAGACATTATCAAGAACTGAATCTTCTGTTTAAAATTGTACCTGTCTGGGGACTTCCCTGGTGGTCCAGTGGCTAAGACTCTGCGCTCCCAATGTAGGGGGCCTGGGTTCTATCCCTGGTCAGGGAACTAGGTCCCACATGCCCAGCTGAAGATCCTGTGTGCCCCAAAGACCTGGCACAGTCAAATAAATAAATATTTTTTAATAAAAAAAATAAAATTATACCTATCTGAAGATTAAAGGAACTTTCTGTACTCTAGTTACTGATGTCTTACTTTTGAAACCTGGTTTCTCCTCCACGAATAGTGTCCTTCCAGAGCTTAGCACCAGAGAACACATTCATGTCATCGTGTGACAGCTGGCCTGCATTTTTGTGTCAAGATGCCCGTGAGTCAGCAGTCAGCCATAGGAGTATACTTCTCAAACCTGAACAGCTAGCTAGAACTTAACCACACATGGAAGTGGATTGCAGCACACAAGCGCATCCCACTAACCCCCAATTAAATGTATTCTCTTCTCAACCTGCTCGGTCCCCAGACTGTCTGCAGCCACTTGAATGTCACTCTTCAAGAAGGGAAGTGGCCCAGGCGGAAAGCGGCATGGGGTAACATGGTGATCTTAACCATTTGTGGTGAAGACATCTTTACTTGTGCAAATTTTACCCAAACACATGACCTTGTGAAACAGTGGTGAAGGGTCCCGTGCAGGGCCTGTGGAAGGGGCCTGTGCAAGTGAAGGAACCCAAGCTTTTAGCTTCATTAATGTCACAGTAAATCTTCTGAGAACAGGGAGCTCACTAGCTGCTGCTCTGCTGAGACTGAGTCTTGTGTACCCACCTTAACTCAGCTGGTGAGGTGGCTACACGTCTGCTCATCTAAAGCAGAAGAGCCTGACTCTGAAATAGTCATTTCTCTCTTATTATTTTGGCCACACTGCACAGCATGCAGGACTTTAGTTCCCTGACCAGGGATCAAACTTGTACCTATTGCAGTGGAAGTTCAGAGTACTACCCACTGAGTTGCCAGAGAAGTTGCTGAAAAGTCATTTCTCCCTGAACAGTTATTTGCTGTGCACCTTCTCACCCAGGCACTGTGCTGAGGGTCAGGACAGAAAGAAAACGTGGACCCCTGCTCTTGAAGAGGTCACTGTCCAGCCAGGTGGATTTCTGTACTCAGTGGCATGTGCCACATGTGAAAAATGAACAGCAACTTTAACGGCCCCCTAGAAGAAGCATGAGCCCCTCCAGACGTGAGGGTGTGGCCGAGGCAGGGAGGGAGGGATGGTGTTGGGGAAGGTAGGGGAGATGATGCCTGAGTTGAGTTTCAAGGTGAGGAGGGTGCAGGTGGAGATGCAGGATAGCAATGCCCTTCAGCCTTCTCCCTAGGCTGTGATAGGTCATCCTAAAGCCTGCAGGTGGATGGACTGGCCAGGTGGGTAAGAAGCATCCATTGTGCAGAAGGAAAGGGGGGAGTATGTTCACAGAGCCCTCACTACGGCCACACAAAGGAACTGAAGCAATCCCTCCAGTCCATTTTCCCATGAACACACCCCTGCAGAGACCTGGTAACACATGTGCATTCAGACTAAGTGTTCACTGGCCCCAGGCTTTTAAGCCAGCAACTCTAATCTCACGAGCTCTAAACTTTTTATCTGCATATTTTATGTATAAATTTTGGAAAAGAGTTATAGTATTGATGTATTATGTACTTTATTAAATATATGCAGATATAGAAGTTAAAGATATGAGATGTCAGGAAGCATTTAACAGGAGGCTTCCTGTATGCTGTTTTGGATCTGTCAGGAATTCTCTGTTCCTTATTAATTCTTGAATATTCAGGAATTAAGAGGAGAGGCAAGCCTTTCCTGGGGACTGAGAAATCCAGGCATTTCCTTCGTTAGTTTTTCTATATGGTGATAAGTACCCTCTTCCTTTTTCTGAACCATATGGTAAAAGTGATTATTTACAACTCTCTCTCTCTTTAATATGGATCGCCTATGTTTTGTAAGTCTGGAATTTTAATCTTTATCTTTGCTGAAAATACCTACAGTATATATGCCCACACCATGTTGATTAAAACACCTTTGCTCCATCAGAAGGAGAAGGCAATGGCACCCCACTCCAGTACTCTTGCCTGGAAAATCCCATGGATGGAGAAGCCTGTTGGGATGTAGTCCATGGGGTTGCTGTGAGTCGGACACGACTGAGCAACTTCACTTTCACTTTTCACTTTCATGCATTGGAGGAGGAAATGGCAACCCACTCCAGTGTTCTTGCCTGGAGAATCCCAGGGATGGGGGAGCCTGGTGGGCTGCCATCTATGGGGTTCCACAGAGTCGGACATGACTGAAGCGACTTAGCAGCAGCAGCAGCAGCTCCATCAGAGCTTTGGTTCCCGTGTCTTTCTTTCTTTCTTTCTCTCTCCCTGGATATTTTCTTTGGAGGGCAGAGGTCCTCTGTGTTCATTTTCCTGCCCGGGCTTCTAAGACCTTCTCGAGAAGGCGCTCTGCACCTTCACCCCATCGAGAGGGCACTTCGTGAACAGAGCAAGCCCAGTGAAGGGGCTTTATTGGCTTTCTGCGTAAACCAAGGAATATCAGCCTCTTTCTCTCTCCTTTACTTTCTTATCAGTCGATTCCAGACCACCAGGTTTCGGTCCATTAAAGGACCTCAACAATGAGATATAAAAAAAATGTGAAATTTGAAAAGTTTAGTATTTCCCCTTCTCACCCACTGGGACCATCTTGCATACTCATGGGGTGTACTCATCATTTTGGAGCCTTCTGAAAAGCAGCGTGGTCAAATTGTTCTTAGAAGCAGTATCCAGAGAGTGGTTAAAAATGTAGATGCAGGGACTTCCCTGGTGGTCCAGTGGCTAAGACTCTGCACTCCCAATGCAGGGGGGCTCAGGCTTGATCCCTGGTCAGGGAACTAGATCTTACGGATAGATAGTATATTCAAAAGCAGAGACATTACTTTGCCAACAAAGGTCCGTCTAGTCAAGGCTATGGTTTTTCCTGTGGTCACGTATGGATGTGAGAGTTGGACTGTAAAGAAGGCTGAGCACCGAAGAATTGATGCTTTTGAACTGTGGTGTTGGAGAAGACTCTTGAGAGTCCCTTGGACTGCAAGGAGATCCAACCAGTCCATTCTGAGGGAGATCAGCCCTGGGATTTCTTTGGAAGGAATGATGCTAAAGCTGAAACTCCAGTACTTTGGCCACCTCATGCAAAGAGTTGACTCATTGGAAAAGACTCTGATGCTGGGAGGGATTGGGAGCAGGAGGAGAAGGGGACGACAGAGGATGAGATGGCTGGATGGCATCACTGACTCGATGGACGTGAGTCTGAGTGAACTCCGGGAGTTGGTGATGGACAGGGAGGCCTGGCGTGCTGTGATTCATGGGGTCGCAAAGAGTCAGACACGACTGAGCGACTGATCTGATCTGATCTGAAAGGAACCCATGTGCCACAACTAAGACCAGGCACAAGTGAAAATGTAGACTCAGGGGCCAGCTGATCTGCATGCAAACCCTGGCTCCACCACTTCCTCCCTGTGTGATAATTTCAATATCCTTTTCTTTAAAACACAAATAATAAGAGTACACACCTCACTAAGTTCTTGGGAAGGTTAATTAAAACATTGACATCAGTGCTTGGCACATGGTAAGCACTTGTTAAATGTTAATTATTATTTTTCTCAATTCCCCTATTGAAAACAATTTAAAATATTTTGCTTTACATTGTCCTTAAAACAAAACAAAACAAAAAAACCCAGATGGGAGGAGAAGGAGAGAGAAGCCTGGAAAGACTTCCTGAAAAAGGTGATCTCCAATCTGAGTTGGAACTTTCAGAAACACACTAGCTTGCTGGGTGAAGGTAAACAGGAGTCTGCTCAGCCTTTTCTTAGGTAAACTGTACATTTTATGAACACTTTTTCCATGGATGGAATTCTTGTCTCTTAGGTCTCCTTCCTGTCGTTCTTCGAAACTCCTCTTCAGAACTCTCGGTTGTTTCCACGGGCTTTTTCACCTAGTGCCTTAGAGGAATGTCAACTTAGTGCCTGGCTTTTGCTCACTCTCCCTTATGCGTTCTTGATTAATTCCACAATCAAACAGTAAAACCAACCCCATTTCCAGCCTCCATAGCTGTCAGAGGATGGCAGTAAGACCCCTTTCTGTCCCAGAGGGGTAGGCAGAAGTCCATGCGCAGGCACTTCTTGTTTCCTCTAGCTCTGCCCTACTCTTTCTGCCCCAGTGAGCTCACAGAGCCAGGAAAGGTAATGCCCGTCTCAAAACCACAAGGATAAAAGGATCTCACTGAGGCTGAGAGGGAGCCTGGTTAACTGAGGACTTCCTTGAGCAGCTACACCAGCCCTGGACTTTTGTATTTAAAATTTATACACTTCCCCACCTGCTGAAGAGCTGCTGTTTTGGGGGTTTGTATTACTTGCCGCCAAATACACTCACACGTCTGGATTTACCATGTCAATAAGGGATGTCTAATAGACATTAATGAATAAAGGCCTATTGGAAAGGATAGGCTCCTTGAGAAGTGGGGAAAATCCAAACCGTTTGAAACCCAGGAATTCAGACACTTCAACTACTCTGGTACTGGTTATTGCTGCCATCTAGTGGCAATATTTAGGAACTAAAATTCCTTCTGGCCATGAACTATTTTCACCTGCAGATTTTTCTTCTTTCCTCATTCAGTTACTCATGTTCAGTCTACAAATATTTTATGAGGAAGTACTATGTGTGGTGAGACTTCTTAAATACAGTAAGGAATATGATAATGAGTAGAGGAAATCCGGTTTCTTGCCACTTTAAACATACACATCTGGGGGAAGATGGCCATTAATCAAATTTAAAGATGAAAAGGTATTGGGAATGGCTATAAGAGAAGACTCTGATGCTGGGAGGGATTGGGGGCAGGAGGAGAAGGGGACGACAGAGGATGAGATGGCTGGATGGCATCACTGACTCGATGGACATGAGTCTGAGTGAACTCTGGGAGTTGGTGATGGACAGGGAGGCCTGGCGTGCTGCGATTCATGGGATCGCAAGGAGTCGGACACAACTGAGCGACTGATCTGATTTGATCTGATCTGATTTTGTGAATTGTAGTGACCACAGAATTACTTTATCTGAGCATGAACTTAAAAAGGAATCAGCTTACACACAGGCCTGTTAGCTCCACCACCACAAACAGAATACATATTCTTCTTCTCAAGAGCACATGGAACATTCTCCAGGATAAACCATATACTAAATCATAAAACAAGCCCTCATAAATTTAAAAGAAATCATACCAAAGTATTTTCTCTGACCACAGTGGACTGAAATTAGAAATCAGTGGCAAGAGGGACTTCCTTGGTGGTCCAGTGGGTAAGAAGCCACACTCCCAATGCAGGGGGCCTGAGTTTGATCCCTGGTCAGGGAACTAGTGGAGAAGGCAATGGCACCCCTTTCCAGTACTCTTGCCTGGAAAATCCCACGGATGGAGGAGCCTGGTGGGCTGCAGTCCATGGGGTCACTACAAGTCTGACACGACTGAGGGACTTCACTTTCACTTTTCACTTTCATGCATTGGAGAAAGAAATGACAATCCACTCCAGTGTTCTTGCCTGGTGAATCCCAGGGACAGGGTAGCCTGGTGGGCTGCCGTCTATGGGGTTGCACAGAGTCGGACACGACTGAAGTGACTTAGCAGTAGCAGCAGGGAACTAGATCCTGCATTCATGCTGCAACCAAGAGTCTGGATGCCACAATGAAGATCCAGTGAATCACAACTAAGACCCAGTGCAGCTAAAATAGATTTAAAAGAGAGAGAGACTAAAGAAGGAACAGATTTTTAAAAAAAAGATGACAAAGAGTTGGACATGACTGAGCAACTATAAGTGTCACTGTCTAAGGGAGAAAGGCTATTAAGTGCAAACAAATAAATAGCAAATCAGGAGCTAAAGAAGGAATCACCGTGTTAAATAGATATAATGTGGAGGGGAGAGGGTGACACTTTTGAGCGTTTAATGAACGCCTCACAAGAAGATAACCTTCAGACAAATCTCCTGGCATTGTATCTTCTGGGGAAGGGCATTTCAACAAGTGTAGAGACAAGAGCACAAGAAAAAGTTTGGCCTGTTTCAGAAAGCGAAAGGAGACCGGTGTCCCTAGAGTGTGTTTAGCCTTGAGAATAATTTCATCTCAGGCTGAGATTTAGGTGCCAGATTTAGGTGCAGCACGAGACTAAGGGAAGGCTTTCTCCAAATATAGGGCATCATTTCAGGTTCACGTCTCTCTTTTGATCGGTAAACAGCATGAAAGAGCGTGTCTGAGGCTTCCGGAGGATACCAACTAATTTGAAGTTTATAAATCGACAGTTCAAGTCGACTAAGTTTATAAGTCCTCCTTGTTACTAATTTTCGTATAGGCTGGAGCAAGTAATGGTTGACCTCAACAAAGATGACGGTGACGGCTTCACACCCAACGGCGACCCCGACACCATTTGTCAACAAGGGAGATAATGTAATTTAGTTCCGGCCTGCCTGTTTGACGTCACTTCCGGCCCCCCGCCGGCGCTGTGCGCGTTTTTCTTCCTGTTTTATGCGTGGATGTGCAGAGGCAAAGCAGAGGGAGTTTCGTGGAAGGAGTCGGAGAGAATGTGGGGCCAGCAACATGGAAGGGGCAGGCGGGAAGCCCACGGCTGTTGTTGCAGTTGTGACTGAGCCTCGATTTACTCAGCGATACAGGGAATATCTCGAGAAGCACAAACTCCTGGATAGACAGCACCGTGTGAAAAAGCTGCGGGATGGCACCGTGGCGCTACCGGTTCTGAGAGAGGCCCTCCTTGAGCAGCATCTGCGAGAGCTGAGGAATCGTGTGGCTCCAGGCAGCACCTGTGTGCCGACGCAGCTCCTGGATCCTGTTCCTTCAAAGAAGGCCCAGAGTTACTCACCTGCCCAAAGGCTGTGTCTTGAGGTGAGTCGCTGGGTAGAGGGCCGCGGAGTGACGTGGTCGGCCGAGTTGGAGGCTGACCTGCCCCGATCTTGGCAACGACACGGTGACCTCTTGTTGCTGAGTGAGGACTGTTTCCAAGCCAAGCAATGGAGACATCTGGAACCAGAACTCTGGGAGACGGTTGCCTCGGCACTTGGCGCCCAGCGTTTGGCCAAACGAGGGCGGGTGTCCCCGGATAGCACTCGGACTCCAGCAGTGAGTCTGCTGCTGGGCGACCACGGCTGGGTAGAGCATGTGGATAATGGGATTCGGTATAAGTTTGACGTGACCCAGTGCATGTTCTCCTTCGGAAACATCACTGAGAAGCTTCGTGTGGCGTCGCTGCCCTGCGCCGGAGAAGTGCTGGTGGATCTCTATGCGGGAATTGGTTATTTTACCTTGCCTTTCCTCGTTCATGCCGAGGCTGCCTTCGTCCACGCTTGTGAGTGGAATCCCCATGCGGTAGTTGCTCTGAGAAATAACCTTGAACTCAATGGAGTAGCTGATCGATGCCAAATACACTTTGGGGATAACAGAAAACTGAAGCTATCAAACGTTGCCGACCGGGTGAATCTGGGGCTGATTCCCAGCTCTGAAGAAGGCTGGCCCATTGCCTGCAGAGTGCTAAAACAGGATGCTGGAGGCATTTTGCATATTCACCAAAATGTGGAGTCTTTCCCAGGGAAGACTCTCCAGCCTCCTGGAAGCAGTGAGATGGAGGAGCATTGGCCTTCTCCTCATCAGATTATCAGCAACCAGTTGAATAATGGAGCTACCAGTGATTCTAGGAGGAAAACGCTGTCAGTGGCCACCAAGCCAGAGTGGCAGAGGTGGGCCAAAGCTGCAGAGACTCGAATTGCCACACTTCTTCATCAGGTGCATGGAAAACGGTGGAAGACACAAATCTTGCACATCCAACCAGTGAAATCCTATGCTCCCCACGTGGATCACATAGTCTTGGATTTGGAATGCCGCCCCTGTCATCTAGTTGGCTAGAGGAGGTGGATCCTGAGATGGGAGGATCTACTTGTGAGTGACCCTGAAAGCATCAGCTCAGGCCAGGTCTCACCCCTCTTGTCTCCTGGTAATCTAATATTTTGTGACCCTGAAAGCAGGCCCTCAGTCAATACATATAATTTCAGTTGTCTTCCATTAACATGCTAACAGAATGAGCCACATCTCTGGGAGAAAGCAGTGTGGCTTATTGAAATGAGGCCTGTCTGTGCAGTTACAAGGTCTGAATTCTGGCCTCGGTTCTGTCAAGTGGAAGACACAATGCAGTTTTCAAGATCACTGCAGCTGTAATATGGAAACTTGCCTGGAGTGGTGCCAGAATGGAAGCAGGGAGATGGGTGAGCAGGGCTTCTGTGGTTATTGAGGCATGAGATGATGGTGGCTTGTACTATGGTGGTGGCAATGGGAGGAGAATGGACTTGAGAAATAAAATCTGTCTAAGCAGTGGTGTCCAAAGCAAGACAGAGTGGTGCTGTTTGGTTATTATGACTGACTAAATTAGGGAGGGACGAAGACAACACTTACTCCAGTGTACTGACTCCATTCCCTACTTTAGCATTCCTAAATGAGTGTGTGGGGAGCAGGGTGGAGAGAGTGTGTCTTATGTTAGGTTTATTGTGGCAGAGAAAGTGTTAAAGAATGACTACATTAAATGATAGGAAAACTAGATTTCCAACTGTAGCTTGTGCAGTAGCTGCCAATTGCTAGATATTTTTTAAAGTTTGAGTTAAAATCAAGGATCTTTACAGGCCCCAATTCCCTTTCCATCTTCCTTCCTGGCAACATGAGGGCCAACATAAGGAGCCCTAAGGAATGTCGGAAATTGTGAGTTTTCCAGGCCTCACCTTGGTTTACTGTTGAAATGACTAATTATAGGGAGTCAGTTTACCTTTGGGGTGACTAATAGTCAAGAATCACCTTTCAGAGCTTTGTTTTGGGGCACTTTGAAGCCATATGGGCCTGTTTGCCTGGTGAAAGAAATACAGAAAAGTGTGGCTTGGGTATTCATGGTAGCCTAGTGGTTAGGATTCCAGGCTTTTACTACTGTGGCCTGGCTTCAGTCCTTGGTCAAGGAACCAAGATCCCAAGAGCTGTGTGGCCTGGCCAAAAAAAAAAAAAAAAAAGCAAAGTGTGGCTTTCTCAGGATTGTGATTGTACCTGGCATTGGGCTGGGTTGCCTGTCCTTCTCTTGCAGCAGTGGCAGTAAAGACAGGATTGCTGCTATGTGTGTTATTCTGCAAATATTAAATGCCTGCTGTCTACATGAGCCACAGGAAATATGAAGAGACATTAGATGCTGTCTCTGAGGGTCTCCCAAGCTAGCAGCAGACCTAACAAATGCAGAGAGTTGGGACACAGTAAGTGCCACGTGGGTGATAGTTGTCGTCGGAATGTGAAAGTGGGGAAGAAAAGCTCTCTCAGGGAGGTCTTCAGAGAGGTAGTGTTTGAAGTGGGTCTTAAAAACTGGGTGAGATTTTGTTAAGTGGAGTTGGTGTGGAAGCAGGTGCTGCTTGAAGAGACTAACAGGTGCCAGTTTGCTCAGAGAGTGTTTGAAGCGGTGCCAGTAGATCAGTTTGGAACAGAAGCAGCAGTGATAGGCAGGCTGAAGATGAGTGTTGACGTAAGGATTAAAAGGAACAGTGTCTGGTGCAGAGCGGACTGTCATGTGATCCTGCAGAGGGAGCCTGGGTTCCATTCCCATCCACAGAGCGGCCTTCCTGTGTTTGCCTTCATCATTTCCTCTTTCACACACTGGGTTTCTTCTCACATGGGTGCCTACTGCTTTCTCTCCTCAAGCTCAAGATGGCAGGCTGGGGCTTGAGCCAATATGGGGAGGAAGGTGGCGGGCGGGGGGGACTGAGGAACGAGTCAGGGAGCCACATGTCCAGGGGCTGAGGCTGCCTTCCTGCCATAAGGTGTGGGAGAGGCAGCTCATGTCAGGTGCGCCCAGGTGAATTCACTCACCTTGTCCTGCATACCAGGCCCTGAGTGTTAGTGCGGAAGGGAGACATGTGGGCTCTGCCTTCATGGAATTCAGGTTCATTCATTCAGTTCCTGGCAGGTCTACACAGAAGTGTTACCTGAGGCAAATCGTCAATCTCTATTTTGTTTCCTCATCTGTAGGTTGGAGTTAACAACTGAACGTGTCCTGAAAGGAAGGTGTTTGGGTTTAAATGAGTTAACATACGGTAACTGTCATCACAGTGACTGGTATATCTTGAATATTTCCGTCAGTCTTTGTATGAGGGTAACTACCATTTCCCAGTTCACCTGTGAGTGATTGCTACACATCTGCTTTACTTATAGCAGAAGGTCCTTATTTTGAAGGCCATTAACTGGCTAATGAGGATGTTCTGTGAATTCTGCGCATCAGGCACTGGGTAGAGGGCCAGGGACACAGGTGAGTGAAGCTGAGTTCTGCCTACATGGAATCACCATCTGGTGACATAGACATGGGGGAAGCAATGTCAGTGCCATGTACTAAGTGCACATACAGAAACAAATGGGTATTTACAGGCACACGTCGGGAGGCACCACCCACATTTGGGGATCTGGGTTGTGGGAGGTGGAGAGGGTGACTGGGAAGGTGGGAGCAGGGATGCCTAGGCTGAAAGTTCCAGAGTGAGCAGGAGTTGTGTGTGAATGGAAGAAAATAAGGGTCCCTTAACCTTTTTCTCCAGTTGAGTATATCCATTTACATTACAGTTTTCTCCAAGCACTTGCTGGATGGCCTGACCCAGAAGAGACGTCTAATGAAACCAAGGAAAAAAGACTAAAGGAGTCAGGAGGCTCACTGAGTTCCTTACAGATTCAATCTAGGAATTTGTAGAAGCTCTAAAGCTTTCCTTCGTAGGTGTCAGTATTAGTTGCTGATTAATGCTCCCACTTGATGGAGAAGTTGTGATTAAAAAGCAATAATTTTATCAAACTCTTAACTGTAAGCTGTATTCATTAACTCCATAATTTTAATAAATTATATATTTGTATTAATATACCAGTATCATGTATAATTTTAAATATGCAAATTTAAAATGAGAAACTAGTTTATAGAAAAGCATTTTTTTTCCAATTTAAACCATATCTTTAGTGGTTTGTTTTTTTTTTAAGAAAAATGGATGGCATTAGGTTTTTTTAATAATTATTACATTTTGCATAATACATTTGATATACAATAATGAGCTACATGAATCAGGGTTTAACTGGAAATATAGGGGTTATGAGGTCATTTTTCTCTTAGAAAAAGCATTTTTAATTTCAGTTTTTCCCACCCTGAACACATGTGTGAGAAGAAACTCAATATATGTCGTTCTGAACAGCCTCAGGGTGCAGCTACTTCACATTGGACAAGCCATTAAAATAGTCATTTTCAAGCCAAACTATTATTTTAAATGATTAAAACTATTTTCATATTTCTAAAAACATTTTTGAGTTTTGTTCTGGAATACAGGTAAGTTACTTGGAAACAGTTTGATCTTTTTGAAACTTGTTTTGAGCATTTGTCAGAGCAGTATTTAGTCATTAATTTTTTTCCATCATGAAGCAAGACCGTTCTTCATTCTCTGACTGATGCCTTGTGAATTAGGACATTTGCCGCTCTTGCTGGTAGGAACAGGAATTATCCACACCCTGTGTGTGTGAGCTCTGAGTATTGTTTTCTGTAATCCTTTCGGATGGTTCTTCTGTTGGCCTTCGGTAGTTTCCTGTCACGTGGGCTGGCCATTACTCAGCTGAATGCTTTTAGGGCCTGGTCAGCAGATCTCTGGAGTTCCCTCTGTGTGTGGCTCTCTGCTTCCTGGCATTCTACCCTGTGAACTCCACAGTTACTTGGGCTCCCAGGACTCCCAGCCCCATCTCCTCACCACAGGGAGTCTGCTGGCCTCCCCTGGCCTCTTGTGCCACAGCCTAGAATGCTTCTCCAGGCAGTGGGCCGAAGCAACTGTATGGCTCACCTTGTTTGTTTTCCAGCTCTCGTGGACCGTTGCCCCCTTCGTTGCCTATGTCCAGTGGCTTGTGTTGTTTCATAAATTTTGTCTAGTTTTTTAACTATTTAGAAGTTTACAATAATTGTTTTGTACATAAATGTACAGCTTTCACAATCATTGAAGAAATTCACTCTAGCAATAATAAATATATATAATGCACTTCAGTTGACATGTTTCAATGTGTAAAGCACATAAGAATTTCTTGCTACATTTATGTTTTAGCAGTGATATCTTTCTGATTAGATATGATAACTTGCAAGATTTATTGACCAACAATCACACATGATTTCAGAGAGGCCAGAAACAGTAAGAAAACAGGTATCTGCCTCTGGGTATTTAAGAGGTCAAGGTTGAATCAAAAGTAAGCAGAAAATATTAAATATGAAGCTAAAACTGAATTTTGGTATAACATGTTTAGGCAGGTAGATATAGATGGATAGACTTAGTAATTGAGTTTTATTTTAAAATCAAAGCTATGTATACTTATGAAAAAAAAAAAAAAAACAGTTCTGAAGCTCATTTCCCTTCACTTTGTCTACTTTCAACATTCTCAAGTGGGCCTATGTGCCAAAGGAGATTCAGGACCTAACCTAATGTACCAACAGGAACCATGAGTCTGGAACTGGGCCTGAGGATGTGGGGTCAGAAGCAACTGCATTCATACAGGACAGAAAACAGTACCCACCTACCCTCTGTCATAATATAGTCTGGAGAGACCTGGACCATCTGAACCTTCCACAGAATGTCACTATTACATTCATGACATCATTACTACTTGGGCCAGATAAGTGAAGTCGCTCAGTTGTGTCCGACGCTTTGTGACCCGTGGACTGTAGCCCACCAAGCTCCTCTGTCCATGGGATTCTCCAGGCAAGAGTACTGGAGTGGGTTGCCATTTCCTTCCCAAGGATAGGAAATAATCACTAGTAGGATAGGAAAAAATCACTAGTAGGAACCAGCATCTTTTTTTACATCAGTGAAATTTTTAGGGTCCAGGGTGGTCTGCTTGAATGTCAAGACGTCTCCACAATAAAGAATGAATTTTTGCATCTCACTCATTTTATCAGTATTATTCTGCCACCAAGGAACCACATCAAGCTCCAGCCTTAATTCAGAACCTGGGAATACTGCTCTGATTCATACACTGGGTGACTGGAAGGCTGCCAGTTTTCAATGGGATGCAGAGCACATAAAGGCTATGTAGCAGGTACAGGCTGCAGTGTAATTAGCGTTAATGCATGAGTCATTCGATACAGGAGATTTTCTACAGGACAGGGGTACCTGATAAGCAAAGCAGTCAGAGTTTATGGCAAGACTCCAATTGGAGAATCCCAAGGTAGACTTCTAGTTTCTGTAGCAAGGCCAAGGAATCTGCCGTGGAGAACATGTCATTCACAAATGGCTCCTTGCATGCTGATGGGCCTTGGTAGGAACAGCATCTCGTGGGGCATTAAGTGACCCTATAGCCCAAGTTGCCCGTGATGAGCTGTTTTGTCAGATGCACCAATCAATCCATCATAAGGTGGAAACAGTACACCTGGGGTTGATGACAAGTAGGCCGGGGGAAAACAGGTGCACAGGCAGGCGGCCCAGGCTCCCACATCACACTTACAACTCTGGCACCATGGTCCCTCCCACGACTCACAACTAAGGCTGCTTGAGAGGCTCTTTGTTTAGCTGATGGAGGCCAAAAAAGCCCAAGCTAAGTTCACAGATTGGTTTGTTGGGATATGGGTTCAAAACAAAAACAGACTTTTGCTGCCCTATAGTCCTACTCAGTAGTTAAATGACAGGGGAGTTTGGGGTAGTATTCCTGATCATCCATTTTGTGTGGAAAGGGAAGTGGCTTGAAGTAAAAATAGACCTTCTTGGCACGTGGCAAATAAGTTAGGGGATTAGGGGCCTGGAATGAAAATGATTAGAAGACAGGGGACAAGGAAGCCTGGAGAAGCAGCAGTAGAGACATCTATGGGATTGGGCATGTGAGTAAAGAACTTTGGGTTGTATAACAATGCCTACTGGGGACTCCACCATAGTAGAGGCACTCAACAACCAAGAAAATGGGTGTGGCTAGTTAACCAGCAGCCGTGTCACCAGCTAACCCAGTACTGGGCTCATGTATGTAGTCATGTCCAGGAATGCAGGTGAGAGGCCAGCAACATGGCCTCCACTCACCCACGGGCCACTCCCTCATGTTCAGCCCTGAGCACTTCATACAACATCATCTGCTTGATAGCATGTTGACTACTCTGGACTTCTATCCTGAAAGGACAGTGATTGACCCTGACTAGAATCTTGCCGTCGCCAGGTATGAGTTTGCCTTTCCTGCCCACGAGGTGTTGGTCAGACTACTTAGCCAATGATTTCCAAGTGTTTGATCCATCAATGTGTCCTGCATAATACTGCCTTTGACTTAGGGACCTGATTTACAGCAAAGGTGGTGTTTCAGTGGGCACATGGCCATGGGATTCACTGGTCTTGATAAGTGTATCTGAAATTTAATGAGAAAAACTATAAAGTAATTTAGGATCAGAGATTATTTTTTAATTAATTCCCAAGGTCTGAGATAAAGTTATGGTATGTATTTATCCTTTGGGGAGGGCTATCAATCCCTACCCTTCAAACTAGCATCCCCATCTTTCATTCAAAGGAAAAAATACATAATACATTGCGGGGGGGGGTAGAAATTCTAAGTGCTGGTTTCCTATTTTCTTCCACTAAGGAAGCTGCTTGTATCCACCCTCTGCTGCAGCTTCTGTACAGATGCCTGTGTGCTGACAGGTGTCTGACTCTTTTGCAATCCCACGGACTGTAGCCCCCTCAGGCTCTCTATCCATGAGATTTTCCAGGCAAGAATATTGGAGTGGGTTGCAGTTTCCTTCTCCAGGGGATCTTCTCCACTCAGGCATCGAACCTGCATTTTTTGCATCTCCTGCATTGGCAGGCAGATTCTTTACCACTGTGCTACCTGGGAAGCCCTGGGTACAGATATATAATACAATACGCTTGACCAACTGCATGGTCACTCTTGGAGCTTGAAATCTTGAGGACATAATTAAAACAATTCTCTAACAAAATCTTCTTTTGCTTCAGATAGCCCAGAATCAGTTCCTGTTGCATGTAACAAAGACTTGGCTGATGAAAATATAAACTGAAAATTCAAATTAAGTTTTACACATTTGACATCTAAGGGCTCTTTAGAGCTACTGAAAAGGCTTTTGAACCACTAATGTCAAATGAAACAGATTTGTATTTTTGAACACTGTAATTTATTAATACATAGACACCACATTATTTTTCTGAGTAGACTCAGTTTACTATATACATGAGCTGTGCAACATTCAAACCAATGTAGAAGCCAGAGAGATTAGATTCAGTGAATTGCAGCTGTTTCTTTGAAAGTTTATCTTTTATCTTAAAAATTCCTAAAATTTTTCTAAAAACTACCTCACTCATATAATTTTAAGGTAGTATTTTAAAGTCCTTGCCAGGATCTTATTCAAACCTTCATTTTTACAGATGGGGAAAGTGAGAACTAGTGAGTTTAAAGAGACTTGCTTGAAGTCATATCTGAGTAAGACAAGAACAACTGTGCCACCATCCTGAAAGTTCTGGTCCCAAGGTGGTATTTAGTTTTAATTAGAAATTCTTATACTAATAAAAATATGTGCATCAGATTTAAATCAGAAACTGCTAAAACATGAATAAGAAAGTGTAGGAAAGAGACAAACGCCTTTTCCTAGGTTCTGTGGCTGGGGTCCTGGAAATTAAACTGATAAAATAAAAATTAAAATAAAATTAATTAACAAGAGAAAAAGAAGAGTTTATTGACTCTTGTGGTGCACAGACGCCTGGGAGAAGCTAAGTGTCGAATAACTCAAAGAGGTGGCTACAGTTTGGAGCTTATACAGCATCTTAACAAAGAACAATGTATTGTAGAGAAATGGATACAAGGAAAAGGGTTTGTTTAGGCTTTCAAGGATGGCAAACTCTGGGAAGGTAAACATTTGGGGGAAAACTAATGGAAGATAAGAATTAGTTTAATAAGGTTTGAGGGTGTTTGAGCTGTCCTCTTGGTAAGGGGGCGGTACACAACTTTTACCAATAGAAATTTACGTCTGATTTTTAGGCAAATGGAGGACTTCCCTGATAGCTCCGTTGGTAAAGAATCCGCCTGCAATGCAGGAGACTCCGGTTTGATTCCTGGATCGGGAAGATCCCTTTGGAGAAGGAACAGGCTATCCACTCCCTTATTCTTAGGGTTTCCCTGGTGGCTCGGCTGGTAAAGAATCCACCTGCAGTGTGGGAGACCTGGGTTCAATCCCTGGGTTAGGAAGATCCCCGGGAGAAGGGAAAGGCTACCCACTCCAGTACTCCGGCCTGGAGAATTCCAGGCAGAGTCGACACAACTGAGCGACTTTCACGAAATTAAGATCATTTAAGCAAAGGGAAGGGGGGAAGTGCTGAGGTGGAAGGATTTTTGTTTGTTCCTGCTGTGTCCCAACTATCTTCAGCTTAAAATAATCATGTCAAAATGTCTTATTCTGGAGTCTTATGTTCTAATCCGCTACAGAAACATTAAAATGTATGGTCTCTTCCGCCTTGAGAAGGGATTGCCTGGGTAATCTTACCTCAAAGATGTGACCCAAATACCAAGGCCAGAGGTCTTGTCCTTGACATCCTAATGTGGCCAACTAGGGTCCGCAGTTCTGCCCAATCGGGTAGGAGACACAAGGATAATGTGCAAAGGGATGTTTTTCTCGGTATCGCTTACCACACCCTGCCCAAACCACAGCGTCTGCTCCATAGCCCGCGAGCAGCGACGCCTCCAACAGAACCCCAGGAGGCCTGGTAGCATCTTTGCCGGAAGGTCGGCCGCTGAGACCCGGCCTGTCGGTGGAGTTGAGTAGCTCTGGCGGGCGGCGCCTTTTGGCTTTCCAACTCCAGCAGCTCTGAATCATGTTTATGGGACGTTTAATGGGCTCTAATAAAGCAACTAGTAATTCCCGTCCGCGGAAACAGGGAAACCCGCACTGCCCCGACGCTTTTAAGGGTGAGGCGGCTACCCGGAGGTTGCGCCACTGGGTGGCGCCAAAAGCCGTGAAGGCGCAGAAACCATGGTAACGAGAGGGTCATCTGCTACGCCGAGCGTGATGACTGCGCCGGATTATGACGCAAACGTCGGCGCGCGGGCTCAGCGGTCTCGCGTGACCGCGGGCGTGGCCTCCCGGTCTGGCAACAGCAGCAACGGCAGAGGCGGGCAGGCGAGGTCAAGATGGTGGCTCCGCGGGCGGGGGAGGCGGTGGAGGGAGGAGGAGCCAGACCGTAGCCTGCCGGAAACACCGACACCCGGAGGCCTCCCGGGAGCCGCCTCAGCCGCCGCCTCCGCCGCCTGCTCCAGCTCGAGAGACGCGAGCGGGCGGCGGGGCGGGCCGTGAGAGAGACACGAGAGGGAGGGCGGGGGCGGAGTCGCCTGCCTTCGCCTCCGCCCCCGGCCGCCGTCCCGGGCCCTGCCCCGCGCGGCCCGCCCAGCCCCGGTGTGGCAGCGGCTCATGGCGGCGGTGGGGCCCCCGCAGCAGCAGGTGCGGATGGCCCATCAGCAGGTCTGGGCGGCGCTCGAAGTGGCGCTCCGGGTGCCCTGCCTCTACATCATCGACGCCATTTTCAACTCCTACTACGATTCCAGCCAAAGCCGGTTCTGCATCGGACTCCAGATCTTCCTCCGGCTCCTTGGTGAGAGGAACGGGGTAGGATGCGTCCGGGGACGGCTCAGCAGGCCGAGAGGTGCAGGAGGGGGAAGTTGGCCGTGCGCAGGTGGATGGGGGTGGGGGCGTGTGTGTGTCAACTAGTTTCGTTTCCCCCCCGAGTTGGAGGGGGGCGGCGTCTTTGTGGGCCGGGCGGGAGGAGATGACACTTGTCTCGGAGTTGACAGCAGAGCGGTCCTTCCAGCGAGTCAGCCTCCTGTTGGTTTTTGCCTCTTGAGTGAGGGTGGGGAGGAAGCAGCGATGTGCGAGCATGTGGCCCTGTGCCTGCTGCTCTCTTGGGGAGTGAGTCTTGTCTCACCGCGTCCTATGCGACAGCCTTGGAAAAACAGCACCTCTGCTTACGTTTTGCCATCTCGCCGTGTGTGACCTTGGGCTCTTCGTGCCGAGACCTGGGCCTCAGTTTCCCCCTTTCCAAAATGCGCAGTATTCGTGTGTTGTCATCTGAATGACATCCACATGAAAGAGAATGTGAATCAAAGCTTGAGACTTGCCAAAGACCTTCATGAAGAAGGTGATACTTAATAATGAGTCCTAAAATTTTCCGTGAATAGAGGAGAAGGTATTGAGAACGGTTATAAAAAGGTGGCTAGAAACTGATGAGATTTATGAAAATCAGTGTCTTCGTTGTGTAAGAGTGGAGTGTGAAAAGCATCATGTACTTCATTCCCCATTTTCTCTTGCATTGCCAGAGTGAGAAGCATTTATGTTTAAGTTTTTAAGGAATTGAAACGTGGCAGATTTTGTTGATGAGGTAGAGTGTCAGGTTTTAGTGAGGTAGTGCCTTTGAAGTGTTGCTGAGGACAAGCGGATGGTGAGATGTTTTCTAAGCCTTTCTGAGTTAGAAGCCATCTGTTGCTACTTTATTCTTTTTAAAAATGATAATATTGAGTTTTCTTTTCAGCGATAAATAACAACACTTGACATTTTTTGATAATTTACTTTTGCAGCGCATCTTCACTGGTATTATCTAAGCTGATTTTCAAAAATCCCTCAAATCCCTCAAAGGAGATTGGGTGGTGTTATGAATAGTTTCATTTTACAGATGAGGAAACTGAAAGTCCTAGAGGTTGATGATACACAGCAAGATCCTAGACTTAACGTTAAGACATCAGGTGTGCCTCATTTTCTTCCTCAGTACAGCTGTAATCCAGATACAGAATGGTATAGTAATGATCATAGCACTACATCTTAAAAACTAACAGATGTGAATGTGATGTTCCTTAGCACAAGACTTCTCAGTAACGTAATCTCACTTACCACTGCAAAAATGTGATGCCCTCATCGTTTGTAGCAAAAATGGAGCTGTGTGATTTCCTGTATATAGAAATAGCAAATCATTATATTGGTCACCTGAAACTATTATGTTTTCTACCACAATATAAAAAGAGAATTAGCAACCTTAATGTTTTGTACTTAACATATTTTGTTTAATCCTGATAGTTGCGGGGCGGGGGGGGGGGGGGATAAAAATGAAATTAGTTAAATAATGTTACGGTGAAATTAATAAGAACAGGAACCTGATGGGAAAGCATTTTTTTCCTGTCATTTAGAAGTTCCTCATCATAATAAGGCAGTTGCTTGTCTCATTATATAAATAGAAAGGTGGTCCCAGCTGAGCCCATGACTGCCAACCCCTCCCCCCCTCCATACACACACTCATCCACCTTAAATGATGACATGATAACATACATGCCTGCAGTCAGTACCTGTACTGATTCCTGGAGTGGGGAGACTGAGAAATGGAGAACATTGATCGTTTCTATTCTTGAACCCCATAGGAGAAGAGAAAGTTTGCTAGAGAGTAGAAGCTAACAGACTCCTAGAGAACTTCATGAAATTTGAAATTACGCAGTTCTGTTTTGGGCAATAAATAACAAATGTAACATGGACTTGAGGGTGGTAGGAGGGGCTTCCCCTGCTTCTGCTTTGAGAGGAGGCAGGAAGAGGCCAAAGTGGAGGAGCCAAAAAAACCCACAAAACTGGGTTTGAGAGGATTCACAAAGTCATTCTGGCAGCGGTGTAGCCAATGCCTTGAATGTTCTGGCCTGTATACTACAGAATGCAGGGCGCTCACGGTTGAGCTTCAGGCTGCTGTGGCTGCTAAGTCGCTTCAGTTGTGTCCAACTTTGTGCAGCCCCATAGACGGCAGCCCACCAGGCTCCCCCGTCCCTAGGATTCTCCAGGCAAGAACACTGGAGTGGGTTGCCATTTCCTTCTCCAGTGCATGAAAGTGAAAAGTGAAGGTGAAGTTGCTCAGTCGTGTCCGACTCTTGGTGACCCCATGAACTTCAGCCTACCAGGCTCCTCTGTCCATGGGATTTTCCAGGCAAGAGTACTGGAGTAGGTTGCCATTGCCTTCTCCGGAGCTTCAGGCTAGGGAACTTTAAACGAGTATTTTCTTTGATTAACTCTTTTGTAATTCAAGAACACTGAACTAGTATTTTCTTTGTACTATATCCATGCTTCTTATTTATGTAGCAAATCATGGAAGTTAGTATTTGACAGGTTAAATAAGAATGTGACTCTGTCAAGTTACTTACCTGCTTTGTGCCTCTTTTCTTCACCTTTGTGAAGATGAACCATAATACTGTATTTCTCTTATAGAGTGTTAACGGCAATAAGTAAGGCTATAAGCTCTTATAACAGTATCTGGAATCTAGTAAGGAACATGTCATTGTAGCTACTAGTAAACATGGTATTAATAGCTTTTAAACAAAATTTTTATACTTCAGTTAAGACCATACTACTGTGTTACAGATATTTTGGTTTTTGGAAGTCATTAGCAAAATGTTGGTGCTGTTTATTTGAAAATTTTGATTGCAGAATGTTCTCTGGGTCAGATTTTAATGAAAAATACAAAATATTTTCCAAGTCTGTCTCTTGACTGCTCCTCACATTGTGTGTGTGTGTTGCTCAGTCATGTCCAACTCTTTGCGACCCCATGGACTATAGCCCGCCAGACTCCTCTGTCCATGGGATTCTCCGGGCTCAGAATACTGGAGTGGGTTGCCATTCCTTCTCCAGGGGATCTTCCTGACCCAGGGATTGAATCCAGGTCTCCTGCATTGCAGGCAGATTCTTTACTATCTGAGCCCCAAAGGAAGCTCCTCACATTATGACAATGTAATTATACTAATTTATCATATTTGTAAGAATAATAAAATTATTAAAAACTGGTTTTGGTGGGGGAAAATTTCACCCTGAATAAAAATAAATGTGCTAAATATTTGAGGATCATTCATTGAAGGACAGGAGAGCCTGGTGGGTTGCAAAGAGTTAATCACGATTTAGCAGCTGAACAACAAAACAATGAAGCATCTTGTTTATTATTCAGAGTGAGGGTTTGTGTGTAAAAGATACCCAAAGATGGTTGAAGTCAATTGTTCTCCCTGGGTAGTTTTTTAATAATTGTAGACCTCTCTGTACTACTGAATATAAATCTCAAAATTTGTCAATCTCACCTTTTTCTTAAAATGGAATTGTCAAGATGGAAATCTTTTCTGCATCCAGTTTTATTTATAGTGTCCAAAGAATTTACTCTCCTACAAGAAACTATTACTACTATACTTTTATTTGTTATTAAACTAATACGAGAATTCTGCAGATCAGAATATAAAGCATTTCACTTTGGAGATCCAAATTAGATCCTATCATAATATATATAATTTTTAAGAATATTAAGCTATTCTTAGGAGGTGTTAAGTGCTAAATGAAATGTAACCCAGTGCAGTGTAATGCTGAATTAGCAAATCTAAATCCAAGGCAGAAAATGCAAGCATAGGAGTTTGTTTTAATAGTATTACTCATATAATGACAATTCATCGACGTGGAAAGGCCTTTCTAAACATAGGAGAAAATCCGGAAATTACAAGGGAAGTTTTGATAAATTTGAGTACATAAAAATGAAATACTTCTTGATGACAAAATTCTTTTTTACAAAGTTTTTTTTTTTTAATGACACACCAAGGGGGAAATATTTGTGTCATATTTAGTTGAAGTACTAGTAAGAGTTTTACTCTGCCGATAAAAATATTTACTCCCGGAGGAAAATAGGCCCCAGGATAAGCATATCAGAGTAAATAAAATGTACAAGGTCAATAAGCAAAACAAAAATTACTCAGCCTCATTTATAATTAAAGAAATGCAGTTAAAATTTTACTTGCAAGATTGGTAAAGAATTCAAAGTTTGAATAAAAACTAGTTTGGCAAAGGTATGGGGAAATAGATGATGTTAAACAGTTTTGGTAAGCTATTGTTTTTATGTAAAGCCACTTGGCACTGTCAACTGAAATTAAAATTCATTAGACCTTTTGACTCACAATTCTAGTTCTGAATATTTGTCCTGAAGATACAGTTTTACAGAAAATGTGGGCAAGAATATTCGTTGCAGCATTGTTGGTAATAACAAAAATTGTTAATCTAAATCTCTGTTGAAAGAGAATCTATTCATTGTGTATGTGTACTAGTTACAGCCATGCAGTGAAGTTGTTGAAAAAAGTGACTGACTTTTGGTGCTGTAGAAGGAACTCAGAAAACCTGTGACTGTAAAAACAAAGTGAAGTGATTGTAATGATTGACTGCATTGGAATAGCCTAGGGAGTCTGAGCAGATACCGTTGACATTTTGGAGGAATAATTCTTTGGTGGTGGGGGTGGCGGGATTGTGGCCAAATGATTGGTGCAAAATCTGATCCTGGTTGAGAACCACTGAGATGGACAAATAGACCAATAAACAGCATAGAGTTCAAAGCCCAGAAACAGACCACCTATGTATGAGGAGAAACTTGATGTGTTTCAGAGGTAGAATTGAAGTACAATTGAGGTAAATTAGATTATTCTATTTGTGGCCATTTGGTTACTTAAATGGAAAAAATTATATTGAACCCTACCTCACATAAGTATATAAATAGTTCAAAGTGGATTAGTATCTTAATGTGAAAAGCAGAACTTTAAAAAGTTAGAAGAAAATGTAGAACTTTTTTTTTTTAATCTTAGAGTAAGGGAAAAGTTCTTTAAAACTATATAAAAGCAAGTGTATGAAATAATAAATTCAGTGATATTAAAATTAAAAACCTCTGTTAATCAAAGGGAGCATCAGAAAGAGAAAAGAGCAGTCCTACATCTGGAGAAGATGCTTGCATTACAGATAGCTACAAAGAGTCTGTAGTCAGAATATTTTTTAAATGACTATATTCAGCAAGGAAAAACAGCTCCATAAATAAATGAGCAAAAGATAAACTGGCATTTCACAGAGGAAGAAATATGAATGGTCAATAAGTAAGAAGATGCCCTCTTTGAGTATTCAGAAATGCAGTTTTTTGAAAAGGTTAAAAAAGACTCCATTATTATAATGGGATCTCCTTTGGGTAAAAAGCAAAAAGAAGTATTTATCCATGAGTGTGTTTATTTATGCAAAATTTGGTTAATTCTTCATTTAATACCTATGGGATTGGACTTTTTAAAAAATCATGTTCATATGTTTTTAATAAAAACATACTTGTTAAAATTTAAAAGCAATTTATCTTATTAATAAAGGACTTAGTATCATTTTTTTAAGTTTGATAGAAAAAATTTATCCTATAGTTTGTCAGGTACATCTACAGATTAACATTTCAAGATGTTTTATTTGTTCTACTTTTCATTGCATAGGTTTCCCTTGGGAGTAGTAAGGCAGTTATAACACTTATTTTAGTACTGTTCATCTTTATTCTGTCAGGCGTTGAAATGTTTTTCCACAGCTTGCTTTAGGTTATATGTTATATATTAAAAGTATTTAAGGTACTTGGAGAGTTGTATTATTATTATTTCCTTCCAGTTTTTAGTCCCGAACTTCCAGAAAGGTTGTGAATGGACTTTACACAGAAAAGAGTTGAACATTGTGTTGTATAACGTACATGGTGGTTTGTTTTTTTGGTTTGGGGTTTTTTTTTTTTTTTCTTGTCTGCTTGTTTTGTTTGCTCACTTTTGGTAATCCAAATTGAAAAGGCCCTGAACTCTTTTATGAATTGAGTTCATATATATCTTCAGAGCGCCTGAATTGACTTGGATTCCTGCCCCTTTTCCTGCCTTGAGCACTTAAGTAAAACTCGAATTACTGGAGAACCAGATCCCTAAATTGTGATGCTAGTTAGTTCTATTTGCCACTGTCCCAAGGTGCTTTTTCCTTGTAAAGCAGCATTTATATATAGCCTTGATTACTCATTGCAGGTCACTCTTAAATCTTAACGAGGAAACTTCTGTCTAGGAGCTAAATTTTCTTAGGCCTACAGGTTAAATATCAAGAGTTGAATGTCTGGAGTTGGGAAAATGAAACCAAACTTCAGTGTTATTGCCAACACTTCCTGAAGGCCTTGAGAGGGAAGAGTACTTGAGAGACTTGGAGAGTTGACTTACTTTTTTGCCATGAAAATGAGAGCTGATTCTGTATTCCATACACAGGAACATGAGTATAAAGGAAAAATTTAAGGGCCTCCTATGCATACAGACTTTGGGTAGGAATTAAAATCATTTTATACTATTCTCAAAATGTTTGTGGTGGCATGCATGTGCTCAGTTGTGTCTGACTATTTGCGACCCCATGGACTGTGGACTGTAGTCCACCAGGCTCCTCTGTCTGTGGAATTTCCAGGCCAGAATACTGGAGCCGGTTGCCATTTCCTACTCCAGGGGAGCTTCCTGATCCAGGGATCAAACCAGTGTCTCTTGCACTGGAAGGTGGATTCTTTACCACTGAGCCACCAGGAAATTCTGGTCATTATTAAATCTTGGGAAGTGATTTTAATCAGGAAAGAGATAATAGTATAAGATTGTTACTTACAAGGAGATATCCAGTCTTTGAAGTTGTAGTCTCACTGCCTTATTTGCCTGTCATATTCTCTTTTTTTCTTTTGGTACATTTGCACAAAGCAAAATGGCAGTTTTTATCCAGAAGTATTTCTAAAAACCCAAATCATTCCTTAATCTGTGTGTAAAAATAAGCTTTAGTGGTGGGGATAAAGCTATTAGAATAAAGTCTGGTTATAAGTTATAGCAAAGTTCATCAATATTGACAGGTAAAGATTAATTTACCACTTTGTGAATAGCAAGTTAAAAATAATTTACAGTTCCTACTTAACTCTCTCCTTTTAAAAAGTGGCATAAAGTAGAACTGAAGTTATCTTGATTTAGTTTTGACTTATTTTAGATTAAATTTTGTCTCAGGAAAAAACTACTGACTTTTGTTTTTCTCTTTAGAGAAATTAAGATTACATATGGCAGCTGATTAAATTCCATTTCCTGTTACCTTCCATGGAAGGGGTTTCTAATCCTGTTCAAAAAAAAAAAAGCCCATTTTCTATTGAAAGGGCCATTCCCAGCTGTCAGCTTTTGGGGAGATTATTAGTGGCCCACTTGCTCAGGAAAGCAGGTAGTTAGTTCTTGCACGGAGGTTGCTGTATTTATATCTTCCAGGTGATTGTTTCCTTCTGTTCTGTTTTTCACAAATGACCTGACAGATTGGCACAAAATAAAATTTGTGGGCAGTCATCATTTGGAGGAACTTCGTTCTTGCTTCTAACTGCAGTGGATTGTGAAATGCCTCCATTGTAATGTGCATTATTGGTCTTGGTTACATACTGAAGTCACATGGAAAGATGGGTGTTTAATTTGGAGTTTGTCACTTTTTCTGTACTCCAGGGTTTCATTTCTCAGCTTTGTCTTGTCATAGTTTTTCATTTCCAAGTGGGCTGTGTTTCATGGATGCCTTTAAAAATATAATTCAGAATCCAACAGAAATGTTTATTTCCCTAGTGAATACTAATTGCACTTTATTTTCTACAAAATATTTTGGGATCCATAGACATAAAAGTTCAGATCCTTGCTTGCTATCAAGGACATATTACATAATCAGTTCAGATCAGTCGCTCAGTCGTGTCCAACTCTTTGCGACCCCATGAATCCCAGCACGCCAGGCCTCTCTGTCCATCACCAACTCCCAGAGTTCACTCAGACTCATGTCCATCAAGTCAGTGATGCCATCCAGCCATCTCATCCTCTGTTGTCCCCTTCTCCTCTTGCCCCCAATCCCTCCCAGCATCAGAGTCTTTTCCAATGAGTCAACTCTTCGCATGAGGTGGCCAAAGTACTGGAGTTTCAGCTTTAGCATCATTCCTTCCAAAGAACACCCAGGGCTGATGTCCTTTAGAATGGACTGGTTGGATCTCCTTGCAGTCCAAGGGACTCTCAAGAGTCTTCTCCAACACCACAGTTCAAAAGCATCAATTCTTTGGCGCTCAGCCTTCTTCACAGTCCAACTCACATCCATACATGACCACAGGAAAAACCATAGCCTTGACTAGATGAACCTTTGTGGGCAAAGTAATGTCTCTGCTTTTGAATATGCTATCTAGGTTGGTCATAACTTTCCTTCCAAGGAGTAAGCGTCTTTTAATTTCATGGCTGCAGTCACCATCTGCAGTGATTTTGGAGCCCAGAAAAATAAAGTCTGACACTGTTTCCACTGTTTCCCCATCTATTTCCCTTCTTTCACTCTCCACTTCCACCTTCATCAAGAGGCTTTTTAGTTCCTCTTCACTTTCTGCCATAAGGGTGGTGTCATCTGCGTATCTGAGGTTATTGATATTTCTCCTGGCAGTCTTGATTCCAGCTTGTGTTTCTTCCAGTCCAGCGTTTCTCATGATGTACTCTGCATATAAGTTAAATAGACAGGGTGACAATATACAGCCTTGACGTACTCCCTTTTCCTATTTGGAACCAGTCTGTTGTTCCATGTCCAGTTCTAACTGTTGCTTCCTGACCTGCATGCAGATTTCTCAAGAGGCAGATCAGATGGTCTGGTATTCCCATCTCTTTCAGAATTTTCCACAGTTTATTGTGATCCACACAGTCAAAGGCTTTGGCAGAGTCAGTAAAGCAGAAATAGATGCTTTTCTGGAACTCTCTTGCTTTTTCCATGATCCAGCAGATGTTGGCAATTTGATCTCTGGTTCCTCTGCCTTTTCTAAAACCAGCTTGAACATCAGGAAGTTCACGATTCACATATTGCTGAAGCCTGGCTTGGAGAATTTTAAGCATTACTTTACTAGCGTGTGAGATGAGTGCAATTGTGCGGTAGTTTGAGCATTCTTTGGCATTGCCTTTCTTTGGGATTGGAATGAAAACTGACCTTTTCCAGTCCTGTGGCCACTGCTGAGTTTTCCAAATTTGCTGGCATATAGAGTGCAGCACTTTCACAGCATCATCTTTCAGGATTTGGAATAGCTTAACTGGAATTTTGTCACCTCCACTAGCTTTGTTCGTAGTGATGCTTTCTAAGGCCCACTTGACTTCACATTCCAGGATGTCTGGCTCTAGGTCAGTGATCACACCATCGTGATTATCTGGGTCGTGAAGATCTTTTGGTCAGGTTATTATAAACTGGAGCTTCCCTGGTAGCTCAGCTGGTAAAGAATCTACCTGCAATGTGGGAGATCTGGGTTCTATTGCTGGGTTGGGAAGATCCCCTGGAGAAGGGCATGGCAGCCCACCCCAGTATTCTTGCCTGGAGAATCCTCATGGACAAAGGAGCCTGGCGGGCTACAGTCCATGGGGTCACAAAGAGTCGGACATGACTGAGTGTCTGAGCACACACACACAACTATAAACTACAATATTAGGTGATGTCTCAGTGTCTGTAGGATGGGTAGGATTTGGACAGTCAGGGATTTGGGAAGTTGAATGGGGCCATCCTGCCAAGCAAAGAGAAGAATGTAAATACAACTGTAATCACGGCAGAGAAGAAGGGGTGTGTTTAAGAAAGAAATCTGGAGTGTTGGTTCATGTGTTTAGAGGAATATTATTGATACTTTAAAGCAAATTGGGTCCTTGAATGTTAGAACAAGACCTGTAGATTTTAATCGGTAATATCAGAGCTGCTGCAGTATTTTGAGCAAAGACATGAAGAAAGGCAGTTTGGTGGCTTGTAGATGAATTTGAATGAAAGAGTTTTTGAGACAGACTAATAGATGAGTGTCACTGAGGGAAAGGGGAGGTATAGATATTAGTAGATTTTGTCACTAATTTTCAGAGTTTGAGGATGGGGGTCTAAAGGTACAGTTAAAAGAATAATAATGGTATCTCTGACTGAAATTGGAAATCGAAAGGAAGAGCTGTTTGAGGTCAGTTTAGGCTTAGGTTTTAGAAATTCTGAGTATAGTAGTTGCAGTGCAGAAGTAGAAATAGATGAATATTTGGATGTGGTTTCTATAGTTGAGACCTTGGATAATAATGTTTATTGTAGTCTCACTTAAAAATTTGTCAGAGCACCAAGAAAGAAGGTGCTGGATGCACCTTATGAGACCGTATATTGGTGCTTATAGTGTGGGAGAGGGGGAAACTTACTAAAATACGTTTTGGTTTTCTGAATGCTGTTTTAGTTTGAAGAATTAGAAGGATGACTGTTTGAAGAAAGGGCTTCCCAGGTGGCGCTAGTGGTTTAAAAAAAAACAAGAAACAATAAACCCACCTACCAATGCAGGGATTTGTAAAGAGATGCGGGTTTGATCCCTGGATCAGGAAGATCTGCTGGAGGAGGGCATGGCAACCCACTCCAGTATTCTTGCCTGGAGAATCCCATGGACAGAGGAACCTGGCGGGCTACAGTCTGTGGGGTCACAAAGAGTTGGACATGACTGAAGCAACTTGGTACACACATACATTTGAAGAAAAAGATTCAAAAGGAGAAAGGAAACGTGGAGGACATATTTGGTATCTGTAGGAAAGTATATACAGAAAAAAAGTGAACTTGGACCCAAGGGAGAATTCCCAAATTCAAGCAGCAGGAAAAATAAGAGCCAGCAGGAGTTCACAGTTTGAGTAAAAGGAGGAAATAGGGGTAACCATAAATGTAAAACTTAAACTTGACATTCTAAAGAACACTTTAAGAAAAATCTCAGATTTAATAGGAACAAATGTCCATTTTGCTTATTTTTAGTGTTTTTGTAATGAAGTAATCTTAACTTTTTTTAAGGTTTTCTTCAAAATTTTTTACGTTATCAAAGTATGATAACACATATACAAGAGATTTGGAAAATACAAAAAAAAGGTTATATATAGTTCAGTTATATATTACAATTAATTTTTAAGTAGATAAATTAAGATTTTTAGTTGGAGTTTCAATATCAAACTCTCAAAAAATAATAGAATTAGTATACAGAGAAGTAGGATATAATAGACCTGAAAAGCACTGTGAACCGATTCAACATAATTCAGATTTATACAGTTTTCACACAATAACAGGATACAAATTCTATTAAGTTCCCATAGACTGTAAACTAGGAGACACTGGAACATATCCAGGGGCATAAAACAAGGTGCAAAAATTTCATGGTCCAAAGATATTGAGATCATATAGAGTCTGTTCTCTTATCATTGTGGAATTATGTTAGAAATCAGTATGAAGGGATATTTGAAAATAACCCACATATTTTCAAGTGCAGTGTGACATTTACCAGGAGATACCTTCCATCTACCCATTGAAAGCCTCAATAAAGTTAAAGCTGAAAAAAACACGGAGGGTAATTTCAGAGAAGAAAGCATTTAAATGCTTTGGTATCAAGATGAGATATTAATATTAAAGATACTTTAAACAAAATCCCATGTATTTGGAAATTAAATGTCTACTTTTAAATGACAGGCGTATCTAAGAAAACTAGTTTTGAATAATTCTGAAATTATAATATACATTCTTTCAAGTTTAAAGCTTGTTAAACTGTATTATCACAACAATCTCATCTTGGAAATATTTTAGTAATTTGGTTTCTGGAGATATAATGCTACTTGAATTACTCTGAAAATTAGAAAATAAGGGGTAAGATTTTAAGGATGTGTTTGATCTGTCCTGGTGAACTCTGATTTTACAAAACACTTACGGGCCTTTAAGCCTAAACTGTCTTGAGGCATAATGTTCATCAGTTTGAAAATGTTCACGCTTATTAAAGGAAGAACATCATAACTTTTAGTGGAAAAACATGCTTTAACAACGTTTCGTTTGAATGACCTCTTTCTCTCTCTTTTTTTAGGTATGTTTGTATCCAGTATTGTTCTGATCTTGTCACAGCGATCACTTTTCAAGTTTTACATGTACAGCTCCGCCTTTCTATTAGCTGCGACTTCAGTGTTGGTAAATTATTATGCTGCTTTGCACATTGACTTCTATGGTGCCTACAACACATCAGCTTTTGGAATTGAGCTGCTTCCTCGAAAAGGGCCCTCGCTGTGGATGGCACTCATTGTTCTACAGCTAACGTTTGGAATTGGATACATCACACTACTCCAAATTCATTCCATCTATTCACAGTTAATTATTTTGGATCTCTTGGTTCCTGTAATAGGCTTAATCACAGAACTGCCGTTACACATCCGAGAGACTTTAGTTTTTACTTCTTCCTTGATTCTCACATTAAATACAGTGCTTGTCTTGGCAGTGAAACTTAAGTGGTTTTATTATTCCACCAGATATGTTTATCTTTTAGTGAGGCACATGTATCGAATTTATGGATTACAGTTATTAATGGAGGACACATGGAAGAGGATTCGTTTCCCAGACGTCCTGCGAGTCTTCTGGCTAACAAGAATTACAGCTCAGGCTACAGTATTAATATACATTTTAAGAATGGCCAATGAAACTGATTCCTTCTTTCTCTCTTGGGATGATTTTTGGGACCTCATTTGCAATCTCATAATTAGTGGATGTGACTCTACACTCACTGTACTGGGCATGAGTGCTGTAATTTCCTCAATAGCCCATTATTTGGGTCTTGGAATATTGGCTTTCATTGGGTCAACTGAAGAAGACGATAGGCGACTTGGCTTTGTAGCACCTGTTTTATTTTTCATTTTGGCTCTTCAGACTGGTTTAAGTGGGCTAAGACCAGAAGAGAGACTTATCCGCTTAAGCAGAAACATGTGCCTTTTATTAACAGCAGTCCTGCATTTCATCCATGGAATGACAGACCCCGTATTAATGTCGCTCAGTGCCTCTCATGTGTCATCTCTTCGTAGACATTTTCCTGTGCTCTTTGTTTCTGCTTGCCTGTTTATTCTTCCTGTTATACTCAGTTATGTTCTTTGGCATCACTATGCACTAAATACATGGTTATTTGCAGTTACAGCCTTTTGTGTGGAACTCTGCTTAAAAGTAATAGTTTCTCTCACTGTGTATACGTTATTCATGATTGATGGCTACTATAATGTCCTCTGGGAAAAGCTTGATGATTATGTCTACTATGTTCGTTCAACAGGCAATATTATTGAATTTATATTTGGAGTAGTAATGTTTGGAAATGGGGCTTATACTATGATGTTTGAGTCAGGAAGTAAAATCCGGGCTTGTATGATGTGCTTACATGCCTATTTTAACATCTACTTACAAGCAAAAAATGGCTGGAAGACATTCATGAATCGTAGAACTGCTGTAAAAAAAATTAATTCACTTCCTGAAATAAAGGGGAGCCGCCTACAAGAAATAGATGACGTATGTGCAATCTGCTACCATGAATTTACAACATCTGCTCGCATCACACCGTGTAATCATTATTTCCATGCACTTTGCCTTCGGAAGTGGCTGTACATTCAAGATACTTGTCCAATGTGCCATCAAAAAGTGTACATTGAAGATGATATCAAGGATAACACAAATACATCTAACAACAATGGATTTATTGCACCCAATGAAAACCCAGAGGAAGCTGTAAGAGAAGCTGCTGCCGAATCTGACAGGGAATTGAATGAAGATGACAGTACAGACTGTGATGACGACGCTCAGAGAGAAAGAAATGGAGTGATTCAGCACACGGGCACAGCAGCTGAAGAACTGATTAATGACGATACTGATTAAAATAGCATTTACTGATCATTGAGGTATTTGTTTAAAATTAAGTTCATCCAAAATGGAGTAATCTGCTTCACTTCGTGTGTAACCAAGCACAAAAACAGTATCAATGTTGAATCTGTGAATGGTTTTCCGTTTACTGTGATGTGCTACTGTAAATATACCTCTTTAATTACTTCTGGTCTCTTTGGTGACCTATTTAAATTTGTGTACATTATTGTACATAGAATAAAATGTTTTCACATTTTTATGACAAATTTGAACAAATAACTTTTTAATAGATGTAATAATATGGTGCGTCAACTGTGCCAAAGATTCCTCAATGAAAGTCTGTGATGTATCCAACTCTGGACCCTAGTTTTTTTTTAAAATGGGTGTGAGAGAATAAAAATGCAAATCAGGGGAAACTATGTTAAATCAAGGAAATAAAACAACTTGGACCAGAGGATAAATTCTATATGTATATAGAGTATTTTGCAATTAAGGGGAAAATAGGCTGTCAGAAGTGACTGAGACTTTTTTGACACTTGATATTAGCATTGTAGTTGAGCTGGGTTTGAAAGTAATGATTCAGATCAGAGACTGTGAGAGTTCAGAAGTAGGCTTATTTATATCAACTAAACTTTGGTATAAACCAGGATGTGCTAATGGTTTTAATTTTGATGTAAAAATCAGTATATTTATTAGCCATTCTGTGTTTGCAGCATTGTCATAACATTGTCCTTTTGAACTTTTAAAGAAATTACAAAATGAAATACTTTGGGGGATTTTCACTATTTTAAACCAAAACATTAAGTGATTTTAAAAAATTCTGATCTGACTTCATGGGTGGTATGCAGTGATGATACCTCTTTAGACAACTTCCAGCGAATTCCTTTATTGAAACTTAAGTTTTATCATGAAATTTTATATACATGGTGGGAAAATGGGAGACATATCAATTACATATCAGGAAAAAATATTTTAATAGTGTTGTTATATAGTGTATTGGCTAGTTCCAATGGATCTTCATCTCTTACTGCTGACATTATCTCCAGTATTTGACTAAAACAAAACAAAAACAGATAGTTAAACTTCTAAGTACATATTCTGTTTTAAAGATATTTATCTTTTTCCACATAAATGAAAAGATACTGTTTTAGCATCTTTAGCATAAAAAGCCTAACAGTATGTATTAAACTTTTCAGCAGTGTTAACAGAAAAGTTTAACTGCTAGGATATTTAAAACAAAGCAATTACAGATAGATTTCTGGGACAATCTTGCATGTCACTAGAGCCAGGAACCAGGTTCAAGTAAATTATAAAACCAGCCCACATGTGTCCCACAATTGCGGAACTAACCAGTGGAAATGAAGAGTCCTTTTAAACTGGGGGGTCATTACACATTAGTGGGTCATAAGGAACTTTTAAAAAATTAAAACTACATTTGCATTAGTAAGAGAAATAGTATTCCATTTTTGTTCAGGTTATATTTATATATGCAAATATGTACCAAGTCACACTGTGGTATTGTGGGGATAGCAGTCAGTTTGAAAGCCATTGCTTAGAGAACTAGTTGTAAAGGGCAGCAAGAAACTGCCGCATCATCACCAGCACAGTGACAGCAGAGGAAGTTAAGAACACGTTACTTGGAAGTGTACGGTTATTGGGGGGGAGGGCGGGGAGAGAAGCGCTTTCTCTTCCTGTAGGTTTTGCCCTGCAACAGAAAGGTGCCAATCTTTCACTTTCTTTGCCTAGAACGATGGTAATTATCAGTAGTGTTTTCTAGCAGTATTGCAATGTAGACAGAATATTTCTTACGCATGAATCAGAAAATTCAGTCGAATTAAACATTAAATATTCTTTGTCTTAAGCTTTTTGTTTCCCTTTATGGGTTTTTAAAATATGAACACCTAGAGGAATCAGAGACAGAGATTAGAGATTAACTGGAACTTTTAAGTTCTATAATAGGGACAAATGCTTTGTTTAACATACACGAAGTGACTGAAACTTTTATCTGACAAAGTATGCTAAAAGCAAATCTATTAACATTTAAAGTGACACTAAAGACCCAGTTTTCTTAGCAAATTACAGAGTTTTCTTCTATTAACTACTTGGAAATTGACACATAATACTGAGAAATCAGTATGATTCCTGCCACCAGTCTCCCTTCCAGTCTTTTCTCCATACGGATTGATTGATACCAGTTAAGTAACTTTCCTGCTTAAAATCCTTTGGGTCCTGGTAAAATCTAAACCACAGATGGTGGCACACGAGACACACACTCTGGCCTATCCTCCCTATCACTTACTGAGCATCCTACTTTCTGCCACACTGCGGTCACTGTTCCCAGCTCTTCCCCAGCCTGCCTTCGCTCAAGGTGTGTGTGTATCTCGGTCTGGCCTAACTCCCAGTCCAGCTTAGAAAACAGTTGAAATGTCACTTGACTTAAGCGCTCTTATTTCCCCTCAGGGCAGGCAGCTGCTCTGTCCTGTGTATGTTCCTACCCCTATAACAGCACTACTGTCTTGGGTTATACTTACTGTCTGTTTGTTTGCTCCAGGAGGATCTTTGTCAGACTTGTTTAATGCCTTACCCAAAGTGCCCAGCACAGTGTACCTACTTATCTGGTGGGGTAAGGGTGGGAATGGTCTTCATTCTTTCGTGTGGCCTCAGTAACCTGTATCTCCCCTCTGATACTTGACAAGAGCTCCAGAATGTATTTCATGGAATTTACAATCTAAAGTGTGTGTGTATGTGTGTGTGTGGGGGGGAAATCTCTATTCAAATAATTAAAACAAAACTGTTAATAGATGCTAATTAGTATTTAGCATTAGACCAGAGGCATGTTTATTTCTGAAATGTAGTCTAAAATTTTTCAGTTTGCAAATGTTGATTTTCCCAAGGAAATAAAATTCTATAAAGTTCTGCACTTTTTTTCAGTTGGAAAAAGGAAATCCTTTCTATGATTTGTCCTTTTGTTCAGAGGCTTAAAGAACAGTGTTATTTCTTAGGTTTATTCAAGCTGTGAAATCATTTGGGTCTCCTGCTAAGATTGTGCTTTTATAACCATCAGCAGGAAACCTGCAAGATAACAGAACTTAAGCCAGGTACGGTAATTCTATCTATGGACAGCTTTAAGAGCTTTCCCCCTCCCTACAAAATGACAAATGACCAGAATTACTTAAAGTTCTTACTGCTATAATAAAACCACTTTGGGTTGAGAGGGTATGAAAAAAAAAAACGAGCTGATACAAATTCCTCCAAATCACTGCATTACAATGGTCTTTGATAACTTCATTTGGATTTCACCTTTAATTCTGTCCCTTGAATTCATTTTGTAAACAGTATTGGTGATTGACTTTAATATTCTGAAGGCCATGAAAACAAGACACTTACATTATGTGGCAGGGTTCATTTCTGTCTTTCAAACAGTGCCCGTTTTCCCACTTCTTTTTGGTAGGAAATGAAGTTTTTATATATTTTGATCCAGCATGTGTATTTTTGACTCCACACCAAGGTGCATCTAAAGATAAGCAAAGAAAGATTCTCAAAGATATTTACCTTTTTAAATTATTTTTTTAGTGAATATTATCAAACTATTATATAACCTCTAAAAAAGATAAGCCATGATTCAGCTTAAATGGTAAAAGGCAAGAGAAAACAGCTTTAAGAAAAGTACAAGAAGTTATGTATAATATCATATATGAAATGAGTCACCAGTCCAGGTTCGAGGCACGATACTGGATGCTTGGGGCTCGGTGCACTGGGACGACCCAGAGGGATGGTATGGGGAGGGAGGAGGGTTCAGGATGGGGAACACATGTATACCTGTGGCAGATTCATTTTGATATTTGGCAAAACCAATACAATATTGTAAAGTTAAATAAAATAAAATTTTTAAAGTACAAGATAAAATCTTGAACTGTACAAATTCTTTTAAAACTTTTATTCCTCTTCCCCCACTAACAATATGCTTTAAAAAAAATGATCTAAAGCTAACTAAAACAAAATACAGTAGTAACATGAAAACATTTAAAACTTTTTTTGCCTCCACTGAATGTAAAACAGTGGCTTTTTTTTTTGGCTGCACAGTGTGGCATGCAGGATCTTAGTTCCCTGACCAGGGATCAAACCCACGCCCCCTGCATTGGAAGCATGGAGTCTTAACCACTGGACTGCCAGGGAAGTCCCCAACTGTGCTTTGAATACTGGGATTATTTACTTACCTAACTCTCTATTAAGGATTAAAATAGTTTACATATTTTACAACCATTAATAATTTTCATAACTTCCCTAAGGAAATATACCTGATTTCTTCAGAATGCCTCAGTCTTGACTTATTTAAAAACTCCATGTGTATAAGAAGAGCCTCGAGTTAAGGCTATAGACAGAATTTTTAGCTCTGAACTTTGTATTCCGAGGCAACAAATTTCTAAAATTCTTAAACCCAATTTGATTTAAATGTTTGCATTACTTTAAAAGTATTGTACAATTAAGCCATTGTATAAAAAAATTCTGAATAGTTTTTGAACCCATTCTTACTTAATAAAATACCTCCTTAGTTACCACATAATCTCACATTTTTAAATGCTTAGGCTTAGTCAAGCTTCTAAATTGAAAAAATTGCTTGCATGAATATTTTTCCATTACAACTCCCCAAAGACTTTCTGACAATTGTTGAGGTTTGAGCATGCTTTTCAAAATAAAATATTTGTTATTACTTTTCTCTAAGTCTTGGGGGTATGGTTTAATATGAAAATTAAGTTCTAAAAGCAAACTTACCGGTCTCAATCATTAATTTTTCACTAGGTATTGACTTTAGAACTTCCAAATTAGCCTCAGTTTTCAGTGAGCTTTAAAAAGAAAAGTTACTCATATATAAAAGTGTATTTAATGAATAACAACTTTTTCATACTATAAACTTGTCTAAAACAGATTACAAAACTAACCCAAAATCCTGAAGGACTTTGGTTGGCTACAATGGAAGTATACTTTAGAAAAGTGTTTGCACATCCTGTCCTTATAGAATCTAGATTAAGATCTGTTCCAAGCAGATCTGACTTCAGGGGATGAAACTGTGTGTGTGTGTATGTGGGCGGGGGGGGGGGGGGGATGAAATTTTTTATGTTTATCAGTTGGTCATACAGTAACTTTCTGTAACAGTCTATGTTCATCTTTTAAAGATTTTGAACTGCACCCCTCATTCCTCACCCTCCCAAATCTGGAAACTTGTACGATCTTCCATTGCTCTAGACATTCTGAAACTTGATAATGTGTTTGGGCATGAAACTGTTTCATCCTTTTAGGCAGTTGGAACCTTCTGATTGAGATTTCCCCCCATGCCTAACTCAGGGAAAACATTATGGAAAAACAGGATGTTTCCTCTTTCATTTTCTCTCTTCCCTCTAGGACTTCTGTTAGTCAAGTTTAGGACTCCTGAATTGGTCTCCTAGGCCCTGCTTCTTTCATACCTCTTTTTCTGGGGGATTAATTTTCATTTTCTGACTCTGAGACAGACTGGATTATTGGTCCCAGTTCTCTCTCCTTTGACAGAATTATATATCTGCACCTTTGCCATGATTTCTTAGTAGGAAGAAGGAACCTGAATCTGGCCATGGCCTCAAGACTTGCTTTGACTAACGGGATGATACGGCCAGAGGCTTGGAATGCACTTTTGTGATTTACAGTGGCACTCAGGATCTTCTGAGATAAGCAAGCACTAAGTAGCTGTTACCCGGGTGCCTAGGCGTCCGGAATGAAAACACAGGGTGAAGATCTGAACCCAACATGTATCCTGTGGCAGAGAGCTCACATTACCAATTAAACCCCACCTGACTCAGACCCATGTGTTAAAGTTTAATGTAATATGCCAATGAGTTTTGGGATGGTTTGCTATATAATGTGATGATGACTAATACTTTATGTTGCACTTTTTATTTCAAGACCTGTTATAACTATTTATGGAGTTTCAAATAGATACATAACTAGAATATATAGAACTCTCTGCCTGTATTTATTATCTAACCCCATCAATTATCAACTCCTGATTAATCTTGTGCATCCACTTATCCCTACTGTCTCCCAATAAGTAAAGTCCAAATGTAGTATAGATTCAACATTTTAACACATCTCTAAGCATAAGGACTTTTTAAAAAACAATACTATTATGTTAAGAAAAATCCAACTCTCTATCATATCTATATCATATCTAGTATTCAAATTGTCATACCTACTCCTTTTGTTTGACCTAGGGTTCACATGAGGGACAAATATTACAGTTGGTCATCAGTGTTCTAAATTTCTTAACCTATTAAGTCCTGCATCTCTTTTTTCCCCCTGTAAAATATGTTGAAAAAATCCAGTTGTTTGCCCTGATAATCTCCCCGTCTTGATTTCATCTGTGCATTGTCTTTTAACAGGGTCCTGTGTCCTCTGCATTTCTTCAAGGAGCTCTAAAGTGCAATCCAGAATCTTGATCGGATTCAAGTTGAATTTTATTTTTTGGCAAGATTTTCATATGTATGATCTTCTCTCCAGAAGCACATAATATCTAGTTGTCCTTTAAGTCAGATGTGGATGCCCACTGCCTAGACTGATTAGTTTATAAGGAGTTGGCAAAATGATGATACTATAATTTCCATCAGCCTGTCATTAATTAGCTAGAATACCTGTATAAAGCGAAAGTTCCTGACTACTAGGTACTCAGTGGTAGAGGTAAATAAAAAAGTCTTTTAAGTGTGTTGATTCCCTAGCTTCCTCCAGTTGTGCTATTATTTTTAACACATTAATTTTTAATCTTTTTTAAAAATTAAAAATGTTTTAAAGTTTTTCTTAATCTTTAAGAAGATCTTCTGTATTTTTCCTGTAGCATTCTGTTCATATTTTATGGATGCAACATCTCAAATCTTTATAGGATCTCTTTTAAAGTGCTTTTCCCTAGTTTCCTCTAATGTTCATTTTTCTGTTTATCTAGGTCTCTTTCTTTCTGCTGGTTCACCTCATTTATCTGATGGTTCCCTGGTTATGTTTAAGGAAGCCTGGGTTGCCCATGTTGGGTTTCCTCTGCTCTTGTGTAAATAGGACTACTTTACTGCCAGCTCTCTGAATGGAGATTCTTCCTGGAAGCTCCTTGTGGGACAGGCCAGAACTGGGTATGCTGACCCACAATTTCATTTAAGGGTGCTGCTGCTGCTGCTGCTGTGTCTGACTCTTTGCAACACCATGGACTACAGCCTGCCAGGCTCTTCTGTCCATGGGATTTTTCTGGCAAGAATACTAGAGTGGGTTGCCACTCCCTTCTCAAGGGCATCTTCCTGACCCAGGGATCAAACCCTTGTCTTCTGCTTAGCAGCAGGATTCTTTACTACTGAGCCACCTGTAATGTACTATAAAATTAATTAAATCACTGGTTAAAATACGAAAGAAGCATCTAGGACATTTACTTAGGTCTTAATTCTAGAGCAAATAATTTCATGTTTCTATTCTCAAAAATGGAATTTAGTAAAATAAAAATAATGAACTAAAACACTGAAGAGGGGAAGGAAGTCTTACTATTTTGCAATTTATTTACTGAGCTACACTGATATCCTGAGAAAAGACACTGGTAAAAACTCGCCAAATTAAAAAACTCATTTGGAAGAAGTTGAGCCCAGGGACCCAGCATGCTAGTGGACTGCATTGGGTGCCTGAAGTTTAAGTGTGTATAAAAGCAGGAAGGTCACCAAGTGAGGAAGAGCATAAAGTTCTCACACTGAGTGACTTTACACCTGTATCCTAACTTCTCTGTGCCTCTTGTTTCTTGGCCTACAGAGACGGAAGACGACTGTCATAGCGTGACCTTTCCCTCACAGATGGATATCATTCATGTATATGCAATGCTGGGAACACATACATGTTTTAAAGGGATAAAATGATCTGAAAATAAACTGCATTGCTAGAGAAAGCTAGCTGCTGACCTCAGCAGAAAATTGTTTTCCATCACTGGAACACAGGATGGCAGTTTATAATTTTCGAGCTTTAATTTGGAATAGTAACATACTATTTAATTTCTTACATTTATTACTAAAATGCACAGACCAAGATCAATGCAACACAAATTTTAATAAAACAAATTTAAATCTTTATCAGCATTTCACTATAACACAATTTAAGGAATCTGTTTAATATAAAAGTTAAAAAAAAAAAAAACACTTAAGGACCTACCAACCATTGAACCCTATATAGAGACCCAAGTCCATCAAAGCAGCTGCTGCTTCCTTGGTACCATCAAATGAATGCACCTAAGGACATGAAGGCACAATTTTATTATAATACTTTTTCTTTAAAATTCTTAATAACCTTAATAAGCCTTTCTAAATAAAAATATAAATGCAATACGGATATTTGGAACATGGGATTTCAAAGGTGGCCACTACAGTTTTTATTTTCAAATCAAATTGCACAATTATAACCTGTTGTCTCCAATGTGATGAGGAAAGGAGGAGATGGTTGCCTAGAATTTCTGTCTGTGGCTGTGCTGAGGTCTCTGTACCTCTAGGAAGGGGACTGGAGGAGGGAGCCACATTCTAGGCAAGGCATAAGTTAAAGCGACATGTACACAACTATTTAAAATTTTAGATGTTCATTTTTCTGTTAGAGGATACTTTTCTCCCTAAGAGAGAATTAAGAGACAAACTTTAAGATCTATAGAGATTGTAAGAACATCATTAAATTGTAAATTGTTACATAGTCTATATCAGCTCAAGCAAAATGGATTAAGATGGTCTTTTTCTCCTTCAAAGATAAAGGTTAAAGCAAAAATTTTCACACTTTTTGATATATTTGTTATTTATGTAATCAAAACAATACGTGGAATGACTTCTTTAAACACTAAACAAGTGATGTCATGTTAATACAGAATCTAGAGTCTGAACACACTTGTGGATAATGTGTTTCTCAAAAATAAAGAAAACTTAACACAGCTGTTCAAAAGGGTTGGTTCTACCTCTCAGCATTTTCAGCTGAATAGAAAGAAACAGAGCCTCTGATAGCACCAGATAATTTGAAATACAACCCTCATAAACCACTGTAGATTAGTTCTTTATTTGGCAATTTTTAAAATAAATGTCAAACAGGTTGGATTTGTTGTTGCTGTTAATTTTTTTAAACTACATCTGACCCTTTAACAACACAGGCCTGAACTGAGAAGGTCCAATTACATCTGGTTTTTTTCAGCAGTAAATTCTACAGTACTACATGATCCTTTGTTGGTTTAATCTGCAGAGGCAGAACCATGAGGGCCATGCGCATACACAGGGCTGACTAAGTTATACACGGATATCCGATGCACCAGGGTCAGTGCCCCTAACCACCACCACCACACTGTTCAAAGGTCAACTGTATTATTGTTGCTGTTTAGTCACTAAATTGTGTCTCACTCTTTTATGACCCCACGGACTGCAGTCCACCAGGTTCCTCTGTCCATGGGATTTCCCAGGAAAGAATACCAGAGTGGTTTGCCATTTCCTTCTCCAGGGGATCTTCCTGACCCAGGATCAAACCCTTGTCTCCTTCATTGCAGGCAGATTCTTTACCACTGTGCCACCCGAGTATCCAACTATATTATAAAATCATCCAAATAAATTCTATTTACAAGTAAAGAAAATGGTCTGAGAGGTAGAGCCTGAAGGTTCTAAGTGCCATTAATAATCTTAAGGGCATTAATGAAAGCCTCCCTCAATTCCCAAGGACAGCTTCTAAAGGACAAATTATAGCATCAGTAAAGTACAGATGATGATGGCATCTGTATAAAGTACAGGAGATGGCAAGAGTGAACATTGACATTTTAGCAATCAGTGAACTAATGACCCATTATATCTTCTACTGTGGGCAAGAATCCCTTAGAGGAAATGGAGTAGCCCTCAGAGTTAACAGAAGAGTCCGAAATGCTGCACTTGGGTGTGTTCTCAAAAATGAAAGAATGATCTCTGTTTGTTTCCAAGGCAAACCATTCAATACCACAGTAATCCAAGTCTATGCCCCAACCACTAATGCTGAAGAAGCTGAAGTTGAATGGTTCCACGAAGACCTACAAGACCTTTTAGAACTAACACCAAAAAAAGATGTCCTTTTCATTATAGGGGACTGGAATGCAAAAGTAGGAACTGAAGAGATACCTGGAGTAACAGCTTAAGTTTGGCCTTGGAGTACAGAATGAAGCAGGGCAAAGGCTAATAGAGTTTTGCCAAGAGAACACACTGGTCATAGCAAACACCCTTTTCCAACAACACAAGAGAAGACTCTACACATGGACATCACCAGATGGTCAATACTGAAATCAGACTGATTGTGTTCTTTGCAGCCAAAGATGGAGAAAGCTCTATACGGTCAGCAAAAACAAGACTGGGAGCTGACCGTGGCTCAGATTATGAACTCCTTATTGAAAAATTCAGACTGAAATTGAAGAAAGTAGGGAAGACCACTAGACCATTCAGATATGACCTAAATCAAATCCTTTACACTTATACAGTGGAAGTCAAATAGATTCAAGGGATTCAATCTGATAAGAGTGCCTGAAGAACTATGGACGGAGGTTTGTGACACTACAGGAGACACTGATCAAGACCATCCCCAAGAAAAAGAAATGCAAAAAGGCAAAATGGAAGTCTTACAAATAGCTGAGGAGGCCTTACAAATAGCTAAGAAGAGAAGGCAAAAGGCAAGAAAAGGAAAGATATACCGATCTGAATGCAGAGTTCCAAGTAATAGGAAGGAGAGACCATAAAGCCTTCCTACATGATCAGTGCAAAGAAATAGAGGAAAACAATAGAATGGCAAAGACTAGAGATCTCTTCAAGAAAATCAGAGACACCAAGGAAACATTTTATGCAAAAATGGGCACAATAAAGGACAAAAAACAGTATGGACCTAACAGAAGCAGAAGATATTAAGAAGAGGTGGCAAGAATACACAGAAGAACTATATAGAAAAGATCTTAATGACCCAGATAACCACAATGGTGTGATCACTCACCTAGAGCCAGACATCCTGGAGTCCAAAGTCAAGTGGGCCTTAGGAAGCATCACTATGAACAGAGCTAGTGGAGGTGACGGAATTGCAGCTGAGGAATTTCAAATCCTAAAATAATGATGCTGTGAAAGTGCTGCACTCAATACGCCAGCAAATTTGGAAAAAGCAGTGGCCACAGGACTGGAAATGGTCAGTTTTCATTCCAATCCTGAAGAAAGGCAATGCCAAAGAATGTTCAAACTACCTCATGATTGCATTCATCTCACATACTAGCAAAGTAATGCTCAAAATTCTCCAAGCTGGGCTTCAGCAGGACATGAACCAAGAATTTCCAGGTGTTCAAGCTGGATTGAGAAAAGGCAAGGGAAGCAGAGATCAAATTGCCAGTATCTGCTGAATCACAGAAAAAGCAAGAGTTCCAGAAAACATCTGCTTTATCCACTACGCCAAAGCCTTTGACTTTGTAGATCATGACAGACTGTGGAAAATTCTTAAAGACATGGGAATACCAGACCACCTTACCTGCCTCCTGAGAAATCTGTATGCAGGTCAAGAAGCAACAGTTAAAACTGTACACAGAACAACAGACTGTTCCAAATTGGGAAAGGAGTACATCAAGGCTGTATATTGTCATCCTGCTTATTTAACATATATGCAGAGTACATCATACAAAATGCCAGGCTGGATGTAGCACAACTGGAATCAAGATTGCCGGGAGAAATATCAATAATCTCAGACATGCAGATGACACCACCCTTATGGCAGAAAGTGAAGAACTAAAGAGACTCTTGGTGAAAGTGAAAGCAGAGAGTGAAAAAGCTGGTTTAAAACTCAACATTCAAAAAACTAAGATGACAGCATCCAGTCCCATCACTTCATGGCAAATAGATGGGGAAACAATGGAAAAAATGACAGACTTTATTTTCTGGGGCTCCAAAATCACTGCAGATGGTGACTGCAGCCATGAAATTAAAAGACGCTTGCTCCTTGGAAGAAAAGCTATGAGAAACCTAGACAGCATATTCAAAAACAGAGACATTACTTGGTCGACAGAGGTCCACCTAGTCAAAGCTATTGTTTTTTCAATAGTCATGTATGGATGTGAAAGTTGGATCATAAAGAAAACTGAGCACTGAACTGTGGTGTTGGAGAAGACTCTTGAGAGTCCCTTGGACTGCAAGGAGATCAAACCAGTCAATTTTAAAGGAAATCAGTCCTGAATATCCATTGAGAGGACTGATGTTGAAATTGAAACTCCAATACTTTGGCCACCTGATGCAAAGAACTGATTCACTGGAAAAGACCCCGATGCTGGGAAAGATTGAAGGCACGAAGAGAAGGGGACAACAGAGGATGAGATGGCTGGATGGCATCACCAACTCAATGGACATGAATCTGAACAAGCCCTGGGAGTTGGTGATGGACAAGGAAGCCTGGCGTGCTGCAGTCCATGGGGTCACAAAGAGGTGGACACGACTGAGCGACTGAACTGACTGAAAGGACAGATGAAAGTGTGCAGGATGGAAACAGCAGAGCAGTGCAGGAAATGTGCATATCACTAGTAGTATGAACTAGGAAGCAGAGGCTAAAACCTTGAGAAAATATACACAAAACTATCAAAGCAATGCAGTGTGGGCATACAGTATGCGCTCCTTGCCAGCTCCACCACCTTTTCTGGCACAGTATAACTATGGGATTTCATACACCTGGGCAACAGCTTTGCTAGAGATCAGTGAGTCTCCCCTAAAATTACACGTGAAAATTGTAGACATGAGCATTTTTCTGAGGCAATTTTCAAAGGAGTCTGTGATTCAAAAAAAAAAAAAAAATGCTATGGCTATCTGAGCTAAGTGTTAGATAATATTTATGGAACTGAATGACCACAGCTCACAGAAGCAAACTACATAAATGAGAATATGTCTCTAATCAGAGTGACAACAAATACAGTTACAAGAAATTAATGCAAAGCTGAAAACAGTGCTGAAATATTTTAAAATATTAAATTTATATTTTGCTCAAAATTTAAATGGAAAAACACTGAGGAATGGCTGAGGGAAGAAGCAGAGAAAAAGATCATGCAGACAATTACAAAGTGTAGAACTAAATTCATGGGATTTTCTTGTGAACAGAATTCTGTACTCATTCTTGTACTCTGAACAAAGTAAATGCAACTAAAAAAGTGTGGTTTATATTTATACCTTATCTGGTCCATAGATTGAACAGTAAATTTATATGCCCTCAATTTAAGAGAGAGCAGAACCTTAGTAACTTTATTGCTGACATTTAAATTACTTTGTAGTGGCCAACCTTAATAACCAAGGTGCTTTTGTGCATCATTAAAAGTAATTTCTATACTTACCACTCCACCTACACACCGATCTCTATTTCTTCTCATTATGTCTGTGAATTTAAAACAGAAATACCTTTTAGCAAATAGTTTGATTTCTGCAAATTCTTATATGATATTAGCTTTAGCTCACCCAAAAATTCAGCATGTGAGTTCCGACAATGAAGAAACATGGGTAATTTCGTTTGTTCTGACAGTTCAAACTGTTTTTCAAAATACCTGCATGATGCAAAAAAAAATTTTTTTTCCTCATTAAGAATTTTATTTTAGCATGAGAAAGATAATTGCCAAATGATTTTTAAGTTAAAGGACTTTTATTCTCTAGAAATTATAGAACAGAAATAGTGAATTCAGGCATTTAAAATACATGAGACCTAGCCAAAGGCTTTTATAAAGACTCCCTAAAGCGATACTTGATTTTCTGGGATTACAAAATTATTTTCAGAAATGTCTGTTAGTTTTTCCATTATAACTGCCAGGTAATTAGGTAGTTCTTTACCATCTCATTGCTGGAAGTAAAGAGCTATATAAGGTTTAAGTTTACAGTGATGGGGACTGTTTTCCCCCAAATAATTACTTTTAACTAGCTTTCTGACTAAATCCCAACAAATGAAGTGGACACCCCCCTAATACCCATGGATCCCTTCCCCCAAAGCAGGTGCTGGTGGCAGAAGAGACACGGCCAGCTCCTTGTCCCCAAAGCTGGCTGGCCACCTCCAGTGGGAATCAACTCATCCCAGGGAGCAGCCAGGTGTTACACTCAGTGGTTTTCACGTGCTGTTATACAAGAAGTTACTGCCACTGAGCAAAAAGGAGGAGTCCCTGAAAAACAACGCAGAGGATTTATTAAACGAATGAGCACAAAAACTGCAATACTCTTTCAGAAAAATGAAAACTACATGATAAAGTGGCAGTCCTGAACATTTTAAAGGACTTTAGAAAAAGGTTTTTCAAGCGCCTCATACCATTATCTCGTCTAATCCTCAAAGTAACCCTAGAATAGGAAAGAGCTGATGTCAGAGCGGGTATATGACCTTGTCTAAGATCACAACACACAAGAGGCTTTCATATAATGACAATATCACAGGACATGACAGGTGGAAGTTCATGTCTCCTTTCATTTCAGTGGTGGTCCCTCTCGATTTCATTAATGGTCATGCAATTTAAGCTCAACCAGGAGTTGCAGACAAGGGTTTAGCTTTTATTAAGGTGTTTGGAAGAACAACTTTTCTATTTAACTTAAATTTCCTTTGCTGTGTTTTCCTATATCCCATCTCCTGGAAATGCTAGACAACTATTTTCCTAGAGCACCTCCTTTGTAAAACTCTTGACAGTCTTCAATTTTAAAATCAGAAATAGAAATGTACTTCTCAAAGAAACAGTCATCCTGAAGTTGGTGGTCTATGTATTATCCATCATTTTTTTGTTTTTTGTTTCAGATTCTGCTGGACTAGAATAAGTAAAAATACTTTCAGTTAATTATCATGGTGCTGAAACTTCACAGTGTAGGAAATATAAACAAACACTTGGAAGAAAAAAATATTTTAATAATTACTACTAGTCATTACTTCAACCTCTAAAGTAATTCAAATGTCAGCAGTGAAGTGTTCTCTAGTCATTATGTAAACTTCACTCTGTATCTGGCTTCTGGCTACACACAGCCACACAACCAAGACACAGATTTACAGAATCTAATGATCAGCTTGGAAATAAGCCCTCCTATCACAGAGGAGGCAAAAGCACAATTTATGAAAATAACAGATGCCCAATATGCTTACAGGGATTTTATATACTTTGAGGAAAGAAAGGTTGATGTGCTCAAGCTAATAACTAGGTATTATATAAGAAAACTAAGAGGTAAAACATCATTCCTAATAATACAAATTGAGGATAATTGGTACTTAACATCCTATGACTATTGGCTTTAAAGGAAAAACAACCCACAGTGGTAATGGAATAACAGAAGCTAAAGGGCAGGAAGTGGCACCTATTAAGAGACTTCTCAGCTTCTTTTATTTAGGGTTTTTAAAAATTCAGAAATGGGAATTAATCTTTACTTCAGTTAGATTTGCTCTTTTTAGCAAAGTTTTAATTTGCTTCTGGTTGTAGTACTGCTTCTTTGATTTCAGGGTCAACAAAAGCTAAGGACAAGAGCTTGAAAAGTTCAACTTCAGAGTACCAGTAATTATTACAGACATATCTTGTTTTATTGAGCTGCTCAGATACTGTTTTTTGGTTTTTTTTTTTTTTTTTTTACAAATTGAAGGTTTGTGGCAACTCCACATGAAACAGGTCTATTGGTGCCATTTTTCCAATAGCATTTGCTCACTTTGTGTCTCTGTGTCACATTTTGATAATTCCTGTAATATTTCAAGCTTTTTCATGATCATATTTGTACTGTATTGTATTACCGTATTTTCATGATTGGATCTGTGACCAGTGATCTTTGATCTCACTATAATTGTAGTTTTGGGGTGCCACAAACCTTGCCCATACCAGACAGCAAAACTGATCAACAGTGTGTGTGTCCCCTCGGCTCTCTTCTTCTCCTTGAGCCTCTCTATTCCCTGAGACACAACAACATTGAAATTAGGCCAACTAATAATCCTACAACGAATGGCCTCTGAGTGTTCAAATAAAAGGAAGCATTTCGGGTCTCACACTTTAAATCAAAAGCTAGAAATATTTAAGATTAGCAAGGGAGGCACTTTTAAAGCCAAGACAGACCAAAAGCTAGGCCTCTTGAGTCAGTTAGCCAAGTTGTAAACGCCAAGTTAAAGTTCCTAAAGGAAACAAAAGTGCTATTCCCCTGAATATACAAATGATAAGAAAGCAACACAGCCTTACTGCTGACATGGAGAAAGTTTTAGTGGTCTAGATATTAGAGCAAACCAGCCATAACATTCCCTTAAGCTAAACGCCTGATCCAGAGCAAGATCCTGATTAACTTCAGTTCTATGCAGGCTGAGAGAGGTGAGGAAGCTGCAGTAGGAAAGTCTGAGGCCAGCAGAGGGTGCTTTGTGAGGTTTAAGAAAACCTCTATGTTATCTCTATAACATAAAAGTACAAGATGAAGTTTGGGGTGGCTGCAGCAATTCTTAAGACAAGCACGAAGTCTGGTTTAAAGGTGGTTTAAGAGGGAGGGGACATATGTATATCTATGGCTGATTCATGTTGATGCATGGCAGAAACCATCACAATATTGTGAAGGAATTATCCTCCAATTAAAAATTTTTTTTTAAAAAGTGCAAGGTGAAATAGCAAGTGCTCATGTAGAAGCTGCAGCAAGGTATCCAGAGATCTAGTGAAGATAATTAATGAAGGTCACTATACTCAACAACAGATTTTCAATGCAGATGAAACAGCTTTATGTTGAAAAAAAAGATACCATCAAGGACTTTCATAGCTAGAGAGGAGAAGTCAATGCCTGGCTTCAAAGGATACACTCACACTCTTGTCAGAGGCTAATGCAACTAGTGACTTTTAAGTTGAAGCCAATATTCATTTACCAACGTGAAAATCCTAGGACCCTTAAGAATTATGCTAGGACTTCCCTGGTGGTCCAGTGGTTAAGACTCTCTGATTCCACTGCAGGGTGCATGGGTTTGATCTCTGGTCAGGGTAGTTCCTCATGCCACATGATGCGGCCAAAACAGTGCGGGGGTAAGGGGTGGGAAGGGAAAGGAGAAAAAAAGAACTATGCTAAAAATCTACTCTGCCTATTCTCTACAAAGGGAATAACAAAAGCCTGCTGCTGCTACTGCTACTGCTAAGTCGCTTCAGTCGTGTCCGACTCTGCGACCCCATAGATGGCAGCCCAGCAGGCTCCTCTGTCCCTGGGATTCTCCAGGCAAGAATACTGGAGTGGCTTGCCATTTCCTTCTCCAATGCATGAAAGTGAAAAGTGAAAGTGAAGTCACTCAGTCCTGCCCGACTCTTCTCGACCCCATGGACTGCAGCCTACCAGGCTCCTCCGCCCATGGGATTTTCCAGGCAAGAACACTGGAGTGGGGTGCCATTGCCTTCTCCGAACAAAAGCCTAGATGAGAGCATGTGTTTACAACATGGTTTACTGAATATTTTAAGTGCACTGCTGAAGACAATGCTCAGAAAAAGAGATCCCTTTCAAAATACTACAGTTCACTGACAATGCACCCGCTCACCCCAGAGCACTGATGGGGATGTACAATGAGATTCATGTTGTTTTCATGCCTGCTAACACAACATCCATTCTGCAGCCCATGGATCAAGGAGTAATTTTTACTTTCTAGTCTTATTATTTAAGAAAAACATTTTGTAAAGTTATAGCTGCCATAGATAATAATTCCTCTGATGGATCTGGCCAAAATAAACTGAAAACCTAGAAAGGATTCACCATTCTAGATGCCATTAAGAACACTCATGATTTGTGGGAAAAGGTAAAAATCTCAACATTAACAGGAGTTTGGAAAAAGTTGATTTCAACCCTCATAGATGACCCTGAGGGGTTTAAAACTTGAGTGGAGGAAGTAATTACAAATGTGATGAAAATAGCAAGAGAACCAGAATTAGAAGCAGGGCCTAAAGATGTGACTGAACTGCATCATCTTATGATAAAACTTTAATGGATGAGAAGTTGCTTCGTATGGATGAGCAAAGAAAGTTGTTTCTTGAGATGAAATCTATTCCCGGTGAAGATGCTGTGAAGACTGCTGAAATGACATGACATAAACTGAGTTTGATAAAGCGGTGGCAGGGTTTCAGAGGCCTGACTCCTATTTTGAAAGAGGTTCTACTGTGGGTAAAATGCTCCCACACGACACTGCATGCTACAGAGAAACAGTTCGTGACAGAAGAGTCAACGCAGCAAACGTCATCGTTGTCTTATTTTAAGAAATTGCTGCAGCCACCACCCTGGTCAGTCAACAACCATCAACGCTGAGGCAAGACCTCTACCAGCAAAAAGCCACCAAAAAGACTGGCTGAAGTCTCAGATGATGGTTAGCAGTGAAATGCTTAGCTTCATTTTTCAGCAATGAAGCATTTTTTAAGTCTGTATATTGTTTTCTAAGACATAATCCTATCACGTACTTGACAGACTACGACACAGTGTAAACCTAACTTTTATATGCACTGGGAAACTAAAACATGCCCGTGACTTGCTCTGTTGTGATGGTCTGGAACTGAACCCCTGATATCTCCGAGGAATGCCTGTAATTTGGCTTGATGTAAATCCAAAACCTAAGCATTCCAGCAGGACACCTTAATCCAGTGTTAATCCTGCCTCAGCCAAATGGGAGAGTGAGACAGACACTCCATGCCATCAGCCCTTATGTTCCTTAAAGCCCCAAATGATTATTTTGAAATTCTGTCTGATGTCTGATTAAATATGACTGCACAGTATCAACATTCTAAAATCCCAAGAAAAATGCCCGAAGCAAATTCCTCCCACTCAAATGAACGTAACTCTTAACCTGCAACAAAAAAGGAGTGCAGCACCAGGCAAAGCAACCGAAAATGCAGGGTATGCTTAAAGGCTAATCTTTCCATATCTAAGTCAGGCCTTTTCCTATCTACTTGCTTTTCAAAAGCCCCAAACAAAAACTATAGCCAGTGTCTTCTTTTAGGATGGCAGTATTTCTAACACTTATTCAGTACTGACTCTCTGTCGGGCACAGCACAAGGGACTTTACACACCCAGTGTTAAGAAAGGTAGGCACAGTATCCCCGTTTTGAAGACGAGCAAATTGAAATCTACGAAGGAAAACACCAAAAGGCAGGTATGATTCAAACATAAAGATCTGCTGACTCAAAAGGTCTTATTTTTAATACGACGTTATCTATTGCCTTTTTTTGTTTGTTTTTTCAGATATTTTGTCTAGCATAGTAGCAGGTTTGTTTTTTGTTTTTTGTTTTTTTTTGGTCTTGCCTCCTCCTTAATCCATTATACTAATTTATTTTCTATTTGTCTCTTCTCATACATCATTTTCTTGACTATACATTTTTACTTTAAAAAGCAAAACAATGACAAATTGCACACTAGTAATTGTGTCAGATGGACAACTGGCGTATGTAAGCACAAACCAAAGTCTAAATTCTTCCAACAGACTCAACAGTAAAAGCTGAATTATAAAGTTTTTATCCATGATGCTCTATAGGAATCAGAAAGATGCCTCCCTCATTATTAAAAATTCTGTGCACATTTACATCATGCTCAGAGTACTGTGCTAGGTGGCATAGGAACTAGAACATGAGGAAGACTTGGTCTGTGCCTTTGAAGAACTCAGACGCTAATGCATTGTGGGAGTGGAAGGGGTTAACACAAACCCACTTATTACAGTGTGAGAAATGCTGAAACAAGGACAGAGTGCTATGTGGCAGAGAATAGGGGTGATGCCGTCGGTACACCTTATGGGAAAGGAGGAAGCAAAGGCAGATAACATAGCTATCTATGACAACAATCCAAATACAATCACTACTGGTGAGTTTTTTTTTAACTGTTATTTGATGTTTTATAAGAAAATGAAATCTCAAACTGAACTGCCCATCTATTTAAAATTTCTACAGTACTTTAGTTTGTCCTTAGCTTTACCTGCTCTGGAAGAGGCCTCGGTCACATCCTGTTACCTCAGCAAAGCCATCTGACTGCCCCAGAAAGTGAGTCCTTCCCTCTGCTGTTCACATACTTTCTGATAGCTTTTCCAACCAATTTAATTATTTATGTCCTCTATTGCCTGTAGAGGCATAAGAACCAACTCTTTTTTTAAAATTGTATTTATTTTAATTGGAGGATAATTTACAATATTGTGATGGCTTTTGCCATATTTATTCTTCTTTGTATCAGACCAAGGAGACACTTGATAATCATTTACTTAACCAACGGAATTTCACTCTCTCTTACAGGACAGCACCTGGACAATTGGCATGTGTGCTGAAGCATAAACTATACGTTGTTGTTTAGTTGCTAAGTCCTGTCTGACTCTTTCTGACCCCATGGACTGTAGCCTGTCAGGCTCCTCTGTCCGTGGGATTTCCCAGACAAGAATACCGGAGAGGGTTGCCATTTCCTTCTGCAGGGGATCTTCCCAACACAGGGCAGCTCTCGAACCTGAGTCTCCTGCACTGGCGGGCGGGTTCTTTACCACTGACCCACCACAGGCGCCCATGAACTATGCACTGCTATACATATTCTGTTTTTAAGTTCCAATCTCAAGATGATGGTAAAGTATCCGCAGAGCTGATACTATCAGTGTTTTCATGTAACACATGCAAAAATCAGGTTTAAAGCATTTCGGCTGCATATCAGAATCAGTTTATGTCATCTGGATAAAGTCAAGGGCAAGAAATCTTGGGGGACTCTGCCACTGCCCTTGATGATCACACCACATGATCTGTTCACTTCCTGAGGCTCATCTCGACCAAAAACAGCCATGAAAGTGGAGGTATTATGACCTGCAGGCTTAACCTAAGAAACTATTACAGACAACTGCTCCTCTATTTAAGTGTGAATGTGTGAACTTCTAAGGTTAAGTGAACTGACCTACATGGTATTCAGGAGAGGTACAGAGATTTAGTAATCCTACCAGTAATCAGTCAGTGTCCCTGAAAAAACACAGCAAATAACAAGCTACCAACTAAACAGCTCTGAAAGGCTCTATTACCATGGAGCCTGAAAGGAAAGGTCCATAGAACATCACCCCATCGTGTCAGGTGGTTATGGTCCTTCAGGAACTCTGGACCCTGGAGTCCAGGGTGCGACAGACTCGCTGTCAGTCTGCTCCTCACTGCAGGCACTTCACGTGGGCCAGACACACTGGGGCTGTCGTGTGCAGGCAGGGGAGCGCAAGAGGAAGCACACTTCTGGCAGGCATAATTTACAAAGCCCCTTCAGGCCACCAAGCACTGGCTTAATCCAAGATCATATGACAAAAATGGCTATTAAATATTATGAGCAAGCTAGACAGTATCTGAAGAGAGAATCTGATCCAGACTCCTCTGTCTTGTTTGAGAACCTAAGCAGGATGAAGGGCTGTTTATTCTTAAATGCTTGAGGAGCAGATATTACACCTTATTTATAGTTCTGTATGCTATGAGTTCCCAGCAGGTTCTGGCACATACCACCCCATAAATATTCACTGAATAGATGAATACCTAAATTAGCCTCCTCCAGAAGCTCATTCTGTTTTACCATCTGATAATACACTGTACCTGAAACTCAACAAAATGCTTAGGTCCTAAATTAAGCCCATGACACAATTTTTCTTTTCAGCCTTCAACACAACCCAACAGTCTGGCGACAGGAACTCCAACTAACAGCTATAGGCAATGGTATTATAGGAGGTCTCTGAAGCTTGTGAGCTTGGCGTTTTCTCAGAAGACACCACTCTCAACATGGCTCCTACAAAAGGATTTGCAACTTCCAGTCACAATATCCAAAGCCCAATAAGAGTGAAATATGCTTTTGTAGCTTTGGTAATTGACCCTATACTCTTTTTTAAAAATATCTTTTAAGTCATATGCCCCACAACTGAATTTATTTCACTGGAATTGTTCATGTATGAATGCACTTATTATCAAACAAACAAAAATCAAAAGTCTAGCATGTAAAAATCATCCCTGTTTCTAATAAATTAGATGGTTAAACCAATAGGGAACCGCATTCTTCCACCCCTCACAAATTCCATACAAGCGTGCATGGAATCTGTTTCGCTTAACTTCTTATATACAAAAGGAAAAAAAAACCTCTGAAGCTTAACCTAACTACATTCTGAACTGATAAAAACTGTTTAAAAACCACCCTTAAGATTTTACAAAAATTTCTAAAGACAATAAATTTCCTTACTTGAGCTGAGTATCTTTGGAACAAAACTGTAGTCGGTCAAAATCTTTAAAAGATAAAAAAGAATCAAGAATTACTCATGACTTGTAAAGAACAAATCAGCTATTTTCCCAAACTGAGTCACGTGAACAGGATGAGTTGACACTGACCAAGTCCACATTCCCCTATGGCTACAACTTTCCCCTTGTTGCTTTCAGCAAGATTCAGCAACTCCATCAGGTAATGATCAGGGTCATTCTTTTCGAATTCATCACATCTTGTAGGATGACACCCAACGGTGCTGAAAAACATATCTAGCACAAAATAATGCTTAGGATTATTTTCAAAGTATTTTTTCCGTATTTATATTTAATATGAAAAAAGAATATCACATAATTTCAACTGGTCCATTTTTAACAATATCCATAAACTAGTCAAACTATCAGAAATGCACTAGATTAATCATAAGAATTTTTGGAATACTAATGCCAATTTTGGACATGAATATGAAAACTGCTTTAACATGCAGAGGAGTGGAAGAACCGAGAACTTTTAAAAGCCTATCTGTTTGGGGATAACGAGTAAGGAAGGTACTGTGGAAGTAATATTATGTATGGAAGGTAATATTCTTATACACATCAAAAGCCTCTGGGAAGATGTTTTTAGGACTTTAATCACTGAAGTGTCAGTGAATCCTAAAGTATGCATTTTCAAAAGATTTTAATAAATAACAGCTTTTAATGAATAAATCAGTATTTTGAAAAATAACATGGAATGCCTAATTCTTTAGTGTCAAGCACATGAAGTACGCTCCTGGCCCCTCCCCAGCAAAAACAAACAACAAAAAGGTTAAATAAATAAACGCCAGATAAAGGAGGATGTTTTATATAACTAGGGTTCTTGTAGGAATCAACTCCAAAACTTTATGTTCATATGCCTGTATTTAGCCTATAAAGTGAGCATATGAAGGGTTATATACTAAATTATTACTTGCATTCCTGGGGTCTTACACAGTGTCTCTGATCTGAATGATAAATATTTTAATAAATGATCTTTTGTAGCTTAAGTTAAAGAGCAAATAAAAAGCAACTCATATCTTAAACATATTACAGTATACACACAAAAATTCTGTATCGGGAATATCTGAGGTTAAATTCTATGCCTAGTGAACTTAATTCTCATTAACTGAAATCTTAAAATAATCCTTATTAAATACAAGAGGGCTCATCTGATATGACAATGGGCACTTTTAATCTTTTCATCTTAATCAGTCTATCTTCCTGCTGTGTCTACAGTCATGATCTGCTGTATCTGTACCTGAGGCAGTTCTCAGAAAGACTTCTTCAAAATAACTTAATTCACATTGTGGGAGGTAAAAGTAATATGAGGATACCATTTGTTTGTGCCAAATGCAGTGCATCTTTACTGTCTTGTAGATTTCCACCTGTAATCATAAACTGAAACAGAAAGGAATAAAATAAGTCCACTTTAACAGAGTGTCAACAAGTTTCCCAAACATGCTTTCCTGCTTTTTTTCCCAAAACGCTTCTCTCTCTTCGACTGTCACACACCAACCTGCAGAACTCAACTGGTCACTTTTTAAAACTGAGGTTTATTTAACTTACAAGCAGTAGCTACTAAATGCCCTGATATCACACTATGGAACTTAAATCTTCATATATATATGTCTCTGTGTGTGTATATGTATGTATATATATATATATAGTTTATTTACTCATTATTTTTATTTTTGGCTGGGCTGGTCTTCATAGCTGTGCGGGCTTTTTTCTAGTTGTGGTGAGCGGGGGCTGCGCTCTGGTTTTGGTGGCGGAGTTTCTCATTGTGGGGGACTGTCTTGTTGCAGAGCCTGGGCTCTATCTAGGGTGTGTGGGCTCAGTAGTTGCGGCTCCCAGCTCTAAAGCACATGCTCATCCAGTGGTTTAGCTGCTTCACGGCATGTGGGATTTCCCAGATCAGGGATCGAACTTTTGTCTTCTGCACTGGCAGGTGGATTCTTTACCACTGAGCTACCAGGAAGCCTTATGGAACTCAAATCTTATTCCCTGTGCTCATGTGTGGGCTAGCTTGCTACTTTAAAAAATGCCAGTTAAAGAGAAATATCTATTCAAACAATTTGACACTGAGCTAAAATTCATTTGCTTAGAACTCTGTAAAAGTAGTAGGAATTCTCCTGATTATCAAATTATTACCACAAAAATTAAAGTGTTCTCACAGTTGCTTGAAATGTTGTACATAGTATAAAAGCTAAACACAGTGATTAGAGATATATCTTTTTGATGACTGCTTGCTGCTGCTGCTAAGTCGCTTCAGTCGTGTCCGACTCTATACGACCCCATAGATGGCAGCCCACCAGGCTCCCCCGTCCCTGGGATTCTCCAGGCAAGAACACTGGAGTGGGTTGCCATTTCCTTCTCCAATGCATGAATGTGAAAAGGGAAAGTGAAGTCGCTCTGTCATGTCTGGCTCCTAGCGACCCCATGGACTGTAGCCTGCTTACTTCTAACCAAAGCTAAATTATGTTATAAAATCTACTAATAGTTGCCCCTTAAGAAACCTAGTAATTCAGATGGATTTTAAAAAACTTCTTCAAGAAGACTTGGCCATTTACTAAATTTCTGATCACATGGAAGAACCACCCACAAGGTGTGTGTCACTTAAACTGATGAGAACATAAAATTTTGATATTTTATTTCATTAACTTGCTAATATAACAATACATATCACAAAATGCTAAGTGTGGCATTGGCTCTTTCTCATTGCAGTATTTTAACCAATATTTAGGTGTTTTTTTTTAAATCATAATAACAAAAATGAAACGTTACCTTTTTAACACCAATATGAACAGCTCTCTCTATTACGTCCTGTAAGTCATCTGCAAGAGATGAAGCCCACATTAAAATCTGGTAAATAAAAACTCACTTACCTATAATTTAATTATCCTATATTGAATACATAGAAATCACAGTTACTAAATCCAAGTGAAATCAATACTATTTGATAAGTGCTTATCATATAATAAGACCTAGCAATACCTTAAGAAAAAAAAAAAGAAACCCATATAAGGCAAAATAGGTGAACTGTACTTCTGTTTTGTTGATCAAAAGGGCGAAAAGTCTGTTTGGGTTTACGGTTTGCTTTTTTTTATTTAGAAGCTTTTATTTCAATGATAGTAAATGGAAACTATACTGATTTACAATAGGCCTGCACCTCTACCTGATACTGCTGTTAGTTTCTAACTGGCCCAAATCTTAATTTTCTCATTTAGGCACATCTTTATAAACTTTTTTGGACCCTGATATTCAGGGTAAGTTAACTTCTTCCTTGGGGCAGTTTAGTATGAAAATTATGTTCACTGGCTAGCTTCCTTTAACTAAAGGCCTCTAGACTCTCAGGCAACCTGTCCTAGCTTGAGACCATACTTTATATAGATATTTAAGTGAATCACAGTATAAGGGAGGGAGATAATCCAGAAAGTTGGAATGTACTGTATGAACATACCATACATTTCTGCCATCACCCATAGTCAAACACTAGATAAGGAGGCCTACAGTTAAGTACCAAATTACTCTTCCCAGACTGCTGCCCTGAGACACAAAGATGTACACTGGTATCCCCAGAAATCTGAAATGAACCCACACAAAAAGCAAATTAACAGATTATTACCTATGTGGTCCCACTGTCAAATTATAAAGCAATTCCACTATTAAAATTATAGGAAGCAGTTAATGGGACTACGAGAAAAGCTTCGTCCCACATACAGTAATATTCATCTAGTTTTCCATTCATCTATCAGCTGTTTTCACAAGATTAGCATTAAAAAAAACACAACCCCAAACACATCTAACCCTCAAATCCCCGCCCACACCAAATACTGGTCTTTGTCCATTCTGAGAGGACAGGATGTCCCAAGAGTGACGAAGGTGGGAGCCAATTCCCCTACAGCCTTCTTCAACCACCCCATCAACTGCTCTTCATTTCTCGAACTACCTTTCTTTTCCAAAGAGGTAATGCTGAGGTCAGTCAGAAAGGCTTTCTGAGAAGCCTGCCCTGGATTTCTGCGTCTGCTCCAGTCGTTTCACGATGAACCGGCTTGTATCAATGAAGCGCTCAACGCAGTTCACGAGACAGGCCTCAGCCCGGCTGTCCAACCTTGGTCCAGGCTTGTCCACGCACTTCTCCCAGCAAAGTTCCGTCATCTGGTGCACCAGCTGCTGGAAGCGCTGCTTCTGGGTCTCCACCTCGATGAAATGCCGCAGCTGCGGGTCGACTGCGCCCATACCCAACGCGGAGGAGGACGACGACGAGGGATCCATCCCAGCGCCGCCCCGCGGCCGGAGACAGACGCCGCGCCAACTCACGTGCCTCCGCGGCGGAACCGGAAGCACTATGGCTTGCCTTTTATGCATATCGTTATCTCAATTTCTATGTTCAAAGTTTTATACTTTATAACATTTTGTGACAATAGCTAGTTTACACATGTTCATGATCGTGGTTTACCAATATAGCTGATATGGGTTTCACTTCGTTTACAGTTTTATCCAAGACGCACAATAAATCCTTTAATATTTCAATTTTAAGGGTGGGTTAAGCTTTTTATGCTCTTGAGCCAGAAAATGTCTTCATAAATAGCTTAACAAAAGAAAAGTTTACCTTGATGCTTTTGAACCCCCCTATAAATTCCTCTGAACATAGGATCTGTCAAGTTGATACCAATATCTGTGGAAAGCAAAAACAAAACAAAACATATAATCATGGAGGGCCTCTATTTGAAATTTTTACTTTAAATAAAAGGTCCAGTTACTAACTTTTTCATTCACACAAAATCTAAGTGCCTATTGCTTGTCAGTCACTGTGCTAGACACTTGGGATACCAAGATGAAAGCCAGTAGTCCTGCTCTCAAGAAACTCACTGCAGAACTGGGAAGGCATACCCCTTAATAGCCAATTAAGACATTACAATTAGGGGACTTCCCTGGTGGTCCAGTAGTCAAGAATCTGCCTTGCAATGCAAGAGATGCAAGTTCGATCCCTGGTTGGGGAACTAAGATCCCACATGCCATGAAGCAACTAAGCCCACCAGCCCCAACTAGAGAATCCAGAGATTCAGGGTGCTGCAACTACGATCTGACACAGGATCTTAAATATTGAAATAAACAAGTTGATTTTTTTTTAATAAAGAAATCACAAGAAGATACTAGCACTGTGGGACACACAAGAGGACCACCCAACTTAGTCTGCTAGTTAGTCCAGAAAAAGCTTCCAGAAAGAAGCACTTCTTGAACTGAATCTTCAAGGATGAGTTGGGGAGTTACCCAGCAGAAGACAGGAAACTCCAGATAAGAGGAAGCAGCAGAAACAAAGCATCCGGGGTCTGAAATAGCACAGTGATCGTGAAGAGATGGGAGTGACCAGAAAAGGGCAGACTCAACCATGTTACAGATACTTGTCTTTAAAACACCAGATGCACCAACAAGCACTGATGGCTTGCAAGACTGGAATTCTGGACCTCTTGTTCTGGTGTCTTTGTAGAAGGTGGGATCTGAATGGGGCAAATGGAGTCAGGATAGTTCATCTGAAAACAGTCAAGAGTTCCTACTTGCAATGAAGAGAACCTGAATTAGGGTTATACAAGTGGAGATGCAGAGAGGGCAATAAATTATTGTCTTTATTCACCAAATAGTTATGAATACCAATACTATGCCAAATATTATGTAAAGAGTTAGGGGGTACAGAAATGAACAAGACCTGTCACTTGGTCCCAGCCTTCTAGGAATTTACAGTCTATATAGGAACTGCAAATAACATTTGTGATATAAAATAAAGTAGTTTGACAGAAAACAAAATTATGTAATACAATTATCCTTCAATTAAAAAAAAAATAAGCTGGACTGTAAGCAACATGAGGCAAGACGTGTTTATCTTCTTCAATGCTCTATCCCTAGAACCTAGCATAATGGTTGGTATATAGTAGGAGCTTTATATACTTTTAAGCCTATAAATAATCACTTTACAGCTTTGTGCTTCAGAGCGCCAAGAAGGAGCATAGTTTTGGCAAGAATGATGAAAAGGCTCCACAGAAGATCTAGATCTTGTAGAAAGCTAAAGCTTAAACGCTGACAGACAGAAAGGGCATCCTGCATACAGGGGTGTGTAGAAGTCTGGAAGAGATTCACTGTGCTGTAGAGGTTCACAGTGGAGAGTGATTTTACAGTCCCTCTCTTCTTTTAACCTCTCCCCTCCCTGCCAACCCCTGCCCCCAACATCCAGCAATGTCTGTATTCATTTCTAGTCGTCACACTGAGGGGAGCGCTCCTGACAGTTCCTAAGAGCCCCAGCTGGTTGACCCCCCAGGATCAACCTGAGGTTGAGGTAATTGTTATTAATTACTGCCAGCTGCTCTCTCACTGGTTCATCTGATGGGAGTGAGCACAGAGGCTACTAGATGGGCATCTTCTAAACCTCTGCTTTTCAAACCAGGGGTATTCCAGAGTATGTAACACCCTGAGATTTCCTGGAGTATCCATTTTACTTTGGAAAATCTTGGGGATAACATAGCCTTTAATTTTAGAAGGGCACTATATTATTTCAAAGTTAAACACAAGACATCCAGAGAAGTTCTGTAAATGCATCAAGATTTACATACCACTGCCACCACCCCTATCACCCGGAGGTATATCCTTCACTCTGGGTCCTTAAGTGACCTTTGGTGGGTGAGTTTTAGAGCAGGAGGGCTTCCCTGGTGGCTCAGCTGGTAAAGAATCCACCTGCAATGTGTAAGACCTGGATTCAATCCCTGGGTTGGGAAGATCCCTCGGAGAAAGGAATGGCTACCCACTCCAGTATTCTGGCGTGGAGAATTCCATGTACAGAGGAGCCTGGTAGGCTACAGTCCATGGGATTGCAAAGAATCAGACTGAGTGACTTTACTTTTTAGAGCAGAAACTCACCATCATTGAAAAGGGAGCTTCCACTCCATTCCAAATTTTACCACTTTGCAATGATTAAGCATAGATTCTTATTGCTATTCAGATTGAGAAGACGGTCACTTGTGGTATGATATGCAGACAATGTCACAGAAATTAGTCTCAAGTATAACCTAAGACACAATGTTGAAGTGTCTCCTAGGAGGGAGCAATATTTCCCATAAAACACAAATACTTCTGCTTCCTGCCCTCCTTCCCCAGATTAGAAACACAGGCAGCCATTGGTTATGCAATTTGAAAAGGGGGTAATGTAGGATTACAACCTGGGGATAGTTAGCTGTCCTAAATAAAAATCTAAGGTTGCTTTTATAACACTGGTTTAATTTTTCTATTATTAAAAAAAAAAAAAGTTGGCCATGCCGTTTGGCTTATGGGATCTCAGTTGCCCAACCAGGGACTGAACCTCAGCCATGGCAGTGAAAGCACTGAATTCCACCCACTAGACCACCAGGGAACTTCCTCCACTGGTGTAATTTTTCATGCAACTGCTACATGTAAAGCTTGTTCATGGAACAACTGTCCATGGGTCTAACAGGTTGTTTTCCAAAGTATTGCTCATGAATACTACAGGCAGAAATTTGTGTAGTGGGTCATAGGCAGAACTTTTTAAACGGCATGGAATAAACTCACATAACAAAGACAGAATGCATAGTATGATCCCATTTTTGTTATAAAAAGACACATCTGATATGTTTGCCTATTTTTATGTCTCTGTATAAATTTAAAAATTATGGAAGGATATAAACTTTAAACATTGTTTACCCCTGGAGAGTGGAAATGAAGAGCATACAGAAAGAAATATGTTTCAATTAAACCCACCTTCTGTAAGAAGTCTTTTCTAGCTTATCTGGTTGAGATTCCTTTATCAATTTTCTTACCACCTATACTAATATTACACATCTTTTACCCACTCATTCATACTTCCACTGAACAGTCACTGTACTAAATAAGCCCCTGGGAAACAAAGACAAATACCACAAATACCACCAAGTATCTGCCTTAAAAGAGTGTAGACTAATGGGAAAGGCAGATATATAAGTATTTTAATTATAAAATAATGTGGTAAAGTAAAGGGTAGGTAAAAATCAACCAGGCAAGAGGATGTCAGAGACAGAAGGGACATTATGGTCCCAAACTGCCACTCTAAAACCTTTTCAGAAGGAAGAAACAGCACCTCCAAGTGTTTACAGAGCATAAAAAGGATGCGGTTGGAAAAGCGGGCAGGGCCAGACCACAGAAAGGCTTTGTATGCTATTCTGTGTGCTAGGTCGCTTCGGCTGTGTCTGACCCTTTGTGACTCCACGGAGTGTAGCCCATCAAGCTCCTCTGTCCGTGGAATTCTCCATGCTAGAATATACTGGAGTGGGCTGCCATTTCCTTCTGCAATGCTATGTTAAGGCACTTCAACTATGCTGAGGACAGTAACTAAAAGATCTGAAGCAGAAGAAACATGTAGCTGACTTTTTATACAGACCACTCTGGAGGCTAGAGAAAGGATTAAAGAGACATAACTCGAGGCAAGGATTAAGTTTTTATTACAAATGCAAAACTTTTAAAAAGTGTGTTTCCTTTCTTTGTGGAGGGTTTCGTGGCTCTCACCCCATCTACCCCATCAATTATATCACAGATTGTAATAAAGAGGCTGAGAGACACTGCACCTGCAAAGTGTCTCCAACTTCTGAGGACCTACCTGTCCCCCACCCCAGGCTCTCCCACAGTATTTTAAGAAACCTCTTTCGTGGCACTTTAAGGTGCCACTTAAACACTCTCCGCTGCATTCGCTTTGACTGTACATACCTCTCCAGCCTGAAAACTAACTGTACCACTAGATTCTTTATAATTCCACATACTTAGCACAATATCTTTGTAAAAAAAATGCTGCCCAAAACAACTCTTAGATCTAAGTTTATAATCCTAACCTCTTTGAATGCAAGACATTTCCAACTGACCAGTAACTGTCTCCACCTGATGTCCTGTAAGATTCTCACATTTACCTAATACAAATGGATTTCCTTACGTCTCCCACCCACTTCAGGCTTCCATTTCATATTGAGGTATTTATCCCAACCCTGAATCATGTTTACTCTCCCTTACTTGTAAACTCTCAGCCACTAAACGCTGCATCTGTACCTCTGCCCCATTTCTCTCTCCCTTTTCCAATGCCCTTGCTCAAGTTCCAATATGCTTCCCTGCCTCTCCCTGTGAGCTACCAAACCTACACAACAGCTGTCATTTTCCCACTTCAAGTGGCTAGAAAGTTCACAAAGAAGGCACATGCCCTGCTTTACCCACTGCTGTATCCCACAGCCCAAGGCTCCCAATGTGAAACTGGCATCCAATGATTTGCTTAAGGAATGCTCCTTGTCAAAAGCCTCCAGTGAACCTCCACTCTATACACAGTAAAATTAAACTCAGCAACACATTCAATTCCCAAGTCAGCTTTCCAATCCTAGCTCACAATATCCGTGCCCTCCCCTCGCCCCCGCCCCCCACCTTTCCTGAGTGCGTGGTACTAAATGCGCGTACTCCTTTAGTTCCTGTCGAATTCTTCCTCTCTTGTTCTACCGATGCTGAAAGGTTAGTGTACTTGCCAAGTACACAACTTGTTTCTCTTCCCATTGTCCTCCAGTTTCCCCACCAGATGGTGATGCCAGCAGATTAAGGACAGATCTGTGTTCCTAGGACGATGCCTGGCCCACCAGAGGCGCTCAGTAAATGTTATATGAACTATGATACGAATACAGTGAGTGAACACGTCCCTCGAAGCCATACCCGTCCTCCTCTCCGCCAAACAAGCGGGAAGGGGTGGAAGGTGCACGTAGGCTAGAAGCGAATACAAAGTCTGGCTTTGAGTTTTTTAGTGGTTGTTCTTTTTTTCTTTTTATTGAATACAACAACATATTGGAAAGAGCACAAGTCATAACTGCGAAGTTCGTCAATTTTCACAAATAAGTACACCGGTGAAGCCAGCACCCAGACTGAGCACCAGAACATTACCAGCACCCAGAGGCCTCCCCGCGCCCTCTTGCGCGGAGTGCACGTTCAACCCGGCAAAGAGCTGGAGAGCTCACGTCCTGGGCCCTCTAGCAGCGGTGCGCGATGCCCGGGAATCGAAATGCCCCAAATCCTGGCAAACTCTTACCCACGAATTTGAAACGACTCATGACTGCAGCCCCAGGTTTGCAGCCCCAGGTTCTCCTCGGCGGAAGCGGAAAAGGCCCTCTATCGCCCCGCCCCCTCGCCGCTGACATCCGGTTTCCCGGGAGCCCCCAGGGCCGCTGAAGGTGAGCCGGCCATCATGGCATTTTTGTCGTCGGGGGCCTATCTGACCCACCAGCAGAAGGTGCTGCGGCTTTATAAGCGGGCGCTGCGACACCTGGAATCATGGTGCATCCACAGGTGGGAGATGGGGACCCAGAGTGCGGGGAGGTGACCCCGGGGGCTCCCACAGAGGCCGAGAGGCCCTGGTACCGGGCGGCTCAAGGACTTAGGGGACGGGGTGGGAACGCAGCTCCTCGCCCCCAAAGCCCGCCTCTAGACCCGGGTTCGAATGCGGAATTCATCGCCCACATCTGGGAGACCTTGAAGACTTGTTTATCTGGCTCGGGCCTCGGTTTTCTAATCAGGAAAACGAACGCGGTACCCACGCAGAGGGTTGCATAACAAGAGAAAGAAAGTACCACAGATGGACTGTGTTGTGCCTCCAGCGCTCACTCAATAATAGCTTCCTTCGTGACCGCGTTCCTAATATTGGCAGTCATAACAAGTGCGTTCTTTTCTTTAGTTCTCGCACCTCTGGGAGTTAGGGATGATTTAGCCTTATTTTATAGATGAGAAAAGGCAAGAGAATAACTTGCTCAAGGCCCTACAGCTGGTAAGTGGCCTAGCCAGGATTAAAACTCAGGTGTCTTAACTCTAAAGCATCATCACCCCCACCCCACCCCCATCAGCTTTCCTCTTTATAGCTTCATCCCACATAATTCTTTATCTCCCACATAATTTTTTTCTTTTCCTCTCTTGTCCATCTGGAACTAGTCTTAGAACACAATTTTAGAACCCAATCTTAAAACATGGATTTTTGTGATCTAAGTGCAGTGCCTGCTGGAGTAACAACCCAAGATGTATGAATGCAAGGGCTCTACTCCCTTAGCAGAATCCTAAGTCTAAGGAGAAGGGCTTCTGAGGAAAACTTCTAAGCTATAGGAAACTGAGTATGTCTGGAAAAGCTGTGAAGGGCATCCTTGAAGCCCAGATTTTATATATTTGGGATGATTGTAAGTCATCGGCTTACTTCTCTTTGCTAGGCAGCAGGATGGCCCGGTTCAAGGCTGTAGGGTTCGTTACTTTCCTGATTCTTTTTATTCATGTCAGAATTTGCCGTTCAGGTTCTATGCTGGCTGATGAATAAATAAATATTAACAAGGATTTTTTTCTCAGCTGTTGCAGTTTATGGATTAATGGGAAAGAAGGACATGTAAACAGCATAGAGAATTATCAGTTTTATAAGATGAAGGAAGTCAAGCCATCAAGAATTTAGGCAGTGCTGAACTACATCTGGGAATATTAATATTAGCTTTGGAGGAAAGGGTAAATGTAGTTACCATGATAACACTAACTCAGCGTTCCTTTAAATCTCCTAACGTCTCTTCTCTGTACTTTCCCGATTTTTTTTTTATTCCATTTGCCCTCACAGTGCTATTTGTTCTGCATGGGTCCATCCTAGACGCTTGATTATTGCTGTATATACACTGTGCAGCCTCATCTATTGTTGGGACTTGTCTCTCGAGCTGTATTTCCAGCTATTTGTTAGATTACCTACAGTGCTCTGAAGCTGAACTTACTTTTATTTTCACTACCTCATTTTGACTCTTCCCAAATTCCCTGTCTCAGCTAATGGCATTACTAGTAATATAGTCACTCAGCTTTAAGTCTTAGTAGTATTTTCGGGTGCTCAAAACTTACCCCTCTGCCAGAGTCATACACATACATACTTATATGCCGTGTACAACTGGACCTTGATTTTTGTAAGTTCTCGTCCCACTGTAATAATATTAGTAGTTGACATTGAGCACTGAGGATGTACCCAGCACTGTGTGAAGTGTGTTTATATGTTTTAGCTTATCACATCTTTAAGGACAGCCTGAAGATATAGATAATGTTATTAACACTTTAATGGAGGAGGAACCCATGGCCTAAAGACTTTAAGTAATTTACCCTAGATCACACAGCTAGTAACTGCAGAGCTAAGATTCAGTCTTAAGCAATCTGACTCCATAGCCTGCTCTCATAAATTTGTAGTCTAAATGTTTCTCTCCTGTCACCATCCGTCACTGTGGCTTGCTTCAGACCCTTATTATCTGTGGCCTGTATTATCAAAGCCCTGTTATTACTCAGCCATAAAAAAGACTGAAATAATGCTATTTGTAGCAACATGGATGACCCTAGAGATGATTATACTAAGTGAAGTAAGTCAAAAAGACAAGACTAATATGATATCACTTATATTTGGAATCTAAAATATACAAATGAATTTAATTACAAAACAGACAGACAAAACAAATGTATGGTTACCAAAGGGGAAGTTGGGGTGGAGGTATAAATTAGGAGTTTGAGATTAGCAGATACAGACTATTGTCTATAACAAGGATCTACTGTATGGCACAGGGAATTATATTCAGTATCTTATAATAAGCTATAATGGAAGAGAATATGAAAAAGTATATGTATGAATATGAAAAGTATGTATAACTGATTCATTTTGCTGTACACCAGAAACTAATGCAACATTGTAAATCAGCTATTGTTTTACAAATTAATTAAAAAAATTTTAAGCCCCATAAATGATCTCTGTATCTATAGCAGCCCACTCAAGTATCCTTGCCTGGAAAATCTCATGGACAGAGGAGCCTGGTGGGCTAGTCAATGGGGTTGCAAAGAGTCAGACACAACTGAGGAACAGTTTCACTAACACTTTCTAGAACCTGACCAGAACTTGCCTAAGGTCATGCAGCTAGTGTCAGATTCAGAATTTGAACCCAGGTGTGTTTTGAGCCACACTGTTGCCACCATGTTAATATCTGCCTTCCACATCTCTGTGTCCAGAGTTTAGATCAGTGTCTAGCACAAGGTAGGAGGAAGTTCAGTAAGTTGTCATTCAATGAATTGAATGATCCTCCTATAGAGGAGATGGGGAAAGAGGTTAGGCTGTGTTTATTAATAGGCTGTGTTTATTACTACAGTAGTTTTTTGCTGCTGGTGTTTGGGGGGGTACTGCCAAGAAAGCTGTCGTAATGATGCGGCCGCTCCATTGACAGGGTCCAGGGAGGGGTGGGAAGTTGCACTACTCACCTGGGAGGCATTAGTGGAAGTACCGCCTCTTGTCAGATAGTTCTACTGCCCGATTGAGTAGATTATATTTCTAATCTCCAAAACCATTTTGGTTTAAGGGATAAATACCGGTACTTTGCTTGCTTGTTGAGAGCCCGGTTTGATGAACATAAGAATGAAAAGGACATGGTGAAGGCCACCCAGCTGCTGAGAGAGGCAGAGGAAGAATTCTGGCATGGTCAGCACCCCCAGCCGTACATCTTCCCTGAGTCTCCAGGGGGCACCTCCTATGAGAGATACGAGTGTTACAAGGTAGGTGAGGACCACAGGTGTGTTGAATTTCAAACCTCAGCCCCGGAAACCACTCGCCTTTTTAAGAGCAGCTAGATTTCTTTTCTGACAGTTACACATTTTTTTCAGTGTCAAGTTTTCTCTCTCCCAGATGCCATCAAGACTTTTCTTTCCAAACTCAGAGCCAGGGTCTTGCAGTAAACTCTTTGACAAAGGAAAGTCTTTAAGGAATGGGTAAATAACTCATTTTTGGATCTGGAAGTTAAGCAGTTTCAATTGATGCTTCGTATTCTAAGTGGTATTTCCAAATAACGTAAAGCCACATTGGATGTTTAGAGAGCTCAGGTAGGGGAGGGACGATCCCAGTTCTCTTTGGACTGATCTTGCTGTTTTTCAGCCCTAGGCTGTTTCAGTCTAAGGTGTTCTCCTTTATTTTGGTCCTCTGCTGTATGGCTTAGTGTCAGAAGCAAGTCTGGTACTTAGAATTGTTATAAAAATGCATTGATTTTTATCTCCTGAGAAGGCCCTCCCTGTGACATGTAAATGTGTTCTGTGGAGTGATGCTGTGATTTCCCCTCCTGACAGGTTCCCGAGTGGTGCTTAGATGACTGGCATCCTTCGGAGAAGGCGATGTATCCTGACTACTTTGCTAAGAGAGAGCAATGGAAGAAACTGCGGAGGGAGAGCTGGGAGCGGGAGGTGAGTCTTGCCTATACTTTCTCTTTCAGCTTGTGTTCAATACAACATTTACAGCCACCTTAGAAATAGGTTAAACGTGTTTCCTGGTCTTCGGGCTTTTCTCTTCTTTAATTTTGCTTCTCCTTCCCCTCCATAATCCTTTGCTTGACTTTCCTCTACTCTATAATCTTTTAATCTCCTCCACCAGCGCCCTGGGTATTTTTCCACTCATGATGACTGATTTATATATGTATTTAAAACTTACTCATTTTTTGGCTGTGCTGGGTCTTCATTGCTATGAGGACTTTTCTCTAGTTGCGGCAAGCAGGGGATACTCTCTAGTTGCCACTTGCAGACTTCTCATTGCGGTGGCTTTTGTTGTTGTTGAGCGTGGACTCAAGGGCATGTCAGCTTCAGTAGCTGCAGCTCCCAGGCTCTAGAGCACAGCCTCGATACTTGCGATACACGGGCTTAGTTGCTCTGTAGCCTGTGAAATCTCCCTGGATCAGGGACTGAACCTATATCTGGTGCATTGGCAGGTGAATTCTTCACCACTGAGCCACTAGGGAAGCCCTGATTTGTATTTTAAAAAATTCAGTCTTGCTGTAGTGTGAAAAAGAAATTGGAGAGGGCATGTGGAGAAGGGAAGAGACCGGTCTGGGTTATTGCAGTAGTTTTGTCCAGAGATTACACAGCTGGCACTAGGATGGGTACGGTGGGTGTGGAAGGAAGCAGCTCCAGGATATTGTTTCAGGGATGTGATGAGGGATTGGATTGGGGTGGGGGGACTGTGTAGAGTGAAGGACAGGGGAGAATCAAGAATGATTTCCAGGTTTTAAGCTTCAGCATGTGGAGTTGCGTGGTGGTGTTTATTGAGATAGGGAAGAGAAGAGAAAACAGATGTCAGAGGACAATCAGGTGTTCAGTTTTAAATGTTTAAAAATGTTAAAGTTGAGAATGCTGTGAGACATCTGGTGCAGGTGTCAGAGGGTGACTTTGGATGTGCAGATTTGGAACTCAGAGGAGATTTGGGCTCAGAACAGAAATGGGGGCGTTATCAATTGTTTTAAAAGCCACAGAAGGGGGGGTGAGGGGCCTCTTCCCAGTTCCCTCTCCACAGCAGAGGAAGTGGATTAAGTGGAGGCTGGCGGAGAGCCACAGAAAGGTTTGAGATCCTTAGATCCAAGAGAAAGTGTTTCAGGAATAGTGGCCAGGGCCAGTCATCTTTGACGTGGACTAGAGTCCTGGAAATAATGTCAAAAGGTGTTAGTTACAGAAAAGGCATCAGTGGCCCTGACTTGAGCTTACCTGTCACACAAAGATTGATTGGAACCTGAGGAGAAAACGGAAGGGAGAGATGGCTCTTGAACATTTGCTGAGGAGAATGAAGAAATGGGGCAGTAACTGGAGACCGAGAGATTACTTTCTTTTAAAATAATAATGCATATGTGCTGGTGAGATTTGGGGTGAGGGAGAGTCTGGTAATGCCGAATTGAGATGGAACAGGTACAGAAGGAAAATTTTTAAGGATTCCGAGCCTGTGTGGGGGCCTTTGAAAGGAGAAGGGATTCTTCCTCCATTCTTATTGGACAGAAGCTGTAGGCAAATACTTTTGGGTTAGAAGTTTTGATAATGGGGAAATGACAGACTTTCATGTGCTGGCTTCTCTTTTTTAAGTGAAATAAGGAAAAGCCAGGGAGTGGGCAAAGCATGTTTGCAGAACATGGAAAGGGTGTGATAATTGTGGGCCAGAGGATGAGCTTGCTGGAGAGGAGCAGGAAGATTGCCATGGGTTGCTGAAGGCCCGTGTGAGCCTGGGAATAGATGCGTTGTGACTCCAGTTTGTTGCAGATTTTTTTTTTCTCTTTAGCAATACTAAGCTGTACGGGTGCAGGCCTGCAGGTAGACAGTGTGGCTATTCTCTGTCAAGAGCGACAAGGAATTGAAGTTTACTCCATAGGGAGTGATTTTCGTGATGGAGTCTAGTCTAGCTGGATCAAGTAGGGAGGTACACAGGAGACTCATGCAGAGAAGGGCAAGTCATGTGGGAGAACGTGTGAACTGGTAGCCTCTATGAGTTCAAGAAGGCCCCTTATTTTCAAGGGGCCTTTAAGTAAATGAGCTGGAAGAGGCCACTGGTTACTGGGATATTGGCTTACTTGAAATCATGATTTTGTGATCAAGGAGGGCAGTGTTTTCCAAGAAGTATGTGAGCATTTGGCAACTTGAGGTGTGTTTGTTCATGGAGAGCAGCAGATTCATTCTGCAGTTGACCGCTTTGGTAACCTCTCCCCAAAACCTTCCTCCTTTACTTATTCCATCGACATTATTAAACAGCACATGTCCTGTAGCCCAGGTTTGCCACAACCCAGAATTGGTTTTCTGTAGGGAGGTTCAAAAAATCATGGCTCTGGAATGTGGGTGCCTTGGGTCTCCTCCTCTGTTAGGACAGTGGTGGTCTCGGAGCTTCGCTGGAACAAGGCGTAGCTGGGCAGCAGAGGGCAGGACTGAACACGTTTGTACCTGATTGCTATTTGGAGGGCTTTTAAATTAACATCCCTAGTGTATTCAAATGGAGGTTTCTTAACAGTGCTTTTGGAGACCACTTTGCAGAGATACGAGAACATGGAGGGTGGTCAGGTGAAGGGGCCATAACAAGGGGAACTTGGAGTAGTAATTGTCAGGGTTTCGCTTAATGAGTAGGCAGTAGGGTAGGAGGTTTTGTTCTCAGCTTTGCTGTTTTAAGAATGGGAAAACCTTGAAGGAGAACAGCTTTTGTATCCGAGTTAAAATATGGGCATAAAAATAATGCAGTTCTGTATAAACAACCCTTTTCTATAGTGTCACGTGACACAGTAGAAACACCGCTGACACCGCTCCACAGCAGAGGTCGGACCTTCAGTTCGACTCCTTTTCTAATTGTTCTTCCTTACCCCTCTTCTAGGTGAAGCAGCTGCAGGAGGAAACCCCAGTTGGTGGTCCCCGAACTGAAGCTTTGCCCCCAGCCCGAAAGCAAGGCGACTTGCCCCCTCTGTGGTGGCATATCGTGACCAGACCCCGGGAGCGGCCCATGTAGAGAGAGGAAGATGCCTCACAGTCACACTCGCAAGTGAGATGAGTTAACGGGACACACACTTGCCCTAATAAAATAACTCCACCTGTATGACTGATGTGTTCTTCAGAGCAGTGACATGCCAGGCGACTGGGCTGCTGTCCTTTTCTTAGCGGTTACACATATAAAGAAAAGTATGTGAAATGTAGTCGGTCAGATGTGTCTGTTCTTCCCCATTAAGTCATATTGATAAATATGCTATCAAGGGAAAACTATACAGCAGAACCAGATACAAGATTTACTTGAATAAACTTGAGTTGAAGGCTTCACTCAGCTGTAATGAGTGGAAGGCATAAGAGGCTAAGAGAAAGCACACCAGTAGTGAGGGTGTAAGATAACTTTTCTGTCCTAGATTCCACTCATGGAATTTTAGCTTTGATTAAGGGACCACTCTTAAGAAGCACACATTCAGCAAATAAGCATGCAGTTTATGGGGTTCTCAGGATTGGAGTTTGGTGTCTGGGGTTAAAGCGTTTGATCTGAACGGCACTTTTGTGACAGTCATTTCAAAGGCAGTTTCCCAGCTTTGCTCCCTCTACTGGAGCTTGGATTGTCTGCAGACACAAAGGTAAGGGCGGCAAAAACGAAATGAAGTGTTTGGTTTTCTTCCTAAAGGTAAAGCCGTTTTAGAAATCAACCGAACCCTGCTAGTTGCGGTTCTTAGTAACTCACTGGAACTGTTAACATTAAACTCACTGGAACCTAACACTTAGGTCAGGCAACTAAATGTTCTTAGGGTGCACAGAAATGTTTCAGCCCATCTTCTAACATTTGACCAAGACCTCAGCCTAAATTTTAATAAGACTTGAAATGCAGGGCTTTTTTTCTAGTGGTTCTTTATTTATAATGTAGGCTGAAGCAACTGTTACAAGGTAGAAGGGAGACACGTTACACAATTGTTATTTATACAAGTTTAGAACAAAAAACTGCACAGGGAGAGGTCAACTCTCAGTACAAACTAGCAACTAAACCACAATAATTTACCTTTAGAAACAATTTCTTTATTTTTAGCTGTGACACTGCTTTTACAATATGCAAAAACACAAACAGAACTACCCAAGGTGTTTTGTCACATTCTTTCTACATTGAATTTGGCAACATTTTATATTAAATTTATTCAGATTATACTAACGTTTAAAAACTAAACAAGTGAAAAGCTGTACCAAGGTACAGTTACATCCATTTATTTCAAAGGTTTAAAATACCACTTTTATCTAACGTAATTACCTTGCAGTGATTTCTGCTTTTGCAAAAACCATCTCAAGCATCATATGCACAATGCATCAGCTACTTTTAGTCATCAAGATTGGTGGGCTAAACCACAGGCACTACTGTTGCTTATATTCTGTAAAAGGAGCTTGTTTTTCAAAGAAAAAAAGCTTAAATAGTTTCTAATAATCATGCCTTTGCTTTAAAGCCATAACATAAAATGTCCTTGAGCGATCACAGCAGTGTTAAATGTTAATATATAGAACAGTGACTATACAGGTATGTTTCTTTCACATCCAATGCAGTTATGTATTAAAGCATAAGACTATGTAGCCGAAGCTTAGCACCAACAGAGATCTGCAGGCCCTGGGGGACCTGCCAGGCTCTTTCTCCTTGAGAGGTTCGGTCCCAAATGAGCACTTTCAACTGACCCTACTAAGAGGCTGGCTTTTTTTTTTTTTAAAAAAAAAAACACCGATAGAGTCCCCAGATGTGATCCCTTTAAATCTACAAATCTCTGTTGGCTTTAGGGGATGGGCATTATAACAGATTTAACTTTCACTTAAAGAAAAGACAGAAATCCATTCCAAAAAACATTACCTAGAATACAAAAAAGAGGACAGTATAGTGGTCAGATTCCAGGTGACAAGAAAGAAATCCTCCTCTCCAATGTTTAGTATGAAGCCAGTTAACTGCCACTTATTTAAAAGAAGATAAGAAAAACAAGCCCCCAGACTGGTAAACACATTGGCAAGTTGCTAGACTCCAAGCTGGTTACCCTTGTTAAATCCGCTCGAGTTTTTTCAAAATATTTGGGCTTTTCAACGCACCCAGCCTGCTGGGCACAGTTAAGTAAAAGGCATTTGCTATATCTAAGAATTCCCTGCTATCATTTTTAAATGTTTTCACATTTTTAAAACTGCCTTACCATTTTGGATGCATTTGGACTCAATGAAAGTGGGTATAACAGACGAGTAACTGAAGTGGGGGTTCTATGTCTACCTGGTGGCGGCCGCATGCACAGGACTGGAGGTGGGTGCTGTGTGCAGTCAGGAGGAATCGTGGGAGAAAGGAAGTCCTTAAACACCCTACAGAAACAAACACTGCAATCCAGTATGGCTTATTCGGATGCATTTACCATGAAGCTACTAGAAATTCAACCTACAAGGCTACCCTTAAACGTAACAGGATCGGCTATGTTGACAGTGTGCCCCTCCCCCGGCCCTCCCCCCAATCCCAACACAGTCTACCATTTCCAGAGTTACTTCACTCCAGATATTGCTCATCAACTGACTCCCGCATTTCTCATCCCGAAAGTAGTTTGCTTGGATAAGGATTTTTACTCCTTATCCATTTTGTTTGTACATTAAAATAACTTGAATTTGCTCCTAAGCCAGACTACTACAATGCATCTACAAAAGCTTGCAGGAAAACAAAAGAAAAAAAGCTAAGTATAGTTATCCTTTCTTCTGAAATCACTAACTTTGTGGTTCCCCTGCCCGACCTCCCCCCGCCCTTATGCATTTAAAATTTTACAAAGACTTGTAAAAAAGTTAAATGGAATTTGGCACCTTCAGAAAAATCAAAAGGGAAACTTAAGATTAAAATGTGCAGAAAGAAAACTTGATATTTACAAATTAAAAGATCAAGGTTATGTCAGTTACGTATGTTGCTTTTAATTCTTATCTAAAGGTGTACTTTCAAAAGAGCTGTGTTCTGAGTTGCCTACAAAATCTTTTGATTATAGATTGGAATGGATCAAGACAAATTAGGTCTTATTAATTAGACAGTTCATTCCCCACTGGCAGCATTTCTTGTGAGCCTAAGAGAGCCTAAGAGAAGCGCGGGGCTGAGCGGTCATTTGTTGTGGTCTTCTTCAGTTTCACGCCCCTTCGGATGGCGTTCAGCATGTCTTCTCCTTGCGGGACGTCCCTCGGGCTCACATCTGCAGGGTCGCTCTCTGGAACCTGGCCTGGGGAGGCAGTGGCACTTGGGGGATCCCTCTCCTGGTCTTCGGCCTCACTTTCTGGAATCGCCTGTCTGTGCTCCTCGGGGATGCTCGGCTTTGGGCCTGGAAGAGGGGGGTTGACGGAAGCTTGGCCGCTCCACATTGAGGTGGGCACACTGGTGACACCTTGAGGGCTCTCAGCCACAGACGGCGACTCTGGGCTGTGCTCACCCCGCTCCTCAGGCCCATCTGGAGGGGCTGGCAGCACCCCAGGGAGGTCTGGGACCGTGGGGGTCTTAACAGGGATCACGGGTGTCTTGATGGGGATGGGACCGGCTCCTATGGTCCCCCGGCGGACAGAAGGCTTGGTGGAAGGGGTCCGTCGGATGGTTGCAACCCCTGGGGTGACCATAGCAGGTCCGAGGGTGGTGGGAAGGCCCGCGGTCGAGGCCGGGCGCTTGGCTTGGAACATCCTTCGATAGGACTGGCTGATGTCACTGTTTCTCGGGATGGTGGAGGATTTGTCAAACTCCTGCTGATCGGCCTCCTGGTCACCACTTACAGAGAAATAATCGTAATCTGAAACTGATTAGAGGATCCAATTAGAAATCTCCGAGGTGGTGGCTGTGCTTTTTCATTCTCTGTGTTGGGAGGACAGAAGGCCAGGGACTTCACCCGCAACTTCACCCCAAGCCTCCCTGGGTTTCCAGGCCCCCACCATCTAAGAACTCCTTGATGGGGATTGTCATTTTGTTCACCAAGGGAGCCCTGAGCACCAGAGAGCACTGGACACAACAGGCTTGCACTCAGATACCGCTGAGCTGGAAGGATGCAAAACGCTGCCTCTGAGAACCTCTGGGAGGAGTAAAGAGGGTGGAAGGAGGAAATAGCCTCTCCAGCCTAGAATGCGATGTGAGAAACAAACCCCACATGGACCATACAGACCTCCCCCATGATCAGCCCATTCGTGCAAAGACTAGAAAAACAACGGAACTGGCAGCGAGTCTCTGAAAACTATGCACAAGACAGGTTCCATCAGTGCAGTGTGCTCACTTCCTCTCCCAACACAGGGTCACATGGGAGGGGAAAAGCGTCCAGCCTGAACACCTCAGAGCACGTTTCTGAACAGCAGCACTCTGTCATCTGGGCCAGGTCAGTTCTGGGGCGGGGTGCGGGGGTCTTTAGGCTGTATTATGGGATGTTTAGCAGCATCCCTGGCTGTCTACCAGATGCCAGTAGCACCCCCTCCAACTGTCACAACTAAAAATGTCTTTGCTGCTGCTGCTGCTAAGTCGCTTCAGTCGTGTCTGACTCTGTGCGACCCCATAGACAGCAGCCCACCAGGCTCCCCCGTCCCTGGGATTCTCCAGGCAAGAACACTGGAATGGGTTGCCATTTCCTTCTCCAATGCATGAAAATGAAAAGTGAAAGTGAAGTCGCTCAGTCGTGTCCGACCCTCAGCGACCCCATGGACTGCAGCCTACCAGGCTCCTCCGTCCATGGGATTTTCAGGCAAGAGTACTGGGGTGGGGTGCCACTGCCTTCTCCGAAAAATGTCTCTAGATGTTGCCAAGTGTCCTCTGGGGAGAAAGACGGTCCTCCACTGAGACCCACTGTCTGAGAGACCTGAATGAAGGACTGCCAATGGGCTTGGCCAACTCTCACAGATCTCTCCTACTGGCTGGAATGCCATCGTGCTGGCCTTGTGGCTGTCTGGGGAGAGGCATCAGAGAGGTGGGTTCATAGAAAATTTGGCTGGAACAGGTTAAGAATTTGGGTTTCAGACTCTTGACAGATCTTAGATTCAAACTCTAGCTCTGCTTATTACTTGTGTGAACCCTGGGCCTCAGTCTCCAAGTATGTAAAATGAGGATAAATATACACATGGGCTTCCCAGGTGGCGCAGTGGTGAAGAACCTGCCTGCCAATGCAGGACACACAAGAGACACAGTGTGATCCCTGGGTCAGGAAGATTCCCTGAAGGAGAATATGGCAACTCACTCCAGTATTCTTGCCTGGAGAATTCCATGGGCAGGGGAGCCTAGTGGGCTACAGTCCATGGGGCTGCAAAGAGTTGGAAACAACTGAGTGAGCATGCATACATGTTATATAAGTGGCTGTGACAAATAAATGGGACAATAAAGTGCTTAGTCTGTTTTTATCTAGTCGCTCAGTCATGTCTGACTTTGCAACCTTGTCCGTGGGATTTTTCAGGCAGGAACACTGGAGTGGGTTGCCATCCTCCTCCAAGGGATCTTCCTGACCCAAGGATCGAACCTGCGTTGGCCGGTGGATTCTTTACCCTCTGAGCCATCAGGGAAGCCCAGAGTACTTACTACAAAGTGCCAAACACAAATGATACAGTATCATTAATAGCATCTTGTGTTCATATGGGAACTTCCCTGAACCCTGAAGGTGAAGAACCAGCAAAGCTGTGAAAGTCTGGCCACTTCCTTGGATGGCAGCTACCTAACAATCACAGATGGATCCCCTCCCAAGAATTCCAAGATGCTCGATGGTGTCTGGACGGACTTCTGCCTCCTCCCAGTGGGGAGGGCCCCCCGTCCTCACCTGGCACTGCTCAGGAAGCCCGGCTGGAAAGCCTAGGCTGCCTCCTACCTTGGGAGGGGATGGTGTCCTCAGAGCAGCAGGGGGTGGTGGTCTGGGTGCTGTAGCCACTGGAGCACTGAAGTGAATCCCGGCTGCTCCTCTGGGTGTCCAGCTGGAGGCCCCGAGACAGGGCCAATGCCAGTTCCTCACAAGCCTCCATCTCCTCCCCGGGCTGCAGGTGGGAGGAAAGAGACGAGATCCCGGGGCTATGAGTCCCTGTCTGATAACCCCAGAGCCTTTCTACTCTTCCAATGGGGCTTTGACTGGACTCCTACTCTGTTCCCATGACCACCACTGGGTCTGTGGGCCCAGGAGGCTGTCAGCTTGCTTGGGCCCTAACCAGGCTCTAGAAAGTTCTAGAGTCTAACTCACATATGAGACCTTCCCTGGGGGTCTTCTAAATGCCATAGACCAGGGAGTTGGGGAAAGGGGCTCAGGTCCCTCCAGCCGCTGGCCAGCACGTGGCCCCTGGCCAGGTGTGGAGGGCCCCGGCCAGCTGAAGAAAACAAGAGCGTTGTTACCCTGGTGGCGGCTGATACGGTCATGCTCCTTGGCCTTTGGGCCTCCTCGGTAGCAGCAGGGGCACCTCCTGCTGCAGCGGGGCCTGCTCCGCTGGGGTCTGGCTCTCGCTTCTCTTTGCGGCGCTGAAGGGTGTTCACAAGAGGCTGATCATAAGGTCCTGGCTTGGCCCAGTCCTGAGTGGAGCAAGCGTGGTCAGGCACCAGGGCCTCGGCCTCCACTTGGAGGCCAGAGAACCCTCCAGACAGCTGCCCACCCACGGAAGGCGGCTGGTCCCCACGGAGGAAGCTCACACTGGGACAGGCCAGCAGCCCCTTCTCCCCTCACCCAGTGCTAGCAGAAGGGAATGGACAGTCCTTTGGGGACCCCCTGGGTACCTCTCCTTTCCTCATATCTGCCCAAAGACAGAAAACACACAAACTGGGCATGGATCCTGGGGGAGACTCTTACAGCCACCAAACAGCTGACCAACTGCCTGCGGTGTCTAAAGGCACCAGCCAGTGGAAAGACATCTCCTGGGACTAGGCCTGATGTCTGAGGAAGACCCTGGCCTATGGGCTCAATTGATCGCACTTGCATAGCCTGGCCACCAGGGGGCACTAAAGGAACTTCAGACACTTTTCCTGAGGCTGAACCTCACTTCAGGGAAGTAGCCCCAAAGGGCACTTGGGGATGTGCCATCTGAGGTCCTCACAGAGGCAGGGAAGGCCCCTGGGTTGGAAGAAGGATTCTGAGGAGTCTGAGAGGTGTGCACCACTTGCTCAAAATGCAGGCTGCCTAGGGGCCTACTATTCCAGTTAGGGTCCTCTCAAAATATCCTCTGGGCATCTATTGTACTTGCTAGGAAATAATATAAAAACTTGTTTGTATATTTAAGCAATGTTTAGTGCTTTAAAGCAATGTTTATTGGTTTATATGTCTTAATATAAACCATTAAGACTAAAAATAAAGTCTGCATTTACTTTGAAGATTAAAAAAAAAAAAAAAAGCCAAAACCTATCTGGAGGCATGGTTCTATTACCATGGCCCGATAAGGGACTCAGGGGAACAGTCTGAGGTACACAGTCCTCTATATCAGCAACTCCCTCAGGAATCCCCCAGGAGAGCAGAACTGGGATGTACACTTTGGAACCAAACATCCCCACCGTGCTCCATCTGGGTCTACTGGGGTCTAACCAGGGTTAACTGGTGTCTCCTAAAGGCAGCCCCTCCAATCCCAGCTCCGTGTGGACATCTCTGTCTCAGAGCTGCCTGCTGGATTCTGGTTCTCCTCCTGGGAGAATTTACTCAGGGAGGAGGTGTTATGGGGAAGAAGGCAGAGTGTGAGAGGAAGGGGGTGAGGGGAGCATCGGGGTGAGAATTGTAGGGGGAGAAGGGGGGTGAGCACAGAGGCAATGAGGGATGGGGGAAAGGGCGGAGAGACACAAACCTTCCAGCTAGGGATCTGAGATGACGGGAACATGCCGGGCCCAATGGTGTAATAATGAGCGTAGTCTGGAAGATGGACAGAGGTGACCCGAGGGAGCAGGCGGGAGGCGGGCAGGCAATGAGGGAAAAGGCTCGCCCCTACGGGCCCCACATGGGACTCACTTGATAAACTATAGTGAGAAAACCCGTTAGACAACTGGAAACAAAAAAAAGGGGAGGAAAAAAAATTAATATAACAGGATGAGTGTGGAGGTACAAGACGGCATTGACATTCAAGGGAGAGGGGAGACCTGAGTATTTACAAATAAACATCAGGGACTCTGCTGCTCATGGACAGTCCATGATGCGAGAGAAGAGCTCCACAGTGCAAAGAATGCACGTTTATCTGACACCAAGCATTCAGTGGGGGAAAATACTGTATCTACTTTTAGAATAGTTTGGAAATGATCGGTGTCCCAGTGCTCAATGGTCTTCGATTATTTCACTAATAATTTCATAGTGATGGTGATTTGCTCATCTCATTATGCAGCTTTCAAAACTTAACACCATCAGCTGAAGCTGTTTGTTCCAGGTTTCCAAATCATCAGAGTGTTCAGGAGCAGATTCTAAATTGGGGCGAAGAAGGGGGGGCTGCAAACGAAAAGGCGGGAAAGCACACAGCCTCTGACGCGGTGGAATGTCACATCCAACGACAAGGTGACGAGGTGGCCACGGTGGGTGGGGTGCGGGGGAGGGGGAGGAGGAAAGATGGATGACCATCCATGTCCTGGGAAGAAGCCTTCACACCTCCGAGTTCCCCATACCCCTTCCTCTCCCTCTTGATGACTGCAAGGTCACTGCTTCAGGAGCCAGGCACCCCTTCCCGAAAAATCCCTCAGTCTTGTCCCTCCCTCTGTCCCAAGAGGGTCTACTCTTGGTGGAGATTTTGAGTTTCTGGGTTTCTGCGGCTGTGTGGGAAGTAGCTGGCAGAGGGGTGTTGGGGGAGAGGCTGGGACCCCAGCCGGTCACCTTCTCCGTGGACGCCCAGGCACCCATGGTGGAGCCTGAGCTGACCGAGGTGGGCGAGCTGCACTCGCTCACCGACTGGCAGGTTTCCGAGGCTTCGGAGGAGGCCGAGCTGGACGAGTTCTGCAGCAGGGGAGGGACCACACGAGGGGACCACGTGCCACCAAAAAAGAACATCCGTAAAAAATAAAAAGATGGGGGAGGGTGGGGGCAGGGGGGAGGAAGGTCACGCAACAGAGAGAGAGAGACAGATGTGTACACAGAAAAGGGAAGGATGAGAGAAGCAGAGTTAGGGTTATTTTTTCCCCCCAAAGCTGCGCCCACACAGAGGCTTCCAAGCCCTGGAAAGGAAGCGTGACACCCAGTGAGACCCAGACCCGCTGGACCGTGAGGCTCCCAGGACCCTGACGTTGGCATGTGTGTGGTGCACGGGCTGCGTGCCTGGCTCGGGGATGCCATGCCTTTTACACCTCTCAGGTGCCCGGATGTTATGACGTGAGGACTGACCCCCCAGCCCGGGCTTTTGCTCCACATCTGCCTGTTGTCGTTTAGTCACTAAGCCATGTCCGACTCTTTTGTGACCCTATGGACTGTCGCCCGCCAGGCTCTTCTCTCCATGGGATTTCCCCAGGCAAGAATACTGGAGTGGGTTGCCATTTCCTTCTCCAGACGATCTTCTCAATCCAGATATTGAACTTGCGTTTCCTACATTGCAGGTGGATTCTTTACCGCTGAGCCACCATGGAAGCCCCTTGTCTCCTTAGAATAGCTCTAATTCCTGGATTCTCTCCCTTTATCACATGCAGCCTTTGGATCCCTAAGGGGTGGTTTCCAGCTGTGAAGCTGTATCTTCACAGGACATGATTTTAGGTCTTTCTGCCTGGGGGGTGATTTTGAGGCTTTGGGCAGTGAACTCCAGTGGTTAGGGCAATGTTTCTAGTGGCCATCATAGGGAGGGTGAACCATCCAGTGAGATCTGAGACATCACAGAACTGAGGTCTGCCTTGAGAAAACATCTCTTCAGGCTGATCTGATTAAACCTCCAGTCCCTACCCATCTCCCAGTGCCAACCAGGCACCTGCTCCCAGGCCCTAACTAACCTTCAGCCGAGGCAGAGACTGCCTGTTAATTCAGTACTGCATCTTGACATTCTGTTCCTGTCCTGGCACGTGGCAGGTGCCTAACAGTGCTGAATGGATGTGACAATGACCATCTCTTCCATGTAACTGTGTCCTGCCCCCGCCCCCTCCCACCAGGGGGCATGCTCTGGGCCCACCCAGGCATGTGCTTTCCGTTTTCTTCACTGTTAACTGCAATCTCATCCCATCCGTATAAGCAAGTCTGAGCCTCTTTACTCTTTCCCTGGAAGTGCCCCTGTTTCACTGGCAAGGAGGCCAGATTCATGTTTCTGTCCCCCAGCTTTCACCCGCCAAAGGAAGGTTCCTCCAGCCTTGCTGTGTGTGTGTGGATCAGGCTGAATGAAGCAGGGTTTCAGCCTCCAGTTGTGTCGCGGGAAACAGAAGGTGGGCCTATTGGGACTGACTGAAATCTGAAAGCCTGTGAATCCTGCAACAGCAAGGAACCAAAAAGGCATTCCGTGTGCACGTGGCTCCTTGGAGCCAAAGCCAGGGCAGACCCCACAGTGGAGGTCCTGGCTGCTTCCCCAGCTCAGTGTTTGGTTAGCAGTCCAGGATCTGAAGTCTGAAAATTTGAAGTCCTTTTTCTGCCACTTCCCAGGCTAGGAACCATGGGTTTAATCTCTCTAAAGCCTCATTTTTCCTCCTCTTTAGAATAGGGATCAATAATATCTATTGGATGAAGATTAAATGAGATTGTGTGTGTGTGCGTGTGTATCTATGTATGTAGTGCTTAACCAACTGTAAACAAAAGCCGGTTATCATTATAATTTACCAGAACTACTTATTTTGGCTCCTCTAATTAAAATAAGTTCAATTTGAAAAAGAAACAGTAAAGCAGCCCAGGACTACAGGTTCTTATTTCCTTTGACTTCTGCTCATTTTTTTCTGAAGAGCCCCTTGAGTGGATGGAGTGAAGGGTTCTAGGCAGGAGCCCCACTGCAGACGTGGTCCCATCTCTCCTGGGCACACGTGGCACAACTTGTAAAGAGCAGAGTGGAGGACGCGGAGAATCCTGAATACATCCTGCCACGCGGCATTCATTTACACCCGTGCACCCGAGGGATTTCGCTGCTTATGGATGTCTGCTCCCTTCCTCCCACCCAAATAAAGGTAATAATACTTCCCCTAGAAAACCATATACCCTCTGGCCTGTGTGAGGTGTACTGCTGCTGCTGCTGCTAAGTCGCGTCAGTCGTGTCCGACTCTGTGCGACCCCATAGACGGCAGCCCACCAGGCTCCCCCGTCCCTGGGATTCTCCAGGCAAGAGTACTGGAGTGGGGTGCCATTTCCTTCTCCAATGCATGAAAGTGAAAAGTGAAAATGAAGTCGCTCAGTCGTGTCCGACTCGTAAAGACCCCATGGACTGCAGCCTACCAGGCTCCTCTGTCCATGGGATTCTCCAGGCGAGAGTACTGGAGTGGGGTGCCATCACCTTCTCCGTGTGAGGTGTACAATCTCCTTAAATTTCCCCTCTGCCTTAGAAGTAGCCATAATGCCTTTTTCAAGAAAAACAGAATTCTCAATTAAATTCTGCAGCATCCCTGAGTTTACTCAAACTACCCTAGAGTTGCTTTGCCAAGCATTTATCTGAGGCACCGGCTTTCAGATTTAAGTAAATCCCAACAATCCCGCCTTCTGTTTCCCTTGACATGACTGGAGGCAGAAACCCTGCTTCATTCAGCCTGATCCACACATGCACAGCAAAGCTGGAGCACATGGCCTCTTTTTTTAGAAAGGGGCGTCAGCGCACGATATTTTGTTAATGCATCAGTTGATTAAAAACACACACAGAATGACACTGCACATTAGAAAAGCCTTTGAGGAGCTGCAAATCCCTGCTCCCTCTCTACCACACTCACTCTAGGCTCACGAGACACACAGGTGCAGTTTAGTGCCACACAAGGCGGGACCTTGTAGAGAGTGAGTGAGCCAAAGCACCCAGCTAGGACAAGTAGAGGACTTAAAGCTGCAGCTCCCAGCTCCGAGCATTTCTGCTTAAAATTGAATCTCGACCCCAGGAAGAGAGAGAGAGGCAACAGCGCTCCCAGGGACAGCTGTGAAATGACAAAGGCGGGGCTCCAGGCTGAGTGGCTCTGAGTTCATCAATGTCAGACGCATCACGTGAGTGGCTGTCTGGCTCCCAGAACATGACAGATGCTTCCTCGACGTGGAGTGCTCCCCAGAACACTCTGCTAGGGGCACCTTACGGCCAGGGTGGCGCAGAAAGGCCGCTGGACCAGTTGCTAGAAACCCTCGTTCCAGATTCCCACTGCAGGTCACATAACTGTGCCACTCGGGCAAACTGCTTTACATCTTAGCCTGTTTCCCCCCAAAAAACAGGGATAACAACACTCCAAGTGGCTGCTGGCCGGACTACAGACAACAGGCAGGAGCTCCTAGGACGGTGCCTGGCACCCAGGAGATACTTGCTGACTCTCAGGCAAATTGGATACCTGGATGAACAAGACAAGCACATGACCTTCTGAATCCAAAGGATCTTGGGCCAAAGTCTGTGACTGGTCTCAAAATGTATTATATTGGGTTGACCAAAAAGTTTGTAATGTCTTACTTTGGAAAAACCCTAATGATCTTTTTGGTGAACCCAATATGCAATGGGCTCGCAGTCACCACGCTCCCCAGCAGATGGCGCTGAGGGGACATCCTGGATATTTCCTGGTTGCCTGTATGCTGTGCTTGCTAGTCTAGACGCCAACCCACTGACACAAAAAAGGGACACAGAGGAGCAGGTGAAGGGTGTTCGATGCCCAGCTCCTGCCTTCTGCTCTTCTGCAGCTCTTGAGCTGGGCGTTTAGTGCCATCTAACCCAATTGTATTCAAAGAGACTCAACACCTCCCCTTCTCCCAGGAGGAAGATGCCAACAGAATTACCTGCATGGGCTCTGAAGATACAAGAAGCTGAAACTGCCAAGGAAGGGCTCTGAGGCGTTGTTCAACAGCAGAATCTCTGTCCCCGTGTGCAAATGGGATAATGACTACATCATGCCAAGCCAGCCACAGGGAGACTAGAGAGCAGCCAAGACTCTTGAGTCTGTCTACATACCTGTCTACACAAGTGTGAAAACTCTCCAAATCAATGGGGTGACAACCATCACCCGCATGGTGATCATAAGCTTTGAGTGAGTGAAAGTCACTCAGTCGTGTCCAACTCTGTGAGACCCCATGGACTGTGGTCCACCAGGTTCCTCTGTCCACGGAGTAGTTAGCCGTTTCCTTCTCCAGGGGATCTTCCCCACCCAGGGATCGAATCCAGGTCTCCCGCATTGTAGGCGGATTCTTTACCATCTGAGTTACCAGGGAAGCCTGATCATAAGTTTTAACCCCCACTTATATTATCTCCCCCTAAAGGGAGATCAGCTCATCTAAAGATGAGAAATTAAACCAGAGGTTCCCGGTGTCAGACGACCAGGGTCTGTCCAAGCTCTCTGGTTCCCTCTCTGGTTCCAGCCATCAAGACTGATCCAGGGCCTCAGGTGTGGCGGCTGCTCCTGGGGCCAAGGACACCCTTACCTGGTTGGGGGCCTCGGGCGGCATGGGGGACGGCGACTTGGACTGGAAGGCGTCCTGGGAGATGAACCCTGAGTCGTGGGAGGACACGCTGGACAGCCGCACGGGCGCCTGCTGGGCCAGGCTGGAGCCGCGGTAGCGGTAGTGGGAGCTGGGCGAGTGCGAGTGGGAGCCGTGGGAGCCGCTGGACCGCGAGTCGCTGCTGTTGACGCTGTTCAGGCTGCTGCGGGGGCAGCGGGACAGAAGACAAGGGGGGACGGGGAGAACGGCATCACACAACCAGCCCCCAGCCCCAAGAGGCAGCACACACGGGGAGACATATTTTCAAAACACCCAATCATTAAGAGAGTAAACAAAAGGTCTTTTCTCTGTGAGCAAGGGGCGAAAACCAGCTATGGAGACGTGGTTCTCCAACGGCGCAATGAGGCATCTTTAGGATGGAAGGCTGTGATTTTAAAGAGCCAAGTGCTGCCCAGCTCTGCTGTGTCACCGACCAGCAAAGCCAGGGGACTCGATGTCTGTCTGAGGCACGAAAAAAGTTTATATCCTCTACTCACAAAAACCACAAGAAGGCTTTGGCATGACCTAGCTGGACCCAAGTGTCTTCCTTAGGTGAACCATCTGGGTCAACCTGGCCAACCATCACTTGGCACCAAGAGACTCCTCAAGGTGATTGCCTCTTAAGTGTGCCTAATTCAAGATGCCCGTATGTGAGGCAACTCTGTCTGTGTTCGTGTATTTTACATTTTATTAATATTAACAAAGTTGGTGGTTTAATGAATGGCTTGACCCTGAACACAGGTACTTCTCTGTCCAACTATCTGTGAGCCCAGCAAACAGAACACCTGGCAAGAGGCAGGCAGCTTTCAGGGACTAAGGGTCATCAATTGAAGCTGTTTGCTTCCAGGATGGAACAGTAAACAGGATGTCAGAAAATGACACTTGCCCTCTGGAGTTCTGCCTGTTCCGTTTCCAGTCGTAAGCAGTATGTCCTACACTCTGTCTCACCACTCAAATTACGAAACCCAGAAAACTGAACAAAGTCTCCTGGTCCAAACAGGCAGAGCTGACAGATAAAGGGCAGCTGTAGCAGCGTGAGAAGGCGCGAAATAAACAACCCAGACTGGGATTAGAAGATTTGTGGTTTCTGCTCCTAACTCTGCAAGAGATTCTCATCAGATTTCACAAACTCGGCCAGCTAATAAGACAGTCAAGGGCTGACTACTGTGTTCTGGTGCTCTATACTGGAATGATTTGGTGCTAACGTTCCAACAGATATAGCCAAGTGTGTTGGAGGAGATCAGGGATAATTATCATGAGTTTTGCTTCCCCGCCCCGCCTGTCAGCCAGAACAGGGCATGTGGAGACTGACAGCAACGTTCATGGCAATTTCACTACAGCAAGCTCAGGGCTGGCGCTGTCCATATGACAGGATTTTCTGTTGACACTAAAACTGTAGTTTAGTGTCACGCAGCTTTGTTTTATACTAATGAGATAAAAGTTTTCTTCGTTATCAAACGAAAAGAAAAAATCCTCAATAGAAAAAAACCTCAGATCAGAGAAATGCAAATCAAAACCACTATGAGGTACCATTTCACGCCAGTCAGAATGGCTGCGATCCAAAAGTCTACAAACAATAAATGCTGGAGAGGGTGTGGAGAAAAGGGAACCCTCTTACACTGTTGGTGGGAATGCAAACTAGTATGGCCACTATGGAGAACAGTGTGGAGATTCCTTAAAAAACTGGAAATAGAACTGCCTTATGACCCAGCAATCCTACTGCTGGGCATACACACTGAGGAAACCAGAATTGAAAGAGACACGTGTACCCCAATGTTCATCGCAGCACTGTTTATAATAGCCAGACATGGAAGCAACCTAGACATCCATCAGCAGATGAATGGATAAGAAAGCTGTGGTACATATACACAATGGAGTATTACTCAGCCATTAAAAAGAATATATTTGATTCAGTTCTAATGAGGTGGATGAAACTGGAGCCTATTATACAGAGTGAAGTAAGCCAGAAAGAAAAACACCAATACAGTATACTAATGCATATATATGGAATTTAGAAATATGGTAACAATAACCCTGTATACGAGACAGCAAAAGACACACTGATGTATAGAAGTCTTTTGGACTCTGTGGGAGAGGGAGAGGGTGGGATGATTTGGGAGAATGGCATTGAAATATGTAAAATATCATGTATGAAACGAGTCGCCAGTCCAGGTTCACTGCACGATACTGGATGCTTTGGGCTGGTGCACTGGGACGACCCAGAGGGATGGTATGGGGAGGGAGGAGGGAGGAGGGTTCAGGATGGGGAACACATGTATACCTGTGGCAGATTCATTTTGATATATGGCAAAACCAATACAATATTGTAAAGTTAACTTAAATAAAATTTAAAAAAAGAAAAAATTAAAAAAAAGAAAAAACCTCAGTAGACGTGTCACACACACACACACACACACACAGAGCACACAAAAGATGACAGGAAACCAACCACCACCCTCAGGCTGCAGAATGTCAGGCTGTAGCATCTCAAGTCTGAGCTTCCCGTTCCCTGTACAGTGCACGAGCTCAAACATGAAATGAAAGGCACACGCATACACGTGTGTAGAGAGAGGTTCTCACACACAGATTCGGCAGCTCCATCCTGTTCTTTACTCTCAACGCTAAGTCACAGGAAGAGGAAATCCATTCGGCTTTGAAAAGTCAAAGGAAAAGATAGGCAGGGAGAGTGTACCAAGAAGGACATGATGCATGGGGGTGTTTTTACCCTCACAGGAAGGGAATAATCAACTTGGCCATCAGCAAGTCAAGAATGGTCTTGAACAGAACGCTGCCAGGGAACAGTGTTGCTGACCGACATCAGAACTATTCCGATGGACCCTGAGTCACCAGGTTAACAATAACACCTAACAAAGCAGTGATGGTGGTGGTTGTGGAGGTTAACAGACCAAGAATTCTATTCACTTTGTGAAGCCCTGAGACAAAGACTGGGGGGCGAATAGAGCAGGAGCCACGCTCACTGCCTTCATCTGTTCTGGCCACAGCGAGATGCATCTGCATGAGAACCGACCCCATTCACCCTTTGGGAGCCCATGTGGTTTCTACTCTGCTAAACAGGAAAATCCAGTGAGAATTCATAAAATGGGGAGATTTTGTACCATGTACCCTGACAGAGAAAGCTGTGTTCACCAATTTAAGGTCTGATGGGATTTTTCCTTCTAACCCAAAATTAATTCCAAAACTAAAGAGTAAGACCAAAATCATGAGGGATCCTTTCACCCAATCACCATTTCCTGTTTAAAATGCACTATTTCAGAGTCCAAGACTGGCTCCAACATTCACAATTAGTGTAAAGCAAAATGCCACTTCCCAAGGCAACAGCCCAGCCTGGCTTCACCTACCTGCAGACGCTTGACTTGCGGGACATGGTGGTGCTCGGAGAAGAGGGTGGGGTCTGGTACGACCAACTGTAATCAGAACCTTTCAAGTCCAAAATCACCTAAGGGGACAGAGCAGGAGGGTCAGCAAAGTGCTGAGAAGGGAAACATTATCCGTCAAATCTTAACAACTGTCATAACGTCGAAATTCCACCATCATGGAAGAGTGGGGATCAAAGAAAAACATGTTGTGAAGAGTTTTCTTTTCAATGGAAGAATCATAGTACCAATCCATCACTGTCATAATCCTTTTTCTGAGACAAGCAAAGACATAATTAATGGGGGAGAGGAAAACCACAACATACCTGTCAAAAAGAAAAAGATTTACAGTTATAATTCATAAGAGACATTTACACCAAGGTTAGAATTTATAGGGTTTTTGTTTATAGTACAACATAGATGATAATGCTTTTAGGATGTGTTGATTTTACACAATGGACATGAGTTTGAGTAAACTCCAGGAATTGGTGATGGACAGGGAGGCCTGGCGTGCTGCAGTCCATGGGGTCGCAGAGAGTCGGACACAACTGAGTGACTGAACTGAACTGATCTTACATCTTAGTCACTTGATAGTTACTCATGCCCCCATCTGACCAATAAAACCTGACAGAATTAAGAACAAACCAATTTTTCATAATTACTTCTACATCTGTCTCCCTTACTTAACAAAGAGCTAGTTGAATGTAAGCTCTACTTTCTATTCACATAGTAGGTGCTCAATAAATATCTGCTTACTGAGTGAATGCCTGCAGGCTGTAGTCTAATAAAGGCAATTTTGCAAGATGGAAAATATAAGCTCCCAAATTTGTCTGCTGAGCTGGCTTCCAAGGCAACAGTAAGAATTTTATACGAAAGGCAAAAGCATGTGATTTTTCAGCTGTTGCCCCACTGAACATAGTGTTAATGTCACATGAACCAAATGAATCAACATAAAGTCACCTTTTTCATAAGTGAGACCCTCATTCATTCCTTACTTAGAATGGGAGAAATCCAGAGAGAATGATTTACAGTGATGACCAAGAGACCCCACCGTCATATTCCTAGAGGAGTTTATCTCTAGAGGGTCAGCGAACACATGATTAAGAGCATGGGCTGAGGAAACTGACAGCTTGGTTAAATCCCAGTTCTACCAGTAACTGCCTGGTTAAGTGACTCTATCTCTCAGTGCTTCAAGGTCCTCTGTAAAGTGCGGATATTGGTGGAGATTCACAGAAAATCTATGTAAAGAGCTCAGAGCAGAGCCTGGCACACAGTAGGTGCTCTGTGATAACCTGTGCGGATGATGGTCACATATCACAATGTAAAAGATGATACCATTTTAAATGAGAGATTACCGCAAGGAACCCTCAGGACTTTGAACCTTCGTCTCTTGGGTTTGTTGTCCTGAGCGCCTACCCCACGATGCCTACCTGTTCACTTGAGGAGGGCAGTTTGTGAGGGTCCATGGTCAGGCTTTTCAGATCTTCCGATATGGTCTGCAGGTGAGTGATTTCCCCCAGCATTGAGATTTCTTCTTCCTGAAAGTAATTCACAACCTGTTACCGTGCATGATTCACCTTACCATCTGGATCTGGCTGTTTTTATTAGGGAGACTATCTACACTTTCAACTTCTCAGAAAAGGAATACAGGAACTGGTTTATCTCTGCTGAAGCCATTTACCAACCCTTTCTTTGGGGAAATGGAGAACAAGGAATCAGCCATAACCATGGAGTGACTTGTGTGCTACACAACAAACACACAGGCCTTCCTAAAAGTGTCTGGGGGCCGGCACCCCTGCTGGGGGCGGAGAGGTCTGCCTGTAGGTGGGATCCTGCAGCACAGCCCCCTCCGCAGGCCAAGGCTCACCTGCCCCCTCCCCCTGGAAGTCAATCGACTTCAGCAGATGACACCATTTGGGGATATTCTGGTCCAGATTTGGCAGACCTAAGTGACAGCACATGTGTGTTCACTGGAGGTTCACTGCCCCTTTGTTTTCTCCATCAACTTAATCAATGGCAAGTGAGGCAGACTATGGGCTGCGAAAGAATGACATCACCAAAGCAGTAAGCTGGGGTTGTGGACCCAGGTAAGAACGATTCACGGGAAAGCGCTATGCTCAGGGGGACAACTCAGATCTGGGCATTTTGCCAGGGCTGAGGGATGGTAGCTGGTGCATTTTTATCAGCCTCAAGAAAAGCTCCAGCAGAACTTTTCAAGGCATTCAACTAATTGACTTCAAAAATAAGTCTGCGTTGATTCACTGAGGCTTTTCCCCTATTAATCTCACAGTCACTCCTTGGCACTCATCTCAGTCACTGGGTCTCAAAATCAGCTGGAGGACTTGTTTTAAAAGCCCAGATGACTTGGTGGGGTTCCCAGCCCCAGAGCTGTGGATTCAGTAGGTCTGGGTTGGGTCTGAGAATGCACATTTCTAACCAGTTCCCAGGTGATGCTGCTGGTCTGGGGACCAAATTTGGGGACAACTCTGTGGGGTCATCTTGAGGAGAAAAAGTAAGCGGAACCACCACTGCTCAGAATGCAGAGAGGGCCGTGTGGCCATCAGCAACTTGCAGACAACTACTGGTCCACAATCCTGACTCCATCATCATGATTCCTGACACACCGCAAACTTCTCAGTGCCTCCAGATAAACAAGGAGGGTCTCCTCAGAACTGGCAGTTTAAGCCTTCTGGAACTTTCCACTGACTCACAATCACGGGCCGCAGCATAGAAATGAAGGTGCAGAACCGGCCGCGTTCTTCGATCAAAGCCTTCCGGACAGCCTGCTTCTCTGTTTCCTCCAACAGGAGATACTTGTCATTGACGTCTTGGAGCGCACTGTCCAGCTGGGGCTGGATGTCACCTCGCCCTGCAAGTGAAACAAAGCCCGGAGCTTGGCTTGCTGAAACAGCAGCTCTTGGAAGCAGTGTCCTCCTCCCTCTGGTCCCTGCTGGACTGGAAACCACAATTCCCCAGGACTTCTAAAAAACCATTTATTTATACCCAGAAAGGATCTAAAAGAAGCTGTTTTTCTAGGATCAGCCATTTCCAATTTCTAGTGCCCAAAGGGGATGCTTATCCTGGTTTATTTATGACAAATAAAATGTTCTGGGGTAATGTCTCCTGACTTGCATTCTGAAGAGGCTAAGGTATGAAGAACAAGGTGAAGGCCTGTGGATGTTTCCAAAAATGGGCACAACCTGGTTTTGTTGGGTCATGCTCAATAAAAGAGCCTCTGTCTGGAAGAGAAGTATCTGTCCCGGAATACAATGGGGCCTAGCATCAGCTCTCCTGGCTCCGGGGAGCCCCCTGGGACTCCTTGGCAGCTAGTTTAACTCCCTAGTGGAGAGTCCTGAAGTCTCTTCCTGCAGGACAAGCTCAGCAACAAAAAGACCCGCAGTCAGAGCTCTGCTGGTGGAGGACTGAAGGGGGCCTGGGTATTGAGGCTGGCCCATGCCTGGGAACCACCTGGCCCCACCCACAGACCCCAGATACGCAGAGGCACCCATTTCTAGACTTTTCAACAACTCAAGAACTTGGTGAGGCTACTGTCTTTATAAATAAAGTTTTATTTGCACACAGTCACGCCCATTCATTTACAGGCTGTCTATACCCGCTCTCATCACAACTGCTGAGTAAAGTTGTTGTGACACACACCATTTGGCCCCTGGACTGAGAATATTTACAGAAGAAGTCTGGATAAACATGGATAAACCTGGGCAAATAGACACTGTATCAGAGGGCGTGGCTATTGTAAATCTGATCTGAGGACAAGAAGGTGACCATCAGGAGACCAGCTCATGAGCTTCCACACTGGGCTCCCATGCTCACCTACCACCTGAACCAGAAAAAGAATCTCTAAATTCCTTCCGGACAGAGGCTTGGACTCTCCCAGCCTAGCCTGCAGTGAAATGCTGTCTGTGTATACAACAAGTACTCAATCGGTGTTTAACAGGTGTATACAACAGATACTCAATAGATGTTTAATAGGTGTATACAACAGGTACTGAATAGGTGTATACAACAGGTACTCAAAAGGTATTTAATAGGTACATACAACAGGTACTCAGTAGGTGTTTTAAACAGAATGTTAGCATGGAGGGGGCACTACGGGTTATCCAAACCAATCTGCTCCCAGTTCAGAGGAGGGGAGAAGGGGAGGACTGTCCAGGGCCATGCAGGAGCGGGCAGTCAGAGCGCACACAGCCTGACCCTCTGATGCTGGATTCCTCCTCCTCCTCCTCCTCCTCCACCAGCTGCCTCAAGTCGAGGGACTGGATTCCACCCGCCACTTAGAAAGGGACCTGACTAGTCACCATGTACCCTCCTCTTTAAGAATGCCGCAGAGAACACTTAGATGCAATGTGTTATCTGGTCTGAAAAAGTACAGGGTCAGGGAAAACTGCCTTGAACGTAGGAATATATTCTGTATTTTCTCACAAGCAGATGAGAAAGCTTCCTCTGGAGCCAAAAAGGCAGTCAGGCGTCAAGAACATCCAACTAGCAAAAGTCATTGGATTTTTGGCAGGGGTTAAGTTCTAAGTTAGCACAAAAGGGGAAAATCGGGGACAAAGGTCGTCCCTGAAAATGCCTTAGATGGCATTCCAGTACCGTCAGTGGTCTGTACACGGAGTCCTCACTGGTCAGGTGAGCATATGTGCTGGGTGCAGCAAAACACTGTTAAAGTCCATGCGGAGGGATTTTATCCAACAACTATGTGAAAATTTGCTCTGACAACTTTTTGGTGTTATCAGCCACCATCCCTCCCTGACCCCAATAATTCTACCTGTTCTTCCAGTTTCTCTGCCTGGGAGCCAGTTTCACACATTACCCGGCTGCAGAGTCATAGGTTTCATGAGTTTTGTGGACAAGAAACTTGTTAAAGCACCCTTCCATTCTCCAGGGGGACTTGCGGGGAGGCGAGTGTGCGGGCACTCCAGTCCCATGAAATTGAGAATTTTCCCTATTCTTTTTTTTTGACTGGGCTGAACCGCAGGCAGGATCTTAGTCCCCCGACCAGGGATCGAACCCACACACCCTGCAGGGGAAGCACGGAATGCCAACCACTGTACTGCCAGGGAAGTCCCAGTGGTTAGGACGCTGCGCTTCCACTGCCAAGGGCCCGGGTTCCATCCCTGGCCAGGAAACTAAGATCTCAAAAGCAAGGCACAGCCAAAAACTTTTTTAAAATAAGTAAACAAAATGCTGGCTTGGGCAGCTGAATCCACACCCACTGATTGTGTATATGATACAAGCCCTTTGGTAATGAAACTCCCTGTTTCTCTACCACCTGTCAAACAGCCTGACCAAGCCTGCACAGTGAGGCCATGTGGTTGTTTGTGGCTGGTCCCAAGGCCTTCTTGTAAGCCTCTCAATCTCTCCAAGGATGCTCCAACTAAGGGACCACGGAGGACCACGGACCAAGTCAGCATGTTCTTAACTCCAGAGGCAAAAAGTTTAATTATGGTAGCAATTTCTTTCAATACTAGCCTATAATTATAAGAAATTGGGGAAATGGGTATCTTTACTTCCTTTCACAAGTTGTAAGGTGCACATCTATCTATGATTAATGACACTGAATTCTAAAAATACACTGACATAGGAAAGCAAAGTGACTAGAACCAAGTGTTACCTAATCTGGTAAATATAAATTTAAATCATTCTATGATTAGTCAAGTTATTTTAAATGTGTATTATGTTATAATTAAAGGACTTTCAAATTATAGTATTCTAAAATAAGTATAATCTGTAAAGATTGCTATAATTATAGTCATAGTGAATACATTTCCATGTGGGATATATCATAACCTAGAAACACAATGTTTATTTCTTAAATTCAGTAACCACAACATATATTTATAAAAAAAAAAAAAACGTGGAAGAAATTATTCCATGTCTCAGTTGGATATACTGGTTCTTACAGTCATTTTTTTAGGTCCACAAATTTGGAGTTGTGTTAGCACTGATTTAATATACAAAAGCCCATTCATTTCCCTCCCATCAGCAATGTTGGGAGAGCCGCTGCCGATGACTGCAGCAGCTCCCGTGTGGACTTGACTCCGTCTCCTCTTTCGTCTCTGCTACTCCCACCCTTCCTGCGCCACCTTGATCTCTCACCTGGACGGCTCCATCAGCCCCTGATAGGTCACTCTGACCGCATTTGGACGAACTTGCCTGGAACAGCCCTGAATTACTTTCAAAATGCAAATCTTATCACTTTTCAGTAGCTCCCACTGCTTTCAAGAAAGTTCAGTGGGGACTCCCTTGGCGGTCCAGTGCTTAAGATTCCACACTCCTAATGCAGGGAGCACGGGTTCGACCCCTGGATGAGGAACTAAGATCTTGGATGCCACCGCACTGTGCGGCCAAAACAATAAAAAGTCCAGCGTCGTGAACACACCTCAGGCCCTCCCCCTCCTCTTCCCTTGCTCCAGCGTCCGGCTCCACCCCCTAAACATCCCCTCTCCCTCCGCCCCAGCTGTCGGGCATCTGTTCATTCTCAGGTCACAGTTCTTCACAGAAGCCCTCCCTGAACCTTCTCACCAGACTAAATTCTCGTATTTAATTCTCAGAGATTCCTTCTACACAGCCTTCACGACACTCCTCCCAGTTCTCATTTCATCTTTACGCCTCCAGTTCTTCCACGGACGGCAGTCTCCCCTGGTGATCAGGAAACCCCAAGAGGACAGAAACCACAAATATTTTTGCTCAGCACTGTGTCTTCTACCTCAGCACACCTGCCTGGAAGGCAGGTACTCAAATATTTGCAAATGAATAAGGCCTTGATAGGAGCTTCCCAGGTGGCTCAGTGGTAGAGAATCCCCCTGCCAATGAAGGTGCCACAGGAGACCCTGGTTAGATCCCTGGCTTGGGAAGACACCCATGGAGGAGGAAATGGCAACCTACTCCAGTATTCTTGCGTGGAAAATCCCATGGACAGAGAAGCCTGGCCGGGTATGGTCCATGGGTTGCGGGGGGTGGGTCACAAAGAGTTGGATGTGACTGAGCGCCATGAGGCACTTATAATAGCACAATGTGAGTTTGCTTACTGGTTCAACCATCATGCCCTTAAATGGCCTAACACTGGAAAACGAACAAATTCCAGGGCCGCCCATCAGCCAAAAGAAGAGAGGGCTTAAACAGGCTTTCCAGACAAAATTCCTCAGTAAAGCACTGCTTGTGGCCTTTTCTGTAAAAAGTCATCTCAGTCTCGAGAATTTTTTCCCCTGCGAGTTTCCAGGTCTTGGCTGGATTCATGCTGGAGAATTCTGGTGAATACAGCCAGCAGCTCCTTTACTTCCCCCAACAGGGGAAATCATATGATTATTCTCTTTACAAAAAAATGCTCCTGGGGCAAAAGCACTATTAATAGGCAGCAGGTCATGGACCAAAGCAGAACCCTCAAAGGAGAAAAAAAAATTTGATCAGTAGGTAGGGAGAATTCACAAAGCTTTCTGGAATGAAACCAAGATTCCATATTTTCCCAACATTTACATTTTCCTTAATCTTTACATAAACGTTCAAGGCAGGAATTAACACCCCCATTTGACAGAGGGGTAAACTGAGATTAGGGTGGCTTGCAAGAGCCCCTGAGCTAGGAATGGATGCAGACAGATGCCAATTCTCCATCTTTCCCATTCGGAAGCCTGGTTTCTTCTAGCTTCATGCTCATAGCACGCATAGGCCCTGCGATTAGAATCCCATAAAATGACTTCCATATGTCCCTGACACACTCATGCAAATACTGTGTTTCATCTGAAGATGCCTGATTTTTCATGTCTATACTTTAAAAATTAAGATATATCTTACAGTCAGTAGAAGTCATAGTTTACACGGCATTTAAAAAAATTTTTTAATCAGTGAGAAAATAATAATGCATCTTACCACTGATGGCATCTGCAGTCAATGCAATAAGGGATATAAATACTGAAATATGGGATATAATTTCAGAGACAGACATGCAAGGTGATCTGGAGATTAGAATTTGGAATGAAAAATGCCCCCTTTCCACCAAAAGGTAGCTGTCATTATTCCTGCATACATCATCTTCTACTCTTAATATCCTGCAGCAGTTTTTGATTGATTTTTCCAAAGCAAAACCAACCAGGGATCAAAAGGAGGAGAGATTTCATCAGACAAGACTGGAAGCTTTTGGGCTTGAACACTTTCAAACAAACTCTATTTCTACTATTCTTTCAACAGGCTGTGCCTCAGTTTCTACTCACATGGTTGTGAAAGCAGATGGATTCGTTCACATCACGCACTCAGCACCAGACCCAGCACGTAGTGAGCTTTAGGAAGTGTTAGGCGCCACTGGCAGGAACACAGCATCTTTAAAGCCCTCCTCCTAAACCCTGGGTGTCTCAGCAGGAGACAGCCTGCCTCCATAACCACTAAATGCAATAAAAACTCTGGAGCAGCGAGCTCCAATGAATACACTGACATGCCTGGCAGGGGCACGGAGACTGCACCCACCTTGCATCCTATGGAGCGCCTCACCTGGGGGTTCATTTCTTTCCTTTATAGTAAACCAGCAGCCCTAAGAAACACTGCTTTCCTGAATTCTGTGGGTCATTCTAACAAACTTGTCAAACCTGAGGGGGTTCATGGGAGACCCTAAATTTGAGGTTGGCTGGGCACACAGGTGGGTAGCTTGTGGACCCCACTTGTGGCTGGTGATTGAAGTGGAGAAAATCTTGTTCTTAGTGCATGGGGTCTAAGCCCACCCCAGGTAGTTAGTATCTGAACTGATGTGACTTGGTGGATACCCAGTTGGTGTCAGAGAACTGATGTTAGAACGTAGATGCCTTTGCCATCGTGGAAACAGCTTGAGGGCAGAGGCCACTTGTGCCTCCATAGCCGCCAAGGGGATCTAGCCCAGAGGAGGCCCTTGATACCTACTTCCTGAATGAGTGAAGACACGCTCAGCTCACCGGGCTCCTCTGTGGCAGTCATGGAGAATTTATGAATAAAAGAGAGGCACCAGAAGTGAAACAATTTAACCCTGTGAAAACTGTGACGGGCTTGCAACTCAAGAAAGGCAGGACTATACCCCCCTTTGCCCATCTAGCCCTGCACCACACCACCCACTCAGTGTTCTCGGGGTTAATCAACACCATGGCGTGCGGGGGATGGGTATTTCAAGCACATCCTCCTTTTTAGCTTCTGGCAAAACTAACACCAAGAAAAGCACTGGGCTCCTGCTGTGTGCTCCCCCTGCCCCTTAAACGCATCTTGCCAGCTTCTAAATGCAGCCACAGGGAAGCCAGGTGACTCACACCTTGACAAAGACTCCTCGTGCACAGGGACATTTCTCTGCACCTTTTTCGACTCCTGCAATCAGCCATGTGCAGCCAGAGTCACAAGCAAGACACCCGATGAGCTGTATCAGGCCAAGGCTTTCCCAGAGACCAGCTCTGCAAAGGAAAGGAGCGCACAGCTCTGGGCCTCGGGTGGATCTGCTTAGTCTGTTTATAACCCAGCATTCCCAGATATGAAATAGGAATCCCCTGGCCTCTGAAGACTCCACACTTTTACTACATATGCAACAGTCCCCTGCAGGAGCTTCTTCAGTTAGATTCCCACATCTCTACTGACCACAGTCAGGGATAGGTCACTGAACCACATGGGGTCTAAAGAGGAAAGCCTGACCACTGCTGCTGTTGAGACAAAGAAATCAGGCTGCCCCTTTGGTATGCTTTTCCTCATCAGCCTGTTAGCCCAGGATGGCACGGCTGGCTGCATCCACTGACCTCTCCCTTCTCCCTGCTCACTCTGCTGATGGCTTTACCTGGCATTTCCTGGGCCAGAACATATGTCAGGCCGCAACTCTCCAATGCTGACTCATTAAAAAAAAGTCCTCCCCTGTCCACTTGACACAGGTTGTCCCATTGAGTAAAACTGCACCCATTCAAATATTTCGCAGGCTCCTATCACACCTTTCCCAAGCGTGGAAAGCAGCAGTGACCCAACGGTCTTCCCTGATGTGTCACGTGCACTTGCAGCTAAATGTCCAGAGACAGCGCAAGGCTACACGTGGTCATACAAGCCCTGGAGCGTCTCAGTGATCACCTGTCTGCATTTACAGGCACCCCCTGCCCTCAGAGGGAACTTTTCCAGCTTTGGTTCCAATAGAGAACAATCACTGCTTTTTGCTCAAGGTACACGTTTCCCAATTGCACTGATGTGGCAATCTACCCCTTCCAGGGATGCTGACTGGAGGGAAGAGGAAGTGGAGAAAACAGCCTAGAACCATGGACCAGCTCTTTGTACCTCCTCATCTCAGCATTCAGGAAGGATTTTTCATTTTGGGGTGTCACTTTGCAGAGAGCTGACATGCATCAGAGGGAGGTGGTTAGAGAAAACATCCAGGGGAGACTTCTGGCGCTGCTGCCTCCTTCCAGGGCTGGGTCTCGCAATCCGGATCACCAGCAATTCAGGGCAGGCCACCTCCAGCCCCATGCTCATTCCGGTGGCCCAGGAGGTCCTGGGGGGACAATTTCTGACCACGCCTGGAGGCACACCCATGGCAGATGGGGTTAACCACTAGAAGGGTCTCTCTGTGTGGGCCACACCTCTTTCTGAGTGGTCTGCTCTTCTCTATCTCCCCTAACTCAACAAAGGGAACAGAGCCTCTGCACTATGCCCAGCGAGGAAGCCAGGTGACCCACTAACAGATAACCTGGACTTCAGATTTGTAGGTGGGAGGTCCCTCTGGGCAAGAGGGTTCTCAGGGCTACTCCTCTTTAAAAACTGAAGCACGGGGGTGGTTGGAGGGGGCTGAGACACCTCGGTTTTTACCACTGAGGCAGGGAGAACCATCCACTCAACGACTGTAGTTTCTGGGGCATCAGGGGTTTCTGCCAGTTTCATAAAGCATCGAAGAAACCAGCCAGGAAATGCAAACATTCACGCTGATGCGGCCATGGAAACCACTGAGCCAGTGAAAAGGATTCGGCATCACTCCAGCTTTCTGCTTTCTCCGTGTGGAGGAAAAGAACGGTGATGGGGGGAAAAGTCAGTCTAGAACGGGGTCTGATCAGAAATGGGGCTGAGTGATAGAACCATCTGGAGGCAGGTAGCCGAGGATGGGCAGTGGAGGTCACTGTGGCTCTCAGTTCACCCCTAAAGCTGACTCAGAGTCACACATTCCACAACCCCCACCCTGCAGCATGGTCACCCTTCCTTTTGGTTCTGGTGCCCCGGTGTAAATGATGATGGCTCACAAACTTCCCTGAACCTTGAGCAGCCCCTGCTCCATTCTCCACCAGCCAATCCCTTGTCATCTTGCTCATCACCTGCCCACACCAAGCGTAAACGGGTTTCTTGCGCCTTGCCCCACTGCCGCACCCTCTGCTGATACTCATCATGGCTCTGAGCACACCAGACTGAACTGCAGTTGACCCTTGAATAATATGGGTTTGAACACAGGTCCACCTGCACATGGATTTTTTTCAATAAATATAGAATTGGCATCCAAACTCATGGGTTTTGTATTCGCAGACTGAACCAACTGTGGCTCATGTACTGTTTACAATCCTTGGTGGAGTCCGTGGGTGTGGAATCGTGGATTTGAAGGGCTGACTATAGGACTTGAGCATCTCACAGTATGCGGCAGACCCTGGAACGAATCCCCTTGAATCCCGAGGGACAACTATAACTGGCTTGCCTCCACCAGAGTCTCCGTTCCTGGAGGGAGCAATGTACCCCTGTCTCAGTAGACTTCATTGAGTTATAAATGTCTTCCCTGTGGGGGCCCTCAGTTAATTGCTCAAGCAGGATTCAAGGTAAATACTTCTGAAGGAGTCAAGGTAAATACTTCTGACCCGACTGAAAGAAAGTTCCATATATATACATATTTCTTTTGTTAAACCAAGACATTTTAACTATCATGAAATGTTGTTAAAATATACATGTCCAAGTTCAAAAATGACTTAAAACTTGTAAAATAAAATTTAATAGGGCTTTAAGTCAAATAGCTTTCTTACATCTTTACACCCAAGTTCACTGTTATGATCCTATGTCACTGTGGCTTAGCTCTGGGAGCCGGCCCCTGCAAGAGAGAGAACTAGAGGGGGCTGCAGGGACTCTTCGTAGGATGAGCAGAATCCAAGTCACAGAGTCAAAAGGCTGTGTGGTTCCTTCACTCATCCCTAATCCCACTACCCATCATTTAAAACAAATAGCATGCCCCATTTATTCCATAGACAACTCACATCAAACTTCCAAGCAAAGGTTTTAATAAAACTCTGTGTCCTCAAAAGGCCACGTATTATATGATTCCCTTTATAAGAAAGGTCCAGAACAGGCAAATCCATACAGACAGAAAGCACACGAACGGTTGTCAGGGGTTGAAGGGGAGGGAGAATGAGGCATGACTGTTTTAAATGGCAGGGGACGTCTTTCTGGGGTGATGAAAACATCCTGAAATTAGACAGTAGTGATGGCTGCACAGCACTGGGAATGCACTCAAGCCAACTAAACGTACACTTTAGAGGGGTTTAAATGGTACATTTTATGTTATATGAATTTTATCACAATAAGCAGAAGAGGGACTGTCTTACCTTCCTCCCAAAGGTACACTAAGTTGTGTCATAACCACAGCATTGAAGACTGGAAAGGATTATCACTTTAAAAAAGTGGGGGACATTACCCCAATGTCACCATGACGGGAAGGAGGCAGAGTTGTGTCCCCCGAGACAGCAGGTCATCCTGGCCCCACCTGCTAGAGGGGACCCATGTGGTTTGGGTTCCTTGTAGATGACAGAATCCAATGCAAAAATCTCTTTAGAGCTGTTCAGTGCAAAGGCTCAGAGAACACTCAGGCACACTCAGGCAAGATAAACCACATGGACAGCCCACAGACAGACCTTTCTGAGACAGAGGGACAGCCACGAGACGCCGAAAGCGACCTGAAGTTTTAGCGCTGTTGCCCACAGACTGAGGGTCAACATTTAGTCAAGAAGAATCACTGTGATTATTGAATTTGAAGATCCGATACCCTCGAAATGAAACATTCCACAAACTCTGCTGAAATAAGAAATACTTTTGATTTTTTTTAAAAATAAATGATTGGTTTTGAAAAAACCAAATGGTCCTGGGAAGACTAAGTTAAAGATAGTTGGCAAGCTTAATAAAACCAAATCCGATTTGGGAATTATTTTGAGAAGTTATTAAGTATAGCTCTCCATGTTTTGTCTGTGATGTAAATACACACATATACACTTAGATATGTATGTATGCATGTATTTTTTTCCTGTGGAAATCAGGGTTTAAGTCACTCTGTATTTCTTTTTTCCATGAGTCTAATACTGAATTATGAGGATGTAAAGACTCTTAGAATGTTAAGCTAACCCGTTAAAGGGTCAAACTTGAAAAAAAAAGAAAATGATTGGTTGAAACACACGCACACACAATTTTCTTAAAATTATGGAAAATTAAGTAGGCACCGTTGATTGTTCTGAACTGGGAGGGAAACTGGAGCAACTAGCGTAGGTCTGGACAACCACGGAAAGCCCACAGCAAGGACCACACCGTGACCAGCCACCAGAGATTCAGGATGACAGACTTACCGAGAGCGTCCACTGGCAGGGGGCACACGGTGAGAAAGTGCAGGATACACAATTGACACAAAAAGGAAAATAATAAAGTCAAACTGGGATTCGGGCAGCAGTCTTACCTGTGTTAAAACAGTCCATGGTTTGCCACGGAATTTTATATTAGGGCGATTAAACCCACAGCCACTGAGAGCTGCAACCCAGGTTCCCTCCCCTGCCTTGCTAAGAGTCTTTACTTCCCATCTAAACAGACATCTTCCTAGTTTGTAATTGTCAGTCCTAGAGAATGCAACAACGTTTTTTTTTTTCTTCTTCTTCTTCTTCTTCCTTAAAAAGAGAGATGAAGAATATATTCCTGTAAGAAGTCAATTAAGATGCTTTCACAAGAAAAGCTTTTAGGTGTAATTTATTGTAACTTGGAAAGTCACTAAGGAAACAAGAATCCAAAGTTCAAGCTGGGGTGAAAATGAAAAAAAAAAAATTTAAAGACCTTAAAACTTACATATAACAGTGAATAATATGCTGATATGGGACTCTGGGAGTCTGTTTATTAGGTTTATAAATCAGCTCTGCAGTCTCGGGTGAAAGATGACACGTTCAACTATTTCAATGGTCAGACTCAAGGGTTAACATATTAAAATGTTCCAGCAGTTTCCTCCCTCAATGTCTCTGATCAAAGTAGTTATAGATGGAAACGGAAGACTTTACCATAATTATTTAAGTGAAATTAATAACAATATGAGAATTAATTAAATGAGAAATAAGGCTGCTGACTGCATGGTGAGAGGGCAGAAGTGGGCAAATAGTACAAAATGTTTCCTATTTCTGATCCACTCTTACTTCCCCCAGTTGGGTTACAGCCAACTCTAGGACTTCAAAAGTCACGAGCTGATGCCAAGCAGCAGGGCCTGATGAGGGTTCAGGAGACTCCACTCAGAGCCTGGGCTTCGGGCCAGTCCCACGCTTCTCCACCCTCCCGCTACCTCTGTCCTGTCGCCCTGACCTGTCAGCAAGATTGACCCTGCCCCACGCATGGACCCCTGGCCCTCGCCTGGTCCCTCCAGCCCCCAACTCCCCACCTAGGTTTATGCCCCCTAGGTATTCAAGAAGCCTGCCTTCCACAAAAATAGGTATATTCACCCATGGCTGGAGCACATGTCAAGTTGTTTTAAAATGATTTTCAGATAAAGTCTAATCAAACTCCAAAAAACATTAAACACTTTTTGACAGTGAGATTTAAATACCTTTAGGCTATAAACTACCATTATCTATAGGATAGTAAAAAAGTGTCAAATACAGAATGTGGCAAAAGGTGATACAGCTGCAGAGTGAAATTTAAGGTAAAATTAGTCACAAGCGAAAATCACATCCCATATGTGTCTATGTCAAAGGGAATGCCAAATCCACAGTTAAATGCATAAAGGCATTTAAATGTTGAAAAGAATAATCAGAAGAATTTTTAGATCAAAGATCACAGTTTTGAAAAAAGCAATGACAAGGAGCTGCTCAATAACCGCCTGAAAACACATTTAAAAGGAAGTGATTATTAGGCTGTATAAACCAAATTTAGTTCTATCAGGACCAAAAAAAAGTATTCAAACCATCCTAACACATGGTGCAAATCTCAGAAGGATCTACGAACACATTATAAGCCAAAGTCTAGGAAGCTACCACTTGAAGGGTATGAACGCGATAGAGAGGCACCTTGGCAAAAAGGGAAACTTCAGCTAACCAGACCCCCCAAAATAACTGGGAGCCTCAAATAACCAGATTTCCTCCAGCCCTTAACTTGCAGTGCTTCTAGTCCATTCTCAGGCCATATATCTTCTAGAAGAGCACTTCATAATAAGAATTCACTCAGAAGGATGACTCTGGTACCTCCTAGGAAGCTCCAGTCACCCCAAAAATACACCAATGTGAGTTTTTAAAAGGCACTTACATAATTTAGAAGAAAAAAAATTTTATAAAAGAAATAAATAAAAATAATTTTCTAGTTGTTCCCTGGATGAACTAGAAAATCATCAGGAACACTCTAAGCTACTGATCTGACTTGGCTTGTAGACGTCAGAACACCGTCATGGCTCTCCTGTTTGGAAAGAATACGGTGCCCAAGACCATCAGCTATATGACTGGGGTTGACAAGATGGATGCTTCAGAAGCCCCTGATCACAGCCTCCACTGTCTCAGCCTTCAGGTCCAAGTGCCTCACAACCAAAAGCTGATTATTCCCCAGTCCCAGGACCAGCAGCGTCTTCTCACGTAATACAGTCCGGCACCCTATGTTTCCTGACTTTTTCCATCCGGCACCTTGATGGGGAGTTTGTTTCCCTCTCCAGACAGCCCAAGCAGTGCTGGGCAAGTCTAATTGCCAGAAACTTCCTTTTATGTTGCATTGCAATCCACCTATCAGGCATTCCCTGCAGGTCCAAATTCCGCTAATTGGACAATGCCAGTGACTTTGAGTGACAAAGACTGTTTCAGTCTCCAGGCAGAATTCAGATAAAAGGATTATCACTGCAGCCAAGAACTTAAGGCCTCTGAAAAGAAAATTCTGGAAGAGAGAAAGTAAAACAGCTACTTTTTTCCTTACCTCAACCTTTCCACCAAACTCCCAAATCTTTTTCAAGTCCATAGACTTGGACCCTCTCTGAAAACCCATTCATCTCTTTTATCTCAAAGCTGGCATGGTATCAATTAGGTAGAGCTCAGCTCCAAATTTTTACCAACCTGTTCTTCCATGAAACCTCAGATACAATGGAGTAGGGTGGCAGTTTTATTTACATTTACCTCTAGACTCACTAAAATGTTACTGGCCACAAAGCCTATTCCACTTGTGGAATGCTAGCTCCCAGGTGCCTAAGTTAGAATGTAAACTGCAGAAGCCCCAAAAACAGGAAAACACATCCAAAAGGAAAACGGGGGCAATACCAATGGAAAAACTGATCGTGGGTGAAAATCCTGCTGCCTTTATATCGACATGGTCTCCTGGTTATTATAAGAACGGGGGGCGGGGGGTGGGGGGAGAGATGACACTTAGCTTGAAAAGTCTGTCCTATCCTCACTCCTCTTCTATCGACGTGTCCCATCTCTCCAGATGTTTCTTTTAATTCCAACTGAGAACCACTTGCTTAGGAAAGGGGAACTTTGGTTTTGGAGATGTCTACCTAAAAAAGTTGTCTCAAACAAACGCTAAAGACTACCCACCCACAGAGCATCCTGATAGGGGCGGAGGTGGGGGGGAACCATTTGCAAATTCAAAATCGGGTATTGAGAAGAAGAGTCTAGAGGGAATGTTACATTCTCAAGTTCAAGAAAAGAGTCCCTATATCTTGTTAGGTCTTAATAAAATGCTTCCAAAGTGGATGTAGCTAGATTTTTTTCTCTTCAAACTCCCAGTTCAAGCTGGAAGAGCAAAGCTGGCTAGCGGATCTGGTAATTAACTGGTCTGTAAACGATGATCGGCTAGGGGGAGGGGTCTTACACCAGCAGTCTCACTTTCCTTACCTGGCTCCCACCCTTAAGAACACCCATGAAAAATCTCCCTATGCAGGCATGATTTCCAGCTCCCACTGCAGGCTTTTCTAACATTTTCACAAGATTTAATAAAGGGTTTTGGAGATTATAGGCTATAAAGGATGGAGGAGAAAATTATATAATTTCTGCAATAATTACTATAGAACATTTGCATAGGGCTTTTATGTACTATCCCAAGGCTTCCAAGAAATTTATAGGTCTCATCACAATGCACAATAGACATGGAAACTGCCAAATTTTGGAGATCAGGTTGGGGGAGGGAACAAGTCAAGTACCACTTTGTATCTCAAATTAATAGATATTCTGCACTTGGGGACTTTGGTTCTGATAGATTCTATTAGCTCCTATCTGTTCACAGGACCATTATATGTAAGGAAGTCTGATTGAAGACTTTCTATTTCAAAGAAAAATCAAGCACGTGTTCATTTTCCCAAAGCAACATATTAATGGCAGAATTTGTACAGTTACCTTTTTTGGCTTTCTTCTGCAGTTTCAGTGTATCTGAGGACTTCTTTTTTATCTCTTGGCGAGCTTTTTTATATTCTAAGAGAGAGAAAAATATTGAACAATCTTACCACTTAGCTCAACAGAAAACATTTTAGCAACAGCCATTACTTTTATCGCTGAAAGCATAAACTCTGATGTGCAATAAATACCTTTATTGGAATATAAAATGGTAAAAAATCTTCTGATGCATTTTACAGCAAAGGGGTCATGAACATGAAAACGGACAAAATGTACCAGGGTCTTTTCCTCCAGCATTCATTCATACCAGCTCTGAGAAAAGATGGCACTTGGGAAGGCTTCCATAAAAATGTTAAAATTCACAATTTCTCAGTGTAAGTAACAGGAAATATTTCCAGTATTATCTACTTTCCCAAGGCCCAAATCTACAGGGCTTCACTCCAAGAAGAACCCACATGGTTAGATGCTGGCCAGATGCTACAATTCAAAAATGAGCATCTCAGACTACAGGAGAAACTAGACCACACGGCAGAGAAGTGCGAAAGGCCTGGCTGCCTTACATTCACATTAATACCGAGGCTGGACCCTGTGGACCCAGTGGCGGGGCAGCCCACACGGCCACAGCCCCACTAACACTTCTCTCTGCCCCCCTCAGCTCATGCCCACCCCAAACTTTCCCATTTCTGTTGCTGGCATTTCCGTCACCCAGGCACGAACATCTGAAATGACAGTTGGCTCTGATACTTCTCTCCTTTGCTACCCTCATAGTCGATTAATCACCAATTTGACCAGTTCCCACAAAGCCACCCCCATCCTTTCCCTCCCGCCCGCCCTGAGCCTATCAGAGCTCTTTTTATATGCTCCTGGCATCCATCAGAGCTCTCTTTTATACGCTCTTGGCATCACTGCCGGCCCACACGCTTTCCCTCCACCACATTCACTGCAGGTTGTACGATGCTGGGAGCAGGGTCTCCTGACCCTTCCATACCACCAGCACCCCTACCCTTTGGTTCCAGGAAGACTGACGGGGTGATGTCCATCTGGACCACTCAGTCCCTAGAGCCGATACGTGAGGTTTTGAGACCCACCGGTTGAAGGTATATACAAAGAGAATGGCCAGTTCTGGGCAGGAGCCTGAAGGCTAACTTACATTATTAAAAGTCTGGTTTTCAAAATGTGCTGAAATGCCTGAAGTGTGAGTCTCTAGCATTTAAGCGTAAGGTTACAATCACTTTGAATTCAGCTGATCGCAACTGACGCCATGGGACAATGACAGCATCCATTGAGTGACGCTGCATGCCCCAAACCCAGCACTGAGTCCTGCGGTGGGATCACTTCCCATCCTTCATCCTCCAACACGTCCTCCAGGTGACACCAGGGACCCCAGCAGAGGCACAGGCAGCAGCCGGCGACCTGCCATCTGAGACTGACGTGCGTCAGCCACCTCGGCCCGTACCTTTAGCGTGGTCTTTATCCAGCTGGTTGGCCACTTTCTTCCATTCTTCCATCTGCTCTTGAAGTGGGTTTATCAGACAGTCGATTAAAGCACTTGCACAAAAAGACAAAGAGAAGGAGAAATTACACAGATATAATCTGTTGTCAAGGTTTACACTCGGTTGTCAAAACACACCCGAATCATAATTACCTGAAGCAGGACAAGGCAGCACCCTAAGCCCAAGTTCACCTCCAAACCCCCCAATTTCACAATGACCGTGTCCTCAGGATGCTTTTCAATGACTGTTAAGAAGCTGTACATGTGACTGGTTGGTGTGACCTCTTCTCATCGCCTTTTTAAAAAATTCCAACACTTGTATTCACAATCAAGGTTGCAGACCAAAGGGGTCATGCCCCTCACTGCATAAGGGAACCGGCTGGAGAGCTTTATAAGAGAAGACACCTGGGCCTCACCTAATACTTGATAGAAACTTGGGGTGGGGCCCCAGAATTACTTTAAAAAAAAAGACCCAAGTAATTCTGATGTGCATTCAGGATAATGAGTCGTGACTGCAGATTGTGGACAGCCTAGAGAGGATCAGAGGGATGAAGGCTCTCCAGGTACACCCCTTCTTATTTTGTGCAGGTTCCCAAACAGATCGCGGTTAGACAAGTGGAAAGACAACACCCCATGGAGAGAAATCATGAGTCAGAGGACACAGGGTTTTCTGTACAATGGAAGGAAAATCAACCCAAGCCTACGTTATAGAGATGTTGTCAAAAAATTAGAAAATACCCATAAATTGTTTGAATGATGTTGGTGAGAACTATGACAAAGGCAGTTTTCAGACTGCTTTTTGATCCTGCTGCTGCTGCTGTTCCTGCTGCTGCTAAGTCGCTTCAGTTGTGTCTGACTCTGTGCAACCCCACAGACGGCAGCCTACCAGGCTCCGCTGTCCCTGGGATTCTCCAGGCAAGAACACTGGAGTGGGTTGCCATTTCCTTCTCCAATGCATGAAAGTGAAAAGTGAAAGTGAAGTCGCTCAGTTGTGTCTGACTCTTAGCGATCCCATGGACTGCAGCCCACCAGGTTCCTCCATCCATGGGATTTTCCAGGCAAGAGTACTGGAGTGGGGTGCCATTGCCTTCTCCGTTTGATCCTGAGCCTGCTGAAAATCTCCAAATTCTAGGTATGACCTCCCTGCTTTCTTACCAGGGTCTCCTGGCAGCTCCCACCCTCATATGTCCTCCTCCAGCCTCACTCCCTCCAGGTCTCCACTCAGATTTTTCTTCTGAACAGAGATGCTCCCTGACCAGCCTGTATCCAGCAACCACCATCCACCCCACCCCAAGTGTTTCTCCTCCTATCTTTCATTACTGCCTGACAGTCTGGCAGGTTTCTATCGTGTCTGCAGTGTAAGCCCTGTGAGTGCAGAATGTGGTCCTAGTCAGGGCTATGCTCTGTACACCTGAGATGGTGCCCGGCACATAGTAGGTGCTCGATGCACGGCGGCTGATGGAACTGGCGTCTCTTCATCACTACGATGGGATGAGGGTCACAAGACTGGCCCGAGGGTAAACAAGATGATGGGTGTGGGAAGAGGTGCGGGGGTGCCATCACAGGGCAGACTCCCCAGGGGCAAGAAAGGGAGGAGGAAGTTCGATTTCGTCACCAGCTCCAGTGAGTGCTTTCTCCTGTGTGGACACTGTGTACATCTGCACAAGAACCCTTCAGGGATTCCTACACCCATCTGCCAGGGGCCGAGACCCCAGCCCCATACTGCAGGACACTTATGGCCAGCCAGGGATTCAAACCCAGGCCCAGCTGACTTCAAGACAAGGCGTGTTTGCTGCTACATTTGGCAACCTGAGATGGCCCTGCAAGAGGGTCAGAGGGCTTCCACCTTGCCAGCCTCTTACGCAACTCGCAATTCACAAAGCAGACTGAGGACAACTGATAATTATGCTGATCTGTTTGGAAGGACGTCCCACTCTCGCTGGAACACTGGTGACTCCAAATCCCCATGCCAGCCACTGCCATTTCTACCCATTGTGGACTCGCGTGAAACAGACAAGAGGCTGGCAGCGTGGAAGGTTCTTCGAGCCGCCACTGCCCTCCTAGGTGGGTCTGGAGGATGCACTCAGGGCCCGGGTAACAGGAGAGCAGTGCACACCCCACTATCCAGCATGGCAGCTTCTCCTCCTAGGAGGTTCCTGTAGGGGTGGGGCCCAGAGGTCTCAGTGGGATGCCCGGCTCCCCACACTGATGAGACACATAGAGAAGATCCCAAGGTGGGGGGTATGGGCTCCGCAAGGCAGGGACCCAGGCCATCCGGTTCTCCACCATATTCCCAGGGCCCAGACCAGTGCCTGGCACACAGCAATGTTAGTTGCTCCGTCGTGTCTGACTCTATGCGACCTCATGGACTGTAGCACACCAGGCTCCTCTGTCCATGGGATTCTCCAGGCAGGAAAAGGAAATGGCACATAGAAGACGCCCAGTGAAATACTTCCTTGGGGACTTTCCTGGTGGTCCAGTGGTTAAGAATCTGTCTGCCAATGCAGGGGACACAGGTTTAATTCCTGGTCTGGGAAGATCCCACCTGCTACAGGGCAACAAAGCCTGTGCCCCACAACTACTAAAGCCTGAGTGCCTAGAGCCTGTGTTCTGCAACAAGAGAAGCCACCACAACGAGAAACCCGCACTCCACTACTGGAGACTAGCCCCCGCTGCTGCGACTGGAGAAGGACTACGTGCAGTGACAAAGACCCAGAGAAGCCAAAAATAAGTAAATAAACAAACTCGTTCGGTGAGTGAGCAGCGTGACAGGCTGTGATGAGAGACGGGTTGTGGGGATTTCATGTCACCGGGAAACCCGCGCTGCTCGAGGCGAGTGATGCTCCTCATCAGCTTTATAACCTGAAGTCATCAGGGCCGTCTGAGATCTGGGAGAAACATGGTCCTCACCTGGAGAACTGCCTCAGCTTGGCTTCTATGCTCCGATGCCTCATGCACATCCTGGTCAGGGCGGATCCGATCTCCCTGGTGCCACCTGGGAAAGCAACAGAGGCAGACGTGAGGGACAGGAGGCAAGTCAGAATCAGGAAGACCCTGAAAAGAACGAACAAATGGAAAAACCATCCAGATTTCACTGTGCCATAACCCAAGCCACTGTCTTTCCAACTTCTCACCAGGCTTGTGCACACAGACATAAACGTGTGTGTGTGTGTGTGTGTGTGTGTGTGTGTGTGTCCACGCGTGCTTAGTCGTTCAGTCGTGTCTGACTCTTTGCTACCCTATGGACTGTAACCTGTCAGGCTCCTCTGTCCATGGGATTTTCCAGGCAAGAATACTGGAGTGAGTAGCCATTCCCTTCTCCAGGGGACCTTCCTGACCCAGGGATTGAACCCGGGTCTCCTGCATCACAGGCAGATTCTTTGTTGTCTGAACCACCAGGATATATATATGGCTACACATCTTGAAATAATCACCAAAATAAAAGCTACCTTTACTATATATAATAATACCCTCTAATATTTTCTATTGTTTATTATATTGACTGTGACACAGAAGTTGATTTTACAACCCACAGGGTCAAAAATACTTCTCAAGGAAGATGATTAAAATAGTATCTGATATTTAGGGAAAAGCTGTAGTTTTGTTTTGTTTTCCACTTTTGGCAAAATCCTCCTTCTAGCATTATTCAGAACAGCCAGTGAAGCTACTGCATGAAGTCGCATATTCTAGAACGCAAGCAGTGCAGAGAAGGGCAGGGATAGAGCAAAATGAAAAACAGGGAATTTTTTCTTTTGATGGGTTTGGGTAACACCAGTGTGTGAAAAGTCCTCAAACTCAGCCAATGTCAAAGTATACTGAAATACGGCTTGGTTTTTCCCAAAATTCTTGTCGTACTTTTCCCTTCAGGCACACCCTTCTCTAAGATTATTTTTGAAGTTCCTTTCCTTCCCCCTCTTAGAAACGTTTATATCAGCATTTACTTGGGCTTGGGGGGAGGGGGAGGCAAATAGTAACTACAGATGGTAAGTCTGCGCCAAGCACTGGAAAGCACAATTATCAATGTTATGAAAACACTGGGGCTCACGAAATCAGAAAGAAAAGTGTCCCAAAAAGCACTCTCTTTTTTAAAAAAGGAAGAGACAAGATCTTCAAGGGAAAGCCGCAGAAATTTATTGCAGGTTTAACCAAGTCAATTTAATAGGAAAACAATCCCCTCCCTCATTAGTACTCATGACGTTATTTATTATGGGCTGTATTTTCCGCTCTGCCTTCTCTCCTAGAAATGCCAGTGTGCTGCTTCACTTCCACCTATTTTCCATTTTATTCTGCAAAACTATCAGGTTTCCAGAACCAAAAAATAGCAGTAATGGTGATAAATGTTTGATATTTCTATATTTTATTTTAGCCTGAAAAGAAGCCTCTGCAGCCATTCTTCTAAAACAGGGTTTCTCAGTGTTAACACTATTGATACACAGGCGCAGGTCCATTCTTTGTTAAAGGATGGTTCACGGCATTCCTGGCCTCAGCCGACCAAAAGCCTGTAGCAGTGGCCCCAGTCTGTGACATCCAAAAATGTCTCCAGACAGCACCGAGGGCTCCCTCGGAGCAAATTCTCCCCTAGCTGATTAAGTACTTCTGCAAAAGAACCTGAGTGAGAGTTACAGCTCATCTGAGGCTGACTTTCTAAATGGCCAGAAGGGGAAAATACTGCTCTGTAGTTCCTGGCATCTGAGTTAGTGCCAATGGCAACCTGACCGTCTACTGCTGCTCGCGCTGCTCCACCAGGCAGAACCAGTAGAGGGCGCCGTTTTCACACGCGCCACTTGCCTTCTGGGCTCCCTTCAGATTCTTATGAGCATGGACTAGGAACACTTGATCCCTGGAGAAATCTCTCCTATTTTTCCAGGGCCTTCATTTGATTAAAAGTTAATAACTCGGCGACGCAAGGAAACTGGCGCACTCACTCACAGCTGGTAAGAGTGTAAACTAGTACTTTTCTGGAGGAAAATCTGGCGGCATTTATCAAGACATGTCTTACAAAAAAAAACAAGCTCCCATTTTGACCCAGCAATTCTACGCTGAAAATTTTACCCGAGGAAACAATTAAGGGTGAAAGCAAATCCTTACCTATGAGGATAGTCACTGAAATGTTGTTTACCATAGTAAAAACAAGAAACAACATCTTGTTCTAGGGAGCGGGCTGAATAAAACCCTAGGATGCAGCACATGATGGGAAAAGCATGCAGTCAGCCAAAGTGCTGGAGAGCGATGCTTCAGGTCCCAGGAAGGAAGTCGTTTGTTAGAGCTGAGGAAGTGCTGGGCCCCAAGATGACTGCTTTGCACATATGAATTCATTAAGTCAGCTCACCTGGTGTGCTGCCGTTCCTATCACCCCCGTCTTACAGACAAGGAAAGCACCTTTCGTAATCTGACCAGGGTCACACTGCTAGTAAGGTGGATTCCAACCCAGGCCAAACCTCCAGAGTCTGTGCATTTATCCATTCAGCACACGGCACTTATTACAGACAAGGGGAGATGGGAAGCAGAGCTAAGAGCCCAGAACATCCTGCTAAGCTAACTTATCTACACACTCTTACGGGTATCAGGGCTTCACAGTCCAGCTCTCTTATTTCAGTTCCCAAGCCTAGAACTGTCCACAATTGAGACCACGGGGACTAAGCTCCAATCCTCGCTAAGCTGCTCCACACGTGACCGAGAGCTGTGTCACTGATTACCCACGCCTCAGTTTGCTCAAAATAGAATGCCATGGTTGGAAAAGATCACCTCGAAGCCTGGCTCCCTAACTCCATTTCTCTGGTCCTGGATTTCTGGTAGCTTCCCCGATATTTTCACAGGTCACCACTGGACATATATCATCCCCGGGAAAGCCCAAGGCTTCCCGGCAACAACTGAGCTGTGGTGTGCTAACGAGCAGCTCCACACAGACCGCGTGCACGGCTCCCCTGCTCTGCAGCAGCGGGCCCCAGCCCTTGGGCACCAGGGACTGGTTTCATGCAAGACAATTTTTCCACAGACCAAGGGCGGGCAGGGGGGTGGTTTGGGGATGAGTCAAGTGCATGACACTTATTGTGCACTTTATTTCTAGTATTATTACATCAGCGCCACCTCAGATCACCAGGCATTAGATCTCAGAGGTTGGGGACCCCCTGCTCTGTGGCACAGGGCTTCCTGTGAGAGGAGGAAATGAAGAACCACAGGGAAAAGTCCCAAAGAGCAGCTTCTCTGTCCAAGGGGCATGAGGGCAGGAGACAGGCAGCTAACCTCCTCCGTGGACGCCAGGACCCAACCGTCAGAATGACTGCGGATCTCCGCCACTCCGGGCCCCTAAAAATAGCTCTATCTGTGGATGTGCTTAACAATGTCTTCTGCTCTTCCTGACCCTCGCTAAAACTTAAAAACAAAAAAATCAGCAGGTCTGAAAAGCTTCAGAGGAAACTGGCTTTAGTTACAAAGCCAGAACAGACATCTGGACGAGCTCTGAGCTGACAGTGAGAATATTTATGGAATCAAATGACTGAGACGGTCTCGGCAGCTTGGGAGTGAGGACAAGATCTTACTTGTTTCTGCTTTCCCTGCACCCGGCACTGGGGCTGAATGACGGAACCAACACTGACCGTTTTGGAGGGCAAAATGGTAGCATTTTTGGCTAGGTAGAGGCAGGGTGAGGGAATGGGTTTGCCTCTTGTTGAATGCATAAGTATTTGTGTAACTTCTCTGTGCATACAATAGAAGATTCAAAATCAATACAAGATTCTTATTATCTTACCAAAGGTCTATACTTCTATACTGATTCAAGGTCAGCCTGGAGAAACAATGGTGTATTTGCTTTTTTTTTTTTAATTGGAGTATAGTTGAGTTACAATGTTGTGTTATTTTCTGGTGCACAGCAAAGTGATTCAGCTATGTGTATACATGTATATACATATATTCTTTTTCAGATTTTTTTCAATTACAGTTTGTTACAAGATAGTGAATGCAGTTCCCTGTGTGATACAGTAGGATTTTGCTTATCTGGTTTTCTACTGCTGCTCTAATAAATTACCACACATTTAGGGGTTTAAAGCAGTATGCATTTATTATCGAACAGTTCTGGAAGTCAGAAGTCCAAAATCAATTTCTCCAGGTTAAAATCAAGGTGTTGGGAGAGCTTCATTCCTCTGGAGGCCCTAGGGGAGAATCCTTTTCCTTGCCTCTTCCAGCTCCCACAGGCTGTCTGCACTCCTTGGCTCGTGGCACCTCCCTCCACCTTCAAGTCAGTAGTAGCGCCTTCACGCTTCTCTGACCTCTGCCTCCGTCCTCACATCTTCTATGATTCTGATCTTCCTTCTTCCTCCTTAGAGTTTTGTGCTGTACTGCTGCTGCTGCTAAGTCGCTTCAGTCGTGTCCAACTCTGTGCGACCCCATAGACAGCGGCCCACCAGACTCCCCTGTCCCTGGGCTGTATGGACCCACCTTAATAATCCAAGATAATCTCCCCATCCCAAGATCCTTAGCTGAATGATATGTGCAAAGCCCCTGTTGTCATGTACAGTAACATATTCACAGGTTCTGGGGTTGAAGGCATGGATGTCTTTTTTGGGGGGTGCATTATTCTGCCTACTAAAGATGAGTAGGAGTTGTTAATTTGGAGAATGTATGGGGCACTGGGTCCTCTGTCCAGAGTCCATTCATTCATCCTCAGATGATTAACTGAGACATGATCTCACTCCATCTGCTCTGGCAGTGGCTGGTTCAGGGACGAGAAAAGAGACTGAGATGTTGCTGGGGAAGCCTTTGGGGAAAATATCCCTGATCTTAAGATCAACACCCACAAGAGACCCCACAGGGTGAGAACAGGAAGCAGGCTGCCCAGCTGCTGTGATTAACCATCTTTACAGCAGTGGGGACTCCTGCCTTAGGAGATGGCACGTTCTGCGGGCGGAACCGAGGAGGAGCCCCAGTCTCCAGGTGAGCTCACAAAGCTGCCAAATTAACACATTGGGAGCCTGCTCTCCTGAACCTGGGGCTCCAGTTCTGCAAATACACACAGTTCCTTATTTTTAAAGCCACTTTGATTTGGTTCTGTTTCTTGCCAGTTCAAAGAAGAGGGAAGGGAGCAACAGCCTCGTGCTTCCTCCCTGCACCAGGAAACACCCTGTGGCCAAAAGGCACAGTAAGTCCGCCACTCACTGCTGAGGGAGGCACAAACAGTTGATGGCAACAATTTTCATTCTTTTTTGTGTAAAATGTCGAAGAACGTCCTCCCATAACAAGCAAAGGTTTTTTATTAAAAAGTAGCGCACAATCAGTAGGCGATTGAAACGGGGTGATCTGCAAAGGAGACAATCAGTGGAAAGAAGTTTCACACAACATGTGTGAAACAGATCACTAGCAGGAAGTTGCTGTACAGCACAGGGGGCTCAGCCCGTGCTCGGTGATGACCCAGGGGGTGGGCCGGGGCGGTGGGCGGGGGCTTCAGAGGAAGGGGATACATGTATGCGTGTATATATGTATGGCTAATTCACTTCATTGTACAGCAGAAACTAACACAACATCGCAAAGCCTCCTTTAAAAGCCTCCTATAAAGCCTCTAATAAAACATAAATAAAAATAAAATAGAAAGAAGTAAAACATCTAGAGCTTAGGCTATCGAAGTATGAACGTGGGGCACACGAAGACACAAATTCCACATTTACTCAGTATTGCCTTTGTTTCCTAGGCTGCTGTAACCAAGAACCCCACTGGTTGGCTTAAAACAACCAAAACTTACTGTCTCACCATTCTGGAGGGTAGAAGTCTGAAATCAAGGGGGTTGGCAGGGCCCTGCTCCCTCTGAAACTTGCTGGGGAAGGATTGTTCCCTGCCCCCTCTGGTGGGTGCTGGCCCTCCATGGCAGATAGAAACATCACCCCAGTTTCTTCCTCCATCTTCATCTGGCAATTTCCCAGCGTGTGTCTCTCCACATGGGACATACGTGAAGGCACCCTCTTCTCTGTGTGTGTCTGTGTCCAAATTTCTCTCTTCTTATAAAGACACCAGTTGCACTGGACTAGGGTCCACCCTAATGGCTTCATCTTAACCTGAAGACACCTGCAAAGACCTCATGTCCAACTGAGGTCAGATTCACAGGGACCAGGGGTAGGAATGGCAACCTCTCTTGGTGGGATGGGGAGTCACAACACATCCCCTAATAAGGATCTGCCATGCAACAAGGATTAAAGTGACGTCAAAGATGCTAAAGGTGGAGGGCCCAGCCTTGGAAGGACTGGCTGGGGGGATAGCCATGAAATGGTGCAGGGAACGTGATCTTTGCAGCAATCCTAGGAAGTAGGTACTACTGTCTCCATTTTATAAATGGAAAAACTGAGGCTCTGGAGGGTGACAGGCAGACCCCAAGGAGCCTGCAAGCCCCAGCACACCCATGGCAGCTGCTTCCCACTGTGGCTGGTCTGGAGTCTTAGCACAATGTCCTTGCCGTCTCCAGAATTAGTGTGCGGGTCAGGAGGAAGAGCAATCAAGTCAAAGGGTTAAGCGCTCAGCTCCGAAGTCAGACACCGCGAATTCAAAGCCCAGCTCCCCCGTTCGCCGGCTGTGTCACTGGAGAGTTTAACTTGCTTAGACTCAACTGTTGATGACTATATTCCCAAGAAATGATTCTGCCCACTGGTGTTTCCTGTCATCATACCCCAAATGCACCACCCATGGGTTCCAGTTGGGGCTTCTTGAGAAACAATGTGAGGTATCCTAGATTTTTAAAAATCATTTTTGTCCCTAATCTTTTACAACTGCCTCATCCCTACTTAATCTGATGGCGAGCTACATATTTTTTTGAAAAGCAACTTGCTTTTATCTTAGCTTTCCAAACATTCCACTTATTCAGAAACAACCAATCTTGATTTTTCACATTCATCCCAAAGATTTATATACCTTGTAATTAAATAATGTAACACTGTACAACTGGCATATACAGGTTTTGGAACACACATCTGACCCTTGGTCAAGCTGACAACTCAGGTAGAAGAAATGTATGTACCCAGAGAGAAGTCTACAATAAGTTGAGCTTATTGCAGGCAGAGGTCGGTACATTATCATAGAGAAAATAAAGAGCCCTGGTTACATCAATGGGCCACTTAAGCAGGGCTCTGATACAGCAGTAATCAGTCAAGTCCTACAAGAAGGTGGAGGCCAGAGTAATTACCTCAGCCCTGGCTGGAGTGTCCGCCCACAATGATGTGCTAGCCAGTATGTGACAGTCCCCAATTCTCCCACATCTAACATCATCCTTCTCCAAGGATCTGGCTAATGGATGAGGCATGGAAGGCAGGGTAACAGTACAAAGGAACAAAGCCAGAATTGTCCCATTAGGGCTCAGGGTGTGCCACCCCCAAACATGCCGTAAAGAACTTGAGAAACGGCCAATGCAAGAGGGACTCTCTCCAACTCTCCTTTCGGTCTCCCTGAACACAAGAATGGCATCTGCCCTGTGAAAGCTGTGCTCCCCACATCTGGAGATGGAAGGACACCCTTGTTGACAGAAGAGCATTCGGACCATGCCTGTTTAAACAAACCTTGTTACCTCTCTCATTAATTACCCCAACCCCAAACTCTGTTTAGATTCTTCCCTAATTGGACACCAAACCTACATTTCTTTGTCCTGCCTATTTCTTACAGATGTACTGTTTCATCTAAAAGTCTACAAGCTGCTAAGTTTGACTATTTCCTTAGTCCCGTTTCTATGAGCCCTCCACACACAGGAATTAAAATGCGTCTTTTTCTCCTGCTCATCTGTCTTGTGTCAATTTTATTATTAGTCTGGCCACAAGAACTCAAGAGGGGAAGAGGGAGGAACCGCCAACTCCCTGACAGCTCCTTCTTCCCAAACATCTTCAAAGACAAAAGTTCAAAAGGGAGTGAGTGGACCAGGGACTTCCCTGGTGGTCCAGAGACTAAGACTCCAGACTTCCACTGCAGAGGGCATGATCGATCACCAGTTGGGGAACTAAGATCCCACATGCCATGTGGCAGAGCCAAAAAATTTTTTTAAATAATAATAGTAAAAAAGGAGAGGTCCAGAAGGTCCGCTTGGGAAGGATCTCCTTGCTGTCAACAGTTATGCACCAACCAAGTGGTCGCTGGTAGAACTTGAAGCCGCGGGGCTGAGAGGTCCACCGGTCAACTGACTGCAGAGAATCTATCTCTTGGTGAACTATGCCTTCAGGGCAGGGAGACAGGTTCCCCGGCTAACCAGCGCCTAAAGGTGTCTCCAGCCCGAGATCTCTCTTTGCTGTTTATTTTTATGTCGCAAAGCTTGGGACAGTTGTGGCACCAGCCTTCTGCTAACAGAGACTGGAAAGGAAATCCAGGACCACTTCTGCAATGACCTGCAGCAGCTTGGAAAGCTGAGGGTTCAGTAAACGAGGAAACAGCATGTCTCTCTCTCCTTCCTCTCAAGCTCCTGCTCGCTGAGCCTGGAACTGTGAAATGTCAGGTGTCTTTTCACCCGAAGGCTGACTAGAGCGCTGTCTGAGCTTTGCATTACAGCAACTGCCTCAGCATCCAGTGGCCAATGCTCTGGCCAGCCCAGCGGGTGGCCCACCCGCCGTTCCGGGTGATGCCCACGGCTCTGCGCCCACCACACCAGCATCACAACTGACTGTGAAGCTTGGCTCCCCCCTCCTGCACTTTCACTGCCATGTTTGGGACACTTTCATTTCACAAGTTTAGGTTTTGGTACAGGCTAAGAGGGCCTCCTAGGTGGCTCTGGTGGGCCCGCCTGCCAATGCTGGAGACCTAAGACACGCAGGTTCCATCCCTGGGTCGGGAAGATCCCCTGGGGGAGAACATGGCAACCCACTCCAGTGTTCTTGCCTGCAGAATCCCACGGACAGAGGAGCCTGGGGGGGCTACAGTCCATAGGGTCGCAAAAGGGTTGGACATGACTGAAACAACTTAGTACACACACACACACACACGCACACACACGGGCGTCAAAAGGGATAGTGAGAGTCCTGAAGTGGAACCTGGTTATAAACCCGAATTCCATATGCATAATTATACAAACTTGGGAAAGAGAGATTTTTTTGTCTCTCCTTGTAACATTTTATTTCATGTGTGTGTGTGTATGTGAATATAGAGAAAGGAGAGGTAATAGGCTATTTCTATAATATATACATTAAGCACAGCAAGCAAGGGCATATGCTCTCTGGGAAAAACTGAGTTCAGAACATATCATTTTATTCATACGTTTGAATGAAAATGGATATTGAATTAGTCAGGACCTGTGTCCCTTTTAGTTTTACAGGCGTCAAAACTAAAATTCTTACTCTTTTGTTAACGACAGATGTTTCTGTTTTGATCGTAGTGAAGCTTGAAAACTATCATGAGATTAATTTCCTCATATGCTGAAGTTTTAACCCTTCTTGTTGGGGTTTATGTACAATCAGAGGTACAGAGCATAAGCATCTGATACTTTTTTCATATTTTTCCTGTGAATTGGGATGTTTTACCTTTTTACTAGTCTTGAAGATGGCTTCTTTATTTGCAATTATGCTAACTGCACTCTGAGACTTTAATAAACGATTTTTTTTGGTTTTGAAAAAAAAAATATTAAATAAACCTGAATTCTAAGAGGAAGAAGGGAACTCAATTCTGATGCCCAGAGAGGCTCAACTGTGATGCGCCAGCCAACAATGTCCACGCTTTATGCAAAGGTTCAGTCCAAGGAACCCAATCGGAAAGGCCATTAGGTGGACCCCTACTGCAAGATCAACAGCAGGGTCATCAGGAAGCCCTGGGGACCCCAGGCAGGGAGATCTCAGCTGGAAGTGGGCACACCTGCTTGGAGCTCTAGGAAGTATATCTTCCTGGTGACCTCCAGGCTGGATGAGATGACCCTCTTTACCATTTTAAGAGAAATGATCTTACAGCGATCAGGGTGCTGGAGGAGAGATTAGCAGCATCCCATATTCCACCAGCACCGAGGAGACACTGCTGTGGTCTGACTCCTGTGCTGTGAGCAGAAGAGATAGCCCCCGCCCTCATGGGACGTGCCTCATCTAAACTCAGAAGCCACAGATTTCAGGGTGACCTGCAGGCTGGGAGGTGCCTTGGAAAGTTCAGGAAGCAACAAATATGCAGTGCCTTGCTGCTTGGCACCCAGCGCTTGCCTATAACAAGCAGAGAAGCCACGGGCGCCCCTCAGGAGTCCTGGCCTCGCTGCCATTTCTCTTGCTCAGAGACACGCGTCCGTGTCCTTCGCTGCGTCCTTGTGAAGCGGCCGGCTCCTTTCAAGGGCACCATCATTTCCACCAAAGGTCAAAGGGGGCACTCAGACTATCCGAACATCAAACCAACAAACTGTGCTTCTCCTGGCTTCATTAACATTTTATTTTTATCCTTAGGCACGAAAAGATGGACCACTGGGAGAGATGGCCTCATTTGATGTCCTGTATCTCTTTACATGGAGGGGAGGGTGAGGGATAAACAATCAGTTCCTGGTCTTACAAGTTACCCTGCAGACCATCTATCACTTACATCAGCCACATAAGGGAGCCCCACTCAGGGCAGGCACTGGTTGTCACAGATCACTGAAGACTGTCCACATACTTTATTATGTTAGTCCTGAAAATGGCTTCAGAACTATCCAAACATTCCTGTTGTTGTGCTCAGTTGTGTCCGACCCTTTGCAACCCTACGGACTGTAGCCCTCCAGGCTCCTCTGTCCATGGGATTCTCCTCTCCAGCAAGAATACTGGAGTGGGTTGCCATGCCCTCCTCCAAGGGATCTTTCTGACCCAGGGATCGAACCCACATCTCTGGTGTCTCTGGCATTGGTGGGCAGATTCTTTACCACTGCGCCAGCTTTCTGAATGTGCTGTTTAAATCACCACAATATTATTGCAACAAATACACAATCTGATTCCAAGGAAACGAACGAATGAGAAACGTGAGTAGTATTTTAAGCAGTAGAAGGATCTGACCCTTTGTCTTCATGAGGTGGCTTAGGTCAAAAGTAGAAAAACTTAAAAAGATTTTCAAAAATAAACCCTGAAAGCTCCCGGACAAAGGAAGTGTAACTTCCCTTTTGCTACAATGGCAAACCTAACATGCTTCCACCTTCAAGGAAGAGAAAAACACACAGTTTCCTGTGCAGAAACTGTATTCTTGGGCTCCTGTATGCGGCCGAGATATGTGGGACAATCCAGGTTGGTGTTCACGGGACATGCCATACTGCGCATGCGATAAAGGCCAAGGAGGGTTGGCGACACGTTTTGGGAAGACATCCTTGTGCCCATGTGTGGGTGGGGTGGAAGATACTGCAAACTTGGCAGCTGCCAAACTCACCTTTCCCAACTTCTCCCACTTCACGATTTTTCAAAAAGCAGAGGAAACAAGAAAAAAAAGAAAAAAAACCACACACACACAGTCCCACCACCATCTGGCGGCTTGAGACCAGCAAGCACGAGATTCTGGCAGGCACGGTACTGGCAGCCACAAGGACCGATATTCCGCTTCCTTTGTTGCTGTTTTAAAAGCAAAGCGAGACTGGTAATGTGGGAACACAGCAACACGAACACGCTCACACTTCTAGGAAAAACCAGAGTAGGAGCGAAGGCATTCCGATGGGGACTCTGCCCGCCTTCTTCTCCGATGGAGTGGAGCCTGGTTGAAAAGCTCTGGCGGGGGTGTCACTGGGAAATGCCTCTGGCTCCCCGACATCTATCACCATGCACGCCTGCTGCCAGGGTCTCCCTCTGGGGTACGGGCACAGAAAGATGCTCCCACCAGGGCCAGGCTGGAGGGACCCGAGGACACCAGCTCGTGCCAGCAAAGCAGATGTGGGCTGATGTGCAAAACCACACATCATTTTCCTAGCTCATGAAGCTGAACTGTCAGGCAGATAAGATGCTTGCAGCCGCTGATCTGAGCGTTATCTCTCAGGCAGTTTTTAGGTAAATCAGGGGGTCACTTGATGAATTTAGAAGCAGAGGAGGGAAGTTCATGGTTTTAGGGGTCAGAGCCAGAGTCTGAGGCACTCACTTCCTCCAAAGGGATGAGACCCCAGAAAGCAGGTCCATGATGCCACCCTCGGGCTCTACTGCTACTGCTGAAAACCTCCAGTATCTGGAATCAGGTTTCTCTTGAGTGTTGCTGGCCTAAGTACTATTCTGTTCCTTTAAGGGGCTTCTGTACCTCCCTGAACCACGCCAGAATGTGCTGACTTTACCATCTCTCAGGAAGCAATTCTGCTGCTTTCCAAATTATTAAGAATAGCTACCATCTACTGAGTGTTGGCAATCTAAGAGGCACTTGCAAGCACAATGTGTTCAATTTTAAAATCTCATTATACGCCTCCTGTAGGTATCATGGTCAGATAGGAATTATTATCCTCACTTTACAGATGAGGCCAAGGGCCTCAGAGAAGTTAAGCAACTTGCCCACAGTGGCACAGGAGAATTCAGGATTTTCATCCAGGGCTGAGTCCATAGTTAGAACCGTTCTTGAGAACATCTCGCTGTTGTGAATATGCACCAATGTATTTAGTGGGTGAGAAGGTAGCTTTCTGCTCCCCATCCCCATTCTGTGACTGAAGGAAAACAACAACCTTGCCACCCAGACATCTGTGTCATCAGCCAGACTCAAAACACACTGCCACCACTTCCTGGCTGGACTGTGTATGGGTGGGCTGGTGAGCACGCAAGGCCCTGGGATCAGGTGGGCACAGACTGTCTTAACACGCATCGCCCCCTGCCGGCTTCCTGCAGCATGGAGGTACTGCTTAGTCAAGCAGGGGACCCTTCCCTACTGGCCACAGATCACCCTTTAAGCTACTGATCCATCCCAGGAGGGGCCGCTGCAGGACAGTGTCCCAGAAACGGCCCATCCCTGCTTAGCTGAACTCAGTGTCCCATGGTTTTCAACACTGACATCTTGTAAAACAGCACATAATGGGATGTGTGCACATCTTTGGACATAGTAGGTGCTCAACAAACGTAAGTGGGACCTGGCAGACACACCAAGCTTAGAGTACTGAGCCTGTAACACCCTTTCTTCCCAATTCTCTTAGTCCATCTCCCTCCTCCCCACTCTATTCCACACCAACGAGGAACCTGTCAGGAGAAGCTAAGATTTAAGATTCTAAGGGAAAAGTGGTTCCATTTGGGCTGAGACTCCACTGGTGGCTCCACAAAATCCAGGCAGAGTTCCATTTTGCAGCTAACTTCCCAGCCAAATTCATCTCAGATCATTCAAATGGACTTATTACCATCTTAGTGTCTTCTTCCCCTTGATTTCTATCGGGTTGTACCTTTCCCAATGGTTCCTGAATGACTGGATGGTTTCTGATCAAACAGCAACTGAAATTCTAACCGTGGTATAGCTAGCAGGAGGCTGGCTCTTACAGCCAAAAACGAGAAAGCAGGTCTAAAGCTCTGGCAGGCAAGAAAGCAGCACAACCAAGGTGTCCTTGGCCAGCCCTCCCTCCCAACCTCCACCTGTTTACAAAGGGTGGTGCGTGAGCGCTCAGCCGTATCTGACTCTCTGCAGCTCCACAGACTGCAGCCCGCCAGGCTCCTCTGTCCATAGGAACTTCAGGCAAGAATACTGGAGTGGGTTACCATTTCATCCTCAGAGGATCTTCCTGACCCTAGGACTGAACCCACATCTCCTGTGGCTCCTTCACTGGCAGGCAGATTCCTCACCACTGAGCCACCTGGGAAGCCCACTTATGAAGGGCACAAACTGGTTTCAGTACCCAGTTTCCCAATGGAGTCTCAAGGTCAAGAAGTAGAATGCAGATCCAAAAGCAATTAATTTGCCCAGTTTCCTGAGAAAGCCACCACCCTACAGATCAGATGAAATGCAGGCGGCCCCTGTGTCCTGGACTCGGAGGACTGTGTAGAATGTGACTGCTCACCATGTTCTATCTCCGTAGGACTCGGGGACTTCGGCTGGCACAGGGTCCTGCTGGTGAAGCTTCCCCAACCCCTTCCCAGATGTCCTCCTGCCAGCAGAGAAAGGGCAACGCAGGATCCAGAGAAAAGAGGAGACTTGGGAGCACCCGACAATGTCTGAGTGCAAAGTGAGTCAAAGGAAGCTGAGAGGGGGTCACCAAGTGGCCTGGGTGCCTACTGGCCTGGGTCTCGCCCCATGCCCGGGACCTAAAGAAGCCTGCAGAGAACTCAGTATGCAAAGTGGGCATGGAGTAATCTTTCTCTTCTGCCTTTCAGAGGTCGAGCAGCTCAGAGGCCTCTTGCATTTGCATTTAAGGATGGAATAGAGGAGGGAAGGAGTGAATAAGGGGACCAGACAATCGCTAGCTCACCTCCCTGCTCCCAGGTACATATGTGCATTTTTAATGCTGTCCTGGGTGACTCAGCATGGGCTTACTACTTCTTGGGCTTTTGTCCCTCATTCACAGTTGGCCTCCAGTGACAATATCTGAGGCGCCATGGAATTCCCAGCGTTGGGGAAGATGCATGACCCATCTCTGACTCAATAGATATTTGCAGACAAAAAGAAAAACAAAGTTTAATTGGATAATAACATAGTCTGAAGAGTTGGACTCAATCTGAGCTCCCAGGAGAGGGCGCTAAGAGGTTCTTTACAAGTAAGACTCACTTGTGGATCCACTCGCCCACCCCCTCCCCCTGCCCCGCCCCGGTAAGAAAATAAAAGAAAACAGGACTTCTAGATCCACAAGCTGTGAGCTCTGAGAGGCTTGCCTGGTTTAAGGTTCAATGTCAGCAAGGGAAAGAGCATATCTAAATGCTAATATGATAAAGAATATTCAGATCAATGTTTGGCTATTCTGCCAACCTTTCAACTGAAATATTTGAGCATCTACTCAATGCCTCTTCTTCCAGGCAAGAACACACACAAAAGAAAAATAAGGAAGGAAAACAAAGAATCAAGCCTTTTTGTTTTAAGATACGGGGCTGATAATGAACCTCAAAAATCCCCATTAGGATGGAAGAGGGCCCATTAAAACGTTTGCAATATTCAGAGTACATTTTTTTTTAGAAGATAATTACTAACAATCTCAGGAAGCTCCAGATCCCCTCATATGCTGTTAGTAAAGCCTTTGCAGGAGCAGCTCTGTTGCCATGACAACAATCACTTGGCAGCGTGTAAAGGAGGACAAGGGACCTACCAAATGGTATTCTCAGCAGTCAGCCCCAAGATTTCTTAAAGCCACTTCCTAAAGGACCTTTGGCATCTCGGAGTCACAGAATTTACAAACTGAAGGAGGCCTTAGGAGTAACCCAGTTTTAGCTTGTCACTGTTATTTTTCTAGCCCTTGCCTGAGTCGCCTAGACTCAGCTGAAATATCTCTAGGGCCAGAGACCTTACTCTGCTCCACCCTCAGGGGAAGAGGGCAGGGAGCTTTCCCCCACCCCAAACCCCATAATCTGTGGAGTAAAGTGAGCACAGGATTAGGAAGAGAGGGGGTTATTTGAAGAACCTTTCCCTTCCCAAACAAAGGGCTTCTTTGGTAATGGCTGCCATTGTTCCATGAGGTTGAACAAAACAAGAGCAGCCATGGAAGGTGGCTCCTCGCAGGTCTTAAGGACAGAGCTGGTTTCTAATTCCAGCCACTGAATGCTACCTGCAGATTCATAACTGTCACCTACATAGAGCGCAAAGGACCCTGGTGGTGTTGTTAAGCCATTTGGGAGGTTGCACATGGCAAAAACACAACAACGTGCTTTGTGTTCACAGGCTATACACACAGCGCACACGCATGCGTGCATGTACCCACAAACCCGCCAGGATGTGCCTCCCTCCTTTTTTTAAATTTCTGGCTGCACCTCACAGCATGCGGGACCTTAGTTCCCCAAACCAGGGATCAAACCTGCACCCCTGCACTGGAAGGTGGACTCTTAACCCCTGGACCCCGGGGGAAGTCACCATGGATATGACTCTGTAGTCACCCCTGCAGAGCATCATTAAGGATGGCTTCTCCCAGGGCCCTGGGCATTTTTTTTTAGATCCATGCACATGGATTCTTGGGCAATTCCCAGGAGGGTACATGTATGTAGCCCAGGTTGGGAGAGGGGGATGGGGTGAGCTGGGGGGATGGCTATCATAAAAGTGGGTGCAAGTCTGACTGAAGGGGACCCCCACACCTCACCCACATGTCCTGCTAGGAGGAGCAACCCGGCCTGCAGCGGAGGCTTCTAGATTCAACCGACATGAAAAGGCCACCTCCAAGTGTGTCTCACCACTTCCCAGGTGGCTTTGGACAGCATCTGTATCTTTCATCAGTCACTCTGGGCAAGGGCAGTGGTACCCAGGACCACCATCCTGAAGCAAGCTTAACTCATTTCATACAAGAAGGAGTCAGAAAAGTGTGAAGCAAAGAATCTGGTCCAGTGTGCTCGATGCCGTATAAAGAATCCCAAAAGCAGAACTGGAAAAAATGAAAAGGGTTTGCACAAAGAGATCGTGCTCTCCTCAATACCAAACACCCAACTGAGGGCTGATTTTCCTTGGAATAGATGTGATACGAAGACAGCACCAATGAGCAAGGGTCGCCCCAAAAGGCTGCCACACAGCTCCCCAGGATTACCCAGTCTTTTTTTTTTAAACTTATTTGGCTGCACCGGTCTTAGCTGTGGCCCGTGGAATCTTGCTCTTCATTGCAGGATTTTTTTTAGTTACAGCATGTGAACTCTTAGCTGTGTCACGTGGGAACCCAGCTCCCTGACCAGGAATCGAACAGGGACCCCCTGCATTGGGAGCTTGGAGTCTCAGCCACTGGACCACCAGGGAAGTACCCCCACAAATGTTGTTAATCAGGAACCCAGCATTCTTTTGGGGAAGAACCTAGAAAACCATCTTAATGGTACTTCATCAGCAAACTCTAAAGTCAGAGGCAGGAATTAGCTCCAGGAAGAATTGGCGTCAGTTTGGTGAGCATCCCACAGAGATGGGGATGGCCACTCCAAACCAGTGGTGACAACTGGGGGATGACAAAGGCAGAGAGCGGTGGGGAGCCCCACCAGAAGGCGGAGGACGAGGGGTGGTGGGACTGGCAGGAGCAGGCTCGTTTCCTTCCAGAAAAGGAGCTGGCCCTCCCCCATCATGGGCCCGAGAGCCGCATTTCCAGATGACCGCGCTGCGCTACAGGAAGCAGCGCAGGCACACGGCCATTAGGCGAGCATGGCTCTGCGTCCACAAGCTGAAAAGACCAGCTTCCGGCCCTGGAGAGGCTGGTTTATTTTAGGAGCACAATTACCAGTTATTACAAAGCTGAAACTGACTTTTCAGGTAGAAGTCTCCGCATCAGGGATCTTTTGGTCCCAAGTGAGAAAACAGGAAAAACAATGACATTTGAATGACCTCAAGGTGAAAGAGTGCATCTTGGTGCATCTGTGTCTGTGTGTCTATGAGAGACAGACAGATATGGACACGAGTGAACCCAAGGGTAGGGACAGATGAGGGCATCTGACAATACTAAACTACCAGATTAACAAGGAAGGCTGCTACGTATGGCTGCACAGGTCGTGCACTGCACAACTCCAGCGGCCACCATTCCCATCGGCAATGAGTTGTGGGCATCCTAAAGTCTGATTTCTACCCCAGTGAAATACGGAATGAGGTCTGAGTGGAATCTGAGTCATGGACTACCAGCTCTGCCACCCTCATCGTCTATTTTGTCTTTTGGCAAACTAAAATAGACAAATTCACTCTCAGCAAAGGGATAGCCCCAACCAGATGGGTGGAGGACAAAATGGGATAATCATCTACTACTGAAACCTGGTTTAAACCGAGGCTAGTACCAATGGCCCAACACGTATGTTATGCTTTTAAAAAGTCATACTTTAAATTCTCAAGAATTACTCAACTGAGTTTGCAACACCCTTTTCCTCTCCCTTCTGGGGGCATGAGTAGATTTCTTTTCCTGTTGGAGAGAGGACCACTCATCTTTGTCCTCATTATGGGGATGGAAAATCATCTCTGATTTCTCAACCAACAGCAGACCTCAACTTACCAAGTAAGTGCACTTTTCAGAAAACTGTTTATACTTCAGTCATTTTGGAAACAGACATGATTTCTTTACCCCCAAAGAAACAATGAGGTGAATGGTAATTAAGTCCTCAGAGTAGATGACAAACTGAAGGCATTCCATGTCTAAACCATGTACTACTGAACCTGACCACGTCCCATCACAGTGCTTCTACCAGAAAAAAGTACTCAGGTTTTTTGTTTTTTGTTGTTGTGCCACACGCCTTGTAGGACCTTAGTTCCCATACCAGGGATCAAATCCGTGCCCCCTGCAATGGAAGCGTGGATTCCTAACCACTAGACAGCCAGGGAATTCCTAAAAGTGCTCAATTTCAACTTGGGACATGGATTTTCATGGCAAAGAGAAAGGGGCAGAGGGAGAAAAAAAGGAGACTCCTGCATTTGAAAGGATGGCACTCCTCCTGTGCTTAATAAATATTCTACACCCGCCATGCACCGACAGTAAGATGAGTCAATAAAGCAGTCTTTGCTCTAAAAATAGCTCCCAGGCCATGGTACAAAATGACAGGTAAATGGGAATGGATGACACAATGTGGTAAGGTTCCAGATTTGCGAAGTCAAGACAAGCTTGTCTCAGCTGAGACAGAAGGGGACAGACAGGCTAAGGCAGGATACCCGGAGGGTCCAAAAGGTTGGGGACGAGGAGCATTCCAGACAGAGACAAGGCAAGAAGAGGCCAGGCAGCAAGAAGGGACATGGCGTGTCTGGGGGCCTCTAAGGAGTCCAAGGGACCACAGCATCACAGACATGAGGGTGGTCCAGACGAGGAGGCTGGAGGGAGAGGCCAAGTGCGAGAGGGAGCCAACAATAAGGTCAAGCTTTGTGGGGCAACTTCACCCCAAGACAAACCAAAGCACAGAAAGGTTGAAAAGAGGCATGGTAGAAGAGGTGGAAGCAATGCACATCTGCCTGTGGACGACGGATAAACAAGATGTGGTGCTTACACACAATGGAATATAATTCAGCCTTAAAAAAAGGAAAGAGAAACCCAGTGACAAGCTACAAACATGGGTGAACCTTGAGGGTATTCCATCAAGTGGAGTTAAGCCAGACACAAAAAGGCAAATACTGTATGAGTCTACATATATGAGGGAGCTAATATAGTCAAGCTCATCGAGAAGGAGAATGGTGGTTATAAGGACAATGGTCCCCCAGGGACTGGGGGCAGGGGAGGAATGGAGAATTTTTAATGGGTATAGAGTTTCAGTTTGCAAGTTAATAAAAGTTCTGGAGATCTACTGCAGAACAATATAGATATTCTTAATACTACTGAGCTGTATGTTTTAAATGGTTAAGATGGTAATTAATTCATTAATTTAAAAGTCAGGGGTGAGTGGCTGAGGTCCCAGATAAAATGGTAAGTTCTTGGCTACTGGTTTTTCTATTTTCAAAGTAACATAAAGTCAATCAAATCCATTGGAAGCTCTCTGATAGCAGGGCTGTTTCTCATGAAACCTTGGCCGGTGATGAAAGATGAGTAAATGAGATGTTCCTTCAGGAAGTGCCTGCTCTCAAGCCTGCCTGCAATAACCTACTTAATCCCTGGTCATTTCTGATACACACATCCCACGACCCTTCTGTGCACCGAATTAGTAATTTTGTTTCACCTTTCACCTGTGTTTCTAATAGAAAGCCCAGTTCTTGCCCAGGGCCCCTAAAGAACAGCAGTTCAAGGGCACAACCACCAGAGTCAGACCTGGGTTCAAAGCCCAGCTCCCCCAGTCCCTACCAGTCCTCACCTTTCCCAGCCTCAGTGTCTTCATCTCTACAAAGAGAAGCAACAGTATCAGGTTGCCGAGAGGACTCGGCAAGACAGCATCTATGAGACACAGGGCCAAGCATACGGTCAGCACGAGTGTAGGGGCTGTTCTACGTAGAACCCCTAACGCTGTACCCCGTGTAACTAAAAAATAGTTTTTAATGGTAACATCACTCAAAGGTATTCAACAGAATGGCAGCTGTGGCTTCCAGGCCCAAGTGAAGCACTGGAAAAACCTTTCAACAAATGTTAACAGTCGTATTTGGTTTAGATGAATCATAACACCTCTTAAAAGCAGAGGAAGTGGCCCAGGGGGCCCTCAGAAAAAATGAGCAATAGAATCTGGATGAGCTAAAGGGCACCCAAGTCCATCAGTCATTCTTAAGCCATACAAATACATACTCAAAGGAGCTCTACGAAAGGATGTTGTCAAACCTTAAGAAGGAAGGAAATCCTGACACAGGCGATGGCGTGGATGAACCTTGAGGACATTCTGTTGAATGAAATAGTCACAAAAAGACAAATACTGCCTGATTCTGCTTGCAAGGAGGTGTCTAGAGCAATCCAATCATGAAAACAGAATGTGGACGAGCCAGGGGCTAGGATAAGAGGAAGATGGGGAGCTGTCACCTAACACGTACAGTTTCAATTGCGCAAGATAGGAAAGTTCTAGAGACTGGCTGCAAGACAATGTGAATATACTTAACACTGTTGAACTGTAAGGGCTTCCCTGGTGGTTCAGTGGTAAAGAATCTGGCTGCCAACACAAGAGATGCGAGTTCGATCCCTGGGTTGGGAAAATCCCCTGGAGAAGGAAATGGAAACCCAATTCAGCATTCTTGCCTGAAGAATCCCGTGGACCAGTTCATGGGGTCCCAAAGAGCTGAAAAGTTTAGTGAATAAAACCACCACTCTGAGCTATATACTGAAAAATGGCATTTTAAAATATAAACATGGAAATTGTTATATTATGTGTATCTGTCCATTATTGAAAATGAAAAATGTCAAAGGATCTCAGCAATTTCACCTCAGCCTGAGTTTCTGCTCTGGGGATGGTTTGGGAGGAGGAATTGAGTCCAGCACAGGAATATGATGCCTTCACCAACCAGAGCAGTCTGGTGGCCTTAGAAGGAGTCCTTCAGGATCACAGGATGAACCTGCTCGGACCCCCAGGCCCTTGGAAATGGCAGGGTCCCCTGTCCCTCCCCAGGACCACTTTCTCCTTTGCCACCATCAGAGGTGACAACATCAGGTCTTCATGACTCTGGGCCACATCTGCCTCCAACCAAAACAGGAATGCAATTTCATGTTTACAGATGCGGGCACAGATCTACCAGACCCAATATGAAGATGCTCAGCAAGTGCAGGGCACAGATCAACCAGACCCAATGGGAAGACGCTCGGTGTACAAAGAACAAGCCAACACTCTGCCGTGGCTGTGTCAGAGGCTCTGCACTGTCCTGCGCTTGAGTCTGCAACACGTGATTCCAGGGCCGTGAGCTACACAGTGCGGTGTTCCCATGCCTCTGGGTGGACTGGAAGCTGGTGGGGCTTAAGAACACGGGCTCAGGCGCCTTCTCGGTCTGTCTGTGTTGCTGCTGCTGCCACTGCTACAAGTGTGCTTGGTCTCGGGCAGTAAAAACACCCCATCGGTGTTGCTCTGTTGTGTGGGCTTGGCCCACCTATATGCTGTTCGTTCTGACGTCCTGCCCACATGCCAGAGTTGTAGATGGATAAAAACAAGTAAGACCATGCCTGCATGAAAGAATCCATGGTTTCATGAGCATACATGCTAAGTCACTTCAGTCGTGTCTGACTCTTTGCGACCCTATGGACTATATAGCCCGCCAGGCTCCTCTGTTCATGAGATTCCCCAGGCAAGAATACTGGAGTGGGTTGCCATGCCCTCCTCCAGACGATCTTCCTGACCCAGGGATCGAACCCATGTGTCTTATGTCTTCTGCATTGGCAGGCAGGTTCTTTACCACTAATGCCACCTGGGAAGGTCTCATGGAAGCGTTAGATAAATACACAAATGGGCACCTGCTTGTCACAGGTATTAATCTTATGATGGAATAGGGGAACTGGAAAGGAAGAAGATGGAATAACTGGATCCAGTAAGCACCCACCCCCGACCCCTCATCCTCTAACACACTCCCTTTCTGAGTCTGAAGTGATTGCTACTAATGATAATATCCAAGAGAGAATTAAATTCTTTCTCAATTCACTCCTTGAGCAATAAGGCATTGAGCTGTTGAAATCTTGATTGCTTTTTCATTTCAGATTCTGAGCTCCTTTAGGAAAACAGGGATTGATTAGCAAACAATCAGATTAACTGGCATAAATCCACACCTAAGGACTAGCATTTCATCGGCTCTCTGCCTGCAGCAAATCCTAATGTCTTTCCAATCAGGATTATGTAAGGAGGAGACCCACAGCTGGAAAGGCTCTCGGCTCAGGGTGAGGGCAGGCTCTCTGTCTACCTCGGGACTTAAAAGTCTGTGCTTAACGTTCTTTCCAGGATTCCTTCCCAGAATGCTGGTGGCAAAAAGATGCTTTGTAGGCAGCCTGGGTATCCAGTGAGGGCTTCTTCCCTCCTGGAAGAGGTGCTGATGTGGCTGCCACGCAGCCCAGAGTCACTGGGTAACCAGAAGCTGCCACCAAGAGGCAGGGACCCCACACCTCTCTCCTCCATTTGAAGAACAGGTACCCACCAAAGGGCCAGCGGGGTCCCGGACAGTCCCCATTCAGGTTGGGTGGGAGCAGATATTTAGATCCAAAGGCTATTAACCCCCTTAACCCATTTACCTTCATTTTCCTGGCCAATGATAAAAGACCTAAAATTCAGTTCTACTCTTCAGAAATGAGAAAACCAGAGGGAAAGTGAGAAGGTCCTTGAAAAACCATCTGGTCCTTCAGAAGGGATCCTGCCCAAACCAGAAATTTGCAAAAAAGAAATTTTTTTTAAGCAGCAAAATGCTATTTCAATGTGAGATATTTCGAGGGAGAAAAGAGATCTATATCTGGCTGGAAGGGGTGGGAACATAAAGGGGGTCTCAGCAGACACCGATCTCCACCCCAAGGCCCTGGGCACCCTCCAAGAATTCACTTACCAACTATACCACTCAAAACCAGAGCACACCCAAACTTTAGAGACTTCTGAGATTTAAAAAAAAAAAAAAAAACAGTTAGCAAAATTTACGACCACAGATTACAACTCTTGCTTGGGTCAGCAATCTTGTGTTAGGCAATGAATGTACTAGATTTCTAATATTCATGTCAACATTATGTGCTGGGCATGACAATTCCCATCATGGATGAGGAACCTGAGGCACAGAAGCTGCAGGTATTCCAAAAGGTGGCCTAGCCCTTATCCTTCACCCTGCCCCCAATTCTGTTTTTGAAAGGGGGATTCTTTACATGTGCTATGCATATTTTCTCAGTCTTGAACAAAATATTGTGTGAAAGTATTCCTTCCAGATGGACTGGTATCTAACACGCCCTCAAAACATTCTCAACCTGCCTGTGCACAGAGAGGGTAAGTAACCTGCCGCAGGTCACACAGCCATGCAAGGGAGCTGGCAGCCTGCAGATCAGGTCCTGTGTGTCCAAAGTCCATGCACCTTCCATCAGATTCACCACTTCTCTAAGTAAACCACCCCCCATTCTCCCACCAGGCTGCCGCCCAGGCTGCTTAGCGGGAGCTGAAGAGAACCAGTCACCATCCCCCAGCTGGATCAATTTTTCACAAGCAAACGGACAAGTACTTAAAACACACTCCTCTGCTTCACCACGTTTCTGGCCTTTGCTCAGGTGGAGAGGAAGCTGCTGCTGCATCTTTCCACATTATCATAAGACAGATTTCCAAAGATGATGTCAACGGGACAGAGGATGAAGGCCAAGTTTTTCCTACGTGATCTGCAGTTGACAAAACAAATGCTTGGGCAGCTGGCAAAGCAGACGTGGTGGCCCTGCAGAAACCACACCTGCCTTGTACGCGTCGTGACCAGGCAGAAGGGCGGCAAGGAGGGGCAGGAGCCCATGGTCACTCCTTTCATTCCCAAGGGGACACCAAGTACAGGGTTTCCTGCCCATCCTTCCCTAGATCAGCTCTGTGGTTGATGACCCTGGTTCTCCAGGAGTCTCCAGAAGTCAGGAGCCCGTTCACCCTCAGCACCACAAACACAAGGCCAAGAAGAAGGGGCTTCCCCATACACAAGGGAAAAAGAAGGAAAAGAAAACCACCCCCCAAAGCATGAACTAACAACAAGCAGGCTGAGATCCGGTTCTAAGAACCAACATAAAAGGGAACAGATGTGAAGTCATCTCAGGCTTAACAAGGACTTCCGCACACCCTCAAAGTCATTCCACAACAACGGATTTACAACATTCAGGGCTGTGACGGCTGGAAAATGTAAAGATGCTGTGCTCTGCTCCAAATGGTTTGGACAGATGTTTGCTAAGATGGTTGATGGCAAATTTCCTTGTACTCAGTATCAGAGGTAATTAGTATTCACGGGAGGAGGATTTCACCTGCATCACATAGAGTTGACATCCATTCGAGTCAACAGACAAAAAGGCGGATAGCTGTGAATGTTCTTTTAAACTGGCACCTGAGAATCTTTGGGAAAAAAAAAACCAATCCGCACAAACTGCCAACACACGCACTCCAGACAACAGGTATCCTAGCAGCTTCCAAACATCTCGGCCTCCCTAAACCCTTGTCTCTCATCTTGGTACACGCTGGGACTCTGTGCCTCCATGTGACCCTGTTTGGGTGTCGCCAGGACTGAGCAGCGTTCCTGGAGCTCTGCCTGCAAGGGGCTCCCTCTTGCTTGATCTCTGTGTCCATCACATCTTGTCACACATCATACTGCCATTGTTTCTTTACTCCGTCTCCTCCACCAAGAATAAACTTCCCGCAGGCGGGGCTCCTGTCCGCTGCACAGCGCTCAGCATGAGCAACACTCAGAAGACACCTGCTGAATCAAGGGGAAACGATGGGAGGAAAGGGAAGGTGGGGAGTTTGGGCTGGACATGGACACATTGCTCTATTTTAAATGGATAACCAACAAGGTCCTACTGTACAGCACCTGGAGCCCTCCTCAGTGTTACGTGGCAGCCTGGATGGGAGGGGAGTTTGGGAGAGAATGGATACACGTATATATATATAGCCAAGTCCCTTAGCCTTGTTCATCTGAAACTACCACAACATTGTTAATTGGCTACTCCAAAATAAAATAAAATAAAAAGTTAAAAACAAAATATGTTGGACAAAAAAGAAGCTGCGAAGTTGGGAAGGAAAAAATCACTTGAGGAATAGGGTAGGGTAACAGATGCCATTAAAGCCAATGGAAATGCAAACATATTCATACAAAATAGACTTGGTTTATCTTTTCCAACTTGTTTCAAAAGACTTTTGTGACATCTCTAGCTGGTTAAATACTTGGACTTCCCAGGTGGCACTAGTGGTCAAGAACCTGCCCGCCTGCCAATACAGCAGACGTAGGAGACACTGGTTTGACCCCTGGATCGGGAAGGATCCCTGGAGGAAGGCCTGGCAACCCACTCTAGTATTCTTGCCTGTAGAATCTCATGGACAGAGGAGCCTGGCAGAATATGGTCCATTAGGGTTTCAAAGAGTCAAACACAACTGAAGCAACTCAGCATGCACACACATACCACAGAGTTTAGACTCCTGGAACTGGAAGGGATCCTTGGTCATGTGGCCCAGCATTCCTATAATGCAGGAAACATATGTCTGCTTTGCTCCTAGCACACCACTAACGCTCTGTTACCCTGGCGGACATTTCTCCCCGAAGAGCCATCAACTGCAGGCCAGAGAAAAACAGTACACAAACCACAGCAGATTTCTTTGCTTTCCACTGCTTCAACTTTATCGCTGCTTATCATCTCCATCAGAGGCAAAGAAACTTACGAGTTAGGGCTTGATATGCAAAGTTTGAAGTTTGTCTTTGGGAAAATGGCACGGGGCAGTCAGAAAATGGAGAGCTTCTGCTCAACTCGTCTAGATAAGGCGCTTGAGAGGTCGTCAGACCAACTCCAACTCCCAAGGGTGCCTAACAAGATCTTGGCGGGCAATGGAAGCTCAAAATATTTCATAGTTGATCTTATACCATCGTAAAACCCAATGTCAACCACACGCCTTCACTTTTGAGGCCCTCAATTTCTTCCCCAAAAATTCCCATCATGTAGAACAGGATGAAAAGCTTCTTAGGAGTCACCTAAAGCTTAATAAGGGCTTCCCTGGTGGCTCAGATGGTAAAGAATGTACCTGTAACATGGGAGACCCAGTGATTCCCGGGTTGAGAAGATTCCCCTGGAGAAGAGAATGGCTACCCACTCCAGTCTTCTTGCCTGGTAAATCCCATGGACAGAGGCCACAGTCCATGGGGTCACAAAGAGTCGAACATGAGTGAGCAACTAGCACTTTCATTTTCATTTTTTACTCTCACTGAAACTAATTAAGTCAGCCAGTTTTATAGCAGAGTAATAATGCCAGGGCCAGACCCCTGCGAGGACAGACATTTCAGCGGCAGGAACGGCAGCCTTGTGCACACAGCAATAACACTCTGAGAATCTCCAAACATCTCTTCTCTGCCCGAGTGCAAAATTAAATTAAAAAGCAGAACAATGGGATTTCGATGCCTCACCGAGCGCTGATAGGGCAAATGAAACACCGTCTAGAATGACCGGACAGGGAATACGGTTTCTCCTACTGAGCTCGGCGGTCTAGTTCAAAGGCCGTCCTCGCCCACATTCCAGCCCCTTCCTGGCATCCCTCCGGAGAACCAAGACAAGAGAAAGCAAAAGAAAAGAAAGCAGGAAAAGCACAGCCACCCTGATCACCTGGAATCCCTTCACCAGAAAGGAAACTCCTCACAAACCACCTCCTTTCAAACCAGCCCCTTTCTTCCCGTTCCACACCCAAACCCACGAGGAAAGAAAACACGGGCGCCACTGCCATCACCATGACTCTGACCCTTAAATGTTTAACCAGGGATCTATTTTTTTAGAGCTAGATAAAAAGGTAGGTGATTCATTTTCAACATGAGTCACAATATCCCCAAGAGTGAAATAGTTTAATTAAAAATTTAATGGCCTTAGGTTTTGTTTGAGGCACCCTTGATGGCGGGGCCGTGTTCTCGCCAGTCATGATCTCACGGCTGAAGGATAGGCCCCAGGAAGGGAGGGCAAGATGCTCTACACCAGAGCTGGGAGGCAGTCCTGGGGGCGGGAACGTGGCTAGCATGGCAGTATTATCTTTTGGTCACAGAGAAGCAGTGACCTCTCATCATCTAATCCCCATTGCTTTTCCCAGAGAATCCTCCTTAACCCGTGGAGACACAGGAGGATTCTCAAGGGGGCGCTTGGCATTGACCCGCAGGGTTCAGGATTTGGTTGGGTTTTGTTTCTCTTGGGTGATGTGCTACCATGAGCTGGCCTGAGTCTCTCAGTTCAAAAGACCCGCGCTGATTGGAGTCACCAGAGCATAAGGAGAGGGGGCTACAGTAAGGTCAGAGTGCAGACAACTGCACCCCTGTACAAGAGTAAGAACAAGCTGACCTACCTGCCTTTATTGGCCCTTTCAGGAGCTGAATGAAGTCCTGGGGGTTAGAGGAAACAGTCCAGTGACATCTAATCAGAGGCGGGTTTCATCCAAAGGACTCCACTAACAAGAGACTCCCCACACTACGCAGCGTAGCTGTCACAGGGTGCGCTTACCCTACTGAAAGCGCTTCACTTCATTTGTTGTCATCAGAACTCACACAAATACTTTCCTTCTTACGAAGAACACAGGGGACTGAACTGCGTGTATTTGAGTTCGTGCGTATGTATTCAATTTGTCATATTTCCCCCAGATAATTTCCACTAAGGTGCTGATCCATCAACTTCACAGGTGGCAAATACTGAAAGGCTAAAATTATTAGAAAATACAATGTGAACACCATATTTTCTTTTTCCCCCAACATAAATAAATCCAGAGATCAAAATAGTTTGGTGCCCTGACCTTCTCCCCAAACCACTCATCTGCATAGTGAATTTCTGTTGAATTAACAAATTGGCCAGAAAGAGTGAAGTTTATAATATAGACCATCCAATTTAACCATTTGGCTTTAAAAAATAAAGAACGTGTAAAACACAGAAACACCTTCTAAAATATGTTGCCATCTTGCTCTTCCCTGAGAACATAGGAAAAAAATGCCACCTCTCTTGTCCGCTCATCAAAGCTAGCAACCATGGGATTTCCCTAGTGGTCCGGTGCTTAAGACTCTGTGCTCCCAACGCAGGGGCCCAGGTTCGATTCCCAGTCAGGGAGCTAGAGCCTGCACACTGCAATGAAGATCCCATGTGCTGCAACTAAAACCCAGCACAGCCAAATTAAATAAAAAAAGGCCATGAGCCATTGCTTCCCTAGGGGAATTGTTAACTGTAGGTTAAACCAGCTTAAAACAAAGGGGAGAGATTTCCTCCAAGGCTGCATTTAAACATGCTAGTCAGCGCTCATGCATGGATCTGAGAAGGCTCCTGGTGTGCAAAGACCTGGAAAGACAAAAGAGGAACAAGGCAGTCCTTCTCCCAAGGACCGGATCCCTGAATGGGAGGGGACAGGAGCCCGCACACACAGCTTTAACATGAGCTACAGAGGAGCTTCAAACCCACAGGCTGTGTTCAGACGCCAAGGGACCGCCATCTTCCTGAGCAGGGCGGGGTGGTGACCAGTCTGTCCAGGAGGGTTGATGAGAGGCAGGGACCACAGTTCAGAGAGGAGGGGACCGAAGGCAGACTCAGGGGGCGATATGACAGAGAGAAAGAAAGGGACGGGCATGAGAGGGTTTCAGGCAGCCGCACCTGTTCACCTTGAGAGAGGGGAGAGAGTGAGCAAGGCAGGACCGGGAATCAAAACAAGTCTGACGTCTGCGGTCCAGACAACCTCCACTGGGAGTTCCATGAACAGACATGGAAATCAAGAAGCGGTGGTTTGGTTTGGCTGAGTCTCAGGTGCCACTGACAGGGCCAAGCAGCCCTTTATCATGCCAGGTGTGTCGATGGCGCTGAAATAAATGTCTGTCCAGATAAACGGAGACCAACCAGCAGATGGCGGGAGGGGATTGGAGACTGACTCAAAGCAGTGGACGCGCCCAGCGCGGGGAGGTGTGGGCACGAGAATGAATGAGCCCCTACACAAAGCTGTTCCCTTCCCGCCACATGACAAATGACAGATGTCTGGCAAATGCCTGGCAATTTCCTGATGCTCTCAGTTCACTGTACTTGTTTCACAGATGAATGCTATGGACGACGTGGCCACATGTCCCCTGCTACAGACCTCAGTGGCTGGAATAGCGTGAGGCCCCCAGTCTGTCGGGAGTTTGGGTGTGCGTGTTTCAGATCCAAATATGCAAATCATGCCTTTTCAGGGGGCCGGGGGAAGGAATGGCTTTCTGAGCAGGACTTGGGAGCCAGAAAGAAGAGTGAATGAGAAGACACGTATGAGTGGTTGTCCTCTTTGTCGGGAAGAATCAGGCTCACGTCCTGGTTCTGCCTCCCGCTAGGTATGGCACCCTGGGAAGGATTTTTTTCTGAACCTCAGCATGCTTGCCTGCAAAGTGGGCCTTTTAAGATTCTAGTTAGGGAACACAGAAGATAAACCATGCAGATAGCTCCACCAGGGCAAGAGTTTCTTGTCAAGGGGTAGGATCCTTCAAATCTTTGCAATTGAACCTATCACAGTAATTCTGACTCATTCTTACAGGCAGGAGGTCTAGTCCAGGGAAAAGAGCGTGCGGTAGAGAACTCAAGGCTAGTCATAAAACCCCAAACTTGAGATAGATCGGTACTTTCAGACAGACTTTTAGTTCCCCAACACAGGCGGCTTTCATGGCCAAGTTCAGCTGGTGCAGACCATCTGCTTGTGAGGCAAACTCTACCCCCAGAGACAGCCCAGTCTTTGCTCTGAGAGAGAGGGCCAGTCAAGGGACCCCACGCCCTGAATACACACACACACGCAGCTTTGAGAACCACTGTGAAAGGCACTCAAATGCCCCAGCTGCAAATGTGGCAATGCTGTCTTCTTTAAACACATTGAGTTTCTTTTTTTTTTTTTTTTTTAATTTCTTGATGAACAGACTCCCTGGCACTGCTGCTGAACAGGAAGGCTACACATCCATTTTCATGAGCAAACCCTCATACACAGCAGGGTATCCATCCAAGAAATCCAGATGACAGGATTACATGCAGGCGACGTCCCCAGTGCCCCTCACACCTTCCAGGAGGCTTATAGGGTCAATTTTCCACAGTCTACACCTTCGATGTAAGCAAAATGAGCACCCACTACATGTAGGATACTGTGCAGAGTCTGATGAGAACAGGAAGGGGGAGGTTGAGATTCAAGCCTAAGTGTGACTACTCCAGGGCCAGGTGTCTTAAGCACAACACTGTGCAGACAAGGATGATAAAGATGAGAACGGGTGAAGGGACCAGACAAAAACAAAACCACCGCCAATCAGAAGGGCTGTGGGAGAGGAAGTTGGGGTGCGTGAATCTCCCAGGAGTAATTTCTCATCACATGGAGCATTTCTAATGTTTTGTGGGTTCTTTCCCAGAGAACATTCTACATGCACAGCGCTGGGTTGGTCCAGCCCACAGACAGCTTTTCAGCTGCCTTTTCTGCCATGATGCTTGAGCTAGAAAACAATCCCATGGTCCAAGCAGACCCAGGCAAAAGGACCCTGAGAAGCCTAAAGTCCAGAAATGAGCAACCTCAGCCACTGAGCAGAAGTTCATAGGTGGAGATGGGGATCTAGTGGGATTCCATTCCCTGAGGCAGTGTCTGTTGGGAGGCACACCACCTGCCCTTAAAAAAAGAGGTGATGAAATGTACCCGATCACAGGACAGGGTGGTTAGAAATGACCAAAGCTCAGTGAGAACTGATCAGAGTGTCCTGCAAGCTCTGTCCGGGATATCCAGTTGCAGGTTTCTTCCTTTGGGCATGGCCCCAGCCTCTGTTCCAGCAGACAAGAGAGAAAGGAAGGAGGGATGGCATCTCCACGGTGACCATCACAGGGGCTGGCGCTAAGAAAGGTCTCCCGAGGCGTCTCCCGGTTACTGCGGCTGATGAGCCAGCGGTCTGCTCGCAGCCCCTGGTCAGCCTGCACAGCCGGGTGGGAAGTGAGCCTGTCACAGGGTGCTGCTCCATCCCTGGTGTCCTCCCCACATTTCTGTTTGCCAGGTCAAAGCTGGTGCAGAGAAAACCTTGCAGGGCTTCAAGAAGCTACCACCCAGTTCTCCAAAGAATACCCAAGGTTGTATTTATCATCTCTGGCTCCCTGGCATCTCTGACAGGGTCTTCGTGGTGCCTTGGGGCTGTCTGAAGACCCAGAGTCCTTGTAAGCTATCTAGAACTGGCTGCTCCATTAGGCTATTTAAGTGAGTGCTCAAAGGATGAGACTTGGAGATCAGGGAGAGGTTGGAGGCCAATCACTGCATGAGCTAACACTTCTGAGCGCCACTGCATGCCCTGGGCACTCAACACTTCCCCTTCCGCACAACCCCACAAGGCAGACTTGATAAAGGAGGAGACTGAGCCTCACAGAGGTCGTATCACTTACTCAGCATCACAAGCGGAGAATGTGTTAGGGCCAGGATTCAAAATGGGGCTGTCAGGTACCAAATCCCCAACTTCAACTCCTCCTCCACAACAGAGCGGCGGACGAGGAAAAGGGACCTGGGACCGGGAAGAAGTCACGGAGGGGACAGGATGGGGTCAGAGCCCAAGCAGCGCTGTGGGTCCCTCAGGGACCACCCAGTGGGTCAGGTAGGGAGGTGAGAGCCCAGCCTGAGTATGTGAACTTCGTCAGGCCACAGGGACCCAGGGAAAGAAGCACTGGGAAGCCATGTGGGCTGCATTCAAGCAGGGAAAAAAAAAAAAAAATCACCATTTGCTTCACACAGAACTACCCAATGGATAGAATACTAGCTGTGATGCCAGGTGCGTAAGAGGCCACTAGAAGGAGCGGAGGCTAAACACCTGGCGGGGGAGGAGGCACGTTTCCCATCGCAGGAGCGAGCCTGAGCTCCACCAGCCTCCCACCCCTGTCTTCTCACTCCCCGATCGTGCTCCCCAGAACGCTGTACCAATTATCTCTTCCAATTAAACCACCACCACAGGACTCTAAATCCAGTGACACAAATCAGCCTCAGGATGCTCAGCCAGCCCTGGGCTGGCATTATGACCCTGATTAGCAGGAGGGCTCCCACAGCTCACCTAAGAACATGGGCCATAGGTGAGCCCAGTGGGAGCCCTGCCTCCACGCCCACAAGCCCCCACAGTAGGTGCTCCAGAAAAGGGAAGAAGACACTGATAGCAGAACCTGGAGAAGACAGGGCTCACTCACCTTCAAGTCCACTGTCCTGCACCAGGAATTTATTTGGGGATTATTTATTTGGGGATGCCGATGGCAAAGGCAATCAACCCCAATGGGGGTTCTTTCCCCACTGACAAAAAAAATTTACAGAACATCCAAGTTACAGGCATTCTGTTAGTTGCCCAATAGATTCCTAAGACCGTATGCCTACGTTGGGCCAGAAACTGCAAGAAGCACATGATATAATTTCATCTAATCCTCGCTTATGGCAACCCTCTGAAACAAGTGTTAAGTTACCCACCCATCCCATTTTTAAAGGTGAGGAAACTGAGGCTAAGAGAAAGCTTCTGTGTGTGGGTCAAGCTAGGATTCAAATCCAAACAGCGTCCAGCTCCAAAGTCTGTACTTCATGCCCCATCACGCCATGGCACCCTCTGGAAGAAACACGCGTAGATTTTGTGTCATCCTGGACTATCTACAGGAAAGTTTTATCCACCAAGATAGTCCATGAGGCAAAGAGGGCAATGGGGAGCTAACATACATGGAATGCTCAAGAGCCAGGTCAAGGTGTAAGCTTTATATATATGCTAATTTATTTTTGTTCCTCCAGCAACCCCGTGAGGAGGTACTATTATCATGCCCATTTGACAGATGAAGAAACTGAGTCTCAGGGCAACTAGGTCATTTAAAGTGACACAGCTAAGAAATGCTCAAGCTGGGTACTGAGCTCTCAGGATACCTGACTCTGACACTGAAGATCTGACCACTGAGCTACACCACAGCTGTATTTTGTGTAAACTCCTCCCCAAAACAGACCCCAAGTACCTACACTCCCAGTCGCTGAGACAGACACAGTACCTCCAGCGTTACGTAGCCTCCTGTCCTGATGGAGGTTGGGCGGGCACTGTTTCCATCCCAACCCACAGAGAGCCTGCCCTAAGAGATGCTCTCTTCTCCGACAGCGCAGTGCAAGGTCTCCCCTGCACCCTGGAAGAATGAAGGGTTTCCCTTAGTGAATCATCCGAACAACTAAAATTCCCTCTGCGAGCATCGATAAGTCTTCATTTTAACGTGAGCTTTTAAAAAACATATTCCACACATTACGCCATCCATCAACAGAGACACAGACAGACAAGCAGGCCCCCCTTAGAGAGATGGTGTCATTCACACGGGGATGAAAGGTGACGTGGGGCTGGAGGATGAGCAGAGCACAGACCTGGAGGACGAGGAGGAGAAAAGACTGGAAGAAAAAAGAGGACAAAGGATGCCACTGATATTTTTCATTATTTTGATTTTCAAAGATTTACATGATTTCTCTCTGCAATTCTAAGGAAGGAGGAGCAAACAAGACTTGATGTCCTTGGGTTACAAATAGTGGAAGTGAGAATCAAGGAAATCCAGCCACATACCAGGTGGTGTAGACGCTTGCTATACAAGGGGACCCATAGCCCAGCAGCAAGACCTGGGAGCCGCCCGCTCCAGACCTCTACATCACAGCCTGCATCCCACCAAGACTCTTGGTAATTCATAGGTACTTTCACATTTGAGATGTGCTTGTCTAGTGCACAGGCTTTGGGGTCAGAAACATCTGGGTTCCAATTCCAGCAACACCACTCACTGGCCATGTGACCTGGAGCAAGCTACCGAGCCCAACAGGCCTTCTCACTCTCATCTGTAAAGCAGGACTTATTTACAGGGCAGTTGTAAGAAGTAGACAAAATAATGCATGTAAAGCACTTAGCACAAAACCCGTACCCCACCTCCCCAAAACAGCAGTGGGCTCTGCTATTGCCAACGTGTAAAGGTAGAACCCAAGTTAGCAGATACTGCTTCTCATTGCTTCCATCCTTCTGGAAACTTCTAGACATGGCACTTTGGATCCTGCCTGGTAGGCTGCAGCGTCCTGCCACTCACCACTGTGCTCTTAAATACACAATTTCACACAGCATTATCACCTAGATAAGCTGCCAACCACACTTGCAGCCAAAGATCCATTTGTATAAGAAAAGGCAAATAGTGACCAATGGTGGTGGCACCAGACATCTCATCAGCCAGCACCCCGAGGCTTTGCTTTTGAGCCTAAAGCACCTCACACACTGGCACTGAGGTCAAAAGCAAGAAGCCAGGGGATGGGACAGGCTGGCTCTTTTGGACTCCGATTCCAGGCGAGCTGCCTCAGCTGGGGGCCGGGAGGACAGCACAGGCCAACGGTCACTACCTTGACCCGTGAATCTCCTGACACAAAATGTCCTTTACTTTCAGAGCCAGCAAACACACCGATTTCACAACAGGGGAGACCTTTTGGACATGAAATACATGCATGCTCAGTCACTCAGTCGTGCCCAACTCTTTGCAACCCCATGGATTATAGCCCGCCAGGCTCCTCTGTCCATGGACTTTTCCAGGCAAGAATAGCGGAGTGGGTTGCCACTTCCTCCTCCACGGGGGGTCTTCCCGATGCAGGGATCGAACCCATGTCTTCTACATCTCCTGCATGGGCAGGCTGAGTCTTTACCACTGAGCTACCAAAGGCACATATGAAATCAAGGCTGTCTACACAACAGGTAGACAACCTGTGCAGGTCAGAGCCTGTTCCAGGTAGCGGACATGACCCCGCTCATAACTCTGCTTTTCCTTTGAACCTCACCAGGCATCTGGTCTCAAGTCCTGGTCACCTCCACCCCATCCCTCACTCACCCCATCTGTGTCCCAAGATGTCCCTGGCTCCATCCTGTGCACTTCATGCCCAAAGCCCCCGGGTCTACCAGCGTCTGTCTCTCCACAGCTCAAACCATTTTCAGCACTACTCTCGTCCCTATCAACCTCCAACAATAGATCCTGCCTGCCCAGGCCCTCCTGCTGACAGAATAAGACTCAGGGTTCCTCAAAGCCAAACGCAGTTAAGCTAAGGCTCCATTACCGTCCACTCCCAGCCTTCTGGCGTACCCTGAGACAACAGATCTGGGGTCGGCTGGTGGTGGTGGTGGTTGGCTGTCTGGTTTGGTTTTTAACAACCCAGGAATATGGCTGTGGGCCCCAATATTTTGGAATACTTGGAGCTTCTTTTCTAAAAAGCTCAGCTATAAATTTACATGTAAATAGAGAAAAGTGAAACACTTGACACAGCCCAGCCAAAGGCCCTAACGCCTCTGTTCCTTTAAAAATCCTCCATCTCCCTCCAGCCAGAGCACAGCAAAGTCCTTATCACCATCACCTCTTGTGGGTTAGCCCCCATCTGCTATGCTAAGCTGCTTGAGGCTGGACAGAGTGGTTTACTCATCTTTACACCTTCCAAAGCAATGCAAGACCCAGGAGACAGTGAGTGCTCAATCACTGCTCTTGGATGTCCTAGCTGTTCCTGTCTGTACTGGAATAGCCCTAATTCGAGGTGGACTCCACTTATTTTATGACCCTGATTTCACTCTTGTTCGATTGCTATCATGTTTTCCACCTGGTTGCTCAACAAAATAATGAGAAAGTTTATCTTGTCTAAACAGTCTCACCTAGGCCAAATATTGAATAAATGCCCTGTGCATACACCAAGTACTGAAAAGTCTCCAAGGAAGGCCCTGAACACAAAGGTGAGAGGGTCTGTTTGCCAGGCCTCTTGGGCTATGACACAGCAGCCAAAGCGGCCTCAGACACAGGTTCCTGGGTTTATTTGCAGTTATTGCCAGATTTTGTTTTTTTTCCCTCTTTTAATTTTTTAAATTATGAAAGTATGATAACACATTTACCAGAAACTTGGAAAATACAGAACAATAGTTACATATAACTACTATATTATGTTGTTGTTCAGTTCCCCGGTCATGTCCGACTCTTTGCGACCCAATGGACTGCAGCACGCCAGGCCTCCCTGTCCCTCACCATCTCCCGGAGTTTGCCCAAGTTCATGCTCGTTGCATCAGTGATGCCATTCAGCCGTCTCATCCTCTGACGCCCTCTTCCCCTTCTGCCCTCAATCTTTCCCAGCATCAGGGACTTTTTCAATGAGTCGTCTGTTAGCATCAGATGACCAAAATACTGGAGCTTCAGCTTCAGCATCTGTCCTTCCAGTGACTATTCAGGGTTGGTTTCCCTTAAGATTGACTGGTTTGATCTCCTTGCTGTCCAAGGGACTTTCAGGAGTCTTCTCCAGCACCACAGTTCAAAGGCATCAATTCTTTGGCATTCTGTCCTCTTTATATAACTATATATAACAATAATATATAGTTCCACTATACATTACAATATTTAAGTAGATAAATTAAGTTTTTAGTTGGAGTTCAATATTAAACTCTCAAAAATTAATAGAATGAATATACAGAGAAGCAGGAGGATCCAGTAGATCTGAAAAGCACTGTGAACCAATTCAACACAATTAAGATTTATACAATCTTCACCTAACAGTAGGATGCAAATTCTATTCAAGTTCCCATAGACTATAAACTAGGAGACACTGGAACATATCCAGGGACATAAAACAAGGTGCAAAAATGTCACGGTCTAAAGGCACTAAAATCATACAGTCTGTTCTCTGATCACTGTGGAATTATGCTAGAGAGATTTCTTTCTTTTTTTATTAAACATGTTTTGAGACTCCAAATGCAAGGAAACTGTCACAAAGGTTATTAACTCAGGGAGCTTACCTCCACAAAGTTTTCCAGAGGGCAGCCAGTGTGACACGATCATTCTGACAGCTATGACAAATTAAGCTTTGTTTGCCCGAGAGTCCTCCCTGTTCCTTTAGCTGTGATCACTGAGTCCTCATGATCCTCGCTGAGGAAACACACACCCAGCTGTCACTCAGAGCTCGTAGATGGAGTCTCCGAGCTTCCTGCACAACCAATCCCTCTGAACGCCAGCACTCTTGGGGAGGGCGCTCTGGAGAGGCAGCTGTTTCACATCTTGGCACGTGGGACTCCTTGACCCATCCTGATCTTACGTGATGGCCTCAGAGTCTCTTTAGCAGACCCAACAGTCAGCATTTGCCAATGGCAACTGACTCTACCGATCTCATACCTTTCAGGACTTGTTTACATCATTTAAAAATTCAAAGGTATAAAACTTGGAACTAAGAAGAGACTTTGCTCTGGTGTGCATGGAAATGGCTAAGGAAGGATCTTTTATATTTCTTTTAACTTTTTATTTTATACTGGAGTATAGCTGATTAACAATGTTGTGACAGTTTCAGGTGGAGAGTGAAAGGTTGTTGCTGATACAGGAAAAGACGCCGGGATTCTTGGCCTCCGGGGGAAGAGAATTCAATTCAGGGCCAGAGACGAGGCTTGATGGCTCAGAGCTTTTGTGTAATAAAGTTTTATTAAAGTATAAAGGAGATAGAGCAAGCTTCTGACATAGGCATCAGAAGGGGGCAGAAAGAGTACCCCCTTGCTAGTGTTAGCCATGGAATTATATGCTCTCTAATTAGTTATTACAGTGAATCAAAAGAATGTCTGGAGGTTGTAAAGACCTCACTAGACCCACCCCCATAATTTACATTTTAAGATAACAGGATTAGCCAGAAGGTTTTTTTCCAGAGATCGTCCTCAAGCAGGATACATTATTGTTATATAATCCTAAGGAATGGAGAGGGAAAAAAGTTTGTCCTTTCTTCCTCCTTGAGAATTCCAGACCCCTCTCCCCTTGGGGACCCCTGGACTTCTTATCAATCTGCCTAAGAACTGACTCTCTCAAGAGCAAAGGGGCTCAGCCATACGTATACTTGTATCCATTCTCCCCCAAACTCCCCTCCCCTTCAGGCTGCCACAGAGCATTGAGCAGAGTTCCCTGTGCTACACAGTAGATCCTTGTTGGTCGTCCATTTCAAACAGCAGCTGTACATGTTGATCCCGAACACCCTAATTATCCCTTCCCTCATCGGGAAGGATGTTTTAATCTTCTGCTGTGTGCCCTGTACCTTACATGCCCGGTACCATCCCCTACTCTGATATCACGACAAACCAGAGAATTAGACAGTTATCCCAAAGACCAGGAAACCACAGTCCTGCTAAGACTACAGAAGTAAGCACCAGACTAAGGACTGTCTACTCTGAAGCAAGTACATTTGTTTCTGCTTTTCTAAGGAGTCATCCTGCTCCCTCAAAACAGAGTTCAGATTAAGGTGGTTAGATTTTTAAATGAATTTATTAACCTAATCCCTCCCAAGTAAATATCCTATGAAATGCAATAGAACAGGGAAATGGGATGGTAACTACAGAAGCAAATAGAATCAAGAGAGGTTTAGGATGGTGACAATAAGAGATATGTTCACTAACAGGCAATCCCAAATGAGGGATGCACAGGGCTAAGATGTCCGAGAGGGCTGGAGTGGGTGGATAAAAGCCCAAGGAAGCAGTTCTCCTGAGACAGAAGCAGAGGACAGGGCTCTAATGCGAATGAGCTGGTGGGGCGGGGCAGAGGGAATGTGGTACCGGAAGATGAGCACTGAACACTTGTAGAACTGCAGGCACAAGGGGGTTAGAGCATTTGCAAACCCTTGGCCTTAGCCCAGCTGCTGTTTCACGCTGGGCCCTGTAGGAAACAGGTGGTCATTTCCATTCACATCCTGGCAGGAATGGAATTCCTGTGTCACATTTGGGCCTCAGAGTCTTCACCCAAAGCAGTGTTCTCCCGATGAGTCTTTAAGTGAAGGGGTGATCTGCCTCTAAAAGTTTAAAGAGCTGGGTTTCAATAGCTACACTGTGGATGCAAGCACTTGTTCATTCGTTCATTTCATACAAATACCTACCGAGCTCAGGGTAGCTGCTATGGGAATGAATATGAAACCAAATCAGCCTAAACTTGCCCTCAAAGAAAGTCTGCTCTCATAGAAGACTTAAGATTAAGACACAAGTTAGATAAATTAAGGAAGTAAAACAAGTTTGGGAATTTACAGAGAAGTTAGATTAATTTCAGTTGGGACTTAGGATGGTCCTTCCCAAGTCTTACTGCGCATAATAAAAATCGCCTGAGGAACTTCCCCAACAAGGTCTCATGAAATTCTGTGATTCCTGTATATTTTTATGGCAGAAGACAGTGACTGCTTTATGGTTATCATCCTTTAAGTCAGAGAATGTAGCCTTCAACTATAAATCTAAAAAAGATGTTAATCATACATATATTTTTAACCTTAGAAAAACCCAAGGAAAGTTCAAATGTCATGACTACAAATGGTTTAAAGCTTGAATACTGCTGCCCTTCTATCAATGGAGAAGACAGTTAAGAAGCTGCATGCAAGCCTTTGTGATCAAATCCACAACCCCAAACTGGCCCCCCCGTAGCACTAAGTAACGTTGCTGGACCGAGCTTCAAAGGAAGCTCCAGGCATCCAAAAACAAGCTTGGAAGGAGAAGAGTCCTGTCTGAAACAGGAAAAAAGATCACACTCGGACATTCCATTTCCAAAGTTCCTTCCCTGGCAGAGATCCGTGCCCTTTGGAGCACTGTCAGGAAACTGCAGGGTCCGTGATGGGATAAGCAGACACCTGCTGTCCCCACATCCTCAGGGCAGTTCTGGTCTCCCTGGGGCTCCAAGAGCACAGAAAGGGCCATAGAGCTAATTACCACCATTCAAGCATGAAGCTGAAATATCCCCCAAATGTCTCCCTCATAATAACCTAGGAGTTTTTAGATTAACTCCCCTCATAGACGTTATTTCCTGCCAGTTCAGTCAGGATGCAGGAGGGTGATAAGGACCCTGAGGCCACAAAAGAATGAGTAGGAGAGGACAATGATGCTTTTCTTAATCACTAATAATTATTGTTTTAATGTTAAAAGCAAACAAATGATGAATCATTTTCAAAACACAGAAACAGCCCCCACGAGGTAAAGAATTTTAATTAACTGGGAAGGCCACTTTGAATTCATCAAAAAGCTGAACTGGCAATACAAATGAGTGTATTAACTACACATTTTTAAAATCTTTGAGTATGACTGCTTTACAAAGTTGTGTTAGTTTCTGCTGTACAACAAAGTGAATCATACATTTTAACAACAACAAAAAAGAAGACTTCATTTTTCAAATGTATATATAGAAATGAGCTAAGTTTAAAGGTGTTGGCAAGCAGAAATCCTAGAAACTTGTTTTAATGAAGATAAAAAATTCTCACAATGAAACTGTGTAAATAAACTTCTCCAAAGTGCCATTAAGAGCAGATGCTGTTAAATAGACAATCTTTGATAGTATTCACTTGCCCTATAGAGTTCTTTTCTATGCAGCGTTAAGACTGTTATGTCTAAATGTTCATAAACTTGGGATCTGGGAAGCCTAACTGAACCAGATTTCTGCTAAACTTCTTCCCCTCAAAACTAATAAACATAATAGTGAATAAGATAAACATTATAAAGACAGAGCAATACAATAAGCCTATCATGTTTATGAGCATCTACTATGTTGAAGGGCTTCCCTTCATCTGGTGGCTCAGATGGTAAAGAATCTGCCTGAAGTGCAGGAGATAAGGGTTCGATCCCTGGATCAGGAAGGTCCCCTGGAGAAAGGAATGACAACCCACTCCAATATTCTTGCCTGGGAAATCCCATGAACAGAGGAGCCTGGCAGGCTACAGTCCATGGGGTCGCAAAGAGTCGGACACCACTGAGAGCCTAACACTTTTTCTTTTTTTTAACACTATGTGAAAAGGCACTTTCACATATACCATTGACTAGCTGGATGCTCCTCAACTGCAGTGCTGGGCAAGAGCTGTTCATCCCATTTTACAGATGAGGAAACTGAGTGGTTTCCCTTAGGTCTCACAACTGGTCACTCTGGGTAAGAACCCTGCTCTCTAGACTCCCAGGCAGCCCCCTCACTGTTCTTTCACCATCTCACGCCTATTCCCCACCAATCAACCAGAAGTGATGCGAGGTAATGCAGCCACTCTGGGTCAGTGGAAAAACTGTCCTGTCTGATGAGATGGTTGCTTGATTATTTTAAGAATTCAGAGCAGGAAAGGACTCAGAAACTACATATACACCCCTTAAATAATTTACTTTGACTTAAAACATTCATTCCTCAATCTTGTGATAAAGGGCGAAGGTCTTTCTTTTCACATATGGATCTGCTGAACGGGAGGTCTGTGATCTTTCTAGCAAAAAAAACCACACCCTGCAATGTCTGATTTCAGGTTCCTTTAAGGAGAGCCATACTACTTGAAAAGAGAAGAATCCTTCTAGATTTTAACCACCACCATGCCCCCTCTTAATTTATACCAATGCAGCTCAACCACATCTAAAACACCAGGACTTTTTTTTTTTTAGTAAGTTGTTTTTCAAGTCTTTCCAAAACACACAATGGAGTTTTCAGAAAAACAAGTTCTCTTCATACTCAAGATTGTGTCTGTTAATATATGTCATTCAATGACATAATTAGAAATAGCAAGAACTTTGGGGGATAAAGTACAATTAAGCAGGAAGCAGAGAATTGGTATGGAGGAGGCAGACATGGTCGGGCACAGAGAAGGGGCAATCACAACCCCACCGAGGGCCACAGGGAGGCACAGAGGGCAGCACCTCTGGCCAGCCGGCCCACTGGAGGCCAGTGAAGACAGGGTCTGTCACACGCACCTGTAAGCACCATGGGACAAACTCTAGACGATTCCATGAGAAAGCAGAACAGTACTAGAGCAGGAGGAATGCTGAGACCCAACAAACACGGGTCCAAAGAACCACGACCTTAGCAAGTCCCAGGATCTCTCTGAGCCCCCTAACAAGTGGTCAAAAGTGTCTCTCTTGCAGCTGCTGCAAAAATTCAGTAAGAATAGATGGAAAGCATCCAGCCCCGGCCTTGGAACATAGAAATGTTCAATACACATGAGTTCCTTCTCTGCCTGTGTACTTTTCCCCCTCGGAGCCTGGCAACACGCTTCAGAGGGGAAAGCACTGCAGAGGGAGGGAGGGAGGGATGGATGGACGGACAGATGGACAGATAGAAAGGACAGCCGGGTAGACAACTGGATTGGTGGCAGAACTTTAAAATCCCTTCATTTTTGTAACTTCTTTGGCTCAAACGGTCCCAATAAATGAATCAAGAAGCTATATCCTGAAGGAGAGTTTTCCCCACCAGAAGATGAGTTCTAATTTTATCAACAACATGGACACGGATAAAAGGAAGAGAGGCAAGCAGAAAAAAGTTCAGAAAGTATCAATCACGCATTCCATAAATTTACGAGGATATTTTCATGAAAGATTGCCCTATTTCATTCCGGTTATTCCCATAAATGTCATATTTTGGATATTATTTAAAATTATCTTAAAATTTATTTTTCTATTGTTTGCTGGAATACAGAAATTCAACTTGATTTTTGCATATTTATTTTGTATCTAGTAAACAGGTTAAATCTATTAATTTAAACAAATCATCTGCACCTTCAAAAAGAAAATAAAAGAAAGTATCAGTTCCAGATGTTAAACAAAAGAACTGGCTCACTGGTGGACAGATCTTTTTTCCCTCTTCCTTCCAATTGTAGTTATTGAGAATGAGGATACATAGAATGCATGTGACTTTTTTCCAAAGGGCAGATTAAAGTACAGACAACTAAATTCAGTGAAAAGATAAATTATTCACCTTTCATTGTCAATAAACAGCAAGTCTGAAACGGAAAGTAGTTCCAGAAGGACAACCATGTGGCTTGGTTTCAAGTACTTAGCATTGCATAAAATGCACAGTTAACTGGAAGGATGCTTAAGCTCTGAAATGAAACAGGTGCGGAACACATACTTTCCGTGGTGGAAGTGATATGAATGAAAACACAGGCAGAAGGGAAAGCCCTGAGCTCAACACATCTTAAGTTTTTTTTTTAATGAATCAACCACTGCAAATAAGGCTTTCACCAACTCTGTAGACTTTTCTTAAACAAAAGTTCAAAGTGCTAATGAGACACACCCAAAACACCTTGGGAGGGGACACTACATTCTGGGGAGAAAAACATCTCAATTTTAAACAGTAGCCAAAGGCAGCTTACCCTTCTCCGACAGTTTCAGCTAATTCCCGTCTTCTTCCAACAACCCATGTGGGTCTCACTAAGCTTTAAAATAGCCAATATTTTCTCAGCTAGTAACATACGCATTAACCCACCCAATCTGGAAATATGAATCTCTTTAGGCAGCCTTACTTGTCTTCACTGTAACTTAAAGAAAATATGAAAACAGTCATCAGCCTCTGTTTCTCTAAGCCTCAGTGTACTCATCTGTGAAATGGGGATAGTAAAACCTATTCAGACAGCTCACCCACCATCCAGTAGGGAGGTATCTTGCCAAATCCTTCCAAAAGAAGTATCTGGCATTACAGAACAAAAGCCTTAAAAATGCTTGTGCCCTGACTCAGTAATTCAACCTTAGGACTCTAACCTAGGGAAATAAGATACGCAGAAAGATGCCCAGGAATGCTTGCTGTGGCATCATTTATAATACCGGATCCCTAGAAACAAGAAGGATACAACTAACAGCCAGGAAATGGCTACAGAAACAGTTGTACGTTCACATGTGTTAATGTTTCTGTGGCCCAGAATTATCACAATATATATAATTTAAAAATTAAAACCTGTGCCCCAAACTTAGAGACTTTATATGTAATATATAAATATATTTAAAATAGTATGCATTCACACAGTTAAATTATACACATATGCATGTATATATGTATATCCATATTTATGGAAAATATTAGAAGTACAACAAAATATTATGTTAGGTATTTCCAGATGGTGAAATTACAGGTTATTTTTATACATTTGTAAGAGGAAGACTGCTTTCTGTTTTTAAAATTCTGTACAAAGAATTTATTTTAAAAATCAAGAAGAACGTTACTAAGTTTGTGGGAGAGAGAAGGGGGGGCAATATAGGGGTAAAAGATTCAGAAGTGCAAACTATTTACATAAGCCACAGGGGTACATTTATTGTATAACATGGCTATATAGGCAATATTTTATAATAACTATAAATAAAGTATAAGCTTAAAAAAAAGGTTTGTGAAGTGTGTGTGTGGGATGGAGAGAAAGTACTGAAAGAGAGATCCCACAGTGTGTTTTCATGAAAACCAACTGGAAGGACACCATTAGTAGCTGATGCTCGAGCACACAGAAACAGGGCACAGAATATGATCCCCTGAGGCCCACAGTTTGAGCTATACTAAGCCTGGGGTCATTTCCTTGAAGACCTAGGCACATGGGCATCACCCCTTTCCACATATGTATCATCATTTGTGTGTGTGTGTGGGCGGGAGCTCCCAAACCACAAACCACATTGAAATGCATGAGTAGCACATTAATTCTGCAGTATTTTTGTTTCCCTGGCAACCTTATCTCTGTCTTCTTTGATCTCAGCTACAGATGAAATCATCTTTGTCCTCCAAAGTCCCTGAGACCCACTGCCAGCACCAGAGTGGCCGACGGTGGCAGAACACTCACTCGCTAAGAAGTTCTAATTAACAAAATTGTTCACAAATGGATACATTTGTTCATAACACAATGGATCATAAAGAGCAGAATCTTGATATATTCACCATTTGAGTTCCAAACTGTCTGACTTTCACATATTACCAAAATTTAATTTTAGCATCACATAAACATAATTAATCTTTTTCATAAGGGGAAGGAAAAACGAAATTACACTTAAGTCTCCAACTTTGTTAAACAGTACTGATGTCTAAACATTTACCTACTGTCTCCACCTGGTGTCAATTGAGCAGCCAGTGAGGTGTTTCCCAGACCTAATTTTAACAAGTGAAAGTCAAAATGAGGAAAACAAAAACCTGCCTTGCTGTGAGCATGGCTTTGACATCTGAACATTATAGACAGAAACTTATGGAGCGACCAGGAGATAATTTCAAAGAGGGGGATGAGGAAACTGAAGTCATCCATTTATGACCTGGTAACTGTCCGACTCTTTGCGACCCCATGGGCTGTAGCCTACCAGGCTCCTCTGTCCATGGGATTTTCCAGGCAATAGTACTGGAGTGGATTGCCATTTCCTTCTCCAGGGGATCTTCCCGACCCAGGGATCGAACCCAGGTCTCCCGCATTGTAGGCAGACGCTTTACCGTCTGAGCCACCAGGGAAGTCCAACTATTAATATAAAAGGACTTAAAATGTTTTGTCCACTCCTTGAGTCATTTTTGAGGATGGCTCTGGCTAGATAAGATGGATAAAGTTAGGCATGTCATGCACAGTCATTTAACCATAAGCATCTAGTGGGGGTTGACCATTAGTCTGGCAGTGTGATAAGTACTGGGGACCCAAAAGTCAAAAAAATTCACCTGACTCAGAGACCCCCTCACATTAGTCAAAATACGTCTTTCCGTGAACACAACAAAACAGGGGGTCCCATACACACAAGGTGGCTGGTGGAATTATTCTTCCCCACAAGAACCCCAGACACTTATCTGAGAGCAACTACAATAACATGTATCCACTGTGAAATCTCAAGTGGAAAGCATACCCCTTTACCAGATTGTTTTGTTTTTTAACTATTTTCCCCAAATCTCATTTTCTCTGTTACAGCTCAGCATGACTTCTAATTTCAAGCCCAGGCCTTTGACTTCAACTCCTTATCATGAGTGCCCAGAAAGCAGTAACGACCACATGCATCTTACTATTCTGAGCACTTCTAAGCTTTCAGTGGAAACAGTTGTCCATGTTCCCCAACAGACAAAACCCCAGCTTCCTTCTCCCTCAGCCCAGGTGGTAACACAATGACCTTTGCTCTTTTGGGTTGGAAAGGTCAATGAACCTCACTTGATTTCAAAGAGACTGTGGTTCCACCAGGAGCTGCTAAGGCAGCTAAAGGCAAATGAATCCCAATCAAGCCTGCTATATGTCTCCCCGTCTCTCCAGGGTTAACTTAGAAAAAGTAATGTTAAGTACTTTAAATACACTTAATGGACAGTGGAGGTTTTTTAAAATTACATTTAATTCATTTTTTAGAGGCAGTCCTGGGATATCTTGTTTCAGCTCCTTCAGGAAACCAGGAATTCATTTTCTCCTGTATTTTCTTTCCTTTCTCCCAAGGTAATATTACCAAGGCTGAGCTCACAAGCTTTAGTCCTTTAACCTAATGGATGGGTCATCTCATCTCTAGTCAATTACATATTAAACAGTTTATGACCTGGAAAATGCATACTAAATATAGCTGTCATCAATCAGCATTTCTTTGTAAATAAATGGAATAAATAAACAGATACTAGAAAAGTTTTTGAAGCTTCTAAACATATTTTCCTGGATCACAAAGAATAAGTACTGGAGTTTCTCAAATTATCTTTAGATAAGACATCTCTTACACATCCACTGGTTTTTAAAAGCAAGTTAAATCCATACTTTGATAATTCAGACAACCTGCAAGAAATCCAACAGCAAGATCCCTCAAAACTTTAACTACTACTGAGAAAAATCGTATGCAGTATTTGGATGCCACAGAAATAAGATTTTCAAAATGCTCTAAAAGACTAAATGCCCCCCAGTTTTTAAACCTTTCAGACTGAAAAGAACTATTAGACAGCTATTACCCAGTACCTTAAAGGAAATTTTCACTTATTTTCACTAAATAAACATGTTATATTACCTACTGGATGATAGCTAATAGCTATCTACATGGTTAAAAATAATCTGCTGCATTTCACAGACTTTTTTAAAATAAAAGAACTTTACCTACATCTTCAAGAACTACCTCAAACTACAAATTCATACTATTTATGTACGTGTTATGTAATTTGTTTGGATACAGCCAAGATTCTGGGACCTTTGTATAACAATTTGCTTTGGGCTTTTATTAGACATCAAAGTTTCATGTTTACCAGTTTTTATCTTTAATAAAGTGAGCTCTAATAAGCAAAAATGCGTCGGTGTGTGTGCCTTTTGAAGTGTTCCCATTCCTTCTACCCTCATTATCATGTTTTTAACTAATTTCAAAAGTACTACAAAATAATTTCTCACTTATTCCTAGTGCTGTAGCTGGTCAGTGGTAGAAAGTAGGACAATTCCAGCTTTTTGAAATATAACTATGTGGTCACATCTCTGATAACAGAACCCAGGATCAAGGCTAAGGTCATGGGCATGGAAATCTAGAACTCCTCTGCCTAAAACCAGAGGATAAATGAGAGCTCCTGGAGTCACTCACAGGTCTCTGGTGTGACCCAATCCATCCCAGATGATGGGACATGACTCCAGAGACCTCCATCTTGGAAATAATTGTCTCCAACTCACCTTACGTTTCAAGAACAGGAAGGCAACCAGGTGGGTTACAGGACCGAAGCAGACTTCTTCCTTCAGGGCTAGAATCCTATTTAAGGTAGGCATGGACCATCAGGTTCTTTATTAACATCTGAAATCAGGAGGGCCAAGACTCACCCCATCCCAGCATCTCAAAGCCTCTTACAAACAGAGGAAAACACTGAGGATAAAAGAACGCAGAGGAGCTCCCAGAGCCGATTCAGAGATGCTGCGCTGCTGCGTGGGGGTGGGGGAGAGATCCAGGCGAGAGGGTTTTGTTGTTGACACTGTTTAGTTTGGGGCTTTGTTTGTTTTTAAGTATTTCAAAGCACCCACCATGGGCTCATTAGGTCACCCTTGACAGTGACTTTCTGCCATTTTAGCAGTCGGGCCACGCCATGAAAAATTGCTTAAAAAACCCGATACACGCCAAGCAGCACCAGACAGAGACTGCACAGCCTCCCTGGACACTCACCTCGTCCTCCTCCTTGAGCTCCTCGGGCCCACAAAAGCAGCTCATTGAGCTCCTCAGCCAGGTGAGACTAGCACCCATACGCGTGCATCCATTTTCAGATGATATGTTAACTCAGAAAGGTCTGGGGCCCTGGCACCAAAGCTGGTGGGAAGCTCAGGGGCATTTCCAAAGGATGTCCAGCAGCCACCCAACACCCTGGTGTCAGATTCAAGAGGCAGGAAGCAGAAGCCACCCTCCACCCAAACTGCAGGTACGCCCAGAGGTATTTCAATGCAAAGTCAGTGAGATTAAGTGAGACTCCAAGGCTGCAGGGCCTACCACGAAACAGATGTGAAAAAGCTGTGAATATACCAAGATGAAAAATGCCTAATTTATCCAACACCCGTGGGTTCCATGTCTGCATTCGCCAAGCCGTGGGGTGCATACAGCCAGCCCTCACGCAGCTTCTACAATATCCAGACTCTGTGAGAAGACCCCCCAAGTAAGAACGGATCGTGATTTAATTACCTCCCAAAAAAAAGTGACCCTCTGTGTCTTTGGTGAGCTCATCTGTTGTCCTTCTTCCAAAACAGTCAGGAAATAATAGTCCTAATAATAATAGCTATTTCCATTCAGCCAAAACCTTAAGTCAAGAGTTGGTAGATCACACCCCGCAGGCCAAATCTGGCCCACTGACACCCCGCGGGCCAAATCTGGCCCACTGCCTGTTTTAGTTAAATAAAGCTTTATTGAAACAGAGCCAGGCCCACCCAATTACCTATTGCCTTTGGCTGCTTTCACTCAACAATGGCAGAGTTGAGCAGCTGCGACAGAGACGCTCTCAAAGTCTGAACTATTTACCCTGCAGCCTTTACAGAAAAAGTCTCCCGTAACTGGCACAAAGCATTTAAACCTCTAGGATATACATATCATTATCAGCAGGAAGCAGCCCTCACCTAAACAATGCTCTGGTGTGGACAGAGGGCTGGGGGCCCTGCTTCTCACCAGCTTTTGAGACCACATGACACTGGCAGGCCGCAGTTCCTCTGCCTATACAATAAGGGCTGCGATACCGGCTTTACAAGGCTGTTGTGAGGCTCAGACATGAAGGCATATATAAAAAGCCCCTAGAACCAGGCCTGGTTCTTCAATGTGCTCTATCCATACTAATGACCCACACCAGGGCTCCCGGGGTAAGAATTTAGTGCTAAATGTGAATCACCGAGAGCAACTCACTTCTATGAGTCACGAAGGTGCTTCTCACCGTGATCTCGAAAGGATCACGGACTCAGAGCACTATAATCCAAGGAAAGGGTGCAATGCTCTTTGCTGAGTCACAGAAAGTTAAAGGCTCTCGATTCTGTTCTCGTGTTTGAAGGAAAATACTGTGAACTGTTTGAGGGTGGACTCCAATACAAAATGGAAGGCCACCCTCTGGATCCAAGACTTAGCCAGCAGCCCAGAGTCCATCCTCAAACACTGTGTGTGTAACCTTATTAACAGGCGGCAAGTGGAAGAGCGGATACCCAGAGGGTGACCAAAGCACGCTGCGGGCCTGCCAGAGCGGCAAGGAGGCGGCATTTTAAAGGGCTGTGAAATCAATCTCCTGTTGCTTCACGCTGAGGGGTGTGACTCCGGCCAGAGCACACGGCGACGTCAGGGAACCAGATCATCAGGAATACGGGGCCAGCTGAGTGCCCGACACGACCACATCACGACCACATCCTGGGAGCCTCTCCTCCACCCTCTCTCCTGCCCTCCCGTTTCCATTCCATCTTCTCTGATGTTTGCAAACCAAAGCCATGCACGCACACAGCCTTCAACCACATGAGACTGCCTCCAAACACTAATATGACACAGGGCAACGGAGGCTACAAAACACATCTCATGAGGTAGGGAGGGCAGAGTTTAGGTACCAGTGTTAGAGTTGGGGTAACCGAGGCTCAGAAATTCAGTATGACCTGGCAGCAAAGTCTCATCTATCAGACTCGTTCACCACTCCATATCCATCTCGAGGCCCAGCAAGACGTTGAGAGTTAACACAGGTGACCAGTTCATTGCTTAGGACCTAGATTCAAACTCCAGCTTTTCCATCTACTAGCCTTCGACTTTGGGCATGTCAATATACCTCTCTCTGCCCAAGTTCATTCCTCTGTGAAATGGAAATAACATTAATCTAGCACACAGGGTCACCATAAGGCCTAAGTGAATTAATACACAAAGACTGCCCAGGACAGCGCTTGCCACTAAGTACAAGTCCACTAAACGCTGGCCACTGTTATCTGCTGAATCGAATCTATCTGACTTAAACCCAAATCTTTGGACCAGTTCTGCCTTCTCATTCATAAATCATTCCCCAAACACGCCTATGGCAACTTTAAAAATTATGATCCAAGGGGACTTGCCTGGAGGTCCAGTGGTTAAGACATCACCTTTCAAAAGCAAGGGCTGTGGGTTCAATCCCTGGTCGGGGAGCTACAATCCCACATGCTTTGGGGCCAAAAAACCAAAATATAAACCAGTAGCAATATTTGTAATAAATTCAATAAAGACTTTAAAATGATTCCCATCAAAAAACTTTTTTAAAAAATTAAAAATATAAAATTATGAATTAAGAAAGGCCAGCTCTCAGGTGGTATAAAAGCACCAGGCAACAGGAGCCTTTTTCCAAAGGACATCTGGCTTAAGCTGATAACATGCCACAGAGCAAACTGATAGCACCCATCGGTCACGCATGTGAATCTAAAACGAGAACTTGAGCGTGGCACGCCCGCTTGAAGAGCCTTTGTCACACACGCACATACCATGCTCACAGAAGCAATATCGAACGGCTCTGCCTGCTTTGAGCTACTAAACATGGTCCTCGCTGGCATTTTTTGGCCAGACGTGACTACAGTTGGGAACACGTCACATTAAAAGCATGTCTCTAGGGTTCTGCCCTCTAAATAAAGGCCCCTGACGATTCCTGACTGCAGAAGGGCTCATTTCTGAAACCACAGGCCAGATAAAGAACAATGTGAAAACCTTCAGAAGCAAAGCTGTCATTTTCAGCTGTTCTGGGACCCGAGTCCCCACTGGGTGGCACAGTCCCCACCGAAAGCCAGCAGGAAAAACCCCTCACTCAGGAAGAACTTGCTACATCACCGAGGGGCACAGGGACAGGAAAATCACTGGGCTTGGGTCACCCTGATCCCCAGATTAGGGGACCAGTGATGCCCTATTTCTGGGTTTCAGCTTTCTCATCTCCAAGCTGCTGCACGTGCCATCCTAGAGGGACAGCTTCTTTTGTGCTGACTCCCAGACCCTCCTTCCTCCTCGGGGGCAGAAGGTGGGCCCTGCCCTATCCGTCAGGGGGAGCCCCATGCAGCTTCCTTTTCCCTGAAGAATCTTCACTCCCCAACTTCAAAACTCATCTAACCGCCAACTGCCTCTGAAGCCCTTTCCTGCATATTCCACCCATTTCAACCACCTCTGGAGGTTCCTTCTCATCTTCCCTCCCCTTCTGTTTACCCAGTCATAAACTCTTTAATAACTGGATGAGACCCAGAGAATATCCATTCTAATTTCCTACCCACATTTTCAAATTTCTAGTGACCACATTAACATAAAAGAGATGGGAAAAAATAATTTTAATATATTTTATGTAACCTAATACATCTACAATATTGTCATTTCACTATGAAACCAACATACAAATTATTAAAGAGTTATTTTAATTCTTTTTAATACCTGTGAGGAGTTAACCTCTGCAATCTTATTCACACCTCTGCCTCACCTGGACCACCTGTATTCCAAGCTATCTGTCCCTTTGGGGGGCAATATTCAAAAGGGAGTGACTGGGGACTTCCCTTACAGTCAGTCATTAGAACTCTGTGCTTCCACTGCAGGAGCTGCTGCTGCTAAGTCGCTTCAGTCGTGTCCGACTCTGTGCAACCCCACAGATGGCAGCCCACCAGGCTCCTCTGTCCCTGGGACTCTCCAGGCAAGAACACTGGAGTGGGTTGCCATTTCCTTCCCCAGTGCATGAAAGTGAAAAGTGAAAGTGAAGTCACTTAGTCGTGTCTGAATCTTCCCGACCCCATGGACCGCAGCCCACCAGGCTCCTCTGTCCATGGGATTTACCAGGCAAGAGTACTGGAGTTGGGTGCCATTGCCTTCTGCAGGAGACATGGGGTCAATTCCTAGTCAGGGAGCTAAGATCCTGCAAGCCACATGGCATGGCAAAAGAAGTGACTGATTTAAAGCCAAGACATATTCAGTTCTGTGCCCAGACACATGAGGGCTGGCCTTTATTTGGAATGCCCAGATGGGGCACAAGTACAAGGCAGATGTGAGTGGGGGAGGAGATGGGTAGGGATTCAGAAAGGTGGACCTGACAGGAAGTCCAGACTGGTTCCCTATGCCAACAAGGGGGTAAAAACTGGGGTTGGGGCTTCTAACACAGCAGTCCTCTGTCCAGTGACAACTGAGGACAGTACAGAAAGGCTTTGGCTCAAAGTTATGCCAAGTATACTGTGTGGCTTAGTCCACCACCTTGAAACAAAATGGCCAGCTAATAACTTTCCACAAGCTTTGTCTTTTATAAGTTTTTATTCATTACAACTATGTAGGTAGAACATCAGGGAAGAGAGATATGTGCTTTTTTTTATTTTATTGGAGTACAGTTGATTTCTAATGTTGTGTTAATTTCAGGTGTGATTCAGCAAAGTGATTCTGTTATATATATACACGTATATTCACTCTTTTTCAAGTTCTTTGCCCATCTAGATTATTACAGAATACTGAATAGAGTTCCCTGTGCTATATACTAGGTCCTTGTTGACTGTCTATTATATATATAGTAGTGTGTGGACGCTAATTCCAAACTCCCAATTTATTCCCCATCCCAACCACATCTCCCCTTTGGTAACCATAGGTTTGTTTTAAAACTCTGTGAGTCTGTAAATAAGTTCATTTGTATCCGTTTTTAAGATTAGATTCCAAATATGAGTAATATATATGACACTTGTCTTTCTTTGTCTGACTTACTTTACTTGGTATGATCATCTTTAGGTTTACCCATGATACATGCTATCTTTAAAAAAGTACAGAACAGGCCTTCATAACATTACTGTGCATAAAATACTCCTTTTCCTCCTAGGACTCACAACACGTATGAGTTTCTGTGACAATGATGGGGAAATTCTACAGTCCACAGAACCTCTAGAAGAGCTGCTAAGTTGTGTCTGACTCTCCATAACCCCATGGACTGCAGCATGCCAGGCTTCCCTGGCCTTCTCTATCTCCCTGAGTTTGCTCAAACTCATGTCCATTGAGTCAGAGATGCCATGCAACCACTTCATCCTCTGTCACCCCCTTCTCCTCTTGCCCTCAATCTTTCCCAGCATCAGAGTCTATTCCAATGAGTATGCTCTTCACTGCCCTGGAAGAATGGTGAAAACTAAAAAATCTTAACTCACTGATTCCCTGAGTGCCCATTGGGAGGCAGATGGAGGCTTTGGCTACAAAAAAAAAAAGGCCTCTTTCCTATCACAGATTCAGGCAAAGCAGCCACGTCTCAGGTTATTTACATTCCAGAGCTCCCAGTGCTGGGCGGATGCTTCTGGAAATATCTTACCACTCCCCTACATGAGGGTAATGAGGTATATCAGCATCACTAACTGGCCAGCTAATAGCAGGCTCAACTCCAAAGAAAGAAAGGACAGTCCTGAGGCATTTCTGAGGACAGTTGCCAACAAGACCCTGAGGAAGAGAATCTTGGCCAGATGAATTATTAACCTATTTTTAAGCATTTGACCCTCTTCTCCCATCCAGTCTTCATTTAAAAGAAATGCATCGTTAGCAAAGATTCACTGTCTTGCAAAGCATAACAGAAGCAAAAGTTCCCACCTAGCCCTCAGTCTCTGCCATTTTCCATGGTGATTAACAGCATCTGTAAATTCAAGGCACATTTATAAATTATATAGCAGAGATCAGGAGAAAAGGATAAATCAAAATTATAAAGAGTTTTAAGAAAAGCAAGAGTTTTATTAAGTATAAACATTCAAAGGTTCACACTAAACCACATGAAGCATATTCTTATGCCAACACCACCAAGAACCTTCACCCTAAACCCAGCTTGGTCACTACTAACAAGGTAACTGTAACCAGTGGGGAATCTATCTAGGTCTCAGATGCTGTCCTAACAGACAGAAGTCATAATTCATACAATTACTCTGCGAGGAGCAACATGTGACCCACCTATTCGCAAACCTGATGACTAACATGAACAGTCTTTACGGTTTACTTAATGTCTCATCAAAGAAGAAGTATCTTCTGCTCATTCTAGAAAAGAACAAGCTGAGGCTCAAATAACAGGCACAACTCATTTTACTGTGCTTTGCTATAGTGCACTTCACAGATACTGCTTTATACACACACACACGCTGAAGGGTTATAGCAACTTTGCATGAAGTTTACCATTTTTTGAGCAAGGTGCCATTTTTCCAACAAAAATCTGCTCACTTTGTGCCTCTATCTCCTATTTTGGTTAATTCTCACAGTATTTCAAACTTCTTCATTATTATATTGGTTAGGGTGATCTGTGATCAATGATCTTTGATGTTACTATTGCAAAAAGATGAATCATGAATGATCAGAGATGAATTCCACCATCTGCCATAAAAATGATTTTTCTGCCTGTTCAGAACAGCTACTTCTGACATTGTTGGTGTTATTTAGTAGCTAAGTCGTGTCTGACTCTTTTGCAACCCTATGGACTGTAGCCTGCCAGGCTCCTCTGTCCCTGGGATTTCCCAGGCAAGAATACTGGAATGAGTTGCCATTTCCTTCTCCAGGGGATCTTCCTGACCCAGGGATCGAACCCATGTCTCCTGCATTGGTGGGCGGATTCTCTACCACTGAGCCACTAGGGAAGCCCACTTCTGACATTAGGGCAACTTTAAATAAATAATAGCCAAATGGTATCAATTACCACACTGATTTAAAGCTCAGATTCTGTATAGCTAAGAGTAATCATTTATTAAAATTTCCCCATTAGTCTTTTTTTTTTTTTTTTTTTCATTAGTCTTAATCCATTTCAGTAACTTGAATCTCAGGAATGATCATAGATATGGCAGGCCTTTGTTTGATAATATCAGGAAAGTTTCCCTTTAAATGAAGCAAAATGCTTGGATCACAACACATGGATCACCACTCTAGGCTTATTCCAGAAAAGCTACCTAAAAATCACACGGAGCTACTCAGCTCATTTCTCAGGAGATTAAGGCTGAGAATTATGATTTGACTTCAGAAAAAAACAGCCAACACACTTAAATCATACTGTTCCCACTGATTAAATTATGAAGTCCGCAGAAATCCTTGGGAGGAAAGAGACCAAGCACAATTGTCACAGGATCCAAAGAGATGACATAAAAGTAGCTGGTCATCACCCAGAGCCTCTCCCTAAGCACACTGATGGGACAACACCGGGACCATTCTCCTCCCACCTGGGTGCCCTCCCTACCCTGTTACAGATGCCCCTCCCAGCCTCTGATCCCATTTCCCCAGGGCTTGTTTCCCAGGAGTATGTCCATCTAGACCAAGTCCCTGAAGGAGAGGCCTGTCACTCACACATCTTCTAATCAGCAGCATCAAGCACCGTGCCGGGCACACTGCTCGCACTCAAATGCCTGCTGAGTGGATGGCAAGTGGGTAGATGGATGAGTAGAGAACCCACTCAATCTAGCCTGAAAAATGAACGAAATGTTCAGAAGAAACAGGATGAACTAAAAGTACCTTGAAGACATTAGAGAAAGGAATGGGTATTTATATAAGGAACAGTTAAATCAACTTCAAGCAGTGAGAGCTTTCCTGAACATAGAATTAAATGAGAGTCCAAATAAAAATCACTACGTATGTAGAAATAAATTAACATATACACCACTAGAAGGAATAATGCCTCCTCCTGACTCTGTGTCTGTTAAAACCAGACCTTGTGACCAAGGAATTGAAACAACAAAAGCCACAGAAAATTAGAGACAGTGTCTATTTCCACAGACTCAAAGGCTCTGTCTGCCTCGCTGTCCTCTCTCAAATGTGGCAGGTGGGACGGTCATTCTAACCAGGCAGACCTCAAAACCACACAACTGTCCCGATGCCATCTTGTACTTCAAGACAGTCTACCCATGGACATTTTCAGAATGTTGAAAAACCCTACTCTTCTCTGGGCTCAGCTATGGAGGATGAAAAGGCACCAGGAAGCCCTGAGTTAGGTTTCAAAATAGCACAACCATTTGAGCGATTTAGAGTAGACTGGGCCAATGGAAACACGAGCCTCAAACAGAGGAGCATTTAAACCCAAAAAGTCAACAGCGGAGGGGAGGGGGCAAGGAACCAACGACACAAGTTTATAATTAGAAGGCATATTTTGGTATTTAGAAAGAAGCACACACACACATATCCTTGAACGGGGGAGGCAAGATCAAGGCAATAAATCAGCAAATCCCCCACAACGGCAGGGATCACTGCCCTGCTCCTCCAAAAGAAAGGCATTTCCTGGGTCAGAGCTTAACCGGCTCCCACACGCCTGGGCTGAGATACCTCCGCTACTGGCCAAAAACGAGGCCAAGCCTTCGTGTGGGGATCCGTGTGGTCACGACACTTCTGTGAAGCGAGTTCTCCACGCATATGGCACCGGTGGTCCTGAAATTCTGAATGTGGTACAACCTCGTGCTAGCTCAGCCCTGGAAGCCCCCACACTCTTCCATGCCTCCCTTCCTCCTGGGTCCACCACTCCCCCAGAAATCCTGGGTCTCCCCCCTGGGAAGGGGCTTCCTACCGTGTCCTCCTCCCCCAGAGGGGGCAAAAGGATGAGGGATCAACACCCTACAGGCACTGCTGAACTCATGCACACACAATTAATTTGGATCACAGTCTAGCCTCTGAAAAGTTTCACCTCTCAGCCCTGAGGCCATTTTCAATCTACAGAGAAAATGGGAGACAAGGAGGCACCCCATCTGTGAACAGGAAAAACCAGAGCCAGCCACCAAGCAAGATGCCAGAGGGCAGGAGGATGAGCTTGGTCTTTAGAACACTCATCACTCAGAACCTTCACCATCCGAGGAAAAAGAGCTTCCGTAAGAAAAACTCACTAACCCATCTATGTTTTTAAAAATACAGCTGACTGCTTTTTCCAAAACCAAAGGGGAACAGTGCAAAGTAAAAAGGCTGGGACACTATCACCCATATGTGTCAGCTTATTTCCCCCAGGTTTTTTGTTGTTGTTGTTCTGTAAACAGATGGATATTTGCAAACAGTTCCTGCCTGCACAAGCTGGTTATTACAGTATCTAGACAAAGGGCAAGCTTCATGATCCTCAGTTCTCACCAAAGCGCTCGTTCTTAGAAACAGAAGCCACGATTGTCTCAGGCTAGTTCAAAAAGAACCATGCGGTTGGGAATATGCATGTGACCATCACTCAGGAAATGGTTACGTAGTGGGATCCTAGCAAAGCCACTGGGGCAGAGACACTGCTGAGCGAGAACACAAACCGGAGCCTCTCCTGGCCAGGTAACGAGTGCAAGGTGCAAGCCTTCCTTCCTGGCCCAGCCTCGCCCTTCACAGACGGAGCTGGGGGTCGTGGCAGGGCACCTGGGCATCAGCACAGACACACGAAGGATTCTCTATTCATTGAAACCACCGAAGATGTTTTAGTGATAAGCCTGTTCACAGTTTGCACAACACACATTCAGAACCTGTTACACCTTTTTTGGCAAGTGTCAGTTTGCACATACGCCTCCCAGCTTAGACTAAGCAATCCCTAGGGTTTGGGGCTGTGTTTCATTCATCTTTGCATCCTCTGTGTCTAGCTGGTGCTCAGGAAATGTTTGCCGAGTACATGGGCAAACCCATGAATACAAGGAGTGAGTGGAAGGGGTAAGCCATGAAACTTCAGTTTCCTTTTACATTAGAGAAAGGCGCAGGCTCCATTCCAGTCTTGTCTGCAGGTTCTATTCTTTAGTCTCAATGGGAAGGTCAGGGTTGCAGTTTTAGATCTATTTATCCTGTTTGCTAACACTGACAGTATTCCGGGGGTCCCTTCTGGGTGAGTTAGGTTCCAGGTTCATGGTGGGGAAGGGATAACCTCAATGCTGTTGCTACTGGGTGTCTTTTCTATGGCACCTGGGAAGAAAACCAGGATCCAGTGATGCCTAAGAAGGAACAGAAGTGGTCTCCACACTTTCTAGGATCTAACACAAAAAGGGCACCCCCAGGGGGGCGATTCCAGGATGACCAACACCAGCGGTGCTCAGCACTGTATTCCGGGGTCAACCCCACAGCAAGTGCTCAATAAACACTTCTGAGTGAAAGATAACAGGTGCAGGGGACCCCAAGATACACGGAACTCCACCTCTGCCCCGAGGAAGCTTTCCCATCTAAGGCAACAAATCTTGATCTAGGCATTCATCACAATTACCCGGAGATGGCGAGCCTTCCCAAAACGTTTACTCAGGAGCCACGCTCTCCCCTGGACCTCCCGAACCGCCTCTGAAGAAGGGGTCTGGCAAGTGTTCAAAGAGCTACCCAAGTGATTCTGACACACGGTTAAGAACCTCTGCTCCAGAGATTGAAACTCAAGCTATTATTATTTTTATAAATATTGGAGGGCAGGTACGGGGGAGGCGCAGGTTAATTTTTTTTTTTTTTTTCCATTTGTAAGGACCAACATCTCCATTCCTGCCTTCAGCTTTTCTAAACCTGACAAGTACCCGCCACGATACAGAGCACGTAGAGATCAAGGGCATCTCCCCAAGGGTCCAAGTGACGGAGCTGTGATCCTGAGCCATTTCAGACCCCAGAGGCAGCAGCCCTCTTTAGCCAGATGAAGACAGCGGATGTCAGGACCCCTACCCGATATGCCTTCTGGGGCCGCTGTGGCAGGAGCTGACCACCTGGTCTTCAGGACACAGGCTGACCTACACCTCGAGATCTGCGAGCATGTCTCCTCCACCCACAGCCCCAGACTCCCTCTGGGGAGTTAGCAGCACGCTAACTGCGCTTGCAGTTCTTCTCAAGTCACTCACTCGCTCAAACCTCACCAACAACGCATATCTATTGAGAAAGTCATAGCCTCAGGTGCCCTCTGCTTCTAGAAGCCTCGCCACAGAGAAGCCAAGGACACTCGTCCCTGGAGTGAAGAAAACCCTAGCAACTGGTGCTCGCTGGCGGGTCCAGAGCCCCCTCCTCCCAAAGCCTCTGAGAGCAGGACTGGGGACTCAGACGGCCAGTGGGAGCCTGAGCTCCTATGGGCACGACTGGCCCCGAACCATCCACTGGCCCGAGCTGTGACTCCGTCAAGGTCAAGAGTAGGGCTGTCTCGACCTCCCCTGCCCCCATGCTCCTTAACGCAGTGGACTCTGTGCGTTCGTTTCCTTTCCTCGGCAGGGCCCATGTGGCCCCCTGTTCATCCACATTCAAGAGCTGCCTTCCTCCTCCTCCGACGACCCTCAGAGTATCACCTTTGCTCTCTGCTCTGCCCAGTGCTGTTTCGTAAAGGACCTACTATGTATAAAGCACAGGAGATGGAAAGATAAATGAGATGCAGCCCCATTCTCCAAGGGCAAAGACAGAAAACAGAAAAGTATGGTAGAAAAACAGGACAAAAGAGATAAGCCAGGGAACCGGGGCTGAGAGAGGATCAGAGGGTGCCCAGTCTGGGTCCAAACCTAAGGACGAGTTGCTGACGGCCGAGTGGTGTTTGCAGAGCAGGAGCAAAACACAGAGGGAATCCTGTTGGTCTGTGGGAAGAAATCAGACACCTGAGTGTGACCTGTGGGTGCGGTGGAGATGGCAGACAGGGGCTAGCAGTACAGGGCCACCCTCTCTTGAATCCCCCAGGTGCCACCCACGCTTTTGCTAGGCTTTTCCCAGGGGTGGTTTCATGCCATAGAGCCGCAGACCTTATTTCGACCTGTCATCACGGGGCAACCAAGTTTACAGCTCTAATTAAAGTCGCCTGCGACCCGGGCGTGGCCCTTTCCTCCCAGCAAGGCCTGTCACTACATAAAGGCTTCTCGACCACAAGGGCCAGAGTCCAGGTTCTCCACGCAGCTTCCCATTGGCCTGTAATCTGGGAGCACCCAGGCACTCTAGCCTGCAGCCGACCATTTATGGTTACAAAACGTCTCTCTAATGGTTGGGAGCGTGGAGATCAGAGTGCAAGGCTAAGGAGAGATTAGAGGCCAGGCTCTGCAATTGAGCCCTTTGCCCCTCTCGGGCTTGGGAGAGGTCGATGGCCACTGGGTTGCAGCGTGCCTAAAAGCACCCACGGTCACAGCCCGCAGTAACACAGAATTACAGGCAACAAGGGCTCCTGCCTGTTCAGTCTGAACAGTCCCGACCAGTCTGAAATCTGCAAAATCTGCAGAAAGAGCACTTCCCGGAGAGCTTTTGCTTACATCAAGCCATTAGTCACTGCAGCCTCAAGTCCTGCTTCCTTCTGTGTGTTAACACCGCCGTCACCATCACCACAACGATCTGAATTACTGCTGTTTGTCTGGCACTGTCCACAAGAACCCTAGGAAGCAGAGACTGTATTCCATTGATTCCAGAACAATCCTAGACTCAGTTCTGTGGCCAATCCTTTTTTGTCCCACACTTTTAACATCTCTGAAAGGCATGTCACAGTTTCACTGGCAGGATTTTTTCCTGAGTGGTACAAAAAAATTAAAGTTGCAGCTTAACTGAAGTTATCTTGGGGTTGAGGAAGTATCTGTTTTTATCCTGTTCTTCCTGATACAGACAGTGAGAAGGGAGAGGGTAAATGACTCACCCTAATGCAAAGTTCTGTTACCAGGTAATCTGCTGGGTGTCTTGCAGCATGGAAATCATTTGAATGTGCATATAGCCAAGAAGCAGAGCTGCCTTTTAACACTAAAAACAAATATTAGCCCCACAAAGTCTAAGGCATTTTTCTCTCTCTAGGATTCTTTAAAGATTCCTCTGCTCAATTCAATAATCTGCACACGAGTTAATTCTATTTTTCCCCCCTCAAGCTACTCAGGGAATACTGCCTTCCTCCCCTTTCCCAGCTCTACAGACCTTCGTTCATAAAATTTCATCCTAAGCTCATTCACTTACTCAGCCTCATCTTTGGGCCTCTGCTTACTTTGTCTCTATACTGCACCCTCCTCCAGGAAGCCTTCAGGGATTTCTTTCTGGCTACACTCTCTCTCTACTCCTTGTCTCCAGCTTCCTTGTAGGGTCCTATCTTCCTGCTTGATGAATGGGGAGAGCTAAGGGAGAATGAAGGGAGTCACACATTTCAGAATGAACCCAGCAGAGGGTTAGAAGGCCAGTTGGTAGAGTTTGAAGTTTAATTAGTAGCAAAGGGGAGCTATGGAGGGTTTTCAAACAGGGAAGTGGAGTGATCAGATCTGAGCTGCTGGAAAGAAAATCCACCAGCACATGGAGGTTAAGTAGGAGAGGAGGAAGAAGACCAGCTGGGATACCACTGGTGGAGTTCAGGAGAGAGAGATGGAAAAGAGGGTGAGAATACGAACAGAGAGCAAGATTCCCATTTCAGGAGCAAGGAAATATTCCGGTGAACCACAGACAGAAATCAAGTCTTGAGAGCTCTATAAAAAGGAAAGAACAACTCGGGGAGCAGGCTAGGGGGAGAAGACCACCTCCATCTCCTTCCCTCTTAGAATTTGATTTTAGTTTGTACGTTGGAGGTGTGGACAGGACATCCGTGGGTCACTCTTCCTGGGAAATCTGGAAGGTACTCATCACTGATGAGAACCTCAGCGGAACAGAACAGGGAGCCTCATTCACCCAGACTCTTCATCCACCCTTAGCGACAGATCCACTGAGAAAACACATTTCTGTAGGTGGTACCAATTAACATAACAGATTCTTAGGAGATGTCCAATATTTAGGACAGCAAGCCCTCTTGAGGTGTGATATGGTAGAAAAGATGCCACGGAGCCCAAAGTCCCACATTCAGACCTCAGTTCTTTGGTGGGGGGATGCAGAGAGAATGGGAAGTTATTATTTTGGGTATAGGGTATCAGCTTGGGAAAATGAAAAAGTTCTGGAGGTAGATGGACAGCAAAGTGAACCTACTTGATGCCACTGAACTGTACACTTAAAAATGGCAAAAGTGATGGGAATTCCCTGGCCGTCTAGTGGTTAGAGCTCTGTGCTTTCACTATAGGGGTCACAGGTTCAATCCTTAGTCAGGAAATTAAAATCCCACATGCTGTATGGCACAGCCAAAAAAAAAAAAAAATGGTGAAAGTGGTAAATTTTATGTTAATATATTTTACTTCAATAAAAAATAATAGCCCTGCAAGGTGTTATTTTCATTTCTCAAGAGAGAAAACTGAGGCTTAGAAAGGTTCTGTAATTACTACAAGATTGCACAGATGCTAAGCTGCGGAGCTAAGATCCAAGGCTTTCACCTCCACTGGCTGACTCTACAACCAAGACGGCGGCAGCACAGCCCGGTGGGTTCCCACAGGCCGCTGAGGGGGCTGGAGGAGGGTGACATGATGGTGTCTCTACTCTCTATCTGTGTTTTCTTGCAAGCACGACCAACTCCACAAGTCACAGCTTGTCAGTATCGTTTTATTCTGGCTCTCAACCTACAAACGTCTTCATGGAGAATGACACTGTAGACAGGAGGTGTCCTCAGACCTCCTCGATCCAAAAGACACAAAGTTAGGTTGCCACACCTCAGTTAAGAGCTACAGCAAGAATTTCTCCCATCTCTTCTCCAATCTCAACCTCCCTTTTCTCTTGCCTACCCCTACTACGTCTGCAGACAAAGTCCTCATTCCATGAGAAAATTCCTCCCCATAGGCCATTTTGTTTCAGCCTTCTCTGTTTAGACCTAAAAGGCAATGGCACCCCATTCCAGTACTCTTGCCTGGAAAATCCCATGGATGGAGGAGCCTGGTAGGCTACAGTCCATGGGGTTGCTAAGAGTCCGACACGACTGAGCGACTTCACTCTCACTTTTCACTTTCCTGCATTGGAGAAGGAAATGGCAACCCACTCCAGTGTTCTTGCCTGGAGAATCCCAGGGACGGGGGAGCCTCGCAGGCTGCTGTCTATGGGGTCGCACAGAGTCGGAGACGACTGAAGTGACTTAGCAGCAGCAACATATATACTGACACTTGTTAACAGCATGCCAGATTTGGTTGGGGGCAGGGGTGGAAATCAATACCTTTGAATGTGACCAGAAATCAAAATGTAAAGATGTCTAAAGCAGTTAAACTGAAATCCAGGTCTCAGTGTATTCAACCAATCAGTCAAAACTAACCACCCTTTTGAAGACAATTCCTTTACCCAGAACCCAAACTCCATTCTTAGCTTTATCTTCAGATCTCACCTGCTCTGAGCTTTCATGCAGCAAATTCTACAGAGCTTATCAACGTGTGACTCACTTTGTGCCTATGACGTAGAAGAAAACACCTTTTGGTACACATGGGCCCTTCCCTATACAGCCATGGGCCTTCAAAAATGTCCTGAATGTACCAGGTTCCCAGTCTAAGCTGCTGAATGCACACAAGCCTCATGGTTGAGACAGACCAAGTCTATCTGGCTTTCAAACCTTGTTTCAGAGTGGGTTTACTGCCACTGGATTTAATTTTGCTGCCCTTGAAACCTTCAGCAGAATCTCTTAGCAAACACCAGCAACAAAATAAGACCCTCACCACCCACACACTCCCAAAGTGTAATCCTTAGGAGATGGTGATAACACGGTACAATTAGAGAAGGTTTCAGCCCCACAGTTTTAGATTTTCCCTATAAATACTTACTCATTTTCTAATTAAACAAACAATTAGTAGAAAGCACAGCCTGAGAAACTGCGTGGGTGTCACTGTCTTACTACTCGGAGACTGGGTGACAAATGACGCTAGCCAAGGGGCAAATAAAACATGTTTGGCTCCAAATGTTTGCACAAGCTGAGATGACCCACTCGGCCTGGCTTTTAAAACACAGCTTGCTCCAAATCTGAAATATACACACTTAATGCTAGACATCCTAAGTGGAAAACAGTCCCTTTAGATATAGCCTAGATTTCTTAGAGTGGGCGGGCGGGGGGGAAAAAGAGCTTGGCTAGGGAATATATTCAAGGCAGGTTTTTTATTTGTTTTATAGGATGCTGCAGTAAGTACTACAAAAGGGGCTTCCAAGGTGGCTCAGCGGTAAAGAATCCACCTGCCAGTGCAGGAGACATGGGTTCAATTCCTGGGCCAGGAAGATTCCACTGGAGAAGGAAATGGCAACCCACTCCAGTATTCTTGCCTGGGAAATCCCATGGACAAAGGAGCCTGGTAGGCTACAGTCCATGGGGCCGCAGAGTCAGACACAACCTGGCGTCTAAACAACAACAGTACTGCAAAACGTACCAGCCAGAAATGAGTCAAAGAAAATGAATCATATATTTTTGGCTCTTTTGGTTTTCTTTACAAATGTTCAGTGTCTCTGTCTACACAAACTCAGGGATACAAGGCAAAGTGATGACCTTTCTAGCTCATGTGCTAAAATGCGTTCATTCCACTCGACTAAACAAAGTTAATATTTGTTCTCCTTGGTTTAGTTCTGGTAAAAGAAAATGGATAATTACAACAGGAGAGCCTCCTTCCACTACATAAAGGCAGATGGTAGGAGTCTCCCTCATGCTCTACTAATAGTATCCAAATATCACTTCCACAGAAGGATGTGTCTGCAAGCACAAGCTATTTTTAAATTCATTCATTCAAAATTCTGATCCATTCATTCATTCAATAAATCTTTACTGAGTGTCAGGTACTGTGAACACAGATATACATAAAATTTTGCCCTCAGAGCTTACATGCTAGTGTAAAAGAAAAGAGATAAAAAGAGGTCATGCAAAATAAATTAAAATTCCATATAATTATAAAACATGGAAGTGAACCAGAATGACTGGGGAAAGGAGAGTGCAGAGGAAGGAGGGTGGAGGTATTTTATCTGGACTGGTCGGAAGGTCCTTCCAAGATTACATTTGAGCTGAAACCTACAAAAGTCTAGGGAAGGACATTTCCAGCAGGAGGACTGCAAGTACAAGGATCCTGGGATGGAAAAACATTTTGCCAGTATGACTGAGCACAGCAAACTGGGGTGGATCAAGAGATGGCGGGGAGGAGGGTGGAGATCAGGAGGGACGGGGACACCCCATGCAGGCTTGCAGGCTGTGGTTAGGAACTTCTGACTGTGTTCTCAGGTGGCACCAGTGGTAAAGAACCCGCCTGCCAATGCAGGAGACGCAGGTACGATCCCTGGGTCAGGAAGAACCCCTGGAGGAGGGCATGGCAATCTACTCTAGTATTCTTGCCTGGAGAATCCCATGGACAGAGAAGCCTGGCAGGTTATAGTCCAGGGGGTCGCAAAGAGTTGGAAGTGACTGAAGCGACTGAGCATGACTGTGTTCTACCTGCGAAGGAGTCTCAGATACCAACAAGGAGGTACTACTTAAAATGCAAATGTACGGGTGCTCTCAGCAAACTTACTACATTTAGAATTGATTATTTGAGAGGATAAAAATAAGAAAGTGGGCTTATGATAAACACCATTTATATAACACCCCAGGGCCTATCAACAGCATTCACCGCATCTCATTTGGACAGTTATACTGAAGGCAGGGCACAGCAGAGGTTAAGGACCAGCTCTTAATTACTTGAAACCAACTTGTCCCACCTCTAAAGTGGTTAAAGAAGATAACTCCAGAGACTGTAGATGAAAGAAGGTGGCTTTACAGCTCTTCTCCCACTGAAGACTTCAAATGATTTCTTTAATACGGCTTCAGATACAGACCCATGAGTCCAAAAGGCCTGGTCATCAAAAAACTAAAACAAACAAAATCCACATATGTCATATTAAAATACAAGACACAGACATCCTTCATTTTCCCTGTTGATCAGTTCCACTGAGACCTTCTGCAACCCTTGCCTTTTGGGGGGTTTGTGTGTGTGTTTGTTCTTGAAATGCCTTCTCATCCCTGTTGCTAAGCTCATCAGCTCTGGGTTGCCCCTACCACCATCTTCCTAAACTAGGCTCCCTTCCAAGTGTATCTAGACCTCCTTAGACACTTCTCTCCCACTATACTCCTTTCCCAAGAAATCCCACCACATCAACATCCATTTCCTTTGTAAACATAACTTAGGAAGAAGAGACTGAGATCCTCCATTCATAAACATCATGATCAAAACTATTTGTACAGGACAAAAAGAAGACAAACACAAGCTCAATTTCTGCTCTCTTCAGTGACTTTACAGGAAAAATCCCAACTGACACAACACAAGCTAAGGATACATGTCTCCACACCTAATAAGCACCATTATGCAGAAGTTTTAAGGGAAATTAAGCAGCCAAAGCCCCACTGCATCTTTAGAGATGCCACCTGGAATTCATGCTTTATAATTATCATAGGGAACACAAATGAAGATGCATTTTTTAAAAAAACACATGTATGGAGTAACAAGATGCACCCAGACTGTAAGGAACACAAAGGCAGAATTAAATCATCATATTATTTTCTTCCACTTAAAATTATGGAGAAGGGCATCGTGAGAAATGAAGCCTTTCATTCACTGGGAAAGAGAATCAAGCTGACTTCTAAGGGATTGGCTAAAAAGTTTGTTCAGGTTTTTCTGTAAGCTCGTATGAAAAAACCCAAATGAACTTTTTGGCCGACCCAATACTTCCTTTCCTCTTAAGTTAAACCTCAAGAGCCCAGTCCATGCCCTTGGCTCTAGGAGTAAGTAGTCAGGACCTCCTTCAGGGACTCTCCAAGCTCGAAATGAAAAGCTCCTCGCTGGACTGATGTGTTATGTTAGTGAGACGAGGTCGGCTTTAAAGTGGTTCTCAAATATGTAATGACAGCTCCAGAGAGGTGAAGGAGGACAGGCCGGCTAAAATGAAACACCAAGAGGAGACCACACACATTCCTCCTGCAGAAAAGCACCCCTCAGAGGGCTGCAAGGGGAGCCAACACTGATCACGAGCACACGCATGACCCAGAAACAAACATGCAGAGTGAGCCCAACACATGCCAAGATGCCAAAATCCTGCGTGAAAGTCCCCAAGGGAGACGAGAAAGAGAGGGCTGCTGTCAACCCCGCCACCCTGTGCTATTTTAAGCACCATGACTTCACTCTTGTTTGTTCTGAAGCAGCACAGATGGGCTGCATCAATTTCTGTTACTACAGGAAGATAAGGAGACTGAGACTTGAAGAAGCATCTTTCTCTTGCCTCCTGTTCGGGCATTAAGAAGCTGGAACTGTGATGTGTCATCATAGCTGAAAGCACTGTTGCTTTTCTTTTCTTTCTCCTTTATTTTTAAAGTCTAAGAGCATTTCACAAACATTGCCATATGTCATGGAACCAGAGACCAGATCCAGCTGAAAAATGGCTCAAGGTGAACTGCTGGTAAAGCACTTCAGTCTTTCTGGTTTTGTCAAAGCTATCCAACTGCAAGAGCAGCCCTAGACACAGGAAGGCTGGTCCTCGTCAGAGAGCAGAAGGGGAAATGCCCACAATTCAAGCTGGAGCGCCACTTAAGGTCACTGAGCCTCCCACACCAACTCTATAGAAATATACCTCTAAAGGCACAAGGCTTTTTCCTTGAAGCGTGCCAAAAAATTTAATGAACCAGACTCTATTGATACAAGGGGCAGGTACATATGTAACAGATAACATTCATTACACCTCTCCCAGGCACTGCACATCTTATTAAGAATTCCTAATGATCCTCTTCTAATTCTTAATAATTCTATTTTAAAGTAAACAAACCAGCTCAAAGAAGTGGGAAAGAACCAGGCCAAAAAAACAGAGCTAGTTAGAGTCAGAGCAGAGACTAAACTGTCTGCTTCATGGTGGAGGCTGTCAAGAAACTTTGAGAGAGGCACACTTGAAGCTGCAAGAGGAATTCTGATCCTTCCCTCGTCTATCCAGTCTTGTCAGCTTCTGCCACCCTGCCAGAAAGCATCATATGGGAACAGCGAAGACAGGAAAACCTAGGAGCCAGTTCTACGACTGCCGCTTCCTAGCAACGTGACCTTGATCAAGTCCTATCAGCCTTGGGCTTCAAGCTCCCCATGTGCAAAGGTGTGTGTAGCTCTCCCTCTGTTACAGCCTGGAAAACAAGGATGCCGGGGACTGACAATTCCTGGCCATTCAGCAGGTGTACTACACACGGTGGCATTGATGCCAGTTATGTGTGTATATATGCATGTGTGTGCATATACGCTTTTATTGGAAATGAAATCATGACTTTACATAAAATTATGCTTTTTAAGTGAAACTGATGTAACATAAAATTAGCCATTTTAAAGAGAACAATTCAGCGGCATATGCAAAAACCACCTCTATCTAATTCCAAAATATTTTCATTGCCGCAAAATACACTCCCATGCTCACAGGGAAGTCAGTCTGTTTCCTCTTCCCACCATGGACCTGTTTTCTGTCTCCGTGGATTTACCTATTCTGAAAAATTTCACATAAGTGGAATCATATGAGACCTTTGTGCCTGACTTTCGCATAGTATAACGTTTTCAAGGTTCATCCAAGTTGTAGCAAATACCACATTTCATTCCTTTTTATAGTTGAATAATATTTCATTCTGTGGATATACCACATTTGTTTATCCATTCATCCCAGGATGGACAGCAGGGCTGTTTCCACATTTTACCTAATGTGAATAGTGATGTGAAGAATATTCGCATAGTGGGCTATCTCTTAAAGCACTTCTATAAAACATTGATTCTGACAAGTTTGTGAGGCAGACCTTGGTCATATGAATAATATTTGAGGTACACTGCTTTCATTCATTTATTACACTCAACATCCCCACCCCACTATTTTTTTAATCAATAAAAAGGACTTCTGGGCATACATCTAAAAAAGATGAAATCTCTAAATTCAACAGATACATGCAACCCCAATGTTCACTGCAGCACTATCCATAATAGCTGAGACTTGGAAGCAACCTAAATGGCCATCAACAGATGAATGGATCAAGTTGTGGCATACATACACAATGGAATACTACTCTGCCATAAGAAAGAATAAAATAATGCCATTTGCAGCCATGTGGATGGACCTAGAGACCATCATACTAAGTGATGTAAGTCAGACAGAGAGACAAATGTCATATGATATCACATATGTAGGATCTAAAAAAGTGATATTTACAAAACAGAAATAGACTCACAGACATAGAAAACAAACTTATAGTTACTAAAGGGGAAGGACTGAGGAAGGATAAATTGGGAATTGGGGATTAACAGATACACACTATCATACATAAGACAGATAAACAAAGATCTACTGTATAACTCAGGGAACTATATTCAATATCTTATAATAACCTATAATGGAAAAGAATCTGAAAAAAAGATACACATATACATGTATAACTGAATAACCTTGCTGTACATTTGAAACTCACACAACATTGTAAATTAGCTATACTTCATTAGAAAAAAGACAAAGAAAAATGGCAAAGGACTTCTGAGGCCAAGCAGACACACAAGGACTCTGCGAGGCAAGGAATGAAAAGCTGTAAATTATGATTTGATTTTTTTTTTTAATTCATCATAACTGAGCGTGTGTAACAGGAAGGGACTTACATACCTGGACATCATTCTTAATGTGTGGAAAACATAAAGCCTGTGAAAAAATTAAATTCTTTAAAGAGTAAAGATACTGCAGTAAAAAGTAGATTAAACCCTTTAGAAAGTAAATGTGAGAGAACGAATGTCATCCCGGCTCAGCCCTTCCTCGCCATCTCATTCAGGGCCTTCAGGACATGCAGCCCTTCCCTTGAGCAATCACACTGACACTTCCACTCCTGTCCAGAGACTTTCAGCTCAAAACCCTAAGCGAGGCAGACAGCCCGTGGGCAACCGTGAAAGCATGGGACCCTCACAGACCCTCACTGCACTTGTCCAAGGCTGGTCCCATGGAAGGACAATTTGCCCAGATCTAAACAGGTGGCTCAGTGGTAAAGAATCGCCTGCAATGCAAGAGACGTGGCTTCAAGCCCTGGGTCAGGGACATCCCCTGGAGGAGAAAATGGTAATCCACTCCAGTTTTCTTGCCTGGAGAATCCCATGGACAGAGGAGCCTACAGTCCACGGGGTTGCAAAGAGTCGGGATACGACTGAGGACTGAAACTTTGGCAAATTAACATGGTCATTGTTTGACTCCCAAGACCACTCCTCATTGAGACAGAGAGACCCAACACCTTGTCAGTGTTAACACGCTCAAGTTGTCAAGAAATAAGTCTCAGTGCCTTTTAATCCTCTGTTCATCCAAGGTTTGGGACTTCGGGTGCCGTGTAAAGTGAACCTCATCACAAGAAGGGCAAATGCAACCTCACTCTAGGAAAGAACCCTGCCTGTTGCAGCCCCCTGCCCATGTTGATTAAGTGAGCACTGCTCACTATGTCATGTCAAGCACTCGTCATTGTAGCCATAATAAAGTCAGTCAGATGAACATTCTCATACTGTGATGCAAAGAAAAAAGCTGGCTGTTCAAACTGTTAAAGGTACTGGGTTGAGACACAGAAGGGAAGGGAGTGAGAACCATAAGAATCCTTTTGCTGAACTGTATCAGAACCTTCCTTCTCATGGGGGTTTTCCTGGCAATGCAGTGGTCGAGACTACCACTGCAGGGGGCGTGGGTTCAATTCCTGGTCAGGGAACTAAGATCCTGCATGCAATGCGGTGCGGCCAAATTTTTTTTTTTAATATTTTAAAAAGAACCTTTTCTCTTGCTGTCTCCACAATTGCCACTTCTTAATTTTCTTCTTTCGTCTTCTTCTCCAGTCTAGATTCCGAATTTATGGATATGCAAATCAAGAGGGGGGGATTTTTTTAAGAGATTCAAATTTTACCCAAAGCAGGGAAAAAGTAAAGAATAATATTTTCCACCTTTACTCCCATCCCCTACCCCTTCTTCCCAAGCTACTTTGCTTTCAATCAGGGATTAGCAAACTTGTCTGCAAGGGGTCATTTAGTAAATATTCTAGGCTCCGTGGGCCGGTCAGTCTGCTCCTTCACTCTACTGAGGTCACACAAAAAAGTAGTCACAGATCAACCGTGGACAGAAAGGAGCTGGCTGTGTTCCAATAAAACTTTATGGATGGACTTCAAAATTTGAATTTCACATTAACTGTCACATGTCACAAAATATGACTCTTCACATTTTTTCCAATTATTTCAATTATTTAAAACAAACATCCTTAGCTCATGGGCCAGCAGCAGGCAGGATTGGGCACACAGGTTACAGCCTACCAACCCTTTAAATTATTGATGCCAGCTTTTTAGGGATGCAGTGTATATGATTTTCTCGCTTTTCTTTTTAAGAGGAGAGGGAGGCTCAGAGATTCATGTAAAGCAGGACAGAACCAGGGAAAGAGAGGATTACAACAGTATATTTCAGAAAGAAACCACATACCTCTGTTACATAAATCCCAAGACAGTTTGAAAACTCTTTTAATCACCTCTTGGCAGAGGACCACGAATTTTAAAATGTGCCTTCTTCTGGAAGTTAAAAGTTTCACTCCCTTCTCTTTGAAAAAGGAATGTAAGAGATATTATATTATCTGAATCAGATCAGCAGGCACTCACTAGATGCCTCTGTGTGTTCACTGGTCACACTGCTGGATGTGAAGGACATCAGAAAATATCTCTCCTCCTAAAGGTCTTTGGGAGCTTAGCTGGTGGCTCAGATGATAAAGAATCCACCTGCAGTGCCAGAGACCCAGGTCTAATCCCTGGCTTGGGAAGATCCCCCGGAGAAGGGAATGGCTACCCACTGCAGTATTCTTCCCTGGAGACTTCCATGGACAGAGGAGCCTAGCCGGCTATAATAGTCCATGGGTTCACACTTTCACTTTACTTTCAAAGGTCTTTGATCCCCAAGAGCTTTCAGGGGTACAGCCCCAGTACGGAGGTGACAGATTAGGGTTGATCCCTCCCAAACCATGATACGAGTTGATTCTCCCTTTGATCCACTGCAACCATTTTAGAGATGATGTTAGCTCAGGGTTAGTAGCATACATGTTTATAAAAGCAACAAAGTTAGCATAGTCCTGTAGGAACAATTCCAGGCTTCAAAATACTGACTCTGCCATAGCTCTGGGGAAACTATTGAACTTCTCCAAATCCTTCATCCTATAAGAACAGACAAAAAAGCAAGTTTCTCAAATAATCCCAACACGCTGGTGCAGGGTCTGGTAGGTACTAATTCATCCTCTCATTCAACAAAGGTTCAATGAGCCCCTACAATGTACAGGGTCCCCGGCACACAATGAACAAGGCAGATCCAGTCTCCAACACTGGGACTTACAGACCAGTGGTAACGCATTGGTTTTTTTCATTAACAACAAACATGCATGCCAAAAACACTCCTTATGCCTATCCTTCCCTCACTCTCTCTCCTTTTAATTCCACTTCAACCTGCAATTCTGAGAGTGACACCAGCTTTGGAACAATCACAGACTCAGATCAACACATAAAGCCTGTCAGGTATCTGCCATTTTTTCATGATTTCAGGAGACCACTGACATTCTATGAGTTAAATGTCCCTAGGGACTTCCCTGGGGTCCAGTGGCTAAGACTCCGCCTTCCAGCACAGGAGGCTGGGTTCAATCCCTGCCTAGGGAGCTGAGACCCCACATGCCTCACAGTCAAAAAACTGAAACAGAAATTATAAATGATATCGTAACAAGTTCAATAAAGACTTTAAAAATGGTCCACATTAAAAAAAAAAAAGTCTTAAAAAAATTAACATTCCTGATTGAGGCTATTCTTAAGGAATCCTACAGCAAGTGCTAACTCATGTTGTGCCAAGGCAAAGTCTGAATCCCTTCCCGGGATCATGATATGCTGCCCTCCAAGATGCCACTTTCACGTCAGAAATATTTTAAACCAAAGGGATTTGAGAACCGGCAGGTGCAGGAAGGACTCACTGACCTCGGAAGGAGGCCAGGAGGGATCCAACCAAACAGACCTTGCTGTGTTTCCCCAGTAACTACCCTTTGCCCACTCCCTTAGGGCCCATCATGTTTTCCCACGACTTTCCACTCTTCATCAAACTAACTATAAAAACACTCAGGTTTAACCGTTTCTCAGGGTCTTCATTTCCCTACAAAGTCTCTCGTGTCACATAAAACTTACATTAAATAGATTTGTATGCTTTTCTCTTGTTAGTCTGTCTTGCGTCAGGCCAATTTACAGGGGCCCAGCTGGAAAACCTGAGAAGGTAGTAGAAAAAGACATTTTTCCCTCCCCTAGAGAGGCAAGGGTGGTTTGGGAGGGCCAATCGTTTGGCTAGTGAGTAAGCCAAGCTGAGCACTGGCATCTCAACCCACGTTTGTTCTCCTCACTTAACAAATGGTTGTACTTAATCCCTGCAATTGCTCTAAGTCAGTATAACCATACTTATTGACCATGTGTAGAACCTGAAAGTAACTGCACACTGGAGACTTTTTTAGCATTTCAAAACCCACAAGGATCTTGTGCTATCAGCCTCCAATGTTCAGCGGTAAAAGCAGTGGTTCCTGACCTCAGCTGCAATCCAGGTGCTTCAGAAAATACTGATGCCCAGGCCTCGCTTTTGATGAGTTAAATCAGACCATCTGGGAGTGAGGCCCAAACATTAGGATTTTTTAAAGGCTCCTCTGAATCTTTGGGTAGAAGTTGGAAGGTGACAGCCCATGGGCCAAATTTCATTGGAAAACTCTTGAAAATCAGAAGCTCTCCTGTAATTCTCAGATTTTGGCTGCATCCACAGCTGCACTGCCCAACATGGTAGCTGTGAATCACCATGTGGCTCTTTAAATTAATTCAATTAAAACAAAATTAGGAATTTGATTCTAGCCACACTGCAAGAACTCAAGGGCCACATGTGGCTGCCATATTGGATGACGCAAACACGGGACATTTCCACCGTCACAGCGCTGTTCATAAAAATCCAAGAATCAAGGCCCAAGTTCCAACAATACAACCCTGGTCAGAGGGTCATTTGTCTGCTTCAAACAGGGTGCACGCTCTCGTGTTGGCGGGCTGGCTACATTCATTCATTTACATGCCCTTCCCATCCCTTAGACATCATATGGAAACCCTGCCTAGACATTACCCTGCTAAATAAAACCTGCCCAAGGGCTTGATTAGACAGATTCAAAGTCTTCACCTCTAAAGCCTAACACCATGGGTTGAGTGTTTCCTTTCTCCTTCCCTCCCTCCATCTCCTGGGTTTTGCTAAGCAGGAGGGTTAACCAGTATGACAACAGAGTCTACCTGACAAGTGGCCTTCTGGCTTTTGGAGTTGGCCTCTGCATGCTGAACGTACACTTGTCTTACAAGGTTCCCTGTGCTTTGAGAGACCAGATTCATCCCCCTGTCTACCAGAGAAGATTCAGGAATTCATACTCCAACACCCATAGAAACAGTCCCTTTCTCCTTTGAGAGACAGGTGTTAAGGGACATGAATTCTCTCCCATTCTGGACAGTCAGCCCTTCTGGGCCCAAATCCTTGTCTAATCTGCTTTAGCAGCTCTTTCCAGAAGCTGGCCCTGTCCTCCAACCATGGAACGTGCTCAGACTGTGTTGGCTGAACCAAAGAACCAACTGCCATTTGGTAACAATGGAAAACCTGGATGCAATGCAAAACCCCACATCAGTCAACTTGTAACTCCTCCATATCCGGGCTCAAAAACGAACTTCAGAGAATGCCAACAGACGATTTACAGATTGTGAACATCTCAGAATTACCCACACTTTCACAACAAGGCTTAAGTGAAAGAGCCTGGAAAGCTGTGTAACTCTTCAATGGACGAAAATTCATACAACACTTTATACCTGGATTTAAGCAGGACTAAACCCAACAGTCATCCTCAAAAAGGGAATTAAAACCTCACACACCCACTAATTCAAGATTTAATTAAAATCTCCTCTAACCACTGCCAAGACATTCTTTACATTTAGTCTTTTATTATCCTCTCCAGAACTTTTCTTTTTTAGGATCTAGGGTTAGCAAAACAGTGAGTCGGGTTTTCCCGATTGCTATTTATACACTAAGCCTGGGAAACACACAGGGAAAATGAAGAGTCCTATGGGAGTTTCAGTTTTCAGTACATAAAGCGTGAAAGACAGAATGGGCCCCTTGGAGGGGGGTTTTGAATGGCAACGTTTTTCCCACTGGCTCAGACTACATCCTAGAACATGGTGCTTCTCCCAAGTAGAACAACTCAGTCCCCAGCTCAGTCATCAGGCATCGAGATAGAGTACCAGGACTCTGTCTCTCTCTCTCTCTATTACAAGACTCAAAGTCAGGCGGTCTGGACCAGGAGGGGAATAAGCCACCTGCAAAAGACCTTCATCCCTCCAGACATCAAACCTGCAGGAGCCTGGGTCACCCAGCTATGGCCTCTGCTCTCAGCTAAAAGTGACAAAGAAGGAAGACTTGTGCAAGGATGTGCTGAGAGAGGAGGCCCTTAGTCCAAGATAAAGGTAGGAAGGAGGATTATAAGAAAAAACAAAGGCTATTTATACGCCAGAACTAGGGCACTTAGCTTCCAGAATCCAATAACATTTCTATTGTATTAATAGTGTGTAATATACCTATTACACTGATAGTATATTATCACAATACTTCTGTTACAGTTATCTCTTTGAAAAGACACCCAGGAACTGACCACCAAAGTACCGAAACTTGACAACCTGTTACATGCCTCAGAGAACAAGAGAACATTCACTGGGGCCAGGCACAGGTTTCTCCCGAATGAACGAAGGGCACGCCCCTCAGCCAAGCAGGAGAAGCTGCAGGAACTCCAATCACCACCCTCACTGCCTTTAACACCCCGCCATGGTGGTGGGATAGTCGCTAAAATGCGTCCAACTCTTTCTGACCCCATGAACTTTAGCCCACCAGGCTCCTCTGTCCATGGAATTCCCCAGGCAAGAATACTGGAGTGGGTTGCCATTTTCTCCTCCAGAGGATCTTCCTGCCCCAGGGAATGAATCTATGTCTCCTGCATTAGCAGGCTGATTCTTCACTGCTGAACCACCAGGGAAGCCTCCAATGCCTTGCTATCTGCATTTGCTCTTATCCAGCCCTCCTTCCTATGGGCTTCCCTTGTAGCTCAGTTGGTAAAGAATGTGCCTGCAGTGCAGGAAACCCAGGTTCGATTCCTGGGTTGGGAAGATCCCCTGGAGAAGGAAATGGCAACCCACTCCCAGTATCCTTGCTTGGAAAATCTCATGGACAGAGAAGCCTGGTGGATTGCAGTCCATGGGGTCGCAAAGAGTCGGCATGACTGAGCAACTAACACTTAACACTTGGCCCTCCTTCCTACAGGAGGAAAGCTAAGCCAAGCCACAAAGACCCTCGAGGCCAGAGTGGTGGTTTCCCTAAACCACAGCAAAGGAGCTCCCGAATCACAGGAAAGCAATCCACGATCTATTCAAGGCCACCTGGGGATGCAGCCACAGAGCACAGAGGAGGAAGGTTGCCCCCACACCCGTGCCCACCCCCCCTGCAGTGAACTCCAAAGGTCAGTGTTAGAAACAAAAGGGAGGATTGTCATGTTCAGCCTCCTCCCAAGTGAAAAGCTGGACTTTGGAATCCTTACAGACTGTCGAGCTCAAAACAACACAGGGAAGTGGTGTCATTCTTTAAAAAAAAATAAATAAATAAAACAAATGATATACTCAAGTAACTAACCTTCCACGTGGCATCACCAACCCTCTCTCAGTAGAGAGAAGAGCCGGCCCCAAGGCTCCTGCACATGGTTACATTGGAAAAGCTGTTTCAGGCCTGAAAGGGACTCTTCTGCACCATTCCCAGTTGTCGCACTGTTGGGGTGTATGTTATTTAAAATATCCACAATGAAAATGTACACATCCTGCATATATTTCATACTGTTTCAATGACAGGCAATCTGACCACTGTTTAAAATCAACACCGCCTATCTAAGAACAACTCTCCATAAAGATTAATTCATACAATCTACACCAAGCACTCAGCACAGTGCCTGGCACGGTCATGTGTCCTGATACACAGACACAAGTCCAACTGTCAGGCTCTCAGTTGTGTCCAACTCTTTGTGTCCCCATGAACTGTAGCTCGCCAGGCTCGTCTGCCTATGGAATTTTCCAGGCAAGAATGCTGAAGTATTTCAAGAATACTGAAATACTGAAGGGCTGCCATCTCCTTCTCCAGGGGATCTTCCCTAACCGAGGGATCAAATCCCAGTCTCCCACATTGTAGGTGGGTTCTTTACTGTCTGAGTCACCAGGGAAGCCATTGATACATAGGAGCTCTCCTTATTTATAACAGCAGCATCCGAAGGCGACTGTGGACCAGGCATTGAACTCTGCCCTTTACACACAGTCTCAAAGACTCTTCCCCACAACCCTGCATAAGTGCCCTTATCAAGCCAATTAACAGATGAGACAACCAAGGTACACAGAGGTTAAGCAACTTGCCAAAGGCCATGTGGCAAAAAAAAAAGCAGCCTGTGATTTAATTCAAATCGAAGGTTCTTTGCCAGCGTGCTATGCAATTTCTTAACTCTAACGACAGGGCAGCATACGCACCAGGATAATTTACTGTCTTCTCCATTTCACGCTGCAATGATTTTTGTGGTCGTTTTCATGTGGAATGAAAGCAGGATGGGGAAGCCATTTATCAACGTGTGCCCATCACCGTCAGAGGCCATCAGCAGCCAAGAGCAGCCTCCCTCACGCTGGGCTCAGCCCTACTACATGATAGATTTTCCCTGCAGCCTCAATTCTTGCAGGCTAAGAATATACCAGAGAGTAGGCTGGCATGGCCAGTCTTGGCCCCTGTGATGTAGAAGGAAGCAAGTGAGGACATCAGAAACTGTCTCAGTGAGATGGTCAACCAATGGCTAGATGGACACACTCAGGACTGAAGCAATGGAACATGGTGGAGAAAAGCCTGAAGGCTCGGGAATCAGACCCCAGCTCACCTCCTGCAGTGGTAGGAACAGAAGCTGCCCTGTGACTACAGTGAGTCAGCGAAGCCACACAGTGAGGGCTCAGCACTCGGTGCCCACCCGGTAGCAATCCCATCACCTCCAACCCCAACACCTCCATGACCAAACCAAGAGTGAGCTTCAGCTCCTTTGAGGGCGGGCCACAATGTGACCAAAGCTTTGGGTTTCTCAAGCACTGATCATCCCAACAAATGAAATTTTGCACCTGCCAACGGCAGAACACTTAGAGAATGGAAATGATCTTTTGGTTTGCAGCCATGGCCAAAATTTTGAGACCTCAAATGCAATCACAAGGGTAGAAACAGCCGCAATAAAACCAAAACCTTTCATTATGTTTGGTTTTTTTTCCTAGACAAATGAACTATAAGCTATTTTGCATTCTTTTCAGCTTTTTTTTTTTTAGTATCTGATACGATGGCTATTAAAAACAATCTCTAAAAAGTCTTTGTTTGAGCATCAAAATGAGACAGCTGGGATACTGGCATGAGGAAACGTTCAATCTTGTCATTCTGCAAAATGATTCATATTCATAATTAATGACGCTTTTGTCTATGCCAGAAAGAAAATCTAGAGGCTCAACTATGCTTAAGTAAATTCTACCCAAGCCAACTGCAATACAATTTTATAAATTATAGAGCAACAAAGAAAAACAAGATTTTGTGACTTGTGAGCATAAAGAAAAGGATTAACAACAAGGCAGCCATTCTTCAAGGACAAAATCGGGGTAAAAATATTGATTTCTGAAAGGACGGTTACATTTACTTTCTCCTCCGTGTAGGAAAGAGGAATCCAAAACTTTAGCATCCTAAGACGTGACATCATTACGTGTATTTGAAAGACTCAACACCTCTTTGTTCCCAAGAGCACCAGACGAGCACATCACCAGGTACAGGACCAGTCCCCCATTATAGCCCAAAATGTAAACTGAAAAATAACCAAGACGAGCAGATAAACTACCAATTACCTTTGGTTTTAGAGGCATTTCTATGGCAATATCAGTAGAGAAGAAACCCCTTAAATGAATTTCCTTAAAGATAACTTTTCCTACTTTTCCCATTAAAGAGCCATTGAAGAAATATACAAAGACAAATCAAAGTTAGAATAAAAGCTCATTTCATTCATTCAACAAAGTTTTATTTAGTAATAACCATGTTGTTGTGTAGTCCCTAAGTCACGTCTGATTCTTCTGTGACCCCATGGACTTGTAGCCCATCAGGCTCCTCTATTCATGGGATTTTCCAGTTGCTCAGTCATGTCCGATTCTTTGCGACCCCATGAACTGCAGCACGCCAGGCCTCCCTGTCCATCACCAACTCCCGGAGTTCAAACTCATGCCCATCAAGTCAGTAATGCCATCCAGCCATCTCATCCTCTGTCATCCCCTTCTCCTCCTGCCCCCGATCCCTCCCAGCATCAGGGTCTTTTCCAGTGAGTCAACTCTTCGCAGAGCATCAGTCCTTCCAATGAACACCCAGGACTGATCTCCTTTAGGATGGACTGGTTGGACTTCCTTACAGTCCAAGGGACTCTCAAGAATCTTCTCCAACACCACAGTTCAAAAGCATCAATTCTTTGGTGCTCAGCTTTCTTCACAGTCCAACTCTAGTAAGATGTGGACTGGTCACAAAGTTTTATGCACAACTCAGCATGGTGGTCATTTCCCAGATGAAACCATGCATGGACCATCAAATTTCTAAAATCCTAACTGAGTTATAAATAATTAAAAGCCTAGCTTAAATGAACCAAGCTGTCCGTGACTGCCTTAAGAAAAAGCAGAACCACAGGTCCATTAAGCTGTCAAAGAACACAACCTAAGCGGTCTTGCTCAGTGGTTCTCCACCAGGGTCATTTTGCACCCCAGAGGATATTCAGGAATGGCTACATATTTTTGACTTTAATAACTGAAGGGCTGAGATGCAGTGATGTTGCTGAACAGCCTTCAATGCACAAGTCAGCCCCACACAACAAAAATTTACACAGCCCAAAATGTCTACAGTGATAGATTGAGATTCTAAATTCCCAAGTGATTCCAAAATACAACTGATCTCGGAGATGGAAAGAAGGTGGATTGATGGGTCCCAAGGAGGGGATACACACACACCAGGCTCTGCTGCTGCAGAATTGTGTGGCATTTTAACCAAGGCACTTCAAGTCACCAGCCGGTTTCCCCTGTTTGCAGAATGAGGTTCTTACTACCTTCTTCAATGACATTGAGCAGCTGAAGGGCTAGTGGAGAGCCTCAACAGACAGAGGGCCCTCAGAAGACCCTCAAGGTCAAGGCTGGACTAAGATCTCAGCCGCCTGCAATAGTCAAAGACTCCAAGGTACTTCACTGTTTCTAAACAGAACGCACTCCTGATATTTGCTTTATACAAACACATTTGGAAGAACAAACACCAGAGCACAAAGGCATCCACCTAACAAGGTTGGAGGCAATTTTATTATCCTTCAATCTCTGGAAACAGGAGTTGGTTGACAGGCAGTGGGAGCCTGGCGCCGGGGATCGCTGTGTCTCCTGCACAGACATGCTGTAAGCCCACCTGTGGCCGCTGACTGGCAGGACCGCCACCACCCCTGGGAGGTCAGGGGGTGTGTTTACATGGCTCATTATGTCCTCCGGTTCCAGTATAAGCGACACATCTTGCTTTAAATCATATTATCCGAATGAAGTACTACTCTCTCGTAATCAGCATCCCCTTTCAACAAGCACAGATGGCTCTCATGTGCTTAAATGGCAAATCGAGGGGTGAAAATTCGGACGAGCTCTCCAGGCGCTCGGATCTGGTTCTCCAGGCGGGTTCTGAGAGAGAGGAGGATGAAGCAGGCACACGCCAAGAGCTGAAGAGCTTTTGTCTGCCGTCAAGCCCCCTGGACAAACTAAATGGGCTCAACCAGAGTCAGTGGGAATAAAGCCGAGTCAGCCTTACACGCCCCAGAGAGAAGCCTGCAGGTCAGCAACACAGGAAGAAGGTCTCCCTTTCACTATCTCCTCCACAGTCTCTTTGTATTTTATCAGGTACCTTTGGCCATATTCAGGGAACGGTACTGCCCCACTATAGATCACATTAAAAGGGTACATTTTAAAGATCTCATTCTACCTTAGCTAAAACAGTATTTTCTTTTTTATTTGTAATCACTCAGCTTTCCCCCTCCCCTAATTTCAAAGGTGGTGGGGAGTGGGGAAGAAGCAGCATTGCGGCTGACGGTGAGATGCACTCAAATGCAGCTCTGAAGGCAAGCACCACCCAGCGGCTCCATATTGGTTTCCATGGTAACCGGGGTCCCTGGGCCCTGGCGCTCACAGCAGGAAATGCTGCAGATTTCCAAAGCAGTATCTTTTCACTAGACATAAGACGTCCCATGGTGATTTTAAACATTTGGGAATCGAAAAACACTCCATGTGTGTGTGTGTGTCTGTGTGTGGACTGTACGTGTGTGTACGCGTGTAGGTGCGCACGTGCACATAGAAAGATACAGTCACAAAACTAAGACAATGTAGATGAAAGAAGCCGAGCTATTATTACAGATAAATATGCTTCTGTCAAACATAACAAATTATTAAAACACAAGAAAACAGGCTGTCACACACTTACACACACATACGAGTTTAAAGGAAAACAAAATCATCTTTAATAGAAAAAGAACTGCAATGGAAGTGGAAAACTACTTTGGAAAACCAGATGATCAAGGATTCCACATAAAGAAGCCAACAAAAATCTTGACTAATGATAACCAACTGAGAGCCCAGGACAGAGCTTTTTCCCATAGCTCATGATCTTTCCTACTTGAATGGTCTCAACAGGCGAAATTAACAAGTGGGCCAGGAGGCTTTCAGGGAAAACATGGGACAGAAGGCCCTGCTCTAGAGTGAGAATCCCACTGTCCCTCCGTGAGCCGAGCAGCCTCAGGCAAATTACTTCAGCTCACAGCCTGCCCTGTGAAAACGAAAAGGTTACACTAGATACTATATGGTCTAGAACAGACCTCTCCACCTTCTAAAAATAAAAGACCAAAGCCTTATGTTAAACAAGGCAACAGACCCCAGGTAACTGCCATGTCAGGCCACAGATATGTTTCCAAAAGTAGTGTATAAAAATCAAATTTCTTTAAGATGTACCACGAGAATTCACTGCCAGATTCCTAGTGACAGAAGACCTTTTGAATATTCTTTCTCTCTTCTCTGAGCTATTTTCCAACACCAGATCTTTCCTGCAAAGCACACGAAAACAGCTAAGGTGAAAATTTTAGTTCATAGCAGCTTTCACATTTCGTGCATGTTTTCAGGCTGGGGCTTTATCAGAGCAGAGGGGAGGCAGCTACACAATCAGGCAAAATAGACTCAGCCTAGAAAAACACTAGTTTGACAAGTGCAAGGGTCTTCCAATGCACATTTACACTCCAAATGGTTATTTTTACAACAGGCAGAACAAACCAAGTTCACAACTCTATGGCAAACAATCTTCCACAAGCATTGTTTAAAAAAACAAAAAATGCCTCATGTGTATGAATTGAAATAACTGCACTTTTTCATGAATAGTAATTTATGTTTTACCAAACATGACTGTGTGTGTGGTTAGCAGGATGGGGTGAAGGGGCATTAGTTATTTTAAGCCAAAATGAAAAGCAAAGGGAAAGAGCTAGGGTGGGGAGGAGGGTGGGAGAGTCCCCACTGCCCCAGGCAGACGGCCCTGCAAGCAGCTGGAAGGATGGAGCTGCTGAGTAAACCACTTCATTATGCAAACTGCCTAACGACACAAACAGCCCTGCGCACAGACCAACTCAGTCACCCATAAAAACACACATCCCCAGCACGCTCGGACCTTCCTCCTGACTGCCGCCGTGTAATTCACCAGCGTTTATTAGGGCTGCTGGGGTTAAACGGCACAGTACGCATCATAATTCAAGCATCGCCAGGGAAAAGAGGAAACACTACTGACTTCAGGCGGAGCAAATGCTTCTCTTGGTTACTGGGAGGATTAGCCTTAAACGGACACTCGGCCATGGGTGTGGGATTCTTCCATCCCGAGCTCTCCCTGATAGAGGATTTTAGGATTCTGGGGACATCCTGCCCTGGACAACGTGGGAGTCAGGTTAGTGCCCTTCTGGTGAGCACACAATAACTGTTCGAGTGTCATTTTGAGAAGACGCAGTGAAAAGTCAAATCCCACCTAGGCGGGACACAAGGAACCACAAGGAAAGAGCCCATCTCTGGCAACTGTTGCTACCCAACCAAAGATCAACAATAATAACCACTTGTAGAGTGGAGACCAGTGCTGCTGTCAGGGATCAGTTTTAACGTCAATATCAGTGAGGACGGAGAGGAGGGATTTTCATTTCAGCAGTAGTGATGTCAGTTCACTATTCCAAACTTTGTGAAATACACAAATTGGCCCATCAGATACATAAAGTCCCCATCTCCCAACTCCTTCGACCCAAAAAATAAGGGGGGACAGAAAATAAAATTTTCTTTTAGAAATTTATTAAAAATACTTAGTAAATATGTGGGTTCCTTTGTTATTTCTAGTCCTTACCTATAGTGTGATCTGTAAAAGAAAAAAATGTTTAAAATACACATGCCACCTTACTGTGCTAGACTCAACACCAAGTCTATCATATAAAACAAACCAAAAAATAACTTTAAGAAAATGGAAAATGGTTAAGACAAACTTGATATTCATAGTGCCATTAAAAAAAAAAAAAACTTGTTTTATCCTAAACAGAATATGCAGGATTAAAGGTATTGTGCTAAACAGTTAAAATACTCAAGGTCTATCAAAGTAGACTTGCCTGCAATGCAAGAGACCTAGGTTAGATTCCTGGGTGGGAAATATCACTTGGAGAAGGAAATGGAAACCCACTCCAGTATTCTTGCCTGGAGAATCCTGTGGACAGAGAAGCCTGGCAGGCTGCAGTCCATGGGGTTGCAAGAGTTGGATATGACTTAGTGACTAAATCACCATCAGAGTAATAAAACACCAAAATAATGAAACTCAAAGCAAAATGTACATTTATCACCTCATTTTAAAAGGCATTAAACCTTTTTATGTCACCACTTACTAGGTCAATGATAGCTCCTTGAAACTGTATTTACATAATAGGCATACAGTTTTAGCTAGGTTATTATTAGAAACAGCAATAATCTACAAAAGTTTTTTCACACTTCATATGATTGAAACTCATAGGTATTCAGTATAAACATAGATGTACATGTACATACTCAAATTTGGAGTGGCTTGGGGGCTTTAAGGAAATTAATGAGGCTGCTCAGTCTCATTGTTTAGTCGCTCAGTCGTGTCAAACTCTTTTGCGACCCTATGAACTGTAGCCCTTCAGGCTCCTCTGTCCAAGGGATTTCCCAGGCAAGAATACTGGAGTGGGTTGCCATTTCCTTCTCCAGGGGAACTTCCCAACCCAGCGATCAAACCCACATCTCTTGCATCTCCTTCATTGGCAGGCGAGCCACCAGGGAAGCTCTGTTAATGAGGCTACACTAAAGCTATTCCAGGTTTTGGTCCCCCCAGAGCCCTCAGCAAAGTCGTAAGCATATCAAGAATGAGCCCTGCATAGAAACCAGTCGTCCTGGAACACAGAATTTGTGTCTCTGTCATTTTAGGCAAGAAACTGCTAAGACCAATCTAATGCTTTAATTCTTTCAACTAACAACATACACACACACACACCTATGTGTGTGTGTGTATATATATATATATGTTATATACACAGGTTGTTATATGTTATAGATATTGGTTGTACAGATACTATGTGTATAGACAGACACAAACGCACACATCCTCACTAAAAGGATTACAGCTATAAAGCCCAATTAATAAAAGACTGTTTGGTACAACCCAGCATTAAAATTGTTCTCTGCATCACGGTTAAGAACAAAGAGTGAATACATAACAGTGAGGTGGACACTCAGTCTTGGCTGCCTCTGAATCCACTTATTATTCAACACTAGGTAACTTTTTGATGAGTCTACAGAGTCTGTTAATATGGATTCATTTTGCCAAGTTATTTCAAATAAAGGAGATATACCAACAGCAATCACCTTCCTCAAGTTCATGAAAATTACTTAAATGCCCTTGGAAGGAGGCAACAAGCAAAAAGGCTGACCTAATGTCTTAAAAGCTTAGACTTCATCACAAAATAGTTTTGTCAAGCTTGTCCCTTTTTTCTGCTCCCATAAAGAGCCTTTTTGGACACATTCCTCCTAATCAGCTCCCTTCCTCATAAAATGTTAATTTCACAGATGTGTGTATGTTTGCATATGTATTGTATGCATATCTGTACCTGATATATAAAAAGGGTAAGACCGCCTTCCCTTCTTAAGAACCAATTACCCCCTGCCCCTTTGGAACGATATCTTATCCATCGTGAATCCATGAAACAGATGAAACAGACATGCTATAAAAACAAGTGGGAAGCACTCACTGTTGGGAATTATTATTGCTTACATGCCTGTCTAAATTCCTCTACCACCCACTGACCCAATGCCTCAGAAACAGAACCTCTTTGCATTCTTTACCAGGTACCTAGTAAACTCTCAATATAGCAGATATAAAACAGAATAAATCAGGTGACTCATAAACTAGTACATTTACTGTTAAAAGCAAAATAAGCCTTTGTAGCCATTGTTATACCCCTTACATCCATGCTGTGTTATGTGGTAGCTACTAGGTATATGCGGATATTTAAAATTAAAATTTAAAAATCAGACATTCAGTTCTTCAATTATACTAACCATGTTTCAAGTACTTGATGACCTCAGGTGGCTGCTGGTTATCATACTAGACAGTGAAAATGTGTAACACTGTCATCACCATAGAAAACTCTATCACAGAGAACGGCCCTGGCCCAGCCTAAAAGCTCCAGGAGGCCAGGACCACATTGGGGTCACTCACCACAGCGCACGCAGGACACGTCAAGTTCTGGCATAAAGCAACACAATTAAAAAGAGACAAACAAGAAAGTGTCTTGGTCTTGCCAATTTCCCACTTTAATCAACTACAAATATTCTTATTTTTCATAGCTTTGTTCTTACACCCCACACCCACCTAGAAAACAGCAATGAGAATTTCAAAATGTAACTACCAGCAGAGCAAAATTGGCTTCAGGCTTCCTCGGAATAATTCATGTGAATCAAAATCAAGAGGTCAAATTCAAAACCGCGAAAATGAAAGGCAGTAGAGTTTCTAGGTCACTGTCAATACCATCTGCTCAGATTCATGTTCTAAAATGTCAGAGAATAGAGCTGCTGGTCCATCCACTCTGTAAGCAAGATACAAAGTACTTCACTTTATCAGTTTTTATTTAACAAATCAGCAACAGCTTCCTGGGCATCTATAATGTGCCAAGGTTCCAGAATATTAGAGCTTGGCATTAATTTTACTTAGAGCCTGTGTAGGGTTGTCAAGGTGGCCCTGTGAGAACCATATCCAGAGTCTGAGTAAAATTCACACCAGCCAGTTTTCCGTAATACTTTGAGGCTCCTGATGCTTTCTGCAAGGTTCCTTTTGCTCCCCAATACTTCTAAAGCCTCAACTGGAATAAGATCATCAGAAAAATGAATACACTATCCTTGAATGTTTCAAAACCATAAACTTGGCTTTTAAAAAAAATTACAACAGAGCTGTTTCCTTAAATACTCATAAGGGCTCTCCTCTTTTAAGAATAGTTAAGGACAATAACCAAAAATGATTAAGGAACCTGAACTGGCCTATCTGAGTATAAAACCATTTTAGCGATCAACAGCCAGATCTAGAGATCAGTAGATTGCAGTTTTATGCCTTTTTCTTTTTAATTAAGTGAATGAAACTGTCCAGGTTTCTTTAAGGTCATCTTCAAAGAATGTGCAGCTCCAGGCCTGTGAAAAAGTTTTTTTATGACCTATTTTGGGGCTTCCCCGTTGGCTCAGCAGGTAAAGAATCCTCCTGCAATGCGGGAGACACAGGAGATGCAGGTTTGATCGCTTGGTCGGGAAGGACGATCCCCTGGAGAAGGAAATGGCAACTCACTCCAGCATTCTTGCCTGGAAAATCCCCTGGATAGAGGAACCTAGTGGAGTACAGTACATGGGGTTGCAAAGAGCTGGACAAGACTGAGCAGGCACAAGCACAATGACCAATTTTTTCAGTTTGTGGCTGAGCAGCTTCCTAGGTAGAAATCCTGCCTTAATTACATGAAAGAGAGTTCAGGTCTGAAACACTGAAGTCAATCCAGAAGTTAAGGGTCAATGAAGTCTCAGTTAAACAACCTCGTTAAAATAAAACTTGTGGGCAAACGAAACCAAGTATGGCTGCCTCTTGGAAATAGCTTGCTGGCACCTCCTTCCCAAAAAGGAAGATTTCCCCTTCTTTTCCAACTCTAGCCAAGAGCAGACAGCTGCCATCCATCCACCCACCCACTTCCTGTAACCCCCATCACAGATGTGGTGGGCCCTCTTGGGCAACAGTGAATTATGAAGTCACATAATCCAGAGACTCAACCACTGAGAGGGGTCCCAAGATCTGAATTCTGAACTCCCAAGTGGAATCTGGCCAAAGACCCCATGTTACCAGGCTCCTGCCTCCAGAGATGACAGCCTTCCTCACCCAGATCCACCAAGGACTGCGTGCAATGTGGTCTGCACCTTCCTAAATGCCAGATACTTATTAGCACTTGGGTACCTGAGTTCCTCAGAGAGCAGCAGGACCCAGGCCCTGCCCTGGAGGTGGCTGAGTCTAGCAGGGAAGATGGTGACCACACAAGGAGGCAGGGGAGTGAGACCCCATTTACTCTGGGGACGGAGGAAGGGGGTGGTGAGGGCAAGCGTTTCACAGGTAACCTGACTCTTAAATTGGCTCTAGGAAGATAACCCAAAGATCCTCAAGCATCTAAAGGGGGTGGAGAGGGGGTGGGCTGGGAAGGGCACCCTGGGTCTGGAATGCACAAGTGCAAGAAGAAAGGGATCAACAGTTTAAAGGGATTCAGGGAGCCAAGGGCATTTTTTTGTGGGTGGAACTGCCGGCCGTGGGCAGAGATGTCACTGGGCAGGTGGGTGACAGCAAGATGGCGAGAGGCCTTATTCTTCTGGGAAGCCTTTAAAAAATCTAAGCTCCACTCAATTCATCAAGAACCACAGGTATAAGGCAGGACTCTGAAATCTGTACTTTTTTTTAAACTTTTTATTTTACATTGGAGTACAGCTGATTAACAACTTTGTGATAGTTTCAGGTGGACAGCCAAACAACTGAGCCAGACATGTACACGTATCCTTCAAAATCTGTAGTTTAAAACAAGCTTCCCAGGTAATTAAGATCCATCAGTGACGTAAGGAAAGCATATCATTTATCAAACTCTAAAGTAAGGGCTTCCCTGGTGACTCAGATGGTAAATAATCCGCCTGCAAGGCAGGAGGCACCGGTTTGATCCCTGGGTTGGGAAGATCTCGTGGAGAAGGGAATGGCAACCCACTCTAGTATTCTTGCCTGGGAAATCCCACGGACAGAGGAGCCTGGCGGGCTACAGCCCATGGGTCACAAAGAGTGAGAGACGACTGAGTGACTAAGCACATACTAAAAAACATCACGTATTTTTATGAACAACACTGCTCTATTCAGTTTGAGTCCTGGAGACTGTCTTCATCAGTTCACAGAACGTCAGCAATCCGGGCTCACTGATTAAAGTCCACCTCGACTGTCTGGACCTCACTGGGTGTCCTGAAAGCTCCAGCTTCCATCTGCCCTCCTCACGCACACCCTGAGGGTCTCTTCTAAACATATTTCTCACCTAACCTGCTCACTCTTTATCCTCCGCTTGCCCCTGCTTCCTTTGTCTCCCAAGCAAAAATCAGAAACTGTAAAGATAATACAGAAAAAGAAAATTTAGACTGTCCAACTTAATTTGTATTTTAAGATTTAATAGGGCCAAAGAGAGATTTTAAATTATAGAGTATTAGAGCCAAAAAAAGATTACTTGCAACTATCTAAGGCTCTACTAGATCCTGGGAAAACCCCTTTTACAAATGGGGAAATCAAAGCCTGAAGAAGTGAAACAAAATTACTCAGGGTTACAGAGCTGGCCAAGCAGAAGACAAACACAGCATCCAACCTCTGACCTAGTCGTCAATTCAAGGTGCTACGTAGATTGGTTTCTTTTCAATGCAATCAGGATTAATAAATTTAAAAGCAAACTTAAGGGACTTTGTTGATGATCCACAGGTTAGGACTCCACACTTTCACTGCCAAGGATGTGGGTTCGAGCCCTGGTCAGGAAACTAAGATTCCCACAAGCCATGCAGCCAAAAAAAAAAAAAAGCAAACTTAAGTTTATACTAAACCCAGCAGCTTCTTACATAAAGCATCATAATTTAGTTGTTAAAATCCGGACTCTGGGCCAGGCTCCAGTCTCCCCACTTCCAAGCTATATGACCTTGGTTGGTTTAGATAAGCTCTCTTCACCCAGACTTCACCATCTAGAATGAAGATCATAAGCACTGATCTCAGAGAGCTGTTCTGAGAATAAAAAGACTCACTGCATGTAAAGCACGTGGGACAGAGCCTGGCCTGTGTTACGTATTCTACAAAGGTGATTGGAGACCACCTAGTCGGCCGGGATCCATTTCCTTCCTTCTTAGAATCTTAAACTCCTCACTCTGGGTCTGGTGCATCGTCATCTCAACATCCCAGAGATGGCTGTTCAAAGCTATAAAGCGATTACAGAAGCAGACAGAGGCAGCCAGAAATGAGAGTCACACAGCAGTATGCTCTCCAAAGGCCCTTGCTGACACCAGCAAATGATGCAGCGGCCACGAAGGCCAGTGCTGACTAAGACGGAGCATCTCATCGCAACGTGCCCCTGCCTTGCAGTGAAAGCGGGGTAAGGCCTGGCGGACACTGGGCTGCACGCTTACGGGTGGAGGAACACTGCTCCCCAGACCGACCACCAAGGACTGCGAAGCCTCCCCGCACCTTTGTGCTTTCTCTTAAGTAACTCAGACAACCGTGCCCCAGTCAGTTCAAACCACTCCCATGACAGCCCATGTGCTCGTCCATCACGGCCACGAGGAAAATGGAGACCCTGCTTCACAAAGTCAGGCATTCTTTGTACACCAAATGCCAAGACACTAATTCTTTGTGGCCAGTAACACGCAAACAGGTGTACTTTCATACTGAGCACAAGCTGTATATTCATTCCAGAATGCAAAGATCAACAAAATACTGAACTGTATGTATTATGGTGTTAACTCTTAAATTCCATTATAGTTTAATTATTAACCTAAACATACACATTACAGTAGCAGCTTATACTCTTAAAAAAAAATAAACAAAACAGCTCGAATTTATTTCCACATTCATAACTACTTAACAATAGTTACAGGACTAGATTGACTTTGCTGTCATAATGACTAGCGTTTAAAAGATTTTTCTAAATAAGTTATTTTCACAGCCAGTACAAAATATTTGCTAAAAGGACAAAAAACCTTTCAGAGCCATTTCCTCTGGGAAACAATATGGAATGCTAATATTTTGGAAACCAGAGACCCGTTAGTTTGAGATTCTGGATGCCTGTCCAAAAGAGACACACGTAAGAATAACTGTTACTCCCTTCTCTTACTTAAAACAAGGGCTCGAAAAACATTACATCAATAGGCACTAAGCAGGCTTCTCTGGCGGTCGAGTGGTTAAGAATCTGCCTGCCAATGTAGGGGACATGGGTTCGATCCCTGGTCTGGGACGATCCCACATACCACAGGGCAATGAAACCCCTACTGAGTCTGTGCCCCCTAGAGCCCACGTTCTGTAACAAGAGAAGCCACTGGAATGAGAATCCTGAGCACCACAACTAGAGATAGCCCGCATGCAGCAACAAAGACTCAGCGCATCCAAAAATAAATGAACTAAGCAAGAGACTGGACTTTCCAGAGTGTGTAGATATCAAACTTCAAACTGTATTAGAGCTGCAGCCTGTAATGACTGTGAGCCAAAATATATTCGCTGCTGACCAAAACAGCTTGACGCATTTTTTAACAGATTCTTCATTTCCCTGGAGATGCATACAACCGTTAAAAAGAGATTACCCATAGATCTCCAGAAGCATGTACACATGGGTATTAACTGCAGTGTAGTGTGTAACAGTGAATAAGTGGAGATAATCTAAATATCCCCGAAAAAAAGAATGATTAAACTGTGCTATATCCACACAAGAAATTCCATTTGGTGGCTAGAAAGAATGAGGTAGATTCTCTAGGCACTGACATAGAAAGATAATTATAATATACTGGGAAGTAAAAGCATGGGAACAATGTTTCTCATGGGCCACCTTTTGAAAAAGATCTTAAAATATATTTTATTCTATATATCAATTTACATGTTGTTCTATGATTAATTTTTCCTGCTATATATGTTTACGAATGCAAAAAAAGTCTATAAATGTCACTAAACCCCATCTCTGCAGAGGGTACTCGGAGGGTAGACTTTATATACTTTGTTACGTAACTTTTTTAAACTAAGGCGCATGTTCTGCATTTTGCACTTGTTAAGCAATTGTTAAGTAAAAAATTAACTTAATAAAACTAATTTGACATTTAATTGAACATCAGATGTGCCTTCAAGTTTCTCTCTTATTGCCATAAAATATACCTTTCTTTGTGTCAACCATACATTTTTTCGGTCATGTGAGTTCTCACACTCCTACATTTAATAGAAAGTTATTTCTTTCAAATGCATATAGATTCTAGACATCTCGAGATGTCGAGTACTGTGGTATCGCTAAAAAATGACCTGAAATCAGATGGTTTAAAAATAGATCCAAGTAGGGATCTTATTCACTGCAACATTATTCGTCTCCTGTCAAAGACATCGCTTCCAAACTCCTTTACCTCCACCAGCACCACAGAGAGGTTAGTCCGGTTTCTTTTCCCACAAACAATGGTTTTTCCTCCCTTCAACCATGAGAATTTGCAGGCCCTTCAGTTTCCCACCAAGAACCCTTCTCAGCAGCAACTTCTGCAAAAACCCAGGTTCCTGTTGCAGGAAATTATGGACAATCAGAGAATACCTTTTATTCCATCCTCTAGGTTCCACTGAGTAATTAAACACTAAAACTTAAACTTATGAATCACAGAGCCTCAAAAATGCAGCGCCAGATACTTAAGTTCTTATAAAATAATAGAGCAACTCTTTAAGAAAGACACACTGTGATGGTCATTGTAGAAAGACATCCTCATGACTGGTGAGTCCAGTCCCAAATGCTGCTGCAAAGAAAATATGATAAAACAGACCCAATAGCACTAACAGCAGTGAACACTGGCCTGAATATCACATTCCTCTTTATACTTGTATATTCTAAAGATTTCATAACAAACACACATTGGTATGTAGAAAGTTTTTTTAAGGTTCTTAAAAAGATACTGGTTAAGACCCTGGTCAAGCTGACAAACCAACCCTCTGGGTCTCCAACACATTCTCCCAGGGAACCTTTGAAAACTCCACTGGCATCTTGGAAATGAGGAGAAACATTACCTCTCCTGGGAGAACTTCGACTCCCTGAGCTGAGCTAATTACTCACTTTTCCATATTCCCTGAGCACTCTGTCCTACCACTATTACCACACCAAACATGTTATTTCTACACTGTGATTCTTGATTTGCAGGTAGCATTCCAAGCCCCTCCAGGATGCAGAACATGCTGATTGTTGTGGTCCCAAGATAGTGCCTGAAATATCAGTAGTTTTCAAGCATCTTGAATGAGAAGAGTCCTCATTGCAAATTTATTTCAATATTTAATTAAGCACCTATGATAAATAAGGAGGTACTGAAGTCCGCTAGAGGTACATACCCATTGTGGGCTTCATAGGTTAACTGTTGGGAGCAAATCCACCCAACACTGGCCCCCGACACCCATATTTTCCAATGTTACCACGATGATAACAAGAACAGACCTGTAGCTGTTAGTGTACAAGGAGACCCAGAAAGAAGGCAAAAAAAAAAAAAAAAAAAAAAGCAGCAGAAGAGATTCTCTGTCTCAGAATGAAATGGGAAGCACCCCTCTTTGAACGGGGGTCTCTAGGTTATGGGTAATGTCATACTTCTAACGATGGTGCTGGGTACAGAAAGATTTACTTGCTTCTCTACAGACCTTTCACAGGTTATAAATATTCTTTTCCATGATTCAGTAGTCACTGAAACCAATACAAATTTTCAAAAGAATTCCCTGTGTTCACTGATTTAATAAACACACTTTAAACATCTACTGTGTGTGAAGTGCTATGTTTGGGGAAAGTTCAGACACGCACCAGTCAGTCTATACCTTGAGGGCTTTGCAGTCAAACGTGGGACACACATACAACACGGTAGGAAGCTACTTATAATGGTTTCCTCATTTTATGGGAACCCAGGAAAAATTGGTCTAACCCATCATCCTCACTGCTTCTCATTCCACAAGGGAATGAGGAAAATCTTAAGACGACACGTATGAGGAGGGAAAAGCAAATTGCAACCAACACACAGCTCAGGACTCTGCAACCAGCACGTCGTTAAAAGTGATGACAAGCACATCAAGCCATCTCAGGCACAAACACTGGTTCCTTTGGTTTATTTTTCCTTCTTCTCATGCGCTTTATTATCTGGAGAACGATTTGCAGCATCTACTATGCAGAATCCCCCAGAGTTAAAAATATATATATTTTTAAATATGAGTCAGCCAAGCTCTGATAACTTGAGCTCTATCTTCGTGTGAAGCCGCCAAGGGTAAGAGCCCACATGCGGAAAGCCATCCCTCCATCTGCTTACCACGTGTGTTGGTGGCCATGTCAGCCACTTTCTGGAAGGCGTCCAAGAAGGCAGCTGCTGCTACGACTGTTGTCCTAAAATGCAAACAGATAACAAAAGCATGAGGACTGTCTCACACCAGCACATGCGTGACAGCAAAAGGGCCGGAATCCCTGCCAGGGACAGAAAGTCACCCTCTAAGAGGGAAACCCTGACAGGATACAGACAACCATTGGCTTAGTGGACTCTTTTTTTTTAATTGGAGTATAATTTCTTTACAATGTTGTGCTGGTCTCTGCCATACAACAACATGAATCAGTCATAGGTATGTGTGTGTGTGTGTGTGTGTGTGTATCTTTATATGTATGTGTGTGTGTTTCCCCTCCCTCTTGAACTTCCCTCCCGCCCCCTACCCCATCCCACCCCTCTAGGCTGTCACAGGGCACCAGGTTGGGTTCCCTGTGTTATATAGCAACTTCCCATTAGCTACCTGTTTTGCATACGGTAATGTATATGTTTCAAAGCTACTCTCTCAATTCATCCCACCCTCTCCATCCCCCACTGTGTGTGGACCTACTTTTTAAAGACTTTCTCCTACTGCACTGTACCCCAATAAGGTATGGCTCATGCAGTACTAATCAACAAATGCTAACTATTCTTCCTACTCCATTTCACCTGATGGTATAAAATTATTAACAAGTAAAACTTCACAAAGAAGGAAAAGACAGGTGTTTCTACCTAAAAGTAAAAGCATTTTAAAAATATATATATAAGTGGTATGGCTGAAAGATACTTTAGAGCAGGAAAACAATATAGCTACATGAATTGGTAGAAGGGATCCTGAAGAGATCTAAGTTAAACAATTCATCTTAGAGATGGGAAAACTGAGATCACCAGTTCCTACCACAGCTGAGACTAGTAGCCCAGCATGACTTACAATCCCATGTTCATCCCAGCTATGTGACTTTCCCCCGTAAATCATGACTATAGTGAAACCAACATACTATTTTTTCAACATTAGAATGCTATCTCAACAGCATCTCCTGAATTCCTAAAAGCTGAGACCAAGGAGGGGTTACTATCTCATTTACTTTCCTAGAGTTCTCTTGAATTCTTCCCATTCTCTTGAGCACTGGGAGATGCCTTGAGCACTTTGTGATCTACTGGTTCCTAGAATCATGGTCCAAGATGTCATCCAACAAAGTAATCACCACTGCATCCCAGGGCTGTGAACAACCAGGACAAGCAAGCCAGCCCCAGGCTCACTCACAAGAACACGTACAACAGAGTTTACAGCCTGATGTTAACGTCCAAGTAGTTCCCATATGAATACAGTCCTTATAGAGCATCCCTAATAATTCAAAGTTGGGAAGGAAGAAGATGAAAAAAGAAAAAGGACTAAAAAGGGAAGAAGATGAGAAGAAGGATTTAAATACAAAGTTCAAAATGGAGGAGGAAAAAAAAAAAAGAAATAAATGACCTTTGAGCCTAAGCAAGGCAGCTGCGAAACAAAAGGCTCTTGGAAGGTGCTAGAAGTAGTCCCCGGGAAAACCTGGGCAACAGTCCCTTAGAGCCAAGCTTCAAAATGAGGCCTGATATTTTCCAGTAGAGCAGGAAAACATTCTGGTCAAAACACACACACAGACATACACACTAAACAAAAACAAAAACCCACTTCAAAGCATATTTCTTGAAGAGTTGGCACCAACTGCAAACCATGGAAAAGTTAGCTTTACGCTCTGAGATTTATAAACAACTCATTCAAATTTATAATTAATATCTGACCCAACAGCTGTATTTACTCTCACTCAAGTCAAGGCTGATCTTCCAAATGAGCCAGCTATAGAGGTGCCTCAAGTATTACATGGTCACCAGGGCTCCCGTAAAAACAAAGACTGTGGTCAAGTGTGAGGAATTAAGAGCTTTTAAACACCGCCTTCCGATGAGCCATATTTCACGGACTGCTTTTGTCACAGGACATCTTAGCCCTCTCTGATGGCGCAGAGCAAACATGCATCCATTAGCAGGAGAAAGGAGTGATTCAGTTTACACGCTCCAAGAGTCTGCCTCTTCTCTGGTCTTATCCTTACCCACTCTCTTAACACAGAAAATTAAACCACAGGCTTGAGCTTCCCACAGTGCTCTCAACCAGGTACTAGTAGCTTGACAAAATAAAGTAATGGTCTCTGCCTCATGGAGCCTATTGTTTAACATATATGTACACACACACGCACACACACACACGTGTATGTGTATGGCTTCCCTGGTGGCTCAGAAGGTAAAGAATCTGCCTGCAATGCGGGAGACCTGGGTTCGATCCCTGGGTCAGGAAGATCCCCTGGAGAAGGGAATGGTAACCCACTCCAGTTTTCTTGCCTGGAAAAACCCCATAGACAGAGGAGCCTGGCAGACTACAGTCCATGGGGTCACAAAGAGCGGGACATGACTGAGCAACTAACACTTTATATATATAATATGCATATTATATCTATATAGGGCTGGCCAAAATGTTCATTTGGGTTTTTCCATAAGCTGTAACAGAAAATCCTGAATGAACTTTTTGACCAACCCCAATATATTATAATGTACTTTGTACCAGTAGGGATAAGATTGCTTTAAGTCTTATTCTGTATGTTTAAGACAGCCCATCAGTTAATTATTTTAAGTTTTTGCTGCTTCATTGGTAAAAGGAGAAGAGCATCTTTTCCCTGGTCAACCCTGAAAACCTGCCAGACAATTAAATGAGGCCAGATAAGAAGAAGCGTAGCAGGGAGGGGTTGTACTTACATGTTTTACAACAGGAGGCGACCTCCTACAGGATGGAGACTAACCTATTTGAAATGAACCATGATGGGGGCAGAGTTGGGGGAGAGGGCCTTACATTCTGAGAAGAGTAGGTTGGATCTGATCCAGGACAAAGTAATCATAGGTTCTCAAGCAAAGAAATGGCAAAAGGACTCAACAAGTGGCAAAAGGACTCAACAAGCAGCAAAAGGGCCATATTCTGAAGCCCATGGTCCACCTGAATGCCCACTCATGACTCTGGAAATCCCAGGCCCCACGAAGCTGAATAATGGACTGGGAAATTTCCACATCTCTCAAGTTCTCTCCTAATCTACAGGGGAGCCAGGGAATGCCCAGTCCTGTGGCCAAAGTTCTGGGCAGGAACCCCTGGGGTCAACAGGCAAAGTCCTAAGAACATCATGTTACTCCTCCCACCTCTGTCTGTCATCCATATGGTTTCTTATCCTAGAAAACACCTACCTGCTTCGTTCTCTGGAAAACCATCCCCGTACACCTTAACCAATCCATGTCACCCCCACAGCCATGACCAGAGTCATGAAAACAACCTCTTTTTCAAATGTCCCAGCTCTCTTGAAGCACCCACTAAGTGCAATCACAACCCTCTCCCCACTGATTTTAAAAGCATATGGCTTTAACAAGAAGATGTTGCCATATTTTCTACTGTATGTCAAATGATGTATTAACAAGCACATGATGAGGCAATAATAATAGCCCCTTAGAGCAGATCAGCATTAGATCTCATTGTTTTAAAACAGCTTTATTGAGACATAATTTGTATACCATAAAGTTCACACATTTTAGGTGTGTAAGTTAACAATTTTTCAGTAAATTCAGAGTTATGCAAATACCACCGCAATCCAGTTTTAGAATATTTCCATCACCCCAACAAGGTCCCTCATGGCCATTTGCAGTCAACCTCCTTTCCCACTCCTAGCCCCAGGAAACCACTAGTCTCCATCTGTCTCTACAGATTTGCATTACATAGACAATTCATGGAAACGGAATTATACAAACTAAGCTTTAAACTCTGTAAGGATAGGCAGGAAGCAGAAAGAACTGTGGAGCCAGACTGCCTCAGTTCAATTCCCTGCTCTCTCATTTACTAGCTGCGTGAATTTGGGTAAGTTATTCTCCTTATCTGTGCCTCAGTTTTCTCATCAGCAAAATGGGATAACAACTATACTTACCTTTTGGGGTCCTGAGATTTAACTGTTACCATATACCTGGCATGTAGGGAACACTCTTTATATATCATCCATGGCTACCTTACATATAACTGACTTCATTTGACCCTCAAAATTCCAGTGGAAGGAGGCAAAGCAGATATGAGTTGATTTTACATACAGGAATCAGTGGTCAGGACACATGGCTAGTAAGTGGCATGCTTCTCCACCTGTAAGACTTCCAAAAGTAACCCTAGTTCAACTCTTGGGTCCCTGTTCTTGCATCCTTTGTCTAAGGCCGCTGCCGTTTTCTTGGAGATGACATGCTTCTACTTACCGAAGCTGGGACTGCAGCTTTCCGGCTTTGTTAATGAAATCTTCCCAAACCGGATAACTCCCCTACAACAAAACAAAGCCATTGATCAGTAAGTCCAGCTGTGACAGATATCTGATGAAGACATTGGTAGCACACCCAACTCCAATGATAGGTGGGTCCGAATTCTAGATATGTGGATCATGTAGGACTCTACCCTGAACCACCCGATGATGCCTCTGGCTGTTCCCCTCCTTATCCCAGAAGGCAGGGAGGAGGGAACCAGAGTGTTTGCAGCTCCTCTCCAGGACAGGAGGCTACTGGCAAGCATTAGACGGTAAGGAATCCTCCTACAATGTGGGAGACCTGGGTTCGATCCCTGGGTTGGGAAGATCCCCTGGAGGAAGGCATGGCAACCCACTCTAGTATTCTTGCCTGGAGAAGCCCCATGGACAGAGAAGCCTGGTGGGTTACAGTCCATGGGGTCGCAAAGAGTTAGACATGACTGAGCAACTAAGCAAACAGCACAGCATTAGTCTAGCAGAATCTCAAGGTTGGGAGGTTACCTAAATATAGCTGCTCAGCTGATGGCTTGAGGCCAGCATCTACATACTACATGGTTATAGGTGGTTCCCCAGCGTATTGCAGCTAACAGGACACTTGTCACCCTCCATGGCAACCTACCTACATCAGCCAAGCTTTCCTTTCTATCCACGCAGTCTTACTCCTAACCTAGGAATCCACAGAGTTAAATTGATCCTGCTTCCATATCCATCTTTTCCAAGAACAAAGGACAACCAGCACATTCATTCACAGCATTCCTTCTTTCAGCTCCCAACTGCAACTCCATTTCTACACGGGACCCTGTCTCATATCCCCACAGTGTCTTGGGGATATTCCATTACGTGTCTCTACTCTTCTAAGTATGGTATGTGTGTGTGCTTAGCTGCTCAGTCGTGTCCGACTCCTTGCGACCCTATGGACTGAAGCCCACCAGGTTCCTCTGTCCATGGGATTCTCCCGGCAAGAATACTGGAGTGAGTTGCCATTCCCTTCTCCAGGGAGTCTTCCCAACCCAGGGATCGAACCCAGGTCTCCCGCAATGCAGATGGATTCTTTACCATCTGAGCCCCCAGGGAAGCCCTCTAAGTGTGGTGCTTGAGACAAACCCTAAACCACAGGTGCAGTTCTGGCTGGGGCAAACCAGAGTGGGGTCTGACACAGCACATTAAACGTATACTAAGAAAAAAAAAAAAGAAATGTATACTAAGATCAGGTAACCAACTAAGAGTCCGTGCAAAATAAACCCAGAGAAGAGGAAACCATGGTTAGAAAATCAGTGTCTGGCATCAGATCATTTAAACATAGAACTCAATGGACACGAATTTGAACAAACTCCAGGAGACAGTGAAGGACAGGGAAGCCTGGCATGCTGCAGTGTATGGGGCCACAAAGAGTCAGACACGACTTAACAACTGAACAACAAGATCAGGTAACCAACTAAGAGTCAATGCAAAATAAACCCAGAGAAGAGGAAGCTGTGGTTAGAGAAGCAGTGTTTGGCACCGAATCATTTAGACATAGAACTAACTCTAAACACCTGGCAGATTATGGTTGTAGGATAGAATATAAATGTTATGAACCTTCACAAGGTAAAAATAACATATGACACCTCTTGATTTTGTCATTAAGGAGAGAGGATGGAGAAACTGTAATACAGTGAATCATCTCATTTTTTATTATAGAAGCCCCATCAATCCCCAGGCAGCAGGAAGCACAGAACAGTGGGGCCTTCCGTGGGAGCTGTGGACTTCTGTAAATACACTAAAATCTTCCAATTAAAGCTATGCCCAGGAAAAAAAGGAAAAAGTAAGTCCCATCAAAATAGACTAAAACTGAAACTGAGTTAAAACATAATGATTTCAGCTTTCTAATTTTTCCCCTAATAATTTTAATAATCTCTTCCCCCCTTACTCTTTATTTCAGTTATTATTTATTTTATTGAAATATAGTTGATTTATAATGTTGTGTCTTTTAAAAAATTTTTAATTTATCTTTTAATTGAAGGATAATTGTTTTACAGAATTTTGCTGCTTTCTGCCAAACATCAACAAGAATCAGCCACACGTATACATATGTCTCCTCCTTCTCGAACCTCCCTTCCACCTCCCACTCCATCCCACCCCTTTAGGTTGTCACAGAGCCCCAGTCTGAGTTCCCTGAGTCATACAGCAAATTCCGACTGGCTATCTATTTACAGGTAATGTATGTTTCCATGTAACTCTCTCCATACATCCCCTTACTCTTTAAGAGCATACTTTCTGAACCTTGCCACCACTGACATTTTGAGCTAGATAATTTTTTTTTTGTCAAGATGGAGGTGGGGGCCTGTCTTGTGCATTACAGGGTGTTCAGCAGCTGCTCCAACCTCCATTCACTAGACGTCAGTAACACTCACGGATGTCACTGGATGTGACAAAATGCCCAGACATTGTTCCTACAGGGCAAAATCACCCTTGGTAAAGAACCACCGCTTCAGAGGAATGTCTGGGAAATGAGTTTCTTCTGGTGAAGAAACAGTTATCTGAAGCTCAGCAATTTCTTCAGTATTACTTCATTTCAATGTCAGTTTTTTAAATAATTATTATTTTGAAAATATCTTGCACAGAACATCTGTTCTAAAAGTGTGTTCATTTATATATTTTGAGTCTTCTGGACAGCAAGAGGATCAAACCAGTCAATTCTAAAGGAAATCAACCATGAATATTCATTGGAAGGCCAGATGCTGAAGCTCCAATACTTTGGCCACCTGATGCAAAAAGCCGACTCACTGGAAAAGACCATGATGCTAGGAAAGATAGAAGGCAGGAGGAGAAGGGGGTGACAGAGGATGAGATGGTCGGATGGCATCACCAACTCGATGGACATGAGTTTGAGCAAGCTCCGGGAGTTGTTGATGGACAGGGAAGCCTGGCGTGCTGCAGTCCATGGTGTCACAAAGAATTGGACATGAGTGGCTGAACAACAATATATTTCTTGAGCTATCAAGTCTGCCTGAAAATGTGCAAGATGTCAGGAAAACCATCTACCCAACATTAAAATGGAATATTCCTGGGAGCTGAGATTTGGCCCAATGTGTTGTGTTCCTGTTTGTACTTTCCTCCATGGCTATAGCTTCCTGTTGTTGGTGGGTTTTTTTTAAAATAAGGGTCATACATCATTTTTATGAAAACAGTGTAGTCACCACTACACTTAAAAAAATTTAAGATCAAATTAGCAGTTCTGGCAGTAACAGCACCTTGAATTTACAATCCATACAGCCCCTAAAATCTGTTTCACCCAGGCTGCTAGATCACATCCATCAATTCTGCGTCTGTGCACTGGGGACCTGCTTGGCCCAATTGCACACTCTGGATTTATTCCTCCAAGCGGCAATGTGCTCCCATGGGACACTGAGCTGCACCAGGCCAGGGAGTCTGCCTGACTGGCTCCTGGCAGAAGTCCTTTGACAGCTACATCTGAGCTACTGACACCAACACTCATGCACAGGTCTGGTCATCATCTGCTAAACCACTTAGCCTCCATCCCATCTCTGTGCCCCAGCGAGTCTCTTTAACCCAAGAGCGCAACTTTGTTTTTGAATGAAACCTCTAAGGGCTCAGGCTACCTTTCCAGGTCCATTAAGACATTATCGGGAATCCCACCTATAGCATTTACCATTTTGTTATCAAAACCAAATATGAACATGCCTTCTATTAAAATATCTACATCCAGGTAATAGGGGTATGGACCAAGATCAGAGTCCTCTGGCTGGGCACTAGAGATCTCTGTTCAGATGGACTTCAGCATCCCTCAGAACATGAGAGCGTTACCAACCAATTACAGCCTCATCTAGCCAGTCCTTCTCTTTCTGGTCGACAAGACAACATGAGAAGCTTTACGAAAAGCCTGAGGATGTTCACAGACACTGAGCATCAACTTACAGTCAAAGGAACTAGCATCTCCCATCTGCACACAGGACATGAGAACCAGGCCCCCTCTCTCCAGCACCAACCACTCCTATCCACAGAACCCCTGCAGAAGGTCACCAAGATGATCCACAGTATTTAAGAAAAAGGTGAGACACATTCAGCGAGAATACACCAGAATGGCGGGAGCACCAAATCCTGAGTTCTAGCCATGGCCCTGCCAGTGAACTATGTCGGGGGCGGGGGACGTCACTTGATCTCTCAGGCCAGCTCTTTATAATGGTCAGCAATAAAAAGGTATAATTCCATCACCACTATTGAACACTGACATCACAGAACACTGAAAGAATGTAGGAAAGAAATAAGGAACACAAACACCAGGGCCAACCTGCTGGCCAGAATCTTAGCTCTCTCCCTCTGCCACGTGACAGCAGGCAGGTGGTCTGACTCCAGCAAGCGTCAGTCACCACTGCCCCGGATTGGTTCAAGGAGGAGATGAGGTCAGTCATCCCAAGTACCCAGAGCAGTGCCAGGCACTCTGTAAGGGCTCAATAACCTTTGACAGGTTTGATCCGAGCGTCTGCAGGCTCCCAAGAATCTCCTTCGGGATGCTGGGAGAGATGTTTACAACTCTCCAGGTTGGGACTTCCCTGGGGGTCCAGTGGTGAAGACTCTGTGCCTCCACTGCAAGGTGGGGTGGGGGTTCAATTCCTGGTCTGGGAACTAAGATCCCACAAACTATGCAGTGCGGCCAAAAAACACTCCTGAGGTCAGACGGTCCACCCAGGCTGGAATCCCTCATTCTCAATGCTAAGAACAGAGCCAACTGTGCATCCTGAGTTCCCCACAGTTAAAGCAGACATGGAGAGAGACAGCAGGACGCACAGCGTCTGCCAGTGTCTCTGCGGCTCCTAGTACAAGGTGGATGAGTACTCAAACCCCAGACGCGTGTGCCTGAAAACAAGTGCTAGAGCCACTTTAAAATGACTACCTGCCCCCACCTGGAGCCTCATTTCAGTCTTTACCAAATTAGCAACAGAAGGAGGGTCCCCGCTGCAATTAGGGGGTACAGCACCCAGCTCTCAGCCTACGAACACCCACTCTGCCAGAAGAAGGCTGCCAACAGCCACTCTCTCCTGACTTAATGATATTTGACAGTCTAGATATTTGACAGTCTATCAAAGAGTATCAGGCCCACCTGTTTTAGGCAATATATAATTTAATGGATTCTAAAAAAAAAAAAAAAAACTTCTAAGAACAGAAGACAAAAATCTCCTTGTTGAGAAATGTAAGTGTGTAAACGTTATTAAAATTTAAAAGGCAAGGTGATGTTGGGTTGTTCCAGATTTTTTTTTTTTTAAGTTTCTTTCAAGGAAAAAAAAAGTTGAAAATCATTTTACTACAAAAATTCAAAAGCTTGGAAGGAATGAAGAAGGGACTTGGAAAATGAAAAGGTTACTGAGAGAAAAAAGCCCTGGGTTGTTCTAGACAACAAGGCTGGGTGAAGGGGAGCAGACTCAAATTTAAGAAGAAATTTGCCAATCAAGACACCATATGCACTGAGAGGCCTTTTAGAAAGCAAGTCCAGTGTGGTCCTTAATTTTCTAATCCGCGCTACCCACCAAGAAATCCCAGAAAGCTGTCTCTTGACATTGTGTCTGGCGGGGCTCTATTCATGTTTAAGGAACCCCCAGGGACGCATCCTCAAAACTACGAGGAAGTCTCAACACAGACCCCACTGTGGAGCTCACCAGAGAACACAGGTTTCACAGCTTTCCAGACAGACCAAAGTCAAGGAAAACAAGACTCCTGCCGAGCACGTGGGTTCCGCCAAGTCCAGAGTCACGGGCAAAGGGAAACGAGACTCGCCTTCTGGAATCTCCTTCTTGAATTTCTCTGGGGGTGCCGGGGGACGGGGGGAGGGCAGGGAGGTTTTGAAGCCTTGGCAGTTTGTTGAGAATAGAACTCAGATCACACCAGGTTCTGGGAGAAAGGAGAGACCCCTGTTGCTGGAAACTGCTGTGTTTGCAAGCATGAGGAGGACTCTCTTTAGCAAGCTGCCTGACCTTGCCCAGTTCCTACAGGGAGAGAGACGGGGCCTGCCTGAAGACAGGCTCTAAGTCTGCAGCCACAGGCAGGGTGCCCACCACACAGACCCCCCACCCCGAACCCCCACCCACACCGACTGTTCTCTCTTCTAACCTCCGGGGGGCATTCAATAATCTGGTAAACTCCTACTCAGCCATCAGCACCCAGTTCAAATGTCACCTCCTGCAGAGCATCCTGGGACCCGCCCCCTGCTTCCCTCACATCATGCCGTTCACTCTCTGAGCCTAGGTTTTCCCCCACTGAACTGTGGGCTTGAGGACAGAAAAACAGAGGGAAGAAGGGAAAGTATTTCCAATAACAGGGACAAAGACAGGGAGACAGGGAGGACACATGTGGACTCCTCCAAGGGACACCAGAGTGCCACACTGATGCTGGGCGAAGCAGGAGATGGAAGAACGGACAGGGAGAGCGTGGGCAGCTGTCTAGGGCAAGATCCAGGATTGAACTACAAACGGGGCTTGATTCAAATGGCGGGTGACTTGAATCCCAAACCAGTACAGCGACGAGAACCTGGCGACCCCATCACACACCTGAAGGCAGCCTGGTCCCTTGGAGGGTGGGGAGGAGAATAAAGTCATCTTCTTACTTCTGAGAGAAAGGCCTACCTATCTCGGTCAACTCCCCAAGAGGCTGGAGGCCACTTGAGCAGACAGACAAGCGGGCTGCCCTGGGTGTGTGCTAAGTTGCTTCAGTTGTGTCCGACTCTTTGTGACCTGGTGGACTGTAGCCAAGCTCTCTGTCCACGCGATTCTCCAGACAAGAACACTGGAGTGGGCTGCCGTTTCCTTCTCCAGGAGATCTTCCCGACCCAGACTTGAGCTCTGGGGATACCGAGTCCCTATCGTCTCCTCCACTTATCCCACAGCCAAACGCTGGGCAGGCCACTTGCTGGCTTGGGGTTCTCTTTTGCTTTGTATTAAACAGATGCCCGGGATGGCATCCCACACAAAGCAGAAGAAAAAAACTGTAACTTACCAGCCCGGCTAGTTCACAGTGCCCCATAAATAATGCAGCCACCGCCTCTCCCAGCCCTGCCCACGTGACAGCGGAGCCTCAGGGACAGCTGAGGGAATGAGACACCAGGCCTGCCGCTTGGGGAACACAGAGGAGCCCGGAGCCTGGGTCGGAGGAAGGGCCATTTGAGAGGAGCCAGAGACTGAAGAGGACTCTCAGGAGGAAGGAGGATTTGCCTAAGCTGAAAAAGAATAGGGACCAGCGGGGACAGGTTACAGGAAGTGAGGTTCCAGAGAAAGCTGGCTGACCAGTGGCTATGGCTGATGAGAACCCAAGTTCTAGATATATGACTGGACAGGTCATCTCCCAAACCCCTCTTCACCTTGATAAGCATCACTGTCACCACCATTACATATCACCATGTTCTGAACAGTTGCTAGATGCCTCATTAACAGATCAGCACGTCCCCAACATTAACTGACAATACTAACATCTGGAGATCTTGCAAAAATGCAGTTCTGAATCTCTTGGTCTGAGGTGGGGCCTGGATGTTGTATCTTTCATCTGAGTGGTGCTGAGGCTGCTGGTCCATAAACCACACTTGGAGGGGCACAGCTTGATACACACTCTTACTACGTGTTCCAAAAACCCCATGAGGCAGGTGCTGCTGTTACCCCACAGCTGAAGAAACCCAGGGCCAGAGAGGCTGCATCCTAGCAGTCTAGGCTAAGCTAGAATGTGCTCCCTGATCTGCCCCTCCAAGCACTACCCTGACTCTGGAAAGAGCAAGCAGCAAGATACACAGACCTGGCCCTAGGCTGCAGGAAGCCCAGTAGGCAGGCTGGATCCTGCTTTATATCTGGGTTCAGTAGAAGCCAAAGAATTGATGCTTTTGAACTGTGGTGCTAGAGAAGACTCTTGAGAGTCCCTTGGACAGCAAGGAGATCAAACCAGTCAGTCCTCAAGGAAATCAACCCTGAATATTCATTGGAAGGACTGCTGCTAAAGCTCTAATACTTTGGCCACCTGATGCGAAGAGCCGACTCATTGGAAAAGACCTGATGCTGGCAAAGACTGAAGGCAGGAGGAGAAGGGGACGACAGAGGATGAGATGGTTGGATGGCATCACCGACTCAATGGACGTGGGTTTGAGCAAACTCTGGGAGATTGTCAAAGGCAGGGAAGCCAGGCATGCTGCAGTCCATGAGGTCACAAAGAATAGGATACAACTTACCGACTGAACAACAATAAGAAAACCAGATAAAGTAGAATGGCGAGCAAGGGCTCCCCAAACAAATAACCCCCGATTACAACTGCAAAGGATCTGGGCGAGCTGTAATGTCACCTTAGAAATGGTCAGGATCCAGAACCATGTGAAAAAGAAAACATAAAAGAAAAGCCCTTTGTGCAGAAAACATCACACACCAGATAGACACACACTGGAAATGTTGAGTCACCACCATCAGCGGTGTGATTATGGCTGATTCTGTCATATCTTCAGGTTTCCTGTGGACACTGGAACTGATTGGCTTCTACCAGGAGGTGGGGGAGCCTGTCCGAGCATCTCTCCAGGTTTCCATCCCCAGCCCCGCCACCAGGTCCCTCCCCAGGGTGAGTGTGAGGGGTACAGTCCACAGCATCCCTCCCCTTCTTCCAGGGACACCCCTAGGTGAGTTCAGCCTTCAGGGAAACAAAAACAAAGCTTCAAGAGGAAGTTTCTGACCAAAGCAGGAGCACCACTGGACTCCACGCTTCTTAAAGCATGAGGCAGGAATCTTAGACTTCCAGAAGTGGGTACCTGTCACAGCTTTGTCCCCAAAGCCACCTTTCCCCACCCCATCCAGCAAGATGAAGGGTTCCCAAGGTCCTCTGATGAAAGGAGCTGCGTAAACCCCTCCACCATAAAACCATTCCTGGGCTTTTATTTTCTGATTGGAGCTTGCCTAATCCACGAATTACCCCTGTCCGTCAAGTGGATGACAGCCTTGCGGATAATCAGCGGTTGCCTCCTTACACGCCCACCCTCACCCACCTACCCAAGCTCACCAGCAATAAAAATGCCTATGAAAAGAACCTTACAGCTCTGTGTACACTTCATGGATGCTGGCACCTCCCACTTCAACAGATTTTCCCTCCCACCAAACTCCACAAGCCCCAAACCCCACCCAGGCTGCTAGGAATAACACCTGGGCAGGAACCACCAAAAAGGGCTGTGCCTGTTACGTCTACAGTCATTACTCTTTTTTTAGAGTCTTTCCACTGAATGTCCATCTCTTTGCCTGGATAGAAGGCCCTGATGAGCAGCCATACCCAGTGTCTAAAAGGATCAGTGTGGTCTAGTGGGTGGAGTCAGGCTGCCCAGCTTCAGATCTCCCCAGACCTACATGACTCAGTCATCTGGTGACACTTTATCTTCATCTGTAAACGATGACCATGGTAGTCCCCTCCTCAAAGGATGCTAACAAGGGTAAGTCAAAGAAAAGGAGGGCGCTGAAGGGTGACTAGCATCTTGCAGTCCAGAAATGCTAGCAACTGCCATTTTAATGAGTCACGTACAAGGCCACCCAGACTCGGACGTTTCATGAGCACCTACTATGCACAGGTTGCGCTTCCCTGGTGGATCAAATGGTAAAGAATCTGCCCACAATGCAAGAGACCTGGGTTCGATCCTTGAGTCAGGAAGATTCCCTGGAAAAGGGAATGATTGGCTACCCACTCCAGTATTCTTGCCTAGAGAATCCCATGGACAGAGGAGCCTGGTAGGCCACAGTCCATGGGGTGGCAAGAGTCGGACACGACTGAGTGACTAACAGCAGTATGCACAGGCACCGGGTGGGGCTTAAAAGAAGCCAAAGTATTGAGGAACGCTGCTGTGTAAGCCACTGATCCCGGAGAGCACCACACTCTAGAGATAAAGCTCTAGAAGGTGCAATTGGTACAAATTTCTGGACAGAGTGATTCCTCACCGGGGTCTTAGAGATGACTGTAGCCCACCAGGCTCCGCTGTCCATGGGATTCTCCAGTCAAGAATCCTGGAGTGGATAGCCATTTCCTACTCCAGGGGATCTTCCTGACCCAGGGGTCTAACCCACATTTCTTGTGTCTCCTGCACTGGCAGGCAAATTCTTTACCACTAGTGCCACCTGGGAAGCCTGGAAGAAGAGGGGGAAAGAAAGGAAGGGAGGGAGCATTCCCTGCAAAAGAAAAAGAATTAGCCAAGGATAGGAAGCACAGGAGATCATGCTACATTCAGACATGAGTCACTTTGTTCACCTGGAAGACACCCAGGGAACGTGTGATTTGGGGGATGAGAGTGGGGGGGAAGAGCAGGGAGATCCCACCCACTCCACAAACTGCAGAGGAGGCTTGTGGTGGCTCAGGGAGGCCCAGGAGCCACCCCCACCTCTTCTTACCCAAGGAAGACTCCCAGCACAAGCTCCCAGAGACTCACCACCAGGGAATGCCTGCTAAACCTACAGATGCCTGCACCCAGCCCCAAATCAACACGACCAGATCCCTGGGGGTGGGGCCCAGGGGTCTGCACTTAACACATTCCCCAGGGGACACTCAGGCTCTGATGGCCGAAATTACACACAGATCTGAGACTTATCACTCTAGACAACAGGCCACAGCCATCTCAGGTCTTGGATACTGTGGCCTCAGCGATTTCTCAGTCCTGATGTACAGGCCATGCTTCTGTAGGAGTAATCCCCAGTGATAATCACCTGCGCAGGGGAACGTGAACAGACACACATTTTCTGAAAGGCATTCGGCAATGGGTTTCAAAAGCCTTGAAAGTATGTGCCTTTGACTCAGGATAAATCTCTGTGGGGAAACCACCAGTGTAAATCAAGGTGTAACTGCAAGGATCTATTTGCTGAAGAGCTGCTCATGGTGAAACACTGGACACAGCCTGATCACAAATCACTATGGAACTGGGCTCCTGACTCAGGGCCTTTGCACATGCTCTTTCCGTGCCTGGAACATTCATTATTCCTCTGATGTCCACATACTTCGTAAGTTATGCCCCAAATGTTACCTTCTCTTTGAGGTGAGGCTTTCCCCAACCACCCTATTTAAAAACAACGACACGGAGCCTGCTTTATCACACGCACTCCTTCTAAAATACAACACAACTGACTTATTCAGTTTGTCTGTCCCAGACGCCCATCCCTTGTCCACTAGAATGTAAGACCCAAGAGGACAGAGATCTGAGTTCATCTGGTTAACTGCTGGGTCCTCAGCACTTACAGCTTCCCAGGTGGCTCAGAAGGTAAAGAATCCACTTGCAATGCAGGGGACGTGGGTTCAATCCCTGGGTCAGGAAGATCCCCTGGAGAAGAAAACGGCAACCCACTCCAGTATTCTCGCCTGGAGAATCCCCATGAATAGAGGAGCCCGGTGGGCTACAGTCCACAGGGTTGCAAAGAGTCAGACAAGACTGAAGTGACTTAGCGCACACACATCCCTCAGCACTTAACACAGAACCTGACCCACAGCAGGTCCTCCAATAGGTGTCAACTAAATCAATTAACCATGAACAAAACAATGCACCACCACACAGCCATTAAAACTAACCCGGCTTCTAATTACAAGCACAGAAAGTGTTAAGTGAAAAGCTAAGTGGAAAAGGAAATTTCTGGCAGGGCAAAGGCTGCAATAGCCTTCCTCTAAAAGGTGTGTCCATAACCCACTTTGGAATCAAGTGGTTATGGGTGACTTTCATTTTTTACTAACCTGAGGTCTTCAGGTTTTTTTTTCTTCCATTAACTTTCAATTACTTGCATAATCTTAGAGAAGTAATCCCTCGAGAAATGCTCTCAAAACATTTGCTAACTCTTCATGCTAAATGTAGGGGAAAGCTTCCTTCTCTGTGATTTAATTAGGGTGTCCCTAATTAAGGCCAGCCCAACATCAAAGAGGCCAGGTTCCCAGGGACCCTGACTCGAGCTCTACTCCTGGTGGCAGGGTGACCCCCTCCCCCAGCAGTGGCTGGAAGTCTCCCAGGGCCCGGATGCCAAGGGCTTGGCCATCAGCTGTCTCCTCCTGGCCCTGCTCCCCGCTACTTGCTTCCTATTGGGGTGCTTCATCCAATTATCCAGGCCCCAGATCACATCCTGCTGGAGAGCGGGCTTTGAAGGTTCAGTAAACAATCACTTCAAAACAAAGAGGGACCATTAAACCAAACTCAAAGACTTCCTTAATGGCCTCGCGCTCAGCTGCCGGCCGGGCTGCAGCAAGCCGGGCCTCAGAAGTGAGACTTAGAGGTCTTCCTGGGAACTAATCTTGCCGCCATTCCAACCGCCTCCCCTCCACGGCCCCCTTTCCTGTTGTGCAACCCTGTGGGCTGCAGAGCTGTTACTGGGGAGACCCTGACAGAGGCGGGGTTCTCCAGCAACACAAACATGTGTCATGCGGTTGTCACCTCGGACAACCACGTCAGACCCTTGTGAACCGCACCCCGCCTGCGCCCCACACACTTCCTTCTGTGGACGAGTCAGCGGCCCCCCAGCGATTTCACGTTGTTGGCTGGTCCAACTCCCTCCTGAAATAAAGGGAGGCCCTGCTGAGCCTCTTCAAGCAGCTCAGAGGAGGGCCTAGCTTTTTACTGCTTTATCTGGTTCGTCCTGAGTCCTAAAGTTATCAGTAGGATGATGATCAAAGTGATCACTGACATACCCACTACGGAATCTGAAAAGGAAATACTAAAATGCTGTAAGAGACAGCTCAGCCCTGTGGATTAAGGGCACAGACCCTGGAGCCAGACTGCCTGGGCTCAACTCCCACTGTACCTCTCCTAAGTTGCATGATGAGGGCAAATGGCTTACCCACTCTGCACTTCAGTTTCCCATCTGTAAAATGGGAATTATGGCAATAACTCCCTCACTGATAGATGCATTTGTAACTACCTTCCTGGGTTGCTGGGAGGTTAACAGTCTCCATAAAGCACTAGTATGGTGCCTGGTTGTACCATACAAATGCTTGTTAAGTAAGTAAAATAAACCAGGGGGAAGGTTTTGTACTTGTACCAAAACCTTCCCCCTGGTTCTGTCTCCCAGCTCTAAATGAGAATCAGAGGTCTTCCCCTGACCCCTCTCAAAATTTCATGCTGACGTCTATTAAGACACTGATCATACTGATTTCCAGTTACTTGTCTGTGACTCCTCTAGACTAAACAACTTTCAGGCAAGGTCATGGATGTATTTCTACCCGCCTCCCCCGCCCCAACAGTGCCTGGCAGAGAGCAGGCGCTTTGTCATATCTATTGAATATGTGTACCGCATTCTCTCAAATTATTTACATGCTGAAAGTTGAAAAGCATTTCACTCTTGTCTCTACTGCATTATCAAAGCGAAGGTACAGGTTTCTTGTATTTTCTGAAACATCTGAGTACCACTGTGGGCAGGGTACTCTGCTAGAAATTACCAGCAGATTTCTGGGTTCCCTTGTGGCTCAGCTGGTAAAGAATCTGCCTGCAATGCGGAAGTCCTGGGTTCGAACCCTGGGTTGGGAAGATCCCCTGGAGATGGGAAAGGCTACCCACTCTAGTATTCTGGCCTAGAGAATTCCATGGACAGTCCATGAGGTCGCAAAGAGTCGGACACAACTGAGCGACTTTCACTTTCAGACATAAGACCATTTTATCTATTCATGCTAAACCCTTTGCATATACTTTCTCTTTTAATCCTCCACAACTTTAATAGGAGACTATTACTCCACCCATTTTACAGGTAAGAAAATCAAGGCTCAGGGAACAAGAGTGACGTGCCCAGAGTAATAGAGCTAGGAAGTGGCAACCTAGCTCCAAGGGCAACCACTTAAGGCAGCATGCAATGAGTATAGGTAGAATCAACATGCATGTGGAAAAATGCCCAAGAGTGCCTGATGTGATAGAAAGAGGAAGATGGAGAAATGAGCGACCTTTCTGGTGAGGCCTTAAAGGATGAGAAAGATCTCAGTAATGCAAAACATGGCAGAGAAGGTCCTCCAAGTGGGACAACAGCAAGAACGAAGAGCACGGGAAGTGTTCAAAGAAGCCAGGGGATCCAGGTTGGGGGACACTGGGCACAGAGCAGGCCACTCCACTACAGTCAATCACAGGGAGGCCCGGAGGCCTGGCTAAGACAGGTGGGCCACAGACAGTTAGTAGGCAGATAGTGAAAGTTGCTCAGTCGTGTCCGACTCTTTGCCACCCCATGGACGATACAGTCCATGGAATTTTCCAGGCCAGAATACTGGAGTGGGGAGCTGTTCCCTTCTCCAGGGGATCTTCCCAATCCAGGGATCGAACCCAGGGCTCCCTCATTACAGACAGATTCTTTACCAGCTGAGGCACCAGGGAAGCCCAAGAATACTGGAGTGGGTAGCCTACCCCTTCTCCAGCAGATCTTCCCAACCCAGGAATCGAACTGGGGTCTCCTGCATTACAGGCGGATTCGTTTCCAGCTGAGCTACCAGGGAACCCCCAGTAGGCAGGTAGGAAGAACCCAAACATGGCCAAGTCTTGGGAAGGGACAGAAGCCAGTACAAAGCTGTTGGTAAAATGGAGACTAGAGGCAAATGAGACTGCATCTCCTGGTGCTCACTCCAGAAAAAGAAGCCGCAACTCAAACAAGGTGGACAGGAAAAGACGGCCGGTACCAAGCACCCGTCTCTCCTCACACTGGTGTAAACATCTCTAAAAGGCTTTTTTTTTTTAAGCATTAAAGGCCCTGAGGACCTCAGCCAGGCACCCAGGCCTTCCCTACCTTTATCTACAGAGGATTTGCAAACAGAGAAATGCCAATAGGCCCTGCTGAGCCAGATGAGGTTATAATGAACTCAGGAGTGATTTATATACTTAGTAAGAAGAAGAAGAAGAAGAAACTCAACTTCTCCATTTCCTGCAACTTCATTTGCAAGTTCTAAATACAGCTCAGTAAAGGGTGGGGTCTTGTTTGCCCTAAGAAGAGGTGGAGATAATTATTGATTTCAAAACTACAGAACACTTCATTCCCAAATCTGCAAGACAGAATATAACCGCAGCGAACATCTTAGTCAGGCATGGTGCAAAGCCCTTTAACAAATACAATCTCATTTCAGAATCCCCCCAACAACATTGTAAAGATGGGCACTTTATGAGACCCATTTCACAGAAGAGGAAAATGAGGCTCAGAGAGATGAAGAAATTGGCCCACAGGATTTAAAACCAAATCTCTCTGCCATTTCCTTCTCCCCCTTGGAGAAGGAAATGGCAACCTACTCCAGTATTCTAGCCTGGAGAATCCCATGGACTGTAGACTGCCAGGCTCCTCTGTCCATGGGGTCGCAAGAGTTGGACATGACTTAGCGACTAAACCACCACTCTGCCTCCAAGCTCAGCAGTAGCTCCAGAATTTCCATGGAAGGGGTTTGGGGGCAATGGTGTGGCCGGAATGAATAAATAGGATGTGGGCAGGGAGCTGTGCTGCTGAGAAAGCACTGTTTTCACTTGGATGCCATGTTATAGATCCGCGCTGTCCAATACGGTAGCCACTAGCCACACAAGACTATTGAAACAAATTGCAAGTAAATAAAATTTAAAAATCAGTTTCTCGGTTGCACAAGCCACACTTCAAGTGCTCAAGAGTCACACGAGGCTAGTGCTTAGTGTATCTGACAAATTCCATGATAGTATAAAATCGTACTGGACAGGGCTATTACGGATCAACTAAAAACATCCAAGGATTCTAAAGATGCTTTTTGTCTGTTGCTATTTTTTTTAATTTATTCACTTTAATGTTTCACTATAAATTTATTTTTACTAATTGTAGTAAATACACAACATTGCCCATCCTGAAGCCCGGTAGTGTTAAGCAGATTCTCATTGCTGTGTCACCATGGAAAGACACTTTTACTCAGGCAAGGTTGAGAAAACATGTCAAGGGTGCTCAGACTGTGTATAGCTGGGGGTACTTTTAAAAATCCTAAAGCCCAGGGTGTACCCCAGAGGCACTGAATCAGACCCTCTGTGGAATAGGGTCCCAGGTATCAGTGTCTTGTTGCTCCCAAGAAATCCAATGCATTCATCGCTGTAACCCTGTCTGTTCTACCAAAAGGGGCGCAGAACCGCCTCTTCCTCCTCTGGCCAGACCCACCCCTCCGGCTCCCTGAAGACCCCTGCCTGGGGGAGGTGGCGGGGAAGCGAGGCCCAGGCAAAACCCACTGTCCACCTCTAGGACTTGGGAGGCGGCTGCTGCTGACCCAGCTAATACTTTCACTGCTGTCCAAATTCTTCAAGGGAAAGAAAGCAAATAAAAAGACACAGAGCTCAAAAGCCACTCCATTGATTTTTTTTTTCTTCCACCCACTTAAACTAGACAGGAAAAGAAAAACACTTAGACACTATGATGGAGGTCATATTGCCAAGAAATCGGCACAGAAGGGAGGTTTTCTTGGTGAATTCCATCAACTTCCCCCAAACACAGTCTTGCCATGGCTCGACTGACTCAACCCAACTGGAGGGTGACAAGGAAATAATTCAATACAGAAAGTCCTTTTACAAGAGAGTTCCAGGGCTGGACACAAAGTGAATTCAAGGCAAGGTGTTCTCATTGAGGAGTTACTGAACTTTGGGTGAATTTACTTAATTCATGTAATTGAGGGTACTGACAAGCATAGTCACCCAACCTCAGGGCCCAATGGGCTCCACGGACATATAAAGGCGGCCCTCTGGTCAGTCATGGAGAAGACCATAGGGGCTTTGTATGGGGACAAGGACAGAAGCCAAGGTTGGGGGTGACTTTCCCTTCTAGGAAGCCAGGAGGAGGGGAGGAGAGAGAAAGATAGGCTGTAAGTGGTAAGTAGGAGGAGCAGGGAAGCCACAACATGTTGATATATTATAAATTAAACCATTTCCACAAAAGTGACAGCCAGATGGGAGCCTCCCACCCCCATCTCCACTCCCCCTGCCCCGAGTCCTCCCAGAGTCTCAGCTCAGGTTCACACCCCCAGGCTGGCTCTGGGCTGCAAGAGCTGCAATGTGACCCCGATTCCTTGCTAGGTTCTCCTGCGGGACTCAGGCAAGTGAAATGCTGCCTTCTAAAAACTCATGCACAGCCCCCTCTCTACCTTAGTCATGCTCTAAAGAGCTCCAGCTGCTGCTAAGTCGCTTCAGTAGTGTCCGACTCTGTGCGACCCCATAGACGGCAGCCCACCAGGCTCCCCCGTCCCTGAGATTCTCCAGGCAAGAACACTGGAGTGGGTCAAAGAGCTCCAGCTTTAGGGGTCAAACAGACCAAGGTCTGAATGCCAGTCTACCTCACCAGGGCGTTAAACAAATGATCAACTCAAAGCCTCAATTTTCTCAACTTTAAAGTGGGGGTGATGTGAGGACGACAGGAAATCCTGGCACATAATAGATTTTCATTGAGTCCCTTCCAGCCCCCTGTTCACTACATGCAATAAATACAGTTGCTGTTGTTTAGTGGCTAAGTCATGTCCGACTCTTTTGTGACCTCATGGACTGCAGCCCTGCCAGGCTCTTCTGACCATGGGATTTCCCAGACAAGAATACTGGAGTGGGTTGCCATTTCCTTCTCTACGGGATCTTCCCAACCCAGGGATCAAACCTGAGTCTCCGGATTGGCAGGAGGATTCTTTACCACTGAGCCACCAGGGGAGCCCAAATAAATACAGAGCACCTGTATGCCAGGTGGCACCCCAGAGCATCTTAAATTGGGAAGCAGCAAATGACACAGCCCCATGCCAAGGTCTTCCCTGGGCTAAGAGGTAGGAAACATTGATAATGTTGGGGAGGGAGTTGGTTTTACTTTGGGGGGAGGGTTGTAACATGTATGTGTGTACGTGACACAGACTCAGATGAACCCTTCCACAGTCTCCAGCTCATTCAAGGAAAAACCTTGGCAGCCAAATACAATGCGCTTCCTCAGTGCTCATCCAATTAATTTATTCCATTTGTCTCTCCAGTTTGCTACTTAATAAGGACATATCAGCAGTGCGATCTGAAAATCTGAGTCAAATGGCTTCAGGCATCACGGTTCCCTTTCAGGGTCCCAAATGTGTCCTGTCTGCTGTCCTACGCAGCTGAACCTGCCCTGTAGCTTTTGTTTGGCTCAGGGAGAGGTATTTCTCTGTTTTTGCAAAGATGTGGGTTTTAGGGGAAAGTGTCCTGAAGGCAGTTCCGAGAAGTAATGGCAAACTCAAAATGATCTCATTTTCCCATACCCGACTGGAATATCTAAATGGTCTCACTATAGAAGGAATCTGGCCAGCTCTTGCCCATCCCTGGGAAAATGGAAAGGGCCTAGATGAAAATTACAGATAAAGAGCCTAATGAATCAATAGTTTCAACCTTTTCACCCTCCAAGCACTTTAAAGACCTCAAGTGAGCCGGCCAAACTGACACTGTTTTAGTTTTTCCTTTGTCTCTACCCCAAGAAGCAAAAAGAGTTCGAAGGCTAAAAGGTCAGCAGCAGAGTATGCATGGGACACACTTGTACTAAAAAATTGTTCACTGTCTCTCTGAAATACAAACTGAACTAGGGACCCTGTATCTTTACTTGCTGAAAATACAGCATCAAGCTCAACACTTGTGACGACACCGATGCTTGATCAATACTGCAGGACTGTGAGTACACGTTAGTCTCATAAGAACAAAATGATGGGACTTTCCTGGCACTTCAGTGGTTAAGTCTCCACACTTCCACTTAAGGGACATGGGTTCGATCCCTGGTCAGGAATATCCCGCATACCACATGGCATGGCCATAAAATAAATAAAATTACTCTCTTAAAAAATATAAATAAAAATTGGAAAAAAGAAAGAACTAAGTGACAGCTGAACTGGGCAAAATTCAAAGTCAGCCTACCTTCCACGCAAACTGTGACTAGGAATGATCTTCTCTCAACTCTTACCAACTAGGATCTCAGAATACAAAGATTCATAGAATCAAACAAGTTCTAAACAATCTGCTTAAATATGATGTATAAGGGATTCTCCCCACAGAGACACTGAAACCAAGACAAAAAAAAAACTTCTTCTCAAACTGAGACAAGAAAAATTATACCTGAAAACCCTCGAAAATTGATCTACAGAGAGCAAACCCTGTATCTCTGAACAGGCACCATTCCCGGCAGTTCCCTGCTGCCGGTTTTATGACATCTTCACTTCTCTTCCTTCTCCCAGAGGCCTATACTGAGGAAGCTGTAAAAGCCTGGGCAAACACAGCCATTTGCTAAGAGCAAAAGCGACGTGGGGCCCATCTGTACTTTACAGGGCTTGGCTTGTCTGTCTGTGCACGTCACCGTTTACAGAGAAGCCCACCTCCCTCAGAGCCCAGGCCGCTGGCGGAGGCCTTGGCTGGACTTTCAGTATCTTTCTAGAGAAAAAAAATTGTTTTTCCTTCTTTTGACAGAGTCAAAAGGAAGTCCGACAAGGGCTGACCAATGTCCTTCCCCAGGCTGGACTACCAGCCCCTCCTTCATGGCCACCATATTGAATTGAACTGGACAAGCAGCTCTCCAAGGGCAGCCTTGGCTCCTCACCGCCCAGCAAAAGGCCTTCCACACAGCAGGCCTTCAACAGACCCTGAGGAAGTGAACCTCTTGTCTGACAGCAACCCCAAAACAAAACAGTAAGGGGTGGGGGCAGAGAAAACCCTGAAATCATTATTCAGCCCTGGATTCACTGCTCACATTCTTGATCTTGTGATGAGTAAGGGAAAATATCATGATGTGTCTTCGAACCACAAAGATTTCCATGGAATTCAAGAAGTCCCTTTAGCAGGTCTAATTTTAGGTAGAATTTAGGAGGGGAGGATACTGGTGGCAAACAGAGGTGGGGGGCAGCGGAAAAAAACTGAACAAGGCCCCTATTCTGCTCGGCACAGGTGCTGGTAACAGGACACCCTTGCCTAAAGTGAGGCCTGGGGTGGGGAATTCAAGGTGGGGTTGGATATTCTTTCACCCCCAGTCACATTATATAACCCCAAACACACTCTCCAACCCAGTACAAAGTTCTCCCTGCATTCGGGCCCCACACAGCTCCTAACATGCTGACTCTTGAGCAACAAGGCAGAGGAAAATATGTGATTTTAGCCTCCAACTTCTTGTTTTTTTTAACTAAGTTAATTATTAAAAAAAAAGACAGGCATCAACAGGGTGAACTGACCTCAAGTTTGGCCAGGGTCTCCTGGTCTTAGAAGCTTTCCAAACATCACCGAATTCTACATGCCGGTTCAATTACTTAACTAAAAAGATTTTCAAATACAAATCTTAGGTCAGTATGTTGTACACCTGAAACCAATGTTATGTGTCACAGCTCAGTTTTAAGGAAAGTAATGGCACACATCTGCTGTTTGAAGCATTAGCTGTGTTTCTTGGGACTTGGAGAGAAATTCCAAAAAGATTTCAGGGTCATCTAATGTAGTCAACAGGGTTGAAACACCAGAAGTCAGTCATCTGGCCTTCCACAGTTGCTTCCAAGCTACAGTTCCCCTAGATGAACCGCGATGGGCCCGTGCCTCCAGCCACATGAATCCTTCCCTCTGGGACCAGCTCACATCAGACGACTTGATTTACGTGGAAAGGCAGCCAGTAAGCGATTTTGCACACCACCATTCATTGGTGACCACCACAGTAGGGTGGAAGAAAGGGAAAAAACACAAGGTTTCCTCTCATCAAGGAATCAATAAGTTATTTAACAGCTGCTGTGGGATCCCAGTGGAAGAAAATGAGGGTTTCTTCACTGCTCCAGCCCCCCTGAAAAGGATACAACACACACCCTGACAGCCCAGGACTTAGCCAGATGAAGGATCCTTAGAAGAAAGCAGAAAGAATCCTCCCCAGCTTTTCCATGTCTTGAGGTTCTTTGGTTTGGGAAGATGGATGGGGCTAAGCCTTGAAATTACTCCATTTTTTGTTGTTTTCTTTTTTTTTTCTCCAAAGAGGAAATTGACTCCCTTCCTGTGTTGCTGTACATTTTGGAGAATCAAATGCTACTTTAAAACAAAATTTTTCTTTCCTTACCCTTTCCTCACCCCACTTCAACATTACTTCTGAGAAAATAATCTAAAAATGTTCTCAAGATGGCATTCCAAATGAGCTTCCAAAACATACATGTGTCCTTCACAGCAAACAGAAAGGGGACCACAAGCGTCGTAAACTATCGTGGGAGTTCAAGAAAAAAGGAGGATAAGCAGGTCCTTAGAAAGACAGCTCACTTCAGATATTAAAAAGTGACTTTTATTGCTGACAACTTTGTGCATAAGCATCCCACACAACACTACATGCCCAAATTTTAAAATTCTCCTTTAAAATGTCACTGCCTTCTAATCCACGAAGTCTTTTCCAAAGAAAACTCCAGGATAAACACTCTGCAACTTAGGCATAAACAATCATGGAAATTAGACACCCCCCCTTTTTCCCTTATCTCTCTACTCCCCAAAAGTCTGAAATTCTGCAGATCTCAAGGCATGTTTTCATCTTCCACTCCACTTTGAAAACCTTTGACTGCCAAAACAAAATAAACCTTTAAAATAAATGTCTTCCCAACAGGATGTTAAACAAACCCGACTCAATTCAGAGAAAGAGCTCAGGAACCACAAACTATAGATCCAGCACTCAAAGGGTATTAAACAAGTCTTTATTTTTAACTGGAATCTTGTGGAAAGAGAAGCATACCACCTTAGCACCCACAAATTGGCCTCCCCAGCCAGAAAGCACTGCAGGGCAGCCAGGAGACACCAGGTGGAAAGCATGGGAGCCCGCCCTGAAGTGGGTTACTTTCTGAAGGGCTTGGGGTTCCAACCCATGAGAACTGAGCCTGGATTCTGGATTAATGAACAAAGAGGAGAAAAAAATCAGGTGTGAACGCACTGAGACTGCAGTGGGGACATGGGTTAGGTCACTGGGTCCACGTTATACAGAGGGACTAGAAACATCCATTTCTCTCCTCCAAAATGCACAAGCAGTTCTCCCAACCCATCTCAAAATCTTCCCCTGGTGATCATAATCCACGTGTGCCTCCAGCCAAATCTTGTTTGATTACAAGGCCTGTAGATTTCACTTAAGAAATATCCCAGAGTCTACAGAGGGAACCAAGCTTTGTCTCAATTATTCAATGGGGGTTGGGGGCAAAGGAATGAAAGGGCTGTCTTTGAACAGGACATAATCCATCTAATTCCAAGGGGCTGGATTAGAGGCATTCCTGGGCAAGCCGGGTCGCTGAACAGAATGCTCCACGAATGTCAATTTCTGACAAAAGGCACAGGCTCTGCAGGAGGATTTCAAAATGGACCAGACCAGGACGCAGGCACCTTGGCAAAGTTCACCCTGGGTGAGGTGGCAGTTGGTGCTTAGAGGAGAAAACAGGCCATGACAGCTGAGCATTCCTTCCCAAAGTCCATCTCCCAGGCGGAACCCTCTCCAAACCTTACATTTCAACAGACAAAAGCACCTCCAGGCGCGCAGGCAGCGGCTGAAGAGGGGCTGTCCACACCCACTCGCTGCACAGCTTTCCAAACCTGCCCACTCGTTTTGGAAGCCGAGCTTTTAATTAAACACCACCTCCCCGGATCTGTTGAGGCAAACTGGGGCTGGGCTAGAGCCAAAGAGAAGCTCCCTAAATACACATGAAAAAAAAAAAAAAAATTCCCCCCACCGCCCCCAATTCCCACCTCCAGCCAGCTCGCGCGGCTGGTTATATTTCCTTTAGATTAGTAACACAGGGCCCTGGTCTATCTCTATGCACAGAAAATCCACATTCAAGGATCAGGTTATCCCCAGTCCCACCCTTCGCAGGAAAAAGCCTGGGTGTTGTTCCCCGCCCCCATCATACACACTCACGCGCGCGGGGGCGGGCACGCGCGCACACACACACGCACACACAGTCTTCACAATCCTTCCAAGAGAAAACCTGGTGTCTGTGCGTGTTAGGCGGGTGGGGAATACAGCTGTTTAAGGTGCCCCAGTCCCGCCTTCGGGCTGGGAGCCTCAGTCTGGGGACGTGGGGTCCCCCGCAAGACTGCTCTGGGAACTTCTGCTCCACGCCCCAGGGGAGGGCCGAGGGGAGGCATGCAAACCCTTACCAGCTTTGGAAGAGCCTAATTAATACCTAATTTGCTCAGATAGCCCCCAGGTGGACCTGAAAGCCCACGAGGGAGAGGGATATCTCCCTCCCAGTCTCTCGGGCTGGGGGGCTCCTTCTCACAGCTGGGCAGAGCCCCTCCCCTCTCCCTACCACCGCGCCAGGCGCCCCCTCCCGTACCCCGGGGAATCAGGTGTCCGCCCAAGCATCCACCCCCTGCGGGTCGCAGACACTCAGACCAGCGACAGACAATGGAAAACTTGGAGCCAGGGCCCCGGGCCCCCAGGGAAATGGGATGATGCGGTCCCCTGGGACAATGAGCGGGAGCGGGCAGGGACCATCAGATACCGCTCCCCAACCCCCGCTCCCACCAAGAGAAGCCGCCCGCTCAGTGACCCAGCAGAACCCGGAGCGGCGCCCCGGGTGAGCAGGTGACACCCGGGCCGGAGCGCTCTCGCAGGTGGCCGGCGGCCACGGCGCAGGCAAGGGCCGGGCGGCTGGCCCGGGGCGGAGGCGAAGCCGCGCGGAGAGGTTAGAGCACAGCGGCGGCCGCAGCCGCTCACCCAGCGTCCTACCTTCATGTCGCTAATGATGGTCTGGAAGAGGCCTCCGAGCGCGCTGCATTCCTTCTCAATCACAGCCTCCATTTTCCCGGCGCGGGCAGGGGCAGGACACACACTCGGAGCCGCCTGGACTGTGCGCGGGGCCGGGGATCGCTCACCCCGGGAGGAATTTCACCCTCCGAGTGACCCACCTCCGACTCGCAGCCTCTTCTGCAAAGAGGACGAAATGCCCGATATCAACTGTTCTCTGCCCAAAATAATACTAAAAAATTTAAAAAGCCAAACCGCTCTGTAGGGCGCCTACAGGCAGCGCTCCGCTCCTGGCCTTAAAAATGCCCGTAGAAGACTGACAATCAGGCCACCACTGGTGCCCACGACAGAAACGGCAAAGCCCATCTCGAAGCAGAGAAAATCGCCCGCTGACCCGGGGCCAGCGCCATTTCAAAATGCAAGATTTTCTAATTTAACCGATGTTTCTGAAATGAAACAAAAAAATCGCCCAAGAGCAGAGCGGGTCTGCTCGCGGAGCCCTGATCTGTTGCTCGCAGCCGCGGCCGCCGCCTCCTTTTCTGTCCTGCGCGTCCAGCCCCGGCGCTCGCTACAGCTCGGCTCTTGGGGACGTTCGCAGGGGCGCACGCGCGCTCGCGGCCTTGCGTCCGCGCGGAGGCGCGGGGAGGGCGCGCGTACGGGGCCGCGGGGCCGCCGCACGAGGGCGGGGCTGGAAGCGCGTGCCCGGGAGGCGCGTGGGGCGCCGGCCGCAGAGAAGAGCCGGCAGGCGCGCGGGCGGTGCGCGGAAGATCCAAACCCCGCGGGAGCCTCCTCCGCCGAGCACCCGACCCCCGCCTCCCCTGGGCCGCGGGTCGCAGAACCGAGAGGGAGTGTCAGCACGCGGCTGGTCGAGCGCCCACACCACAATGGCTGCGAGCGCCCGGCACAGAGGGTGCAGCCGTCGGCCTCAGGGACTTGCACGGTGGCACGATTAGCGCAGTACCTTGCAACTAGGGAGCGCTCGGTAGGGCGGGAAAACTGCCGCTACTGCTGTTGCTGCTGCAGGCTTCTAAGAGGCCCGTTCTCTGCTATCAGGACTGCAGAGCCAAGTCACGATTGCAAGCAGCCAAATACGTAATTAGGGAGAGTTCGGGGGCGTATCCTGCAGCGAGATGCCGAGTTCAATAAGTTGCAGGATTATGGGAAAGTGGATTGATTTTGCTATTGCAAAATAAATGGCACTGCGCTTCTGTGTCCTGCTCATCAGTTTATGGAGATTGCTGACTGCCCCTGACTTGGCGGTGGTTTTTCAGGCGCTCTGAGGACTTCCGGGTGGTGGTGTCACTGCAGAGAGCCCCGCTGGGAGTTTTAACCTGGAAATAGCACCAATGGACTCAGGTTAATTTGGGAGCTGGTGGTTTGTTTTCCCAACTCCACCGCCTAATCACGCAACCAGATCTGTCATTTAGATCAACACCAAATAGACAAGGAGGAGGGGAGTCAAATAAGTAGCTTTGCAAAGACCTGAAAATAAGCCCCCAGGCCTGGGCTGTTCCCTTGACCCTTGAAGCGCAAAGCAGGAGGAAAGGAAAATAGGTGGGAGAGGGTAACAAAAGAAACTGTGTGCAAAATGCTGTACAGGCTCCTAGCAGACTCAGAAATAGGAAAAGGTCTGGCTTTGAAAACTGCATAAACCAAAGCGACGCATGGAGCTGAATATCACAGCTGTAGAAGGCAATTTTCCTCTGGGCCACCCTGCCCCATTGTTAGTTATCGTCTCCCTCTCCACCCCTGTTCCCCAAGTCATGAGTGTTACTGCTAGAATTAACTCATCTCTTGGGCAATCCCCTGGATCCTGTCCCCAGGGTCACTTGGACGCATAACTCTCATCTTCACCTTGCCAATAACCTTGACACATAGTTTGCTTTTGATCATTATCATTATTATGATTTCAATACTATCAGTATTATAACTATCAGAATCACTGCTTGTAGGGCCAGATTGCCTGGGTTCAAGCTCCGGGTGAAAACTGATTCATGGTATGAGCTTTGGCCGTACTAAATGGGTCTGTTTCTTCACCTGCAAATGGGGGTACAGGGAGCATCAACTTCATAGGGCTGTTCTGAGTTTTTCCTGCACTATTATACATAAAGCATTTAGACCGGTTCCTGGCCTATAGTAAATAAGCACTCAATAAATCTCATCAACAGAAATAGATTCACTGCAGCACTGTTCACAATAGCCAAGATGTGGGAACAACCTAAATGTCCATGGCAGTTAAATGGATAAAGAAAATGTAGTCTATACACACAATGAGACATTAACCTTAAAAAGGAAGGAAATCCCAGGATTTCCCTGACTCTAAGCTGCCAATGCAGGGGGTGCAGATTCAATCCCTGGTCAGGGAAATAAGATCCCACATACCTCGAGGCCAAAAGATAAAAATAAATAAACCTTTTAAAAGAAGGAAATCCTGCATTATGGGACAACATGGATGAAACTGAGGACATTAGGCTAAGTGACAAGACACAGCTAAGTCAGAGGACAAATACTGTGTAATTCCACTCATATGAAGTGTGCAAACTTGTCGAGCTCATCAAATTGGAAAGATAAGAATGCTGGTCACCAGGAGCTGGGGAGTGGGGTCATAGGGAGTTTCTAATCAATGATCATGAAATCTCAGCTACATGAACAACTTCCAGAGGTCTGTTGCACAACACTGCTTATAATTAACCATGCCATATTGTACACTTTAAAGTCTGTCAGGAGGGTAGATCAAATGTGAAGTGTTCCTGCCACAATGAAATAAAATTTGAGAAAGAACTAGGGACCAGGTCAAGGGTCATTCTCAGCCTGGTCCCAGAGTGCATGTCGCAAGCCTATAGTGTTGGCATGCTGTCCCTCTGACATGGCCGAGGGCCTACTGTATACAGTCCTGGTGTTTTACCTGTGTTATATCTAAATCATCACCACAGACTTGAGAGAAGGTGGTCAATCAAGCCTTTATTTTACTGTTGGAAAGTGGCAGGCAGGACTCCAGCTGTGCCTGAGGTGTTCCTTCTACCCAGTCTCCAACCCTCCTGGGCTGGAGCCCCACGCCTAAGCCCAAGGACCCTGCGGCCGGCTTTCCTGCCACATGCCTGCATTTAGATGCCCCCAAAGCCCCAACTTGAGCGGTGTTGCCCAGAGCTCACCTCTTTTGCCTCCTTATTCTTGGCTCTGCGCTGGCCTCGGATCTGAGAGGCAGGCCCTTGTCTTTCACAACTAAGTGAAGCATCCCAAATCACCTTGAGAGGGAGTCTGGGAGTTTCCACAAGGCAGGAAAAGCCTAGAGGTAGATGACAACATTTGGCATTTTTAATAAGGTGAGTCTGAGAAACAGAGGGATTATGAGCAGGAAAATAACAAAGTCAGACTGACACCCCCTACATGTCATGCTTTCCCCCATGTTTGAGCATCCCTCTAAGTTTTTCTCTCTTCAAAACACCCAACACTCACTGAGCAGGAATCAGGATTTTATTAACATGCAATTCGTCACAGGAGTATTTGCTTGTTTTTTAATAACTCTTAGGAGGAGGAACACAAAGTAATGAATCTACTGGAGGAATTTCAACTCCCCTGATCTTGGGAAGGAGACTTAGGAAGGCAAGGAAGTCTTCCCCAAGCAGTGCCCATCACCCTCCTTGCACTAGGGTGGGCATCACCATCTCCTTGCTCTGTGACCTCGGGGACACTGTATGATCTCTGCAGCCAGCCTCTTGGGAGTTCCTAACCCATGGGCCTATTACCCTGTAATGCCTCACACTGCAATTCCCTTCCCTCCCCAGATGTGAGTCCTAGCCTTGGGTGCATGAGCTGCACAAGGGCCTGGCGTGGTTCTCAAACTTGGCAATCGACATGCCGTGGGGGAATTTTAAAACACCCATGCCTGGGCTCCACTCCCATGGGAGCCTGACTTAACTGGTCTGTGGCCTGGGCCTCAGGACTTTAAAGTCTCCCAGACAAGTCTAATGTACAGCAAATTTAAGAACCCTGATCTAAGGAAATTGAACAGAAGATACCCATGCCCAGGTCCTACCTCTAAATAACTAAAAGAGAGTCTCTGGGGACTGGGATCCAGAATTTTTCTAATGTATCATACAGATTTCATCCCATCTTCCTAAAAGGATGTATAGGCATGTGTGGATGTGTGTATCTTGTCACTATTTGCCTTACATAAATGAGATCACATCACACACACGCACGTTTCTGGATCTTGTAAGTAACACTTTTATTAGCACCTCTTGCTATCAATTCCTGGAGAAATCCCTCCAGGTCAGCTAATATTGTCCTACTACGTTCTTTAGTTACTTTCACTTTTTAAAAAAAAATTTTGATGAAACTTCAGAGGTACAAAAAACAGTACAAGGAGAGTGCAGGGCTTCCGCATCACTCTTCATTCGAGTCCCCAGATGATAACCCGTTATGGTGTTTGCTCCAGGCCTAGGTGTGCTTTACAGCCTTCTCAGCTGGTTCTAATGTGCGGCTAGATTGTGTGTGAGGCCCCCAGTTTGCTGCGAGACTTCTGGCAATGTTAGTAAAACTCCTGGCCCTTATGAGGGGTCTTTGCATTAGAGGGAGCTGTGCGAGGTGGTTGAGTGGATAGGCTCAGAATCAGACTGCCTGGCTTTGAATTCTGGCTCATCCTCATCCTTTTCTGTGCCTCAGTTTCCTCATCTGTAAAACAGATCATGGAAATGCAAGGCATTAAGGCTATATGAGGAGAAGGCAATGGCACCCCACTCCAGTACTCTTGCCTAGAAAATCCATGAATGGAGGAGCCTGGTAGGCTGCAGTCCATGGGGTCGCTAAGAGTCGGACACAACTGAGCGACTTCACTTTCACTTTTCTCTTTTATGCATTGGAGAAGGAAATGGCAACCCACTCCAGTATTCTTGCCTGGAGAATCCCAGGGACGGGGGAGCCTGGTGGGCTGCCGTCTATGGGGTTGCACAGAGTCGGACACGAATGAAGAGACTTAGCTTAGCTTAGCTTAAGGCTATATGAGGCCTGAATGGCATTACTTAGTCTAGTACTTGGTACATAGTAAGTGGTCAATAAAGGCTAGTTATTAATATTTTAAAAAATATTTTGGCCAGGTAGCATGCAGAATCTTAGTTCCCTGACTAAGAATCGAACCCCAGGCCCCCTACAGCGGAAGCATGAGCACATAAGCACTGGAGCGCCAGGGAATTTTCAAGTTATTAACATATATTAATCATTAGCACAGCTCTTATATGAAATAAAATTGGTTTAAGCTCACTCTCATGACCTCTAAGCAGAACTCTTTATGAGCCCAGAGCCACCAAATCCCTTGAAAAACTGAGGAGTTGTCAGTACATTAAGGGCTTCCCTGGTGGCTCAGTGGTAAAGAATCCACCTACAATAGAGGAGTCGGAGATATGGATTCAATCCCTGGGTCAGGAACATCCCCTATAGGAGGGCATAGCAACCCAGTCCAGTATTATTGCCTGGAGAATCCCATAGACAGAGGAGATTGGCAGGCCACGGTCCATAGGGTCACAAAGAGTCGGACACGACTGAAGGAACTCAGCACGCACGCAGTATACCAAACTGTCTCAAATGCAGAGACAGAGCCCCTTTTGAAAATGAAACTAGCAAGAGTCAACAAATCATATCTGTGGCAATGACTCACCTTGAGATGTTTGGGATGTGTTTGTGGATGGTGGCCTGGGAGACACTCAAATATAACCTCAGTGTGCAGAACATGTCACAGGGGCAGGAAACTCATGATAGAAGGTATCACTTCATGAACTGATTGGCTGCCAGGCCAAATAATGCTGGAACAGTAGGGTCACAGGCCCATGCCCACAGGGTCAGGCAGCACACCCTGAGTGAAGCAGGCCAGGTGCAAGCTCACCTGGTCAGGGACACTGTCCAGCTCTGAAGAGCAAGTTCTTCTTCTAAGTCCAGCTGCTCCCCAGTCCAAGGCCAAATGGGAAGGTGGGCCCTGAATTTCCACATATTCCAGTCCTTCTGGTAGAGCTGAAAGCTTGGACCTTGATGAGAAGTTTGCCCAAATAAAAATATTTTAAAATTTCCCTGTGTTTAGAAACTTGCCTGGAGACCGATGTGCAGCTTCTGGTCATGGGAATCAAATACAGTAATTCCCCTACATATGAACAAGCTCTGTTCTGAGAGCACATTCTTTTTCTTTTCTTTTTTTTTTTTAACATATTTTTTAAAAATTATGTTTAACTGAAGAATAATTGCTTTACAGTATTGTGTTGGTTTCTATCAAACATCAACATGAATCAGCCGTAGGTTTACCTATATCCCCTCCCACTTGAGCATCCCTCCCTCCTCCCCTCTAAGTTCTTACCGAGCCCTGTTTGACTTCCCTGAGTCATACAGCAAATTCCCATTGGCTATCTATTTTACATATAATAATGTCTGGAGTTTCTCTCTGCATACATCCCACCCTCTCCTTCCTTCCCCCTACCCAGTCGTGTCCATAAGTCTGTACGTTCTTAAGTCCAACTTGTACATAAGTCCAGCGAAGTAAGCCTGGGTACCCAAGTCACACAATCGGCTCCATAGTACCGTACTGCAATAGGTTAGTAATACTTTTCACAAAAATAATACGTACATAAAAAACAAACAAACATAAAAAATACAGAAAATGCTTTAATAACTGGCACACAGGGGCCTCTCACATCCTTCTCCTTATTTACATTCTCCCAAATGCCTGCTGACTACCAACCTGGCTTCTGAGGAGCCTCGATATTGAGAACGGCACTCCCAGGGGAGTTGATATCCCCATTGCATTTTTAGAACAAGAGTGTGCCAAGCCTGATCGCTTCTTCTTCTGAAGCTTAGCTTTTTCTGTTCCACACAACTCTGATGAGACAAAGGAGCATTTTGTATGTAATATATGAGTTCTGGTTAGAGTAGCAATAAAAGAAGATGAAAAGCGTATTATTTGAGGACACCCTACCTTTAACATACCATGCGAAGCAATTGAAAAACCATCTAGTTATTTCTAATCAATCAGAGACATCTGAGTTGACCTAGAAATGGAAAACATGACACATCACACAAAACCCAACATTTTGTGATGTAAACAGTCTGAAAAGGAGACTTCCAGTTTTCATAGAGAGGCAGATTCTATAACCTGAAAGCCCTCCAGCTATAGCCATGAAGACATTCAAGGTACAATGTAACCAGAATCCTTTCAAATACATGGCAGAGCGGGCATGAAAGAAAGGAAGTCCTCAGAGGCTGGAAGCAAAAAGGAAGCTGACAACCAGCAGAGAATATGTGGAGCTGATGCCTCCATTGCCCTGGGAGGAGCTCTTGGTTTCAGTAATCCAGGGGCCCAGATGTTCACCCACAAAAGGGGATCAGAAAAAGAGTCCCTGGACCAATACATCCTCATGTATGAAGGATGCATAACAGAGCCCTCTGCAGAGTCAGGAAGCCCCCTCCCTCCTGCAAGCACCCCCCACGATGGCACAGCTTCAAGGACAGGTGGACCAGGAAGCACTGTGCCTAGCAGGACAGGTAGCCGATGTGGAGTGTGATAGCCTTGGTTCAGGCTCTGGGTAGGGGGCCAAAAAGCGTACACTGAGAATGTGCAACCAGAGGCCTGCATCACCACTGCGTTTGGAGTTTGAATTTCTTTTACCTTGAATAGATCCAAAATGCCCAACATAAGAATTAATGTGAAAACTTGTTACTGGCCTAAAATAATCCTGAGTAGCCCAGCAGAAGCAACAGAGAAATGGCTCGGAGGGGACCCACTTTCAATCAAGTCTTCATAGGCCCACAGATATAGGCCCTGGAATGAGTTCAGAATTCAAAAGTATACATTACATAAAGGAATAGATCAAGAGTCAGCAGACAGGGACTTCCCTGCTGGTCCAGTGGTGAAGAATCCACCTCGCAATGCAGGGGACATGGGTTCAGTCCCTGAGTCGGGGAACTAAGATTCCAAATGCCTCAGAGCAACTAAGCCCAAGAGCTCAATCTCCTGAGCCCACACAGCACAGCTAGAGAGTGTGTGTGCCACAAGGAAAGAGCCCACATGACTCAGCAAAGACCCCACGTGCTGCAACTAAAACCAGACACAAAGAAATAAAATTTTAATAAAAAGAGCTAGTGGACATAACTAATATCAAGATTTAACCCACAAGAGTTAAAGATAATCCAAGAGTCTGAGCGATAAGTATATCTAACACGGTTAAAATAAAGGAGGAAACAAAAGCACAACATGCTGTGAAAAGAGGAAAAGCACTGGCGGAAGAATTACGTTGACTGCTTAGTAATAAAAACTAAAATCATTGAAACTACCATGTGTATTTGAACTTTGTATGGACAGGTTAGGAAGCCTCCTCATAGACACAGAACTGAAAAGAGAATTTTTGATCAGAAAGATCAGAAGAAACCACATAGAAATAAACAAGTAGAAAATAGAAAAAAAGAGGTTAGGATACAAGGACATAAGGAGAATAAAGCTTAATGTTAGAGAAAGAGGAGATGGGAAAACAGATATTTCAAGAGACGTTGGGTGAGAATTTTGCAGAGTTGATGAAATACATAAATCCTCAGATTTAGGTAGCATATTACATTCTGAACAAGATAAACTCAAAATATATATATTCTCATACTGAAAAATTATAATTTATGCTGTATACTCATTTCCTTCAAAGTGGTTTAAAAAAAAAACTTACAATAATAATAAAAAATAAAACTGTTTTTACTGAACATCCTTGCTCCTGGAGAGTATAATAAAATCACTTATTATCAGAACTTACTATCAGGGTTAACCACCATCTGCAGAAACTGAAGGAGGGTTGGTGCAACGGCCCTTTGGAAGAGACAGCGGTATCACTGTGCTGACCACACTTTTCCTTGTCAAATTCTCTTTCAGGCTGTTTATCTGGAGTTTTGTATCAGCAGGGTACTGGCAGGAAACAGATGGCCCAGTGCAACAGAAAATGGAGGAAGTTTAAGAAAGAGACACGGGCAGGGCTGAAGGAAACCAGTGGGACTGTGTGGTTCCGGGGGCTGAGGCAGGATGCCATGGCCACTCCTGGTACTGAAAGGCAAGGAGGGCTGGAGCCTGCAGCCCAGAGAGGCAGTGCACAGAGAGGGCCACCTGGTAGGAGCTGTCGGCTTCAGCAGAGTGAGGCAGCCAACCTCCCCTGCAGGGACCAAACCCCAACAGAACCAGGACCCCTGGTTTGCCGAGGAGAATTTGTTCACCTCCATTCTTCTAGTCATAGCAAACACCCTCTTCCAACAACACAAGAGAAGACTCTACATGTGGACATCACCAGATGGTCAACACCGAAATCAGATTGATTATATTCTTTGCAGCCAAAGATGGAGAAGCTCTATACAGTCAGCAAAAACAAGACTGGAGCTGACTGTGGCTCAGATCATGAACTCCTTATTGCCAAATTCAGACTTAAATTGAAGAAAGTGGGGAAAACCACTAGACCATTCAGGTATGACCTAAATCAAATCCCTTATGATTATACAGTGGAAGTGACAAATAGATTCAGGGGATTAGATCTGATAGACAGAGTGCTTGAAGAACTATGGATGGAGGTTTGTGACACTGTACAGTGGGCAGGGATCAAGACCATCACCAAAAAAAAGAAATGCAAAAAGGCAAAATGGTTGTCTGAGAAGGCCTCACAAATAGCTGAGAAAAGAAGAGTAGCTAAAGGCAAAGGAAAAAAGGAAAGATATATCCGTTTGAATGCAGAGTTCCAAAGAATAGCAAGGAGAGATAAGAAAGCCTTCCTAAATGATCAATGCAAAGAAATAGAGGAAAATAATAGAATGGGAAAGACTAGAGATCTCTTCAAGAATATTAGAGATACCAAGGGAACATTTCATGCAAAGAGGGACTCAATAAAGGACAGAAATGGTATGGATCTAACAGAAGCAGAAGATATTAAGAAGAGATGGCAAGAATACACAAAACTATACAAAAAAGATCTTCATGACCCAGATAACCGTGATGGTGTGATCACTCACCTAGAGCCAGACATCCTGGAATTCAAAGTCGAGTGGGCCCTAAGAAGCATCACTATGAACAAAGCTAGTGGAGGTGATGGAATTCCAGCTGAGGTATTTCAAATCCTAAAAGATGATGCTGTCAAAGTGCTGCATTCAATATGCCAGCAAGTTGAGAAAACTCAGCAGTGGCCACAGGACTGGAAAAGATCAGTTTTCATTCCAATCCCAAAGAAAGGCAATGCCAAAGAATGCTCAAACTACTGTACAATTGCGCTCATCTCACGCACTAGCAAAGTAATGCTCAAAATTCTCCAAACCAGGCTTCAACAGTATGTGAACTTCCAGACGTGAACTTCCAGACGTTCAAGCTGGATTTAGAAAAGGCAGAGGAACCAGGGATCAAATTGCCAATATCTGCTGGATCACTGAGAAAGCAAGAGAGTTCGAAAAACATCTATTTCTGCTTTATTGACTACATCAAAGCCTTTGACTATGTGGATCACAACAAACTGCAGAAAATTCATCAAGAGATGGGAATACCAGACCACCTGACCTGCCTCCTGAAATCTGTACGCAGGTCAAGAAGCAACAGTTAGAACCGGGCTTGGAACAATAGAATGGTTCCAAATAGGGAAAGGAATATGTCAAGGCTGCATATTGTCACCCTTGTATTTAACTTCTATGCAGAGTACATCATGAGAAACCCTGGGCTGGATGAAGCACAAGCTGGAGTCAAGATTGCTGGGAGAAATATCAATAACCTCAGATACGCAGATAACACCACCTTTATGGCAGAAAGCGAAGAACTAAAGAGCCTCTTGATGAAAGTGAAAGAGGAGAGTGAAAAAGTTTGCTTAAAACTCAACATTCAGAAAACTAAGATCATGGCATCTGGTCCCATCACTTCATGGGAAATAGATGGGGAAACAATGAAAACAGTGACAGACTTTATTTTTTTGGGCTCCAAAATCACTGCAGATGATGACTGCAGCCATGAAATTAAAAGACGCTTGCTCCTTGGAAGAAAAGCTATGATCAACCTAGATAGCATCTTAAAAAGCAGAGACATTACTTTGCCAACAAAGGTCTCTCTAGTCAAAGCTATGGTTTTTCCAGTGGTCATGTATGGATGTGAGAGTTGGACTATAAAGAAAACTGAGCACTGAAGAATTGATGCTTTTGAACTGTGGTGTTGAAGAAGACTCTTGAGAGTCCCTTGGACTGCAAGAAGATCCAATCAGTCTATCGTAAAGGAAATCAGTCCTGAATATTCATTGGAAGGACTGATGTTGAAGCTGAAACTCCAATACTTTGGCCACCTGATGCGAAGAACTGACTCATTTGAAAAGACCCTGATGCTGGGAAAGATTGAAGGCGGGAGAAGGGGATGACAGAGACTTAGATGGTTGGATGGCGTCTCTGACTCGATGGACATGAGTTTGAGTAAGCTCCAGGAGTTGGTGATGGACAGGCAGCCTGGCATGCTGCAGTCTGTAGGGTCACAAAGAGTCAAACACGACTGAGCAACTGAACTGACATACTGATTCTTCTTTCTCAGAGGTGTCCCAGTTTAGACAGTAAATTATTTGATGGCTCGCATTAGGGAGTTTGTTGGTACAATCCATAGCATCAGCTTCCTGGGGAACCAGGCAGAGTAGCCAAAGATGGAGAAGCTAGTGAAGGAATGCAGGTTGAGCATCTGCTACTTACTTACTTTAAGAGCAACTTTATTATTGGACTTCCCTTGTGGCACAATGGATAAGAGTCTGCCTGCCCATGTAAGGGACACGATGTAAGGGTTCAATCCCTGGTCCAAGAAGATTCCACATGCCACAGAACAACTGAGCTCATATGCCACAACTACAGAGTCCACACTCCAGAGCCTGTGAGCCCCCACTTCTGAAACCCACATGTTTAGAGCCTGTGCTCTGCAACAAGAGAAGCCACCACAATGAGAAGCCCGCACATCTCAATGGAGAGTAGCCCCTGCTCACTGCAACTAGAGAAAGCCTGCATATAGCAACAAAGACCCAGTGTAGCCAAAAATGAAATAAAATAGCTTTTGTATTCACATACCACTAAATGTGCCCTCTTCAAGTATAAAATTTCCTGATTTTTAGTTTATTTACAGAGTAGGGCAACATTCGCTACAACCAATTTGAGGACATTTTCATCCCTTCTCAAAGTCACTCTCTACCCATTAGCATCACTCCCCATTTCTCCCCAACCTCCCCGAGCCCAGCCTAGGGGACCACTCATCTACTTTTTTGTCTCTATAGATTTGCCTATTCTACACATTTCATATAAATGGAACCATAAAATATGTGGCTTTTTATGTCTGGCTTGTTACGTAGCATATGTTTTCAAGGTTCATCCACGTCACAGCACGTCAGTACTACATTCCTTTTGATGGCAGAATAATATTTCATTATGTGGATATACCACATTTTGTTTATTCATTTATCAGTTGATAGATATTGGAATTGTTTCCACCTATTGGCCATTATGAATAAAGATACTGTGAATAACTGTAAACAGGTTTTTTGTGGACATATATTTTCAGTTCTCCTGGGCACCCCCCTGTGATGGAATTGCTGAGTCATATGCAAAATCTATCTGTAGTCTTTTGAAGAATTGTCTGTTTCCCAGTAAGTAGATTTATACTCCATATAATTCGTAAGGTTTTTTCACAACATGAATTAGCTCTGATGGAGTCATTGTCTATTTATAATGGTGACATCATCTGTCCACATCAAGATAGTTTCCTGCTATGTCATCCCCAGCTAGTCACTGATGGAGTTCTAACCCATTTACCCTGCATTTCACTCATAGTAAATTGTTTCATGAGGGTTCTAGAAGCATAATTTTAGAGATTTAAACAATTATTTTAGAAGAATCCCATTGCTAAAGTGCTTCTAGCACTGAGTCCCAGGTAAATAGAATTCTACTATAGCCAATTCTATCTATACTTCTGTCTCTTATAAGTTTGGCGAGTGGGAGTCTATCACTAAGTCAGTCAATTCTGGATTCACTGACAAGGCCAAGATCCTGGATCTACAAAGCTCATTCTGATGTATTTGGGCAGCAGAGTATATAAAGTGGCACAAGAATTAGACAGACCTGGAAATAAGAGGCTGAGCCCTAGGAACTTAGTTAGCATCAACAGTCTCTGTTCCACCCACTTCACACATTTAAGTGACATCAGTGGTCCAGGGCTCCCTCTTCTTGGCAACCCCACAAGCATACCTGCAATTTCAGGAGGTTTTGCCAGGGCAGATGCCAGTTTCCTTCTCCTATGCCTGGAGCTTTTCTTTGAAATTAACAACAAAAACAGGAGCACAGGAGACCTGTCTTTAATGTGGAGACATGCTAGGATGGAATGGGTATGGGTTTTGGAATCATGGAGATTCAAGTTCAAATCGTCATGGCTTTGTATCTCAGCTGTGTCCATGAACAAATTACTTAACCAGTCCATACCATCATTGGCATAACACAAAATATAATGCTAACTACTAAGTCTTACAGATTGGAGATAATGTGGTTCTTGAGCCTAACCTGTAACAGATACTTGGAAGACGGGACACTCTCCTTAACAAGACACTGCTGGCATTCCCCCCTTTAGAGTCCAATAAGGGAGGCTTTGTTTGGGGTAACAGAGGTGAATTTCAGCCTCTGAGCCAGGAGACATTTAATCAATTGTTGCAAAGCAGTTCTGCCTGTTTACTTTTAATAATGGGTTTGTTTGCTTTTAATAATAAGAACCAGACCCAACCCTCCTATTTTCTGAACCTTGTGAGCAAATGGATGCTTGTGAGCTGGAACTCGGTAGCAATCTTTGCAGCCACAAGTGGCCAGTGGCCGTAGGCAACAAGTGAAAACAGGTTGTGTACAGGGAAACTTTTCATTTGCAGAGGTAATGATATTTACCACTGATCCTATCCAGCAGCTTCAAAGGTGGTGGCAAGCATTACCCAACTAATGAGCCCAACACCCCCGGCTCCCTGTCCCCAAGGCAGGAATGATGCTCTGTAGTAATCTCCCCAGTGATGCCCATCAGGAGACAGAGGCAGAGGACTTTGTAATCCTGGGGGAGTTACAGATCCTCTCTGGGTCTCAATGTCCCCATTTGAAAAGGAGAGGCTTGGTGGCTCAGACGGTAAAGAATCTGCCTGCAATGCAGAAGACCCAGGTTTGACCGCTGGGTCGGGAAGATCCCCTGGAGTAGGAAATGGCTACCCACTCCAGTATTCTTGTCTGGAGAATTCCATGGACAGAGGAGCCTGGTGAGCTACAGTCCATGGGGTCACAAAGAGTCGGACGTGACCGAGTGGCTAACACCACTACTACTGCTGGTCCCTTCCAGGTGAGGTTAAAGGTGTCTGCCATGTGAATGGCAGACGGAACTTAGGCTCTCTCTGGATTCTGCGTCTGCTTTAGATATAGGTATAAATGTCTGTCTCTGTGGATATGTGTCTTTTTGTTTGGGAAACAGCTGGAAAAAGAATTAGGGAAAGGATGGGTGCTGTTTGCTCCAGGCAGTGACTCAGTGAAAGAAGAGAGCGACTTCTTAGTCTTAAGGCTTCCCCTGCCCCCAGCCTTGAACATATAAACGCAAACCACTGGAGTCCACCCATCACTGGACAAAGCAGGACAAAGGCCTCCCATCTCCTCATCTTCCCTACGACTGGGGCACTTCCCCCCTCCATTGCTGTGATGCGTTTTACCCTAAAGCTATTTTAACCTAAACAGATTGAAGTGGGAGAGGCCTACCCATCTCACATCTCCTATATCTGTGTTTTCTAGAACAAATTCCAACCCAATCATCAAATGAAAACACATTTCCACTAAGTTATTCTCCATAATCTAAATTTGTTTCCTGATAGGGAGGTTAATACTGTAAAATGGCAATCTCTTCCCTTGTTGGTCATAGCTATTTGAAATATTTCCTTTACCCTGAGTTGGAATCTTTTCCCCTTATTGAAATGAATCTCTTAGGGATTTATAATCAAGGCACTACCTTTCCTTAAACATTGTCTCTCAGAGGAGAAACTTAAATAGACACACAATTCATGTACTCTTTGGCCACTATCTCAATAGATGTTATTATTATAAAATTATATTCAATATGTCACATAGAATATACCATCTTTTATTTATATATCTATATATTCTATACTATAATTTCTGTTTATCCTTCAATATACATTATAATATATAATAATAATTTGAAAGCTAGATTATAAAAATTCAAAGTTACAGAAAGCACTTCTATCAGGGGACTCATTCATGAAAATGGAAAGATCCTTTATCAAGTAATTCCCCCCAGGGGCCCTTAAATAGCAATCTCCCCCCATCCCCACCCTGCATTTCCATTCGATCTGTAGCAATCCCATTTAGCTAGCTGCATTACTGGACCCCCTCATTGTGTAAAGGAAGGTAAATTGTGTTGGTAACCATTTGGCTCTCTCTTTTTTTTTCCAACTTGCAACTAATTCATTTGGCCATTAATAGGGCTTTCCCCCGAGGCCATTTGATCTGTTTGGAGGATGAGCAGGGAGTTAGGACCCCCTTTTCCAGTTGCTGTGCTTTCCAGAAGCAGACAATCCAATGGGACAGGGTAGATATGACAGAAATGATTAACTGAATAACTCACTTGAAAATTGTGTATCGCTTAAAAGACCTAATAGCTGATCAAGTAAGACTCCACGCTGTAGCCTTACTGAGAACAATGCCAGCAGGGGGGAAAAAAAAAATTCTTGAAAGAATCTCATTAATGGATTCCTTAAAATGCTGGAAAGATGATTTCAGGCAATAACATTTCTTTCATCTTTGTAATATTCACTTACATTTGCATAATTCTGCACAGTTTACAAAGCATTTTTCCAAATGGTGTTGCCAGGACGATGGCTGTGGAAGAACTAAGCTGGACTCCAGAAGTGGATGCGGGCTTGGAGCTGCTGACTTGCCAAAGGCCCGGGGCTAAGAAGAGGCAGGAGTGACACCAGAACCCAGGGCTTCTAACTCAGAACCTCCTTCCATGGCACAACAAACCGTCTCCCTGGAGTGCCGCAGCTAAAACCACCTCACTGAACTCTCACCCGGGAGAGAAGGGCATGCCGACTGAGTACTCCGCTCCAAGCCTGGGGAACATCTGGTCTTTGTGGGGGCACAAACCTACAGACAAGATTGCTACCCACAAAACGGCAACTAAGTCCCAGGACACATGCCGAAAATATTTTTTGACATTTTAGAGCTATAGATTCCTTTTGTGGCCCGTGAATTTATTGCAAGGGGTCCATACATCCATATGAACCACCATGCCTCAAGTATTGAGAGACTGAATATACAAACAATGGTCAGAGCACATTAAAAAAAAAAAAAAAATAGCACTTTGACCTGCAACCTGCCCAGGAATCCAACCCTTTATCTAATAAATGACTCAGGTAGTCAGCCTGTTATAAGTCAAACTTTTGCAGGCAGCCAGTTTGCTCTTTCCAGTGACAATCCAGGAAGCTAAACACTAATTCTGTAAAAAGCAGCCCCAAATGCCCAGGACTTGATTAATAAATGACAGCTTCTGTAATTTTTTGTCCCTGCTTCCAACTCAGGACCAACCAGAGAAAGCTACATATGTACCCCTAACAAATAGGATAGGCTGATTCCAGTTAGCCTGGAGCTGCTGCAAGCCAACAGTGTCCAATCAGGGCATACCTGAAGCCCTCCAGTTCTTCCACCAGAAAGCTCTTCCATACCTCTGCCTGCCTTTCAGTTTCTGCAAAACGCAAGTGACCATGTTGTCTCTCCCTTATTGTAAACAACCTTTGCTTTTCTCATTTGGTTGGTCTTCCTCAATTTCCAGAGATACAATGTGGCTCATTTGTACACATATCACACCCTTCGAATAGCTGTAGCTGCTGTTGTGACATGCAAAGCAAAAATGCATTTAGAATGCACAATGCCTATTATGAGGCGTCTCTGAAATGTTATGTTAAAAAGATGAAGTCTGTCTGTAAGTACTAGCTTGAAAAAATACTAAGTCTAAAAGCAAGTTGCAGAACAGTGTGTATGTATGATCCCAATTTGCAGACATAATAAAAACTGAATGATTAAGAAATGTCCACAGTAAATTGGACGTGAAATTTAACAACAGCAGCAACAACAAAAGCTATTTTTGAACATCCAGCCCTCACAAAAACCCCACAATGTGGGTTCTATCACTAACCTCACTTTACAGGGAAAAGAACCTGTGGAGTCCTGTACCAAGATCACAGGTGTAGAGCCCTGTACCAAGGTTACAGGTCAAGAATCTCTGGAACTGACCAAGCCCTATAGCAACTGTTGCCATGAGCCTCCAGATGTAAACTGGCCAGTTCCCTGACTATATTACATAAAGTGAAAGCGAGTCACTGTTGTGTGACTCTTTGCAACCCCCTGGACTATACAGTCCATGGAATTCTCTAGGCCAGGATACTGGAATGGGTAGCCTTTCCCTTCTCCAGGGGATCATCCCAACACAGGGATCACACCCAGGTCTCCTGCATTGCAGGTGGATTCTTTACCAGCTGAGCCACAAGGGAATGTATTTGATATTACATAAAATACCCACCCAATTACCCACCCTATAGCATCTTAACTCATCACGTAATGTCACCATTCCAATGGGAATTTTTTCTGTCATTAGGCTATAAAAATTGGCTACTAGACAGTGTCTCCCACTGTAACAAAATTTATTCTCCTCTCATTCTGCTTCATGTCTGGAAATTCTTTTCCAACCCATGCACAAACCTTGACGGAATAAAGTTTAGGAGAAGCTAAGTAGTCTCCTTATGTTCATGAAACGAGCAAGTGGTGGAGCGAGGGAGTCAGTCCTGGTCCATTGGACTCGACAGTTTGCCTTCTGACTCACTGGTTTTTAATTCTGGTTGCCGTTTGCCCCTGTAAACTTTTGTGCCACTTGGCCATGCTATGCGTGTAGAAGCTCAGTCATGTCCGACTCTTTGTGACCCCAGGCTCCTCTGTCCATGGGATTCTCCAGGAAAGGATACTGGAGTAGGACGCCATGTCCTACTTCAGGGGATCTTGCCACCCCAGGGATCGAACCTGTGCCTCATATCTCCTGCATCGTCAGGCAGGTTCTTTAGCGCTAGCACCAGCTGAGAAGCCGGCCATGCTACAGGGGAGGCTGTTACAGTAGCGCACTGGCTTTTGTATTTTAGTTTGAGGATCACAGTCCCACTGTAGTTGTGCTCTGAGTAAGTGTCCATCAGGAAAAAAGAAGCTCAATCAGAACCTGGGAGCCTGGGTCCTAGTCTAGACTCTGCCACCAACTGCACATCCACCTCCTAGATCAGTTTCTCTCGGTGTTTCCAATACATGCAGCCCTACCCGTCTCCTTCCTAGTTCTCAGGCATTTGTCATTACTTGCCCAAGGCTAGCCTGCTCAGCCCCTCTGCCTGCAGTAATAAAAACAACAAAAACAGCTAAAGCATGCTGACTGGCAGGCAGTGTTCTGAGTACATCATGTCTATTATCTCATTTGATCCTTACCCTGACCCGGTGAGCTAGATGCCAGTAGCACCTCCTTTCTGTAAATGGGGAAACTGAGGTATGGCAGTGTTAGACCTTATTCAAGATCATGCAGCTGGTGAGATGGAATCAGGACTTTTCACAGGTGATTTGAACCTGTACTGCTCACGGCTACAACTCTACCCTCTGCAACGTCAATTTTATACAGATGGGACTTCGCTGGTGGTAGTCCGGTGGCTAAGATTCTGCGCTCCCAATGCAGAGGGCCCAGGGTTTAATCCCTGGTCAGGGAACTAGATCCCACATGCCACAGCTAAGAGTTCTCATGCCATGAGGAAGATCAAAGATCCTGCATGCCTTGACTAAGATCTGTCATAGCCAAATACATAAATTAATAAATAAATATTTTGATAATCATATGTGGGTAGAGGCCACAGCCATTTGTGCCCCACTGAATTCCCAGCATCTGCTTCAAAGTTGAGTGCCTAAACTGGTCTTCATGGAATGAATAAAGATTGGATGAATGGCTTCTATTAATATTTGATCTGTACAAGGCCTAACACAACACCCCATATACACTGGGAGTTAATACTGTTCAGTGTCCCTGACTGAGTTTATTCCAAGTTATCATTAACAATCTAAGAGAAAGACTCTACTACACACAAACAGTCGTTAGTTCACCCTTCCCCCACCAGACTTATGTTTGTATTTACCTACGGTGTAATCATGTCTTTTGTTATACGTGGACGTCCGGTAGGATGGAAAGGTACATTTGTTTCAACAGGTGCTAGAAAAAAAAAGTAAAGAAAGATCATTTGCTTACTTCCCACTCAGACCTATATCCATTATTCACTCCTCCTTCCCTTTGGGTGTGTTGTTTTTATTTCCCCTTGTAAGTGACTCTGTGGAGAACGCTTCCAAACAGCCATTGCCCGAGGGTCCCCTTGGCCACCCTCGCTCTGCAGATCACCGCTTCTCCTTGACACCATTTACAGGCAGCGGTGCTACGTTTACAGGCTTGTGAACAGGCTGCTCTAGGAACCCAATTCGCACACAGTGAATGCAGCGGGATCCTGTTCATTGCTGGCAGCTTTTTTTGGATTGCTCATTTCTCCAGCACGGCTATAATAGCTTTTACAGACATCTCTGGGGATGTGGACTATTTTGCATTTGTAAGCCACCTTTATGGAAAGGGCCTCCAGGTTCGAAGTGTCCTGTGACCACTTACTCAGTTGGAGATGTGTCAAGGCCACGTTCATCAGAAAGTGAAAGCGTGAGGCCAGTGTGACATTGCAAGTGTCCTTGGGGTACTGGATATTCACATGGGACTTCGGTGGGGCTGAAATAATGTTGGAAAAAAAAGTTGAATTAAAAAAAAAAATTCCCCTGCTATCGCTTTAAAGCAGGGAAGGGGGTTAAAGGGAAGTACAGTTGTTTGAGGGCCGGTTCAGAATAGCAGAAAGGAAGGAAGTGTGAGGTTTGAAGGCTGGAAGATTTTGCACTTCCAAAGCCAGGGATCCACCCAAATCCCAATCGCCATTCTGGCGCCTCTGTCTAGATGGCCAGGATGACACGCAGAGATGTCTCTGAACTATTATTTGGGCCCCTTCTTTAAGCTAGGCACTCTTTCATTATTTAATTTTCAGAAGATTGCTGTGAGAACATTGTCATTCATTTACTTTGTAGTTGAGGGAACTCAAGGACATGACTTGGCCAATGCCCTACTGCTAAGTGACTGAATCATTGCTCAAGTTCAAGGTCGCCTGATGCCAAAGCCAGGCTTTTCCCTCTGTGCCACCCAAGTACTGACTTGTAAGGCAAACAAATCATGACATAAGGGCCTGTTACATTTCCTCAGTCTATTAGACGTCCCTCTTCTTGTGGTTTTGGGGGTTCTCCAGGCTGCGTCCCCTTGGTGTCTAGTAGTAAAAACCCCTCTCCAACAACAATGAATTGTGCTTTCTCTTGTGGAAAACTGAATTCTCCATAACAGATAATCTTTGTGCGGAAGGATGCCCCAGAAGATAAAGTAGTTGATGGAGGGTACCATAAAAGGAAAGTCCCTTGTGGGAGGAAGAGTGGCAGCAGGAGGAACTGGCCAGACGCTTGAGTCATCCGGGTGCTTAACCTCTGAAAAACCTGAGGGGGCCCTGGTGTTTGTTTGTTTCCATGACTCCCCACCCACCCCCGGGGAACTAATTTCCTCCGGGGTGCTCCTTAATGCTTTGGGCATTCCTTTCACTCGTCAAATATTTGTTGAGTGTTTCCACGGGTTAGCACACAGATAAGATTACGTTCTACTGCATATAGTAATAGAAACATACGTGGTAGCTTGCACAAGACAGAAGCTTATCTCTCTCGTGTCCAGATCTACACGTTGGCCATGCAGGACAAGTATGGCGGCTCTGTGGTGTCATCAGGGGCTCAGGTCCCTATCTTTCTGCTCCTCCCTCCTAGCTTGTGGCTTCTTCCTCAAGGCCACCTCATGGTCCAGGACAGCTGCTGGAGCCCTTCGTAGGATGGAAGAAGGAGGAAAAGCAGAGCGGGCAGGGGGCAGAAAGAGGCCCTTCCCAAATGAACCAGTCCTTTGAAACAGCCTTCCAAGAAATCCCAAATAATGTTTCCACCTGCATCTCATTTGCTAGAACCTATTCACATGGCCACATGTGGCTGTAGGGGAGGCTGGGAGGTATCGCTGTGTTTTGGAGATGGTTAAACAGAAAGGTGCATGGCTAAAAGTGAGGACTTAGCAATGGAAGAAAAGCTATTATAATAGACCAGGAATCAGCAAACTACAGGGCTTTGCTGGTGGCTCAGTGGTAAAGAATCTGCCTGCCAATGCAGGAGACGTGGGTTTGATATCTAGATCAGGAAGATTCCCTGGAGAAGGAAATGGCAAACCACTCCAGTATTCTCGTGTGGGAAATCCCGTGGACAGAGGAACCTGGAGGGCTACAGTCCATGGGGTTGAAAAGAGTCAAACGTGACTTAGCGACTAAACACCAACATCAAACTATGGCCCACAGCCGAATCTGGCCTACTGCCTTGGTTTGAAAATAAAGTTTTCCTGGAACACAGGTTTGATCTTTTACATATTGTCTATGGCTGCTTTTGCACTACAACAACAGAGTTTGTGATAAGACACGACCTGCAAAGCCTAAAATATTTACTATCTGACACTTGACAGAAGTTTGCTGACTCCTGGAATAGACAAATAGCAAAGAGGAATAGTGGACAAATAGCCTACAGCCAGGCACTGGGCTCTGTACATAGATGTGGGTTCTGTTCTCAAGCAGCTTACAGTCTAGGGAATTCAAAAGCCAGGTAAATCCCTCATTATGGTACGATGTGGTGAGTGGAATAGTAGAATTCTCTTCAGGGTGCTATGGGACCACAGAGGAAGAACATCTAAAACGGACCATGGAGATGGAGGTCAGGCAAGCATTCTAGATGTACCAGAGGATGAACAGCTTGCAAAGAGAGAGAGAAAGGACTCTGAGCAGAGGGGATGCGGGAGCAAAGATGAGAAATGAAATCCCCATCATTAGGCATCATCACACTGCAGGTCAGAGTTGCCTTGAGTCTGTTGACTTAGCTGTGTGCTACATCTTTGCTGTGTGTTGCATAGGTGTGTGTAGTGTCTTGCTGCTGCTGCTAAGTTGATTCAGTCGTGTCCGACTCTGTGCGACCCCATAGACGGCAGCCCACCAGGCTCCCCCATCCCTGGGATTCTCCAGGCAAGAGCACTGGAGTGTGTTGCCATTTTCTTCTCCAATGCAGGAAAGTGAAAAGTGAAAGTGAAGTTGCCCAGTCATGTCTGACTCTTAGCGACCCCATGGCCTGCAGCCCACCAGGCTCCTCCGTCCAAGGGATTTTCCAGGCAAGAGTACTGGAGTGGGGTGCCATCGCCTTCTCTGGTAGTGCCTTGCAGAGGCTTCCAAATGCTCTTTAGTTAGCTGCTTATATTTGCATCACCTGTGATCCTGTTAAACAAATTCCTGGGGGCCCTGGCCCACTGAACCAGAATTTACCGTGGGGGAGGGCAGGGTGGAGAGACACTGTGTTCCATTTCTAAGACTGGCAATCACTAGGTAAGAGCAAGTTCTTTGGGTTAAAACCCCAGCTCCATCCCTCCTGAACTTGCTTGAGCCTGGACAACTTGTTGAGCTTTTTGGATCTTCCTTCTTCATTCATAAAGCAGGGGCAACATCGTGAGTTTGTTTTCTTCCTTAGTTCTTCGGACACTCTGAGCAGGATCACTCTTTCCTGTGAGGGACTGTCTTGTACGTCAGAGAGTGTCTGGTAGCATCCATGACCCCCCACACACTGGGTGCCAGGAGCAATCCTAGAGTTGTGACAACCAAAATTGTCTCCAGACAGTGCCCAGTGTTTCCCAGGGAGGCAAAACTGTCTCTACTTAAGACCTGATGAGCTAACATAATGATTAAACGAGATAAGGTATGTAATACATGTAAATAGTTAGGAAGCATGATCACGGTTACCTTTATTGTCATCAGTGCTCAGAAAACATTAGTTGAAGAAAAGATTTGTCTCAGGTTAAAAAAAGAAAGAAAAGAAAACATTAGTTGAAAGAATGAACGCACGTCATGGAAGAAGAACAAAAATCTCACAGAAACTGTGTCTGGTTTTAGGTTAGCAAATGCAGGAGAGGACTTCTGAGCCATGACTAACAAGCTTTTCTGTGAAACCCACCTGTTGTGAATCCACGTTATTTTAGGAATGTTGGCCGAGAGGCATTTTCAAGTGAGCTGTCAGGGACATCTGTTGTTTTGTTGCCTCTTTCCCCAGTTGCTTGATTTAGTTTCGGGGGAAATACCCACTCCCACTGTCGGCCACATGCTTTGCATGGAGTTGACCCTCCAGCCATGAATCACGGGGAAGATCACTCTCCTGGTTACAGGGTTTGGTCTACAAGTGGGAACAGGGCTCAAGCCAAGGCCCAATCAGAGACACCACCACCCCCCCTGCCCCCACCCCACCAGGAGTTTGCTTGGACAACTGCAACGATGTGGTCTCCAGTTCTCACTGGACTTGACCATGAGAGGTCCTAAGAGCTAGATTGCAACTGGGAAGGAAGTTGGTGACTGAGGACAAGGCTGTCACATGGAGGAGGGCAGAGCTGAGCAGAGAAATGCGGATAAACTGAGCTCCGTTACTTTGTCTGAACTCCTGTATTCAGCTTTGCCTGAAGCCCAGTTTCTTCACTGACTGTGTTCTTGAGCTAATAAATTCTATCTCTGCTTGTTAGTTTGGGCTAGTTTTTCTGTCATAAAACCAGAGGACCCCTCCCTTCCCAACGGATACTTGATCTTGATTATATTAGGAGTAAAACACTTTGTGAGTATATCTGTACATTTTGAAAAACAAACTTCGAATCAGCTGGAATGCTTTGGTGACAAAAGAAAACCCAACTCTAAATAGCTAAAGCAATCAAGGCCTTAAAGATGCCCAGAAGTGTGTAAGCTGCGGACCTGGGCTCCAGCTCCGTCTCCGTAGCTCTCTTGGTTTAGCGGTCCTCCTTGTGCGGTCTTGCTTTAGGCTAGCTTCCCCAGGAGCAAAATGTGGCAGAGTTTCCCCGCCTTGTGGATAAGTGTCACCAGAAAAAGACAGAGGAAGCGTCTTCTCAGCTTGAAACCAGCAAACAGAAGTCCTGGCTTTACTGTGATTAGATCAGCACTGATTGTGTACTCAGCTTTAAACTGGGGTGATGGGCAGGGGATCTCCTGGGTCTGTGGCCAGGACCTGAAGCTAGACCTGGGGATTGGATCGGCACCAACCAGAACTCAGAGCTGATACCCAGTGGGGAAGGGTCATGGATGCTGGGAGGCACGCCCACTGCTCAATTTAAAACAAGAAAATAATATTACATGTTAACTAACGTCATCTTTTAGTGACACCTTTCAGTTTTACCCTTGAATATTAGCATTTCTTCTTCTGGGCTCTTTCAAGATTTGCTTGTTGATATATTAGCACTTATATCACTGCTGTTAGAGTTGCTTGTCTATTTTCCCCCCAGACCAAATCCAACATCGTTTCTTCAGTGCAACCCTGTACTCAGTGGAGGTTTTTTGGGTTGTTTTTTTTTTCCTCTCTCTCTGTCATAAGCTTTGACTTTATTTTATTTGCCAGTTCTAGGAAGAATATGTCAGTAGTGATCTTCAAGGCACCAAGGGACTCTCTTCTGAATCAGACCCACAGCTGATAGTTGGCCCAGTAATGGAAGCTGATGTTTGTGAGAAAGAGCTCTTTGATTAGCAATACAACTAACCTATCTTCAATCCTCTGTCCATGAACTTCAGTCCAGTATTAAAAGTCTAGACCAGAAATAAGGGAGAAGTGCATTAAGTTAGTCTAGCAATTGTTTTCATTTAACAGGTGTTTTGTTTTGTTGTTTCTATTTTCCTCAATCCAATTAAATTTGCTCCTCCACACAGCAAGGACAAAGAGTTTCAAGCTCAGCTTGCCAAGAGTCTAGGATCTCTGAATTGCAGTTCTATGACTCAAGTTCGAATCTGTCTTCCACACTGCTAGTTGTATGACCTTGGACAAGTTTTCAACCTGACTAAACCCCAGTTTTCTCATCTGTAAAATGGGGACAATTGTATTGCCACCTTATAGAGTTATTTGGAAGCTTAAATAAAATAATATCTGTAAAAGTGCTTAATGCAGGCCTAACTCATGGGATGAGCTCAATACTGGTAGCTGTTAATTTACCAGTAACTGATAGCTTTTTCTTTTTTTAAATAATTGGGTGTGTGAGTTTGGGCAAATCAGAAAAATCTCCCATGGCAGCAGTTTCTTCATTTGGGAAACTAGTACAAGCGTCCCTCCTTACAAGGCTATTGTAAAGAGCATACAGTAGGTGTTAATGAAACGTTCTCCCCAGTTCACTTCTAGCCATGCCCATTCCATCACCGAAAAGGAAAGAGCATGCCCTGCCCTCCTCCCAACCCTCCCATCCGTGGAAGAGGCCTTTGAGAAACTAAAGGTTTGTTTTACAAATAATTAGGAATTTAGGGCAAAGAAACCCTGCCTGGCTTAGAGCGACATTATGGTTGAGATCTGATCATCATGGACTGAGCAATCCAGGCTCTGTGGTTCCTGTTTCAACCGCTGTCAACCCTACTGGGCTTTCAGACAAACCTGCAGACAGTAAGACCGAAACTTCAATCAGAACAGGAGGGAAATATATTTGGGCAGCTGCAGAATGTTCTGACTTATGTCCACGAAACACAATGCTAGTCCCTGCAGGGAAACCCTGCTGCATTTTTTTCCAAGTTAATGAGTTTCTTCTCTCTTTGGATGCTTCCCATTACCTAAGTGGGCTTATTTTTCCTAGGACGCAGACCACAATTGAAGATGGCAGTTGGCACATTTGGAACCTACTAGCCCAAAAAAAGATTCCCAGCCTGAAATACCACTTGATTTCCAGACAGTGGTTTATGCACTAGAGGGCATGTTTGGGGATGGGGGGGTTTCTGTTCTCTCCTGTTATTCTTTTCCATATTCCAGGCCCCTAGCACAGTACCTGACACAGAGGCCGGGCTTAGTAGATGTTAGATGACTGAGTCAGAGGAGGAAGTCGGGGACTAAACAGGTCAATGTACAAACAGTGAATTCTGACCAAGTTTATAGCCTATTGATGACTAAGACTTTCTAGGTTGGCCAGAGGCTTGTTTTGACATTTACTGACTTGTGTTTACAACAAGACCAAGGGGGAACCTGTTAGGGCCTGTTGGTCCTAGCTTTCAGTTAGGATAAGGGGCGGTGTCAGCCCCGGCAGAATGACCTATGAGCTTTGGGTGTAATTAGTGTCCAGAGCCAGCCGGTTCAGCTCAGGGACAGAACCACAAAACCACTGCTGCTAAGTGCCTGTAAGGTCACAGCATTCAGGTTTGGGATCATGACATTATTTCCTGGACTTCTAATCATCCCCCACTCACAGCATGCTGGGGTATAGGTTCAGAGGAGGTTGCACCTGGAAGGGACCAGTGTTTTATCGATGGGCCTGCTGATTACAAGCATCAGAATTACCTGGGATACTGATTCATTTTACATGAGAAAAATGAAGCCCAGAGAGGGTGAGTGATTTCCCCAAAGGTCACACAGCTAGTTTGCAAAAGATGATTATACTGTGGTATCATTAGAGCTGTATTCTGTTTTATATGTCATCACAAAGTGTTTTCATCTCTATTCTCCTATTTGGTTTTCTCATCTACCCTCCATATGAGAAAATGGAATGATTTGCTTTCATGTTAGAAGGAAATGCAGTTTTTCTTTCTATTTCTGTGTCAGTAGCCAGACACGACCTTCTCAAGGAAGGTGCCACTAGCCTGTATAGCACCTTTTTGCAATGGCACGGGTCTGACCCATGTGACAGAGTGCAGGCTGGACTTGAGCCCCTACTCTGTCCTGGTTAAATGGTTTGGGCAGTTTCCAACCTGCACAACTGTGCATGGCAGTCCTGCTCTCCAGGAGAGGAACTTGTCTTATATTTTCCTTTGCACTCCGCAGCATCTAGCACGGAGCTGGACTTATACACATTGAAGAAAGGTGACTGATTTGCTCAAGGGTACAAGGCAGAGGAACCAGAGATCAAATTGCCAACATCCGCTGGATCATCGAAAAAGCAAGAGAGTTCCAGAAAAACATCTATTTCTGCTTTATTGACTATGCCAAAGCCTTTGACTGTGTGGATCACAATAAACTGTGGAAAATTCTGAAAGAGATGGGAATAGCAGACCACCTGATCTGCCTCTTGATAAACCTATATGCAGGTCAGGAAGCAATAATTAGAACTGGACATGGGACAACAGACTGGTTCCAAATAGGAAAAGGAGTACATCAAGGCTGTATATTGTCACCCTGCTGATTTAACTTATATGAAGAGTACATCATGAGAAACGCTGGGCTGGAAGAAGCACAAGCTGGAATCAAGATTGCTGCGAGAAATATCAATAACCTCAGATATGCAGATGACACCACCCTTATGGCAGAAAGTGAAGAGGAACTAAAAAGCCTCTTGAGGAAAGTGAAAGAGGAGAGTGAAAAAGTTGGCTTAAAGCTCAACATTCAGAAAATGAAGATCATGGCATCTTGTCCCATCATTTCATGGGAAATAGATGGGGAAACAGTGGAAACAGTGTCAGACTTTGTTTTCTTGGGCTCCAGGATCACTGCAGATGGTGACTGCAGCCATGAAATTAAAAGATGCTTACTCCTTGGAAGGAAAGTTATGACCAACCTAGATAGCATATTCAAAAGCAGAGACATTACTTTGCCAACAAAGGTCCATCTAGTCAAGGCTATGGTTTTTCCTGTGGTCATGTATGGATGTGAGAGTTGGACTGTGAAGAAGGCTGAGTGCCAAAGAATTGATGCTTTTGAACTGTGGTGTTGGAGAAGACTCTCGAGAGTCCCTTGGACTGCAAGGAGATCCAACCAGTCCTTTCTAAAGGAGATCAGCCCTGGGTGTTCTTTGGAAGGAATGATGCTAAAGCTGAAACTCCAATACTTTGGCCACCTCCTGCGAAGAGTTGACTCATTGGAGAAGACTCTGATGCTGGGAGGGACTGGGGGCAGGAGGAGAAGGGGACGACAGAGGATGAGATGGCTGGATGGCATCATTGACTCGATGGACGTGAGTCTGAGTGAACTCCAGGAGTTGGTGATGGACAGGGAGGCCTGGCGTGCTGCAATTCTTGGGGTCGCAAAGAGTCGGACACGACTGCGCAACTGAACTGAACTGAACTGAACCTGCTTCATCAGTAGTAGGACTGGAACCTCTGATTCTAGCTGAGGCCTCAGGCAGTATCATGCAGGAGAGAGTAAACAGTAAGCTGGTGGGCTGCCTGTATTCCATCTCTCAGGCCTGAATAATTCAGTTCACCAGAAATAAAGCACCTTGGGGTGACCCCTGAAAACCACTGCAAAGGCCGGATTTATAGTGCCCCACCCCAGATGTGAGTAATGGTAAGCGTACTCAGAAAGCGACTCATGCCCTCAATCCTTCAAGAATTCAAATTCCATCCTCTGTGTTTGGCAGAAGCTAAGAAAAATGTCCATATCAGGAGCAAAGCCTCCCCTGGCCCTCCATTCCTGTCTCCACCCCCTTGAAATGTATAAACACCGGAGGAAGGTCCCTGGGCAGCCCTGCCTGGCCCATAATCATGGTAGTATAAGCACACCCTCCTTAGCCTTTACATTACACTGCTCCATGCTATCACAGAGGAGTGACCAATCTCCTCTCCAGGCTGTCCTTGGAGAGAACCTTTCCATGGCTCAAGAATAGAACCTTCTCTGCTTCAGCTATACATAGCAGCAGTCGCCAAGTTTTATCAAACTCTTCTCAGGGGCCAGGCCATGGGTTCAAGGCTTTACTGGGTCATCTTATCTCATGCCCACAATAGCCCTGTGAAGTAGGCATTATGATGCCCATTTTATAGATGAGGAAATGGAGAGTCAGAGGAGTTAAGTAACCTGCCCAAGGTCACACAAGGAAGTGGTGAAGCCAGGACTCGAACTCACAGCCCAGGGTGTCTGACACCAAGCCTGTGTTGCTGACCCTAGTGTGACACTGCCCTCAGTCTTGTTTGATTGTGCACCATCCTAGGGTGCTGGGGAAGACCCTGTCCTTTGTAGGTGTGTGTTTGCTTGGCTACATTTATTGGTGCCTTTTGTATGCCCAACACCATGCTAAATAGCTCTCCCTTTAAATCCTCAAACCAAACCTATGAGTAAGCACCATTGCCACCACTTTCCTTGTGAGGTCAAGTTATTCATTCAAAGAAAAGGTGGAATTCCAGGTCTGCTGCTGCTGCTAAGTCGCTTCAGTCGTGTCCGACTCTGTGTGACCCCAGAGATGGCAGCCCACCAGGCTCCCCCGTCCTGGGATTCTCCAGGCAAGAATACTGGACTGGGTTGCCATTTCCTTCTCCAATGCATGAAGGTGAAAACTGAAAGTGAAATTGCTCAGTCCTGTCCGACTCTGAGCGACCCCATGGACTGCAGCCTACCAGGCTCCTCTGTCCATGGGATTTTCCAGGCAAGAGTACTGGAGTGGGGTGCCATCGCCTTCTCCTCTAAAGCACGTTTTCACTCAAAAGGCTAATGGATCTCAAAGTACAGTCCATGGGCCACCATCATCTAAATCTGGGACATGGCAATACAGGCAGAAATGCAAATTCCTAGGCCACACGCTAGGCCTACAGAACCAGGATCCCTGACAGTGGGGCCCAGAAATCTGCATTCCCACAAAGTACACCAGGGTTGGGTTTTTTCCCCTTAATTTTTATTTTTTAATTTTTTGGCTGTGGCACTTGGCTTGTGGAATCTCAGTTCCCCACCCAGGCCCTCAGCTGTGAAAGTGCAGAGTCCTAACCTCTAAACCACCAGGGAATTCCCCGTCACAGGGGTTTCTTATGGACATCTACGTGCAAAACTCATTTCCCTATCTCGGTGCTGTTAACATGTTCGCTTTTGAAAATTCATGGAGGGACTGCCCTGGTGGTCCAGTGGTTAAGTATTCTCCTTTCAATGCAGGGGATTCGGGTTCTATCCCCTGTTGGGAAATTAAGATCCCACGCTCCCTGGGGTAGCTAAGCCCACAACTACTGAGCCCGCACGCTCTGGAGCCCATGGACCACAATTAGAGAAGGCCTGCAGTACAGTGAAGGCACAGTGCAACCGATAAATATATAAATAAACAAATTCACCCTTTAAATAGAAAATTCATGGAGTTGTATTTCTGATTTATCACTTTTCTCTATGTCTGTTATCTTGTAACAAAAAATTTACTTAAAAAAGCCCCTCCCGTCTAAGATCTCACCTCTTTCTACGAGCACGTTGTCGCCTCTACTTGTCCATCTCACACATTGTCACGTTGTCACATTTCCAGCATTGATTCCCATGGGGCCCCTCGGCGCACCGGGCCAGAGAAATCAGGCTATGAGTGTCCTGGCATCACCCCTTCCTGCCTAAGGCCGTCACACAAAGGTTACCAGGCAGTTCTCATTTTCTGCTCTCCAGATAATTCCTCCAAAATAGATCACCCAAGTGCCTCACTCTGAAAACTTCCATCATGTTCCTTCAGCCCCGAAACCCAGATCAGTACAAGCTGGTCCCCTGGGGCCTCCTGCTGCACAATCACGTTTCCACCACCAGCTTGTGGTGGGAAGGGGGTCCTGAGACACCTCTTTGGGGGCTTATTCTGTGTGAGTCACTCTGAGATTAACATGCTCATCTATTCTTTTTCCCTTAAGATAGGGTGAAGGTTTTCTCTTCTCCTGGCCTCCGATGTCTTCTGGTACTTTGACAGAACCCCCTCCCCCCGTCTGAAATTCTCAACCTCTATTCATTGATTCAGTTATTCTTGCATTTACTAGCTTATTTCTAGACCTTTATTAAGCATCTATGGGCTTCCCTGGTGTCTCAGACAGAAAAGAATCCACCCACAGTGTAGGAGGACCCAGGTTTGATCCCTGGGTTGGAAAGATCCCCTGGAGGAGGGAATGGCAACCCAATCCAGTATTCTTTCCTGGAGAACCCCATGGACAGAGGAGCCTAGTGGGCTACAGTCCATGGGGCCACAAAGAGTCGGACACTACTGTGCGACTAACACTTTCACTTTCAAGCACCCATACATACCAGGAAGCCTGCTAGGGACGAGAATTTAGAAAATCAACAGGACAGGGCCTCTTTCCTCAAGGAATGTAAAGAGATGCCAGATCACTCCTGCAGATTCTTCTGGAGCTTCTTCCTTTAATAATAATAATATGTGTTGATGAGGACATTGATGCTAAGAGGAGGAGAGAGGGAGGGGACAGTGAAACTTTTCTCCATGGCAGATCCTCTGACAATCATTTTGGATGGATTGCTTAATTCCTTCCACACCCCCATGAGGTTGGTACCATTCTTACTTTCATTTCACAGGTGATGATATGTAAGGCCAGAGAAGTTGAGTAATTTTCTCAAGGTCACACAGTTTGCAAAGGCTAAACCAGAGCTAATCTGACAGGCCTCTCTGATAACCTCTTTGAGACCTCAAGGCCATGAAATGAGAAGCAACAGAAGTGCAAGGAAAATGGACTGAAAGCAAGAAGACAAAGGAGAGATGAGAAACCAGAACCCAGTGGGAACATGGGTTCACTCTGGTTGGCTCGGGACTGTGAGAGTCTGAAATGTACGCTGGCTGTAGAAACGCTGGCCCAGTGGTCCTGGATCTGTCCTGTCCAAAAGATAGAATTTTCCCAAAATCACAGAGCCGTAAAATCTCAGGGTTGGGGGACTTCCCTGGTGGGCCAGTAGTTAAGACTCCATGCTTCCACTGCAGGCGGCACGGGCTTGATCCCTGGTTGGGGAACTATGATCCCATATGCTGTGTGGTGCTGCCAAGAAAAATAAGAAATAAATAAAAATCTTCGGGGCTGGGAGGGATGTTGATGTGGGATCATCAAACCCCACCAGAGGCCGAATCCTTTCAGTTTTGTCAGCAGGTGCTCATCCTGTCTGTCCAGAATTCCTCCAAGGATGAAGATATCACTGCTTCCTGAGATCGCTTCGTCCATTCATTGTGCATTCTAAGGTGCTTCAGTCGTGTCCAACTCTGTGCAACCCTATGGACTGTAGCCCACCAGGCTCCTCTGTCCATGGGATTCTCCCGGCAAGAATACTGGAGTGGGTTGCCATGCCCTCCTCCAGGGGATCTTCCTGACTCAGGGATCGAACCCACATCTCCTATGTCTTCTGCATTGGCAGACGGGTTCTTTACCACTAGTGCCATCTGGGAAGCCCTTCCATTCATTATACGTTTTTAAAAAATAATTGTATTTATTTGGCTGTGCTGGGGCTCTGTTGCTGCTCGGGCTTTCTCTGGTTGCAGCGAGCAGGGGCCACCCTCGAGTTGTGGTGTGAGGGCTTCTCACTGCAGCGGCTTCTGTTATTTCAGAGTGCAGGCTTTTGTGTGTTCAGGCTTCAGTCTTTGCGGCTCCCGGGTTCTAGAGCAGAGGCTCAGTAATTGCGGTTCCCAGGTTCTAGAGCAGAGGCTCAGTAATTGCAGCTCATGGGCGTAGTTGTCCCACAGCATGTGGGATCTTTCCAGGCCAGAAATTGAACCCGTGTCTCCTGGATTGGCAGGCAGATTCTTGACCACTCAGCCACCAGGGAAGCCCTCCATTCATTATAAACGCATGTAATGAATGGCTTGGTTTTGCCTGCTCAACATCCCTTCCTCCTTTGGTAACAGCATCCCAAGTTTCCTTTGGGCATCTGCCCAACACCATTTCAAGTGATTTTACTAGAGGCTGTCAGTCAGCAAGAGGATGGGTATATGATCCCCAACTAGGCCAGTGTGACTGCTTCTTGCTGGAATCTGTGTCTGGTACCAAGAGACAGGGCCAGAAAGCTGATGAAGCCGAGTCACAGCACAGAGAAGCCACCTATGAGGGCTCCAGGCAGCCCCAGGACTCCTGACCTTCTTCAGCCTTCCCTTCATTTCTGTGAGCAACTGCATCCTTCCATTAAATCCCTTTTTTCCCTTGTTCTGCTTAGAAGCCAGAGTTGGATTTTGACGCTTGCACCAAAATGCCTTAGCTGGTGAATCTGTTTGATTTTCCTTTCTGTTATGTTGCATTATTAAATTAGTTTCTTCATCATAAATGTAATCCATGCCCTTGGTTTAAAAGCATTTTCAAATGCAAAAAGGGTAATTTCAAATGGTGCATCCTACTGGTCCCTCCTCCCTGGAGGCAGTTCAGTTCAGTTCAGTTGCTCAGTTGTGTCTAACTCTTTGCAACTCCATGGACTGCAGCACACCAGGCTTCCCTGTCCATCACCAACACCCAGAGCTTGCTCAAACTCATGTCCATCGAGTTGATGGTGGCATCCATACCCTGGAGGTAACCACGGCCCAAAGTTTCTTGTGCTCTCTCTAAAATTTCTGTTTGATTTATTAGCAGCTCTGACTGTTAGACAGTTCTTCCTTGGACTGACTTGAAATCTCTCAGCCTAAGGCTCCCATTCATTTGCACACGTCCTGGGTTTGGGGAACCACAGAACAGGTTTCATCAACAACCTTTTGGGTGGTTAGTGATTCTCAGACCACAGGCCCCAAGTCTCCCCCAGACACTGTCAATGCCTTTAGCCATCAGCCATGGAGCACCATCAAGGGGACCCTTCCTACCCTTGCCCCTCTTCTTCTCGGTTCACACTACCTTGCTGGATCTTTCCAGAACTAGGGCACCCAGAACTGCCTGTGCTACTCCACAGCGTTCTGACTCAGGAGAGCCGAACCCCCGATGCTGCCCACGCCTTGTTCGTTCTCCTGCTCTAGGCAGCCTGACACGCCCCAAGTTACTTCTGCCTCAGCCTTGTTACCCCATCGACCTTACTGTCCCCTAACACACACACACACACTAGCTGAATCACATCTCCTTGATTACGAATTTCTACTATTTGTTTTTTGAACCCAAGTACTGAAAGCAATACATATCCACATTCAATTCTCTCTAGTGTTTAGATGCACATTAAAATTGTAGGCACTTGCCCTATTTTGGAAAAGACTCTGATGCTGGGAGGGATTGGGGGCAGGAGGAGAAGGGGACGACAGAGGATGAGCTGGCTGGATGGCATCACTGACTCGATGGACGTGAGTCTGAGTGAACTCCGGGAGTTGGTGATGGACAGGGAGGCCTGGCGTGCTGCGATTCATGGGGTCGCAAAGAGTCGGACACGACTGAGCGACTGAACTGAACTGAACTGCCCTATTTTTATTAAGATTTTTTTGATTCATATCGTTTTTTTAATTTAAATTTATTTTAATTAGAGGCTAATTACTTTACAATATTGTATTGGTTTTGCCATACATCAACATGCAGATCATTTTTAAAGTCTTTATTGAATTTGTTCCAATATTGTTTCTGTTTTATATTTTGTTCTTTTGGGCCAGGAGGAATTGGAGTCTTAGCTCCCTGACTAGGGATTGAACCGGTACCCCCTGCACTGGAAGGCAACGTCTTCATCACTGGACCACCAGGGAAGTCCCAGGTCCTCAGTCTGTGATGTATTCCTGATAAGGTCCCCGTCCCCGAGAGAGTCTGTCGTGAAAGCACAGTCTCCCTCTGTGTAAGCTGAATGTAAGCACATTCATAATGTAAGCACAATGAGATACAGCACCAACATCAATGTGGGAAACCAAAGCCTTAGGTTTTGGCATACCTTGTGGCTCACCACATCTGCTGGAAGGTTCTTTGAAACATTGTTCAAAAAGTAACCCCAAGCTGCAAACCCACAAATAGGGACTTCATTAAATAAACTGAAAGATGATCATATGATGAAATATCATGTGGTTATTAAAGATCAGGCGATGATAACGTTAGAAGTCATTGATGCTGTATTGTTAAGTGTTTTGAAAGATTATAAATCTCTTGGGGTAATACAGTCCCATTTTCCTGGCTATTTAAATGCATAGAACAAAGACTGGAAGGATAGACACGAAAGTGTTAACAGAGGTTACCCGTGGGTAAAGAGATTCTGACTGATTTCTGTTTTCTTTTTGTCTTATCTGCAGTTTCAGGTATTTTACTTTTAGGAATACTACTTTTATTAAAAAATTGCTTCATAAGGAGAAGCATGGCATTGACACTGCATAGAATGATCCAGGTACTCCAGGGAAGTCCCTAGATTTCCCCCTTTCGATGCCTCTGACAACAAAGCTTATTTGTTGAAGGTATATGCTCAAGTGTGTAATCCTTAAATACATTTTAAAGCAGTAAAAAAGAAAGTTTATGGAAAATTGATTCTTTTTTTTAAAATTAATTTATTTTTTATTGAAGGATAATTGCTTCATAGAATTTTGCTGTTTTTTGTCAAAACTCAGTATGAATCAGCCATAGGTATACATATATCCCCTCCCTTTTGAACCTCCCTCCCCATCCTACCCCTCTAGGCTGATACACCTGTTTGAGTTTCCTGAGCCATACAGCAAATTCCCTTTGGCCATCTATTTTACATATGGTAATGTAAGTTTCCATGTGACTCTCTCCATACATCTTACCCTCTCCTCCCATCTCCTCATGTCCATAAGTCTATTCTCTATGTCTGTTTCTCCATTGCTGCCCTGCAAATAAATTCTTCAGAACCATTTTTCTAGATTCCATATATTTGCGTTGCTGCTGCTGCTAAGTCACTTCAGTCGTGTCTGACTCCATGCGACCCCATTGATGGCAGCCCACCAGGCTCCCCCATCCCTGGGATTCTCCAGGCAAGAACACTGGAGTGGGTTGCCATTTCCTTCTCCATATATATGCTTTAGAATATGATATTTATCTTTCTCTTTCTGACTTACTTCACTCTGTATAAGACGTTCTAGGTTCAACCACCTCCTTAGAACTGACTCAAATGTGTTCCTTTTAATGGCTGAGTATATGTACCATAGCTTCTTTATCCATTCATCTGTCAATGGACATCTAGGTGGCTTCCATATTCTAGCTCTTGTAAATAGTGCTGCAGTGAACAATGGGACACATGTGTCTTTTTCAATTTTGATTTGCTGAGGGCACATGCCTAGGAGTGGGATTTCTGTGTCATATGGTGGTTTTATTCCTAGTTTTTAAGGAATCTCCATACCGTCTTCCATAGTGACTGTAAAAATTTACATTCCCACCAACAGTGCAAGAGCGTTCCCTTTTCTCCACACCCCTCTCTAGCATTTACTGTTTGTAGACTTTTTGATGATGGCCATTCTGATTGGTATGAGGTGATATCTCATTGTAGTTTTGATTTGCATTTCCCTAATAATGAGCAATGTTGAGCATCTTTTCATGTGTTTGTTAGCCATCTGTATGTATTCTTTGGAGAAATGTCTGTTTGGAAAATTGATTCTTATAACAGCAATTATTTTCTTTGTATACTGTGTCTATAATTTTTACCTAAGTAATCTTACTGATTCAGTTCAGTTTGGTCACTCAGTCGTGTCCGACTCTTTGCGACTCCATGAATTACAGCACGCCAGGCCTCCCTGTCTATCACCAACTCCCGGAGTTCACTCAAACTCACGTCCATCAAGTTGGTGATGCCATCCAGCCATCTCATCCTCTGTCGTCCCCTTCTCCTCCTGCCCCCAATCCCTCCCAGCATCAGAGTCCTTTCCAATGAATCAACTCTTCGCATGAGGTGGCCAAAGTACTGGAGTTTCAGCTTTAGCATCATTCCTTCCAAAGAACACCCAGGACTGATCTCCTTTAGAAAGGACTGGTTGGATCTCCTTGCAGTCCAAGGGACTCTCAAGAGTCTTCTCCAACACCACAGTTCAAAAGCATCAATTCTTCGGCGCTCAGCCTTCTTCACAGTCCAACTCTCACATCCATACATGACCACAGGAAAAACCATAGCCTTGACTAGACGAACCTTTGTTGGCCCATTAATGTACAGTTGACAATATTGTAGAAAGGTTGGAGTCATCAGTAGGTGCAAGTTCTATACTCAACTCTTTCAAGCTGTGTGATCTTGAGAAGGTAGTTAATCTTCATGGGCCTCTCTTAGTATGTATCTCCCTGATGGCTCAGACACTGAAGAATCTGCCTGCAATGTGGGAGACCTGGGTTCAATACCTGGGTTGGGAAGATCCTAGGAGAAGGGAGTGGCAACCCACTTCAGCATTCTTGCCTGGATAATTCCATGGACAGAGGAGACTGGTGGACTACAGTCCATGGGGTCAAAAGAGTCGGACACGACTGAAGGACTAACACTTTCACTTTGTCACTTGTAAAATGAGAGCATCTTGAAGATTCTTCAAGAAAGAGCAGAAAAAGAGGTCTTTAAATCCAAGCCTTCATTATTCTCAGGACTGCAGGTAAGTCTGTGCTGTCTTCAAGGAAGTCATTCTGGTCACTATCATCTAAGGGTCCATGCAATAGTTAACGTTCTGGATAGGCTAATGGCTTTAATATGTTCTGTGAATGGAGACTACAAGGTAAAAGTGCTTTACCTGCCCCCCCTAAAAATAATCCCATTTCTTTAGATGAAATTTGAAGACATGACCTGTCAAACCTTCCTGAGAAATATCCCACCAATACTGCATCTTCATCTCCATCAGAATGACCTCAACCTAAATCTTTTTGCTGATTATCCGTCCTTCAGTTTCTCCTCTCTCAGAAGTGTTCTCCCCAAATTCACGGGCATCTCATTCTCTTGATGGAAAACCAGTGAGCTGCCTGGTGCCTGGAGGACCAAGGCCACATTCACACTAGGTGGCCCCATCTTCTGTCTTCTTCCACCACAGACCCTGTGCTCAGCCAAAGGGAACTTCTTATTGCTGTGCAAGGAAGCCATACCCTCTCATCACTGTGCATTTCCAAATGTTGCTCCCTCTGCATGGATTGTTTATTCTCATCTTGGCAACCGACAATCCTCTTTCTAAGTCCTGGGGACTCGATGGTATATTTAAGAGAGAAGTTGTTCCTGTCCGCACACTATCGCACTGTGCCTGACAAATGGCCATAAGAAGGTTCTCAATGAATGTTACTTTAATGGAAGGATGGATGAACAAATGAAGGAACAAATGGATGAGTCTTTGAATAAATGCATGAACCAACGAGTGAATAAATCGGTAAGTAGATGGTTGGAAGGATGAATGAAAGAGTGAATGAATAAATATGCAAATGTAGGTAATTAATTCATAGAGTTGTAACAAAGTCAGGCTCAGAAGTCAGAAAAGAAAACGGAAGTGGAAGATGAAAGACAAGTTAAAGACAGGGGCTGGTAACTGCTGCTCTCCTCTCTCTCTGCAGCTGCTGAAAGAGGGCTGATGTTGCCTTCGCTTCTCTCTGGCCTCAAGCTCAACTCCCCTTCTATCTTAGGTGCCCTTGCTCTTGGCAGTCTGAGAGGAAGCCAGCCCTTTTCCTGGCCACGTCCTGCTCTCTCCTCCATGATGTTCTCAGCACAGACATGAGAGCACTTGCCTGCTGTGACTTGTAGGAGGGAGCAAGGAGGAAGATGCTGGGCAGATGAGTTCCAGGGTCTCACACTAATAAACAGAAGAAAGGCAATTGGTTTTCTTTCCTATTAATATTGTGAAAGTCTTGCAACCACTCCAAGGGAGCCAAGGAAGCTTGGGATGTCGTCCTGCTGGTCTCTGGAAGGCTTTCTTCACTGATAGCCTGTTCTCACTACAGGAGGCTCCAAGCCTGTGTGCTTTTTCACACTTACCTCCATTTGCAGCTTAAACTTGACCCCCTTCCCTATCACAACACTAATCACTGCCATTTATTGTGCGCTGAGCATTTCCTGTTTATCGTTTCATTTAGTCTTTATAACCACCTATGCAGTACGGACTCTCATTTTCATCATACAGGTGCAGAAATTGTAGTTCAAAGAGTTAAAGAAGGAACCTGAGATCAGTGACCTGTATGTATTGAAGCTAAGATGCAAATACAGTTTTGTTTGACTCCAAAGTCCATATTGTTAAGTGGTATATTGTACAGCTATTAAGATTTCTTCAAGGGTGTATCTGAGGATCCCAGCACGAAACAGATGCATGCTCTACAGGAGTTACAGGACTGTTTGTATGTATTGTCTTTTCTCTTTAAGCAATTTTTAGACAGGGTCACACTTTCTGTTTTATATGTACGAATTAATTTTGGATAGTATCCTTGACATTGTGACTGATATGTTTTAGAAACTCTGGACTTCACTGTGGTTTCTTTTTAGCCCGGCTGTTGAGAAGTCACCCTTGTGTCTCCATAATTTAGTCATCATCAATAATCTGGGCAGAGGTTATGCTCAGACACCTGTAGCCTACGAGCCTCCCACCCTCTGTTACTCCCTGTATGTACTGGGTCAAAGTCAGTTCTCAAGGTTCCCTGGCTTTTATTTCAACCTTTCAGAGTTCTTACATACCTCTTGTAGGAGCATAAAGTTGAATTTTGTTTTTCTTTTTATCAAAATCTGAAAATCCTTGCATTTTAATTGGAATATTTAACCCATTTTCTTTAATATGGTTACGGAGGCTTTCAGGCTTAAATCTACCATGCTTTACCTTTCTGCCAGATTGGCTCTTGTCTCCTTCAGGTAGGAGTAGCTCCTCATTCAGTCAGGGATGTCTGGAGACCTTATCTCAGCTCTTCTATAACCCTTTTGTTTCCAGGTTCTCCCCTACTAAACCTCTAGCTGCTCCATTGTTTGCCTTGAGCCGGGACAACAAAGCTGTGGGTTTTCCTGGCCCACTCTCACCCAATCCCACCACTTTCAGCTGGGAAAGCATTGCCTCCTCATTCAAATCCATCCTCTGCTGGCATCAAAATGGCTGGTTTCCGTGGCCAGTTCTGGGGTAATAAAACTGTGAAAGTGAAAGTTGCTCTGTCAAGTCCAACTCTTTGCAACCCCATGGACTATACAGTCCGTGGAATTCTCTAGGCCACAATACTGGAGTGGGTAGCCTTTCCCTTCTCCAGGGAATCTTCCCAACCCAGGGATCAAACCCAGGTCTCCTGGATTAGAGGCAGATTCTTTAGCAGCTGAAACACAAGGGAAGCCCAAGAATACCAGAGTAGGTAGCCTATCATTTCTCCAGCAGATCTGCCTGACCCAGGAATCGACCAGGACTCTCTTGCATTGCAGGCGGATTCTTTACCAACTGAGCTATCAGGGAAGGCCTGATAAAGCTATATTTCCCCCCTACTGAGCTGAAAGTGTCTCGAATAGGAGTAGGCCGGGTAAGAAGGCCAGAGACGTTTACCATTTTCATCTGTACTGCTAGTAGCTTTTCAAGAATAAACACTTCTCAACATTTTTTTTTGCCTTTAGTCACCTTCCAGTGCCCCTCATCATTTTGCCCAGTTTATTATTGCTTCTTTGTGTGGAGGAGATTGCTTCCTTACTCTACTGTTATTAGAAGTCCTTTCCCTCTTTATCTTTAATAACACATTTGGATCTGAAGTCTCCTTTGCATTGCTCCAGATTTCCCTAGTTATATCTTCTCCAATCCATTTCCTTCCGACTTTTCAGAGTCCTTACATACCTTGTGCTCAGTTGTTCAGTCATGTCCACCTCTTTGTGACCCCATGGACTGTAACCTGCCAGGTTCCTCCATCCATGGGATTTCCCAGGTAAGTATACTGGAGTGGGTGGCCATTCCCTTCTCCAGGGGATCTTCCTGACCCAGGGATTGAACCTGGGTCTCCAGCATTGCAGGCAGATTCTTTACTATCTGAGCCACCAGGGAAGCCCTCGTAGTAGCATAAAGTTGAATTTTGTTTTCCTTTTTATCCAGCCTGAAAGTCTTTGCATTTTAATTGATATATTTAACCTATTTCTTTTAGTATGGTTTCTGATGTGTTCAGCTTTAAATCTATTATGCTATTATTTGTTTTCTGTGTCATGTTTTCAGTTTTTTCCTCTGCTTTCTTCCTCCTTATTACTTCATTTTCCCTCTATCTCAGCTTGTTCAGTTACATATCTTTTTACCATTCTTTTCACAGTCACTTAGATATTTCAATGTACATCTTTGACTTATTACTGTTAATATAAAGGACACTTCCACATAATGCACATTTTACCACTTCCCAGAAAACACAAAGACCTTAAAGCACTTGATTTCCATTTCCCACCCCACCCCCGCCTTTGTGTTCATATTATTCCATCAAAACATACGTACATGACCCAGAGCACATGCATGTGTGCGTAGCCGCTCAGTCTCTCAGACCCCGTGGACTGTAGCCCGCCAGGCTCCTCTGTCCTTGGGGTTCTCCAGACACGAATACTGGAGTGGGTTCTCATTTCCTTCTGCAGGGGATCTTCCCAATCCAGGGATCGAACCCATGTCTCCTGCCCTGGCAGACACACTCTTGATCACTGAGCCACCTGGGAAGCCCATGATGGAGAGAGGGCATGTACCAAAAAGTTAACATTATTACCTCTGGGTGGGGATTGGGGCTGATTGATTTTTTTTAATGTATATTTTGCTTTTTCAACAATAAACCTGTATTTCTGTCAAAAAAATTTTAAGAAGAAGAGTATTTGTCACGCAGTCGCATTAAGCCAGAGCGCTTGCTCAGCTGCTCAGCAGACTCCCGCGTCTCCACTGAACAGCAGGGTGAATCAGAAGTGGGTTGGGCTGTGAGTGAGGGGAAAGCCTTCGGGCCTGTGAGGTTGTGCAGTTCAGTCAGGATGAGGAGTCGGCGTGGCCCAGTTGAGGCTTGCTCACCAGAGCTTATCAGCACGGATCACTAGACCCAGGGTGATGAGCAGCCTCTGGTTGTGGGACATGACAGGATGTTGTGCAATGATTGGGCAAACCCAGAGCCCTCTTTTCTCAGAACCAGTGAACGCTGCCAGCAGGGTTGGGCCCATATGAAAGAGGGAATCAGGCACAAATCCACGGGAGCCTCTTTTTCTTCACACTGCCTTCTCAGCCCTGGCTTTGGTCCAAGTCATGAGCAGGTCAAGCTCAGGGCTTCAGACCTCCCCTGCCTGCCTCTGATTTCCTGCGTCCATCCTCTCAAAACCCAGCTGTCTTCAGGTCTCAGTTTGTTATTCAGAGCTCCACTCTGTGCTAGCTGACAAGGGGTTGAAGAAGTGAGAACACTGCTTTGTGTATCTTGAATGCTTTTGAAGTACTTCCATCCTAATTATATTTCCTGAGTCGTACCACAAGAGAATATAGAAAACACCATATGTGGATGCTTAGAGCTCTGTACCATCACACTTATAAAAGGATCTGCATCTGTACCCATCCTCTATTTCCTTCCTGGCATCACGGAGGAAGGATCTCTTTTGCAAGAACTTCCTTCATATGAGCTCTGGATCCTCTCCTTGCTGATCTTCTCAAGAACCTACTACATTTACCTTCACTTTCATTGTTCCCCTACATTTCCCACCCCTCCTTTGGCTGGATCCCTTTTCCCAGCATTCAGTTATATTATAGTATCTCCAATGTTTAAAAGCAAGCCCCATCAATCTAATCAAAAGGCAGAAATTGTCAGATAGGACTTAAAAAAAAAAAGAATATTCAATGATATGCTGTGTATAGGAGACAAACACTAGTTCAACATAAATGCTGAAAGAAAAAGATGGAAAAAGATATATTATGCCAACAATAATCATAAAAGAACCAGAGTGGCTATACTGATATCAGACAAAATAGACTTTTTAAAAATGTCACTGGAAGAGGTAACTTTCATAATGATAAAAGGGATGGTACTCAATAAACATTTATTGAATAAATGAATATACATGACAGAATGGAATCTCCTTTCAGAGGTGAGAAAAACAGAGACCCAGAGAAGCCTGGCAGATGTTGAGGTGCCAATAGATAATTATTTGGTGATCCAGGTCTGGGACTTGGATCCTTTTCCTCTCTACTAGACTGCCTCTCTAGCAACAGTGATGATGACAAAAATAACTCTGTACTGGCATTATGTGCTTTTAATGTATTAATGCATTTAATCCTCAGAATTAGTCCACAAAAATATATGGGGAGGGTACTCTTATCTCCATTTGCTATATGAAGAAATCAAACCAAAGAGGGTTGAGTAACTTGCTCAATATCATCCAGCTAATAAGAGGCAGAACCTAGATTTGAACCCAAGCAATCTGATTCTAGAATCTATTGATTAACCTACCATACAATACTGTGTCAATAAATTAATCCTGTTAATAGGTTAGCTCAATAATGTGTAATTACCTCTCAGAGAATGACATCCAGCTCAGCTCAGATTAGGAGTTATTTAGTCGCTATGTCAAGTCCGACTCTTTTTTTGACCCCATGGTCTGTAGCCCACCAGGCTCCTCTATCCTTGGGATTTCCCAGGCAAGAATACTGGAGTGGGTTGCCATTTCCTTCTCCAGGGGATTCCAGAGAAGGTAACATTTAGGCAAAGTCCTAAGGATTGGTTGGAATTAGCCAGCCACAGAGAGAATTGTATGCTTAAAGGCTTGGACAAAAGACACAGCAGGATATATTTGAGGAACCAAAAGGAGAACGGGGCATGAAAGCCTCGAGATCAAGTGGTAAGACACCACGTGGCAGGACAAGCAGGCACCGTGTAAGAAGGCCTCAGAGTGTGTATAACCATTATAGTGATTTTGCTGCTGCAGATTACAAAAGCTAAGCCCAAACTGACTTATATAATAAAGTTTACGATCTAACATTATGAGAGCTTCAGAGTTGGGTGGCTTCAGAGTGGAGCCAGAATCTTTAGTTCATTGCTTGGTCATTCTCAGCATGTTCCTCCTCATGGTCACAAAGTGGCTGCCAGCAATAACTGAAGCAACAGACTCCCTTACTGATTAAGGACCATTGATAATTACCAGAGATTGCCATGCATTGGAGGATTAGACAGTTCAAATCTCCTCTGAAATTAGGAGTTAAGTGTTTACACAAACAAGTAGAGGTGTTGTTGGGAAGGGGAGAATGAATATTATTTAATATGTAAGCAACAAATACTATCCACTACATGATATTAGAATTTTGAATTTTTCCTACACTCAGTGGAAAGCTCCTGGAGGATTTTGAGCAAATCTTTGCTCAGTAATGGTGTGGTGGAGGAAAAGATGGTTTCCTGATTTTCTCACTTGAAGAGACAAACTTACTGTTTCTCACTTCCTCTCTTCCCTCCCTCCCCCTCCTCTTCCTCCTTTCCTTTCTCTAAATGGATGTTTACTGTCATTTAGTCAGTAAGTCACATCTGACTCTGATGTGACCTCATGGACTGTAGCCCACCAGGCTCCTCTATGCATGGGATATCCCAGACAAGAATACTGAAGTGGGTTGCCATTTCCTTCTCCAGGGGATTTTCCCAACCCAGGGATCGAACCCAGTCTCTGACAATGACAAGTGAATTCTTTACTACTGAGCCACCAGGGAAGACCAAATGGATGGTTAAGTTGTGTGAACTCTCCTTTTTTCTTAAAGATTCAGAGCCAAATTTCCCTATTGGCTTCTTACTCAGTTTAGAAATATTCCATTTCCTTCAAACTGAGAAGCACTATAACTCTGAAAATCTCATGACTCTTATTTTATAGCTTTAATACCCAAAAAGATTAATTTGAAACTTTAAAAAATGTGTTGCCCTTGCACTTTGTTAAATGCTTTGTTACATGCCTGACACATGGTATACGCTCAATAATGAATGAAGACAACGAAACTGTGCTACGGTCTCATCATCCTAGCTACAGGATATAAGCTTTCTGTAAGACTTAAGATGGTGGCATCAAGGTTCAGAAAAGTCCAGAAAATTCATATTATTTAAAACATTTCATTCCTTAATAAAATATTTCTCTCCCAAAAAACACTAGACAGGCAAAGTTTAAACAAACACTATAACATTCTTAGGGACTTGAAAATATGACTAGTGAGACACGTATTTCAATCTCTTATCAGTAACTCGAGTTCTCTTAATTCTTTGCCTTTGTCTTCTTTTATGCCCATAAAATGATAGCTTTGCTATGTGCCCTGCACTGTCTATGTATGATCCTTTCCCTAGGAGATTTCCCATGAAGTAGGTTCTAATAAGATCTCCCTTCAGAGACACAGGAACTAGGACTTCTACATGAAATAAAGATGCTGGCTTTTCCAGCATCTTACAGCTAAAGAGTAGAAGATCCAGCCTTGGAACCCTAGGTCACGCTCAATTATTTCTCTTTATTTCCTTGGTTTATTTATTATAGAAACTGTGTACAGACCATTCACTTACCAATCAAATTTTGGTCAAAAGTAAATTTTAAATGATTTGCCTTTAATCTCATCCAAATTCAACATCTATGCATTGAATAGCTACTGAGTACAAAGCGTTGTGTCAGATATGGTGCAGAGGGCATATAAAATGCAAGAACTGGGCTCCTTCCTGCAAAGTCTCTAGAAAGAAGCTGAAGATGGTATGAAAATGGTCTATATTACTTTAGTGCAAGACAAAATGATCCAAGGTATAAATTAACAGCAGGTGAACATTCTGCTATATGCCAGGAGCTGTGGATACTTTATTTGCATGATCTCATTTAATTTCCTGATTAAAGACTCAGACTCCTTGATAACTTAACCAAGGAACACATGTAGAAAGTGGGAGACCCCGACAAACCAGGGTTTGAAAAAATCTTTGTCTCTAACTCTTGCCTCAAAAAAAAATGGAAGCTGCAAGAAATGAAAAAAGGCCCTTGAATTTTAGGGGATGAGCAAAATCACAATTGAAGAAGATATGACCTTTGGAATCATTCTTAAAGGAAGGGAAGACTGACGAGGGGATCAAGGAGAGAAGACACAGCAGTGGAGGGAATAATGATGTGAGCAAAGGAAAGAGTAGGACTCGGGCTGTGTGTTTGAAGGGTGGCACATGGTCCATTGAAGGGAAGATGTGACGTGCAGATGAAGGAAAACGCTTACGAAGGTGGCTGGGTTCCATTAGGAGGACTTTCTCTTGACAGGTGTTGTGAAGATGAAGGCGTGGGCAAGTTAGTGATGTTAGAGCTGAGTTTTCAGAACATTAACTTTATGAGCTACAGGCTGACTCATAGCTGATGTTACTTCTGCTGTTTTGGCCTCCAAGCTGCTTTTTCTCAGCTTCTCTTTCTCCCAGGCAGGGAAAGGAAGAAACCTCCAAGGATGAAAACAAATGCTGTTCAGCGTGGATCCCCACTGCTCCCTCCTTGAACAATGTCTGTCTCTCATTCTCCCCTTTAAGTTGAGGAAGGAACATCCTTCCTTAGGGAAAATGGCTAATGAGTGTACCAAAAAATGTTTAGATCCACTAGTAATAGAGAAATGCTAATTAAAATCAAGCAAGTTAGCACCAAATTACTAATGACTTTTAAAGCTGATAATACTCAGTTTTGTGAAGATGTGAGGTGGATGCTAGCATGCCATGCTTGGCAGGTTGTAAACTGATGGACATTGAGAATTCCACTTGCAGGAATTCATGCAAAGCACATCACCAAACATTAAGACAGATTTGTACACAGAGAGGTTCATCACAAAATTATTGAAAATAGTTAAGAATTTGATACAATACTTTTTTTTTTGGCTGTGCCACACAGCATGGCAGGATCTTGGTTCCCTGACCAGGGATCGAACTTGGGCCCCCTGCGTCGAGAGCATGGAGTCTTAACCACTGAGCCACCAGAGGAGTCCCTAGAATTTGACACAATTCTGATGTCTCATCTGAAAAGAAAGTTTCAGTAAAACAAGGTGCCGCCACATAAAATTAAACAATATAATGAAGACTACCATCTGGTCCCACTACTTCATGGGAAACAGATGGGGAAACAGTGGAAACAGTGGCTGAGTTTATTTTTCTGGGTTCCAAAATCACTGCAGATGGTGACTGCAGCCATGAAATTAAAAGATGCTTACTACTTGGAAGGAAAGTTATGACCAACCTAGATAGCATATTAAAAAGCAGAGACATTACTTTGTCAACAAAGGTCCATATAGTCAAGGCTATGGTTTTTCCAGTGGTCATGAATGGATGTGAGAGTTGGACTGTGAAGAAAGCTGAGTGCCGAAGAATTGATGCTTTTGAACTGTGGTGTTGGAGAAGACTTTTAAGAGTCCCTTGGACTTCAAGGAGATCCAACCAGTCCATCCTAAAGGAGATCAGTCCTGGGTGTTCATTGGAAGGACTGACTCTGAAGCTGAAACTCCAATACTTTGGTCACCTGATGCGAAGAGCTGACTCATTTGAAACGACCCTGATGCTGGGAAAGATTGAGGGCAGGAGGAGAGGGGGACGACAGAGGATGAGATGGTTGGATGGCATCACTGACTCAATGGAGATGGTTTTGGGTGGACTCCAGGAGTTGGTGATGGACAGGGAGGCCTGGCGTGCTATGGTTCATGGGGTCGCAGAGTTGGACACGACTGAGTGACTGAACTGAACTGAACCGTAGAATTTGGAGAAGGAAACAGCAACCCACTCCAATATTCTTGCCTGGAAAATCCCATGGACAGAGGAGCCTGGTGAGCTACAGTCCACAGGTTGCAAAGAGTTGGACATAAGTGAGCAGCTGAGCACATAATAAAGTTTAACTGAAAAATAATTTCAATTATATATGTTATACTTAAAAACTTAAAATTCTCTCTCTTCTTTCAGCTTGAGCATTGCTGGTATAGCTAACGTCCCCTGTTTTCCTACATCTGTCTCTTTCTTCCTCCTCTCCAGAGTAACCACTACTTTGAGTTTGAAGTGTGTCCATCAGAGCTTTACAAAAACACTTTCCATGTGTGCATAGAAAACACACATCATTATTTTGGGTACTGTTTTTCCTGGTACTAGGCTAAATGTGTCAGAGAAGACAATGGCACCCCACTCCAGTACTCTTGCCTGGAAAATCCCATGGATGGAGGAGCCTGGTAGGCTGCAGTCTATGGGGTCGCTAAGAGTCAGACATGACTGAGCAACTTCACTTTCACTTTTCACTTTCACAGATTGGAAAAGGAAATGGCAACTCAACTCCAGTGTTCTTGCCTGGAGAATCCCAGGGACGGGGGAGCCTGGTGGGCTGCCGTCTATGGGGTCGCACAGAGTCGGACACGACTGAAGTGACTTAGCAGGCTAAATGTGTAACGCTGCAACTTGCTTCCCTTCCTGATAATGTGTTTTTAATTATGTGGGAAAATACTTGCGGCATACCAAGTGGAAAAACAAAGGATGGTATTATACAAGCAGCACAATCTCAAGGATCTACACCTGACCTCATGCTTAAAGAAGAGACTAAAGAGAATGTGCCAAAAACATTAGTAGTTTATTATCTAGCAGGGGGTTGGGATTTAGAGAAATTGTTTTTTTCTTTATATTGGTCTGTTTTCTTCCCTCAAATTTAGCACAGATTAATTTTATAATCAGAATAAAGTTATGAAAAACATGTTGTTGTTGTTTAGTCACTAATTAATGTCAGATTCTTTTGTGAGCCCATGGGCTACAGCCTACCAGGCTCCTCTGTCCATGTGGTTTCCCAGGAAGGCTACTGCAGTGGGTTGCATTTCCTTCTCCAAGAGATCGTCTCAGACCTGGGATAGAACTCATATCTCCTGCATTGGTAGGTGGATTCTTTACCACTGAGCCACCAGGGAAATCCCATGAAAAAAATATATAATGGATCAAAAATGTTCCTTAACCCATCTCCCCCACATCCATGGAAGAATTTTTCCACTTTATTTTCAAGAAGAGAAGGAAATATAAAACATGATGCCACAAAACTCCTAGAAGAGATTATAGGCAAAACATTCTCTGACATATAGCACCGTTTTTTTGGGTCAGTCTCCCAAGGTAATAGAAATAAAAACAAAAATGAGCAAATAGGATCTAATCAAACCTACAAGCTCTTGCACAGCAAAGGAAACTATAAATAAAACAAAAAGATGACCTACAGAATGGGAGAAAATATTGCAAAGGATATAAATGACAAGGGTTTAATTTCCAACATTTACAAACAACTCTAAAACTCAACAACAAAAAACCAAACAAACCAATTGAAAAATGAGCAGAAGATCTAAACAGACATTTCTCCAAAGGTGAAATACAGATGGCCAATAGGCACATGAAAAGATGCTCAGCATTGCTAATTATTAGAAAAATGCAAATCAAAACTGCAGTGAGGTACTACTTCACACCTGTCAGAATGCCATCGTTAAAAAGTTTACAGATAATGAATGCTGGAGAGGGTGTGGAGAAAATGAACCCTCCTACACTGTTGGTGGGCACATAAGGTGGTACAGCCATTTTGGAAAACAATATGGAGGTTCCTCAGAAACTAAAAACAGTATTACCATGATCAGCAACCCCACTTCTGGGAAGACTTCTAGACAAAACTATAATTAAAAAAGATACATGCCCTCTTATGTTCACTGCAGCACTATTTAAAATAGCCAAGACATGGAAACAACCTAAATGTTATCAGCAAACGAATGGATAAAGATGTGGTACATATATACAATGGACTATTACTCAACCAGCGGAGACATTACTTTGCCGACAAAGGTCTGCCTAGTCAAAGCTATGGTTTTTCCAGTAGTCACGTATAGATGTGAGAGTTGGACCACAAAGAAAGCTGAGCGCTGAAGAATGAATGCTTTTGAACTGTGGTGTTGGAGAAGACTCTTGAGAGTCTCTTGGACTGCAAGGAGATCCAACCAGTCCATCCTAAAGGAAATCAGTCCTGAATATTCATTGGAAGGACTGAAGATGAAGCTGAAACTCCAGTACTTTGGCCACCTGATGCGAAGAACTGACTCACTGGAAAAGACCCTGATGCTGGGAAAGATTGAAGACAGGAGAAGAAGTGGATGACAAAGGATGAGATGGTTGGATGGCATCACCGACTCAATGGACATGAGTTTGAGCAAGCTCCTGGAGCTGGTGATAGATAGGGAGCCTGGCATGCTGCAGTCTATTGGGTCGCAAAGAGTCAGACAAGACTGAGCAACTAAACTGAACCACTCAAAGAAAGGAATGAAATAAAGCCCCTTGCAGCAACATGGATGCAAAGAGATCATCATACTAAGCAAAGTATAAGTTAGAAAGAGAAAGACAAATACCACACAATATCACTTATATGTGGAATCTAAAACATGCCACAAATGAATCTATCTATGGAGTAGAAACATAGAGAACAGACTTGTTGCCAAGGGGGAGGGGGTTGGGGGAGAGATGGAGTTGGAGGTGGGGATTAGCAGATGTAAGCTTTTAGGTACAGAATGGATAAACAACAAGGTCCTATTGTATAGCACAGGAAGCTATATTCAATATCCTATGATAAACCGTAATGGAAATTAAAAAGTGTGTATGTGTATATACATATATATATAAAACTGAATCACTTCATTGTATAAAAGAAATTAATACAACATAGTAAATCGACTATACTTCAGTAAAAATATTTTAAAAAATATTTAAAGGAGGGACCCTCCCTTCCCCCATTTCCCTCCATGTGTCTCATAGATGGTGGCACAGATTTGTAAGCCTTTTACCTAGAAAAGCTTTAGCATTTTTGCTGTGAGAATTTCAACTAATCATGTTTAAATAGAACATCCTGAACTAGAAATCACCACGCTGGATGCCGCTGTGTAAACAGTGCTTACGTTTAACCAACCTCCCAAGTAGTTTTAAAAGGCATAGTTGCCTGGTCCCGAGTCAAGGCAGATAGGGCTCAGAGCACGAGGAAGCACATCTCAGGTGTCCACAGGCCTCCAGGTCTCTTCTGACACCCTCCATCAGAGATCTCATCGGGACCGTGTACCGGAGTCGTGCCTGTATTCCTAGCGTCCGGAACAGTGTGCAGCTCACAGCAGGTACTCGGATGGAAACAGGAAGACAGTAAGGAAAACTGAGAGAAAAAGAAGAAAGACCTTGAAGTTATTACTATCCCCAGGAGGCCTTTAGGAAAAGGTACATTTGAAATTTAAAGGGCATTTATAAGACAGGCAAAAAACAAGGCCTTGAGAGCAGAACCTAGGCCTTCAACAGGAGCAGGGATTCATCCATCCATCGCACAGTGAAGAGCTACAGAGTGCCCACCATGTGGCTCTGGCTGTGCCAGGGCTGGGAGAGAGTGGTGAGCAAGGCGGCAGGCCATGGAGCATGGGTGCTGTCATGGAGCAGCTGAGGGAGGGGCCAGGGTGGGGGCGACAGAGGACGAGCAAGTCAACAGATAACAGAGCAGACAGTGAGAAATGCCGTGGAGAAAACCAGGCAGGGTGATGTGCCAGTGAGCAGCCGGGCAGGAGCCCGCGGATGGTCTGGACCAGGTGGTCAGCCACTCCTCTGCCTCAGACCAAATCCCTGAATCCCGATACCCCATTCTGCCTCTGTCTGTCTGGGTCAGCCTCAACTGTACCATCTCGACTTCTCTCATTCATTCATTCTAGGCTTCCTTGAACTCTGTTGTCAGAGACCATGCTTGGCGCTGAGGCTACAAGAATGAAACAGCATTCATTCTGGTCTCTGAATGGAGGGGCAAGGTGATACCCGATGGCAAAGTCATGTGACCTGAGCTGTAAGGAGCCCAGGTAGTGTGACGAAGGTGGAGGGTTTGGGGTGGAAGGACGCCTGCAGTGAAGGTTTTCATGGAGGAAATGTGGGCCTGAGGCTAAGAGTTCATGATATAATGAAAAAAAGAAAAAAGAGAGAGAGAGAAAGTGTCTAGGAATTGCCTTTCTTCTCAAAGGATCTAGAAAGAGGAGCAGAGACCCAGAGAGCAGTCCCCTCTATGACTCCCCCTAGGCTGAGAATGCGGGCTGCTCCCCGCCCAGCTCCCCACCCAGCTCCCCACATACAGGAGTTCTTTGTACTATTCTTGGAACTTTCCTGTAAGGTAGAAACTATTTCAATATAGTATGTTTTTTAAATTTTATGACCCAAAATAAATAACATTGTAATTATCTATTTTGAAGTAATTAAAGCTCAGCTGCAAAGAAAGGATACCTGCAACTTTATTAATCTCAGGTGATTCTTGCTTACACCATCAGATCAGATCAGATTAGTCCCTCAGTCGTGTCCCATTCTTTGCGATCCCATGAATCGCAGCACGCCAGGCCTCCCTGTCCATCACCAACTCCTGGAGTTCACTCAGACTCACGTCCATTGAGTCAGTGATGCCATCCAGCCATCTCATCCTCTGTTGTCCCCTTCTCCTCTTGCCCCCAATCCCTCCCAGCATCAGAGTCTTTTCCAATGAGTCAACTCTTCGCATGAGATGGCCAAATGGTGGCTATCAATACAGAATTGTTTTTCAAAATGCACCTAAGCCATCAAAAAAAAAAGAAGAAAAAATCAGATTTAAGCAAAGATTTGTTAGTAAAGCAAAGTATCACAGTGGTTTTCCTTGATACACACACAATTTATAATTAATCATAATTATGGACATATTTATCATTATTTTGTATTATTCAATTACATAAAAGTGCTTCACTTCTTTAATCAACAGCTGCCAAGTGCAGGTTGCTTCCAGCTTTCCCTGTTATTGAGGTATATGAACAGATCTTATATCTAAGGACACGTTGCTTATAAAATATATTATTGTTATTTTAAGGATCATTTAAGAAAGAAAACCACATCCCAGTTTCTGAGATGTTGGAAAACGTGCTTTAGGATTTGTGAAGTAAGTCCTTTTTCTTAAATGCCAAGGAGAACTGTGATCTGATGGCTCAGATTCAGGTCAGAAAATGAGGCTGCTGGGGCCCTGGGTGATGGGCGAGTTACTTAACCTTCCAGGATGATTCGCAAGTTCTTTGGGACTTTTCAAAACCTAAGAGTCATTATTAAATGGAGATAATAATACCTTTCCCAACCAACTTGTTTTTCACTTTTACTCATGTTTACTAACCGCTAAGGTTCTGTGTCATTCATGGTGTCTGCACATGAGAAGCTTGCATTTTAATGGGGAGACAAGCAAATAATTGCTCTGCCTGGGGGAATCAGGTCTGACTGAGGGAGAGGAAGGAGGGTGGTGGGAGGGAGAAAAGGAATGGGGTGGGGGTTGGGGAGAGAGAAACTGGATTTATGGGATTTATTCACTGAGCAAATATTTATTCATCTTCTAACTATGCTAGATGCTGGGGTAGAGTAGGAATTTATAAGACCGGAATGGGAAAGGGGCATCCCAGGCAGAGAGAGCAGCAGGAATGGTGAGGCAAAGGGATGGGAATAGAAGTGTCTGGTGCGTTTCAGAAACAAGAAGTGATCCATAGGATGTGTGTGCCTGCTCAGTTGCTCAGTCGTGTCCAACTCCCTGCAACCCCATGTCAGGCTCCTCTGGCTGTGGGATTATCCTGGCAAGAATACTGGAGTGGGTTGCCATTTCCTCTTCCAGGGGATCTTCCCAACCCAGGGATCGAACTTGAGTCTCCTGCATTGGCAGGGGGGTTCTCTACCACTGAACCACCTGGGAAGCCCCCCCTAGGATGTGGGATGCTGGTGCAGGACATGAAGCAGGAGATAGGATATTATTTTCCCTATTTGGTTGGTGAGGAAACAGTTTCAGAGAAGGCATGCAATGTTGTTCTAGGGTCACTCAGCCAGAATGCTGCATTGTTGAATTTATCTGTTTGTCTGGATAAATCATCTTTCCCCAGTGATGAGGTCCTTAAGAGAAGGAGTCATCATCGTTTATTCCAAGTTCCTAGTGCAATGAAGTCCCATCATGGATGTTCAATATCTGTTTGTTGGATGAATGAATGAGTGAATGAATGGCGTGAACCACACAGAATGGATGACAAACCCCTTCCCATAGCCCCTGGGGCTGGGTGAGTCTAGCCTCGTGGAGCTGTTTACAGCATTTCTGTCCAGAATGAGGTATTTTCTAAAAACCTCACTGCCCAGTTGCCCATCCCTCCTTGCCCAGGTTGTGTAAGGAGGTGGCTTCACTGGTTTAACCACTCCCGCTCTTGATAAGAACCCCTGCTTCTGGGAAGACAACCTGATTGGGAAGGACAGCCAGTGCCTCCTTGGATCTCAGGGTAAGCACAGGCAGCCATGCTCCTGCAAGTGCCCCCTCCTGCCAAGACTTCTCGAGCAGTGACTCTGGGGAGCTGGTCCAACCATGTAGGCAAATCTTGTTTCCAAGGCAATCTGCTTAATGAGAAGGATGAGTAAGGGCTTTATGAACTATAAAAGCCTGTGCAAACAGGAGTGGTTACCAGTTGGCTTTACTACTGATTTCGTGGAAAGAGAGTTTTAATAGGTACCTTAGTCATCGTGTCATCTGTCCCCTGGCCTTCCATTCACAGATGAGGCCAGCACAGCCCAGAGAGAAGTGATTTGGCCAAAGTCACCCAGGGGCAAGGAGGTGCAGGAGAGGTGGCACATGAGTAAAGAAGCTCAGATGCCAGGCTAGCCCAGCTGGGTCAAATTGCCAATTATTAGCTAGGGTGGAGGAGTAGTGGCTTGGGCAAGTGAACTGACTCCTCTAAGCATCAGATTCTTCCTCTGTAAAATGGAGGGGTGTGTGTGTTAGTTGCTGACTGCCAGGCTCCTCTGTCCATGGAATTATCCACTCAAGAATATTGGAAAAGGTAGTCATTCCTGTCTTCAGGGAATCTTCTGTCCCAGGGATTAAACTCAGGTCTCCTGCATGGCGGGCAGATTCTTTACTATCTGAGCCTCCAGATAAAAACCAACATGGAGGTAAGGATTATTATTTTAAGGGTTGTAGGAAGGACTGAGTTAGGTAACAAAGGCTGGAAAGAGCTTGCACGTACAGCAATGTAGAATTTGGTGAATAAATGTTAGCTCTTATTCTATTATTTGTATCATCATCATTACTACATACTGGCAGAGCTGGGCTAAGATACAAGATCTTCCAACTTCTGCCTGGACTCCTTGAGTTCAGTGAGAGATCAGGACCCCACCCCCTAAAGCTTACCCTGGTTTTATTCCTTTATCACATATTGAATGGGCACCTCTTATGTGTCGGTCAAAATGCTACTTGTGGAGTGTACCTGTGTGTGGAGAGGATGGGCCAACAATAGGCAGGGGGTATGAAAATGAAACAAACATAGTCTCTATTGTCAAAATGAGTGTGGCCTCATTTGGAGGGAGGGGGGTTCAGCGGTGGGAGGGAAAGAGGGAAGAGCAGCTATCTGTTAAGCATAAGAGGCGAACAACCTTAGAAGATGGAATCAATTCTGGAAGCCATTTTTGGAAACTGAGGAATCATTTGGAAAGCTAGGTGGATCTAAGATGGTCCAGGATCTCCTGGGGTCACTTCAAAACCCCTAAACAAGGACAAAACCTTCACTCACACACACATCTATATATGCACGCACACATGTGCACCCAGCTCTGATGGTAGGAAGCCTTGGTCAGCCTGTTTCATCCTCTAACCCGGGGATTGGCAGACCCAAATGGTCATGTGTGGGGAACTCAGGGAACCCAGGGCCATCCCATTGCTGACTTCAGCTCTACAGTGTCACTAACTCCGTGCTTCATTGTACAGAACAGCGGGTGTCCATGAAGAATCAGATCAAGACAACTCGCCTCTGCCCTTGTAAGAAGGGAGATAACATCTGTGCAAGGGCTGGAAACAAGATTTTAAGTGAGGGCCCTGGGGCAGGTATCTAGGAATTCTAGGTCAAAATCAGGTAGCATCCAAGTCAGGGAAGCCTCCAAAAATGAACATGCAGCAGGGTTTGCTAAAAGCGGCAATGAAAAATGACTCAAAATCAAGAGAGATGGAGCGGAAATAGTTTAACGGGGCTGAGACCCAAGAACTTTCACGGACTCATCTAATTTAGTCTTTACCACAATCACATTTTATAGATGAAGACACTCAAACTCAGAAAAAGTAAGAAACCTGCCCCAGATAATTGAGGGTGGAACAAAAACTTAAACCAATACCCAGAAGTTTACACACATGAGAGCAAGGAGGGGGACTTCCCTGGTGGTCCGGAGGCTAAGACTCTGTGCTCCCAATGCAGGGGGCCTGGGTTCCATCCCTGGTCAGGGAACTAGATCTCACTGGCCGAAACGAAGAGTGCATATGCTGCAACTAAGACCTGGCACAGCCAGATGAATACAAATAATTTGTTTATTTTTTAAAAACCAAGGGGTTCTGAGCTGATGATCCAAAGAATCATGAGAGGCAAAAAGCAAGTTGTCCACAAATCAAACTCCAGTGGGTGTCACTCAGAAGCCTGCGCTAATCTCAACACCTTCTGCATATAGTGATCAATAAATGGGAGCTGATTTACAACAAGAACCCTCTCCTCCCACTCGCAGTGCTGACTCTGCTTCGTCTATATTCTTAGGCATCCTCCTCACCCCTCAGCTCACACTCCTTCCCACTCATCCCAGGCTTTTCCTAGCGAAATGGCCTGAGCCCAGGTGGTCACTTGGGGACCCCTCCTTGTTGGGGGACCTCCTTAAGCCTTGCCCCAGAGGAGCAAACTTCCTTTCCCAAGAGGCAAGATACATGTCTCCTTTGCCGGAGGCTTCTTATGGCTGATTCTCAGCAAATTGTTCTTAAATGTAGGATCTCTGATGCATACACGAGGCATTCCATCTGCTTTCCCACTAACAGAAGAACCTGGAGGGACAGAGGGTTGATTTTCAGAAATCAAGGGGCCTTTACTGCTGATCTCCAGTGTTTGCCCGCAGTGTGAAAAAGTGAGACCCAGCTAAAGTGGCCATCCTAATAGTCCATTAGCCCACAGGAGACCCAGAGAACAGTGGGCTTTAAACACACACGGTGTACAGCTGCTCTCCCTGCTCCCTAAGATCTTACACATAAAAAAGACAGAGAGGACATTCATTCCAACATTAATGTAAGTTGAAAGGTCATAAGTGAATTCTACCTTTTCCTTCAGGCTTTTTTAATCTTTTGTACATTTTCTACAATGTCATAATTTCTAATTTTAAAATTAAAAGGAAAAGTAAAAATAAAACTCAACTTAAAAATATATGCAGTTGACCCTTGCCCAGCAGGGGTCTGAACTGCACGGGTCTATGTCCTTGTGAATTTTTTTCCAGTAGTAATTACTGCAGCACTACGCAGCACAAGGACTTCCAGTGGTAAAGAATCTGCTTGCGATACAAGAGACTGCCTGCAATGCAGGAGGCGTGAGTTCGATCTCTGGGTCAGGAAGATCCCCTGGAAAAGGAAATGCCAACCCACTCCAGTATTCTTGACTGGAAAATTCCAGGACAGAGGAGCCTGGTGGGCTGCAGTCCATGGGGTCTCAAGAGTCAGACATGACTTAGTGACTAAGCCACCACCACCACACAATCCAAGCTTAGTTGAATCCAGGCATGAGGAATTGTAGATGTGGAAGAACCATGTGTATGTGTAAATTCTTGGATTTTTGGCTGTGTGGAGGATGGATGCCCCTAACTCCTGCACTGTTTAAGGGTCAAATGTAAATAATTTTACAGAATCATTCCTATATCCTTTAATAATACCTATTGGGTCCCTACCATGTACAAGGCTCCTGCTATGAACGGTGCACAGGGTATAAAACATGGTCCTTGTTCCAAAGGAGATAAGGCAACATTAGTAACTACCTGTTACGCTTACAAGTTGTGGAGGTTGAGCTAGAGAGATCGGTAAGCTAGAGGTGACTGACAGTCTCTGTTCACTTCAGTGGACTTCTACTGAGGAGCTGGGTGCCAGCCCCGCTCCTAGAGGCTAGCAATATCAAGTCAAAAAAGAAACTATCTTCACCCTCCTGTCACCCAATCTAAGCAGGTGGAGTGGTAATTTATATGTAATGTGCAAAGTATAGAGATAAAGGCAGGCAGGGGAAAATCTGGGTACACAGAAGGTGGTGAGTTCTGAGAAGGCTTTCTGGAGGAGGTGACAGTTGAACAGAATTCAACAAAATGAGTATAAAGTTTGCCAGATGAGAGGAGTAGGGAGGGATGGAGGAACGTGTTTCAGGCAAAGGCAAGGGGGTATGAAGGCCATGGGGTGAGCAGAGAACGAACTATATTTGGTATTCCAAAGCCTTATGAATGCTGCGGGCATCAACGGGGCACCAAGCCATGAAGGACTTAGTGTGGACTGCCAAGTGCTTGGACTTGGTTTTGATGGCAAAGGAGACTTTAAGGAGTGTGACATGATCATATTTGCATTTCAGTAGCTTTGTTGGGGAAGGAATTGCTGGAGGCGGGGGTGCTGAGGCAACAAGATTGGAGGCAGGGAGGCCAGTTAAGAGTGGTCTTTCTCATCAGCCAAGTTAGAGATGATAGATAAGGCCTCAACAGAGCAATGAAAGTATGGAGAGAAAGAAGCAGATTGGAGAATTACTTAGAAGATAAAATATGCAGGATTTAGTGGTGGGCTCGGGCAGTAGTCTCCAACATTTGTTGTAAATGGCACAGACTTCTTCCCCACGTTGTTGTTATTGTTGTTGTTTAGTTGCTAAGTTCTGTCCGACTCTTCTGCAGCCCCATGGACTCCAGCCCCCAGGCTCCTCTGTCCATGTCTATGGGATTTCCCAGGCAAGAATACTAGAGTGGGTTGCCGTTTCCTTTTATAGGGGATCTTCCTGACCCAGGCATTGAACCCATGTCTCCTGCTTTGGCAGGCAGATTCTTTACCACCGAGCCACCAGGGAAACCTTCTTTCCCATAGCAAAGGTTTAAAAGAAAGTTAAATATGTGCTTGGTCAGTCTCTTTTGAAGCTAGGTCCTAAATCAGTGATCCTCACCAATGGAGTAAGAAAACTGCTAGGAAATATACCTCTCCTTCTGCTGTTTGTGACTATTAAAATGTCAACAATGTGATGTCTGGAACTGTGCAACCGTCTTGCAAACATGAGGTAGAGGTGGTAAGGAAACAAGGAAGTCACTATTCTGCAGATGACTGAATCAAAAGATGGAAATTACATGCCTGGGTCCATCAGACACTGAATTAACTAATTCTAAATGCATTCCTCTGAATTTCTAGATACATGCAATAATGCAGTCCTCTGGTTAAATCCCTTTCAGTTAGGTGTTCTTTTCTTGATGCCAACAGATGCAGTGGCTGCACAGGCAGGTTGTTTGACTAAGGGGGTGGTGGGGTTTAGGTGTAGACATTTTAAGTGTGAGTTGCCCACCAGACACCCATAGCACAGTAGGGTGTATTAGTCTGATAGTCAGGGACTATTATGGTAAGAGCTGAAAAGTAGTCATTGAAGCTGATGATTACAAAGTTATTAGTAGCTTTTGACAGGACAGCCTCAGGGAGGCAACGGAGGCAGAGAAGCCAGATTGAAGTGGGTTCAGGAGTGAATCAGGAACAAGAAAGCCCAGATGGTGGATACGGACTAATGTTCAAGACAGTTGGTGACTCAGGAGGAGAAAGATGGGTGATAGCTAGAGGGGTTCACACAGGCTCAAGATTTTTTTCCCTCTCTATCTAGATGAAATTCACAGGACATAAAAAATATTAACCATTTTAGAGTCGACAGTTCAGTGGGATTTAGTTCTTTCACAGTGTTGTGCAACCATCACCTCTTTCTAGTTTCAGAACATCTGGATTTTTTCCCCCTGCTGCCTTTTGGGAATTGTGAGTAGAGCTGCTATGAACATTTGTGTACAAGTGTTAAACTGTTTTTAATTCTTTCTGGTATACACCTAGAAGTGGAAACACTGGGTCTATGGTGATTCTATTGTTAACTTTTTGAGGAATCAGATCAAGTTTTTTTCCTCTGTTGGTTTTGAAGAATAATGGAAGAGACTTGAGCATGTTAAGGGGCTGGGGGGTGGGGCGCCCTGAAGAGGAGGACGCAGAAAGGGGAGCTGTTTATGGGGTAGGATCTTAGAGCAAGTTGGAGCAAGTTCCCTGGTTGGGAAGATCCTCTTGAGAAGGAAATGGCAACCCACTCCAGTACTCTTGCCTGGAAAATTCCATAGATGGAGGAGCCTGGTAGGCTCCAGTCCATGGGGTTGCAAAGAGTTGGACACGACTGAGCGACTTCACTTAAACTTAAACTTGGAGCAAGTGGGATGAAATTAAACTCTAAGTGGGATAAGAGCGCAGGAGGAGAGATTGGACTCACTGGGGAGCTGGGATAGTCATCCCCTGAGACAGGAAGGGAGGTGACCATGAATGTGGACACAGATGCCTTTCGAGGCAGGAAGTGAAGATGGTAGGCACCTGGTGGTCTCAATGTTCTTCACCAAAGTGAGTGGGTGGAGGTTGCAATAGCAGGGGCTTTAGAGGCAGGCAGACAAGGACCGGAACTTTTATCTGCTGCTCACCCCCTGCCAGCTGCCAGTTAGGAGCCCTGAGCCTCAGGTTTCTCTTCTGCAAAACAAGAGACCATGCTCCCCCCTGCTGGGGATTCCTTAAGAAACTGTGGATAAAAGTACCTAACAGGCCGAGGCTCCATGCTGGGCAGCTCTCCCCGTTGTTACTGTTGGGGTGAAAAGAATAGAGGTTTGGAACAGACATGGAGGAGGAGAGAAGACGACGTGACTGTGGATAAATAAAAGCCTCATTGACTGGCACAGAAAAGATTTACCTGGGAGCCATCCTCAGGCTGACAAACTCATTGTGAAGACAGGATATAAAACATGGAACTTCAGCCACCGTGAATGCAGCTCTGGGTGCCAGGGTGGTGGGAGGTGTTGCCCATTATTGGCAAGGAAAGGACAGGAAGGCTGATGAACAGGGGCGGGGGAGACCTTGACTGCCAGGCAGAAGGGTTGGGAGTTCTCTTGTAAAGTGACGGGGAGAAGGAAGGTTCTTGCCCCACGGGCACAACTTCTGATCCAACAAGAACAATGGAAGTGGAGGGGCTTGAGGAAGCTCAGGTTGGGGGCCCCTTGTCTCTCTGCCTGTGTATCCCTGGGGGTGACGTTCTGGGGTCTGCCCCAGGCAGGGAGAGCCTTCCTGGAAGAACATATCCAGGGCTTTGTTCAAGGGCTGACAGAGGTCACATGGTGAACCAGAAAAGAGACCATGATGGCCTGGTCCTCAGTAGGTCTGGGCCTTGGTTTCCCCACCTGTACAATGCTGGGCCTCTTCCAGCTCACGGTGATGCTGATGGCTAAGACCCCAAAAAGACACGGCTGGGGCTGGATGCCATTGCTTGCAGAGCACCCTTACCCTGCTTCAGAGTCCAGCATCCACTCTGCAGCCCCCTGCCTTCCACCAGGCTCCTCTCTGGGCCCTGCTCCTCTCCACCTGAATCCTGCTTCCCCCAGCTATTCTGAATTAAATGTGCACGCTCCACTCACCTTCCCTCCTGCTCCCCTGAAGCCCCCACTGGAGAAATCTTAGCCATGGCTAGTGGTCTAATTGCCTCTCCTGAGTTACATGTTTAGGGTTTACTGGAGTCCTTTGGCAGACATGGTTTAAGGCCCGCGGGTGAGTCTCCTGGTGGGAACGTGGAAGGAGAGCTAGGTAGGGCAGGCTGACCTAAAATGTGCCCCACATCTGCTTCTGTATCTCTGCCTTGATTCTAGCATGAAGGACGACACAGAAACTGAGGAGGGACTCTCGCTTTTAGAGAGCTTAGGAGGCTCCCCAAGGCACTGTTATCTAATTCGGTCCTCCCGACAGCCCTGAAAGGTAGGTCTGGCAGATGCAAGCAGTGATTATAGGTGTAGCAGGTAAGCAGGCCGGCCTTAAGGACACTCAGCTGGACAGGAATCCTGGCCTTGGCCCTCACTTTGACCCTCTCTGTGCCTCAGTTAACTCCTCTGTAAAATGAGGTTGACAATGATGATAATAAGATGCATTTCACGGGGTTGTTGTATTAGCTGAGTCAGGGCATGGAAAGTGCATTCTAAGAACTAGAAGCATGATTAATATCATCACTATCCTTCTTCTTGCCCAAGTGAGCATCCCGGTGGTCCTACTGACTGGGTACCCGGGAAGAAGGCTGTACCCACAACCTGGGTGTCTGCTCAGCCCACCCCCCACCCCGAGCATTGCTTTCCTTCCCTGTGGGGGTGGGGTGCACACCCAGCAGCCCTGCTGCACTCATAGATTAAACCAGGGACAGCTACGTGACCCAGGCTGGGCCAGGAAGACCTTGTCTTGGGAACTCGGTGTTTTCCGGAAGTCATCAGCCTGGGCAGGTTCTTGAATCCAGGACTTGGGAACTGAGGGCAGAAATAGATGCACAAAAGCAGAGAGAGGGAAATAAAGCTAGTGCATGGAGAAACATAAAGAGGAACCACATGGCAAGAGAGAGGGAAAGGCAGGAGGGACACGCAGGGACAGAGAAAATGGTACTTTGGCCCTGTCCTTCCTGGTGCCTTAGAGGATCTGAGGCTGGTGGGTAAGGGGATGGTTCTAGGGCCAGGAGTCTTTGATTTGAAACTCCCCACCTCTTTCTTTTTGCTAAGAATATAATCTTGGACAAGTAGCTTAACCCCCCCGTGCCTAGCTTCCTGCTCTGCCTGCAGGTGCCATACAACAAAACCCTACCTTTCAGTCACCATGTCTGCCCCACTGGTCTATGAGTCCCTTGGGTGGCTGTGGCCTGGAGTTATATGAGTTCTCATTGGAATCCCAAGTCTACCTTTCAGTAGCTTTAGGATACGAGATATCTCTTTCACCCCTTTAAACCTCACTTTTTCATCTGTAAAATGAAAATACCATTCTCATAAGGCTGTCACACTGCTGATAAGCGCTTCACCAGCTGTGGGGATGGGGGAGCTCCTGATTTGTAGCACTTGCTGATTTCCACAAATATTCCCACCACAGCCGATTTTAAGATACCGGTGTAGCATCTTTGAACGGGGAGTTGGAAAGAGGTGTGCTTTGTTATATGATATTTCCACTGTCCAGATACAATAGATATAATTCGGCCTGGAGAATAGTTAAGGTAGTAAAATAAGTAGGAACTGATGAGTCTTCGATTTTTAGCTCGTTTGTCATTAATGTAAACTTATTTAATAATTATGGGTTAACATAATTTAATTTTTAATAATTGTTGTGTTTAGTAGCTGGATTGCAAAAGTCTTGAAAATTTAACAATCAGCCCTGGGAGTGAGTCCAAGCTGCCTCCTCTCCCAGGCTTTTAACAAGCTACAGCGCAGAATGGGCTTAGAAGAGAACCCAGCACATAGGAAGTGCTCAATAAATGGTAGCCTATGTGATTCTTCTCAGTTCTTTTATTACACAACCTAAGACTGGAAAATTTTTTTTCTCTGGAAAAATCAGGGAAAACACATTTCAAAAGCACCTTTTGTGAACTGAAGTTCACTTTGTTTAGTGAAGCAACATAGACCTGAGGTTTGAGCACTGTGATTTACTCATGAAATGGCTGTGCTTGGCATAAATACAGAACTGAGACCAAGAAAAGAACTGAAAAATACTGGGTTAAAAAGTTGATGAAAATTTGGATTTATCATGACATTGCATGTGACCACCGGAAGCTGGAGGCAGTTCCTCAATAGGGGCTGGAGAAGTAAGAGGAGAGATGCCTGGAGCAATGCCGTGTGCAGTTAGAAGCAATAACCTGGAGTGTCAAGGGAATGCAGGCCATAGAAACAGCGTTCTGCTAAATGAATAAGAAACAGGGTGAGATCTGGAAGATGGTAATATTCTACGCATTAAATGCATAGGAACACACACATGTACACACAAAGGAACATTCCATAATTTACGATGATACCTACATATGTATATCTGCCAAGATCCAGGCAAGGAATAGATGGGCATATACATATTATATAATAGGGGAGTTAACACAAGAACTATTTACAGAGGTGGGAGCAGTGTTACGAAAAGCAATCCTCAATGGTAAAGTGTCCAGGAGCTACGGAGAGCCCTGGGACCTCGCTGCGCCCTAGACTTGAGGGGCCAAATGAATTGAGAGAGCTCCCTGGAGAGGAGCACCCCGTAGAAGCTGTGGGGCGCGGCCAACATCTGCTCCCACCAGAGGACCTTACTCCCTGGTAGTTTAAGGGGACAAATACTCCAGCTTCTCTTTCCTGCCACCTTCTGACTCTCCTGATGGTGCTGTTCACTGGCCAAACCCAAAAGAGAAGCCAGGGGGCAAGCAAGCTGTTCATGTTCACCCTACAGATGAGCCTCCAGGGGCCTGGAGTGGACGGAAAGAAATGTGGAGTGAGTCTGGAGGTGGAAATGGAAGCCTCCCAGCATCATCTTCCAGGATGGATGTGAACAGGGGAAGGGACTGGGGAGTAGGGACTTGGCGTGTAAAAGAATATAGGAGTTCTCCGTCCTGGTGTTGAGGATAATTATGTCTTGCATGGAGGAGCATAATTAACTCAACTCTTCGCACCTGAGGTCTCCAAGCAAAAGCAAATCTGGTATTTGGGGAAAGGTAACAACCATAATAAAGAAGCCTCTGGAAAACACCCCTTTCCCTGGTGCCATTTGCACTGTAATCCAGGCCTCCCCATGTGAACTCAGGGCTGGAGAGAGAATTGACTCCTTGTGTGAAAGAATGGGTTGGTCCAGGAAGGGGCCCAGGGCGAGGACTGTGTGATGGAAAACAAAAGCAGAAATGTGTGTGTGGGCAGCAGAATGGGTCTCAGGGGTATTTTTTAAAACCCGTGTTTATCAAGAAAAAGGGAGAGAAGCCATGGAGGCAATTAGGAAGGCATGGTATTTCTCTTGTAAAAAAAAAAAAGAAAATATAAATACGTGCAAAAGGAAAATATCTTGCAGCAATACATTCAAATGTAAGCAGTGGATGTTTTGGGGTGTGGATTATGAATCACTTCTTTCTTTCCTCTATTTCCTGATTTTTGTAAAGCAAACCTGAATTATTGTGTAATGAGAAAGGAGATAAGTAGAAAGGGTAATAATATCTTTTTATAAACTTAATAGTTGAGGATTGGGATTGATGATATTTGAAAATTGTGCCGCATTTCTTTCCTCTGCTCTTTCTCCTCCTTCCTGAGCCTCCAGGTTCAGTATGCATCTTTCCTGCTCGGGGGAATGGACCGATTCAGCCATTTGCAGGGCAAGGTCAGGGAGGTGACTCAGTCGACAGGAGAGTTATCAAAATGATTAAATAATAACTGCCACTTGGGAACATTTCCTGCCTTCTACCAAGACGCTGAGTAGGGATCAAAAGGTAATCCTGCTTAGAATCTGGTCCTTATATTAGATTCCTGGGGCTGCCCTAACACGTTACCACAAGCCTAGAGACTTAAGACGACAGAAACGTCTCACAGTTCAGGAGGCAAGGTACTGGCTGGTTGGGTTCCTCCTGGGGGCTCTGAAGGAGAATCTGTTCCACGCTTTTCTCGTAGCTTCTCGCTGGCAGCAGGACTGGGCCTTCCTTGTGTACAGCTGCACAACTTTGATCTCTCTTCCCCACATGACATGGCTTTCTTCCCTGTGTGTCTATGTGTCTCCAGGCTCCCCTCCTCTTTTCTTTTTTTAACCTCTATTTATTTGATTGCATCAGGTCTCAGTTGCGGTGTGCAGACTTCTCTTGAGTTGTGGAGTATGGGCTCCAGAGCCCTCAGGTTCAGCAGTTGCAACTCGCAGGCTTAGTTGCCCTGTGGCATGTGGGACCTTAGTTCCCTGACCGGGGATCAAACCTGTGTCCCCTGCATTGGAGGGCAGACTCTTAACCACTGGGCCACCAGGGAAGTCCCTCCCCTCTTCTTCAGCACTCATTGGATTTTAGGGCCCATCCTTATCCAGTATGATATAATTTAGCTTGGTTACACTTATAAAGACCCCATTTCCAAATAAAGACCATATTACAGGTAGCCAGAATTAAGATGTCAACATTTTAGTGGGACCCAATTCAATCCAACCCACAATAGTGTGACTTGCCAAAAATTCATAAATTGCCTTAACAGAGAAAATTCATTCTTGGGAACTTTCCTGATGAAATAATCAGGAATACTTTAAAACTCCTCATTGAAGTATAGTATAATACAGGGAAGTGCAGAAATCATGTGTTCAGCTCCATGAATTGTCACAAAGCAACCCACCCATCTAATCAGCTCCTAGACCAGGAAGCAGAACGTGACCCTCTGCAGAAGTCTCCCTCTCGTCCCCTCCTTTGTCCCCAACAGCACAGAGGCAGTGTGCCTATTTCTGAACTTAACACATGTGAAATAAAGTAGAGTCTGCTGTTGTGTGTCTGGGTTCTTTCACTCTGCCTTGTGTTTGTGAGATTCATCCGTGTCGTGTGTAGTAATAGTTTGTTCAATTCTGACGGCTCTGAAGATGCCATTATGTGACTGTTCCACAGTTTACTGTTGATGGATATTTGGGCTGTTTCTGTTTTGTTTTTTGCTACTATAAACGGTGCTGCTGTTAATACTCTTGCACGTGTCTTTCTGTAATCTATGCCCATGCCTCTGCTGACTATCCACCCAGGAGTGGAAGTACTGAATTACAGGGGAAGTGTATACTCAGCTGTTGTAGGTTCTGCCCAAGACTTTCAAAGTAGTTGTATCAATTTACACTTTCATCAGCAGTGTTTGAGCGTTCTGCTTTGCTCTCTCTGATCACCAACATGTGGTATTTTCTCTTTTAACCATTCTAGTGGACGTTGGTATCTTTTAAAATAAAATATTTAATGCAACATGCCAGGCCCATGCCAGGCTGCACTGGGTACCCAGGAGGTGTAACATGAATAAAACGTGGCTCCTTCTGAGGCGGGGAAGCCCACTGACCAGTTGGAGAAACAGACCCCTGAGCAGGTCATCCTGGCTCAGGATGGAGTAGGAGAAGACACACATTCATACCAAGGGTAATGATCTTCCTGCTCAGCCCCATTACTGTAAGCAAAACAAGGATAGTGGGACTCTAGCAGTTCCTGGCTTGTGATCCTGAGACAGTTACTTGACCTCTCTGGGCCAGGGGGTGCGGTGGGTGGTTGGTTTGACGTAGCTCAGGGTATGGTCCCAGCCCTCTGGCAGTGGTTTAGTCGCTGAGTCATGCTGGACTCTTGCGATCCCATGGACTATAGCCTGCCAGGTTCCTCTGTCCTTGGGATTTCCTAGGCAAGGCTCTGGAGTGGGTTGCTATTTCCTTCTCCAGGGATCTTTCTGATCCAGGGATTGAACCCACGTCACCTGCACTGCAGGTGGATTTACCACTGAGCCACCAGAGAAAACCCCCAGCCTCTGCTGCTGCTGCTAAGTCGCTTCAGTCGTGTCCGACTCTGTGCAACCCCATAGACGGCAGCCCACCAGGCTCCCCCGTCCCTGGGATTCTCCAGGCAAGAACACTGGAGTGGGTTGCCATTTCTTTCTCCAATGCATGAAAGTGAAAAGGGAAAGTGAAGTCGCTCTGTCATGTCTGGCTCCTAGCGACCCCATGGACTGCAGCCTACCAGGCTCCTCCGTCCATGGGATTTTCCAGGCAAGAGTTTTGGAGTGGGGTGCCATTGCCTTCTCCGAGCACTCCTGACACTTCATTCAATACTTATGGAGCCCCTACAGTCTTGGATTCAAGACATAATTTGGGGTCTGTACCACCAGGACTTATTGACAGATTGGGTGTGGTTTATGGGGAAACAGAGGGATCAAGCATGACTATTTATGATCTGAATTACTGGGTGAATGATGCTGCCACTAACTGGCGGAGGAACAGGTTTGAGGGAGAAAATCAGGAGTTTAAAGCCTGGTAATTTTGGCCACCTGTTGTGAAGAGTTAACTCATTAGAAAAGATCCTGATGCTGGGAAAGACTGAAGGCAGGAGGAGAAGGGGATTACAGAGAATGAGATGGTTGGATGGCATCACTGACTCAATGGACCTGAGTTTGAGCAAGCTCCGGGAGTTGGTGACAGATAGGGAAGCCTGGTGTGCTGCAGTCCATGGGGTTGCAAAGAGTCGGACATGACCGAGTGACTGAACTGAACTTTATGATGAACGTTCAGATGACTATTACTTATCCAAGTGGCGATATCAATAAGCTAAATGGATACATGACCCTGAACTCGGGAAGGGATTGGGGCTGGAGAGGACTTGAGAGCTGTCAGCATATGGATAGTGTTTGTAGCTACAGGACCAGAAGACAACTTAGGGAGAATGTGGCTGGACAGGCCCAGCCTGAGCCCCAGGTTCCTCAACATTTAAAAACTGATCAGAGGAAAAGCAAAATCTCAGCAAAGGAGACTGAGAAGTTTGGCTCTCTGTAAAGGAAAAACTTAAGAGTGTTTGGTTCTATGAAAGCCCAAGGAGAAAGTGTTAGGGGAAGAGAATAACTAACTCTGTCAATTTTGGTTTTGAGAGCTCGAGTTTTCAGTGAGAATGAAGAACTGATCCTTGAATTTGGCAGCCTTAGGTTGTTGGTACTTTGATAAGAGCAGGTTTTTTTTGAGGGGTTGGGGTGGGAGTGGGAATGATTTTTCAAGTGAATGGAGGCCAGTCGAGAACATGTTGAAGAGAGACTTGGAGTAAGGAGCAAGTGGCTTACCTCTTGGTGGTGGTTTAGTCACTAAGTCATGTCTGACTCTTGAGACCCCATGGACTGTAGCCCGCCAGGCTCCTCCACCCATGGGATTCTCCAGGCAAGAATACTGGAGTGGGTTGCCATTTCCTTCTCCAGGGGATCTTCCCAACCCAGGAATCCTGCATTGAACCCGGGTCTCCTACATTGCAGGCAGATTCTTTACTGACTGAGCTATGAGGGGAATACCTGTGTGTATATTATAATGTAAATCACCTTGTGGTGGCCATGCCTGTCTCCCCTTCCAACCAGGCAGCTCACTATGCCTTATTCATCCCTGCATTTACAGTGTTTCATGCAACACACCTGACAAGTAGTAGTAGCCTGCACGAGTGCCAAGTCCCTCCAGTTGTGTCTGACTTTTTGCGACCCCATGGACTGTAGCCCACCAGGCTCCTCTGTCCATGGGATTGTCCAGGCAAGAATACTAGAGTCGGTTGCCATGCTCTCCTCCGGGACACCTTACCGACCCGAGGATCAAACCCACGTGTCCGGTGGCTCCTGCACTGCAGGCAGATTCTTTACCGCTGAGCCATTGGGGAAGCCCTGACACATAGTAGGTGCTCACTAACTTGCTGAAATAGTGTTTTTAAATAAGATCCTGGGTCCAACTCCCAGACCAGCCAGGTACCGCATATATAGCCTGGGCATGTCATTTGAGCTCTTACCGTTTCATCTATTAAATGGGAAAACTGAGAAAACAATATTAGTCCCACAGGGTTATTGTGAAGATGGAATAAAAATGCCACATGTGAAAATTTAGAGCTTTGGAAGCTGTGGCTCATCAAACAAACGTGAGTTAGGGTAATTATGAGCAGATGACAGAGAATCTACCAGACTCCAGCTCTCCGAGGCACCTGGCACATTGTCCCCTGAAATTTTACTTGCAAAATCAATTCAAATTGGCTTCCATACAGACACTTTCTCATGAACTGAAAGTCAGCCAAAAGACACAGAACAAAGAACTGCAGTAATTGTTAGCATCTCACACAACAGGGCCGTGTTTACCGGACATGCTGGTTTTAGGATCAACCTTCTCAGAGGAGGTCTTTTATGCATCAATTGGGGAGTTTCACCCCACAGAACTTAAATAGCATTTCCCTGGGAAACAAAATTGAAGGGATTTGCCAACATCCATTAGAACCAGGAATTTACAAATGGATTTGAAGGGCTGGACGTCTGTTCATCGAATTTCCCGTCCCAGGCCCAGCTCTGGGGAGCTTCCAAGGCGTTGTGAGGAAGGCCGCTGTCTCCTGCGTTTACCCTCTGTGTGGGCTTTAGCCTCATGTTCTCCATTGCCATTATCAGAGCAGCATTAATTTATTGAATCCAGGTGTTTCCTCTGGGCTTGACGCTTTGCAGACATAATCTTGTTTGCTCTTTACCACTTTACATTGACAGAGGGACAGTGATGATTCCCACTGTATAAGGAGAGGCTCAGAAAAGTTGTCTTGCTCATGTTTCACAGCCAAGAAGTGGCAGAGAAGGGATTTAAATTCAAGTCTTCCTTACAAACTCAATTTCTCTGCTAGTGATCAGTCTCTTCAAATTGTCTGTTTCTTCTTGATTCACTCCTGGCAGGTTATATGTTTCTAGAAATTTGTCCATTTCTTCTAGGTTATCCAATTTGTTGACATATAAACGTTGGTAGTCTTTGCTCATGGTTTTTGTATCCCTATAGTATGGCTGTCTTTTCTCCTTTTTCACCTCTTATTTTGTTTATTTCGGTCCTCTCTCTTTTCTTCTTGGTAAACCTGGCTAAAGGTTTATCGACTTTGTTGACTGTATGAGTCTACAATCAACAAAAAGCTCCTCCAACACGATGCTAGTACTTTTAGTGGCCTCATCAGAAGGGTAATGGGTGGGACCCATTGTTTTTGGTCCAGATGAGACCATAGCTGATGGCCTCCCAGGAAAAACCAGGAAAATTTTCAAAAGGAATAGTTAGAATCACAAAAAGATTGAGACTTCGCCTGAGGTGGAAGGATAAGAGTGGTCTTGCTTAAGGAAGGTATGTGGGTACGTCAAGAAGATTCCAAATAGGTTAAATCCTGGACCCCCAACAAGAGGCTTTAGACATGCAGTATGATAGCATGACATTAGAAGGGGGATTGCCAAGAAAATGGTAGGTAATGTGCTAGGATCTTATATTATCTCATTTAATCTTCAAAACAAGAAATTAAAAGATAAGTCATATTCTCCTTATGTATATATGTATGTATGTACATATTGAACATGAATTGTGTGAGGACCAAACAAAATACTCTAAGGGGCTTCATGTTTGTGACTTCCAACATTCACACTTAGATGCACAAATGCAAAAAAGACTGGAAAGGTGTATACCAAATTTTAACCATTTAACTTTTTCCTTCCATCTTTTTATTTTCTAAATTCTCTCCATTTATTTCTTTTTATGATCAGAAAACTGATATGACTTTTATTTATCTGGTCATTTAAGAACCCATTTCACAATCCATTTAGAGGTTGTGAAAACTGAGGTTCAGAGCATGACTTGCTGGGGTTGCACTATTAGTAAATGGCAGAGCTAGGAATTTAGACTCAGGTCGGGTCAATTCGCAGCCCCAGGCAGTCAGCGATGGGTGTGAAGCTTTGGTTGGGGCTCAGCGCTTTGTCGGTTTTCGGCACTGGACTCCCTTCTTCTCGGTCCCCATGCACACGTGTCTGAAGGCCGCCCCGCCTCTGGTCTGGGACAGAGGGGTTGTCTCATCTTCCTTCCCTCCTTGGTGTGAGGATAGTCAGCTATTTGTCCTGGAGCCAAGGACAGCCTATCAAGGGCTCAGACCCGTTTTACTTCCTGAGCAGGGAAGTGGCCTAGCTCTGTGGAAACCATCAGTTCGAGGGGGATGAATTTAGCTGCCCTCCCTAGTTGGCAGCGGGGAGGCGGGCAGGGTCCTGTCAGCCAGAGGAGGCAGGCCCAGCTCCAAAGGGCTTTTGTCTGAAGCTGGGCCCTGGGCCAGAGTGACATTCTTCGGTGGAGGCTGCCAGGCCACTGCTGAGAGGGGCACCTGCAGGCCAGGGAGGGAAGGAGCGAGAGGCCCATCTTTCTTCCAGAGAGAGGAGAGCTTGGGGTGAGGATCAGAGGGCAGAATCTGCTGCTTGAGGGCTCCTGGGGTGCTGAGGTCGTGCCAGCAGGTGCTTCAGGCTTGAAAAGAGAAGCCAAGAGCTGGACTCCCACTGCCCAGAGACGTGGACAATTCACGTTTCAGTCTTTGTCATGGCTAATTAAAGTCCCAACAAGAGGAAAGAAATCCATTCCTTCCTTAACAGGTTTCATTAAAAAGAAAAAACACCAGTGAGTTGAGCTCACCGACCTCTCTAGCAGGAAGAGAGTTCCTGTTTTAGAAGTCTCCTCTTCTGCGTCTCCGCTTGGTGCACAGTCACCGTCTGCGGTGGACGCCGGCCTGATCGCCTTCTCAGGTGGGCGCAGTCCCTGCCTGTTGCTATGCGTGTTGGTTGCTCATGTTCATACCTGCCCCCTTCTCTGCAGAATTGCCTTCAGCCATCAGGGACCGTCTTTCCCTGGAGGTTACCCTCCCCCAGCCCTCCACCCTCCCAGCCGCTTGTAGTCAGTGACTGACGCAGGGTCTCAAGGGCCCCAGGCTGTGGATCAGTTCATGCTCTAGAGCCCGCTCTGGGATCAGGCCGAGGCTGGGCTGACTGAGACCACATCCTTACCCAGCTTGTTCCCTGGCCTCTCTTGCTTCTTCCACCACCATTCTTCTGAGTCTCCTTCCTTTACAAATCTCGTGCACGAGAATCCCCGTATTAAATTCTAATTCTAGAAAACCTGAGCTCAGACACCCTTCTTTCATTTGTTTATTTCTGTAAACAAGGTACTGAAGATCTACCATGTTATAGATACGTTTGTAGGTGCAGGGAATACAGGTGTGAACCAAAGAATCGTGGCTTTGCCTTCCATGGGTTTATATGGTTTAGTGATAGGAGACACATACTGAACAATCACACACACAAAAAACACAATTACGACTGTAATTAGTGTTATGTATCAAAAGTATGAAGGTGAAAGAGGAGAGTGAAAAATCCGGCTTGAAACTCAAAATTAAAAAGACTAAGATTGTGACATCCGGTCCCATCACTTCATGGCAAATAGATGGGAAAAAACGTGGAAGATTTTATTTTCTTGGACTCCAAAATCCCTGCAGATGGTGACTATAGCCATGAAATTAAAAGATGCTTGCTCTTTCGGAGCTGTGAAAAATCTAGACAGTGTATTAAAAAGCAGAGACATCACTTTGCTGACAAAGGTCCGTATTATCAAAGCTATGGTTTTTCCAATAGTCATGTACTGATGTGAGAATTGGACCATAAAGAATGCTGAGCACTGAAGAATTGATGCTTTTGAATTGTGGTACTGGAGAAGACTCTTGAGAGTCCCTTGGGCAGCAAGGAGATCAAACAAGTCAATCCTAAAGGAAATCAACCCTGTATATTCAAAAAAAGGACTGATGCTGAAGCTGAACCTCCAATACTATGGTCACCTGATGAGAACAGATGACTTATTGGAAAAGACCCTGATGCTGGGAAAGATTGAAGGCAAAAGGAGAAGAAGACAGCAGAGGATGAGACAGTTAGATAGCATCACCAACTCAGCGGACATGAATTTGAACAAATTCAGGGAGATGGTGGAGGACAGAGGAAACTGGCATGCTGAAGTCCATGGGATCGCAAAGAGTTGGACACAGCTTAGCAGCTGTCCAACAACAACAAAAGTATACAGTTATGAGTAAATATGATTGGAAAGTTCTAGTAATTTACCTACTGTCTCTCAGCTCCTATGCTTTGCTCTACGATGCTGGGCCTGGGACTTTGAGAAATACTGATACATTTCCCATGTGCTTTGCTCGCTATCTTTTTGCTAGGTTCAGCTAATAAAAGTGGGGAAGGCAATGGCAACCCACTCCAGTATTCTTGCCTGGAGAATCCCAGGGACAGAGGAGCCTGGTGGGCTGCCGTCTATGGGGTTGCACAGAGTTGGGCATGACTGAAGCAACTTAGCAGCAGCAGCAGCAGCAGCTAATAAAAGGGACCAGGAGGAAACTGGAAGGCAGAAGGAATGGAGAAGGAATTCACTTCCTGAGTGCTCTTGTTTTTGCCAAACTTTGCATCTGGGGGAAGTCCCCCTTTCAGAGGACCGAGTTCTGCAGAGCCTGCTCTCCACCACCGGCTCTCCACCATAGCAGTAGCTGCTCCTCAGGGCCAGCCTGTGGTGTGTATTCAGATATACTAACAGTAGCTCCATGCATCTAGATTCTGGGAAATTCATCTCTTTCCTGTGATCCCCAGTTCTGAGGTTGGCAATTGCATTCTGCCATTTTTATCCCTGGGGTGCCTCAGTATCTCTTTTTGCTCCTTCAGTCCTATAACATCTGTATAACCATACCCCCTGTATTAAATTCCTTCTGGTTGAAATACTGGGATGGTTTCCATCTTCTTACCCAGAGTCTGACCTATGTATGGAGTACTCAGAAGAAAGCTCAATATGGTTGTCGGGATGGGAAGAGCAAATATTTCCAAGACTTGGCTTGAACAGGGACACTAGAAGCAAATTCCCATGTTGTGTCATTCATTATCTGTCATCCTGTGATTATTCACTAGGGCCGCTTCCCTTCTCCCCCTCCTCTGGATCCACATGACACATGAGGAGAAAAATGGATGGTGACTTGGACAGTAAACAGCATTCACTGGCCACCACCTGGGCTGGGGAATGGGAGTTAGCTGTCCACCGTCTTTGAACCTGGATATTCTGTGCCACGCAGCCAACTATCCTGCAGCTTTCTGTTTCTTCATACACTGATTCATTCAGCACTTATCTTGTGCCAATCTAGTGCTGAGCACAATACATGCATGACCTCAGCTCTCCCAACACCACACACCATGGTAGGTGCTGTTATGATCTCCATGGTTACAACTCTGTGATCAGGGGTATAGATCACACAAGTACCTTGATTGTTGCTGCCCAAGCAGAGCCTGGATTCAAAACCACATGTCTGGCCCCAAAGCTAGTGTTTTTCACTGTGATGCTGTAATGCTCTTGTTACCAAGATTGTCTATTGGATAGTGGTTCTCAACTGTTTGTATCTTCTTTCCCACCAACAATTTTTGGCTGTTTGAGGGTGGTGAAGATTAAAAGTGAGGTGGAGGCAGGCATGTGGTAAATAACTTGCTCACAGTCACACAGGTAGAAGAGTCAGGTCTCAGCCCAAGCTCTACTGCTACTGCTGCTGCTAAGTCGCTTCAGTCGTGTCCGACTCTGTGTGACCCCATAGACGGCAGCCCACCAGGTTCCCCTGTCCCTGGGATTCTCCAGGCAAGAACACTGGAGTGGGTTGCCATTTCCTTCTCCAATGCATGAAAGTGAAAAGTGAAAGTGAAGTTGCTCAGTCGTGTCCGACTCTTATCGACCCCATGGACTGCAGCCTACCAGGCTCCTCCGTCCATGGGATTTTCCAGGCAAGAGTATTGGAGTGGGGTGCCATTGCCTTCTCCGTCAGCCCAAGCTCTAGCTGATTGCAAAAACCGAAAGCCTGTCCTTTTTCTTCACTGTACCACGCTGTGCTGTGCCGCCTGTATACTCATTCAATCAACAGCTTTCAGCAAAGTCCATCTCCTTTGCCTGAAGACAGGATAGATGCTGAAGTGAAATTTTATGGGTCAGAATTCCCTGGAGGATCAGGTGGGGCTGTTGAGAGAGGAAATTCTGGGTTCTTGAGGAGACAGAGCCTCTGCCCAGGGCTCCATGCGGAGTTGAGTGTGTCATCCACTGCAGGCTCTGGTGTAGACCATCCACTGTGTAGGATGTGTGAACAGCACTCTTGTGACTGTGAATGGCAGCCCGACAGCCGCCTCATAGAAATGCAGAGGCCAGAAGAGCATTGCAAGTCAGTTATCCATCCACCAAAATGGATGTCCTGGGAGGCTGCCCTAGGCCCTGTGGGCGCCTTTTGTCTCTGCTCTCAAAGAGGCTTGAACTCATTTATTGGGAAAACCAAGCGAAGGAAAGGTAACAGTCCAGAACAGGCTGGAGGGGGCATGAGAGAAAGAGCACTGAGCTTGAGGTTAGAGTGCTGGTCGTACAGGCTGGCTCTGACCCCAGCCAGGCTCCTCAGTTTGGGTTCAAGTTAGGCGGGTTCCTTGGCTGCCTGGTCAAGCTTGTCTTCTGCCCTCAGTATGAGATTCAGCCTGAACTCCATGTAATCTGGTTTTTCAGTCTGACCCCAGCATCCTTCTCTGGGTAGCCCTTTTGGGTCTGTTTCAAGCCCCTTCTCTGACTCTGGCTTTGTACTGTGAGCACCTGAGAAACCCTAAGGTCTTACTGGTGCCCTGTAATCAAAGCACATTTTCCGGGTTTGGTTGTATGGCCCAGACCCAACTGGGTGGGCCCACACAGGTCATTTTTCCTTCACAATCTTGTGGGTAAAAGGAAAATATCTTAGGTCAATTTTTTCCAGAAGCAGACCCTGAGCCAAGGACTCGAGTGTAACCAGTTCATCAGGGAGGAGCTCCCAGGAGAAACGAGAAAGGGAGTGGTGGAAACGGGACAGGAAAGAGGAAGAAGGTAGGAAAGGGTGTGATTTCAGCTGAAGTCCCAGCCTCACCCACATCCCGCGGTGGGGGGGACTTGAGCATAAATTACACCTCAGACTTTGTTCCAGCTACAGAAAAAGGAGCCCTGCCCTTGTGCCCTGATGATGTCCGCCCATTACCCGAGGGCAGGTCTGTGAACAATGTCACAGGTGTGATCAGTTTGCCTACAGCGGTGGGGGAGGAGCACAAGAATGTGCAGGTCCAGGTCCACCTGGGGCTGTGGGCGGGGCACCACCAGTGTCCATCCCCATTTCCATCTGTTAACCTTCTCTTGAAAGGGCATCCCTGGTGGCTCAGTAGTAAAGAATCCACCTCTTAATGCAGGAGATCCATCCCTGGGTCTGGAAGGTCCCCTGGAGAAGAAGAAAATGGCAACCCACTCCAGTATTCTTGCCTGGGAAATTCCATGGACAGAGGAGGCTGGCAAGCTAGAGTTGATGGGGGTCACAAAAAGAGTCAGATGCAATTTAGAAACAAAACAACAACAATCTCTCATTCCAAAAAGTGATCACCACGAAGTTTCAAAAAGTAGGAGAGTAGAGAATTTAGTTCACTAGGCCTTGGTCCATACTGGTCATAGCAAACACCCTCTTCCAACAACACAAGAGAAGACTCTACACATGGACATTACCAGGTGGTCAACACTGAAATCAGATTGATTATATTCTTTGCAGCCAAAGATGGAGAAGCTCTATACAGTCAGCAAAAACAAGACTTGGAGCTGACTGTGGCTCAGATCATGAACTCCTTATTGCCAAATTCAGACTAAAATTGAAGAAAGTAGGGAAAACCACTAGACCATTCAGGTATGACCTAAATCAAATCCCTTATGATTATACAGTGGAAGTGAGAAATAGATTTAAGGGACTAGATCTGATAGACAGAGTGCCTGATGAACTATGGACGGAGGTTCGTGACATTGTACAGAAGACAGGGATCAAGACCATCCCCATGGAAAAGAAATGCAAAAAAGCAAAATGGCTGTCTGAGGAGGCCTTACAAATAGGTGTGAAAAGAAGAGAAGCGAAAAGCAAAGGAGAAAAGGAAAGATATAAACATCTGAATGCAGAGTTCCAAAGAATAGCAAGGAGAGATAAAAAAGCCTTCCTAAGTGATCAATGCAAAGAAATAGAGGAAAATAATAGAATGGGAAAGACTAGAGATCTCTTCAAGAAAATTAGAGATACCAAGGGAACATTTCATGCCAAGATGAGCACAATAAAGAACAGATATGGCATGGACCTAACAGAAGCAGAAGATATTAAGAAGGGGTGGCAAGAATACACGAAACTATACAAAAAAGATCTTCATGACCCAGATAATCACGATGGTGTGATCACTCACCTAGAGCCAGACATCCTGGAATGTGAAGTCAAGTGGGCCTTAGAAAGCATCACTAGGAACAAAGCTAGTGGAGGTGATGGAATTCCAGTTGAGCTATTTCAAATCCTAAAAGATGATGCAGTGAAAGTTCTGCACTCAATATGCCAGCAAATTTAGAAAACTCAGCAGTGGCCACAGGACTGGAAAAGGTGTTTTCATTCCAATCCCAAAGAAAGGCAATGCCAAAGAATGCTCAAACTACTGCACAATTGCACTCATCTCACACGCTGGTAAAATAATGCTCAAAATTGTCTAAGCCGGGCTTCAGCAATACGTGAACCGTTGCACTTCCAGATGTTCAAGCTGGTTTTAGAAAAGGCAGAGGAACCAGAGACCAAATTGCCAACATCCGCTGGATCATGGAAAAAGCAAGAGAGTTCCAGAAAAGCATCTATTTCTGCTTTATTGACTATGCCAAAGCCTTTGACTGTGTGGATCACAATAAACTGTGGAAAATTCTGAAAGAGATGAGAATACCAGACCACCTGGCCTACCTCTTGAGAAACCTGTATGCAGGTCAGGAAGCAACAGTTAGAACTGGACATGGAACAACAGACTGGTTCCAAATAGAAAAAGGAGTATGTCAAGGCTGTATATTGTCACACTGCTTATTTAACTTATATGCAAAGTACATTACGGGAAATGCTGTGCTGGAAGAAGCCCAAACTGGAATCAAGGTTGCCGGGAGAAATATCAATAACCTCAGATAAGCAGATGACACCACCTTAATGGCAGAAAGTGAAGAGGAACTAAAAAGCCTCTTGATGAAAAGTGAAAGAGGAGAGTGAAAAAATTGGCTTAAAGCTCAACATTCAGAAAACTAAGATCATGGCACCTGGCACCATCTCTTCATGGGAAACAGATGGGGAAACAGTGGCTGACTTAATTTTTGGGGCTCCAAAATCACTGCAGATGGTGACTGCAGCCATGAAATTAAAAGATGCTTACTCCTTGGAAGGAAAGTTATGACCAACCTAGACAGCATATTGAAAAGCGGAGACATTACTTTGCCAACAAAGGTCCGTCTAGTCAAGGCTATGGTTTTTCCAGTGGTCATGTATGGATGTGAGAGTTGGAGTATAAAGAAAGCTGAGGGCCGAAGAATTGATACTTTTGAACTGTGGTGTTGGAGAAGACTCTTGAGAGTCCCTGGGACTGCAAGGAGATCCAACCAGTCCATGCTAAAGGAGACCAGTCCTGGGTGTTCACTGGAAGAACTGATGTAAAGCTGAAACCCCAATACTTTGGCCACCTCATGCAAAGAGTTGAGGAAAAGGAATGACTGAGTGACTGAACTGAACTGAATGTTTCTTTTGCTATTGTTGTTCAGTTGCTCAGTCGTGTCTGACTCTTTGAGACCCCATGGATTGCAGCACACTAGGCTTCCCTGTCCTCCAACATCTCCTGGAGCTTGCTCAAACTCATGTCCATCGAGTTGGTGATGCCATCCAACCATTTCATTCTCTGTCGTCCCCTTGTCCTCCTGCCTCCAATCTTTCCCCAGCATCAGGGTCTTTTCTAATGAGTCAGCTCTTCACATCAGGAGGCCAAAGTTTGACCAATGTTTCTTTGGTAAAATCCAAATTGCTGACCTTCTGTCTCGCTTCTGAATTTCAGATACTGACCAGCCCAGATGGTTTCCTCTTTCATTTCAGTGTCGGACTGAACAAAACCCAGCTAGATTGATCTGCAGCAAAAACAAACACAAAAGCACAGCATGCTTCCCTAAGCCAAATAGAAATGATTTTTGCATAATCTGTTTTTTTTTCTGGATATTGGCACATCTGCTTCCCTCCAAACCTTAGTAATCAAGTGCTGATTATACAGCAGTCCCATCAGTGGGTCTTTGTTGAATATTTTGAAAGGTACTCCTCACTTCCTCCTCAACAAGACAGCCTCTTTCTACTCACTGTCAATAGCTGATGCAGGATTCTAAAGAAGGCACAGTTCAGGCATGGACAGCTTTTAGGTTAAAAATTTTTAAATGCCATGTAAATAGCCCATCAGAATTAAATTTTTCAGTGTGGGAGTGCAATTTACAATTTACTCGTCAAACATAAATTAACCCCAAAAGGGCCAAATTTTTAGACCAGTGGTTTTCCACTTGGGGCAGTTTTGCCCCCCAGGGGACACATGGTGACACCTGGAGACAGCTGTGCTTGTCATAAAGGTGCGGGGGTCGGGGGGGGGGTGTGCTGCAGGCACGAATGGGCAGAGACCAGTGTTGCTGCGGAACAACGCCCAGAACAGCTCCCGCGACAGAGAAGAACCCAGTCCCAGATGTCACCAGTGCTGAGGCCGAGAAACCCTGATTTGGACTGTTTTCTTTATTTTATTTTTAAAGAGACTGAAAGTCCCGTTTCATTTATTTGTTTTTGGCTGCTCTGGGTTTTTGTTGCTGCCCGGGCTTTCTCTAGTTATGGTTCGAGGGCTTCTCACTGCGGTGGCTTCTACTTGTTGAGAAGCATGGGCCAGGTGAGAGTGCTTCAAGAGTTGCAGTGCATGTGGTTAGCTGCCCCGAGGCATGTGGAATCTTCCCGGACCAGAGATTGAACAGTGTCCCCTACACTAGCAGGTGGATGCTTATCCACTGGACCCCCAGGGAAGTCCTGGACTGTTTTATTTCATGTGAATTTTGCACTGATTCCCTCCATCTAGGCCTGGTGGTTCAGACAGTAAAGAATCTGCCTGCAATGTGGGAGACCTGGGTTCGATCCTTGGTTTGGGAAGATCCCTTGGAGGAGGGCATGGCAACCCACTCCAGTATTCTTGCCTGGAAAATCCCCATGGACAGAGGAGCCTGGTGGGCTACAGTCCAGGGGGTTGCAGAGTTGGACATGACTGAGCGACTAAGCACAGCACACAGCAGGCCTATTTTCAGTCATTTTGAGCTTTTCAAATCCCAGTGTTTGAATATTTTTGAGCATCAATTACAACTGAAATGCTATTCCAGGTGCTCTCGTATTGACTTGTTTTGTACGACCGTTAGTAAAACTGTGATTCACTTAGGGATGTTGAATTCTCTGCATCTGAGTTTTCTGAATCCCATCACTGGGGCAAGTGACCAGTGCAATCTCGCACAGGGCCCTGCACCTAGTAGGGCATCCTGTGCTTGGGGCTTAACACTCTGCAGTGGTTGTCTTGAAATTCTTAAGACTTTCGTTTTGGAGTTGTGTTTTGGTAGTGAAGTCTGATGGGACAATGATATGTGCCCCAGGGTGGAGACTCAGCCCACACTGGGGCCTGGTACCTCGCACCTGCCTGGATGCCAGATCTTCTGACTCCACCTAGTGACCACTGCTGCCCTTTGCTCCTGGTAGGGGATGAGGGCACATGGAGTTGGGTGGGGTGTGTGCACTCCACACTCCAAGTCAGGGGCAGGACCCTGGGGGCCTGTGAGGATCTACAATGTGCCAGAACGTGACACACCCAAAAGAATGTGACATTAAATGGCAAACAAGAGCCACCATGTGTTATGGACTGAATATTGTGTCTCCCCAAAATTCGCATGCTGAAGTCCTAATTCCCCAAGGTGGGGCCTTTGGGAACTAATGAAATTTCAATGAGGGCATGAGGGTGGGGTCCCCAGGACTGGATTTGTGTCCTTATAAGAAGAGGAAGGGGGACCAGAGCTCACTTTCTCTGCCATGTCAGGAAAGAGCAAGAACGTGTGAGAACCAGGAAGGGGGTTCTCGCCAGGAACCAAATCTGCTGGCACCTTGATCTTGGATTTCCCAGTTTCCAAATCTGGGATAAAATCCATTTCTGTTATTGAAGGCACCCAGTCTATGATATTTTCTTGTAATAGGCCTGAGCAGACTAAGACACCATGACAGGTTGAGAGAAAAAGAGACAGTGGAAGAAAGTTAAAAGTTTTGTCTCTTGCTTTTTGAACAAGATGGCCTAGTGTTTTCATTTTGCATGGGGTTCCATGAATTACGTAGCTGGCCCTGTCTAGGATGGGTGATCACCGCTCATCACTTTCTTTCAAAGCAAAACTTTCCTAGTGAATCTGAGAGACAGGCAGTCTTCCATGTGCAACCAAACCTGTTTTTGGAGGAAGCTTCATATCAGATCACTGATACATCTAACATATCACTGAATTTCTTAATACGATAGTTATTAAAGACAAATGAAAAAGTTTTAGCATTAGCAATAGTTTGAGTTTTCTTTCACATCACTGGGGATACAGAAGTAGGCAACTCATTTTGAAGATACAGAAGTAGGCAACTCATTTTGAATCTACTCGGCTTCTGGTTTCTCTACTTTTTTTCTGCCTTTGGCATCTTTGGAGCAGACCTTGTGTGCCTTGAAGAGAACTTTCTTGCCTAGGCTTGGTAGAATGCTTAAGGATAGACAGCTTCATCGTCACCGCACTTTCAGAAACAGCCGTATTTTGCGCCTGTCTGCTTGCTTGCTTGCTAAGTCGCTTCAGTCGTGTCCGACTCTGCGTAACCCCATAGACGGCAGCGCACCAGGCTCCCCCGTCCCTGGGATTCTCCAGGCAAGAACACTGGAGTGGGTTGTCATTTCCTTCTCCAATGCATGAAAGTGAAAAGTGAAAGTGAAGTTGCTCAGTCGAGTCCGACTCTTAGCGACCCCATGGACTGCACCCACCAGGCTCCTCCGTCCATGGGATTTTCCAGGCAAGAGAACTGGAGTGGGGTGCCATCTCCTTCTCTGGCCTGTCTGCTAATTAAGTTTATTTATGGCAGAATGTCATCTCTTATTGGCTTTCGTTGTAACATGCCTCCTCATGGTGAGTTTGTGTTGGAACCATGTAGAGTACCTACCCTCCCTACCCTAGCAGATTTCTTCCATGCTTCCAGCTAACTGCTCTAGCTCCGAGGCCATGGCTTCCTAATTCTAAACTAACCCTGGGCTCTCCTGTCCTGACCTTTCTGTGGCCTTTCCTGTCCTCCATGCTTGGTGGGTGTCCCGTCTGGCCTGAGTTGGAAGCCTGGTTTTAGTTTTGGGACTCTCCATGCAGCAGGCACCTTTGCAACTCGCTGCTTCAGGTGGCACCTGGCTCTGGGGTGATGCAGGCACTGGCCCACCACAGGCCTTGGCTCTTGCCTGTCTAAGCCCCTGGATCCTGCTAATTCTTCTAGAACTTCATTTCCAAGTCCCCTCTGGCCTGGTCAACCTCCTGGTCACACACTCCATCTCACTGTCCCCGTCTCTGTGACTCACTCTCAGAGTGCACCGTGGCCCTGAGTGTGGATGCCCGGGGCATAAGAAGAGTGGCAGAGAATGCCACCCTGTCTGGGGAGGTCTCTCGCATCTCCCTACCCCCTGACACCCACCTGCCGGTACCTTTTCTTTGCTGTCTCTGACCCAGGCCTGCTGCCCGCAGCCTGTGGTTGGGAAAATATGTAATGCTTTGGGTTTCTGGTTTATAGATTTTAGGAACTAGTGGGAAACCCTCAATTCTTATATGTGAATCACTCAGAGTAAATGTTAAGGCTGAAAAAGCTTTTTTTTTTTTTTTTTAAAGCAAGTTAAAGAAGTCAACAGTAAAAGGTTGAATGTTAGTCTTTTAAATATGTCATCTGGTGCTACCCACCAATGCGTCAGGGTACTGTAACTATAATGATCTTAAGTTATCACAGTAATAACCAACATGGTATTTTACAGGTTACTTATATTGTATTTCATTTGAGCCTCATAGAATACTATTGGCTAATAGTTAGTTACTTTGTGCCAGGTACTATTCTATGACTTTTATGTATGTTAATTCCATACTAACACAGGGAGGTTAATAAACTTGCCCACAGTCAGACAGCTTGTGAGTGGCTTAGCTAGGATTGCTTCAAACTCTGTCTTTAATGACCAAGCTATAACTGACTCATATCAACCCTGGAAGGTACATTTTAATTATTTTATATGAGGGATCTGAAGATGAAAGAGGTGAAGTGACTTGTCTGGGAGAATCACTGCTGCCCTTTTTTAAGGTGGTGGCTTGGGATGTATAGGGCACATCATCTGAGTTTTAGTGGTTGTGTTCTTAAGGCCAATGGGGAAATGTCTAAAAGGTTGAAGAGCATCATGAGAGCGGGTCTGGAAATCCTGGTGGTAATTTCCCGAGTCAAGGAAATCCCATTTCTTGTTCATTTGGCTGGCATTCTGATGCTTTTCTGAGCATCTATTGAGAAGCAGTGAGTGAGTGAGTGAGTGAAGTCACTCAGTTGTGTCTGACTCTTTGCGACCCCATGGACTGTAGCCCACCAGGTTCCTCCATCCATGGAATTTTCTAGGTAAGAGTACTGGAGTGGGTTGCCATTTCCTTCTCCAGGGGAATCTTCCCGACCTGGGGATTGAACCCTGGTCTCCTGCATTGCAGGCAGACACTGAGAAGCAGTTAAGTTTATACTAATTGATAGTTTTGAAAGCCAGATATTGAACTAGGCATACAGGATACTGAAATGAACAAATCTTGGCCCCTTCCTTCAAGATGCTCCTGGTTTAGTGGGGAAGAGCAAGATAGAGAAAATCAGGTCATTATTAATGATGGTTTAACGTGTTGAGTGGAAATTATAAGAAGATGCTGTAAGATAATAGATGAGGAGGTGTGAAGAATCGAGAGAGAATGGTGCAGTTGGGGGAACATACTAAGGGGAGATTTTCTAGCAAAGTGGCACTAAGGCTTAAAGGGTGAGTTTGCCAGTTGAAAATAAGGTGGAAGTACATCTGTTTCCATGCATTTTAAAAATAATGTATCAATTCTCCTTCCAAGAATAACTGGAAATGCTAGATTACAAATCAAGCAATCAAGCAAAAATAGCTATTCAAAAGGACCAGAGAGCAACCAAGATAATCGGGACTCTAGAGAACGAGATTATAGACAGAAGGGAACTGTAGAGAAATGATTGACATTCTATACCACTTTTACCTTTAAGGCATTTGCAGTTCATCAGGAAAGTCAATTAGCAAATGGGAGCTAGAGATCTAAAAATCTAAGCAAAAATTTTGTCCATCTTAATACTAAGGAAATTTGAGTTCTGCCAAAAAGGAAAGGCGCTGGTAAATAGACCAGATTTTTAACGAGACCATTGAAGGTCCATGTCCTAAGAGTAAGGGCAATTGGAACTAGATCAAGCCTTACAAAAACAAACTCACACTCAAACCAGCTCAATTTCTTATTGGATTAAGATAATTGTTCTGTTCTTACTGCATCCAAGAAGGGCAATAAAGCCTCTCTGGAGAAGGTTCTCTACACGTCTTCAAGAGAATGCCCAACTTTTAATTAAAAAGTTACCAGATATTCCAATAAAAGAGAATCAAAAGGTCAAAGCCTAGAGAAAAAAAATAAGACAATAAAATGGACCCACAGATGATCCAGATACTGAGATTAACAAGCACAGTCTTTAAAATAACTGAAATTATTTCAAGAGAATGATGACAAGGTGAAGAATTAGATCTACAAGAACAGACAAATAGAAAATCTAGAACTGAAAAGTCCAATAAATGAAATCAAGAACCTAATAGATGGATTTAATAGCAGATTTGATATGACAGAAGAGAACCTGCAGAGATAACAGTAGGAAGTATCCAGCCTTAAGCACAAAGGAAAACCATGTAAACTACAGAAAAGCGAGAAAGAAACATATAAGATGTGGTAAAAATACCTAAAATGTAAGCTGCTGAAGTGCCACAGAAGAAGGGAGAGAAAAGGGAAAGAGATATTTGAAGGGATACAGGCTGAACGATTTTATGGGATATTAATTACTTTAGGTCCATTATCTCATTCGATCTTCATGGCAATTTTGTGAAGCTTGCCAAAGGATATTATTTACTCATTTTACATTTATTATTATATCTCAGAGAGGCTAAGGTTCTTTACTCATTTATTTAAAATGGAGTCTTTCATTTACTCAGCAAACATTTATTAACTGCCATAATTTGTAAGCTTGTTACACAAAGCAACAAACAGCTTTAGAAATAATAATGTGTGAGTAAATGTAAATGAATTTTTCTTATTTTTAATTAAAAAAGAATAAACCATTTAAAACCAAAAATATAGATTTCTAAAATACATGTGGAAGCTTTAGTGTGACAACAATGAGAGCACAGAAGACAGAAGGGAGAGAAATGAAAGTACACTCTTATCAGATACTTACGCTATACGTGAAGTTTTATAACACTATTTAAAGACAGAATGTAAGTCAAAGATACATAATACAAAACCTAGCTCAACCACACAAAATATATTGAATAATCAAAAAAAAAAAGCAAGAAAGGAGGAAGAAAGAAACAAGGAACTGATGGAACGAATGGAATATGAATAAGTGGTTGACTTAAACCCAACTATATCAATGCTTACATTAAGTGTAAACGATCCAAACACTCTAATTCAAAGGCAGACATTGTCAGACATAGTTTTAAAAATTCAGCAAAATGGGATAAATTTAAGAAAAGAAAAACAAACCCCTGATAATTCCAAGTATAGGCAAAAATATGGAGCAGCTAGAATTCTCATCTATTGTCAGTGGGAAGTGGTACCACTTTGGAAAACTGCTTGGCAATACCGATTAAAGTTAAATATATGTATTCCACGCAATCCAGCAATTCTACTCAGCAGAAATGCATACATATGTTCACCAAAAAATGTTAAAAAAAAAAGCTTTTAACAGCACTTGTGTGATAGCCAAAACCTGGACAGTATTCATATTTTCATCAACATTAGACTGAATAAACTGTGGAACATTTACACAATGGAATATTACATGACAACAAAAAACCAAACAGCAGCCATATGCAACAACATGGGTGAATCTCACAAAATAATATTAAGTGAAAGAAGCCCAGACAGGGCTTCTCTGGTGGCTCAGGGATGAAGAATCTGCCTGCCAATGCGGGAGACGCAGGTTTCATCCCTGATCCGGGAAGATCCCACAAGCTGTGGAGCAACAGAGCCCATGAGCCACAACGATTGAGCCTGTGCCCTAGAGCTCGGGAGCCGCACTGCTGAGCCCACGTGCTCCAGAGCTTGCGCTCTGCAACGAGAGAAGCCCTGCAATGAAGTCTGTGCACCACAACTAGAGCAGCCCCCACTTGCTGCAACGAGAGCAGAGTAGCCTCTCCTTGCCGCAGTTAGAGAAAGCACATGCAGCAGCAAAGATCCAGCACAGCCAAAAGTAAATAAATGAAATTATATATACATATAAAAGAAGAAGAAGCCCAGATAAAGAAGCCTATACTGTATGATTCTGTATAAATAAAGTTCAAAACTGGGCAAAATGAATCCATTTGGAATGAAGTCAGAATATTGGCTGCCTGTTAGGGGCTGGGACCTGGGAGAAGGCAGGAGGGAGGCTTCTGGGACTGCTGATGATATTCTAACCCTTTCTATGGACAGTCATTTCTTGAATATGTCAATTCTGTAAAAACGCATCAAGCTGTAAATTTAGAACTTGTCCACTTTGTTGTATTCATAGCATATGTCAATAAAATGTTACCTGTTTAAAAAAAAAAAATGGGATGAATGACATTCCAGGCAGGGGAGAGAGTGTAAGCAAAGGTGTAGAGGAATCAACCATGTGGTGTGTGGAAAATTACAGGTGGCCAGATGCTGTTGGAGCATAAAATGTGAGGTAGGTTATAGTGGGTTTGGGGAAGATGTTACCATGGCAGTTTAATGCCCCGCAAGAGTGTGGACTGTCTTCCAAGGTCAATTAAAGCCTGGAAGAGTCTAAGCAAGAAGTGACATATAAGATTTGGAATTTTAAAAGAATCCCAATGTGAATTGGCAAAGAGGGACAAAAATAGGTGCAGGGAGACTAGATAAGATGTTCTTGAAAAAATCCAGATGAGAGATGATGAAGGACTGAATCAGGGCATGGTGGTGGGGATATAAAGAGAATACAACTTCAGAACTATTTAAGAGATGATACTAGTAAGCCTTTCTGGATGTAGGGGTTGAAGAGAAGTAGACTTGAGGATGATTCCTAAGTTTCTAATACACATGACTGCATGGCTGGTGGTTCCACCCGGTGAGGCAGGGAACGTTCAGGAGTTCAGGGCAAGGGCAGAAGACTGGTTTAGACAGTGTGGACAGGTTGACCAGATAAGCGGCACTCACACTGAAGGGGATTCTTGGGGAGTTATTTTGAGGTCCTCTGTTTCCTGGAATGGATGACCCATTTAAATGCCAGGTCTCTGATGTCCCCTACAATTACCGTTTGGTTTTCTTGCCACGGTCGTGGTGCACATTCAAGACACAAAGCCGTAGTTGTCAGCAGCAGATCCAGTGGCGCGGCCGCCCTGGGGTCTGAAAGACTTCATCTGGCTTTCCTCCGCCGCTCCAGACAAAGGCCGTCTTATGCACCATCTATTTCAGTCATTTTTATGAGTGCCGTGGAATATTTTCAAGCTATCCCTTTTAAGCATTATCTCTTGGCAGTTAAGAAAATAGATCCATTGCAAGCACTGGGGTTTCTGAAAAGGGGTTTAAAAATAGCGCAGGGCACCAGACAGCTGCAGCTATTGGGAAACGGAGCCCTTTGCTTGCACTTTTACCGGTTTCCATTTCAGCCTTGCAGCTGGAAACCGCGAGCTCTTCCTCTGCTGGGAACAGATGGAAAAGGAGGAAGGAATGGTCCAGGACCCTCTCTTGACTCGAGGTCACACTGGGCTCTGTGAATGCTGAGAGGTGCTAGGGTAGTGGAGAGTGGGTGAACTAAATAAACTCTTGGGTCTGAAAAAACCAATTCAATATTATGATATATCTTTATATTTGGAAATGAAAAAAAAATAAGCCTATTGGTTTTTTCATGTAAATGACAGGAAGCAGATGGGATAAAATCCTCTTGGCCAGTAGGAATAGGCAGAAAAGGCGTTGGCAAGTAGTGCTTTATGGACAGTTCTCTCTGGACATGATGTCACCATTCCCATCTTACAGGTGTGAAAACTGAGGAAAGGAATTGTTGGGGGATCAGTTCCTGGTCACAGAGCAGGGAGTGAGGGAGGCAGGGTCGCAGCACAGACTCCAGAGCCCCCACTCATAGTCATTGCTCTGGACTGCCTTTCACTGGGGATGCATACGATTTTAATGTTTCTCCAAAGGGAGCATGCATGTTTAAAAGAAGAAAAAGCCAAGAATTAACATGAACAAATCTCTATTCTAAGCATCAACTCTACCATGATGCCACTCAATAAGTGTTTGCTCGGTAAACGAATGACTGCATTTTAAACAAATGAACTAAGACCCTTAGCCTGTTTGAAACTCCAATTCTTCACCTGTAAAATGTATGTAATAATATCGTTTGGCTGCCTTCACAAAATTGCTGTGAAAAGATCCAATGAGATAATGGACTACTGAAAGTAGTTTAATACCCTGGAAAATTGTTTAGCAGTTAATTCAACCAATGGTTGCTGAGCACTTACCATTAAGCAGACACTACTGTAGGTGCTGAAGTAAGTGCATCAGTGAGTGAAGTAAGTAAAGTCCCTGCTTATTTTCTATCAGGGAGAGATGGAAATACACAGGAAAACTAGTGAGGAGGTAAAAATTCTAGGGACTTCCCTGTGGCTCAGTGGTTAAGACTCTGAGCATCCAGTACAGGATGCATGGGTTCTGATAAGGGTCCACATGAGGTCTCACTGATAAGATGGCTCATTGTTGACCTTCCAATGTCCCTTTATGCCACAGCTGGGACGTGGACCTGGAGGGGGCCTTGGCTTTGGGCATGAGTGGGTCCAGTGGCCTTCTTTGCTGCATTTGAAGCAGGGTCCAGGTGCCTGTCTTTGTTGGTTGATAGAGGTTAGGAGCCATGTAGGGCGGTGGCTACATGAAGGTGATATTTGGCCTGATCTCATTGGGCCTTCTCTAGCTTTGCCTTTTCTTCCAAGTTATTGAAAATCCGAAAGGCTAAATTTAAAAGGTCTCATTGAGGGGTTTGAGGGCCTTCTTCTGCCTTTTTTAGTTTCTTTCAGATATCTAGGGATGACTGGGAGATAAAATGGGTGTTAAGGACAATGGTGCCCTCTGCTGAAGTGGGGTCTTCAAAGACAGGAAGCCACCTTGGCCCTGCTTCAAATGTGGCACAGAAGGCCACTGGGCCCGCTCATGCCTAAAGCCAAGGCCCCTTCCAGGTCCATGTCCCAGCTGTGGCATAAAGGGACACTGGAAGGTCAACATAATGAGCCATCTTATCGGCGAGACCCCATGTGGACCCTATTAGGTCCGATGATCCCTGGTTGGAAAACTAAGATCCCACAGACTGAGGCACAGCCAGAAAACTGAAAAAAACAAATTCTAAAGTAGGCCATCACAGTATATACGTGTAGGCGATAAGAGCTATGGAAAAAACAAAGAGTAGACAGGGGTAGGGGTGATTGGGGTGAGGACAAGTTGCAATTTAAAATCAGGTGTTCAGAGTGGACCTCACTGAAAGGTGACACCGTGTTGACATTTTGAGGTGAAGGCGTTGGCTCTGCAGGCTCCTGGGTGACGCATGTGATCGGTGGTAAAGTGGAGCTGTGCTCGCTGTGTCCCGGGGGAACCAGGGAAAGCGGTGGGAGAGGCGATTAGGGACTTGATGTGGGGTGGGGTGGGGTGGGGGAGTCTCAGGGTCTTGTCTGCATGTGGATTGTCACAGCGAAAGAAATGGACATGCCTGGAGGGATTGACTCGGAGGAGTGACACAGCCTGGCGTGGTTTAGAGGGATCACGCTGGCTGCTGGGTTGAGAAGGGATGTAGGTGGTGATGGCAAAAGTGGGAATGTGAGACTAGTTAGTGGGCTATTCCAGTAATCCAGAAGTGAGCCCAGAACTGTCCCCTTCTGGATACTCTTCGAAGAAATGGACTGAGGGTGTCACAGAAGCCAGGTGGGGAAAGGGGATCAGAGATGAGATGGAGACCACGCACAGCGAACACTACAGACAGGTCAGTCGGTCCAGCACCGTGACCGCCCGTGAGACCTGGCAGTGTGGAGGTGGCCGGGGACCTTAACAAGGGCTGTCTTAGCAGAGTGATGGGCCTGAAAGTTGACTGCAGTGGCTTGAAGGAAGAATGGGAGAAGAGAAATGTTTAAAAATTTTTAACAAAATTTTTAGCTGTGACAAAATATACAAAATATAAAATTTATCATCTTTTTTTTTTAGTTCCCCAGCCAAGGATCCAACCTGCACTCTCAGCAGTGAAAGCATGGTGTCCTAACCACTGGACCACTGGGGAATTGCCCTGAAATGACCATTTAAACCATACTTGAGTGTACAACTCAGGAGTGTTAAGTACATTTGCATTGCTGTGCAGCTGATCTCTAAACTCTTTTCATCTTCACACATTAAACAGCAATTTCCCATTCCACCTGTCTCCCAGCCCCTGGCAACCAGCATTCTACTTTCTCTATGAATTCGACCACTCTACATAATCATACAGTATTTGTCTTTGGAATCATACAGTCCTGGCTTCTTTCACTTAGTATAATGTCCTCAGTGTTCGGCCATGTTGTAGTATGAATCAAATTCTTCCCTTTTAGGGCTGAATAATATTCCATCAGATGTATATACCACGTTTTTTTTCCTTGCGTTCATCAGTGGCCATCTGGGTTGCTTCCACTTTTTTGGGCACTGTGAATAATGCTGCTATGAACATGAGTGTGCAAATATCTCTTCGAGAACTTGCTTTCAATTCTTTTGGGTGTATACCCAGAAGTGGAAATGCTGAATGAGGCAGAGAAAAATTTTGTTGCAAAGGGAAGCATAAAAAAGAAGTGGGGGTGTGTAGCTGGCAGCAGAAGTAGGGTCACAAGAAGAGGTTTGTTTTTGTTTGGTTTAATACAGGAAAAATATCAGCATGTTTTCAGTTGATGGGACTGATGCAGTAGAGAGAGAAAAATTGAAATGGAGAACTGCTGGAGCAGTGTTCTAGGGGCGGTGAAGGGGACTGGATTTCATGTACAAATAGAAAAGCTTGGGGCTACAGGTGGCAAGGCAGAGTCTGTGGAAACAGGTACAGAAAGGGTAGCAGATTGGTGGCTGGAATTTGTGGCCATGCTCTGGTTGCTTCAGTGTTCTCAGTAGATTAGAAACAAGACTGCCAACTGAAAGTAATATATAATAATAGCTACCAACTCTGAATTGGGCTTCCCTTGTGGCTCAGCTGGTAAAAGAATCCACCTGCAATTTGGGAGACCTGGGTTCGATCCCTGGGTTAGGAAGATCTCCTTGACAAGGGAAAGGCTACCCACTCCAGTATTCTGGCCTAGAGAATTCCATGGACTGTATAGTCCATGGGGTCGCAAAGAGTTGGACATGACTGAGCGAGCGACTTTCACTTTCACTTTCTTTCACCAACTTTGAGAGTTGAACGCTATGCTAGGAGCATTACTTCAATATCTGTAAACTTCACAGCTAGCTAGCAAACTATTTAAACAAACAAACAACCCTCATTTCACAGATGGAGAGAATGGAGATTGAGAGAAGTTAAGAAACTTGCCAAAGTTACACAGCGAATCAGAGAGGCACCTGTCTTCTCTCCAGGTGTGCTTGACTCTGAGGTTCATACTTTCTCTGCTACACAATCTAAGATGTTCTCATTCTCTAACATCTCTCCTGTCATGAAACTATAATACTGATCTTCAGAGCCCCAGGATTCCAGTCTCCCTCCTCAAAGCAGTGACATATTTTTAAACTTTTTATTTACTTATTTTTGGCTGTGCTGGGTCTTCTTTGTTGCACGTGGACTTTCTTTGGTTGCGGAGAGTGGGGGCCACCCTCTAGTCGTGCTGCAGGGTTTCTCATTGTGGTGGCTTCTCCTGTTGCAGAGCACGGGCTCCAGAGCGCAGGCTCAGGAGTTGCGGTGCACAGGCTTAGTTGTCCAGTGGCATGTGAGATCTTTCTGGACCAGGGATCGAACCCATGTCCCCTGCACTGGCGGGCAGATTCTGGACCACTGGACCATAAGCGAAGTTTCTTGACATGATATTTCAACTAAATATCCGTGTGAGATTTGTTGGAGGTGGGAAGGTAATGAAAAAAAGCAAAAGAAAAGGGAACAATTCTATTCTCTTCAGTTCAGTTCAGTTCAGTTGCTCAGTCGTGTCCAACTCTTTGTAACCCCATGGACCGCAGCACACCAGGCCTCCCTGTCCATCACCAACTACTGAAGTTTACCCAAACTCATGTCCATTGAGTTGGTGATACCATCCAACCATCTCATCCTCTGTCGTCCCCTTCTCCTCCTGCCCTCAATCTTTCCCAGCATCAGGGTCTTCTCAAATGAGTCAGCTCTTTGCATCAGGTGGCCAAAGTACTGGAGTTGCAGCTTCAAAATCAGTCCTTCCAATGAACACCCAGGACTGATCTCCTTTAGGATGGACTGGTTGGATCTCCTTGCAGTCCAAGGGACTCTCAAGAGTCTTCTCCAACACCACAATTCAAAAGTATCAATTCTTTGGCCCTCAGCTTTCTTTATAGTTCAACTCTTACATCCATACATGACTAGAAAAACCATAGCCTTGACTAGATGGACCTTTGTTGGCAGTTAGTGTCTCTGCTTTTTAATATGCTGTCTAAGTTGGTCATAACTTTCCTTCCAAGAAGTAAGCATCTTTTAATTTCATGGCTGCAATCACCATCTGCAGTGATTTTGGAGCCCAAGAAAACGAAGTCTGTCACTATTTCCACTATTTCCCCAGCTATTTGCCATGAAGTGATGGGACTGGATGACATGATCTTAATTTTCTGAATGTTGAGCTTTAAGCCAACTTTTTCACTCTCCTCTTTCACTTTCATCAAGAGGCTCTTTAGTTCTTCTTCACTTTCTGCCATAAGGGTGGTGTCATCTGCATATCTGAGGTTTTTTATATTTCTCCTGGCAATCTTGATTCCAGCTTGTGCTTCATCCAACCCAGCGTTTCTCATGATGTACTTTGCATATAAGTTAAATAACTGCTGCTGCTGCTAAGTCGCTTCAGTCGTGTCCGACTCTGTGCGACCCCATAGACGGCAGCCCACCAGGCTCCCCCGTCCCTGGGATTCTCCAGGCAAGAACACTGGAGTGGGTTGCCATTTCCTTCTCCAATGCAGGAAAGTGAAAAGTGAAAGTGAAGTCACTCAGTCGTGTCTGATTCCTAGCGACCCCATGGACTGCAGCCCACCACGGTCCTCCATCCATGGGATTTTCCAGGCAAGAGTACTGGAGTGGGGTGCCATTGGGGTGACAAAATACAGCCTTGACGTACTCCTTTCCTTATTTGGAACCAGTCTGTTGTTCCATGTCCAGTTCTAACTGTTGCTTCCTGACCTGCATACAGATTTCTCAAGAGGCAGGTCAGATGGTCTGGTATTACCATCTCTTGAATTTTCCACAGTTTATTGTGATCCCTACAGACAAAGGCTTTGGCGTAGTCAATAATGCAGAAATAGATGTTTTTCTGGAACACTCTCGCTTTTTCCATGATCCAGTAGATGTTGGCAATTTGATCTCTGGTTCCTCTGCCTTTTCTAAAACCAGCTTGAACATCTGGAAGTTCATGGTTCATGTATTGCTGAAGCCTGGCTTGGAGAATTTTGAGTGTTACTTTACCAGCATGTGAGATGAGTGCAATTGTGTGGTAGTTTGAGCATTCTTTGGCATGCCTTTCTTTGGGATTGGAATGAAAACTGACCTTTTCCAGTCCTGTGGCCACTGCTGAGTTTTCCAAATTTGCTGGCATATTGAGTGCAGCACTTTCACAGCATCATCTTTTAGGATTTGAAATAGCTCAACTGGAATTCCATTACCTCCACTAGCTTTGTTCGTAATGATGCTTCCTAGGGCCACTTGACTTCACATTCCAGGATATCTGGCTCTAGGTGAGTGATCACACCATAGTGATTATTTGGGTCTTGAAGATCTTTTTTGTACAGTTCTTCTATGTATTCTTGCCACCTCTTCTTAATATCTTCTTCTTCTGTTAGGTCCATACCATTTCTGTCCTTTATCGAGCCCATCTTTGCATGAAATGTTCCCTTGGTGTCGCTAATTTTCTTTGAAGAGATCTCTAGTCTTTCCCATTCTATTGTTTTCCTCTATTTCTTTGCACTGATTGCCGAGGAAGGCTTTCTTATCTGTCCATTCTGTTCTTTGGAACTCTGCATTCAAACAGGTATATCTTTCCTTTTCCCCTTGGTTTTTGCTTCTCTTCTTTTCTCAGATATTTGTAAGGCCTCCTCAGACAGCCATTTTGCTTTTTTGCATTTCCTTTTCTTGGGGATGGTCTTGCTCCCTGTCTCCTTTACAAGGTCATAAACCTTCATCCATAGTTCATCAGGCACTCTGTCTATCAGATCTAGTCCCTTAAATCTATTTCTTATTTCCACTGTATAATTGTTAGGAATTGATTTAGGTCATACCTGAATGGTCTAGTGGTTTTCCCTACTTTCTTCAATTTTAGTCTGAATTTGGCAATTCTGTTCTCTTAGAATGAACTGGTTTGGAAACACCAGGTTGCTAAGCCTCAGTGACAAACTGATCTCTTATAATGACGCTTTGAATCAACTCACCCTTGTTACACGCACTAGGAGGTAAATTCTAGTATTATTTCCATCATACAGACGAGAAACCTGAAACCTGGATTTCCAAGAAAACACCTTTGGAAAATCACAGAGCTGTAATTTGAATCCAAGTCCCCAGCTTCAGACTTTGTGCCCTTAACCTCTCCATTGTTCTGGTGGTGGGACTCTCCCCCCAGGGCTCCTGGGCTAGCTGCTTCCTCTCGGCCCACATTTCAGACAGTGGGCTGTGGCCCCTTCACTCCTTTAGTCTCACTATTTTGGTGATTCAGCCTGGCAAGGGCCTTCTCTTGGGCAAGGGCCTGCCATAAGAGGACTGACCCAGGCTGAGGGGACATCCCCCAGCATGGCCAGTCTGGCACGATGATAAGAGCTGTGCTATGGATTTAGTTAAATCCCAGTTGAAATGTCAAGTTGTAAAACAAGGACCATACTTGGTTTTCACAGGGTTGCTATGATGATTCTAGATGAAAACTTACAGCTGTTGAAGTTCCTCAAAGAAGGTTCAGAAGGGAAAGCTTCAGACAACATTAAGGTGACTCATTACGACTCAAAGTGAGATCTTCTCTAGACAAATGATCTCATACCTTTCACTTCTAGATATGTCTTCTGCAGAAATATTGGCTCATGGCCCAGAGGTTTTATACACAGGGAAGTTCATTGCAGTTGTGACTGTGATAGAAAAAGATGGGAAACAACCTGAATGTCCCAAGACAGACGGATGACTAAATATTTAATACATGTCGTGGTACCGCCATACAGGGGAATACTGTGGAGCCAGTGACAAAATGCCAAGGTTCTAGAAGGGCCAACAAGAAAAGAGCTCCAAGATACAGGGTTAAATGAACAGAGGAGGTCTCAAAACAGTATGATTTGTCCTTATGAATAGAGTGATATACAAGGACTTGACATCCATTTGCTAACATAGGGTGTCCCTGGGGCAGGGAATGGGATTGGGGGGAGGACAAGGAGGGGCAAAAGAGAACTCTTAAAGACTTTGTAAATACATCAGTCTTTAAAAAATTTTATAGTGATAATGTATTTGTTTACTACTTGTACACCCAAATAAAGCTATCAAATAGTACCAAAACAATCACCTAAATGTGAAATTTCAGGCACCGATAAATGAGCTGGTCCATATCCTCTGGGACCGCAGCTCTCTGGATTCTGTTGGTTCTACTGCTGCCTCGGCCACTAGCTGTGTGACTTTGAACAAACTGCTTTGGTTCCCTGGGCCTTAGTCTCCTCTTGTAATGATGAGGGTGAGCTAGAATACCAATTGTTAAACATTTTTATTACTAATTTCCAAGCATCGGTCTTTTTGCAAATGCATTCTTATGTGTAGAAGCCCCAAATATCAATCAAACCAACCATTTGTGCCCCGGATTCCTTTCAGGGCTGACGTTCTCTGACTCTGGTTGAATGCAGGGAGCCAAATCCACCCGCCACACCTGTGCTACCTCTCAAGTGAGTGGAAGATAACTGGGCGATTTGAAGTGACCCACAAAAGCGCACATGTAACTCTAGCAAAATATTTCCCTGAGCCTTAAGCCCACACTCTGGAAGCTGTATGATAGCTCAGGAACTGTTCGGGCTCCAAGGAAACCATTACTGTTTCTAGACAGTTCTGTAAGGACCCCTGGGTCATTGCAAGAACCATCCATGGTTGTTTTTCAGGGGAATCAAGTCCTAGGTTTTGGTGCCCAGACCCCTCCAGCCCCAGCCCCAGCCCCTGACCCAGAGCTACGGCTTTGAGATGGCAGCAGGAAGACGAGGCCGCAGAGGAAAGGGAAGGGGCGAGAGGAGGGGTCAGGTGCAACACACACCACGCTGTGAAATATGAGGCAGGCTCCTCAGTGTCCTTCCCCAGGTCTGAAAGGCGCCATCTCGACTCTGTGGACTTGACTCCAGCCTCCTCTGGCTGGAAATGGTATGATAAGGATCATTTTGTCTCCTTTGGAAACAGGGCTGGAGCCCTGCAGTTCTCTGCATCATTAGAGCCCAGGGACGGTCCCGTTCATGTCCCGAGTTATAATGACTCGCTCATCACTCAGAGTAAAGCCTGGGCCTTGTGCTCATGGGATTCTATTCACATCTGGCCTAGATTGACCCCCAAATCAGACGAGGTGGGAACAGAGGGACTGGAGTCCTGGAGGAGGGAAAGACAGATGTGCAGGGCCATTCATTCAGTAGGATTCCTTCCTGGCCCAAGTCTTCTCCTGAAATGTGAAATGTGGACAGAAGCCAGCATTTCATACCTGCCCATTTGTGGGATGGGGAGCTAGGCACCTGGGTGAATGACCAGTTAGAGCCCAAGTCCCCACTCCCACCAGGGCACACCAGTCTGGGGGTCAGGAGACCTGGGTTCATGTCCCAGGTGGATCACTTTCTTATTGTGAGGTTAGTCACATATTTTTCCCTGATTCTCAGTTTCTTTTTCTTTTCTTTCTTTCTTTCTTTTTTTTTTTTTTTTACAGCGTATTGGATTAGCTACTTTTTAAGGTCTCTGCCAGGCCTATCAGTGACTCTAGCTCTAGACTGTAAGAACCTCGATAGAGTTCTGCTTACTTAGTAAGAAAAAGGGAGTGAGCTATAATGCTGAAGTGTGTGGCCCCTGGGATCAGACTCCCTGAGTTTAAATCCTGTCACTCCTTTCCACACTGTGACTTTGGAGATGAGGTTTTCAATCTCTCTGAGCCTCAGTTTCCACATTGGCAAAATGAAGGTAAGAATTGTAATTATAATGTCATCATGAGGAATGTAAGAGAGAATCCTCTTGAAGCACAGAGCTAGACACTGTAAATGTTCAACAATCTTTAGCTTATTATTTTGTATTTTTCTGGTCTATTATGGTACCAAGATCATAGCAGGTATTGGCTAAAATTATTTCTAGATAAAAACATCACATCTTACCTACCAGAGATTCAATTGTGTGTGTGTGTGTTCAGTTGCTAAGTCATGTCCATTTCATTGTAACCCCATGGACTGCAGCCCACCAGGCTCCTCTGTCCATGTGATTTCCCAGGCAAGAATACTGGAGCAGGTTGCCGTTTCCTTCTCAGGGGGATCTTCTTGACTCAGAGATCAACCCTCGTTTCCTGCATTGCAGGTGGATTCTTTACCACTGAGCTACCTGGGAAGTCCCAAGATTCAATTATACTACAGGCCAAATCATGTGCCCTGTAAAGTTCATTCATTCGTTCAATACCAATTGATCAATAGTCATTGAATGTCTTAGGTATGGCATCCTGGACTGAGGATGCAAAGACATCAAGATCTTACTCTAGAATTCTGTCTGATACAATCCTAATGCAGAACACACCTTACTGAGTAAGAAATATCTGTAGAGCATTTATGGAATTCAGAGAACTGTCCTGGTGTCACTGGGGATTCAATACGGTGAGTCATTTCCCACCCACAGTTTAGAATTTTGAAGGGAAGGAAAAACACATACTTGTGAAGCAACCTAAAGTGAATTTCAGGGCCTCCTCCTATGATCCCCAGTGGTGACCAGTTTGTACATTTGCAGTAAGTGCTGAGCCTGTGTGTGCGAGGGTCGGGATCTAAAGCTTTTCATGCAGGACCTCATTCAGCCTCATGAGGCAGTCAACTAGGGCTAGCCTCATTTCACAGGGAAAGGAAGAGAGAGAGACTAAGAGATTTCTCAAGGATCACACAGCTGGCAAGAGGCAGAGGTCTGTCTTTTCTCATCTTATCCATTGGCATCCATTTGTGTCCATTTGCTGGGGCTGTCTTTATAAAGACTTCTCTGGTGGCTCAGCCTGTAAAGAGTCTGCCTGCAATGCAGTAGACCTGGGTTCGATCCCTGGGTTGGGAAGATGCCCTGGAGAAGGAAATGGAAACCCACTCCAGTATTCCTGCCTGTGAATCCCATGGACGGAGAAGCCTGGCAGGTTACAGTCCATGGGGTGGCAAAGAGTCGGATACGACTGAGAGACTTCACTTTTCCCTTTATAAAGTACCACAGATGGGTCACTTAAACAACAGAAATGTGACGTCTCACAGTTCTGGAGGCTGGAAGCCCACGATCAAAGTGTCAGTGGGGCTGGTTTCTCAGGTGGGCTGTAAGAATCTGCTCTGTGCTGCAGAGGAAAGTCCTGGGGGTGCCAGCCACTCTCCCCATTTGGATGCATGAGCTGTATGGAGACAGGTCACCTTCTGCGTATCAAAGTGTGACTTCAACAGAACAATAAAACTGTGGTTACTGATTGATCAATTATTATACTCTAGGCACTAAGTATTTTGCACGCATAATCTATTTATTCTGCATAGCAACCTTAGGAGACAGGCATTAGCTTATCGTTTCTTAGATGAAAAAACCTAGATTCATAGAGATTAGGTTCTTGTTCAAAGCCACTGACCCCAACACTTAATCAACACGGTGTCTGGCATTTAACAATTATGAAACATTAGTAAATATTATTTTACTACATGGCCTTCTTTCCCATGGAGCTTTTTGGGTTTGAATAATACCCTTTTCCTCTTCCCTCTATTCTGGTTGATTCAGAACCCTGCCTGGGCCTGATTAGTTCATACCCTGGGGCGGAGGATGAATTACAAGGACAGTAGCCATAGGCTATGTGCCTTTGGAACAAAGCTGGGCAGGGCCACGGAAGAGGAAGCCTGTACATGAGGGCTGGCCCTGTGCAGTTTTCCCTGAAGCTGTGGGACCTTCACATAGTCCGCTCCCTGGGTAGGTCTGCAGTAAGCCCAAGGTTTTATTCTGGAGGTTGCTTCTGATGTTGCTGAAGAAAACACCATTGTTTTAATTGTTCCAGAAAGTGGGCTGGGACAACCTTTCCCAGGGACTGAGTCCTTGGGGAGGGACAGAACAGAGGCCAGAGGGCAGCAGGAGGAGGTCCTGGGCTGGAGGGACCCAAGCCAGGGCCCTCGGGCTGCCTCTGAGGCTCTCCAAACATTCTTCTGATTAGAAAAGTAACTTCATCAATTATTAATTTTTAAAACCTATACAAGTGTATTGGAGAAGGAAATGGCAACCCACTCCAGTATTCTTGCTTGGAGAATCCCATGGACAGAAGAGCCTGGCGAGCCCCAGTCCACGGGGTCTCAGAGAGTCAGACACGACTGAGCAACTAACACACATACAAGTGTATAAAAGAAAAAACAACAGTTTTCACAATCCTAGTCCTTGTGGTATAAATTTCCACAATTCTGTTCACAAATAAAAATTATATACACCTTGGCCACATGATGCAAGGAACTGACTCATTGGCAAAGACCCTGATGTTGGGAAAGATGGAGGGCAGAAGGGGACGACAGAGGATGAGATGGTTGGAAGGCATCACTGACTTGATGGACATGAGTTTGAGCAAGCTCCAGGAGTTGGTGATGGATGGAAGCCTGGTGTGCTGCAGTCCATGGGGTCACAAAGAGTCATACACGACTGAGCAACTGAACTGAACTGATAGTCAATAAAGGGCTTCCCTGGTGGCTCAGATGGTCGAGAATCGACCTGCAATGTGGAAGCCCTGGGTTCGATCCCTGGGTCAGGAGTATCCCCTGGAGGTCATGGCAACCTATTCCAGTATTCTTGCCTGCAGAATCCCCATGGACAGAGGAGCCTGGCGGGCTACAGTCCCTGGGGTCGCAAAGAGTTGGACATGACTGAGCAACTAAGCACAGCACAGCACATAGTCCAATAAAAAGGATCATATCATTCTCCACCTACTTTGCTGTTTAATGGTATGGGTACATTATGCTTTGTCTATATAGAATGCAATTTGGTTTAATGGCTATATAGTGTTGTTTCATTGTGTAGAAAAGCATAGTTTATTTACCTGGAATTTATAGACTTTTATATTGTTACCTATTTGTGATTCTTACTAATAATATTGAAATAAAAATTCTTGTACATTAAGTCTTTGTCTTCTTGCTCAATTATTCCATTGGGATTAAGTCTTAAAAGTGGAGTTGCTATGTATCCAGAAAAGACGAAAATTCTAATTTAAAAGATACACACACCCCAATGATCATAAAAGCACTGTTCACAATAGCCAAGACATGGAAGCAACATCAGTGTCCATCCACAGATGAATGGATAAAGAAGCTGTGGTATATATGTGTGTGATACACAGTGGACTACTACTCAACCATAGAATAAAATAATTTTATTTTCAGCAACATGCATGAACCTAGAGATGATATTAAGTAAGTCAGAAAGAGAAAGACAAGTATCACATGATATCACTTACATGTGGAATAGAAAAGAATGATACAAATGAATTTATTTACAAATGATACAAATTTATTTGTAGAAAACAAAGTTACAGTCACCAAAAGGAAAAGGAGGGAGGGAGGGATAAATTAGGAGTTTGGGATAAACAGATACGTACCACTGTATATAAAATAAACAACAAAGACCTACTGTATAGCACAGGAAACTACATTCAGTATCTTGTAATAACCAATAATGCAAAAGAACCTGATAAAGAATACATATATATATATATCTGAGTCATTTTGCTGTATACCTGAAATTAACACAATATTATAAATCAACTATACTTCGATTTTAAAAAAAGTGGAGTTGCTGGGTCAAAGGATAAACATATGTAAAACAAAAATTTCAATGGGTAAATATCTATTTCCAGGTTGACCTCTGTAAGTTTTAGATATGGTAATATACACACCAACCCGATTTGAGACAACTTGCTTCTTCTCCTCTGCCCACTAAGCATTGTACATTGTACATCTGTGTGGTATTTTAAATTACATTTTTAAAAATCATGAATGAGGTTGACCATATTTTCTTCCTTTTTATTTTTTATTCTTAAAATTTTGGCCATCTGTATTTTCCTGTTGTTGCTGGTGGTACTGTTTTTCTACTGCGGTATACTCATGGGACCTTGAGGAAATTATAACCTTAGCTTGTATTATTAAGATGGAGATCTTTGCATTGTAGGCCTTCAACTATCTGGGGAAAAGGGAACAGTGACCATCAGATTCAGAGGTCAGTTGCAATCATTCCTTTATCAATTCCGGACAATTCATTTATTTACTCTTTCATTCACTTGGAAATTATTTCTGTAGTCATCCATTGCTCTGGTTTACTCATTAATCATTTTTTCAAGTAGATATTGAGCATCTGCTGCCCTTGAAATGCCAGACCCCCTGGGGAAACGCAGGGAAATCTGCTGTGGTGACAATTCTTCCTGCCTAATGGGGACATCAGTCCTGCAAATGATGCCTTAGGAATTCCACACCAGCAGAGTGGAAAGAACGGTGGGAGAGGCTGTAATCTGGGAGGTCCTCCCAGAGGTGGCATTAGAGGATTAGAACACGGTGTGTGGGAAGATGGAGAAAGGATCCCAGCAGGGAAGCAGAATGAGGGAAGGGAGAACTTCACAGGAGGAGAAAACGAGACAAAGACAAAGGCAGGAACTTAAGACTGGCAAGAAGGTGGCTGGAGCAAGGGTGCTTCTTAAAGGCAATCAGAGGGAGTAATAAGGGGTTGGGACAGTGGTGTGTCTGCTGTGCTATTGCATGTGGATTTTGTCATGTAACCACCACTTGGGAGCTGGGCTAGGGCAGAGCTGTTCTTAGGAAGAGGATTCTGGCAGCAGTATGGATGACATGTTGTGGGGAAAGAGACAGGGGCAGAAGGCTGTTGCGATATCAAAGGTGAGAGATGAGGAGAGCCTGAATTATCCTGCTATCCTGGATAGCACTGGCTTGGGGGTCAGAAGAAGTGGTCTCCACCTCTCACTCTACCTCCAGCTTGTCTATTAATATAAAGGGAGGGGCTTTCAGAAGGGTCAGAAGACCATGTCTCAGCAGCACTCAACCCTGCTCTACATCATGCCACCAATCCCCAGAGTTTTGTGGAACATCCGCTGGTCTCAAGGCCCTCCTCCAGTTCATTCGTGCTCAGTCATGTCCGACTCTTTATGACCCCATGGACTGTAGTCCGCCATGTAGTCCATGGAATTCTCCAGCAAGAATCCTCAAGTGGTTTGTCATTTCCTTCTCCAGGAGAGCTTCCCAACCCAGGGGTCGAACCCATGTCTCCTGCATTGCAGGCAGTTCCTTACCCGCTGAGCCACAGCTCCTCTAGGTGTGGGGACAGTGAGGAAGGCAGCAGGGGTGATGGCAACGGCACGCCAAGTACTGTCGGAGAAGAGATGAGCTGTTGAAGTAGTCTCTTCTTTTTTGCCTTCATTCTGACAGCTGCCAAGCAAATCCATCTTAGGAGGCCTCCGTAATTTGTTTACTTATTTCCTGATGAATGAACATGTGCAAAGTTTTGTTATAAACACCGTTGCCATGGAACCCTGTGCATTGGATCTTGAGTGCCGGTGAGCACACTTCTGCTTCAGACTGTGACGGCTTTTGCTCAACTGTCCTCCTCATGGGGTTCTCCTTATTATTCCAAGGACTAAAGTGAGTTGCAGATCCCTTATACCACAACTGGAGAAGGCAATGGCACCCCACTCCAGTACTCTTGCCTGGAAAATCCCATGGACGGAGGAGCCTGGTAGGCTGCAGTCCACGGGGTCGCTAAGAGTCGGGCACGACTGAGCGACTTCACTTTCACTTTTCACTTTCATGCATCGAGAAGGAAATGGCACCCCACTCCAGTGTTCTTGCCTGGAGAATCCCAGGGATGGGGGAGCCTGGTGGGCTGCCGTCTATGGGGTCGCACAGAGTCGGACACGACTGACGCGACTCAGCAGCAACAGTAGCAGTATACAACAACTAAGGCTTGGTACAGATGAATACACAAATAAATATTTTTTAAAAATAAGAAAAATAAAGTGAGCTGCAGGGAAGCTATGTCACTTGTTCCTGAGCTATATCAATGACAAGATTTTGTCAGAATTTGAGTCTAGGTGTGTCAGTCTTCAAACCTCTCTTCTTTCCATTAGTCTATGCCATCAATGCCTAAAGCACTTTCCATTATGACTCACCATATTTATTTTTCACTCCCTCACCCCAGAACAACCAGCAAGAAAAAAAATCTTACAATGAAAGACACCTGTTTGGGAGACAGAAAAGAAACGGGTTGGGGGTGGAGGTGGGAGGGCTGAAGTTCCTCTCTAGGGTTGGCATGGGGAGGGGGACAAGGCACCTCCCAAGACAAAAGCCAGGGTGGTAGCGTAAATACGATGAAGAAACCTGAGTCTCTGAGATGTGAGGAAGGCAGCCCAGCCTAAGAGGAGGCCCTGGACACGTCCACACAGCTGTATTTAAAATGCATAACCAACAAGGACCTACTGTATAGCACAGGGAACTCTGCTCAATGTTATGTAACAACCTAAATGGGAGAAGAATTTGAAAAGGAATAGGTACATGTGTATTCAGTTCAGTTGCTCAGTTGTGTCTGATTCTTTGAGACCCCATGAATCGCAGCATGCCAGGCCTCCCTGTCTATCACCAACTCCCAGAGTCCACCCAAACCCATGTCCATCGAGTCGGTGATGCCATCCAGCCATCTCATCCTCTGTCATCCCCTTCTCTTCCTGCCCTCAATCTTTCCCAGCATCAGGGTCTTTTCAAATGAGTCAGCTCTTCGCATCAGGTGGCCAAAGTCTTTGAGTTTCAGCTTCAACATCAGTCCATATGTGTATTAATATAACTGAATCACTCTGCAGTACACCTAAAAGTAACATAACATTGTAATCAATATAAAATAAAAAGTTAAAAAAGAGAGAGAGCACCCTGGAGGCTTACCAGGAGAACTGGAAGGTCCCAGACATCTGGCACCTTCATCCAGGAAAGGGGCGGTCAGCTCCACCTCCTTCCTATGAGCTGGCTTACCTGGGGCCTTTCCGACATCTCTGCCCAGAGTGGTGGTGATGAAGAACCTGAGTGCTGGTGTCAAAAGCACGTGTCCTGAGGCCGGTGGGTTCAGTTACCCTTGCTGGCTTCTCTCCCCTTCTGCTCGTTAACCAAGCCCCCCACCGCCACCCAGCCTTCCACGTGCCATCCTCATGGAGACACGACGCTGGGGGCCTCCCACGGTGAAGCTGACCTTCTGTACGCTGTGTAGTTAGGGATGAGGGGCTGAAGTCAGACAGCCAGGGCTCAAATCCTGCACCTTTGTCTTTGGAATCTAAGGTGAGAGACTCAGCCTCTCATCATCCACAGAATGGGGACGACAATAAACCTGGTCACAGGACTGCTGTGTGGGTTAAGTGAAACTGTCACTGTTTTTCATGTTCTAGACTTCCCAGGTTGCTGAGGTGACAGCTGCTGACACTGGGCACAGAGGTAAAAATAATGACAGCATTGGAGGGAGGCGGACCACGTGCTAGGAGAGTCCTAAGTCCTCACATGGCTTGTATTAGCTATCCAGTGCTCTGTAACAAATTCCCCCCAAATGCAGCAGTAGATATTAGACATTATTTGATTGTATTTCACTCGTGCAGTTTTTGTGGATTAGGTGTCTGGGAGCAGCTTAGCTGCGTGGCTCTGGCTCAGGGTCTCTCGTGATGTTGCAGCTGGGATGTCAGCTGGGGCTGTGTCATCTGAAGGCTTGACTGGGTCTGCAGGGTCTGTTTCTAAGACAGCTCCCTCCCACCTCTGACTTGGTTCTGGTTGCTGAAGCCTCGGTTCCTTGCCCTGTAGACATCTCGAGTTCTGCTCAAGTATCTTTACCATGTGACATCTCGTTTCCTTAGAGCAAGAGCCCCAAGAGAGCTGGAAGCTGCCATGTCTTTGATGACCTAGTGTTGGATGTCACGCTCTCATTTCTGCAGGATCCTACTGGTTACGCAGTCAGCTCATCCAGCATGGGAGGAGACTAAGGACGTGAATACCAGGAGGCAAGGATCCCTGGGACCATCTTGGAAACTTGCTGTGCATCTATTAACTCATTTAACCCCGGAGACGGGTTCAGGAAGGCTTCGTTAGTTAGAAGAGACAGGTGAAGAAGGAGGTGCTCCGGGGAGGAGACCCAACTTTCAGAGGTCCTAGAGGCAGCACTCCAGGCCAGCATCAGCAGGTGAGTGCGGTGACCCTTTGTCAAATAGTAGCAAGGCCTCCAGTGAAGAGGCCCGGTTAGGGGTGGTGCATGAATTGTTCCTGGCTCTGTCACTTCCAAGCCAGTCTTCTGGCCCTGCTGGAGATTCTGTGAGCTACTAAATATAATACACTAGACTGCTAAACTAGGTGGAGAGGGTTCTAGGACTTGCACTGACTGTTATAAACAGTTCTGAGTGCAGGGGGCATGTCATTCTTGTAGGCTGGTTATAGTGAGTATGAGGGGACATCAGTGAAAGGTGATGACCCCAGTACCACATCGCCTGAGGCTTTACTGGCATAAACACAGCACCCAGAATAAAGGAAATGAGTGTCTATTTCTATTTTGTACTGATCAGAAGACAGTAGGAATATTAGGTCTAGAGGCTATTTTTTTAAAAGAAGGGCAAGTGACAAAATTAAACGTGCCCAGAGGAGAGACGCCAAGATGGTGGGGGAACAAAAAGCATATTCCCTGAGGTGAGGTAGGGGAGATGTTTTCCCTGGAGAAGAGAAGACATTGAGGGGTCATGGAAGCTGTTTCCATATATGTGAAGAGCTCCCTTGTGGTGTCATAGTGCAGAGGTTGGATGGACTTAGGTTCAAACCCTGGTCACGTCCTCTATGAGAGCCTGGACAAGGGCCCTAATTTCCCTGAGTCACTTATGATAATACCTGGCACACAGCAAGAGCTTAATAAGCACAGGCCCCCTGCCTTGGCACCAATGAAGGTATAAGAAGCAGATATGCATTAGGTCTGAACATGGAATACAGGCAGTGAGCACCCTGTTCTTGGAGGAATTCAAGCACAGGCTGGATGCCCTCTGGACTGTCTACCCTCACCAAGGCCTTCTGGAAGGCTATGTTCCAAGCTAAGTGTGTTATATACATTTTCTCACCTATTCCCATTCGCAGTCTTACGAATTAGGCATCATTACATCCATTTTACTGATGGGGAAACTCATCATTTTACTGCTCATTGAGGTTAAATAGCTTGCTAAGAGGCAGTGTCAGAATTTGCGCCCAGCTTCCTCCGACTCCACAGTTTGTGGTACCATTCTAAGTCTGCTGAAGGTGGAGGAGGGCAGGGAGAGGGGTGTAAGAATTGGGGAGGGCAAACAGGAGGTATTGGCGCAGATGCCCTCTAAGTCTTTAATTCAGCTTGCAGACACTTTGATTTCCTCCAGGCTGTGAAATAAAGTTCGTAGCTCAGGCCAGACTCCCAACCTCCTGCAGAACCTCTGGCACACAGCTTCGACTTCTCACTTCTGCAAGCCTGGGAGGAGAGAGGCAGTGCAAGGGCCGAATGCTCGCTGAATGCCATGGCAGGCCCATGGCAGGCCCTCACAGTGGGGCCCCAGAGGCCAGCATTGTGCAAGCAGGACAAGCCGGCCCTGGAATCCTTTCTTTTCTGGAGAATTTACGTGCAGGACAAAAGGAGCCATTATCCCCAGGGCTGCTGCGGCGACTGCCCAGGCCTGTGGCCCAGGTGTCACATGCTGTCCCCATCTCTCAGTCTGCTTTCTTCCTTTGTCTGTGGGGACACAGAAGCTTGGCCTCTGCTCCCTTCTCTGACACTGCCCCAGCTCTCTTCAGGCTTTGAACACTGGCCACTGCTTTTCTGCAGTGCACTTGAATCCTCAGGAGACTTGGAGAGACCACAGTCATCTGTGCAGGTGATGAACTGGATCCAGTCTTGGGATGCTCTGGTGCCCCACTCTAGCACATGCCCAAATCTGGACCCCAGGCCTGGTGGGGGGTCTGGCACTCTGCACAGTTTTCACCAGGCTCCTCCCTCTGCATTTCTATAGCACCTTTTATTCACTCACTTCCACTGCTGCATACCATGGGTGATGTGGTGTGCTGGTTGCAAGAGAGGCCTCTTGCGTCAGCTCCCAACCTTGCCACTTACCAGTAGTGTGGCCTTGGGCAAGTCATTGAGCCTCCCTGGGCCTCAGCTTTCTTGCCTATGAAATGGGGATGATCGGGCTGCTGTCAGGATGGTGTGAGATCACACCTGTGGTCAGTAAAGCCCGTGGCACTGATGAGCACTGAGTACACATGGCTGTTACCATCATGCAACAAAGCATGGGTTCCACGCCCTCTGTGTATCGGTATTTAGTCTTGGCTGCTGGAGACACAAAGGAGAACAAGAGAGATGCAGTTGTGTTGCTCAGGGAAACATGCAAAACAGGAACCTGGGAGACCTCAGCCCCTGGAACACAGGCCTTGGGAGAATGAAATAACATGAATGAATGAATGAACCCATGTTGCAATTTGTAGCAACATGGATTGACCTAGTGTCATGCTGCTGCTGCTGCTGCTGCGTCGCTTCAGTTGTATCCGACTCTGTGCGACCCCATAGACAGCAGCCCACCAGGCTCCCCCGTCCCTAGGATTCTCCAGGCAAGAACACTGGAGTGGGTTGCCATTTCCTTCTCAATGCATGAAAGTGAAAAGTGAAAGTGAAGTTGCTCAGTCATGTCTGACGCTTAGCGACCCCATGGACTGCAGCCCACCAGGCTCCTCCGTCCATGGGATTTTCCAGGCAAGAGTACTGGAGTGGGGTGCCATTGCCTTCACAAGTTAAGTCAGACTGAGAAAGACAAACACCATATGATACCACTTAAATGTGAAATCTAAAAACATGATACAAATGAACTTATTTATAAAACAGAAATAGACTCACAGACATAGATAACAAACTTATGGTTGCCAAATGGGAAAGCAGGAGGGAGGGAAAAATTAGGGATTTAGGATTAACAGATATATACTACTATATATAAACTAGATAAACAACAAAGTCCTTTAGCATAGCACAGGGAACTATGTTCAATATCTTGTTATAACCTATACTGGAAAAGAATCTAAAAAAGAATCTATAAAAATAAAACTCATTCTGCTGTATACCTGACACATTGTAAATCAACTATACTTCAATAGTATAATTCGTAGACTAAGAAGAAATAGACAAACCAAGAACAGAAACTTTCTCTTGAGGCCACACCCATCTATACCCCATGGCCTCCTCTTCCTCTTCTAGAAAGTTTCCTCCAAAGACTGGCCTATCCCCAGACCCTGCCTCTTCTCCTCCCATGTTCCCTTCAACCCTCTCCAGACTCCTTTCATCCCCACTAAACTGACATAATCAAATTCCCCATGATCTCCACTTTGCTCAAATCACTGGAAAACATGCATTCTCATCTCACTAAAGCTTGAATTGTGATTTGACCAGCTGATCACATCCTTATTGTACTGGTTTTCTATGACTACCATAGCAAATCACCAAAGACTTAGTGGCTGAAAACAACGCCGATGTAGCTCTGTAGGTTAGAGGTTGGAAGTGTGTTAGTCGCTCAATCATGTCCAACTCTTTGTGACCCCTATGGACTATAGCCTGCCAGGCTCCTCTGTTCATGGAATTCTCCAGGCAAGAATACTGCACTGAGTAGACATTCCCTTCTCAGGGCATCTTCCCTACCCAGGAATTGAACCTGGGTCTCCTGCATTGCAGGCAGATTCTTCACCATTTAGGGGGGGTCTCAGGCTAAAATACAGTCAGGGCTGCACAATTGTCTGGAAGCTTTAATGCAGAATCTACTTCCTTAACTTTTTCAGATTCTAGAAGGTTCTCTAGGCTCTCATATTCCTTGATTTGTGGCCCCCTTCCTCCATCTCCAAAACCAGAGCCACTAAATTTCATCAACCATTCTTCTGAAGCCATATCTTCCTCTGACCTCAGCCAGGAAGCGTTCTCTGCTTTTAAATGCCCGCTTGTACAGTAGAGAATTATCTCCCCATCTCAAAGGCCAAACCTGAATCACATCTGTGATGTCTCTCTGCCAGGTTAGGAATTATACTCACAGAATCCAGAGATTAGGATATGGATGTCTGTCTGGAGCCATTATCCTACCTACCCACACTGATCCTTCTCCTCCTCCTTCTTTTGGCCATACCACACAGTTCATGGGATCTCAGTTCCCCAACCAGGGATCAAACCCACGCCCCCTGCAATGGAAGTGCAGAGTCTTAATCACTGGACCACCAGGGAATTCCTGATTCTTAAAAATTATCTTCACTTAACTTCTAGAACTTCACTCTTACCTTGTTTCTCCCCATGTTAAAGTGGTTTCAGCCATCTTTTGGATCTTCCTTCTCATCTCAGCTCTTCAATGCCTGAGGAGCCCAGGGCTCGTTCCTCAGACCTCTGTCAGATTCACTTTCCAGGGATCTCACTCAGGCTACTTGCCTTCCACATGTCCTCAGCCTCTTACATCCAATTCTATTTTCTCTCATGAGCTCCAGATTTGGAGACCATTAACATATGTGCTTGACATCTCCTTTCCTGGCTCAAAGGCACCTCAAACTTAACATATCCCAAGTTCAACCCTAAATGTTTTCCAAATAGCTTCTCCCTTCTTAGCCTCCTCATCTTAAGACACCACTATTTAGCTCAGGCCAAAAGTCAGGAGCTATTCTTGAGAAAGTGTACTTTCTCGCACTCTTTCTAGGTTAACAGCGAGTCCTATTGACTATTCCTTTAATACAAGGCTGGAGTCCACCCATCTGTCATCACTGTCACCGTCAGCTTGCTAGTCTAAGCCACCTCTTCTCACCTGGATTACTGCAACAAGCTTCTAACTAAGAGCCCTGCTTCCACCCACGTCACCCATTTCCTGCCATCCCCACCACTGATTCTCCACATAGCATCCAGAGTGAAACTTTTTAAAATGGAATAAAAGCATCCCTTTCCTTTACTCAAATCCTCTGGTGGCAACAGCTTCCCTTCCTTTCAAATAAAATGCAACATCTTTGGTATCTTTTCGTAGTCTGTGTGACATGTGACCCCTACATCAGTCTGATCTCTTCTCACATCCATGATCCTCTCATTTTCTGCATCTCAAACTCATCACACATCATCCTGTGTGTTACTGATGCAGAGCCTTTACATGGCTCTTCCTTTACTTGGAAGGCTTTTTTCTCAGATTTCCATGTGGCTGTTATCTTATTGCATTCAGGCCTCTGCTCAAACATCATCTCCAAGGAGAGGCTTTTCTTGCATTACTTTCTTTGTATTGTATGTCCACTATCTCTCTTCCTCACTAGAATATAATCTCCATGAAGGCAGGTGCTTCAATCTCTTACTCAGTTCGTGCTTGCAGCACCTAAAACAGAACCCAGCATATAGTAGGCACCCAATATGTTTGTTACCTGAGTGAGTGAATGAATGAAAAGAGAGACTTCCCTTGGGGAGGAACAAGGCACTTGCATGGGGAAGGCTCCCTGTCAACATGCACGAGTCAGAGATGGAGGCAAGGCCTCTGAGGGAGGCTGTCTCCATGGCAACAGAAGCAGGCCAGTGGCTGCTCTTGGGGGAAGGCCAGAGGAGGCTGGCGAGCTGATGGTCTGGGGGACCCCAGAAGAAGCAGAGAGTCGGTGCCTAGGCTGGCATCCAGCTCAGACAGCGAGACTCCTTCCCCTTCTGCCTCACTGCTCTGGCCTCGGCAGACCCAGCAGATGGGCTCCCAGCAGGGGCCTGCATCTCAGCACGGCACAGGCTCTGCTGGTGTAGGACAACTGCCCCGGCTTCTGCTCTCCTGTAACACAGGTGCCCAGAACAATGGAATCCTGTCTAGGGAAGCTCAAAGGAACCCCACCATATAGTCAGGTTGTAGTTGAGGGTACAATAACCATGCAGCCAGAAGTAGAAACAAGAACAGTCAAATCACAGCCCCCAGCTGGCCCCTCACTGTCTGCCAGGAGCATTACTTAGCTTACCCCACCTCAGCCTCACAAGAACCCAAGGAAGAACGGACTACTTATCCTCATTTTAAAACTGGGACCTGAAGGCCAGAGAGGTGAAGGCACTTCTCCAGAGTCACCCAGGCCAGAAGTGCTGGAACTGGGGCTCAGTGTCCCTTCTTCTCCTGTTCCTCTTTTGTTCCCAGCACACAGATCCCTATGGGGTAATCAGGTAGGGGACCCCACCTGCACCCTCTCCTCAAGCTACTTATAACAGAAACCATTTTTTCCCAAGCAGCGTGTTCCACTTCGCACCTTCTCCTTTGTGTGCTGTTGATTCTGGGCCATTTTGGAATTATATTTTGGTTGTTATTTTGGTTATGAATACACATCATTAATTCTTTTGACACAGGTCCCTGGAGCCCCCACTCTGTGCCAGGTGGGCAGCAATGAATAATAATAAATCCACTGCTTACTGAGAAGCGTTTTTTCCATGCCAGGTTCTGTTCGATGTGCTCTGCATGTACAGACCCTTTCACTTCTCACAATGACCCTCTGGGGTAGGAGACGTCCTTGTCCCCGTTTTTCAGATGAGGGGGACTGGGATGCACCAGGTTAGCGAGTGGCAGAGCTGGGACACAAACCAAACCCATCCTAAACTCTTCATCATTGGTCTGTACCAAGTGATAAGGCCTGAGAAAGAGGAATGAACACAGGGCTGTGGGGATACGGAGGGGGGAGTAACACGTTTAGCAAAGTCCCCATGATGGAGCTTCCCTGATAGCTCAGTTGGTAAAGAATCCGCCTGCGATGCAGGAGACCCCAGTTCTTCAATTCCTGGGTCGGGAAGATCCGCTGGAGAAGGGATAGGCTACCCACTCCAGTATTCTTGGGCTTCCCTTGTGGTTCAGCTGGTAGAGAATCCGCCTGCAATGCGGGAGACCTGGGTTCAATCCCTGGGTTGGGAAGATCCCCTGGAAAAGGGAAAGGCTACCCACTCCAGGATTCTGGCCTGGAGAATTCCATGGACTGTACATGTGGACCATGGCGTCTCAAAGAGTCCATGGGGTCGCAAAGAGTCGGACATGACTGAGCGTCTTTCACATGAGGGGACGACGAAGGATGTGAGGGACTTCACTAGAGAGACAAGGACATTCAAGAGAAACACAAACGTCCAAACAAACGCACGCAGGCCTAACGGTATGGAGTACCTTCATACACACGATCGCTTGTAAGCGCCTTGGAGGTAAGATGGAGGTCTTGGTTACCTTTGTGCTTATCCACTTGGCAAAAAATACCTGTTGAATTTTTTTAAATTAAGGTTTCCCTCTGGCTTGGCTCCTAGCTTTTTTGAGAGAAACCAAGGAGGAAAAAAAGAACCGTACGTTTGTTGAGCACTTGCTCGGGCCACGCCTTTCCACGAGTCCACGTCACTCAAGCCTCAGGACAGGCCTGCGTGGTGAGCAGGAGACTGAGGCACAAACAGGAAGTACAGCGGTGTGCCTCCCACTCACTTCCGTCCATCTTCCGAACCCAGTTTACGGCGTGTTTGTGGTACGAAGGCCTTGGAGCTGCTTTTACCTTTTGAGGTGGCAACTGTGAAGCCAGCACAGAGGTGTCCCGTGACATCATTGCTTTTTCCTCCAGAGCAGTTCCGGACCCTCCCCTCCTTCCCCTTGACCCACCAAGACCCTGATCTCTTGGTAAAGCCACACGGTTCCTCGCAGGACTCAGTGATGCTCCGAGCAGAAGAAATTTAGTCGGAGGCAAAGTGATAGGTAAGAAGTAATTGATTTATTTATATAATTAGAACACTTGTGAAGGAACGAAGTGGACAGGCAGAGTGCTCTGCCCTGAGAACTGAGTGGGCTACACTTTTATAATGAAAAGTGGGGAGGGGGAGAAGACCACCTCTTCCTCTTCCTCTTCCTCTTCCTAAGTAAAGATGTTGCAGGAAAATGGGACACCAGAAGATGGTCATGTCTCAGGTCTCAGACAGCTTCCTGGATAGGGCCACCAAGTGAGGAAAGAATATAAGATCAAGCCATAGTCAAGTGAAAGCAGGTTGATGGAGAGAGATACACATTCCACAGGCAGAATGCAGTGCATTTCAGAAGGCAGAAAGCCCCCAAATATGACTTGGGGTTAGTTTTTATGGGCTGGGTGATTTAATAAGCTAAGGAGTGGGAAGATTATTCCAACCATGTTGGGCAAGGGGAGAGATTTCCAAGAACTGGGACACTGCCTACTTTTTGGCCTTTTATGGTCAACCTTGGAACTGTCATGAAATCTGAGGATGTGTTATTTAACATACACTAACGTATCATAATGAGCATATAATGAGGTTCAAGATCTATTGCAAATTGAATCTCCTACCATCTGCAATAGACCTTGAACCTCATTATATGCTCATTATGATACATTAGTGTATGTTAAATAACATACATTTTTTTAGGATTGTGCATTTTTTAGGACATTCTTTTAGGATTGTGCCTGCCCCATTCCTTCCTGTGTCACTGGGACCTAATAGTCCTCTTCCTTTCAAAGCCATGTGGGTGATAGGACTTTCAAGGGAATAAGCCTTTTTTCCCCCAAAAGTTTATTTTTGCTCTATTTCAAAGTGCTCTCTTTCATTGTTGAAAAAATTAGAAGAATCAGAAAAGTCCCCTTCCCATTATGTGACTGAGGGTAAGCCACATTGGCAATGAGCCTCAGTTTCTAGAAAGTGTCAAAGGGGAATCAAAAATATGTATCTGGAGTGCACAGTTTATATACATACATATTACTGCAGCATTGTCTATGTTCTTGAGAAATCAGATACTAATTGCATGTCCATCGATAGGGGATCAGTTAAATGTGGTATATTCATTCAAGGTCCATGAAAAAGTATGATGTCAGTGTATATTTGTTGATTTAGAAAATTCTTGGCTTACCATGGAGTGAATAAAAGCATCATTATAGTAGATGTAATGGATATTTTCTGCTTGCTTCTTCCATCTACTCTCCACTTGTCTCCACCCTGCTCTGTGCCCTGGACTGTTGGCCTCTTTAGGCTGCTGTCAATGTGCTTCCATGTCTTCTAGCTCTGGCTTGGTGGGTCACTCGAGGCACTGACAGCTTGGGGAGGTGGTGGGGCAGGAGATCAGGGTATTTATTCCTCTTGCTCCATCGCTGTTGGTTTTCCAGGGCTGACGGGTCTGTACTGGCAGGCTGTTGTTGTTCAGCCCATAAGTTGTGTCTGACACTTTGTCGGACACAACAAAGACCCATGGACTGCAGCACGCCAGGCTTCTCTGTCCTTCACTATCTTCCGGAGTTTGCTTAAACTCATGTCCATTGAGTTGGTAATGCTATCCAGCCGTCTCATCCTCTGTTGCTCCCTTCTCCTGCTGTCAGTCTTTCCGAGCATCCGGGTCTTTTCCAATGAGTTAACTCTTCGCATAAGGTAGCCAATGTATTGGAGCTTTAGCTTCAGCATCAGTCCTTCCAATGAATATTCAGGGTTGATTTTCTTTAGGATTGACTGGTTTGATCCTTGCTGTCCAAGAAACTCTCAAGATCTTTGCCAGCACAACAGTTTGAAAACATCAGTTCTTTGGTGTTCAACCTTCTTTATGGTCCAGTTCTCAAGTCTGTACATGACTACTGGAAAAATCATAGCTTTGACTATACAGACCTTTGCTGGCAAAGTGATGTCTCTGCTTTTTAATATGCTGTCTGTATTTGTCATAGCTTTTCTTCCAAGGAGCAAGCATCTTTTAATTTTGTGGCTGCAGTCACCTTCTGCAGTGATTTTGGAGCCCAAGAAAATAAAATCTGCACCTGTTTCCACTTTTTCCCCATCTATTTTCTATGAAGTGATGGGACTGGATGCAATGATCTTAGGTTTTTGAATATTGAGATTTAAGCCAGCTTTTTCACTACTGACGGGTACATTTCCTAACAGGCAACACTCTCCATACAATAACTCTCCATTGCAATAACTAGTCCTTCCCTTGGCCTTCAGACCTAGTGGTGATAATAGGTCTCTCCTGTTGCTGGCCCTGATATACTACACTGTTCCTTGCTAGTGTTCTTAACCTCTGTCCCTTTATTAAAAAACTCTCTTCAGTTACTCATGTGGATGCTTCATCTATTTCCACTAAGAGCCTAACACAGTAATATAATCCCATGTAAATAAAATTGTATCCATTTATACTCCAACATCCCTGGTGGCTCAGATGGTAAAGAATCTGCTTGCAATGCAGGACACCCAGGTTCGATCTCTGGATCGGGAAGATGCCTTGGTGAAGGGAATGGCTACCCACTCTAGTATTCTTGCCTGGACTTCCATGGACAGAGGATCCTGGCGGGCTATAGTCCATGGAGTTGCAAAGAGTCAGACACGATTGAGCAACTAACACTTTCACTTTCATACTCCAATAAGGGAAGTCTGGAAGGAGATCCTTAAAAACACTGTCATCGAGTATACTACCCAAAGCAATTTATAGATTCAACACAATCCCTATCAAGCTACCAACAGTATTCTTCACAGAGCTAGAACAAATAATTTCACAATTTGTATGGAAATACAAAAAACCTCGAATAGCCAAAGCGATCTTGAGAAAGAAGAATGGAACTGGAGGAATCAACCTACCTGACTTCAGGCTCTACTACAAAGCCACAGTTATCAAGACAGTATGGTACTGGCACAAAGACAGAAATATTGATCAATGGAATAAAATAGAAAGCCCAGAGATAAATCCACGCACATATGGACACCTTATCTTTGACAAAGGAGGCAAGAATATACAATGGATTAAAGACAATCTCTTTAACAAGTGGTGCTGGGAAATCTGGTCAACCACTTGTAAAAGAATGAAACTAGACCACTTTCTAACACCATACACAAAAATAAACTCAAAATGGATTAAAGATCTAAACGTAAGACCAGAAACTATAAAACTCCTAGAGGAGAACATAGGCAAAACACTCTCCGACATACATCACAGCAGGATCCTCTATGACCCACCTCCCAGAATATTGGAAATAAAAGCAAAAATAAACAAATGGGACCTAATTAACCTTAAAAGCTTCTGCACATCAAAGGAAACTATTAGCAAGGTGAAAAGACAGCCTTCTGAATGGGAGAAAATAATAGCAAATGAAGCAACCGACAAACAACTAATCTCAAAAATATACAAGCAACTCCTACAGCTCAACTCCAGAAAAATAAACGACCCAATCAAAAAATGGGCCAAAGAACTAAATAGACATTTCTCCAAAGAAGACATACAGATGGCTAACAAACACATGAAAAGATGCTCAACATCACTCATTATCAGAGAAATGCAAATCAAAACCACTATGAGGTACCATTTCACACCAGTCAGAATGGCTGCGATCCAAAAGTCTACAAATAATAAATGCTGGAGAGGGTGTGGAGAAAAGGGAACCCTCTTACACTGTTGGTGGGAATGCAAACTAGTACAGCCACTATGGAGAACAGTGTGGAGATTCCTTAAAAAATTGGAAATAGAACTGCCTTATGATCCAGCAATCCCACTGCTGGGCATACACACTGAGGAAACCAGAAGGGAAAGAGACACGTGTACCCCAATGTTCATCGCAGCACTGTTTATAATAGCCAGGACATGGAAGCAACCTAGATGTCCATCAGCAGATGAATGGATAAGAAAGCTGTGGTACATATACACAATGGAGTATTACTCAGCCATTAAAAAGAATACATTTGAATCAGTTCTAATGAGGTGGATGAAACTGGAGCCTATTATACAGAGTGAAGTAAGCCAGAAGGAAAAACATAAATACAGTATACTAATGCATATATATGGAATTTAGAAAGATGGTAACAATAACCCTGTGTACGAGACAGCAAAAGACACACTGATGTATAGAACAGTCTTATGGACTCTGTGGGAGAGGGAGAGGGTGGGAAGATTTGGGAGAATGACATTGAAACATGTAAAATACCATGTAAGAAACGAGTTGCCAGTCCAGGTTCGATGCACGATACTGGATGCTTGGGGCTAGTGCACTGGGACCACCCAGAGGGATGGTATGGGGAGGGAGGAGGGAGGAGGGTTCAGGATGGGGAACACATGTATACCTATGGCGGATTCATTTTGATATTTGGCAAAACTAATACAATTATGTAAAGTTTAAAAATAAAATAAAATTAGAAAAAAAAAAAAACCAAAACACTGTCATCTCCGTGTGGTGGGATTTTTTTCTTTATACTTTTCAGAAATTTTTAAGCTTTTCTAGAATAGGCAGGCATTATCTTTGACTCCAGAGAAACAAATGAGCAAAAGAAACAGTTGTCCTAAAGGTCAGATAAGAGCAGAACCTGAAAAATGCTTTGTACGTTGGGAGCTGCTGCTCAGTCTTCAAGTCCCGTGAGTGTGACCATGGGTGCAAAGATATCTAGGAGATTTGTGTTGAGACTGTTTCCTCCAGAGAGAGACAGATATCCCTCTAGAGACAAGTACTAGAATATGGATGGACCAGGCCAACATCCCTGGATCTTTAATTTTGGAGCAGCTCAGCAAACAGTTTTAGAGCAGCTTTTCTCTGCCTCTTCCTGCCCTCAGGTCAGCGACCCACCAGCCTTTCCCTGGCTCCCACTGCATGCAAAGGCAGAAGGAGCCAGATGAAGCCCAGGGCAACGAAATCCCAGCAGAACTGGCCCTCTGGTCTCCTGGGTTGGTGTGTCTCTTCCTAAATGAACAAGAGAGCTTCCAAAGGAATGCCTCCTTTTTTCATAGAACTTGGCAATGAATAAGTCATTGTTCATCTGGGCTGTGTGAGCTTTGGTCCCAGTAATGGTGCTAAGACATAAATCACAACTCTTTGCGGATGAGGTTGAAGAGGGGGCCCAGGATAGCTGTGAAGAGCTGTTCTTCCAACCCAGGGGAAAAAAAAAATATCCTTGTTTTCAAGCGGCTGGGAGGGCATTTTGGGCTATTTATAATCTGCTGCCGAGCTAAGGCATTTTTGCAGCTGGGCCCGGGAGATAATCAGCACAGTTTTCTTCTCAAGCCAGGTCTGCAAAACAGACTCGTTTCTCCTCCAGTAGCCCACCCACCCCATCTGCCCTGGGCCTCCCCAGCCCGGCCTCCCTTTCTCGGCTTCAGTTTCCAAGAAAGCAAAGGAGTGCATTTAAAAGCAAAAAGGCCAGAATACCTTGGCTCAGAGATGAAGGCAAGGATTGTAACCCGCTGGCAGATGGATTTGCCTAGAACAAGCCTGCGGAATGTCCATGGAACTTGGCACAAAGGGCCTTTCAAAGCTTTGGGGAAGGGGTACATGCCCCGGACTCTGCTTCCTTCTCCCAGAATTGGCTCCAGATAGAAAAACAGGTTTCTCCAGGGAAAGCAAATTCCAAAGCACTCCCATTGTATGTCTTGGCAGGAGAATGAGTGTAGAGGCAAAAGTTCGGGAATGGGTCTCAAAAGACCTACTCCTAGTCCTACCTCGGAGTGACTGCCTGGCGACCTGAGGCAAAGAGCTTCGTGTTTCTGAACCCTGGTTACCTCATCTATAAAATAGGGGGCTCGGCTCCATGTTTTTCACACTTTTAAAGAAAGCTCATTTATAAAGCAGTATTGTGTAGAAGTGGAATATATAAGACAGATACAAGTAGGGTAACTGGTTGAAGTGGATGGGGGAGGGGAGGTTGAGACTGGAAGCCCACTCACTTAGGCTCCTTCTCAGTCTGACGTGATGGATGAAGAACGTCAGGAGCTTAGGGTTCCAAATGAGTGTGACCATTGCTTGTTTGGTGGTCTCTTACATTGTAAGCTTTGAAACTCACTCATTCATTCATTCTACACAAATACTTACTGAGCTCCTGCAACGTATCAGGCTGGACTTGGTGTTGGGGATAAAAAGATGAATAAGAAAGCCATGGGACTTACCTGGTGGTCCGGTGGCTAAGACTCTACACTCCTGATGCAGGTGGCCTGAGTTCCATCACTGGTCAGGCAACTAGATCACATATGCCACAACTCAGAACTTGCATGCTGCAACTAAGAGATGCTGCCTGCCGTAGCTAAGACCCAGCACAGCCAAGTAAATAAGTATTTTTTAAAAATTGAAAAAAAAGCCACGTTCTTCCTCATGAAGCTTGCAATCTAGTCAAGGAGTTTAGATATTGGTTAATAAAATAATTTAGTCAATATTGATATTGATTAAATATATATGTTTAAGTTATATGTATATACATGTACATGTAATATACAAAATAGATATATATCCGGGTTTAGTGGTGTCCTCTTCTCAAAATTGATGTTGTTCCCAAAACCTCTGAATGTGATATCATTTGGAAATAGACTCTTCGCAGATAGAATTGGTTAAGAGGAGATTGTACTGAAGTAATTTGAGCCCTGAATCCAATATGATCGGTGTCCTCCTTACAAAAAGAGGGGAAGACACACAGGATAACGACCTGTGATGACCGAAGCAGAGATGCAGCTGCAAGCCAAGGATTGTTGGCAATCAGGGAACTCCGAAGAGGCAAGAAGGACTCTCCCCTAGAGCCTTGGAGGAGCTGCTGACTCCTTGATTTTGGACCTTTGGCTTCCGGAACTGTAAGAGAATAAAATTCTGTTGTTTTAAGCCACCTAGTTTGTGGAATTTGTTATAACAGCCCTAAAGAAACTAATACAAATACAGTTGATTCGTATTCTATGCAGTAGCTATGTGTTATAAAGTCACCATAAGCGCCAAATTGGTGAATCCTGAACCACTGCTCTTGCAAGTGTTGTGGGGTAGGCTCCTGTGAGTCTCTGGGTCACAACATTTTCTCAGCCAATTAATACATAATCTTGTTTTATGTGTGCTTCCGTTCAAAGATATCTTATTTAATAAGTACTGTTGAGTCATTGGGGCTTCCCAGGAGGTTCTAGTGGTAGAGAACTTGGCTTTCAGTTCAGGAGACATAAGAAATGTGGGTTCAGTCCCTGGGTCTGGAAGATACTCTGGGGGAGGAAATGGCAACCCGCTCCAGTATTTGTGCTTGGAGAATTCCATGGACAGAGGAGCCTGGTGGGCTACCATCCCTGGGGTCACAAAGAGTCGGACACTACTGAAGCAACTTAGCTCTCATGCACACACATTGAGTCATTGACTTTGAACTCACACCAATAGAAATACAACTCTTAACTGAGTGAATCTTATCTCACAGGCATCTTTTTTTATAAGGCACTTCATGGCCTTCTGTGCTTGGGACACTAAACAGCACTTTGGTATTGTGCTTGGGGGCATTTTCAACAGGGAAACCACCAGCTGAAAGCCCTCAAATGCCAAGAACATGGCACAAAACTGACTGCAGAAAGGACCTGTGCTTAGAGTCTGAAACAAGAAGCAGAGTGCCACCTGGTTGGACTTCAGCTGGGAAGATGTGTATTGGGGGACTCAAATTTTTTGCTGCTCTGCACATGCCTACAAATGATATCAAAAGCACTGGGACTATTGAGCTGAGGGTTGCAAATATATTTTAGGAAGAAGGCAAATTTACAAATACAGAATCTGCAAATAGTGAGGATGGACTGTGAACACACACAGGCATACGTGTGCGTGTGCTCAGTCGTGTGACTCTTTGCAAGCCCACGGACTGTAGCCCGCCAGGCTCCTCTGTCCATGGGATTTCCCAGGCAAGAATATTGGAGTGAGTTGCCATTTCCTCTTCCAGGGGATCTTCCTGACCCAGGGATCAAACCCAAGTCTCCTGCTGCTCCTGCATTGGCAGGTGGGTTCTTTACCACTAAGCCACCTGGGAAGGCTGTCCATGGACTACATGGTCCATGAAGTTCTCCAGGCCAGAATACCGTAGTGGGGAGCCATTCCCTTCTCCAGGGGATCTTCCCAACCCAGGGATCGAACCCAGGTCTCCTGCATTATAGGCAGATTCTTTACCAGCCGAGCCACCAGGGAAGCCCAAGAATACTGGAGTGGGTAGCCTATCCCTTCTCCAGCGGATCTTCCTGACCCAGGCATTGAACTGGGGTCTCTTGCATTGCAGGTGGATTCTTTACCAGCTGAGCTACCAGGGAAGCTACACACACACACACACACACACACACACACATTCAAATTATAAGAAACACTGGAAAGGAAAAGAAGAGAGTGTTTGAGAGGTTGTGCTTAGCTGGCATAGTCAGATAAGTGGTGACTTTTTAAGCTGAGGCCTGAGGTCGAGGGGAGCCAGGAGAAGAGGGAAGGACGGGCCAGCAGAAGGGGCTGCTGGTAGGAAGTCTTGGGCATGAAAAAGCTCAGTGCAATTAAGTGAGGTGGATGCATGAGTGTTATGGGCCAAGGGTGGTCCTTAAAGTCCAGTGGGCTGCTCTTGGAAATGTTTTGAACTGAAAAACAAAATGTCCAGGGCAGAGCTAAAGTTCTCTCCAGCTGCTCCACAGATTCACTGGAACAAAATCTGGTTCCGCCCACTGGCTAATCTGAGAAGTAAATTTTTAATGCTTTCAAATCCTTCTCTGGATTTATGCAGGGATATATAAATGCCAAGCAAAGTGTCATAGTGTGGTCAGACCTCAGTTTGTTCTACACATTATGGTATTTAATTTTAACATCAGATCTACCAGGAATTTTGTGGTGCCTTAAACCAAGGGAGTAAGACTTTATATGACCATTTCAGCTTGCACCACAGGAAAGGGGAGGGAGGTATTTTTAGCAGGGAGACCTCTCAGTGCCCCTAAAACACGTGGGAGGCACTGCCCTGCCTCAGCATTCAGTGGGCCCGGCCTATCAGCTTTCACCCCAGGCGGGGCACAGGCAGGCCGCGGTCACCCATGCTGCCAGGAATCCCTGACCAGAAGCTGCTCTCGGGTGTGTCCTTGAGCTCCCTCCCCTTCCCTTGACCCCAGGACTGCTGGCTTCCTGGCCTTGTGAAATCTTCTAGAAGCAGGAAGGAGCCTGAGCTCAGCGTGAGGCTGCTTGAGTTTGACTTCACGGGTTTGCCACATGCTCTTGAACAACCTGCATAACCTCTCCAGGCCTCACTTCAGTGTACCCACCTAACAGGAGTTACCATCCCCCTCGACCCCCACCAAACCCTACCAGAAGAAACAGGATGACGTTTCCGTGGAGACGCTTGGAACTTGCTATGTGAGTGGGAAGCCCCGTGGCCTCCATTTTCTCTCCTTCCTTGAGGAGACAGTCCCCTGTTAGTCATGGAGACAGTCCTGAGTAAGCATGTGCCTTGGCATCTGATGGCTGAGAATGCCCCTTGTGCTCTCTCATCACATTTTCTTCCTCTTCTCTGTGGCTTACCAACACTCCCTTCTGTCTGACATGCTGAGGAATGATTATGAGTCAAAAGGAAGAATGACAAATCAGTGATTTTTCTGGTCTGGTATTTAGAGAGAAAATTCACCCCCAAAGGGAGCTAATCCAACCCTTGAAAGATGAAGAGAAAGTGGGTAAACTTTAAAAAGAAAAGAAAGGTGAAGAGGCTCTTAGCTGGAAACACTTAGTCTTTTAATATGAAAATTGTCTGCCTGCTGAGGAGAAACTGCCTCTGTTCCTCAATTTCCCTCAACCCTCAGCCTCTTCAGACTGCAAGGGGGTTGGTTGTAGGACCCATGCTGGCCAGGAACTGAGCTGTGGTCCCTGTCCTGACACCTTCCTGTGAGACCCTGGGCCAGTCACTTACCCACTTGGGGGCCTCCCTGTCTGTGAAGGCTGAGTACGGACAGCTCAGGTAGCCTGCTGGGCAGCTGTCTCCACTTCTCAGAGCAGGTATTTTATTGCATTCTTTTGTGCTTAAGGACTCTAGAATTAGATCCCCAAATACGCCTGAGAAACATTTACTCCACAGGAGCTCACACCAAGTAATGAAAACCATCAAAAACAACCAGGCAGCCTGTGTCCTGAAGTCACCTCTTCCTGGGAGGTCCGGGAGCATCCCTTCCACTTTCCCTGAACTCTGCTTCCTGCCTTGCCCACAGGGCCACGCCCCCTGCTTTGCACAGCCCGGTTGGCATGGGGAATGAGATCAGACCCTTGTGTGAAACTGCAAGGGGGAGAGGACCCTGCTTATAAAGCAGGACGGAACCCCTGGACGTGGACGTCAGAAGCAGGTCTCCTGGCTGGAACTCTCCAAAGGGCTGTTGCAAGCCTCCCAAACTCAATTGAGGTCGGAGAAAATGAAAAGCTACCTCCACGTGCAGGTGCTGGGTCGTGGCAAAAAGAAGACAGTTCCCACTGGGGGAGGCAGAAGAATCTGCCTCCACAGAAGGCGACAGGACGCAATTGGATAAAGACAAAGTGCTAAGAGAAGGCATGCAAGAGGCTCAGCTAAAAAGTGTGCCCATAACACCTTTATCGATAATTTCTCAACTCTTTTTTCTTTTTTGGCAGTTTATGAAGTTTTTTCCCCACACATAAGAGCTCATTTGTTCCTCACAAGCCTTCAGGGAAGCAGACAGACAGCAACTGCTTTCTCCTCCTGTTACAGGGGGAGGCTAAAGTCTCACCAGGGGTGCTCCTACAGGAGATGCAGAGGGATACTAATAGTCACATGATAAGCATCCCTTCCATCGATTAAGTACCCCCTCCCACCCCCACCCCCTACCCCTGGTGCCAGGTCTGTGCTGAGCCCTTGAAAACCGTGCTCTCTCTTAATTCTCACAATTGTATAAAACAAGTCTTGTTTCTTTTCTTTTTTTTTTTTTAAATTGCAATAAAATACTCCTATGGTAAAATTCACCATTTTAACTGTCTTATTAAGTACATATTGTATTAAGTACATACTGTATTAAGTACATCCACATTGTTGTGCTACCATTACCATATCTGTCCACAGCACTTTTTTTATTTTGCAAAACCGAACTTCTATGTCCATTCAACAGCTTTCATCCCTCTCACCTCCCAGTTTTTATCTTTTTGTGAGCAGCTTATTTCACTTAGCATAATGTCCTCAAGGCCCACTTATGTTGTAGCATGTGTCTGAATTACTTTCCTTTTTAAGTGAAAGTGAAAGTTGCTTAGTTGTGTCCAATTGTTTGCGACTGCATGGACTGTAGCCCACCAGGCTCCTCTGTCCATGGGATTCTCCAGGCAAGAATCCTGGAGTGGGTTGCCATGCCCTTGTCCAGGGGATCTTCCTAACCCAGGGAGTGAACCTCAGTCTCTTAAGTCTGCACACTGGCAGGGGGGTTCGTTATCACTAATGCCACCTGGGAAGACCTAACCCTAACCCTAAGACCCAGTGCAGCCAAATAAGTAAATAAAATTACTAAAAAAAAAAAATCTGAGTTCAAATTCCATGATTTGACATTGACTGATATGACATTGAGCAAGTCACTTAGACTCTCTGAGCTCAGTTGTAAGGATGTTGTTGTAAGGAGGACGTGAAATGATTTGCTAGTTACAGCGCCTGTCACATAGTAGGTGCTGAATAAATATTGTCTTTTGTCATCACTGTAACAACATGTAGCAAGTATGCAGAAGAGCCAATGCAAACCCACGCCCTTGGATCCCTTGGCTGGAACCTGCCAGGTGGGCTGTGGGTCTCCTGGCCGGGTGCTGGCTCTTGCCAGCCTAGTTGTGTGTCATGCCTCAGCCACTTTTGTTACCTCCCACCTGGGACAAGCCAGGGCTGCATCCTGGACCTGCCACCCACACGCTGTACCAGCCCAGGGCTGAGGATGTCATGGCATTTGTGTAACAGCAGGTGCAAAAAAGAAGTGTCTGGGAGTCAGGAGTGTGTGCATGCTCAGTCTCACTCTATTCAATGCTATGGACTGTAACCTGCCAGGCTCCTCTGTCCATGGGATTCTCGAGGCAAGAATCCTGGAGTGGGTTGCCATGCCCTCCGCCAGGGTATCTTCCTGACCCAGGGATCGAACCCACGTCTCCTGCAACTCCTGCATTGCAGGCGAATTCTATACCCAATGAATGACCAGGGAAGTCCAGGAGTCAGGAGAAGGGGTTCCTAACCTAGCGCAGCCACTAAACAGACCTCTTCCCCTCTCCTCTGGGTCTTTGTTTCCTTACCTGTAGATCAAGGGTTTTACTTTGATTTACGTGGTCAGCGGGTTTTAGAAACATCTAAGCTGTGACCTCAGTGTGATGTTGTGAAGGCTTTGAGTTGAGCGGTCAGAATGTCTGGGCTCAAACCCTGAGACTGCCCAGTCATGACCTTGAACCTGCGGCTTGTTACCTCTCCAGACTCTGGTTTTCTCACTACTGAGAATGGAGTATACTAACAGAGCTTGCATCATCGGCTGCAGTGAGGATTAGGTGAGATTGTGTACCTGGCGTAATTAAATGCTCACTAAATGCTGGCTTTTAGTTTCTTCTTATGATCATGGGAATGAATGCTTGTTGGCTTCCTGACTTCTAGATGAGAGCCCAAGGGTAGTGATAAAGGGTATGGTGGAGTCGAAGGTGCCTCACCTGTGAACCTCGGGTTTCCCCCTGAGAGCAGGAACAATATCACCTACCTTGAAAGGTTGTGATGGATATTTAATGAGGTTATGACTGTAACATGCCCAGCACAGTTCCTGGCACATGATGGTTTTGGGTGGTTTGGTCACTGCATTGTGTCCAACCTTTTTTGGCCCCGTGGACTGTAGCCCACCAGGCTTCTCTGTCCATGTGCATAGTGAGGGATTAATCAATGGATATTGGTGGTAGAATTATTCCTATTTTAAAGGTTTAGAAACCTGATTCCTCTCATAAATTGTTGGGAGGCATGTAAATAGATGTAACACCTATGAAGGACATTTGAGCAGCAGCTTTCAAAACTACAAGTCTATCTGCTCCTTGATCCAGCAACACCACTTCTAACTGCATAAAATGGTCAGGAAATTATATATGTCCAAGGTTATCCATCGCAGCACCGGTTATAAATGTCCATCAGTTTAGGGCTGGAAATAAGTTAAAATGTTATGGGTTGGAAAATTATATACAGTCATGAAAATGATAGACGCAGTTCTTCTTGTTTGAATATGAAAAGATCTCTGAGATTGTTAGTTGAGAAACTTAAGGAGCAGAACGCTATGCATCCCCATGCAAGGCTTACCACTTGTATGGAAAGGAGTGAGGGGAAGTGTGTAATTGTACAAGCACATAAATGCTTATGTTGTTGTTTAGTCGCTAAGTCGTGCCTGACTCTGTGACCCCATGAACTTCAGCACATCAGGCCTCCCTGTCCCTCACCATCTCCCTGAGTTTGCTCAAGTTCATGTCCATTGAAATGGTGATGCCATCCAACCATCTCATCCTCTGCTGCCCTCTTCTCCTTTTGCCTTCAGTCTTTCCCAGCATCAGGGTCTTTTCCAATGAGTTGGCTCTTCACATCAGGTGGTCAGAGTATTGGAGCTTCAGCTTCAGCATAAGTCCTTCCAATGAGTAAATGCTTGAATGAATGTTAAAAAGAAAACAAAAATCTGTGGAAAGCTACACAGCAAGTACTGAATTCCTGAGAGATAAGAGGGTGAATTTTCACTATATTCAAAAAATTCAAAAAATTATTCACTATTCAAAAAATTAAGCAGAGTGAAATTTTATTAAGGAAAGAAAATAGGAAGGGAGGGAGGAGAGGAGGGTGGGAGGGAAAGGAGGGGATGAGGGAGAGGGAAGGAGGGAGAGGAAGCTGTCGCCCGGATCCTGGGCAGAGTAGAGTCATCAGGTAGGACTGGAGAAGAGCAGGCCCAGCCCAGCCGAGGAGGGGCCCGACGTGCTGCAGATCATGGCTCCCTGGGGCTGGCTGAGCTTGAGCGACGATTATGATAAGAAGGGGACACAGACTTACCAGGTAGAACCTGGTGCTGGGAGAAGTCCTGTGGCCCTACAGGCAGGCTGTCTCTCGACAACAGTGCTGTGGCTCGCCCTTGTTTTCAGCAGCCGCCTACACTCTCACGGCCCCCTCCTGGGGTCCCTACTCGCTCCCGGAGAAGAAAACAGGCCTAGCCTGTTGGCACTCCCTCTCTCCTAAGAAAAGAGCACAGGCAGGAAAGGAGGAAACTGCTGCCACGTTTTCCCTCTCATTGCCTGATTTCTTAAATTAATTAACATGGCAAATGTAAGAGCCAATGTACAGCATTTTCCAGAAACCAGGAAGTCTTAAATGCGGGAAAGGCAGAGATGGTAATATCCATTCCCCAAGTCAGCACCCCTCTGCTCTCTTGCATGAATAGAGATTTGACTGTTGTCTAGGCATTATAATAATTTCTTGTCATTGATGGTATGAATTTGGAGCTGAATACAAAGTTGTATGTATAGATGTATATATTTGGTCATTTTCTCAGCATTTGACCTTGTACACATCTTTATGCCCAGGCTTGGGCACATATTACTATTGTAATAATATCATTAATACATATGATATGAGTTTGCAAAAAATTCATGGATACTGTATATCCATAGAAAGTAATAACAGACATAGTAGTAGTAATTTTGTTTGTTTTCACATCCTTTATCTCATTTGATCTTCAGACACCCCATAAGGTAGGTATTTGTTCATCACTCACTGAGCACCCATCATGTCCAAGGTGCTGTGCTAAGTCCTGATATTGCAGAGATAAAATGACATGGCCGTGGTCATGGCAAAAGGTCTCCTCTAATCACAGAGACCAACACACAAGCAGGTGTGCAATTAAGGAAATATGTACGAGATGATGTGGGAGCCCCGAGAAGGGGCACCCAACCAATCCAAATGGTGGGGAAAAGATCAGAAGAGATTTCCAGGCAAAATGTGGTCTGAATTGAGACTGAAAAGGTGAATAGGACATAATCAGGCAAAATCAGGGAGCTAGTTCACCTGGGACAGTGAAAGGCTTTATGCTCTTGGAGGAAAACATGGGGAGAAAGAAAGGGAGCATAGGAGGAAAATGGATTTAAAAAAAAGAATCATCAAACCATTGAGCCACGTAACAGGAACTAACATACATTGTTGTTGATGTTTAGTCGCTAAATCGTGTCTGACTCTTTTTTGAGCCTGTGGACTGTAGCCAGGCTCCTCGGTCCATGAGATTTCCCAGGTGAGAATACTGGAGTGGGTTACCATTCCCTTCTTCAGGGGATCTTCCCAACCCAGGGATCTAAACCACATGTACTACATTGGCAGGCACATTCTTTACTACTGAATCACCAGGGAAGCCCACCTTATATTCTCAATAAAAACTGGAAGGACAAATTAAAAATAAATAAAATTTTAAAAAATATTTTTTAACAAAAGGAAAGAAAGAAAGTAGACTAGTTGGGAAGTCAAACATGGTGGTTGCAAAGAACGCCTGGTAGTTTAAAAGTCTTGAATCCTGATTCCATTTGGACCAAGATACAGGAACCACTGAGTCAGTTGTCTTAAAGGGACCACTAGGTTCCTAGCATTTTTCTCCCATGAACTGCCGCCAGATGATGGGAGAAATTCGACTCAGTCTTAGGTGGCCATGCCTAATTTCATGTTATACATTCCTCGGGAAATCGTCAATCCAAGACCTATTCTTTCATGCAGGGCCTTTATTTACTGGTTTGGCTTCCTTCCCCGGGGAGTGGTCTGTCTGGCTCTTTCACTCCAGACACACCAGGGTTGATCCCTCACACATCTGGCTCAGCACCACCCACAAGTCTCAGCAGAGCCCTGCAAACCGCCTCTGACCTCACATCCCGGTGTCCCACACCCTGGGAGGTGGGCTGCGTCTGGGCTCGCTCGAGTCTGGGAACTGCAGAATCTGGGCGGACAGAGCCTGCTCAGCTCAAACCCTCAGAAACTGGGCACGAGCCTCAGCCCATGGTGCGTACAGGCAGCAGGAGAGAGGTGAGAAAAGAAAGTTTGTCTTCGCTCCTTGAGGGAGTGTGAGCAGCTCTTAGAAAGTGAGGGTGCTGAGCAAATACGTGGCCCAGGCTGGTGGTTAAGAGGCATCCTGTGTGAGGGTCTCTGAAGCAAATCTTGAGAAGAGGGTTCAAGTGCAGGAGACTCATTAAGAAAGTGCTCCCAGGAAAAACCACAATGGAAATGGAAGATGTGGGACAGGGAAGAGGAAGAAGCTAAACAAGGAGAGGCTGAACTTGAACCGAAAGGACCTGTATCTTTTGGAAGGATGGAGCGATTTCCCGTAAAGTCCCAGGCTCTTCTTGCTCCCAGAAGGGGAGCTCTGGAGTATAAGTTATGTCTCCAGAGTCTGTGCCACAGGAGAGCAGGGCCCTCACACACCCACACTTAGGCCTTGGCTAAAGGCTGCCTCAGGATATGAACTTGCAAGCACTTCCTGTGGGCAAAGTAGCCCCAGTAGCCCAAGGGTAGGCCTGGACAAGAGCCTTGGTCCAGACAACAGAAAAAGGGGATGGAAGCTGGGAGACGTCCAGAGGCTGTAACACAGAGTCAAAGGGATCTGGGACAGGTAGCATTCGACTAAATTATATTCCTGCCTCAGCCCTGTTTCTACCTTTGTGACCAAGGGCAAATTATTTGACGGTTTTCTCAACTGTAATGTGGGGCCACTCATACCTCTTTCACTGGAATGTGTGCAGGGTGTACATGTGAACTCAGTGTTTAGCACAAGGCCCGGCACGTGTTCAGAATTACAGTGCAGCAGGTGCCCTTCTGGGAGGGTTTGACTTTGGAAATTCTGCCACCAGTCAACCTGAGCTCCAGTGCCTGTGCTTCTTCTCTTGACCTTTTTCTCCCTCACTGGGAACGTCCTCCTTTCCCTTCTAGGAAACCCACCGGCTTCACAGCCTCTCCAAACCCTGGTTAGGTGAGGTCTCAGGACCTGATCCCACCTACCACCCAGTTGCTGCCTCACCTTGTCTCTGCTCCCGTGAAATATCAGAGCCAAGTACTTAAAGAGCCCAAGTTCCAGAACCAGACAGCCTGGGCTCCAATCCTTAGTCTAACACAGAGTGTGCAGCCTTGGCAAAGCACTTAGCCTGTCTGCACTTCCGTTTCCCCATCTGCCTCATGGGGTAACAGTCACCCTCCCTCTTAGCTGTTGCGAGGCATTGGTGAACTAATGCACGCAAAGTGTTTACAGCACAGTGCCGAACGCCTGTCAGCTTGTGTGACCGTGGGCACGAGAAAGTCCCCGTGGGTCAGATCCTGCCTTTGTTTATTGGCCTGATGATCTTGGGTTCATAATTTCCTGATCAGCCCCTGCTATGTCGCCTTCTGGGTTGGGCATCCACCCTCATTGCTGGCACTCCCAAGGCCACTTCCTTTTGGAGCCCCAGATGGTCGGCACGAGAACAGTCACAAGCGTGCGCACAGCACTTTCCCATTTTCCATGCAGCGCGTGGCTGATTTGACCTGTGCCTCCTTTTTAAATGAGGAAACCGAGGCCCAGAAAGATTAAGCAACTTGCTGAGTTTGCCCAGCTCCTAAGCAGTGGAGCCCAGATCACCACTTATCAGGAAGAACCAAGTAAAAGACTAGGGGGCCACACAGCTACCTTCCACACGTAAAGAGCTGTCGTGAGGAAGGTAGAGAGACTTATGGAGTGGCCCCTGGAGGTGGGACTAGGACTGGTGAGCCCTGGTGGGTTAGGGCCTCTAAGCACAGGCAACAAGGTCGGGGGTTGTCTGCGGAGAACTTAATGATGAAAACTCATGAAAAGTTGATGTTTTTATTAGCATTGCACAAGAGAAATCCTAAGCAATTTTAGTGATAAAATATTCTCTACTGCTTGATTCATGACTGCCAAACAGGAGAAATTATAGAGAGTCAAGTTTTAACTCTGGTAAAGAAAGATCTTTCCAACAGACAGTAATGGAATATATCATCTTGGGTTTGATGAATTATCCATCACTGGCAGTATACAAATAGAGGTTGATAACCACTCTTACCATTCAGTAGACCACTGAATTCAATGGGGGTGGGGTGGGGAGGGTTACCTTAAATGATCTTGAAGACATCATCTAAAATCATCTAATTCCATGAGTATCTGTAAAGAATGACAATGGAGTGATGGAAGCAACTCTGTTGAAGTTAGAAAAGGGTCTTTGAGTGAAAAGAGGATATTGGAGGCCTTCCCTACTAGGATGTGAGAAGCAATGAGATAGAAATAGTCCAGGGCCATCTGAGCACTGATGCCCTCATGAGCATAGGAAATGAAACCACTTTTTACCGAAGTGGCTGAGTCTCTGGTTACTAATAGTCAGAATTTGGGAGGTCATGGAGAAGACCCAAGTACATGGAGAGACCCTGAAGGGAGCATAATCATGTCATGCTAACCTCGGACAGATTACTTAACCCCTCTGCATAGTTACCATCTTATTGAATTGTAAGTATTAAATAAATTAATACGTATAAAGCCTTTAGTACACATAGATACAAGCCATTATTACCTTCTCTTAAAAGGCCTACTCTAATGAGCTATAAGCTTCTTCCTGCTCTATGTGTTGCTGTGAACTGTCTCTTCCAGGGGGTCAGGATGAAGTTACTGATCCCATTCCATCTATTCCATCTCCTTAATAGCTGTTAATGTTTTTCTTGGAGGCTGAAAGTTTTTTTTTCCAGTATAATACTTCAGTGTCATTAGAATGTGTTTAATATTACAGATTATTTGTTCATTTATTTTTCTTTCTTTAAATACTTACTGGGCATCTATTAGCGCTTAGAAATCAATGTCTGAGGGATAGAATTGTCAGTAAAAATAGGCCGGATCCTTGTCCTCACAGAGTTGACAGTCTGATTGGGATGGGGGCGGTGGGAGCAGGTGTGGGACAGACATAAGTTAGAAGAGTCAGATGGATGCAGGTGAAGCCACAGTTGCAGATGCTTTAAGAAAGGCAGACAGCACTGTAAACCTGTGAAATTAGGCAACACCCTGACCTGGGGCAGAGCTTCCCCGAGCAGGTGATGCCTGAGCCAAGTCTCAGATACACGTGTGTTAGCTGGGAAGTTAGGAAGGTTCCAAGCGGTGTCCTAGCATCCATTAACCATCACTAACAAAACGCTATGACCGAGTGACTGAGCACACAGAGCACTGACCTTGTGTCGGGCACTCTGGTAGTAACTTCATGTTGTTATTTCATCTAGATGTCACATCAGCCCTTTGAAATAGAAACTATTGTCCCACCCATTTTACCGAAGTGGAAAGTAGGACTCAGGGGTCCAGTAACCGATGGCAAAGTCACACATCTTATAAGCAGGATTTAAATTCAATTTTAACTGCAGTGCTTGGGCTATTAACTTTGAGGGCAGAATTGTCTTTGTATCTAAAGCCTAGAATTTTGCCTGGCATGTAGTAGATGTCAATAAATGCTGTCATATAAATGCTAAACTGAGTAGCATTATATTGAGGGGAAAGAAAGGCTCCCATGTTGGGGAGAAGCATGACTGCACAGTATGCTGGCCGAGGGCTGAGGTTTCAGGAGGAAGGAATTTCAACGGCAGAGCCTGCAGGTGGCGATACGGCTCGAGTGGGGACGCCGCCTGGAGGACTTCTCTTCTTTGATAGGTAGTGAGCTCTTTGGTCATTAGAAGTATTCAAGTGCAGACTGGATGAGCACTTTGACTACCTCTGAAAATATAGTAGATCTAGATTATCTTTCATACATATTTCCATTCTCAGGCTGATCTAACATAAGTAGTATTCTGTACCTCAAATGCACCAGTTCCCAAAGCCTCTTGCCTAAGTGAAAACCTAAGTTGAACACAGGTAGGAGGGTGAGTTTGCAGCCACTGAAGGAAACCAGACAGTGTGACAGACATGAGGAAAGACAGCTATCACCTGAATATCAGATGACTTTCAAATCACAGCCCTAGACAGAAGAGGTGCTTGGGAGTTCCTGGGACAGTGCATTCAGTAGGTGATTGTTTTTCTTCGTATTTGTCACTCGGTCTTTTAAAATTGCTTTTTGCCAGATCATCGCTTTTATTTCATAAAGCAGGGCATTTGGTCAAACTGGTACCTAAGGGGTTGAGGAATTAAAGATTATTTTCCTCTCCTGCCAAGAGATTGTCCTTCGGCTCTTGCAGGGGTGGATCTTGGCAAGTGCTGTGATTTCATTCCATCTTCCTCATGTAGGTTAAGTGAGCATTGCCAGAGGCCATGGTCCCAGGCCTTCTGTGGATTCCAGTCTGGTGATGTGGTTTCTGGGAAGGGGCATCTGAACCTTGCTTTCCCTTTCCTAGGGCTCAGAAGGTAAAAAAAAAAAAAAAAAAAATGAATATTCAAATCACATTTGCAAATCCCAGATCTTCAAAGCACAGAAACAGAAACTCTGTACATTGTGGGCATTATCTGATCTTGTCCTCAGAATATTGCATGAGGGGTACCTACAGGTGAGTCAGCTGTGGGTTTGCTGTGCATGAGGTGGTACAGCTGGGACATGGTAGAGCCTGTAGTTCCCGTCTCCTCAGAAGGAAACTGAACGTAGCAAGTAGGATCTTCATGCTGTTAAGAATGGGAATCAAATTCTAGTTCTATCACTTTTGGATTGTCAGCAAGATTTTGATCTCTCTATGGCTCTCCCTTTGGAAAAAGCCTTCATCTTAGTTCTTGGGATACTGTGATTCTCATGGTCTTCCTTCTGGATATCTCGTTGTTCTTTCCGTTCTTTTTTGTTTGCTTCTCCTCTCATACATTGGATGTTGTCAGTCCATTTTCCTTCCTCTTTTCTTCCCTTTTTGTCTATATTCCCTCCTCTTTCACAGTCTCAGTCACTGTGGTATGGGAAAGAGCAAAGAGAGACTTGCACACTGGCCCTTTAATTTTCCATTTAAATGACATGCTGCTTGTGGTCATTTTTCATTGGACAGAGCAAAGCTCTGGTCCACATATAACTTCAAGATAGATGTGCCCTAGAATGAGAGGAGCCCCAGGAGAAGAGAGCATCGGGTATCTCTTTTGGAGTTGTGTTATAAATGCATCAGAGTCCTCGACTCTGCTTCTGCCTAGAAGATTTACAAATATGTATTTCTTGTCCATTAGAAATCTTACAACTAATTATGTTTCCTGCTTTGCTTTGGCTGCTAGGAAGTTCAAAGCCGAATTTGCTCTTTCCCTCTATAGAAACTATGACATAAAAGTTATATGTTAACCTTGTGGCTTTAATTTTAATTTGTGTTCTTGTGTTTTCCTTTATCTGCTATAGAATTTTTAACAATTTTGTTGTGCAAATGTGCATATGCCACTCAAATCACAATTTGAATGAATCAGGATAAAAACAGATGAATGCACACACACCTACAACATATGCATACAGCATACCACACATGCACCATGCCACACATCCCACAGATCCAATAGTTCAGCCTTCACCCCTCAGAAGAGACCACAGTAATTGCTCACTGGGTATCTCCACTGGATGTCCTACAGGTACCTCAAATGCAACATGTTCCAAACAAAATTTATCTTTCCCCTAAGTGGTCTCCTTTACAGTACTTAAATTCCTCTTTCCACTAATAGCTTAACCACGTGTGGATGATTGAAAAAAACCTAACAACCACCCTACCCTGTATCCTCACCCTACTGGTTTCTGTTTCACAATTTCTTGACAGCCAGTCAAATGAGTCATTGCATGCTCTCTAAACATGCCATGTGTTTTTCCATCCCCATGTCTTTGCTCACGCTATTTCCTGTTAGAAAGGCCCCCTACCAACTCCCCACCTGTAGGAATGCTTCCATGCTTTAAAACTCATCTCAGCTGTGTTTCTTTTATGTCTGATCCCATCAGCGAACAAAATGAGAGAATCCTTTCCTCCCAGTCTCACTGACTACATTTGACTTAATCAGCCTTACATTGTGCATTTCCCATAACTTACTTTAGCTTCCTAATAGTTAGGGAGCTCTTTGGGGGGGGGCGGGCAGAGAGCATGTCTTTGTTTTTTTATTTGCAGCCACAACTCCTTCTGGCACAGGTTTGAATTGTCTTGAGATGGAAGTTCATCACAGGTGGACTTGACGGCCTATCAAATGGGAGCAAGTGTTTGCCTGGCTCCTCCCTCTCCTTCATCCATCACATCTAGGGGGCTTTAAGCCACCTCCCCCAACATATTCTGCATTTGTTCTCTCTTCATAATTTATTCTCCCTTGGTTCCAACCCTATCATCTCTCACATGGGCAGTTACAAAAGCCCCCTAAACACTTCTTCCTGTCTTCAATGTTGGTAATTCTGAAATACATATCCCTCCCTAAAACTTAAAACTCTTCAGTAAATTCCCAAGGCCAATGAGGTAAAGTTCAAGCTTCTTTCATGGCAAAAAGAGTTCTACATAATCTAGCTTCACCCATTTCTGTGGTTTTGATGCCTTTCAGGATCTATACTTTGTCTGGTCATGCATTCCTTCCCAACCCTGCTTAGAAAAATAGGATCAGCCATGCAGTAGGCATTTATTGTTTTGTCTCCTCATTCCTCCTTTCCTTCTTTGGGTAGCATTTCCTACCCTTCTAAGAACATAGGTGGCATGTGAGCTACAGACAATTAGAGGACTTTACTGTCTTCTCCAGGACACAGTCCAGTGAGAGGTTTTCTTGAGATTTTCAAAGTGGAGTTGAATGCAAGGTTTAGAGCTCAGAGATGCCCATGTTAGACCCTGTGAAAGTAAAGATAACAACTCAAGAGAGACAAGTAGAAACAAGATACCGGGAGCAAGTCCTTCACACAGCCCTGGACTCTCTGGCTCAGGTTTCCAGTTGATGCCAGGCTTCCTTGCTTAATTCTCCTTTCTAGTCCATGAACCTTCATCAGATGTAAGCATGTGGTTAATCTTTCTCTTCTCCACTAGACTGTAGGCTCCATGAGTGCAGAACTATATTTATTATGTTCTTCACTGTCTCTCCAGCACCTAAATTAATATTTATTAATTGAAGGGGAGGTCTGTGGAGGAAGGGTAGAGGGGTGTTACAGCCCACCAGATGGGCTCCAAGAGGCCCATCCAAGCTGGACTTTGCATTGACAGGTACATGATTCAGTAACAAAAGAAGGACATGCCTCATCCTCTTCTGTACTCTGTGTAAACAAGTGATCAGCTCAAGGTAAGACTTTCTTTCTGGTAGTGGATTGGAACCTTGAACTTCCCTCCATAATAATCAGTCATTATCTCAAGAATATATTTCTTGAGGGAAGGGAATCTCACGTTATTTGTGAGACTTGAGTTTAGTTCCTTAGACTCCTTCTCCAGCTAGGCACCAAGTTCTCAGGGTAGGCATAGCCCAAGTGAACTGGAAACACATGCCCACGTGAAAAGCTGCATGTGAATGTTCATAGCACCGTTATTCACATCAGCCCTAAAGTGGAGACAGCCCAGTGGCCGTCAGCTGATGAGTGGGTAAGCAGAGTGTGGTATACCTGTACTGTGTAGTATTACTCAGCCTCGAGGGGAACAAAGTACCGACACTGCCAGAACGCGGATGAACCTTGAAAACACGATGGTAGGCCAGAGAAGGCAGTCGCATGAGTTACATGATCCTATTTTTAGAAACTGACCAGAATAGACAAATCCACAGAGACAGAAAGTAGATTAGAGGTTGCCAGGGGCTAAGAGGAGCAGAGATGAGGAGGGACCGTGAGTATGGGGTTTCTCTTTGGCATGATGAAAAGGTTCTGGAATTAGATGGCGGGAGTGCTTGCACAACCTTACAAGTATACTAAAACCCACTTAATCACATGCTTTAAAGGCTGAATTTTATTATTGTGAATTATGCCTCAGTGTTTAAAAGTTCTTAAGTGCAAAAAGCCTGATACTTTATATTTTTATACGCTATATAGATTCTCATATCATTACCTATTTTGACCAAAGCTTGATGCTAGGATTTTGACTTTTGGTCAAGACTTTCTAATGCAGTCTTGCTGTACTGAGGATGCGTTAGGTCTAGAGAAATGGGAGACAGCTGTAATGAAGGGCTGTTGAGTAGTCCATAAATAAGAAAAATAAGGCACCTCTGTTGGAAGGAGTCGAAGGGAGATCTAGAGCTCTCATCATCTCCTCCCCAGCAGCACTTGCAGCCTCATGCTCACGACCTGAAGATCGTTAGGACTCACCCATCATGTATCTTGTTCTTAGCCCTACTTATAAGATGCCCTCCACAAAGATCCAAATTCCCAGGTATCGCCCACACTCGGTATAGTCCTCGATTTTGCCCCATCTGCCATCTTCCCGCTTCTCAGTGCATCTTCTGAAATCCAGCAGAATCATAATCAGCAAAATCTTTTGTATCAAACCTTTTCTCTCCTTTTCTTATCCTCTTTCTCTAACCATGACCTGGTGATTCCCTGGGGACCAACCTGAAGGTCATGTGAAGAGATAACACCAGTCACCACCCTCCTGGCTGTAGTCTTCACCAGACCCAGGTGACTTCCCATAATTCCCTGAGGATTCTAATTCTTAGCCCACTGTCATCCCCTCCGCCACTGCTCCTAGCCTAACTTGAGGTGAGTTCAGTGTCCGGTTGATAAATAATGCTTTCAGTGCCCTAGCCTCTCAGTTTCTTGATCGCCCCTCCTCCAAGGACCTTATATCTCAGTTATCCACGGCCATAATCATACCCTAGAACTTAATCGTCAGTATTTGCAGCTCGACTACAATCTTCATTTTATCCATCGCTCTCCCTGATCACCTCTCTGATCTTTCCAGGTTACTCTGTCTGGTATTCAGTGTCAACAGCTTTTCGGCATTGTCGGGGTACTGTTAGTCACTCAGTCATGTCTGACTTTTTGCGACCCCATGGACTGTAGCCTGCCAGGCTCCTCTGCCCATGGAATTCTCCAGACCAGAATACTGGAGTGGGTAGCCATTCCCTTCTCCAGAGGATCTTCCCAACCCAGAGACTGAACCTGGGTCTCCTGCATTGCAGGCAGATACTTTACCATCTGAGCCACCAGGGAAGCCCTGTTCAGATAGGGACTGGTCAAATATACCATAGTCTGCTGAAAAGAGAGCATTTGCAAAGACTGGCTCCAGGGTCAGACAACCTAGGACCTTACCCTACTTCTGCTCACTCTGTGACCTTGGGATAACTGTTTAACCTTGCTGAGCATCTAATTTCATAAAACAGTGATGACAACAATGACCCCAGACTCATAAGATTTTTTGAAGATTATATTAAATACTATAAAGTGTCTAGCATAGTGCTAGACCTATATGAAATTCTCAATAAACGAGAGTGATTTTATAGTAAACATTACCTGTTTTGGTCAGTCTCGCAATTGTTCTTTTCCCTACAGGAATAGCAACCCAATTTTACTCGAGAATCAGCTGTTTTCTTGGCACTGGAAGGGGCTAATCCCCAACCCAGCTCCACAGGAAGCCATGTGAACACAGTCCTGGCCAGTGGGAGCCTTCCGGCCTCTGACCATAGTGCATGGTGATGAATTCAGGGATGGGCACATGGCTAAGCTCTGGCAGTTAGAGAATCTTCAGGGACTTTTTTGTTGGAACAGTTGGGACAGAGAGGCCCTCCACTGGACGTGGGGCTGGGAAGACCTAAGCAAAGCCCACCTGAGAGTGGCCTATTAATAGAGACACATGGAAGAGAGGGACTGAGGGGGAAGCTGAGATCTTAGTCCAGCCATGTTAAGAATCTGCCTCTGGACTTTGTTACATGGAGCAATAAATTCCCTTGATGGTGCCTAAGCCAATTTGAACTGGGCTTCTGCCTCCCTCAGAGTTCTGACTATTAGATTTTATAGTGAAGCACCAGTCTCCATCAAAAATGATGACATTAAGCCACATTGGGACACAGAGAGATGCTTATTAAATAGTTTTAATTGAAAAAAGCCAACTTAGAGAATAATAAGATATCAATGAGAGTCAGTGAGATTCCATCTTGTAAATGTTTACATAACTATATAGAAGTCTGGAAGGCTCTATGACAATAGGTGAGCAAAAGATTTGTGTTAACAGTTACATACGCTATGTAGCTTAACTATGGATGGTGGAGCTGTAGGTAATTTTTATTTTCTCTTCTTTTTTTCCCCCTGTATTATATAATGTTTTAACAGTGTACATAGATTATTTGTCAATTTGTTAAAAGGAAGTTTCCCAAAGGAGAGAAAAAACAGCCCTTTCTTGCCACACCTGCAATCAGAGCATTAAATTCTGCCTGTCCTAGGGGCCTCTCTCAGGATCCTTCAGGGTGTCTGGGACTAGGTGAACCTGTTCTGTGGGTTTGTTGCTCCTGGGTGTGCCAGGCCTTATAACCTTGAACCGATTAGAGTCGCAGAAACACCATTTACAAGTTTAAATGGTCTCAGAGAAGTTGAGAAATTCTGAATTAATCAACTGTGTCCTCTCGGGAAAGGGGCGAACAGAGGGATATATGTACAGAGCTTTCAAAAGGAATTAATTGTGCTTTGCGAGTTGAATGTAGTCGTGGGAGGGGGGGCTTTGGGGATATTTACATGTGGTATTATTATCCGCAGGCGCTCTGAGGCCTCTTCACTGCTAAATCTTGTATGTCATCAATTTCCTAGCAGGGAAAGATGGTTTTGCTCACACCTTGAGGGTGGAGATGCTCAGGATCCAGAAATCTCAAGTGACTCATTGAGGGTGCACAGCAAGAACTGAATTGTGATTTAGTGTTCTTGATTCCATGCCCTGTCTGCGTGCCAATCTTTTTCTTTATGGGATGCCTCAGACATGTGCAGGCTGCCTCAGACAGGACAGATCTCCCTCCCTCGCCTCCTGTGAGTGTATTTAAAAAATTCATGTCAAAATAGTTTTCTCTGGGTTTTCCTTTTAGGAGCACTCACGTTCTCTCTTAGAGTCTATTCCTGTCTATGCCCTAACTAAGAAAGCTAGATTCTCACATGCCTGCAAATGTCTCTGACTCCAAATTGGGATTACTGCCTGGAGAAGTTGCTACATTGTGCATGTGGAGGAGGGTTCACATTTTGGGGGCGTGGCGAGCCTTTCCCTGATGGTTTAGCTCATCTCCGTCCTGGGCATCTCCCCCATCCCCATCTCAACCCACTGCTGTCACTCATCCCTCCTCTCTGTGCACGATGCTCCAGCCCCTTGCCATGCACACCTCCTAATGCCAAGTGGTGATTCCATGCCTGGGACACTGTCCTGGGCTCTTCTCTACCTGGTCATCCTACACTTTAGCTTCTCAGTTACAGAGTATTCACTTGGTGTCACGTTGCTGTTCTAAGGCTTGACAAATGTTGACTCCTCACAGAAACTTAATGATGCTGGTACCATTATTATTATCCCATTTTACAGTTGAAGAAACAGAAGCACAGAAACTTGCTCACGATCCAGAGCTAGCAAGTGCTGGAGACAGAATCTGAATCCAGGCAGCTGGCTCCAGAGTCCACTCTCTTAACCACCCTGCTTTGCTCCTCTCCTACAGATGCTCTCAGCCTCCGGCCCTGTGAAGTTGCCCTGATCCATGTTTTGGGAATTGCCCTCATCCTGCTCGGTGCTTCCAGAGCACTTTGCTGGTGCCTCAAGGATTCCCTGGCCTTTGGACAGGGTTTTTAGTAGCCTTGGTGCCCTACCAGCAGAGAGCTTTGTAAGGACTGGAATTTGGTGCGTCAATCTTGGTATCCATGACATTCTTACTTCAAGATCCTTTCCAGGTGTTTTTTAAACATTGGAGATGTGCTATTCATGTGAGCTAAAATGAAATGAAATTTAGTGAATTGGAAGGTCCCATTAGGGCTAAATCCTTGAAAGATGTGTCCATAAAAAGTTTAACTTAAGCACAAAAAAATTTCATAATTCTCATCCATTCAAGAGCTGATTATTTTCTTTTGAGGATTATTCATCATCTTGCTTTTCCATCCATTTCTTCCAGTCTTCTAGACATGTCATGCTATGAGAGAATCACCCATAAGGAGACAGAGAGAGATGAAAACACTTCAAGTCATGGCAGCTCCATTCTTGCCAGTTCTGTGACTTTGAAAAAGTCATTTGAGGTTCCTCCCATCCAAGTACTAACCAGGCCTGACCCTACTTAGCTCCTGAGATCAGATGAGATCGGGCACCTTCAGGGTGGTATGGCCATAGACATCACTTGAGCTTCCTGAATCTTACTTAGGTCAGAATTATACCTAGTGGCCTGACACTGCATGTAACGCAGCTGGCCCAGGGCTTGGTTGATAGTAAAAACTGCGTAAATGTTGACTGTTGTCATCATTAACTCCATGGCTTGGCTAGCAGCACCAGGAGAAAGGAAAAGAAGCCGAAGTCTCTGATATGCTTCTTAACGCTCTGGAAAAAGGGTGAAGGAGTATAAAGTGAAGATGGTTGGTCAAAATGAAAGTCGCCATAATAAAGACTTTTCTTTCCCCTTGCCATCTTCAGTTCCTTCTTAACTAAATAGAAATGGGAGGAAAATATCTGCAGCAGTGCAGTGTTCCTGAAAGAAACAATTGCATAAATTCAGTTAAGACCGTATTTACTCATTTAATGCACAGTTACAAAGTATCCACTATATGCCAGGTACTGAGCTAGGTTTGGAGATACAGAGCCACCAGAGATATAGACCTGTCCCCAAGGAACTCCTTCCCTGTCTGGTGTGGGGTCTGACATGTAAGTGAATAGCTCAAAATCAGAGCCAATTCCAAGGATTTTCTTTTATAAAATTCCTTTTAGAAAATGTTTAGAGAATTTATGGGAATGTAGAAGAAGGGCTATCTTGAAGAAAAGCTTTATGTGGGAAATTCAGGTTTAAATTGGGCCTTATGGGGAGTGTGTCAGAGTTCTTGGTTGCAAGCAACAGAAAGCTTCTCTAGCTATCTCAGACAAAAAAGAGGAAAGTGTAGGAAGGAGATCAGGGACTCCCAGAAATGTCAGGAGGCTGACATGACCAGATTTGGAAAATAGTCAGAATCAAAGGAGCTGTAGAGATGAAGAATATGACTGCCAGCAGAGATCACTCAGAAGGAATGGGCTTCTCTGGCTTTGATGCTGCTGAGAAGGTCCTTTGGTCACTCTCTCAAGATCAAAGGCCCAGGACAGCATGTATGACAGGCCAGCAGAGTCACCCGATCAGCCGCTGGCCAAGCCGAGATGGCGATAGAGAAAGTTCTGGTACCTTTGACTGAAGCCGGAGTTGGTCGTTCCTTTCCATCAAGCCATCATATGGAGAATTCCCCTGGGGAGATCAGCATTATGACAGTAAGTGATGCTGGGAGTCAGATAGTAGACAAAGACAAAGGTCCTTTATGGGAGCTCGGATTGCAACAGGAGGTGGCAGGGAAGGAGAGGCAGGCCAGGAACAGAGCAGAGTCTGCAGAGGGCAGGGAGGAGAAAAGTTCAGGGCTGTGGAGGGACTGGGAGGCGCTTCAGTGCCATCAGGCTGCATTGGGTGCGATGCTGTTAAGAGTTCAGTTGACGACAGAGGTAGATAGCTTGAGCTCAAATCACAGAAAGTCTCATAAAAGCCACAATAAAAAGTTGAACCTTATGCTAAGGCCAGGCTCAGGGGGCAGACATCTTTTGAGAAAATAGGCAGACATGCCTGGAAGAGAAGATTAGATTGAGGCTGTGTTTCTAATCTGCGTTCTCTGCCTGCTTGCATTGTGCTGACTGCACTGTAACAGTAGCAGCAAAAACTGCAGGAGAACTTGGAAGAAAATGAAGCATCGCAGCCAGTGGAATCCCCCACCCATCAGACTCTAAATTCATGAATTTTTAGTAGCTGGTTCTGCATTCTGGCCTCTGGGGATGGGGTGGAGGGGCATGAAACCCAGGTTTAGCCAGTCAGGGTATCCTACTCCCATCCCACCATGTGATTGGCTTAGGCGCAGACCCGTGGCCCAAGTGCACAGTGTCAGCTGCAGTCACTTGGCATGCGTTGGAAAAGAGAGGACCTCTTTCTGTAGAGTTGCTAAGTGGGGATAAGTTACAGTGGAGCTGCAGCTGGCCGCCAGGCCCACCTCACTGGGAGACTCTGCCAAATATTGAAGCCAATACAGAGGAGCATGGGGCTGGGATGGAGACAGAGATTGCTAGACTTCTGGATCCAGACATACCTGACCTAGATTCCCCAGAGATCAGTTTCCAGTTTCTGGAACCAACGCATTCTTTCTAGCTCCTTCTCCTTCTATCTTTCTCTCGTTTCTCTCTCAATGAGGCCACTTGGAGTATTTTTTGTTATTGTTGTTGTTACTTGTGACTAAAAAAACCCTGAATTCATAGAATTATCTCTCACACAAAAAAGGGATGGAGTCAGGTGAGTGAAGGAGGGAGTCCTAAAGACTGGCTGAGCCCAGGAGACAGACGTCTGAGGCACCATAGCCAAATGCAGAATCTGGTTCATTTGGCCCCTCAGTCTTGGGCATTTAGATAGCTTTTTTTGGCCACAGAGTTTGTGGGATCTTAGTTCCCTGACCAGGGAACCAAGGATCAGCTCACACTGCCTGCACTGGAAGGGTGGGGTCATAACCACGGAACTGCCAGGGAAGTCCCTAAATAGTTTAGAAAACAGTTTATGTCACCTTCTAAAAGGGGTGCTTGAAGTGTCTAGTTGCTTTTTTCATAGTATGTGATGGATTTCAGCAAGTTATCTTTCACTGCCATATTCTTTTAACGAACATGGAAAACTCAGTGTTAACATGGGAATGCATTAATAACTGGAAATTCAAGCCACTGGAGGGAGATAGAGAATGAGATCACTCTCCCAGTGCTCCTCAATTCATTGAACTTGGGAGACCCTCCCTCTCAATTTTCATTCAGGTCAGAAGTTGCAAAATGGTGGCCCGTGATCCATAGCTGGCCTACAGATGCATTGTTTGGCTTACAAAATACTGCAAAAAAAAAAAAAAAGAGAGAGAGAGAGAAATTCACTAATGTTTAAAAGTCAAGAGACTTTACATTTCTGGATTCTCTCGAAAAAAGTGGGAAAGTCTCTGCACAGTGGACCCATTTTTGCCGCTGGCAGCTCCAGGCTGGCTGGGGGAGCAGTTGCCCCATTCAGTCACTGGGAGGGCCGCTGTTTGCCACAGGCTCCACCCAGCTGCTCTGTTCACTTAGGGCACCTGCCTGACACCTGTAAGCATATTGATTCATTGGAAATATCCCAAATTCTCCCTGGCCCTTCGATTTGGTTGAACACTTGCTTCTGGGTTAATTTCACTATTGTTGATAAAATAATTCCCTGGGGCTATGAAGAGACAAGTTCAAAATCCCGGACGGTTCATCCTGTAATACACACACTAATAAACATTTTTGGGTTGGAAGCAAAAGTGAAGGACTTGAGGAGAAGACCAACTAGGGAAATGATGCCCTGTTTTCCTTCAGTCGTTTAATTCTACACCCAGAGAACAGAGTGGAGTCAGTGTCTGACCTTGAAACCCAGCCTTACCAGTCATCGTCTGTTTGCTCTCGGTCAAGTTCATTAAGTTGGCTGTGCCTCAGTTTCCTCGTTGTACAAAGCACTGTATTCTCTTTGTCTATGAAATGTAATACATTCTCATTTCAGAATTTATGAGTTACTGTCTGTTGAGTTATTCATGGGTTTTATTTATTTATGAGTTATTCATGAATGAAGATTAAATGAATTAACACTTTAGAGCAGTGCCTTGCACATAGTAAACACTTAATAACTGTTAACATATATATAGGTATTATATAGTATTTATATGTTTATATGTAAATTACATATTAATTTTAAGGCTTCCCTGGTGGCTCAGATGGTAAAGAATCTTCCTGCAGTGTAGGAGACTTGGGTTCCATCCCTGGGTCAGGAAGATCCCCTGGAGAAGAGAATGGCTACCCGCTGCAGTCTTCTGGCCTGGAGAGTTCCAGGGACAGAGGAGCCCAGTGGGCTATGATCCATGGGGTCACAAAGAGTTGGACACGACTGAGCGACTAACACTTACTTTTACTTACTTTTATATTTATAGAAATATCATTTATCATGAAAATTTATATGTTCTACATATATTTGTACAAAGTATATTTCTGTGAAGTAAATCTTTTTTAAGATCAGCTTCCATTACAAAAAAATAAAGTATATGTTTTAAGGGGAAAATAATTTGGTAGAAAACTTTTGCTTAGAAAGCAATAAGACAATGACAAATCTCATGAGTCCCTGGGTATTGCTATTATCTGCATAAATTTTTGTGCTTCACTAATTACAGTCCCTATAAATACATACTTCTGATAAGAGTGTAAATCACTACAAGGTATTTTTTTTAAATGCAATAAAACATCTTCTTTAAATGTAATAAAACACTGTAAGCCAGTAGCTCCTGAACACCAGATCTTCACTATATGAAGATCACTGAGTGGGATAATATAAAAGCCCATCATGGTTGTCATGTCTCTGTCAAGGCAGTTTGAGTAGTTGAGCCAGATTCATAGAAATGGCTTTTTTTTTTAAAAAAACACAGAATTGATGTTCCAGTAAACAAGAATGCATAGTAATTTCTGTAATGAATTCCTTTTCTTTTCCCATTAGTAGCATCTAATAAAAATAAGGTATGTTTCTAGGGTATAAATAATTCAATAGAGTTTTGCTCGGAATTAGTGCAGTGCTTAGCATCCAGGTGTCCTGGCGTTTACCTGTGTGGAGACAGGAGAGACTCTTGGAGCCCTCAGGATCAGAAATCAATGTCTTGGGTTCACCGGCTCCACCATTGATTGATTGATTGTGTAATCTTGGACAAATGGCTAAGCCTTAGTTTTCTCATCTGCAAAGTGACAGTGATTGTCTTACCCACCTCCAAGGGTAATTGCAGACTAAGAGAGGTGATTTGGAAAAGAGGAATTGGTTGTTTCCCATATGAAGCCTGTGTTGCTGTAATTTTCCTTTGAAGCACGTTTATGGTTTCAGGATCCTATCAATCATGCATTGCTTTTCCTTGTTTCATGGGTAACAGGACGGTTTCCCTTGCCTGGTAACACACTGGCGATGACATAACTTGAAGCACTCAGCCCACCCCCAGTTTTTCTTTGTTCTTTAAGTGCCAGTAACGGTGTGCTGTCTACTGCATGATGGCATCAGAGGCTTCTCTTTCATACGTGATGTTTGGGGATTGAAAAAGCTGAAGTTTCAGATATTTTTTAAATGTATCTTTTCTTACAAAAAATTAGATGAGCGAGGCTGTGTTGGAGGTTATGTTGCATGGGAAGCAGAGTCTGAGATGGATATTTGCATGTGGGGTGTTTTGGGGATCAGTGCCTGTAGGGGAGTGAAAGGAGCAGAACTGGGTGAGGGGAGAAGTGGGGCTGTGGTCCATGACATGACCTCAGCCCAGCCAGAGAGGGTGGACAGTGAGAGCCCTGTGTTAAGCAGTCATGGCGTGCAGGCTGCTCGGGGAAGGAGCTGTGTCCGCAGGTGAGGAACCCTCCCCACCTAAGGACTATTGTGGCGGTAGGGTTGGGGAGTGGGGAGCCCAGCCGAGCTCTTATCAACTGGTACACCTCAGAGGGCCCCACAGTCCGCCCTGTGCCACTTAGAGTCTACTTAATATAAAGGAATAGTGAATGGGGTGAATTGCAGCCCCTGCCACTGTCACCTGTCCCAAGATAGCACCTAATCCTCACACCCCTAGCCATTCCTCCACTAGTCCTCTCCCTCCATCCCAGACCACCCTCACCCTCCACTAACAACTCTGCTTGTCTGATTGGCTTACCTGGCAGAGAAACAGACCCTCATGCAAATGGGCTGAGCCCCTGGACACCCTGCCCTTCTCAGGCTGTGACAGTTGTATCTGTCCACATGCCTTCCAAACTGGGAAGCCTTTACTGATGGGATAGGCCCCTTCATCGTGACAGAACTCATTTCCTGCCTTTGTGAGCACCTGTGACTTACCAGCATCTCCCACATTTTTTGCCACTTCCTCCTCACCTGGTTTGATTTACATGATGTCGTCAATACCATGAATCAGGGTGACGCACTGAAACGTCCGGACAGCCCAGGTCACTTTGGTATATGTTAGCTCTGTCCTCATGCTTGTTTCATTCCTTCCTGTGAGACCAGATTGTAAATGGAGACTGGTGTCCATTTCAAGTGAATACAAACTACTTTTCATTCTCCTTTCTAGTAAGGATCAAAAAGAACTCGTTCGCTAGATCAGTGGCAACATACTGTGCGCCTGAGAGCATGTAGTCTAATCTAATTAAGCTCCTGCTTCTGATGTGGCGGTTGCAGTTGAGGTTGCTATTCTGCAGGAGGCCACTGGTGTCCTCCGGGACATATCTGGCTTTGGAGGTGTCATGGTGAGGGTCACTGCCTCTCAGCCTTTGGGTCTTTAAGGAGGCAGTAATCTCTGCTCTCCTCCCAAGGACACAATGTTATTTTGGATTAACCATGTTGGCTGTGGGGGAGGGTCAATTTCAAAAGCTTCCACTGGATCTTTCCCACTATAATAGCTCTTACTCCACAAACCAAGGAATCACTGCAGATGCTCAGTGAACTGCCAAGTATAGCAATTTTTTTCCTTACTTATTTTTAAAATTTATGTTTATTTTTGGCTGCTCTGGGTCTTCGTTGCTGCTTGTGGGTTTCTCTAGTTTTGGTGAGTGGGGGTTACTCTCTAGTTGCGGTGCATTGGCTTCTCATCGCAGTGGCTCCTCTTGTTGCTGAGCACGGGCTGTAGGCAATCAGGCTCAGTAATTGTGATTCATGGGTTTAGTTGCCGCACGGCATGTGGAGTGTTCTCAGAACAGGAATCAAACCGGTGTCCCCTGCATTGGCAGGCAGATTCTTAACAACTGGACCACCAGGGAAGTTCCCAAGTATAGCTATTAAAATTACATATCTGGGAACTGACCACTAGGTTTGTCTATGAATCCGCTGGACCCGCACTGAGCTGGACTCAATTTATTACCTGGTCCCCATAAGCCCCGAATCTCATGAGGGATCAGCTGATAGTTCAGGTCTCAGATACTATTAACTTAGACCCTGTGTCCAACAGTCCTTGAAATATTTTGATGTTTGCCTTTCTTCAGGGTAGGATTACTTGAGTAAATGGCCATAGGTGTCCATAGCTCTATATAGGTCACCCTTAGCCTGGCCAACCATCCTGGTTTTCCCAGGGCTGTCTCTGTTTAAACACCGAGCACCCTGCATTCCTGTACATCCCTTAGTCCTTGGGTAAAACAGTCACCCTAGACTCCCCCAACTCCCTAGGAGGCACTGCCACTTTGCCACTAATTATAATAATTGCATCCATTTTTTGTTGGCTAAGCATTACCTGACCTTTATTATTTTAGAATCTCTTATCCCCTGGGAGCCTGGTTCTGTTACAGCATCTCCTATGGTCAGCTTGGGTCTTCAGATGAGGGTCACCCCTGAGCTTCTCAGAAATGCCAGTGATCCTTACACCAGAGCATTTCCTGTCACTTTGCCGGAGCTTCCTATATGCAGCAAGTCTTCAGATCTTAAAAGTGGATCCCTTCTAGCATGATCACTTCTGTGAGATTTTGATTCTTTCTTTCATATCTGCCATGGCAGTCTGGCATTTCTGTGTGACTTGTGTTGGCTGTTGCTTTTCCCAAGTTTCCAAAGGCCATTCTAGTGGTATGCTGGTACCATCTTTTCTAGCCCTTGATGGATTATTAAATCATATATCATGATAGGGTGTGCTCACAGTGATAAACTCCACCTTACCCAACCTGATATTCTGACCCCTTATATCCAGCAGCCTCAGAATCCAGTCCCCACTGTCTTGCATCATCAGCCAGTTCACTGAATGGATAATTCCATTTCTCCCTTAGTTGATGCAGGACTCCCCTGTCTGGTTTATGTTGTGACCTTACCCTAACAGCTGCTGGTCTTGTGCCAGGAGGGAGGTGGAGGTAGACCCAGAGGAGGGAAGGTTACACAACAGGGAGGCCTCTGAGTCATCTCCTGGGTTGAGGGATTGTCTTGAATAGGGAGGAATGGGCAACTTCTGAGCAGGCCAGAGGGTTCTGGGGTATCTGAGGATTCCATGTTTTCAAATACATCAACATCAATGTTCCTATCTCTGGGTCCCATTCTTTCATATCAGAGCCTGACTTTGCCATAGTAGACCTACCTTATTTGGGAGTTTGGCCTTCTTGGGAGCTTGACTTCTCTTATGATTAAGCCCTGGTCCTTATCCTCATCTCCATCTTCCTCTCGGCTGCGAGAGATGAGAGTTTCTTATTTGCTGGCAAGAGGCCCTCTGGCTTTCACACTTAGCCTTTAATCGCTAATAAACGACCTTTCGTATTTTATCTTTTTTTTTTCTAAAGCATTCATTTTCTCTATCAACAGCCATACAGTTCTACCTTATTGTGTTTATATTACTATTTCCACATATTTCTCAGCCTGATATGTCGTCCCCATGTGGTGAACCATCCCAGTTCACAGCTGGGACTGTGTTAACAGTTGCATTGGTACACATGTGCCAGGGGGTCACGGCTCCACCTTTTCCCAGGATGGGGCTCTCAGAGGCTGTTTTCTAAGACCACTCCTCAGACTGTCCTGCCACAGGTTGTCCCAGGTTGGGTTCCTTGGGAAGCAGACTCTAAAATGGAAACAAATTGAAGAGAGCTCTGAGGGTCAAGGGCTTCCAAAAGGAAGAGAAAAAAGTGGCATTGGCAAAAGGAGTTGCTGGTCTGTGTACATGCAGTCACCACACAAGCCTCAGTGAATCCCATGGGACTCTCAGGACCAAAGGGTCTCGGCACTGGGACAAGAGCAACAGGCATGATTCATCTCCGTGAATTGACCAGTCACAGGATGTAAGCTGCCACCAGAATGGCGACCCTTTTTATGCAGGAGGGGCTCTCAGCACTCGCCATATCTCTGGGAGGGAGGGTCTCAGTCCATAAGGGAGACCGGGATGGAGCATCATGGCCTCCTGTTTACCAAATGTGCTGAGGATTGGGTGGCATGTTGAGGAAATCTATGAAACGTGAAAGTGGATGGGTTCTCAACTGGATGGGGCTTCCAGGTTCATCTACTTGCACTAACGTTTATTTGGTCACCGTGGATGTAAAAGTGAAAAAACTACATCCTCATCACCCCTGCCCAACATTGTCCCTGTTAATTTGCTTGGAAATTGTTTAAGGTCAGTCTCATTTGCAAATGTAAATGTGGAAAATAAAGCCAGAATGGGGAGGATTCCATATTGCAATTGAGGAAAATGCAGTTGTTGGTTGCAATTTTCTATCTGGAGTCAGCATTGACTCCATTTGGATTTCCCAGGGCAGGGGTTTCCCTGGTCCACCTTGGTGGCCATCTTGGAGAGGTGAGATCGCTGAACCATGGGGGCGTGAGACATAGGTGCTCTGGGCAATAATAGCTTTGGAGAATATCCTGGGTTGAGGTAATGGGGTCAGAAAAACACCCACAGGCAAACGCCCTGTCGTGGGTGTGCTGCAGCATCTGGAATCACCCGGGGGGTAGGGTGGAGCGTAGAGAGCCTTAGCTAGCTCAGCAGGCCAGCGCTGGTACGTGACATGTGGGTCCCATCAGCCTGCTCTTGAGGTGGGCTTTGGGGTGAATCATCTCAGTGGCTGAAACAAACAAGAGCCTCGTTCACCCGCCAGTTGCTCCATCTTTATCATTTTGCCGATGTGGACAGAACTTTGCTTCACACCCAAGAGATTCAGCCCCTACTGCAATCAGTCCCACCAGCTACTGTCCCTTTCCTCAAGCTGTTGATTTCTTCATCTGTGTCCTTCCTTCACCCTCAAGGATCCCTGCCCTTCTCCACAGGTCTCAGCGACATAGAGTGACAAGATTCTAAAGAGGAAATGCTTCCCCATGTTAGGCTTAATTTTCTGCCGATATTTTTTCTATGGCCCCACATTTATATAGACTATATGTTACACACATTTGCTATGTATTTGTATACTGTCTTATAGTAAACATATTTATATAGTATTACGTCATAATTTTAAATATACGTAAGTTGTGGCTCAGTAGTAAAGAAACCACCTGCCAATGTAGGAGATGCAGTTTGGATTCCTGGGTGGGGAAGATCCCCTGGAGTAGGAAATGGCAACCCACTCTAGTATTCTTGTCTGGGAAATCCCGTGGACAGAGAAGCCTGGCAGGCTACACAGTCCATGGGGTCTCAAAAGAATCAGGCACAGCTTGGCAACTAAACAACAGATATGCTGCTGCTGCCACCAAATCGCTTCAGTCGTGTCCGACTCTGTGCGACCCCATAGATGCCAGCCACCAGGCTCCCCCATCCCTGGGATTCTCCAGGCAAGAACACTGGAGTGGGTTGCCATTTCCTTCTCCAACGCATGAAAGTGAAAAGTGAAAGTGAAGTCGCTCAGTCGTGTCCAACTCTTAGCGACCCCATGGACTGCAGCCTACCAGGCTTCTCCGGCATGGGATTCTCCAGGCAAGAGTACCAGAGTGGGTTGCCAGTGCCTTCTCCAAACAACAGATATACATTGTTATAAATAAATGCTGTTATTATTATAAAGAACATGTTATAAATATCTATATATCCTGTATCATATTTATTTTTGACCCAGTGACTGCATGTAGCTGAACTCATGCATTAAGTCCCACCCAAAATGTCACTTCCTCCTCTATGAAGTTGTCCCCAATATCCCCAGGTTAAGGTATCCTCTCCTCTCTGTGCTCAATGCACTATGTATGCACCTTCCTGAGCACTTATCACAGTCTTTGAATCATTTCCTTGTTTTTCCATCTTTTTATCACTGGGCCAAACTCTTTCCAATTACAATTGTATCATTTCAATCAGATTACCCTTAGTACCAGCTGAGTCCTAAGTCCTCAGAACTCTAATGACACTCAGTAGAGTTTTGTGGAATATATGAAGTTAGCACACTGCTTGGCTCATTAAAAAGGTTAAGCAAACACATGTTGAATGAATGAAGAAGGAACAAATTAATAAATGAACATAGTCTGGGCTGAAAGCAGAGCCGCCCCTCAGGAACATTTGCAGGGCCTGGGCAGGAGGACAAGTTGAGGCCCACTTACCATATGTCTAAATAATTCAAGTCACAAAACAAGCTAGCCAGCAAACTGTTAAATAAAATGCTGTCTCTTTTTCCATTGGCAAATACATCTTTACAATGAAAAGTCAAAATATACATGAAAAGTTGTGCATTTTGTGTGACTAAAAGAAGGCAAAATATCAAAGATGTCTAACTATAATTAATATTGCAAATGTTCAGGTATTATGTTGAGGGGCTGATGGTGTTGAGATAATAAAATAAAGGCATATACATAATTCATAAATTCTTATACAGCTGGTCTATACCATTTATTTTTCTTGCCTTCATTTCTGCAAAAGCATTGGGGTTAAAAATAAAAACACTGGGGTTAAAAAATAAAAGCACTGGGTTTTTTTTGTTGTTATAATTAAGTATCACATAATGTATGTTCTATTGACAATAAGGGCAGATGGCATTTAAAAAATCTTCCTTATATAAAGTTAATTTTTATACAGAAATTAATTTCACCTTAGAGAAGCACAAAGTTTTATGTACAAGGATATTCTGTCCAGCAATAGTATATTGCAGTTAGTGGTTTAGAGTGACAAAAATAGAAACAAATGGGCCCATCACCATGGGAATGGTTGAATAGATTTTGGCATAGCTAAACATGTAATATAGCCACTTGAAGAAATAAATGAGTCATACTAGTTGACTTGGAGGGATTTCCATGAGATATTCCCAGGGAAAGCCATATGTAAAGAAATGTGTATATTCATCTTATTTCTATAAAATAGACAATGACAAAAAGCTATGCATGTATGTATATTTTTACATATATATATATGGTTTAGTTGAAATGGAGACTATAGAAGGAATCACATTAATAGTTAATCTGGATTTTTTATACGTATGTGGGAGGGGGTGGTGATGCACATGTGAAATGGGTGCAGATATGGACTTCCTTGATAGCTCAGTTGGTAAAGAATATGTCTGAAATATGGGAGACCTGGGTTTGATTCCTGGATTGAGAAGGGAAAGGCTACCCACTCCAGTATCTGGAGAATTCCCATGGACTGTAGAGTCCATGGGGTCACAAAGAGTCGGACACGACTGAGCAGCTTTCAGCTTCACTTTCACTTTCATGAAAAGAAAAAGTAAAATCTGGCTGAGAAAATGCTCCATGCTTGATTTGATCTCCATTTTTCAAATTTCTGTATGTGTTTGTATGGAAGATAGGACATCAGGGGAAATTTTACATCTATATTTACTGATATGTAGGTATAATAGATATGTAATTGTCCAGAAAATTCTGTGATATCCTTCTATTTCATTCACAGCAAATAAAGTAAAAACCCTGCCTACATGTGTCTATGCTTTTAGATGGATGAACAAGGAGAGAGATGTGGAAAGACATGTGCCTGGCCATGGGACTTGTACCAGGGACTAAAGGACAGCAGGAAAAAGGGAGTTTTTTCTTTACCAGCACAGCTGGTAAAGAATCCACCTGCAATGCAGGAGACCCCAGTTTGATCCCTAGGTTCAGGAAGATCCCCTGGAGAAGGGATAAGCTACTCACTCCAGTATTCTTGGGCTTCCCCGGTGGCTCAGCTGGTAAAAATCCACCAGCAATGTGGGAGACCTGGGTTTAATCCCTAGGTTAGGAAGATCCCCTGGAGAAGGGAAAGGCTACCCACTCCAGTATTCTGGCCTGGCAAATTAAGGCCAGACTATACAGTCCATGGGGTCACAAAGAGTCAGACACAACTGAGCAACTTGGGCTTCCCTGGTGGCTCAGCTGGTAAAGAATCCACCTGCAATGCAGGAGACCCTGGTTCAATTCCTGGGTTGGGAAGATCTGCTGGAGAAGGGATAGACTACCCACTCCAGTATTCTTAGGCATCCCTTGTGTCTCAGCTGGTAAAGAATCCACCTGCAATGTGGGAGACCTGAGTTTGATCCCTGTGTTTTGAAGATCCCCTGGAGAAGGGAAAGGCTACCCACTCCAGTATCCTGGCCTAGAGAATTCCCTGGACTGTATAGTCCATGGGGTCGCAACGAGTTGGACATGACTGAATGACTTTCACTTCACTTTTTGTTTGTTTATTGTAGTTGCTGTATAATATGTTACAGATGTAAAATATAGTGACTCACAATTTTTAAAGGTTATACTCCACTTATAGTTATTATAAAATATTGGTTATATCCCCCACCTTTACAGTATAGCTCATATTATACCTAATACTTTGAACCTCTTAGTCCTTTATCTTGTCCCTTCCCTCCTCCCACTGGTAACCAGTAGTTTGTTCTCTATATCTGAGAGTCTGCTTTTTTTTTTTATATTCACTGGTTTGTTGTATTTTTTTCAGATTCCATAGATAAATGATATCTTAGAGTATTTGTTTTTCTCTTATTTAATTAGCATAATGCCCTCCAAGTCCATCCACGTTGCTGCAAATGGCAAAGTTTCATTCTTTTTTATTACTGAGTCGTATTCTATTCTCTATATTTATATATACATATATATGAAACAACTGTCCATTCATCTGTTGACGGACACTTAGGTTGCTTCCATATCTTGTGAATTATAAATAATGGTGCTATGAACATTAGGGTACATGTGTCTTTTTGAATTAGTGTTTTTGTTTTTTTTCAGATATATACCCCAGAGCGGAATTTCTGGGTCATATGATGCTTTTGAACTGTGGTGTTGGAGAAGACTCTTGAGAGCCCCTTGGACTACAAGGAGATCCAACCAGTCCATTCTGAAGGAGATCAGCCCTGGCATTTCTTTGGAAGGAATGATGCTAAAGCTGAAACTCCAGTACTTTGACCACCTGATGCGAAGAGTTGACTCATTGGAAAAGACTCTGATGCTGGGAGGGCTTGGGGGCAGGAGGAGAAGGGGACGACAGAGAATGAGATGGCTGGATGGCATTACTGACTCGATGGACGTGAGTCTCAGTGAACTCCGGGAGTTGGTGATGGACAGGGAGGCCTGGCGTGCTGTGATTCATGGGGTCGCAAAGAGTCGGACACGACTGAGCGACTGATCTGATCTGATCTGATGGTAGTTCTATTTTTAGTTTTTTGTGACAATGCCATAATGTTTTCTACAGTGACAGAACCAATTTATTAATACCTTCCCACTGACAGTGTACACAGGTTCCCTTTCCTCTGTATTCTTGCCAACATTGCCAACATTTGTTATTTCATCAATGGAAGAGGATAGAGCACCCAGAAATAAACCCACCCACTTATGGCCAATTAATCTATGACAAAGGAGGCAAGAACACACAATAGAGAAAATACAGTCTCTTCAATAAATGGTGCTGGGAAAACTGGACAGCAACATGTAAAAGAATAAAATTAGAGCGTTCTCTAACACCATATACAAAAATAAACTCAAAATGGGACTTCTCTGGTGGTCCAGTGGTTAAGACTCTATGCTTTCATTGAGGTGGGACACAGGTTAGATCCCTGGCTGGGGAACTAAGATCCCACATGCCACAGGGTATGGCCAAAACAAAACCAAAAAAAAAAACCAACTCAAAATGGATTATCAAAATGTAAGACTGGATACTCCAAAACTCTTAGAGGAAAACATAGGCAGAACACTCTTTGATATAAATAGCAGCAGGATTTTGGGGGATCTGTCCCTTAAAGCAAAGGAAATAAAAGCAAAAATAAACACTTGGGACTCAGTTAAACTTAAAAGCTTTTGCATAGCCAAGGAAGCCATCCATAAAATGAAAAGACAACCTACTGAATGGAAAAAAATATTTGCAAATGATATGACCCAGAAGGAATTAATACCAACATATATGAATAGCTCATATAACTCAAAAAAAAAACTGATTAAAAAATGGACAGAAGACCTGAGAAGACATTTTTTTACAGAGTTAATGCAGATGGCCAACAGGCACATGAAAATGTGCTCAACATTGCGAATTGTCAGGGAGATGCAAAGCAAAACCACAATGAGATATCACCTCACACCTGTCAGAATGCCAACATCTGTTTTGTTTTACTGATTACAAGAAGTATGCAAATTTTAATATATTGTTTTTATAATTTGAGAAATAACACATCAGATCTTTTCTAAGAAATATGGAAGTCCTTGGAGACCTGGGCTTCATCCTGATACTGCCACTTACTATCTCCAATTCCTCAGTGTTCTTCTCTGTAAAATAGGGAGAATAACACTATCCAGCAAATAAATAGGAAGATAAAATAGATTAATCCAAGGAAAAGCTTAGCACAGTAGCTAGCAAACAGAAAACACTTCCTTAAGGTTTTGCTATTGTTATTATTGCCATTGCCCTCATCATCACTCCTCCCCTTCTCCCTCCTACGAGAAGAGTGTTTGAACCAGATGTAGGGGGCTGGCAGCTGGAGAACATAACAGAAGCATCGATGTGTGAGTTGCTAAAGAGGCTTTTTATAAGACATCGGTAACCACACTGCTGGGTGGAAGGAAGCTGTTAAAAGCACCAATGTGTGGTCACATGAAACCAAGTATAAAATAAATGCAAAATAAGTTTTGCACATTTGACTTTGGGACCTTGTAAACATTTTATATTAGGAAATTAAATTTTGATATTTCATTTGATATAAAACAATGTAAAAAGCAATTCATAAATGTGAAAAGTGCAGTGAACTAGGTGAAGCTAATGAGCGTCTAGTTGGTGGTATAATCAGACAGGAGCTAGTTCTTTACAGCTCACTGATTTGATTATACATCATGTGTGAGATATACTCTAAGGACAAAAACAACTACAAAAACTGCTTTAGCTGCTTCTAGTGACCATATCTTTGGTGGTAGCATTTGAATTGATATTCTGAGCCTCCTAAGATAAACAGGAACTCACACTCAGAGACACCTCTCCCACCCACCCCAGTCCTGTTGCATATTCACTAGCTGTGTGAGTTGGATAACATGGTCATTTAGTCCATCTACTTCTTTTCACCAGATCATTTGACAAGTGTTACCCCTAGAAAATTCAGAATAAGTCTGTGTGCAACCCATAAACACAGTCCCTAGATATTCATGGCATAAGCTTACAGTGACCATGATTTCAAAATGAGGTTATTTTAATTATGGTTTTTTTCCTTGACTGTGTGATGACAGTGTAAATAATGATTGAAATATGATGAGTGTTCTCATTTGTTTTCCCACCCTCTGCTCATTAAAGAGGATTCTTCTAACTTGGAGTACTTAGGCTCTTATCCTCCTCCATCCTTCAAGGATGGACCTTGTCTTGCTAGACCAGTTCTTGGGTAATTTTAAGATGATGGAAAAGACAGGAAGATAGTAAGATGCACACGGGAAGAGGAGCTAGGAGTCATTCATGGGGGATTGTTGAGAACACGTGCAACTGTGGTGTGTGAAGACAGTGGGCTTTAGGGGAGAAAAGGTAGCTGTGTCTAATACAGGTTATTGTGACATTCACTTTTTGAATGAACAGTGTTTCTTTAACTGGACTTCTAAACTGGACAACATGGATCATGACTCTATAAATGATACAGTTGCAATGAACAAAGATTTATGCCAGTTTCTCAGTAAAGCTGGGAGAGGAGGTTAAGGACACCGAAGGGCTGTAATTGGTATGGGGCATGTCTGGAACAGAAACAGCTCCAGGGACAATCTTCTGACGGGCTCCACGATCTCATTCATAGGGCTCCTCTGCTTCCTCTGTTGTTCCATTTTCCTCACGCCATTGGATGGCTTCCTCTCATTGTACCTGGCTTATGCTCCCACATAGCCTCTGTTTGCCCATGGCTCATATGATGGTCCTGCTCTAATACTGAATTAATGCCTTACACGGGGGAATCTGATGAGCCCCAGCTCATCTTTGTGAGTTGGCCCATTCCGTATGTGATAACTGAGTATGGATTGGCGGCCTTGGGTATATACTTCTAATCAGGTTCTTTCAGGAGTGACAGCCTTGGGCTTCCCTGGTGGCTCAGTGGTAAAGAATCTGCCTGCCAGTGCGGGAGACACAGGTTCGACCCCTCCCTGGTCTGGGAAGATCCCACATGCCATGGAGCAACTAAGCCCATGTGCCACAACTATTAAACTTGTGCCCTAGAGCCTGGGAGCCATAACTGCTGAAGCCTATGCACCCTAAAGCCCATGCTCTGCAACAAGAGAAACCACCACAGTGAGAAGCCCAGACGGACACTGCAACTACAGAGGAGCCCCCGCTCACCACAATTAGAGAAAGCCTGTGCATAGCGACAAAGACCCAGAGCAGCCAAAAATAAATTGTAAAAAATAAATTTAAAAAATAAAAAAGAAGTGACAGCCTCACTTAGAAGAAAATACAGTCTCTGTGGCTCTCCCCTGAGCAAGGCTGTTGGTGGCACAGTTTCTCCTTGAAGGGATGTTATTATGTTGGCAAAATGAGAAGTGATGGTCTGGTCCTGGTATAATGGAAAGTGCAAGTCTAGATTCTGCTCCAGGCTCTGTCTAGCATTATCACTTTGAATTTCATTAACTTCTCTGTATCTCAGTTTTCTTATCATGATACCTCCCCTCTCAACAATCACAGAGCTTTTAGGAGAACTAAGTCAAATCATATGTGATAAGGATTGGAAAATTTTTCAGTGCCTCACAAATATAATAATACTGATATGTTTCTTTAATACATTACAAGATACACTTTTTAAAATTTTACTACTTTATTTTTATTTTTTTAATTATAATTTTAATTGGAGGCTAATTACAATATTGTAGTGGTTTTTGCCATTTTACTACTTTTAAATCAGAATATCTTTCCATTTACGCCTCAGAATTGATGCCAACATTTAATGCTGTAGTTTTTGTTGTTACCTCAGATATTATGAAGCCATTGGCATGTCTTAGAATCAATGGCGTGTTTTACAGTAGATACAATCTGTTAATTTTCTATCACTGTGGACCACAATAAAGAAGCTTAAAACAATGCCCATTTATCCCCTCACAGTTCCTGTCGACTCACCTGGGTTTCTCAACTCAAAATCTCACGAAACAAATCCAAGTGTTGGCAGCCAGGGGTTCCTCAGATAATTAAGCCCAAATGCCCCGACGCACTGGTTGTAACGGATTCACTTTTCTCTTGTGCGTCTAGGGTGGGACCAGTTATGTACCATGCTTACTAGAATAATGAGAATCCCCATCAGAATCGGAGAAAAGTTGGTTCTGATGGGCAGCTGTGGTTGAGATCGGGTGGCCTGATCAGTTGCTGGTGGTTGCCGTGGGTGCTGGTGAGGGGAGTAAGAGCGTGGGTGCCCTGAATTTGCCATCTCTGCCTTCCTGCCTGCAAGATTTGGTGCATCACCACTGCAGGTCAGCCCTCTCCTTCAATATCTCCCAGTGGTTGATTCTGAGACCTTCAATGCAGTGCATTAGAGAGACGGTCCTTCTAATAACTGATGACCTAGGAAGCATCTGCTCCCCCCTCCCCCCACCCCACACACACCTTGCATTCGCTTTCTAACTTTCAGTTCAGTTCAGTCACTCAGTTGTGTCGGACTCTTTGCGACCTCATGCCAGGCCTCCCTGTCCATCACCAACTCACACAGTTTACGCAAACTCATGTCCATTGAGTCGGTGATGCCATCCAACCATCTCATCCTCTGTCGTCCCCTTCTCCTTCTGCCTTCAATGTTTCCCAGCATCAGGGTCTTTTCAAATGAGTCAGCTGTTTGCATCAGGTGGCCAAAGTATTGAAGTTTCAGCTTCAGCATCAGTCCTTCCAATGAATATTGAGGACTGATTTCCTTTAGGATGGACTGGTTGGATCTCCTTGCAGTCAGTCCAAGGGACTCTCAAGAGTCTTCTCCAACACCACAGTTCAAAAGCATCAATTCTTCAGTGCTCAACTTTCTTTAAAGTCCAACTCTCACATCTCTACATGACTACTGGGAAAACCATAGATGACTAGATGGGCCTTTGTTGGTAAAGTAATGTCTCTGGTTTTTAATAGTCTGTCTAGGTTGGCCATAGCTTTACTTCCAAGGAGCAAGCATCCTTTAATTTCATGGCTGCAGTCACCATCTGCAGTGATTTTGGAACCTAAGAAAATAAAGTCGGTCACTGTTTCCATTCTTTCCCCATCTATTTGCCATGCAGTGATGGGACCAGATGCCATAATCTTCGTTTTCTGAATGTTGAGCTTTAACCCAGCTTTTTCACTCTCCTTTCACTTTCATCAAGAGGCTCTTTAGTTCTTCTTCGCTCTCTGCCATAAGTGTGGTGTCATCTGTGTATCTGAGGTTATTGATATTTCTCCTGGCAATCTTGATTCCAGCTTGTGCTTCACCCAGACTGGCATTTCTCATGATGTACTCTGCATATAAGTTAAATCAGCATAAATCAATATACAGCCTTGACATCCTCCTTTCCCAATTTGGAACCAGTCTGTTGTTCCATGTCTGGTTCTAACTGTTGCTCCTTGACCTGCATACAGATTTCTCAGGAGGCAGGTCAGGTGGTCTGGTATTCCCATCTCTTGAATTTTCCACAGTTTGTTGTGATCCACATAGTCAAAGGCTTTGGCGTAGTTAATAAAGCAAAACTAGATGGTTCTTTTCTGGAACTCTCTTGCTTTTTCAGTGATCCAGAGGATGTTGGCCATTTGATCTCTGGTTCCTCTGCCTTTTCTAAATCCAGCTTGAACATCTGGAAGTTCACAGTTCATGTACTATTGAAGCCCAGCTTGGAGAATTTTGAGCATTACTTTACTAGGGTGTGAGATGAGTGCAATTGTGTGGTACCTAGATAGCATATTAAAAAGCAGAGACATTACTTTGCCAACAAAGATCTGTCTAGTCAAGGCTATGGTTTCTCCAGTGGTCAGGCATGGATGTGAGAGTTGGACTGTGAAGAAAGCTGAGCACCGAAGAATTGATGCTTTTGAACTGTGGTGTTGGAGAAGACTCTTGAGAGTCCCATGGACTGCAAGGAGGTCCAACCAGTCCATCCTAAAGGAGATCAGTCCTGGGTGTTCATTGGAAGGACTGATGCTAAAGCTGAAACTCCAGTGTTTTGGCCACCTCATGCGAAGAGTTGACTCATTGGAAAAGACCCTGGTGCTGGGAGGGATTGGGGGCAGGAGGAGAAGGGAACAACAGAGGATGAGATGGCTGGATGGCATCACCGACTCGATGGACATGAGTTTGAGTGAACTCTGGGAGTTGGTGATGGATAGGGAGGCCTGGCGTGCTGCGATTCATGGGGTTGCAAAGAATCAGACACTACTGAGTGACTGAACTGAACTTGAGCATTCTTTGGCATTGCCTTTCTTAGGGATTGCAATGAACACTGACCTTTTCCAGTCCTGTGGCCACTGCTGAGTTTTCCAAGTTTGCTGGCATATTGAGTGTAGCACTTTCACAGCATCATCTTTTAGGATTTGAAATAGCTCAACTGGAATTCCATCACCTCCACTAGCTTTGTTCATAGTGATGCTTCCTAAGGCCCACTGGACTTCACGTTCCAGGATGTCTGGCTCTAGGTGAGTGATCACACCACTGTGGTTATCTGGGTCGTGAAGATCTTATTTGGACTTCCCTGGTAGCTCAGATGGTAAAGCGTCTGCCTACAATGTGGAGGACCCGCGTTCAGTCCCTGGGTTGGGAAGATCCTCTGGTGAAGGAAGTGGCAACCCACTCCAGTACTCTTGCCTGGAAAATCCCATGGATGGAGGAGTGTGGTAGGCTACAATCCAAGGGGTCACAAAGAGTCGGACACGACTGAGCGACATCATTTCTTTGTATTCTTACCACCTCTTCTTAATGTCTTCTGCTTCTGTTAGGTAGATACCATTCCTGTCTTTTATTATGCTCATCTTTGCATGAAATGTTCCCTTGGTATCTCTAATTTTCTTGAAGAGATCTCTAGTCTTTCCCATTCTATTATTTCCTGTTTCTTTGCATTGATCACTGAGGAAGGCTTTCTTATCTCTCCTTGCTGTTCTTTGGAACTCTGCATTGGAATGGGTATATCTTTCCTTTTCTCCTTTGCCTCTAGCTTCTCTTTTCTTAGCTATTCGTAAGGCCTTGTCAGAAAACCATTTTGCTTTTTTGCATTTTTAGCAGGGGGGATGGTCTTGATCACTGCCTCCTGTACAATGTCACGAACCTCCATCCATAGTTCTTCAAGCACTCTATCAGATCTAATCCCTTGAATCTATTTGTTACTTCCACTGTATAATTGTAAGGGATTTGATTTAGGTCATACCTGTATGGTCTAGTGGTTTTCCCTACTTTCTTCAATTTAAGTCCAAATTTGGCAATAAGGAGTTCATAATCTGAGCCACAGTCAGCTCCTGGTCTTGTTTTTGCTGACTGTATAGAGCTTCTCCATCTTTGGCTGGAAAGAATATAATCAGTCTGATTTTGGTATTGACCATCTGATGATGTCCATGTGTAGAGTCTTCTCTTGTGTTGTTGGAAGAGGGTGTTTGCTATGACCCATGCGTTCTCTTGGCAAAACTCTGTTAGCCTTTGACCTGCTTCATTTTGTACTCCAAGGCTAAATTTGCCTGTTAATCCAGGCAGCTCTTGACTTCCTCATTTTGCATTCCAGTCCCCTATAAAGAAGAGAACATCTTTTGGGGGTGTTAGTTCTAGTGTTAGTAGAAAGAATCAAACAAAGATCACATCCCTAGAGCTAAAACTGAAGGCTCTGGTGATCTTTGGGCAAACCATGACTATATATCAAAGTGTTGCTTTGCCTTTAGAGGGTCCTTATTTCTTTGGAAGGAATGATGCTAAAGCTGAAAGTCCAGTACTTTGCCACCTCATGCGAAGAGTTGACTCATTGGAAAAGACTCTGATGCTGGGAGGGATTGAGGGCAGGAGGAGATGGGGACGACAGAGGGTGAGATGGCTGGATGGCATCACTGACTCGATGGATGTGAGTTTGAGTGAACTCCAGGAGTTGGTGAGGGACAGGGAGGCCTGGCGTGCTGCGATTCATGGGGTTGCAAAGAGTCGGACACGACTGAGCGACTGATCTGATCTGATCTGAATACGTTACTGTTAGTAGTGAGAATGTCTTGACAGCTTCAATCAGATCAACATAAATCAGCCCTCTTCTTTAAAACCAGCACTAACAGTCAAACGTACTCACACCACCCTCTTTCATAAATACCTGGAGTACTTGTTTTTGTATGCTCCAGTATTGTGTGAGTTACTTCGGGGAAAGTGACTGTAGCTTGTTTTCCATTTCATTCCTATTACCTGGCATACATAATCGCCTCTGAGTAAGTTCTTAATGGGATGAACATATGAATGAGTGAATTTACTAAGGTCCTTCCAGGTACTCAGGACCAAATAGTTTTGTTTTTGTTCGTTTAATAGAGTCCAAAGGTGTGATCCCTGTCCTCCCTTCATCATCATAAGAGTTTGATGGCAAGGAGAGAGAGAAAAAAAAAACAAAAAAAAACCGTGGGAAGAAGGTAAGTGAGTTACACCAGGATATGAGAGGAAGCAGATAATGCTAGTGATTGTTCTTGTCAGCTTAGAACAGGCAGGATATAAATACATGTTATAGAAGAGGAAATTCAAGAGAGACACAGGGAAACAGGTTCGAGATTTTGAAAAATAGCACGGTCAGGACCTGCTGACTCAGAGGCAATTAGACTATGACCCAGGGCAAATCATGCTTCACTTTACTGTTATTGTTCAAGTGAGATGAAATTTCATAAGCCCAGAAGCCCCAGCCCTTCCTGACTATTTTGTTGGAGCATGAACTAGTAGTTTTCAAGGGGTGAGTCTTGGGTTAAGGCTAAATGCTCCTTCATCATAAGCCCAAATTAACAGAGGCGAGTTCTGTCTTTCTTCTCAGCGACCCCAGTCCCCCATCCCATCTTTTTTTTTTTTTGCTAAACTTTAATTTTAAAGGCATTTATGGTACATAAAACCTTCAATTATAGCTTTTCAGTAGACATACCATGGACAACTTAAAATTTATTTACTTATATTTATTTTTAAAGTAATTACTTTCATCTAGAAAAAAAGTAATTGCTTTCATCTAGTAATTGTGTTCATCTAGTTAACACACAGCTATTTTGAGTTCAGGAAAATTACTCCTCTTGCCCATGGACTCTTGCAACCAGAAGAACTCCAGAGTTCTTTAGCTGTCGTGTGAGCTAGGTGGTTGCTACCCCTGGATCACAAGATGGGGTCTGCAGATTGTGCCTCCAAACACCCCAGGGGTTCAGAGGCCAAAGCTTTGCAAAGGAAACTGTGGACCTGCTGGTGGTATCTAGCTGAACTTCAGTACAAACAGATTGGGTCTACAGTGGGAAACCCAAGTGCCTGGCCACCAGGGAGCTAGCAAGCTTGGAAAAGTACAAGAAGAAGACACAGAGAGGAATTTTCCATCCACTTTCTTGAACCTTCTATCTCAACACAAACCGGGTGCCTGCCTTCTGCATTCTAGCTCTGGAAAATGTAATTGCCTCCTGTTCCTGAAGAACGCCAGGAGAAACTCAGCCCTTTCGGTCATTCTTGTTTGCAGGGTGCACGTCATGGCTAGTTTACAAACAGGGTCCTTGCCTACACATATTATCGTCTTGCATAGGAGGAAGGTCTGTGCGTTTTAGGGGGCACTAAACTTACTAATATAGTAGTTTAGATCAGTACTCAGGCTCCCAGTCTCTGATGCATCCCAGAGTGACTGGAGAAGGGCTCAGGAAAACTTGCTCAGCTGGCTTCTGGTGCTAAAGAAAGGTTTTCCTAGGAGGGAAGCCACAGTAACACTCCACTGACTTTGGGACCAGGCAGGCAATGCACGAGACGATAAGTGAGGGAGATTGTGACAAATGCAGTCCGTTCGCTGTCCACAGGGTTCGCTTTCAGCATCTGTTTATTTTTTAATATTATTTGGCTGTGTCGGTTCTTAGTTGTGGCATATGGGATCTTTCACTGCAACCAGGTTTCGTTGTGCCCCCACCGCATGGCTCACAACCCAGTCAGTGACTTTGGACAATTCCCTTGTCTCTAAACCTCAGTCTCTTCATTTGTAAAATGGAAGCAAGGCCTACCTTATAAATTCAGTGTGTGAGGACGAGGTGAAACTCTGTACTAAGAGTGTTCACCTTTGTGTCTGGCACACACTTAGAAGGGGCAGTGAGCCCATGAGCCATGTCCACACATCGATACACACCAGCGTCATGTCTAGCCAGGTCACGTCTGAGGTCAGCCTCAGAACCTCAGTTTGCACACCTGTCTGTCTCCTCACCTCCTGACCCATTCTTGGGTCTCTCCCACTGCAAGCTCCCCAGCTTCCTTTTCCTCCCGGGCTCACACTTGCTCCTGGGCTCCAGCTGTAGGTTCAGCTTCTTGGCTGGACTTGGGGCTCCCTCCTGGAAGAAGGTTTGTATTTGCCCTTCAGATCTCCCTAGAGGCACCTCAGCCATTCTTTCAAGAGGTATCTGGGCCTGAATCAGCTGTGCTACCTCCTGAGTTCTGAGGTGCCCAGGCACATCCACCCACGGGTGGGGACAGGACTGTGAGATGGGGAAATGGACTGAAGGGTCGGCATTGAGGGCCTCTGCTCACGTGGCCAGTTCTCTGTGGCTCACAATCTTCACAGATGCTCTGTCCTTGCTCTTCTTCCCTGACCACACCCTAACCATGCCACTGGTCTCAGCAAAATCCATTTCCCAGAGCAGCTGCTATGAATGAATATTTGTGTCCCCCACTCCCCAAATTCATATCTTGAAGCCCTAACCCACAAGGTAGTGCTATTTGGGGGTGGAACCTTTGGGATGTAATTAGGTTTAGACGACATGAGGGCATCTTGCCAGGTGGCGCTAGTGGTGAAGAGCCTGCCTGGCAATGCAGGAGACTTATGAGACTCAGGTTTGATCCCTGTGTCAGGAAGATCCCCTGGAGAGCAAGGCAGCCCACTCCAGTATTCTTGCCTGGAGAATCCCATGGATGGAGGAGCCAGCTGGGCTGCAGTCCACAGGGTCACAAAGAGTCGGACACAACTGAAGCGACTTAGCACCCACACACGAGGGCCCTCATCAGACAGCGAATCTGCTGGCACCTTGATTGTGAATTTCCCAGACTCTGGAACTGTGAGAAAGCAATGCTGGTTGGTTAAGCCACCCGATCTCTTGATGTTTTGTTACAGTAGCCTGAACTAAGACAAAAGCTTTCCTGAGTCACAATTAAGAGCCTCCCCCTCAATTATATTCCCTCAGGAAGTATTCTATATGTGCTTTTTCACTGCACTTATTATCATATATATTTATACATATTTACTATGTATTTGGTCAAGGTTTTCTTCCCCTATATTTGTTAGGCTATAATACGTTAAGATTTAGAGATATGTTATAGGTAAGAGACTCCACATGACATAACAGAAGTTTATTTTTCACTCAGGTAAAACTTGCAGTTGGTACAGTGGCTCTGCTCCACAGAGTCACCTGTTTTGCCATCCCTAGGGTGTCTGTCCCCTCATTTATGTGGCCCCAATAGCTCATAGTAGTATCCTCATTCCTGCCAGTGGGGGGATGGAAGGGGAAGGGACAGTGATGCCCTTTCCCTTTAAGGGCTGGGGCACAGTGCCCGACGTATATTGAGCGTCCAATAAATTGCCCTTGGTCCTGATACGGCCCTGTCATGCCTTTGCCATCCTGGAACCCATCGCAGAGAGTGTCAGTCACCACGTGTTAGTGGATCCCTACGGACACAGGGCAATACGTATGCTCCAAAAAAGTCGCAGAGCATTTTCCAAAGAACTGGTGTCTGCTGGTTCTCCTTCCGACTTCTGGTTCCTACTCTGTGGCCTCCTCTTTCCCAGAAAACGGTCTCGTCTTCCTGGAGTGGACAGGCTGAGGCCTGTAAGGCTACTGGCGGCTGATTTTCAAAAGTCCAGCACCCACACCCAGTTCAAATGTCACCTCTTCTGTGAAGCCTTCCCTGACCCTCTTCCTCCCACTCGCTTCCTGCCCAGGAAGGCCTGGAAGAATGAATCACTTCCTCTGTACTCTCGCTGCTCCCTGCCCGTTTCTGTTTGAGCTTTTATCCCACTGGAAACAGGGGGAAAGCTTGGGCTGGTTCCATTTGGTGTCACCCAGGCATCAGCCTATGAGGCTTGTCCTTGTACCCTCAACTCCTGGGAGCCTTCCACCATTAGAGGAGGGTCATCTCTTGGACTTCCCTGGCAATCCAGTGGTTGAGAATCCGCCTGCCAGTGCAGGGGGCATGGGTTCGATCCCTGGGCTGGGAGGATCCCACATGCCGCAGGGCAGCTAAGCCTGTGAGCCACAACGACTGAGCCTGCGTGCCCTAGGGTTCATGCTCCGCAACACGAGAAGCCACCACAACACGCGAGCAGCCCCTGCTCACACGTGCAGCAGTGAAGACCAGCGCCGCCAAAGATAAATTTTAAAGAGAGTTGTCTTCATGATTAGTCAGAGTGCAGTTGAGTAAAGTCTTGAGGGCACACACGGGTGCCATTTTTGCTGATTAACAGAATATGCTGGTTGCTAGTAAGTTCAGAGGCCAAGGAGAAGGACAAAGAGTATTGGTCCCCAGCACTGGCCGTCCGTGATGCTCAGAGGAACAGAGCGGGAACAGGCTGAAGAGACTGCTCAGGTTTCTAGGAGCCCCCTGGTTCTGATGCTGGATACTGTGTGCTGGGATAAGACAGCCGGTTCTAGAACCCTGGCTCTTCTACATGGTCCGTCTAGGTTGAGAGCTTTCACTTTGGGCTCCATGGGCTCCACTGACGTCCCCCTTCAAATGTACCCCAAGACTCAATTCTGGGCTCCGAGGAGGAGGAAGAAGCCTTACCCTGTCTCACTCTGGATTTCTAAGCCTCCAGTCTCCACAAGCACAGGCTTTTGACCAAACACTCAGAACCTTTCTCTCTTGGTCTATATCATCCCTGTGTTGAGGCAGAGATGAAGCCCTGTTCATTTGTCTGAAGGAGAAGGGGACGCAAGGCAGCAAGAAGCAGGAGTGGGTGCTTGGGGGCAAATTCAGGTTAAGACGTCAGTGGTCGTCTCTCTCCTCCAGCTGTCTTGCTATTGTTCGTGCTCATCTTCCTCGCTAGAATGGAAGACGCAGGATGCAGGCCGGAACTGTGCATTATTGTTTGCACATTCAAGGCCTGTGTTAGGGCACATTTTTGGTAAATATTCAGTGAACAGTCTTAAATCTATATGACAGTTCTTTGTTGGAAAGTGGTCATCACTTATATTTGTAAACACTCTCCAGATGTCTTCATTACTTTGTGTTATCCTCAAGACAATCTTAGTAAGGAAAAGTGGGCACTATTATTCCTTACCTTATGGAGACCAGAGAATTAAGAGACTTGGCCTAGGGTCCCCTTGTTGGCTAAAAGCAAGGCTGAGACTGAGACCAAGTTCTAATTGCTTCAAGGCCCATTTTCTCTCTCCGTAGAATAAAAACAGGAAACGGGAGACAAAGGGTGTAGGCCGTTATTGGAACCCTGGGACCCCTGTTAGCCTGCTCAGCTGTCCTCTGAAATAAGCCCCTTACCTCGGGGTCAGGTTGAAGCCTGGGGTCAGAGAATAATCTAGAAAAGGATGCTCAGGCTGAATAACGCACCCCTTGGTCAGAGCGGCCAATAGGTGCCTTTGCCACTTTGGCCTAAAGCAGTTCTCCTACTGCTTGATTCCCTTATTCAACATTCTTAAAAATTGTTGAATACCTAAAAGAGCTTTTGTTTATATAGGTTGTACCTATCGATATTTTCAGCAATTGAAGAATTGAAGCTGAGTAATTTTAAAAATGTTTATTGAAGATTAAAATTTAGCATAAAGTTAATTTTACATTTTTACATCTTTAATGTAAAAGAGGTTGTTGTTATTGTTGTTTGTTTTTTAAATTGTCTCCAACAAACTTCATCTTCCCATCCTTGATGGGAGGTGAGTCCCAGATGAAAGGGGGCTCAGAACCCACTTTGGGAGTTGTAGGTAGAGATTTGGGAAGTCCTCAAGCTCAGACTTCCCCACTGGGTGTGAGATATATTGGAGGGTAGGTAGGTCTGCTTGGCCACAGGACCATGGAAGCAGGAGGGAGCGTGGGGACCCTGGGACCCCTATCCCAGGACAGAAGTTTGGAGACGTCCTCTGGGAGCCGGTAGAGATTGAAGAAGGCTGATCCTCATCCCTGGGAAATGTTAGAGGTTTGCTGAGGTCAGCAGGGTTGGACCCCAGCCTGGGGAGGGAGTGGTTAAGAGATTGAAGAGACAGTCTGAGACCCCCAGACCAGAGCTGCAGGTGAGGGCCCAGGGCTGACTGGGATTCAACTGTCCATTACGCTCTGGCTTAATGGAAGACTGCTGGACAACCTTAGCATTTAGTCTCTTCCAGGTTTTTTTTTTTTAGTTGCAGAACATGTGGATGTGCAACCTCTTGCAGCTAGGTAGTAGGAAAAGGGAGGAGTGTTTTAACAGCCTCTTCAAATAACTGTTGCTGTTCCTCTTTGATACCCACAAAACTTGACAAGAGGAAGTTTCCTAAAGATCAGTTGCAATGTGGAACCTGAAATTGTATCAGTGAAATGTTCATACTCTGTTGTATTAAAACTCATTGATCTTTGACCAATGCTGTATGTACCATTGTGCACTGGTCTCTGGGAAGCTATTAATGTATTGATTTATACCACTCTCTACATGGAAGCACATTTCTTTATGAAATATCGAAAAATCACATCTATTAATATTACCTGGAGAAAGAAAATGGCAACCCACTCCAGTATTCCTGCCTGCAAAATCCCATGGACAGGGGAGCTTGGCAGGCTACAGTTCATGTGGTCATTGCTGATATCATCAGTAAAGTCTTTAAGTTTTGGAAAGGTGTCATGCTGCTCATAGTGGCAAGTGAATTTCCGCACACCCCCATTCTAATTTTCACTCAAAAGCTCAAGCTTTATCAGCAACAAAAATTGTCAGTTGCTTTCTTTTGTGTGACGGGTTTACTTTATTTGTTAAGAAATTGTCTGCCAGATACCTACATCTGAATTAACTATACCTTGTTAGGCATTCTCTCAAGTACAAAATTGCATTCCATGGAAGGAGAAAAGAGAGAACAGTTTATCTTGCAACTCAAATATTTGTGGAGGATTGTCTTTTGCATAAGATAACCATCTTACTTTGATACACAGCAGAAATGCTTTCTGTGTAGTTTCCATTCAATCACACATTAGTGTGAAACTGGCTGTTTTTTCCTCTGTGAGTGCATGGGGGTGAAGGATACAATGATAACCAGTATAGCTGGTGCCACTGCTTTGATTCGTGCTAAGGTACCAGCAGTTTTGTCCCCCTTTGCTTTTGTACCATTAGCTCAAATGTCAACACAGCAAAAAGGCAATTAACAATGTGGTTTTCTTAAGGAAATAGCTTTGACCTTGAAGACCCTCTGAAAAATGTCTTGGGGGTCCTGGGAGCCCATGAAACGTCCTTTGATGGTTGAGAACCACCGCCCTCAAGCAACAATTAGCAGTGGAAATCCAGAGTCAGCTGGTAGAGAAAAATAATCATTCCTCTTGATCCCAGGAGATTCGTGTCTAGTCCCAGCCCTTCTCTGGGTCTCAGTTGTATCTTCATAAAAGGGGATAATAATGTCTTCCTTACAGAGTTGTTGTGAGAAATCAATCACGATAATGCAGTGAAAGTGCATTTTTGTGGATAAAGTTCTGGGAAAAGAAAAAGAACTAGGTTCTTTCGGAGTCTCTGAGCATCCTTAGGGAAGAGAGAAGCCAGGCCTCAAGTCACGTTGCCAAGATGACTCTACTATGCCCGCGTCAGTCAAGCTAGAAGGGGAAGGAACTTCTCCCCATACTGCACCCTCCAGGGAGTGGAAAGGACCTTGAAGCCTCTCCTCTTTCCTACTCCTTTGCCTCCCCCCAACCCTCGAATCTCAAGTGGGCCCTCAGGTTTACCCAGCAACCCTACATTTATTTCATCGGTTTGCTCTTCCACAGTCCAAGACAACCACAGGAGAAACATTACAGGCTCCAGAGCTAAGCAAAGAATTCTTGGACTTGACACTAAAAAGCACAATCCTTAAGAGGAAAAGCTGATCAATCGGACCTCATCGAAGTTAAAAAGAGTTTGCTCTGTGAAAGACCCTATTCGGATGAAAAGACAAGCTGCACCTTGGGAGAAAATATTTGCAAGTCGTTTATCTGACAAAAAGCTTGTGTCTAGAATATATAAAGAACTTTCAAAAATGAACAGTAAAAACAGAAAACAGAGCAGAAAATGAGCAAAAATCACTCAAAATTTCACAGAAGAGGGCATATAGATGACAAGCAGGAATAGGAAAAGATGTTCAGCATCACTCCCAGGTGGGGCTAGTGGTAAAGAACCCTCCTGCCAGTGCAGGAGAAGTAAGAGATGCGGGTTCCATCCCTGGATCGGGAAGATCCCCTGGAGGAGAAAATGGCAACCCACTCCAGTATTCTTGCCTGGAGAATCCCATGGACAGAGGAGCCTGGTGGCTGGTGGGCTACAGTCCATAGCTTTGCAGAGTCCGACATGACTGAAGTGACTTAGTACACATCGTTACCAGTAGGAAAACACAAATTAAGACCATGATGAGATATCTTGGTTGTGACGTTTTATAGTTTGGCAAGATGTTACAATTGAGGGGAAATGGGTAAACAAGATCTCTCTGTATTATTTTCTCGCAGCTGCGTGTAACTCCACAAGTATCTTGAAACATAGGGGTGGGATGGGGAGGGAGATGGGAGGGAGGTTCAAGAGGGAGGGGATATATGTATACCTATGGCTGACTCATGTTGAGGTTTAACAGAAAACAGCAAAATTCGGCAAAAGCAATTATCCTTCAATTAAAAAATAAATTAAAAAAAAAAGAATAATGTGACCCAGGAATGGAAAAAGTAAATTATTTACTTAAAAAAAAAAATGGATAGATGATGTCACAGCCCAGCTCTAGACATCAAAGAGTTTCCTGTCATACCTAGAATAAATCCAGACTAATGATCATGTCTAACAAGCCCTACAGGGTTTGGCCCCCTGCCTCCAATTTTACTTCCTACCTTATTCTCTTCCTTACTCTTTTCTTGGAACACAGGCATATGATCCTTTGAGTGTCCAAGCTTGTTCCTGCCTCAGGGCCATTACACTTGATGTTTCCTCTGCTGGGAGCCCACTTTCCCCATATTTGCTTGATTTCCCATCATCACTCAAATCTTGATCCGCTCTGATCAAATACCATGCCTTAGAAAATCCTTTATCAACTACTCTGCCCAAAATAGCACCCATAGTCTCTTTCTCATTTTTCCCTTGACAGTTTATTATGTAGAGATTTACTTGTTTGCATGTTTCCTGTCTCCCCAACTAGACTTCAGGCTTGAATGTGGTAGGTTAGGGTAGGGTTCTTGCCTGTTATATTTCCCACTGCAACCCTACAGGCATGGCACATGGGAGCTGCTCAGTAAATCCGTCAAGTGAATGAATGAATATAAAATGGAGAATTGATGTAGGTAAATGTTTGCTTTGCCACACATTACTCTGTACTGAGCTCTCCTTACATTCCTTGAAAAGCAAATCTCCTGAGGCCGGGGGGACTAATTTTTCCATAAATAGAGCTAGGTTTGAGTCTCACTCTGCCATGAGGGTGGCCATGTAGATCTGAGCAAATCACATCAGCCTTTTGTGTCTCCTTCCTGCATCTGAAATGAGGATGGCCCTAAGGAGCCTGGGGATAATACAATGGCAGTATCTCTCTCCTAAACCTGCACCTCCTCCTGGTTTCCGTCTCAGCACACGATACCACCGTCCACCCACTCGCCCAAGCAGGAACCTGGCTGACTCAGTCTCCGTGCCTGCCTTTTTCACTGCCCCCACACCCAAGCAGTTGCCAGGTCTTAACTAGTCTTCTCGTAAACCTCTCCCACCATTCTTCCACTGCTGTCTTTTCTCTAGTCATCATCTCTTGCCCAAACCATTGCAGTATCCTCCCTAATTGGTCTTCCCCTTTGTGGTATGGTATCATCCATACCACTGACGAAATAGCAAATCTGATTATATCAGTACCTTATCTAAAACCCTTGAATCATGCTCCATCACTTTCTGATAGAGAGCAGATCCTTTACCTTAGCACTGATCTAGCACTGCTCATTGCCCTTCCCTCCCAAACACTTCCTGTAAGCTCCAGTCACTTGCTGAAACAAGCCCTTCTCAGTCCCCTCTCCCTGGCTTTGCTCATGTTATTCCTTCTCTCTGCTGCCTGGCACTTCCAAGACTGTCAGGGCTCAGCTTAGCATCACCTGGTGGCAGCCCTGACTTGCCGGTCTGCTCAGCATTCCTCTCCACTTCCATGATAACCCACACCTGACTCGCTCACAGCACAGGGCTTAACACACAGCAGGCCCTTAATAAATGTTTTCCAAATGAGTCATTAGTTAATAAGAATTATAAAGAATATTACGTGCAATTAATATTAAATGCAAAAAATCACCCATTTTCAGAGCTCTTCCAACCCAGTGGGTGTTCTTGGCCAAAGAATGAAGTCTGGATTCAGAGTCGTGGGATCGCATCCCAACCCTGCCACCTACTAGGCAAATGACCTTGAGCCTTAACCTCAACGAGGAAAATAATAGGACTTCTACAAAGTGTTGTCATGAGCATTCAAGGAAATCAAGCTCAAGCAGCACAGAGACAACGAAGCTTGGCACATAGTAAGTGGCCAGTATAGTATATTAGTATATAGTATAGCTCCCTCTAGTGGTCTTAGCACAAGAAAAGGAGGAAAAAAAAAAGAGAATCAAGAGGCACCAGGGGAGTGAGGATGAATGCGAGAGTGGACAGAGTGAGGTCTTGGTCTGAAGAGCAGAAAGGGAAGAGGGCAGGAGGCAGCTTGAGGGGGTGGATGCCACCTTTTGTGAACAACTAGAGCAGCTGAGATTGAGGGGACTGGATAATATTCCTAGCCTGCCAGTGGAGCTGAGAGCACTGCGGTATTTTCCAGAGTTAGAAAAAGTGGAGGGAGGGTTAGGCTCATCTCCATCTTGTGGCCATTCTATCTGAAGGCCCTTTCCCTGTCCTCCTTCCACCAAGACATTACAAGCACCTGACTGACGCTCAGCCCTGCTGCGCTGAAGGGTGAGTGCTGAAAGGGAAGTCCTCAGAGGTCAGTCTGGGGCCTGTAAAGAGCCCTGGATTCAGCCTGGGTTACACTCTGGGTGAACCCATTATCAGCTGTGTAACATCAGCCTCCTCATTCAACTTTTCTGATCTTCAGTTTGCTCATCTGTAAAATGGGGATAAACTACCTACTTTGAAAGATTTAAGGGTTGAGATAAAGATGGAAAATGTTTAGCGCAAAATAGTCTAAATCGTAATTCCCTCCCTCTCATCCAGCTTGCTTAGTTTTCGTTTAGTCTTAGCACCCTGACCTAGTATTTTGTAGAATTTACTTGTTTATTCTCATTTCTGTCTACAAGAGAACATCAACTTCAGGAAAGCAGGGACTTTGTTCAGCGTCTTGTTTGCCACTGTAATCCCAGCACCCCAGCAATGTCTGGATTGAATAAATGAACAAATGAATTCTATTCATTTAATCTCTTCCACTAGAATGCAAGGGGGCTTCCCAGTGACTCAGTGGTGAAGATCCCACCTGCCAATGCAGGAGACACAGCTTCGATCCCTGGGTCGGGAAGATTCCCCGGCTAAGGAAATGGCAACCCACTCCAGTATTCTTGTCTGGGAAATCCCATGGACAGAGAAGCCTGGTGGGCCACAGTCCATGGGGTCACAAAAAGAGTCAGACACGACTCAGTGACTAAACACCAAATAGAATGTAAACTTCCTGACAGTAGGATTCTATGTTATTTATTGTGTTAAAATAAATTGCCCCAAGACTTAGTGGTTTAAAACAACAAGAATCATGCTATCTGTGGATTGGGAATTTGAGGGGGGCTCACAAAGAGTCAGATACGACTAAGCGACTAAACTCAGAATGGGAGGGCAGGTCAACTCAGGGTCTCTCATAAGGTTGAACCTCAGATGCCATCAAGGTTATGGTCATCTGATGGCCTAACAGAGTCTGGAGGACCCATCTCCAAGGTCGCCCGCTCATGTGGCTGATGGTGGTTGCTGCTGTTTCCTCTCGCCGTGAATATTTGTCAGGCCGGCGTTGACTGCCTTCCTGACATGGCAGCTGGCTTCCCCTAGAGCATGCAATCCAAGAGACCATGAAGGAAGCTGAAAATGCCTCTATGATCAAATCTATATACTCCAGGGCATTGAGGCCCACGTCATACTGCCACACTCTGTTGGTCACACAGCCCAGTCTCAATTCACTTGGGAGGAAACCATATGAAGGTGTGAGTACCAGGAAGGAAAGGTCATTGGAGCCATCTGGAGGCTGGCTACCACAGGGATAGTTTGTCAGTGTGACACCCGTGCCTGGATACCTGGTCGGCATTCAAAAAGCAAGAGTTGAATCTGAAGGGACATGTGTGTTGCAGTGCTAAGCATCACAAGGAACTCAGATTCTGCCTTCAAGGAACTGGCCTCCTAGTGGAGGAGATGAGATGCATAAAGAGACCTGTATGACTCTGTGTTCCACAGTGGGAGATGGTCTAAAAATTCCAGGAAGGTGTCTTAGTCTGCTGCAGGCTGAAATGAGGAAGAGTTCCTGGAGTGGGTGGCGTGGGCAGAGTTCTGAAGCATGAATTGAAGTATGCAGGGGAGAAATGAAAGGAAATGCCAAAGAAAGAAAGGGAGATGGAGGGTGAAAACAGATACATCAGGAGAGTCATGCTTATTCCCCTTTTATATCCATCAGACTTTCATTTAGTCCCCTTGCCTATAGTAATAATATACAGCATTGTGTGCGCGCTTCTAATCCACGTGTGAAGCACCACCCAGGGAAGCAGGCTCTGTGCTAAGTGCAGGGAATGCAAAGACTAATAATGTGGATGGCTCTGGTTTGTGAGCAACTAAGGATGTGAAAGGACAGGGCAAAGCCATGTGCCTTTGAAAGTACAATAGTTTGTAAGTATTATGATGTGTTTCAGAGTAGTATAAATTCCTAGAGGCATGTGGCAAGGACTTGGAGGGCTAAAAGGGCTTGCTATTATAGACGTTTGGAGGAAGAACCCACTGAGAAAATCTGAGACCAACCTGATCCCACGGTCAAGAAAGATACCGTTTTTTTTCCAGACTGATTCAGTCTCTTGCAACACCTTTCCTGCATGCCTTCATCACCCCCCACCCCCAAGGGGTTCAGGGGAAAGATGGGCTGGGAAGGTGGTTTGTGGCAGGAGAGTTGTGTGGGGGTCGGACATCCCATTGCATTTCCCAGGTGGCAGTAGTGGTACAGAACACTCCTGCTAATGCAGGAGACTTAAAAGACCTGGGTTCGATCCTTGGGTCGGGAAGATTCCCTGGAGTGGGGCATGGCAGCCCACTCCAGTATTCTTGCCTGGAGAATTCCACAGACAGAGAAGCCTGGCAGGCTACAGTCCTGGGTTGAAAAGACTGTAGGGCTGAAAAGACTGTAGGGTTGAAAAGAGTCAGACATGACCCAAGGGACTTAGCACGGGTGTCCCATATGGCATGTCCCACCGCATCATGGACAGATTCTAGTCTCACAGACTCCTGAGGATTCGAGAAGTTTATCTACTTATTTATTTCGGATATTTCTTCATTTAGCTTCTCCAGTCTTAGTTGTGGCACATGGGACCTTTAGTCTTTACTCGTAACATGTGGGATCTTAGTTCCCTGACCAGGCATTGAACCCAGTCCCCTTGCATTGGAATTGGAAGCTCAGTCTTAGCCACTGGACCATAAGGGAAGTCCCCACAAGGAATTTAGAACCCAGAGGACTGCAGCTAGTTCTTCCCACCTCCCCTGAGCTCCCCATGGCCTCAGGGCAGCCACTCCCCAGGCTCTGAGGCTCCCCTCCCGCCCCCCACCCCCACCAACCTTGCACAGCCCAAGGATATCAGGTGACCATCCACAAACTCTTCTTTACACTAAGGGACATTAACTTCACCCTAACCATGATGGCCCACACCTCCAAGACACTGAGAAACCTCCTTTCCAGGCCGCACGAATCGGTCAAGCCACAGCCCCCATAGTGATAATCGCCATAGAGCACATTCTGTCCCTGCCGTCACCCCTGGTGACAAACAGGACCTGGCGTCAGCAAAGCATGAGAAGGAAGTCAGTTCTCCAAGGGGTGGGAGTGAGATCACTCTGGAAAGGCTTCATGGCAGAGGTGTCCTTTAAGTTGAACCTTGGGAGATGTGTCTGCCAGACAGACCAGATGGGGAAGGGTCTTGGGGAAGGAAATAAGCTTGAACAAAGAGCAGCAAGACCCACTGGCACCTTTGAGTAGCCATGGGAGCCTCTAGGGCGGGTCAGAGTAGAGCACGGGTAGTGCTAAATGCAGAGTGAGGCAGAGCCTGAGTCACAGAGGACCCCGCGGCCAGTACGACAGTGTGCACTCTGCCCAAAAGGTCAAGATTCGGGGAGTTATTTTAGGGTTCTGAACCAGAGAGTAACACTGGAGCAGGCTTTCCCTTTCAATGACCTGTGACTCCAGATAAGATACTTAACCTCTTCGTGCCTCAGTTTCCACATATGTGAAATATATCTTTTGTTGTTATTTTTTAACTTTTGGAGTTAAAAAACAAAACCCCTGTCTGGGCCCTTCCCTGGAGCTGTCAGCATTCCTGGGGAGACATGCTGTGAGGCCAGGATGGAGAGTCACCAGGGACCTCATCTAACTGTCCTGGTCACTGATCCCTGGGGCGGTAACAGCACCACAGAGCCTGGTGGTGAAGGGCAACTCCGTCTCTGGCCCCATGGCGGGCCCTCAGTAGCTGCATTTGCCAGGCGGGATGGAGCTGGCTCTTGTTAGGTCTCCGCGTGTTTTCTAGACCACTGCTGTCTGAAATTTCGTGGAAAGGGGCTATGAGCTCAAGTCTCAGCTCTTCCTTATCGATAACCAGGTCATATCCTGCTGTGATGGAAACCTCTCAGGAATGTTCCTTCTGACTAGTTTTCCTCTGGTGGGCTTTGGCGAATGAGCCGCTAGCACTTCCTTCTACCTTGCCGGTAGTTTTCCTGCTCTCCCCTTGTCTCTGTTGACATTTTGGGCCGGATCATTTTTTGCTGTCGGGACTGACCTGGGCATTATAGGCTATTTAGCAGCATTTCTGTCTCTACCCAGTAGATGCCAGTGGTACCACCCCCTCCAGTTGTGACAACCAAACATAACTCCTGCCATTGCCTAATGTGCCCTGGGCAGTCTCCACTGCTTGTGAGTCTTTGAGGGCGGGGTTCATATCTAGCTTGGCTTCTTATCTCTTCCAGTGCCTTGCACAGTGCCGGGCACCTGATCAGCGTTCGCTCGGTGACTGATATGAACTTACTGTGTGGTGGTTCATGTTTGTAGATTCAGGGGACGGAGAGCTTCGTGAGATGGGGATGTAGAATGTCTCCCTCTACTTGTCTTTCTTCCTCCCACGCAAGTGCGTAGCAGGCCCTGGGCTTCTCTGTCGCTGCAAAGACTTGAGCAACTCTTGTTTCCAAAAGTCGATGAAGGTCAACAGGGTTTGAGAATAAAATGATTTTCCTCTAGATTTCCTTCTTTTGAATTATTTGACTGCAGTGGGTCTTAGTTGTGGCAGGTGGGATCGTAGGTGCCTCCTGTGGGCTCTTTTCATCGGGGTGCATGGACTTTCTAGTTGTGGGACACAGGGAGTTGGAGCCTGTGGGCTTAGTTGCTCCTCGGCCTGTGGGATCTTAGTTCCCCCATCAGAGGCAGATCAGGCACATCCCTGGCATGGCAAGGCAGATCCTTACATACTGGACCACCGGGGAGATCCTTTCCTCTGCATTTAGAAGAGATTTCCAGAGGCTTGGACAGGAGGTAAGAGAGAAGTCTGGGAGTCCCAAGGCTGTGGCTGGAAATCGTGAACCAAGAGATGTGATCCTAGGTAGGGACCCATGGGCTTGGCCATGACTTTGGGTTCTAGGTATGGGCACAGAAGTGGCAGAGCCCACCTGACCTGAGAAAATGGACATCTGAGGGGGAGCTGGGGGTACTGGTGACTGGTGGGACCCTTTGGATACCTGAGCATTGTGTAAGATCTCAGATCCCTGGCACGAACTCTGGAGGACTCAGGGATCAGAAATTGAAAATCACTGAGGCAGTGTGAAACTGGAGATGAAATCAAGTTGATTTATTGAAAACAAAAAGATGCCACTATTTCTGACGCATTGGACCTTCTGGCTTGGTTTTTGTACTAAGTGTGAAGGGACAAAATAATAATAGCTAATATTTATTGAGTGCTTAATATGTACCAGACATGGTTCTTTCAGGTTTTGGTGAATTGTCTCTTTTTAATTTTCGGGGCATTCCAGATGGTTCTAGTAGTAAAGAACCTGCCTGCCAATGCAGGAGACAGAGACGAGGGTTCGATCCCTGAGTCTGGAAGATCCCCTGGAGGAAGGCATTGCAACCCACTCCAGTATTCTTGCCTGGAGAATTCCATGGACAGAGGAGCCTGGCGGGCTACAGCGCATAGGGTCCCAAAGAGTCAGATACGACTGAAGCGACCTAGCATGCATGCATGCGTCCTCTTTTAATTTTCACAGTATTCCTATTAGTAGGTTCCACTGTAATCACCGATTGAGGGATGAGGCATTGGTGATATAGTCTAGCTGGACAGCTTGCTCCAAGGTTTAGCTCTGCGTGGTGGAGGCAGGATATATAGTAACAATAGCAAACACATGTAACACTTATTGTGTTTGGTGCCATATCATGAGCTTTACATGAGGTGATTTACTTAATCTTTACAACACCCTAGGGAGGTAGGTATTACCACCACTCCCATTTTATAGAGAACAAATGGAAAAATAGATTAGTTTGCCCACTAAGCTCATATGAGTCCCAGCTCATATTTGGCAGACTTTGAATTTGAACTTGGAAAGTCTGGGTGCAAAGTTGTGTGTCCAATCCTAACGTAGTGCTTCTGAAACTCCCAGAAGAATGCAAGCCCTTAACTCTTAACTGTACACTGCTGGGTGGGCACCTGGATATTCACAAATGATCAAGTGTTTAAACAGGCTTTTGGGGAGGAATCAGAGGCTGGTTAGAACCAATATGTCTTATGTTCCAACGAGAAGAATCAAGCGAAGCTTTGAGTTATTGGCTGAGCTCTGGAATTTTCAAATAATACTGAACTGGAGATCATGGCACCCAATCATCAAGTCATTAGTTGTCTGTATCTATGTACAGAATGGCCATGATATTCTTTAGACTCTGGAGAAAATTGGTTAAAATGAAATTTATTTTGTTTTCCTTTGAAACTGCAAAACCGGTTCTTTTTACATATGCAATTAAAAACAGCTAGCTTGTTAAAATCGGAGAAGGCAATGGCACCCCACTCCAGTACGCTTGCCTGGAAAATCCCATGGACGGAGGAGCCTGGTAGGCTACAGTCCATGGGGTCGCAAAGAGTCAGACACGACTGAGCGACTTCACTTTCACTTTTCACTTTCATGCATTGGAGAAGGAAATGGCAACCCACTCCAGTGTTCTTGCCTGGAGAATCCCAGGGATGGCGGAGCCTGGTGGGCTGCTGTCTGTGGGGTCGCACAGAGTTGGACATGACTGACGCGACTTAGCAGCAGCAGCAGCAGCTTGTTAAAATGGGCTTTCCTGGTAGCCCAGACGGTAAAGAATCTGCCTGCAATGTGGGAGATTTGGGTTCGATCACCTGGAGAAGGAAATGGCAACCCACTCCAGTATTCTTGCCTGGAGAATCCCATGGACAGAGGAGCCTGTTAAAAATGCCTGCCGAGGAAAAAACTTGAAGTTAACCTTTGCCAGAGCTTCTCTGGTGGCTCAGATGGTAAAGAATCCATCCTCCTGCAATGTGGGAGACCTGGTTCGATCCCTGGGTTGGTTGGGAAGATCCCCTGAAGGATCTTCTATGTCTATGGACAGAGGAGCCTGGCAGGATACAGTCTATGGGGTCACAGAGCCGGAGACAAAGCGATTTGATACGTAACAGGGACATCAGTGCTGATCTGAGGCTTAGTAATTGAGCTTAGCAATGCCTTGTAATATGTCTACCAGAGACGTTAGCCATCTGTAGTATAGTAAGGGGAGAATCCAAGTCATAGAGGAATAATGGAAGGAATTGAGAATGTTCACCTTGGAGAAATCTGAAGGGAACACAGATGTTTTCAACAACCCTCAGGACCTGGGGTCAAACCAACCGGGAGTTGGGCTCTCCTGATACTTGCCAGTTCGTCCTCAGCCACCCAGGGCGCTTTGGGTTGTGCTTGATCAGTTCATGTCCCATTGCAGTCTCCCCAGATACAATGGGCAGACTTTGTTTAATTTAGTCCCTGATTTTGAACTAACAGTAAACATAGTCATTGGGATCTTTTTTCTGTTTGTTTTTGTTTTAGATAACCAGAAAAATATAAACTTAGGAATGATATTGGGTAATAACAAATTTATCTTATTGTTTAATAGGTGTGATGATAACATTGCAGTTATGTGAGAAAATGCTCTGTCCAACCTCACATACTTTTTTTTTTAAAGGTGTACTTTAAAAAAAATTGAGATAACTTACTACGTTGAGTTTGCTTTAAAATACTTCTGAAAAAATAGGTTGGCTGGATGAAACAAGTGTGGCAAAAGGTTGATGGTTGAAACTGGGTGATGACTCATAGTGTCCTGTAGTCTATATATCTTCGTTTGGAAGCTTTTTGTAATAAAAAGGAACAACGGTATTCATGTGTAATTTTTACCAATAGATATTTTGACAGTTAAGGAAGATAGGTCAAGTGGCTAAATTTGATGCTGAGATTTCTTAATGCTTCATTTAATAGACTCCAGTTACCAACAAAGGTAAAAGGCAGAGGTTTGGGTCTAGATCACTCCTACACTCATATCTACACTTGCTTAAATCTCACTTGAGGCATTTTATGAACACATCCCAGGCAGGTCAGGGAGCATTCTCTAAAGGAACTTTATCTCAAGCAAACTGCCCCACCCATTATTTCCTTGTCAAGTACATCCTCATTCACGGTGACATGAAGGCTTCTTGGCAGATACATTATCCCCTGAGATAACGCCTTCATCAGAAATCAAATTTAGGATGGCCCTCAGTCACATGGGAGTCAGCCATAGGACTGGAGACCTTGAACACTCAGCACTGAGCCACGTCTTGCAGTGGCCTTTCTTCTTCATCGAGGGCAGACGTTCTTAGTGCCTTCGGCAGAAGCGTGCAATAGTCACTCAGCCGCTCCAGTTACTGCAGATGAAGTCCTTGATTTTAAATATACGCAACGGTGTTTATAGTATGGCAGCTTTTGTATAATAAACGGGGTAATAAATATTAGTAAATATATATATAAACATGTATAAACACAAATGTATTTTCAAAAAGAATGAAAGGATAACCTCCAAACTAATGAAAATGGTTATCACAGAGGGAGGGAGGGAACAGGATGGAGGGATGAAATTGAAACTTCTTTGGCAGTACCAGCTATTCAGTATTATGTTTTATTACATGATTAAGAAACAAAATTAAACATCGGAGTTTGCTCAAACTCATCGTCCTTTGAGTCGGTGATGCTATCTAACCATCTCATCCTCTCCCACCCTCTTCTCCTTTTACCTTCCGTCTTTCCCAGCATCAGGGTCTTTTCCAATTTACACAAGTCTAAAAACTATTAAACAAGTAAAAAGCAGTCTCTAAAACCTGAAAACCACTGAAAGAAACAACCCTAACTATATACCAAGTTGGTGACATAGTCACACAGAGAAAAGAATCTAACTTGAAAAGATGTTAAACTCAGTGTTTTGACTATATATCCCATGAACAGGAGTCTTTAGCCTGGGGTAATCCCCCCTTCCCCAGTGGATATTTGGCTACATCTGGGGGCATTTCTTGTCAGAACTGGAAGGTTGCTACTGGCCTCTTGAGGGGTAGAAGGTAGAAGCTACAATGCACAGGGATATTCCTAAATAAAGAATATATCATAAAGGCAAGAAGAACCAGAAGTTACCTTTCCAAGATCACACTATCAATGTTCTACTGACAATATAGGCATTGAAATGATTATACGTACCTTCTAAAGGTACCTATAAAGCACGTAACTGATTGTCATTTGTCATTAAGATTCAAGATTTTGAATCTTAAAAGCTTCTGCACATCAAAGGAAACTATTAGCAAGGTGAAAAGACAGCCTTCAGAATGGGAGAAAATAATAGCAAATGAAGCAACCTACAAACAACTAATCTCAAAAATATACAAGCAACTCCTACAGCTCAACTCCAGAAAAAAAAATGACCCAATCAAAAAATGGGCCAAAGATCTAAATAGACATTTCTCCAAAGAAGACATACAGATGGCTAACAAACACATGAAAAGATGCTCAACATCACTCATTATCAGAGAAATGCAAATCAAAACCACTATGAGGTACCATTTCACCCCAGTCAGAATGGCTGCGATCCAAAAGTCTACAAATAATAAATGCTGGAGAGGGTGTGGAGAAAAGGGAACCCTCTTACACTGTTGGTGGGAATGCAAACTAGTACAGCCACTATGGAGAACAGTGTGGAGATTCCTTAAAAAACTGGAAATAGAACTGCTTTATGATCCAGCAATCCCACTGCTGGGCATACACACTGAGGAAACCAGAAGGGAAAGAGACACGTGTACCCCAATGTTCATCGCAGCACTGTTTATAATAGCCAGGACATGGAAGCAACCTAGATGTCCATCAGCAGATGAATGGATAAGAAAGCTGTGGTACATATACACAATGGAGTATTACTCAGCCATTAAAAAGAATACATTTGAATCAGTTTTAATGAGGTGGATGAAACTGGAGCCTATTATACAGAGTGAAGTGAGCCAGAAGGAAAAACACCAATACAGTATACTAACGCATGTATATGGAATTTAGAAAGATGGTAACGATAACCCTGTATACGAGACAGCAAAAGAGACACTGATGTATAGAACAGTCTTATGGACTCTGTGGGAGAGGGAGAGGGTGGGGAGATTTGGGAGAATGGCATTGAAACATGTGAAACGTCATGTATGAAACGAGATGCCAGTCCAGGTTCAATGCACGATGCTGGATGCTTGGGGCTGGTGCACTGGGACGACCCAGAGGGATGGTGTGGGGAGGGAGGAGGGAGGAGGGTTCAGGATGGGGAACACATGTATACTAATTAAATAATTTTCTATTAAAGAAAAAAAAAAAAGAGAGAGAAAAAAAAGAAAAAAGAAAAAAAAAGATTCAAGATTTTGAGCATAAAAGAGATACAAGTACAAAATCAAAGATATTAAGTTAAAACCCTCTAGTCTTAAAAAATACATATTTAATTTTGAGTGTTACTTGTGGCACATGGAATACAGCGTGTGGGATCTAGTTCTCTGACCAGGGAAGGATCCCAGACTTCCTGCATTGGGACCAGGGTAGTCTTATCCACTGGACTACCAGGGGAGCCCCCAGATTCTATAATCTTCCATGTTCCTATGCCTGGTGGCTCAGTGGTCCTTGGCCTTTCTCTCCCCACTGGGCAGTTCATCCTCCATAGTGGGTTTTGGGCTGCTCACAGCAGGGTGGTCTCAGGGTGTAGATGAGCTTCTTACAAAGTGGCTGGCATCCAAGAGGCAGAAAACAAGGCCCCCAGCCCAGTTAAGGACTGTGTCTGAGCATGGCACAGCATTGCTTCCGCTGTGTTCTAGTAGTCAAAGCAGTCCCCAAGCCTCCTGGCTTCAAAGGGGTGGGTGGTGAAACATGCCCCAGCTCTTGATGGAGGGGGGTGGCATGATGGTGGCACAGAAGAGTGTGCAGGATGGGAGATGCTGCGTGGCCAACTTTGAAAACCACGATTAGTCACAGTAAGTTGGTAGATGATAACCCGCAGGGCTCAGACTCCCCCCACTGGTGGCTACAAACAGGGCTTCTGGGTCCAGGCACCTCAAGGAACAGCAGGTTCCCAACCTACTTGACCAGTTCCCTCATTTCCAAAAGCTGCCAGGACTCCATGATAGTAGGAATGCTGGTGAAACATGCCTGGGTTAGAATAAACCCAGAGGACTGCAGAGCCGACTGATGGAGAGAGACTAGGGGAGAGGGATTTGACAACAACATGTATGAGCCCCTAGTGGGGCCCCTAAGGAGCTTTAGCAAAAAAAAACTCAGACTTTGTCCCAACCTATCTCAGGCACCACTGTTCAGAGTTCCTCTGCCAGAACTAAGGATGTTGCCTTTCCACTTAAGCCTGTTTATCTGGCTGGGCCGCAGACAGCTGCACTGAGGTTTGAGACACAAGGGCTAGGCAGAGCATTGCGGGGGTTGGGGGTGGGGGTCAGTAAGTGAAGTTTGTAGGCTAAACCTATGCCAGACCAGATTGTGGCTGTAGTTCTTTGCACACGAAATGAATTGGAAGGAAATAGAAGCCTACTTTGGTTTCCTGGGGAATTTTATTGCCTGGAAAACTACAATTCTGCCCTTTTAAAGCCCTTGACCCAGAAGGGGTCCTTGACCCTGCAGGTCTATACGATGGAGCCTAGACCTGCGGGAGGAAACTGTGTCTCCAAGAGGGATTTGACCTTGAAAGCTATTTGAGATGAACCAGGCAGAACCCTGGCAACCCACTCCAGTACTCTTGCCTGGCAAATCCCATGGATGGAGGAGCCTGGTAGACTGCAGTCCATGGGGTCGCTAGGAGTCAGACACGACTGAGCGACTTCACTTTCACTTTTCACTTTTATGCATTAGAGAAGGAAATGGCAACCCACTCCAGTGTTCTTGCCTGGAGAATCCCAGGGATGGGGGAGCCTGGTGGGCTGCCGTCTCTGGGGTCTCACGGAGTTGGACACGACTGAAGTGACTTAGCAGTAGCAGCAGGCAGAACCCTTCAAAGGGAAAAGTCAGAAGCCATAGAGTGTGTCAGCCAAGGGTGGTTTCCCTGGACGGCAGAGCCAGGGTGGCCAGATGGACCCACCAAGCAGTTTACTGACAGAGACGAAAAGTCTTTCCAGTCCTTGCCTGGTACAATTTGATCTTTGCTGCAGCCCAGCGTGTGTTTTCTTTTCACCCGTTCTGAATGGGACTTATTACTGCAGTTTTCCTGTTCCTATGCAGCCGTTGTATATTGGGTGTAGAAGAGCTGGGGGGTGGGGACCACTTGTCTCTTTAAGTGGAGGTACCACCACGAGCTACACCTGGCTCTCACTGTTTGTTGGATCAGAAGCTCCTGGTCTTTGAGCTGAATCAAAGCACTTGGGATTTGGGCTTGTCTTTCTTGGAGTACAGGGGAGATGTGTCTGTGTGTGAGGAGTACCTGCAAACACTTGGTACCAAAAGCTTGGATGGTGGCAGACATCCTTGGACTAGGTCTAGATCTTAGGCTAAGACCTAGACCAGTGCTAGGTCTCCCCTTCTTTTAGACTATAAGGCACTTGATTTTTGTCTGGGTGCCTGGCCAGCATGTTTCCAGCCTCTTTTGCTGCTAGATGCATGCAAGTACCCGAATGAAAATGAGCGGAGCAACCTCAGGGTCATGCCCTTAAAGGGAAGGGGCTTATCTGCCCTCACCTCCCTTCCCCCCACCCTGCTACTGGCATTCAGAAGTGTCTGGGAACCATTATGGACCATGCAATCTAAGGGTGATCCTAGGAGTGGCCAATCTGTGTCAAAACTTCAGAACCTATCAAAACTCAGCTGACCAGAAGTCATCTTCTTTTCATTTTTGAGGCTTTTATAAATGCAGTAACTCTGGCAAAGTACAGAAATTGTATCCTATAAAAATTACTGTGGGGGTAATGGATACATGTGGGGGAGAATGGATCCATGTAAATGTATGGCTGAGTCCCTTCTCTGTTCACCTGAAACTCACAGCATTGTTAATTGGCTGTATCCCAATACAAAATTTTTTTGGTGTTAAAAGAAATTAAGTTTTTAAAAAATTACTGTAATACTGGAAAGGTATAAAAGTGTTAACCTTAGGAAGTTATAAAATTAAAAGATGAGAATGAAGAAAGTAAAGAAACAAACTTAAATTCCTGGTATTAGCTCTTTTACTGCTGATTTTAATAATGTAAGTGTATTAGCTTTTCAGGTGGGCTACACTGATGGGCGACCAGTGAAAGTGAAAGTTGCTCAGTCGTGTCTGACTCTTTGCGACCCCATGGACTATACAGTCCATGGAATTCTCCAGGCCAGAATACTGGAGTGGGTAGCCTTTCCCTTCTCCAGGGTATCTTCCCAACCCAGGGATCAAACCCAGGTCTACCACATTGCAGGCAGATTCTTTACCAGCTGAGCCACCAGGGAGGCTTAGGAGACCTTTCTTGTTCTCACTCTTGCTGCCCATCTCTGAAGGTCCTCATAGAGTTAGCCAAAGATGCAGCATGTTATCGGAAGTCTGGGGTCATAAAGAGTTGGATACATATCTAAACATATCTGTAATGCAGCTCTTACCCCCGACCCCCACCCCCCCAGAAAACGTGTCCCTATACTGTGTTCAGGGTAGGAGACTGTTAACAGAGTTGAGGAGGTCATTTCCACAGTCTCTGCTGCGCGAATATCTTGCTATGAGATTATATCATTATTTCAGGAAGAATCTATGCCAACCATCTATGCACTCAGTTGAAAATATGCTCATGCATGCATGTGTGCTAAGTTGCCTCAGCCTTGTCTGACTCTTTACGGCCCTATGAACTGTGGCCCACCAGGCTCCTCTGTCCATGGGATTCTCCAGGCAAGAATACTGGAGTGGGTTGCCGTGCCCTCCTCTAGGGGATCTTCCCAACCCAGAAATCGAACTTGGGTCTCTTAAGTCCTCCTGAATTGGCAGGCAGGTCTTTACCACTAGTGCCACCTGTTCCAGTACATGCGTGCTAAGTCTTGTTCAACACTTTGCAACCCTCTGTCCATGGGATTGTCCAGACAAGAATACTAGAGTGGGTTGCCATTTCCTTCTCCAGGGGACATTCCCGACCCAGGGGATGGAACCCGAGTCTCCTGCGTGGCAGGTAGATACTTTACCATTATGCCACCTGGGAAGTCACAGATACGTTCATAGACCTAAGTTTTTGAGATGTGCATCACCAGTACATCCTCTCCTCACACAGAGGAGGAGAAAGCAGAGTAGTTTCCCTCACATCTATGACCAGTATCTGCCCCTTGGCTTCCCAGTATCTCAGGAAACATTTCCCTGGAGTATAATCGTTTCTGTAATCAAAGCGACCTGCCGTGCATGTGTTGTCTCCTACGTAAGGTGTTTAGAGCGTGTGAAAGAATCTCATTTATTAGATTCGCAGTCTTAATCATCTGTTTATATAACAGCTTGATTACAAATTTGTAGTCAGTGTTTAAAATTCTGGGGAAGTGTAATGTTAAGTTTTTAGGTTTTGGTTGATTATGTGTAAATAGTGAATAAATATTTAGAAATGTGAATGCTAAATATTAAAAGAAATGTTGTTTTAGAGGTTAATGAGTTAGTACATGCACTAAATGAAAGACAGGTGAAACTTTCTATTAATAGTCACTTAAGACATTAATGCTATGCCTAGTCAAGAATAAGGGATATAAAAGCTAGTTTGTTAACTTTTATGAATTTTAGTTTCCTTATCTATACAGACAAGGGGTTGGACTCCCATCATTGCTAAGGTTTTATCCATCTCTAAGATACCGGGTTATTAAAATTCAGAAACTCTTTTGTTGATGTTTATACCAGATTTTTTTTTTTTTTTTTTGCCATCTCAGAAAAATCAACAACACAGGTAAATGAAAGTCAGATCCTCCATAACAGCTTATAACGCCAGCATGCTTTTCATTCTTTTATATCACAGCTGCCTCTGGGTAAATAGACTGTCAGCATTTCATCAAGGCACATGTCTCATTGATAGGTTTGCCAGGCACACTTACACTCAAAACCCAGCCCATCTCACAGATAATTACCAGCTTCAGCACATCCTGGCTGCTTTCAGTTTTCTTGTGCTGTGCACAAGCTCCCCACAGCAATGGAAGAGAGCAGACTGCACTGCCCACTTCTTATGACATTTTCCATCACATTTTTGCAAAGGTCAAACATTTGAATAGTGCTTGGCTGTTTACAGAGCAACTTCTGTTTCTCACAATTACCCTCGTTTTATAGATTTAGAACTAAAACTTGAAGAAGGCAAAATGACTCCTCAAAATCACATGGCTAGTAAGTAGCAGGGCAGGGCTCACACCCAGGTGTGTCTGACTTTAAGCACAATGGCTTTTCCATAAAAATAGCCCAAGTGAAAGCAACATCTGTGTACCATACAGGGTGGTCATGAAAGTTGTTTTCCCACTTGGGAAAATAGAAACACTGAGTAACACTGATTCCAGTACCCCCTCTCCACTATATTCCTTCTTAGCCAAGATTGACTTTAAAGGCTGGATAAAAGGGGGAAAACGCCCATGGTTTCCATTAAAATGTATCAATCAATAAAGAGAACTAAGAGGAGCTCCAAAAACTGTTGATGCCTTTCTTCCTTCTGTCTGTGCCTGGCGCTTAACTCTGGTATAACACCATGGAGGAGTGCGTTTTTTCCCTCCCAACTGTTAACTGCCAGCTGTTAACGGATAACTGACCAAGGTTGCCTTGGTGATGTCATGCCTGGTCATGTGACTTGCTTTGGCCAATGAAATGTGAGCAGAAGTGACATGTGCCTGGGACCAGAAGAAGCTTTGAAGAGCTAGCTACTCTCTTATTTCCACTCTCTCTTTTTCCCCCCGTGTCATGAGATCAGCATCTTCCAGAAACAGGCTAGTCCTACTAACTTGGTTCCCTAATGAAGATGTGGAGCAGAGTTTCAGGGAACCTGTAGAGGTCAAGTAATGTGATAAACCTTCATGGTTGTCAACTACTGGGATTTTGGACACCATTTGTTATTGCAGCATAATTTACTCTAAGCCAACAGGTTCAAGCATTCATGCCATGGTATTGCAAATAATTGTCACCTCCAAGGGACACTAGGCTCCTCCAGCAGATGCTATTCGTTAACCATCTTTCAATCTCAGGGTCCAGCAGAGTGCCTGATGTATGATAGGTGATAAATGAATCTTTGATGACAGATGAATGGGTGGAAGGAGGGATGGATGACCAGTAGGATCTTAGTATGATCCTAAGAGTTCAAAATGGAGCACAGGTTCCTCAGGCCAGAACCACGCACTAATAAAACTCCCATGGATACCGATGTGAGCTCTGATTTCATCAATTCCACTGCTATCCAAAATAATCATGTAGGACATAGCTGATTACCTTGAATTGTAATATTCTAGCTCTTACCATCCAAATATGCATTTCCTAAAACTTCATCTCTAGATCGTGCTGTCTGTGACTCCATGAGTTAGCAGCTTCTGTTGACTAAGCAGTAAAACTCAATAGGAAACATGACAAAGTAGCTATCTACCATGACCTCCCACCCACCATGCCACTGTGAGTGGGGGACAGGCAGGTTCAGGAAGCAGCTCTTGGCCCAGGTACTGGCCAAGTAGACAGTGATGGTTCCTGTTTCTTTCACTCCCTGCTGTTTTCTGCATGACTCCATGCTAACAGTAGAGCACAGTAGTTCAGAGAATAGTCTTGATAGAATCAGAAAGGCCTTGATTAAACCTTAATTACACTATTCACATGGCATTGATGCCATTTGGAATTCTGGAACTAGAATGACCCTTCAGGGTTGTCCTGAGTTCAACCAAGATGAGCAGACTAGTGTAGAGAGATCCATTTCTTGAACCCTTTCTTTCTCCTCCAAACCCACTGTCACATTTATAACCATTCAGCCTGTTTGCCATGACTCTGAGCTCAGAAATGTGGCTGCACCATAGTCTGGGAGCCTGAATATGCAAGCTGAAAGAATTTTTTAGGAGACTTCTCTTCTTGCTCCTCCTCTAGTTCTGACAATAGACCAATGCATTTCTCCAGAATCTGCTATGAAAAACCTGACCTGAAGCTGTCAGGATATGTCAGCTGTCACCTGCTGTATTGTAGTTCTTTAGAGTCCTATCAAAGTCCTTTAGAGTCATAAGGAACTTTTCTTCCCTGACACCTGCCTCCTAAATTACAACCCAGACAACTCTGCCGTTCCCAGGGGAAGGAGAAGCAACAATTCATCCAGTTCTTTTCCTTCCCATCCGCAAAAGATCAATTTGCAGCATGTTTTTCTCCTCTGGAGCATTGTTCCAGGTCATGGCCAACACCTGTGCATTCATCCACCCCTTTGCTCTGAGGAATCTTGTTGACAGAATGTGTACAAGACGATGCACCCTAATGCACAGTGACCAGGTGTTCCTCATGGTTGACACCTTGACCTAAAGTTGGCATTAAGTTCCTCAGACTTTGCCTTTTTTCTTTGATGGTTCCACAGAGTTGTATGAGGAAGCTGTTCATGCAAAGCCCCTCAGAGGTTGCCCACTACTGGATCTGGTGTCTCTCCGGATCCCTCTCACCTGTTACATCTACTGCAGGCGGACATTCTAGCAGCTGGATGAGGGAGAGGCTCAAGCCTCACCAGTGACCACCACCCTCCCTGGAAGCCATGAGGAATCATGCCACATGTTAGCAAGTGGCAGGGGGGATGGGCTGGTGAAAAGTAGGAAAGCATAGAAGGTAATGACCACTGGCCTAAAACAAGTCTATTTTTTTTTAAAAAAAGTATATCTATATATTTATATTTATTTTTAGCTGCATTGGTTCTTGGGCTTCCCAGGTGGCTCTAGTGGTAAAGAACCTGCCTGCCAATGCAGGAGAGATGTAAGTAAGTAAGAGATGTGGGTTCGATCCCTGGAAAGATTCCCTGAGGGAGAAAATGGCAGCCCACTCAAATATTCTTGCCTGGAGAATCCTATGGGCAGAGGAGCCTGGCGGGCTACAGTCCATGGGGTCATAAAGAGTCAGACACGACTGAGCGACTAAGCACAGCACACACAGCGTTGAGTCTTAGTTGCAGCACATGGGATCTTTCGTTGCGGTGCACAGGCTTCTCTCTTTAGTTGAGGTATGTGGGCTTAGTTGCCCTGTGAGATCTCAGTTTCCTGACTGGGGATCGAACCTGCATCCCCTGCGTTGGAAGACGAAGTCTTAACCACTGGAACACCAGGGAAATTCCCACAAGACTGTTCTTATAAAGCTTATTCAACTTAAATGTTCAGGAACTTCATTGGAAGTTCTGATGACGACAATGTTCTTCTAAGAAACAGAAATACAAATCCAAGAGGCAATTGTCAGGATGGGAATTCCATGACTTGTTTCTACCTGCACATTTTCAGTTGGTTTCATTCTTAGAAACATGGGGAAGTCGCCAACATGGATGTTAAAGTGGGTGCAGGAGGAAGAAACCTGATACATACGTGCCAGACCATTCTCAGCACTTTCCCCATGTTAATCCCTTTAAATCTCCTAACACTGTGTGAGATAGCTTTTATTTGATCATTCCCCTACATGGCTAGTGGGGAAACGGAGGCACACGGTGTTTTAAATAGCTTGCCCAGATGGTTGCAGAGTGGCAAAGCGGGTGTCACATGCTATCACTATTTTTCTGTGTGCAAAATACATTGTCAATTGAGTACCTACTCTCAAAATCCTAGGTAAGAATTATCACCTTCTGTTTTACAGAGAAGAAAGCTGAGACTCAAAAAAAAAAAAAATTCAGTGTCACAGTGTCACAGAACTAGCAAGCCAGGATTTGAATGCTGAGGTGGAATTCCACCCTGTAAGGTGGCTAAACAACAGAAAGATCCTGCTTTCCCAAGGCGATGAGAGGCAGTGGCTGTTTCTGCACCATCGTTCTAGGACAGGCTCGTGGCCAGAAGTGGGAGTGAGCCTGGACGGTGGAGGTGGGCACTGCCTGGTGCCCCAGCAGATGGCTGCCCTCGGGCGCCAGAGCTTTGGCTAGCAGCCCTTCCATCATCATGCCATGACCTATTTTTGTTCACCCACTTAATTCTCTGGTCTATTTCTTTCCTGAAGAATTATTTCATAACCTCCGCTGAGTAAGTTTCACATGCTGAGCATAGCATTCATGAACTTGGAGATGAAAACAAAATGTGCCTTCAGAGGACAGGGAGTAATATTCACAATCCAGGCAGAAAAACCAGTAGGAAAATTAAGAAGACTCGAACCTTGCTCTTTCCCTTGCATTCAGCTTGGTTTCCTTTTTATACCAACTGACCCAAGTCATCAGCGACTGGGGGCCTGGCTTGCTCGACCCACTTTTCAGTTGGTCCCTCTGCATTCAGAAATCTCCACAGCCTATTAGGATAAAATCATTCTCCACTCCGGTTTTCAGCACTGCATTTTAAGTACCTCAAGTTGGTTCCCTGTCACCAATAAAACCCGCTGTCCCTGTCAGATCCTGCTGCCAAAATCAAGCAAAGAGTGAGTCAAATGTGAGTAAGTGATGTAGAAGTGTTAATTTGACAGTGTGATCAGATACTATTGGAAGAGCTTGGCTAAGGTGCTCTGACAAAAGGGCTGCCTATACAACTGAGTGGGTGTAATTAGATATAAAAGTTCCCTTTTGGTCTCCTTGCCTTTCTGTTTCTCAAGCTCAAACCTGCTGGTTCTGGTGTTTCCTTTTTTTTTTTTTTTGACTGCAGACTCTGGGACCTTAGCTGCTTTTCCTCCCCTTGGCTAGCTGCCTGCTACTCCATTCCTCAACATATCTTATCTCCAGCTCCACCTTATTGCCTCATTCTCCAAAGAGAAATCCATGAGTCTTAGGATTTTATGGAGGTTGCAAAAACAGCAAGCATAGGGACCTTAAAAATCCCACAGATTCCTAATGGACGTGGCTCCTTGTCATTCGCTCCTGGCTCCCTCACAAATGTGGACTGGAAGCCCCATTGGAATAGGACTCAGCTCTGAAGCTGGGGCTCACCTATAGTCTCTCCTGGCCTGACTCCAACCCTGGGATTTCAACATTCATATCTCTTACTCCTCCTGCTGGAAACTCTCCCCTGGATTCCCTGTGCTTAGAGCAAGCTCTGTGCTCCTTTACCTGTGCCTCCTGGCCTTTCATGATTTGGGCTGGACTCCATCTCTCCACCCTCATCTTTTCTACTGTCCTCTTCATCCTGTGCTCCAGCCCAGTCTGATCCTCTAGCTGTGCTTTGAACACCTCCAAGTCTGTCCGTGGCAGGAGCTTTGCGCTGGCCAGTGCTTCTCCTTGGAACCCCTCCTCATCTATGGGTCTCAGCTAAATGTAGCATGTGATTCTGAACTGGGTTCTTTTGTTGACATCACTGGCATGACTTGAGTAGAGTTCTGAGAATTAGATAGCTGCCATCATCAAATGTTAATGTCCTGATTTAAACACCTATATTTTGGTTATGTAGAAAATTACTAAAGTCATCCTGACAAGGAGAGGTGATTACGGTGGCTTGTCTCCAACACGGCTGAGCACCATGGTTTCCTTCTCCCCTCTACACACAAGCCAGAGTTGCAGTCTGTTCCACTGCCCCCTCACGTGGCCTGACTTATGACTGCACTGATTAACAGAATTCTACTGAAGTCAGGTTGTGTGAGTTCTGAGGCTAGGTCCCAAGGAGCCTTGCTGCCTCTGCTTGTGTCTCTCAGAGTGCTTGCTCATAGAGAAGCCATCTGCTGTGTAAGAAGTGCGAGGACCCTGAAACCACCATGCTGTGAGGAAACCCAAGCTAGTCACATGGAAGGATCAGGAAGGAAAAGATGTCCTTTGACCACCAGTATCTGAGGCACACCAAGAACTGCCGCACTGAGCCCTTCAGGCCCAGAACTCGAGAAATAATGATAAATTGTTTTAGCCACTGCGTTGTAGATTTGTTATAGATTTTTTAAAAGGTTTATTTATTCTTTGCTGTGCTGGGTTTTTGCTGCTGTTGCAGGCCTTCTCTGGTCGTGACGAGGAGGAGGTTGCATACGCGGGCTTCTCATTGCAGTGTTTCTCCTGCGGAGCGCAGGCTCTAGGCTCGCAGGTCTCAGTAGTTGTGGCGCTGAGGCTTAGTTGTCCTGTGGCATGTGGGATCGTCCCAGACCAGGAATTGAACCCCTGTCCCATGCATTGTCAGGGAGATCCTTCACCACTGAGCCACCAAGGAAGCCTGTTACACATTTTTATATAACAAGAACAGTAGTTACTTTTGAATGGTGATGGAACCATGATGTATGTAAATTTCTTGATGTTTCTCTCTCTTTTGCATTAAGCATATATTAATTTTGTAATTAAAGAAACCACTTATTCCCCCCTAGCACTTTAGGTTAAGAGTAGCATTACCTAGTGAACATCCCAAGATGTGGCGGCATCCGCTAGACAGAATGACGTACTCCCCATGATAGCCATAGCATCTAACACAATGGTGGGTACATTAGGTGCCTCTCATTTATTGAATAATTGATGCATGGGAGTACGTTGAATAAATTCTTCCAGGATGAAAGACTGTTTATTCATCCATTTATTTACTTAGAGAGATTTATGGTAGTTTGGCATAATGCTTTTTTTTTTTTTTAATATAGCTGTATGCTCTCTTTAAAAGACCCTTTTAAAGGAGCTTAAAGACACCAAAAAGTGAGGCATGCATTTAAGATATGATTTATTCTTTTCTCCACAGTACATTTGTCTCTCCATGTGATTTCCTCATCTGCTTCCTTCTGTAACTTCCCCATTCTGTGTGGACATTTTGCCACCATTCCTCTCCCTTTGTACATGTCTAAGAAAAGATAGCACAAAAATAAGATTATAAACCAGTCTCTCTTGGGGTAAAACTGAGATGAAATACCAACAGCTCAACTCAATCAGTATGTAAACGGACTAATACTTATGACCCAGTAGGATTAATTTCAAGAATACAAGGGTAACATAGCACTGGAATTGGTTAATGTTAATGTTTTATAGATCAAAGAAGAAAATATGATCTCCTAATTAAAAAAAACATTTCTTAGTAAACTGTATCTTGAGGAATGCTTCCTTAACATGATAAAAATTAATATTAAATGAACACTTACTGAGATATTGTGTATGCAAGGCACTGCATTAAGTTTTATGGATCATAAAACATTAAATAAGGCAAGTTTCTGCTTTCAGGAACCTAAAGCATGTACTATTGATCACAAAACATTACCAGTCTCCTCTTGTACAAATGAACCTTTGATTTCACAACTGAGAATTAATCTAAAAAATGTATTTCAACTTAAGATATTTGCATAATATTCATTGCAGTATAAGTTTTTAGTAGCAAGATTTCTTAACCTTAATGTCCAATAATAGGGGGATAGTTATGGAAATTTCTTCATATTAACTCAATGGAATATTACTCATTCATTAATGTTTCATTCAGTACCCACAATGTGCCAAAAACCTAACACATAGGCTAAATTAGTTCAGAGACAATGTAGTAATATTGAACACTGTATTACAGTAGACTCGATGGACGTGAGTCTCGGTGAACTCCGGGGGTTGGTGATGGACAGGGAAGCCTGGCGTGCTGCGATTCATGGGGTTGCAAAGAGTCGGACCCAACTGAGCGACTGATCTGATCTGATAAAGTATAAGAGAGTTTCTCAACATTTGTATCGGAGAGCGCTTGGGGGCGGGGACGTGGTTTTGTCCTGTGCATTGCAGCGTGTTTAGCAGCATCCCCGGCCTGTACCAGTGGGCCTAAAGCATGCCCTCCTGCCTTGTTTTGAAAACCAACAGAGACACACATGCCACATGTCTCCCAGGGAACAAATCTGCCTGTAGTCAAGTGTAATACATTCTCAACACAGAACACAACTTTCCCTATACAGTTTTGTCTACAACTATATAAAAACCTGGGCTTCCCTTGCGGCTCAGTGGTGAAGAATCCACCTGCCAGTGCAGGAGACATGGGTTCAATCCCTGGGTTGGGAAGATCCCCTGGTGAAGAAAATGGCAACCTGCTCCAATATTCTTGCCTGGGAAATCCCATGGACAGAGGAGAGTGGCGGGCTACACAGTCCATGGGGTCACAAAAGAGTGAGACACAACTCAGTGACTCAACAACAATATATAAAAACCTGTATGTTAAAAAAAAAAAAACCCTATAAATAAGCGAATAAAAAATGGAAGAAACGAAGGTTTAGTATTTGCTATGATTATTGATAGAATTCTGATTGCAATTTCTTTTCTCAGATTTTCTAATTATTTTAGCAGTAAATATAGCCCATTTTTAAGATGAGACTTTTAAACAGATTTAAGAAGAACTTTCAGCTCAGGAACATCAGCAGTACTCTGTGGCAGTGCTGGTTCCCCTTGGTGGGCTGATGTGTGGCCTTCATTTCCCTTACATATCCCCTGAGCTCTAGCCCTCCACAAAAACGCCTTGGCTAGCTATAGGTCTCCCTGAATGTGTGTTTCAGGAGCACTGATTTCTGCTTAGAGATTCCCAAATGACTCTCTTTGTCTATGATACCAACTGTGATGGTTAGTTTTACGTGTGACTTGATTGTACTACCGGGTGTCTAGATATTTAGCCAAACTTTATTCTGGGGGTTTCTGTTAGGGTGATTTGGATAAGTTTAACATTTAAATCAATAGACTGAGTGAAGCAGATTTTTCTCTGTAATATGTGTGGGCCTCATCCAATCAGTTGAAGGCCTGAAGAGAACAACAGGGCTGACCCTCACCTGAGTAGGAGTTGTCTATTCTGGGACTTCCTTGGTGGTCCAGTGGTTTAGAATCCAGCTTCCAATGCAGGGGACCGTGGGTTCAGTCCCTGATCGGGGAACTAAGATCCCACATGCTGCTGGACAACTAAGCCCACACACCGCAACCAGAGAGCCCATGCGTCACAGCTACTGAAGCCTGTGCGCTCTAGAGCCTGTGCTGCACAACAAGAGAATCTCACACATCACAATGAAGACACAGCACAAAAAAAAAAGAGAAGAAAAAGAGAGGATTCTTCTACCTGACAGCCTTGCACTAGAACAGTGGTGCTTTTTCCCATCTTGGACCCAAACTGAAACTTGGACCCAAACTTCACTGTTCCTGTGTTCCAGGACTTTAGATTGAGACTGAAACTAAACCATCGGCTCTTCTGGGTCTCCAGTTTGCTGAATCTGTTTGCAGATCTTGGGACTTGTCAGCCTTCAGGACCAACAGGAGATAGATAGGTAGGTAGATACATACATACATACATACATATATAGTTATTATAATAAAAGGAATGCGTGTGTGTATATATATGTATGTATGTATATATATGGTCTTCCCTGGTGTCTCAGTGGTAAAGAACCCACTTGCCAGTGCAGGAGACGCAGGTTTGATTCCTGGGTTGGGAAGATGCCCTGGAGAAGGAAATGGCAACCCATTCCAGTATTCTTGCTTGGGAAATCCCACGGACAGAGGAGCTGGTGGGCTGCAGTCCATGGGGTCGCAAAGAGTCAGACACGACTTAGCGACTAAACAACAACATGCATACACACACACACACACACACACACTGTTGGTTCTGTTCCTCCGGAAAACCCTAAGACACTGGCAAAGTTCCACCTCCAGGTCCAAACTGGACCGTTCCAGAGAAGCCCACAACAAGATCCGTCACACTGTGGCCTCAGGATGCCCCTGAGCTTTTGAGGGCAGGCAAGCTTGCTTCAAGGTTCCAAATAGCTAAGCGTCCCCAGAGTATGTTACTTTGGGAAACAGGAGGAAGTTGTTACTGAACCAGGCTCCTTTGCCCACCTCACAGCAAGCCAAACCCTGAGGTTTCTAGCTGAAAAAGAGTTTATTCACAAGGCAGCCAAGCAAGGAGACAGGAGAACAAGTCACAAATCCACCTCCTGAAAGATGAGGAGCTTGAGATTTTTGTGGGCTGAAGAAGCAGGCTGGTCTTTGACATAGGGAGAGTGGGTTGGAGGAAGGGAAAGGAGAGGTGATTGGTGTTCTGTGTAGACATACCTGGTTACAGCTTTCTTTCTGGGATGCGTGTTCAAAAATAGAGACACCTAGCATGATCTGAGGGTGGAGTTTTAAGCCTTTTGACGTCAAAAGTTCACTCACTGGACGACTACACAGGCCCAGCTGTGGGGTTGGTGGTCCCAACGAATCTTAGCTGGCTTGAGCTGGGGCAGAAGGTGATTCCAGTTTCCTGGAAAACAACTTAAGCCTTCTCCTGCCCATTATTATAGTGAACCATTTGTCAAGAGGCATTGTCTATAAGGGTGGTTAAGAAGTCTGGTGATACACTACCTGGGCTACATGAAGCTTGGAGGGTGTGCAGTTAAGAAAGGAAAAACATCTAAAGCAGGCTTGACTAAGTAAAGACAGGTCACAAGCAGAGGGGTTTTAACATGCTGTTCCATTATCTGCTATTCTGTAAGACACACGCAAGGACTTCTATTAAGGCACCAGCTTCTGTTAACTGTATGGGATATGATTTCAGACTCTGTACTCGTATGCTAAAATTATGGGCTCAGAGGACGGAAGATACTGTTCTTGCTGCTGCTACTGCTGCTAAGTCACTTCAGTCGTGTCCGACTCTGTGCGACCCCATAGACGGCAGCCCACCAGGCTCCGCCATCCCTGGGATTCTCCAGGCAAGAATACTGGAGTGGGTTGCCATTTCCTTCTCCAATGCACGAAGGTGAAAAGTGAAAGTGAAGTCGCTCAGTCCTGTCTGACTCTGAGCAACCTCATGGACTGCAGCCTACCGGGCTCCTCTGTTCTTAGCTGAACCCAAAGAATTCTGACCAGGGTTGTGCTGCTGAAACTGATAGGCTGGGTAACAGTGGAAAATAAACTTAGCCAAGCCATGCTTAATTTTCTTCTCTGTCATATCTGGCCAACCTATTCTGCAGGGTGTTAGTGAGAATCAAATGAAATAGTAATGACAATGATAAAAGAAAATACTTAAGTAGTATTTATTACATGCTAGACATTGTTTTCGGAGAAGGCAATGGCACCCCACTCCAGTACTTTTGCCTAGAAAATCCCATGGACGGAGGAGCCTGGTAGGCTGCAGTTCATGGGGTCGCTAGAGTCGGACACGACTGAGTGACTTCACTTTCACTTTTCACTTTCATGCATTGGAGAAGGAAATGGCAACCCACTCCAGTGTTCTTGCCTGGAGAATCCCAGGGAGGGGAAGCCTGGTTGGCTGCCGTCTATGGGGTCACACAGAGTTGGACACGACTGAAGCGACGCAGCAGCAGCAGCAGACATTGTTTTAAGCACTTTTACATGTATGAACTTAAAATAGTAGTAAAAAATGTAAAAATTATAAAAGCATTCAGCAAAGGTTATGTGTTGGTATTAGAAATGTAATTACTAATCACTATTATCATGTACTCTAAAAAATATTTATTTGGCTGCACCGGGTCTTAGTTGTAACAGGCAGAGTCTTTAGTTGCAGCACATAAGCTCTTAGTTGTGGCATGTGGGATCTAGTTTGTTCCCTGACCAGGGATCAAACTCAGGCCCCTTGCATTGCGAGTGCAGAGTCTTAGCCACTGGACCACCAGCGAAGTCCTTGTCATACACTTTTGTATAAGTAACTATATCCGGAAGCAAGTTCTTGCCATAACAGATATTGCAGTGACCACTGAGATACTGACGGTGACCAGGAAACAAATGATCTAGCCAGCCAGATGGGGCAATCTGTGCTTACTCTAGGAAGCCCCATGGTCTTCTCCACATGACAAAACCTGCCTTTCCCAGGTGAAGGACATGGACACTGATAATACCCAAGCTGTTCGCTGCCCAGCTCTCAGACTATACGTTGTCCGTGTTGTCCTCTCTTTTTTCATCAGCCTCTTGAACTCTCTGTCCTGCAGAAGCCATATTATCTTTTTTTTTTTTCTTCCTTCTCCATTGCATCTTCCAAGTACTGATTACCTTTCTCGAGCTTTGGGGTCCAAACTGATTAGACATAGTGGCACAAAACAAGAAAGAACTGGTTCTTCATTACTTGACCCAACCAGGTCTGTTTTTTTCTGAACTGTGTTGTTCAGAACTGAAAAGACACTTGTGTTCAAAAAAAGAGGTGAAGATTTATGTCTCCTGCCAAAGAAAAAAGATGAGCAGGGAAAAGTCCAGGGTACTCTGCACAGGAAGAGGGGTCTGCCTCTCCCTATGATTAAGGCCACCATTCACCCAAGTATTCCCGAGACAGTCCTGGTTTCCAGTTATTGTCTCAGAGTAATCCTTCATAGAGCTGCTTTCACTATCTGAAGCGTGCGGGTTTGGGTGATAAATCATATGGTTACTTTATTTATGTTGCTTCCTGAAGTTGATTTTTCTGGCTACTAATAAAGAATCTGATGGTCCACATCCTTTGTCTGAATCCACATTCTTGATCATTTGGCTTGATGTTTCCTAAAACATTTATTCTTTTGTGGCAACGAAAAGTCCCAACATTCATTGCCCAAAGTTGGTGATCTGAACACAGGATTTCCTGAAAAAATTGCTTTCTAGTTCAGAATCCTATCTTCATTTTTTTACCCATACATGCTCCCCACAGAGATGATGAACAAGGAGGTGTGATGTCCTTCAGGGACATGACATGCTTCTCTGGGCAGCTCCACTAGGATTTAGGACCCATGAGGTTCCACTACTGAGAAAGGAAACCTTTCACCATTCATGGAAAATATCCCCAGGTTTGCTTGCCAGAAACAGGCAGGCACCCAGAACATCAGCTTTTTAAAAAAAATCTGTACTTTCTCAACAATTAGTGGCCCAGTGCCATTAGAGATGTCATTTGTCACAGTATAAACTGCAAAGGAACACAAGGAAGCAGAATGAAGAGAAGAACAAAGAGCTGTTAAGAGATGCTTCTTCTTTAGATCTTTCAGTATGGTTTTATGAAGTTCTTAGGATTTTCTCAGCAAGCAGAGCAATTCAGTGAATGAATTCAAAAGCTTTAAAAAATATCCTCTCAAATTATTTCTTCTTCTCCTTCTTTAGATGTGAAAGGGAAATGAAGAGAAAAGAAGACACATTCATTCCGTTCAGTAAATATTTATTGAGGTGCCAGGTATGTTTCTGATGCTGGGAATACAGCAGTAGTTAAGTAGACAACTTGCAGTTGCCTCTTGCAGTTGACATTCTAATCACAGAGAAAAATGATAAGCAAAGAAACAAGCATAGAATAGAATGATCATAAGTGACTGGACTGCAATTTTTAGATGGGAGGTCGGGCCAGGAAAGGACAGAGTGGGTAATAGCTCCCTGCTTCTAGTGTGACTCTTTTCAAACTAAAGTTCTTGGCCTTCAGCCGAAGGGCTTCATATTCTTTCTGGAACTTCTGAGGTAGAACTCCTTTGCCTGAGTCCCAGACCAGGCCCTTGATACACTAAAGGACTTTTAAAAACCCTCTCTCAAGACAGGCGCTTAGCAAGGAACACAATTGTTGTCTTGCAGCAAAATCTTATTTTTGAATGTCAAAAGCTAAATATTATCCCAGTCTATCTTTTTAGTCTCTCAATAATAAGTTGCATATCACCCTCAAGCAGAAGAATGGCTCAGGTGAACTGCAATAAAGAAAGGTAAAATGCAATAAGCACACGAATACTTTGAAAGATCTCACACCCTCATGATTACTAAGCTCATACTGAGTGCCAGACACTGTGCCAACACCTGACGGAACAATGCAAACAAAACAAGGTGCTTTGCCTCAGACACAAGTGTAATGGAGTCACCTGTAAGATGAACACTTGGGACCAGATTGGTGTTTCTCAGTGTTATTTGCATTTGAGACAGGACAGTATTTTAGTGTCAGTTCAGTCGCTCAGTCGTGTCCAACTCTTTGCGACCCCGTGGGCTGCAGCATGCCAGGCTTCCCTGTCCATCACCAACTCCCGGAGCTTACTCAAACTCATGCCCATTAAGTCGGTGATGCCATCCAACCATTTCATCCTCTGTCATCCCCTTCTCCTCCTGCCTTCAATCTTTCCCAGCATCAGGGTCTTTTCCAATGAGTCAGTTCTTCCCATCAGGTGACCAAAGTATTGGAGTTTCAGCTTCAGCATCCATCTTTCCAATGAGTATTCAGGACTGATTTCCTTTAGGATGGACTGGTTGGATCTCCTTGCAGTCCAAGGGACTCTCAAGAGTCTTCTCCAGCACCACAGTTCAAACACATCAATTCTTTGGTGCTTAGCTTTCTTTATAGTCCAACTCTCACATCATTACATGACTATTAGAAAAACCATAGCTTTGACTAGATGGACCTTTGTCGGCAAAGTAATGTCTCTGCTTTTTAATATGCTGTCTAGGTAATACCAAGCCATCCTGCACTTGATAGGGAATTTAGCATTCCTGTTCCTTGCTGTCTTCCTTGCTAGGGCCTCCATAACAAAATCTCTCAGGCTGGATGGCTTAAACATCAGAAATGTAATTCTCAGCGTTCTAGAGTCTAGAAGTCCAACACCAAGGTGTCGACAGTTTGATTTATCCTGAGGCCCTTCTCCTTAGCTTATAGGTGGTCGTCTTCTTGCTGGGTCCTCCCATGGCCTTTTCTTTGTATGCTCACATCCCTGGTGTTTGTCCCTTCTTGTAAGGACCCTGGTGTTTGTCCCTTCTTGTAAGGACATCAGTCCTATTGAGTCAGGACCCCACCTTTATGAGCTCATTTAACCCAAATTACCTACTTAAAAGCTCTGTATTCAAATATAGTCACACTGAGGGGTTAAGATTTCAACATACAAACTTCGAGGGGAGACAATTCAGTTCATAGCACTTGCCTAACTGACTACCGGTAGTGCCAATCAAAGATAACCAAAGATATTCCGATCTATTCACAAATGGATCCTAAGAGGATGGTCTAAAATATTGAGTATTTTCATAGCTACTTTACTTGATTATGAATGCCTGTTTACCTACCAGTTTTGGCTATCATCTGATGTCGTGTGAGATGATTCTTTGCAAAAGGTGCTTTTTATTTTTTGGCCTTGCTGCATGGCTTCTGGCATCTTAGTTCCCCAAGCAGGGATTGAACCCAGGCCCTTGACGATGAAAACACTGAGTCCTAACCACTGGACCACAAGGGAAACCCCAAAAAGTACTTTCTGAACCAACTCCAAGAGAAATCCAGTGCGGTACTTCTTTCATGAGGTAAAGCTGGTAATATCACCTCTCTTTCAGAGTTTGCAATGGCACCCCACTCCAGTACTTTGCCTGAAAATCTCATGGGCAGGGGAGCCTGGTAGGCTGCAGTCCATGGGGTCGCTAAGAGTCGGACACAACTGAGCGATTTCACTTTCAGTTTTCACTTTGATGCATTGGAGAAGGAAATGGCAACCCACTCCAGTGTTCTTGCCTGGAGAATCCCAGGGATGGGGGCACCTGGTGGGCTGCTGTCTATGGGGTCGCACAGAGTTGGACACTACTGAAGTGACTTAGCTTAGCTTAGCTTAGCTTATCCTAAATTAATACACTGTGAAGCACAGGCAGAGAGACTTAAGACTTATCTATATAGTCCTCCTTAGATTGAATAGACTTTTTTTGACAAATGAATATCATAAAAGTCAATAGCATCTCTTCTAAGATCTAAAATGAATAGGATTTAATGAGGAATGTAGAGGAAGAAGTTTCAGGGGGATTAAAAAGTGATTTCTAGATAGAAGGAGAAAAAAAAGCATGACCCTTCAGCTGAGCTGCAGTTAAGATATTAAACATGGTAACCAGGAAGTCTTTTGCATGTGATTTACATATTAATACCATGTATTGGAGTAGGAAATGGAAACCCACTCCAGAATTCTAGCCTGGAGAATTCCATGGACAGAGGAACCTGTAGTTCCTGGAGTTGCAGAGTCCTGAGTGACTGAATACACACCCACACACACTCACAGACTGAGTAGTTAAAGTGCCAAGTATGGTAATATGAGTATTCCACATATGTTATTATTTGATTTAATATTGTAAAAATCAACTAAAATGGGATATTTCTACAGCTCCTCAACTCTTCCTCAACCTCCCCCCTTCACCTTCCATACACACACCTCTTGAGCCAGCTAGGAAATAGAAATACCAAGAATAAGAAATGATGATGCCCTGGCCTAGGGAAGTGATGGTGGGAGAGCTGAGGTGTGGACACATTTGAGAGCTGTTCAGGGGCAGGATCAGCAGAATTTAGTGACTTTGGGTTGGTTACGGGCTAAGGGAAATGAATAGTCTAAGTTGGTGCTGGGAGCAACTTTCTGCCTGGGGGTGGCATTCACTGCAGAAGAATATCCAGGAGAAGGCATGGGTTCATGACTTCGAAAGAGATCTATAGGGCTGCCATTGGGCAGGACAGGTTTTGTTGAGGGCCTCCACTCCCTCTGCTTCCTTTTATCTTAAGCTCTTTGTGTCAGTTTCCTCAATATGCAAAGAGCTGGACAACTGGCCCCTTCATCATGCAGGATGGCTGTGAGGATGAGGTGAGAGAACGGATAGCCAGTGTCTGGGCCACAGAAAGCCTCGCACAAATATTATTCTCCACCTTCCTTCCTCCTGCCAACTCTGGGTCTGTGATTCTACAGATGCTACTCATCCTGACCCGTGAGTATATCAACACCTCTAGGGATGGGCTGAGAGACAAAGGATAAAATGAAGAGGCTGGAGGAGGTAACATCTCGTAGGTGGTGGTGGTTTATTTGATAAGTCGTGTCTAACTCTTTGCCCATGGACAGTAGCCTACTGTTTCCAGGCAAGAATGCTAGAGTGGGTTGCCATTTCCTTCTCCAGGGGATCTTCTTGACTCAGGGACGAAACCCGTGTATCCTGCATTGGCAGACGGATTCTTTACCATCTGAGCCACCAAGGAAGCCCCAATATCTAGGAGGGGTGCTGACGATTGGTAGATTGGTCTGAAGTTAAGAGGGCAGGTGCACAGTTGGAGATAGGAGACTGGTATCCAAGACAGCAAGTGGAAAAATGTCCTGAAGAAATTCCCCTGTTTTCATAGTTCTGACTGGTAACCACTCTGCCTTCTAGCATTTGGTGTATTTAGAAATGCATCAGGTGCCCTTTGCCATAGTCCAGGCTTCATAATGTGTACTCACACCTCAGATTTCCAGATGATGTCCTTCTGGGTTCCTGAAAATCTTGACACCAGTTTTGCAACTTTCTACATCATTCAGCTCTGTGGCTCTAAAACAGAACTGGCCCTAAGAACTGGCATTCTCATCTACAGCCAGATTGAGGCCTGCTTCATCTTGATCCTCTGTCTGCTGGAGGGTGACTGGCTTGCAGTGGGGTAGGAGCCAGAATGGGAACATTGGGGACAACTAACTGTAGAGAAAATCTGGCCAAAGAGGAGAAGGGACCCTTAATATTATGGAGACTGGTGTTTGGCACCCAGCAAAATTCTTTCTCTGTCTTGTATTTAATTCCATATGGTTCCTGTTAGAGAATATCCATGCTTATAACCCTTTATTACATTCAGATTTTACTTTTGTTAAATCTCATTGCTACAAATATCACGTTTGTTTTAAGATTATACTGGGATGCGTTACTCTGCAGCATTATTTTAATTTTGTGGCAGTCTCACCAAACAGCTGCCTCTGGAGCCACCTGCTGACACAGTTTAGAATTCTGAGCACTTAACGTGACTAAGGAAAGAGCATTCCAGGCTAGTATGAGAAAGGGACAATCTAGACTCTGAGCTGTTGATCCCTTTTACTTGCTGTACCAGAATAAAATCCATACCGACATTTCTTTTCCTTCCCAACCCAAACACCCATCCCTCTCACCCATTTTGAAAGAAGATGTTGCATTTTCTTTGATATCTGTTTCAATAAAATGGTCCTCTGCCTTGGAAATTTATGGTTTTTGGTTTCCGATATCTTTGGCGCTCTGTGCCAGCTCATACATATTCCTTAAACTGAGTCTGTATTCCATTAGAATCCATCTTGGAGGTGCTGAGTCATGGGCATTTGGAGCAGGGATTATTTCAGTAGAAATTCTTGGCACATATTCTCAGGCCAAATAATGCAGGGAGAAGAGGGAGGAGAGATGATGGGGGGAAAAAAAAGAGCCAAAGATCTGCTCAAAGCACTGGAAAGCCCACCACTAAAAATAAGTAATCCTCAGACCTGGGAAGATGCCCATCATACCCAAGTCACTGTGGCTGAGGTTTGATCTCTTAGTTAAGAGTCACAAATCTTGTATGTGAGGCAAAGAACTTGCTGATTAGGACATCATGCTGCTTCTCATGACATGGGCTTGCCCCATCTGCCAATCAGGGATTCCATCTTATAAACCACCTTCTGTTTTAAATAACCCTGCAAAGGATAAAACCTGACAATGTACATATGAGCTGCTCTGCTCATATTATCAGATCAGCAAAATACCATATATCCTGGGTGGCTTAAACAACAGAAATTTACTTCTTTATGGTTCTGAAAGTTGAAAGTCTGAGATCAGGGTGCCAATATGTGCCCTCACATGGAATGGAGAGAGAGGATGTGTGATGAGGGGAGAGGGGAATATCAATCTTTGGTGTCTTTTCTTATAAAGGCATTAATCCCATCATGAGGGTCCCATTCTTACGACCTCATCTAGACCCAATTACTTCCCAAAGGCCCCACCTCCTAATACCATCACATTGGATGTTTAGGGTTTCAACATATGAGTTGGTAGGGAGGGGCACAATTCACACCATAGCAAGTACCAAGTTTATCTCTCAGTCACATGAGTATTCCTGGGCTGTGGAAAAGAGCAGAGAGGAGTTTCTTCCTCTGGTGGTTGTGGTGGTGGTGATGGTGATAGTGGCAGAGAATCAGCAGTGGTGGGGCACTTTTCACCGTCTGAGGCGATTGGAAGGGTGCAGGGAAGAAGGACTGGATTGGTTCCTGTTGTATAACAAGAATTTGTCTGGTCTTTGTCCCTGGGTCCTGGAAGTGAGGGGCTTCCCAGGTGGCTCAGTGGTGAAGAATCCACCTACCAATGAAAGAGACTTGGGAGACATGGGTTCAGTTCCTGGGTTGGGAAGGTACCCTGGAGAAGGAAATGGCAACCCACTTCAATATTCTTGCCTGGGAAATCCCATGGAGAGAGGAGCCTGGCGGGCTACCATCCATGGGGTTGCAGAGTCAGACATGACTGAGCACACGCACACACACAGGCTTGTGAAAGACAGGACTTACTAGAGTTGTTGGAGGACAGTGAGGAGAGTGCAGTGCCCCCTCAAAAGAGTGTTTCTAGAAGAAAGCAGTGTCAAAACTCCTGAAAGGGGACTTGGGAACCAAAAAATACTAATGTGCTAAGAACGCAGAGGTCATTGATGATCTTAGTGATTTATTGTTTTTCACTACAGGAGAAATGAGTTAAAAGACGAGTTGGAAATGATAAAATGGAAACGTCAGGCGTTAAAAAATAAGAAAGAAAAACTGAAGGACTATTTGGGGATGGTGGTGGGAGAGTCAGGAGTTTAGTTGATAGTGTAAGGATCCCATGAAGGTAGAAAGGAAAGTGACCGGTACTGGAGGGCTCCTTTAAAATGCGAAGGACCAATCCGATGTTGTAATTGGAGGGAAGGAAGAGATGGTTGCAGTGCAGACTTAGATTGATGCGGGGAGATGAAGGGATTGATTTCTAGTTTCTCTGTAATGAAAGAGGAGAGTCTGTTTCACCAAATATTATTCATAACGTTGCCTCTATAAAACATATAAAATAACAACGTAAACTAGTTGTTTTATATGTGGATGGATGCCTTCGCGCCCTGTTTCACAGATGGCTTAAATATATACCTCCCAGTTCACAGCGGTGGGAAACAGAGTCGGCGCTTAACAAATACTCGCTTCATTTTAATTCCAGTGATGATGAGAAATCTGATGATGCCCCGATGGCAAGGAAAAGTATCAGCTCCATCTGGTCCCCTGTTATAAGGTACCTGATAAATGTGAGGGATGAGAATCAGAGTCGGCAAACGTGTCCACAAAGAAGAGGAATACCACCGGCACACTCCTTCTTGTCCGGGAGCCTAAGGGTTAAGATCAACGAGAGCCAGCCACCACTGTTTTCTAGAGAGGCTCCATCAAGCCCACTGTGGGAGAAGAGGGAACTTCCTGTTTCTGACTTCCGGGTTTGAGAGGTTAGGACCTTAGGTTGGTGGGGTCAGAAGTAGAGTGGGCTCCTAATTCCGGGCCTGCTGGTTGTGCGGGGCGCCTTGTATGTAGCCCCCAGAACAGTGAGTTCCTTCTCGGGGAGAGGGACGGAGCCGAGGGTTTCGGGCAGGAGGAGCGGAAGCTGCGTCGCCCAGGCTGCAATGTTCATCCTGCAAAGGACTGCCGCTGCTGTGAAGGGCGAAGGCCCAGCATCTCCAGCAGCTCGGGCCACCGCGCCTCCCTCCCCTGAGACGTCCCTGAAAGGACCGTGTCGAGTGGAGACGATCTGTTCCCCTGGGACTCACCCGCAGTGTACCCGACCTGTGCTCCCAGCCGACGCTTTTTAAAGCTAAGCTTCAGAAATTGCATTTTCTTTGGGAGTCAAGCCGAAGCACTGCCCCGTGCCTAATCACCTTTTTGCTCTAGGCAGTAAAAACAGCCTTTCTCTGCGGCGTGACATCTTAGGGACAGCCTTTTAATACCAACTGTGGCCTTAAGTTTGCTACCGTTTTGCTGAGCTAGTGTTCCTGAGGGCTCCTCTGTTACCAAAATTAATAAGTTTCTTAGCAGGGAAAATGGTAGCACGGGTATCTTAGGTAGACTAATGCTTCTTTTGTGAGGACTGCGATAGAAGTATGTAACTCCGATGGTAAAACATACTATTCCATTTGAACAACTTTTTTTTTCATTCAGGTGTGTGCTTTTTTTCCCTACACAAACATTGGACATACTTGTAATTTAGACAAGTTTCATATATATATAGAAGGTGCTTAGAGAATACCAGCTTCTTTTGATATAAGGTCTAGGGATATAAATTGGTTTTCTAAAAATGCAGTCAATATAGGAATTCCCTGGCAGGCCAGTGATTAGGGCTTGGCACTCTCATTGCAGGGCCTGGGGTTCAATCCCTGTTTGGAGAACTAAGATCCCTCGAAGGTTTGTGGTGCAGGCATTAGGGGAGGTGCTGGTGATGGAAGTCAATATATTACAAAATAAAAGGCCTGATCATTTGCTGGTTGGAATTATGCCCAGTTTCTGCTTTCTTCTCTAGTTGTTTACTATAATAGACAAGAGTATTAAATTCACTGTCCAACGAATTTGGGACTGAATCCTGCTCTACCATGTTCCGGTTGTGTGACCTTGGGAAAGTTTCTTAATGTCTCTTTTGTTCACCTATAACATGCTGGTACCTGTTTATACAAGGCTTTCCTGAGGGCTCAGTGGTAAAGAATCCACTTGCTAATGGAGGAGATGCGGGTTCTATCGCTGGGTTGGGAAGATCCCCTATAGAAGGAAATGGCAACCCACTCCAGTATTCTTGCTTGGGAAATTCCATGGGCAGAGGAGACTGGTGGGCTACAGTCCATGGGGTTGCAAAAGAGTTGGACATGACTTAGGAAAAACAACAGCAATATTTTTATACACTTCAGGGAGCTCTTGAAAGAATTACATGAGAAACATTATGTGTAAGGTATCTGGTTCACTGCATGACATAATAGGCAGTAACAGATTGAAAAGTATAAGTCTTTTATTTTCTATGTGTGTGCCTTCTTTTAAACTCTCATTTTTCTTGAATTGTGCTATTTTTTAATAATCCTGAAATGGATGCCGAGTCCATATATAATTGCCTTCCAGTCCCTCAAGTAGGTCAGGGGTTGTAATTGGGTCCAGAAGATAAAGCTTAGGCTGAAAGGGATTTTGTGATTATGATAGTAAGAGATAAGGAAGAGGTCCCTTGTTAGCCTCCCTTTTATATTTAGAGATTATTGGCTGTAATTATTTTAGCTCTACTTTGTCTTAATTTATTGTTACTAGTCAAGTAAATCCTAACTTTTGTTTAAAATTAACTTCAAAGGTTTCATCCTTCTGTCAAGGATCCACTTATTCTTTGTAAATGAAACAGTTTCTCTTTAGCTGCTTTTTATACCTGCATATCAATTCGTAAAGTCTTACTATTGATGCCTTTTCCAAAAAACTACTTCAGTTTTTCAACCACAAGTGTTTCTGAGTTCCAAGTGGACAGTATTAATATTTATTCTATTTTTAAACCTTGATCATCAGACTTTATTGCAAAGGTTTAATTTTTAAATTATTTCCCTGGGAAAGGTAAATTGGATTAATGCTTAATCCTAAATAACTTGAATCTGAGGTTAGATTATCTGAAAGGATTTTCAAAAGCCCATGTTTCTTATGTTCAGTATGGTCTGCAGAATATTAAGTGCTTAACAGCCGTTGTGTTGCAATGGTTGGAAGGAAGGAAGGAGAAATGTTAACAAATGCCTTTAAACATAACTTGTTTCCTTCTACAGGATTTCTGATCCCTAATCTGACTGATCATTGTGATGGAACAAGAGCAAAAACTATTGGTCTCAGATTCTAATGGCCTCACAAAGAAGGAGAGTTTGAAAAACACTATTACAGGTGAGACATCAAGAAGATCTGAATCCTTTAGGAATTTGTTTTAAGACATGCTGTAGAATGTATAGAAAAATCAGGGCATTAGAATGAGACAGACTTTGATTTCCCTGGTCTGTCACAAGCTATGAAAACTCTTTTAGCCTCAGTTTTCTCATCTTTAAGAAAAGTGAATGATAATATCTGTCTTGCATATTTTTTAAGATACTGATACACTATATGCAAAACTACCATTCTTAATAAGTAGTGGGTATCATTGCTATTTCTTTGTTTGCTCAGATTTTAAATAATTTTTTTGTCTAATTTTTACCTCAGATAGTGTTCTATTCACTTTCTCTCTTTAAAGTCTTCTAGAATAAAATTCAGTGAACTTATTTTTATTAATATTTTGATATCCACCATGGCAATTGGTGAGAACTGACCAGACACTTCATTACTGTTGTTATAAATACGAAAAATTCACCTGCTTCTGATGAACACATTGAATAAAAGAAGTAAAACTAGCTGTAAACACTTTTTTCTCCCCCCAACTAATAATTGTTTAATATTCTTCTGGAAACACTTTAAAAATCTAAAACATTTTACAAGGTTTGAGTTTGTTATTCCCTGTCTTCCCCTGTAATTCAGAATTTCAGGGTATTTGTTTATTCCTGCAGGAGATGAAAGTAAGAATAATTTGAAAACTGTTCAGTTCAGTAACTCCAAGGCAGATAAAGAGAGAGCCTCAAAATGGTCTAGAAGTGATGGCCCAGAAAATTATAAGGATGAAGACACAAAAGAAATACTGTTGACAGGGTCCCAAGGAGGTAAAACTGAACGTGATGATTCCTATGAGAATGATAGCAACTTGGGGAGTCAGAGAAATTGTACAGAAAAAGAGGAGGAACAACCCAATCACTGGGGATGGAGCCCAGGAGACCATACCGGGCCTGCTGGCCAGCAGAACCCATCCTTTGGGGACAAACCCTACAAATGTTCTGAATGTTGGAAAAGCTTCAGTAATAGTTCTCATCTTCGAATTCACCAGAGGACCCACTCAGGAGAAAAACCTTACAGATGTTCTGAGTGTGGAAAGTGCTTCAGTAACAGCTCTCACTTGATTCAGCACCTGAGAACACACACAGGCGAGAAGCCCTACCAATGTGGTGAATGTGGGAAAAGCTTCAGCAACACTTCCCATCTTATTATCCATGAAAGAACTCACACGGGAGAGAAACCCTATAAATGTCCTGAGTGTGCGAAGAGTTTCAGCAGCAGCTCTCACCTTATTCAGCATCACCGATCGCATACAGGTGAAAAACCATATGAATGTCCGCTTTGTGGGAAATGCTTCAGCCATAGTTATGTGCTTGTAGAACATCAGAGGACCCACACTGGAGAAAAACCTTATAAGTGCCCCGACTGTGGGAAGAGTTTTAGTCAGAGCTCTAGTTTGATTCGTCACCAGCGGACACACACTGGTGAGAAACCCTATAAATGTCCTGAATGTGGAAAAGGCTTTGGTTGTAATTCTACTCTAATCAAGCATCAGAGAATACATACAGGAGAAAAACCCTATCAGTGTATAGAATGTGGGAAGAATTTCAGTCGAAGTTCGAACCTGGTTACACATCAGAAAATGCACACAGATGACAAAACCTATCAAAGTTCTGAGTATGAAGAAAGTTTGAGTCAGAACTATAGCCTGATAGAAGAATGCAGAATCCAGCCAGGAGAGAAGCCATATAAATGTTGTGAATGTGGAAAGAGTTTTGGCCTCAGCTCTCATCTCATAAGACATCAGAGAACGCATACAGGAGAAAAACCTTACAGATGTTCTGAGTGTTGGAAAACTTTTAGTCAGAGTTCCACCCTGGTGATTCACCAAAGGACACACACAGGAGAGAAACCTTATAAATGTCCTGACTGTGGTGAGTGCTTCAGTCAGAGCTTTAACCTTATCAGGCACCGGAGGACCCACATGGGAGAAAAACCTTACAAATGTACTGACTGTGAGAAATGCTTCAGCCGAAGTGCCTATCTCAGTCAGCATCGGAAAATTCACGTAGGAAAATCTTTTGAGTCTCCTGAAGTGGAAGATTTTCCTCATGAATGGACTTGGAAAAACTATTCTGGGGAAATAGCACTCATCCCTTCATTTTCAGTCCCAAGTTCATCTCCCTCCTGAGTCCTAAAGTCTGTTTCTTTTTATCAAAAATTACAATTAAGATGTTCTCAGATCACACTGTTGTAAAATTTGTTTGGTTTGTTTGCCAAAACATGTGGGAAAAGTCAACTTCCCAGCTTAAAGGTTGGGAAGACCCAGATTATCAGGTCACCAGATTTGCCCAGTGAGAGATACTGCCAGTGATGGAGAGAAAGAAGAATATTTTTTATTTAAGGTAAGACAGTAATAGTTTCAAAGGAAAACATGGAGAGAAATCCTGGGAGACTAAAGATGAGATTGTCATTGAATCTTATTTCCTGTTGCCTGACTGGGTGGTGACAGATCATTGCTGTCCTATGGGTTTGCCCAGAGAGAGATTTTTTTTGAACAGATAATGTGATCTCCTGGCTGTTTTGTTGAGTCTTAAGGAAGAGAAGACTAATTTTTTTTCAAATATGTTATTTGCTGAAAATTAGCTTTTAGAACTGCATTGTTCGGTGCAACAGCCACTAGCCATATGTGGATAGTTAAGTTTAAATTGATTAAGATGAAATTTAAAATTGAGTTCTTTAGTCATGTAAACCCCTTGCTGAATGCTCAGTAGCCACTGGGGGCTACTGTTTTAAATATCACAAAAAATTCTTTTGAGATCATCATTCTTGATGGTTCTTGTAGGAAATGTGCTCTGGGGATTCTGTTCTCCAAGAGGAATTACAATATAGTCTAGGAGTAGATAGAGTTTTGAAGGCACTAGGTCTAACGGTTTACTGTTTTGATGATTGTATGTTTTAGATTCAACCATCTCAGTTATCTAGAGATATGATCCCATTGTCTTGGCCAAAGTCAGATTAAGAGGTAGGATTCATAATTCTGTTTTGAATTTTTCTGTCAAGTGGTCCTTTTCCCTCAGTTTTCCTATTATATAATTCTTCATCAGATCAAAGTCACTGGGTTCTTTTTCTATTAATTAACTCATTGAGTCTGAGCCAGTGTCCAGGGACAGTTTGCCGCCGGGGCCCCAGATTCCTAAGTTCCAGTCTCGGCAGTTTGCTTTTGCCTCTTGACGTACATGGTGTGTGGATCTGGTAACCAAGACACTATTCTCCCTGTTCATTTGTTCAGTGGGAATGGTGTGTTGTAAAGGATTAAGATATTTCCTCTGTCCCCACCTCCATTTTTTCCTGCCACTGTAAAAAGGTAGATGTGTATAGGAAGGTCAGGACTTGCCCAGGATTTCATCTCTTGTTTTTTTGTGAGTCAAAAATATATTTTTTGAAGAATAAGTAGAAGTGTATATTAGGAATGTGGAGCCAGAAGGGGCCAGTTACAGCTGGGGCAGAGGGCTCTCTGTGGCTGGTGGGTAGCAGAAGTCCATGGGGATTTTCTTCCGTGACTGTGATGCACCTGGTACTGGCAAGGCAACTGTGTCTTTTTATATTGTTTGGGATTTAAAAATGAATCAAAGCTGATAGTTAATGGTATTCAAGAAGTCTTTGGGGGTGATTTTCTGCTTTTAGAAAGGGGGAAAACATTTTGAGCATCTTTGGCTTTAGTGTGACCTCTGACTCAAGCATCCTGTTACCTTTATATGTTAGGCAGTGTTACCCCAGTTATCTTAAACTGTGGTATCTGAGGATAAGTGTTTACAGTATTCTTTTTCTTTTTTAATTTATTTGTTTTTTAATTGAAGGATAATTGGTTTACAGAATTTTGTTATTGTCTGTCAAACCTCAAAATGAATCAGCCATAGGTATACATACAGTATTCTTTATCGCAGACAACTGAGAGTTTGATGTTTGATGAGAGTCTGATTAATGATCAATTGCAAAGAAGTAGCTGTTGGGGTGGTTCACAATCGTGGAGCCCATTATGTGTGGCAAGTAACCACTCTGAACCTGGTTCCTCATCTGTAAAAAAGAGATAATGTCTACATTGCACGGTTTTGGTAAGTGTTAAATGAATGTTTGCAAAGCAGCTAGCACAGTGCTTAAAATATGGGTCTAAATAAATGGTAATTAGTTATTATTAATTGAAACAAATTGAAAAATATCCTCCATACATTTTCAGAAGCAACAGTACAGTCCCAAACTTTCCTGCTTGTGGATTCTTTATGATCAACCTCAGGAACCCCAAGGAATAAGGTATTATAAAAGCACAAGATTAATGTGTTTTAAGTCTGCAGACTGTTGAAAGCACTTTGATTTGATTTGGCTTATTGAATTTTGTTGTTGTTCATGAAACAAAGGACTAAGTTTAAATCAAGAAAGAACAAAACAGCAAGTTCAGTTTTAGTTAATTTGCATCTGAAGATTAACAACTCTGTAACTTGTGTCCTATTACTGTCCCACACTGTGTTTTACGACTGCCCACAATTATACAAAACCTGCTTCACAAACCTTGATACCTGTAGAGGCATATATGTTCACATTTTAGATGGATTTAGATGGGCTTCATTAGTAATTTGGCAAGAATCTCTTTGAGTTGAAAATTCAGAAAACCGAAGAGAGATTTGTCACTTAACAATGGAGAATTTAATGTAGTCAGATGTAATCCTATTTAATACCTTTGCCTCACTTTAATGAGTCAGCAAATAGGTTCTTTGTTTAGCTCCCCCAAAAGTAAATATTCTCTGTATTTTCTGTTTTTCTTGCCAGCACAAAGGATTCAGCACCTGAATAAATAAAGCATTCTTATTAACAAGTGATGTTTCATAGTTTCTTTTTAATTAAAGAGAAGACTACTTCCTGTATTCATTTTTTCCTACTCAAAGTAGGGGCTTAGGTATTTTAGCCCTACAGTGGGATGGGGAAGGTCATGTTGATGCTTATATTCAGAGATGTAGCAGGGAGCTCGCTCCCCGGTTGCTTTACAGCCTACCAGAAATATGCAGGTGTAAATCTCTGTTATAGTACCTGAGAGAAAAGTTTGCTTTCATTGTTCTAAGCCATTCAAGTTTAATCTACCAGATGGTCTTCTCCTTGTTGCTGTAGAAGTTTCCTTACTGATGATGAGAAAGAGAGGATTATAGTCTATGTGACAATTGCTCCTATACATTAATCCCCACCTTTGCCAGTAATCATTGTAATGACAAACTCATTGCTTTGTATTCTGTATTTGAGTTTGTGTAATTCCTTTCAAGCAGCATAATCATTTGTTCAACAAAAATTTACCCGATACCTAATATGTGTTTATCAGAGGTCATATAGCAGTGGGAAGCAGAGGTAAGGATGGACTAATAGAAGGAAAATGTACAGCCTTTTGGATAACTCCTTTCTCCTTGGCAGTTCTTTATGCTTATTATGTTGACCCATCATCAGATTTAATAATTGGATAGTCTGATGACCTTGAGATAACTATAGATCAAAGTGGGTTAGATTTGCTCTGAAAATACAAGCTTGGTGAAGTTTGACACAATACTTGTTTTGCATGTAGTAGTGCTTATTACTGAGTAGTTGTCATGTGCTTTTATGTTTTATGCTAATGTCCTAGAGTATGTCCTTCCAGGATACATGTTTCTACTGGACTGAATTCCTTGAATCAGAAGGATTTCATTTTTGTAATCCTAAAGCCTGACACAAAACCTGGCATGTGAAGTGTTTATTGATTGGTTTTGGTTGAGGGATAAAGCTCAACCAAACCTTTACCAATGGATAAAGTCTACTGAGTTAGGCTGTACGTGCTCAGCATGCCCCCCGTCCCTTTAACACCATTGCTTATCCAGTCCACAGAAGCTGGGCTGGCTTGGAAATGAAAGTGACTGCCTTGGGAGGCTGGGTCTGTCATGACGCTAACCCTAGAGGACCCTAAAATGTCCCAATCATTCAGAATCCTGTAAGACCTTGGGCTTCTGTTTCATACTGTCTAGGAGAGGTTTACAGAGAAGGCGATGGCACCCCACTCTAGTACTCTTGCCTGGAAAATCCTATGGACGGAGGAGCCTGGTAGGCTGCAGTCCATGGGGTTGTGAAGAGTCAGACACGACTGAGCGACTTCACTTTCACTTTTCACTTTCATGCATTGGAGAAGGAAATGGCAACCCACTCCAGTGATATTGCCTGGAGAATCCCAGGGACGGGGGAGCCTGGTGGGCTGCCATCTGTGGGGTCGCACAGAGTTGGACATGACTGAAGTGACTTAGCAGGAGAGGTTTAAAGTTTGTTTCAGCTTCATGTTTCAGTTACTTACTATCTTTGTACTATCTTTACCTGTAAGACATGGTAAGCAGTGAATGAGGTGAGGTACATGGCATATCACGAATGTTAAGGACATGTTTTCCTTCCCTGATCACCCTTAATTGCTCATAATTCTGCCAGGTATAGGCTCTGATCATGGAAATGTTTAATCATTTCTTGGATTGACTGTTTCTCGTTTCTAAAATAAAGATATTAAGAACATTTAGTTCATGGGTTTGTTACAAGGATCTGAGATGATGGATGTAATACGCTTGGTGGTGGTTTAGTTGCTAAGTCATGTCCAACTCATGTGACCCCCTGGACTGTAGCCAGTCAGGCTCCTCTGTCCATGAGATTTCCCAGCTAAGAATACTGGAGTGGGTTGCCATTTCCTTCTTAGCATTGCTGATACCTAGTAATCACTCAACATTAGCTGTTGTTACCTTCATAAAGTGGCTTGAGACCACATGGGTCTTTGGATTATCTTTGAAGGATTATCTCAGAGACATGGGTGTCCCCTCGAGCCAGTAAAATGGTGCAGTCCTTTTGGTTTTGTTTACACCATGAACATGAAGGGGCAAAACTGGGAGTGTATATAGTAAGCTGAGTATGTAGGCTAATAAAGTAGCACATCATTATTATCAGTTCAGTTCAGTTCAGTTGCTCTTCGTGTCTTAACTCTTTGCGACCCCATGGACTGCAGCACGCCAGGCTTCCCTATCCATCACCAACTCCCAGAGCCTATTCAAACTCATGTCCATCGAGCTGGTGATGCCATCCAACTACTTCATCCTCTGTTGTCTCCTTCTCTTTCCTTCAGTCTTTCCCAGCATTGGGGTCTTTTCAAATAAGTCAGTTCTTCCCATCAGGTGGCCAAAGAATTGGAGTTTCAGCTTCAGCATCAGTCCTTTCAATGAATATTCAGGACCCATTTCCTTTAGGATGGACTTGTTGGATGTCCTTGCAGTCCAAGGGACTCTCAAGAGTCTTTTCCAACACCATAGTTCAAAAGCATCAATTCTTTGGTGCTCAACTTTCTTTATAGTCCAACTCTCACATCCATACATGACTATTGGAAAAGCTATAGCTTTGACTAGACGGACCTTTGTTGGCAAAGTAATGTCTCTGCTTTTTAATATGCGTCTAGGTTGGTTATACCTTTTCTTCCAAGGAGCAAGCGTCTTTTAATTTCATGGCTGCAGTCACCATCTGCAGTGATTTCAGAACCCAAGAAAATAAAGTCTGTTACTGTTTCCACTGTTTCCCCATCTATTTGCCATGAAGTGATGGGACCAGATGCTGTGATCTTAGTTTTCTGAATGTTGAGTTTTAAGCCAACTTTCCACTCTCCTCTTTCACTTTCATCAAGAGGCTCTTCAGTTCTTCTTTGCTTTCTGCCATAAGGATGGTGTCATCTACATATCGATGTTACTGATATTTCTCTTGGCAATCTTGATTCTAGCTTCTGCTTAATCCAGCCCAGCATTTCTCATGATATACTCTGCATATTAGTTAAATAAGCAGGGTGAAAATATACAGCCTTGACATACTCCTTTCCCTATTTGGAACCAGTCTGTTGTTCCATGTCCAGTTCTAACTGATTTTTCTTGACCTGCATACAGATTTCTTAGGAAGCAGGTCAGGTGGTCTGGTATTCCCATCTCTTTCAGAATTTTCCACAGTTTATTGTGATCCACACAGTCAAAGGCTTTGGCATAGTCAATAAAGCATTAGTAGATGTTTTTCTGGAACTCTTTTGCTTTCTCAATGATCCAGCAGATGTTGGCAATTTGATCTCTGGTTCCTCTGCCTTTTCTAAATCTGGCTTGAACATCTGGAAGTTCACGGTTCACGTATTGCTGAAACCTGGCTTGGAGAATTTTGAGCATTACTTTACAAGCATGTGAGATGAGTGTGATTGTGCAGTAGTTTGAGCATTCTTTGGCATTGCCTTACTTTGGGACTGGAATGATAACTGACCTTTTCCAGTCCTGTGGCCACTGCTGAGTTTTCCAAATTTGCTGGCATATTGAGTGCAGCACTTTCACAGCATCATCTTTCAGGATTTGAAATAGCTCAACTGGAATGCCATCACCTCCACTAGCTTTGTTTGTAGTGATGCTTCCTAAGGCCCACTTGACTTCACATTCCAGGATGTCTGGCTCTAGGTGGGTGATCACACCATCGTGATTATCTGGGTCGTGAAGATCTTTTTTGTACAGTTCTTCTGTGTATTCTTGCCACCACTTCTTAATATCTTCTGCTTCTCTTAGGTCCATACCATTTCTGTCCTTTATTGAGTCCATCTTTGCATGACATTGTCCCTTGGTATCTCTAATTTTCTTGAAGAGTTCTCTAGTCTTTCCCATTCTGTTGTTTTCCTCTATTTCTTTGCATTGATTGCTGAGGAAGGCTTTCTTATCTCTCCTTGCAATTCTTTGGAACTCTGCATTCAGATGCTTATATCTTTTCTTTTCTCCATTTCGCTTCTCTTCTTTTCACAGCTATTTGTAAGGCCTCCTCAGACAGTCATTTTGCTTTTTTGCATTTCTTTTCCATGGGGATGCTCTTGATCCCTGTCTCCTGTACAATGTCATGAACCTCCGTCCATAGTTCAAAGGGGCAATGCTCTTGGTAAGTACCAATTTTTAGTTGACATCTCCATCATGACCCATCCATCTCAGGTGGCCCTACATGGCATGGCTTTGCTTCATTGAGTTAGACATGGCTGTGGTCCTTAGATCAGATTGGGGGCACTGAGTACAGCAGTCCATGCATGGGAGCTTTTGAAGGAGGTCACCTTTATTGTTATTACCTCCACCATTGTTTGGCTTCAGGTCAAAAAACAGGGAGGGAACACATCCCCGCCCATCAACAGAAAACTGGATTAAAGATTTACTGAGCATGACCCCGCCCATCAGAAGAAGACCCAGTTTCCCCTTCAGACAGTCTCTCCCATCAGGAAGCTTCCTTAAGCTTCTTGCCTGATAGTTCAGTTGGTAAAGAATCCGCCTGCAATGTAGGAGACCCCAGTTCAATTCCTAGGTTGGGAAGATCCCTTGGAGAAGGGATAGGCTACCCACTCCAGTATTCTTGGGCTTCCCTTGTGGTTCAGGTGGTAAAGAATCCACCTGCAATGTGGGAGACCTGGGTTCTATCCCTGGGTTGAGAAGATCCCCTGGAGAAGGAAACGGCTACCCACTCCAGTATTCTGGCCTGGAGAATTCCATGGATTATACAGTCCATGGGGTCTCAAAGAGTTGGACACGACTGAGCGACTTTCACTTTCCATAAGCCTCTTATCCTTCTCCATCATTCTTATAATAAGGCAGATACTTGGGCAACTGCTGCCTTTTCTGTTTAAAAATTATCCTTCCTTTCACTCCCCTATCTCTTTCACTTCATCTTTGTTCTCTTTTACCTTTCTCTGGCCCTAATCTCTCCTGCCTTGTCCATCCATATTCTAACTCAAACTTAGGCTTTTTCCTGCCCTTTATTTTATTCCCCTTCCTTTTTCCTCCTTCCCTTCCTAGTGAAGTAGAAATCAAGTCAAGGCTAAGGGTGGTTGAAATGTTTGGTTATAAAGATAACAGATGGAAACAGAATCTTGGTAATCGTGACATTGTGGACATGCAGTCACTTACAAACAGAGGTAGCTTATGGGTTCCAAGACAGCTAAGTTGCTGATCTAATATTGCTTGACTGGTAAAATCAGTAGATATTCTAGGATTTGACACAGTGAAGGATTAAGTGGAAGCCTTGGGTGCAAAGTGATCATGATTAATTTTGACCCATGCTAAGTCATACAAATATATGGTTAAAGAAAATATTAGCTGATGAGACTGGAAAACACTGATAAAAAAATTTCCTGTTAAAAAATAGCTTACCTTCTGATCATTAAATTAATACTTGCTAATTGTAAAATACACAAAGAACTATGGGCTTCCCTTGTATCTCAGTTGGTAAAGAATCTGCCTGCAATGCAGGAGACTGGGGTTCATCTCCTGGGTTGGGAAGATTCCCTGGAGAAGGAAATGGCAACCCACTCCAGTATTCTTGCCTGGAAAATCCCATGGACAGAGGAGCCTGGCTGGCTACAGTCCATGAAGCCACAAGAGTTGGACATGACTTAGTGACTAACCCACCACCATGAAGTAGGAATGTGCAGTATAGGGAATAAAGTCAATAATGTAGTAACTTTGTATGGTGACTGATGGTAACTAGCCTTATGGTGATTGTTCCATTGTAGGTTGTACACCTGAAGCTAATATTATATGTGAATTATAATTCAAGAATAAAAAAGAACTATCCGAATTTTCCCTTATGCAGCCCTAGGCACAATTCCAGCACTTGTTACTAGAAGCTGTTCTAAGAAGTAAAGTGAAAGTGAAGTCGCTCAGTCGTGTCCGACTCTGCGACCCCACAGACTGTAGCCTACCATAGACTCTAGCCTACAGGCTTCTCCATCCATAAGGAAGGGCTCAAAGCCTGGAAGTAAGTCCCAAGAGGAAGAATGGTTGCCGAAAGGGCTAGCTCAGTTAGTTCCCTATTTTCCCCCGATTCAGAAGATGAAGTGCATATCAGATCCAGTATGTTAAGGTCAATTCAGTTTCAGCACATTGATGAGGATCCCTTTGTTTCTAAAATTGATATTGAGGAAAAAGCAGAATGGAGGCTTATGAAGATACCAGTCAGACTGTTCAGAATAATAGACTCCTCATTTTACCATCCTACTGCCGTCAACCAATCAGTGAAACACTTGTATTGTCCACTGCAGGCATTAGTATTTTACTAAGAGAAGAAAAGAAAAAAAAAAAAAGACAGTGAGAAAAGGAGAAAAGAAATGTAAGGTGTGGTTATTGCCACTTACGGTTAGAGGTCAACCATTCTTTCTTCCTTATGTTTATTTGGCTGTGTCAAGTATAGGTTGTGGCATGAGGGATCTTCATAGCATCATGGGCGATCTTTCCTTGTGTCACATGTCCCACAGCATGTGGGATCTTAGTCTCTGGACCAGAAATCAAACCCACGTCCCCTGCACTGCATGGTGGATTCTCCACTGGATCACCAGGGAAATCCCATTCTTACTAACTTTCAAACTTCAGCTTAAAAGTAACTTCTGTCAAACCTTCCTTGACCCCTAGGTTAGTTTATATCTTCTTACCCTCCAGAGCAACATGTACTTCCCTTTTCTTGGATACATACTGACATCTTTAAGCCACCCCAAGGTGGCTCAGCGTTAACGAATCCACAGGCAAGGCATCCGGGGCAAGTTCAGTCCCTGAGTCAGGAAGATCCCCTGGAGGAGGAAATGGCAATCCATTCCAATATTCCTGCCACAATAATCCCATGGATAGAGGAGCCTAGTGGGCTACAGTCCATGGGGCTGCAAAAGAGTCAGACGTGACTGAGCATGCCCACACGCCTGACATCTTTTGTTACATTTGCTGCTGTTATCGCCATTAAATCCTACGCTGTGCTCACTACTTTACTTACACCAAGCATAGTGCCTGACACAATTTAGCTACTTGATACATTTTACTACATTGAATTGGCTTGACCTGTACTCTAATTATGGCTGTATGAGCTGTATTCAAGGAGAGAAAGAAGATGAAGACAAAATTCCAAGTTAATATAATTGGCTCCATCATTTGCAACTAGAATTTGCAAAAGATTACCTAAGTGCTGAGGGAATGCAGAACAGTTAAGTGAGTGGCCAAAGTCTTTTTGGACAAGGTGCATGGTGAGCAAGAAAGTTTTGATCTTATGTGTTACAAACCAAAACATTAGTGAAAAGGGAGTTGTTCAGTTTGGTACCAAAAAAAAAAAAAAAGATGAAGGAAAGGTTGTATTCAATGCATTGAAAAATGTGTATTACACACCAGGTGCAGAGAATACCACTGTGAATAAGACATGGTCCTTGCCTTAAGAGCTAAATCTCTTGAAAAGGTGTAAGTCAATAACTGCAATACAAATTAGTGACTGTTGTGACAAAGAGGTAATTATGAAAACTTGAAGAGAAAGAGATATTAATTAATGTGGGTCTTAAACAATGGATAATTGAAGAGAGGAGGAAAAGGCTTTTTCCTGCAATAAGAATAGCATTTGAAAAGGCAAAAGTGTAATAAGCCTGTCAGGCCAGATGGTGCCAACGGAGATTTCGGAGGTGATTAAGCAATGAAATGAAAAGACCAAGTGTGCTTTTTGTTTGTTTTAAAGGTTAACTAGATCTTTACCTTAAAATAAAAGAGAAAAAAATGCATTCTGGTCAAACATCCCTAGGTTCTTGAGCCAGACTTCCTGGGCTTGGTTTCAGGCTCTGCCTCCTATTAGCTGTGTGACACTTCTTTGTACCTCAGTTTGCTTGTTTGTAAAATAGGGTTAAATATAGCACCTGCTTGATAGTGTGGTTGTGAGGACAAAATTAGGTACTATATGAAAAAAATTGTAGAATGCTGCCCAGACTGTAAAAGTGTCTCTTGTGATTACGGAAGTAGTATTACTTTCTGCCAGTCAGGGGGTGATTTTGTCATGTTTCGCCTCAGGCTTGAGTGACAGATTTTTGTTTCTGAATAAGTACAGCCAGGCCAAGGACTTCCCAGGCAGCTCAGTGGTAGAGAACCTGCGGGTGAATGTAGGAGATGTGGCTTCGATCCCTGGTCAGGAAGATCTAGAGAAGGAAATGGCAACCCACTCCAGTATCTTGCCTCGGAAATCCCAAGGACAGAAGAACCTGGTGGGCTGCAGTCCATGGGGGTGCAAAAGAGTTGGACACGACTTGGCGACTAAACAGGAAGCAGCAGTCAGGCCTAGATTCAAACATACCTAAGTGATGGTTATGTAACATTTAAGTTTGGAAAGCATGGGTATTCAGAATGTGCCCTATGCGAGGATCACAAATGCTCTTTTTGCCTTCAGGTTGGAAGTGGGTTTTGGACTGTACACATACAGATAAGGTGACTTTCAAAAGATTAATTAAAAATTACCTACTTAAAAAAATTTACCTACTTAATAAGGAAAAAAAAATCCTCATGGTAATTTCTAATCAAGTAGCAATCATTCTGATGATAACAATTTGCTTCTACAAGAGACAGCTGACCAAGCCTTCTGTCATTTTAGCAATATAGGAACTCATAGTTACCTATAAGCAGTTAAGTGAAGAATTATCTTCAGGAAAGCAATCTCCCACGTATTAAACTGATTTTCTTGAGTTCTTTCTAATTCGATGTGTCTTTCAAGCAGCTGAATTTGTTGATAGCAGGGAGGAATGTCAAGGAAAGTCTTGGTTTTATAATGGAAGAAAGGTAAAGTATATTTACCTTGTATATTTACTCTGATCATTCAAGAGTATTGGGGAAACAAGATTTGGAGACCAGAGTTTAGCTTTTGGTTTCATCACTTATAAACTGTGATTTGGCCAAGCCACTTAACCTCTTTAAGTTTCATATTTGTTATTTTTAAAATCCAGGTAGTTTTGAGTGTCAAATGATGCCTGTGAAAGTGTTTTGACACATAATTATTTCATTAACAGATAAAACATATTTAGGTTGAAAAATGGTGACAAGTACTGTACTTGTATAAACTCAGCAAACTGCCAGGAACTTTAAATTTCATGAGGACATTGCCCTATCCCTTCAGAGATTTGACTGACTTTTGACTTGTTCAAGGTCCTGAGCCTGGTTAGTGGCAGCCAGAGTCTAGGTCTTCTGATTTCTAATCACCTAGTCTTTCCTACTACACCACTGTCATTCATCATTCATTCAATACAGCTTTATGGACGATAAATACAAAAATATTGTGCTAGTCGCTGTAGGTGATTCTGATTTATCAGACTCAGATTCTCCTCTCAAGGAACACAGAAACTAGTGGTAATAGCCATAAATGTGTAGTCAGAAGCTGGAACGATAAGGTATGAATAAACTATTATGTGATCTGGTGAGGATCAGTGGACCCTTGGTAGAAGAGGTGACAATTCAATTCTGCTCCAAAAGGCAGAAAGGATTTGTACATAAGTCTTAGAGTTTAAAACATGCAGTCCAGGGTTACAGTAAGGTGAACAAAGGCACTGGTCTTAGCCCTCAATAAATTCTAGGAAGTTTCAGGTTGTTTTTTTTTTTCGTAACAAGGTCCATCTTTCACCTGTGAATCTCGCAGACTTCTACTGTTCCCTCTAGAATGCCTGTCCTGGACAAAATTCATGTAACTTGCCGGAAGGCCTTGCTTGATTCACTCCAGGCAGAGTGAAGGACTGCCTCCTGTTTCCATGGTTCCCTCCTCGCCCACCCACTTTTTCAGGGCACTTATGACACATCTCTGTTTATTTTACTTCTTTGCCCCGCACCCTTCACCGTTTCTGATTTTGAGAAAAAAAAAAAAAAGGGCAACGCGCATAAGTGTATCTTCAGCCTGGGTACAGTGACAAAGTGCACAGTTGCCTGACAATTTGGGGTAAAGGAAGGGAACACCTGGCATATCCTCTTTCTTCCTCTGCCAGACGCCTGCCCACAACCTTCTTGCAGATTCAGCAGTGAACGTCACGTTCTCCACGCACCTGTAGCTCTTTCTACCGCCCCCTAGGCATGTAGGCATAGACCAGAAAGGCTGTGTCTGATTCCTCTCTATGACACCTGGGCCCGGCACGTAGCGACCCGTCCACAGAGGGGCCAGAAGAATGACTTGCCGAGGCCGCGAAAGCACCGCGGGGTTTCCTCGGAACCAGCCCCACCTCTTTCTGGGTAGGATCCCAGTTGCTGGGCCCGTGACACTCAGGGCAAGACGCCCACCAGCCCCACTCCCTCCAGAGCCAGCCAGTGCCTTCCCATCCGCCCATCCGGCTGCAGGCCCCCATCCCCACGCCCCCACCCGACACCACGCAACCTCGTCCTAGCGCCTCTCTGGGCGTCACCGCGCGAGCCGCGCCACCTGCGATTGGCCAAACACGGCATAGCGCCATCTCGGCCTACAAGCGGCGCTCGCCCTCATTGGCTGATGACGGCAGGGGGCGGTGACGGTGGGCGGAGCCCCGCCCCTCTGGTCCCTCGCCGGGGTCGAGCCCAAACGCCGGCGAGGCTCACGCGGCCGGGCGAATAACTAGGCGCCCGGCCGTTACTCTGGTTACTGTGGAAGCGCTGCGCTGGGAGGGCTGCCGCCGCCCGCGAGGGATGCTGGTGATGAGTCGATCGGGAGCCGCCGCCGCAGCTGCTCTCTGAGTGAGGAGCGCCCTGGAAAGTGCCGTTCAGCTGAGTGAAGGTTCGGGGACCGGTGCCTCAGGAGCCGCGGGGAGGAGGAAGTCTGGAGGTGGGGGCTACGCTTCCCAGTCCTGGTGCCGCAGTCTCGAGTCCGAGGCCATCTTTGGTGGGAGAAGGCTGCCCCGTCCGACGTTTGCCTCTGAGCGTGGAGGTCCCGGGCAAGAGAAGGAGCTTTCTCCGCGCTGTCTCAGCCCTCGAGCTTTCCGACCCGGTGAGGCCGCAGTTCCCCAGCGCAAGATATTTCTTTGATGTTTGTCTCCCTGTTGCTCTTCCAGAAGGACACCTGCTGCTAGTGAGAGCAAAAGAGCAATTTCACTGCACAACAAACCAACAACAAAATTTAATACATTATCCGGAATTAACCCCCCAGGACCCCCAGCCCTCCCAGCACTCCCCCACCCCCCATAGATGGATTGCTTGAAAGGGGAGAGTCTGATCGGGAGCTGTTGGAGATTTTTAAATACTCTTCTTTAAATCCTGGAGAACGTTCTCGTCTTCACGTACTTTTATACCAACTTTGTATGATTTTGTAAATTCCTCTGATTTGAATTGTAACCTCGTGACGGTGTTTCCTGGACTTTAGCCGGTCCCCCGCGCTCCTTTTTGGCAAAACATTTTGGGGAGAGCATCTAAACACCAAAACCCTACCAGGGGAAAAAAAAAAGGATCTCCTGACGTTGACCCGGAGTCACCGAAGAAGCCTTTAAACCATGTGGACTTTTCTCGGCATCGCCACTTTCACCTATTTTTATAAGAAATGCGGAGACTTTGTCTCTCTGGCCAACAAGGAGCTGTTGCTGTGCGTGCTGGTGTTCCTGTCGCTGGGGCTCGTGCTGTCTTATCGCTACCGGAGTGGGGCCCTCCTCGGGCGCCGGCAGAGCGGCTCCCAGTTGGCGGGCTTCTCCTATATTCTGTCAGCCTTGCCTTTCATTGGCTTCTTCTGGGCCAAGTCCCCCGCTGGATCAGAAAATAAAGAGAAGCTGGGGTCTAGGAGGGTAGGTTGAATTCGAAGTGGGCACATGTATGAGTGTCTTGTATTAAAATCAGGACTGCGATCACCCAGATGTAAATAGGGTAATTTAAAGGGTGAAAGGCTGCAAGTTAGATTTTCTGGTACGAATTCTGACATAGATGGTTTTGGTATTTTTGTTTTGTTTAAGCTCTTGACTGTTCTTGACCACATCCTTGGCTGTCTCAGAAATGATGGGAAACCTTTGTTTCATTTAGTGTTGGTGCGGAGCTAAACGAACTGGGTTTGATTAAGGAAAGGTGAAATGTTCAGGTCAGTAGGACTGAATCACTCTGTGATGGAAAAATAGTTTTATTTAAATCCTTTGGTAAGGATTGTGTTTGAACTTGGGAAGAAAGAAGAAAGCTGCTGCAGGTAAGCCTGTTGCTAATAAGAAGGGACAGCTGCCTGGGGAAAGTCACAGAACAGCTGGAAGAACTGGCAGAGTAAAATGTTCGGTGTTTTAAAGTCTTAGGCAAAACACCCTCCTCTCCCCACATCAGTGGAGCCTTGAGTAAATCAGTGTCCTAGGTTAGGTGAATAATTAATGTTTGGTCCCTGAGGAGACAGTAGAGGAGGACAATGGTGAGAGATATAAGAGGGGGAACAGATAGTTGAGGCCAGAATATATAGGGCCTGTTGGCTTTGGATGTTTATACTTTTCCCCAAGAGCACTGGAGGATTAAAGTATGCGAGTAATGATATTTGATTTTTACTTGTTATTTATTTATTATTTTTTTAAGTCTTTATCCAATTTGTTACAAGATTGCTTCCATATTGTGTTCTGGTTTTGGCCATGAGGCATGTGGAATTTAGTTCCCCGACCAGGGATCAAACCCACATCCCCTGCATCGGAAGGCGAAGTCTTAACCACTGGACTGCCAGGAGAGTCCCTGACTTTCACTTTTTAAAAAGAACATTCTAGTTTCTGTGTGGAGAATGGACTGTAGGAGGCTAAGAATGGAAGCAGGGATGTGTGCTGAGAGACTCTTGCAGTAGGCCAAGTAAGGGATGCTGGTGACTTGACGTGAGTGAGTGTGGCCTACACAGTCATTTACTCCTTCAGGGTTCCTGAGCCATATAGATCAACACAGTTTAAGAAGAGAGGGGGTTTGGTTTAGAAGGTTTGCTCTACCACTGCTGACTGTGAGACTTTGGGCAAGTTACTAACTTTCTGGAAGAATCAGTTACCTCTTCTGTTAGGTGGAAACGGCACTAACCTTGCTGGTAGTTAGCGAATTGATTGATTTAATGTTTGCAAAATGCCTGGTACATAACTGTCTGGTAAATAGTAGTTATTCGTATTAGTCTCCATCTGTTAGGAACCTTTGGAATGGTGCTGAATTCAGTGATGGGGTGGGTGTGGGTTGGAGGAATGGGAGGATAAGGGAATCTTTAATCTTCAGTTTGAAGTCTTTGCTACTGTTACCTGAGATGATGTTCCTCAGGGCCACTGAGCACTAGTCCAGGAGGTTGGAATGCCATCATACTGAAGAGAAATTTGGCGGTTGGAAGTTGAATTACAGCAGTCAATATTGGTTCCATTTTGCAAACACCCCAGGCTCTCTGCTTGTTTCCTTAATTCCTGGGAGTCGGTAGACTGTATTAAGTTCCCATTAGTGCTTCGTCTACTGACCAGGCTCTGAAAGGCAACTTGCTCAAGAGTCCTCCTTCCAGGATTGTGTATGTGTGTTTGGAAAGGCTAATAAATGATGGCTAAAATGACAAGTGAAAGTGGCTCAGGTGTGTCTGACTCTTTCTGACTCCGTGGACTGTAGCCCTGTAGGCTCTTCTGTCCAGGGATTCTCCAGGTAAGAATACTGGAGTGAGTTGATATTTCCTTCTCCAGGGGGTCTTCCTGACCCAGGGATCAAACCTGGGTCTTCTGCATTGCAGGTAGATTCTTTACCATCTGAGCCACCAAAATGACAGAAGGGGTTTTCAATATAGTCAGTTGTTCTGGCTATTAATACTGAAATAGTAGGTTCTGTTGTGAAAATGTAATTTTTCTAAGAGAAATGATTAAAAAAGAAAACAGTGGACAGGGCCCAGGTCATTATAGAGGCCAGATGAATATTAGATCATAGAGGTTTAAAATTCTAAAGGATTTTAGGTTTTCTCTCCTTTTTGACTGACAAAAATGTTTGTTCTTATTCCTAAACTGGAGGGCCACTTGTTTGACCAAGTTCTCTTAACAGTATCAGAATGGGGGAAAAAGGAAGGTAAATGTGTTCTTCCTTTTGGACGACAGAGGATAAGGTAGTTAGATGACATCACCGACTCTATGGACATGAGTTTGAGTAAGCTCCGGGAGTTGGCAATGGACAGGGAAGCCTGGCGTGCTACAGTCCCTGGGGTCACATGACTGAGCGACTGAACTGAACAGAACTTTTTGCCTGAGGGCTTCCCTGATAGCTCAATTGGACATGACTGAGTAACTTTCACTTTTTTGCTTGAGGTCTTTTATTAAAACCCTTTCAAAATGACATTTAACCTTATCTTAATTGTTAAGGTCAGAGAACCCCAGGAAGATGGTTCCTTGCAATTCTGTGTATGAATGTATTCATATTTGTGACTCCACATACCAACAAAAAATGCTTACTATAATACTGAATTATTCATTAAAAAAAAAAACTGTAATAGGTACTGCTATGCTCAATGGGCATAAATCTCTCAAAACAGCCCTTTTTCATCTTGTAATCAAAGGTATGGTTTTTACTGTCAGCCCAACCAGTGATATCTTTAATGTTTGTTCTTATTCTTAAACTGGAGGGTCACTTGTTTGACCAAGTTCCCTTAAGAGTATCAGGATGGGGGAAAAGGAAGGTAAATATGTTCTTATATGTCAAGGACTAAAATTGCGAACAGGTTGAACTCCAAGGGACAGAATGAGTTATTCTCTTGGAATTGTAAGGTATGTATTCTCAATTAATAGATCCCTGGTCAGAATTTTACAGTCTTTTTGTTATATAAAAAGTGATTTTAGATTAAGATAGATTTTTCAGATGAAAATCAAGAGGGAGAAAATGAAGACAAATAGTGGAAATATCTAAAGGGTGCATGAAATCATATCAGAAGCTGTACATGATTTGTATCTGGTGGATGCTCAGTATGTATATGAAGAATTGAGTAAATAGGATAGAATTTTCCCTGTAAGACTTAGAAGTCCCTTGTAACCATATCTTATAATTGGCCTATTTATATTTCTAAATATGTGACAGCATTTTCTAAATATATTTGGAAGATGGAACATAAGTTTAATTTTACTGGGGTATTGTTATCCATTTTTGTTTAACCAGTATTTAGATATTATTGTTTTTTATATATGATCTGGATTTAAAAACATAACTGTTCATTTGGTTTGATAATATTTAGGGTATGTGAAGTGAAGTCGCTCAGTCGTGTCCGACTCTTTGCGACCCCGTAGACTGTAGCCTACCAGGCTCCTCCGACCCCGTAGACTGTAGCCTACCAGGCTCCTCCGTCCATGGGATTTCTTAGGCAAGAATACTGGAGTGGGTTGCCATTTCCTTCTCCAGGGGATCTTCCCAACCCAGGGATCGAACCCGGGTCTCCCGCATTGGAGGCAGACACTTTAACCTCTGAGCCACCAGGGAAGCCCATTTAGTTTTTACCTAAGACGCAAGTGTTCACTGTGCCTGTATAGTAGTAGTATGATTTAAAGACAACAAATGTGACTACATAATTCATTTTTTTTTTAACAGTGCAAAAAAGGGACCAGTATTTCAGAAACAACCTTAATAGGAACAGCTGCCTCTACACTGACCTCTTCTCAAAATGATCCAGAAGTAATCATCGTGGGATCTGGCGTCCTCGGCTCTGCTTTGGCTGCAGTGCTTTCCAGAGATGGAAGAAAGGTGACGGTAATTGAGAGAGATTTAAAAGAGCCTGACCGGATCCTTGGAGAATTTCTGCAGCCAGGTGGTTATTATGTCCTGAAAGACCTTGGTCTTGAAGGTAGGTTCATAGTGATTTTTAGGAGTTAATGTGGCATAAGCAAGCACTCTGCTATGACTGGTAAAAGGGTATTCCATTTTATCTTCATGTATAAAGGTTACACATTTATCAACAAATTTGCATGAAAATGAAGGTAAAGGAGAGGATAAGCATGAGGAAACATGAAGTAGCCTTTGTGAGATAAAAGTGGCTAAAAAATTGTAATGGTCAAAGTTGAAGACTGGAAAACTTCAACTTGGAATGAGGAATGAAATTTAGTGAAAGGTGAAGTGAACTATCATTTGTAGAGTGCATGTGATGTATCTGTGATGTATCCTTTTATTTAAGGATCATTCATCCATTAATCCAGTGCTTTTTAAATACTCTTCATTTAGAAAGTATTTTTGCTGTTTGCTTTGTATGAGGTGCTATACTGGGTGCCAAGGATAAATTGGCTAATAAGATCAGTGATCCTGTCTTGGGGTTCAGAGTGCAAAATAGGTCTGGAAATTGAGAGAGAGCTTGCTTGGCATTTAGGGTGGGCATGATGTAGTAATTACCAGCATTGATTCTGGCACTAGATTGCCTGGGTTTGAATACAGCTTAGGCACTTAAAAAGCTGTGTGATCTTGGATAAATTACTTAACCACCTGTGTGTTAAGTTTGTTGCTGTTGTTTAGTCTTTAAATCTGACTGTTCGTGCATGGACTGTAGCCCACCAGGCTCCTCTGTCCATGGGATTTCCCAGGCGAGAGTACTAGAGTGAGTTGCCATTTCTTCCTCTAGGGGATCTTCCTGACCCAGGACAGAACATGTGTCTCCTGCTTTGGCAGGTAGATTCTTTACCTCTGAGCCACCAGGGAAATCTCTGTATTAGTTTACTCATCTGTAAAAGAGGCACATTTAGGGTCCTTGACTCATAGGTTATTAAGAGGATTAATTGAATTCAAGCATAAAGATAAAGCAGTCAGAACAATTCCTGGTATGTAGTAAGCACTATGTAAATGTTTGCTATTTTATTCAGTGTACTGAAGAGGAGACCACTGGGTAATGGGGAAAGGAGTGGGACTTGAGATTGAGATTGGAGAGTTAGGCAGCTGCTTGTCCTGCAGGACTTTGAAGGCAGTGGAACAGGAGTATGACAGGGTCCTGTTTATGCCTCTAAAGGCTTCAGAACTTGAGAGCTCTTCCCAATGATGAACACTTCTTATATCCCGACTCAGTACCACTCAGCATGTGTGTGCATGCTCAGACATGTCCAACTCTTTGAGACACTGTGGGCTGTAGCCCGCCAGGCTTCTCTGTCTATGGGATTCTCCAGGCAAGAATACTAGAGTGGGTTGCCATTTCCTGTTCCAAGGGATCTTCCTGACCCAGGGATTGAACCCATGTCTCCTGCATTGCAGAAGGATTCTTTACCCACTGAGCCACCTGAGAAGCTGCTCAGTACCTACATACATTCCTAAATCTGAGATTTATTTTACTTTTTAAATACTTGCATGATTTGACCCAAGTCTGCAATTCGCAGCTTGAAATTTCATTTCACAGTTTACCATTGAATCACATTCTGCACTTCAGTTCAGTCGCTCAGTCGTGTCCAACTTTTTACGACCCCATGAACCACAGCATGCCAGGCCTCCCTGTCCATCACCAACTCCCAGAGTTCACCCAAACCCATGTCCATTGTGTCGGTGATGCCATCCAACCATCTCATCCTCTGTCATACCCTTCTCCTCCTGCCTTCAATGTTTCCCAGCATCAGGGTCTTTTCAAATGAGTCAGCTCTCCGCATCAGGTGGCCAAAGTATTGGAGTTTCAGCTTCAACATCAGTCCCTCCAATGAACACCCAGGACTGATCTCCTTTAGGATGGACTGGTTGGATCTCCTTGCAGTCCAAGGGACTCTCAAGAGTCTTCTCCAACACCACAGTTCAAAAATGTCAATTCTTCGGCACTCAGCTTTCTTTACAGTCCAACTCTCACATCCATACATGACTACTGGAAAAACCATAGCCTTGACGAGACAGACCTTTGTTGGGAAAGTAATGTCTGTGCTTTTTAATATGTTGTCTGCTGCTGCTAAGTTGCTTCAGTTGTGTCTGACTCTGTGTGACCCCACAGACAGCAGCCCACCAGGCTCCCCTGTCCCTGGGATTCTCCAGGCAAGAACACTGGAGTGGGTTGCCATTTCCTTCTCTAGCGGGAGCTTATTGCCAAGTCCAAATGGCATATGATGGTGGTTTTGACTAACACGTTAGCAGAGCATGTAAAGAGAAGTGGACAGGTTCGTGACCAAATTAAGAGACAGGAATGGCTTGACTTAGTAAAGGATTGGTGTGAGGTATGAGAAGACAGGATATTAAAAAATTATTCTTAACGTTTTGATTTGAACAGCTGGTAGATGCAATGCCATTTGCTGATAAGAAAACCTGGAGAGGACCAGCTCTGGGAGGAAGTTGGGGGACCCATGGAGATAGACAAGTGGACTATTTAGTTGAGAATATTAATCTCAAGTGCAGAGGAATGAGTGCTTTGAGCTGGCTGGGGTAGGTATTTCAGAGATGTCAGCATGTTTGAAGTACTTAAAAGCCACAGCAGTGATGGAGACCAGCTGAGAGTGTGCAGAGAAAAAAGAGAAGACAGAATAAACCAAGTCCTGGGAAACTGACATTTAGAATTTGGGTGGAAGAAGAGAAGCTTGCTGGAGGACTGAGAAGGAGCCTGTAAAATGACAGGAAAGAGCCAGGAGTGTTTGGTGTCCTTAATCCAACAGAGGAAAGTGTTTCTCGCAGGAAGGGATGGGTACATATCCAGAAAGGAAAGCAGCCATATCATGGTTTGCTAATGAAGGGTCAGGTCAGAACAGTGCATAGAAAGTGCCGTGGGATTCGGCCATTTGGAGGTTGCCGTGAGACTGACAAGGTGTTTCGGTGGAGTTGTGTAGACAAAACCTGGACTGAAGTGAACGGGAGATGAAAAAACTTGAGGCTAGCAAACTACTCTCGAGGAGTTTTTCTCTAACAGAAAGCAGAAACAGGGCAGAGGTGAAGTGTAGATGCGAGGGTACGGGAGGGGTGTTTCGGCACTAGATAGAGCGTGTCCGTGGGGTAGGAGAAGATCAGGCTGGCGGGGAGGTGACTAAAGGGGCGACATTCACTCTTTCATTTAACATTTATTAAGCATCGGCTATATTGTAAGTACTGTTCTAGGCGCCGAGGCTACAGAAGTGAACAAAACAGGTTCCAGCCCTCACAGAGCATATATTCTAGGTGCTCGTGTAGAAGATGGTGATAAAAGATGAATAAATAAAATTTAGAGGATATATTATGGTTATAAGCCCTTCAGAGAAGACTCAGAAAAGAGAGATAGGGAGTGTACTTCTAAATGATGCAGCGGGCGGGGGAAGGGAAAGCCTTACTGAGAAGGTGATGTTTGAGGGAAGGACTGAAGGAAGGGAAAGGAGAGCCCTAGGGCTGTCTGGAGGCAGAGAAGCTCTTTCCAGGCAGAGAGAGCATCATGGGATGAAGCCTGATGGGGAGGAGTGAGCCTGTGGCCTCTTTGAAGAGCAGGAAAGGAGAATTGTGTTGAATTGAGTGGTTTGAATTAGAGAAAAGGTCAGATGGAGAATGGAGACTGGATTCCCTGGTGGCCCACTATATGGATTAGATTTTTATTCCAAAGGGAGGCCATTGGAGAATTTCAAGAAGAGGAAGTTACTAGATTTCACCTCTTAGAAGTATGATTAGAAGTATCAATTTAATGTATTCTTGTTAATGTGTAGAAGAAAAAGACTAGATCATGAATTGGCAAGTCAGAAGCAGGGAGACCTGTTAGAAAGTTATTGCGGAAACTGAGAGTTGATGGCTTGGACCAGGGTCATGGCCGTAGTGGTGGGGGACTTGGTCACATTCTGGGAATATATTTGGAAGGGAGAGTCAGTAGGACCTGCTGCTGATGGATGAGATGGTGAGGGGTATGAGAAGGAAGAGTCGTGGTATTTAAAGAAGGCTAGATGGCGTTGCCAAGAAGAGGTGCAGGACGACTCCTGGGGTACTCTGAGGTAGAGAGCAGGTCAGTGAGAGCAGGAGTTGAATAAGAGGGCTGAGACTGAGAAGGGGCAGACAGAGAGGAAAGGCAAGAGACAGCAGGGCCCTGGCCCCAGCGGAGAGGGTGGACTGCGAAGAAGGCAGGCCCCCGGCCTCTGCCCTTTCCCTGACCACCACCCTCCATGAGAGGGTCACCAGAGACAGGTGGGACAGAACCCTGAGGCAGGATTGTGTCACCTTTATCATTGAACATCAGGTGTGAATTTGATTGAGGTTTAGGATGCCATCTTCCTGACTGCCTGGTTAAGAAAGTGAAAGTGCCAAAGTCTATCATATTTGATTTTACCAATCAAATTGTGAAAGGCAGATGTTTCAAATCTTAAAGTAGACCTTATTTATATACTTTGTCTTAAGATAGCTAACCCAAGGAAAAATTTTACTATGCCACTACTGTATACTTTTTACATGTTCTGGTGTGTTCTCAACTGGCTAGTTTTAGCACTTAGAAGTTCTTGCAGAACTTCTAAGAAGGAAATGGAGAAGAAAATGGCAACCCACTCCAGTGTTCTTGCCTGGAGAACCCCAGGGACGGGGGAGCCTGGTGGGCTGCCGTCTATGGGATCACGCAGAGTCGGACACGACTGAAGCGACTTAGCAGTAGCAGCACTTAGAAGTTCTTACATAATATGAGTTAAGAAAAATAAGTTTATTTCAGTAGCTGGACAAAACAAAAGTGGAAATACTAGATGGATTTCAAACATGTAGGCCGGTAAAGATTGGCAGTTTGCCGAGATCCAAATTGAATACACTGCTAATTGGCAGCTTCTATGATACCTGTGTACTTTTCTCTGACTGAATTTTAGCTGGAATAATTTAGAAGCCAAACCAAAAAACTAACTTGGCTCGTAGGTGGGATGTTTGACAAGTATTCATCCAGCTTGTCCCTGACTGGACTTTAAATGTAACTAAAAAGCATATCAGAAAAAAGCTGATTTATTTTGATCTTGGCATAGATATGTGGTAAAATTGTGTATTATAAAGTTTTTCTTTCGTCAGAAATGAAATTATTTTAATAGACTTAATCCTCAATATTGTATTTTAATGTATTTAAATATATTTGTATTATGTGACTTTTAAAATACATGCTAAAGTCACCTTGCTCACAAACATTTCTAATACTCTTATCCATTCTTTATCATAATTTTAAGCCTGTTCATAGTATTTTCTCAGTTAATATTTTATAATGTACTTTACCTACTTTATATTCATATTTAGGTTATTTACAGTTATTCTTTACATTTATTCTTTATTATAGGTAACATGAATCTGTTTTTGTATATAGTTTCAATAATTACTAAAAATATGAATTGTATCTTTAGGATGAATATCTTAGATGGATTACAAGGCTAATATTGTTACATTAAAGGGTGCTAACTTCTTGGTTCTTGATAGTTTTGCTGTACTTATTTTCTAAAATGTTACTAGTTTATGATATGACCAGTAATATATATAATTTATCCATTTTATCATTATTTCACCAGCAACTTTGATAGATTTGGTGTCTTCTTGTTTCAGTTTTATTTCATTGATTTGTTTTTTTTTTTAAATCAAGTTTTGAACATTGTTTTCCTGACATGTTCAATGTTTCTCCGTAGTATGAATCATCTGTACATTTTCCCTGTTATTATTAGGGTCTGAATATTTTTCCTATGAATTTTAATGAATACATTTTATATGTATATATTTATCTTTTATGATATTACAAATTTGCTAAGACAATTATCTTCCAGAAGCATTAAGGTTCTGAAATAGTTCTGTTACTGTCCAGTCCTCCAAATGGCGTCATAGCTTTATGAACGCAGAAACTCATTTTCCACATCTGTGTCCTGTTGGTGGTTAGTGTAACTCTGGGCATATAACAAAAAACTGACTTTTTAAAAAAACTATTGTTTTGCAGATACAGTGGAAGGTATTGATGCCCAGGTTGTAAATGGCTACATAATTCATGATCAGGAAAGCAAAACAGAGGTTCAGATTCCTTTCCCTCTGTCAGAGAACAATCATGTGCAGAGTGGAAGAGCTTTCCATCATGGAAGATTCATCATGCGTCTCCGGAAGGCAGCCATGGCAGAGCCCAAGTAAGGCTCAGCTTCCGATTTTGCTGTTAAACATGTTTAACTTGGCCTTTGTACAAATACTGTTTTATGCATTTTCGTAAGTGTTTGGGTATAGGTTAGAGCATAGCTGCTCTACTAGAATAAACCATAAGTTAGAAGAATGTTAATTCTTCAGCCTTTGTTCAGAATATCATATAGATTGTTTGAATGATTATAACTATAGAGAATTTTCCTATGATTCAATGTGTGATTTTTATGTGGTTCGAAATGAGAGGATGTAGTCATTGTAATTAAGTTCATATTTGGAAGTTGTGGGATATGTGCCCATTTGGGAGTTGGAGTTTGTGGTTATGGTGCTTTTTATTAAAAGTCAGGACAGAGGAGTTTAAAGGGAAAATCCCTGTTGCATTCATACTAAGGACCTGGACTGACAGGACTGGCTGGGTGTCCCTCTCTCTCTCTCTGAATTATAATTGATGTACAATAGTATGTAAATTACAGATGTACAGTATAGTGATTGACAGTTTTAAAGGGCTTCTTCTTTTAATTATTAGCTTATATTTACTTCTAGCCCTGTACACTATAATTGCGGTTTAAGTTTTAAACATGAGAATCTTCATGTCATCGACAAAGGCTTGAAAGTGAAAGTGCAAGTCACTCAATCGTGTCCAACTTTTTGCGACCTCATGGACTATATAGTCCATGGAATTCTCCATGCCAGAATACTGGAGTGGGTAGCCTTTCCCTTCTCCAGGGGATCTTCCCAGCACAGGGTTCAAACCCAGGTCTCCTGCATTGCAGGCAGATTCTTTACCAGCTGAGCCACAAGGGAAGCCCAAAAATACTGGAGTGGGTAGCCTATTCCTTCTCCAGCGGATCTGCCTGACGCAGGAATTAAACTGGGGTCTCCTGCATTGCAGGCAGATTCTTTACCAATTGAGCTATTGGGGAAGCCCTGATAAAGGCTTAAATGCTTAATGTTGGCTTAAATGTTGACAAAGCAAAAGGAGAAATGAATTGATTATTCTTAGAACTTGAAGAATTTGATATCTATGAAAGTAGAATATATTCATTTTAGAAAAATAGAAAAATACTTAAAAATATAGAGGAGATTGTAAAAATTATCCATGATATATTTGTTGTATATATTCATCAACACAACAAAACTCTTGTGGGTGTGTAAAATTTTTCTGCGTGTATTTTATTTTTTAATGAATTGAGATAAAACCTCATGTTACTTTTTAAAATGCTTCTCTGAAAAGTCATTACATTAGTTACATATATTCTGTCTTAAAAAATTAGAAAGTTATAACCCCACCTAATTCTATAACCCATTGATGTTTTTGCTTTTCGTCATTCCAGCCCTTTTTCTATGTACATGTGTGTCCATTTTAGGGTAAACTGGAGATAGGAAAAAAGAATATTTCATTCCTTATTTAAATTTTTCAGTTGTGCTACCAGAGAATTTGTTTATTTATCTTTTAGTGCAAAGTTTATCGAGGGCACTGTGCTGCAGTTACTAGAAGAAGATGATGCTGTGATGGGAGTTCAGTACAAGGATAAAGAGACTGGAGACATCAAGGTGAGATGTAGCAGATATTAGCTTTTCATGAGAGATTTTTATTTTCTTTTTCTCCTACTCCTTTAAGAAGAGTAGGCCCACAAATTTATTATTCATCAAATGGACTGAGATCTCTCCAAACTCTCTGCACTAGATTGCAACACGTTGTTCTTTAGAGACTGCAGAATGCTGTTCAAATAACTTTGGAAACAAACTCCACGATGTTAACTGTATTAAAAACAAATGAGAAATGTACCCTAGCGGAGAGGTAGAGGGGAACTGGAAGATGCAAAAAGGAAGGATTCAAGCATGAGAGAAATAATTATAATAAAATAAACTATTGTTGAAATAAGAAAGATAAAAACTAAGAGACTCTCTGGGGAAATAGTTGAATAAAATAGTTTCCAGTATTTGCTCATGTTGGTTTAGAACAGAGGAGAAAGTCAAAAGCCTATCTGTTGATTCTTACATAGGGTAGCTACCTCCTAGGAATACACTCTAATGGGGCGATTGCAAGGTAATATAAGTATATACATCCATGTGTACAGAAATTCTTCTGTGCCGTAGCCATTGATTGAAAGCACTATGTGGGGTTAAAAAATTCTAGAATGTGGCTGGTCCTTGGGATTTGTAATATGATTCAGTTTTCTATGGGCTGTGCTTGCTTGTCCCAGTTTCCCCCAGTGTCCATCGAAGTGACTTAATCCCAGGTGGTTTGGAATGGTAGGACTTTGGTGGAAGGTGATCTCAAGGGGAAGTGTCTCTAAAGATGGGTCATTCATTAACCTCAGCCCACATGAGAGCTCCTTCATGAGAGCATTATCTCCAGGTACTCTGTAATGTCCCATAATGTGTTTAAATTTGCTTATGTACACTTTAAAAGAACAGTCTTTTCACTGTGTATTTCTCACCATTTAGCTGAGTGGTCTTTGTTTTTGTTGTAGGAACTCCATGCTCCATTGACTGTTGTTGCAGATGGACTTTTCTCCAAGTTCAGGAAAAACCTGATCTCCAATAAAGTTTCCATTTCTTCACATTTTGTTGGCTTCCTTATGGAGGTATTATAGAAATGCAATTGTAGAAGATAAAAGCAACTTGAAATTTGCAAGTTATTAAAAATATTTTATTTATTTATTTTCCTAGAATGCACCGCAGTTTAAAGCAAATCATGCCGAACTTATTTTAGCTAACCCAAGTCCAGTTCTCATCTACCAAATTTCACCTAATGAAACTCGAGTGCTTGTGGACGTCCGAGGAGACATGCCAAGGAATTTGAGAGAATACATGACTGAAAATATCTACCCACAGTTACCTGGTAAGAATAGTATTTCACTGCATTGTAATCTAGTCTGTAAGTCAGTCTCACAAAAGACTCTCCATCTCCAATTCTCACTAAAGCTTTGTCTAAACTAGGCTGAAAGATGAGAATGGCAGCTGAAAAATTTCATCTAATCAGTCAGATACAGTGGAGCTGAATAAACTACTTAAACTAGCACATAAAAAAATCTCCACAGAAAATAAAACAGTTTCAATGTATTTTTTCATAGTAGTAATAAAAGTAATCATTAATGGTGAGTAATCATTAATGGTGGCATATATGGTATTTTTTAAGGTAGTCTGGATAGCAATCTAGATATCTGAATTCTTGAAATATCTCTTATACGTAATTTTTGTGGTTGGTTTTTGTAGAAATGATAGCTGCCATCTATTGATTGTCTACTATGTAAGAGGTGTTTTACAAACATAATTTAATCTACACAACCACCCGAGGTAGGCATTATCATGGTCCCCATTTAGCAGATGAGGAGACTAAGATTCAGAGAAGTTAATTAGCTGCTCCAAACATAACCCTTTAGTACGGGGCAGAGCCGAGGTTGGAAGCAGGCCTGTGTGCTCATACGTCCCTGCCCTGGGAACGCGAGCGCTATGAGGGGTCATAAAGATCTTTCAGTTTCGAGTTGAGTACAGAAAGGCTTCATGAGATTTAACGTCTTTGTTAAACTCTCACTAAAATTATTTTTTTGAGAATGGGAAGATGTAAGAAAGACAGGTAACAAAAATTATTGAGAAATTGATAAAATTGAAAGGAAAACTCTGCCCAAATTATGATTACAGTAATAGCAGATTATCCTGGATGTGAGTATATTTGTTTAAATATTCTGGGTTTTCAAGTTAGTTTTTAAAATAAGGAACATTATTTTTTAAACTAAGCAAAAGCACCGTTTACCAACAGAATATCGATAGAAATTAAGGTACACATGGACCAATTTAGATTTTTAATAATGACATTTTCAGTACTTCAATGCATTTTTCACTCAGTTAAGCCATTTTGAAGCTTTCAGATGGAAAGAATGAGTTATGTGTATTTAGGAAGAGGATAATAATGTGGTATTTTTAGCATCTTTTTCTTTTACTGTAGATTGTTTTTTCCCCCCAGTCCAAAGCATAGCTGGAGAAGACTGCCCTGTGATCAGGGAGAGAAACGTTCGCAGGTTTTATGTTCATATAGGTTATGGAAATTCTATTCATTGGAGGAAGGGAATAGTTTCAACACAGTCATTCTGCTCTTGTTTTCCCAGATTACAATGGGAATTGTATGAAAAGCAAGTTCATTTTCTATAAAGTGGAAGCACGAAACTTTGAAACTGGGAAGTATCACAGAGATGAACTAATCTGTTTCATTCTAGATGAAGACACTAAAGCTCCTCAAGAGATAGTACTGTCTACATATAACCCTTTTTTTTTTTTTTACTGTACACATACCCTCCTGTTGTTTGTGAATTGGTGGTATATTTCATCTGTTCTTATAGAATATGGTGGTGACAATAAAATAGGTGTTAAATATATACCTGTTGGTAATCATTTGGAAGAAAGGTGGGTGGTTTTTTTCCTTGTCTTATCATCTCATCTGGATTTCTTCCTCTAGGTTTTTGATCATACAGCTCTGTATCTATTTACATTAATTTTTGCTTAGATTCCATAGCCATCTTTTAGCAGGAACAACTGTCTGCTTAATGAACAGTTCGTTAATAATTAGTTCTCGACTTTTCACAAGGGATATTTGTAACAGCCATCACAGATGTGTAGAATGTATTTGTGTATGCTTGATAAGAAAATGTGATAATTTGAAATTGGAATGTTATACACCATTTATTTGGTGGGGTGGGCTTTGTTGCAGATCACCTGAAAGGACCATTCCTAGAAGCCTCTCAGAATTCACGTTTGAGATCAATGCCAGCAAGCTTCCTCCCTTCTTCACCAGTAAACAAACGAGGTATTATCTTACTGGACCAATTTTATAAAAGATATTCCAAGTATTCTAATTCAGTATTTCAAATGACATGTATGTGGTACAGTCTATAACGTGGTACAGAAAATAGATTATTGCAATTAGTGCATACTAATTAGTTTTATGATATTTTTTATTTAGTATTGAGTATACATAGGTCACTGTTCGAGTTATTGAAAATAAAAGTTAATTAAATACAGTCCTTAATCTAGAGAAGGCAGTTTTCCAGTGAGAGATGTAAATAATTTCAGAACAGTGCTGATAAATGCTGTAATGAAAGCCCACTCTTGGTGCCCCAGATTCACTGTGAAGGAGTGGGGTGTACAAGGCAGGGAGCGAGCCTGTGAACCAGGAAGGGTAATTAGGGGAGATGTTGCTCTGGAGACAAAGCTGGACAGTGAGATGAGGGACTTCTGAGTAGGCAGAACAACATCTGCAGACCCCAGGATGGCTGAGAAATGGTAGCACTTAAGTAGCTCCCTAGACCCCTGGGGCATAGGAGAGGTGGCAGAGTGGTAGAAAGGTAAGATAGTTAGCTTTAATCCTATAGACAGTGCAAAGTCATTGAAAAGTTCTTTATTGTTTATAATATCTTTATTGAGAGATAATTCACAGATCACATAGTTCACCCATTTAAAGTGTACAGTTCATTGGTTTTTGGTATATTCATAGGTTGGTGGAACCATCACCACAATTTCAGAACGTTTTTATCATGCTGGAATGAAAGCATGTAACCATTAGTAGTCACTGCTCATTTCCTCCCAAACCCCAGACCACCATTAATTTACTTTCTGTCTCTATAGATTTGCCTGATCTGGACATTGCCTATAAACGTAATCATACAATGTGGTCCTTTGTAACTGGCTTCTTTGAGGTTCATCCATGTTGTAACATGTATCAGTCTTTCATTTAGTTTTACTGCCAACTACTACTCCAGGCGTGGATATACTACATCTTGACTATTCATCAACTGATAGACATTTGGATTATTTCCACTTTTAGTTCATACCTGTGTATGAGTTATTGTGTGGACTTTTATTTTCACTTTTCTTGGTTATATTCCTTAGAATAGACTTGCTGGGTCCTAACTCTCTCTAATGAGAAGGCAATGGCACCCTCCTCCAGTACTCTTGCCTGGAAAATCCCACGGACAGAGGAGCCTGGTAGGCTGCAGTCCATGGGGTCACTGGGAGTTGGACACGACTGAGCGACGTCACTTTCACTTTTCACTTTCATGCATTGGAGAAGGAAATGGCAAGCCCCAGGGACGGGGGAGCCTGGTGGGCTGCAGTCTATGGGGTCGCACAGAGTTGGACACAACTGAAGCGACTTAGCAGCAGCAGCAACTCTCTCTAATGCTTTGAGCAACTGCCAAACTGTTTTCCAAAGTGGCTGATCCATCGTCCATTTCCATTAACGATATATGAGGGTTCCAATTTCTCCACATCCTCGACAACATTTATTAGTATCTGTCCTTTTGCCGTAGCCATCCTAGAAGGTGTAAAGTAACAATAAAAGCAGAAGGTAGAGAAAGGATTTCGGTAACATCTAGGATGTAGAATACATAACTCAGTGATTAATGGTAATAGGAGAGAGCGAGGTCTCTTGATGGATTTCAGGTTTCAGGCTTAGGTACTTTGCCAGCTATTTGCTGACATTGGACTTAGGGAAGTGTGGGGAGATAATGAGTTCATTTTTGGACACAGTGATGTGACGGATGGGAGGTCATTTGAGTGGCCAAGTGGAGGCCCATTGAAAACAGGAGTGTGGGGCCTGGAGAAGAGGTGTGAACGAGAGCTATTGATATACTGTGCTTCCTGAACATAAACAGCTGTTGTTTGCCATGGAGAGACATGCATCACAATGTTCCAGTCATAGAAATTAACTATAATACAAAGCAGAATGAAAGCCAGTGCCGAACTGATACAAAGAGCATGCTTTGGGAACATACCCCGGTTTGTGGAATTGGGAATGTTCCGTGGAGGAGGAGGAATAAAAGCTGGTTATAGCTAGTGGTTTCTAGTGAAGGTATTACACTAATACATAAAAAAACTTGGATTGAAATTTACAAGCTACTTTTTCATAAATTAATATATGTGTATTCTATAATTATATAGTATATTGTGACATTACAGAAAAAAATGATCCATAATTCTGCCACCTTACCACTTTTATTATGATTGTTTTATTTCCCTAAGAGAGAAAATTAAATACATGCTTTGTTTAACTGTCCCTCTAAGTCATGGGTCATGAACCAGGCTGACAACGGGCGGGAATCTTAGAGTCAGGACCGCAGTGAGGAGGTGCTGTACCTTGAGTCAGATTGCAGAGCTTTCTGCTTCTGTGGTTTTGATTCAAGGGGCTGGTTCACTCAAGGTTTCTTCTAAATTAACTTCTGATGTGTTTGGAATATCTGCATATTCCCTTAGAACCATATAGATCTCTATAATATGCAGGCAGCAAGTATTACTGTGAAATGCCAACGAATTCTTGATTTTTTTCCCTTGTAAAAGACTTGCTTTTTATGCATGATGCCTGTTGTGTTTTTTTTTCATGAAAGAGGCCTTACACATATTTTGACATTGTCTGATTGAACCTTATATTCACATGTGAGTTTTTTGAGGGCAGGGATCACGTTCCTGTCCTCACTGTATCCCTAGCATCTGGCACATACTAGTTACCCAATAAATAGTAATTGAATCAACTCTTGAATTTTTTGCCTGAGTAAATTTTTCAGTATTTAGTATTTTAGTATTCTTATTTACTAGCTGACATTCATAATGTTTATAAATTATTAACAGAGTAGGTTTTTGGGGGGGGGGTTTGTTTGGATCTTAAAGGATGCTCCAGGATGACGTCATGATCTAAGTTCTCTTTTTACAGGTGTTCTTCTTTTGGGAGATGCATATAATATGAGGCATCCTCTTACTGGTGGAGGAATGACTGTTGTTTTTAATGATATAAAATTGTGGAGAAAATTGCTGAAGGGTATCCCTGACCTTTATGATGATGCCGCTGTTTTCCAGGTAAGATATTCTTTGACAAAAATATCTCAAAATAGATTTCTTTCTGGGGCCTAAGATGAATGGGGCTTTGCAGAGAAGATCTGTACTTGGGAGCATGGTCCTTAGTAGTGATTCTTAAATAGTCTTGTTCAGGATTAAGAACGTGACTTGCAACTTGTGAATCTTCTAGAATTTCTGGTTTGGAGGTTACATGGGCCACTTAGCCTCAGAGATGTAACTCGTTCCTCTGGAGATTTTTTTTTTTTTTTTTGATGGGAGTGTAAATGTTGAACAAGACATAATTTCTAGTAGATAGTCCTCAGGGTATCAGTTTAGGGGATTATAAACATAAGTTTGTGTTTTTTTTTTAAACCCTTACCATATAATAGGTGATCTTTCTCTTTTTCAGGCCAAAAAATCATTTTATTGGGCAAGAAAAAAGTCTCATTCCTTTGTTGTGAATGTCCTTGCTCAGGCTCTTTATGAATTATTTTCTGCCACAGATGGTAAGTGCTGCTATTTTTGAATGACTGTTACTAAATTATAGATTTTTAGCACAAGAAGGGAACTGAATTACAAAAAATTAGTAATTAGGCCAGAAATAGAAATGTTTCCTGAGTTTGCCAACTTCCAAGTCAATAAGTCCTTTTTAACTCCATCCTCGAGCACAATTTTGGCTAATCATCATGTATCCACCACTGTGTGTAGGAAACTGTTCCCTCCTTAGACAACCGTAGTACCAGTACCTCAGTCATGTGCCACTGTTTATTCCTGTGGTCCACATCACATCACGCGTTCCCCAAATGCAGAAGATTGTGATGGAAGATCTTTCTGACCGTGAGTTAAAGGGCAAGGTAGTGTTAATCCTTTTTCTTCCCAGACAGTAGTTTCAATTAACTTTTCGAAACAGTATTTTGTAAAATGAAAATGAGCTTCGTGTCAAACCTAGATTTTTGTCTCCTGTTAAAATGCATAAGCAGAAGGTATCCACCTTTTACTCGTGTGAAATATTCCCACTTTACTATAAGCCTTTTGTTTCTGTTTCCGTATGGTAGAGGCTGATGGTCAGTCTAACATGAAGGAAAACATGACTTAGCAGAAACAGGGCTAGAGATGGAGGAAAAGTCACCCGTGCCACTTCCCAGCCGTGGCCATGTCACGTACACATTAGTGAGCGGTGGGCTAGTGAAATGAGACCTTTAGGTTTTCAAAAATAAATGTAAGTCCCAATACAAAATAAAAAGTCTTTTTTTTTTTTTAAGAACATAACTCTAATCCCATTACCTCTGGTATTTGTAATACAAGAAAGCTATTTCTGTGACCTGGCTGGGGTGCTAGTGCTCCTTGCTTTGGTGATCTGATTACCGAGGATGACACAGTACAGATACTTCGTGCAGCCCCTCTAACCGTCATTCTTGCTAAAAGAAAAGACAGCGTGTTGTGATTTGCCAAGCAAATCTCTCTTGCTAGTTGAGCATGAAAGTTACAGTGGCTGGTTGAGCAAGAAGAGAACTAACTTTGGAGTTTTTCTAAGCTCTTCTTTCTAAGCTTTTCTCAGCTCTCGAGTTTCTTAGAGTTTGAATCTACCCACAAAACAACAGAGCTGTGAGATACTGAAGGAGGAATAGGCTTTATTGGAGTAAAAGTTTACCTGTTGTAATCTTTTTTATCTGTTGTAAAGAGTAATCGAGGTATACTTGAAGAACGTTAATTCTATACTATTAAAAAAGTTATTGATTATACTATGTTGTGAGGGTTTAATGATTTTGAAAAGTATAATAAAATTGTACAGATATAAGACATTATTATTCATTTGATAATTTACTGCTCAGAGATACGCCCCAGGCATCTTAGAGACTGTGATTCTGGTTTCTAGAATTGTGTTTTTGTAAGAAAAGAATGTACAAAATATTTGGCATCACTTAAATGAATTTACAACACAATCAAGGAGATAGCTTTTAAATAACTTGTAACTTCCAAGGCCTACATGTTTAGTAATTATTTACTAGCAGAAAAAAGTTTATTTATTTGTGAATTACTATGTAGTCTTCATTATGAAATTTAAAAGAAATCTTGGGTGGCTAAAATGCTAACACTAGATTTTTAAGAAATCTATGAGGTGTAATAAATGTTACATATTCATTTTTTTCTGACGTATCATTAGCATCCCACGTAAATGTATGAGTATTTTGATTGAGAGTAATTCTAAACTTTTATTTTAGATTCCCTACATCAACTGAGAAAAGCCTGTTTTTTTTATTTCAAACTTGGTGGAAAATGTGTTGCAGGTCCGGTTGGGCTGCTTTCCGTGTAAGTTGCTCTGATGACACAGAGGAAACAGATACTCCAGATTTTCTTAGGACTGTTTGGTTTATGCTGTGCTGCTTGGTCGCTCAGTCATGTCCGGCTGTTTGCAACCCTATGGCCTGTAGCCTACCAGGCTCCTCTGTCCATGGGGATCCTCCAGGCAAGCACACTGGAGTGGGTTGCCATTTCCTTCTCCAGGGGATCTTCCCGACCCAGGGATCAAACCTGCTTATCTTATGTCTCCTGGATCGGCAGGCAGGTTCTTTACCACTAGTGCCACCTGGGAAGTTTGATTTATGAACCACTGCTAATTGCTCTACCTGCTGCATGTCATCATTTTATTATTGATTAGTATCCCAATCAAAATGTTCCCAGAGAAATGAAAAAAGGCAGTATTCAATCCTGCATTTTATTTAGTTCTGGGCAACAGTGTTGATCCTGAGTTGGTGAGTAGATGAGGCTAAAACCCTTGATTAAAAGAGCAGCTTGCTTTTATGCCTGTGGGCTTATAGCCCTGACCTGATACATGGGAACCATGAAAAATAGAGAAGTTTATATTTAACATTGAATTTTATTGAAGTGTGGAACTCATGAAACTCAGCCCTGACGGTGCAGACATATGTAGAATTACTCTTAGAAAATCTGCAAAGTGAGATTCCTTATGGCTTTTCTCCTTTGTCCACTTTCTGAGTGTCAATATTGTTACCTTTTGAAAAATCTAGACTCCATAGGCCAGGCTACTTCAGGCTGAGATCTCAAGATTAATGAAAGAAAGCAGCTCAGGACGTACAATTCATATAAACTAAGATAAGTGACTGGCTTCTCTGACAGGAGTAAAGTCTAAGTAGTTTCTTGTAAGAAAAAATTTTTTAATTTGTCCCTTGACCAGCAGATACAAGCTTGTAAAGTCCCCTAAAATGTTGAGTGTATATTTACCTTTATAGATGATACACAATTGGAATCTCTTTATCAGTCAGTTTTAATTTTGGGGTCTTAATTATATGTATATGTATTTTTTCCCATTACAGATTATCTCCCAATCCTCTGGTTTTAATTGGACACTTCTTTGGCGTTGCAGTCTATGCCACCTATTTTTGCTTTAAATCGGAACCTTGGATTACAAAACCCCGAGCCATTTTCAGTAGCGGTGCTGTATTGTACAGAGCGTGTTCTGTAATATTTCCTCTCATTTACTCAGAAATGAAGTACTTGGTTCATTAAGCTTAAAGGGGAACCATTTGTGAATGAATACTGGGAACTCGCCAAGCCTGCAGTGACTTGGAAGAGAGTGTATATAGCACAGTACTCCTCCTGCTTCTAAAGTGGGAATTCTTGGACCAAGATTGGGATTGATTTGTTTTTGAAGTTATTTTGTATATAAACATACATGTAAATATATACTTTAGTTTGCAATTTCAAATGAAGGGTAAAATAAGATAGATATTTAAAAGAAATGATTGTTACCATAAATTAGTGCTAACATTGAGGAGCTGCGGTTTGTCTTTTGAATTCAGTATTTGGGATGAGTCACTGTGGGACATGCAAATAAAATGAAGAATGAACTCTCATGTCTTTTTTTTTGGCCACACCCTGAGGCATGTGGTATCTTAATTCCCTGACCAGGGATCCAACCTGAGCCCCCTCCCTCCATTGGAAACACAGAGTCTTAACCACTCACCAGGGAAGTCTTTTTGTCTGTTGCTGTGGGCTTCTTTATATAACTTCATGAAAAAGAAAACCAAAGTGGAATGGGAAAATGCAGAGGGAAGCCTTTTCTGTTAAATAGCTCTTGATGTTGGGGAAGTTGCCTTAATATATCTGGACCTTATTTTCCTCATGTATCCCTCTATCTCCCCTCACTTATCCAATTGGATAAGGTTCTGAGTTCCTGGAAAGAAAATGTCACACTCATATAAAAAGGGAATCAAGGGCTTTATATAAATTCCACTGTGTAACATTAATAAGCCAGGCTAGGCTTATTTCAAGGAACAGCGAACAGGGCTGTACACTGGAGTGTATACCAGACTGTATATTGGATGGTACACTGGACATACATGACTGGGATACATGTCATGTCACATACATGACTGGGAGTGTATACCAGACTGTATATTGGATGGTACACTGGACTCAACACTGGGCTGTACACTGGATGTACACTGGATGTACACGAGTGTATATTGGACTGTACCCTGGAGTATACACTAGACTGTACACTGGATGTATATGACTATTGGACTGTACACTGGAGTGTATACTAGACTGTACACTGAACACACACAAGTGTATACTAGACCATACACTGGACTGTACATTGGGCTGTACATTGGATGTAAACAAGTGTATACTGGACTGTACACAGGACATACATGAGTGTGTACTGGATTGTACATGATGTACAAGAGTGGTCACTGAACTGTACATGGATTGTACATGGGATGCACACCCGAGAGTACCCTCAACTGTACACAGGATGGGTGGCACACAGGCTGTGCCCAGGATGGTAGACTGTACTGAATACTGGGAGGTACCCTTGGACTGTACACTAGGTATGTCCAGATGCATCCCACTGTGTCCCAGGTGTTTCCAGATGTGCTTCAGCTGTGCATGTGGACTGTACACCAGATGTATCCAGCTGTGTTCCAGATGTGTACTGTACACTATACTGTACACTGGACATAGACTGGTGTATATTAGACTATATACCGGATATACACTGGACTGTAAACCGGATTGTAAAGAAACTAAAACAAGTACCAGCATGATGTTTTCTGGTACATCATGGGCACACATCCTTTAAACATACATATGCAAAATGCCAAGCTCTAATGATTTTGGGATTTAGTTTCTTTTTTTAAAATATATATTTAATCGGAGGCTAATTACTTAATATTGTATTGGTTTTGCCATACATCAACATGAATCTGCCTTCTGACTTTTCCTTGAGGTCCAGGTAGACAACATCAGTCTGTGTTCAATTTCAAGATGCCAATAAAATTCAAAGGTTAACTTGCTTTCATTTTATTACAATCAAAAAGTAACTAATTCTAAATTATATACTGCATGGTTCAAAACCCAAACACCTCGCAACTGAACTTGGTATAGATGTACGTTTTCTACGCATAACTAATATTTTCCAAGGAGAGAGTTTAAACAGTTGTAAAGAAGTTCTCATACAAGTAACAATACTTTTGAATCCCTTGTGTTTCTATCAATTTTCCAAAACATGGCCCCAAACTAAAGCCATTGGGAAACAGATGATGTCAAAACTAGTTAACAATGAAGAGATACTTTATGTTCATCTAAAAAAAGAAACAGTGAGTGAACAAATAAGCACGTGCAGTATCTGGCATAATGCCTTAAACTCGGTCGGACTTTACTGATGCTGTTGTTCAGCGACTCAGTTGTGTCAGACTCTTTGTGACCCCACGGACAGCTGCACGCCAGGCTTCTCTGTCGTTCACTGTCTCCCAGAGTTTGCTTTACTGAGTTTACACTATGTTGGAAGAGGTTATGCACATTCAGAAGAGTATCATGAGACTTAAGTAAACACCCAAATACCATTAAGGTAAATTGTTTCCCTTAAAAGAGCAGTAAAAGAGTACCGGAAATATTAAGTAACTACTGCAGATTCTAATGATAAGGGCTAAAATGACTTTTAAAACTTTTATAATTAACATTTCTTTTTCACCTTTTATAAGTTGCAATTTTCTCAGTTGAGGAAAATTTTCACTTTGCCTTGTTTTAGCACAGTGTATGTGGGCTCATTAGTTTTGTAAAATTTCCCTCTTACTAGTCCTATACTTCTATTTTCTGGTTAAAAATACACTTTCTTAGAACTGGCCTTTTTATTATCAACTGTCTTTCTTTGGGGGGAGTTTTTCATGAAGAACTAAAAATCTCACTTCATGTGGTTACTGTGATTAAAATGAAAACCAGCAAGGGGCGTCCCAGGTGGCTCAGGGCCAGAGCTGGAGACACGAGAGATGTGGTTCAACCCCTGGGTTGGGAAGATCCCCAGAGTAGGAAGTGGCAACCCACACTCCAGGATTTTTGCTCAGAAAACTTCATGGACAGAGGAGCCTGGCGGGCTGTACAGTCCATGGGGTCGCAGAGGTGGACACGATGAAGACACACGTACACAAGGTGGTTTTGAGAAGGGAACACAGGATGGCCGTGGACTGGCTGAGTTCCCGTGTGCCAGCCTCGTGGGTGAGACGCCTAGACTCCTTACACGCCGGGCAACAGTTCACCTTCAAGATTCCTCCCTGGGCTCTCACCAGGTTGGGCTGATGAAGCTCCCACTTCCCTTGGCCAACTGCTGCTTCAGTCGTGTCCGACTCTGTGCGATCCCATGGACTGCAGCCTACCAGGCTCCCCCGTCCCTGGGATTTTCCAGGCAAGAACACTGGAGTGGGTTGCCATTGCCTTCTCCGCCTCGGCCGACTAGATGCTTTCCAAAAATCCTTTCTACTATGATGGTGAAATACAGTGTGTCCTTTTTTTCTCTTCAGTATCTTAGGATTTGAGACTTTCTGACTGAAGAAATAACTTACCATAAATTCAAAAAACTGAAGGGAACCAGAGGACATCATTAGCCCTGATTTTACAGATGATGCCAGTAGGCTGTCTTGAGACAGTTTAACTAGTGGTGGAGTCGGGACTCAAACTCTGCCTCCTGACTGCAAGTTAATGCTGCTTTTTCTGCACTTGCTAAATGACCGATAAGCTCCACATTTCAGATTTTTTTTGTTTCGCTTGTTCCTCTCCGCTCCAGAGGACAGAGCTAACTACATGGTCAGAGTTAAAATGCCTTCCTTACTCTTAGCCAAACTGCCACAAGAGGGTGGCCGCTCCCCTCTCAGGGTAATTTTCATGCAGAAGTCATTTAGGATTTTGGAGGAGTTAAAAGGTAATAATGGCTGTTATAAAAATGGGGGGGGGGGGCGTGTTGTGGGGACTTGGGGTGGGGTTCCTCAGGGGTTGTTGAGGAAGGAGCAGCTGAAGTTGGGGAGTCCTACAGAAGGGAAGCAGGGAACCCCTGAGGTATCTGGGGTTGGAAGAGGACACTGAGCCTCAGACCTGAATAAACTTCTGTGGTCCATGGCCCGTGGATGGTGTGACCTCTACACCTGGTTCCGGTCTTGCTATTACTATGTGCCTGCCAGCTTGTCCCAGACGTGACCATGGACACAAGAGCGGACCTACCAGGCTCCTTTCTTACCTTCCAGGCAAGGTTTTTTGCTGGGTGAATATGTTGTGTTTGAATAACAGGCAGAAAAATGACTTCGGGTACTGGCAATACTATTTTACTGAAAATCTGGAGTTGCACAAATAGTTCTTTAGAACATAAAACTAAGTGGATTTATACATAACAATTATAGTCAGCATTTATAAGAGGCAGTACAAAAATGTGTTCTGCTTCTACATGATATAAATTGTACATAATAACATGATTTAAACAATATTAGTTATATTAACTCGTTCAGTGGATACATCTTACTCAGAACGTCTGATGTTTCCCATAAGGGAAAAAATGCAGTTCTCCGAGCAGGTGGGTTTCTTTTCATTTCCAAGTTGATTTTAGTGATGGTGGGAAGATTTAAGGATAATCCTTTCATTGAAGAAGCAGAAGTCAAAAAAAGTTACAGGACTGTTCTGAACTCATCAAAAATGAAATTAGGCACATGTGCTTCAGCAACCTAAAAAAATGAAAACAAAAGAGTTAACGGTGTCATAGTGTAAGAAGACCAAATTCAGCAGTAGTCTCTGGTAATCTGTCCTAGACAAAAATAACATGGAGTGGCATAGTTTTAAAATGAAAATGAAATGCAGAGTAACATGAATATATTAACATATGATACCTATTACATGCTATTATATTGGTATGGTATAAAAAAATTTAAAATTTTCCATATGAAAATTAAACAGAGGAAGACATCCTTTGGAGCAAGGTGAATCACTGGGAAATAATGAACCACTAATTGAAACCACCACCTTCTTTCTCTGGCATTTCTACCACTGATGTTTAATTTCTTGGCACTGCTGACATCTGAAGGGATGCAGTACAGTCCCTTCCCCAGCCCTCCACTGCCCTACCCCTAGACGAGAAGGTCCCCTGGCCCTTAAAGGCACTTGGATCTGCAAACATGCACATGCCTCTGGGAAGTACTAAGACTGGTCTCAGGTCATCTCATAATTAACTAATGACCAACTAGGAAGAACAGGACATCTAGTGCTGGAAATTGGTAGTCTTTAAAAGCAATGTTTAATTTTTTTCTGACTATAAAGTTCAGTTCAGTTCAGTTCAGTCGCTCCGTCCTGTCCGACTCTTTGTGAACCCATGGACTGCAGCACGCCAGGCCTCCCTGTCCATCACCAACTGCCGGAGTTTACTCAAACTCATGTCCATTGAGTTGGTGATGCCATCCAGCCATCTCATCCTCTGTCATCTCCTTCTCCTCCCGCTTACAATCTTTCCCAGCATCAGGGTCTTTTCAAACAAGTCAGTTCTTCACATCATGTGGCCAAAGTATTGGAGTTTCAGCTTCAGCTAAAACTTCACCTTCAGTCCTTCCAATAAATATTCATGAGTATTTCCTTTAGGATGGACCAGTTGGATCTCCTTGCAGTCCAGGGGACTCTCAAGAGTCTCCTCCAACACCACAGTTCAAAAGCATCAATTCTTCAGTGCTGAGCTTTCTTTATAGACCAACTCTCACATCCATACATGACCACTGGAAAAACCATAGCTTTGACTAGACAGACCTTTGTATCACTTGCTAATTCGAGGAAAATTAGAAAATGGAGAGGAGTATAAAAAGGAACAATATCCGATCTTAATTCCCTAAAGAAAACTAAAAGTGATCATTGTTTTGTATCAAATTCTTGCAATTTATACACACACATACACTTAAAACGCTTACATTTAAAACTAGAATCACATAATCTTGTGTCCTTTACCTCTGCTAAATTTTATGTTCTGAACACCCTTACACAGGTATCTTGGTGAACGTTTGTCATTTTTGGAAACATGGTTGTACAACACTTCAACCATGGAGGGAACTTAGCCAAATGGGCTGCAGGAACTGGGTTATTGTGGAGATGAAGAAACAAACCACACAATCATTCGCTATCCTGGCTTAAGGAATTCTCTCCTGGAGTGCCCATCTTAACTCCTGATCAGGGTGACCTGCAGACTGGAGGAGGGCATGGCAGAGGGTGAGAAGATGAGGAGGGAAGTTGTGCTCAATCATGCCTTCTCGCAAAGCACTGAACATTCAGAAGAGGGAGGAACATCTCCAAGCCGAGCCCTGGGGCAGAGCAGGGCAAGGGGCTCAGAGGTGTCCACAGGGAATGAGCTTCTGGACTTCATTCCTCATGAGTCCAGGGCCTTTCTTCAAACCATCTTCCTACAAAAAGGGCATTAATTTTTTTTTTTTTTTGGTTGCATTGTGTGGCATGGGGAATCTTAGTCTCCCAACCAAGGATGGAACCCATGGCTCCTCCTGTGATAGAAGTGTGGAGTCTTAACCACTGGTTCTCCAGGGAGGTCCCAAAGGGGCATCGATAAGTGTTTTTTATCTATTGCTTACCCTCCGGGGTAGCTTTGTGTACCGAACATAATCCTCCAGAAACAGAAGGGCGCCCACAACATCGGCAGGCATTTCTGGTATCTTCTGGCTGCAACACAGAACAATCTGGATCAATGAACTGCTTTCGTACGTAGACCCTTAGTCAAAATAGTGAAAGACTGAAAAAAATGACAGATGACTAAATGAAGCCAAAGAAGAGACACATCTACAGAATCTCCTCTTGATTATTACATTGAGCCATATCTTGCTGGCCGATCTTCAGCACACAGCCTGGAGGAGGGAATCGAAACTTCTCTGAATGGTCTACATGGGTCTTTACGACGTGGCCCCTGCTGACCCTTTAAGGTAACAGAGAAGGAGACTCAGGACCCAGCATCCCATGCAAATACATAACTTGTTCTATCCCAGAAAAGCCGCATTTGGGGTGGAAGAGAGGAAAAAGTAAAGGTTTACAAACTTTGTATCAGGTAGGAGCTTCCGTGTCTCATTTGTTTGATTTCACACCAGGACCTCGGGCTGTGCTAACAGTGGGTAGCTCCCTGACTCCCACTGAAGGGTGGAGCCGTCCCTGGGTAAGTGGTCCGGGGGAGGACATGGGCTCACTGTGGTCTGGGCACAGCACCCACAATGGCAGGGGGGCAGGCCTCTACTTTTTCCCCGTGGGGCTCGCTCATGGTGCTCATGACTCATTCACAGTGGGTGCTCCCAGGGGACTCCCAGCGACTCCTCAGTGGTGTGACTAAGGATGGGCACGCCTTTAATTGCCCAAACAGGAGATGTGCCCGAACCTGCTGTACAGAGCAGGGTGAGCAGCCGATTCTCTGCTCTACTAGGGGGATAATAAGGGGAGGAGTCTGGCGTGTGTGGTTTCCAGTCCATTCTGGAACACTGATTCCACTTTTTCCTGGTTGGCCTTCTGTACCTTACGCACTGCTCCACTGTGGAGCGGATAAACTGGCCGATCAGCGCCAGGAACTGTTCCGTGTACCGGGAATGAAACTGCTTCAGCAGGGTGAGGAGCCCCAGCACCAGGGGTGGCCAGTCCACGGGGTCGGCGGGCTTTCGGCAGACCATTCCTGCGAGGACCGACAGACCACAGATTACACCACCGAGGGACGTGCTGGTCTTTCACAGCATTCATTCAGGATGAATGTTCATGAATGTCAAGATGCTGGGGCCCACGTGATCTCTGGCAGAGGATTATCTGGAGGGAATGACAATCCAGGACTACGTTTCGAATTGGATCCAGGATTGGTGGAGGCTTCTAGTGGTCTGAAGGATTCAACACCCTAAAATGGGTACTAATTTTTATAATTACCATCATTGTTTCTTTAGGATTTTGTAATTAATGGATGCAATGGTAGAAAGTATTATAGAGAGTAGCGTTTAAACATATACATTACCATATGTAAAATAGATAGCTGATGGGAAGCTGCTGTATAATACAGGGAGCTCAACGTGGTACTTTGTGATAACCTGGTGGGGTGGGGAGGAGGTTCAATCAAGAGGGAGGGTTATATGTATACTTAGGGCTGATTCATGTTGTTGTATGGCGGAAGTCAACACCATATTGTAAAGCAGTTATCCTCCAATTAAAAAGAAAAAAAGAGATGGATAAAAAGTTACACGAGAAAAGAATGTGCAGAAGTCAGGACAGGAGAGGAAGGAACTATGCCAAGTGAGTGAGTGCCAAAGCTGGCCTTGTCACTAAGGACTTCTGCCCCAATATGGAGACCTTGACCCGCCTGAATGGCTGCTTGGGGAACAGAAGACAGAGCACAGTGTTGGGAAAAAAAACCCCCACAAAGTTGGAAACTTTCATTGCCAGATTTCAAGACTTAGCATAAAGTTACAGTAATCAAGACAGTACTGGCATAAGGACAGGTAAACAGATCAATGGAACGGATAAGAAAATACAGAAATAGTCATACCCTTAAAGGAGCAATTGGATTTCCATGGATATTCACACTATTTAATGGAGAAAGAGAAATCTTCTCAATAACTGATGCTAAAAATAGATATCTTTATGGGGAAAAAAATGAACCTTGAGCCCTATTTCACATAAAAAGTAATTTGAAATAGACCACAGACCTCAATGTAAAGCTACAAGTATAAAGTTTCTAGAAAAAAAAAAAAGGACAATCTGTGCCCTTGGGATAGGCAAAGGTTTATTAGAGGATAGAAAGGACTAATGATAAAGGAAAATGGATAAAAAAATGGATAAATTGGACATCATCAGCAATAAAACTTCTGCTCATTATGGTCACAAGTAAGAAAATGAATAAGTAAACCATTTTGCAAGAAAAAAAATTTACAGCATGTATATCAAAAAAAGGACTTGTATCCATAAAATAAATAACTCCTACAACTCAGTGATAAAAAAGCTATCAACTCAATTTAAAAACAGGCAAAAGACTTGAACAGACACTTAACAAAGAAGGATAAACAAACAAAAAATATATAAAGAACGGCCAAAAAGCATTTGAAAAAGTGCTCAATATCATAACTCATCAGGGAAAGGCAAGTTAAAACTATAATGAGATACCCTACATACCCATTATAATGTTTAAAAAGATTGAGATGGCCAAATTATGGTAAGTTGTAAAAATGGTACAACCACTTTGGGAAAAGGATTGGCAGTTGATTAGAAAGTTAATCAGTTCCCACATGTGGGTTCTTGTGAAGACTGAGAAAACTTATTTAAGATGCCAAAACAAGCTATCTTGATTTACATAACCTGTTGCTGCTACTGCTAAGTCACTTCAGTCGTGTCCGACTGTGTGTGGCCCCATAGACAGCAGCCCACCAGGCTCCCCTGTCCCTGGGATTCTCCAGGCAAGAGCACTGGAGTGGGTTGCCATTTCCTTCTCCAATGCATGAAAGTGAAAAGTGAAAGTGAAGTCTCTCAGTCGTGTCCGACTCTTCGCGACCCCATGGACTGCAGCCCACCAGGCTCCTCCGTCCATGGGATTTGCCAGGCAAGAGTACTGGAGTGGGGTGCCATTGCCTTCTCCATTACATAACCTAGTAATTCCAAATCACTCAACGCCCACTGTAAGACACTAGCTGTACTCAGAATACGGAGAGAGAATCCTTCCCAGATAGATAGCAAAGGGGATGTTTACAACAAAGATTTCTCTGAATGGAGCACCACAGAGATTCCTTTTTAAAAGACTGACAAAAGCAGTTGTGTGTTTCTTAGATCAGTCTTGAGAACAATGCTCATAAGGTTTATATAAAAGCTTTCAGGGTACACTACATGCTGATGCTCCTTCCTCAGTCTGCTTTTTCTTTAATTTAATCCCCAACTTAACACACTGACCTGATTAATGAAAAGGACTGTAGTCAGGTATAGGAACTTTCTAAGACACTTCACAGTTTATTCCAAGAGCTGGGAATTCTGTGGCATAGTGACATGCTTCTCATAAGCAGCTGTGCAATCAAGGAGCCTGACCTTAACCACATGCAATGAAATGGTAACAAAGGATGAGACCAGTGAGCAAACAGTCTTAATGAAAACAAGGTATTTTCATGTGCTGAGAACACCTTATTATAAAGAAGCATACATTCTTATTTAGTCATAAGGGAGAGAGGTCATGGATCTCAATCTTGAGATGAACTTTTAACTCCATCTTGGGATAGTTCTTTATACTGATTCTGACCAACATCCAGAAAAGGATTTAGCATCAGGTAAGCACTTGCTTTGTGAGAGGTACCGTCACAGGCATTTTTAAGTTCTAACTGGCCCACAAGTTTAAGTATCTTGGCCAATGTCACACAAGTGGCAAGTTGTGAAGTCAGAATCCAGACACACCTTTGTTCCCTCCACCCTACAGCCAAGGCTTACTGGGTGCCGCCATGCCCTGCACTGGAGAAGGACATGGCACCCCGTTCTAGCATTCTTGCTGGCAGGATCTCCTGGACAGAGGAGACTGGTGGGTCACTGTCCATGGGGCCACAAAGAGTTACACATGACTAAGGGACTGAGCTTCCCTGTGGCTCAGCTGGTAAGAATCCGCCTGCAATGCAGGAGACCTGGGTTCGATCCCTGGGTTGGGAAGATATGCTGGAGAAGGGAATGGCAATGCCCTCCAGTATTCTTCCTTGGAAATCCACAGACAGAGACTATAGTCCACGGGGTTGCAAAGAGTCGGACACAGCTGAGTGACTAACATTAAGTGACTGAGAACCAGGCCCTGCATTCTGCGGCTGTGACAAATATTGTTATGGGGGCTGTGTCTGGAATAAAGGAATTTTTTTGAATGAGGAAATTAAAAACCTTAAAGAGAATCCACATCTTTATCCTAAAAAACTTTTGAAATAGGAAGGGAAATACTTCAAAGAAGAAAAACATTTTAGAATTGCTGGTTAAAAAAAGTATACGGTTACATTTATAGAAAATACTTTTAAAGTAAATTAAACTCTATAGCAGACTTTAAAAAACTCTACCAAGTTTGGAGACAGAGGAAATACCTGGGAATCTTACAAAAATGTTTAAGATAAAGTCAACGACACACAAAAAGTTGGGCTATAATGCTGGATAGGACAAATATACTGATAGCCTTTGGTAACTATTGTTTGTATCAAGTATTTTCAAAACTAAAGTAACAGATATCCCAAGGTAAAGTAACAGAGGATTAGTCTCCTCTCTGTAACTGTATTGTTACTCTTCATACCAAAGCTCCACAGTAAGCACATGACAGCTACTGAAAGAATAGGACATTAACCAAAAGAAACTTCTTTCCCACCAAAATCAGCTCCTTTAAAGAAAAGAGAGAAGCAAAGGTCCCACACATTTTACAAGTTGGATAATCAACCACTGTAAGTTAAAGATGGGTTATACTTGGTTGATATTAAATCCACCGTCTTCATGATATTTCAGAGGCCCAAGGACGTGGAATTTTATAAACATGCAATTACTAAGAAAGACCTCATATGTGACACAGCATTCTCTACCAAGGGATGTTTGGTTAGATGTTAATCTACCACCATTGTTCCTTACTGTAAAGAATAAATGTCATACAGCACCTAGATTTTTGTTGTACTGAAGCTTTGGCAGCTGGGCGATCAAAAACAGAAAGTTGACCACCGGGAAGTAGGGCAAGCGCTTTGTCGTGATGTATATCTGGAAAGAGAAAACACAGTTTCAAATGGAAAGCTGCCATTTAATTTCAGTTTGCTCTTCTGACTACTGAAAACTAGGGTGGTTCCATTAATTCGCTGCCTTCAGAGTTTTATTTAATACCACTGACCCCCTCTCCCTCCAAACACAGACACCTACTTGACAATTAGCCCTCTTGGGAAAGGAACAATTTTGCGTAGAGATTAGCAGTCACTCCCACCTACCCCCAATCCTCTTTTTCTCCCTCCAATCCTCTTAATGTCAGTAACAAAATGAGGGGGTTGGGGGGAGGGAGATGAGCAAGAAAGTCAAGGCCAAGCCGGAAGGAGGACAAAGAGAGGGAGAGAGAAAAGAGGCAGAAAGAAGGAAGAGCCACATGGCACTGCATGGCCGTGCGTAAGGAAAGCAAGTGCGGCTCCCACTGCCACTTCCTTTTCCCTGGGCAATGCCACAGAACGGTCTCCTGCCCAGTTCACGAGGCAGAAAGCACAGTCAGGCCACACCCAGCCATCTCCCCGCTCTAGTCATCCTGATTCCCTGGGAGGCAGGTGGCATCCTGGCCAGCAGCACCAACTCTGGTCAGACAGCCTGGCTCCATCGCTGGCTATTGTGGGGCCCTGGGAAGTTATCAACCTCTGAGCCTCAGGTTCCTCCCCCGGTAAGGGCACATTTCATGAGGCTGCTGTGAGATTAAGTGAGAGCACCTATTCAGGGTTACCACAGTGCTTGGCACATAATTCCTAGTAAAATGTTAGGTGCTTTTTATGTTCATAATCTTACCTCAAACCCAGGGGATCATACAGATTTCAGAATTTCATATTACAATAAAGATTTTAGGTAGGCAATACAGTGTAGACTATAAGCAAAGTTATCTGTATTTCTGCAAAAACATGACAATTCACAGGAGTATCAACAGCCTCAAGTCAGTCTGGGACAGGTTCTGGCACTACATGCGATCTAGCACTAACTTGTGAAAAACGCTTCCAGTTCTCAGAGGTTTATGGAGATCAGAACAGCAGAAGAGAGCCTGTCTCCCCAGATTCTGACTGTCATTACTGTCAGCCAAGGAGGGAAGAGTCTTTGGGCAAGAAGGATCGATGCCACCATTTAGGTGCAGTTCAAATACCAAACCCCAGAGAAACCTAAAACTCATCTCTTACCGATACAGCACTTGTCACTCAGTTCTGACAAACACTGTTATCACTGTTGACTCCCACAGCCCTGAGTCAGGCAGGGGAGGCGTGATCAGCCTCATATTACACGTAGGGAATGGGAACCCAGAAAGGGCAGAGGATCACGAGAACAGAGTTTCTGGGATTGGAACCAGGTCTTCCAATATCAGATGGAATGTGGGGATCTGCTGCCTGGGCCAGATGGCCTTTGGTCCCACCCTGTCTCCCACCACACCATTATATTCCATGTTAGTAATCATGAACCTTGTTCAGTGGGTTGTGGATGCCAGCTGCCTCCAGATAGGCAGTGATTTCATATAAGAGTGTGTTATCTTCTTTGGGGTAAGGAAGTGAAGGGTCCTGATAGTGGGCTTCGATATCTGCTAGGAGTGCCCTGAATGAAGAAAAACAACAACAATAGTGATAAATGTTAGAGATAAAATGAATACAGACAACAGTTAACACAAGCTATGATACAATCTTCCAGGGATTCAGTGTCCTCATCTGTGTAACAAGGGCTTGCTCCCTTTGAATTCCCAATTTCCACACCTGTGATTGGTGATAAGTGGGAAATCTGAACTTGAATTATGTTTTCTTTTAGAGTTCACCCAAATCAAATGCTTTCACCACTTAAATTTTTATGAGTTGACTGAACTAGTTTCAATACCTACTTTGTCAAAAGCACACTGACTTTGTGACCAAGAAGTGTGGATTGTTTATCTTTAAGCACGAGGCTCAAAATTTTGAGAGCAAGCTGCTGGTCAGGTGGAGAGTGTGACTGGATGCTAGGATATGTGTCCACAGCCATGCCTGGTCATCAAGGTGCTTCTAATTCCGCTCAGGAGAATCAGTGATTCAGTTCCATGGAAAGTCAAGTGCGGATTTTGGTGACAATTGCTTTCTCAGTCTGGGCAAGAATCTAGAGAACTGTCTGATGTGTATTAAGTGATCAATACGTGTTGGCTGAAATGATTCCATCAAAAAAAACAGACAATACTGAAGCGAGAGGCTTCTGAAGATAGATGTGATTACCTATGGGAAGGAAGCCTATAAATTCAGAGAGTGTTCTCACTCAAAAAGAACTTAAATGAGTAGGTGCCTGCATGCATGCTCAGTTGCTTCATTCCTGACTCTTTGTGACCCCATGGACTGTAGCCCACCAGGCTCCTCTGTCCATGGGATTCTCTAGGCAAGAATACTGGAGTGGGTTGCCATGCCCTCCTCCAGAGGATCTTCCTGACCCAGGAATTGGGCCCATGTCTCCTGTCTTGCAGGTGGATTCTTTACCACTCAGCCACCCAGATACTGAATATATAAAACAGATAACTAATGAAAACCTACTATAGAGCACAGGGAACTCTACTCAATGCTCTGTGGCGACCTAAATGGAAAAGAAATCCAAAAAAGAGGGGATTCAGGTATGACGTGCAGCTTATTCACTGTGCCGTACAGGAGAAACTAGCACAACATTGTAAAGCAACTATCCTCCAATAAAAAAAAGAGTATGCGCTGAAGACACTGGATGCTGACTGCTGATGAACAGTCTAGGCCCAGAGGTGGCTGCTTCAAATGCCAGCACTTACTTATTGAGGTTCTCCAGAGCAGCTGCCAGGTGTTTGGAGTCAAACCGACAAGAATAATTTAATTCATTGGCGATCTGTTGTCTCAGAATCTGCATCTGCCCAACCTGTGAACAAGCAAGAGAAAGAACAGGGACAAGCTGATGAACAAAAAATGACAAGTTTTTATTGAAAGGTTCACAACATTCTACAGAAAAATTCAAGGATTTCCTGGACTGGTGTCATGCCTAAGACCAGCATCACCCCTGATGGAGCACAAGGGACCCTTCAAGAAATGCCTGCAGAGATTCTGTGTGCCAACCTCAACAGAACCCTGAAGTCTAATACTGAACCTAATAGTCTAAAAGTGAACCATTAATGTTCTTGTTGTCCATGGATTAAAGGTATGTGTTCTGAAGCTCTATTTTTGATCTTTTAGAATAAGTTCTCATGTTCAGTAACCACTAATGAGAAGCCCTACTTTCTTTATCTGTCCTAAATTGAACTTTCTCAAGTCCTAAGGGTGCCATTTCACTCTAACATTTGGTCAGTATCAGTCTGTCTACATCCCTCACGATTACAGATCATGAAATAATCAAGGTGATAAAATAACCTACATACAATCTTCCAAGAAGGCCCTTCTAACAATGATAACCCTGAAACCAGGGGTTCTTCACGTTTTGTTGGCACTTTGGACATCTTTAGAAAGTTGGAGAAGTCTATGGATGCTGTCTCAGAATAGTTCTTTTGAATGTATGAAATATAACATATAGGATAACAATGGAAGCCAATTGTAACAAAATGTAATTCTCAAGCAATTAAAAGAACAGATTTATTATAACTTCCTTCCCTTGTTATCCTGGCTTAGGGCAAGTCAGACCTATATAACAAGAGGCCATCTAGCAGAGCCGAAGGCTTCTATTCAATTTTAAGTTTCCAAATTAGAACAAAAACTCAATGAAATGATGAAAAATATACTGTGAATTGGGCTGAGACACCAACAACTCCTGTTTCAATGAGCAACTTACGTAATTGGGAACAAGAGAACGGGACTGCTCCAAATTCTGTGAGGAGTCTAGACTTCTCCTTTGGTATCTGACGCTTTTAACCATCAGTCAGTTTTCCACCAGGAAATCTACTCTTTCCTACTGTACTGTGAGTAGGCTTTCCAGGGAGACAGCCAGCTTCCTTGAACTCTTACAGCAACTGACAATGTTCTGCACCCACATAAGGGTGTTCAACAAAGGGTTACTGACTGTCTCAGATCATCAAGGGATGAGAGAAGGATATGCAGAAGATACAGGGTATCTCTGGAAGTCAATGCACAGTGTAAAGGCAGATGCGTGGATTCTAAAGCAACCTGGATTTCCATCCGACAAATCACAGGCACACCTTGGAAATACTGAGTTTGGCTCCAGATCACCATAATAAAGCAAATATTGCAATAAAGTGAGCCACATGAATTTTCTGGTTTTCCAGCACATATAAAAGTTATGTTTACATTATATTGTAGTCTATTAAGTGTATAAAAGCATTGTGTCTAAAAAATAATTTTAAAATACTTTATTGCCAAAAAAGCTAGCCATCCTTCAGAGTTGTAACAAAGGTCACTGATCCCAGTCACTGTCACAAAGACAACAACAGTGAAAAACCTGCAGTGCTGCGAGAATTCCTGAAACGCGACACCAAGTGAGCAACGGTTGTTGGAAAAATGGTGGTGACAGATTTGCTCGACACAGGGTTGTCACAAATTTTCAATCTGTACAAAATGCAATACCTGCAAAGTGCAGTAAAGTGAAGTACAACAAGACGACGTGTACCTATCATCTCCCCGTCTTACTTTCTCACTCATTTCCAAAGACACACGTTCTAGTCCGTGTAAGGATAACATGTCCAAAGGAACCTGGCCTTCTAGTTTTTGTGCAGCTACTTCACTACTCTAAAGGCTGAGATCAGGGCGGCAAACCGACAGCAGCTCATTAATGAACCTGTCACATGAGGACGGGGATGACTGAGGGAGGAAAACTCCCATTTCCTTGAGTGAAAGCACCTCTTGCTAAAAGGCATTTCAGAATGAAAGCTTTCTTCAGTGAAAGAAGCATGATAAATGGGCCAATGAAAAGCACTGTCCAGAACAGCCAAAGATCAGACTCATTTAGAAATAATGATAAACTCGAAATGATGTATTTTTGGTTTGATGGCCAAAGAAAGAAGAGTGGCTTTCTTGGGGTAACCAAGTTACCAGAAATAATAAAAAAAAACATAGCATTGCTTCTCTCACAACGTACCTTCATGATAGCCTCGAGATAAGCAGTCCAAATCTTCTGGGTTTTGGCAATAGCAGAAAAGTAAATTTTATTCGAGTTTGCTGAAAGGTTAAAATACGAGTTTCTATTTAGTAAATTTGGAAAGGCTACAGTGTTCTCTCTACCTCAGGCCTGTTTTACAACACTTACCTACAATGCTTTTTAGGGGGCTGACGGCATTCATGAGGGTTTTTAAAGTCTCCTGCACAGTTCTGTCTCGCAAGATAATTTTCTGAAACATGCTGAGGAAATTCTAAAACGAGAAGGCATGATCAAAGAATCAAATATAATGAATAAAATGAATAAACGCTCCAGTTAACTCAAAGGCTACACAGAACACAGACAAGCCTCATTCACACAAAGCTACAAATAAGACGACGGGGAAGACACAACTCCCGGTTCCCATCAGAAACATCCCCTGCTGGGGGGAGTTGCTGGTTTCCAAGATGAAATTCACAAAAACTGTCTACCGGTAAAAATACTATGCTGGCCAAAGAGATTCTAGTTTATTCTCAGCTCTTCTCTATTTAACAGGAATTACATAAATATGGCTGACGTCAGTATAGGAAAGCACAAAAGAAAAGCTAAACCATCTACTCCCTTCCTCCCCAGGACAGCAGAACACACCCGGACACCTGAAGGCTCACCTGTAACTCTTTCACAATCATAAAGCACAGAAGCCTGTCTAACCCGTTCAGACCGAAAGTCCCCAAGGTGTTTTGGATTTCTGAGAAAAGGCGGCTGCTGGTCACTTCTTGATGGGTTTTCATATCATACCAAGTGTTCAGCTGGTCAATGTGACACGTCATTCTAAAACATAAATAAAACACACTCAAAACCCAAAAGCAGCTCAGAATTCACCCTGAAAGGATGAGGGATGCAATAGGATTAGGGGCATCGGATAGGAAGAACAATGGTTTCATGATCTGTGTTTTAATAACCCCTGCATCTGGGCACCCAAGACACCTCACAGTGAATGTCCAATGGGCCAGGAAGGCGAAATTCAGTGAAGTCACCTCTTCCTGCCCTTGCTATGTCACCAGTTTGAATGATGCGTTTCCACTGGGTTGGGTAGTTGAGTCATGTCTCAAGGACAAGGCTAGATTCAGTCATCAGGCTGGAAGACTTCAGGGCCCCACTGCCTCTCTGGAGGGTCTTCTGTAAATATCCAGAGACTGTGGATGAAACAGTGTCTTGTGCCATTTCCACTTGGGTAAGAAAGGAACTTTGAATCCTCATACCCTCACGTCTGAGGCCATTTCCTCTTTCCTCCTAGTCCTGGTCATCGACCAACGATTCCCTTTGAGACTCAGGAGTGTGACGATGGTGATGATAGAAACTGACAACATTTACTGAGGACTGCCTACGTGTCAGGCCCTGGGCCAGACTTTTCCGAGTGCTCTCTCTTCATCCTCAGAATAGCGCTGTGATGTACAAGCTGTTTGACTTTCACTTTATACATGAAATAACTGAGTCTTGGACAGGCCTGATTCTAACACCACACCCACAACCACCAAGAGTCTCAAATGTTCTCATGGGGACCTTAAATCAATGGTGCAAGTGTGTGTTTTCAGTCACTTCAGTCGTGCATAACTCTTTGCAACCCTATGGACTGCAGTCCGCCAGGCTCCTCTGTCCATGGGATTTCCCAGGCAAGAATACTGGAGTGGTTGCCATGTCCTCCTCCAGGGGGTCTTCCAACCCAGGGATCAAACCCCCACCTTTTGTGTCTCTTGCATTGCAGGTGGATTCTTTACCCACTGAGCCACCTGGGAAGCCCTAAGTCAATGGTAGAACATGTTTAAAAAAACAGATGTCAAGATCCCATTTCTGGAGGGTTGGATTGGGCATGTCTGGGGTAGAATTTTAGCCTCTACTTTCAACAGCCCCCACAAAATGATATGGCCCCAATCCTCAGAACCAATACATATCTTTACTGAAATGAAGCTTGGGAGGGAATTAAGAGACTCAGGAGCTAGGGAATTTTAAATTTGGAACTAAATGGAAGAACAAGATGGCTCCCAGAGTGGCAGGCTACTTTCAGGCTTCAAAGCATCCTGCTTCCACCATTCAGTGTGGGCACTTTGCGTCACCTGAGAGGCTCCCAATTTTGATGCCATACATGACATGGAAATCCCAGTCAGGCTTAATCCTGTCTGCCAGTATTAAGCTGGCACTAGGTGAGTGAGGCAGACAGGTTTCTAGGAGGGCTTCTGAGATCAACCCATGGGGACTGAGAAAGGAGAAGTCCCAAAACGTTTTGGATCACTTAATCTTTTTGGCCCATAAGTCACAGACCAAACTCATTTCTGCTGAAGGTGACATACGGTTTGTCAAGTTTCTTAAGTTCTGACAGACAAAATCAGCCTGAGTGTGAAGGCAGTACAGAGAAGACATTTCATGAGGACATTTACCTTGCACAAAGTCGACTTCACCCGCATAGCTGGACTGAGAAAGGAGAGATACAACCGTTTCCTGGGAAACCACACTGGTCATTCCACTGAGCAGGCACAGGCCCAGGGTGAACACGAGAGCAGACAGGAGCCTGCTCTCCCCTTAGTAGGGCTTAGTACCCGCTGTTTGTTTCATCAGAGGCTCAACTGAAGAACAGACCTTCTAATTGTTTTCATTTATATGTCTTTGGACTGGGGTGACCTCAGTCACACTGAGGAAAACATGTAGTCCCAGAAAAAGTAAACTTAATCAACCCATGAGAAAGGCTCCAACGATGGCAGGAACAAGGATATGATCTGAGTAGAGGTCAAGGATATGATCGATATGTTTAGAGACTTGCTGTCCATGATGTTCAAGGCCCAGCGGAATTGAGGTACACTTACTTCGGGTCTGTGATTCGCAAGATCTCTCTGCAGAGTCGACCAATAAATGTTACAGACTCGTCCACAGGGGTAAACTTTGGTATTGGAATATGAGTGGACTGGTACATACTTTGCCAATCTTGAATCTAGAAAAAAAAAAAAAAAAGACCCCCAAGGACATAAATATCTAGTGCATCTTGGATAAGTTAACCTAATTGTCCTTTTCTTACATAGCTTTACAAAGATAACATTGCATGAATAGTGAACACAAATGGCTCCTCGATTTTGAAGAAGAAATTTTAAAAACTGTAGTACCAGCCTCCCAGAAATACCACATACAATGTTTATTAAAAAAAGAAATAACTGTGAAAAAGTGAAGTGATTGAGGAGAAGTGGAAAAAGACACAGGAATTTCTTACTTTCTGTCTTACAAGTTGACAATGTAATAATATACATCCAAAATATAGGGCTGGAAGATACATAATCTTTTGAAAATGTCACCTGAATCACGTCAGTTCCCTAATTAAAAACTTGCGAGTGACTCCTTGTTAAATTACTAACATCAGTCTTCTCAGCTGTGACACTTAAGAATGTGGTGCTCAAATAATCCAACAGAAAATAGGAAAGGACTTGACATTTCTCCAAAGATATAACATGGTTGATAAGCACATGAAAAGATGCTCAACATCATTAGTCATGATGGAAATGCAAATCAAAGCCACAATGAAATACCATTCAGACTCACTAGGATGGTTATAATTAAAAAGAAAAAAAGAGGAAATTAACAAGTGTTGGCGAGGATGTGGAACACCTAGAACCCTCAGACACTGCTGGTGGGAATGAACAAATGGTGCAGGCACTGTGGGAAACAGGTTGGTGGTTTGCAAGTTAAATGCAGAACTACTAAATGACCCAGCATTTAGGTATATACTCTTAGGTATATACTCTGATCAAACCCAGATGAGCTCTTAAGTCTTTGGAACTCCTGTGTACCTGATTTAAAATGACTATACCAGATGGTTTCATTTTGTAGCCATGTAATTAAGTCTGCTTTCTCCTAAGGACAGTAAACTTGGAGAGGTCAGGGGTCACAGAAACCTTTCTGCAACCCTCACAGCTCCTGAAGTTACTCTGAAGGTATTTGTGACTCTATAGTGGTTACGGAATTTTAGTAATTATTTAAACAAACTTTGTTGTTGGCATTTCTGAGGTTTGGGGCATGTCAGAAGTGATATATAGTCACGAATATTAAAATCTGTTTAGATACCTTTGTTCTTAAGAAGTTATTACACTCTTGCTCCACATTGTAATTTATGATACGAGATACTTCTTCCTGCCAGATTTTCAGACCATAAATATTGACATAGTCCTGAATATATTCAAAAGAACGATGGAATCCATCCATGGTGGCTCCCAGCTCTTTCAGCTTGGGCATCAGTTCACTCGGCTGTGTGAAAGAAGAAACAGAAACCTGTTAGACTGGCATAGTCTGTCAACCACTAATGCCTACATGAGACTGTCAAGGAAATCCCAATGAGAGACCACGGTGACAGCTGAAGACAGCTCTGGAAATACTTATTCCTACCTCATTTACAGTGGGTGGTGATTTATGCCAGGCATCCAATAAAGAATATATTTCATTCATTGGGGAAGAAAGCCTCATATAAAAGAATATAAAAAATGAATATCAGTGATTTCTCTCATCATTTGACGACTCTAATCTTAATTTTGAATTTAAATGTGATTTCAGATGTAAATTTCAGGCCTTCTCTTTCTCTCCTGAGAAAAATGATCATATTCTCTACAATATGATCAAGCAAAAGAAAAAAATTATAGCCTTTGTAGTTCCAGTCTGCTTTAGGCTTAACAAATTCTTTTCACTACAAGAAGGAACCTGGAATCATAAACATCAGTTTAATTCTTAAACTTGAAGTGAAGGAAAGGGCTGATTTTAAAAAGGATTTTCTTATAATATGAATGCTTATAAGATAGGATCAAGGGTGGGATGGGGCGGGAGGCAGGAGGGAGGTTCAACAGGGAGGGAACATATGTCTATCTATGGCTGATTTACATTGATGTTTGGAAACCAACACAATTCTGTAAAGCAATTATCCTTCAATTAAATAAATTAATAAAAAACCCCACCAAAATTAAAAAAAAAGATAGGATCAAAAAGCACATCAGCTGATTGTACTGAACATGATACAGTAGATATATGTTAGATAAGAAAAAAGGTCTTGTTCGTGTTCAAAATGACGTTCTAGGACATTCTGCAAGCTGAGTCGAGGGCAAGGACAGATTCATTCTGGTGACTGGGTACCTTGGCTCGGGGGTTGAAGATCAAACCCCTGTGAAGGGCAAAAGCAACACGCTTAACCAGCTCCTTCCTGATTCCATCCTCTAGCAGTTGTTTCGGGTCCACCTAAATGCAAATTGAAAAGCATTAAATGTCAGTGAGGAAAAGCTCAGTCTGGGACAAACCCAGAGGAAAGACAGTCTCCAGAATCTGTAGGGGAGCACTTCCCTACCTCAATCCTAAATGATTACGATTTTTCCTTCCCGTTTCCTGCCCCTCTTTGATCTTGTACAGCTCGGATAGAATTATTAAAACCTGTTACCTCGGCAGAACTTAGTTTATCTCAGCAACATTCATGATAATTTTACGTCAGTTCAAAGATGTTGGGTATGGAAAGTTTAAATGGCCTCACATTTTGATCATCTCATTAAAAGTGCCTTTTCTCCTCACCAGGAGGCAGTGGGCTGAATGGCTTGCACTGGAATTCAGTGCATGTCTCTCATCTGGAAGTCATCTAAGGGCATCTATAATCATACGAGCAAAGTCAAGCTTGGGGTTGACAGATTCAACACTTCTTTCTTCTTTCAGCATTCTCAGGATGCTGTTTGTAATTAGGGAGATAAAATAGGAAAGAAATCTGCTATTTAACTCTATAGCTTATTTTGCTGATTCTTTTTTTCTATAATGAGAAAGCTTTTGTTATTCCCTAAAAGTCTGTCAAATCTATAAAACATGAAATAGTTTTAATACAGTCCTTTGAATTCTCTAAGACATGTTTCTTTTAATTTGTCAAGACTTATTATTTTAAAAAGTCATAAAGATGGGTTCCATCTGGATTTGATGATATTTAAACTTTAAGGAAGATAACTGCAATGAAAGAGTTTCTGAAAATACAGAAGCCAGAGGAACTTGTCGGACTACACTGTGATCAGGTAGTCATTGAAAGCCAGACTGAGGAGAAACAACAGGTGAAGACCTTGAGTTCTTCAACAGGCAAATTGTAAGGAAAGAAAGGAATGAAGGAGGAATCTGAGGAGTAAATCAGTCTTAAAAGACATACATTTTTTTAAAATGGGCAAATCTGAACTAAAGTGTCTAGAGATTTACTTCTGGGTAATAAAACTACAAACAGAGAGACTGGGATTAGGTCAGGGCCCACAAGGAGGATCCTGGGGTGGGAGCTGGCTGAACTGTACCTCTGGGTTTGAGAGGTGCTGAGAGTGAGTGGTCTTTATCTCACACTAACCTATCAAGCTACACAATTGTTTCGATAGCTTTAGGCATCTATGCTGTATTTCACAAGAAAAGGGTAAATTATAAACAAATACAGTCAATGAAAACAAATTCAAGCAGATAAAATGAAATTTCCAAAGAAACAGCCCTTATAAAAACACATTTCATGAAAAAGAGTTCAATGTTTTCATGAATCTCATGGTCTTAAAGGGCCCTTCCCATTCTCCCCAGACTTCCACCAATCAACCTGCGGAGTGCTCACGGGGAAGGGAAAGACCCTGTCACACAGCTGCTTCCTTACAGTTCTGTCTACCTCCTGTGGTTAACAGCAGTTAACAGTTTTCACATGGGTCCCCCAGACCCTCCTCTACTAATTTAGATGTGTATTTGTTCTTAAACATATTCATTAAGAAATCTAAATGGTCACGTGGTAGTTCTATGTCTAGCGTTTTACGGAATCTCCACTGTGTTCTCCACGGTGGCTGTACGGTCTACGCATCTGCAGGGGAGCAATGGAGAGGCAGGGGTGGAGAGCAGACTTGGGGACACAGTGCAGGAAGGAGGGGTGGGATGAATGGAGAGAACAGTCTGGAAACATATACCTTACTATACGTAAAACAGCAAGAGGGAATTAGCTGTGTGACACTGGGAGCTCAACCCGTGGCTCTGTGACAACCTAAGGGGTTGGGAGATAGGGAAGGGGGTTCAGAAGGGAGGGGATAGATGTATACCTGTGACTGATTCATGTTGATGTATGGCAGAAACCAACACAATATTGTAAAGCAATTATCCTCCAAGAAAAAAAAAGTCTAAATGGGATCAAAATATTGGGTTGGCCAAAAAGTTCATCTGGACCAATCTAGTCCTAGGATTTATTTATTTAAGAGGTTATGAAAACTCTGAATGAAATTTTTGGTTAATCCAATATGAACATATATATACTACATGTTGTTCTGCAATTGCCTTTCCACTTTACATTTTGGAAATTTCCTGGTGGTAAGTTATTTTTGAATGGCAGGAAAGTAATCCACAGTGTGACTGCACCATGATATATTCAGCCATTCTTTCACTCATAAAATGCTTAGGCTATTTCTATTACTTTGGCTACATCTAACAACGGACATTTTATGTGTATCTGTGTATATTTCACTTGTTTTAACTCATATTAACTGAAATGAATTAAAACTCTTTGAAAGGGTTTGAAATAGATCCATAGCATTCAAAGATTACAGGTTAGTGAAGGCCATGGGATCCCACATAAAGCCCTGAGTTGTTAAACTGGCAGAGACAATGTAAGCTTAAAGGATGTCAAGATGACATTCCCTGTGCACTTACTGGTGCTTCCCTGGTGACTCAAATGATAAAGAATCTGCCTGTAATGCGGGAGACCCTTGAGGAACGGCAACCCACTCCAGTATTCTTACCTGGGAAATCCCATGTAAGAGGAACCTGGCGGACTATAGTCCATAGGGCTGCAAAGAGTCTGACATGACTGAGCAACTAACACTAACATACTTGCGCTTATTAAGTGAAAGATTCTGGTAAGAGATTTACATTTTTCTTAGGCAGTCTTTCCTTTGATAATTATTGCTAATTACTAGGTTTTATTACATCCAACTAGTCACTTTGCATTTAAGACTAATCTGGTCCTAGGATGTATCATCACATAAAGATGAGTGAGAAGTGATAGCTTGTCTGTGTACTTTCTGAATATCAACTGACTTAAACTGGCATCAGGCCTAAAGCAAGTTTAATAGAGTCTATTAATACTACAGGGCTAGAATGGTATTTCTTTACTACATTTCTAGAAACAACATAGTAAAGTTCTATTTCTATTTAGGTTCATTTCCTATATTTTCTTGGATTTCATTAACACAAATGTTATATCCAGCAATTCAATGAAAATTCTTTAGAAAATTAGAAATGTTAAGATTCTACTGATGTCAGATAAATGGAAAAATACATAAGAGCACCACGAACTGAGTGGGTGTATCATAGTCATCTAAGGATTACAAATTATAATAAAACAGCAACAATATACCACTTTAGACCCGTTTGGAGAACAAAAATTAGGAAGCGGACCATGGCTAGTGTTGGCCAAAATGGGGGTAGATACACAGGAAACAAGTCATGTGAGGAGGCAATCTGGCTGTACTGAGACAAATTAAGTACAAATGTGCCCTAAGACTCCGACCCACTCCTGGGCAGGCAGACTTCAGCACAATTCTTGCACAGGCCTACGTGGGGACATGTTCAGAGATGCTAATCTAGACATTGCTGATGATAACAGGAAGCACAGGTATGAAAATGAGCAGCATCGGTGCCCTGGGGAACAGTTAAGTAAAATGTGGAATTCTCTGCAGCAGTTAGAAGTAACCAACCACCTCACTACAACATAAATAAATCCTGAAAGCAATAACTAGTGAGAAATGTTAGAAAAAGAATGAGGCTTTGGAGCAGAATATGATTTAGAGAAATAAAAAATGTGCACACATAAAATACTACTACTTGCTAAAAATAAGGAGACTTGCATATTTATGGACAGAAATCAAACAGAGTGGGTGCTATAGGGTCTGGGGGTGGGTATCAGGAGAAGAGAAAGAGAAAAATAAGACAGGAGCTGGCATGTACTGGTGATGGCAATGGCCTGTGGTCAGAGGTTACCATTATGATCTCAGCTCTCTGCACCTGGGGTGCAGTACAAAAACATCAAGAGAAAGAAAGGTTGCAGGCAAGGCGGAAAGAGACAGTAAGTGATCAAGTAAGCAAGCTTCTTTGCCTAAGGGAATTGAATTATTGTTTTGTTATTACAAAAATTCAATAAAAATTTTTTTCTTAGTGTTTAGGAATTCCTGGGTGTTACGAAAAATGGGGATAATAAAGCTTTCTCTTTCTTTGTTCATAAGTGACTAAAATGAAAATCATACGCTGCATGTGAAATAGTGAGGGGCATACGATGATGACACTACCCCCACAGGATAAATTCCACAAAAATCCAAATGACAGAGAGGCTTATTATGAAGCCACAGAGACTAGCATTAAGACCATTACCTTGATGATGCCGACTAAAGTTGTCTTCATCATTAAGATGCCTTCAGTAAAAATGGAAATAGCATGAGTAAGCTTGGCAACCTTCAACAAAGAAAAAGAGGTTAATGAAACACTTCTCATAAAAGACCCATCACTTCTATGGGAAGCTAAAATAATTGGTAATAGTTCTGAAGGGCAAAGCCAAGAGAACAGCATGTAGCTTGAAGGCACCTGCGTGTACATGTCCTGGTCAGAAATGAGGCTCTGTGGTGTTGACCACTGTCAGACCTACCAGGAGACTGAGTCAGATGTTCTATTATTCTCTACCCTTTGATGGATCATTTGCCCTTCTTTGGGCCTCAGTATTTCACACATTAGATGAAAGCAGGACTCAGTGATATAGATGATACCTTCCAAAATCAAAAGGCTCATGGAGACACTGAAAAGGTAATCTCCCTTTTACTGCAGTCCACATTCTTTTCAAACAATGCTGGGAGACACTGAAAAGGTTGACCGAGGCTATATTCTTGAGTTAGAATCAATGTGGAAATTCTGAGCTTGATGATCTCAATGCCTAATGAAACTTCTGGAGTTATGTCAAAGGATGTGAAATTGATGCTGGTTATCACATTTTCAAATTTACTTGATTTTACTTTTCAGGTCTCTAAGTTCAGGAAGAAAGAAAAGCAGAGGCATTTGGGAAGAACTACTTCTGAGACTGCTTAATTGTGGAATGGCCTTAAATATATGCCTATTTGAAGTGGTTTATGGAGTATGGATTACTTTATTCATGGAATATGGATTATTTTGAACCACTGAGTCATGAACCAAGATGGTTCAAAAGAAAAGTGACCAACTGAGTTCCACTCCCTCTGAGAACATTCAGGCAGGTGAGGCCTTGAATGATACCAGGACATTGTGAAGAATGAAGGTAAGATTGCACTAAAATAACAAAACCTGGTTACCATTGAGAGTGTAGAAAAATAAATCAGAACTGATCCGGGGATCTTGGGGACACGGCAGGTGACACAGAGTTGTGCTACTTCATGGTTTTGGGGGTTAAACATCAAAAGGCAGATGTTAAAGGGACACACCACCTCATATCGTGGGCCGAGCTGAGCATAGTCCCTCAGCTTGTCTTTGTCCAGCCGGGTGGGCACTTCAATGATATCGTGGGTCTGAAGCTTTATGATCTTTAGAAGGGAAGTAAACATGCTTTCTGGAATAATCTGCAACACCTTTAGTGAAAGGGAAAAGAGGAAAAACAAGTGAACCTCCTATTTTCTCTCTCTTAGTTTGACAGATGCTAGGACAACAGTAAAAAGGGTGTCCGTTTATTAAGAAAAAAAAAAAAAAGCCCTTCATCTGCAGGAAAGGGCTGGGGGGGCTCTCACAAACATTCTTTTAGTAACTGCTCCCAGGCACAGGGCTACGTTCCTTCAAACACGAACTGCTCACAAGAGATTAAGCTAATTCTCCTAGAAATGCTGTAAAAGATGTATCAGTCCCACATTATAAATTTTTCAAAAGCTAAGATTCAGAGATGTTAAGTAACATGGCTGTAGAGCCCTCAGCTAGTACGTGACACAGGACAATTTAAGCCAGGCCTGTGTGGCTCTAAGTCACACCGTAAGTTATTCAAACAAGGACCACAATTCTCCTGAAAACTTTAAGTTCCAATTAGTGACAGTTACCAACTGTGACTTTGAAGAAGCTACCAAGATCTATGTTTCTCAATCTCTATACCTATAAAATGGGGGTTAATACCATCAGCATTTAAAAAATAAGCAAAAGAGACACAGATGTATAGAACAGTCTTTTGGACTCTGTGGGAGAGGAAGGGGGGATGATTTGGGAGAATGGCATTGAAACATGTATAATATCATATAAGAAACGAATCGCTAGTCCAGGTTTGATGCACGATACAGGATGCTTGGGGCTGGTGCACTGGGATGACCCAGAGGGATGGTATGGGGAGGGAGGTGGGAGGGGGTTCAGGATGGGGAACACGTGTGCACCTGTGGCGGATTCATGTTGATGCATGGCAAAACCAATACAATATTGTAAAGTAATTAGCCTCTAATTAAAATAAGTAAATTTAAAATATATATATATTTGACCAAAAAAAAAAAAAAAAAAAGTAAAAACATATCTGCACACCCACAGTACCAGTAAGAATAAATTTATTTTCAGGTATTGACAATTTCAGGAATCAAGTTAAGAATTAAGGAAAAGTATATACAACTACTATGTATACAACAGATGAACAAGCACCTACTACAGAGCATGGTCTTGTAATAACCTATATATATGTATAACTGAATCACTTTGCTGCACACTTGAAGCTAATACATCATAAATTAAGTACACGTCAATTAAAAAAAAAAAGGAGTGAGGGAAAGGAATAACAGGTATACTTTTTCTCAGGGCCCCAAGCATATCATTTGTATTTATTTATTTATTTTTAAATTTTATTTTATTTTTAAACTTTACATAATTGTATTAGTTTTGCCAAATATCAAAATGAATCCGCCACAGGTATACATGTGTTCTCCATCCTGAACCCTCCTCCCTCCTCCCTCCCCATACCATCCCAAAATAGCAGTTAGTTTGCCATTAAAATAAGTATCACCTTGATGCATTTCTTACCTTTCTCACATAGGACACCAATTCACCAGAATAATATTGAGACACGCTGAGAAGGTCAGGGCTATTTGCTTGATTAATACGGAGAAGGGGCAGGTCAAGGGCAGAGGCAAGCTGGAAGGAAAATAAGACACCACTGTTTCTCTGTTTCAAAAAGTCCTAGAAATCTCTCTTTCTAGAAGGAGTAACATACAACGAAGCTCCTAGGCTTTGCTCAAAAGACAGCGACAATGACTGAACTTCATCAGTTCAGTTTCTGACAAGGATATAATGTAAAATGACAGGTATCTGCTACGGCAGTGGCTCTCAAGTTGTGGTCGCTGGACCAGCAGCGTCAGCATCACCTGACATCTTGTTAGAGATGCTGATTCTTGAACCCCACATAGGTTTACTTCATCAGAAGCTCCGGGGGTGGGGCCCGGCAATCTGGGTTGTGACACATCTTCACAGGTAGTTTCATCAGAAGACACTGAGTAAATTATTTGTTCATTTATCACTAAATGAAATTACCTTGAGAGAAGGGTCAATCCATGCCTGTTTTGTTCACCATTATTACGTAACCTTCTTATTTTTTAATTTTATTTCTTGGCTGAACCATGTGGCATGTGAGATCTTAGTTCCTTGACCAGGGATTGAACCCATGTCCCCAGCATTGGAAGCTTGGAGTCTTAATCACTGAATCACCAAGGAAGTCCCCTTCCCTAATCTTTAGAGGACATCTCAGAATATAGCAGAAGCTCAACAAGAATTTTTTTAAGTGAATAAGGAAAAGGATTTTATTCATGTCTAGGGAATAAAGAATGTACATTTTTAGTATCTTGGTAAAACCTATAAAAAATCAATTTCTTCATTAAAAACAATTTTTGTAAGACATCCCAACATCTATTTTGAATTTAAACTTTATTTCTCACATCTTTTGCCAACTACACTCTCATGAAAAATTTGCTAAAAGTTTTCAGTCTATAAAAATACTTAAAATTGTCCAACTTTCTAAAAGGATGAGATCCTGGACTGAATTAACGAATGAGGTAAAAATGAAGGTCAACGCTTGCTCAGAAACTGCAAATGTGATCTTACTGTTACTTGCTTACCTTGAGGAATGTAGCCCTGAGTTTAGTGACCATGGATGGGTTCACCCTTATGCTCTCCTGCATGATAGACGTGAAGCTGCAAACAGACATCAGTGTAAGATGATGTTCACAGTGGCTGCCACCAAGGACTAATGTCAGGTTGTCCATATTACCTGTCAATTAACTGCCAAGCAAAAGAAAGGTCCCCAATGATCTGCATTGTGATCAGGACCTCCTCTTTGATGTTAATGGTTCGGATCATTTGGTGGAGAAACTTGCGAGTATCAGCAAGAAACTGACACACTTGCAGATTCGATTCGAGCTGGTGAAATTCTTGAACCTGGGGCACATAAACACACTGGATTTTAAAATTCTGAACGGCCTGTGTGGTGTTCATTTTTCTTTGAAAACACTTCAAATAAAGCACACTACTTAACTAACATTCTTGGCAAAATTTTAATTTCAAAATATAATTTCAGAAATGTACAAGCCAAGTCAGAAAACAATGCATATATTTCTAGAATTAGAAAATGTTCCACTATTTCTTATTCCATACATATATAACATAATAAGCAAATACTCCCATTTTCCATTTCAATATCAATAAACATATATTGGAAAATTCTAATTCCACAGATTTGCTGGCTTGCTAAAAAACAAAATAAGTCATGCCACAACCAAGGAGTGGGCACTTGTACATTTTTAAGTTCTTCTGATGAACTCTTTAACAAATAATGATTCCATAGTGTTCTGACATTTTAAAGTATATAATTCAATGGGCATGGGCTACATGCCAAAATAAATAATGCAAAAGAGAAAAAGCACCCCAGATTTATAACGTTGTTTATAGTTGTACTATCGACTAGAAAATCCAAATACAACCAAAAAAGAAACAGCACAAGGGAGCGATTGTTTTGGAATGGTTATGGAAACTGGCATGCTAACAATGGAGCATTATACTGTGCTGCCATAATAGTGGCCATCCTAAAACCCTTGCAAAAATAAGAAAAAGCTTATAAGAAAAGGATTAATGCATACATATCAATTGGACAGGGTTCCAGGTGAGGATGGATGATTTTTGTTTTTAGATAATAGAGTGCATGCTTATTGTTTTGATGCTTTTGTTTATTTTCCTGGTTAAACATACAAGTTTTAAGAGTGTGGAGGTAAGATGCTCTTTTGAGAATCATTTTTCAGTAGATAAAAAACAAACTTTTCTTTTCCAGGAAAGAAAACACATTATTTTTAAGCATATGATCATTATACAACTATTTTTATTTTTGTGTATCTTTTTCTAGGTTTTCCCCCAAGGCATACATTTTTTACAAACCTAAAAATGGTGCATATAATGGAAATTTGCTTTTGCTTTTACCTCCTTATCATAGTTTTCCCAATGTCTCTATATTGTCTTCATGATTAGTTTTTTAAGATTACATGCATGTTTCTGCAAGTTGAAATATCATAAATTTCACTACCATTCTCTTTATTATTATCATGTAGTTATTTTCCCAATTTTAGGGCACTGTATACAACAGTGAACATATTCACTTACACTGCTTTTACTTCTGATGAAACAGTCTCTTAAATATGTTTCCAGGACTGCTGTGTAGGTCAAAAGTATGGTTCACGATCCAAGAACTGTCATTTAAAGACTTTCCTTACCTCTTCCAAAGCCTGTATTAGCTGCACAGTTTTTCTGCCCGCAGCGGTAGAATCATCATAATTTAGTGATAATATTTGTTTTGAAATCTCTCTGAACCAAGCTTGAAGATTTTCTATTAATATAGAAACAAGAAAAGACTACTGAAATACCAGAACAACTGTAGCAGTGGCTATGACTTTAATCATCTTTTGCAAGTCCAGTTCTTACAAAGCTTTTACTATGTATCTATCAATTGTTCTCAGGAATTCTCCAAATTGTAACAACAAAAATGCCTGCGGCATGTGACCTAGTAAAAGTGATGAAACTTTGTACACAAAGAGTTTATAACACCTGGCAGAAAGGGTACATGTAAACTGATGTGTGCAAAGATGGCAGTGGGGGAGGGGAGGAGTTGGGGAGGAACTGCAGATTTTCACAGAGCTGGGACGGTGGGTGAGGGTCTGCAGGGGCAGAGCGGGGAGAGGGATTAACTGTCCCTAGATGAGGAGACGGATACAGCAGAAACTTTGGGGTGAAAGGGCAATGGCACACTTCAGAGGGCAAAGTGGGACCAACGTGTAAGAGAGTGACGTGTGAGCAGTGAGCTGTGGGGAGTCTGAATGGATTAGGGGGTGCCATCTGCACTCACAAACCAGTTGGCATTTCTAAAGGCAGAGATGGTGAGTACTGTTAACATGCTCTGAGACCCTCAGTGTATCAGGGAAGGGTTTAAGCTTCATTTCATCTTACCTTCACAAAAATCTACGGAGTGGAATTAAAAGCCGTTTCTCAGATAAGAATGCTGATACCTGGAGATACTAAGAGCCTCTGTGGCTTAGTCACTTAATGGAGGAGCCAGGGTATGCAAACTGTTCAGAGTCAAAGCCTTTGCTCTTCTCACCTCACCAAGTTAAAAAAGCTAAAGGTTTTTTTGTGTGTCATCAATGGGATAATTTTACTTTAATAAAAGCACTTAAAAGCTTATAATCTAAGTTATTTTAAGAACTGACATCTGGGTTCCCTGGTTGCTCAGTGATTAAGGATCCACCTGCCAATCCTGGAGACGTGGGTTTGACCCTTGATGCGGGAAGATCCCACATACTGAGCAGCTAAGCCCATACACCACAGCTACTAGAGAGTAGCCTCCACTCGCCAAACTGGAGAAAAGCCTGTGCAGCAACAAAGACCCAGCATAGTCAGAAATAAGCAAATAAAAGTATTAAAAAAAAAAAGAATTGACATAGGGTGGGAGGGAGGTCACAGAGGGAGGGGATATAGGGACACATATAGCCGATTCACTTTGTTGTATAGCATAAACTAACACAACATTGTAAAGAAATTACAGTCTAATAAAAAAAAACTGACATGAAGAAAACTAGTTGCAATTTTAAACTTTTTTTTTTTTTTTGTAGGACCAAAGGACAGCTATGCTATAGAAGAAAGTACAAAGAATTTGGAGTCTGAGGTGATGGTTGAGATCTAGGCTTTATACCTTTGTTACTTTTGGCTGGTGATTACTTTTTAAAGCTTTGGTCTCTGTATATACAAAATAAGGATAAAGATGCTTATCTCACAGGGTTGTAAGGATCAAACAAGAAATATTTGTGAAAGTACTTTCTAAGCTGAAATATGCTATACAGCCAGAAAAAATACAGTATATTGTTTTGAATGATCTTTGGAACAATGCTTATATTTGTAAGAACCTGCAGCCATGAAATTAAAAGACGCTTACTCCTTGGAAGGAAAGTTATGACCAACCTAGATAGCATATTCAAAAGCAGAGACATTACTTTGCCAACAAAGGTCCATCTAGTCAAGGCTATGGTTTTTCCAGTGGTCATGTATGGATGTGAGAGTTGGACTGTGAAGAAAGCTGAGCACCGAAGAATTGATGCTTTTGAACTGTGGTGTTGGAGAAGACTCTTGAGAGTCCCTTGGACTGCAAGGAGATCCAGCCAGTCCAAACTAAAGATCAGTCTTGGGTGTTCTTTGGAAGGACTGATGCTAAAGCTGAAACTCCAAAACTTTGGCTACCTCATGCGAAGAGTTGACTCATTGGAAAAGACTCTGATGCTGGGAGGGATTGGGGACAGGAGGAGAAGGGGACGACAGAGGATGAGATGGCTGGATGGCATCACTGACTCAATGGACATGAGTTTGAGTGAACTCCGGGAGTTGGTGATGGACAGGGAGGCCTGGCGTGCTGCGATTCATGGGGTCGCAAAGAGTCGGACACGACTGAACTGAACTGAATTTAAAAGAGACTAGAATAGAGATAAATGTGCCTGATTTTAGACAACTTATCTGGTTAGATTGGTACCAGAGGTTCTTTGTTTTAAGATACAATATGGTGATCTGTGAAACCGGTTGCCAATATATATCATATCATCAAAAACTGGTCAACTTTTTTCAGTAGGAGGGAATAACTTTCATGATCTTCTCAGAAGGCTACTTCTCCCAAGAAAATTAATAACCACTAACACAGATGAGATCTAAGAGTCTTGTGTTCCAATCCTGATTGGTTCTTCTTCACTGACACACCTGCCATCTAGTGGCACAAGAGGGGACCTGCAGACTGCTCTGAAACAACCCGTGCGTGTGTGAATTCAGTTGCTGAATCTTCATGACCCCATGGACTGTAGCCTGCTAGGCTCCTCTGTCCATAAAGTTTTTCAGGGAAGAATACTGGAGTCAGTTGCCATTTCCTGCTCCTTGGGATCTTCCTGACCCGGGATCGAAGCCAGGTCTCCTGCACTGCAGGCAGATTCTTTACTATCTGAGTTACCAGGGAAGCTTCAGTAGGAATAATAATATAATTTGGAAATATATTTTGGATCGACCATTCAGCATCAAATAAATCAACAAGAGCCAAATACAGTAATCCCAAGTTTATACTGACTATGAATAGCAGAGTTACATTTTTTAATAAAAATCTATACTATTAACCAATTCTACTGTATAATTAACTTTATCAGAAATAAATTTGACAGTTAAAACAAATATCAAGCCTCAGAAAAAATAGTTTAATTTGTCACCTTAAAACTCAGAATGGTTCTTTTAGGGGCAATTTGAAAGGATCCTATCTATACAAAAGTTTGAAGTGATACCACAATATTCCTATAGGTATAATTTCCTAAAAAAGCAAGATCAAAATTGTCAAAGTTAAACCTAAGCTGTGGCTATGTTGGGCTTCTCAGGTGGCACAATGGTAAAGAACCCACCTGCCAATGCAGGAGACAGGTTCAATCCCTGAGTCAGGAAGATCCCCTGGAGTAGGAAATGGCAACCCATTCCAGTATTCTTTCCTGGAAAATGCCATGGACTGAGGAGCCTGGCAGGCTACAGTCCCTGGGGCTGCAAAGACAGTCTGCAGGTCCCCTCTGTGCCACTAGATGGCAGGTGCGTCAGTGAAGAAGCAGCAAACAGGACTGGCACACAAGACTCCTAGGTATCATCTATTTAGTGGTATTAATATTCTTGGGAGAAGTATCCTTCTGAGAGGATGATGAAAGTTATTACCTCCCCCAATGCACATAAACTGACACACTAAAGGCACTAGCTTTGTATACTGTGGTGGTAGGTGGAGGATTATGACTTTAAGCCCCAATTTAGCCCCCAATTTCTTATTTCATATGTAAGAAACCTGAAGTTGAGAGAGCATATGAGATTTCCCAAGGGAGCACAAGGCTAGGGCAGCCAAAACTAAACTTCTAATCTTCATCAGCAATACCCCAGCACACAGTAACAACACAATAATGACTTTTTACTCTGCTGGTTTCTAATAAACTGTGTACACATTTCAAAAACACTGATGTTTCCTCTCCAGCAATTACCATTTTTCTCCACTCTGGTTAGGGGTTTGACTCCTGAAAAGACATCAGCAAGCTCCGTCATCCGCTCTGAGCCCTCCTTCTTATGATGCTCCCATTTGGCCTGCTTTTCTGAAAGCATTTGCTTGAACATCTGTTGAAGAGACAGACGAGATTTACTGATTTTAAGAGAAAATCCAGCTTAGGCAGTTTACTGAGAAAGCCTGAGTCAAACCCAGTTTATTATAAAAATAGGTACCTAAAATCAACATCATTCTGATGCCATCTCTTAAGCATCACTACTTTATACAAACTGGGGGGTAAAAAAGCTAGACCATCTCTCAGATGGTGGCTCTCAGACTAATTAAGGCAAAGTGAGTGTTGGTTCTGAATGAGCTTCAAGGTTTGCGGCTAGTTCCAGAGGCCACCTGATCCAAACTCCCAAAGCTTCTGTACAACCTGGACACCCCCAGGTGTCTGCCATTCTTATCATGCCCATGTGCTGTGCTTAGTCACTCAGTCATGTCTAACTGTTTGCAATCCCATGGACTGTAGCCCATCAGGGCCCTCTGATTCTCTAGGTAAGAATACTTGAGTGCACTGCCATGCCCTCCTCCAGGGGATCTTCATAACCCAGGGATCGAACCCAGGTCTCCTGTATTGCAGGAAGATTCTTTACCATCTGAGCCACCAAGGAAGCCCAATTATGCCATGGAGCCTTTTTAAGGAGTAAAACCAGCACAGAATTTCCTTTTGTGAACTCAAATCCCTTAAAGTCCTTAGGTCAAGTTTGTTTAAATGCAAACTACCACTTTATTTAGGCCTTTCCACGACTTCACTTTCCCTTTTCACTTTCATGCACTGGAGAAGGAAATGGCTACTCACTCCAGTGTTCTTGCCTGGAGAATCCCAGGGACGGCAGAGCCTGGTGGGCTGCCGTCTATGGGGCCGCACAGAGTTGGACACGACTGAAGTGACTTAGCAGCAGCAGCAGCAATAGGTTTTCATGGCTTTTAAGATGAAGACGACTATCCTGCAACATCCAGCACAGGCTGGCTCCTGTCCACCTGTCAACCTCACTTCCTAATACCTTTCTGTTGTATTCTCTCCCCTCCAGCCAGCTGATCTTTCAGGCCTGAACTGGCCAGGCTCTTCCCTACCTGAGAGGACTGAGAAGAGTCTGTCTTCCCTGTGCAATGGTCTCCATAATGCTCCCCATCTCTGTCTTAGCTAACTCTGGCAGGTCCCTTTCTCAGCATCTTTCAAAAGCTCCTGCTGCCCTTCTCAGGGAAGTCATGAAAGCTAGGACAGGATCCTTTCTTTTAGGTGGAGAACTATGCTCCTCTCCTTTAGAGCATACACCTCAGCTTTTACTTACATTTTCATTTGTGTAATTCTCTGTTTACTATCCACATTCCTCATTAGACCATAACCTCCAGAACTGGGGCATTTTTTCACCATCACTGTATCCCTAAATAACAGTAGAGACTAAATGCCTGTTAAATGTGTAATACCATCCTTTGAATATAAGAATTATCTCAGACAGCTAGAATCTTTAGCTTGAATCAAAGACACGGCTACAAAATCCTAATTTCTAAAAAAAAAAAAAAAATTTAAGCATTAAGAAAAGATTTTGGTGGTTACTTATTCAGTATTTTTACCTCTTTGAGTATAAACTCAAATTGTGCAGTATCCAACAGCAATTGAAAGAGGATCTTGGGATTGTACCTCAAGTCTGTTAGAATCTGGTCCTTGATTTGACGAAGGCGTTTGTTGTTTGGGTCACAGGCTAGACATAGGGAGAAAAGAGTTTCCAATTTACTAAATGTGTAGAAAATACCTATAATAAGTAAGATGGATTCCAAAATACTTTCATTTCCCTTATTTTAAGCATTTAAAAAGTAATAAGCAAAATGCATACCAATGATGGATGGTAAAATAAATTATATTACATCTACGCTAGACGAAGTACAATTGAACTGCTAAATATAACATTGAATCTGACACAGAATGTCACCGTGATATACTGTTGAATGAAAAAAAGCAAAGTGAGAATAGGGTTTCCAAATTTTGTAAGTATCCTGTGGTTGGTTTATTATCGACTGTCCATGGGTCAGTGCCTTTGGCACTAATGATAGGTTGAACTTTTTGGCACTATTTCCTAAGTAGGTAGCCTCCTTGTGTCCTGTCTGTTTGAAGTTGCTTTGTGTTGGGCACTGATCTCTGCCATTCAGCTATGGACAAGTGTGCAGAAAGGATTTAACACAGCAGGCCTGAGACCGCCATCTTCAAAAAGGCCTGTTTGCAAGGTTGGCTCTTGGCTGGCATTTGGGAATTTGGATTTTGGAAGGGTTCCCACTATTCTGAGAACTGATAAGAATGGTCCACCATGCTTTAACTCTTTGTAAAAACAATGTGCTTTATGATGTGCACCTGCTTTCCTTCCGGGAGTCTGGAATGCTGGTACCTGCCAGGTAGAGGCTGTCTTAATGAGCGCCCCCTGCCCCCAACAAAAACCATGGACACACAGTTTCTAATGGGCTCCCCTGGTTGACATTTTACACATGCTGTCATGACTCATTGCGAGGGGGACTAAATGGACCCTGTGTGACCCCACTTGGAGAGAACTCTTAAAAGCTGTGCCTCGTTTCCTTTAGACTTCACCCAGGCACCTCTGTCCTGTGCCGATTGTGCTATCTTTCTGCTGTTGCAAATCATGGCCATAAATACATACGCTGGGCCTAGTAAAGCATGGAGCTTGGGATGTCCTTGGGGACCACTGACACACAAGGGGAGCAGGGTCACCACACAAAGCTGTGGCACTTCCAAACCAGAAGAACCAGGCCTGACACCATCCTCATGCTCTTTGTAAAGGCATGACTGATGCTCAGAGCTTTCTGTATTATTCACCACCTAGACCTGGAGAGTGTATGGCTACTAGGCTAAGGTCACAAAATTAGGCAGTGATTGACCCAGGCATAAGTCACCAGATGTTTTGATTTCCTGGTCAGTGTATCAGTTGCCAAGATAAATCATTTCAAATAAAAAACATGTTAAAAAATATATAGAATAAAAAATAATGGTATTTGCTGAAACTGATTTATGGGGTCAATTATTTATGCAAGAAAGAAAAAGAAAAAATAGAATAGGGCAAAATATTTACACGTAAAAGCTACTCAGACTGCAAATAAAGTCAAAATAAAAGTCTTTAAGACAATAAACATTGTCAGAAAGTTCATAGCCATGAAGGTACCAGGTCCCTCACAGTTGTTCTAGTATCACCGTGCTTTTCAGGCTTTCTGAGCCCTCCCACCAGCATCTCAGGATGTCCGGCATGTACAGAATGACCACGCTTTACAAGCACGTATCACAGGTGTTTTTGCTGCTTCAGTTATGGTGAAGCTTGAGCAAGGTTATTTTATATATTGATTTCCAAGTTACTCCATCAGGAAGAGACTCATGACAACCTGGAGAAGGGCTCAGTTTTCAGGGGAAACTGCAGAGTTCTGATTTACCAAGCATTCTCCAGAAGTCCCTAGGAAGAAATATATTGGAACTGATGACATTGATCACACAGAAAGCATTTTTCAGCTTCAGGTTTGCCTACCTTAAAAAACAAAAACAGAACAGGGAAAAAAAAAAAAAACAAAAACCAACCCAACCTGTAAGGAGTTCCATTTGTTTGTTTGTTTTTCCATTTGTTTTTATATTAATTCTAATTCAACACAAAATCTGAGATTAATTTCCCTTCATTTTTGGAAGGGAATATCACTGCGCATTAACAATTAGCTCCAGTGGGTTAACAGGAGGGAATATGAGAAATACGTCTTCCTTTCTGCACACCATGACCAAAACAGCATAAAAGCTAAAGAAGCAGTTACTTCTCCCACATATGACTCACAACCAGATAGGCAAATCATTTGTTTCTGGTAAATTCTGACCTTGTGCAATCAGATCAGATAATTGCCAGCTCAGAAATGGAAAACAGATGTGGCTGAAGATAAAAGTATAGAACTCTGGCAAGCTGAGCTGGTCCCTGGCAGGGGCACAAATCCAGGAGACCACTGGCTTCCAGAACACAGGCACGGCTATTAGGCACAGTCATCCAGAAGACAAAGAGGAGGCTGAGTCACTAGAAACCCACAGTTGGCTTTATGATGGGATAAAGTAAGGGCTTGAGTTGTTTACATGCTTCTGAATGTAAGATTTATGGTAAAGAAGATTATAAGCTGAGTCAATGTAGTAAAATTCTCAAATTAGGACTGGATTTTAAGTAAAACATAAACTTGACTACTTAAAGATTAGTCCATGAGATGATTAAAAACTTTGGCCCTGATATTCATGCTGTGATTAAACAGTAAATGGAGAGAGGTCTAGGCCAAGAAGCAAAATGATAAAAACAAAAATAAAACTGGAAAGCAGCATTCATGTGAAGGATTTAAGACGCTGGTCATTTCTAGTGTGAAGAGGCAAGGCTGAGGAGAAACTCCCCATGTTTTCAAAGAGCCGAAGGATGAGGAAGTCCACCTGCTAGTCTCACTGCTGACCACTCACAGGAAGCAGAGACAGGTGGCAGCTAGAGGCAGTGTCAAGGGCATCTTGCCCAGAGGGGTTGGGAGACGGATCTACCGTGTTACCCAGGGAGGATGCAGGATTATCTGGTGTGGATAGTTTTGTGTTTTTTTTGAGAGACAATCTCACCTGAAAAAAACCAGGAGATATTGAAAGTAGGACTCGGGTAGATGCTCTACAAAAATCTGTTGTGTGAAAAATAAAAACGAGAGCCTTGGCTTTCTAGGACTGCTGAATGTCATCACTCTTAGGCGAAGGAGTGTGCAACTCCGGATGAGGGAACTCATTAGTAATTAATATTGATCAAGCATTTATTAATACTAAGTATAAGGAACTGTGTCGGCCCTGAATAAGCTCAGGTGTTGGTCCAACCCAAGTAGGACCAGTAAACCAGCAGTTTCAAAGTTGTGGGCCTAAGGACTCTGTGGAAGTGTTTTACATGATCCATGGAACTCCCTTGACAGACAAAAGGGTATCAAACAGGGCTAACCATGACCCAGAAAAAGTTAAAATCTCATCTATCTTAATTAAGCACCCTGATCTAGCCAGTTCCTCAGCAAAGTGGGCCCGCATTTTTCTGCCCTTCCTTCTGTCCTTTCTTTGGTCATTTCTCCAGTCTAGAATTTTTTCTGCTTTTTACTGTTAAATCATACCAAGGGCTGGTCAGCTCCTGCCTTCCGTGAAGAGCCTTCCTCCACTCTTCTACCCCAAGCAATGTTTCTCTCCTGTTCTGGACTCTGGACTCAAATGCCACCGTCTGTTTTACACATCTGGCTCTTAGGTGCTGGCCTGGCCCTTGTATCTGCTTCTTATTGCTGCTGTAACAAATTACCACAAATTTAGTGGCTTAACATGATACAAATTTATTCTCTTATAGTCCAGAGGTGAGAAATCTGACTGGCCTTCACCGGGCTAAAATCAAGGCATCAGGGGGACTGTGTGCTTTCTGGAGGCTCCATGGGGGAAACTGTTTCCTGGTCTTTTTCAGAATCTAGAAGCTGCCTGTACTCCTTGGCTTGTAGCCCTTTCCATCTTGAAAGCCAGCAGGGACCTTCTGAGTCTCTTTCATGATGCCACCTGTCTAGTTCTGACTCTTCTGCTTCCCTCTTCCCAATTTAAGGATACTTGTAATTATGCTGGGCCCACTGGGATAATCTCTTTACTTGAAGGTCAGCTGATTATAGAAACATCAATTCCATCTGCAACTTGAATCTACTTTGCCCTGTAATATAACATGCCCGCAGGGTCCAGGGACTTGGCCATGGACATCTTTGGAAGGATGAGGTGGGAAGGCTTTATTCTACCTGTATCCACAGCTAAACTTTTTCATGGGTAGACATCTGATCTTCCCAGTCTGACCAGTGACGAGCTCCTCGAACCTGGGAGGTAGGTGTCCTCATACTCATAAACACCTAACAGGACTTGGCACAAGGGCTGTTCAGGTGGGCCACTGCTTTGACCAAATTGACACAAAAGTGACCATTTTACAAAAGCAACTTGATTCTCATTCAAGAGCTAAACCACTTGGCATCACGCGGCAGATCAGGGTTTGGCACGCCTATATACCAAGCGACACACATGGTCACGCCTTTTGTGTGTTACCAGAGTCCGCTGTATGAAGCATCAGCCATCGGATGGCGACGTTGCCATCCCTCAGGCAGTTGAGAAGCCTCGGGATGTTGTCCAGAACCAGCTCCTCCCTCAAGTAACCTTCTTTCAGGAACTGCTGCACTTGTGCGTGCACCCTTTCGCTGACAGTAGCATATCTGCTTGCCTGCGAAAAGGAAAAGAAAACTTGGATAACATTTCAAAGAAAGAATCACCTTGAAAGTGAATTATATTCAAATGAATCCCTGGATAAATAATAATATTTCTATATGAGACAAATAACATACAGGCTCCAAAATCACTGCAGATGGTGACTGCAGCCATGAAATTAAAAGGCACTTGCTCCTTGGAAGAAAAGCTATGACCAACCTAGACAGTGTATTAAAAAGCAGAGACATCATTTTGCCAACAAAGGTCTGTCTAGTTAAAGCTATGGTTTTTCCAGTAGTCATATATGGATGTGAGAGTTGGACCATAAAGAAGGCTGAGCGCCAAAGAATTCATACTTCTGAACTGTGGTATTGGAGAAGACCCTTGAGAGTCCCGTGGACAGCAAGGAGATCAAACCAATCAATCCTACAGGAAATCAATCCTGAATATTCATTCGAAGGACTGATGCTGAAAATGAAGCTCCAATACTTTAACCACCTGATGCAAAGAGCTGACTCATTAGAAAAGACCCTGATGCTGGGAAAGATTGAAGGCAAGAGAAGGGCATGACAAAGGACGAGATGATTGGATGGCATCACTGACTCAATGGACATGAGTCTGAGCAAGCTCTGGTGATAGTGAAGGACAGGGAAGCCTGGTGTGCTGCAGTCCATGGGGTCACAAAGAGTTGGACACGACCGAGCGACTGAACAACAACAACAAAGGCAAGTGGTTTATTGAACATCTGGGGTTTCTTTCTTCTTTATTTTTTCAAAATTTGTTTTTATTTGGCTGCACTGGGTCTTATTTACGGCATGCTCTGGTGTGGGGCAAGCAGGACCTAATTCCAAGACCAGACCTCCGATATTGGGAGCCACCAGGACCACCAGGAAAGTCCCTACTGGACATTTTTGAAAAAAGCCCTGGACTTAGAATTGAGAGGCAAACATCTAGAAATACTGGTGTGACTTTGGATTTAACCTCTGAGTATTGGCTTCTTCAAATGTAAATTGGAAAACTGGAGCATTTTTTTCTTGGCATTGCTTCTCTTAACTTGGATGTAAAGAGACACAAAGGCACTAGCTAAATTGCTTGTTCTACCTATTATTATTGACAAAGGAGTTAGAGCAGAGCAGAAACACTCAAAAGATGAATCTGTACACACAAGAGCTTAATGAAATACACCTCAGCGCATCAAAATTGACCGGCCTTATGTGGAAATCTGGTCACTCTGCTTTCCTAAAGCAAGAGTTGAATGGCAAACACCATCAACCTAGTCAGGTTAGTTTAAAATAAGCACAAGATGCGTCATTAGAAGCCTCTTAAGAAATCGCAATGTCACGGGTGAGAAGATGTGATTTTGGAAAGGATTTTTAGTCATGAAAAATTAATGCTCTGAGGCCGGAAAGCATGGAAGCACCACTTTCTCTAATGTATTTCTGGGAAATATGCCAAAATTGAAATTATTTTGTGCATTATTTATGGAATTCGATTTGTCTGAATAAAACATGCTGAAGTTCCTTGAGTCAGTGTCATTCTACCCACACTTGGAAACTCAAAAACTCAGACAGCCAGGTTGAGGAAGACCATCACTGTTGAGAAGTATCAAGTATGTGCCCCAAGAAAAAGATTTTGATTCTTCTGTTTACTTAGGTATTTCCTTCTGCCTTGGTTCTCATCAGAGAGACAGAATGTAGCCATTTCAAATTTAAGGAGATAACTGTCTTTATTTTGGTCTTGGTGCTTCACACACCAGAATGATGAGTGTAAATTACAGTGAAAGGGTTGACTGTCTACGTCCAGTTACCATGTTCAACACTCAATCCTACTGATGAAAACATTAAAATTCTAGCTTCTCAGGAAGGGAGCTCCGTCCACGAGGACAGTCTTTAAGAAGAGTAAATGTAGTCACCTGGGGCCAAATGTCACAGTAGTCACCTCAGGGTGTTGAATTTTCCTTAGAAGCCAACTCCCATTTATACAGCTCATAAAGTTAAAAATCTATAATTATCTGTTACTTCAATGTTCAAAATTCCGCTTTCATTAATCATTGCACTAAAATGTCTATGCAGGCATCTTCCAAATCGCTTGGGAAATCTACTTAGCTCATTTCCCACCCCATTACATCAAGCATGTAGTTGAGAACCCTCCTGATTAATCAGAACCTACCTGTTCTCTGACATTTGAAAGGTCCAGGGTGTTGTTTAAAGCAGTTTTTGCAGCTTTGTAAGGTTCCCAAGCATCTGCTAGATTAACCGTGATCCCCATGTAAATACTAATTACCTGAAAGAGGAGACCTTTATTCAGTATTTGTTAAACACCTACTCATTCCAAGGCAAGGGGCTGGGAAAATACAAAGTTATAGGAGACATCACCCACTCTTTCAAGTTTAAATGCCATTCCAGTGAAAAACCAAGACTTTTCAAATATACAGGGAAGTGATTTTACTTCTGAGTGCTTGGAAACAAGAGTGACTATTACATGCCGCTATTCATGGAAAAACAACGAAAACAAGGTTTTCTTTTCCAACTGCTGGTTTGTAAGATTCCTAGATGAAGAAAAATGAAAAGGGAGGGAAAAGCAGAGACTCTGACCAGAGTAGTGGTTTTCCCAATTATTTTCATCTCACCTTTATACTCTCATTAATCAAACTAAACTTGTCTCAGAAATTTTTGTGAGAAGAGTGGCATTATGTTTCACATTTCTTTTAAAAATTATATACAACCCCTCTTTATCTCTATTAATATTTTTCTTTAAAATTCTTTGCAGTATAGTATTAATCTTTTTGGCTTTTTATGGGCATATTTTTAAAAATTGCTTTATTTTCAGTGTGCCAGGGTGTCTTATCAGGAATGTATCTTGTAAATATCATGTAATTGGACTTTGACCTTCTTTAATGCTAAAAGTGTTTCTCAGTATAGTATCACAGTCAGAACTTCTTTGTTAAAACTTAGGCAAATGAAGCCAGACTCTCTCAAAAGTTTTCCTCTTGGCTACTCATCTCCCAGCTCATGGGTATGATTCATTTGTGGACAGGAAGCATCATCTTCTAATTGTAGGCTGTTCTTCTCGACAGTAAAGCTCCTCATTCAGGTCCCTCATTACAGACAGCCTGTGGCTCAATAGTTGGTAAGGAGTGAAATAAAATCTGGGGCCTGAAAATGTGATCCAACTCACTATGCTTTGTTCAAACCTCTATGTGCAAAGAAAATGTTTCATACATATTAAGTACACTGTCAGTTTTAAACTTTTAAGAATTAACATTTTTAAGCCAAATATGTTTAAAAAGTTATAAGCTCATCCCTACAGTAACGTCAACCTTAAGGGCCCACATTAGCTTACAGATGAAACTTATAAAAGCGCAATCCCTATTCACAAAGTGACATTAGATAAATTCTGCTGGTTTAGATTTGTAAGACAAATGCTTACGTAACTTAGTTGCACTCTCAGTGGCTAAAGCAAGATCCATTTTAACACATGGTTGTTCTACCTTGAGAGTATTCATTTAAGAAAAAAAACACAAATAGGTGCTTCAGGAAATTTTACTGATTCATTCCTTCATGCTATGATTTGTGATATTCTCAGCATACTTAAAGTAATTTTACTTAAGGGAGTTTATGTCTCATTATTTCAACATTAGGTTTATAGGCAAAAGGATAGAAAAAAAATCAGTTTTCCAACAAGTTTATTATAGAGAATAAAAGACTAACAGCAATACTTGCCCAATTGTCTGGAAAGTATTTGTCCACTATCTCTCTCATTTTTGCTTGATGGGTATGAAGAATGGAAGGTTCAAAGTAGAGAATCACATACAGCATGGCAGCCTGATTCGCCAGAGCTGTGCTGCGATGTTCTGGCAATGGGTACGCTGAGACCTGCAAGGCAGAGACCAGACCCAGGAGAGACAGATATTAGTGACAGCTGAATTTACATGTGCCAAGTAAATGACCAGTTCTAAGATACATGAACCTCTCAAAAGTCCATCTCTTTGAGGATCCTGGGCACTGGAAGCAATTCTCAGATTATGGCGCCAGTCACTAGGACCTTCTTCCCATCTCTAGCCTCACGATGGTCTCTTGACTGTCCCTGACTTTGCTGCAATTCTAACTCTTTTCCCTTAAAAAAAAAAAAAAAAAAATCCTATATCTCTTACTGTCCAATTTCGTGTCTCTTCCATCACAGAGAAACTCTTATAGAGCTGACCGATTCCACACTCACTGGTGCTATCTTTTACGTTGTTTATTCTTCAGCTCATTGGCATTTGACCTCCACCATCACCTCAATGGGGTTAAAGACCCTGATGCTGGGAAAGACTGAAGACGAAAGGAGAAGGGGGCAGCAGAGGATGAAATGGTTAGATGCCATCACTGACTCAACGGACATGAAATGTGAGCGAATGCCGGGAGACAGCAGAGGACAGAGGAACCTGCTGAGCCAGTCCATGGGGTCACAAAGAGTCGGACATGACTTAGTGACTGAACAACACCTATCACTTCAGTGGAATTTCCTCAGGTCACACATAGCCTCACAGTCATCCATTTCAATGACCTCTTTCTAGCACTCTCACTTAAATTTCCTGAGGACTGAAATTCTCTCCTCCTCTGGTTTCCCAGACACCAGTCTCTCTTCTCAGACTGCTTTGCTGGGTGTTCTCCCTGCCTGTGAAATGCTGCTGAGTCCCAGGGCTCCATTGCCTCAAGCATTAGGAATCTTTGGCTCCACATAGTATACATCACCTTGAGGACCAGGAGAAAGGGAGGCAGTTATTAAGGATAGATACAGCAATGTCCCATGGAATCTGGAGGGAGGAATGTGGTCAGGTTTCAGGAAGGGCCTGGAGCTGTGAACCAGAAAGCCTTCATTATTTCTCCCCGGAATGTGATGCTCAACTGTTTCTTCAGACTATTGTCCATATGGCAGACTGACGTGGCCCCAAACTCCAAGTTTTGCATGCTGTGGGGAAATCTGCGTCCCAAAATCGTTTTTCAGGCCCAATTCCATATTACCTGGAGACAGAGAATCTGATCTCTCTTGGGTCAAGTGACCTGCCCTGGTCCAATCAGCCAGGCACAGGGGAGGTGCAGGGCAGGGAGAGGGGTGGATTCACAGCACAACTACAGCTCAATCCCTGTGTTAATAAAGGTCACAGGGCAGGGAGAGAATCGAAATACGCTGCCTTGAAACATTGACAAAACGGACCACCCAGGAGGCAGAAGGGTTAACAGAAGGGTTAATGACAGACAGTTGAAGAAACAGCATGGGCTTTGAAGTCATACAGGCCGGAATTCAAATTATGGTTCTGCTACCTACTTATGTGACCTTGTGAAAATTATTTAAGCTCTCTAAGCCTTATTTTTCTCCACAGCAACATAAGGATAATGCTCTTTTGCAAGATTATTATGAACAACAGAGAAAATCGTATATGGAAAAAACCTCCTATGATTCTGGCTCATACTGAATTCTCAATGCTATGCTATGCTAAGTCACTTCAGTCGTGTCCGACTCTGTGCGACCCCATAGACGGCAGCCCACCAGGCTCCCCCGTCCCCAGGATTCTCCAGGCATGAACACTGGAGTGGGTTGCCATTTCCTTCTCCCAATGCATGAAAGTGAAAAGTGAAAGTGAAGTCACTCAGTCATGTCCGACTCTTAGCGACCCCATGGATTGCAGCCTAACAGGCTCCTCCGTCCATGGGAAGATGGCATCAAATATTATGGAGACCTGGCATCTGCAGGTAGCTCCTGATTTGAGCTGTCTTAAAAAAAAACAAACTAACTAAAAACTCTTTATGTACACTTAACATATTCATACAAAAAACTAGCAGTCTACCTAAGAACTGTATAGAACAGGTGGGCTCTGTAATAGACGGTATCCAGTCATTACAGGTCCAACTCTTTACTCTCTCTAGTAAAAGAGGAAACAAATATATGAAATTGCGTTTTCTTCAGGAAAAAGAAGTCAAATGGTAACTTTCTGTGGTATTCTCTTAGATCCATGAACAACACACACACCTGAGAGGAAAGTGAGACTTTTCAACCCTGCTCATGCCCCTTCCTTTACCGGGGTGGCCCAAACACCCCTGAGTCATCTGCTGCAATCTTGCTGCCTGTTAACATGCTTCGTGGCACTCTGTGCTTCCCCTAAGATAATCCCCATCTTGCTTTACTCTAATTCCTTTGTCTGCCTTCTTTCCTCAGCTACAAGCTCATTATGAGTAGGAACCAGGGCCTGCCTTCATCAGCAGTGGATCCCCATTACTGAACGCATGACAGCCACAGAGGGCACACTAGGCAATCATTTCTGAACTGACACCTAAAACAATGCATCTTCTCTCCAAATATTGTTCAGAACTCATTTCCTTCTTGAAATCTCTATTCCAAGAGATATTAATCTCTTAATCCCAAAATAATGTTCCTCTTTTCTGTACAATTCCAAAGCACAGCCCAGAGGTTTTAAAAGGTTTCTTGCTGTTTTTACTCTTCTGAGCAAGAAGGAAAGAAATAATTGAGGAGGAAGGTAAAATCTATAAGATTTTTAAACTATACTTTTAAGCTATAAAGATAGGTTTAATAATAGATTAAATCCCTACCTGGTTGTAAATATCATCAGATCTCAGCCGACCAATAACCATGCTGATGAAGGTCTCGTTGATAGGCACCCTCTGGAAGTAACTCTCAGGATAGTTGGGTGGTCTTTTGGCCCCTGGTTGGCTGGAATAACCTGTACTTCGAAGCAGCTTACAAATATCATCCATATTCGAATCAGCAGAAGATCGGGCAGCACTGAGCCATGTTCACAATGGGAAATAAAGGGTCAAACAAACCGCATATATTACAAATAAGAAGTCCAGCAAAGCAGAATTTCAGTATAAATTGACTTTATATAGTTTTAGGTATGAGTGGATCAATTTATATCCTTAAGATTCAAAACTATGTTTTCAAAAAGCCTGTAATATAGCAAACTTTTAAGATGGGTTCTTGTACGTATGTACAGTTTTATGTAAAGGTCCACGACCCCTTTCCCAAGGGGCAGGATTTGTTTTGGAAGACAGCATTTCTCAAATATAAGAAAGTAACATGATACATACATTATAAATAATACTGCAGCAGGGTGGCAGATGGCATCCCATGATCAAGACACATTGATGTTTCTACAGTAAAATCTATGAACATTCACACAAATGAGATAAAGAAAGACAGTCCATAGCCTCATATAGGTGCGGATCAGGTTCTGACTCCAAATTTTGGATTAGGTTAGGTCTTGCTGCCAAAGTGGTTACTCTGTGTGCGTGTGTGTATATGCATATATTTCTGTTGGAGCTCTTTGGATTTCAGAATTGTGGATAAAGAATGTGAACCTACACCAACATTTCATATATTTAAAAATAACTTAAAAAAATAAAGTCAATTTCAAGTGGGATATACCAACTGGTTTTTCTTGGCAAGGTGTACCTTCTACAGAGATTTAATCAAAACATCTGTGATTTCCCTGGTGGTTTGAAGTAGCAAATCTCCAAAGAGACTCAATCTTAGACTTGAAGATGACCTCCTATCTGATGTGAGAATCTCCTTTACTGCAGCTCTGACTTGAAACTGTCTGGTGTCTCTTCAATAATGGATCCTCACATTCTAATCAACTAGCTGTTGTGCCCAAAGGGACAAAGCTGGATTGTCAAAGCTGGGCTTGATGAGAAAACCTCTTTCTTCTTCTTCATGTTACTGTTTTTGTTTTTTCATGTACTTTCAGAAACAGAGGCAAGACCATTTGAAGCTCATTTAAAAAAATAGGGATAGTAAAGAAGCTCATGGTCACACTGATGTGACTGAATTACGCAGCCTCACACCCTGATAGAGCTGAGACGGAACAGGAGAGCTGAGTAGCCTGATTTACTGCTGAGAAGGCAGAGTACGAAGTGTGGCTGCTAATACAACACCGCCCAGACAATCCCTCTCTGTTGAGGCTCTGACTCTCTGCCCTGTTTATCCTGTCCTAATTTGTAAGTTTGAAAATGTTCATTCTAGCCCATGCTTCTGTAGCCCAAGTTCCTAAATGATTCCTGCCTCTTGGCTATTTCTTTCCTGAATCTTAACTATTTCTGACATTGACCTGGTGTCCAGATTTTGACTCATTATTTCAACAAACTGAAAAATGTGTGTTAGGGACTGAAATCACAATTAGTTAAGGTAGGTCCTGTTTTTAAGCCCTTACTTCTTGAAGTCACATCTCACTGAAAAACCCAAATGAACTTTTTGGCCAACCCAATACAGTATTTATGAGTGAGAATTCACTTTCAACCTGGCCCTGAATGATAACTTTTCAAAATGTATCAATCTGAAAATGGCAACAGAAGGCTCATTTGTATCCTTACATCTGCCAAGGACTAATGTTTGAAAACTTAAAAAAAAAAAAAAAAATTCATTAGACTTCCCAAATTTTATCTTTAAGGTAACAGAAATTCAGATTCCTCTTTTAAAAAACTGAGGTACCATCACGGACATGATAATCCATATATCTCTAAAATCTATAATAGATAAATTATTCCACACATAATACATAAATTATATGATGTATAGTCTATTATGATGATATAAAACACAGAGTGTTATATTTCCACATCATGTATTATGTTCAGCAGTGATAAGAGTCTTATCTTCTGCATTCTAGATGATATTGCTGTTGTTCATAATAAAAGGAGGATAGGAAATCTACACTGCACTTTACCAAGAGCAGTGCTTTTGGAGGGCATGGTCTTAGCTCAGGGATACCTGTATCGATAGTAAGAGACCAGCATTCTCTCTCTAGTTTCTCCTTCAATCTTTTGGTCGATGACCAGAAGCATAACTCCGTATAAGTACAGCGCTTCACACTGTAAAAGAAAAAGAGAGGAGCCATGTTCACACAAGCTTATGCGGCACAGCTGATGATGGGTAAAAGGAGCCCTTTGCTCTCATTTCTCCTAAAAGCTTTATATTGCAAGAAGAATGCAGGATCCTCCCCTCAAAGGGTCTCATCTTCTGTACAGAATGGGCTTTAAAACATTTATGCAAAGTTTAATTTACAATGACTATCTTTCAGCTGGTCTATTTTTCATATTTTGCTTGGGATACCAAAATAGAATCCCAAGATTCTGAGTACCTCTAGACCATTCATTTATTTTACAAACATTTCCTAAGTGATCACCATGTACTAGGTACCAGGCTAGATGTCTAGGATGCAAAAGATAAAGAAGATAGAACTGTTACACCAAGGAAGTACACACAGTCCACATAATCTTCATTTACTTGTAATTCTGTTCAAAGTCTACTATGTTCTAAGTTCAGACAAAGACCTACCAGTTAGGTGACAGTTATCAGTTTATTTAGCTTCTCTTTAAAGAAGGATACACTGTATGTATTGGTGACTTACAGGGAAAAAAGTAAGTTTGACATTCCTGAATTTTTTATTTTAAATGGTCACTACTACTTACTAGAAGTTGTTTGCCATCTTCATTGAGAAGCACTGTTTCTAAGGTTTGCTGAATATAAACACCTTCATTGAGATCATCTAGATACCTAGAAAAGAAACCCCAGAGCAAGTTATCCATTGAAAATGAAAGGTTAATATCATTGAAGAAGGACAGTAAAGATGTTTAAAAGATTAGGCAATATACCACATATTCTGGCCTTCAAATCATTTGTTTCCATTCATGTGCTTTAAGAATAGGTTTGTGAGTAGAAACTCATGATTAGGGCCACGGGTTATTTATGGCCACTCCAAGTAAAAGGAACACTCCTTAGTCCTGATTTATGAATTACAGAAATCTTGGAAATAATGGCATAAGAACATGGAGTAGTTAGCTTAAGAGCTAATGAATAATGAACACTGAAGGGCTAGAAGGAAGACAATATTGTATGGTCACAGATACGAAGGAAGGTTATGGCTACCAATGCTACAAAAATTAAGTTTTTTTTTTCTTTCCCACTTCTCATATTCAATAAACTAAATTAGGATCAAGACTGAAAGCCAAAGACTTGGTATAAAGCAAGATGATTATAATACTACACAAGAGGAGGACGTGATAATGAAACTCTACCACACTTAAGATGACTAGTGCCACAGGAAGGAAAAGAAAATTACCTAGGGTATAAGTTAGTAAATTTCTTAGTAACTCAGAAAGATATACATGTTCTAGTATGTCCCTTCTCCCTCTCCACTCTTTACTATCAAAATTAGCTATTACTAAATTAGTCAATACCTGTTTAAGTCTACAATATATTTATGCACACTTTGAAATGCTAAATAAAATCTGGTCACAATTTCTATGTTGTTTTCCCGAAATTCTTCATCTAAATCCTGTAGCTCTGGCTTAGATTCCAGTTTGCTTTCACATAATTCTGGACCCTAAGAAGAAAAACACATCAAAGAAAGAGTCAAAAAAACAATACAATTGCCGGTAACAATTTCTAAAGTATCTTTGAAAAATGTGTTATTTATGCCTCTAAAGGGATATAAAAAATTGAAAGCAGAGAATAGAAAGTAGATAACAGAAGCCTAGATATAAAATCCCCTTGAAGGAGATGGTCTTGAACTGAACCCACAATTTGCATGCTTTTAAATGTGGCAGACTTCAATGTGAAATATAGCATACCAAAGTTATCTTTTAAAAATTTGATTATATTGTGTTACATTAGAGCTTCTGCACAGTACGTTTATATTACTTTTCAAATTAGCTGATATTAAATTTTGTTGCAAAGCTTTTCTTTTTAACTCTTTCTCCATAATTACTTAACATCCCAGTCTCCTGGTTTCCAGAGAAAGCACGCTTTTGTAGAAAAGATTGGTAAGAAAAGCTTCGAGGAAGATTACCTTAAAATAGCTGAAATCAAAAATGATATCTCCATATTTCTGTTGATCAGCTCGGTCTTTTAATCTAAATACAGGAGGAATAAACTCAGAGAGCCTCAAAAGTTCAGCAATGATGGCATTGCCACAGGAAACAATCCTTAGGATTGCCTGGCCACACAGGTTATTCTCAGCCAAAAAGTCTACCATCTTGAGGAAAATCAGCTACTCTGGGCCTGGCCACAGGGAATGTGTGACTGGCTTCAGAGCTGGGGTCTGTAAGTCATCAGATGAAACCAGGTCTGTTGATACATTGGCCACTCCATTAAAGGACCTGCAACAACAACAAAAAAAGTATGAACAATCTCCAGTGCTTTGAAGGAAGGATGTGAAACATATACACAATATTTTTCTTCCAAATTCACTGAAAAAGACTATAATACATAATGACTTCTGATATGGAGGGAGAGCATTTATTTCCCACTCTGCATGTTTTCCTTGTGGAGGGACTTTGCTACATTATTACTCTTGGTCTCTTTCTCAACACTTTATTCATTTCTCTCCATGAGAAAAGACATGATGCGGCTGATCCCAGAGCTTGGGAGAAGGTGTCATAGGGCATGTGTGGATCCAAGGGAAAAGGTAACTATATCCTAAAATTTACTAGAATTAGGTGAGGGAACAATCTTTAAAAATGCTTTTTTTCATACGTCAAGTTTGGGAGGTCCTGCTATTGAGACTAACACATGTCTGAGAATTGTGATAGGGTGATTCTAAAGGAAGGACAACTATTTCACACTAAGCAGTGGAGAGGTTCTGATTAGCAATGTATCTTGAAATGATATCATCAAGAAAAACTTATCAAAGTTAAGTTTTATGCCCAACAAAATTGAGAGTGAAACTGCAGTAACTTTGTACTCAATGGACAAACCAAGAATGAGTGCAAAGTAGACCAAGTGCTGTGGAAGGAAAGAATCTAAATTCTTATTGATGTTACTGATTCCTTGATTCAACTGTGGCATTACCTCACCTTGTAATCCTTGTTAAATGGACCACTTTTATGGTTTATCTACTGTTAACTGGGTTTTGCATTATTTGTAAATGAAAGCATTCTTAATAATATAGATTCACTTGTTCAACAAATATTTTTCCGGTGCCTTCTATGTGTGAAACACTGTTTTAGGACCTGCGACTATTGTAGTGAACATAACTGAGTTCCTGCTCTCATGAAGCCTACATACAACTGGGAGTGGGAAAGAGATAAATAAGTAAATCATGTATCAGGCTGTGACAACGTGTAAAGAAAAGCATGGTAAAGGGATGGAGTGTGTGTGATGTTACACAGTTTGTAAAAGTGTCTTTGATAAGACGGTATTTGAGCAGAGATCAGAAGCAAGTGAGGGAGCAAGCTGTAAGGGTATCTGAGGTCTCTAAGATGGTCCTCCCTGTTCATGCTCTGTGTAGGCCTCTTTCCCTGAGTGTGATTTTCCTGATTTCCTTCTAAAGAAAAGAATATGGAGGATGTGAAAACGCCATTTCTGAGATCAGACTGCAAAAAAGACTGTGACTTTTGGCTTGAGAACCCTTTCCAGCTTATGTGTCCTGGGAAAAGCAAGTTGTCAGGGTGTAAGAGAGCCCTGTGGAGGGAGCCCATAGGATGATGGAGAAGTCTGTCACTCACCACTTGAGTAGGCTGGGAAAAGGATCCCCCCAACCCCCACCCTCCGCCCCGGATCTGTTTGTGTTCACAGTTTGACTGCAACGTCCCAAGAGCCCCTGAGCCAAAGGCACCAGCTAAGTCACACAGCTGACTCCTGACCACAAACATTAATTAGACAATAAATGCTTACTTTTTTTTTTTTTTTTTTTAACCTCTGTAATGGCTTATATGGGAAAAGAATAGAAAAAAGAGTGGATATATGTATTTGTATAACAGATTCACTTTGCTGTACACCTGAAACTAATACAACATTGTAAATCAATTATACACCAATACAAATTTAAAAAAAAAGAAAAAAAATGTTTATACTGTTTTAAAGCCACTAGGTTTGAAGGTAATTTTAGATGATGATCTAGGAGAAGGGCATTCCAGGAAGGAGTTACAAGGAAGTTCAAGTAAGGCCCCGGGGTAGGAATGTGCAAGGAAGAACACGTAGTTGATGTGGCTGGTGGGGAGTGAGCTGGGGGAGGTGGAGCTGGGGCCCATAGCAGGGATTACAGAGGAGCCACTACAGTTATCCAGAACTCTTTCGTGCAAGGGTTGTCTATAATATACTTTAAGGCATAAATTATTAACAAGTCCCTTCAGTTTTCTCTGTGAAGCTTGCTTGTTGAGTCACACTGATCCCTAGTAGGCTGAATTTCAGATAATTTCATTCCACTTCTCCTACTGAAATGGTCTGGCTTGGAAAATGAGACAAGCAGAAAATAAAGGAAAATGGGAACAAAAGTCACTTGAAGTCCTCTAAAGAACACCAAACTAACCCAGGTTTCAGCAGGATGAAATTCTAGACTCAATTCAGAAGTGGGGAGCCTAGGATGAACAGGTCTAACTGCTACCATTTGGATACCAAGACAGGACAGTGTGACCAAGAGAAAACAGCTTAAAGCAAAGCAACATGACCTGCCTTCTTTCCCAAGAAACAGACACACTGGGCACATGCATGCATGTGGTCAAGGAGGCTTAGGCCTGGGATAATGACATAAGTCAAAACTCTGGTGTGCCTGTGTCTTATTTAAATCCTTTTTACCCAATGAGTTACACTGTAGGCAACTTCAAGGCAACTTCAAATTTGACTAAAGTTTTTGTGGGCCTCCCTGGTGGCTCAGTGGTAAGGAACCCATCTGCCAAGATAGGAGGCATGGGTTCAATCCCTGAGTTGGAAAGATCCGCTGGAGAAGGAAATGGCAACCCGCTTCAGTATTCTTGCCTGGAAAATTTCATGGACAGAGGAACCTGGTGGGCTACAGTCCATGGGGCCTCAAAGAGTCAGATTTGACTTTGTGACTCAGCGACAACAGTCTTTGGTAAATAGCCCCATTGTTGGCTGAAAAACTGGTCCTAAAGAATAGAATTTAAGAAGCATCATTAAATACGCCTAATCATGTTGCAGTGATCTCAGAGGTAGGTGGCTTTACAGATGTTAAGACTTAGTTGAGACTTAAAAAAAAAAAATCACTCTAGAATGAGGTATGAATAAGCATGGTAGAAGAAATTATAATATATTAAATCTTCCTTTTAGAGGTTCTCCTGGTGCTAGGAATGAAGACAATTCATAATGACCACTCATCTCAGTGTAGGTTGTCTTATTATTTGCCATGAAATGAAACCAGAAATTCCACTCAATTTCCTGTTTCTTTTTACAAGGCACCCAGAAAAGTGGCTGTAACTTAATTTTAAAGAACTGATATGGAACTGTGATTTTTAGTTTGGAAAGTAATTCTAGACAAAAGACAACATGCTTTCAAGAATGAAGCATGGCAGCATTATACCAACTGCCCAAGGAGTCCAGAACTGAATTATGAAAATTAAAGTTCCCTGGGAAGAATCATTCTTTATCCTACACAGAGGACAAAAGAAGACTGATCTAGTTTAATCCTTTCATAAAAACCTCAGTTACATAAAGAACGGAGCACTAGTCCCCACCCATCCATTACCAGGAATAAACTGTAGCGGTTGTTGATCGAGATAAAAACCACGGGCGCATCTCTTACAGGAAAGTTCTAAAATGAGCCTAATCACTTTAGTTTGATTCATGGATCCTGAAACAGAATTAAAAAAATCGGAAGGTGTTCCTTGTAGCGGACAAAGGCAGTGAAGAATCTCCCTCCTTCCGGCAACCATCAAGGTTGGAGGAAGTTCCACGCACTTGCAATCTATCCGGAGACCCAGTTCCCTTCCAGGCTCTGTGTTTTCTGTTTTTCTAACTGTACCCACTCCGGTATTCTTGGGCTTCCCTTTGTGGGTCAGTTGGTAAAGAATCCGCCTGCAATGCGAGAGACCTGGGCTCGATCCCTGGGTTGAGAAGACCCCCCGGAGAAAGGAAAGGCTACCCACTCCAGTATTCTGGCCTGGAGAATTCCATGGACTGTATAGTCCATGGGGTCGCAAAGAGTCGGACACGAATGAGCGACTTTCACTTCACTACTTTACTACCACAGACAAATCAGGACCCTCAGAATTTTTTTTTTTTTTTTTTTTTTTAATGCAAAGGACTTTGGCGTGTCACAGGTGAGGCAATCAAGGTGCAGAGAGCAGCAATGACTTGTCCAAACTCAGCCCATGGCAAAACGAGAATTCAAACTGAAGTCCGTCAGACTGTAAAAGCTTCCACCAACCACTCAGGTTTCTCGAGAGTAAATGGAGGAATCACGACGTCCACAAAGCCTTACTCCCGGAAACCTGGAAGGATCAGATGCAGACCAAGGAGCTGAACATCATCGCTTCTAAAGCGCCAAAGCAGGGTGTAAAACTGTTTCCACCTGAGTGGAGATGCGGAGTCTGAACTGCAGCCGCGGTTCCAGGAAAACCCCCAGTCCTCTAACGCCAGGCTCCCCCATCCAGACCCCACCCCACGCCGCAAAATCTCCCCAGCCCCGCGCCTGGGCCAGCGCGGCCCAGCCCCGGGCGGGGGAGGGGACGGGGGACGTGAAGGAGGCGGCGCGCGCACACTGCCCCGACTCACCTGTCACCCGGGCCGCGCCAGGGCGCACGCGCAGGGCCCGCGGTCGTGCGCGGAGTCTGCACGCCGGCCCCCACCCTCCGTCTCCGTAAGGGTCCTTCCACTTTTACCCCCAGCCCTTCCCTTATCCTGAGCCGGCCAGACCCCGGCTTCCGCCACTGGTCCCTCGGCTGTCACATGACAGAGGGGCGGGGAGCGGCGGCGGGGCGTCATGTGACCGCTCGCCGGCGACTACTGATGACGTCCGAGCCCGCGCTCGCCGTTTCAGCGACAGAGGAAGGGAGTGAAGGAAGGAGTTGGGGTCCGGGCGCGGGGAATCCGGGCGCAGCCAGACAAGAGCTACATCCGGCAGCCAGGTAAGGCAGGAGCGAGGGATAGCGATGGGAGGGTGACGAGGGGTGTCGCCTCCTTCTCGGGCGCTCGGCGGGTGCCCGGAGCTGCGATCTGTGGACCTGGGTTATGGTCGTGGTTCTTTTCACGGTCACAGCGGGGAGGCTGGGGCCGTTGACCTCACTCTCCAAGACGCCATCTCTCCATCCTTTGGCTCTAAATATGTGGATCATGAATTATGTTTTATTGAAATATTGTTCACTTACAGTGTGTTAGTTTCAGGTGTACAGCAAAGTGATTCGGACATATATGTGTATATGTATATATTTCAGGTTCTTTTCCATTATAGATTATTAAGATATTGAATATAGTTCCCAGTGCTTTACAGTAGGACTCTATTGTTTATCTGTTTATATACAGTAGTGTGAGGTCCCGAATTCTTGATCTAAATAAATCTGGTTTGAGCTGGCTTTCAAAGCAGGGCCTTGGGCACATATTTGAAATAAACTCTCAGGGCGTCAGTTTCCTTTTCTCTTCTCTCCTGTAAATGGTTGTGAGGATTAACTATAATGAGAGCAAAGCTTAGGGATGCCAGTTCATGGCATGCTATAGGGGACATAGAAATGGTTTCTGTTATTGATGTAACTCTTCCAAATTTTTATTGGTTGCCTATTTTGTGTGAGGGGCTGTTTTATGTAGTGTGGAATATGTCAGAATTCTAGTTTAAGTTGCTGACAAGGTGAAAGAGTGGCAGACATGTGAGCAAGTGGACCTGGGTTCGATCCCTGGGTTGGGAAGATCCCTTGGAGAAGGAAATGGCAACCCACTGCAGTACTATTGCCTGGAAAAGCCCGTGGACAGAGGAGCCTGGTAGGCTATAGTGCATGGGGTTGCAAAGAGTTGGACAGCACTGAGTGACTTCACTTTCACTTTCACTTTAAAGTAGAATATGTGTGTGTGGTTGGGGGAGGGGGATAGTAGTAGCATGAAGAAGAAAACAAGCAATTGTTTGTATGGATAAGAGAACGCTTCATAAAGATGTAACCTTGCATATTGAAAAAGAAGGTACAGCTCTGGTGGCTGAATTCGTATAGGGCCCTATGGATTTAAAGGTGGTCAGCACAGTATCTAGGTTATTTGTGTGCTTACCACTTGCTGTACCCAAAGATGAGAGGGGTATTTTTATTTTTACATTAGCTGATTATTGGCCACCCCATCTACAGAGAATCTTAAAGACCTGCTGTGGTCTGAATGTTTATATCCTCTCCTACCCCACTCCCAGATCATATGTCGAATTCCCAAAGCCAAGAAATGGCAATTAGGCGCTAGAGCCTTTGGGAAGTGCTTAGATCGTGAGGATGGAGCCCTCCAAGTAGGCTTGATACCTTTATAAAAGAGGCTCTGGAGAGGTCTCTTACCCCTTCTACCATGTAAAGACACAGAACTAGAAGGCCTTGGCCATGAACCACAGGAAGAGGGCCTTCAGCAGAATGCGACTGTACTGGTGCCTTGACTTTGGACTTCATAACCTCCAGAACTGTAGAAATGTTTCTGTTGTTTATATGTTACTGTGTCTGTGGTATTTTGTTGCAGCAGCACCAACTGATGAAGACAAGGCCTGTAGGGAAAGCAACAGAATATGCTAGGGGAAAAACTCAGGAAGTGGGTAATCATGTTTTAAGCTTTCTTTGAGACCATAGGTATAGAGAACAAAATAATTACTGTTCCCCCAGGAAGGCTTCAAGAAGTGGTCAGTTTGAACCAAGGTTTCTCAACTACTGCACTGACATTTGGGACCAAATAATTCTTTGTTGTGGCAGGCTGCCCTGTGACTTACGTACTTAGCTGTACTTACATGCTAAGTCACTTGAGTCGTGTCCAACTCTGCGACCCTATGAACTATTGCCTGCCAGGCTCCTCTGTCAGAGATAGGGAAAAGCCATTTCTCTTGCTTTTGGATCTGAATCGTTCCTCTTGGTATTTCCGAATTACAGAAAGATGTTTCCCTCACCTGTCTGCAAGTGTAAAGTTTCATTGGAGTAATGTGAATTTTGCATTCATATAAAAAGGATGGCTTTCCGTTTGTCCAGGATTATATTAATCCTTATATGAAGGTGAAGAAGTGAAAGTGAAAGTCGCTCAGTCGTGTCCAACTCTTTGCGACCCCATGGACTATACAGCCCATGGAATTCTCTAGGCCAGAATATTGGAGTGGGTAGCTTTTCCCTTCTTCAGGGGATCTTCCCAACCCAGCAATCAAACCTGGGGCTCCTGGATTACAGGCGGATTCTTTACCAGCTGAACCACGGGGAAGCCCAAGAATACTGGAGTGGGTAGCCTATCCCTTCTCCAGCGGATCTTCCAGGCCCAGGAATCGAAGTGGGGCCTCCTGCATTGCGGATTCTTCACCAGCTGAGCTATCAGGAAAGCCCTTAATCCTTATATACATTGTGTCTTACTTCAGGCTCCTGTTAAAAATTATCATAAACTGGTGGTTTAAGCAACAGAAATTTATTTCTCACAGTTTTGAAGACTAAAAGTTGTTGGTGTGGTTGAGTACTGGTGGGCTCTCCTCCTTGTTTGCAGATGGCCACCTTCCTGTATCTTTACATGAAGGACAGAGAGAGTGAGCCCTGTGTCTCTTCCTCTTCTAACGATGCCAATCCCATCATGAGGGCTCCCCCCTCATTTAAACCTAATCATCTCCCACAGGCTCTATCTCCATATGTCATCACATTGGAAATTAGGGTAAACATGAATTTTGGAGGGCACAATTATCTCAGTGTTCACCATACCTGAATTATTTGGGGTGCTTCATAAAAATATCATTTCCTCAGAATGTCCACTAGAGACTGATTCAGTAGGTCTGAGATAGTATCCATTAATCTGTATTTTTAGAAAGTATTTCAACTGATTCTTAAGATCAGACAAGTTTGAGAAAACTATAAAATTTAATTTATCCTTACAATAATGGCTTATCTCTTTTTTAAACGGGGTTGGGGGGGAGGGTGAGAACCGAAGATAGAGAAGTTAAGCTGTTCAACCAGAGTGATGCAGTTTTGAGTGATGTGGACAGGTGGAATTTCCAGGCATTGGTGACCAGGGTCCATTTCACTTATGCACTATTCTGTATTGCTGCTCACAGTGATGATTAAGTCAGTGGTGATATTTATTCTCATTTTAAAAGATGGTTTACCAGGCATTATTCTGAGTGTTGTGTTAAACAAGTGAACTCATTTGGTCCTCCCAGTAACCCTTGATACTGGCGCTGGATCATCCTCATGTTACAGAAAGGGAAGGGAGGGCATTGACAGGTTAAATAATTTGTCGCAAGTTACTCAGCAACTTTAATGGCAAAATCAGGCTTAGAACTCACATAGTCTGGCTCCAGAGGCTACTTGTTGACCCCCCACTGGAGTTTTTAGAAGTTAACTCCTACTAGTATTGCCCCCACGTTTTACTCTATAACATAACTAATGTTTGTTTTAATATAAATGTGTTTCATGTTTTCTTTAAGTAAAATTAATATTCTAGGAACATATGTCCTGTTCATACTGTGACTAGCCTAACCCCTAATGTGTATGTATGTGTGTGATAGTGTGTGTGTATATATATATAATACTTTGATAATGGTATTTCTAGAACAGTGCTGTCGAGTGCAGTAGCCACTAGACACATGTGGTTATTTAATATATTTTTTTTTGCATTGTTTCTACATAGCAGAGCATTGACAAAAATAATAAGGTTACTTAGTTGATAAGTTTGGTTTTATAAAAGATATTTGTTGAACAGAGATCCTCTGAATAGAGGCAGAAATAGGTAAAAATATTAGTGGTGAAATATTTGCATATATCTATTGGAAAAATGAGAATAGAATAGAAAACATTTTCCATTTAGAAGTATTACTTCTGAGCTTCACAGTAGGTTACTTGTAGTATTTTACAGTTTAAAAAAAAAATGGTCTTCAGAAAAGACTCATTTGAAGGTGTCAACAGCTTCACATTCATAAGCATGACATGCAGTTTTGAAGAGAATTTCAGGAAATCCTATGAAAAAATAATAAGAGCACACTGAGATAATACATCTTCAGAAACACCCATGTCATAGTATTAAAGACAGATGGCTAATAAACTGATTAAAGAATATGACTGTGTACCAAGAATAATGATTTTATTTTTTTTTAAGTTTTGGTATTGATATAAAAAGACTTCTAAATCTGTTTAGAAGAAAGGCACTGCCAAATAATTCTCAAACTACTGCACAATTGCACTCATCTCACACGCTAGTATAGTAATGCTCAAAATTCTCCAAGCCAGGCTTCAGCAATAGGTGAACCGTGAACTTCTAGATGTTCAAGCCGCGTTAGAAAAGGCAGAGGAACTGCAGATCAAATTGCCAACATCCGCTGGATCATCGAAAAAGCAAGAGAGTTCCAGAAAAACATCCATTTCTGCTTTATTGACTATGCCAAAGCCTTTGACTGTGGATCACAATAAACTGTGGAAAATTCTGAAAGAGATGGGAATACCAGACCACCTGACCTGCCTCTTGAGAAACCTATATGCAGGTCAGGAAGCAACAGTTAGAACTGAACATGGACAACAGACTGGTTCCAAATAAGAAAAGGAGTACATCAAGGCTGTATATTGTCACCCTGCTTATTTAACTTCTATGCAGAGTACATCAAGAGAAACGCTGGGCTGGAAGAAGCACAAGCTGGAATCAAGATTGCCGGGAGAAATATCAATAACCTCAGATATGCAGATGATACCACCTTTATGGCAGAAAGTGAAGAGGAACTAAAAAGCCTCTTGATCAAAGTGAAAGAGGAAAGTGAAAAAGTTGGCTTAAAGCTCAACATTCAGAAAATGAAGATCATGGCATCTGGTCCCATCACTTCATGGGAAATAGGTGGGGAAACAGTGGAAACAGTGTCAGACTTTAATTTTGGGGGCTCCAAAATCACTGCAGATGGTGATTGCAGCCATGAAATTAAAAGACACTTACTCCTTGGAAGGAAAGTTATGACCAACCTAGATAGCATATTGAAAAGCAGAGACATTACTTTGCCAACAAAGGTCCATATAGTCAAGGCTATGGTTTTTCCAGTGGTCGTGTATGGATGTGAGAGTTGGACTGTGAAGAAAGCTGAGCACCAAAGAATTGATGCTTTTGAACTGTGGTGTTGGAGAAGACTCTTGAGAGTCCCTTGGACTGCAAGGAGATCCAACCAGTCCATTCTAAAGGAGATCAGTCCTGGGTGTTCATTGGAAGGACTGATGCTGAAACTGAAACTCCAGTACTTTGGCCACCTCATGTGAAGAGTTGACTCATTGGAAAAGACTCTGATGCTGGGAGGGATTGCAGGCAGGAGGAGAAGGGGACGACAGGATGAGATGGCTGGATGGCATCACCGACTCAATGGACATGATTTTGAGTGAACTCCGGGAGTTGGTGATGGACAGGGAGGCCTGGCGTGCTGCAATTCATGGGGTCGCAAAGAGTCAGACAGAACTGAGTAACTGAACTGAACTGAACTCTGTTTCAATGAGGATATGTTACTAATTTTTTTAAAGTGTAGTTGACTTATAGTATGGCTATTTAAATTTAAATTGGTTATAATGAAATAAAATTTAAAACTCAGTTCTTTTGCAGGCTGCTGCTGCTGCTGCTGCTGCTAAGTCGCTTCAGTTGTGTCCGATTCTGTGCCACCCCATAGACGGCAGCCCACCAGGCACCCCCCGTCCCTGGGATTCTCCAGGTAAGAACACTGGAGTGGGTTGCCATTTCCTTCTCCAATGCATGAAAGTGAAAAGTGAAAGGGAAGTCACTCAGTCGTGTCCGACTCTTCGCAACCCCATGGACTGCAGCCTACCAGGCTCCTCCGTCCATGGGATTTTCCAGGCAAGAGTACTGGAGTTGGGTATTGATGCTATTGTGACCATCAGTAATCACTGCTAAATAATAATCACACTCGCACGGTGGCTTCCATATTGGACAATGCAGACTATAGGAAGAACATTTTTGTCATGGAAGAAAGAAGTTTTTTTAGATAGTGCTGTTCTGGACAATTTAGACTTACACTAGAATCAAGATTGACCCCCCAGATAACTGAATACTTGAACCATATCATTTGGTCCTTGCAGGGTTGTGCTTTTTGAACAACAGTTGGTGTTATAATAATAGATGTACCCCCAAATCTAAATGACTTTGCAAAACTGAAGTTCATTTCAATTTCTTTCATGCATGGAACCTGACTGGTGGGCAGTTTTCCTCCAAGCAGTGATGTGGGAACCTAGGCTCCTTCCTTTTGGTGATTCTCCATCTTCAGTATGTGACTTCTAAGATCATTGCTTGTCTGTTTCAAGCTGTAAAATTGGATGGTGTAGAGAGAGAGTTCGGTTTTTATGCCAGGGCCTGGAGGTGGCTTCTAATTCACTGCCTTGAAATCAGTATTTATACGTCAGATAAGTTAAAAATTGCAGGTTTTTAAAATTCTCCCTTATTAAACTGTTTTATTGCCACTATTTTCTTTTTTTGGAAAAATGCATCATATGAGCAGTCTACTCTTTCTGACCCATTTTTGTTTTAGGTTTTCAGGAACTGAGCTCTTGTTGAATTCTTTAGAGAATCAGGGAATCTTTTGGAAGAGAGTATTATCCCTCCTTTAAAAAAGGAAAACACTTACCTTCCCTGTATGTTACCGGGCATATGTGTTTGGTGGCCCAGATAATGGCACAATGCTTTGATATCCTTTCAAGGGATATAGAATAGGTAGCCTTTGTAGAGATACTGAATACAGTCATATGGATATTTCTAGTGGTTCTGTTTTTCTATGCAGTTATTATTCTTATTCATAAATCTCATTTCACTGTATTTGAAAACTTAGGTAATAATTTCAAGATGCCGGGGCGTTCCACTTCAAGTTCAAGTTCAGGTTCAACTGGTTTTATATCCTTCAGTGGTGTAGAATCTGCACTCTCCTCCTTGAAAAACTTCCAATCCTGTATCAGCTCCGGAATGGACACAGCTTCTAGTGTGGCTTTGGATCTCGTGGAAACTCAGAGTAAGTAATAATGAAAACGTCTTTCTTTAGTGTCTGTTTTGAGGTGACCCTGTGCGGTGGCATTGCTCTAGGGATGTGAGATACCACTCACCTTTTGGGTGAGCTTGGGGCGCTCATTTAACCCTTTGGGCATCTGTTCTCTCATCTTGTTGTATGTATACCGCATACTAATGTACAGAGGGTGAGATGAGATTGATTCATTTGTATGTGTTCAGACCCTTATGTTCAAACCACTAGAAACTGCACTAGAAATTTATGTGCTGAAACATGAAGGTTTCTGATCTCAAGGAGCATACAATCAAAAGTATGTGGTATTTGTGAACTGTATGGTATATAGCATTGTGATAGTTATTTTTCAGTAATTTAACTATATTTTGTTCTTGCTTAATTACTCAGTAGACAGCCTAAGCTGATGCTAGGGGTACTGGTAAAGGCAGGCCTCTACAATAAAATGAGAGAAGTTCAGTTTTCCTGAACTTGATCACAATTTTTTGATCAGAAGATCTAGGAAGATGTTATTTTCTTTGTTTAGTTTAGATTTATTTTTATTTTATATCTATCACATATAGAAGCACGGGAGCAACATGTTTCTTCTTTTGTTTTACTATCGCTGTTTTTTAGCAATTTGATTGTGATATGCCTTGATGTGATTTTCTTTGTTTATTCTTTCTGGTGTTCTTTGAGCTTTATGGATTTGTAGACTTATGGTTTTGATCAAATTTGGAAAAAAATTTCTGCTACTATTTCTCTCCCTTCTCCTTCTGGGGCTCCAATCACATGTATGTAAGACTGCTTGGTAATGTTCCATAAGTCACTGAGGCTTGGGTGATTTTTTTCAAGTCTTTTTTTTCTCCTTGGCTTCAGTATGAATAGTTTCTTTTGCAGTGTCTTCAAGTTCGTTAGTCCTGTCTTTTCAAGGGTCTAATATGCTAAGTCTATCCAGGGGACTTTTAATTTCAGAGACTTTTTTGAGCTTTAGAAAACATAAAAAAGAATTAAATGGAATCTTATTTTTCTCTTCATTATGCTCATGTTTTCTTTTGTATTCTTGAGCACATGAAGTGTATTTTTAATATCCTTGTCTGTTTTAATATCCTTGTCTGCTGATTCTGTTAGCTCTGTCCATTGCTGCTTGAGTACATTATGTTGTGGAGTTTCTGAATTTTGTCATCTTCCTTTGAAGAGTATTGACCTTTGTTTTGGTTGGCAGCTAAGTAATTTGCGGATTAGGTTGATCCATTCCAGGGTTGTTATTAAACTTCATTAGGACAGGTCTAGTGTAGTTTTCTCTTCTTGGGTGGCTCAGTGGTAAAGAATCTGCCTACAATGCAGGAGACACAGGTTTAGTCCTTAGGTGGGGAAGATCCTCTGGAGAAGGAAATGGCAAACTGCTCCTGTATTCTTGCCAGGGAAATCCATGGACAGAGGAGCCTGGCAGGCTAGAGTTCATGGCTTCTCAAAGAGCTGGACTTGACGTAGCGACTGAGCACGCGCACAGTGTGGCTTCACTTAGGGCTGACTTAGCTCTTAGGAGGAGGCTCTGTATAGATTCCTGAAGGGCTTTCTCTGCATACCTCCCTCACTGTGCTCTGTCTTGCAAAACCCCTAATGCTCAGCAACTTGAACTCCAGTCTCTGTCTCTTTGGTCCTTCCAGACTGCTGTGCTCCACTTAGATTCTTCCTCCTCTCTGCAGGAAGGAGAGCAATTAGAGGACTTACCTCACCTGATTTCACAGGAATCCCAATTCTGCTCTGCCTGTTGTCTCAATGTCTGAAAGCAGTTGTTTCCTATATTTTGCCCAGCCTTACGGTTACTCATGGTAGGAAGGTGAGTTCCATACTAGATATTCATTCACAGAAGGCAGCAGAAGTCACCCATCTTTAGTGGGTATTCTCTAAAGGTCTTACCCCTGTCCAGCCTGATTTGTAGTCTCTTTTTGACACTGATGGAGATTTGGCTTTGGTAGGTAGTCCTGGGGAAACTCATAATAAAATCTTAAACCATGAGAGAAGAGCTGTTACATAACCTCCTGGAGGGTTGTATCAGTTTTTTTTCAGGATTTGGTTTGAAGATTTCTGAGTGTTTTTAATACAAACTTCATTTTTGTTTTTTTTTGTTTTTTAATAAGATGTATATTTTGATACAAAATGCAACTTCTTCTGTGTTATTTAAGAGGAAACATAAGCATCACTTTTTGAAAGATTCATGCTCTAAAGCAGAGATTGGCAGAGTTTTTCCATCAGGGGTCAGATAACAAATATCTTAAACTCTGTGGGCCATGTGGTCTCTGCTGCAGCTACTCCATTGCAGGTCTGACAGTTATTATGAAAATAGTTTTGATCCTGTGGACCTTGTGGAAGGGTCTCGGGGACCACACCCTGAGAACAGCTGGTTATGAACCTGAACTGGAGTGCCTATGAGCAGGATTTAGGTGACGGGAGAAGCTCTATACAGAGAGGAGGCCTAGAATGACCCCCACTGGAGTAATTGAGCAAACGCTTGTTGGAGAGCAGTCTTCGTGTGGCACCAGACTGAGGTGCCGTCTCCAAGGACCCAGAGAGTAGAAAAACACCCGTCATTTAAGTAAATTTGATGCTAACTCAGTCTGATGGCAACCCACTCCAGTGTTCTTGCCTGGAGAATCCCAGGGACGGGGGAGCCTGGTGGGCTGCCGTCTATGGGGTCACACAGAGTCGGACAAGACTGAAGTGACTTAGCAGTTAGCAGCAGTCTGCAACAGTAGATGAAAGACTTTAAGAGACAGAGCCAAAATTGCCCCTTAAATGGAGGACTTAAAATCAGTCTGATATGGGCTTTAGTCCCAGTTACAGCCTTCGTTCTGTAACTTGCTCAAAGATAGGTAATTTTCTTTGGATTTTGAACTTATAATTTTTTATCTGCGAAATATCTGATTCTTGCTGAATATGTGAGGAACACTTGGACGAAAAGAATAAAAAGATGCATATTTAAATTGCCTAAGGGTTCAGTAGATGAGAAAATTTTGATGGAGAGCTTTTGTATTTTACTGCTCTATACTGCTTTCTTTCTATGCCTTACTGAAAGAAGCAGAGCAGAAAGACTTCAGTTATTGAGGTCAAGCAGGGACTGGATGTCTGTTGAACTATGCCAAGGTACAGCGGTGATGGTGATGGCCGTCCTGCTCCAAAGGTAAGAGCTGGGTGTGGTACACGCAGCAGACGTGTGCAGGTCTGTGCTGTTTCTACAGGTGCTGTCTCACTTGGTCCGACCTGTGATCCTGCCCAGTAAGGACTATTGTTAATCCCCGCTGTGAACCACTGAGGCTTAGTGAAGCTGAGTACCTTCCTAAGGTCACACAGTTACTCGGCAGTGGGAGTTGAGATTTGCGCATAAGCGATTTGACTGCAGAGTTTCTGCCCTTAACCGTTACACTTTATTGAAAATTGATTTTGTCCTTCAAGTGGCATTTGCAGTAGTTGGATAATATTGAAGTAACATTTAGTGATATTTAGCTCAGAAAGTTTCGGTTATTTTGTTGAGATTGACAGTATCTGATTTTCCTTTCTTCTCCCTCTCCCTTTTCTTCTTCTTTTCCTTTTCCCTTTGAAATTCCAAAGTGAGGTTGCAAGGCTTTTTCTGAAACAGCCCATCAGCTTTTGTCCTTTTCTGCAGGTGGAGTTTTCAACTACTTCCCTTGGACATTTGTGCGTTTCCTGGGCTTTAGCGTCTTCTGTTTACAAAGGCAGAGTTGAGTCTGGTTGTGGAAGGAAGAAGCTGGGATCTTTTGGGGTCATTGTGCTGACCCTGGCTGTCTATTTCTAGACTCATCATGGCAGGAAAGTCAGTTCCTTTTTGGGTAACTGATGGTGGGCAGGTTTCCTCCCCTGCAGCGAGTACATCTTGGCTGATAGAAGCAATACGGTGAATTGACTGAATGATAATCAGTTTTCTCTCTTGTATCCAGAATTTGTATTCCAGCTAAGAATCATCACCTTTTAAACCTGATTCCTTTTCTTTTTCACACCTTACTCCATCCAGGCAAGAAACAGAGTTTTCACTTTGTGACAGTTACTTGAGAGTTAATGATGAATAAAGAACAGCTGCTGCTGCTGCTGCTGCTAAGTCGCTTCAGTCGTGTCCAACTCTGTGCGACCCCATAGATGGCAGCCCGCCAGGCTCCCCCGTCCCTGAGATTCTCCAGGCAAGAACACTGGAGTGGGTTGCTATTTCCTTCTCCAGTGCATGAAAGTGGAAAGGGAAGTGAAGCCACTCAGTTGTGTCTGACTCCTAGTGACCCCGTGGACTGCAGCCTACCAGGCTCCTCCACCCATGGGATTCTCCAGGCAAGAGTACTGGAGTGGGGTGCCATTGCCTTCTCCATAAAGAACAGCGGTCAGAGTTAAAAACTTGCGTGGTCTTGGAAGTTTGTGCTCTTGATGAATAACTGAAGTTTTACAAACATTAAGCATTTCGTTGAGTGCATACTTCTTAATTTGAATGCTTTTGGGGGTAGTATTCTAGTTTCCTCCTGAAATAAGGCATTCCTAAATCTAAACATTTGATGAGTAGAAAGAAAAAGAAAGTTATGAGCACCCATAACCCTCTCACTCATCATCTAATTTTGTGAAAAAGGAGTGATTATTTTACTTAAATCCTTTATGTTAAGTTTATTTTCAGAATTACTTAATGGTTTGAGAAGCCAGCACATACTGACGTCACATTCTCAAGACTTATTTTCTTAGGCAGATCTGGATTTTCATTGTATTGTAATAAATTTCTCTGTCTTAAGAACTGCTTCTTACGGCCAGGACTCTAGTTACGGGGAAGGTTTCTTTTGGGCCTCACTCTTATACTGTATTCCATAATTATATTATTGAGTAGAAGCAGTAATTAGAAGGAAGTAATGATAGTGGGGTGGTGGCCAAAAGACAATAAAAATAACAGTAACCGTAAGAAGCCAATGTTTGTGTGTCTTATATCGCTTTTGTAACTGGAGCCAATTATAAAAGCAAGAGATTATTATAACTTAAATAAATGAAGACTATTGAGAGTTACGGTATCTGTAGTGTTAAAAGTATAAAAGCGTGGCCTACAGAATATGAAAAATCCAGGTCTCTAGAAGAGCTCAGTCACTTTGCCTGTGTCTTCGTAGTTCCCAGGTGTAGGGAAAACTGCACTGTTTCTCCTCTGCCACTCACGACACTTCTAGCTGTCGAATGTCTGGGTGTTTCCCCCACTCTAAGCAGTTCTCCAAATCTCTGTGGCCACCAGCTGGGTGTCCTGCTGTTCAGTTCGGTTCTGACACTATACCTGGAGTTAGTGTCAGATCTCACAAGCTATGGACTCAGTCCTGTAAGTCTGCCCTTTGGGTTCTATTGATAGAATTAGCTGGAGCAGCTCACAGAACTCAGGAAAGCAGTTACATCCTTGATTGCTGATTTATTATAAAAGGGTACATCTCAGGAACAGCCAGGTGGAAGAGATGCCAAGGGCAAGGTGAGAGGGAAAGGGCACAGACCTCCTGTGCCCTCCCCAAGCCCACCACCTGCCCAGCACCTCTGTGTGTTTACCAACCCAGAACTCTCTGAGCCCCACCCTTTTGGGTTTTTATGGAGGCTTCATTACATACCCAACAAAGGCCTGTAGAGTCAAAGGCTATGGTTTTTCCAGTAGCGTTTTTCATGTATGGGTGTGAGAGTTGGACCATAAAGAAGGCTGAGCACTGAAGAACTGATGCTTTTGAACTGTGGTGCTGGAGAAGACTCTTGAGAGTCCCTTGGACTGCGAGGAGATCAAACCAGCCAATGCTAAAGGAAATCAACCCTGGATATTCATTGGAACGACTGAAGCTGAAGCATCAAGACTTTGGTCAACAGATGCGAAGAACCGACTCATTGAAAAAGATCCTGATGCTGGGAAAGATCGAAGGTAAAAGAAAAAGAGCACAGCAGAGGATGAGATGGTTAGATAGTATCACTGACTCAGTGGACATGAACCTGAGCAAACTCAGGGGGAAGCATACTTCTATCACTGGTGTAGTCACTTTATTTGTTATCTGTCTGTCCTGTATGTAAGCCTTTTCCTCAGCTGTTAAAGTTCCCTGTACTGTTGACTGGTGTCCTGGAGATACATATGAGATACTATTAAATGTATCACCACTGTTATTGTATTGTTTAGTCTTGATCTGGGAACATGCCTCACCTCCTGATGTAAGAGTTGTAGCGGGTGAAGAAAAGCGAGCTGGGAGAGCTGACTGTGGGCCGATACTATTAAATGTGCATGCAGTGAAAATCCCACATGGTGCAGTGGTAAAGAACCTGGCCTGCCAATGGAGGAGATGCTGGTTCGATCCCTGGGTCTGGAAGATCTCCTGGAGAAGGAAACGACAACCCTCTCTAGTATTCTTGCCTGGGAAGTCCCATAGACAGAGGAGCCTGGCAGGCTACAGTCTATAGGGATGTAAAGAGTTGGACACGACTGAGAAGGCACACAGACAGGCAGGGTGGTGAAAATCACTGAACGGGGTAGTCTTATCCTCACTCTATAGACGGGGAAATGAGGCTCACTGAGTTGAAATAACTTAGCACAGGGCACACACCTAAGTGACAGCTAGGGGATTTGAACTTAAAACCAATTTGGCCTGATTTCAGCCCCTTGACCTAGATTTTCTGGTGCCACTTTCTCTTTCTGATGACCCTCAGTGGATGGCAGTAATTCTTACCAGCTGTTAGTGATGTCAGAGGCATTTTGGGGGTATATTTTCTCTATCTCTTATTGCAGTTCCTTTATATTATATGCCATTGATATTAATGTCTGTTATGTTACCTGTCATATTTGAGGCTTGGTTTTGTATGGTTAGCCTTTAAAGAGGTTTTTTCTTTTAAGTGATAGGTTTGTCATCTAAGCCATGGAGTAAAGGATGGTATATATACTTAATTGTGACTCTGTGGACCAGTAGTCATATTGGCATGTATCTCTTGATCCAGTTTTTTAATTTCAAGCATATAACTTTTAAATTATAAATAAACAGATACTTATTAAAAATTAGTCCCCCCCCCCCCCCCCCCGCCCCGCCAAGAAGAGCATAATAGCAAGCTGAATTTAAGGGAATGTAAACAACTAGATGCATTGTGGAACTCCTCTTAATGAATCCCAGTTGTCTTAAGTTATTTAAAGTAACCAAGTTCTCCTCTAAGACCTACATAGAAAATAAACAGTTCAGCAAGGCTTCATCAGACCTGCTTTTCTCTTGATTACTTTATTAGGAGCAGATATAAACAGTGGGCCTTTTTTGCAATGTCTGCTATCATTAGGGGGTGTTATCATCAGTGTGCTCTCCGTCACTCAGTCATGTCCGACTCTTTACAACCCCACAGACTGTAGCAGCCCAGGCTCCTCTGTTCATGGAATTTTCCGGGCAGTAATACTGGAGCAGGTTGCCATTCCCTTCTCCAAGGGATCTTCCCAACCCAGAGATGGAATCCGTGTCTCGTGCATCTCCTGCATTGGCAGGTGGGTTCTTTACCACTGTGCCACTTGGGAAGCTCTTTGGTGACTCTTTATTTAAAAATCACCAGTGTTCTACCACCTTGGCTTTTCATGTGTTCCCCTTTTTCAGGTGGGCCCCCTTGAGAGGCCATAACCTGATATCCTGATAACAATTAATGCTTTTTCTTAAGGTGGCTCATGTGGTGAAGAACCTGTCTGCAATACAGGAGATCTGGGTTTGATCCCTGGATTGGGAAGATCCCCTGGAGGAGGGAATTGCAACTGAATTCCATGGACTAAGGAGCCTGGTGGGCTACAGTCCATGAGATTGCAAAGAGCCTGAGCAACTAACACTTTCACTTTCTTGGGCTTGGCTTCCTTGGTAGCTCATCTGGTAAAGAATCCACCTGAAATGCAGGAGACCTCGATTTGATTCATGGGTCGGGAAAATATGATGGAGGAGGAATAGGTTACCCTCTCCGGTATTCTTGGTGGCTCAGCCGGTAAAGAATCCACCCGCAGTGTGGGAGATATTGGTTCGATCTCTGGGTTTGGGAAGATTCCCTTGAAAAGGGAACAGCTGCTACCATTCCAGGATTCTGGCCTGGAGAATTCCATGTACTATATAGTCCATAGGGTCGCAAAGAGTCGGACACGACTGAGCAACTTTCACTTTCATTGTATTTTTGTTTTGTTTTGTGTTTGGCCTTTCCTTTGAACTGGATTTCCTTGGGGCACAGACCTCAGGGTGCACTTGGGATATTTTCAGAGCCTGGGACTTTCAAATGTTGGATGTATATTAATGTGTTAGTAAATGGCTTTTAACACAGTTCCTTAAATACAGATATTTGGATTCAAAATGCAGAAAACTAAATTGCTTTCCAAAATTAGAAATTGAGCACTTTTGTTCATTGTTGAACCTAATTTTTTAAGACTTTGCAGTTAATTTTTGTGTCGGTACTGATTAATCCAGTAGTGCTCAAACATGAGAGGAATTAACTTAGAGGGCTTGTTAAAACAGATTCCTGGGCCCTAGTTCTAAAGTTTCAATAGGTCTGGGTCAAGCTGATGTTGCTCCTCCGTGGGCCAAGAACCCTGGTCTAATCACTGTTTCCCCTTTGGCGGGAAGCATACACCACTAGGTGGCACCAGAACACTTGTTAATCAGTAGCTGTTGCGCCCTTACTGTGTGCGTTAACTGCAGGTTCAAGATTGTTTAAAAGGTATAATCGCTAAGTTACTGAAATTTCATAACTTGGAACCTGAGTTATTCTGTATATCTAAGGATACAAAAAATGTGTTGATTCTATCAGAACAACAGAAAGGTAGGGCTATTAAGGTTAAGGTCACCTCTTCCAGGAAGGAATGAGGACTAAATACCTGTCCTTTCCACTGGCTTTATTTCTATCTATCCAGGTTACTCAGTTCATTTACCAGAGATAGATGCTGGCCCTGTCACAAAATAGAAATGTACATCTCATATTTATTACTTACCATTCTACCTTAGTGAATCTTGTTGTTGTCGATAACATTTAAAAACCACTTTTAAAAGATTTATATGTACTGTTCACACAAATATGAACAGTAGGTATAACTCTATCGGTGGGCCAGCTGTGGTGGGGACAGTTTGGGGACGTTAGAAAGTGTGAAGTGTGTTTTCCTTTCCTGCTGCCTTCCTTAGTCAGAAAGCTGGGCTGTTTCCTTTTTAAGGCCCACAGAGAGGAAAGTCTGGGCTGTCGTTGGCCTCACCTCACCTCGTGTTACTCTGCACTCTCACTCCATAAATTTCCAGCCATTCCAACACCTCCAGATTCTCTTTCTTCCCCTGACTCTAACAACCTGAGAGTTGGCATGGTTTCTGCACATGATGGAATGTGTGGAAATGATTGCTTGTTGTGCTCTCCTGTTTGCTAAGCTCTCCCATCCACATTGGGATGTTACTTTTTGAAATAGTGAATGAGTCATATTTTAGTTTTTAAAACAGAGTTTGTATAGTACCTCAATACTGCCTGGGTTTTTCTAGACGCTGGAGAACAATCTTTGTGTTGATTCTACTTTTTAAAAAATCTTTGAAGCAAAGACCTAACGGGTATGAAAATGACTACCACAGAAAAAACCGAAATGGAGTCACTTGATCAGATTTTAAAATTAGATTGGCACTTTATCATGTATCTTTGATCACTGAAAAGAATTAAGACTATTTTAATTTTAGGAAAAGGAGACAGTTCATAGCAGAAGTAGAACAGACTTTAGAATCATTTTTGAAATATCAGGTCCTTTTTAAAGGACATAAAAGTTTGTCTCTCAGTAAGCAGAAAGGAGGTTTTATTAGATTGGTGATTAAAAGATGAAACCAATTTGATTATTCTACAGAAAATATTTATTATCCAGATCCATTTCTCCCTGTTTCTCTACACCTGAAATTACGTATGTGTGTGCTACATAAATGTAAAGTATTATTTATATGTAGCAGCACTGTCCAGTAAAAATATGTGAGCCACATGTTTAATTAAAAATTTTCTAGTATCCTCATTACAAGAAGTAAGAAAAAAGAGGAGGCAATAATTTAGTAATATTTTATTTAATCTAATCTTGTCTAAAATATTATCTCAACATATAATCAATATGACAATTGAGTTATTTTTGTACCCACATTCTTTTCTTAGTCTGGACTAGCAATGTTTCAGATGCTTAATAGTTCCATGTTAGAAATGGCAGTTGTAATAGCAGCAAGTACAGAGGGCATTTTAGTTTCCACTGACTCTCAGAGGAGGGCAGAAAATTTTAATGGTAGTTAAATCAGTTAGTTTTGAGATTTTTTAAAGTGGTTTTGGTGAATATTCACGTTAAACCAGTTGGTAAAATAGGATAATATATTATCTGTTGATTTTTTTTTTTCTTTCTTTCTCGTTTTTTTTTTAATTCTTACCAGTCCTCTACCACTGGTGAGATTGGTATTTTAGGTTTTTCCCAAAATTGTTTAACTAGCTTAAAATCACTTACTTCTGCAGATCCTATTAATATTTGTTTGTTTGAAATGTCACATGCTGATTTGACTCCACACCTACAATATTTTCATATTTGTAGTTGATGTGTTAAATTAGTTTCTTGCTGGTGTTGAGCAAGCTCGAGAGGCTAAGCCTCTTAACTTCAGCAGCCAGAATATTCTGGTTGCTGTAAACCATTAGGCCTGTCAGCAATTGACCTTGGAAATGCTAATTTGCTTCTCCCTGGGTGCTGCTCCAGGCACTGGCTTTCTCTCTGTGGGTGGGAGTTATGAACCCAATTTGGAGAAGAACTGGAGGCCCTTGGGGCAAGTTCCAAACAGATGTGCTTCTTGCTTCACTTTTGCATGTGACCAGCTCGCAAGAGGCATTCCTTGCATGAATTTCTCTAAAGGCATTTTTGAGTTGGCACTTAAGCCTAGACTGAAGTTGAGAGGCTTCATTACCATGTGGATCTGCTCTTCCCCTGATTCTAGCAGCATCTGGGCCATAGTGAGATTGATTAAAAAATGATCTCACTGCTGTTTCATTATTGCTCTTGATGGGATTTTACTTAGGATAACTAACCTAGCTTTCTTTTAACCCCCTCCCAGTTAATTGCCCTATTTTTTATGGCTAAATAGTATTCCACTCTTTGGGTATACATTTTCTATGTGCACTGATAGACATCACATTGTGGTTATTAATAAATTGTTATTTGTATATTATTAAGAAATGCTGTTTTGCACATTTGATTTGCATTTCCCTGATGAGCAGTGATACGAAACTTCTTTTCATGTTCTTTCTGGACATTTGTGCATCTTCTTTGGAGAACTGTCTACTCACATCCATTGCCCATTTTTGTATTGAGTTATTTGTTTCTGAGTTATAAGAATTCTTTATGTTTTCTAGGTATCAGTCCATTATCAAATAAATGATGTGTAATTTTTTTCCCATTCTGCACGTTTTTTTACTTTCTTGATAGTAGTCTTTGAAGCATAAAAGTTTATTTGATGAAGTGCAATTATCTGTTTTTTCTTTTGTTGCCTGTGGTTTTGGTGTCATACCTAAGAATTCATTGCCAAATTGAAGGTCTTGCAAATTTATACCTAGTTTTTCCCCAGGAGTTTTATAGCTCTAGCTACTCTATTAAATTCTGAATGAATTTTGTATGTGGTTTGAGTTAGTGGTCCAGTTTCATTCTTTCGCATGTAACTGTCCAGTTGTTACAGCACCATTCCTTCTCCAATGAATAGTCTTCGTTCCTCTGTTGAAATTCAGTTGACCATTGGCATACATGATTATTTTTGGTCTCTCAATTAATTCTGTTCCATTGATAGAATTCTGTAGTCCTGTCCTTGTACCTGTACTGCAGCGTCTTGTAGCTTTGTAGTAAGAGTTGAAGTTGGAAAGTATAGTCCTCCAACTTTGCTCTTCTTCTTCAAAATTGTTTTGGGTCTTTGGGGTCTCTTGTAATTCCAGTTGAATTTAAGGATCAGTCTATCAGTTTCTACAAAGAAGACAGCTGGGATTCTGATGGGATTGCATTTATTTAGATCTTATTTAATTTCTGTCAACAGTGTTCTCAGAGTATTAGTCTTACACTTCTTTTGTTAATTTATTCTAAAGCGTCTTATTCTTTTTGGTGCTATTGTAAATGGAATTATTTTCTTAATTTCATTTTCAAATTGTTCATTGCAAATTATGAAAATACAATTTATTTTTATTTGTTGATCTTGTATCCCGCAACCTTGCTGAACTCACTTATTAGTCTATATATATATATATATGTATATTGTGTGTATATGTGTGTATTTTTAATGGATGTGGTAGGATTTTCTTTATGCAAGATCATTCATGTCATCTGTGAATAGAGATAGTTTTATGTCTTCCTTTCCAGTCCTTGTATTTCTTTTTCTTGCTCGATGTTAGAACCTGTGGTAAATGCAGTGTTGAATAGAAGTGGCAGGAACAGTCATCCTTGTTGTTTAGGCAACCCCATGGACTCTAGCTTCTCAGGCTCCTCTCTCTGTCCCTGGAATTTTCCAGGCAAGAATACTAGAGTGGGTTGCTATTTCCTTCTCCAGGGGATCTTCCTGACCCAGGGCTTGAACCCGCATCTCCTGTATTGGTATGTGGATGCTTTACGACTGAGCCATTTGGGAAGCACAACAGGCATCCTTATTGTGTTCCTTATCTTAGGACAGAAACATTCAGTCTTTCATCATTAAATGTGATGTTCTCTGCAGAGCTCCCTTCCTCTTGCAGTGTCCTCCAGCACTACCCCCGTTGAGAAAGTTTAACATTCTGCTCACTGTAAGGAGAAATGCTTAAAGCCATTTCATTCATTACCACAGAGCATGTATAAAAAGATAAGCTTTGAGCTGGGAGAGGCAATAAATTGATTAACTGGCACAGCACATAAACAAGTAGAATAAAACTTTAAAAGCGCTGTGAGAGTACACTATGTATAGTAAACAGTGGGGGCATTGTGGGGTTAGTACATTCTAGCTGAGGGCCTTGAGGAGGAATTTCATGTAGAAGATGCTGACCAAAAGATGAACAGTGGCTTCTGTAGAGTGGGAGAGGGTATCTCTGAGGAAAGCGAAGGTGAGAGGTGGTCCAAAGAGTTTGGTGTCAAGGTCTGTGGAGGGTCTGGGGTTTTACCTTAAGTGGATGCTATCCAGTTAGCCTGCACGAGTGGATGGATGCTGGCAGAGGGCAGGAGACTCCTGAGTCTGAGACAAAGGCCTTTCCCGTGGTACATCAAGCCTTGTGATTCTGCCTACCTCCTGTAGGTTCACTCCCAATCTGAGTCCTTTCAGGGTTGATAGGGAAGAGCTCCAGGGAGATACTGCAGTGGGCTTGTGTTGGAGTTGAGGAACCTTAAGCTTGGGGAACTCAGATGTTTTGAATAGGCAGTAAGCCTGCCTGACTTTTGCTCTGGAGTGAGACTCTTGCTCTGTCTTAGTCTTCCAAAGCTTTGTTCATTATACAAACATCCTTGAGAGATAGTCTGGGACAAAAGGGCAGATCATGCTTCCGCACATTGTGCAGAGCTGTGTGAGGCATAAGAAGAATTGCTTCCCGACACCTGACAGATCCAGGGAGGTGGGAGTAGTCCACCTTGAAGGCTAGCTGCAGTTTGGCGCTTCTCAGATTTTTAGCACCATGTGTTAGAGCTTCAGTACCGTTACATCAAGATGACCTGGCACATTTCATCCTGCAGTAGTAAGGCCTCGGTTACTGGCACTTTCCTTCCTTCTTTTCCTTTTTGCCCGATAGGGCAGCAAAATACTTTGGTTGGCTAGGTAGAATAATTTAGAACTTTTAAGAACCAGGTCTGAAAGTTAATAGCATGGAAACTTGAGGTTTTGGCTTCTTCATCTGTAAAATAGGGGATAATATTGTCCTCATATCTAATGAGTATTTGATTGTGGGCCCACAAACAGCTCCTTTATTCCTACCTTATTTAGGGTTGATGTGAGAATTGAATAACATGTATAAAATGCCCTTCACAATACTTGGCACAAAGCACTCACATTTTATTGGTCAGTTACCTTTTTTCCCAAATTTTTGAACACATCCTCTCATTTATTTGTTTGGTTGTTTTACTGTCAGTTATAGTTTTTATTCAGTCTCCAAATTGTCCACAGAGCTGTTTTCATTAGATTTTTTTTTTTAATTGAAAAATCGTTGTTAGTTTCAGGTCAATTACTTTTTGACCACTGGAGGTAAAAAAAAAAAAACAGTTAATAGTTATTTGGGCCCTTTGCAGAGGGGAATGATCCTTTGGAGCTCTTGGTTGAGAATTAGTATTGTATAAAGTAAATACTGTACAAATTTAATATTGTACAAATAGCCCTGAGTTAAAATGCAAGTTCTGTTATCTACTATCTGTGTTTCTTTAAACCAGTTACTTCAGTTCTTTGAGCTCCTTTTTCTTTGTGGGTAAAATATGGCCAATATCTCCTTTTCACAGTTGTTCCTAGTTTGAAACAGTTTATGCACTTTGTCATGCTGGATGTACTTTTCACCTTGGCTTGTCAGCCTGTAAACACTTACCTTGATAATAAAGAGAATTAGTGGATAAATAACTGTAAAGTATATACCTTCCCATTGGAATGGAGAATTACACAGAAAATGTGTTGTGATGGCCAAGTGTATGTGGGGGAAACGGATGGAGGTGAGCATTATCTTCTCAGTAGGAACAAAATGACATCTATGATGGTTTCTGAAGCAGAAGCGTGTTCTAGTTTCAGAAAAATTAGTATGGGATTTAATTTCAAGCACAGAGGATCAGGGTGCCTTTGGGACAGACTAAAATAGATATTTAAACTGGTTGCAAAAAAGGATTATGTGGTATGTTACACAGAAGATGCACTTCTTGTTAGTCTACTCACTTACAATGGAGCCTTCCAGAGTCCTTGGATTATTTTGGAATTTGTTGAATTTCAAAGAATTTCCCTGTATCTGCCTTATTTTTCCAAGGTGTACTATGCACTTGTGTTTAGATAGTTAATAATTGGGAAGGAAAATACCAATAATAGTTTAGTAATGAACCCTACTAAATTCATATATCAAATCCCTAATAATACCTAGAAGCCTTCTCATAGATCCAGGTGAACTTAGAGATTATCATGCGAGTCCAAGAGTTGTTTCAGATGATTGACTGTGAAACAGTTTCTCTTCTTTATTCTTTTCCCTTTTGATTAACTAATGGCATGTTACTGTAATTTCCCATTCATCCAGTTATTTAATGATATTAATATTTGCATTTTCACTCCAGTGATCTTGTTTTTGCTTCTCATCCTTACTGTTCTCACCAGTTGGGGAACTTCGCAAAACATAAGCAAAATCCTTCACATTTTAATACAGTTAGAGCACAAGTGAAGCAGATGACTGCCTTATGAACAGGGATTTTAATAAACTTTTGTTCTGTGTTTATTTAATGGATTTAATTGGTCCCAACCAATGAGCACCGTGGGAATGGATTTCTCAAGAACCTTTTAGAAAGTATACTTGCCAAAATTTGAATTTCCTGTCAGTGTTTAAGAGGTGACTGATTTAACTTCTCTTTTTCATTAAGACTGCATTTTAACTCTGGATCTAGAAAAGAAGTGAAGTTTTAAGAGCTAGGATAGGTATTCATACGTTTATTAGAGGCGTTGAGTATTATAATTGGTATTTGCTCTAATTCTCTGGCTAGAATGTGGGAAGTGGTTTCCTAGGAATGAGCTGAAGGTAGACCAACCAGTCAGGAGGCTGTTCGGTCCCAGGCATTAGGTAGTAGTGACTTAGACGAGAAAGGTGGTGTGAAGTTGGTGAGAAGTAGACAGATTCATAAGAGACAAAGGCGGGATAATTGAGGACACTTAGTGATCTACTGAATGTGGACATTGAGGGAAAAGGAAGAAGTCAGCGCTGATACTCGTTTCTGACTGAAGCATTCCCCGTTAAGAGCCTGGTGTATTATTTTGCTATTTCTGTGGAACAGCTTACCAGAGACTTAGTGGCTTAAAACAGCACAATCTTATTCTCTGACAGAGCTGGAGGTCAGAGGTCTGAAGTGGGTCTCCCTGGGCTAAAATCTCCATGTCAGATGGGCTGTGTTCCTTGGTGGAGCCTCTGGGGGAGAGTTGTTCTCTTGCCTTTCTCAGCTCCTGGAGGCTGCTCACATTTCTTCCGTCTTCCAGCGTAGCGGTGGCCAGTCTGGTCTTTCTCATCCTGCATCACTGTGACATTGACCCTCGTGCTCTCCTTCACTAATAGAGGCCCTCGTGATTATATTGTTAATAAGTGTACCCAGAGTAACCCAGGATAATTTATTTCCCCTTCTCAAGGTCAGTTGATTAGCAACCTTAATTCTCTCTCTCCGTGTAACGTACATACTCACAGGTTCTGTGGATTAGGAAATGGAACCTTTGGGGTGCTTTTATTCTGCCTACCACAAATGGGAACTCAAGGACTAGTGTTTTGAGGGGAAATGAATTCAGCTTTAGACATGTCTTCAAGTGGAGATGACCACTAAGCAGTTGGTCTTTGAGTTCAGGGTCAAAAAGGTAAGTATTTGGGAATAGCCTGCCCAAGGGAATTGAAACCATGCAATGTGTATTTGTTACTTAGAATATGTGAAATGAGCAGAGGGTCTGGGCCAGCATCCTGGGTTCTGGGTGAAGCTACAGGCAGATGAGATAGAGGAGGGGCTGCCGGGGGATAGGAGCACATCTAGCAGGATCTGGTTTCAGGGAGGTGGTTCTGTCTTCACCCAGAAAGGATCCTAAAGCATCTTTTTAAACCTCCTTCTATTACAAATCAGGAAACTGAGGCCCAGAAAGACGAAATAACTTGTCTAAGATAGTTGAACTAGTTAACAGGTGTACTTCTTGATTTCCTGCTTCAGTTTGTCTGCCACACTGCATCCAAGTCCATTTAATCTTTTCAATTTGAAGATGGTGTTGAGAAAAGATTTCGTGTGTGTGTGTTTTGTAGGTGTTCTGAATACCAAGAAAATAAGTTGTAGTAATAATGTTATCTGGCTAATGCCTTACTTACATGCAAGTAAAATTCTTTACAGCAAATAGCAGTTAAGAATTATTTTTTTTAAATCATGTAGACTTTTCTAAATGCAGCTTCATCTCTTTTTGCAGTCTCCATTTCTCCTCATTTGGTTGTTCTGTGCTGTCTCTCTCTTTTAAATAAACTTTTTATTTTGGAATAATATTGGTTTTACAGAAAGTTGTAGAAAGCTCAAAAGAGTTTCCATATACGCTCACGCAGATCCCCTACTTGTTGAGATCTTGCATTCCCATGGTACGTTTGTCAGAACTAAAAACAACATTGGTGCTTTACTATTGACTAAACCAAATGGTGCACGCCAGACTTTTCAGATTTCACTAATGTCTTTTTTCAAGATGTTGTCCAGGATCCAGCCCTGGCTGTCACATTGAATTTAGTCACCATCTCTTGTTGCATCTTAGTCTGTTTCTTTTTTTCCCCATTTTTTTTTCCTTGGTTTTTATAACCTTGACAACTTTGAGGAATCCTGGTTAGATATTCTGTAGAATGTCCCTGAATTTGGGTTTGTCGTAGTTAGAGTGAGATGATGTGGTTTTGGCAAGAAGACCATGAAAGTCAAGAGCCCTTCTCATCACATGAAACGAGGGGGTGCCCGCCATCAGCATGATTTGCTGTGATATGGATTCTTGGCACCTGGCCCCAGGAGTGTTTATCAGGTTTATATACTGTGAAGTTACGTTTTTCTCCCTCTACATACTGTTCTTTGGAAACAAGTCATTAAATCTACCCATACAAGTGAGGAGAGTTAAGCTCCGCCTCTTAGAGGGACAAATATCAACATACACTATTGGGAATTCTTTTGTAAAGAATTGTATTTCGCCTGTCCCAGTTCCTAATTCATCTGTTTCTCCAAGGCGTTCTGGTTCCACTTACCAGAAACTGATATTTAGAAACTAAGATCTGGGTTCTAGGTATGCTTGTTGGTGGCACTAGTGGTAAAGAATCTGCCTGCCAGTGCAGGAGACTCGGGTTTGATCCCTGGGTTGGGAAGATCCCCTGGATGAGGCATGGCAACCCACTCCAGTATCCTTGCCTGGAGAATCTGATGGACAGAGGATCCTGGTAGGCTACAGTCCCTGGGGTCGCAAAAGAGTCGGACACAACTGAAGCGACTTAGCATGCACCAGAATGTCACTGCTTCTAGGCCCTTTCAGCAGTCAGAGATAGGAAGTGTATGCATGTATACTAATAGATATGAACACATAGCTGTCATTGTTTCTGTATCTGTCCATCTGTATCTGCATTGAAGTATCCATGTGTTCATGCTGATGTCTTGAACTCTTATCTAGTATCACATGCTAAAATTGTAGTCTTCTTCCTTTGCTTATCTGTAACTTCCCTCTTTAACATTAAGAGACTTGGTTCCCACTGTCCACCACCCAGATACTTTATTTTGTAAAGCAGTTTCAGAATTGTTAGCCCATACCTCCATGATGGACAACATTATAAGCTAGCATACAGTGTTTATGTACAGTTCTTTTTGTCTTTAGTATTAACAGTTTTCAGTCAAAACACCACTCAGGGTTGCTTAAGTCAGCTCCTTTCCCCTCCAGCTTGCTTCAGTGAGCTTATGTCAGATATCTGTGATGCAGGTAAATTCCTCTGTCATAATCCACATTCCATCCCAGGATCCATCAGGTCCCTGATTGTTGCTGTGTTGTGGTTCACGTTGTTTTGTATACATGAAGGTTTTGTGAGTTAAATTTGTATGGGTTTTGACATTCCACTCTCTTTCTGAAAATGTATACTACACTGAAGACATGTTTACTAGCAGCAGTGTTTGAAGTGTTATTCTGAGAGCAAGACGGTGAATGAGACCGTGGTTAGTTTTGTAGGTCGGCAGTCAGGGTTAGTGAATCTTCTGTGGTCAGAGGTCAGGAAATAGTCCATGTATCAGGAGCCTTCAGTCATCACATGTTTGGAGGTGTTGGGGTTTAGAGGATTAGGTTTAGGGGTATTAGGATCAAGTACAAGGTAAAGAGTTATGTTATATCACTCAATCAGGACATAGGTATTGGAACTTAGAAGTGACGGCAAATGAAATCTGCATAAAAGGACATAGGTGTATGCGTACACAGCCAACAGGAGCAACATGGCAGTAGCTGCAGTAAGTTCTGAAGTGGAAAAAACGCTTGGGGGTTGTAAGGACTTGAAGGGAAAGGTTCTGTTTCTTTGAAACCCCTACAGAAATGTTTCTCAAACTGCCGTCCTCAGCAGCCTGTCATAGAAACAACTGGGATGCTCATTTAAAATTGCAGAATTGGAGTTCTAGAAGCCAAGCCCAGGAATCTGTGTTTTAGAAAAGCAGCCCAAGTAGTTCTGATTGCTCCTGAAGTTTGAAAACCTCTGCCCCTTGTAGTGAGAGTGGGATGCCTTGAAGGAAGCAGCTGTACGCTTGTGTTTACTAAGTGAATCCCACATGTGCCTTTTGATCAGAAAGCTGGTTTTGCAAATAATATTAGAAAAATGCCTAATGCTTATTGAGTGTCCATTCCATGATGAGTGCTTTTAGTAGAGTAGCTCGTTTAGTTTCTGTGAAGAAGATACTATGATTATCCTCTTAAAGTTTAGAAAGTTTGAATAACTTTGACAAATAATTCTTTACTGGTAGGTTCAGTTCAAACCCAGGCATTCTACCCACAGAGCCCATGTTGTTAATTATGTTTGAAATCTTTGCTTTTGGGGGTTCATGCCATGCATCTTTATAGTTTCGGAGATAAATTAGCCCATCTAAGAAAGAAGAGACTGTTTAAGTTACACTGCTATTTTGGTGCTTCAATAACTAAAAGTTTACATATGTTCATATTTTATTGTTCATATTCAGCTCTCAAGGAAACGGTGTTATAGTGATATTCCTGAACCCTGAGAAGAGGCATGTATCCTAAAAAAATTTTTAAACTGTTAAAAGATACTTAAAATAATATGACAGTGTCCCATTAATGTAAAAGTATGGAGCATAAGAGTAAGATCACAGATGTATAGGCTTTTAGACCTGAAATGAACTTTAAGGTCATCAATTCCCTCTTAAAACAAGGGAACTGAGTCCCAGAAGATTAAGTTGTTAACTCCAAGTCTCTGAGCTAATTACCAAGAGCCCCAGTTGTCCTGATTGAGTTCAAGACCATTTCTACTTTCATTCTGTTTCTTAAGTATCTTTATGAAACAGTTAAAAAAATTGTAACTGGAATTGTTTTTAAAATCCATTCCATTTAGTTGAACCTGATTAAAAGTTACATAGATGTTCACTGGGGGAAGACAATTTAAGGCTGAAATGAGAAGCATATCTAGTAAATTTGGAAGGAACGTTGGATACATTTGCAAAAATAGACATTTGAGTAAATGACTAGGATACTTAAGCCAGAAAGTTTGTTTTAAAACAAAGGCTTTTGTGGAAGGTATTATTTATGCGATCTTATATTCAGTTCTGGTTTTCTAGCCTAATAAAGAGGCCTAAAATAATTCAAGAGTATAAAAATAGGAAAATAGCTGGCTGAGTTCTGCATTTGTTGAAAACATAGATTTGAAGTAATCCTTTTTTGTCTGAAAATTCTTTGAATTCAGAAAGTATCTCAGAGAAGAGCAACTTACCATTTTAACTGTAAAACATATATTAAACAGTACACCTCTGGGACTTCCCTGGTGGTCCAGTGCTTAAGACTCTGCGCCTCCACTGCCAGAGGTGTGGGTTCAATCCCTGTTCAGGGACCTAAGATCCTACATGCTGCTGTGTGCAGCCAAAAAGAGATTTATAAGAACAATGTCCCTCAAAGTTTATCGGACTTCAGAATGCCCTTTGTGTATAGTGTTAATGACTCAGTTGTGTCCGACACTTTGTGACCCTATGGATTGTAACCTGCCAGGCTGCTCTGTCCATGGAATTCTGCAGGCAAGAATACTGGAGTGGGTTGCCATGCCCTTCTCCAAGGGATCTTCATGACCCAGTGAAGCCACCTTCACCCCTGAGCCACCAGGGAAGCCTGAGGACTTGTTAAAATACAGATTGCTGGTCCCCACCTCAGCATTTCCAATTCAGCTAGTTATCTGGTGTCGGACCTGAGAGTTTGTGTTTCTAGCAAGTTTTCTGGGGAATTGCTGATGCTGCTTGTCAGACAACCACACTCTGAGAACATCGAATTCAAGAAAACGATTTATAATGAAAAGCAATCATACTCTGGTGAGGTAATTATAGACTAAAAGCTGGTTTCTTTGGTATCTGTTACATAAAAGATTTCTGTTGATTCATGTTTCCATACTTTACTAGTAAAACCATGATGACAGTGAGAGACATTAAAATGTTGTGAAGTCCCATCTGAGTCACTATGGTAAAATTAAATTATATTAAATGTGGTTTACATTATATGGTTAAATGTACTTTTTTGGTAATGTAGTTGTCTGAAAATTAGGAGTTCGTGTGTGGAGTACATTAAGGGAATATTTATCTTTATTTATTTTGGGGTACACTGGGTCTTCGTTGCTTTGCTCGGGCTTTCTCTCGTTGCAGAGAGTGGGGACTTCTCATTGTGGTGGCTTCTCTTGTGGAGCACGGGCTCTAGGCACGTGGGCTCTCAGTACTTGTTACTCTCAGGCCTTTCAGCAAGAGGACTCAATAGTTGTGGCGCATGGGCTTAGTTGCTCTAAGGAAGCCCAAGATGTGGGATCTTCCTGGACCAGAGATCAAACCCCTGTGTCCTCTGCATTGGCAGGTGTATTCTTAGCCACTGTGCCATCAACAGTGTTTTAATTTGCATTTCCTGGATGACCAATACTGTCAAGTACCTTTTCATGTGCTTTTTTTTGGCATGCATCTCTCATGAAAGTGAAAGTTGCTTAGTCATGTCCAACTCTTTGCAACCCCATGGACAATTCAGTTCATGGAATTATCCCAACCAGAATACTGGAGTGGGTAGTCTTTCCCTTCTCCAGGGGATCTTCCCAATCCAGGGATCGAACCTAGGTCTTCTGCATTGCAAGTGGATTCTTGACCAGCTGAGCCACAAGGGAAGCCCAAGAATACTGGAGTGGGTAGCCTATTGCCTCTCCAGCGGATCTTCCCGACCTAGGAATTGAACCGGGGTCTCCTGCATTACAGGCAGATACTTTACTAACTGAGCTATTAGGGATGTCCTACCTCTCCTGAAGTGTCTATTCAAATATTGTTTCCAGTTGTTTGGGGCTGTTTTTGTTTGTTTTGAGAGTTCTTTTTGTATTCTGAGTACAGTTCTCTATCAGATACATGATTGTGAATATCTTCTCCCTATCTGCACTCCTAACAGTATTTCAGGGGCAAAAGTTGTTCATTTTGGTGACTCCAACTTATCCATTTGTTCCTTTATGGATTGTGCTTTTGGTTTTGTATCCAAGAAATCTTTGTCTAACCCAAGTTCACAAAAATTTTCTAATTTTTTCTAGAAGGTTTATGGTTTTATGTTTTACATTTAAGTCTGCAATCCATTCGGATTAAATTTTTGTGTATGGTGCAATGTAGGAGGTATAGATCAAAAACAAAGATTATTGTTTTTTTCTTTTTGCATATGATAGATCGTTGTCCCAGCATCACTTGTTGAAATGACTATCCTTTCTCCATTTCTCTTTGCTTTTTTGTCAGATCAGTTGTGCATATATGTTGTGTGTTGTTAACTTCTTGACTCTATTTTGTTCTTTTGGCCTGTCTTTATCCCAATACCATGCAACCCGGATTACAAAGGATTTATTACAAGTCTTGAAGTTGGCTAGTGTCAGTCTTCCATCTTTGTCATTTTCACAGTTCTTTCAGCTGTTCTAGGTCTTTTGTATTTCCACATGAATTTTAGAATCAGTCTGTCAGTTTCTACAAAAGGTCATTTCAGTGCAGTCACTCAGTCGTGTCTGACTCGTGTCGTGTGACCCCATGGACTGCAGTGTGCCAGGCCTCCCTGTCCATCACCAACTCCCAGAGCATGCTCGAACTCATGTCCATCAAGTCGGTGATATCATCCAACCATCTCATTCTCTGTCTTCCCCTTCTCCTCCTGTCTTCAATCTTTCCCAGCATCAGGGTCTTTTCCAGTGAGTCAGTTCTTCGCATCAGGTGGCCAAAGTATTGGAGTTTCAGCTTCATCATCAGTCCTTCCAATGAATTTTCAGGACTGATTTCCTTGAGGATGAACTGATTGGATCTCCTTGCAGTCCAAGGGACTCTCAAGAGTCTTCTCCAACACCACAGTTCAAAGCATTAGTTCTTTGGCACTCAGCTTTCTTTACAATCCAACTCTCACATCCATACATGGCTACTGGAAAAACCATAGCTTTGACTAGATGGACCTTTGTCAGGAAAGTAATATCTCTGCTTTTGAATATGCTATCTAGGTTGGTCATAGCTTCCTTCCAATGAGCAAGCGTCTTTTAATTTCATGGCTGCATTCACCATCTGCACTGATTTTGGAGCCCAAGAAAATAAAGTCTGTCACTGTTTCCACTGTTTCCCCATCTATTTGCCATGGGACCGGATGCCAGGATCTTAGTTTTTTGAATGTTGAGTTTTAAACCAGCTTTTTCACAATCTTCTTTAACTTTCATCAAGAGGCTCTTCAGTTCCTCTTCGCTTTCTGCCATAAGGGTGGTGTAATCTGCATATCTGAGGTTATTGATATTTCTCCCAGCAATCTTGATTCCAGCTTGTGCTTCATCCAGCCCAGCATTTTGCATGATGTACTCTGCATATAAGTTAAATAAGCAGGGTGACAACATATAGCCTTGATGTACTTCTTTCCTGATTTGGAACCAGTCCGTTGTTCCATGTTCAGTTCTAAATGTTGCTTCTTGACCTGCATACAGATTTCTTAGGAGGCAGGTCAGATGGTCTGGTGTTCCCACCTCTTTCAGAATTTTCCACAGTTTGTCGTGATCCACACAGTCAAAGGCTTTGGTATAGTCAATAAAGCAGAAATAGATGTTTTGGGGGGACTCTCTTGCTTTTTCTATGATCAATGGATGTTGGCCATTTGATCTCTGTTTCCTCTGCCTTTTCTAAATCCAGTTTGAACATCTGGAAGTTCTCACTTCACATACTGTTGAAGCCTTGCTTGGAGAATTTTGAGCATTACTTTGCTGGTGTGTGAGATGAGTGCAATTGTGAGGTAGTTTGAGCATTCTTTGGCATTGCCTTTGGGATTGGAATGAAAACTGACCTTTTCCCCATCTATTTTCCCCATCTATTTGCCATGAGGTGATGGGACCAGATGCCGGGATCTTAGTTTTTTTGATTGTTGAGTTTTAAACCAGCTTTTTCACAATCTTCTTTAACTTTCATCAAGAGGCTCTTCAGTTTCTCTTCGCTTTCTGCCATTAGGGTGGTGTAATCTGCATATCTGAGGTTATTGATACAGATTTTCCAGTATTATTTTCCAGTCCTTGGCCACTGCTGAGTTTTCCAAATTTGCTGGCATACTGAGTTCAGCATTTTCACAGCATCACCTTTTAGGACTTGAAATAGCTCAACTGGAATTCCATCACCTCCACTAGCTTTGTTCATAGTGATGCTTCCTCAGGCTCTCTTGACTTTGGACTCCAGGATGTCTGGCTCTAGGTGAGTGATCACACCATTGTGCTTATCTGGGTCATTAAGCTCTTTTTTGTATAGTTCTATAGTTTTATATACAAATGAGCAAGGGAAAGGCTAACAGAGTTTTGGCAAGAGATTGCACTGGTCATAGCAAACACCCTCTTCCAATGACATAAGAGAAGATTCTGCATATGGACATCACCAGATGGTCAACACTGAAATTAGATTGATTATATTTTTTGCGGCCAAAGATGGAAAAGCTTTATACAGTCAGGAAAAACAAGACTGGGAGCTGACTGTGGCTCAGATCATGAACCTCCTTATTGCCAAATTCAGACTTGAATTGAAGAAAGTAGGGAAAACCACTAGACTATTCAGGTATGACTTAAATCCATTATGATTATACAGTGGAAGTGACAAATAGATTCAAGGGTTAGATCCGATAGACAGAGTACCTGAAGAGCTGTGGACGGAGGTTTGTGACATTGTTTAGGAGGCCATCCCCAAGAAAAAGAAATGCAAAAAGGCAAAAATGGTTGTCTGAGGAGACCTTACAAATAGCTGAGAAAAGAAGACGAAAGAGAAAAAGAAAGATATACTCATCTGAATGCAGAGTTCCAAAGAATAGCAAGGAGCGATAAGAAAGCCTTCCTCAGTGATCAATGCAAAGAAATAGATGAAAACAATAGAATGGGAAAGACGGAGATCTCTTCATGAAAATTAGAGATACCAAGGGAACATTTCATGCAAAGATGGGCGCAATAAAGGACAGAAATGATATGAACCTAACAGAATCAGAAGATATTAAGAAAAGGTGGCAAGAATACACAGAAGAACTGTACAACATCTATAAAAAGTCTGCTGAAAATTTTTGTTTGCTTGTTTTGATTGGTATTGTGTGCCCTGCAGCCCGGAAACTCCCTCATGATAGTAAGATGGGCCATTATGGGACCTTATGTGTTTCCAGTCACTGTCCTTCCTTCCTTCTTGCATATGTCTGTTGTCTTGCAAACAGCTTTTCATTTATTTTCACTTTGAATTTTTGGGGTGTCTTAAGCAGAATAATAAATGTGGTTCCCATGGTTCTACCTTGGCCAGAAGTGCAAATACTATGGTAGGCTTTTGATAAATAAGAGTAACGTCTCTTGAGAAGGAGAATTGATAACAACATAGAAGGAGGATTAGAGCAGAAAAGATATTGGAAAGGGACGTCATTAAGGAAGCAAACTGCTAATATGAGAAAGAAACAGGAAAGATTGAAATTAAGGCAGCTGTAATTGGGAAGGAGATAATAGTTAAGCAGGCAGAGCTGATAGAACTCGGTAACTAGTTCAATGTGTGTGTGTTAGTCGCTCAATTGTGTGCAACTCTTTGTGACCCTGCAGACTGGAGCCCACTAGGCTCCTCTGTCTGTGGAATTCTCCAGGCAAGAATACAAGAGTGGGTTGCCATTCCCTTCTCCAGGGGATCTTCCTGACCCAGGAATCAACCTGGGGTCTCTTGCATTGCAGGCAGATTCTTTACCAGCTGAGCCACCAGGGAAGCCCAATATGGAAGTTCAGTATGGAGGATGCTAAAGGGAGAAGTCAAGATGACTCCAGGGGTTAGGTCTTGTATAATGTTTATTTCTGTTGCGGTGCAGAGACCGGGTGCCTGTGTGTGGGATGTGATTGATTGGGCCCTCCCATTTTATAAATACTACTGCAGTGTTCTAGAACCAGTTAGTTACTCATTTAATATTAATAGTTCTTTATTTCTTACTTTGCAGTTCACTGCTGTCATCCAGAAGCTGATATATTAGGGTGATAATTCCTATTACAGAAGTAGTCTACTTCATCCAGCAGAGTTCTCTAAGACACTTCTAGTCAGTTTAAGTGTTTATAGATGATTCTTTCTTTGATAAAGAGGCCTTTAAAGAAGGCAAGACAGAGACAGTATTCAGAGTCACTACTGATTTAAGTTAGGTAAAGTGAAGTGAAATAAAAGAAATCTTAGAAATGATGAGATAAGTAGTGAGAAAAATAGGAATCATGGTATAAAAATCTCAGAGACATCTTTTCAAGATCTTGCATTATTCGGAGTTACAGACATAAGGAAAAATGCTGATTAGCTGGTACAGTTATTAAAATGTGTATGGTAAGTTATGATAGACTTATTTTTTGGAGCTGTCACTGATTGAAGTTTAACAGATTGATTTGCCCTTGTTTTATGAAATCAAATATATTTTATTTTCTGAAAGTAATTAGCATAGAATTTATCCTCCAACAGACAGGATTATGGAATATAGTTGTTCTCTCCTTCTGTAATGGTGGCCCTTCCACTCTTGAAGAAATGTTTCTCAGAAGAAAATACTTCTCATTTAGACCAACACTTAATAGGTAAATGAGAGAGAATATAGTTCCTGTCTTCATAGGTCTTATGATCTAATAACTTCTTATCTCCTCAAACTTACATTTATAGTTTTTGTGAACTTAATTTTTGTTTAATTAAAGTGTTCCTTAATTAACTTTCTATTTTAAAGTAGGCTGACCCCATTCGTATATTTTTTCTTGGTTTAAATTTATTTGAAGTGAGTATGGCGATAGGCTGGTCTAAGGTAGTTGCTGTTCATTAACCTCATTTTGAGTAGCCATCTCATTTTATGAACTTACTAGATGTTTTTGTTCTTGATCATTCTAGTTTTTCTCCACTCCTCCTTCCTCTGTGGATTTTTTGTGGGTTTTTTTTTTTGACTAGAGTGACTGCTCTGGTACGGTAGAGATGGTTTCTAATCTAATGTGCATAGATCTTAGGAAGACATTAGACAAAGTCTTATGACATGGAAATAGGTTATGCCCAAAGGTTGATGATTATTGAGGTAGTTAGGAAAATGGACTCTGGTACTTAACCCTGATTTGAGTCTTCTCTTTGCAGTTTGTTATTTGTATGATGTTGGCTTAAGGTTCTTTACCTCTCTTGAGCTCTTTTTTTTTTTTTTTTTTTAAGTTTTTTCCTTCCATCAAAAGAGGAATGACAGTGTCTTCTACACAGTTATTGCAAGGGTTGAATGAAATGAGGCATGTAAGTTGCTTTGCATAATGTCTGACATACACAGTGCTCAATAAATGTTAGCTATTATTTCATTTAACTTCTTGAAAAAATACTAAGAAAGAAAGAGGGTTTGGATTTATGGATCATAGAAGATAGGGGAGGCTACCTGTTAGATGGCATTTTAAAATTCAGAAAGACTTCCACCTCCTGAATGAAATAGAATGCCAGATTTCAGAAACATGAAATCTGACAATCTTAAATTTTGAATATTAGATTGAAAAATTCAGTGGTACTAATGTAGGAAGGGAGAGGTCTACTTTAATAGCAGTTCCTGTTGAGGTTTTGTTTTGTTTTTTTTTTAACAAAGTCAACCCAGGATCAAAGTGGTACACATGGAATAATAGTATTATCATAGTCTTAATTGGTTAACGTGTCATTGTAATTACTGGTTTTTTTTTTTTTTTTTTAATTCTGGAGTCCATCTTTAAAAAAGGAACATGGGTACATGAAGGCAGGAACTTGGGGCTCAATTATTTATTCTGATGAAGCAAAGACTTGCAGAGTGGGAGATACTGAGCAGCCACCTTCAGTAGTCCTTCCTATCTTTGAAGGACTGTAATCTGGGAGAGTTGACTCTGTGTGGCCCCAGCAGGTGGCTCTTCTGCAGCTCTGGAGTTGAGGACCGGGGTTCAAGTTCTACATCTAACACTGAGGCATGACTTCAGTGGCATCACTTAACCTCTCTGAACCTCAATTTCCTCAACCATATAAAACAGAGAGTAAAATCACTCCATAAGGAGGTTATGAGGTGTCAATGAGTTAATGTGTGTGAAAGAGCAATTCAGATTTATGGTTGTCATTGCCTCGAATTGTTCTAGAAGGCGCTGAATCAGCTCTCTCTTTGGAATGATTCTAATAATTAGAGCCATTCGATGGAGAAACAAGCTTTCACCTAATGCCAAGGCCACATCGTCATATGAGGGCTTTTTAGAAACTTCCGTGTAGAATGGAAATTTGTAAGAATCCTTTGAGCAGATATAGGGTGGTTACCTTGTTGATTGCTCTCTCCAGGGCACCCAACACTGCACCAGGCACATGGTCTGTGTTTGGTAGGTGTTTGTTCGCTGAGTGAATGGAAATTTCCCCATGACATTCACACGTGTTCTTTGTTTAGCATCACTCTTTCCTTGTATTTAATGTTCATGTTCTTCTCCCAGATGTTCTTGTTTGCTTTTACATATTTTAAAATGGATATTTTGACAGTAAACTGAAGCAGCCACTCATAGTTCTTTCTGTTCAGGCACATTTACCGAAGACTAAGGCAGAGAGAAAATATTGATGTAATTGTCAGTGTGAGGCATTGTGAGAGCTGTTTTTCTACAAGTTTGGCCATTTAATAAAATTTCTTATTTCTCTACTTCTGTAAGTGTTTTCTGTAAGTATCTGTTTCTGTAAGTATATATAGACACTTTTAAGAGAGGACGACTTATACATCCTCTCTTAAGAATCCGCAACCTTATGCATAAAATATTTCCATGGGATTAAATTCCCAAGAACCTCATAATAATGGTTGCCTCTGAGGAGGGAATTTGGAGGTTTGGAGACACCACGTTACTGTACTGGTTGAATTTTTCAACCATATGTTTAGTTAATTTCTTAACTATATACTTTATTGCTTTGAAAAAGTGAAATGACCCAGAGAGAGAGAAAGAGAGAGAGTCGCTCAGTCATGTCTGACTCTTTGCGACCCCATGGACTGTAGCCTACCAGGCTCCTCCGTCCCTGGGGTCTTTCAGGCAAGAGTACTGGAGTGGGTTGCCATTTCCTTTTCCAGGGGATCTTCCTGACCCAGGGATCAAACCCAGGTCTCCCTCATTGCGGGCAGACACTTTACCATCTGAGCCACCAGGGAAGCCAGGAGATAACCCAGTGATACATAATTCAGTAGATACTAGGCCATTTGAATAAGCTTTTCAGAGAATTTCTGCTTATATCTGTTTGCTGAGTTTTTCATGGGACAGTTTGTCTTTTTCTTGCTACATTGTATTAAAAAACAATTTTTTTTTTTTTTTTTTCAAATAGATACTGGTTTAAGTGAAATAGAAGATTTCACTTGGGGAATATTGTAAAATACACAAAAGTTAACTGTAAAGTAACCTTCGTTTATTTAGAGTCCACTATGTTTAAGACATCCTGTGGGTGCTTTACCTACATTTTTTCAGTGTTCAACATGAGGTCTAAGCCCCACTCCCTTTTTTGTCTTTGCTGCCATAAATTCATGCAAGAGCTTTGATGTTGAACCAGAAGTCAAAGCCAGGCTTTGTTCTTTAAGCCTCCCGAGCCTTCTTCAGCCCCCACACTATTATCTAAAACTTGGGCACAGCCAAGGACTTGAAAACCAGCGAGAAATGGCAGTCACTGAAACTATGTTGGCTGGGATGCTGCTGTAAATATTACATACTGCCTTGAGTTCACTGTTTCTTTCCAGTCTGCTGGGGATTAGATAGGAACAAATGGACAGGAAGGGTATAGGAAAAGGATCTCAACCATGTAAAAGACAGACTTGACCTTAAAGATTCAGTTCAGTTCAGTTCAGTCACTTAGTCGTGTCCGACTCTTTGTGACCCCATGAATTGCAGCACGCCAGGCCTCCCTGTCCATCACCAACTCCCGGAGTTCACTCAGACTCACGTCCATCGAATCAGTGATGCCATCCAGCCATCTCATCCTCTGTCGTCCCCTTTTCCTCCTGCCTGCAATCCCTCCCAGCATCAGAGTCTTTTCCAATGAGTCAACTCTTCGCATGAGGTGGCCAAAGTACTGGAGTTTCAGCTTTAGCATCATTCCTTCCAAAGAACACCCAGGGCTGGTCTCCTTTAGAATGGACTGGTTGGATCTCCTTGCAGTCCAAGGGACTCTCAAGAGTCTTCTCCAACACCACAGTTCAAAAGCATCAATTCTTCAGTGCTCAGCTTTCTTCACAGTCCAACTCTCACATCCATACATGACCACTGGAAAAACCATAGCCTTGACTAGACGGACCTTTGTTGGCAAAGTAATGTCTCTGCTTTTGAATATGCTATCTAAGTTGGTCATAACTTTCCTTCCAAGGAGTAAGCGTCTTTTAATTTCATGGCTGCAATCACCATCTGCAGTGATTTTGGAGCCCCCCAAAATAAAGTCTGACACTGTTTCCACTGTTTCCCCATCTATTTCCCATGAAGTGATGGGACCAGATGCCATAATCTTTGTTTTCTGAATGTTGAGCTTTAAGCCAACTTTTTCACTCTCCTCTTTCACTTTGATCAAGAGGCTTTTTAGTTCCTCTTCACTTTCTGCCATAAGGGTGGTGTCATCTGCATATCTGATTCAAGGACCTTATAATAGCTAGCCAAAAGAGGTCTGTGGATATGTTTTAAAATGATAGATGCCCATAGCCTGGGATTCATAGGGCTTTTGTTGACTGGTAAAGACTAAGATTGTATCCAGAGATTGAGTTCTAAATTTTATTCTCCATAGAATTTACTTCAAGCAATATTTTGAGTTATACCTTTATCATGGTGGTTTATATATACTAACTACACATCCTAAGGAATATTTATCTATATAATGAAAGGTGGTTGCCATTGCTTTGGGGTAGAATTATTTAAGTCAGTCTCTCTTTGACTTTCTCTCACTCTTAGAAGAAGGTAATGTTTAGGAGAATTTCTTAGACCAGAGAACCGATTTTTCATTATTCCATGACTTTTACATGAAGTGTGTTTTACTTATTTGTGTGTAGTAGTTCAGACACTATTGCACATGCCTTCCATGCTCTTAGTCAGACCTGAGGTCAGATCCTAACTCTACTGTTTATTAACTGTGTGACTTGGGACAAATGACTTAGCCTGAGTGAGCATCAGTTTCCTTGTCTTGAAATGATATTTACCAAGACCGCATTTACTCTGTTGTGACAGAGGATGAGGAATGTGTTCAAAGTGCCTGGCATGTGGTCAGTGGTCAGTGAAGAGTTAATCTATGTCTTCTCTGTTCGTTCTCGGGGTTTTGTGTGACCATTTAAACGCTATGGAGGTGGAGAGGACCGAGGGCATTTGTTTAGCCTCTATACAAACCGGTGAACACCTGATGTACACTAACGCTTCCAGACACAAGTCACATTTACCCCCTTACCTGTTAAGCCTTTCCTGCCTCACATGAGCAGTGTTAGCCATTCCTTCCGAGTGCATCCATCTCTGCCTGGCTTGTAGTAAGTGCTTAATAAGCATTTGCTAGGTGAGTGAGTTTTCTGGACAGTAGTGTGTGAGTGGGTGAGTGGGTGGGTGTGTGGGGATGGGGGATTGTTGATAAAGCTTCTCATAGCACGTTGTAGTCTTGTGGGTTTATATTAGTGCTTTGGTCTCACATTATCCAAACAGCTGAGAGAGTTGAAGCAGTGAACTTCACTGGATACTGTTCAGTTCTAAAGGCAAAGTGCTTTCAGCATTTAGACTAACTACATTTGTAGTGTAGTTGCCCATTCTGTAATTATTATAATGATAGATAATATTTTGTGAGTGCATACTGTGGGCCAGGCCCTGTGCTAATCAGTTTAGCTACATTTTCCCACGTAGTCCTCACATTAGCTTTATGAGTTATGTGCTATTATTGTACCCATTAGACAGAAGAGGAAACTGAGACTCAGCGTTACGTGCCAAAGACTACACAGCTAGCAAGCAACATAACCTGGATTTGAATGTCAAGTGACTCCAGAACTGTCTCTTTGAGTTACTGTATTATACAGCTTCCCTCTTCTGTATTACTATGATAAGAAAATTGTATAGATGGGTATAGATGATTGTAGAGGTCAGTATTTCACAAAGATTTCCCCAGTATTTCCTAAGCTTGTGAAAGAAGCAGTTGCTTACCAGTTGGTGTCATATACTGTTATACTCTTCACTATAATTTCTGGTGGGAAGCAGTTATGTAATGTGCATTCCGTTTTAATTTTACCACGGGAATATCTGTGAGGAGGAATAATGGTGAATAAAGTACAGTGCAGTGAGAAGTAACCAGGTTTCTATTAAATATTGCTCAAGCAGTGAGTAAGTCATTAAATTCGACTTTTGATGAATATATAATGATTGCTTAATACTAGGCTGCCAGGAAAAACACACACACACACCCACTCATAGAGGTAGGTGTGTGTGTCATATATTACTATGTTGCTGGAGATAGTTGAAGCTGTATTTTAAAAGAGGAAGGGGCTTTTTTTTTTTTTTCCCCACAGAGGGAGGAAGAGGCAGTCTGGTTTATACTGTCGTTTATTTGAGTTTATTCAAAAAGAAGATATTTCTTGCTTACAAAATAATGGAAGAATCAATTTTAATTTGAAGAGATTAGGAAATATTTATTCCCTATTTCCTGTTTCAGAAAGTAAAATCTCCCTACTGTATGTGCCACCTGTTCTAGGAAATTTAAAACAGAAACCAGGCTATTCTCTGCCTCCTTTCCTTCCTTCCTCCTCGCCAAATGGACGCATGTACTTTATGGCACTGAATGTTGATCAGATCGTTCTGACTGTGTGCTTCATGTTGAACTGGAGTCAGCAACCCCCGTAAAACACTGAATGGCTGCTTTGTCTTGGTATTTTACTAATAAAATGCATGGCGTTGAATTTTATTCAACTCTGTATAATTGGTCTTGTTGCTATTTAGACATGCCTATACATGACTTGGTAGAATAGAAAACCACCTGATTCTGCAGTATTTGTTTGTTTAGGACAAAACTTCAGCAAACAACTTGAGCATGGGCAAAAGTGCTGTTGAATCATGGGCAGAACGTTGGAAGGGATAAGTAGGTGAAATTTGTCTTGAGGGTGTGCCTCCCAAAAACACCCGCGCCCCCCACACACATGTGTCCCTGTTGTAAAGGTAAAGGGGTCTTATGGACCAAGAAGGCATTAAGCATTTGGTCCTGTTCTGGAGACTAGGGAGGATTCTGGAAGAGGACCCTGGGGCTGGAATCATAGAAGAGATATCTGGTGGTGTGGGGAGGTGGCCTAGAGATGAGCTGGGATGGATGTGCTAGGGGAGGGAGGAGGGCAGGAGTCGCTTTTTCGTGTCTGTTTCACTGAAGGCACTTCTACTGAAGACTTGAAGGATAATGAGGAAACTTATTTGACTCTGGGTGCTGTGTGCTATCAGACTTTTTCCAGCTGTGCTTCCCAAACCTTGGGGCTAGGCCTCTGGGAAGAGAAGTTAACTTCTCTCCAGTGCGTTCCTTAGGCTGCTGCTGAGGACGGCTGTGGCTTGGGAGGGGCATTGTTTAGAGTAATTGATCACGAAGCTGCATCTCTTAGTGGCATCACTTCACCTTCCATTCTTGCTGAACTGGTTGCTGGTGTAGAAGGAAAGCTTGACCGGTCTGTTGACCATGCCCATCTGGACTTGGGGAAGCCAAGACAGAGAATCTTCTCTATCCCTGTTTTTTCACCAGTGGCCAAGAAAGTGGTATTATATGGAGGAATAAGGTGGGAATAGACACCAGACAATCCTGGAACTCACCCTGGATAAACTCTCATGAGTCCGTATTGTGCCACATCAAGCATTACCATATTGTTAAAGGCTTGCAACCTACATTGTTTAGCTACAGAGGACCTGGAATTTGTCTCACCTGAGTCTGCTGACATCTGTAAAAATAGCCAGTCCGTCTCCTCCCTTCCTGTCCTCCCTGACACCTCTCTCTTCTCCCTCATTTTGCCCCAGTCTTTCACTTTTGAGACAACCCTCATTGATTGCTAGTTTTCATACATTATTTTGCTTTCATACTTGGTTGCTGTCTTGGTCATCATCTTCTTCTCATTGAAATTTCATGAATTTTAAGTTGAATTTGATTGCAATACTACATCACCCATTTCTGCTTAATGTACTTTATGTAACATGTAACTTCAGTGTCTTATCCAACACTTCAAGAGAGAATAGTATGGTTATAATATTGCTGTTAGTGCATTCTGACATTGGGTAACAGGTGACGTGTCTAATGATTAGCGCAGCTGCCGAGATTGCATAATTACAGGTTTGTGTGACTTTAGGGGAATCATATACAGGGCACCTGCCTCCATTCAGATAAACATTAGATAAATACCAGAGCACTTCAGCCTAAAAAGAAGCCCTCCTTCAGCAATTGTCACTATTTTTCTAGGGTTTGCCAATGAACAGGAAAATGAAACAGAAGCTGTCTTTAAAGAATGGGCTTCATTCTATGGTCCTTCCTGGTCTACAAATACTTGGTCAGTTCTTCGAGTTCTATTAGCAGTTCATAGTACTTATTAGCAGTCCATAGTGTTTGGGATGCTAAGCTGGATCACTGGGTATGAACAAGGTGGATTTGCAGGAGGCCAGCCACTGTACTGGCGTACTTACAGGAACAGTTATAATTATCTGTGCCCTCTGGACTTAATTTGCAGGGGCAGGGTTAGGGGGACATATTTCAGCCAGTTCTTGAAGTAATTTCTTGGAGCAGCTTCTTAGTTGGTGTGCCAGACGTGTTACACGGGACTCACCAAGTCTCCAGGAGACCTCCCCACCTATTTATTAACTTGTAAATGAATGTTCAAGTGTATTGCTTAGGTTCACTTGATTAACACAAGCAAGAGTTGATTTTAATACATTGATGCTCTTTCAGTGGCACATCTAAGAAATCCTAGACTCCCAGACCCCTGCTTGGCTAGGGAGGACGGTGGCAAGAGTACTGGAATGGGTTGCGATTTCCTTCTGTAGGGGATCTTCCCAACCCAGGGATCGACATTGCAGTCAGACACTTTACTGTCTGAGCCACCAGGGAATCCCCGTCAAAAGCTTGGAGTAGAAATAGTTTTGACCCTGGGCTCCACTCAGAAGTATGTCTGCATGTGAAGCCTTCCCAGGCTCTTCCCTCCCCTGAAACAGTTCTCTGCTGCTGCCCTGGCGTGGCTGCTGCTTCCTGCTCTGTTGTCGCTGGTGCTCTTGGCTTGGTTCTGGTGGACTTAGCAGCTGCTGGAAGAGCTGACTTCCTCTCTGAGCATTCAGGGGTGACTTGGTTGCTTTTATAAAGCCTCTCCAATTAGCCTTGCTGATGGGAAAGATCACTCTCTTCACCAGTGTTAAAACTTCGTAAGGGGAAGATCATTTTCTCTTTGTTACTGATTTGCTCTTCCAAGGAATGTGGGAAAGCCTTTCCCCACCAGGCCAGTCACATTTGACTGACCTTGGCCAGTGTCCTCCTTGGAACAGGCCACCCAGAGCTGAGATGAAGCTAGCTGGAGGCCGTGACTTTTTCTCCAGTCACCCGCCCCCAGGATTTGTTCCCTAGATATTCATGGAGAGGTTAGAGGCGCTTGGTCCTTCTCGTGTTGAAGCATCTTTTAGCACAGGGAGGCTAGTGTACATACGTTGCAGCTGGAAGGCCTGCATGCCGAGGCCTGACTGCCGCTCACCACCATGTGTCCTTGAGTGAGTTATTACTTCAACTGCATGGTGCTCCAGTTTTCTCATATAAAGTAGAGATAAAACTACCTTTCTCTTAATGTTGCTGTGAAGTTTAATATAAACACAGTGTGCTGAGTGCATCTTGGCTCATAATATAAGTGCTTACTAATTATTAGCTACAGCTATTATTATTACATATATTTTTATCATTGCAGTTACTTTCCAGGCTTGCAGAGGTGTGGTACAGTAATATTTTCCTCTCCGAGCTATGTCATTCAGTGAATTTTAACATCATTTTTGTAATGCCCCTGCTCCCCACCCTGCTTTGGGGCCAGCCTTTTTCCTATGGAAAAATCACAATGAAAATAGAATAGGCAAATACATTTATTACGTATCTTTACATTTGAATTCAATTGAATATCAGGTCAGGACAATTTTTAGTTTGGCAAAAGTTTAATTTTCAAATTTATATATGATGGTTGTATAAGAATATTGTTATATTTCTTTGTTGGTTCCCAAGAACACTAAGGCATTGTTCGTACCCTCAAATGGATTAAAATCTGTTTGGAAAAATGAGACAATTTCATATAGGAAAACAAGATTGCTTTTGGTTCAAAGTGCCAAAGTGTCAAGTATAGATAAATACAGTCGTTAAGATAAATTAAACAAGATCCTTCTAGGCTGGTAGAGTTTAAAAGTTGGCAGGGCTTGAGCTCAGCCCTTGAAGGGTGGTTTGGATTTGGTTGGTGTGGGTTTTTACGAAGGGCTGTCCCTGTAAGAGTGGGAGAATTTGGATAGCGGAATTATATACCGTGGAGTAAAGGATCAAGGGACCTCTAGCTACTCAGCCCCTCTGCCCCTCTCCATTCCCCAGCCACTTTTTGGTCAACAGCCCACTCCCTGTCATGTGCTTATCCCTCTTTTCCTCCTGAGTTCTTCCGGACTTTATTTAGCCTTTTACATAAAACACTATGCTCTTTCCCCACCCCAGTTCCTTGTAGAACAAGACACATTCCGTATACCTTTCTTTGCCTGGTATTTCTGAAGCCTGAACACAAATAAAAAAGAGGTTATTATTGTAATAATGAGGGAAATGGTGGTTAACAGCTGCCTGATATGGATGTTTCTCATGGCCTCCCCTCCAGATGCCGTTGTGGGAGTCTCTTCTAGTTCTTATCTACTGTCTCTGGTCTCTCCAAGCCCTTTTCTCCAGCAGGTCAAAACATTGACTTGGGGCTGAGGTTATCTGACTGAGCATCACTTCCAGCTGTGGTGTGGCTCTCAGTTCTTTTCAGGAGTAGTTTCCTCCTCTCTTCCCGTGCTTTCTCTTTGTTGCCTTGGGCTGCACTATTCATCACTTAGGTTCTTTAGCTTGTCCCAGCATTCTTGCGCCTTAGTGGAGGCTGTGTGTGCCCAGTTGGCCTCCTTAGATGCTTCCCCTAGGCTTCATGCCATCAAATCCTGGCCTAGCCATCATTGCTTAGGTTCGCCTTTGCAGGGAAGGTCTCCTTCACCTTATATTTTAAATTGTTATCTAATTCAAGTCTTACTATTATCCATGGGCCCTTGATGATAAGAGCATCATCCTGCTTACTTTGCAAACTTGAATGTCAAAAGCACATTTCTAAGTGCTTTCAAAAATTAACTCAATTCCAGAGGAAGGTTGCCAACGTTATGTCAATTCCTGCTGCTTTAAGCCCCTGATAGATTTTTATTTCTTATATTTGCCCCTGATACATCCTTTAGAAAGTTTCTACTTAGGTTGAAGTTTCCATTAATTATTGAATTTTTTTAGAAAGCAGTTTATGCTGTTAGTCTTTGCTCAGGTTACCAGCTTTACCCACTTTTTTCAGTGGTCCCAAAATAAGAATCCATTACACATAAAATACACTGATTTCTTTAAGAAAACAAACAAAAAAACCTGCACCATTATTTCCTTTAATTAGATAAAACTTGTGTGAAACCAGGGGCCTACTTCTCCCTTTTAAAAAGATTTTCTTTTTTTATATTTTTCATTATTTTAAATGAGAAAAAACTAAAAAAAAAATTTAAAAACTAAAAAAACCTAAATTATAGGTCAATTCCAAACTCCTAACCAATTTGCTGAAATGTAAATATATACAGTAAAATAGTAAGTCACAACCCATCATCATTAGGATATAGATTGTTTAAAATTCTCTTTCTGATCATCAAGCAGTTAATATGATTTTTAACAAACAGCTGCTATATTATGGCAATAGAGACACGTTGGTACCAGCAACAGCTAAGCAACATGTCTCTTTCATTGATGTTTGGACATTTTTGAATAGTCTTACTATTTTATTTGGTATATGACTTGAGACCTTTCTCTTATACCATTTTGTTTAAAATTTGTATTTAATTTTGTGAATGTAAATACAATTTTTTTATTATGTAAACCCTGCTCCTTCCCACTCCTCAAAAAGAAAAACAAAAAACTTATGTAGAGGTATGTATATATTTTGTGAAGTCTGGGTGTTACAAGCCAAGAGATACTCTACTAAAAACATGTTAGCCCAGGAGATATTTTAAGGAATGTGTTTATTATTGACTACTGTAAAACTAAAGCATAATTTAGAAGTCTAGGAAATAATTTCTTAAAAGCCAAATGTAAGTGGGTTTTACATGATTTTATAACTTTGAGCTAGACAGTTGTATTGTTCTTCAGGGGAGACAAGGAATACTGACATTCGTCTGAGTTAGGGTATTTGAATGAAGAGTCTTTGTGTGCATCTCCAAATGTGATTTAAGGACACCAGTTTTGGAAATGGCAACCCACTCCAGTACTCTTGCCTGGAAAATCCCACGGACAGAGGAGCGTAGTAGGCTACAGTCCATGGGGTCGCAAAGAGTCAGACACAACTGAGCAACGTCACTTCACTTCACTTCAGGTTTTTAAATGCTAACGTTTTTTATTAATCTGTGTTCTCTATCTTCTCCTGATCTGTTAAATTGTGTGTCTAGAGCTTGGGGAAAATGTTTCTTTTAAGCGCTTTTAATATTATCTCACTTTTCTAGTCTACTAGTCACTTTTTGTAACCCTCTTGTTCCCTGAGGGTTTTTAATTTTTAAATACAGTCAGGACGGTTGTTTCCTGCTCTGACCGACACCTGAAACGTTTGGGGATCTGTTTCCGCTGTGGCTTGTTGTTGCAGTTTTTCAGAAACACATTTGTTCTTTCTTTCTCTCTGCCCTCTTTTCTGCTCAGTGGCCAAGGCCCACCTCCCTACAGCCTGGAGAAGCAGAGTGGGCTTATTACTCTAGTTCATCTTTATTCTGAGAAGTGGGGACCCTCAAGTTACTAGGGGAATGTATGTAACTTTGGATCCTGCGTTCTGCTTCTGATTTGGCCCTGGTATTTCTTACTATCTTGTGACTTTTGTTTTTAAGGAGATCTCTTTTTTTTCTGTTTTACCCTATGATTTTAGTTGTCTTCAGTAGGAGGATTGGTCTGCATAACCCAGTCTACCATTACCAGAAGTGAAAAATCTTCCTTATTTGATCTTTAATGATACTGTGGGGTTCATGTGCAGACATATAACTGCACTGCTTTAATGGATGATGGAACTGAGGCTGAGAAAAGTGTAGTGGTTGATTTCAGACTGTCCAGGCAGGTGGCATAGCTGAGACTCGTGTGTCTGAGTCTACATTTCCACCTTTGAGCCTTTTTCTGTTGGCCATCTTCTTCAAATTTAGAATGAACCAGGTGTATATTGAAGACATTTTAAAAGATGTAATACTTTTGCAAAATCATTTACATAGATCATTGACTAATAATTATGTTGGTGTAGCTTTTCCCAGCTATGGCATTTTAAGTGAAAAACAATAATTTGTTTCCCTTTTATTTTTCAGCTGAAGTGAGTAGTGAATACAGTATGGATAAGGCAATGGTTGAATTTGCAATGATGGATCGGGAACTAAACCATTATTTAAAGGCTGTGCAATCTACAATAAACCATGTAAGTTTACACCACTCACCTGGTTATATTTGGTTACAAGTGACTGACTTAGAAATAGAAACACAAAATCAAAATTCTTCACTAACCTTTAATAGTTTCTTATCCTTTCTGTGGTAACTATTAATCTCTTCTTAATCAGGAAGTTCATAGAATAGGAATCTTAATTATTTTCCTAAATAGGTCACCTAGATTTAATTAGGATATTACAGTTTAGATTTCCTTGCATTTTTTAGTCTCAGATTTTATTAGTCTAAGCCCCCTATGAATGTGAGTAGTTTTTTATAAAAAACTAAAAACTGCATAGAACTTGTTTTTATTGTTACATTTGTTTCAGCATACAATTTAGACCCGGTTTGGTTACTCATTCTCCAGCTGTAACTAATATGTAGCTATTGCAAAATTCATAGAATCAGATAATAGGGAAGAGTTTTAGAGAAAGTTTAAAAATAAAGCAGCTTGGCATTTCGTTTTTTCCAGAAGCCAAACTTTGTTGGCTCCGGCTATCACAGGAACAACACATAAAGCAGTTAAGGTGGGAACATAGCAACATCCTTTTCAGCAGTACTGTGTTGAGTAAGAAATGAGCAATATGATTGCAGTAATGTTTCTGAGAAGTGCTTTGTCCTCTGAGCAGTGGAAACTCCCCTTTGAACTGATTTCATATACCTGTGTAATAGGATGTCTTGTACTTCTGGTTTCTTTATTTGCTTTTTCTTACTTATATCTATGGGAAAATTCTAAAACTCAAATATTTTACAAGATTAGCTGCTATTCAGTGGAAGAGAAATTTTTGAATATGATCTAATGCTTAAGCCATATTTAAGTGAGTATTACATAGTTATGTTTCTGATTATATGCTGTTTTCTGAGTTTTTTCATCTTTAAAATTTTGTTTTCTCCTTTTTTTCTTTTGATGGTTAATATTTACTAAGTGTAGCATTTGTGACTATCTTAAGAATGTCTGCTTATATCCAAGTAATACGCTCATTCAGTTCTGGTGTTTCTAACCATCATGACTGTCTTTGGCCTGTGAATATTTCTTCCATAGGAAGATATGAAAATGGTATCGTGTCTGGTCTTTGAAACTAATAGCAATGATTTTCAATTCCAGCTGACCTCTAGAACCAGCCAGTCAGTCCCTACCCTACACTAAAGAGACTCTGATTTCACCAGTCTGTCTGGAGCAGGATTGGGGCACCTGTATTTTTAAAACCCATTCTATTATGTATCCAAGGTTGACAGTCACTGCCTTAGAAGAACAAGGCTGTTTTTATAGAATAAAGTGTGAAGTGAAGTGACAGTCGCTCAGTCATGTCCGACTCTTTGTGACTCCATGGACTGTAGCCCGCCAGGCTCCTCTGTCCATGGAATTCTCCAGGCCAGATACTAGAATGGGCAGCTGTTCCCTTCTGCAGGGGAGCTTCCCAACCCAGGGATCGAATCTAGGTCTCCTGCATTGCAGGCGAATTCTTCACTGACTGAGTCACCAGGGAAGCCCAAGAATAAAGTATATTTGCTACCAAAGATCAGAGTTAGACCTATGATATGGGCTGGTCCAGCATTGGCCCTTACATTCTATGGAGGTTATTTGATAGGCTTTTCTGCTTTAACCTTGATGTTTTGCAAAGGAAACAGCACAGTGTACATTATAGATAAGAAAACAGATTTTGAAAGTTGAAGAACTTAATGTGGATTTTTTTCCTGTTGAACCTTAGGATTCACAGATACACATGATATTTTTATAGAAAGAATTGGACTTTCCTACTTTCAAAAAACTGAGTCACTCATAAAGGGAAAAAAAGGAAAAGCAACTCTCCCCTCAGGAGTTAACAGCATTTCTTTCATCTTGAGACTTCATTCCATTACCCCCACCCTACTAAACAAGAAAGATGGTGCTTGGAGTTTTATCCAGCTTTTCAGCCCTAACCTCACCCTGCACTATGGAGCAACTTGGATTCAGTGATTCTAATGCTTGTCAGGAAGGTCCCTGATCTTTCATAAGAGGAGAAAGCATGTTTAGTTGCAGTTTTTTCTTATGCAAAGTCGTGCTCGCTGTATAAGCTTGATATGAGACCAAGAATAGCAAATCATAGTTTTGTAAGATTTCTAAGACCTAAAACCATATAGAGACATAGTGGGGATATGACCATTATTTTGAGGGAAATATTTTATCCTCTTTATATGCTATTCACTCTTTACACAGTATGGAGTACTGTCTTACTGCCATTTTATTTCTTGTTTTGGTGAGGGATAAAGAATGAACAGCAGCTTGAAAGGGGTCAGAATGGTATAGTTCTTTAGGAATAGAAAGGGTCTGCTGCTGCTAAGTCGCTTCAGTCGTGTCTGACTCTGTGCGACCCCGTAGACGGCAGCCCACCAGGCTCCCCCGTCCCTGGGATTCTCCAGGCAAGAACACTGGAGTGAGTGGGTTGCCATTTCCTTCTCCAGCGCATGAAAGTGAAAAGTGAAAGTGAAGTCGCTCAGTCGTATCAGACTCTCAGCGACCCCATGGACTGCAGCCCACCAGGGTCCTCCGTCCATAGGATTTTCCAGGCAAGAGTACTGGAGAGAAAGGGTCTAGGGATCAGAAACTGTTACAACTCTGGAGCTCCCACTTTCCAAGTTATGATCATGGGTCAAGAAACTTAACCTCTTGGAACCTCATGGTCTTCATCTATAAAAGTCTTAGCCTGCCTGTTTCATAAGATTATTGTGTTAATCAGATTAGATACTGTGTATCAAACACTTTGACATTCATAAAATTTGATAGAGGTAAAGATACTGTGTTATTACAAACGTGGATTTCCAAACACACTCCTGAGAAAGGTGGAACAGGATCTTTCTTAAAAACAAGTCCTTTGCTCACTTTATTTCAGGGCTTTGAATTAAAACTTTTATTGGCTTTAACCTGTCCTCCTTTGGAATCCAAGAATCATATAGGATTAGATTTTAGCTGATTGAGTTACAATATGAGGTGTTTATGATCTCTAAAACAAAGATATTGTTTTAAATCAAATTATTAAGAAAGAATGGACTTCCCTGGTAGCTCAGTGGTAAAGAATCCACTTGCCAATTTAGGAGATGCAAGTTTGATCCCTGGGTCGGGAAGATCCCCTGGAGAAGGAAATGGCAACCCACTGCGGTATTCTTGTCTGGAGAATTCCATGGACAGAGAAGCCTGGTGGGATACTGGGTCACAGAAGAGTTGGATACAACTTAGCGACTAAGCAACAACAACAATTAAGAAAGAATACAGATAATAGGAACCCCTATGAGTCCTGTTTCACTTCTCTGTCATAGACTTTTAGGAATTGCAATACTGCCATTCCTATATCCTTTGCCAAGATTCTGGTCTACTCTCTGGTCTTTTCTGTTTAAAAAAAATTTTTTAATCATCAAAGAGCTTTGGAGTTTCTTATTTAAATGAAGATCTCTCATCTGCTCTCATCTTCACAGAATTCTGCAGGTTATAAACCTCTGAAAATGTTTTCTAAGTGTACTTTGGAACCTTAAAGGTGTGGCTCAATTTCCCAGCCATCGCTGGGAAGTCCCTTTGGCTTTTAACAAAGCACTCAGATCGCCTTTCTTTGTCCTTTGAGAAAATAGAGCTGCTATTTTCTACAATGCTTGAAGTTTTTATTTGGAATCAGTATTTATTTCAGTGTTCTGAAACTTAAAAAAAGAAAAGAAGTAAAGACGTTGTCCCAGCTGTTTTGTAGAGGGAATATTATGCAGTGAACACTAAAAAAACCAAAATTCACAGACAGTCCGTAAGTCATTTATAAAAGCCTTCAGGGTAAATGGGTTATATACCTGTCACAGCTCTTTGAAACATGTTAAATCACAAACAATTCAGTAGGAACTCTATGGAGATTTTCAGTCATGAGACCACACATGTGATGAAAGTGTTTTGAAAGCTATAAAATGGCACATAGATATACTATGATCCATTTACTTCTTTTATCGCTGTGACTGCTAAGGAAAAACTTTTCTCGGTTTCATGTTGAGAACAGAGTGATGTTCTGAACATTAGCTTTTGATGACCTAATGTTCCCTTTCTTGATTTCTAAGCTTTTATTATTTGAGTATCTTGAAGGGCACCATTGGCTGGCTTTTTGTTCTCAAACGTTCACTGAACACGTTTTCTAAACACCTATATGCCAGATATTTCTTGGTGCTAGAATCTGGAGGTCAATCAGCAAAGCCCACATGACCTCACTTTCAGAATGTCTGAAGTCTAGAGAGGGAGACAAACATTTAACAAAGAGCAGTACAGTCATTATTTAATGATTGTTGTGCTGTGTACTGCAAAGGGAAAATAAAGTTTTTAAGGAGAGTTATTAACTCAGGGGGCATAATATCCTCTGGGCAGTAGGTTGGTGGTTAGGGGACTTCTTCCTGATAAAGTGATATTTAATCTAAGATGAAAGTCTGATGAGCTTCAACGTGGGGATCATGATGTATAACTTCCCCTGTCTGTGTGACTTTTTGCATGAAATGGAAGCATCTTTTTTTTTTTTTTTTTCCTTCTCCTTTATGTCAGAGTTTCAAAGTGCCTTGATCAATCCGAAGACTTAATTTGAGAAAATTGTCAGAGAAAGCCTGCTTTTTTACACAGAAAGGTTAAAGTCTGTAGAGTAGCCGAGTAACCTACCTAAGGTTGGTCAAGGGTTCATTCATCTGCAGATGTGAGTGCCTGCCATGAGCCAGGAACTGCACTTATTAGTAAAGCCAGTTATGACAGTAGTTGATTTATTAATAAGAATAATTTCATTACTGATACTCTGCTTCTCAAGCCATTTTACTGGTCACCTGGATTATCCCTCTTGAAGTGAGACTCTTACCATGTATCGAAAAGTGAAAGTGAAAGTTGCTCAGTCATGTCTGACTCTTTGCTATCTCAAGGACTATACAGTCCATGGAATTCTTCAGGCCAAAATACTGGAGTTTGTAGCCTTTTTCTTCTCCAGGGGCTCTTCCCAACCCAGGAATCGATCCCAGGTCTCCCGCATTGTAGGCGGATTTTTTACCAATTGAGCGACAAGGGAAGCCCAAGAGTACTGGACTGGGTAGCCTATCCCTTCTCCAGGGGAATCTTCCTGACCCAGGAATCGAACCAGGGTCTCCTGCATTGCAGGTGGTTTCTTACCAACTGAGCTTATCAAGGAAGCTGATTGCATGATCAGGAGGCCTTATTCCATCTGTCAGATAAGCAGTAGTGATACTGTGTACTGTGTCCTTCTGGTTCTGGATTTGTGTGATGGTTTTAAACTAAACCTGGAGTCCGTCTTGTGGGCTTCGAGTCCAGAAGGTGGGTAACAGCTTGATCCAGAGAGTCCTCAGATTGATTCTCAGGTACGTTTTTTTTCAAATAAGAGATGATAAAGAGTCCAGCTGCTATCGTGGGGGTGGTCTTTGTAACTTTTTTATAACCTTAATTCTCACAGTGAAAAAGGATGCCCCTCACCCCCGCCAAGCTAAATAACAAATGGCCCAAGAGGTTCCTATTAGTTACTGATATTATTAACAGTCAGTGGTGAAATATTCATTTTCTGTGCTTTTTTGATGAGCAATCTAACCCTAGAGTTTAGTAAAAATAACTAAAGCTTGAGATTCATGTTATACTTTGCATTTTTTTTTATCATGATACTTAATTGTGTGGTTTTACTGTAACAAACTTCAAATCTTAAAGGAAATGTCAGATTTTACTCGTGTATGGTTCTTTCAGTATGTGCTGCTTGAACATCTTACCTTATGGAAAACCCAGAGCATTTGTATTTTCTTCACCTTCCCCAGCTGCTCTCTTTTGTGCTACCTGCATCTTAAAGATGCTACCACGTATTTCTTGCAGTTTTTAAAATTAGTTTTTTATAACAGTTCCTACCAAGTGTAAAGGAGGAGGCTATTTTTCTTCTAACTAGAGGGGTAGTTAGTTGCTGGATCAGCTTACTTGGGTTGTTCCTTATAAATCTGTTCATGGATATGCCCTGTGCACTGTGGCTTTTTTACTTGATAAGCTAACACGAACATTTTATCTGCCTTTGAAAGCTAGTATGTTGAGAGTTAGAAGAGTGGAAATATACCTCATGTAAGTTGTTGAAACCAACACAATCTTAGATATAATAAAAGAACAAGGTGGGTCAAAGGTATAGCTTACCTCAGCCTTGACATTATGCAACTAGTTTAGAATGTTTTTGACATATCACTTCCCACTGCCTCCTCACCCTTCACCCTTCATCACCTGGTAAACTTTGCCTTTTATAGATCTTATTTTAAAATTACTTTAACGTCTTCTCCTTTAACATGAAATCTTATGGGGTATCTTGTAAGTTGGGAGTTACTTTTTTAGTTATACCAGATTTGGGGAGCCTTTCTCACAGAGAAAGCTAATGATTTATAGTATCTAAAGAAACTTCCAGGGCAGAGGATGTGATTTATTGGCTATGACCATGTGGTGACTGGATGTAGTAGCGCACCTTGCACTGTGACTCATTGACAAGGATAGAAGGCAGGATTGTGACACTGGGGACAGAAGATTCCCGAGCATGGGAGAAATGACTCTTGTCAGGTAAGGGATGACAATGGAATTAGTGAAGAGCTCCTAGAACCAGGTGGGAAAGTACTGTGAAACCCTCCACTAGCCCTCCAGAACAGCGTGTGGTGCCTTTCCGTCCATGTTAACAAATGCTCCTTTCATCTCGAGGGATATTGCCCAGATGTGGTAATTAACCAGGGGAGAAAGGTTGATGTAGAGGGCTTCCCTCTTGGCTCAGTGTTGAAGAATCCGCCTGCCAAAGCAGGAGACACAGGTTCAATCCCTGGTCTGGGAAGATCCCACGTGCCGTGGAGCAGCTAAGCCCAAGCACCACAACTGTGGAGCCTCTGCTCTAGAGCCTGGGAGCCTCAGCTACCGATAACCATGTGCTGTAGAGCCCATGCTCTGCAACAAGAGAAGTCACTCACTGCACACCGCAACTAGAGAGTTGTCCCTGCTCACTGCAACTAGAGAAAGCCCCTGTGCGACAATGAAGACCCAGCACAGCCACCAAAAAAAAAAAAGTTGATGTATATATTCACTGTTCAGCCTTTTGGCCCCAGAATGTGTCTCTTTCTGTGATTACTGGTAATTAATTTCTATTCCATTGCTGTAGAACTCCCTCTGCAGTTCTTCCTAAATTAAGGTTGTCTTTAGCATTGTGTCTAATACACAGAAGGAGTAGATCTGGGTATAGTATTTCACTAATTGAGTTGCCTTTATAGAAAGGAATCGAGATATAAAACTCTTAGATTCCCAAGTAATGTAGCTGCTAATTGGTGAAATTTCTGGTCTGTGTTGTATTAAGACTGGTTATCATGGGTGGTTTATAGAAATCTTTGTGTTTTGTAGGTATCAAGTGCTGGATTTTATTCAGAGTTCTAAAATAGTTACACTCTACTGGGCCTTAACGTGCCTCTCATGCACATTCTAAGTTCATTCCATAATGCTAATTAATCAGGATGTGAATAAGAATAATAGGAAAAAAAGGATTTTGTGGTCAAATAAGTTTGGGGAATGCTTGATTAAAAGAATTTCCTTCAAGACTCCAAAGCCTTTAAGATGCTTTTGTGCATTGTGATTCTCCAAAGGAGAGTATTTAGTTATTTCCTAAACTTGTTTGAAAATCTCTTTGGGGAAGAACTGATACTTTACAGAACCCACTTTGGAAAATGCTTCTATTGTCTCAATCCCCGTTCCTTACAGAGGAGGCTGAGAGATGATGGATCCAGCAATGTGGGTACAGATTTCATGGCATCCAGGGATCTAGGAAGTACTCAAACTCCCTACCTGAAGTGGACCTACAGGATGTTTCTGTGCATAAAATCAGGAACGGGCGAGACCTCTGAAAAGAATCTGCATTATTCCAGCAGTGAAAAGAGGAAGGAACAGCTCTTTTTAAAAACACACAATGGTTGCTTGGCCATCAGAGCCTCTCTTTGAAGCAAATAAGACCCCATGTGTGGGGTATTGATTCAGAAAAGTGGGGGGAAGGAAAGGAAGAGAGGAAGGGATAATATAGGCAGAAAGGACACAGCAGTGGTGTGGACAGGAAAAGCACATAGACTCTGAAACCTTGGTTCAGCACAGCTCTCAGTGCTTATTGAACACCTTGGCCTTGGTGGTACTGGGCAATGCTGACAGCTAATCACTTGAATTCTTTAAATGATGTGAATATTCTTTAATACAGCAAGCTCTTGCTCGTGTATGACATTGGGCATAGTCCACATTTAGCATCAAACCCTTATTTTAGATAATCACTTGAGCCTTCTTCCACATCAGACTTTTCACCATACTTGGTAAGTATTACAGATCTTGAGGTGTTGGCCTTTCCCCACTATTTGGTGCTTGTGAGCATGGGCTCACTGTGGAAGAGAGATGGGAGAATAGACTGAGCCACGGAATTGATCACCAAATGCTAAGACTCACTATAAAATGAATGCATTTGCCAAGTGTGGAGTTGAAACAGCTGCTTGTTTATTAATCTCATAATTAAGTTGTTCAGTTAGTGCCAATAGAATGCTTAGTTTAATGAAGATATAAAAGCCTCTTGACATGTGTATATAAAGTAGGCTACAAAATAATATTAACAATGAAATAGTTTGACACAGATAAAATAAACATGCTTAAGAAATTCAGAGTAAGGGAAAAGAGCCTTTGCTTAAATTCTGGCTTTTCTACCCTTTAAGCCTCAATCTCTTTTTAAGTGAGGGTGATCAAATACAGGTCAGAGAGTTCTGGAAACAATGAAAAGTGATAGCGTGAAAGCAGCGAAAACAGTTCTGTCAAGGCTCATTTATAAAGTTGCTCAGAGAGTTCTGTAAAGGAGAAGTCATTTCTTTTGATCAAGTTTAAACAGTATCTGAAGAGGAAATTTGAGTTAACATTTAGAGAGCAGAGTAGGCAGCAGGAAACCATTGGGAAAGGCCAGAGTTGATTATGTCCTTGAGACGTTGAAGGAAGGCCCTCTTTCCTTAGGAGGAGTTTTCTGGTAATGGGGGCGGTGAGAATGTTGGGGGGAACTTGGTGCTCATAGTGTTGTAAGCGGAAAGGATGGGGTGGAATCTGGGGGACCAGGCCAGTGAGAAGCATGGCATTTGGCCAATTGGATGTGAAGTCCCTTGGTCAGTAAGTCTACTTTTGTCTGCAGCAGTGAAGAATAGATTGTGCCCCTTAACATATGCTAGTTAATGGCAGAGGGGGCCCTACTAGGTATAAGGACCAGCTGTGTGTTCTGTGCTCAGTCATGCCTCTTTGTGACCCCATGAACTTCAGGCTGCCAGGCTTCTCTGTCCATGGAATTCCCAAACAAGAATACTGGAGTGGGTTGCCATTTCCTTCTCCAGGGGATCTTCCCAACCCAGAGATCAAACCTGTGTCTCCTGCTTGGCAGGTGGATTCTTTACCACTGTGCCCGCCCTGGGAAGCCCTATATAGTATGAAGATGCTATAGCAAGGACCAGACAGCTAAGTAAAAACTTTGGTAATTCAGGATTAACGTTTGATGTTTCCTAAAGTAAACAAAAATTACTTAACCATGTAAGCAAGATAGTTCAATAAACAGCATAATTATATACCCATGTGCACAGAGATAAATATTTCTTCAGTTACATTTCCACCGTTAAGTAGTGTTTGTTAATTAGCGCCCATTTGAACAAATCGTTGGGAGAGAAAAATGTGTTGGCTTTATTCCTCTGAAGTATCATTATGTATGGGTTATCAGCTCTATTTCAAATATGCAGTCTATATAAATTGTTGACAGATGAAAGAAAGAAAGTCCATAAGTGGAGAGAATGTAAATGCATGGGAGTTAGCAGTTGTGCTGGTGAGGAGAGCTCTTTGATCCTGCAGTGAGCCAGTGCCTGGTGAATTGTCATTGAGAAAACAGTGAGAATTTCTTTTTACTGTTTCTCTCTTAAAGCATCAAGCTTCTAGCAATAGAGACTTTCATTCTTTTGTATCATGACCAGCCTGATATTTTAATCACTTGAGCTTTTTGATTTTTATTTCTTTTGAGGCTTTTTTTTTTAAAGGAAAATTAGTGTCACATATTATAAGATTCTTTAAAAATAGTGAAAATCTTTATGCACACTTCTCATAGGCTAGAGTAAATACACCAGTTTAATTATTTCTTCTCTTCTTTATTTGATCTTAAAAAAAAGTTTAATTATCTTCTAATTGAAAACGGTCTTGATAAGGACCATGCCCAGGTAGCTCAACTGGCAGAGCATCAGACTTTTAATATGAAGGCCCAGAGTTCAAGTCCCTGTCCAGGTGCCAAAATAAATTGGTGGGGGGAGACTTTCCTGCTGGTCCAGTTGTTGTCACCACATTCCCACTGCAGATCCACTGTAGGGGGTGAGGTTTCCATCCCTTGTCCGGGAACTAGGATCCTTCATGTTGTGCAAAGGAGCTCCACCACCTCCCCTGACCCCCCAAAAAGACCAAGTCATTGTTACTTAAAATTGGAAGCAAAACCGAGAATAAATTTAATATGATTGCATCACACAATTGATTTCCAGATGCCTTGACTTGCTTGCTTTTAACTTTCCCCTTGACAGACACCCAAGGGTCTCACATGCTTCAAGTGCCTTTCAGTTGCCTCATTTATTTGTGATTCTTGGAATCTCACTGCTACCAAGCCGCAAACCCACTCCACCCATCAGGTTACTCTCTGTCACCCTGAGGATTATTTTAGCCTCCACCATGACACAGAAGCCAGTAAAGCCACATGAAGTACTAAATCGGAGCCCTAAATGAACTAAATCCTGGGTGTATTCAGAGCATCCCTCTTACAAAATCAGAAAATAAATATGGCTCATGAGGTGTGGTTACACTGTGTCTTAAAAAGCCTCAGCAAAAACAGAAAAAAGCCTCAATTTTTTTCTTGGAATAAGTTCTTACCGTATTACTTAAAGCACCCATAAATAATATAGGTGAAGTTAGAATGTCATGCGATATTGTCTATAATAGGAATGGTATTGCTCAGCCAAAATATGGAATTAACATGTTTTACCTTTGTGAACTGTGTCCCCATTGCAGTAGTAAATTGTTTGGTGTTACTGTTCGGGTTAATTATTGTGTTTTTGTCTATACCTATCTACTGAAAAGTTGTGTTGACCTTAAGCAGGTTTGCAAAATGAACTCAGTAATATCTGCTGCTACCTTTCACAGAGCGATTTCTTGATTAAGAAATGAGATAACCTGTGCGAAAGCACTTGAGAGGTAAAAGTGCTGTATAAAGGCGAGGGCTCAGCACTCTGGCCTGTTAACTTTTAACTTCTTTTCTCATCATGAAAATGTCTGCTACATGCTGTTTAAATTGGTACACTCTTCTAAACCCCCTAAACTCAGAATAAATGTATTGCCATTTATAGGTGGCTTGTGCTTTGTTTCCTCACATTTATTTTCTCATGCCACAGCTTAAACTGGAAGGAAAAAATGTGTAAGTTTTACATTCACTTTTTGTCCTTAATTTAGTCATCTTTTTGGTAAATGCTTATTTCTGCAGAAATCTCATGTAACAGTTCAACAAGTGACTAATGCAGATTGGGCTTGCATAGTCTCTGAGTCACTTTATTATGAAACACTTAAAGTTGAACATCGATTGGTAACAATGAGGAAATAATATGAGACAATTTATACTTTCTGATCTGATGGTTTTAGTGACTAACTCATCAGGCAACACCAAAGAAGGAAATTAATGAAAATTCACAAGCCAGATGAAATTAGTCTAAAAGTCAAGTCTCAGTACAGCACAGGCACCTGTACTACTTTCTCCCCCTTTCTCAGCAGTTGGCATTTCGTTGATAAGAGTGTTGGGCTGGGAAGTAAAGATCTGACTTCTCATCCTTGTTCTGCCAGGCTGTGACCTTGGACAAGTCATGGAAACTTCTGTGCTTCAGCTTCCTCGTTTCTAAAATGGGAGTTATCACAATATTTGCCCTACATACTTCACTGGGCAATTGTGGATAAAATGAGTTTATAAATAAGGATGTGTTATTATAAATAGGAATATGTTTTGGCCCTCCCTCCCCCCAAAAAGTGAAAGGTGGTATATAGTTACTGTATCCTGACTGTCCCCATCTGACATCTCATATCTGAATGGCCACAGGCCCTAAGAGTGAAAGAGACTTCCTGAATCTGCCTCAGAGGATCAGAAGGGAGTCTCTGTTAGCTGTTGGAGCTTGAAAGAGACAAGACACATTCCCAGTGTTTGGATTTCTGAATCGACTCATGAAATACAGTTTCCCATAGAACATTCAGTGGCTAGGTTTCCAGGCTAGCCAGTTTTTTTTTAAATGATTTAATCATAAACGGTTCTTTGTAATTCAATTTCCATAAAACAGTAACAAAATCCATTTGTGCTCTTGGTGTCAGTTTGGTGTTTCAGATGTTCTGGAGAACTTAGCCTAGTGGATGAAAGCAAATTAACTTCTCTTCTGACTTCCCCAGTTATTTGATATTTGTCTACAGGCTGTTGATGGTTTACTTAAACCAGATTTAGAAATAATCAGTTTCTTTTCTTCAGTCCCCTGGCACTTTGACTAAAAGAGTCTGAAGCCAACTTATTTTGCCCCAGGCAATGGGTGAGGAGCCCTCTGGAATCCCTGCCCTCTTTAATGATCACAGAAACCTTCCAAGTTAGGTAAGGTGGATGTGATGGACTCTGAGCCTCTGCAAGGTTAAGGGGCATGCTCAGGTTGCATGCTCAGTCTCAAGAGTTGAGACTTGAACCTTGGTTTTTTGATGTGTCATTCAGGGCTCTTTTCATGATGTCTCTGTGCCTCAGGACAGATGTAGTTCATTGAATTAAGTTTCATTTGGGAGTAGGAGTGTTTTTATCTAATCTTGGTTATAAAATATGCTTATGATCTTACACATCTTACTGTAAGTTTCCTAAATGTAAAATTTTAGTCTAAATGAATAGTGACTCTTCACACTGCCTTGACATGCACAGGGAAGGATTCTGTTAGTATTAAAGAACTGCTTGAGGAATATTATTATATGGAACTGTTATATTAAAAAGATGGGATACTCAGTCTTTCCATAGTAACAGTAAGCCTAGTTAACATTTCTGTAGTGCTTGCTGCCAGGCAGTACTCTTAAGTGGTGTTGGTTAATTCAGGTTGAGAAACATTTTCCTTCTTGCCAGCTTGCTGCTGCTGCTGCTGCTAAGTTGCTTCAGTCGTGTCCGACTCTGCGCGACCCCATAGATGGCAGCCCACCAGCCTCCGCTGTCCCTGGGATTCTCCAGGCAAGAACACTGGAGTGGGTTGCCATTTCCTTCTCCAATGCATGAAAGTGAAAAGTGAAAGGGAAGTCGCTCAGTCGTGTCCGACTCTTCGCGACCCCATGGACTGCAGCCTACCAGGCTCCTCCGTCCATGGGATTTTCCAGGCAAGAGTACTGGAGTGAGATGCCATCGCTTTCTCCGTCTTGCCAGCTTAGACTACAGATTTGCTCATGATCAGTTTTTAGAAGCAGTGAGGGGGAAGTCTCTGCATGGAAGAAGGCAGAGAAATGGTCAATAAGTGGCATTTCAGGGAACATGTAAAGGGTATCTCTCTGGGGTAGTGGAAAGAATACCAGTTGGAATCAGGAGTTACAGATTCATCCTTGCTCTTCCACTGCCTAACTGTGACATTGGTCCTCTGACGTATCCTCTAAAATCTTCAGTTTTCTTATTTGTAAGAAAGAGGATAATGATACTTCATGGGGCTTTTGCACAGATTAAGTGCAGTAATGTAGGTAAAGCACTTAATTTCATGCCCTCACAGGATGTGAGGCTTCATGAGAGAATGTTAATTGCTTCTTTTTTTTTTTTTTATTAAAGAAAAAAAAAATTTGGCCACATCATACAGCATCCAGGATCTTAGTTCTTCCCCCACCCCCCCGCCCCTGATTTGGGGAAATAAGAACCTCTGTCCTGGAAGTGGAAGCGTAGAGTCTCAACCACTGGCACACCCAGAAGTCCCAATTGCTTCTTTTAATCTCCATGCACAAGGTGGTTGAGAAATTAAATTGGAGAATGGACTATTAAACCTAGTTTATAATTTTGTTTAAAATATCATACAATTTAAAGATGGTATTTTCCATTGACTGCTGCCTTCTTGAGTGCTTCAGAGTAAACATACAGGGAATCAAGGAAAACAGACTATGGCTGGAGAATCTGGATTTTACAGGGTGGCCATAGGTGAATAGGTGGATACATGATAAATGGCTTAATGGTATCCTCTGTTATGAAATTGTATTGTATGCTTTACAATATGAAATTGTAAGTTGTATGAAATTGTATGCTTTCAGACTTGGTAGCCACCTTGTAGTTTTAGCTTTATCACCTGTTCGGTGTTTGGTTCAAGGAAGTTACTTAATCTCTCTGGGCAGTGAGAATCAAATTATATAAGTTATTGTAAAAAGTGCTCTGTATGCTATGAATCACCTAACTGATTTTTGTTTTGTTTATTTGCTTGTGGTACAGTGGCTTTCGATTAGATTAAATTAGAAGTCATTGTCATGTGCTCATAAAATTTTTCTCATAAGTGACAAAATGTAAGGTGAAAGTCAGTTTGATAGCTGTAATAATAGGAAGTCATTTCAAACAACAGGAAGCTGTATGAATTACAGAGAAAGCAAGAACAGAGAATTTGATAGGCTTCTAGGTGAGATTGAATGGACCAACCTAAGCAGAAGGAGCTTAATGAACCACTGGATTGTTCGTAATTCCACGGTCTTTATTGTGTTGGATAAGATACAAATGAGAGAAACAGCCAGCTGGTATCCTTGAATTACCCTTATTCTGTGCTATAGACACATGCCATGATATAAAGACAAGGGACCTGAAATCAGACTTACTGTCTATCAGAATGTTAGACGATAACTTATGGATTTTTTTAAAAATGTAGTATTCACAAAATAGATATTTTGCTTCTTTTTCAGACCCTATAGTCACATAAACTAGGTTTTCCGATGGATGCTTGGCAAGAACAGAGGAAAGAACAATGAGCGTGTCTCTTTCTGTTTGGTTAAGACGGAAATGGTAAATTTGTTCCTTTGGTTATTCAGATCTTCAAGCTCATGGTGGGTGACTGGAGGACCCAGGAAAGACATGGGACATGAGCAGGAAGTCCTCACCATCCTTACATCAGCAACCATGTAGTGGCTGGGGGCACTCTCCAATGGCCTAGGTGGTGAAGGCTGGTCTTTCTGGTCTCGAATGTTCCATGATACTGAGCATTGTCCCTGTGTCCTCCCGGGTCTTTTCCTTTCATCAGGAGAGAAAGCACCACATGTGTATGTCCCGCCCCCTAGCATCTCCCCTTCACACGCACTCACACATACAGACTGGAGCAAGAAATAACTTCTTTTCATTGTTCAGATTCTAAAGCAGGATAAGCTTCTGTATCACCAACCACTGCTGAGTTGAATGGAAAAGTTTATCTAAATGAGTATAAGAAAATCAAGTTCCCCATTAGTTAGGACTTTCTTTGGAGCCTTGATTTTGTTGGATATAACACAAAATAATGAGGCTTCCTGGAGAAGGCAATGGCACCCCACTCCAGCACTCTTGCCTGGAAAATCCCATGGACGGAGGAGCCTGGTGGGCCGCAGTCCATGGGGTCGCTAAGAGTTGGACACAACTGAGCGACTTCACTTTGACTTTTCACTTTCATGCATTGGAGAAGGAAATGGCAACCCACTCAGTGTTCTTGCCTGGAGAATCCCAGGGATGGGGGAGCCTGGTGGGCTGCCGTCTATGGTGTCGCACAGAGTTGGACATGACTGAAGCAACATAGCAGCAATGAGGCTTCCCAGGTGGCTCAGCAGTAAAGAATTCGCCTGCCAATTCAGAAGACAAAGGTTTGATCCTTGGGTTGGATAGATCCCCTGGAGGAGAAAATGGCAACCTGCTCCAGTATTCTTGCTTGGGAAATCCCATGGACAGAGGAGCCTAGCAGGTTACAGCTTATGGAGTTGCAAAAAATCTGAGACGACTTAGCGACTAACAACAATAACAACAAAAAAATAAGCAGATAGGGAAGGGACTATAATATAGGCTTCGTGCATTGAGAACTTCATCAAGAGAATTCCTAAAGCAAGGAGGCTTTGAACGAAATTATGCTAGAAGGATGGAAATAGTTTAGATATGAAAAAAAAAAATCAGTGGTATTTGTTTTTGTAAAGCACTGTATTTTTTTCCATTAGAAAAGCAAGCAAGTTGGATACAGTTTTCCCAGTTCCACCTGCCCCTGTGTCCTTGAGGAGGTGAGAGCATTAATCCTGGACAGGAAAGTCTATGCCATCTGGGAAACTTCTTGATAACTATCATTTTGTCAGTGTCAAAACTAACCTGAAAGTAAGTTAGGGTGTCCAAAGGTCTCCTTAATCATGTAGTTAGAATGTTTCATTTGATAAACATTACCTGGGTTATCGTGTTAAAAACGGTTGGAAAAAATTTTGAAATCACTGGTCGATAGAATTGGTTTCTACAGAACATTTATTTATTTGAGGACTGCTCCTGAGTTTAAGCTGCCCTTCTTAACGTAACATCTGTTATCACCAACTTATGACGACTGTGGTAAATATCTTACTGACACAGTTTTTTGTGTAATTATTAAGATATGCTTGTTCGTGCACACTCAGTCACTTCATTCGTGTCTGACTCTCTTTGACCCTGTGGACTGTAGCCCACCAGGGTCCTTTGTCCATGGGATTCTCCAGGCAACAATATTGGAGTGGGTTGCCATCCTTCCTCCAGGGGATCTCCTGACCTGGGACTCCAACTTGTGACTCCTGCACCTCCTGCATTCAGACAGGTTCTTTACCCACTGAGCCATCTGGGAAGCCCAAGATATGCTTAAAAGGTTCCTTTGACAGGTTCTGGGGAATTTCTGCATTATAAACTGCGTTTAAATGGGGAGAAAGGGAACATAACTGCAGCTATGAAATTAAAAGACACTTACTCCTTGGAAGGAAAGTTATGACCAACCTAGATAGCATATTCAAAAGCAGAGACATTACTTTGCCAACAAAGATCTGTCTAGTCAAGGCTATGGTTTTTCCAGTGGTCATGTATGGATGTGAGAGTTGGACTGTGAAGAAAGCTGAGCGCTGAAGAATTGATGCTTTTGAACTGTGGTGTTGGAGAAGACTCTTGAGAGTCCCTTGGACTGCAAGGAGATCCAATCAGTCCATTCTGAAGGAGACCAGCCCTGGGTGTTCTTTGGAAGGAACGATGCTAAAGCTGAAACTCCAGTACTTTGGCCACCTCATGCGAAGAGTTGACTCATTGGAAAAGACTGATGCTGGGAGGGATTGGGGGCAGGAGGAGAAGGGGACGCCAGAGGATGAGATGGCTGGATGGCATCACTGACTCGATGGACATGCGTTTGAGTGAACTCCGGGAGTTGGTGATGGACAGGGAGGCCTGGCGTGCTGCGATTCATGGGGTCGCAAAGAGTCGGACACAACTGAGTGAACTGAACTGAACTGAACTGACGGGAACATTGGGAGAGGGGAGGAAGAAAAGGACAAAGTCTGTAGTTTTTTTTTTTTTTTTTTATCTCTCCATTGCGAATTTTCAAAATGCACAGTGTGCTCCCAGGCCATTGGTTCCGTGTGGTTTCGAGCTTTCAGCCCCCTTTCTCCTTGTTGCCTTGGCCTGTCTGACATCCCGTGAAATGTGGGGCACTGAGAATAGAGCACCTTTCTCAGTGCCTTGTATGTCTGACAGTGCACTAAGTACTTGGTCTGCATCACCGTGTAGCCTCACAAAAACTGTGTACAGTGGGAACTTTAACGTTCTTACATAGATGAGGATGCTGAGGTCAGAAGAATTGCAGAAATGGCCCGAGATTCCACACCTGGTGAAAAATTCAGAGGACATTGTTCTCTTCTTTGACTTTGACTTTGCTACTGTGGAGGACTCCCTCCTCCCTGAATTGTTATGTGCTCTTAAATTTCATGACAACACGTCTGACGTTTCTTCTTGCTTTCAGCCACGCCTCCATAGTCTCCTGGTAGACCCAGCTTTACCTCTCCAGCCATGAAATCTTGGTGTTCCTACCTGTTCTTAGACTCTCTCCTTTGCACTCTCTTCCTGAGCTTTCAACTTAAATTACTATCTTTGTGCTGTGTGTATGCACTCATTTGGGTCCGATTCTTCATGACCCCATGGACTGCAGCCCGCCAAACTCCTCTGTTCCTGGGTTTTTCCAGGCAAGAATACTGGAGTGGGTTGGCATTTCCTCCTCCAGGGGATCTTCCCAACCTGGGGATGAAATCCATGGCTCTCTCATCTCCTGCTTTGGCAAGCAGGTCCTTTACCACTGCGCCACCTGGGAAGCCCATCTCTGTGCTGCCGACTTCCATTTCCATTATTTCCTTATTTCCATTCCAGATCACATGTCTGAGAATCACACATGTCATCTGTTTGATCTTTCTGCTTCAGTGTACCCCTTAAATTTGGCATGGCCCATAGAGTTTTCCCCTTGATTTTCTTCGGAGATTCTGTAACTTAGGAAATGGCAACATCCTACACCCAGTGGCCCACATCAGAAACCTGATTATCATCCTCATTCCTCCTACTTCCTCATAGCGCTCATTCCATCACTAGCATTTACTGACTCTCAAATGATTTTCATCGCCATTTTCATAATCTCTAGTCTCCCATGGAGAGTTTGCTACAGAGAGTTTTGTTCTTTTCTAACGTGCTTTCTGGCCTTGCCAGGTGGCTCAGTGGTAAAGAACCGCCTGCCAGTGAAGGAGACACGGGTTTGGTCCCTTTGTTGGGAAGATGCCCTAGTGAAGGAAATGGCAACCCACTCCAGTATTCTTGCCTGGGAAATCCCACAGACAGAGGGGCCTGGCAGGCTACAGTCCATGGGGTCACAAAGGCAGACTCGACTTGGTGACTAAACAACACAACAAATATTGCTTCCTATCTAGTAGCTTGAGAACTCTGTCTAAATTGCAGATTTGATTATTTTACCTGCCTTTTTCAGTTATTCCTGATTACCCTCAGGATTAAATTCATATACCCCTGCTTAACTTGGTAGCCTCATTTTTTACCATTCTTTTATGCTAGTTCCAGGAATATTCTCTTGCTTCTGGGCTGAATACACATTATTCTTTCTGGTAGAGGTGCTCTTCTCTCCCTTTCAGATCACTGTCGCCTTCCTGCCCTTCATAAACTTAGTCTGGCTCCTTCACGGCCCTCCCTGACATCACCCAGCCTCTGTCCGCCAGATGTATCTTGTGTTCTCATAACACCACACACTTAGTCATCTTTCATAGCGTTTATAGCTATAACCCTGTCTTTTCTCCAAAACCATGTCTCAGACGTACAACTGTCTCCTTTTCGTTCCCACTTCAATTCATTCCCATAGGCATTTCACATTTAACTTTCTAAAACTAAACTCTTGTTTTTTTGTTTGTTTTTTCCTCCAAACCAGCTGTTCCTCCCAGCTTCCCCTTCTCAGGAAATGGCATCTGTACCATTTCATCTAGTCAGGCCAAACCCAAAGTTGTCCTCAGTTCATTAATGTTCCACAGCCCGCATCTGCAGGGTTCATCAATAAACCCTGTTTCTCTACCTTCAGAATGCTGTTAGAATCTGACCGCCTGTTGCTACTTCTGCTGCCACCCTGGTCTGGGCCAGGGTCTCCTGGGCCAGCGGACGCCTACTGACTGGTCTGCTGCTAAGCGGTCTCCTGCTGCAGCCCTTCCTCCCCTAAAATCCGATCTCATCACAGTAGCCCGAGTGATCCTCTAAAAAAGCAAACCAGATCTTCTCAGTCCTCTGCTCAGTCCTTCCCATCTCTCTCAGAGCAGGGGCTAAAGGCCGCGCATTGGCCTCCCTGGTCTGCCCCACCCCACAACTCCATCTTCACTTCTGATTCTGTCTCCTTCTACTCCCTCCCTGCCCTTTTAAATTTTCATCAGGTCTCTGTTCAGATGTCATCTTTTCAGTGAGGCCTTCCATAACCATCCATCATAGAGGAGCTCACCCACCCTCTTTAATTGTTCTCCATAGCACTTATTACCATCCGGCTAATTATATCTTTTCTGACTGTTCTTCTTAACTAGAATGGGGAGTCCATGAGGGGAGAGTCTTGGTCTCTTTTGTTTCCACTGTATTCCCAGCATTTATGCAGTGCAAGGCCCCTAGTGGACACTCAGTAAATCTGTAGGGAAATGAAACTGAAGTTGTCATGGATTTAGTAGTTTTGCAGACCTGGCAATCGCACATCCCGTACTGATGAGCATTTTGAGTGCTCGTAGTTATACCACTCCTTGGCCTCAACTTCCCAATCTGTAATATAGGGATGTGCTTACTTCTCAGGTTGTTTATTTGTTTAGGAAGATTAAATAAAATAGCTCTGTGAAGTGCTTAGCTCAATACGTTGCCCATAATAAGCTGTAAATTGAGAGAAATTGTTGCAACTGATACTCTGCTGATTCTTGTCAGAAGACATCATTTAATTGCATGTCCACCAGGTTTTAAATTCAAGTGTATCTTAAACTTGCTTTTGTGACAGTAATGATAATGTGCTTGCCAGAGTTGAGGGGAAGGGATGAAGGAGGGGGATCGGGTGAAAGTACTCAAAAAGTACAAACTTTTAGATGTGAGATGAAGAAGTTCTGGGGATGTAATGTAAAATAATAACAATGGTGACAGTACTGGTTAATAATAATAGTGCTTACTGAGTGCCAGGAATTCTTCTGTGAGTCAGTGCTTTTCAGTAGAACTTTCTGCAGTAAAGGAAGTATTCTGTATAAGCACTGTAGAAAGAGCCACTAGCTACCTGTGGGTTTTGAGCTCTTGAAATGTGACAGTGTGACTGAAGAACTATTAGGTTGGTATAGAAGTAATTGTGGTTTTTGCACTGTTGAAATTTGCCATTTGATATTGGAATATATTCTGAATAAATGTAGTTATGTTATATATCATTTTAACACACATTTCTCATTTTATGTTTTTTTTTTTGTGAATGACTTATTACTTGCTGCTTATTTTATATTTATTTTAGACTACGAAATGATGTTAGACAAAAAGCATATTGGAACAATTTTCTTATTTAGTTCAAAATGGGTGGGAAAGCAGCGGAGACAACTCGCAACATCAACAGCATGTTTGGCCCAGAAACAGCTAACGAACATACAGTGCGGGGGTGGTTCAAGAAGTTTTGCAAAGGAGATGGAGCCTTGAAAAAGAGGAGCATAGTGGCCGGCCATCAGAAGGTAAAAACAACCATTGTGAGCTGTCATCGAAGCTGATCCTCTTACAACTACATGGAATTTGCTGAAGAACTCAGTGTTGACCATTCTACAGTCTTTTGGCCTTTGGAGCACATTGGAAAGGTGAAAAAGCTCAATAAATGGTACCTCATGAACTGACTGGAAATTTAAAAAAAAAATCTCGTTTTGTAGTGTCTTCTCTTATTCTATGCAACAACAATGAACCATTCTCATTCAGATTGTGATGTATGATGAAAGTGGACCAGTGATGACCAGCTCAGTGGTTGAACCAAGAAGAAGCTCCAAAGCACTTCCCAAAGCTAAACTTGCACCAAAAAAGGTCATGGCCACTGTTTGGTGGTATGTGGCTGGTCTGAATCCTAATGAAACCAGTACATCTGAGAAGGATGCTTAGCAAATCAGTGACATATACTGAAAACTGCAATGCCTGCAGCTGGCATTGGTCAACAGAATAGGGCATTGGCCCTATTCTCCACAACAATGCCCGACTGCATGTTGCACAACCAATTCTTCAAAAATTGAATGAATCGTGCTATGAAGTTTTGCCTCATCCGCCATGTTCACTGACCTCTCACCAACTGGCTACTACTTCTTCAAGCATCTCAACAACTTTTTGCAGGGAAAACACTTCTGCAACCAGCACGATGCAGAAAATGCTTTCCAAGAGTTTGTCAAATCCCGAAGCAGAGATTTTTTTGCTACAGGAATAGACAAACTTATTGGCAAAAATGTGTTGACTATAATGGTTCATATTTTGATTAATAAAGATGTGTTTGAGCCTAGTTACAATGATTTAAAATTCACAGTCCAAAACTGTAATTACCTTTGCACCAACCTCATAAATTTTTAATTGTATTTAATTTTAAATACTTTAGATTTGAATAACCACATGTAGCTGGTGGCTACTGTATTTGAATTCCAAAGCCCTACAATCTTTAAATGCATTAATTCATTTAGTATTCATGACAATGCAGAGACTTTTGTAGAGTTAGAGATGAAGAGATCAGGTTTCTCAGAGGTTGCCTAAGACTTCACAGCTTGTCTGAAGCAGAGCTGGGATTTAAATGTTAAATCCTTGGGTAATCTGGCTGCAGGGGCTCTGCTGGCACCTCCTTTGTGTCAGTCTCAATAACTGAAGTCCCACAGGCCAGGGGTCAAGCTGACATGTCTGTGTTCTTCTTGCATGGAAACTGAGAATGTGAATTTCTGTTCCTGTCCCAGTGAGGTATCACTCATAAAGTGGAAAATTCCCCAAAGGAAAGGTTCCTAGATTCTCAACCACTAAGCTCGGCCACTCAGCCTTTGTATGCACTTCCTTTCCAGACTTAAACTTGCTAACAGTGCAACAATAGGAAATTGCTCCATTCTAACATGTTGCAGCTCTCTGATAAAAGTGAAAATATGCTCTGTCTTTCCCCCATACAACATCTTAAGTGTCTGTTTCCAAATCTAGGATATTTGGGACACACTTACTCCTTTACGTGCCTCCTGTTCCATTATGGTCCTTTGTAACTAGTGAGCCACCAGCTTGCTAAGCTACTAAGTCGCTTCAGTCCGACTCTTGGCGACGCCATGGACTGCAGCCTACCAGGCTCCTCCGTCCATGGGATTTTCCAGGCAAGAGTACTGGAGTGGGGTGCCATCGCTTTCTCCAGAGCAGGAGCAGGAAAAGAAAGGAAGAAATTATTTAGAAACATAAATGTGTACATGTCAGACCAAGGAAGAAATATTGGATACTTAGCTTTTGTTATTGATTCTGAACCCATAGTTGGTATTTTAACTCCCTTCTCTAGTACCTGTTGTATATTCTCTTTGCCCTCAATAGACTCTCAAATGATGTAGGTTTTTACCTGACTACAACAGCAGTTATTGGGGTATATGTGTTCTTAGTGATCCTGTTTGTATGGAGTTGCTTTTGACTCTCATTATCTTTAGATAATGATGTGGCAAACCTAGGAGGTAGTCCAGGTTCCAGACACATACCTCCTTTTCCTCACTCTGTAGCAGTAATCCTGTTTACCTTTGGTAATTAAGGTTCATTGCCCCAACCAAATCTGTAACCTCAATTTTTGTCTGTCTGGTCAGTGTCATGAGAAGCTCAAAATTGCTAGGTTGCTGTTTGAAGTGAAGTGAAGTCACTCAGTCGTGTCCGACTCTTTGCGACCCCATGGACAGTAGCCTACCAGGCTCCATCCATGAGATTTTCCAGGCAAGAATACTGGAGTGGGTTGCCATTTCCTTCTCTAGAGGATCTTCCCAACCCAGGGATCAAACCCGGGTCTCCTGCATTGCAGGCAGACGCTTTACCGTCTGAGCCACCAGGGAAGCCCGTTTAAGCTCCCAAAATCACTGAAGGCATTGTTGAGTCTCTGGGTGAAATCAGTCTTCTCTTGGATACTAAGACTGTTAGACCTGCAGAGCTCGAGTTGCAATCATGGCAGAAAAAAAAATGCAAGTTGGTCGTTAGGTGTAAGTGAGGGAGGGCAAGATTCACAGCTAATTCAGCTTTTGTCCCTTGGTTGGTTTTCTGGCTATTGGAGAAACACTCTCATGTATTATTCATTGGTTACCCTCATGCTGGGTGACATTAACCTCATGGGTATTTTTTCCCCAGCGGCACTGGAACTGGATCTTCAGCAGATGATCTAGCATTTTTAGGAGATCATCTTTCTGGATAATGGGGTACTTGGGAAGCCCAGTATATCCCATTAGTGTCAACCCATTTCTGTCCTTTTTTTATTCTGAAATCTTGAGTGAGATACTGTAGTGATAAATAAGGCATTGAATAATTCTGTAGATTTTGACAGGCTTAGTGGATAGGAATGCAATTTTATTAAAATCAGAATTAACGTCTTTTCGTATGAGAACTAACAAATGGCCACTGAAGGTGAAGGATATCTGCCTGAAATCAGGTATGTTTTCATAAAGTTAAGATGAGTTATGAAAGTTCATTTTGAGTTGGCACTTGGAGGCACATGCAAAGCAAAATTAAGTTGAAAGGAGATCTGAATGAGTTGCAGTCGTTTGTCACTGACTCAGTATGACCTTGGGCAAGATGCTTAATCACTGTGAACTGCCCATTTCTCACATCTGTCAAATTGGGATAATGATACTTGTGTATAGAAGGCTTTGAACCACTCAGATGAAAGGTTTTGTGCAATTGCAACGTGTCTGTTAATAACAACAGTAAAAATCTTCCTCTCACTCTCCTCTCAGCCTGACCTGTGTTTAAATCGAGCAGTACATAAAAAGATTGCCTGTGAAATGATGTTCTCGGCATTTATGTTGTTGCATGCTCTCCTAGCATCTAATACATTTCCTTCACAGCACTTCTCACAGCTGATGATAGTGTATTTGACTCTTTGAATAGTACTGTTTTCCTCCACCAAACCCCAAACCCCAAGAGACCAACAGGGACTAGGATAGTCTGTTTACTAAGGAATCTCCAATGCCTAGCACAGTGCCTGCATGCAGTAGGCATTTGGTAAATATTTATTGAATGGGTGAATAAATAGAAGAGGTAAATAATGGTTATTTCTATAAGTTCTGCCTAAGAAACAAAGAAAAGGAAAATAGAGAAGAAAATAAAGCAAACAACAACAAAGCCCAGAAGGCAAATCAGCAGTTTGGTTCCTTTACCCGTCTCCCGCCACTCCCCCACCATATTGGAATTCTGTAACAAATGTGTCATTCCTTTGGTCATAGTCTTATAGTGGGATTGGTGCCATGAGGAATGATCGGAGTAATTTTCAACAGCAGAAATGTTTAGTAACAGATGTACACAAGATGAGGTTGCCTCATTCAACTGCTATCTGTGGGACAACTCTATTCCAATAGGACGTGTCCATTAGAACTAGACCAGTGGCAGTTTCCCACAGGTTTAAATTTATTCATTTTCAAAAATTTTCTGAAAGGCTTGAAGAGGGAAAGATGTTTCCATGTCCAATAATGGTGTATTACAACACCTGGGCAAACTGAGACGTCCATTCAGTGTGTCATAATGTTCAACAAGGAAGTGTTCCTTCCCTATTAAGTGTTTCTGTCAAGAGTCAAACTAAATAATGGCACTAGGAAACTCACTCAACTGCAAATAATTGAGTCCAACAGAGTTCAGTGCAGATTGTGCAATTGACAACAGAAACTGGCCTGAGATGAAGGGTATAATCCATGCTGGTCATCATTCGTGTATGTGACATATGTGTTTTTGTCCTTTTTTTTTTTTTTTTTAAAGGTCATGGATAGTATAGTAAAGTCTCTAGAAAATATTATGTGTCTCCATTGCAATTAGGTTGTAGTCAGTGAAAGCGTAGTGATTTGTAGCCTGGATGTGCCTTTCAGTGAAAACTTCTGCAAGCTTTTTTGCTATATATAGGTGGAGACAGTGTTGGCCTATATAAATTTACCCAGTGCATGACCAGTTGGGTTGGTGGTGTGTCATAAGTTTGGGCCAACCTCCATAAATGTCTCAGCAATTATGCTAAATGCATTATGCTGCCTGGTATCCAGTTGGGACTCTGTAAATATTGTTGAATGAATGTTCTAGGACCAGTTGAGACAATTCTCTCTGGATTCCCAGCATGAAAGTAGGTCCCACAGCCTTAGATCATGAATTGGAACTTGGGATACTTAGCATACTGAGCAGAACACAAAGCATATTGCTTATCACCACTGTGTACCCATAATAAACTTCTCAAGGCTGTGTGATATCCAAAATATAAATCATTAGGTGTATGTTCTTTTGGGAGCCAAACATCTAACAGTGGCTGTTTTGGAGAGAGTAAATCCATCTTGAATCTTGGTCCAGTTACAAGAATGACTAATTTTATACTAGATGCTCACATGATTCAAAAGTGTGTAAATGACTCAGCCCATTAATATCCTTCACTCCTGTGATCTTCTCTCCCAGTGAAATAATAGCTATAAGGCAGTAATGATGATTGGAGGAGGAGACCTTGACTTTGTCCTGTGGCAATAAAATGACACACTGAGTAACTGCATATGTGTACAGTATTGTTTGAAAGAAATGAAGTGTGTGATCATCATATAAATATTACAGATTTTAGTTTAAAGTATGCTAAAAATAATACATAGTTTCAGTATGTGTAAAGACCACGAGTTTGCCTTTTGTTCCTACCTTTATTTCTTTTTCTGAAACAACGAGCCTCTGTTCATAGGGACAAGCCACCAGAGATCTGACTTCATTGTTACAGTCAGCTCCTTAATTGCCTTCCCTGGCTGACATAAGACAAATACTAAAGTCACAGGAATGTTGGGTTCCCATTAAATGTAGCTAGACATTCTCAAGTGCTTTTGAACTCAAACTGAACAGTTAGTTGGAGAGTCTCTGGAAGATTTGGCAATATGTATTTTGTCTTCACTGCTCCATCATTTTGAAACACTTCATTCAACAAAAATCTGTGTATTTTGAAGTCAGCACTTTGTGCCTATCTGGCTCTTGGTAAAGTCTCCAGTGACCCAGTCACTGAGTCCAACGGACACTTCTCAGTCCTTCTTTAGCTTGACTTCTGTGCAGCATTTGACAGATCTTGAAATATCCTAGACGTTTGGGACGTTGTCTTTTGGTTATCCTGTTAATTCTTGCACTTTTTATTTCTTGATCCTTCAAACTACCCCATAAATTCAGTATTCTCCAGAGTTCTTGCCTTACTCTTTTTTTTTTTTTTGGTTTCTGTTTATTTCCTCTCCTTGGTAATCCCATTCATTTCCAGATTTCCATTAAAATCCATGCCCTGATTTCTCTACGTGGGTGTTCATGTCAGTCTGTGGAGCTGCAGTCCTGGGTATCCAGCTACCCTGGAGATACATATAATGATAATCACAACAATAACACCTACTCCTCACTGACTGTTCTCTATGACAAATAGCTCACCAGAGCTGTATTGCTTCATCCCAGCTATTCCTGTCCGCAACATTGGGAGGGAAATCCTGTTACTATTTTCTGTCTACAAGTGAGGAAACTAAGGTTAGATGCATTTAGTAACTTTTCTAATGTCATTTAGTTAGCAGAAGAGCCTCATTTTTAATCTCAAGTCTAGAGCCCAAGGTTTTCATTAATACTGGGGATTAGCATGTCAGAATGGAATCCTTTACTTTCCCCTCTCTTCCCCACACTCTCCTTTCCCTGTTATTCTCTGTCCTGTTTGGAAGGACCATATTTCATCCCTAAGGTAGATGTCTGGGGATTGCACTTGACCCAGACTGTGGATCACAGTAGTACTTTGCTTTTTTGTGTTCAAAATATTGACATCTTGTTTGCATTAATAAGGTTAGGTTTCAAATTCCTGGCTTCAGGCTGATAATGTATTGTTTGGTCTATATGTTGTTTTAAAGACCAAAAGAAAAAAAGATCTCACAGAAGTCTAGATTTGTACCTTTTCCTTAGAAACCTGGACTTGCTGTCACATGGCATTGGTCCCCCAGAGCTGTGGCGCAGCTTCGTCTCACCTGGGGCTGCTGCTGGCTGCTTCCGCATGGTGCTCACCACTCCCTGTTGTCCTTGCTTCTTGGGGGTTTCCTCAGGTCCGTGCACGTGCAGCCCCATGGGCAGTTAGGACCCCTGGTAAAGACTCCTATGCTTGTGCAGGTAGTCTTCTTCCCTCTCTAGTTTTTGCCCTAGTACTTAAAGTGAAAGTTGCTCAGTCGTGTCTGACTCTTTGCGACCCCATGGACTATACATACAGTCCATGGAATTCTCCAGGCCAGGATCCTGGAGTAGGTAGCGGTCCCCTTCTCTAGGGGATTTTCCCAATCCAGGGGTTGAACCCAGGTCTTCTGCATTGCGGGTGGGTTCTTTACCAGCTGAGTCACCAGGGAAGCCCCTAGTACTTGAAGGATTTCCTCAAATGAAATCTGCTACTTGCTTTCTCTTAGTGTTTCTGATTTATGTTCCCCCACTGGTTCCTTCTCAGTCCGCAAACATGTTGAAGACTCTGTGCTAAAGTTGGAAGGAAAGAAAAAAAAAATATGTTCTGTGCGCCAAAGTTAAACACAAACGTGGCATATTTAAGTCTTCATGGCATTGACAGCGTTCCCGATTTCTGATTAAGAAGTGAGAGAAACCCAAGGCCTAGAAGGATTGTCCCCAAATCCACAACTTAGGGGCCCAGACCTGTCTGATCTTGGGGTCCATGTTCTTTCTCCACCATCATGTCAACTTCACTTAAAGCTACTGTTGACTGCTCTACGAATAAACAAGTGTCCTTTGCTCTCTCCCGCGATCTGCTTCCCATCTCTTTCTCCTTCCCTTGCTGCCAAACTTGATTCACGGTACCCCTTAGTCCCTCTTCTCACATCACTAGAGTAGAATTTGCCGTCTCTGTAATTCACTTGTTCATCAGTGTCATTTGAGCAGCTGCTGAAACATAGAGTATACTGGGCACCATGAAATGATCCTTGCCTGAGAGAAGCTTTGCAGGCTAGTAGGTTGAAACAGATAAGTAGTTCCAGTGCAGTGTACCAGTGCCTGGTAATTAAATCCAGTGGTTTCTTTTTAGCCCTTATCTTACTCGAGCTCTCCTGCATCGTTTTTTCCAAAGGACAAGCGTCTCTTAAGGAAATTTTCTCTTTTCTTTTCTTCTTGGACTGGCCTTAACTCCTGGTTTTCTTCTTCACTTTTTTTTTTTTTTTTTTAAAGAATTCCTTTTGCATTTCTCTTCTTTTTCTTCATATGCTGTCATTTTAAATGTCTCTCCAGCTGCTTACTAGATCTTTCCATTTAGATGTTGTCCAGACGTTCAGGATTGCCCTCTCTTTCCTCAAGAAAATTTTATGTAATTAGTTGCTCATATTAAAAATCTTGAAGTCATCATCAGTTTCATGTCTTCCTCTCACAAAATGACTCAGTAATTCTGCTTCAAAAATAGCAATAGAATTCGATCAAGTTGCCAGCCCCTCTGCCATTAGTTAGCATAGGCCATTCTTCTTTTTCCTTTCCTGTCTTAGTGCATCCTCGATGCTTTAACTACAGCAATCTTTTTCTTTTTTAGAGAAAGAAAATTGTCATGGTGTTATCACTTTATTCGTTACAGTATTTTAATGTCTTTCCCTGCTGCCTATCAGATCAAGCCTCACTTTCACAGCCTGGCTCCCAAAGCTGTTCACTACCTACTCCTGATCAGCTTTTCTGGTCTTCTCTCCTGTTTAGCTACACAGAGAAGGCACTCACTTGATAAGTGGGTGCTACTCAAAAACATGACCTTTTCTTTCCAGGACAATATTAAATTCCCATTCTGTTAACTATGGTGTCTGCTAAGTTTACTTCTCGGTTAGTTTCTATCATTTAAAAATTATAATGGCATAAAGATTAACAGTCTGTAGGCTATTTTTAAAATTCTCTCAAAATTTCTTTAACCCAGTGTATGAACTGAATTGTGTTCTCCCAACATTCATATGTTGAAGGCCTAACCTCTAGTATCTCAGAATGTGTTTGGACATAGAGTCTTTAAAGAGATAATCAAAGGTAAAATGAGGTCATTGGAGTGCTTCCTTTTAATGTGGTGACTGGTGTCCTTTCAAGAGAAGAATATTTGGACACAGACATGTACAGAGAGAAGACCGTGTAACAGGGAGAAGATGACCATCTACAAACCAACTCTGCTGTCACCTTGGTCTCAGATTCCTAGTCTCCAGAACTATGAGAAAATACACATTTGTGGTTTAAGCCATCTAGTTTGTGTTACTTTGCTATGACAGTCTTACCAGACTAGTACACCCAGTGACTTAAAACTCAGGTTTTAAGTCTTGTATCCAGGCAGTTTATCCTTAGGAAAAGGATGGACTAAGGCTCTAATAGATCCTCTCCTCCCCCTCAGACTTCTTGGAGGTATTTTTATGTTTGTCTTAGGAAAAGAGGGCCATCCTTACTTTTTCAGACTAGGTAACACTTATGGTCAACTAACAACTCAAAGAATGGCTTTTTTCTTTCCTCATTTGGGATTCTGTGTCTCTTTATCTTGAGAATACAAACAATGCAAGAAACCATTAAAAAATAGAATTAATCCCTATTTATTGCATTGATTTAAACAGATAATGAGTTTAATATTTTTCAGGCTCTCATTTTGAGAGCTGGAGTACAGTAAGTTCTCCTTGCAACAGATAGCTATGCCAACTGCAGCATCAAGTTTCCAGAGAAGGTATTTGCTGCAGTGAAATTGTGTGCTTTACAGCAGTTCTCTGGAGGTTCTAGCTGTGGGGGAAGAAAGTACTCTGAATCGCTAAGTTTGATGTATTCGGGTTTTCCTTGTCATACTTCAAATTGCTACATTGTCAACTCCAAAATGCCTCCACCCCCTGCCCCAACACTTTTCTACCCAACTCCTCAGCAGTGGTTGTATTTGATTTGGGGAGATTAAGTATGTTGAGTGGGTTAGAGACTTTGTTGGAAAAGGACATCTGCAGTTACTGATATCTGCTCAGATTAGCTCTTTTCTGATCATGGAAGATTAAATAATAATTTCATACTAATCAAAGACCTTGAGAAGCTTCATATGTATGCTTTTATTTTACAAATCCAGAAAGGGAGCCCCTTATTCTTTTTTGAGAACTCATTTATTTTCTGTGTCTGCTCTGTGCCCTCTTCTTGCTACAGCCTTGAACTTGTTTCATCTTGTTCTCTCCAGTGTAGAGACAGAGAATAACTATGCACTGGGTAGAAGCAGTTATTTTTGTGGTATTAGGCGTTATTCGATTGATTGTCTTTGTACCTTCTTGTTTCCAAACTGAGCTTTATTGTTTCTTTAGCCTTATAGGACTTATTTTAAATTTTTAATTACATATAACTTGTCACTAAAGCCTCGCCATGTTTTTCACACCTCTCTTTGATGATGGATCCAGCACTGGTTGAGCTTCATCAGTGCAATGAGAAGACAGTCATTTCCTATACTCTGTACTTTACATGTAGATTTAGGTATTTTGATTTCATATAGATTTAGGTATTTTGATTTCATGCTTAATTTTCATTTTTGATTTGGCTAATGCATAGCATGCATAGCAATTAAACAAAAGAATATTATCTAATTCTTTGCTCCATGACAGAAGATAATCAAAGCAGAGGACTTACAGATAATCTTTTGACTTTGAATGGTAAAATATGATGCTTTCAACATTTTTGCATGTTTGAAAATTTTATAATAAAATATTGGGGGAGGGGAGAATAAAGATTGAGAGGTTAGCCTTGAACAGACTAGGGGCACTTACTCCTGGTGACCGCAGATGGTGGAAGTTCAAGGTTCAAGTCTCCACTCATTTTGTGAAGGAGGAGCCAGCCTCACCTGCCGGGGCCGAGGACCAGAGAAGAGGAGTGCTGGAGAGAATGCAGGACAGACTCAAGAGGAAGGAGAGGGGACCGCATAGACCTAAATGAAAAGAAGGCGCCGTCACGCTCAGGTTCTGGTGAAGGTGGAGGACACAGTTGCGCGGTACTTGTCTGGACACGGCAAGTCAGCAGGGCAACGAGGGGATAGTGTAAGAAACCAAAGGGTAGGTGGGGTAAATGAGTTTCTCTGCTGTCCGCTAGCAGTCTGTTTCTGAAACAGGGCCCTGCCCCCCTGGTTCTCTGTTGAAGGAAATTCTGTTTTCTACCGCTATATTTTTTGAATAAAATGCAAGAAAAATTCTGTTACAAGACTGTGTCATTGTTAACATTCAACTACAGTAATTTTATTGTCCTCCTCAGGTAAAAGAAGAACGTTCAGAGAAAATACCTGATCTAAAATTATTAGTGGAGAAGAAGTTTTTGGCTTTACAGAATAAGAATTCCGATGCAGACTTTCAAAATAATGAAAAATTTGTCCAATTTAAACAACAGCTGAAAGAACTAAAGAAGCAATGTAAGTCAGCATGCTTTGCTTTGGTTTGGCTTTTTTAAATTAGGGAACTGACTGGATTAACAGTCCCAGAAACTGATTTTTATAGAGTTTGCTTATCTGCTTGGCTTGATCTTTCTAAATCGCTTTTTTATTGTTGTTGCAATTCTGTATTTTGTCTAACTTTTGGTTCAAATCAGCTATCCATTTCTGAAAGCCAACGGTTTCCACAAAGTGCTAAGAAAATTCCCCAGCAGGTAGAGAAAGTTACACTGTTATTGTCCCACTGCTGAGAAAGAAATTGGGAAAATAAAACTAAAAGCTGTTTTATTAAAATACCAAAGGTAGTTTTCAAATTTTAAACTGCTGTGCCAAGCTTTAAAATAACTGTATCTTGATTCTAGTTTTTCTGTTTTAGAGTAGCAGGAGCAATGTTTTCTCAAATGTGAGACCAAAATTCTCTTGATCTCTTCTGTCTTGGTGGTAGTATAAATTCCATGTGATTTTCATTTTTTTTTTTTTGCCTTACCAGGAAACTTTATTATACTCAGGGTTTTAATGCACATAATTTTAATTTAAAAATGAGAGTATAAAAATTACTAGTTGTACCCCAGAAGTCTTGAAGACAGTATTGGCAGAAATGTATGTTTTTTGTACAGTGAAGTACATTTCCTTTTTTTCCTCCCTTTTTCCCCATATAATCCACATACCAATTTTATGTAATTTTATTGTTTTTACACTAGCATCAGTCGTTGTTCTTTAGGTTTGAGGCTCTTTTATTCCTTAGAGAATTGAACAAAGTAATTTTTTTTTCAAACTTTGGTTTCATATCACCTTCATTTGCATATACATGGGACAGGAATGCATGATACAAGATAAATTTACTTCATGTTCATATTTGTATTTAGCAGAAGGATTCCTATTTTTAAATAGGCCTTCTTTTAAATATAAGCATTTTCTTTAAATTGATGCTGAGATCTCAAAAAATAACTGAGGAAGCAGCTTTACTTTTGTCTATTTTACAAATAACTTAAGTTTCACAATTTGGAATGTTTTGCAATCATGATGAGACTTTTCTGTTACTGTAAATTTAAATAGTAAGCATTTTCCCCACATTTCAAATCTATGTGTTTTTTTGGTGGTGGTGGTTCTTCATTGAACAGCACAGCTACCAAATCTCTCTAAATTAATTTGTACTGTTTCCCCAGATGGATAACAATTCTCCAAATAGGTAATAATTTGCTAGTGCCTTTCTGGTCTAGATGCTAGTGAATTGAAGTTTTTGCTTTGGTCAAAATAACCAAATCATTTTATTTTTCTTCTTGGAGACAATAATCACAAATTATGGCAGATTTAGCATCTGATCATAATTCTTGATTTTTTTTTTAGATATTTTATAATACAGATTAAAGGACAAATATTCAAAAACAGAAATTTCTTCCCACTTTGTTATTGTTTACAAAATTATTATTCCATAAGAGAAAACTATAAAGATCTTTAGAATCATATACTCATGTGGAAGTGCCTTCTAATTAACAGTGTGTATTCAACAGAATTATAATTATTGGAATTATAGTATCATTTCTTTAATTCTCTCTAAAATGAGGAATGAGGGAGAGGTTTCCCCAGGCCAGCAGTATACATCATTTGTCTGGACAGTTAAACCTTACTACAGAGTAAATTTATATTTAAGAAAACTTCCTTATATAGGGTTTCCTTACATATGGTAACACTAGAATTAAGAGAACTTTCCTTTTATGTCTCCTGAAGTAATCTTTTTAAAAATTTTAAAATATCAAATGGTGAAACAAGCAAAATATTAATACTCTTTTAAGATACTCTGTAAGATGTATATACTTTACTTGCAGAAATGTGATTTTTAGTGCATTATTATTAGCGCTATCAGTTAAACTGATGCCATGCCTCCTGGATTTCATTTCTTTTAATGTAACGCTAGTGAGGATGCTGGTTAGCACGAGGCTTGTGCAGTTTTGTGGAGCCAAGTCAAAGAAACTATGATTTATAAAGAAGCTGGTGAATCTATTTATTTTGAGAGATTTTCTGAAGGCAAGGAATTACAATAGTAATTTTGTGGATTTTTTTTTTAAGATTGGAAAAGACAAGCCAGGGAGAGATACTTGAATCTAGTTACCTATTTTGACGAAGGCTAAAGCATTTTTATGGTCTGCACATAGTAGAAGAGTTCTTCCAATGAAAATCACCCCACATTTTCACCAACTTTATTATTCAAGAACATAAATTGCATGGGATTACATTTTACCAGATAAGGATTTAATGAAAGAAATACCAGGAAGCTCTTAGGCGGGGGGGGAATCAAGGAGACTGAAATGAGGAGGTCTATCTGGTGCCCTGACCTGAGGAGGTGCCCTCATTTCTCAAGGCAGCTCTGCCTACAGCAGTTAATCCTGCTGCAGCTCAGCGGCTGGTTCTCAAAGTGACTGGTGTCAAGAACCCCTTACATTCTTAAACTCACTGAGGGCCATGGACTCCCGTGGTGGTCCAGTGGTTAAGACTCTGCTTCCAATGCTGAGGATGCAGGTTTGACCCCTGGTTGATTAGGGAACTAAGGTCCCACGTGCCATGGGGTGTGGCCAGTTTACGTGTGTGTGTGTCTGTGTATAAACAGCATATTTTTTAAAATTATTTTTTATTTAGGTCCCCCAGACAGCTTTTTAACTTTTCATAGGTTGTAGCTGTTGGTATCTAAATAGAAATCAAAACTGAGGAACTTAAAAAATATTAATGCACTTAAAAAAATCAATCATAAGTCCATTACATGTTAATAAAAAGAACACAGGGAGGCCTGGCGTGCTGCGATTTATGGGGTTGCAAAGAGTTGGACACGACTAAGTGACTGAACTGAACTGACTGATGACATATAACTAGGTATTTTCCAAACAAAGAAAAATTAGTGGGAAGAGTGGCATTATTTTACATTTTTGCAAGTCTTTTCAATTTCTGGCTTAATAGAATGCAGCTGGGTCTTCATATTTGCTCATGCATTTAATCTGTTGTGCATTGTTTTGATTGATGATTGATTTTTTTTAAGTGTTTGGGTTGAACCAAAGAAAGTCCAGCTTCACACATAGGTAGTTGGACTTGCTGAAAGGATCTTGCAGACCCCCTGAAATTCTCATTTTGAAAACCACAGATTTAGGCCAAGGGTCAGTACGTATGGCCCCGTTGGCCAAATTCAGCCTACACCCTCTTTCTCTGTGACCTGCAAGCTAAGATTTTTCTTTAATATTTTTCAATTGTTGGGGGGAAAAAAGTCAAGAGAAGAATGTGATGTGAAAATTAAATTATTCAGATTTTAGTGTTCATATGTAAATTTTTATGAGAATCTAGACACATTCATTCATTTACATGTTGTCTATAGGTGCTTTACATCATAATGGCAGAGTTGAGAGGTTGCATCAGAGACCATCTGACCCACAAAACTTGTTTTTACTATCTGACTCTTTCCTGAATGGTAATTAGAAATAAGGGAAGGTATTTTTGTTGTTGTTAACTTTAGATTTTTTTCCTAATGCTGCTGCTAAGTCTCTTCAGTCGTGTCCGATTCTGTGTGACCCCATAGATGGCAGCCCACCATCTACTCTGTCCCTGGGATTCTCCAGGCAAGAATACTGGAGGGAGTTGCTATTTCCTTCTCCAACGCATGCATGCACGCTAAGTCGCTTCAGTCATGTCCGACTCTGTGCGACCTCATGGACAGCAGCCCACCAGGCTCCTCTGTCCACGGGATTCTCTAGGCAAGAGTACTGGAGTGGGTTGCCATTTCCTTCTCCAAGACTTTTTCCTAAGTACCATGCATTTGTCTCAGGTATATTCAGAACACCTTGTGTGCCTGCTGTATATGAATCTTTGCAGCTGGTGCTCTGAGATCAAAATAAGGCAGAGTTCCAGGACCTGGAGAAGATAATATATACAATTCTGGTAGAGCCATGAAAGCAAATATCCAAGCAAAAGCAAAGACACAATGTCAAAAACAAATATTATACAAGTGGGCCTTAATGGAGGAAGAACAGGAATGCAGATTTTATCTGCGTTGGTTGATAGGGGTTGCCTGGAACTATGTGTTCAAAATGCTTCAGAGGCTGGGTTCAGGCCTTGCAAGAAAGGGTGTGCTGAAGGATTGTGGGAAAAGAAGAGAAGCAGTGCAGATATCTGGTATTTACCATCTCTAGAATATAACAGCAGCAGATGAATTATACTCATTTGAGGCTATGCTTACTCTGAAGGTCACATACTTCAGTTGTACACAGTAAGGTTTTTTAGTAGTTATTTGTGTCTTGCAGATATTGCCAGGCATTCAATCCATCTTCTTTGGGCAAATTGTTTTATGTGTGGGTACCCAGTGTCCTAAGTATTAGAGATATTATGTCTGCCTCAACTTCCTAGGATTATTACCAAGGTTAAATGAGATAGTAGATCTTTGCAAACTCTGAAACTTTACATTTAAGTTATTATTGACAAAGAGCTAGTAAAGCATAGTGGAAAGAATGTGAGTTTAGCAGCCAGAAGACCTGGGTTTGAGTCAATAAGTAAGTAGCCTGATCTCTGTACCAGTACCACCCATTTTTCTTAGGGCTAATTCTTAGAGTCATACAAATCAAGATTGTGATTGAAGATAATTTTTATATTTGGTGGCAGTGATGATAAATGAGCCAGCAAACAGTTTTCACAGAAGAGAATTCTGTTCCCCTAAATGGTAATCATGGTCTTACTAACCCAAGTTGTAAAATAAACAATATGACTTGGTTTAGGGCAGACAGAACCAGACCAAGTTGGATAAAATTATTTTAATATACCTGAACAGTATATTCATATTGTAATATTCTCTCTTCCTTGTCTCTTTTACTTAAACAGTTTACAGTATTGCAACTCATGGTTTCCTGTGATTTTAACGTCAGGAGAACTTAATTAGAATATGCAGACAGACGCCTCTGTATAAATGGGCTTCTCTGGTAGCTCAGCTGGTATAGAATCTGCCTGCAATGCCAGAGACCCCAGTTCAGTTCCTGGGTTGGGAAGATCGCTGGAGAAGGGATCAGCCACCCACTCCAGTATTCTTGGGTTTCCCTGGTGCTCAGATGGTAAAGAATCCACCTGTAATGCGGGAGACCTGAGTTCGATCCCTGGGTTGGAAAGATCCCCTGGAGAAGGAAATGCCAACCCCCTCCAGTATTCTGGCCTGGAGAATTCCATGGGGTCCCAAAGAGTCGGACACAAGTTTCACTTTCTGTATAAACACTTTCTCAAGTTTTCAAGTAATCTTTCTGGTGTTCCTTATTCACTTACCAATTATATAATTAGGAGGCATTGAAAGTTTTAGTATAGGTCAGCAAGGCAGAAATCGAGGGAATTTTACAATAGTTCATACTTAGGAACCTTTACAATTTAAGGGCATCACTTTGTTGTCAAAATAGAATTTACTCTAAATCTGAGAGCTTTAGTATTAAATAATAGGAAATGTAATTTTGATGGTACCTTTAAATGTTAAAAGAGCATGTCTTTTTTAATGCATATTTGCTAATCTGAAGGTGTTCACCACAAATTTAACAGTATACTTAGGTCATATATGAGATATGCAGAATACGAGATACAGAGATAATTGAATCCATGTGTGAAACTCAGAAATCAATTTAAGTGATACATATATCTGGACACAGAAATCATTATCACTTCTCATAATACCACACACACAACATAGGAATTCACACCATAATCTTGTAAGTTATATGGGTTTAGAAAATAACTGTGTGCCATCACTTGAAACATGCTCATTATAGGGCTCAAAACTGATAAAATAGGGAGTGGCCATTCACTTCACAAAAGATTTGCTCACAGATTCTGTTAGATAGGGAGTTCCTTAGGAATACTAGAATAACTTTACTGTTCCTTGTGGGTTGCTTACCCCATCCTTCATCATCTGTTCAAAGCCACAGTGTCATTCCACGTGAGCAGGGCCTTCTGTATTTTGCCTACTGCTGTATTCCTTGAGGTCTAGGTACCTGGTATGTAATGCACAGATCCTTGATGGTCACAAGAGTCTTCAGGAGAACTGCCATATACTTGAGAGCTTGTGCTTAGTTGCTCAGTCGTGTCTCTTTGCAACCCCATGGACTGTAGCCCACCAGGCTCCTCTGTCCACGGAATTTCCCAGACAAGGATGCTAGAGCGGGTTGCCGTTTCCTATTCCAGGGAATCTTCCCAACCCAGGGATTGAACCCGCGTCTCCTGCATTGGCAAGCAGATTCTAGGAAGCCCACACAAGAGGTTATGCCCTACCTAAAGGAGATGCCTGCAACCTGGCCAATCCCTGCTGCTATGAGGGAGGGTGGACACAGTGTTACCAGATCTTCAGGTTTTTGGGAAAACCCAGAAGTTTAGCTGATTATTTTTCAGTTACTAAATTTTTGAAACACTATATGAACAGAACTGTCAGTTTGTGAGCTTTGATTTTGCCTCCTCGTAATACCATTTTTCACTGCCTTGCTAAGCACTTAATGGGACATCAGTATTAATTTGTCCAATTAACAGTAGATTATGATTTCTTCAAGGAAAGGGATGCTTTTATTTAAAGATACTTCAAAGTAAGGCCAGATTTTATGCATTTCCTGCCATTTGGGAATGTGGAGTAGGAACCCAGTGGATTCTGTTGAAAAGCAGGTGGAGATTTTATGTTGAGGGGCCAAATAGGGGAATCCCTACACCAGTTGCAGATGAACAGTAGAGTTTTAGGGAAGATTAGCTCTTTTGAGGATTGGAAATGTGTATGTGAGTTTTGAAGCCTACTAGAAGGAGAGAGGTGAGGAAGAAGCAAAGGAGGTGCTTAGATACACATTGGATGTGTTTAAACTACACCAGGTGTTGGCCAACCTGACTTAATGCTGATCCCCTTCAACCTATAAATGTCTTTGTCGTGCAATATAACTGTCTATCCAAACAACATATATTGCTGGGCTGCAATTAACCAAAGCCCAAGACCCTTTAAGGTAGGAATAGTTTCTCATTCATCTCTGTGTTCCTTTTGTTCCTTATCTAGTTAGAGCTCAGGTAATATTTATAGAACAGAATTATTCAACTAGAAAAAGAGGGTCAGAATCTAGTTAAGGTAGTCTGATGGTAAAACGTCTTTTCCCTTCGATACTGTGCCATCAGTAGAGAAGAAAAGAAGAGGAAGAAAATTGGCATACATGGCTTTGGGATCTAAAATCAGCAGCAGAGGGTTAACAACTATATTGCCTTTGACAGTCCTTTATTTTTTTAATTATTCAGAAAAGACAGCATGCATGATCCTGTGTTATAACCTGTTATAGTGATATGTTGGTGTAAATGTATCGTATATGTAGCAACACATAGTTTTTAACACCACAGCAGCAGCATACTCAGGAATTGATGCTCACTTACTTAGAACATTTAAGCAAACTTATAAAAGTTTAGGCTTGCTCGCTCTTCTATAGACAATTTTTCATCTCTGTGGCCCTTAGTTAATCTTCATTTTTTCTTTAATATTGATGATACCATCACCATTCATTTGCTGGATGACCACTAACGGTTGGGAAATGCTAAAAGTCATAAGTTTCACAACAGAGATTGACTTTTCCACAGTGGATTATATCCTGAGGACTCATGCTCATTGAGTGAAATTTACGCCCTGTGCAAATGTTTTATTCTTTGTGTATTTGCCTCTCTCCTTCTTCCTCTTTGAGTCATTCTGTCTGATTCTTTTGTGGCTCTTTCCTCCCTTCTGCTTTCTTTGTGTTTCCCACCCAGATGGTTTCTCTTTCCCGTAGGTCTTTACTTACATCAGGGGTAGCTAAGTGCTACCATTCCCGTCTTAATGATGAAGCAGCTTCCGAGAGATTAAGTGATATGCCCAGGGTTACAAAGTTCATAAACAGTGGAACCAGATGACAGGAGATGCCAAGGGGAGAGAGAGTATTAGAAAGAGATGTAACTATCCTCTCTCTTCTGTTTCATACAGTTATTTCCTAGGAAGTTTTACACTTTAAAGCAGATTTGGGGTTCAGTTGAGTTGCTCAGTTGTGTCCAACTCTTTGCGACCTCATGGACTGCAGGACACCGGGCTTCCCTGTCCATTACCAGCTCCCGAAGCTTGCTCAAATTCATGTCCATCGAGTCGGAGAAACCATCCAACCATCTCGTCCTCGTCACCTTCTCCCCCTGCCTTCAATCTTTCCCAGCATCAGGATCTCTTCTAAGGAGTCAGTCCTTCGCATCAGGTGGGAAAATATTGGAGCTTCAGCTTCAGCATCAGTCCTTCCAATAAGTATTCAGGACTGATTTCCTTTAGGGTTGACTGGTTTGATCTCTTTGCAGTCCAGGGGACTCTCAAGAGCTAGTGAAACTAATTCCGATCAGATTGATTCTCTTGTGGTGGAGTTTTAATCAGGGCATTAAGCTATCAGGGAGCTCTTTGGGAGTGAAAAATTGGCTTTTCTACATGTGTGTTGTAATAAGCAATAAAAGATGCCCGTATACTCCACCTTCACTCCAGAGTTTCCCCTAGTCTTTTAGGAAAATAGTATGCAGTTCAGTTCAGTCACTCAGTCGTGTCCAACTCTTTGCGACCCCATGAATCACAGCACACCAGGCCTCCCTGTCCATTACCAACTCCTGGAGTTTACCCAAACTCATGTCCATTGAGTCAGTGATGCCATCCAGCCATCTCATCCTCTGTCATCCCCTTCTCCTCCTGCCCCCAATCTCTGCCAGCATCAGGGTCTCTTTTCCAGTGAGTCAACTCTTCGCATGAGGTGGCCAAAATATTGGAGTTTCGGCTTCAACATCAGTCCTTCCAATGAACACCCAGGACTGAGCTCCTTTAGGATGGACTGGTTGGATCTCCTTGCAGTCCAAAGGACTCTCAAGAGTCTTCTCCAACACCACAGTTCAAAAGCATCAATTCTTCGGTGCTCAGCTTTCTTCACAGTCCAACTCTCACATCCATACATGACCACTGGAAAACCATAGCCTTGACTAGACAGACCTTTGTTGGCAAAGTAATGTCTTTTCAATATGCTATCTAGGTTGGTCATACCTTTCCTTCCAAGGAGTAAGCGTCTTTTAATTTCATGGCTGCAGTCACCATCTGCAGTGATTCTGGAGCCCCCCAAAATAAAGTCTGACACTATTAACACTGTTTCCCCATCTAGTTCCCATGAAGTGATGGGACCGGATGCCATGAACTTTGTTTTCTGAATGTTGAGCTTTAAGCCAACTTTTTCACTCTCCTCCTTCACTTTCATCAAGAGGCTTTTTAGTTCCTCTTCACTTTCTGCAGGGTGGTGTCATCTCCATATCTGAGGTTATTGATATTTCTCCCGGCAATCTTGATTCCAGCTTGTGCTTCTTCCAGCCCAGCCTTTCTCATGATGTACTCTGCATATAAGTTAAATAAACAGGGTGACAATATATAGCCTTGATGTACTCCTTTTCCTATTTGGAACCAGTCTGTTAACTGTTGCTTCCTGACCTGTATACAGGTTTCTCAGGAGACAGGTCAGGTGGTCTCATATTCCCATCTCTTTTGGGATTTTCCACAGTTTATTGTGATCCACACAGTCAAAGGCTTTGGCATAGTCAATAAAGCAGAAATAGATGTTTTTCTGGAACTCTCTTGCTTTTTCTATGATCCAGCAGTGGATGTTGGCCATTTGATCTCTGGTTCCTCTGCGTTTTCTAAAACCAAGACGTCAGGAAGTTCACAGTTCATGTACTGCTGAAGTCTGGCTTGGAGAATTTTGAACATTACTGTATTAATAGAAGTAATAACCAGGCTTTGTACAATGACTACTACATGTGGTACTTAATCAGTGCTAGTTGAATTATTAATGCACAGGCATTGTTTGAGGGCTTGCCTATAAAAGGTATTTGTATACTTTATATACATTATTGTTTACTTCTCACAGTTCTACAACTGTACCCATATTATAGAATAGAAAATGTGCAGAGAGAGGTGAGATGGCTTTCTGAAGGTCATAAGTGCTGAAATTCAAACCCAGGTTTAGGTGACACCAGAGTTCATGTTCTTTCCCTTGTATACCACATCAACTCTTGAAAACCTTTCCATTTTTTTTTTTTTTCTCTCTCTCTCTTCTCTCAATTCAAGCATTTCGTGCATCTCTTTAAAAATTGATGTGTCCTGGGACTGTCAAGTAGTGAACAGTGAACCCAGATTATGGGTCTCTGTTGATGCCCTCTGGTGACTCTGGTGGAATCTGCTTCATCTGGCTGAGAAGCTCTTGCTTAGTCACTTGTGTATAGAGATCAGGGTGTAGGGTTCATATCAGGCCTTATATAGTACTTTGTCTGTGCTGATATTGCTTTCAAAGCAGCCCCTAGAGAATCACGTTGTAGCTGAGCCCATTTTATAAAGAAGTGAGACTCAAAAGGCAAGTAGTTTGGTCAAGGTCACAAAGTAAGTTACAGAGTGAAACTGAGTCCTCCTTTTCCAGATCCCATGGTTTTGGCAATACATTCAGTAAATAGTGCATGAGAATGCCTTTTACGGTGTGAATAGTTGCTGTGCTAGGGAGAAAGGAATAGGATGTTTATTACACCTCAAGTTTAGAACAAATTCCATGAAATGTACTTCAAGCATAACAGCAGTAATCCCATGCATGTCCGTCATCCCTTTTAATCTTTGCAGCATCCACGTGCCGGAGAGGAATGCGTGGAAAATGCAGGTTCTGTTTTTAGCAGACTGGTTCCTAGAGGTGACGTATTTACCCAGTGTCTCACCATCAGGAGGTCAGAAGGATAACAAATACATCTCTGAGGAGAGGGGAAGCTTTAGAATGAGAGATGACTATAATTAAAGTTATTAGGTTCAGGTATCAAGGGAGCAGTGAGTCAGCACCAAGTTTAAACAAACTGTGGACTGCGGGTGTTTCTCTCCTGGTGGCTTATTTTGAGAGAGTGTGATGTCATCCGTGCCCAGAAAGCAGCCTGACCCCAGAACACGAGTAAGTGTCCTGGAGAGATGCACATCACGCTTAAGAATTATCTTGTTGGATTGGAAGCATCTAGTTTGTAATTATTAGATGTATATAATAGGTACCCATTTGTAGTTGACATCTGGCTCCTACCAGCCCCTGGGAACCACTGTTTTTTTTTTTTCCCCTCCGTATAGTTTTGGCTTTTCCAGATTGCTGCATACATGGAATCATACAGGGTATAGCCTTGTAAGTGGCTTTTTTCCACTGAAGCAGAATGTGTGTGAGTTTCATCCACAGTTTGTTGCATCGTGTTGCTATAATAGTCCATCATATAGATGTACCATAGTTATAATCTCTTCTGTTCAGTCACCAACTCAAGGTCGTTTCCGTGGTTTCCAGCTTGGAGCCGTTATGTTTAAAGCTGTTCCAAGTATCATGTATAGGCTTTAATGTGAATGTAAGTTTTAATTTCTCTTGGATAAATATCAAGGTGTGCGACTGCTGACTTATGTGGTGAGTACGCATTTAACTTACAAGACACTGATAGACTGTTTTCCATGGTCCCATCTTATATTTCCGTGAGCGTTGTATTACTAGTTGCTGTGTACCCTCACCAGCCCTTGGATTATTTTGGTTTTGTTTTTAATTTTAGCCATTCTAGTAAGTCTGTAATGTTAGCTCATTGTAGACTTAGTTTGTGCTTTTCTAATGACAGTGATGCTGAACATGAAGTTCCTTTTTTGTACTTAAATTTTTCATATAATGTTCATGTTTTTCTATTCGTGTATCTCCTACATTTATTATTTAGTTTATTCAAGAATCATTTTAGACAGTTTGTGGCAGTGGTTCTCACCCAGTCTGTTCCCACACCAGCAGCCATAAGCATCACCTGGAAACTTACTGAAAATACAGATTTTTCAGATGCACATAAGAGCAACTGAATCGGAAACTCTGGGGATGGGGCTGAATTTTAACAAGCCCTCCAGGTGATCTCCTCTAAGCCAGAGTTTGAGGACCATTGGTTTGCAGTAGTGGCGCTTACCTATCACTGGATATCAGTATCAGCTGTGAACCTTAAAAAAAGACCCAATTCCAACCCCCAGAGATTCAGAATTAATTAGTTGGTGTCTCATGGGGCTCTAGGCATTTTTTTTTTTTTTTTAAGTTCTCTGGGTGGTGCTAATGTATAATCAAGGTTGAAAGTAGCTTGTCTACCAAAGGTTGTTTAGCTAGGCATTGTAGAGGACACAAATCTGACTTCTAATTCCATGTCTCATGTAGCTTATTATCTAAAAGGGAAGGTCCAAAAATACACAACATAGTTACAGGCATATATAAATTACTCAGCTGCTGCTGCTAAGTCGCTTCAGTCGTGTCCGACTCTGTGCGACCCCATAGATGGCAGCCCACCAGGCTCCCCCATCCCTGGGATTCTCCAGGCAAGAACACTGGAGCGGGTTGCCATTTCCTTCTCCAATGCATGAAAGTGAAAGTGAAGTCTCTCAGTCGTGTCCGACTCTTAGCGACCCCATGGACTGCAGCCTACCAGGCTCCTCCATCCATGGGATTTTCCAGGCGAGAGTACTGAAGTGGGTTGCCATTGCCTTCTCCAAAATTGCTCAGCAGTTACCTAATAAATTAAACTGTACTTGGTGTCCTGGGTTTGAATGTAAACTACCTTTATATATAACTCTCTGAGAGCCTCATTTTTGTATTCCATGTTGTACTTCACATTCATTCGTTCAGGCAGTATTTATTGAGTATGCTGGGAATGTAGTTGTGAATAAACTAGACAAATCCCTAGTTTACATTGGAGCTTACATTCTGGTCTTTGGCACCTAGGTAGCCTCTACTCACTTTACAGTCTTTAAGTGGAATATAGTACACATCTTACTAGCTCTAAAACAAAGTAGTCTGTTCATATGCAAAATTGATAACTTTAATAATGATCATATTTTTTTATATTCAAGTATTGTCCTGCAGAGTTATTTGCCTTGTATTTGTTAATATTTTAGTCATGAAATCTATTTTCTTGGTAACTTTTTTAAGCCATGTATTTAATCATCTCCATTAATAACACTGTTAAGGGCAGAGACTGTCCAACCCATGGAAAGATCCTAGAATTTGGGATCAGAAAATATGTATTGAGATTCTAAATAATAGTTTGTGTTTTTGATCAAATAAATAGAATTTTACATTTCTGTAAAGTATAGGTAATATAATAATAATGCTTCTTAGCCCCCCAGAGTTGTATAGGGATTAAACCAGATATTTTAAAATGAAAAGTGAAAGTGCTTTTATAAACTGTAATATACTCTTTCAAATATTAGTTTCCTAATCTTTTTTAAAGTTGCTTAAAGGCATTAACTTTAATAATTTTTATTTCAAAAGTTAAATATTTTATACTTGATTAGCAGTTGGCATACGTCCTTAAGTACAAGGAGACAAAATGTTTAGTCCTTTTGTAAAAGTGTTAAGAGATCATAAAGAAGGATAAAATAGACTGTCAAGTAGTTAAGGAATGTTCTGTCATTGACAAGAGTGTGAACCAAAAATGTTGATAAGGTGACAAATCATTTTTCAGTACAGTATTGGTTTTGGCAACCTTTTCTTGATAGGAGGCAGAGAGTGAAGTGTCAAGAACAGCCCTAGTCACATAGCGAGCCATGCTGCCCCTGGTGACGTGTGTTCATTATGAGCAGATGCGCTGGAGCTGCCGCTGTTCATTACTGCCGTGCGTGGGCCTTCACTGTGTTAGGGATTCTCTTACAGATCAGCATTTAACTGCGGAGGACCCCCTTTGTGTCTGAATCTGGCTATTTAGCTTTTCTTTCTTTTTTTTAAATCCCCCAGTGACTTATTTCAAATTACATTTTTTAGTGAATTAGCACCTCTGATAATGCAGAACACAAGGCTAGACACCAGGACCGCAGGCAAGTAATCCATGTTTTGGAGAGTGAGACAAAAAGCGAACTGGCCTCTTGAGATGACGGGCCCTAGAACTTGACTCAGAAAACTTGGAGAGATGAGAGTGGGGTAGGGACGTTGATGAAAGATGTTGAGTAGAGCTTTCCAAGATAAATCTAGCTAATTTTTTAAAATAAAATACTGAAGTTTTCTGGGGCAGAAGAATCAGTTTGCTTTAGTTGTGGGGTGCTTGGTGTTTATCAGGAAGTTTGCGTTTGGTCGGAGCATCTACTGAGTGAGGGCAGGCACCGCGCATTGTCTGTGGCACCTAGGACAGCACCTTGGCATGGCAACAGTGCTTCCTGTACATTTGGGAAGTGAGTGAAGACCTGTAAGGGAAAGGGTTAAGGGGAGGGAGCCTTCTTTTCTCCCACAGGACAAGTATTCCGTGGCAGCTCCTCTGACGCACACCTGGCCTTGGAATGAGAGCACAGGGGCAGGCGTCGCGTCCCTTTTCATCCAAGCCCTTTGGCAGACTCAGGCAGAACTGTGCACTAAGTACAAAGTGTGGCTGCCAATTGGCTGGAGGTGTTCCCAGACTTTCTGGCAACCTTCCTTGCCCCGTTTGACCATGGGCTGCTTACTGGTGGAAAGTACTTCCTTCCTCTTTCCCTAGGGGGACACTGTTCTGTGACTTCACTTCAGCTGCTTTAGCAGGAAACTTACAAGTTACCCTTAAGAGTTTTTAATTCCTTCCCCAACCATCAGGCTTAAGTAACCTCCATCTCTCCTGTTATACAGTAGCATTGATTTTTCCACCCACACACAAAGCGTTAAATTGACTATGCTTCTTACATTTTAGAGTATTACAGAGTTAAGAAAATATAGTAGTTGCTTATGTAGGTTTATGCTCTGCTTCAGAGCATACTGATTTTATTTTTACATTTACTAAAAGCAAAAAATTATTCCTACCAAGAGATGTGTAGAAATGTTCAGCCAGTCACCAAGACGTACTGTCTAGTCCCATTCCTAAAACCCTCTGCCAAGCCTGTCTCCATTTCTTTCTGCTCCTGCTGCTCCACTACTCTCAGTCTCTTATGTGTCCTGTCCCAGGAGTTGCTTCTTGTCAGTTTTCGCTGGAGTGAGTGATGGTTCTAAAAGTATAGGTCTGGTCATGGTTGTCCACTGTGTGTCTTTCAAAGGCCCTCCCAACCCTCCTGGAATAAAGATTGTTCTGGCAACCAGACTTTTTTTTTCTTTTCTTTTTTCACTTTCTCACCACTTTTCTCTCTAGCCCTTTGATCCAGACACTTGCAGTTCCCAGAAAGTATTGTGTTCTCCTTCACCTCCAGGCTTTCACACTTAGTAATCTCTTCATGAAATATTCTTTGTACCCACCCCTCTCTTCACTTGGTTATGAAAAAGTTTACCCATCTGCCTTGATACAGATATCGTGGACTTTGTGGAGTCCTCCCCAAGGTAGAATAAGTGCACAGCTATTACATGGGACCTTTCAGTCAGTTCAGTTCAGTCGCTCAATCATGTCTGACTCTTTGCCACTCCATGGACTGCAGCATGCTAGGCTTCCCTGTCGATCACCAACTCCAAGAGCCTACTCAAACTCGTGTCCATCAGGTTGGTGATGCCATCCAACCATCTCATCCTTTGTCATCCCCTTCCCCTCCCACCTTCAGTCTTTCCCAGCATCAGGGTCTTTTCCAGTGAGTCAGTTTTTTGCATCAGGTGGCCAAAGTATTAGGACCTTTAAAGGAACTTTAATCTGGTGAGGGATATCTAATGGCGAAGATCAGCATGTGAGATTATTTGACAAGAAGAGGAATTTGAAGTAAGGTTTATAGTGGCTTTAAAATAGGCTCTTTTGTTTAAATAATGTGCACAGTGGAAACCAATACTGAGATACCTTATTTATAATCTGATATTTCAACATCTATGCATACCATCCTTTAAAATGTTCTTTGTCCACTGCTTTAGGCGATGGCACATGCCAGCACAGACATACTGACTGAAATATATTAACTTTCTCATCTTGAGTGACTCATTTGACTCGAATAGCAAGTTCCCCTATGACCCCACCTCTAAAAATAGAAAGTATATTATTATGTTTTCAGAATTCCAGGCTTTGAGAAGCAGTAAGCTACTCTGTTTTGTTCTGATGGCCATTGGCCTACAGCTGAATTCTGATAGTCACATGAGCTAGAGACTGGAGTTTGAAGTTGGAAGAGAGATGGAGGCCCCAGAGGGGCAGAAGTTTGGGAGAAGCATGTTAAAATTATAGGTTATAAATACCAACGTTGTTGTTAATAAAATACGCAAACTGTATGTGAGGATCAAGCTTCGGCTTTGATAATACAATGATAATTTAAGATAATTATAATAACTGAATATTAAAGGTACAGAGTATATAATGAGATTCTTTAAAATGTTTTCCTGGTAATTGTGCTTTGGGCAAATCAACTGTAACAAAGATATTTCTCAGTGATATTTAGTAGGAAAATTTGGAGACAAAGAGATGTTTAGAAAATGTTTTATCATATAATATTGAATTTTAAAGCAGTATAAGTATTGTATATGGATTCTGATCACCGTTAGTGGGTAAGAAGCCATAAATAGAAGTAGAAAAAGGTCCAAGAGACATATGGGTCAAAATATTAAAGGGAGAAAGAGTTGTTTGCTTATTTTAGTTGAATTTCCTATTACATGCAGGAGACCTGGGTTCGATCCCTGGGTTAGGAAGATCCCCTGGAGCAGGGAAAAGCTACCCACTCCAGTATTCTGGCCCGGAGAATCCCATGGACTGTAAAGTCCATGGGGTTGCAAAGAGTTGGACATGACTGAGCAACTTCCACTTTCTTTTTTCACGTATGCACAAACTTCTCAGTCTTAATCCAAAAATTAGCCATATTTCAAAATTCATAAACTAAATTCCATAAAATAATAAGATAGGGGTATGGAGTTAGCTATAACTTTTGATTTTCTGTGTTTCTCCTTGTAGGTAGTATTGATTGAGAGTTTGCTTCACTTCTTTTGCAATAAAGTACAGAAGTCACACCAGACTTCCCCTATCCAGTTTTGAAGCAAGAAATCCACTGTGTAGATTAAAAAAAATTCTCATGGTGCATAAGGGAATAGAGATGACAGGTACTCATTTGTTAGAGAATAGATTTTTTAAGTCAGTTCAGTTCAGTCGTTCAGTCATGTCCGACTCTTTGCGACCCCAGAATCACAGCACGCCAGGCCTCCCTGTCCATCACCAACTCCCGGAGTTCACTCAAACTCACGTCCATCTAGTCAGTGATGCCATCCAGCCATCTCATCCTCTGTCATCCCCTTCTCCTCCTGCCCCCAATCCCTCCCAGCATCAGAGTCTTTTCCAGTGAGTCAACTCTTTGCATGAGGTGGCCAAAGTACTGGAGTTTCAGCTTTAGCATCGTTCCTTCCAAAGAACACCCAGGGCTGGTCTCCTTTAGAATGGACTGGTTGGATCTCCTTGCAGTCCAAGGGACTCTCAAGAGTCTTCTCCAACACCACAGTTCAAAAGTATCAATTCTTCAGCGCTCAGCTTTCTTCACAGTCCAACTCTCACATCCATACATGACCACTGGAAAAACCATAGCCTTGACTAGACTGACCTTTGTTGGCAAAGTAATCTCTCTGCTTTTCAGTATGCTATCTAGATGGTCATAACTTTCCTTCCAAGGAGCATGCGTCTTTTAATTTCATGGCTGCAGTCACCATCTGCAGTGATTTTGGAGCCCAAAAAAATGAAGTCTGACACTGTTTCCACTGTTTCCCCATCTATTTCCCATGAAAAAGCCAGCAATTACTTTTTATTTAGAAATTGTGCTTTATTGATAATTGGAATACTTTATTCAGTTATAATTAGATATACAGAAATGATTTGTGTTGGTTCTGAAGTTCAAAACTGCTGTGGGATAGCAGTTGGCATTGTGACATCATCCAAGTGTTCAGTTTTAAATTAGTGTTGGGTTTCCAACTCAGTCACCTTGTGAAATGAGCCACCCCAGAACTTAGTGACTTAACTAACCATATATTTGGCTTGTGCTTCTCTGGATTGGGGGCTTCCCTGGTGGCTTAGATGGTAAAGAACCTGCCTGCAATGTGGGAGACATGGGCTGGATCCCTTAGCTTGGTGATCCTGCTGCTGGTGTGGCTGGGCTTCCTCACACAGTCGCAGCCAGCTGCCTGGCTGACTTGGAGCTTCATGATCTAGGGCGCCCTGAGTTAGAACAGCTTGTCCCTACTCCATGTGATCTGAGCCTCCAGCAGACTAGTTTAGGGTTTTCCACGTGGTGGCAAAAGGGAGAAAGAACAGAAACAGAAGAGCTCTTGAGATTTCAGCTTGGAAATCATGCAGTGTAACTTTTGCTAGGCTGTTGGTCCAAGTGGTTGCCAAGTAGCCTAGACTCAAGGGATAGTAGAGTGGACCCTGCTTTTTTGGTGGGAGGAGATAGAAAGTATTGATACTATGGCCAGGTTTTCAATGAAATAACAGTTTTTAACTACTGAAACAACAGTGTGTGTGTGTGTGTGTGTGTGTGTGTCCGTGTGTTTACTAACCTCTCTTTAATATGCAACCCTCAAAATAAGGGATAATTGAAGTAGGCTCATCTTTTTGAGTCATCCCTTTGATCAAGGACATGTTTATTCGGATATCAAACCAACTGAAGAGATAATTTAGCATAAGTAACATTAAACTACAACTGGTTGAATATGGGCTTCCTAGGTGGCTCTGGTGAATAATCTGCCTGCCAATGCGGGAGATGCAGGTTCAATCCCTGGGTCAGGAGGATGCCTTGGCAGAGGAAATGGCAGCCTACTCCAGTATTCTTACCTAGAAAATCTCATGGGCTGAGACGCCTGGCAGGCTACAGTCCTTGGAGGTCCCAAAAGAGTTGGACACAACTTAGCAACTAAACAACAATAGCATGTTGAATATACATTCAACAAATATATGTTAGAAAATGGCTGCTTAGTGCCCCGGTAAAGAATCTGCCTGCAGTGCAGGAGACCTGGGTTCGAAACCTGGGTCACAGAGATCCCATGGAGAAGGGAGTGGCTACCCACTCCAGTATTCTTATCTGGGAATCCCATGGACAGAGGAGCCTGGCGGCTATAGTCCACGGGGCCGCAGAGTCGGACACGACTGAGCAACTAACACACGTACTTTCACATTAGGCTTAGTGTCTGGGAATAGAAAAGAAAGAAATGTGACATATTCTTTTCTTTCAAGAAGTTTGTATTCTTACGGAACGGGCAAAATTTATATGCATTCAAACCAGCAAGCATTTGTTGCTGATGTGTCAGGGACTGGGCTTTTATCAGAGACTGTGCACAGATGACTATGGCTTAGTTCTTTTGGTGGAACGAGAACTAGATATTTAAAATCACTGTCACTCAAAACAAAATAATAAGTGCTATAAGAGAAATATAAACTGAGTGCTGCTGAATTACAAAAAGAATAAGAGCAGGCAGATGATCTGCTGCCAGGACATGTGATTCATATAATTAACACCTGAGAAGGGAGAGATCTTTGAAATCCGAGGGTGATGGCTTCATGGAGAAAATGAGTTTTGAATAAGACTTTGAAGAAGAGGTAGAATTTGAATTAAGTGGAGAGGTGAGAATTCTGTTTTCAGCTTAGGATTGAGTTGTGTTTTCCCAAGAAAGTATGTAATTAAAGAGAACCTTTCAAAGTGGCAGATATTAAAGAGCATGAGATAACACTGTAGAAAGACTCTGTAGAAAACATTGTACTGGGAGGATGGCCGGCAGTTTTTTTCCCCTCCAGTTGTGCCTAGGTTCAGTTTTCTTTCATCAGATTTTGTGTACTTTGGTTGGAAAACTGAGCAACGAATATTTATCTTACTTTATAAGTGCTGTGTGCACTTTGTTTTCACTTAGTAATGCACACTTTACTTATATATTGATTTGAAAAATAGAAATAAATATTGTGTGTCCCCACTGACAAGGAAATCCAAAATTAACAAAAGTAAGGAAACCCCCATTGACTGATGTCAGACTGGTACTTTCTACAAGCATGCCTGGATCTATTTAAGATCTACGTTGGTAGAAATTAATTGGGGAATTTCCTTTCCTAAATTTGACAAACTTTCTGTTCTAGTTTATTCTATTTAAACAACTTCAACTATTTAGAGGAGGATTGATTAAAATGCATTTTATTGGAATTATGACTGAATGCCTCTAAGTCAGAATCCTACTATGTTTAAAAAATGCCTTTTATTCAATGCTAATTGAATAGTATCATATCTAAACCAATCACCAAAGTGGTCAACATAATTTATATAATTAATAATAGAATTTAAAAATCATAATTTTTATTTTAGTAAATCAAAGCCAGTGTTTCACTGTTTAAATGGTACTTGAAATATATAAATCCCATTGTTTAGTCTGTCATTGCCTTGTCCTCTGAGAGCAGTGATGGTTGACTAATACTGTCTAACATTAACATTACCACATGATGAATTCATATAGATGTCTTTAAAACTTTTCTACCTCTTCAGTTATTTTTCAGTGATGAGAATTTTGAGAATTTATAATAGCTTTTATTATTTCATTTAATAGCTGAAATGTGTGTTCATTTCAAAAAGAATGTATCAGAGGGCTATTCTATATTGAAAATGAGATAGCACGTGAAAGTACTTTGTAAGCTGCAAAGTCCTATGCAGATAGATGTACGTATGAGATGGTATTATTATTTTGAGATCAGCACTAATTCTTTCAGGGTCACACTAGTAGTTCATAGCTGAGTTCTAGAGTCACACTTTTTGAGTTCAAGTCTGGGTTTACTTGTGTAACTATAGGTAAGTTAAAAACAAACAAAAAAACTCTGTGCCTCAGTTTCTCTATTAAAGTGGTACAGAAAGAGTATACCCACTTCATAGGGTTGTTGTGAAGATTAAATGAATGAATATATGAAAGTTCCTTAGAAGAGTATCTTGCGCATAGTAAATGTTACATGTTAGGTCTTATTTTCATCACCAACATCATTATCACCCCATCATGTAGAATGGGTAGATATTAGTAACTGCTCTTAGATACAGGCTAATCAGGTTTTTCTTTGTGGAGTTTTCCTTCTACTCTGTGACTTGCATTTTCATCAGAGAGTTTATTGAGGTCAAGGACTGAGTTTCATCCATTTTCATGTCCTCAGCATTGAGCATAGTTCCTGGCTTATAATAGACATTCAGGAACTGAATGGATTATATTATATAATCACACACATGACTTTTTCAGAGAGAGGTACTCTAGGAGAAGCGTGAGAAAGTTGGTAGCATTCGGTGTCTGCACACGGTTAGTCTCTCTTTCTGATCTACCTTTTCTTTGCAGAGAAAAAATGGTTTCCTCTTGTTCCTTTCTGCCTGTCCAACCTGTCCTCCTGGAAACCTCCCCAGCCTCAAAGTAACCACTCTGGTGCCTTCTGTAGGAAAGCTTTGTTGACCACTGCCACCCAAGATAAACTTTTTTCTGTGCGCTGTACAAATACACACACACACACACATTCCCTGGCCCTCTTTGATGTTTTTATCTTTTGATTAGGGGATATATGCACATAGTGTAAAATTCACAAAGTACAAAAGACTATGTGGTAAAAAGAAGGGTCTTTGCCTCCCTAAGAGGCAGTTACTGTTGCTGCTTTCTCATGTGCCCTTGTTTAAAGTGTGTGTGTGTGTGTGTGTGTGTGTGTGTGCGCTGTTTTACTTGACTTTTTTATTTTTAATTCACTTAATAGATTTTGGGTGTTCGTCCACATCAGTACGTTAGGGTGCTCTCATTCGTGTTAATGGCTACATGGCAGCTCATCTGTTAACCAGTTCCCTGATGGTGGGAATGACTGTTTTTTGTCGCCAACGTTACTGCAATGAATATTCTTAATGTATATAAAACTCCACACCAGTAGGCCTGTATCTGTGAGATAAATCCTGGGGAGTTGCTGAGTTAAAGGATATGTGAATTAAAAATGTTTTAGTTTGGAGGACAAATTGTCCTTCATAAAGATTATATTAATTTTGATTCCCATCAAAAATGTATGGGAGAGCCCATTTCCTACATACTGGCCGACTCAGGTGTTACTAAACCTTTTTGGTCTTTGCTGTGTACATAACCCAGGGAAACTGATTTTATTCCACTTCTTATTGTTATCCTTAGAATATTTCTATCTTACATACGTTATCAACTCTTTGCAATCTTGAATAATCTCATATTTTCATTGACTATGTTCCTTAACTTTTAGGAGCATTCTATTTTCTGATGTTCTTTTCCATTGACATTTGCTTGACAGACCATACAGCCCAAGTTCCGACATGGAAAGTACACGCGCCCTTTTATGCATCTTTGCGTTGTTTTCCCTCTCAGTTACTTCCATGTCGTAGTGCTCTGTCATTGTCCTCAATGGGCAGAATCTGTTTTTGAAATTTGTTTTATACTAGTTGGGATTCCCTGGTAGCTCAGCTGGTAAAGAATCTGCTTGCAATACGGGAGACCTAGGTTCGATCCCTGAGTCGGGAGGATCCCCTGGGGAAGGGAAAGGGTACTCACTCCCATATTCTGGCCTGCAGAATTCCATAAATATTTTAACAAATATGGCCAGTGTTTGTTACTATGTATAAATGACTCATTCTGAGTACTCCAACCCAGCCTGTTTGCTAGTTCTGGCTTTTACCTTGTCAGAGATGCTAACACAAATTCACTTAAAGATATCAATAAGATGTTATGACTTATTTCCTAGTAACCCCAGAGAGAGCCTTTCTGGGTCTGCTCTACAGGCTGCATGAGTTAAGTGGGAAGAATCTCTTAAAAGATGGCTGTCTTGGGTAACGAAGAAGCTCAGGGACTTAGCTGAGCCAGTGGAGTGCCCTGCAGAGCCGAGGCCATGAGATCCAGACAGCTGTGCAGGGAGGTCTAGTTCTTAATCAGATGGTCATGTGCACTCCTCCAGGGAACAGGATGAGAAAAGCAGAGTGGGCAGTGACATTGTTAGCCAGGCTGAAGATTGAGGGGGGCAGGTGTGAGGGGATTCAGGTAAGTGGCTTAGAATCAAACCATTGAAAGTCATTGCCAGGGTATGAATTATTTTGATACTTTAGGTAGTTTGGAAATTTGGGATTGTTAATCAGGTAAGAGACACAGTGAGCTAGAAAGTACTGACTCAGAATCGAAATAATTCCTTTATTAAAATGGCATTTCTAACCATGCGATAGGAGAGGTCTGCTGTGTACAGTTGTACAGTTTATTATACACTACACAAAAGCACCTGGCTGAGGTTGCAAGGGGTGACTAAACACCAGCCTGTGTTCTAATCGCCAAGGCATGCACCCAGAGTGCCTGGAGGAAAGGGTGCCTTTTGGTAATTCACCTGCTCATTCAAATGCTCAGGGTAGGCAAGCAGAGGCTTTGTTCCATTTATCTCATGTCATGGACTTTATGTGAAGAACATTCTCTGATCTGTTTTTAAAATCCTGGGATTAAAATGTAATAATATTTTCTGGTCCAGAAATTGCATTCAGCAGGAAATGATTACAACCGGTCTTAGTTCAGTTCACTTTTATGAAATGAGAATACGAAAGAAGAGAACGTAAGTATTTGGCTTTGAAAGAGTAGACTCTTTTATGAAGAACAAGTCTTGGACATTTGTGTTCTCTTTTCTTTTTAAGACTCTGTTCTCATCCATATTGTTTTCTGTTTTGAGAACAGTGACAGCAGAGTGCATGGGGCCTTAGAAGAATGTCTTTTCAGCCTTTATTGAATTATCTCCATCCCAACAGCGTGACGAAACTCTTCCTGTTATTAATTGCATTCTCATTTGGCCAAAGGGTTAGCCATTCTGAAAAGTGATTTGAATGTCTATATCCTTCCCAGGCCTAAGCATCTCTCTGGTATTTTGATAAATAAACATTTTTATGGATTGATTTGGCTTACATTTAGTGGCATAAACAAGAGAGTCTACATAAGGCCTTCATACTCTCCCTTTCTTTTCTCTTTCTCTCTCTCTCTGTATAAAATGTTCCAAATCACATAGCTCTGGAGGTCTGTAGGCCACATTAGCCTGAAATATGAGTTTGGTTTGGCTCACTCACTGTTGTGATTTGACACACAGTGTTGTTTTTAAATGCACTTAGATAAGAGTTGTGCTTCTTAATCACTATTCTGACCATTCCCTTTTGTCTTGTATCTGGTATATTTTAACTGTGTTACCTTGGTAGGTTTTTAAGTTTGCAATTTAAAATCCTTAGTAGGATGTAAGTTTGCCATCCTTGCTTTACATTTAGGATTCCCTGTGATCATAGAGTTACAGCAGGAAACCGGAAGATAGAATAAAATTCTGCCCCTGAGAGTTATTTAGAGAAGATTTTACATTGAATAAATAATATTTTTACTTCCAGTTTTGAAATGTTCTTAAATATTATCATTTCACACTGATATCATACCCCAAGCATTCCTCATACTGAATTACCATTAACCTGGATTGGGCCTTATAAGCAAGATAAACATCAGGTTGGTAGACAATATTAGAATACTGTATCAAGGTTTAGAGTACCAAGGGTCAGTAGTAGCCCAGTCACTTCCAGCCAGAATATATACAAACAGTGAGGTCAAGACAAGTCATAGGTCAGAGCAAGGTAGACAGACTAGAAAATTGTAATAGCCTCCAGGGCTCATGGGAAAAGGAGAACCCAGATTCTGGGCCTCTAAGGACACCAGGAAATACACGAACATGAAAGGGATGAGATCAGAGTTGGCAGAAAAGGAGGCTGGAACTGAGCAAGGCAGCTAAGTGTTGGGGGCCTACGGTCCAGACAAAGGGACTAAGGGTCCTTGATAAGGAAACAGATCACCGGGGGAGTCAGTACAGGGCATGGTATCAAAGAAAGGAGTCTGCCACAGAGCAGCCTTGTTTGTTTAGATTTTTCTTTTTAATTAATAGACATTTTAAAAAAAAGCAGATTTAGGTTTACAGAAAACTTGAGCCTATAGTGCCGAGATTTTTTGATATGCCCAGCCCCTGAAGCTGCCATTTTTAACATATTGTGTATTTGTGTGTTATATCAGTTACAGCTGAGGAACCAGTGTTAACACATTCAGTTCAGTTCAGCCGCTCAGTCGTGTCCGACTCTTTGCCACCCCATGAACCGCAGCACGCCAGGCCTCCCTGTCCATCACCAACTCCCAGAGTCCACCCAAACCCATGTCCATTGAGTCGGTGATGCCATCCAACCATCTCATCCTCTGCCATCCCCTTCTCCCACTGCCCTCAATCTTTCCCAGCATCAGGGTCTTAAAGTCCATCATTTCCATTAGAACTTAGTCTTTGTATTATACTGTTCTATGGGGCATTTTGGTGGTAAAATATATGTAACATGAAACCTATCATTGCAGCCTTTTTTCAGCCTACAGTTCAGTGGCATCAGGTGTGTTCATCTTGTTGTACAGCCATCATGACTGTCCCTCTCTCACACCTCATCGTTATCCCACACTGAAACTATACCCATGAAATGTGCCCCTTCGCACTCCTAACTCCTGGTAACCACTGTTCACTCTGTTAGATACCTCATGTAAGTAGAATTATACAATACTTGTCCTTTTGTGTCTGGCTTATTTCATTTAGCACAGTGTCTTCAAGGTCCATGCTGTAGCATGTATCCAAATTTCATTCCTTTTGAAGGCTGAATATTATTCCATTGCCTGTATATACCACATTTTGTTTATCCATTCAGCCATCAACAAATACCACCTAAGAGCGCTAATGCTACTAATGGACTTTGGTGTACAAATATGTTTTTAACTCCTGCTTTCAGTTCACAACTAGAAGTGGAACTGCTGAATCAAATGGTCTGTGGGTGTTTGATGCATAATGTCATGTATCCACCAGTGTAATATAAAGAATAGTTTCATTGATCTGAAAATCTACTTCAGCTCTTCGTCCCTCCCCATCTTTGTCTCTGCTTAAATTTTAAAATGTTCCCTCTGTGAAGATTTAATTACTATTTATACTTCTCTTAATGTGGAACTTTCAGGTAAAGAAGAGTAGAATCCCTGGGATTAATAGAATTAGTGAAATTGGGGAGCAAGGGAGTCAGAAAGCAAGAAATTCTGATAGATTATTTTTCATCCCTTAGGCTTTTGATTGTGAAACTTACCTATACAATAAACACACGGGTAACAAATACAGAGCTTTAGAATGCATGGGTTTCAAATAAGATGTTTTTTGGGGAGATAGTTTTATAATTTACCTGTTTATTTCAGAGAGCTATATTAATCATCTGCTGTATGTCAAGCCTTGAGCTAGATGCTTTCTGTGAAAGTTAAGATGCCATTCATGCAAGTCAGAGGCGATGTTAGGAATTTCCACCTTTTGCATTGACTGAGCAACCCCTTCACAGTTGTTCCCCAAGAATTGTGTTGCGAAAGATGTCTGTTATGTAACTACACTTGCACTAGGCTTTTTTCAGTTCACTCTCAATAGCTTTTGAGCCCCCATTATAATTTTCAGGGAGTCCGCGTGTTCTTGGCATCTTGATAGGAGAGTTGACTGGTCAGCTTTCTGACTCAGAGTGACTGTCCTTGTGCCCAGTGCTGTCGTTACAGCTGTGCTGAGGTGCTCTGTGTGGCTGTTTCCCAGACTTGCCTTGCTCGGATTGCCGTTTCTCTGTCTTCTCCAGGGGCTTGCTGACCTAGGCTTTTCCACTGCTCTTCCTTTGTGCTGGTGCCCCATTAAAGTGTAGGTGGGGAAAAGAGCAAGCGTTTACTGAGATACATGTGAAGAAGAGAGGGGTCCGTGCTTCAGGTGGCTGTGCTTGTGATAGCAGTGGTCTCCACGTTTTTGATTGTTTTCTCCTGTGGGGAGGAGCACGCCCTTGTGATATCTTATTTATTCATTTTTATGCATGGTCTGCATAACGTCCATATGTACATTACTAGTGAAACCTAGTCTTACTCCCCCTCATTGTTTAGACAAAAGTTCATTTTAAATAAAAATTACAAGAGTTTGCATCCTGGAGCGCATGCTTCTTGCTCTGAAAACCTGGACTGGGACAGCTAGCTGTAATATTTCTTTGCTGAGCATAACAGCTAACCACTGTATACAACTGTATCATTGATTCTGTAGATAAAGCTAAGGATTCTAACAGCTTTATCTAGACTTAGACTTCTAACAGCTTTAAATAGACAGGTAGCTTTAATTAGAGGAAAGGCCTAGCATCTATTCTGTAGTCACTGTGCTACTCAAGTGAGTAGCTGTTGCACTTTTCCCTTTGCTAACCATGCGTTTGTTTTCTTTATCTGAGAGTTTGTTTTGTAAATTAAGTTCATTTGTATCATTTTTTTAGATTCTACATACAAGTGATATATGATGTTTGTCTTTCTCTATCTGACTTACTTTACTTAATATGGTATCTCCAGATCCATTCATGTTGCTTCAGATGACATTGTATCATTCTTTTTTTAATGGCTGAGTAATATTCCATTGTGTGTATATACTGTATCTTCTTCATCCATTCATCTGTTGATGGACACTTAGGGTGCTTCTATATCTTGACTGTTGTTAATAGTGCTGCTATTGGCTTGTATATATCTTTTTAAATTAGAACAACTAATATTCTTCAGACACCCTGTGAGTGTTTGTATTCACAGACTCTGACCATTCACTGGGTATGATACTGCCTAATGATGCGTTTAGTATCCGTAGTCCACATTTCCTGCTGGTTTTGCTGGATACTTTTTAAGCACTTTAGTTCCCTGTGTCTGCACCATCAGCAGCTTGTGACTCTTAATACAAAGCCAAATAAAATCCATGAACAACAATGCACTAAAGGTACTTTAATGGTACAAACCTTTATATGCATCATTAGGAGGATCCTCTCTATGTAGTTGCTGTTTGGGGTCTGGAGGGGCAGACAGTCAGGAGATGAAAGAATAAGTTGCACTTAGTGTTTCCAGTGTTCCAAAGCTTGGATATAAATGAAAGATGATTATTTCTATTTAATTTATCTGGCTAGATTCCTGAGCCTAATGGCTGCATATATACCATAAACACTGTGAAGAAGCAACCATGGAAACACTTGTTTTCTTGTTGGGCTAAATTTACTCTGGGTTGAATATTAGCACAGTGCCTGGCAGTACTTTAAAAGCAAAAATAGCTTCAGCGTGACTCACTCTGAGTCATTTACTGCTAGTGGGGCTATACTGCCTAGAGCTTGACATTGAACGAGTTGGCAGCCTGTATTGCTACATTTTTTCTAGGAACTCTGAACACATTTCATTCTTGTGAATTCGCTTGTGCAAGATATTAAATAGAGTAATATGTTTATTTTGTTTCAAAGTCAAATGAATTTGAGAATGGTGAAACTAAAGTATTTTTCTTGGGCTTTCTGGAAAAGCCAGATTCTCAGAATTCTCTTGTGGTTAAGGACTTTATTTTATAAAGAATTAATCAGATGTCATGGAGATTTTGTTTTAGATGCTTGGTCTTTTCTGATCAAAAACATCAGACTGCCACGAAACCCACTGCAAAAAACAAGCCTAAGCTTTACTACCAAGTCTGATTCATTAATTTTCCAACATTACCTGACAAGATGGATTATGCCATTCAGACAGCTTTTTCTTTTACTTTTTCTTACCACTTCTTTAAGAAAAAAAAGTACATTGAGGCACGCAGCATAGCTTGCCTTGGGTTTAGTTGGGTGTATGACTGTAAACTTCTCTCTTATTATAAAGGTTATATAATGGGACGTTCATTGGTTTTGAAAGGCAGACCAAACCCACCCACAGGATTTCTATTGGCCCTTTAAATGCATTGCGTGTCTTTCCCTGGGTAACCCCTGTGGTTGAGGAAGGAGTGAGTGGCTTTTTGGCTGACTGCAGGAAAGCCTCCGAAGGTTCCAGCTGATCTCATCTGGGCTGGGGTCAGAAACAGCTAGGAATCGAAAAGTGCATATATGAGGATGGTTTTCCCTTGATGTTGCAATCTTTAACATGTTTTTGTGTTTAGTTTCTGGAGTTGCCTAACAATATAATTTCAATTGAAGCTTAGTTTCAGCTCTTTTATTATAATATGAACTGTGGAGGAAGAGGATTTCTTTCTTTTTTTTTTTTCTATTTAAGGGCACTATCATTTTGCAGTAGAATTCAGTGATTTATATGGAAAGACAGCCTAAAACCAAAATGAGCCTAAGCTAATGCTTGATATTATTTTGAAATTGTTTTACCATAAAATTCTTACATGAAGAGATGTAACTCTGGCAGAGAATTTCAACATAGTTGCATAAATGGTGTTTCATATTACAACTTGTTCTCTGCTTGACTTCATTGAAATTAATAAAAGGACTCTTTCAGAAGGATCTGGTGAGTTAGCATCATTATTTTAAAAAAAAAAGGAAAGGACTTACTCATAATGTATCCTGTGTTGCTAAGTTTTCAAAGTTAGCTATCTCGACCACACCCAAAAAACCCTTTCATAAGACTGAAATCCACTTATTCATTTATGCTGGCTTAGAATTTTCTTCCCAGTAAAATAAAAAGTAGAAGAGCTGAGATCGATGTGAAGTTTCTCTGAGATATAGGATGGTTTCATGTAGAACTAACATTTGGAAATTGAGTTGCTGCCAAATCTTGAATGTAATATGTGGTTCCTTATTCTGTGGTTAAAGAGATCCTGTAAAGCTGGGCTTTCTGATTTGGGCCTGCTGGGTGTTAAAAATATCCCAAGGTGCTTTCTGTACCCCCAAAGGGGTACCATCACCCTGCTGTAGATCTAGAAGAGAGGGTGCCAGTCCAGGTATAGCCTTCGCTTGTGTCTCAGTCATGTGGTCTCTCTGCTGCTACATTTTGGCAGCATGTAAATGAGTTAGGAATTTGTATGGCTTGAAAATTAACAAGTTTTAGTTAACCAGCCTTTTCTGGGTTGCAAACTGAGGGGGCCTGTTGTAAATGGGACTCAGCATAGCCTAGTAGCCACTCTGTTATGCAGTTACGTAGACGTGCTTTGTCCATAGAAATGTATTAATTAAAACAACATAAAGACTTCACACAGGGCCTAGCACAAAGTAGGCACTTAATAAAAGCTCATTTAATCTGAATTTATTTATGTGGCAAATATTACAGCCTTATTTGATCCACAAAGCTTTGTTCTTTTCCTTTCACTCATTCCTGTTCTCAAAACGTTTATGAACTCTTATTATATGCCAGAAACTATGAGATATTTGAGAAAAAAAATTAGTAAGTCTTCAAGAAGTATATTCTTAACTTGGAAAGGCAAGTTATTAAGTACATTAGTCATATGCTTTCTTTTGTTCTTTCTTTTTAAGTTTGGTTACAAGGTTTTGTTACCTTGCAGTTAACTTAAAACAAACAAACACAGTGACAGTCATTGCCCTTCTTTGCCCACTTCCTGTGCAGCCAGCTCTGTTCAAGGTGCTGTGAGCTGGGTCATGGTATCATCTCCATTTTACAGAAGGCGATATGGAGCCTCACAGAAGTTGAGCAACTCGTCCAACTTCATATTCATGATTCAAACCCAGGAAATCTGGCTGCAGAGTCCATGCCCTTAGCCATTACGTAAACTGCCCCTTGGTGACTGCCTTTGTTGAGGAAAAAGAAAGGACTCTTTAAAAGTAGGAGAAAAGGGGGAAGTCAACACACCAGTGATAATATGATCTCTTTTGTGAGACATGAGTTGTTTTTTTTTTTTAATTAATGATAATTTTGGAGTTCTCTTGCTGAAATGAAGTGGCCTCTTAAGTGGGCTACATCTTTGAGAGAGACTGATTGCATATCCAGCATATCTTAGGCCATGTGTGCTCATCCCTAAAAGGAGCAGAATCTGAAAACTTTATGTTCTTTTACATTACCTCAGAGACAAAAACCAGCTCTTAAACCAGTGCTGGGTTCTGGAAACAACCTGGCTAACAGTGAAGCCTCTTCCGTCAACAGAAGGCAGAGCCACTCCTCATCTTGTGGCTCTTTTAAGCTCTCTGACATCCTCTTTCTTGCCCTTTCAACTCCATTCATTTCAAACCCTCTGATTGTTTTTTTTTATAGTCAACACTATTAAACAGTTATTCAGAGCCCCATAGCTCTTGTTTCTTCCTTCGCTTTATCCAAGTTCCTGAGAGCTTCAGAAGGGGAGGAAGAGTTCACCCTGTTCCACATCCAGTCTTCCGCCAGCATCTCCCTGCAATGCAGGGTCTAAAGGTACAGTGAGTGAAGACGCTTCTCCAGGGAGGTCCCTGATAGTTTATTTGTTCTTATTGTGCATTTGGGTACATTTGTTTTTATTTAGTAAGATGCTCCCTTTTTTATTTCTTGGTTCATTTTTACAGGAAAGTATTCTCTTAACATTGGGAGCAGATTACACTTATTTGCTGAACAGAGTTGTTTGCACAGATGCTCGAGTTTTCACTTCAGGCAGCACTGCTTTTGGCAGTTGTAAACAAATTATCATATTTTTTTGGTAAGGTATAAAATAACACACTTTAACTCGAGGTTGAATGCATTTCCCAGTACAGTATTAGCGTTTTCTTATTCTTCACGTGATGATTTCTAAAAGATGATTTTTTAATAGAGTTGTTAGTTTTTAATCCAAGTATATCCTTCTGTCCAAATTGCCCCCACTCAGCACCCACCTATGTAGCACTTTATTGGCACTTTTGAGTCAATGCAACCTTTATATTTATTTGTAAAAAAGAATACATAAACTTCCTTCAAGACAACCAGAATCAAGCATTTCGTCCTGAGCTTTTCCTTGGCACATTAAACTGATATATTGGGAGTCAAGATCCTGTACTTGGGAAATAAAGGCAGTCCTACCCCAGGTGCATTATCATTTTTGACTAAATATTCTTGTGGCCCAGTCTCTGTGTGCTCTTTCTTTTAAACATGTCCAATCCTGACATTTTAAAATAACATTTTATAAATTTGCCAGGAAGGGAAGGTGACCATACAATTATCAGATGGTAAATTCTAATCATGGGACATTCGCATGGGTCTTTTGTAATTGAAGACAGTGCATCCATTGTAATTGAAGACAGTGCAAATGAGGACATGGGGTGGCCGGAAACAGAGGATAGAGAGGTGAACAGCTGCTCTGTGCTGTGTCCCCTCCACCCCGACCAATGCCTGCAGCTGGAATCAGTTCTAGATCTTACCCTCGATGTTTGGGGACCTTGAGGGTTTGGGAAGCCAGTTTAGGCCTTGCAGGCAACTCTCGATTAGTGTTTTTCTAGGTTTTCACTTTCTGACTTCTGGAGAAAGGAATGCCACTTGTCAGAGAGGGAGTAGGAATGAATCTTGAGAATAAGAGTATGGTTTTGGAAGTGGAGTTGGGGTGGGTATGTATAAAAGAGGGAGAAGCAGAGGAATAGACGCAAATGGGGGAGAAACTTTGGGGAGGAAGACAGTGGAGAGGAAGAGACAACTTTCTCCCCACTTGCTCCTCCCTGTTTGACAATCTGGTTGTTTCCGCTTTCTCCCTTAGCTTCCTCTTTTCCCTGCCCCTTCGATGGCACTGCCCTCCAAGACTTGTTCTCTCCTCCTTCTCCCTCATCTGTTTGTGTCCTCTCAATCCCCTGTCTCCAGCCCACTCATCCACCTCCATCAGCTTCCTGTTAGTGGCCCTGCCCCACTTTGCAGAGGGGTCCACCTGGGAGTGCCATGGTCACAGCCAGGCTGGTGCAGCTGGAATCACTTAGGATCTGTTTTCTTAGAATCAGCCTTGACAACCCAGCAAGCATAACCAGCCTTTCAGGTTCCCTTCAACTCGGAATGAAACCCCGTGCTCATCTTTGTCCATCTTCCAGTAAGCTTGGACCGTCTCCAGATCTGAGACACAAGATAGGAGAGGACCTGCCATGTCCTAGACATTATGAGGGGTTCTCGTTAACGGCATCCTCATTGGTCCTGTGGAGAACAGTGAGGGAGCTTGGGGGTTTTCCCGCATCTGTGCTGCTCAGACAGGGCAAGTCACACAGCTGACAAGCAGCTGACCTGGATGCCAGTTCAGTCTCTGCCCCTCCAGAGCTGGTGCTTTGCTGCTGGCTGAATAACTGGTCAAAGGTTTACTTACTCTATTTAGAATTCAGGAAAGCTTTTATTAACATCTTTTAAACTGTAGCATTAACTCTTGGTGTTGAATGATGTCTACACAAATAGATTGCAATTAATATTAAGAATCAGAAAGTCTTTTACTGGGCTCATAAAACTTCTTTAGTATTTGCAAATCAGGTTAAGTTTTAATTAGAATTTCTTGATATTCAATCCTTTTTAAAATTACTTTTCTAAGTATGCAAATGTTTATGTCATAGAAAATTGAAATAATACAAAAGACAAAAGATAAAAATCACCTCTAGTCGCACCACATAGTAATAGCTTCTATATTTCCATAGTCTTTTTTCTTATAAAACATATCCTTGCAAGATTGGGATCAGTTTTGTGTTCTGATTATTTCCCTCACTATAGTGTGAGTTCATAAAGTATCTGAAAATATGATTTTAAATTGATATCTAATAATACATTTATGTAGCATGATTTTCCTCTTTGAGTCATTACTCTCTATTAATATTCACTCACGAGTAGTCTATCAGTGGATGATAATTGATATTATCAGTTTAATAGTTTAAAAGTAATATCTTTTTCTTTGCACTGAGTCTGAAGTATCAAAAATTTACCATTTTCAGGTCATTTCTTTGTTGTTTTTAATTTACATATTAGAAAGATTAATAGTATATTTTTCAAGTAGAAGTTGTTTTCTAAAAATTATTTCAGTAGTTGAAACAAGTAATTGGTGTTTCATTTTGGTAAAAATTTACTCATTTTGAAAATGTTTTGATACATTTATTCAACCAGCAGACTTTTATTAAGTCCCTCCCAGTACAAGGTGCTAGTTGCTGAGAAGAAGCATGCTTTCTGCCTTCAAGAAGCTTGTAATTCACACAGGTAACATATATAAGCATAATTTTATATTTAATACAAATATAATAGTAATATAACAGAAATAAATACAAAAATAAAGCTGTAAGCAGTGTGCATGGAGACCATGAAGGAAAAGCGGTTAATTCTGGTTGGTAGAAGACTTCCTGGAAGAGTTGACATTTGAGCTGGGCCTTGAGGCGTGGGTAGAATTTCATTTGAGATGGCAGTTGAAGGACCTGTGAAGCAAGGGCATAAAACGTAGAACCACAGAGGCCTGAGAGCACGTGTCACATTTGAGGAAGTCACGTCTCCTAGGTGGGCTGGTGTTTTATGTGCCAGAGTCGTGGGGTCCGGTGTAATGGGAGTGAGACAGAGGGCAGTAGTAGCATCAAGGCTAGAGCAAGAAGGGATCAAACAGTTGATGATCGGTTAGTGTGTGTCTGGGGGCTCAGATGGTAACACGTCTGCCTGCAATGCGGGAGACCTGGGTTCAGTCCCTGGGTCAGGAACATCCCTGGAGAAGGAAATGGCAACCCACTCCAGAATTCTTGCCTGGAAAATTCCATGGATGGAGGATCCTAGTAGGCTACAGTCCATGGGATCACAAAGAGTTGGACACGACTGAGCAACTTCCCTGGTAGTGTGTGTCTGACTGTGCTACGTTCCTTCTCATTCATAGATGGTCTCATTTGATTTATGTAACAATTTTGTGAGCTATTAATATCACCACTTTGGAAGATGGAAATAAAAAGCTCAAGAAGCCTAAGTGATTTCCCCCAAAATCACAAAGCTTTATCAGAGGCAGGACCAAAACTCAAACCTAGGCCTGAAGGTCATGCTTCTTCCCCACTACAAGTGTAGAGAGTCATAAAAACCACTTTCCAGTGTTTGGATTATTGTGTAGGTAGTGCCTTTGTTTTTTTTTTTTGAATGGAGTGTGGTTGCTTTACTATGTTGTGTTAGTTTCTACTGTACAGCAAAGTGCCTCAGCCATACGTGCACATGTGTCCCATCTTTTTTGGATTTCCTTCCCACTCAAGTCACCACAGAGCACCAAGCAGAGTTCCCTGTGCTATTCAGTAGGTTCTCACTAGTTATCTCTTCTCTACATAGTGCCAATAGTGTGTGTGTGTCAAGCCCAATCTTCCAGTTCATCCCACCACCACCCCCCTTGCCCCTTTGATATCTTTTTTTTTGTATGAGTGATGTTATCTGACTAATGAAGGTACTTCTAGTGGCAGAGCAAAGAGGAATTGAAAAAGGATATTGCAAGAAGTGAGACAAGATGGAAGACTTGCAGAAATCCAAGCAGGACATGGAGAAACTGAACTACTGCAGAAGTGGTAGGAATGGAAGAGAAAGAGGTGGAAGAGGCGTAGAATGGAAGCCCTTAGTAGACTGATGATCTGAAGGCAGTTAGGAGGTCTAGATTAGTCGTCTCGACTTTTTAAAAATCACGTACTCTTTTTTTTGTTTGTTTTACTTTAAACAAAATCCCATGTATTTGGAAATTAAATTTCCAGTTTTAGATGATGGTTATATAGCTGTGTCTAAGAAGCCGTAACAAGGAAACTTAGAAAGTATTTGTAATAGAATAAAAATGAAAAGAGAATTTACCAGAATTTGTTGCATACAGCTGAAGCTGCTTAATGCAATTAAATACAATGTGGAGTCTTGAATATAGTTTGAAAGCTAATAATAGTCACTAGCATAAAATTTGGAGAAGGCAATGGCACCCCACTCCAGTACTCTCGCCTGGAAACTCCCATGGACAGAGAAGCCTGGTAGGCTGCAGTCCATGGGGTCGCTAAGAGTCGGACACGGGACACGACTGAGCGACTTCACTTTCACTTTTCACTTTCATGCATGGAGAAGGAAATGGCAACCCACTCCAGTGTTCTTGCCTGGAGAATCCCAGGGACGGGGGAGCCTGGTGGGCTGCCGTCTGTGGGGTCGCACAGAATTGGACACGACTGAAGCGACTTAGCAGCAGTAGCAGCATAAAATTTTATGAAATTTGAGCAAAATCTGTACTTTAGTTAATGATACTGTATGACTTGTTAATTTCCTGGTTTTTTTACAACATAATATTTCTTTATATTCTCAGAATTGAATTAGTTTCACTCCTCATTCAGAAAGAACTTTTATAATCACTAAGATTATAAATTTTCTAGACATTTAGCAGTAATGCTAGATGCCAAAATACATGAAGCTATATAAAAGTTTTGAGTGAATATAAATTAGAAAGAAGTCTAGCATTCTGTTCATGAGAAGTCAAACAAGTGGACTCAAAATGTCATAATTTTTTTAGTTAGGCAAAAATTCATACATTTTCTAAAATATGCATATTATACATACTGTATACATGCTGCTGCTGCTAAGTCGCTTCAATCATGTCTGACTCTGTGTGACCCCATAACGGCAGCCCACCAGGCTCCCCCATCCCTGGGATTCTCCAGGCAAGAACACTGGAGTGGGTTGCCATTTCCTTCTCCAATGCTTGAAAGTGACAAGTGAAAGTGAAGTCACTCAGTCATGTCCGACTCTTCACGACCCCATGGACTGCAGCCTACCAGGCTCCTCCATCCATGGGATTTTCCAGGCAAGCGTACTGGAGTGGGTTGCCATTGTCTTCTCTGTACTATATACATATATGTATACAAAAGCTTTTTAACTTGGCTTGGTAAAGGCTTAAGAAAGAACAACAATAACAAAAAGAGACAGAGAAATTGGAAGACATAAACTAAGTGAAATGGGAGCACTGAATATGAAATAGAAAAAGTAAAAATCACATACCCTTAATAAATACTTTTGATCATGAATCCAATATGAAAGTTTTCGTATTTAATTCCTTCTCCTGTGGATTTTTCCTGTGAATACTCATTATAGGGATTACTGGAATTAATGAAGAAGAATGGGTGTTCTGGGAGGTTGGCAGGAAAAAAGAGTAGAATTGAATTAGAGTTGGTTTTGGACATGATGGGTCCAGGATACCTAAAGCAGTGCAGTCATTTGAAGATGCTTCATACAAAGTTGGAAGTGAGTCCTAAAGATTGTAGAAGGAAAACGATACCAAGCTTATGTTGGTTGTTTTAATGTTTTATCATTTGATTCTCAACTAAATATTTACAACATTTTGAAAATGTTATACTTGGCGGTCTAAATTAAAGAGTGAATATTCTTAAAATAAATCTTTTGTATAGCCTAAAACATGAAAGTCTTTTAGATTGTAGTTCATTCACCTGTTTAGACGTCTTAGAATATTCAGAGGTATCAGCCCTAAACAGGTCTTCCAAAGCAAGAGATTCTCCAAAGCTCAGAGTGTCTTACAAATGGCTTGTTTTTCAGTGACTTTCTCAAAACTATAATTTTCATTTCCTTCTGGCCAACCCTCCGTTACTGAGTTAATACCTATAAAACCTAACCCAGAATACTTTCAATTTACTGAGACCCTACAATTATATGATTAAAGGCACAAATGCTGGTTGATGTTTTTGGTTTGGTTCAGTTCAGTTTGATTTTATTTTAATTAAGGGTACTTCAGCCCACAAAATCTTTTATCTTGATATTCAAACCATGTTTCCCTTTGGGGAAGTAGGGATGAGAAACAGCTGTAGTTCCTCTATATTTCATGAAGTTCAATTAACTTTCTTCCTTTTGTCTATTTTCTGTTCAGTGTCAGTATCCGTATCCTTGACGAATATTTATTGAATGCCCAAGGAATAGTAGCAGTGTTGTAAGCTGAGCACATGTTGATGTGGAAAAGCACCTTTTCTCTTTTATTGCTTACTGGATAAAAGGCCCAAAGAACTATGTCAGGTTCACAAAATGAGTCTTTCCTGCAAAATAGATTCTCAGAACAAGTACCTGAAAATGGAAACCTTCCTATTGGACAAAATGACAAAGCAAAATCAAATCTACGGGTCCCTGTAATCTTGCCCCTCTCTCTCTTCGACGGCAGGGGGCAGCGGCATAAGATATGAATGGTTGCTACCCTTTCTGTTCCCTGCACCCTGTACACGGCAGCCACAGCTGGCTGCGTGGACAGCAAACTTTTGAGGCTGAAATAGAAGATCAAGGCCTTGAACAAAATCACAGATTAGATCAGTGGTTGATAAAAATTACAGTATCTGATTTTACATCTAACACATATTGGCCTGATCTCTTGTTTTTAGGTCTTCCAGAGATTTGAGGAAACAAATATCTGGGACTGTTAGTCATAGAGTAAACCTCATGGTCTCAGGATGTTTACAGTTGTCTCACAGGTAGTAGCAGGATGAGCCAGTAGACAGGAAGTGCTGTGCCGCATAGTAAAGAGGTAGTAAATGTGAACGAATGATTTCCGACATCCCTTCAGGAAAACAACTTGTTTTGGTAGCTTTTCAGTGAGTTCACAGTCTGTCGCTGCCGTGTCTTTGGCCAGCGTGCAACAGTACAATAATTCCAAGAGCAAAAAGTCTCTTAAGACTTTGTTCTGGTTCTGCCATTTTAGTATTGTGAGTACTCAGAGACTGACCTCTTTCAGACCTTTCTCATTCCCTGAAACAGTCTATATTTCTTTTTGTGTTGCCGCAGAACTCCAATCATACTCATCCTGACACTTTTGTACACTGTAGGTCACACCCAGTAGTGAATAATGAGATGTTGTAAGCAGCAATCCAGTTGTAAAAGGTTGTGACCAGCATTTTATTAAAAAAAGAAAAGATACAGAATAGGGTAGATTAGAAAATACCACAGAGTGAATCATGTATAGAAAGAGTTGTGTTTCATAAAACTTCTGTTTCACTTAAACTTGTTTGTTTATCCTGGGTTGCAGTATACAATGTATTTCTTACTTGAGGTCATAATTAAACATTTTTTTCTTGAAAAACACTTTGTTGTAGTATAAACCATATCACCATGTAATTGTTTTATAAATCCGTCCCCTCTGCTAGACTATGCACCTCTTGAAAAAAGGAATCACATTTTCTTTGTCTCTTAATTTCTAATAGCTAGAATAGATTTGCCTAACACAGGTGTTTAGTAAGTGTTTGTGGAATGAATGAAAGAACTGAAATCTACTTAACTTCTCTGAACCTCATGTTTTTCCCAAATTAGAATGTCACCCACCAGATCTCACAGTGTTCATGTGTAGAGTGGTTGAGATATGAATGTGAAAGTGCTTTATTGTAAGGATGATGTGCAGAATAAGGATTATCATCCAGCATAAATTTTGTTATTGTTGCTGGGCAGATGAGCTTCAGAAACTCTTAAACCCTTAAATCAGTGTTCTAAAGATGACTTATTTATTGCAGTACTATTAATAGTACTGTATTATCCCTTTTTAGGTTACAAGTTAGGAGACAGTCTTGAAAAATTAAGTATGTGCTTTTTCTTTTTCATTTTTACATTTTAAATTATGGAACAGTTAATTATAGAACATACAAAGTAGACACAGTATAAGATGGACTGCTGTGTACTCAGCTCCACCTTCTACCAACAGGTAGCAACTCAGAGCCAAGTTTCATCTGTGTCCTCTCCTATCTCCTGCTTCCTGTGTTACTGTGAAGCGTTTCTTTTCTTCTCTCCCACTCTTCTCTCTCCCCTGACCCTCTTCCCTCTTTTGCTTACCTTTCCAAGTATGTAGAAATATTCTTAACATTCTTTTAAGATAGAATCACTAGTGCCAAGCAAGGTAGGCTGGGAATTTAGACTAAAGTAATACAATGCTGTGTGTGAATGAGCTATTCTATGACAGGAACTAGCAGGTAAACAAGATATTTTATTTCCCAAGATTTTCATATGATGGTGACCAACTCCATTGCAAAACAATGATCACATTCCAGAGTCGTAAGTAGCTCTGGAGGCTTAGTTACACAATCACCAACTCTGTCATCTTCCTCAGAAATGTGACCTTACAGAAAAGTAAAGAGTCTGAAGTATGACAGGTCACTTTTTAAGCTTTTTGAAGTTTGTTTTCTATCATGTAAGAATCCTCAAGCTTTTGACCTCTAGCTAGGCAAGAAAAGTATCTGACTGAAACTTTTGAAATACTGTAAAACTATAATAAACTCCACTTTAAGACTATAGCCCCAGGCTGTAATATGTCACTCAGAAGTTAAAATCTACTTGGAAGAAAAAATTTTTAAGTATTACTTGTATTATGAATTTATAGTAATCTTTTTTTGATTCTCATAATTTTGTGATTTGGGCCTTAATGTGATAAATATATAGATCCAAACAATTTGAAACCCTAAAGATACTTAATTCTGCCAAATTTTACTTATTTAGAATTTTTCTTCCTTAAAGTCAAATGTAGAGACATTTTTGATTTTGAACAAGGTATTGCTAAGTTTTACCCACTGCAACAATTGAATAGTCCAAAACTGTGCATTTCTCAACCAATTGTTATTAATCTAACACTGCAAATTACCAGGGGTCTTTCTCCTTTGATCTCATTCTGCACAAACTACTCCATTTGACGAGTAGTGTCTTGTATTGACTTCTATTTCCTATCAACCCAATTATAAACTCAATATTGATGACATTTCACCATTTTAGACCTTGACTTTATGTCCATTTAATCCTGCCTCTCAGTGTAAACTGGAGTTAACTTTAGCCAGGTGAATGCACTTCTTCATGGCCTCTCTGGGTGCCACTCTAACTCTTTCCCTGCTGTCTGATCACAGCACAACTCTTGTTCATTAAGGCCACTTCCCCCCATTCCTCTTCTCTAACTTATGTTCTGCCAATCCTGCAGGATCCATTTCAAGTCCTACCTTTTCAAATAAGCCTTCCCCAGTAATATCTGTCTTCCTGGCTATTTTTATTTTTTGAGGGAAGAAGTATGACTTTATTCGGAAAGCTGACAGACTGAGAAGATGGCAGACTAATGTCTCAAAATAACCATTTTATTGGGATCTGGTTTCTGGCTGTTTTTAGTTCTTGATTTCCTGTGTCAGGTATGTTTGCCTTTGAATATAATTTGAAAATTTCCCCCTAACTATAAAAGTAATATACGCTTCATGTAAAATTATTTCATAGGATATTTGAAAGTGAAAAGATTGCTCCTGGCTTCCCAATTCCAATCTGCAGAGATAACCACCATTATGTGTCTTTACTGTCATATTTCTGCATATAAGCAATATATATTCTTGCATATAAGCAAGAATATACATGGCACATAGTACACACATACATGTTTATCCACATGGAGATAGCTATAGATTTAGATATATTTTACACACATACACCATCTTATAACTTTCTTTTTCCATCTGATGATGTATCTTGGAAATTTGTCCATGTCAGTGAATATAAGTGATTTCCTTTAAACATGTCTCTTTATTGTGTTAAAATGTTGTATACATATATATCTCATCTTCCTTTGCAGAAGGAAAATGGAAACTCTTCAAGGGCAGGATAATTACATATTCCTTCTCTTTTCCATTCGCTTATTCTTTAGTCCTTGTGCATTTATTGCGTGTTTCACACTTTATGCTGTGGGAAATCAAAGATGTTTACTTCTCATAATCCCTAAGGGGTCAGGATCTAGTAGATAAGAATCTATATTTATTTTTAGAACTGTAACACAGGAAGAAATTGAGAAGTGTCACCAATTTTTGTTACTGGAAATATGGCTGATTAAGTTATTTGAACAATTTTCTTGCTGAAAATTATTGAAGTTGTTGAATATGTACAAGAAAACATCCTCAGAAGAGCGAAGTCCTGAAACTCTTAAGGAACTGTAAGGAAAAACAAGAATTCAGAGAAGCTTAGACAGAAAAAGCTTTTGACAAAATTCAGCACCTATTTATGATAAAAACCCTCCAGAAAGTGGGCATAGAGGTGCATATTTCCAACATAATAAAGGCCATGTATGACAAACCTACAGCTAGCATCATACTCCATGGTGAAAAGCTGAAAGCATTCCCTCTAAGATCAGGAACAAGACAAGGATGTCCACTCTCACCACTTTTGTTCAACATAGTTTTGGAAGTCCTAGCTACAGCAGTCAGAGAAGAAAAAGAAGGGAATCCAAATTGGAAAAGAAGAAGTTAAGCTGTCACTGTTTACAGATGACATTATACATAGAAGATCCTAAAGCTGCTACCAGGAAACTGCTAGTACTCATCAGCGAACTTGGTAAAGTTGCAGGTTCCAAAATTAATACACAGAAATCTGTTGCATTTCTATACATTAACAACAAAAGATCAGAAAGAGAAATTCAAGAAGCAGTTCCACTTACCATTGCATCAAAAGGAATGAAAATTCAGAACTAACGCTGCTTTTCCCTTGAGGGCATTTGCTGCTGCTAAGTCACTTCAGTCGTGTCCGACCCTATGTGACCCCATAGACGGCAGCCCACCAGGCTCCCCCGTCCCTGGGATTCTCCAGGCAAGAACACTGGAGTGGGTTGCCATTTCCTTCTCCAATGCATGAAAGTGAAAAGTGAAAGGGAAGTCAACTCAGTCGTGTCCGACTCTTAGCGACCCCATGGACTGCAGCCTACCAGGCTCCTCCGTCCATGGGATTTGCCAAGCAAGAGTACTGGAGTGGGGTGCCATTGCCTTCTCCTGCAGGCAAATTTGGACTTTGCCTGCATTGGGTAGTAACACTACATAGAAAGCTAGTAAATGATTAATATTAAGATTAGCATAGTGATTTGGGGGTGGTGCAGAGTTTCTGGGGTACTCAGAATCCTCTGTTTATGGACCTAGTGGGAGCTCAGTAGGGCAATTTATTTTCTAAACAAGGCATTTTTGTTTTGTGTACTTTTCTGTGTACGTGTTAAAATTTAAAACAAAAAGTTAGATGTGAGATAACAATAATATCTCACACATATGTGCATTATATAAATGTATATGTGCATGTGTGTCTATGTTCTATAATAGAATGTGTAATATATAAATTCCACATATTGATAAGATACAGAAATTTTAAAATACATGTGTTTGGGAATGCAGAAGTTTATGTGTGTTTCATATACACAAAAAAAGATGTGAAAGAGTATTCAACTACTGAGGACAGCCTTATTTTAAAAAACAGATTAAAAAGGATGGCTTCTGTTTCTGCCCTTAGATTAAAAAAAGTGTTCTTCCACCAGGTTCCATACCGTTTGGCACAGTACCTTTTTTTTTTGTTTAAATGTCTTGTTCCTTTGCTAGACTGTAAGCTCTTAAAGGGAACAAGACAATTTTTATCTTTATATTTCTTGTTTCTAATTAATCCTCATATATAGGATAGGGTCTATAAATGCTAGTAAAAAATGAATGAATAAATGTACCTTTAAAAGAATTTAGGACTGTAGGTATCCAGTAGATACACTGTCTCTTTAGAGTCTCTCTTTATGCTTTTGAGTATTATTTTGTATCTGGCACAGCAGTGGGAGTAAAGTTGGCACAGTGAATACAGGTTGATTTGAATTTAACTGACACTTTGTGGAACCTGTAGGCAAATGTGGAGTCCACCATGTGGTGCCCCTCTTGATCCCAGAAAGCAGAAAAATGCAAATACTCTCTGAAAATTAAACTAAGAAATGAACGTCTAAGTGATTAAAGTCAAGAAAGGCAACATGATCTTACGAGACATAAGGACTCTGGGCACAGAGATTTGATTAACCTGATTGATGGTACTGACATCTTTAAAATACACAAACATAGAAGAATGCTCAGGAGAGCATTTTCTCTCTCTCCAAAACAGAAGAAAAGAAAAACTCTTAATGAAATTGTCACGATACCTAACAAAGCACTGTCTGACCAATAGCACCTGCCAGGTGGAGGAAAGCATCCAACCTGTGGTGGCAGGTGGATAGCCCTGTGGTACAGAGCTGCAGAGCCTCATGCCATTCTGCACTGGAATCCTGTGTAATTAACTCCACTTGTTCTGCTTCTGTGTGCACCAAGCTTCCCTCTGGTGATTTGCCTTCCCAAGGAGATAATGCACTATCAGGCTGATGCAGAGTCATCACTATCAGACTGATGCAGAGTCAGTATGCCTGATTCTTCTGTTGTTCACTGTAAATAATAAAGTCGCCTTCTTTTTTTTTGTATACATCAGTGTCTTGTGAGTTTTGTTAGCATGAGTCTGCATTCCTGGGTCCAGTCAGTGAGATCGGGTATCAGAGTCTGCAAGGCTCATCAAGGTAAATACTACCTTGTGGGCATCCGTTGGAGCGGACTGCTGGATTTCCCAGGTGATGCCCATCTGTGTCATCTTGCTCCATGTTCCCTTTCCATTCCACACTTCACCAGAAAAGGTCTTCCCAGAAGTAGTATGTTAGGACATCTTAATAATGTGTGCATTTTAGCTGAAGAGTACCAAATAATACTGTATCAATGATAATAGACCCTTATCCTCTGGGTGAGTATTATTGGTTTGGTGAATTTCACACCCATTTGGGTAAATGGAATGTATGATGTTATGTAGATGCCACATGCTGAGAACCCCCAACAACTCATTTCCAGTTCTGGCTTCACAGCCCCTTGTGGCTTCACTTCTGGCTCCCATCTCATTGTCAGCATCGATCCTGGTGTCATACTCAAGTCACTTCCTAACCTGGGTCTCTCTTGCAGCAGTGAAACCCAAAGAAGATGGAGGACACAATGAGTTCGACAAGATTAAGGATAAGGATGGAAGTAGAGCAGGCAATGAACGAGGTTATAGAATTTTTTTTTCTTCCATTCTCATCTTTCTCTTTCCTCCAAACAGTCCCAGTAGCATTTGAAAGGGTTTCAAAATTCCACACACTGCTATGGAAAAAATAAAGCACAAGTTCTCAACGCCATGTTCTGCTTACCTGTAACGGAATGTAAACCAGATTTCAATAAATCATTAACAGCAGTACCTTGTCAAAAAGGATATCAGAGTAGATAACAGGGCAAAACTCACTACAACTCTCAAGTGTATCCTGGAATTTTTTAAAAATTGATTCTTGTATTACATAAGTACACTATCAGGTGGGACTTTGGTAAATGGAAATTTTTCCTCTTTCTCTCCTATTCCTCCCCTGTCACTCCAACTTCCAGCCAGAATAATTGATCACTACATTTCACTATAAATTTAGCAAGAAGGTACCTAGAGCAATCCTCAGTTATCAATTTGATTTAAAATCTATATTTTATTGGTAGATTAAGACAAAAAGATCTCAAATAGGACAGAAAAATATAGAATCTTTAAGACTTACTTGGTTCTTTAAAACTATTGTTTTGACAATCACAATTTTGTCTATTTTATACAGTGGAGTTCTGCCGCAAAATAAGGCACATGTAAAATTCATGAGACTGCTATCTCTGTATATCAGAGTTATTCTTGTAGACTGATGTTAAATGAATACTATGGGAATGAATTGCTTTATAGGTTTGTGGGCCATTCCTGATTATTTAGATGCTGTTTAACCAGTCAGTAAATTTTTCAGGCTTTTTGACCAGATTTACCATCCTCTGGCTTTTATTTCCTTTGGATAAAAGATGAGGAGGAGGAGGAAAGGGTCCATTTTTCATTCCCATGTGAACAAGATGTGTTTCACAGCCAGAAACAGCCTGAATGTAAGTAAGACAGTAGCTATACTGAGGACCCGACAGGAGGTCCATAGTGGAAGTTAGCCTGGGTAGCATCAAAACTCTCAAAGCCAAGCCTGTCACCACCTCTGAAGTACTTGTCCTACTTTAGTGAATCAGTAACAGAATCTTAGGATACAGAAGTTAGCATCTTCTAAAGCAAACCGGGCTGTATAATATGCTACATTCTATATGGAAATAACCTCCCCTCTGCCAAAAAAGAAAGAAAAATCATGTTTCCTAGTTTCATTAAATGTTTAATTAGTGAGTAGAGGCTAACCATGGTCAACATTTATTTTAAAAAAACCACAACTCTCAAAACTGCCTGTATTTTTTCAGAATTTAAGTATATTTCCTTACTTTACCAAAGTACATGGTATCTTGTCAAGATTCTTGCAAATAAAGAAGTACATAAAGTTTACCCTAAGCAAAGACAAAGGAATAGAGTGAGCCAGAGAAAGATTAAATTGAAAAGTAATGAGCATGTGACTTACTCTTCTCCCTGTGTCTCTTTTCTCATGAGCCCAGGCGAGTGCCTGCCTTTTTTCCTTCTTTCCTTCTGTCAAAGGTCAGTGTCGAGACAGAGATTCACTGGACAGAACTGAAAAGACAACTAGACTGGTGAGACAGAATTACGCTGAAGTTGGGCAGCATTTCAGCAAGCTGAAGATGCAGTTTTCCAAACTATACAGATATCTTCAGACTTGGGACATCCTTTGTAAAGCCCTAACCTTTCACAGGCCGGCTACATAAGGAGCCTATATGAAATGACAGAGTAGACCGAATTTCCCTTTCATTCTCTGTTCTGTCTTTCTAAATTCTTTTTCTGGCATCGTCTGGTTTTCTTCAGTCCTGCTACAGCCCTCTTAACTTTCTGACTCTTGTCCCTTTCCAATAAAAGATTTACCGTAAGGCTCGATATAATTCAGTCAGTCTCTGTGTGTGTATATTAGTGTGTCTGCGTGTTGTGTTTATGTATTTACGTTTTGTTTTTGTTCATTTGTAATACACTTTAGCAAGTTTCTGTCTAACCAAATAAACTCCAACAGGGATATATTTTTTTTAAGTTTTTAGGATTATTGACTCTTCACACAGTCTGAAAACTACTCTCAAAAAATGCTGGGTACAATTTCATGGTGTTTATGGCCTCTTAGTATTTATTTATGGATCCCACTGGGTTCAGAGTCCCTGTGATGAAATTCCAAAGTTACCTACTTCCGTGGTCACTAGTGATATTCATTCACCAGACACTCATCGAATGCCGTCTCTGTTCCAGGCAGGGCATTGAGATTCAGTGAAAAGGACATTAGCCCACCTAGCAAAATGTATAGTGTAGTTGAGGAGACAGACAAGTAAACACACAGTTGTAATACAGTATATGTACAGTAGTAGGAAAAGAACAGGGTACTTCAGAGAGCACAAAAGATGAGTGTTTAATTCAGCTTTGGGGCATCAAGAAATTCTCTTTACATTAATATCTGAGTTGTTCTAAGTAGAAGAAATGCTGTGTACAAAGTCAAAAGAATTAGAGACTTATATATCTGTTAAGAAATTTAGGTTTGATTTTAAAGGACCTTAAGTTGAGGGATGGTAAGAACTGATTTATAACTGAAAAAGATAACTGACTCTAGCATGAAGAATGGGTTGGGAGAAGCAGGATTCGAGGCTGGGAGACTTCACTAGTAGTCAGTAGACAGTAATCGTGACATTAACTCAAATTCTGACAGTGCAAATGAAGAGAAGAGGATGAGTCGAAAGGGTATGAATTGGAAACCACAGCAATTAGTGATTGAATTCATTCCTTCAGCAGATATTCGTTGTGCTGCTTTGAGTTAGACGCTCTATGAGATGTGGTGGTGAACTGTACCATCTGTATCTTCAGGTCTAGTGGTCGTGACCCCCAGGCCCCTGGACTGGACAGTGTCCTCCACAGATGGAGCAAACATGTGTCTCCAACTAAAGGTTCCCAGAAAAGTGCTTCTTGAAGCTATAAATGTACCTCCTGAGATTTCAGAATGTCCCTGCAGTTGTGAATTGCTGTGTCTGATGAGAGATGCTACTGATGGAAGAATGCTTCTGCAGAAACAGTATTTGGGAGGGGCTTGAGAACCACTGATAGAGATGACAGGTGGAGCCCCAAAGTGGTTGAGATTACCCAGGAAGAGTGTATAGAATGAGAGGGGAAGGGTGAGGATTGGACCTGGCAAAACAATGGAGAAAGAAGAGGAACCTGGTGACAAAGCCAGGAGTATGTGAAGAATGCAAAGTGTGTTCCAAGATGGAGCCAGTGGAACCGAAGGGAGGAGGCACCGTGTGGCAGCAACAGTCAGCTTCAGGGCCCATCAGATAGGCCTCTGATAACCCGAGCTTACATATTAAATGTCTCAGGTTCACCACCACTTTAGCTGAAGGGAATCGTGAATCTTGACATCAACGGTGGCCAGCAATAAATAATGAGGAAATTCTATGCTATGTGAATTATATCTCAAGAAAGCTGTTACTAAGAGAATAATAATGATGAAAGAATTCACTCTTTAAATGTATTCTAACAAAATTGTTGTATTTTAAAAATGAATAAACTCTAAACATCACGTGGGGGTGGCATAGAGTGAAGTGAGGGAGAAGTTACCCATATGAAAGAAGGAGAATAAATTTGTATCCAGTTAAGTGGTAGCACTATATGCTAAAAGCAACAGAGCATCACTTTAGATATCAACAGGAAAAGGTTGTTACTCAGATTTTACAGCCAGCTGAGGCATCTTGAAAGAGCACCACAGAGATCATCATTGACAGTGAATGACTTGCAAAATATCCCAGTCATGTGCTTGCCCTGGAGGGGGGAAATTATGCAAAGACTTGCAAGAGCCAAATAAGTAGTAAGAATAAAGAACCTGATAAGGGGAGGAAATGATAGTAGGGTGGTTTTGTTTGTTTGGTTTTTTTAAGTGGTATGCAATTAATTGTGAATAAGAATTGTTAATATAGTACTAAGTCATAAGTCATAGGACTTCCCTGGTGGCTCAGACAATAAGGAGTCTGCCCGCAATGTGGGAGACGTGGGTTCGATCCCTGGGTGGGGAAGATCCCCTGGAGAATGAAATGGCAATCCACTCCAGTATTCTTGCCTGGAAAATTCCACGGACCGATGAGCCTGGCGGGCTACAGTACATGGGGTCGCAAAGAGTCGGACACGACTGAGCAACTTCACTCACTCACTCATAAGACTAATGATAAATGAGTTCTCAAAAAAGAATACTGAGACAGACTTACAGTAATGGGAATCTGTGATTATAAAATGTTTCAGTAGTTTGGCATGCAGAGGGAAGATGGAAGAGTGCAAGGAAATTTTAAAAAAATGTTATTTTCTTATTGACATTAATTAAGAAGTGACAGGATCAAGAAAGTCAAGTCAAGCAATGCTTGAGTAGAAATAGAATGAATAACTTCCTAATCAGTTGGCTAAGAATGAGGGGGAAAGCAGAGGTTTTGGAAGCATAAAAAACAGGATACAGATTAAAATTAAACCTGAACTTTTCACACAGTGACTACACTGTTCTGTTAAAAGGCAAGGATTTGACTTTTTTTTTTTAATCTAACCATAATATTATCCTGAGACACACCTTTAAAAGAAAAAAAAAAAAGAGAAAGAGGTTTGTAACCATAGATGCAAAGGGAATTTTTTTTAATGGATTTGAAAAGAGTAATATGTTTAAGATTACAACAATGAATTAAATCTGCAAAATGAATGGCCAAAAGTAGATTTAAAGCAAAAATAACCAAAATGGACTCAGAATGGTCAAAACTGTGAATGACACAAAAATAAGATTAAAAGAAAGGTCCTTTCCTTCCCAAACATAAAAATCCTAGACATATTAATTGTTAAATTTTGTCTGATCTTAAAGGAATGGATATTTTCTGTATTAGCTAATCTGTTCTACACCTTGGGAAAATTGGGACCATTTCCTAGTTTATTTTAAGAAACTTGGGTGACTTATGACCAAATTCCATGTTTTGTCTTTTCCTTAAAAGTTAAGAACACTTTCACATAAATCTACACTTATGAAATCTTAAGTCAAATATTAGCAAGTAAAATCTTCCAGCATATTGAAAGAATTGTACCTATGATGAATTTGCATTTGTTTCAATAATGTACCTTTTATCATTAGAAAATCCATTAAACCTGTTGAAGCTGGGAGAGGAAACCTCTTCCAGCCATTTATTTCTATCACCAAGGCATTACTCTGGTGATTCAGTGACTAACCAATGTAATCAAGCCCCTTTTTCCACTGAGAAAACAATAAGAAATAGACAAATACTGTAATAAGCACATGTGAAATTTTTTTTTCTTCTAATTTTATTTTATTTTTAAACTTTACATAATTGTATTAGTTTTGCCAAATATCAAAATGAATCCGCCACAGGTATACATGTGTTCCCCATCCCGAACCCTCCTCCCTCCTCCCTCCCCATACCATCCCTCTGGGCCGTCCCAGTGCACCAGCCCCAAGCATCCAGCATCGTGCATCGAACCTGGACTGGCAACTCGTTTCCTACATGATATTTTACATGTTTCCTTGCCATTCTCCCAAATCTTCCCACCTTCTCCCTCTCCCACAGAGTCCATAAGACTGTTCTATACATCAGTGTCTCTTTTGCTGTCTCGTACACTGGGTTATTGTTACCATCTTTCTAAATTCCATATATATGCGTTAGTATACTGTATTTATGTTTTTCCTTCTGGCTTACTTCACTCTGTATAATAGGCTCCAGTTTCATCCACCTCATTAGAACTGATTCAAATGTATTCTTTTTAATGGCTGAGTAATACTCCATTGTGTATAGATTTTCAGATTATAGGGGAAAGTTGATTTATTCAAGGAAAAAAATATTTGGAACCATTGACTAATGCTTTAATGACACTACTTAAATCTGAATTTTCTCCAGGGGATCTTCCTAACCCAGGGATCAAATCCAGGTCTCCCACATTGCAGGCTGATTCTTTATCGTCTGAGCCACCAGGGAAGCCCTTATATTCCACATTAAAATACATTCCAAATGAATTGAAGGTTTTAATGTTAAAAATTGAAATCAACCTATGAGAAGAAATAATCAGTGAATATTTATATTGCCTCATATTCTGTTTCCCTGGCGGCTGAGTGGTAAAGAGTCCGAATGCCAATGCAGGAGATGCGGGTTTGATCTCTGGGTTGGGAAGATCCCTTGGAGAAGGAAATGGCAACCCAGTCCCGTATTCTTTCCTGGGAAATCCCGTAGACAGAGGAGCCTGGCGGGCTACAATCAAAAGAGTTGGACACGTCTTAGTGACTGAAAACAACAACATATTCTGTTAGACCTTTTCAGTCGTGTCAAAAGGAAAAGTGCTTGGAAAGATTTATGAACTGAAGGATAACGTCACTCTGTTTCTGAGACAATAAAGACAAAAGCAACTGCTTCAAATTTGCAAGCATTCAGCAAAGCATAACATTTGGAAGATGTTTTTCAAAGTTTTATATACCAAGAACTGAAACTTCAAGGGGTGAAACCCAACTTCTTTACAGTACTTCATACATTAAGTGTTTGCAGTCAAAATTCAGCTGTACTAATAAGGCTCACAAACATTTTTCAAGTGCTTCTTGCAAGCACTTGATGTTTTTCTGATGCCTTACGTGTACTATCTCCTATACTGCTCTAAACAGTCATCTGAAATAGGTACAGATAGTATTTTACATATTTTACAGATATGCCTACCGAGGTACAGGAAGTCTTAGTAGCTTGCCTCAGGGCACCCAGCTAATAATTGGCAGAACCAGCTTTGCAACTCAGTCTAGTGCCAGAGTCCACTTTGCTAAGCATTAAGTTGTACCAAGCCTCTTAATTTTCTGACTTACTGAATTTCTCAAAAAAAAAAAAAGAAAACAAAAAAGGCTCAGGGAGGGGATAAATTTAGCTTGATCTGTGTGAAGAACAAATTTGGATGATAGCTTTTCAACTCAGCTGAAAATCCATTGAGAGTTTGTGAGGAATACTTTTCTCACCTGCATTCAGTCTTTGCTGGAAGGTCCTTGTGGCAAGTGTTTATAGCTGAAGTTTTATTCTGTTGCCAAAATAACTTCTAGAAAAGTCACTTTGAAGAATTTTAAATAAAATATTTCTCTGTTTACTCCAAAACAAATTAGTGGACTTTGAATGGCCCTCATTCCATCTACAAGGCTGGTTTTTCTCCATCTGTGACTAAAAAAGCAAAGCGGTTTGATCAGCGTGGTCCACGTCGAATTCTTGTTTTGTACACCACTTAGGCTGGAAGGCAAACGTTTTCATCAAGCAAGAATACTCAGTGCTTATGTTGATCAAAGATTTTAAGCAAAAAAATTGTTTCCCTCAACATCAAAAACACCCAAACCAATTATAAAATGGGCAGAGACTGAGGATACATTTTTCCAAAAACATACGGATGGCCAAGAGGCACATGAAAAGATGATCGTCACTAATCATCAGAGAAATGCAAATCAAAACCACAGCAAGACAACACCTCACACCTGCCAGAATGGCTGATCTCAAAAAGACAACCAATAATAAGTGTTGGCGAGGATGTGGAGAAAAGGGAAGCCTGTGCACTGTTGGTGGGAAGGTAAATTGGTGCAACTATTATGGAAAACAGTATGGAGGTTTTTAATAAAGTTGAAAATAAAACTACCATACAATCCAGCAATTCCACTTCAGGGTATTTTTCTCAAGAAAATAAAAACAGTAGTTTGAAAAGATATATAAACCCCTATGTTTATTGAAGCATTTTTTTACAATATCCAAGATATGGAAGCAAACTAAATGTCCACTGGTAAATGAATGAATAATAAAGAAATTATATATATATATATATATATAAACACACATATAATGGACTATTAGCCATAAAAAGAATGAAATCTTGCCATTTGCAACAACATAGATGAACCAAGTGAAATAAGTCAGACTGAAAAAGATAAATACCGTGTGATTTCACTTATATGTAGAATCTAAAAAAGAAAACAAATGAACAAACGTAACTAAACAGAAACAGACTCATAGATACAGAGAACAAACAGGTGGTTGCTAGAGGGCTGGGGTATGAGGGGATGAGTGAAATAGGTAAGGGAGATTAAGGGGTAGAAACTTCCACGTACAAAATGAATGAGTCACGGGAATGAAATGTACAGCATAGGGAATACAGGCAATAACACTGTAATAACTTTGTGTGGTGACAGATGGTAACTAGACTGACTGCGGTGGTGCTTTTGTAATGTGTACCAGTCGTGAATCACTGCGTTCTACACCTGGACAACAGTGTTGTAGGGCAGTTCTACTTCAATTAATTTTTTTTTTCCTCCAAAATCTGCCATTGTTTTAATATTTTAAGTTTGGGATTAAAAAAAAAATACTTTAAGCATTAAAGGCAGGATTGAGGTTTTTGGTTGTTTTTTTTTTTTTTTTTCTTTAAGTTTCTTTAAAGGTGGCATGGACTTCTAAAAACATTGAGGAAAACTACTTTATATGTATGCCTGTTGGTATGGAAATGTAAAGATGCTCACAGTGGATTTTCCCAAAACAGCATGCCTTCTGCATCCTCTCAGGTTTTTCTATCCCTCTAACTAATCGGAAAACTGAGATGCTGGAATCTTGTAGTACTCTTGAATTTCTTTTTATCCTTCTCTTTTTGAAAGTAAACGTGGTATATCTCAATTGATAGCTGTTGAAATGTTTATAGCATGAGTCTGTTATTTCCTTACAGGTGAAGTCATTAATTTAAAATAACCCACTTGTTTCATTTTTACGCTCAAGCATTCAGGTTCACCTGAAATTATTATAGATATAATTTCTTCTGATTATCACTTATTTGTCATGTTACTTCCAAACATTTATTAGTTTTTATATTTTAAATCAATCTGAATCTTGATCTTTAAATAGTGAGGCTTATGTTGATAATAATGTTACTTATAAATGTTTATGAATGGGCTTCCCTCATAGCTCAGTGTGATTCCTGGGTTGGGAAGATCCACTGGAAAAGGGATGGGATACCCATTTCGGTATTCTTGAGCTTTCCTTGTGGCTCAGCTGGTAAAGAATCCACCTGCAATGCAGGAGACCTGGGTTCGATCCCTGGGTTAGAAAGATCCCAGGGCCTATACAGTCGATCAAACTCTCCAGGCCAGAATATTGAAGTGGGTAGCCTTTCCCTTCTCCCTGGGATCTTTCTTAACTTAGGTTCCTAGGCAGAAGAGGGTCTCATTAATAATAGCTGAATAGCAACTGTTTATTGAGGGTCTATTATGTATTAGACCATGTGATAGTTATTTCCATAAATTAGCTGAATTCATCTTTACTGCTATCTGAAAGTTATTAGCCCCACTTTTTAGATAAAGAAGCAGACTTTTTGAGTAACAGTAGATCATTTGACTAAAGTCTGACAGGGGGCTGTGTCAGAGCTTGAGATTTGAACTTGGACGTGTAGTCTAAAGTCTTTTCTTCAGTATATACTCCAGTATGCCATCACTACCAGATAGACCCTGGAAGGAGAAGCAGGCTTTAGATAAGGACAGTGAGTTTGACTTTTTAACGTATTAAGTTTAAGAGATTAACACAATATCAGTTTGGAGGTAAACCATTGCAAATGTGATCTGGGGAAAGACAGCTACAATATCCTTACCAGGTGGTGGTTGAAACCTTGCAAATAGATGAGATTGCCCAGGGGGAGAGAGTAATCAGCAGAAAAAGGCCAGAACTAATTCTGGGAACACCAACCATTAAGTAAGTAAAGAGAAGCTAATGTATGAAACTGGAAAGGGACGGTGAATAGGAACAAGTGGGCAAAATAAACACACTGCGTTTCATCAGCGTGTGTATCTCATCAGTATATATATATTCATTGATGTGGCTGTGTTGGGTCTTAGCTGTCCACGTGGGACCTTTGGTTGCTGTGTCTGGGCTTCTCTTTAGTTGAGGTGCTCAGGCTTAGTTGCCCCATGGCATGCGGGATCTTAGTTCCCCAACAAGAAACTGAACCTGCATCCCCTTCATCGGAAGGTGGATACTTAACCCCTGGACCATCAGGGAAGCCCCTCATCAGTTTTTAAGACAAGTATTTTCACGTTTTAATATTTCTAAAATTGGTACATGTCTTACTATCATCTTGTAACTGGCAGCAATTTTTTTTTTCTGCTTAGTGTGGAAAATAATGGTGCATTTTATAACTGAAGAAACACAGTTGACCCTCAAACAACACATTTTTGAACTACATGGATTCACCTATACTCAGATTTTCACCTGGGTAGAGGGGTCAGTGCCCCTAACCCCCATGTCGTTCAAGGGTCAGCTGTATTTTAATGTCATTAATGGTTTGAAAATCAATTGTATGAATCTGTTTCTAAATTATTTTATAATAAAAGCACATGTTTCACCTGTATGGTTTATGTAAGCAGTACCTAAATTAAATGAACAATTACATGTGGAGTGAGCAGTTCATAAATTCAGGACTCAAGCTCTGGGAGCAGAGCTGGGCTGTTCAGATGACCCTCACCTGTCCCTTGAGCAGATCTCTTTACTTGCCTTGAGCCTTGCTTTTCTTTACTGTACTACAAGGATTCACAAGTGGAACTTATATCTAAAGACTGTGGTGGGGAATAAAAGTACACATATAGCACCTAATATTGTGCCTGGCAAATGGTAGACTGTCTGTCAGCTGTAGCTATTATTACTGGGGTTTTTTGTATTGCTATTTCTGATGGCAGAGTGGTAACTGTCCTTCCCTTTCCACCCCAGGGTACTGCCACGTCTCTTTAAGCCAGGTTCCATCTGAAAGAGGCAAATATGTTGTAAGATTATTTAAGCTTATGTGAACTCCGTGTTGCCTTGTTTTGAAGGATGTTGAACTATTATCTATTAAGAGAATCTGAATTAGCAGGTGTACACAGATTCTGAATGGTCTTCTCCAGTGGCACAGGTGTAAAGAATCCACGTGCAATGCAGGAGGTGCAGGAGACGGAGGTTCGATCCCTGGGTCTGGAAGAACCCCTGGAGTAGGGCATGGCAGCCCACTCCAGTATTCTTGCTGGGAAAATCCCATGGACGGAGGAGCCTTGTGGGCTACAGTCCATGGGGTTACAAAGAGTCAGACACAACTGAGCATGCACACATGAGCACACACAGATTCTAAACCGTTTTGTGCTCAATGTCTTGCTTCTAGTTGGTACATAAAGTACTGTGATAATGATTAACCCCTCGGGACAGTCTGTCTTTCTGCTGTAAACAATAAAGGTGCAGGCTTTGTGGATGGGTGTTTGGAAATTCCTACAGTGTGTTTCAGATGGATTGCAAGAGTTTTGGATTTTTTCTTTTTCTTTCCAGTTTATCTCTGATCTGTTACTAAGGATCTTGTTTTTTCTCAGTTGTTATATTGGGCAAGACGTAGTCACTGCATAAACATTGGGTAGGGAATGCAGATAATGTTATAAATATACCTCTTAGTTTGTCTAGTGAAACCAGCATCCCATGTGACTTACCTTTACTAGAGAATTGCTCAATTAGTGTTGTGCCCTTCCTTCTGATAGCTTAAAATAAAGTTGTATAGGCAGTCTGATTTGTAAAGTAACTATTTAGAAAGTTACCTTTCCTCAGCATTCTGCCACACAGGAAGGAATTCTGAGGTGGGGGGCGGGGGGTGGAGTTTATTCCCTAGGGGAAAACTGATTTTACTTTCTTGGTAGAATGCTTCTGTGTGTTCAGTGAATTGACAGTCCCCACCAATTTGGGAGGGTGGGGGTATTTATAGTCATTATAACTTCTCCTATAAGATTATCTAATGTTTTGAAAACTCCTCAGAAAGCTTAGACTAAATTAAATATTTTCAAGTCTAAATGTGTGTTTCTAAAGCTATAAGTAGTTTTCTCTCTATATTCAGTAAGCTGATTTTTTAACAATTTGTTCAGAATTCAACTTTTAGAATTAGGTTTGTAATTTGAACCTTAAAATGTCAGATTATTTCATTTCCTTTGACTTTGTTAATTTAATGATTCAAACTCAAATTCCTCTATTGTTAACACTTGTGTTTGAGTCAGTCATGTTTAAAGATGCCTCATAACTGAGATCTTATGCATCCTCCCCTGTTCTATTTAATGGCTGGATGCATGTCAGTGCATAGTATTTGAGTCACTGATGTGCCACAGAACATTTTTCTCAGACACATAGTGCATCATCAGATGATTGAGTTACGATGATAGTTGTAAATGGGACCCAGCTCACAAAAGTAAATAGTGTTCCCCTTTAAAAGAAAGAAAATGAACAATGCTTATCATTCAGATTCTGAGGTTTAATTAACTGACTTGTTAAAGGAAAGAAAGTGAGCAAATAAATAGCATATACTTCCTATATATAGTAAATAATGAATCGCTTTTTTATGTAACTGACCCACATGGAGTCTTTGCTGTATTCTTTTATCTGTGCACCTCAGGGTTTTTGTTTGGTTTGATTTGGTAAAATGAAAGACTATAATTTGATTAGCTTATAATAAATACCTCCAATTTCTAAAGTGCTGTAAGACTTTCAGCCTAATTTCCTTTGAGCCTTAATCCTCTTGCTAAATGATAAGTGGGTTGTCTGGAATCAGCCTCCTTGGTGCAAGTTAATGTGAAGTTCTATGATGGTAGTTTGGTCCAGAAATGAATAACTTTGTTCAGCGAACATGTAGCCTGACCATGAGTTCCTGAAGGAGCTCATGGTCCAATAGAAGAGTATGGTGGTTTTAAAACATGGCCCCCCAAAGTCTCTGACCCCCTCAAAGTCTCTGACACGCCTCTCGTCAGAAGGTAGGACTCTAACCCTCCTCCCCTTGAATCTGGGCCCTGTGCCTGGGTGACCATACGTTATAGCAGAAGTTTGTTCCATTTCTGGGCTTTGCCACTGGCTCAGCAGTAAAGAATCGCCTGCAGTGGAGGAGCCACAGAAGACATGGGTTCCATTCCCGGGTCAGGAGGATCCCCTGGATACATGGCAACCCATTCCAGTATCCTGGCCTGGGAAATCCCATGGACAGAAGAGCCTGGCAGGCTGCAGTTTATGGAGTCACAAAGAGTCAGACATAACTGAAGAGACTTAGCCCACAGGCATGCATACATTCCATTTCCACCCAGAAACTGTATCAGTTTCTGGACTCAGGCCTTAAGAACCTAGCAGCTTCCACTTCCTGTCTCTTGGAACACTTACTCCTGGAACCCAGCTACCATGTCATGAAGAAGTCTGAATGGCCCCAATCAAACACCCAGGTGGAGAGAAACTAACAGCCAACACCCGCTTGTCAGCTCTGTGAATGAACCATCGAGGGAGTAGCTTCCCCAGCATCAGGAGAGCTGCCCTGGCTGACACTGCGTGGAGCAAAGACAAGCCCTTCTCACCAAGCCCTGCCCAGGTTGAAGATTTGTGAGCAAAATATGTGACTAATGTGTTAAGCCACCAAGATTTTTTTATCAGAACAAGGAGGTTAGCGATTTTGAAGCAATTTAGATTTGCAGTGATGGCAACATGCACTGTCACAGGCTCACTCAGGAGAGACACCTAATCCTTCCTGCACCATCAAGGAAGACTTCCTCAGGGAGATGACAAGTCAACTGAGTCTTGAGTGAGGAAGGGTTAGCCAGGTCAGGGGGGAAAGAGCAGTGTTCTGGATGGAAGGGACAACAGTGTGGCCAGGAGTGGAGGCACGGAGCAGCATGGTGAGCACGGGGATTATGAGTACGTAGTAGTTACTGCAGCATAAATCTGGGGGTAGGAAGTTACTGATAACGTAGCCAGAGAGGTGGGCCAGGATTGGAACGTGACGGGCCACCAGAGAAGGCATACTATAACTAGACAATTTGGCGTTTCTGTTATTGTCCTAAGTAATACTGGAGCAATCTAATCAGATTTGTGTTTTAGACAGATCCTTCTACCACTCTTAAGAAAGTAGATTTAAGGGTTTTAAAACTGGGAGCAGGAAGACCAGCTAGATGGTCAGGGAAGAAGTATAGACAAGGACAGTGGGAGCCTGAATTGATACTACAGTGGTTGGAGTGGGAAAGGAAAAATGGATTCAAGAAATATTTAGGGGGTTAAAAGATAAGGGCGTATTTAGGAGGCAGAAAGGATAATACTTAGTAACTATGGAGAGAAAGAGCAGAGGAAGACTTAGAATGCTAAGATGACTGGCTGGATGCCAGTGCCAACAGCAGGGATGGCAGGACAGTGTAAGGGAGAGTATATAAGTCAAAAATTAAAGGAGATTCAAGCCATAAAGATTTGCCAGTCACTGTCACAAAGGCGGCACTAGAAATTATTAACTGATGAGCTCCAGGGGTGACGCCCTAGGGGTACTTTGAGGTTTAAAAGATGGTCAGGGACTTCCCTGATGGTTCAGTGGTTAAGACTCCATGCTTCCATTGCAGGAGGCATGGTTTCAATCCCTGGTCAGGGAGCCAAGATGCCACATGATTCAAGAAGTTCCAAGAAAGAGTTGACTCAGAAACCAAATGAGTAGAGCTTCAAGGATAAGGTGATCTTGTGTGTCAAATGTAATCAACCAGTCCAGTAAGATGAGCATAAATGAGAAGTCAATAGTGACTTTAACCAGGCGGGGCAAAGCCTGTTATCAGTGGATAGAGGAATGGGAAGTAAGAAGATAAACACAGATGGCACAGGGAAGGGATGAGAAGTAACTGGAGAAGAACACAGGGGCATGAGAAGATTTGGTACTGGGGCTGGTGGTGGTTTTCAGTTCAGTTCTGTAGCTCGGTCGTGTCCAACTCTTTGCAGCCCCGTGGACTGCATGCAGCACGCCAGGCCTCCCTGTCCATCACCAACTCCCGGAGCGTGCTCAAACTCATGTCCATTGAGTTGGTAATGCCATCCAACCATCTCATCCTCTGTTTTAGGGGGACAGAAAATAGATAAATTCCCAAGGAATTCATGCCAGTAAAAGGGAAAAAATAGAAGAGTGATGAAGAAGAAGGCATGAGGCCTTATTGGAAGAAGATTGGGAGATTGGGACTAACATATACATACTACTATGTATAAAATAAACAATAAGGACCTACTGTATAGCCCAGGAAACTCAATACTCTGTAATGGCCTATATGGGAAAAGGATCTAAAAAAAAGTGGATGTATATATAACTGATTCACTTTCCCATACACCTGAAACTAACACAACATTGTAAATCAACTATACGCCAATAAAAATTAAAAAGAAGAAGAAGAACTTGTGATCCATGCAGTAACCTCCAGTTGGAGATATACGGGCAGAGGGTCAAGGACAGTTCTTTGAGACTGGAGGAATACCATAAACAGAGATGTACATCGTGATACACAGATGGGACAGGGATGCCACAGGCTTTGCGGTTGGAGTGCCAAGAACCTTGGCTGGGTCTCCCCAGAGAATTGTAGGATAGCAGCATTTTAGTCCTTGCTGGTCTGCTCCTGTTATGGCAGCTTCCACAAACTTAACAATAATAGCTATTTTAAACATGCAGTCATTGTCTGACTCTCTGCGACCCCATGGACTGTAGACCGCCAGGCTCCTCTGTCCATGGAATTTTTCAAGCAAGAATCCTAGAGTGGGTTGCCATCTCCTACTCCAGGGATCTTCCCAACCCCGGGGCCGAACCCTTTTCTCTAGCATCTCTTGTATTGGCAAGCAGATTCTTTATCACCGCACCACCTGAGAAGCTGTATCATGAAAGTAGTAACTTATGTTATTACGGGCTTTGTAGTTTTTAATCTGGTGCTCTCAACAATGCTGATAGAAGGATAGGTACATCATGTCATTCCAGTTAATAGTCTAGAAAGTGGGAATCTCAGAGGTCAAGCTCATGCAGCTAGTAAGTGGCTGAGATGATCATAGAAATCAGATTCTTCTGACTCCTAACCTTTTTCACCTGTGCCAACTGCAATCTTAAAACTAAACCTAGGTTGGGTTCACTGAATCCAACCTCCCCTTTTAGAGATGAAGCAACTGAGGCAGCACAGTAAAGAGAATGTGGATATTGCAGTCAGGTTTTCTGGGAGGCCAGCTCTGAGGTGGAGATGAGGATGAAGAAGCCTGTCAGGGAGTGCTCTGGGGTCCGGCACCCCTGGAAGGGAGAGGAGGGAAGGAGGACTGGGCAGAGGAAAAAGTCAGGCTGGGAGGACATGGCCTCAGCAGAAGCTGCAGGGAGCTCTGAAGATGGAGGACCCTTCAGAGCTGTCCTGAGCTGGGGACGTGGGGCCAGGCATTTATCACCTTGTGGACCAGCCATTCTATGCCGGTCACCCCAGGACAAGGGCATGAGCTTGAGCAAGGAGACTGTCTTCTGCTAAAGTGGTCCCCAAAGGAGGCTGAGAGCAGAGGGCTCTCTGTCAGTGGTCTCTCAGCCACCTCATTCCTAAGGAGCGTCTTTGAAATCAGCCCCACAAGGCTTTGAATCCTGTCTCTGCTGCTTCTGAGCTGCTCAGTTAGCTAGTTACTGTGAGGTGGATTCTGGGTAGTGTCTTTAAGTCTCAGCATCCTCTCCTGGAAAATAGAAGAAATAATGTGAGAACTCACCAAGCCTTGATTTCCTTATTTGTGAAACAGGAAAAATAATTGGACCATCCTTTGAGGGGAGCTTGTTAAGAGGATCCAGCGAGGTCATAAAGTTACCAGAGTACTGGTCACTTTTAGAAAATTGGGTGTTATTATCACACCGTAGTTGGGTGGCAGATACATAATACTTGCCATGAAAGTTACTCCATAAATATTTTATTTAAAAATGTTCCAGAAAGACGCAGTGACTTCCTAGAGGCCAAAGTCTATACCAGAGCCAAAGTTGGAATGCATCATACTCTCGAGTTCAGGCTTCAAGTCCAGAAACAGGAGGAGGTCTCGGTGTGGTGAGTCAGAGTGTAGTGTAAGGGAGTGGGCCCTTGAATGTGACTTCACCTGGAGAGTCATTCCTTAGGCTAGTCGCTGGTGGGAGCCCAGTGTGCAAATGTGTGCCTCAGAATGGAAGCAGGAAGATAAGGTGAAAGATGGAGTCGACTGAGTGGCAGCGCTGCACTAAAATAGCTCTGGCAAGAAGACTACAGTTCACTTTGACTCACTGGGGTAAGTGCAACAGTGTGTAATACGTGTGCTGTGTTGTTACGGAGTCACTCAGTCACACGTGACTGTTTGCAACCACATGGATTGCAGCCCACCAGGCTCCTCTGTCCGTGGAATTCTCCAGGCAAGTTTACTGCAGTGGGCTGCTGTTCCCTTCTCCAGGAGATCTTCCTGATCCAGGGATTGAACCTGGGTCTTCCCACATTGCAAGCAGATTCTTTACCATCCGAGCCACCAGGGAAGCCCATATAATATGTATAAATATATATAAAATATGCTACATACTAGGGCTTCCCAAGTGGTGCTAGTGGGAAAGAACCAGCCTGCCAATGCAGGAGACATAAAGAAACCCAGGTTTGATCCCTGGGTCAGGAAGATCCCCTGGAGGAGGACATGGCAACCCACTCCAGGATTCTTGCCTGGAGAATCCCATGGACAGAGGAGCCTGGGGGGCTATAGTCCATAGGGTCACAAAGAGTTGGACATGACTGAAGCAACTTAGCATGCATGCATATACTCTATATTATATACTATTATATTTAGCCCCAGTGAATCAAAGTAAACAAACTATAATCTTATTGCCTCCCATGGATTGGGAAGTCTGGCAGATTGAAGTTCAAAGTGTCGCAAAGAGTTGGCCAGAACTAAGTGTTAAAGCGTTTAAGCGCAGACACGCATACACAGACACACATATATATATATTTAATATATATCTGCATACATATATAATGACTGAACAACAACAAAAACACATACGACTGCATTTTTGTGCATCCCCAGTAGATCTAGATTCCAGTCCTGTGGGCTCCCTCACTTACTGGATCCTGGACCAGGGATAATTCACTCCCCTTCTCTGGGCTGGAGTTTCCTGTATAAAATGAGAATTTGGATCTAGGAGAGCCCTTTACTATTCTCACACGGTTTAATTCTTTCCTTTCAAGTATACCATAACACACAGATAATGCTGCGTCAGAGCAGGGCTGTATTAGCCCACATGTGAGGTCTCACTCATTTCATGTGTGCCAAGGAGCACAAGGTGTGGAAGGACGCCTGTAGACAAAGAGCTTGCAAAGAAGTCCTGATATTTACGTTTCAGTGAAGAAGGGGAGAAAAACCTGTGTTTATTTGTCAGCCCAAGTACTTCATGGGCTTCGCAGATGGCTCAATGGTGAAGAATCTGCCTGCCAGTACAGGAGACCCAGGTTTGATCCTTGGGTTGGGAAGATCCCTGGAGAAGGAAATGGCACTCACTCCAGTATTCTTGCCTGGGAAATCCCATGGACAGAGGGGCCTGGCAGGCTGTAGGTCCACGGGGTTGCGAAAGAGTCGGACGCAACTTAGCAACTAAACAACAACAAGCACTCCATAGTCATTGCAGAATTAGGTTCTTACCTGCGATTTTTGTGTGTAGTTATCCCACTCCATTGTTTGACGTTTATTGACAGTCACCATTGCACTGGATACTGTGTGGAGCAAATGTATGTAAGCTGTGCCTCTGCTTTGTTATCTGGGGAGGGCATGCAAGGGTGACCCAGTTCATAAGGTTGGAAATGCATCCCTTCTGGTTATCTATCTGAAAATGGCATCAGGTGCTCAAGTGTAGTCTATATCCAACATCTTAAAGCCTTCTTTGTTTCAGAAAGCATCTATTTTTCACGTTTTCAGTTTGGCTGCTGTGTTCTGCTGTGAACTCTTTTCATGTAATTGGGTTTATGACTTTAGTAACTTTTGAAATAATGGCACCTAAACTCTTGTTGGAGATTCATTGCACTGAACTCCTTTGTTTTTATCTTGAATTCTGGAAATTTAGTCAGTTTACTCTCACTTGTGGATTTTTTCTTGCCTTACCCATTATGCGTTTTCACAGAGCAAATATTTATTTAATCCTTACAATTTTGTAACCAAGGGATTTAAAGATTAGCTTTGAAATAGGTCAGAGAAAAAAAACCGTCTACTTTGGTTTAAAGCTAATCAGGTCAGGAAGTTTAAAAAAGCAATTTAGAAGCTTTGGAAAAGCATTTGTGAAATCAGTTTTATGTAACTTTATGAAAGCTGCTGCCTGTATAGCTGAGTATAAGTTAAACCTTCATTTAGTTTGGCCACTCCTCCTCCATCCGTCTATTATCATTCATCCATCCATTTTTAGTTTGTTTGAATTTTTGGCCGTGCAGCATAGCATACAGGATCTTAGTTCCCTGACCAGGGGTTGAATTCATGTCCCCTACAGTGGAAGTGTGGCGTCTTAACCACTGGACCGCCAGGAAAGTTCCCATCCATCCATTGTTTATTCCTTCCTTCACCAAATACCGCTTTAGACGCAGGGATAATGATAACAGAGATAAATAAGACAGCCAGGGTTTACCAAGTGCCAGTCTATGCCAGGCACTTAGAAACTTGAGGACTCAATACTCATAGCTGCACAGTCTGGTGTAATGTGATGAGTCTTAGACCAAGGATCGGTTGTTTTCCTAAACTCTCTGGTAAGCTGTCTGACTTTAGGTGGGACCCATTCTGTGTCCATTTCTTCATCTCTGAAATGATAGTGCACACCCTATTCACTTTGTAGCTTTGATGTAAAAGTCAAATAAAATAGTGATTTTGAAAGAACTTTGAAAAGTTTCAGGCATTATATAAAGACAAGTAGTAATTTTGAGACCACGGTAGTGGTTATGGTCATTTCCTTGCCTCTCCGAAAAGGGCTGAGGATGAGTACGTGTTTGTTATTCTCTGGAACTAGAGCTGTATGTTTATGATAGTCAGCCTTAGCAATTTCCTTTACACACATAACCACCCTCCTTTCTGTCCATGGGGTGGAGACTTCATAATGAGGTAACTGGAGGAATGATATCTACAGCTGGTAAAGCTTATTTGAAAATATTATTCAGTCCATGGTACTGTATTAAGTCAGCAAGTGTTAAGACTAAGTGAGCAGAGAAAGGGCAATAAGATATGAAGTGGCATCCATCTTCAAAAAGCCTAGACTTGGGTTTCAAAATTCAACATGGCCAAATATAAATCATTACCTTAGTTGCAGTTTGCCAAGCTTCCCGGGTGGCTCAGATGGTAAAGAATCCACCAGCAATGTGGGAGACCTGGGTTTGATCCCTGGGTTGGGAAGATCCCCTGGAGGAAGGCATGGCAACCCACTCCAGTATTCTTGCCTGAAGAACCCCCCCATGTACGGAGGAGCCAGGTGGGCTACAGTCCACTGGGTTGCAAAAAGGGTCTGTACAGGAATGTCCACTTGGTTCTGTAATGTTTTGGGGGGTCTTTTCTCTTAGACATTGGAGTGCCCAGTAATCCCTGTTGGATCATGGAATAGATGATCATATAAGGAAACTAAAAAATTACTTCTGGCTTCTTGTTTGATTTACTGTTAGGTTTTAGGTCTACCGTGTTTATGTTCTAGAATGCCATAAGAGGTCCCATCTTTCCTAGAGCAAACCCAATCCTAGATTCACTCAAGGATCCCTCTCAGATATTGGCTCTAGAGTATAATGCTTTACTCATTGCTGTGTCCCCTGGTTCAGTGCCTAAACCAGTGCTTAACAACTTTTACTCACTGAAGTGTTAGTTGCTCAGTCATGTTTGACTCTTTGCGAGCCCATGGACTGTAGCCGGCCAAGCTCTTCTGTCCATGTAACTCTCCAGGCATGAATACTGGAGTGGGTTGCCATTCCCTTCTCCAGGGGATCTTCCCAACCCAGGAATCAAACTTGACTCTCATTGCAGGCAGACTGTTTACCACAAGGGTGGCCTATTCACTAAAGATATCCTTAATAAATGAAAGCCTCCATCTGCCTACCATGTAGCATTCTGATACTCTGATACCCCCAGTTAGATGGCTTTTTGAAGACAGGAGCTATACTTTGTCTCTGGTTTTGCAGTGTCTAGCCCGTAATTGGTGTCCTGGATGCTGGTCAAAGAACAGGTTCACAGTCCTGGACAAGGACCATGATGGTTGCTGCAAAATCAGGACTTCCCAGTTTCTCCCTTGAGTTTGCCCTGAAAGGAAGAGTGGAACTTAGTCCCAGAAAGTCTGAGTCAGAGCCCAGTGACCTGCTGCAATTATTGTCATTGAAGTTTCTCTTCATTTTTCTGTTTATTGTAGACTTTATCCATCTATCTTCTGTACAGACTTTGCTCTTCAGTGAAGTTTCTTAAATAATGAAAGCAATACATGATCATAAGGACAAACAGTATCATCTATGTTTACCATCCATGGGAAGAGAGTTCATAGAACTATCAGTTCAGTTCAGTCGCTCAGTCATGTCCAACTCTTTGCAACCCCATGGACTGTAGCACGCCAGGCTTTCCCTGTCCATCACCAACTCCCGGAGCTTGCTCAGACTTATGTCCATTGAGTTGGTGATGCCATCCAACCGTCTCATCCTCTGTCATCCCCTTCTCATCCTGCCTTCAATCTTTCCCAGCATCAAGGTCTTTTCCAGTAGTCAGTTCTTCACATCAGGTGGCCAAAGTATTGATATATACTTAATAGAACTGTATGGAGGTATAAATGATCCCTTTATTAAGATTTTGTTTTTCTGATGTATCGCTGGGTCTTTTTATATAGTTGGGAAGAACAGAAAAAGAAAACTCTCTCTAACTAATCATTTTCCTTACACTTGGTTTCTGAACAATTTATGGGCATCCTTGAGAATTTCAGGTCCACAGTTGGGGATACACATAAAAAGAAAGTGCTAGAAGTTTAAGATTAGAAGTAGAAGGAGAAAAAAGAAAAAGAACAACAGTAGATTTTTTTTTCTTCCCTACTGAGTCTTAGCAGGTGTAAAGGGAATTGAGGGCAAGGAAACAGACGTTGGAATTATATTCTAATATTTATTCAGAAGGATTAGGAGAAATGTCTTTGGGGATATCATAAGATTAAAAACTCAGATTCATAAATAAAAGACAGTGAATATTTTCTTTGAAGAACAGACATAGAAGCAGGACAAGGTTCCTTTCCTAAGCATATGTTCTTTTTATTGCTTTTCTTTAATGAGAATAGATCTATGTAGAGGCTTTCATCCTTATGGTATTTTAATGGAAGATTGTGAGAAATGAGACCAGAAGTTCAGGACCAAACTCCCAGGGTAGGTGAAAGCTAGGCTAAGAAATCAATACTTTTATGTTACAAAGGTGATATTGAACTATAGAAGAACTTTTGAGTCGGGGAGGGCCTAATTGGATTAATATTTTAAAATGTTCAACCTGGTGGCATTTTGGAGAAAAGAAACTGGAGATAGGAAGAGTGATTACTTTTGTGTTAAAACAGTTAAACATCTTTGAGCAGTATTTTTTGGTTGGTAAGACTAGAACTAAGTAAAGGGTTGCTAGATGTGGCGGAGGACACCGGAAATTAGGCACTGGAGCTTGCACTGGTTGTTAGAAGGAGTATGAGGTTAAAAAAAAATCACCTCAAGGTTTTAGCATGAGTACCATAGAGAATGTCAGTCCATTTCCAAAAAATGCAAAAAGAACTGTTTGGGCTACGAAGGCACAGTTTCAAACATGTTTTCTTTGATGCAGTGGTGTGATGAGCAATTGAAATATCCCTTAGGTTGTTGAGGGCACAGACCTGGAACTGGGAAAACAGATCAAGGCTAAAAGTGAATTATTTGGAAGTTGCATATCCAGATATAATGTTGGTGTTTTAGCAGGAACAACACTGAGGACTAAGATGGACAACATCCATTGGCTAAAAAGAGGAAAAAGGGCCATAAGGAGGGATGGTCTGAGATGGAGGAGGTGCAGGGTTCCATAGCAGCGCAGGAGCCAGGGGAGGAAGTGAATTCAGGAAGAATGATGTGGCCAGCAGTGCCAGAGCCTGCAGATCAAAACTAATGAGTAATCACAGGAGCTGTCTCAAGCTTAGAAGATGAAAATTGAGATCCAGGAAGAGGAAGAGTGTCGAAAAGTAGGAAGCTAAAATAAGAGATGGTTCTCTTGGATGACCACTGCGTGAACTATAACTGAAGTTAACTCAATAGATGATGTTATTCCTGGATGACTGGTGGACATTTAAATCGCTCACATTTTACCACTTTCAAAGACTTTTTTAAAATTGGCAGATATCAGGGTAGAGATCATGTCTTAGTTTTATGTATTTTTAAGCTTCATAATTCTCTTTTTTATTTCCACAAAATATGAGATTCTTGTTCACAGCTGTCTTTGCTCATCCTCCAAAATGATTTACGACAGAATTTGGTACTCCTACTTTGAGTAAGAGAAGCTGGTTTCTATAGGACTGATTTGGGTTTTCTGTGTCCCAAAGCATGCCCAAGCAGGGAAGTAAAATACTGTTTTTTCTTTCATTTTTTCTCCTGTATCTGGGGAGCAGACAAAACCTTTAAAATGGCACTCCTCTGTATGCCACTCACTGTTTATTTCCTGTCCCTGTCATAACTTTGATGCAGAATTTTTCTTTACAGCAGGGGTTCTGATAGGTGTAAACATTCTGTGATCACAGCTTTTTACAGAATCATTAAGGCTCTTGTATTATGTTTCAAGTGTTTACTTTTTGGCAATAGTTCATGGAATCTGACCAAATCTAAACGCTTAAAGGGCAAACTTGCATGGTTGAGGTCTGCATTACAAAGTATAACTTAGTTCACTTGAGTCTTAATAACAAGACATTCTGCACCAGTTATCATTATCATCAACTGTATTTAAAAACATCCATCAAATTAATTGCTCAAGAGCCCTTTACCAAGCTGAGAGTGTAACAACAAAAAAAAAGACGTAACTGGTTACCGTGTCTTCTGGAAGCTTATGTACATGCATTCATTCATTCATTCATTCACTTAACATTTATTGGGTATGTATGTGGTTTATGGCAGGTTGAAAGAAAGGCCAGTCACTGCCCTTAGGGTTCTTCAGGACTAGTATCTTTACAAGTAACAAGAATATCAATATAGTGTAGTAGATATTATAGTAGTAGTGGTAAGCAAAGAGAGAGAGAGAGAGAGTGACTGGAGGATGATAAGGAGAGTGATTTAAAAAAAAAATGAAGTTGGAGACAGTGTAGAAAAATTCCTTTATCACTTGCAAAAGAATCTGAATTTTATCCTGAAAGCAATGGCCTGCACTGAACTGTTTTAAACAAAATCAAGTCCTGGCCATCATTATGCTATGTGCAGGGGTCGGATGATGACCAGTCTGTTTAAGCGGGGAGGGGAAACTGAAGCAGGAAGCTGATCTAAGACTGTTGCAGTCATTGGAGTAAGTGAGGAGGGTCTCATCTAAGGCTCTATCAGGATGGGCAAAGAGAAAGAATTTGGCAGAGATTTGGAGGTAGCAGTAACTGCTTGGATGGAGGAGATAGAGAGAGAGTGTAAAGTCAAGGACAAGTTTCCAACTTAAATTCCCTGGGATGGCAGGGGGAGAGGGTGGACAAAAGACAGAGGTGTCAGCCTTTGGCTATCTCTAACAGGAGGGGGATGACAGCCGCTGAGTCACACTAGGCTGATTCAGCCCATGACACGAATCCTACCTGTTCATCTTTGAAACCAACGATGAAATGGCTTTGGCCTCTTAACACTGAGACCTTTGGAATAGTGCTGAATAGGTATGAATCAGGTTTCATAGGTGGGAACCCTGGAGTTCCTACATCAGGGTTCTGCAGAACATATAAAAATGCTTTATTTTATTGCAGTGGGATACCCTTCTGATAGTGGCTTTTGGGCCTGCCTTTTTTTTTTTTTTTTTTTAAATTGCAAGATATTTGCATCAGCCACAGGTATACAAATGTCCCCTCCCTCTTGAGCCTCGCACCCACCCCTGTAGGTTGTCACAGGGCGCTGGGTTGAGCTCCCTGTGTCACACGGCAGTTCCCGCTGGCTGTTTGACATGTGGTAGTATGTATGTTTCCACTCTTGATCCGTCCCACCCTCTCCCACGCTGTCCGCAAGTCTGTTCTGTCCTTCTGCATCTCCATTGCTGCTCTGAAATAGGTTCATCAGTTCAGTCCTGCTTTTTAATACTCTGTAATTGTATGTTTCACATTTCACCTTGATAATGATTATGGTACTTAGCACTTTGCATCTTCAGGGAATTCAAGCACATTAAATGATCTGCATGATATCCCTGTGAGTTACTCAGTGGGGACTACTACCCCATTTTCCAGATGGGAAAACCCAGAGAGTTACTCGGGGACTTGCCCAAGGCAACGCAGGCTCACATGCACAGGACTGAACTTTGAGCCTGTAGCTGCCTTTATCTTATCGTACTCATTGTACTAATAAATTTACTGTCAGTCTTAACTTATTAGATCATGTTTGTTGCTTCACTTATTCAAGAATCTCAGCATTTAGCTCTCAAAAAGGGTAGGATACAGGAAAGAGTGAAAGTGACAAAATGACTAAGCCCTGCATGGGGGGAGCAGGCGGGGGTGGAGGGGTTGCTGGGAATAGTAATTATAACCAAGTCTCAACTCTGGTATAGCCAGGGACAGAATTTTCATTTTCCAGTGACATCCAACTAAGTGACGTTTTCAGCAAACAGACCAGCCAGGCGTTATGTCGGGGAGTCTCCTGTGGCACTTTGGGTGCAACTTTAGCAATACGCAGAGCAAGAAAACAGTTACGGAAATCACCTTTTTAATATAAATATAGAACTGTGTGGTCTGGTCAAAAGAAAACAGACTTTTCACCTAGAGCAAGACAGACCTGGGTTGAAACCTCTCCCAAGGTGGAGCTGAATGACTCTGGGCCAGATCCTTGTCCCACAGCAGGTAGGAAGAATTGGATGATGATGTATGTCAACTGCCTGGCATGGAACCTGACAATTAGGGCTTCATTAATGCTTGCTGTTATTTTTATCCTCATTCAGAAACAAGAGGTAATGCTCTAAAGGCCCTTTGATTTTTTTTTTTTTTTTTCCCTGTTGAATGACTGGACCAGGTAAAGTCAACTTTTGAGGAATGACAGCCTCTTAAAGAAGCCAGGGAAACATTTTGATCTTGAGTCAACTAGACACAGTATCAGCCCTTGTTCACTGACAAATATGGGAAGGTAATTTTGGTAGGTCAGTCATCAGTGGTGCCTTCCAAAACATTATAGTCATGTTACAGTAAACTTTTTATATTGGTTGCGTCACAAAGATTTATTGAAGTGATAAAAGTTATTATGGAAAACAGTGTGCAGTAACTATGGTAACAGTTATTTGATCTCACAGTAATTAGCTAAGCATTTAGTTGCACAATACTTTCACAATGCCTTCCTGGTTAGTTCATTAAACAAAATTAGCTTTTGTTTGAACTGCCTTGCTACAGCGTCCTAAATTTGATTTTAGTTCCAAAGAGTTGGAAAGTGTATTTTAAGACTACCTTTCCAACTTAGAGTTTATGGACATGTTTGAGGTTGCAACTGGTTTTTATTTAATTCTTTCTTTATTCCACAGTGTGATTATGATTCATCAGTTTATCCTCTCAAGTGTGTCTTTCAGTTTAGTAGAGTGGGCTAGGACATGGTGTGATGTTGCAGACCAGCTTCTGAATTCTGGCCCTGTTTCTGACTCAGACTGTGGTTTGGGGTCAGCTGGTGCCCTTATGACCGAGTTTCTGTACCTGTGAAATTGAAGTGCTGCGTTTCGAGTGTTAAAACCCTGAGATCTCATGAAGGTGCTCATTTCCTGATGGCCTGCGGGTCCTCCAGTGGGACCTGGAGAAGGTAGATGCCCAGGTTTTCTCAGGCAACCCCTCCCCACGGCCTCTTCTGCCCTGCTCAGCATAACTCGTGCTGCGTTCAGGTTCCTCTCCTTTTGCAAGATAGATTGTACCACAGATGAGTCACCGAAGTGATGATGTCATTCTCAGAGGACTCCAGGGCTCTTATAGGCCCTCTCAAACTGCGTTCCAAAAAGGCGTACCTACTCTCCGTCCCTCCCTGCTCACCCCCGGTCTCCAGGCAGGACATAACCCAAACCGTTTGGCAGGTGAGAGACCCTCAGTACAAAGGAAGCTTTGAGCGCTCGAGATTTCAAAACAAAGATAATGAAACCGAAACCCCCAAAAATGTTATAACTTACTAAAACTGAGAGAGTTCCAAAGTAAATTTGTATTAACTTCATTTTAGTTCCTGTCAACTTAGTGATTTTATTTTTTAGTTCACCTAACTTTTTTTAAAGACAAGACTGGCTTTTAAAAATCGATGCTTTCTGAGTCGTGAGGCAAGCTCTTCTTCTCTCAATTAACTGGATGTCACCTACACTTTTCCACTGGGCACATGTTTCAGGGGCCGTGACTATTCCAGTTCTATGCCTATTTATTTGCCTCATTAGATTGATTTCTAGGTAGGATAAATGCAGCTTTAGTTTTGCCAACTAGGGTTAGAATTCTAATGATAAAAATCTGCTTGTGCTTGGTTGTTCTTGAAATTTCTTTGGCCAATCTGAAGACAGAAAAATAAGGGACTTCCCTGGTAGTCTAGTGGTTAAGAATCTGCCCTGCAATGTAGGGGACTCAGGTTCAATCCTTGGTCAGAGAACCAAGATCTCATCTGCCTCCCAGCAACGAAGCCCACATGCTGCAACTACTGAGTCCTCGGGCAACAGAGAGTTGGAGGGCTGCAGCTAAGACCTGGGGCAGGCAAAAATAAATGAATTAATTAGTTAAAATAATAATAGAATGATAAGTTATCCCTGGTGGCTTGACCACCTAACTCTTTATTTTTTCCTCCTCTTCCCCATTTCTTTATTCTATATGATTTGAGCATCTAAGCTGGATACGACTTGTTACACCTCTGTTCTCTTTTACATATGCTTCCTTCTTCAAAGAGTAATATCTCTCACCCCATTTAGAAAAAATAAGATGTCCTTTGCAGCTCTCATTGCGGCTTCTATGAAACTTTCCCCAATTTCTCTCCCACCCTGTTCCCTGACTCTCCCATGTCATTTGTACCCAAATTCTTGGGCATACTTAACATTGTACATTATAACTTTGGGTGAAAACAATCATCCTTTGTGTTAACAATGAACTCCCCCAGAGATAAACCACTCTGTATTCCTCCCCATATCTTCCCATGGGATCCAGCATGTAAGACCATGCCCATGGCCAGCCAGCCAGTGTATTGGCTCCGTCTCATCACTCCCTGACTTCCTAAACCCTGGTCATCTGTATTTTCTCTTGTTGCCAAGCCCAGGTGGTACTCCTGATAGCTCAGTTGGTAAATAATCTATCTGCAATGCAGGAGACTCTGGTTCGATCCCTGGGTTGGGAAGATTCCCTGGAGAAGGGAAGGGCTACCCATTCCAGTATTCTGGCCTAGAGAATTCCATGTATAGCCCACGGGGTCACAGAGAGTCGGACACAACTGAGCAACTTTCGCTTTCACTTTCCAGGTGGTACTAGTGGTGAAGAACCCACCTTTCAGTGCAGGAGACTAAGGACTCGGGTTGGATCCCTGGGTCAGGAAGATCCCCTGGGGGAGGAAATGACAGCCTACTCCAGTACTCTTGCCTGGAGACCCCATGGACAGAGGAGCCTGGCGGGTTGCAGTCCATGGGGTCGCAGAGAGGCAGACACAACTGAGCGCACACACATGCACTGGATGTTTACCTTCCGAATTCTCAAATTTTTACCTTCTTTTCTCTAGACCTACAGAATTTCCTATGTATCAACCTCCAGTCACTTCAGGAAAAGAGGAAGGGACGTTCAGTTTATAGAGTACCCCATGTGTTTTAGGTCCTGTGCAGTGTGTTTTAGTCATTCCCACAACCATGTGAGGTAAGTTTTAATATCCACATTTTTTGTATGAGAAACTAAGGTTCAGAAAGATTAAGTGGCATAAGAAGCTAATTTTATTGGAAGACCTAGTATTTGAACAGAGGACTCACTGTTTCCAAAACCCAACCTCTTTCACTTTTTCTAATCCATTGGCTCCATTTTGATGACTCATCCCAACATGAATTCTGCACTAAGCCAATTCATTAAAGCAGTCTCCGCCACCCTGTATTCCTTTGATCTCTTGGCCTTCTGCTGTGCTATCAGCCAACCAGAGGTCTCCACCCGCTTTGAGTCTCCTGTCCTGCTCTAGTGCTCTAGATCTTTGCTAAAGAAGTCACACAGATTCTTCCAGACATGACTTTTTACAGAGACAGGCTGCCCAGTTGCATTTAGACAAAGAACGCCTAACCCCCCCAGCCCCTGCAGTGCCGTGGTGGACTCTGACAGTCATGCGTGCCTTCTCAGTGCAGCCTTCCAGGAAGCCCTTACTAACCAATGAGGGTTGAGATAGGAAATAAAACCTACTTGCCACTTTGATCTACTCCCTGACTTGCTGCTGCTGAGTCATTTTCCGACTCTGTTAGTCTTACCACTAACAAAGGAACTTAACACCCTAGAACCCTCTTCCTTACTCCTGAAAAACTGGGTGCCTGATTGTTTTCTGGACACAACTTTGCTTGGCTTTTGCTTTCGCTGATTCTTCCACATGGCCCACCATGTGGCCCACCTTCCTCATGTCATCCTATCTGTAAGCTAATTTGTAATTGTAGTCCCACTTTATTGTAAGTTTCATTGAAGGCAAATGTGCATGTATTGTTCCTCATTGTATATACAGTGCCTTATAGAGTATCTGACACATGGTAGAAACTCAGCAAGCATCTGAATAAAGAAAGAAGGAAAGAAAAATGGAAGGAAGGATATATTTGGCACATATATACTGCAAATATATCTTTTCATTTCCTCCTAATGACCCCAAAAACTCAGTGTTATTATCTCTATTCCAGATGAGCAAATGGAAGCCCATAGAAGTGACTCTGCCAGTAAATGGAAGAGCCTGTGACACATCTCTCACAGACCTGCCCAAATGTCATCTCTTCTGGAAAGCCTTTAGTTATTCCCTCAGCCAGGACTGCAGCACCACACACCTGTGGGGGACCCCATTCACATAAGTGGCACTGTGACTGGCGCCCCCTGGAGTCATGCCATTTGGTGGCTCTCGTGACAGCTCCCTCTGTTTTCACGGTGCTTGTTATTCAGTTGCTGTCATTCTGACCCTTCACGACCCCATGGACTGCAATACACCAGGCTTCTCTGTCCTTCATTATCTCCTAGAGTTTGTTCATACTCGTGTCCATTGAGTTGATGATGCCATCCTACCATCTCATCCTCTGTCGTCCCCTTCTCCTCCTGCCTTCAATCTTTCCCAGCTTCAGGGTGTTTTCCAGTGAGTCAGCTGTTCACATCAAGTGGCCAAAGTATTGGAGCTTCAGCTTCAGCACCAGTCCTTCCAACAAATATTCAGGACTGATTTCTGTTAGGATTGACTGGTTTGATCTCCTTGCTGTCCCAGGGACTCTCAAGAGTCTTCTCCAGCACCATAGTTCAAAAGCATCAGTTCTTTGGCGCTCAGCCTTCTTTATGGTCCGACTCTCACATCCGTTACATTGACTCCTGGGGGAAAAGTACATGGTACTTGAGGTCTTGCTTCCAGCAGTTTTCACGCTTTGCCTTACATCCTGTATTAAAGTGCTGCATCCCCTACCTATATCCCCTAACCTCAAGGTTATAAAACTCTTGAGGGGCAGAAAAGTGCTTTCTGCATCCGTGTCTCTCTCTCTTTTTTAATAATTTTATTTATTTAATTTTAATTTTTTTCCTCTGTGCTAGGTCTTCTTTGCTGAACGAGCTTTCCTCTGGTTTGCAGCGTGCAGGCTTCCCACTGTGGTGACTTCTCTTGTTGCAGAGCTCGGTCTCTAGGGCAACACAGGCTTCAGGAGTTGTGGCTCTCAGGCTGTAGAGTGCAAGCTCAATAGTTGTGGCGCACGGGATCTTCCTGAACCAGGGTTTGAACCCTTGTCTCCTGCATGGCAGGTGAATTCCTTCCCACTGTGGTGACTTCTCTTGTTGCAGAGCTCGGTCTCTAGGGCAACACAGGCTTCAGGAGTTGTGGCTCCCAGGCTGTAGAGTGCAAGCTCAATAGTTGTGGCGCACAGGATCTTCCTGAACCAGGGTTTGAACCCTTGTCTCCTGCATGGCAGGCGAATTCCTTACCGCTGAGCCACCAGGGAAGCCCTGCGTCTGTGTCTCCTGTGGGAAGTTCACTGAGTGGCTGTTGAATGACACTGAGTGTCAGCCATCCTGTCTCCCGTTTACTGAGTTTGCACCTTTGTGACATGAGCTCTGCTAGCCACTCTTCCCCCCTCTGTGCCCCCTCCTCTACGCCCAGCCTGTATCTTTCCCGCCAGTTCCAGAGGAAGGCATCTCCTCCTCAGATGGCCTCTCCCTAGCTGTTCCGGTCAAGGCCATCACTCTATTCATTAGCCAGGAGAGGCACAATGACTAAATGCTATTGTATTTTGCAAGAACCTCAAAAATGTTAGCAATCTCGAAAGAAAAACTATTAGCTCCAAAACACAAAAAAGTACAGTGTCAAAAATAAGCAAACAAAACCAAATATTTTATCATCTTCATAAAATGTTAAATTTAGTGGTGATTTACTGAGAAGTCAGCAAACTGGAAATTAATTGAGTAGCTGATGGCCAAATAACTTAAAAAACAAATCTACAAAACTTCTTGCATAACTGTTTTGGCCGTAAAATTATTTTCAGTTTGGGTTCTAAATACAGCTCTTAGTGTGTTTGATATGATGTTTTGGTGGGAGGGGGTTCCAAAAAACTAAACATACTTGAGATTTTAAAAATAAATTGTCTAGGTTTGCAATGCTGTGCACATAGACCAGGGAGTATTTGCTGAATTTTAATTGGTTGCCGTTAAATGATGGTGATTTTTTTGTTACGGAAGGAAGGAAGCATGAATATTTTATCTTTTATTCTGTTGTGTTTTACTTTATCTTACTGATAAAAAAAAAAAAAGAAAGAACGAAGGGAATTCTCCCTCCTTGGGAGGAATGAGTGCCACATTCCTACATGCATACTGAGCAATCTTTGGGCCCTTGAGACTTCATGAATGTTGTGTCATAGCCCTGGTCTCAGGTTTACTTGCCATCCTTCTAGTTCCTTCTGTGAGTATAGGACGTTGAGGGAGGCACACAAGACTTGAGGGCATAAGGGTGGAGCCAGTGCAGCCAAGGGATGCTGAGTCCAGGACCTGGGAGCAGCATGAGAGCAAAGGCACATGAGCTCATAAATGTGGGAACGGACCTCTTCCCCCTTCACTGTAGGGGGTACTCAAAGTGCGGTGGCTTCCCCTTTGCAGAGCTCAGGCTCTAGGCACATGAGCTTTAGTATTTGCAGCACGTGGGCTCAGCAGTTGTGGCGCACAGACTTACTTGCTCCCAGGCATGTGGAATCTTCCCCTACCAGGGATCAACCCCATGTCCTCTGCACTGGCAAGTGGAATCTTAACCACTGGACCACCAGCGAAGTTCCTGAACCATTGTTTTGGTTGCTGATTATTCGGCGACCCTGTGGACAGTATGGTAGAGATATTTCCTCAGCAGTGAGTGTTGAATATTTAAAAGGAACATGTATTTTCACACGCTTTTGCTTCAATCAGGAGGGTTCCCCCCTTTCTTGTGAATGTACTCTTTTCATTTCATAATATAAATTGCCATCCCAGAAGATGATGTTTGCTTTAACCTGTTTGAAAACTGCTGTAGATTTCACCAGCTTCCACTCATTCTGCCTAATGTTCATATGTTCTTGATGCTGGAGGTTCATACCTAATGCTACCTCCTTACTAACTGTCCAGCAAGTATTCAGCTCCCCGAGAGAAGCAGGCTGGGATTGGAGTTGAGGAACAGTCAGGTGGAGGTCAGAGCCATAGTCCAGGGTGAAAGTGTAAAGTCTGTTACTTGCATTATGTGTTTATATAGTTATTTGGTTGTTGTTCAGTCGCTAAGTCAAATGCATCAACTGTAACCACCATGAAGGGAGTTGTTTTCATTTTTAAATAAGTGGATTCCTGTGATCTACGATTTCCAAAAGTTTATAGTTGCCAGTTAGATACGCATGTTTTTTTCTAAGGAAATCATCAGAAAGGACATTCCACTCTTATTACAAAGCTAATTTGGGGGTAAATATTTTGATAGATGTGGCTTGGTGCACCTGGGGGCTGAGAGAGCCATGGCCGAGCCGAGGCAGTTCATGCAGATGCCGCACTGAGACAGACCAAGGGTTGTTTTTTTCTCCCCATGTATATCGCAAATGGTGGATTGTGGTGGCGTGACTATTAACATTTTCTTTGCCACTGTCAGCAAAGCAGCTTCCTAATGAAAAATGGTCTTGTTATTTAAAATGATAATGACCATACTAAGACTTCTGTCAAGTGAATTTACAACAGCGTAGATGACAAATACAAACATTTTAGGTAAGAGACCTACAATCATTAGAATCAAGGTGCTGGACTGGAATAATAAGAACTGCTAAATTTAGACCAGATAAACCTAAGTGTTTAGGGCTGGAACATTTACCAGCCATATGGCCAGAAAGATGCATTAAGAGGGGTAGATTGCTACTTTGATTTTTCTCTTTTTTTTTTAATCTTTTTCCAAGCTTAGAGTTGGAACACTAAGCAGAGTTAAATCATAACTTATAATGTATTAAAATAATCAAGTACATCATCCAACTTAGTTGTTAGCAAATAAACATGCACATTTAAAATGGTGACTGCTTGCCTGTCTTCTGGCAGATCGGTTGCATTAAATAACATTTTAAAATTGTAACACTTGTTTTTCCTTTGAGCTAGTCTTGTCTTTCATCAGCCTTAAAAAAATGTGCCCTTGTGAAGGTGGCATTGTTATTTGCAGAGAAGTGGCAGGGTACACCGAGCACAGTCTTCTACACGCCTCATGAGTTAGCAAGCAGCGCCTTGAACTCTAACCACTGAGCATGTGTTTCATTTGGCACTTTTTGTTTTCCTGCTGGGGTATAAATTCCTCGATGCAGGAAGCATCTTTATGTCCTCATCCAGAGGGGACTGAATAGAAGTTGGTGTATTCTAAATTTAGTCTTGTGTTTCTGCTAGAGAAAAATAGGTCCAAGCATTGCCTCAGTGAGAGCCTGCATAAATTCAGTAACTGAATTTGATTTTCCAAAGAGTATTTCTAAATTGACAAAATGTCCTTTTAAAACCATTTACCTAAAATGTTCTGATTGCAACATCTGCTAAGCCTATTATGTTCTCTTATTAAACAGTTTTACTGTTCTGTGTGCAAACTGCCTATTCAAAGCAATAAAGCTGAGTTGACTGCAGACTTTCTAAAAAGCATGATTTTTTTTTAATAGTGAAAGAAACTGTATATTTCCTATCATTATATATAATAATAAAACAACAAAAAAAAAAAGAAATTCAGAAAAGATTCTGTTAACCTCCTTAAGAAAGAGAAAGTTACTATTTGAAGTCTGGTGGGTTTTAATAAAAAATGATACTGAATGTGTAATTTTAGCTATCCTTTTGGCTCCTTAAATGTTTTTAGGTTTTTGTTGGGGCCCTAAACAGAAGAAAGTCCTTCTGTGTCTATAGATTCTTTATTTAAGGCACAGAATTCAGTAGCAGTTCACTGACTAATTGAGGAAATATTCTTATTACATTACAAAATTCAAAACTCGGTAAGGGAAATCTCTTTTTATACTGGTGTAGTTTATCTATAACTGTATTTGGATCAAATAGACATGTTTAAGCCTTTTTCAAAAGCATAGTTGCCTCCCTGGCTGCTGCTCTCCTGGGCTCCAGGCTACCAAAATAGTAGCACAACTGCAGAGACCACAGAATTTGAGGGAAAGAAAATCCTACCCACCCAGAAGGGGTCAGTGAATGCCAGTGTCAACTTTTTGCCTACGACACATGTGACAATTATAAGCAGATTAGGATGGCATTAAAAGAGAATCAGTTTCCACCAGTAACAGCCTTTCTTCCTTAAAGCACGTGGGTGAGATATAGTTCGCTCTTTGCCCAAACTGTGCAGAGGACCGCACAACAGCACAGGCCATTTAACCTGGAGCCAGCGAAAGGATGCTGGCCCAGTGTGTAATTTTTATGATAGTGCCGTAATGCTGGAGACATTCTAAGTTTGGAGACAACTAAGCCGTGTTGAGAGCAAGCTGTTGGTTTATCTGTAGTAAAGAGGAAATCTCAGTCACTAAATGACTAAAAATGTTTATGTACTTTACAGAAAGGCTGGCCGAGTAGTCTATTTGGCATATCGAAATGGTGATTTAAGAATCTTAGAAGGCTCTAATGCCCTTCCAAATCTTCTTTATACTCTTATTTAGCTCATAGTTTACAAACTCAGAATCGGGTAGGGGCCACAGAAGAAAATAAATGGATAAGTCTGGTCCCATGAAAATTGGTTAACTAGAGAGCAGATGCCCTGTCTAGTAGCATATCTTGCAGTTTTTCTAGAGAATTTGAAAATTGGGACTTTTGAATGAAATCTCTTAGTTTTTAAATACTAGCTGTCAGGTGGAAATTTAAAAGCAATATGTAGCCAAACAAAATTTGTCTGCAGCCTGCATGTGATTGGTGCATATTATACCTGCTTCACTGATTTCCTTGATTTGAGAGTCAGAATTTATCCTTTTGATTTCGGGCTTTTGTCTGTTAACTTTAAAACACAGCTACAGGGGCTTCCCTGGTGGCTCAGTGGTAAAGAATCTGCCTGCCAATGCAGGAGACATGCTTCGATCCCTGGATTGGGAATATCCTACATAACATGGAGCAGCTAAGCCTGTGTACCACAACTACTGTGCCTGTTGTCTAGAGCCCATGCTCTGCAGCAGAAACCACCACAGTGAGAAGCCCGCGCACTGCAATGAAGAGTAGCCCCTGCTCGCTGGAACTAGAGAAAAACCACACAACAGCAAAGAGCGAGTACAGCCAAAAATTTTTTTTAAATAAATAAATAAAATTTTAAAAAGCAACTGTAACCCTAAGAAAGTCAGCCTTTCAGTATGTCCGTGAAGACTTGGTAGTTTCTGTTGAGTTCGGCTCAGCACACGGTTACTATGCATCATCTGTGGATCATACACTGAGCTCGGGCATAGCGATGACAGTGATACCCTACAGCCCACGCCTTCAAAGCATCTGTCTGCTGTGCCAGAGCAGGATGCCCTGTGTTACACAGGACTTGGAGCTCCAGTGCAGAGCTGTATTAGGCAACCTTGGACTCTCCTTCTTGCACAAATTTTGCCTACATAGTAGATGGAAATTATGAAAACACTTGATGGAGGCAGCTATACTATCATAGGAAGAAGGCTCTTTAGCATAGATGTTGAAAGAGCATGTCATAAAGCAAACTGCCTGAATTAGAATCTGGATTGTACGTCTTGATAATTGTAGGACCTTGGGCATACTATACTAGGGCTTCCCTGGTAGCTCAGACATTAAAGGGATTGCCTGCAATGCAGGAGACCTGGGTTTGATCCCTGGGTCAGAAAGATCCCCTGGAGAAGGAAATGGCAACCCACTCTAGTACTCTTGCCTGGAAAATTCCATGGATGGAAGAGCCTGGTAGGCTACACTACTTGGGATTGCAAAGAGTTGGACATGACTGAGAAACTTCACTGATTCACTGGGCATACTATGGGCTTCCCTGGTGGGCATACTATGTAATCTGTCTGTGGTCCCAAGGTACATGTTCTGTAAGTGAGGACAGTAATAATGTCTGTTGTAGAATTATGATGATGATGAAATAAAGTAATGTTATATTTGAAGCTCTGAGCACAATGCCTAGCACATGGTCAGTTATTAGCTTCTGCTACTATTGTTCTCAGAATCAAGAGAACTGATTTTGGGCACCCATTCTGCCTCTTTCAGTAGCTATGACCAACTAGAAATCACTTAGCCTCTAAGTGAATATCACTAAGATTAGGATAATGTGAAGATCAAATGTGATTATGTATTATAACACATAAAGGAATACATAGATGAAAAGTATTATTTGATAATAGAAAAAGGCTGTCAACATAATAGCATGGGGAGGGGGCAGGATCCTAATGACATCACATGATCAATATATTGATCACAGGGGAAACCCAAGGCCGATTTTTGCCTATTTCTGAAAAAAATTTTTTTTTATTTTGGGATACTTCCACTTTGTTTAAAAAAAAAAAAAAACTCCCTTAAGGAGAGAGTATCTCCTCAACTCTCACAACTCCTTTATTCAGCTTGCTTTAGAAGAGTTCCAAGCTGTGGCTAAGACTCAAGATGACACGCAGGTGCCGAGCTAAGGCTGTAATCTACTTCAGAGTGTGAGACACCCAGCAGAGCAGCCCAGGATCTTGACACCAACCAATGCATTAGTTAGAAATGAGCAAACAGGATGAGAGAGATTCCACCCAGATCCAGCACTGTTGAACCAGTGATCTTTGCACCACCTCAAGATACTTAGATTCTGTCATTGTTAGGATTTCAGCTGCCTCTCTGACTTCCCATGTTTTTTGAAGACAGCATTCCAGTGAGTTTTGGTATCTTTAAATGTTTTGAGGAGGAAAATGATGTCATGGGTATAGGAGCACCCACAGAGCTTCTGGGCCGGGCTTAAATACTTGAATCTCAATCTAAAGAATTTACTGCATCACTGTATTCTGTGGTAATATTAGCATAACTACTAACAACAGCAGCAGCAAAAGGTGTAGTACCACAGTCCGGGCAGCACTTTCTTTTTGTTTGGTGAAAAAAAAAATAGCTTAATACAACCAGATGAAAATAGGTTGATCCAAACAGTGAAAACCCTGTTCCCCTCTTGAGCTTGTGGAGAGAGAGCTCGTTTGTGCATATTCTTTTTATAGCTAATGTGCTAATTGGCCCAGAGATAACACCTGTGTGATTTATTTTTAAAAATCTTACTGAAATCTCTATCTCGGTAAGATTCTAGGAAAGAATAGCAACAGCTGGCCCCACATGTGCTTGAATGATGCCATGTGAAAAAGATTCTAAATATAGTTGGAATTGGAGTCCAATGTACCTCTGTGCTACAGGGTATCAATGGAGCTAGATCTGACGGAGCTTATCATTAAAATGACCTAAAACTAAAATGGTGTGATTTGCTCTGGAAAGCACCAAATATTTACCTTAAGTAATCTCTGTTAGCAAACTTGAACATTAATTGGTCCATTCCCACTTGCCAGATGGGGAGAAATACCAGAGCTCAGAGAAGCAAAAATAATCACACAGGTCCAAGAAAATAGCTTTTTATAAGAAGTCTTCCGTCACATTTGATACCTCAGGAAGGCCTTTTTCTATTTTTCTCAGCCCTTGAATTTCATAGCACCTGAGTTAGCAGCTCTTGACATCCCAAATTCCTTCCCTCTCTTTTCCCCTCCCTTCCTTTCTTCTTCCTTTCTTTCCTTCCTTCCTTCAACAGATATTTCTTAAATACACACTCTGTGCTTAGTACTTTATTACACCCTGGGGATCCAGAGAAAAATAAAGTAGATACAGTTTTTTACTCTCAACAGAGTATTTAAGTGACATAGTGGATTTTATGCTTTAAACATGGAGGCTTAGATAACACTGTAACAAAGCTCTTAATAAATAGAAGTAAATAACACCTATATGTGAAAAGAATACAAGATTCTGGGAAGTCTGTAACCACAGGTCCAATATAATAGGTACTATTTATTGAGCACTTATAATATGCCAGGAATTCCATACACACAGACACACACACACACACACACACTCTTACATAATTACCCAGTGCTGTACATGCTAAGTTGCTTCAGTCATGTCTGACTCTTTGCAACCCCATGGACTGTAGTCCACCAGGCTCCTCTGTCCATGGGATTCTCCAGGCAAGAATACTGGAGGGGGTTGCCTTGCCCTTCTCCAGGGGATCTTCCCGACCCAGGAATTGAACCCATGTCTCTTAGTCTCCTGCATTGGCAGGTGAGTTCTTTGCCACTAGCGCCGCCTGGAAGCCCTAACGTTCTGAAAGTGAAGTCGCTCAGTCGTGTCCGACTCTTTGCGACCCCGTGGACTGTAGCCTACCAGGCTCCTCCATCCATGGGATTCTCCAGGCAAGAATACTGGAGTGGATTGCCATTTCCTTCTCCAGGGAATCTTCCCCACCCAGGGATCAAACCCAGATCTCCCACATTGCAGGCAGATACTTTAACCTCTGAGCCACCAGGGACTCCCCTAACATTCTGAAGGTGGATGTTATTATCCCAATTTACAGATGAGGAAACTGAAGCTCAGTGAATGAGATTGGAATGTCCAAGATTATATATGGTTAATATGTAACTTAGCCAGGATTCAAACCCAGATCTCTCTTGACTAAAACGTGAGCTCTTAACCTTTAGGATAGACTTTGAAATCTTACTTGGCCAATCTCCACTCTGCCACTGTCAACACTCACCTCCCAGTGCCTGGAGTAACTAATGTGTACTTCCTTATCAATGTCTAATCTCCTGGTTTCTTCTCAGAATCACAAAGCTACCTGAAAATCAAAAGGAATTAATCATCACCAAAAGTTGAAGGTCTTTGCTTTAACAATTTCTTTCCTTTGTATTGATGTGACTTTGCAGTGATAATGACAAAACCTATTCAATCAGCGATCTCTTTCAGATTTTCCCAATTTTCAGAGACTCCAAATAACATGATTAAAAGTGCATCATGCACCATATTGCACCATATATTTGCAGAGAGCATTATATTTTACTAAACACTTTCATGTCTAAGAACTTGCTTAAACCTCACATTCTGGGCTATAGCATAAACTAGGCCTAGAGCACAGAAATTGTCCCAAAGTCAGTAGTTTCTAGCAAAGCCGAGACTCCAGCTCAGTCTGACTCCTTTGCTGCCCCCAAAATCACGTTTGTATAGAGATTGTAATCCACTGAATTGAGGAATGTAGTTTTCATTGTTTATTCCAGAACTTCAGGAGACACTGATGAGATGATAAACTTTTTCTAATCCCACTAGCAGTGTTCTCTGTGGGGCTTTATTGAGCATGTAAGAAATCTTCAGATTGATAAGATTTAGAATTTGTCTCCTGCTCTCTGATGTTGCTTCAAGCCCAGTGTCACCGTTTCACTCTGCTACTGCTTCCCACAGATGCCTGATCCTGTGACATGTATGGCTTGACAACTCTCCTGGCTGAAGACAATTAGAAGCTAAAATTTGTTCACATTGATTACGTAATTAGGACAGCTTTCTCCTCTGGGAGCCTTTCCTTCAGTTATGTCTCTTCCCCAGCATCCTCAGTCTCCATCTCTGCGGCTTTCCTCTCAGCCTGGAGGCCCACTCAGGTCTTTCCATCTTTCCTTTTAGAATGATTGATGGATCATAAAGAGAGAGGTTGAGATCATCCCACATTTGCTGATGCCTCTTCCCTCGCTTCCCCTTTTCCAGCGGGCTGCTTCAAAGAGTGGTCTGAATACCCAGGGACCACTTCCTCTCTTCCATTCACTCCTCCATCACGGCAGCCTGGTCTCTTCCCTTGCACCAGAGAAAACCTCCCTGGAACAAATCTCCCGCTACCTGCAGCTGGCACAGATTTTTAGTCTGTTTCTTACTGAGTTTCTTTGCTTCGTTTCAAATCTTTGACGACTTAATGCTGCTAGACACTGCTTTCTATTCCATCTCCTTTGTTGGGTTTCCTGACTCCTCTGCCTGCACCTAAATGATGCTTTGTAGGATTGTGCATCTGGCCACTTGCCCTCTTTTCTACTATACTGACTCTCCTTGTATCGTGTCAGTTATTGCCCCAGCCCCACCTTTTTGCTGCTGGGTGACATCTCCAGCCAAAGTCCTCCCTGTTATCCTTCTTACCCATTGGGTGTGGAGCACTGCAGCTTCCACGTGCCCTCTTTTCTTAGAAAATCAGCTTTTCCTCCGGCAATCCCAGTTATTGGGTCGTCCAATCCAGGTGGCGCTAGTGGTACAGAACCCACCTGCCCGTGCAGGAGACATAAGAGACACGGGTTTAATCCCTGGGTTGGAAAGATCCCCTGGAGAAGGGAATGGCACCCCACTCCAATATTCTTGCCTGGAGAATTCCATGGACAGAGAAGCCTGGCAGGCTACAGTCCATGGGGCCGCAGAGTCGGACGCAACTGAACACCACTCAAGTAAAACAAAACCTATAGTCTTAATAGATTGACTTGCCTCCTTCACTCCCAGTAATCACATCTCAGTTCTTTAGCCTCCTAGGTAATTTCTCAAATCTGCTCTCTCCCTAGGCCCTGGCCCTTCCTTTATCCTGGCATTTGTCTTATGCTCTTCCTTGTCTGAAGTGCTTCCCTCACTTTTGACTCGTTGTCTCTGACATGGCCAGTTTCTTCTTATTCGTTTTTAAAGACTCATCATGAGCTTTACTGCCTCTTTACTTTATGCTCATGTCTTTCTTAATGCTCTCCAGATACCCCGGATCTCTTTTCCCCACCAGGCTGAGCTGCTTCAGTACAAATACTATTCCCTACTATTCCCTGGTCTTACTCATCTTTGTGCTCCCAGAGCCTACAACCTAAAACTTACCAAGACTTGAGTAAATATTTGTGGAACTAAATCAATAAAGTAGTCGGAGCGCATGAAAAACATTGGGAACAGGAGCTTTGGAGGACAGTATAGGCAGTCATCCTAAGCACCTTGTTCATGCATAGGACCGTGTGCACATGCATGCGTGGTCAGTTGCTTCAGTCGTGTCCGACTCTTGGCGACCCTCTGGACTGTAGCCCAACAGGCTCCTGGGTCCATGGGATTCTCCAGGCAAGAATACTGGAGTGGGTTGCCATGCCCTCTTCCAGGGCATCTTCTCAACCCAGGAATCAAACCCGTGTCTCCTGCATTCCAGGCAGATTCTTAACCCACTGAGCCACCTGGAAAGCCCCTCTTATAGGACAACTGGCTTTTAACACCTAGACCCTCTTCCTCACATCTTTGCCTTGAACATACTGTTTACACACTCCTTTCTCTTAGCACAGCCCTCCCTACCTCTGCTCGCAATCTGCCTGACTCCTGCTTATTTTCTCGGACTGAGCTCATAGAGCCCAGGATTGGATGAGATGTGTCTCCTCCATGCTGGTAGCAGTGGCACTTAGCAGAGGGCATTACGGTTTCCTGTCTCCTTGTCTGTCTTTGCCCGTAAACGGTGAGCTCGTTTTAGGACAGAGACGAAGTCTTACTCCTCTTACGTTCACGGTGCCTGACAGATCTCTGAGGAATAATGAGAGAAGACACTTTAAAAGTAGCAGATGTTTGTGGGTGTGCTGCTGTTGAAATCTCTCAAGTATATCCATGCCTCTCCCTGCCCCCACCTCCCACCCCACAAACAAAAAGCTTAAGTTTCTTTTTCTTGAGTAGGACCTCATAAAGCCATGCATTTTAGGTGTGTTCAGATTCTGGTGTCTCCAGTTAAGAGTTGTTAATCAGAGTAGCTGATCAACTACTGAGCTTTAATCAAAGCATTCATTATCAAAGCCTTTTTGTTTATGAGTACAAATACACCATTGATGTTTATAAGAAGAATTATTTTTTGCCTTGCATGTTAACTAGCCACAAAAGCTGGTGGACACATGTGATAGTGTTTTTCACAGAGTTTAAAGAATGTTGGCCTTTGATGTTCTGCCCTTGAATGGAAATGAGCCTGCTTTTTAAAATCACCGGTGAGGAAAATGGGAAACTTTGAGGCAAGCACCTTAGGAGCATTGTTAGCATTCCTAAGTATTAAAATCCAACAGATGGATTGTTTATAACACAGAGGGGAAAGGTACTTTTCTGGAGAATAGCACCTATACTTGATGCTATGAAAATGAATGAGATTCAGTAGGCTCTATTAATATTTCATATTAAATAGAAATGTCTCAGTATGATTGAAAGCAAAAGAATATAACATGAGCTAACCTTAGCAAAAAAAAAAAAAAAGCTATAAGGAAGTAAGGGTTCTTATGGAAAAGGGACTAGAAACAAAATATGAAGTGGACTTTTAGGTCTTTCTCAGACCATAAATCTTCCATCTCTGTTTATGATTTGTGCTTCTTTCTTTTCTGTCTCTAGACTAGCTTTCTCAGTTTCCCTTTCCATCTAGTGGGAAGATGCCCATGGCATAGCCCTCTAAGCTGTATATCCTCTTTCCTTTCAGCTGAAGAACTCAGATTGAATTAGAATCTCTCAGTTCCAATTCCAACCTCTCAGAAGAGAGAAGTCGTTCTATATATTAATAGTATAGGCCAGAAGTCCAGTATGGTCAAGGGGACAGATGGGATGGGCTAGACAGACAACCCTGACTACCACCCAACATCAAGAAAGCTTGAAGTGAAAAGTACAACATAGTAGCTCTTATCTCAGTATGTAACATTTAAGAGCTTACAGGCAATAAGCATATACTTCTTTCACCTAAGTATATGAGCCTCAAGGCCAGGCACCATATCTTAATTTTGCTTAATCTTAATCTTCAACTATGTTTAATCCTAATACTTGGAGTAATGCCTGGTAATTGGTATTCAGTAAATATTTATTAGATGAACAGAAACAGATGTAAGTTCTGCCTTCTATGGGAATTACAGTCTGGTAATGAAAGCAGGCAGTAAACAAGAAAATAAAAACCTATATAGTAGTAAGCATTAAAAACATTTTTTAAAGGGGAGAGAGAGAAAGGAGGAGTTAGTGAGCAAGAAAGAAACTTCCAGAAGGTCATTACTGGGTTTAAGCTACAAACCCAGGGTAGCTATACTGTCTTTTTTTATTCATCCAAAGAGGCCAGAGACAATAATCATAAAAGATGCCATTTACATTTCATTCCATTTATAACTTTAATACCAAAAAGAAAATGTGATTTACATTAAATCACATGGGCTACAAAAAGATTGCTATAAAGAATTATAAATAAATAGATTGCTATATGAAGAATTATAAATAAATGTGATTAGTGTTCATTGATAGCTTTTAATTTTTATCTGACAATTTGTAATTGTTCAGCTCCTAACTCAGAACTTGATATAATTTTAAATTGATTCTCTGGAATGGTACACAATTAATCAAATGCACAATTAGAGATACACTTTGGCAAACTCTACAAAGAGAACTAGATTAAGATTACAAATAATCCAATGAAAGAGACATGTTCTCTAAAGAAGAATCTGGTGAGATTAGATGATACACCTAGATGTGTTTTATGGACATGATTGAAAGATTGTATCTGGTGATCTTAGTAAGAGAGACTAAAGGAGAAGGGATCAAAGAAATGTGTTTTATTAGTATACTTGTTGCCAATATCTAACAGAGAAAGAACTATTCTGGAAGAAAACCAACTCCCCTGAACAATAGTTAACAAAACCTTTACCTGCCTGTATTAATTAAGAATAACCTACAGGTGCTTCTGTATAAACAGCTACAGATCCCCAGTGGCTTATTTTTGTATATTTTTCCCTATATAAAGTTCATTGCACATTGTGTTGGGGTGGAGCAGGTCTGGTCCATAAAGTTATTCAAGGACCCAGGCTCTTTCCATCTTGTGGCTCCCTCCTCCTGAGTCCCCTCCATTCAAGCTAGTCCGTGGAGAAAGTGCGAGATTGGGCCAGGTCTCGACAACGAAGTGCACATCTCATAACACTCACACTTCATTGGCCAGGACTGAGTCACATGTGCCACACCTGTCTATGGGAAGGCTGGGAAAACATGTAGTTAGGAACCCAGGAAGAAGAGGAAAATGTGGATATAGGTGAATATTCCTAGTGTCTACCACACTAACAATGTGAAGGTTCAAGAAGCTGTGGAAAACATGGGCAAAGGAAAATATCACGACAAAGCCCTTTGTATCTCCAAAAGAATTTTGTTGAAAAACTTAAAAAGTTTTTCAAATTGTCTTTTAAAAAATTAGGGATTTAGGAACTGTCTATCAGAAGGCTTTTACCACTGGTATTATCATTGGCTTCTATAGGCTACTTGTGTGCTTCCCTCTCAGTGATGAAAATCCAGAAGAAAATTAAATGCAGACAGATTCTAAAAAGTACCATATCTAATCACGATGGCAGTAGTTCTCATCTTCGTGTCCAACACAACTGTAATAGTGACATACCTAGCCAAGAATATCATCTCCGCCTCCAGGAGGGTTTTACATCGTGAAAAACAAAATTTAATTGTCATACTTGCTAAAAACCTCCTTTGGTTTGGAGTGGCATTTCCCAACCAGAAATTTGGGAAAGAATGAGATTCTATAGTTTTACCTTTGACTCAGGGAGGGGCTGGTTTATATCTGATATCATATGCTCCTCTCTGTGATAACAATAGCTATCCCCAAATTCTGTTTCAGGGATTCTGCAAATCTAAATATAATAATAGCATTACACTCTTGAGATTTACTATATTCTAGGCATCCTTCAAAGTTCTTTACATCTTCACAGAAAGCCCTGTGCCCTGTAAACTGAGGTCCAGAGATATTGATAAAGACCAGAGCTCAAATTTAAACCCAGGCAGACTAGCTCCAGAGATCATGCTTTTAAACATCAGGTTAGATTAGAAGAAAAAAACAAAACACAAAATAACAACAACCACAAATAAATACCTGGGGATTTCCTGACAATAAGTAGGAAATAACAGTACTGTCTCACCTTGTGTGCTCAGGGATCTTGTATATTTTTAAAAAATATTTCTTTAATTATGGGAGTATAATAACGCATTTGTAAGAGACTTAGAAAATACAGAATAAGGTTACATATAATTCCACTATATTTTTTTAAATAGGTAAATTAAGATTTTTAATTGGAGTTTCAATATCAAAATCTCAAAAGTTAATAGAATGAATATACAGAGAAGTAGAAGGATATAGTAGACCTGAAAAGCACTGTGAATCAATTCAGCATAATTAAGATTTTTCCAGTTCTCATACAGCAGTAGGATACAAATTCTATTCTCCTGTAAACTAGGAGACACTGGAACATATCCAGGGACATAAGGTGCAAAAATTTCACGGTCTAAAGGTATTGAAATCATTGAGTCTGTTCTCTTAAGGGATCTTGTGTATTAATATACATCAGAAGTAACCCCTGCCTAGAAAGTTCCAGATTTTATCCAGGGAGATGCAACCCAGGCAAATGAAGGGCATCGATCTTTTTGTAGCCAGTAATGACTGACTAAAATTTGGGAGAGGAGACTGCATTTTAGATGCCCCAGGTTTAACTTGGCAAGCAGCTATAGTAGTGCCAGTCAGCTTTCCCCAGATTTGGTTTGATTTTTATTTACTGATTTCAGTTGATTATTTTTTAAATGTACTTGAAATCAATAAACATTGAGCATCTCCTATGTGGAAAGCTTTATGCAGGGAATTAATTAATTATCGTAGGGAATCCAAACAGGAGGAATGCTTAATTACCAAGGATACTGATTAGTAGACATGGCAGGATTACTTTAAACATTAGTGAGGTCACGAACATTTGAAAGCCATTATTTAGGTCTTGAGCCTTTAGCTGATAGGTTTCATACTTAATGTTGTGACAGAAGTGATCCTTGCTGTAGTTAGATGACCATTTCTCCTTCTATCTGATATGTTAATATTACTTTTTATAACAGCTTTATTGAACATAATTCACATATCATATAGTCCAGCCATTTAAAGTACACAATGCAGTGGCTTTTAGTATATTCACAGAGTTGTGAAACCAAGCACCACAATCAATTTTAGAACATTTTCAGAAAGAAACCCTGTATCCATTAGCATTCACTTCCCATTTTCCTCCAACCCACCCCCAACCCCTACCCCCCATCCCCCCAGCTCTAGGCAACCACTAATCTACATTCTGTCTTTAAAAGATTTACTTCTTCTGGACATTTCATATAAATATGCATATGTGGTCTTTTGCGACTGGCTTCTTTTACTTAACATAATGTTTTCAAGTTTCATCCATGCTGTAGCATGAATCAGAGCTCCATTCTTTTCAGTGCTGAATAACGTTTCATTGTATGGATAGACCACATTTTATTTATCCTTTCATCAACTGATGGTCATTTGGGTTGTATCTATTTTTTTACTGTTTTGGATAATCCTGCTATGAACATTCATGTACAAGTGGACTTATGTTTTCATTTTCATTTCTTGTGGTATTTGGGAGTGTAATTGCTGGGTCATATGGTAACTCTATGTTTATCCTTTTTAGGAACTTCCAGACTGTTTTCCAAAGCGACTGCACCATTTTACATTCCCACCAGCAGTGTGTGAGGGTTCCAATTGCTCCACGTCCTCGCCGACACTTGTCACTATCTGTCTCTCTGATTGTAGCCATCCTAGTGGTTGTGAATTGGTATCTCATTGTTTTGATGTGTGTTTCCCTGATGAATTAATATTGTAATATTTATTTTACCAACCTAAGGCAAGAGCTTCAACCTTTATGCTTTCTTATGCACATAATGGAAACTGCCTTACATTACTGGGTTGACTTTCTCAAACAACACAGTTGTTCTATACAAGATGAATGTCATTTATGGGGTTAGAGTTATGCCTGAAAGAATACAAAGTGAAATGACATGAAGTTAAGATTATGAACTCATCTGGGAAATTTGTTTTGCAGGATGAATTCATTCACAGTGTTCTGAGACCTTTATCTAAGCTACTCAAGTACTCTTATGTGACATTTGCTAGATAATCTAGACAGCACTTTGGTTAAATCCACAGTGTGATGTCATCCAGTAAACACTTGAAAGTGGAGATGCATGTCTCTTCTGGTTTTATCAGTCTAGATTAGCAGTGCTTCACAGCACAGTGAACTTTTCTCCTCTGTGATCCATCAGCCTGCGTCTCATTGCGGGCCAATAATCTGTCACCTGAAACTACTTAAAATAGGTTGGGCTTTCTTGACTATCGTGTTGCTGTGATGACATCGGGGTTTGGCTGCACAAGAAGGGAAAGCACTGTTTTATAACTTGTGGTTGCCTCCGTATCCCTCGTTTCCAGTAAAAGCACTGATTTTTTAGCCTTTGCTTATATGCCTAGACTTTATATGTACCTGTTGTACATTTCATCTCGTTACAGACTGAGGCTCCTACTGTGCTTATCTTTGTTTCTCTGTCAAAGAAAAAAAAATTGTGGAGCTTAGAAGGTATCAGAGTTTCACCATCTTGATTTCGCCAGTTGGCAGATGTGTAGAAAGAGTGTCCACAAAGGCCATTTGATGAGAGAAGAAAAAAATGAAAAGTTGGTCAAAATTGAGAGGATGCTTTCTTCAGAGAAGGTCCTGAGATTTCTCAGAAAGCACCCCCAAAAAGAGATCCTGATGGTAGCCTGATCATGTTTCCTGACCATAGAGGGGATGACCACAGAGATTCAGATTCTCCCCCAGTCTCTGCATGTCTGTGTCCAGTTAGCACAGTTCAGAGTAGGTCAGGAAGGAATCAAAGAGGGAAGGAAAAATAACTCAGTGGATAATTAATCCTTTCATAATGTATCATCATATGTTCTGCCTTCTTTGTTCCTCAACTTTTAATATGCATTTTTTGTAGTTTGGGGTGAGGTTGAGGGAGGCCTGGGAGATTGGAAGTATATGAGTCAGGCTTAGGGGCAGAGCTTGACTTTTGTCTCCCACAAGGGAAAGGGAAGCAATAACTTTATACATTTACAGAGCTGCGTTTGTTTTTTGACGCTTTAGTAAATTCTATTTTGAGCATTCTGTTACCTAAAATATTATTTTGGCTAAAACTCAAGCATGTCGTGACACAATGATAATTGTTGCCTCTAATGAAGATCTCCAACTACCCCATAACCCTGCCCATGTGCCTTTAGAACTATCAAAGAAGACCTGAAGTGTGTTTATAAAAGTAGGAATTACAGTTCAGATTCTTATTTTTGTAATGATTAGCTGTTGAGTATAAAAAATAATACTGCCTAGCACTTATTGAGCATTGACTATGTGCTAGGGGTTATACTAATTACTTTACATAGATCATCTCATTTAATTCTTTCCATAGTTCTCTGAAATAGGTACTGTTATCATATCCCCATTTTACAAACCAAAGTTTAATGAAATGTAGTGCTTGCCTTATCCAGAGCTTGTGTGCCCTGAGCTCTCCAACAAGCAACTTCCCTTATGTACATGTCATATTGAGTACTACGGCCTCCCCTTTTCTCCCCCAAATCACATTCTAGAAATAGTGGAGGGAGTGGAGGGATGGGCAGTGGGGAAATGCGAGAGAGATATAAATGAATGAATGAGATAGCAGACCTCAAAGAGGGAAGCAAATTGATGAGTTTTGCTATAGTAGAGTTTGTTTTTTTGTTTTTATTTTTGTCATGGTAGTTTTTACCAAAGCTTTTATGATTTCTTTTCCCTCTTATATTCTTGCATATAAACATAAAGCAGTAACTGCTTAGGAGAGGCACACTCAAGGCTGGTTATTCCTATAGGAAAAGGCCAAGGTGTATCTTTCATGAAACAAAAACAGATCATAGATTTTTTCTTGTTTTTTTCTGTTAAGAAATCAGAATAAAAAAAGAATATTATACTGGTTTTCCTTCAGAAAGCCAAGCACCTCTGATTACCTATTTTGCATAGAAATATAGAGCAGATGTAGAAACTCAGAAAGTGTTTTCTTTCTGATTGTAAGCATAAAGTTTTTATAGTCACTTATTCAGTTGAATTACTGTGATCACTTCACTGGGCCATTTTACTGTGAGATATACTAAAAGCAATGAATTAAGTCTTACATTCTCTCTCTCTCTCTCTCTCTCACACACACACACACACACACACACACACACACACACGCACGCACGCTTCCCACACACCCATTTTTAACAGCCTCTATTTCATACCATTCATGCTTTTTAGTCAAGGTAAGTGTCTGAGTATACCATAGCTGAAGTAACATTCCTGTAAGAGAGCCTTGCCAAAAAGCAGCTCTTTAAGCCAATAATCTTCTCCAGTGTAAAACAGACTCCCTGGAGTTTATCTCCCTCAGTCCTTCCCCTGTGCTATCAAGGTAGCCCTTTTTTAATCTGCTGTATAAAATCTTCACTAAGTAGTCATCTTTGATTGAGGCACTTCCTGGGAATTGAGCTCCTTCCATTTTCAGGAAGTTCTCAACAGTGAAAATGGATTTCCTTTGTTGAGCCATATGTTGTGTTCTCTGATGCCTGCTTTTCTCAACACTGACCCTTTCTGGAATGAAACACGGTGGAATATTTTAATTAATAAACATGTATTTGTTACTCACGGTGGGCAATTGCGAAATGTTTCAAAACAGTAGTATGTGTGCTTAACCGTTGATGAGGGAGAAGAGGCATGGGCTTTGAAGTCAGATAAGAGCAAAAATAATGCTGACTGTATGCCAGGCACTGTTGTAAGCACTTTCTATAAGTTAGCTCATTAATCCTGACCACAGCCCTCTGAAATACATACTACTGATATCTCCGTTTCTACAGATGAGAAGATTGAGACACAAAGTTAAGAAACTTGCTCAAAAGTCACCAGACTAGTAGGTGTCGGAGCCGGCAGAGACCCCACTCCCACCCCTAGACTCTGTTGACTCAGTCAGAGCATCCAGTCCTGCGGCTGCACCTTCTAAGCCAGCGGGTGTAGAGTTTCCTTAAACTGCCTTCACTTTAGTTTCCTCACCTGTAAAAATGGGCCAGTTTATTGTAAGAGTTAAAGGGAATGCCATTGAACATGACCAGTGGCTCTTAACATCTGAGGGTTTCGTTTTGCCTTTTTTTTTTTTTTTAAGTTTAAGCCCCACCCGGAACTTCTGATTCATTTAAATACTTTGTGGTATGTGGTTTGCTGTCACCGATTTGAGACTCATGTCAACATTGCTTAAGAATAAACAGGGTGGGTTTTTTCTTAATTAATCTTCCTGATAACTGCAAAATTCATTACAGCATTAGTCAGCTGTAGGATTCAGTTTGGGCTGATATTAAAGAATCTGACTTCATAATCCCAAGGGGGTTGTTCCTTTCTCCATTTATTGCTGAAATATTTATCTGCATGGATATTCAAGGCAGTATATTTCATGAATAGCTGGTGCTAGTCACAAGGAGTGTGACATTTCTTCCCTCTTTTTGATGGCTTCTTTACTCTGACCCAATGAACTATTCTGAAAGTAAACCCTTAAAAATACGAATAGCATCACCTGCAAACATTTTGCAGTTTTTAATCTGTATATGGTGAGACTCAAGAGGTTATAGGTATTTTGATTGATGTGGCTTCTCATCAAAAGTGCAAAATCCAGAGATCTTTTATCCCTGTGCTGCCTTTTGAAAGAGAAAGGAGGACCCCTAGAGAAAATGTCACAACTCCTTTCACACATTTATTTAAGGAGACTCAGGGGCTAGTTAATTTCATTGAGAACAAAGGGGAGGACTTTTGAGTGCATGGCAGGACAGTGCCATAGAGTTTGAGGATTGTTCCTTTGACCCCATAGTTTTGCCCCTCATGGGCTGTAACTGGGTCACTTCAAGGGCTTTGTCATTCAGGTCTCGGTCTGAGCCAGATCAAAGATAACAGGGACGATTCGGAAAATGTCAGAAGTTTACCTCAGCAGAGTGATGCCGTTCAGTTCAGCAGTCATCTGCAGAACATTTTTCACAAGGCACAGAGGAGACACACGTGCAGTGGACACTGTCCCCACACTCATGTGTCCAGCCTGTGGGGTGGCAGGAGCAGGTGGTTTCAGTACAGGTCAGCAGGTGTTACGGTGGAGGGAGATACTGGTGCTTGGAGAGTAGAGAAGAGGCTCGCCTGGGAAAGCGGGCATGGGATGAGCATGGGGCTTATCCGAGAAGGCTTCCTGAGGCCTGGAGTGCTGAGATGAGTCTCAAGGATGGATCGACACCAGTGAGGTGAAGGGGAATGGGACTTTCCCGCGGCCTCTGTTGCCCCGTGAGCAGTTCTTTCTTACCTAACCAGCAGCATCAGCTGCAAATAATGTCCTGACTTGCTGACTTCAAACCCCATCCTTATTTGACTGTTAAAGAAAAAGTTCATTTCTGGGTCTCCTTGATTAGCTGATTTTGTGAAGTAGAAGCTATAAGAAAAAAACTACAAAACCCCGTGGGCCTTTGTGTCCCTGAAACAAGCCGTCTGCTTTACCCATCTGGCCTGACCTTCTCCATTGTAACCTGAGCAGAATTGGCTGGGGAGTGTGCACGGGCTGGGGAGAGAGGGGGCCCTGAGGAAGATCACCCGCCTGCTTGGCTGGCAGCCCAAGGGGATTGTAAAATCAGCGAGAGCCAGACAGTAAGCATCATTCACAGCAGTCATCAGCCCAAAAGGTTGGTCCCTTGGCCAAAAGTAAGAGTAGCCAATGGCTCCCACCAGCCAGCTTACATCATTTATTAGCTTGGTGACCTTCAGCAAATTGCTTCGCTTTTCAGTGCTTTGTCTTCTTTAGAGTAAGGACTAGAAATGAAGGTGGGGATTCAATGAACTAATTCATAGAAAGCACTTGGAAGAGTTTCTTGTTAAGTGTTAGCAGACGGAGTCCAGTTCTCTCTAAATAAACATACCAAGACCTGTGCAGTTGAGTGAGGTGTTGAGTACCAAGCTTGAATGCTCTGGGGGCTTCCCTGGTAGCTCAGCTGGTAAAGAATCCACCTGCAATGCGGGAGACAGGCTCGATCCCTGGTTTGGGAAGATCTCCTGGCTACCCCACTGCAGTATTCTGGCCTGGAGAATTCCATGGACTGTATAGAGCAAGGGGTAGCAAAGAGTCGGACAAGACTGAGTGACTTTCATTTTCACACTTTCGAATGATCTGTGAGCTGTTAGTTGACCACACAAGGCAATTTATTCATTCATTACTTATTCAACGCATGTCTGTTGGGTGTTTCCTAGGTGTTGGGCACCGATCTGAGCACCTGGAAAAAAATGAGAGAAATCAGTCCACACAGAGGAAGAGCCCTAGAATGTTCCAGGAATGACCAAGAGGTCTGTGTAGAATGAGCAGGGGGAGGAAATACAGGAAATGAGATCAGAGTGGCAACAAGGGGAGGATCTCACAGGGCCTCATAGACCTTTATAAAGACTTTGACTTTGAGGTCAGTATGGAGTGAGAACTACGAGGAATTCTAGCAACTACTACTGATTATGGAGCTTGTAGAATTGCTTCACCTGAGTTATCTGGTTTGGATCAGAGAGAGAGAACAGATTAGAATGATGATGTAAGGCAAACGACACTGTCCCCAGGGAGGAAGCTGAGATAGAGGGGTTAGGGAGGCTGCCTGGGGCAGTGTTCAAACCCAGATCTGTGGACTGTAATTGAATGAGCATACGGATATGTTTGGGGCTTCCCAGGTTGCGCAGTGGTAAAGACTCTGCCTGCCAGTGCAGGAGACCCAAGAGACGTGAGTTCAATCCCTGGGTCGGGAAGATCCCCTGGAGGAGGAAATGGCAACCCATTCCATCATTCCTACCTGGAAAACCCCATGGACAGAGGAGCCTGGTGGGCTACACAGCCCTTAGGGTTGCAGAATCTGACACTAGTGAGCACATATGCGCACACATATGGACTTGCTTGCCACCAAATGGATTGGAGCGGAACTAACTTCAGAATCCCCTTGGCCACTGCCCAGGAATGGTTAGAAACTGGGTGCCCTTGCTTCCAAAGGACTCTGGACATCAGAGACAGAGACTCAGAGTGCACAGCGCTCACCACACAGACGTGCTTTCCAGGGACCAAGCAGTAGGACACGGGGTTGAAGCCTTAACCTCATACCTCCGAGCATCTTCTGTTTTTCCAACAGACACTATAAATGTGCTCACTCCATATTTAAAGACCCCAGTATGGGTGAATGCTTTTTCAGGGCAGGGTAGAATCAAAGCCCAAAATACCAAAGGTTCAACTTCCTGTTCCTGACCACACTAGACCAGAAAAAGGCAGTTTTCAGAGCAGCTGTCCCCACCCGTGAACCTGTAGTTCAGCTTTGACTCACAGGAACCCATGGGAACTCAGACTCCTTACCCTGAAAAAAGTTGTTCTCAACTGAATGGACACCCCAAAGTCAGGTTGAGTGTTCCAGACCGAACTGCAGTGCAGAACGTGAAGGACAGAAGTTTTGCTGGGAATAAGATCATTTGTTTTGCAAATTGTGGGACTAAGTAAGGACCTAGCCAGAAGCCTCTTAATCCATACTAAGTTATTTTGAAATCTGTGATGATTGTTGAAGGAGCTGAACTGTAAGATAAAGAAGCAAGCAGACAAGCATCAGTCACTCAGTCGTGTCGACTCTTTGTGACCCCATGGACTGTAGCCTGCCAGGCTCCTCGGGTCCATGGAAATCTCCAAGCAAGAATACTGGAGTGGGTTGCCATTTCCTTCTCTGGAGTATCTTCCCAACCCTGAAATCAAACCCAGATCTCCTGCATTGCAGGCAGATTCTCTACCATCTGAGCCACCAGGGATACCCCATGATGAAGAATAGAGGGGATTAATTTTCCAACAAGTATGTAAACTAGCTGCCTAATATGTGCAGATTATGTGGTCTCTGCCTCCTCTAGCTGTTTGTGAGGGATAGGTAATGTTCAGTCGTGGTACACCCTAGGTGCTCTGTTAGCTGTGTATTCCAGTTGCTGTACATAAATCCGGCTGTTAGTACTCAGCAAAAATGGAGAGAGACAATGACTACAATGAAACAGTACAGGTGATGCCTGTCAACTGCTTCATCTTGTGTCAGCCAAAGAAACAGTGTTCTTTCTAACGTGGAAAGAGATATTGCTCAACTTTTCTAAGAAATGGTCAAGTTGGCTTCGAGTCATATGAAACTTTTATTTTATATTTGACTTTCGAGTTCATTCTTGAGATAAGATGTGGATTCATTGTACTGACAGATGTACAAGCTAGCATCAAGCCTGATTGTAAACTTCAGTTTCTCTGACTGATTCAGACACAGGCAAGTTGTTGGACTTCCGTTAGTAGCTACTGAATAGCCTCATTTTACAAATTTATTTTTTTCATTGGCATTGTTGTGATGAGTTAGTGAAAATGTGTATATAAAGATCCTGACAAGTCATTTTATGTAAGTGGTACTTCCACCCCATTCCTAAGAAACGTGGATGTGGACTGCACCTCTGGGAGCCAGTGAAGGTTTTTAGGCAGGGGAATGACATGATTCATACAGGTTTTAAGAACAATGATTTTGGGGTCACTGTAATGTGTGGGCTAAATGTAGAGAGACCTGAAACAAGGAAAGAATAATCAAATAAATGGTGACAAAGACAAGGGCCCGAGTGAAGGCTGTGACAGTGGAGATGCAGGACGAATCCAGGTTGAGGAGGTTTTAAAAGTAGAATTGAGAGAATCTGAGGTCTAGTTGAGTTAAGAGAGAGTAAAAGGATGATCAGAAGTAAAGGATGACTTTTAAGTTTTCCAGCTTATGGAGATATCGAATTAACCAGAACAAAGAATAGTAGAAGGAACTATTTTATTGCAGGCTGAAGCTTTATACTTGGCACTGAGCTAAGGCATTAATGGATCATTTGATTTAGTCATCATGCCAACTCTATGGAGTCAGTTATGTTGGGCCATTTTACTGTTGGAAAAATTTTAACTCAGAGAAGTCCGATGCCGTGCAGCCAGTCAGTGTCTCCCAAGGATTTGGATATAGATTTTTCTGACCCCAAAACCTCACTTAAAACGGCAGCAAGAAACAAGCCTTTACTCCAGAGAAGGGGAAATGGAGTAGGGTTGGGAGGGTGCAGATAAAATGTAGTTCTGGAAACGTTAGCCTTGAGTCACTTATGTCAGGCAGAGATATCTTGAGGGCAGTTAGAAAACCAGGCCTGTAGCTCTGGGGAGGGGTTGGGGGAGATATAAAAATGTGGGCATTGTTGGCATATGGTTGGCATGGAGGAATGAATGAGATCACCCAGCAAGGGGTGTATTAATTAAAGAGAAACAGACCCTAAGAAAATGAAGGTTAGAAGATGAATACTCACCTAGTTTAGGAATTTAGAAACACCCATACAGCTATATGCAGTGGAATTTTTTTCTGACCAAAGTATAGCCCTGTGCTTTGGTATATAAATTTGAATGCTTTTATTTTCAGTGGTTAGATAGTGTTCTTGCTTGCCAGTCATCATGAAAAATTGGCCCCTGCCTTCATAGAACTTGTAGTCTAGTGGAGAGCCGTAAATAAGAAAGCAATTAAACAGTAGCGAGTCATTGTCAATTACAGTGTAGGCTTCTGGGTTATCATAGGATGTTCTCTGAGGGTCCTATAAAAGGTCGACTCTGAAGCTAGACTTGGAAAACAATTGCTGGACCTAAAAATAACTATAGATTCTGTTTCTGAAGAAATGCTTGAGAATGATTACAAGAAAATTTTTTCTTGTAATATATACTGAAATTAATTTGCCTACAGGTTATGCAGGAAGCTGGGTTTTTGAGGTAAGGCAAAAATTAAATCTACGGAAGATGATTCTGTAAGTCCTTGAGGCAGGCAGAGGCATGGTCTCTAAGTCAGTCTCCCACAAACAGTTTTTTCTCAAGTGTTGCAATTTTTTCAGTTGTGTACCAGATGAAGTAGTTGGCTTGCTGTGAGGAGCCACGTTATACTAAAAAAAAAAAAAACACTTATCTTTTAATCACAGCCTTGCACTCCACACAACCGGAGCTGCACAGTAAGAGAGGCGCTCGGGGGACTAGGACCACCAAGAGAGAGCTGCTGCGGCGCCCCACCCCATGCCCCTTCTGGGACCCCAGTGCTCTGTCTGAATCCTGTCCGTGTCTCCTTCTCCCGCTACCATGCTTGAATCTCTGCATATAAAATGATATGAGGCACTCCACTGTAGCAAATATGAAGAGTCAAATGTGCACCCTGAAATTTCTTAGATTTCTTTTCCTGAATTGCTCTGACACTTGCATAAAATGGGGAAACAGAAAATTTCTTTGCCATCAGAATAGAAAATTGCCAAACCTTCATATTGTACTGTAAGTAGCTCAGTCTCAAAGCTTTTACCTTGAGATCCATTCCTCCTTTTGAGAGGTTATCTAGCCCAGCCCTGGAGCCAGACTGTCTGGGTTTGAATTCCTAGTCCACCAGTCACTGACTGTGTGACCTTGGGCAAAATACTTAACCTCTCTGTGCTTCAGTTTCCATGTGTGTAAAATGAGGGTAATAATAGTACCTCCATCCTTAGGGTTATGTGAGGAATATGTTAATCTGTCTAAAGCACTTAGAACCATATCTGGCATGTCCGTAGTAAGCATGTGTACCTGGCGTATGTAGCGAACAAACCGTAAAGGTTAGGTGTGGGTGTTACTGCTGTATGATGCTAGTGGATGAAACAGCACATGAAGATGGTAGCCAGGCCGGTGAGGATCAGTCTCCCCAACCCACTGCAAATCAGTCACAGGTCAGCTCCCCTGGCACTTAGCGTGGAGGGAAGAGTCCAGCATATATTGCCCTCTTCCCTTTTAACACTGAGGACCACTGGGCCATGGCAGAACACAGCAGGTAGTTGATTGCAAGACCCATAGCCAGAGACAAGGAACTTTCTCTTCTTTAAAATAGAAACCTCCTTCCTTCCAAACACATGTGCAACAGTTATGTTTAGAAATCCTCGAGGAGCAGTATGGGAATATAGCTGAAAGCACGGTGTGTGGCATGATGCCTTGTGGATGATAAGGAAGATGGGCAGCCCGCCAGCTCTCCATCTTGCCTTGTCTTTTCCGTAGCACTTTCTCAGATCAGAAGGGGAATGTGACTCTTCTCTGTAGCCAAACCTTTCTGTCAGTCCTATTCAGCTGCCAACTTCAAGCCCCCGGTTAGCACGTTTCTTGGGCTTATTTGCCTCTAAGAGCAGCAGAGAATAAATTCTAGATGTTTAGACAGGTGGAATGAGCTCCAGCTTGGAGTCAGCTAGTCAGACCTCATTGTGATGCCACCGAACATCTCCCTTCTAAACCTCTTCCCTCACTTGCCCTAAAATCCTCTGATACCTCCCTCCTTACAAGAACCTGCAAAGTTGGAGACTTTAATATAGTTAGTAGATCATCAACTTTTGGACTTAACTTCTAAACCCCAAACGGTCGAGTTATAAAGGGCCATTTGACTAAGCAATGGTGTAATTTATTCCCTGGAGGATGTGTCAGATCTTGTTTCCTTTTAACTGCTTACAGGTTAGAAACCATGACTGTGGTTACAGAGGTCAGACCCCAGAGTCTGTGCGCTGGGCCCAGCCCACATTGTGTTTGCTTTGGCCCATGTGGTTGTGTACACATATATCAGTTAGTTGCAATGTACAACAGTTGGGAGATTCCACATAATGATCCACATTTCCAACTTTTAATTTTAAATATGCCAGATCTGACAACACTGGGTCTCCCTTCCCTCCCATGGGAAACAGTCTGCCTGAGTCGGGGAGCAGCCCCTCCACTTTGCATAGTCCCCACCTGGCCCACATCCTTTACACCAGCTCATTGCCTAACCCCAGAGGAGCTAAAATATATAAATCTCTTAGAGCCTGGTGCCATTGTCTTTACAATATAACCCCAAATGAAAAGTGAAAACCTCATTACACTTGGTGACCCAGATGTAACAAGATGCTAAATAATGAGTCGCGGGCCTTTGCTCTCTGATTTAAGACAGAATCTCAAGTAAAACATTCTTTGTGTCATTTATTTAAAAATCACACATTTGAATATTATCCTTGCCTGATGTTTTCCCTGAGTCAGAGAGCAGTTTTTGTCCTTTAACCTTTTTCATGGTAAAATTTTATGCTGTTCTGGTTAGTACCAGTAATACAGGCTAAACGACTACCCAAAGGTGAACCCTCTGGCCTTGTCTTTAGTCATCTGCTTTTGGTTGCTGAGAGATTTGAGGTTATGGGCTGGCTCTGGGGAAGGGAGGGTGGAGGTCTAGAAGGGAAATAAGATACATGTTTCACTTCCACTGAGTCATGGGGCCACAGGACACAAAGGTACTGTGTGCCCAAGTATTTGTTAATTGCTTGCCTTGGGAATTTCATTCGCCTTTCTTGCTGAGCTGCATGGCCAAGCCTCGCCCACAAGGTTCTACAGGCCCCCCCATTCAGGCAGGCATACCTCAGTTCCTGAAATCTGCCCAGTTCAAATTCTTCCTTTGTACCTTTTCTTTATTCTGAAGGTGGAAGAGTACATTTCTCATACCACCTGCCAGCCACCTGAGGGCAATTAGAGTGTGCTAACATGAGGCCAGCGCACAGCTGTTCATGAAAGAATCGTGTCATGAAAGTACAAAGCGTGGTTATTACTGTGCAGAAGTTTAATCAGTTTACAAAAATGCGTTGAACACTGGGGGCTTTGGATAAAAAAGTCATATGTGCGTATTAGTCATCCATTCCATTGTCATCACTGTTTCGGTCTACCATAGAGATGTTTTATTAGTTCGTTCAAATTCCCATGACTCCAGTTTCACATGAGGTCGTAGACTCCTCAATTGAAAAGCTTTTTAGTAGCTTTGGTAGGTCTGAAATTTCAGAATATTGAGCAAGGCCTGAGCTAGAACATGATCTAATAAGATTGGACTGTCAAAACAAGAAGCACTAGTCTGTGATTACAAGATTTTTACGAAGAAAATGTTAAAACTCTGCTGTGAGAACCTCAGAAAGATAATAAAACAGGTTGGAAGCCAGTTTCTTTTTCATGTCTATTCTGATAGGTGGGACATCCGCCTATTCAAGCAGCAAAACTGCAGTGGAATGAAGTGTGAGTCCACAGAAACAATAGATAGTATCTTTCTATTGGGAAACTCTAATTGCTTGTGTAATCAGTAAGATGAAGCATCTGAAAATACTTGAAACGTTTTGTTCGAGCCCCAAAGGGTACTCAGAGAGACTAGCTCCAAAACGCCCAAATAGAGAAGATACATCATTGGTTAATAACTCAGATTGGAGTCAGAAGTGAGTTCCATTCCCAGGCTTCCACTGTGAGATTTGAAGCAAGTTATTTAACCTTTTTGCTCCTCAATTTTTTTTATCCCTAAAATGGGAATTGGAACATTATGGAAATATCATGGGGATTAAAAAGAGATAATGTGTGGAGAATTCTTGGAGCAGTACCTAGCCTATGAGTGGCCAATAAGTGATGGTCATCGCTATTCGGTTAAACAGAAATTTGTAATTACTTGTTATTTTGGATATTCAGTAATGGTTTTCGAAATAAAGGCCGATATATAGTTTACTTCTAAGTTTTCCATAGTTACGTTTAAATCCTCAGTTGCTCTCTGCCCCTTTTCTTAGTCTTATGTATACTTACCAGTGTCTTGTTCATTCTCCAGTCGCTTTTCACTCTCTGACGATACCATTCTAATGAGTAAATGCTTAAGACCCAATCTGAATGGAGGTTTAGGCTGAGTCTGGGACTGAGTCACTGATCTATTATTTTAGCCTTCTGGAGGTTTTCTTTTTTTATGTTTGTTTACTTCCTGTTCATTTACTGAAGATTAAAATTTTTGTGTCATACTGCTGAATTACAATGTAACAAATGACAAAATATGTTTATGAAATGCCTTATGTTTGTAATCACTTAAAATAAAGTGTTAATAAAGAATATAGTTTATTGATGAATTTATATAGACTCCAAGGAGGAAAACCCACTGCTCATGGTGATCTCATCTCTAAGATGTTACATAATCACTACAACTGAAACCTAATTGATTTTATTACCAGATTAATCAGGGGTCACAGTTACATCCTGGTAGTTACTGCCTTCAGACTGTCTTCTTTTTGTAACTTGGGGAGGATTTTGTCCTGGGGACCCTACTGTAGCATTTGCCCTTGCAGAGAACTTGGATCTGAACACCCAGAGCTAGAGGCAGAAGCAGATCATGCCTTTCCTCTACCAAGTAATAGAAATGTAGAAGAAAAGCACTCTCATCATTCTGGATGAAATTAGATATTTGATAAGAATTCGCTTTAGCTCAGTCCTTTGCTTCATTGAAAACCCAGAATCTTTGTAGAAGTCTAGGGGCAGGGAAAAAGTGCACAAATTGTTACCTCATTTTACCCATAAAATCTCCAAAGAAGGGAATCCTATTTTCACCTTAGACTCTCAGAAGCATGGACAATAGAAACAGTTCATTTGCTCTAACATAGTTTATGATGTCACCAGAAATTCTTTATAAAACGGTCAGCATGAGTATGCCATGCAATTCATAAACCATGCTTTATCCGTGCTGTGTTGCGCAATATGTCAGCATTTCCCCTTTCTTTCCTGTAAATTGTAACTTTTCTGGTGATTGGCATTTAAAGTCTTTTCCTGATTAAGGAATTGTCAGCTGAAATCATCAGGGATTTCCCTGTAGCTGTTTTGAAAGAAGTCCGAAGAACTTAAGTGTTGCTTGGAAATTAAGAAATGTGAAATAGTTTGTGTGAATCTTAGTGGTGAAATAGAATCAAGATGACTTTTTCTTGAAAATGAGAGCATTAGAGAGTTGCAGACGGAATTAGAGAAATCTCAGCGATAATAAAGTCTTTCAAACGTTTAATAAACCTCAGTGTCTCTGTTCTGTGCCTTTCAGACAATGCACGTATTACACTAGGAGCTCAACTGAAAGAGAAACATTAAAATAACGTTTCAGATGCTTGGAAAGTGATTTTTTAATTTAATTTCTTGATATCCTTAGAGTTAACAGAAGCCTTTTTTAAGGCACTGTTAGAAAACCTTCTGATGATCCATGTCGCATCCCTAGTGCCATCAGAACAAAGATGGTGACTGGGGTAGCATTACGTATACTAGACAGGATGAAAGGAAAGAGATCTATTTCAGGTGCAGGGATTATGTAATGAGCTTTCTGCCCAGTGACAGGATGGGGTGGAGTAAGTAGGAGACAGCTGGTGGATGTGATAAAGAGTGGGGGGCCTCTTTGAGAAGAGCGGTTTGAGAAAGCCTCTCAGAGGAAGTGACTCGAGCTGAAGCAGAAGGAATCATCACGGATAGAGCACAGGGAAGAACTCAGCAGGTACGTAGGAAAGGAAGAGCATATTCAAGGGCCCTGGGGCTGGGATGACTTCTTCCAGAAACAATGAGGAGACAGATGCAGTTGGAACATAAGGCAGGAAGGGTGGGGTAAGACCTGAAAGGTAGGAAGAGGCAGCCCTGATGGAAAAAAAAACAAAAAACAGTCCATTACTGGGTGAAAAGAATTAGCAGTTGGGTTCATTTTATGAAAGCTTCTCACTCGTGTGTTTCAGAATTATTCCAAGTCTAAATATGGCATGTGAAAAACACTTTGAAGAAATAGTAAGGGCCTGTATGCCAAGACTGAACCAACTGCAACTTCCTAATTTGTATTTGATAACAGATAGGCTATACTCTTAGCTGTAAAGTGCAGGACCTCATGACTTCCCAGCTACACCTCTCTTTTTGTCAACTTTCATATAAACTAAGGACACTGAAACAAATCCTCAGAATGTTTTGCCTTATGACCGCTCTTCTGCATCAGCCCTTAACCCCAGCATTCATGCTACGCGTGTTCTGATAGTTTCCTAGTGTCCCCCATTCCTTCATGGACAAAGTGTGACATAGCTAAGTCTGATGACAAAGAAAGGGAAAACCCCCACAACTTAACTGTCCTTCCCTCAGATAAGAGATACTGGTTTTGCAGGACAAAATGAAAAATCCAAGGGACCCAAAATGAGGGAACAACAGTTTACCAGAAATTACCACAACCAAATCGTGGCAGGAAGTGACTGATGCTTTCTTACTTACCTTCTTACTGAGATCTCCCATGTAGCCCTGTGTGAGCAACTTCAGTGCAGTTCAGTTCAGTAGCTCAGTCATGGCCAACTCTTTGCAACCCCATGGACTGCAGCATGCCAGGCCTCCCTGTCCATCACCAACTCTCAGAGTTTACTCAAACTCATGCCCATTGAATCAGTAATGCCATCCAACCATCTCATCCTCTGTCGTCCCCTTCTCCTTCCACCTTCAAATCTTTCCCAGCATCAGGGTCTTTTCAAATGAGTCAGTTCTTCACATCAGGTGGCCAAAGTATTGGAGTTTCAGCTTCAACATCAGTCCTTCCAATGAATATTCAGGACTGATTTCCTTTAGGATGGACTGGTTGGATCTCCTTGCAGTCCAAGGGACTCTCAAGAGTCTTCTCCAACACCACAGTTCAAAAGCATCAATTCTTCGGCACTCAGCTTTCTTTATAGTCCAACTCTCACATCCATACATGACTACTGGAAGAATCATCGCTTTGATTAGACAGACCTTTGTTGGCAAAGTAATGTCTCTGCTTTTTAATAAGCTGTCTAGGTTGGTCATAACTTTTCTTCCAAGGAGCAAACTTCTTTTAATTTCATGGCTGCAATCACCATCTGCAGTGATTTTGGAGCCCCCCACAATAAAGTCTGTCACTGTTTTCACTGTTACCCCAACTATTTGTCATCAAATGATGGGACCAGATGCCATGATCTTAGTTTTCTGAATGTTGAATTTTAAGCCAACTTTTTCACTCTCCTCTTTCACTTTCATCAAGAGGCTCATTAGTTCTTCACTTTCTGCTGTAAGGGTAGTGTTATCTGCATGTCTGAGGTTACTGATATTTCTCTCGGTAATCTTGATTTCGGCTTGTGCTTCATCCAGTCCAGCATTTCTCATAATGTACTCTGCATAAAAGTTAAGCAGGGTGACAGTATACAGCCTTGACGTACTCCTTTTCTGATTTGGACCCAGTCTGTTGTTCCATGTCCAGTTCTAACTGTTGCTTCTTGACCTGCATACAGGTTTCTCAGGAGGCAGGTCAGGTGGTCTGGTATTCCCATCTCTTTAAGAATTTCCCACAGTTTGTTGTGTTTCACACAGTCAAAGGCTTTGGCATAGTCAATAAACAGTTGATGTTTTTCTGGAACTCTCTTGCTTTTCCGATGATCCAGCGGATGTTGGCAATTTGATCTCTGGTTCCTCTGCCTTTTCTAAATACAGCTTGAACATCTGGAAGTTCATAGTTCAGGTACTGTTGAAGCCTGGCTTGGAGAATTTTGAGCATCTCACACTAGCGTGTGAGATGAGTGCAATTGTTCATAGTCTGAGCATTCTTTGGCATTGCCTTTCTTTGGGATTGGAAGGAAAACTGACCTTTTCCAGTCCTGTGGCCACTGCTGAGTTTTACAAATTTGCTGGCATATTGAGTGCAGCACTTTCCCAGCATCATTTTTCAGGATTTGGAATAGCTCAACTGGAATTCCATCACCTCCACTAGCTTTGTTCATGGTGATGCTTCCTAAGGGTCACTTACTATAGAGGATTTCCAGTTATTTAGTATAGTGGAAAGTGACTAAGATTGCCTTGTGGTATTTAAAGGCATGAGGTCTTCAAAGACTGGTAATTGAATAGGGTAGCAAACACAGAGATTTGAGTTGGATGGGTGTAGGAGATGATTTGTTCAAAATAATTTCGCAACTAGGAGCAAAGTCTTAATGACTGAGTGGATGTCAGAGCAGCAGGCCAACTCTTCTGTGCCATTAAAAGCTCACACAGATCCCATACATCAGTAACGTGCTTTTCTAGGCTTACAGTTTCCTTTCAAGTAGGCTTACTCAATCCTCCCTGAAAATAACCAAGGCTAGGTGGGTTGTCTGTCCAGGTAGTGAATGTCTGTCCAACTTTGGACGTGGGGTTGTAAACCTGGTGGTTGCTTTCTTTTCCAGAGCAAGTGCTCTATAGGGACCTGCAGGCTCTCTCTTAAGCTATTGGGTTCCTTCATTGTGCACCATGCCTGAGCCCTGCACCAGCCATTGATGATACCACAGTTAAGATGCTAGTGAGGTCTAGGTGGGGAAATGGTCAGAGTGTGAGAAGGACTGTAGGGGCAGAGTTGTAAGGAAAGTTTTATGTAAGGGCAGAGTCAGAACAACTGATTCAGGAAGGGAGGTGAAAATCAAGGAGGGCCTCCAAGGAGTAAATAACTCACATGGATGGGTTTAAAGGAAGAAGTATAAGTAAGTACAGAAAATAACATGTGCCAAGGCAGACACAGACAAATGACCATGGAGAGCATGTTCCTTCATCATTGACTATTCTAGTGTGACTAAAACCTTTTTGCTTTTTCCTTTTAGTGTGTGTGTTGGGAGCAGATGGAAGGAGAGTTACAGGGATAGAGGGACTGGGACAATCAGGTGGAGAAGCGGGGGTCAGAAGACTCCATATAGCAAGCGAGGAATATTTAAGCTTTAGAGTCAGAAAGACCCAGAGAGCCAGTCGGTGGTTGCCTCAGCACTCCAGTTTCCACATCAGCAGTGTGGAAAAGCTTCTACTGAGGTTGCTTTTGAGGATGACATGAGGTGGATAGTCTATAGCATAGTCAGGGCTGGACTTGAAGTCAGATAGACCTGCCTTCTTATATTACCCAACTAATTGTGCGTCTCCTTGAACCTTGGTTTTCTCACCTGTGCAATGGGAATAGTAGTATCCTTTTCATGGACTTAAGAGGATTCAATTAGCTAATTCATGTAAAGTGTTTATTAGGACAGTGCTGGGTACATGATAAGTATTAAATGTTAGCCATCCTCTTCCTTCTCCATCACACAGCACAGACCCTCACCGAAAGTTAGTTCCTTTCCCCTAAGAAAATACGATGTATGCAGTTTTTCAGTTCCTTGGTAATTTATTCACTCCGACTATGCCAAGAGAGAACTGGCCTTTCTAGCAATTGCGTTTTCTCCTTGGAGGGGCCTCCTTCCAGGCCTCACGCATTTATTTTCCTTTGTTGGACAGTAGTGTCATTTTTGTCAAATGCCTGATGATGACAAGTGTCGTCCCCAGGCAAATAAATAGCATACTTTCTTCTAGGATTCTGTTCTCCTAGTTTGGTAGTTTCTATACAGTTTTACTACCTTCAACAGCACATGCTTTAAGCTCAGTACCGCTCAGCGATAGATTTCTAAGCTCAGTATTGGGAAAGCGTATTGCCAAGGCCCTGCTTTCAAGTGGCTGACTGCCTGGTTGGGAAAATAGAACTTACAGAAAACTTACAGTTAGGCAATTTTATGAAGAAAGTGTGACAAGGTACAAAGTCTTTTCTCACTATGTTTATGACACCAGCAGTAATTATATTGGTTGATGGGAGAGGGAGCAGGGGAGACATTGCTGGAGTTTTTAGGGGAGGCTCCAAAATTTAGGAACTGTCTTGTAACCAACCAACATGTCTTAAAATAATCACCACTTTTGGTTTCATATCATCGCTCAATCTTCCCAGCAAACTAAAGATGAGTCCATCTTGGGGAAAATAAGACTGTGATTTAAAGTCAGTGATTCCCCAAAAGATCCCTGTATTATACCACTACTCTCCTCTATGCTTTGAAATTCTTGTTTGCCAAACTGTATTTACAAGTAATAATTTGTATCTTCTGTGTTTTATTAATCAAAGACAATTGCCCAACAGAGATCTTGATCAGCATAAAAAACATGAATTCAGCATAGCAGCCTGTTACCTAATTTCAGTTTATTGAAAAAAAAAAACAAAAACAAGTAAACTGTCTCACTTAATTATGAGTTTAAGATATAAACTCCTGTTACTATTGTATACATGTATATATCCAGGAGCTATGAGAAGTCTAGAAAAAGATTGATAACTTGGACTACATTTTTTTTTTAATTAAAAATTACTCATGGCAAAAAAAAAAAAAAAAACCTGAGGAAAGTCATAAGAAATCATCAACTGACCAAAGGGGAAAATTGTAATTCATATGATAGAGGATTAATTTCCTGCACAGTTTCTTACAAATCAATAGGAAAATGAAAAATCAATTTTCTAAAAATTCAAAGGACAAATAGTTCCAGAAAAAAGCAGTACTGGTCATCAGTAAGCATGTAAGAAGATGTTTAACCTTACAAAAGAAATGAAGATAAAATAACTGTTTTAGCTATCAAAGTCATTAAGATTAACACATTTGATAATATTAGTGTTCAGAGTATATGGAAAAGTAGGCATACTCAAAAACTGTTAGTAGGAGACTGACTGTGAAAGCTTTTTGGAGGGCAGTTGGCAAAATCATTTGCACTTAAAATGCACTTACTGTTTAATCTGACAAAGACACCTTAGATAATTTATTTGACAAATAGATCCATACACAAAATCAATGGTGTGTATGCAGTGAGGTATATTGCCACATTTATTATATCAGTCAAAAAATAGGAGACTTTAGCTTCTGATTAAGATTAGGTAGCACAGACCACATTTACCTCCACTTGAAGCTTTAAAAAAGAAAAAAAAAAGAATAAATTACGTGAAACAATATCTTCCAGGATGTTGGACATCATGCATCAGAAAGCAATGATTTTTGAAGACAAGAAAAGAAAATGAGCCCCCGAATGCTCCAGTTTACTGCTTGGAGAGAGTCTCCAGGCCAGAGTACAGTGAACAGAACACAGGCAGATTCCTATTTGTCTCCGTAGTTGAAGGAGGTGCAGCTAAAAGTCCAAGGAAGCCAAGATAGTTAGTCTAGAGTAGAAAGCTGCACAAAGACAGAAATCTGGAGCACTGAACAGCTGTCTCCCTTGTGTGTTGACTTGAGTTCAGAGGAGTGCATGCGTATGGCTCAGTGACCCAAGGTCAGAGAAAGAACTATGTAAAGGACTAGAGAGAACAGCGCCTGGAACTCTGTGGAAGGATGGGGGTAATGTCTGTTCTCAACAGCAAAAACAACAAAATTTCATAATTCAGGAATATTAAAGTCTTGCCTCAGAGTAAAATTAACCGTAGATTATACACAGCTCTGACCGTGAACAAATCTTAAAAACAAGGCCCAAAAGGACCAAACTATTTCCAATTAATTTAACTATATCCCAGGACAAAACTCAAGAATGTTTGTGAAAAGACAGAAATAAACATCACTCCACCATGCCTGGCATCCAGTCAGAAATTACCAGGTTAGCATAGAAGCAAAACAATACAACCCATAATGAGGGGAAGAAAACTCATTGAAACTGACTCAGAAATGACATGGATATAAAAATAGGTAGGCAAGGATGTTATAATTGTTATGACTGCATTTCATATGTTCAGAGAGCTACTGGAAAGATTGCCCGTATTAAGTAAGGAAATAGATCTTTTCATATCTTTTTAAAGACACAGGTTAAACTTCTAGAGATGAAACCTACAATGGCTGAATTTTTAAAAAGAAAAAAAATCACTGCATAGGATTAACAACAACACAGACACTGCAGGAAAAAAGACTAATGAACCAGATGACATAGCCATAAAAACTATCCAAAATCAAACATGCACACACACAAAAAAAGGACTTTAAAAAATGAAAAGGGCACCAATGAACTATGGAATTTCAAGGAGTCATACATATGTATCATTGGAATCATACATATGTATCACTGAGGTTCCCAAAGGAAAAGAGAGAGATAAGAAGGCTGAAAAAATATTTTAAGACATAATGGCTGAAATTTTCCAAATTTGTTGAAAACTTTAAACGCATAGATCCAAATTCAGCAAACCCCAAACATAAGAACACATGAAAGAAACTACACCAAAGCATATTATAATCAAATTGCTTAAAACAAGTAATAAAGAGAAAAATCTTAAAAGCAACCAGAGGGGGAAAAGATGCATTACATACAAGATGACAGATATAAAGATAACAGTACATTTCTCATTTTAAAAAAGAAAAATACAGGCTAGAAAACAGTAGAGCAAAATATTTAAAGTACTGCAAGGAACAAAACTATCAATCAGAAATTCTTAAAATATCTTTAAAAAGTGATGAGATGAAGACTTTCTCAGACACACAAAATGTGAAAGAATTCATCAGCAAACCTGTATTACAAGAAATATTAAAGGAAGTCCTTCAAGAGAAAAGTAAATGATACCAGATATAAAACTGGTTCTACACAAAAAAATGAAGAGCACCATAAATGATAACTATATAGGTATATGTCAATATTTTTCCTTATTATTTTGGCCTCTTTAATTATTAACTTTTAAAAGGGGAAATAATAACAATGTTTATATCAGCTGTAGAAGTAAAATATATGATAATAGCACAGAGTCCAGGCAGGGGAAAATGGAAGTATATTGTTTTAATTCTCTTACAATATGCATAGGATAATATAATAGTATAATAATATCATTTGAAGGTGGACTGTGATAAGTTAAAGATATGTACTGTAATCTAAAGTAGTCACTAAAATGCTGCAACAAAGTATTATAGCTAATAAGCCAACAAAGAAGATAAAGTGGAATCATAAGGAATACTCAATTAATCTAAAAGTTACTAGCACCACCCCTCCCCCCAAAAAAGAGGAAAAAAGGAATAAACAGTGGATGGGACAAATAGAAAACAAATAGTAAGATGGTAAGTTTGAACTCAATCATGTCAGTTCAGTTTAGTTCAGTCGCTCAGTCGTGTCCAACTCTTTGCAACCCCGTGAATTGCAGCACGCCAGGCCTCCCTGTCCATCACCAACTCCCAGAGTTCACTCACACTCACGTCCATCGAGTCAGTGATGCCATCCAGCCATCTCATCCTCTGTCGTCCCCTTCTCCTCCAGCCCCCAATCCCTCCCAGCATCAGAGTCTTTTCCAATGAGTCAACTCTTCGCATGAGGTGGCCAAAGTACTGGAGTTTCAGCTTTAGCACCATTCCTTCCAAAGAAATCCCAGGGCTGATCTTCAGAATGGACTGGTTGGATCTCCTTGCAGTCCAAGGGACTCTCAAGAGTCTTCTCCAACACCACAGTTCAAAAACATCAATTCTTCAGCGCTCAGCTTTCTTCACAGTCCAACTCTCACATCCATACATGACCACAGGAAAAACGATAGCCTTAAGTAGATGGACCTGTGTTGGCAAAGTAATGTCTCTGCTTTTGAATATGCTATCTAGGTTGGTCATAACTTTTCTTCCAAGGAGTAAGCGTCTTTTAATTTCATGGCTGCAGTCACCATCTGCAGTGATTTTGGAACTCCAAAAAATAAAGTCTGACACTGTTTCCACTGTTTCCCCATCTGTTTCCCATGAAGTGATGGGACCAGATGCCATGATCTTCGTTTTCTGAATGTTGACTTTTAAGCCAACTTTTTCACTCTCCTCTTTTACCTTCATCAAGAGGCTTTTTGGTTCCTCTTCACTTTCTGCCATAAGGGTGGTGTCATCTGCATATCTGAGATTATTGATATTTCTCCCGGCAATCTTGATTCCAGCTTGTGCTTCATCCATCCCAGCGTTTCTCATGATGTACTCTGCATGGAAGTTAAATAAGCAGGGTGACAATATACAGCCTTGACGTACTCCTTTTCGTATTTGGAACCAGTCTGTTGTTCCATGTCCAGTTCTAACTGTTGCTTCCTGACCTGCATACAAATTTCTCAATACTCATTAAATGTAAGTGGTCTAAGGTTCACGGTTAATAGGGATTATCAGACTTTATATAGAAGCAAACTCCAACTGTATGGACCTGTGAGAAAGCCACATTAAATATAAAGGCACAGACAGACTAAAAGTAAAAGAACGGAAGCACATGCTGACACCAAACAAGAGAAAGCTGATATTAGAGAAAGTAGATTTCACAGCAAAGACTGTTCCCAGGGATAAAGAGAGTCATTTTATAATGTGAAGTCACTTACTCAAGAGAACATAAAATACATTAATGCTTCTAATAACAAAGCTTCAAAATTACTGAAACAAAAAATTGATAGAACTACCAGGGAAAATAGACACATTTGCAATTATAGTTAGAGATTTCAACAATTGATTGCCAAGTGCTCCAAAAATCAGTGAGGATATAGGAAAATAACACCAAACTTCACCTAACAAGAGCAGAAAACACATTCTTTTCAAGTGCATATGCAGTATTTACTAAAATAGACCATGTCTCAGTGAATTTGAAGGATTCAAGTTATCTAATGTTCTCTGACCACAATGGAATTAAGTTAGAAATCAATAACAGAAAGATATCTGGAGTATTTCTAAATATTTGGAAACTAAATACTTCTAAATAACCTGTAGTCAAAGAGATATCAAAGGGAATTTTAAAAGTATTTTGAATATTTCATTTAAAATAAAATGAAAATCTAACATATCAAAATAAATTGAGTACAGCTAAAGCAATAGAAGTCAAGTGGGCCTTAGAAAGCATCACTATAAACAGAGCTAGTGGAGGTGATGGAATTCCAGTTGAGCTATTCCAAATCCTGAAAGATGATGCTGTGAAAGTGCTGCACTCAATATGCCAGCAAATTTGGAAAACTCAGCAGTGGCCACAGAACTGGAAAAGGTCAGTTTTCATTCCAATCCCCAAAAAAGGCCATGCCAAAGAATGCTCAACCTACCGCACAATTGCACTCATCTCACACTCTAGTAAAGTAATGCTCAAAATTCTCCAAGCCAGGCTTCAGCAATATGTGAACCGTGAACTTCCTGATGTTCAAGCCGGTTTTAGAAAAGTCAGAAGAACCAGAGATCAAATTGCCAACATCCGCTGGATCATGGAAAAAGCAAGAGAGTTCCAGAAAAACATCTATTTCTGCTTTATTGACTATGCCAAAGCCTTTGACTGTGTGGATCACAATAAACTGTGGAAAATTCTGAAAGAGATGGGAATACCAGATCACCTGATCTGCCTCTTGAGAAATTTGTATGCAGGTCAGGAAGCAACAGTTAGAACTGGACATGGAACAACAGACTGGTTCCAAATAGGAAAAGGAGTTCGTCAAGGCTGTATATTGTCACCCTGCTTATTTAACTCCCATGCAGAGTACATCATGAGAAACGCTGGACTGGAAGAAACACAAGCTGGAATCAAGATTGCTGGGAGAAATATCAATAACCTCAGATATGCAGATGACACCACCCTTATGACAGAAAGTGAAGAGGAACTAAAAAGCCTCTTGATGAAAGTGAAAGTGAAAAGTGAAAAAGTTGGCTTAAAGCTCAACATTCAGAAAACAAAGATCATGGCATCCGGTCCCACCACTTCATGGGAAATAGGTGGGGAAACAGTGTCAGACTTAATTTTTCTGGGCTCCAAAATCACTGCAGATGGTGACTGCAGCCATGAAATTAAAAGACGCTTACTCCTTGGAAGGAAAGTTATGACCAACCTAGATAGCATATTCAAAAGCAGAGACATTACTTTGCCAACAAAGGTTCGTCTAGTCAAGGCTATAGTTTTTTCCAGTGGTCATATATGAATGTGAGAGTTGGACTGTGAAGAAGGCTGAGCGCCGAAGAATTGATGCTTTTGAACTGTGGTGTTGGAGAAGACTCTTGAGAGTCCCTTGGACTGCAAGGAGATCCAACCAGTCCATTCTGAAGGAGATCAGCCCTGGGATTTCTTTGGAAGGAATGGTGCTAAAGCTGAAACTCCAGTACTTTGGCCACCTCATGCAAAGAGTTGACTCATTGGAAAAGACCCTGATGCTGGGAGGGATTGGGGGCAGGAGGAGAAGGGGACGACAGAGAATGAGATGGCTGGGTGGCATCGCTGACTCGATGGACGTGAGTCTGAGTGAACTCCGGGAGTTGGTGATGGACAGGGCGGCCTGGTGTGCTGCGATTCATGGGGTCGCAAAGAGTTGGACACGACTGAGCGACTGATCTGATCTGATCTGAAAGCAATAGAAAAGTGTAGCTTTAAACACCTGCCCGTATTAGAAAAGAAGGAAGTTCTCAAATGAATCACCTCAGTTTCCATGTTAAAAACTGGAAAAGAAGAACAGGTGAAATCAAAGGTAAGCAAATGAAAGAAAAAGCGCAGAGTGGAAATTATAAGAGCAGTGCTAGATAGAAATTAGATAATCAGCAGAAAAACTCAGTGAAACTAAAAGCAGCTTGTTTGAGAAGATGGATAAACCTCTAGCCAGACCAAGGGGAAAAAAAACAAAGCAAAACAAAAAGAGTATATTAATTACCAGCATCTGGAATGAGAGATGTTACATCAACATAGATACTGCACATAACAGAGGATAAGATAATATTGTGAACAACTTCATGCAAATTAATCCAACACCATAGATAAAATGAACAATTGCCTTTAATGCCTCGGACTACCAGATCTCCCTTAGAAATGGATAAATAGTGCTATCAAAAATAGTGCTGTATCTCTTAATGAAATATAATTGTGCTTAAAAAGAAAAACATCGTTTCCGCAAAGAAAACTCCAGTCCAAGGTGGCTTTATGATGAATTCCACCAAGTATTTAAGAAGGAGATAATGCCAATTTTGCACAAACTTTTATAGAAAATCAAAAAGAGAAACTACTACCCAACATATTCTTTGAGGTCAGCATTACTCGGATACCAAAACCAGTTATTATAGGAAAGGTACTAATCCAATATCCCTCATAAACATACATGTAAAAATTCTAAGCAGATTTTTAGCAAATGGAATCTGTGTATCTATAAAAGATATACATCATGACCAAGTGGGATTTATTTCACAAATGCAAAGTAAATTTAAAGTTTGAAAATTGATCAGTGTAATTTACCATATTAATTGGTCAAAGAAGATCATATAATCATCTCAGTAGATGCAGAAAAAGCATTTGACAAAATCCAGTATTGATTCTTGATTAAAGCTCTCAGTAAACTAAGAATAGAAGTACTACGCTAAGTCGCTTTTGTCTTATCTGACTCATTGCGACCCCATGGACTGTAGCCCTCCTAGGCTCAGAAGCTCTCTCCTGCAGAGCAAATGTGACCGAGCAAACGTGTGGAGGTTGTCTTGACGTTCCCTGGGAGTGTGGGAGCCCTCCCTGGGCGTCCATGGGATTTTCCAGGCAAGAATACTGGAGTGGGTTGCCATGCCCTCCTCCAGGGGATCTTCCCAACCCAGAAATCTAACCCACATCTCTTAGTTCTCCTGCATTGTCAGGCTACCTAGGAAGCCCCAAGAATAGAAGGAACCTACTTAAACCTAAAAAGGGTGTTTGTGAAAAACCTGTGAATCACTTCTCAGCCTTTTGGCCAAGATCAAGTGTAATATGGTAGCTTTCCTGGTGGCTCAGTGGTACAGAATCCACCTTCCCGTGCAAGAAACACAAGGAACTCGGGTTCGATCCCTGGGTCCGGAAGACCCCCTGGAAAAGGAAATGGCAACCCACTCCAGTATTCTTGCCTGGGAAATCCCATGGACAGAGGAGCCTGGCAGACTACAGTTCATGGGGTCGCAAAAGAGTCAGACATGACACAGCAGCCATATGATTCAGCCATCCCATTTTTAGGTATATACAGAAGCACTGGAAACACATGTCCATGCAAAGACTTCTCCCACACAGATGTTCACAACAGCTTTATTTATAGTCATTCAAAATGAAACAAATGTCCATCAACTGATGAATGGATAAACATTCTATGATATAGCCATGGACTGCTCAGCAAGAAAAAAAAAACAGGAACAAACTTTTGATACATGCAGCAAGGAACCAGAAAACAAAACAAAACAAAAAAAGACAACACATGCTATATGATTCTTTAAATGAAATTCTTTACAAATTGACCTCAAATGGCAGAAAATGGATCAGCTCTTGCCTAGAAGTAGGGATGGGAAGGAGTGGAAGGGAGGGGATCACCCAGGACACAAGGAAATTGGGGGTGCCCTGTCTAGATTGTGGTATTGGTTTCACGGATACATACCTATGTCAAGTATATCAAATTATATACTAGTTCATTGTATGTCAATTTATACCTCAGTTAAAGAAGGGAAAGGAAACTACTTAAATGTTATTTATTAGGGGACTCATTAAGTGAATTCTTGGCTTCCCTGGTGGCTCAGACAGTAAAGAATCTGCCTGCAATGCGGGAGATCTGGGTTTGGTTCCTGGGTCAGGAGGATCCCCTGGAGAAGGGCATGGCAACCCACTCCAGTATTCTGGAGGAAATAATCACCCAAATATATTATTGGATATAAAAAGCAAGATGCAAAACAATATATATTAATATAGGATCTCTTTTGAATGAAAAATAGACCTTGTGTGTGTGTGTGTGTGTAAGGCACTTCTCGAAGCATACACAAAAACCTAACAGTAGTTATTTCTGAGGATTGGGATTGTGGGTTGTGGACAGTGAGGGAGGTTTTACTTCTCATTTTGTTCACTTGTGTTGAGTTTTTAACCATATGTGTGCATAATTTTTTTAATAAGTTTAAAAAGAAAACTGTGGTTTTAAAAAAAGAAGGAAAAACAAAAAAATGGGAATTACTGATTGAAATATAATCATCAAATGAATATAGTCACCAATTGAAAAGTGCTTGTTTTTTATTCTTTTGAATCATTATAGGATGTTTTCTTTAAAGGAGATTTTTAAAGATTATTCTGAGTTAAGAAATTGATTTTATGGGTTTGTCCAAAATAGCTTAAATTTTTTGCCTTATTTCCTGGTCAAGTTGAAGCAAGTGAATATTGTATTTCAAAAGGCCCTTTGCTGCTGCTGCTGCTGCTAAGTCGCTTCAGTCCGACTCCATGCGACCCCATAGACGGCAGCCCACCAGGCTTCCCCATCCCTGGGATTCTCCAGGCAAGAACACTGGAGTGGGTTGCCATTTCCTTCTCCAATGCATGAAAGTGAAAAGTGAAAGGGAAGTCGCTCAGTCGTGTCCAACTCCAGCGACCCCATGGACTGCAGCCTACCAGGCTCCTCCATCCATGGGATTTTCCAGGCAAAAGTACTGGAGTGGGGTGCCATTGCCCTTTATATTGAACTAAAAAATGAACTTCTTGGTGTTGTGTGCAAGGGACAGCTATATTATAAGAACTCAGGTGCAGAATTAAGGAGATTGGAATTCTCAGGTGGCTCAGTAGTAAAGAATCCACCCTCCAAGTAGGAGATGCCTTGGGTTGAAAAGATCCCCTGGAAAGGAAATGGCAACCCACCCCAGTATTCTTGCCTGGAGAATCCCATAGACAAAGGAGCCTGGCAGGCTATAGTCCATGGAATTGCAAGAGTCGGACACAACTTAGCAACTAAACAACAACAAGTACTTTTTATATAGGTATTGGGCACAGAATGTCCAGAAATAAAAGCTGTTGAAAGTAACCTTTCTGTAGGAGTATAGATTTGAATGTTTGACCTGAAGGAGTCATTTCTCCAATATGGGTAAGTAACCACAAAATTCATGTATATAATTGTTGAAGGACTTAAAGGCAAAACTGTATTAGGTAATTAATTATCATGGAGATTATCATGAATAGGGTTAACAGAGTTTCTCAACATCTCTAAATGGGTCCGAATGGATTATAAATAGGTAATCTGGGAACTCCCTTTGAATCTTTTGAGATTAGTATGAATTAAAGAGTTCCTCCTCAATGAAAGATTGCCATATTTGAGAACTGTCATAATTATGGGTGAGGTTTTCCAGCCCAAGGAAAAACACTTTTTAACTGTTTGCTTTAGTAAAACTGACTTTTAAGGAAACAGCAGTGAACATTTTTTTCAAGTTTGTTAATCACTTCTAAGAGGCAGACATCCCCCAAAGACTGGCCCTTTTTACAGATTCTTTGACCTTTTAAAAAAATACATTGAAATTGACTATGAGAATCCTGTCTGCAAGTAGCAGGTTCTAAACCTGATGTTAGAGACCTTCATGATGTATCTCTCTTTACAAGTGTTCATTTATCAGATCATGCATTAACACAAGGTGAAGTGGAGCCAAGTGTAATAATGATACTCCCCATTTAAAGATCAGTTTCCAGTTTCCATGCCTGTCTTATCAGCGTCTAGTGAAAAGAGAGTAACATACATGTGTATACAAGCACATGGAGTTTACACCTGTGGCTGATTCATGTTAATGTGTGCAGGAAACCAGCACAATATGGTAAAGCAATTATCCTCCAATAAAAATAAGTAATAATTTTTTTTAAAAAGCACATGGAGGGCTGTGAACCTGTGACTGAGCATATCAAGAGCCAGGACTGGTCTGTGCCAGGCAAAGTGGTATCTTGGTGCACATTTTCATTGGAGAAAATCGAGATGCTGAGCCCCGTTGGTTTGGAAACTTGATTAGATGCCAAGCCAGAAGTGGGTGATGAGTAGTTCTCTCGTGAAAGCCCAGCTCAGGGATTTTCAACATGTGGTCTTGAGGATCCTCCATATGATTCAGAGGTTGGTGCACACAGTTGCGACCTTATTTGTTTTCTCGTGTGAATCAGTGATAGGATATCCATCATCACTGTTTCATCAGATACAGCATCAACCTTTCCATTAATTCTGGTCAGCTGGGTTTCCACTTTCTGGTGATTTTCCTTTTTAGTGGCCAGGGAGTTAGAGTCTTCAAATGTTATAGTTAACAACAGCAATAATATCCCAGGTCTGTTGCTGCCGCTGCTGCTAAGTTGCTTCAGTCGTGTCTGACTCTGCGCGACCCCATAGATGGCAGCCCACCAGGCTCCGCCGTCCCTGGGATTCTCCAGGCAAGAGTACTGGAGTGGGTTGCCATTTCCTTCTTCAATGCAGGAAAATGAAAAGTGAAAGTGAAGTTGCTCAGTCATGTCCGACTCCTAGCGACCCCATGGACTGCAGCGTACCAGACTCCTCCATCCATGGGATTTTCCAGGCAAGAGTACTGGAGTGGGGTGCCATTGCCTTCTCCCATATCCCAGGTCATCTAGTTCTAATCCTCTCATAGATGAGGAAATGTCTGGCTAGTACATCAAGTGGGACCCGAAGTCCGATCTCCTGACCCCAGCTCAGTGCCTTTTACGTCACACGTGTCCCCTCCAACAAACAGTCTGCAGACTAAAGAAAAGTGAGGAGCGTTGTTCAGACTCATCCAAGATTAAGCTGTGAGTTTAGATGCAGAGAAAACTTTACTCTTGAATCACGTTGCAGCATCAAGGATATTCCCAGTGATGTCACTACCTGGGAAACCAAGTCTCAAGTATAGCGAGATCAGGCTGACCTCAGTCCACAGCAGGACATCCTTTCTTAACAGGTTCTCTCCCTGAGACGATAAAGATATTCTTCGAAGAGTTTGAAAACCCAGCACAGCCTTGCTGTTGCAACTTGGGTTCATTCAGCCCAGGAACCAGCAGCAGCTTAGTGTTGCAGGAGCCCTCAGCTGTGAGCAGGGCTACTCAGCTTGGCTCTTCCTTCAAAGCTGCCACAGAACCTTTGAATTGCCATTGTTTTTTGATATCCTGTTTCCTTTCTTTTTAGTTAACAAAAACATTTCCTTTGGAACAAATACTGTGCTTTGTTTACATTCAGCGTTAGGGATTTATGTGGATTTCCGCTTGGAATCCACATCAGCATTCGATTATAGACAGCTTCATTGCTAGATTATCTTATTCACCAGCAGCACACCTGTCGAGCTTGTTCCAGTATCCCTGGATAAACGCAGAGTCTGGAGGCCCTTCTTTATCTTTTGACCCCACTGCGGTATAGAGAGTGGTAGCGAGTACAGCCTCTGGGGCCAGACTTTGCAGTGGGACACTGAGCCACTTTACCTCTCTGTGCCTCAGTTTCCTTGTCTGTAACCTGCATCAGAGTGTTGTAGTGAAACACATAAAGAATTAGGTTAATACACAGTGTTGTCTTAGCACAGGGCCTGGAAAGCGGTGAGCCTTCCAAAAGTAATGGGTGGCAGAGGCAGTGATAGCAGTGATATTAGTAATAAGAATGGTCATTATTGCTGCTACTCTCCAGACCCCTCCAAAAGATCCACAGTTACCTAAACTGTTGACTTTGGGGCCAGTGAGGTTGGGAGTTAGAGTCAAAAGTAGGTTAGCTGAAGGGTGGGTGATGATGATGTAGGAACAGGAGGGAATGGGTAGCTTTAAAAGCATGTAGCTTTCAGAGGGATGGAAATAAAGCAGTTCTCTTCAGTTGGTAAAGAATCCGCCTGCAATGAAGGAGACCCAGGTTCAATTCCTGGGTCTGGAATATCTGCTGGAGAAGGGATAGGCTACCCACTCCAGTATTTTTGGTCTTCCCTTGTGGCTCAGCTAGTAAAGAATCCGCCTGCAATGTGGGGGACCTGCATTCTATCCCTGGGTTGAGAAGATCCCCTGGAGAAGGGAAAGGTCACCCACTCCAGTATTCTGACCTAAAGAATTCCATGGACACTATAGTCCATTGGGTCGAAAAGAGCTGGACATGACTGAGAGACTTTCACTTCACTTGCTTGGGGAAAACAGAGCTCACAATGTTACCCACCGTGAGAAGCATGGCGGTCAGCTCCACTGCCCTTTTGATAATATCCAACCTCAGGGAGGAGGCTGGTCTCAGAGGAACACAGATCTACTCCACAGGTTTGAGGAATTCACAGACAAGTGCTAAACTGACACCTGGAGGACTCTAGATTTAAATTCCACACCTAATGACATTCATTTCTTCAGCCTTGAATGTGTGCTGCTGCTGCTGCTGCTGCGGACACAGTTGTTGTGTCCGACTGTGTGACCCCATAGACGGCAGCCCACCAGGCTCTCCCGTCCCTGGGATTCTCCAGGCAAGAACACTGGAGTGGGTTGCCATTTCCTTCTCCAATGCAGGAAAGTGAAAAGTGAAAGTGAAGTCGCTCAGTTGTGTCCGACTCTTAGCAAGCCCATGGACTGCAGCCCACCAGGCTTCTCCGTCCATGGGATTTTCCAGGCAAGAGTACGCGAGTGGGGTGCCATTGCCTTCTCTGCTTGAATGTATACTACGTGCTAAATAAAACAATTTAGATCTAACCTTTTAGAATTTCACATCCCAAAAAGAAAGGATGGTCCATGTGGGAAGCCTGCAAGTCTCAGGTTTGCGGAGCAATGGGCGTCCTGACACAGGTTCTAAAGAGCGTGAGGCCTGAGCACTCGCCTCTCTTGGTCCCGTCTGTAAAGTTCGGGGTTTGACCTAGATGACCACAGGCTCCTTTCGGTTTTAATGTAATACTGATTCCACTAAAAGAGAAACCCAAACCTTGTTCCCTTTATGTGTTTAGGTATTATTCTTTTCAGTAGCAAAAAGCTGCAACCATTTTATTATGCTCACGTGTACTGTGGCTAAGAATTTGTGTAGATTGTAGTGGGGATGGCTTCTCCTTCCTGCATGTTGTCCAGGGACTTGACTGGTAACACACACACCAGTGACTGACAGAAGTGACCGGAGGCTGAAATCATCAGAAGCTACTGCACTCATGTCTCTTGCATCTGAGATGGGATGACTCAAAGTATGGGCTAAGCTCTGACTCCAGACCTGAGACCCTACCTGACTTGTTGTGTCTTTGGCTTCTCAAAGCATGGCCCCTGTGAGAGGAAGAGTCCTGAGAGTGACCAAGGTAGAGGCTTGGTCATTTGTCTGACTTGCCTTCAGAAAGCATGCACCGTCACTGCCTCTGGATTCTATGGGTTACAGCTGAATCACTAAAAACTACTCAAAGAGAAGGAAATTAGACCCCTCCCTTTGTGGGGAAATCTAAGTTTACCTTACAGAAAAGCATGAGGAATGGAAAATATTGTTGCGATCGGTTTTATGAAAAACAGTCTTTCATAATGTCCAATAAGTAGTTGATGACATTAATTTAATTGAATCCTCAAGCAAAGGAAGAGGGTAAGCTCCAAGCTTTCATGATGCCTTCATGTAATAGGAATATATCTGACTTTTGAATTTCATCATGTTCAGTTTTTGACTCCATGCAGACCCTCTCAAACAGGTGGTACAATGCTATATATTAAGGAAGAAAGGTTTCCTCCCAATTTTGAACACGTCATGAGGGTTCTATGACTGTTTCCTCACCTGTGAAAGGGTTATCAGTCCCCAGGCCCTCCCCCATAGGGTGTCTGTGAACATGAGATAATAAAAAGATTGTAAAACACTGTGTAAATGTCAGGAACTGTGTCATGGGAAAGAGTAACCTCAAACAGGGTAGGAAAACAGCATGCGAAAGATGAACACCATAACTTTTCTTCTTCCTGAGGTTTAAAAAATACATGCTTTTCTCTCTGCTTTTTAACAGAAAACAACTGAATGCTTTTTGTACACTTTTCTACTAATACTTTTTAATAGCACAGTTTGAGGGACTACCTTCAAAATCAGACCTGTTGTAAGAGGTTACTTCAACAGAACCCAAATGGAGTTTCAGAACCCAAATCCCCTTGGAAAGGGGAAAGAATTTGGAAAGAATTTAAGACAGGCTTATTGTGCTTTTTTAAATTGAAGTATAGGTGATGTACAATATTATATATAGGTGTACAGTGTAGTGATTCACAGTTTTTAAGGTTACATTCCACTTACAGTTATTAAAACATATTGGCTGTATTCTTCGTGTTGTGCAATATATACTTATAGCTTATTTTATACATAATAGTTTGTCCCTCTTTATCCCCTATCCCTCCCTGCCCCTCCTCCCTCCTGGTTTGTTACTGTATTTCAAATTCCAGTCAACAGTGAACTGGCAGCCTATTTAGCTTGCTCCACCTCTTGCTGTCACAGATTTATTTGTGGGGTAAGATTTGGAAAGTTTAGAAAATGATGGAGGAAGTCTGGTCTCTCATTTCAGTTCAGTCTCACAGTCATATCCAACTCTTTGCGACCCCATGGACTACAGCATGCCAGGCTTCCCTGTCCATCACTAACTCCCTGAGCTTGCTCAAACTCATGTCCATCAAGTCAGTGATGCCATCCAACCATCTCATCCTCTGTCATCCCCCTTCTTCTCCTGCCCTCAATCTTTCCCAGCATCAGAGTCTTTTCCAGTGAGTCAGTTCTTCGCATCAGGTGGCCAAAGTATTGGAGCTTCAGCATCAGTCCTTCCGATGAATAGTCAGGACTGATTTCCTTTAGGATTAACTGGTTTGACCTCCTTGCAGTCCAAGGGACTCTCAGGAGTCTGGTCTCTGGGGTGCTTCTTATAAGCTTCAATCAGCTACAGCATTCAGAAGGACAAATAATAATTCCATATTTCATTTATTTGGCACCTTTCTCTAAAGAGATCAAAGCTGCTTTTTGGACTTAATTTGTTTAATTCTCACAACATCCCCGCCATGTAAGTAGCTCCTATCACCCTCAGTCTGCTGATATGGAACCCACAGCAAGATATGAAAACTGTCTTTTCAAGGGTACATTCACAATCAAACCAACATCAAGAATGGGAGTTGGATTCAAATTTTCTAATATTATGTTTTATTATTTTCTTTCTGTTTGTCCAACTTCCTCTAAGTAAAGCACATTTGTGAATTCCAGAAAAGATATACTTTTTTCTCCAATTCATAGATTCCTAGAAACCTGACCAGTTTGTTGAGCTTTGCCATTCAGTGTTAGATATTCAAGAAATTTTGACCTATTGTAGTATTGCATGGTTTATGGCGTCAAATTATACCTGGGTTTGGCTAGCTCTGTGAACTTCAGTTTTCAATAAAATGTGAATAAGGTATTTGAGGACTTCCCTGTTGCTTCAATGGTAAAGAATCTGCCTGCAATGCAGGAGACCCAGGTTCTATCCCTGGGTTAGAAAGTTTCCTCTGAAGAAGGGAATGGCAACCCACTCCAGTATTCTTGGCCTTGAGAATTCCCTGGACAAGAGGAGCCTGACGGGCTACAGTCCAAGGGGTCACAAAGAGTCAGACACAACTGAGCGACTAGCAAGTTACTTGAATCAGAGTTGGTTCAATGAAATGCAATAATGTGTGTAAAATGTTTAGCATGGGGCCTGACACCCACAGTAAGCCTTCAATGGATAAGAGTGCTCAGACTCTGAAGCAAACCAATACTTAGGTTCCTTCTTCCCTTGTTAATCAGACTTTCACTAAATCTTTAAGATTTAGTCAAGCAAATCCAGATGTATTACAGGAATTTGTTTTGAAAAGAAGCTTCTTAGGCTGCTCCCACAAGCCTGCTGCCTTTTCCCTTTCTTCTTCAGCCTTCCACTCTGATTACAAGAAACTTGCTCAGAGAGGAGTTACTGCACTTTAGCTTGGATTTCTGTCAAAACAAGGTTACTTCTTGACTTGACCCTGTGAGTCCCATGAACCAACATTTGATTTCAAAATTCTTTGGGTTCTCATGCATGTGGTAAGCTCCCATGCAATACGCTTGGAAGTGGTCCAGTTTGGGTTCTTCAGAAAGAAAGAAGGATTAGATGATCTAATGGGTTTGGGAACTTGGTTCCCAAGTTGTCTGAATGGAACACTAAGCTGAAACTTAGTGTTCATTTCTCGATGCCTGTGACTTTTGTTCACATATGGAAGCACATACAGAAGGTCAAGTGGACTGGGCCTCCTCCAGACCCATGGAGTGGACCTAAGAGTCTAGATTTGTTTCTAATATCATCTCCTTTGTGGTCCCAATCCCCTGCCAGGCTTGAGAACCACTGCTCAAGGTGAAGAAAGTCAGACCCTCAAAGTACCACCTACCAGGTCACACACATGGCTAGTGGCGGAAGCCTGCCTGGAGCTCAGGTCTACCTCCCCACCAGTCCAGGATTTCTCCACGACTCCCTCAGGCCCCTGGGTGCACCGTTGACTCAGGAGACACGGACGGAGCTGTCTGTGTCTGTGCATTCTCATCTGTGTTCTAGAGATAGAAACTCCTGACCTTACAGGGCCATCGCAAAGTTAAATTAGTTAAAGGGTATTCAGTTCACTTCGTTCTTCGCTCAGAGTCTGTTCTGTAGATGAGTGAAAGGGTGCTAAATTAAGCCATTTTGCAGAGAGGTCTGAGTCATCTAGTGGCAGCTGTCTGTGCCTCACTGGAGGTGCTTTGATCATTGTCATCTAAATGCGTGCATTAAGTATTACACTATCTGTGGCACCGCGCTCCAGGCTGTGCTGAGTTACCCAGATAATAGTCTCTGCCCTTGAGAACAACGCTGAGGCTGAGGGGCCTAAAGGTTATTCACACAGCAGCAGAACAACACAGATAAGAGGACGAGACTGGGCGTCCAAGTATACCAAATTCAGAGAGTCTAATCTTCCAGCATGGAAGGAGCTGGGAGACATTCCGGTCTTCCTCCCTGGCTTAGGGAAGCAAAGTGCCTTAGCCCAGGTCATATAGCAAGTTGGGAGCAGATTGCCTGATCTGACCAGCCTTCTTCCCACCTCCCCATGCTGGAGCAGAGTTGTTTTTCTCAAGGGTTGGAAGGTAGCAGTGTCCATTATATTTTAATCAGGAAAGTTGGGAGTTGGCATTTCTCTTTTTTTTTTTTTTTATGCTGTGGACCACTTTTAAAGTCTTAATTGAGTTTGTTACAATATTACTTCTTCTGTTTTATGTTTGGGTTTTGGGCCATGAGGCATGTGGGATCTCAACTCCTTGACCCCCTGCACTGGAAGGTAAAGTCTTAGCCACTGGACCACCATCTTGGAGTTGGCATCTCAAGGACATCTCGAGATGAGAGAGCTCAGGATGTGGCTTAGGGGATGGTGGGCAGAGTGTGTGAGAGGATTTGGAGCCAAAAAGGATCGTGAAATGTCTTGAAACAATCTAGAAAGAAGCCTTGAAGCAGTGGATGAAGTTCTTGGGCATGATTTGTACCTCAGAAGAAAGTCACAGTGGGACCCTGAAAGGGAAGCCAGACACTCAAAATTACTGCCAATGAGAGGACAGGGATGGAGCACAATGGAGCGGTTGGGTGGTAGGAAGCAGCTCTGGATGTTTAAGAAGAATCTTTTCCCTCTTTTCTTGACAGCTGTCACATGCCAAGGCCCATATTTAACATTTTACCCCAAATGTTTTTATCCTCAGAGCAGCCCTACCACACAGGTGAGGTTTTCCCATCTACAGATGAGGAAAAACACTCAGAAAAGATTGGATAACCAGCTCAAAAACACAGAGGTACTGAGGGAGGCAGAAGTTAAGCTCATGTTGTCTCCTTCTATGAAGTCTGTCTGAGAATATTGGGAGGAAAATTATGGATATCCAGCCAGAAAGTAACTAAAATTATCCCTTTTTGCCTGTGAACAAAGACAGGACCAATAGAGGGGATTTTGCACAGACTGCGAGGTGGGAGACTGATACAGGCCCTTCCAGTAGCCTGAATCATGCCCTGGAGAGGACAAGTGGAACACGGCTAGAGGTTACTGATTTGACAGATCACTGACCTGGGGCCTGATCAACTGAGACAAAGCAGAGGAAGACTCAGAAAAAAGATGAGCATATGTCATATAAAAAAAGAGTTACTAATGACTTGGGGTGTTTAAGATTGAGAACTAGGCATTGCTCAACCGAAGGGAAAAGTTCAGAGTGGATACTGGTTGATGTATCATCTAAACACATAAGGTAGTGGCACTGAGTGAGCTAGATCCTCAGAAAACACTATTTGTGGCCCTGTGTGCATATGACACTGTACTAAGACACTATAACAAGGAAGTGAATAGTCAGGACTAGGAAAATAACAAACTAGGAGAGGGCATGTTAAGCCCTGGCAGGACCCCAGTCCCAGTAAGAAGGGATCATTGAAGAAGATATGAAAAAATTGAGACAGAAACCAAAGCAAACACATCCAGTCCCCTGGAATCCAACAGGAGAGAGGGAGAGAAGAGCTGATGTGTGCTTGATAATCCATTTGCTCAAATTAAATCGGGTCTTCAGTTAAATTCTCAGTCCACGCAACAGTCCCGCCAATTGAGTGTTGTTCCATTTTACAGGCGAGGCTCTGCCAGGTGGTGCCTTTCCTGCAATCAGAGGGCTAGTGGAGGCAAGTTCCACCTAGATCTGACTCTGAAGACCTTGCTCCTCCCTACTGCCCCAGTCACAGGTTGGGTGGGAGATGGGGCTTGTAGGGTGGGGAGAGGGGAACTGGTTATGTGCAGAGTCGTAAGCTGTGAAAGGATGACGAGGATCAGAGTGGGTTCAGAGAAGTGACAAGGATGCTGGTGGCCTCACTGAGTGAGACTGCCGAGGAGCAGAAATGGGAGACGTTGACCACAAGGAAATTCACATGGTCGAGTTCATGATTCATTTGCCATGTGTGGCATTTTACTGTCTGAAACATGGAAGAGTAAATGAATGTGAGTTGCTTGTTTGCAGATTCTTTGCAAGCCACATTTTAGTCTACATGGGAATAAGGTTGGGCTTCCAGATCAATGCCTCTTCAAATAATACTTCCAAGAAAAATACTGGCTCCAGCGTGTGGTTTTCATATTTTTGAACTAATAGTCCTGTTGGCTACCTATACATTCACACAAGCAGGACATCTGGAAGTTAGGGGAATCGTCTACCCCGGCTCATCCAGAGATTTGGCCATATGTGTTCAGTAATGTCCCCAAGTCTGACCTCCTTGCCCTTTTCAGTGACTGAAGGGCCACTTCATGTTTGTGAGATTACAGGTTTATGTAAATTGTAATGATTGGTGAAAAAATGATTATAATTTGGGGAAATAGGATTAATCTGTAGGCGGATTTTGTAATCTTGAAGTATGAAAAAAAAAGACTGGGCAAATGTCTTATTTTAAAAGTACCTAATTTTTTAGGTTGCAAAGCAGAAATAGAGACACAGACATAGAGAAAAAACGTAGACACCAAAGAGAGAAAAGGGTGGTGGCGGGATGACTCGAGAGATTGGGATTGACATACTTACACCACTATGTATAAAATAGATGACTAACAAGAACCTGCTGAATAGCATAGGAACCTCTACTCAGTGCTCTGTGGTGATTTAAATGAGAAGGAAATCAAAAAAAGAGGGCATGTATGTATGATTCAAAGTCGCTCAGTCGTGTCCAACTGTTTGCAACCCCATAGACTATACAGTCCACCATGGAATTCTCCAGGCCAGAATACTGGAGTGGGTAGTCTTTGCCTTCTTCAGGGGATCTTCCTAACGCAGGGATTGAACCCAGGTCTCCCTCCTTGCAGCGGATTCTTTACCAAATGAGCTATCAGGGAAGCCCAATATACTCTATGTAGGGTTGATTCACTTTGCTGTACAGCAGAAACTAACACAATACTGTAAAGCAACTATACTTCAATAAAATTTTTTTTAAATATTAAAAAATAAATAAAAAGATCTAAGTGTCCATGGCACAGTAAGTCTGGGAAAATGTATTTCAGCCCCTGATTTAATTTCTGTTATTGTTGCTGACTTATAGCCCTACTCCCCCTCTTAGTATGTGTCAGGTCTGAACATAATTCTTCTTTGTAGTCCACTGACTCTTGTAAAATAATGCTGTGATTATAAGGCTTCCTGAACACAGTTTTCAAAATGTTAGTAATAACCACATTGCACCTACCTGCTGTACTTGGGTAACCATCTCTGTTGCTCAATTTATACTTAACATTGGTCATAGCGAAACATATTTTCATCACTTGAAATCCAAATTTTATTTGCTAGGTTACTAATGGCCACTTATTTCTCTGTAACATAAATTAGGATGTTGTGCAAGTTTGGTTTACAAGTAGGTTGACTCTTGAAGGCAATGTTTACCTTAAAATTAGTGCAAGGAATCCTTTGAGTTGACTACCTAAATATTCATTCAAATCTTTGTTTTTCTGGTTTTCAGATACTGTTAAGGTTTGATAATGGTTATAAGGATGAGGGATTTTAAACTAGAATGGATTTTAGAAACTGTAGAATCTACCTTCCTACCTACTCTCAGTCCTTTATTTTTCAGATTGGAAAAAAAACAAGGTTAAGAACATTAAGTGGCATAACCTCCCAGTGGCAGAACCCAGAACTTTCAGTCACTTCCCTTTCACTATCTGCCAAAGTACTGCTTTCTTCTAATTGGCAAATAGTTCTTTTGAAGACACTGTGTTTTTCTACCCTAGATGTTGGTTGGGAGAAAAAAAGAAACAACTGCCTTTTACATTAAAGCTCTTCAAAATGTTTCTCAAACAATCAGATCAACAGAACACAAAAGTTTCTGCCTGCCAAATTTCCCCAAGTCCCCTCTGCTTGAATTTTCTTCTCACTTTTCTTTTGAAAAGCTGTGTTCCCTTTGCGCTTAGGAATAGCGAATCTTATTTGTTCTGACAGCAGTGTGCAAACATCCATTGCATCAAAGTTCCCAAGCGGAGAAAAAAATGAATACTCCTTTTCTGAATTTCATTAGCAATGGCAGCCAACATTTCATCAGAACCTCAGAAGCTATACAGAGAAGAAAAGAAAAATCAAGTTAGCAATTACATAGTTAACATTATACAAGATGAAAGCCTGAATTAGAAAATCCTGAGTGTTGTAAACTCAACTTTTGAATCTGCCTGCAGGCTGTCTGTCCTTTCAAAATGAAATGCCTCTTGTCAGAAGTAGGATTTGAAATAAAATTTGTTACAGGAGTCATAAATATAGTATGGATGGTGAAATTGAATGTATATGGAACAGGTTTTTTGATAAGGACAGAATCAGGCCATCACAATGCTTAAGACATCTTTGGATTTGAAATCAGACCAAAGGTTTTTAAGAGAGTCTCTGAAAACTTATTTATAGCTTTAGCCCTGAATTTGCAAATGACCTGAAGGGCAAGAATGAGTAGACACGCTGGGGAGAACACAGAGTACCTCATCAGATATAACTTATCCTGAGAAATCTTGTCCAAAATGTTACATGTAGATAATTCACATAGGGAGAGGAAAATTTTTAACAAGCTCCCCGACCCCTTGCTGCTCTGCAAGGGTCACTGCTTGGCAGTATCTGGTGTCATCAGGCCTCCTTACGTCCCATCTACTCCCAGCTTCCTCTCCCAAAATGCATCTGGATCTCTCTTGCCTCTGGGGGGAGCAGGAGCTCCCCACCCTGCTTGGAATCCCCTTTCTTCTCTGGAAACCATTGCTGAAGCTCATAGAACTTACCCCACTGTGTTTTAAAGGCACTCTCTCCCCTGACGCCTGACAGTGAGTCATTTAGGTCAAGGGCTGTGCGCGGCCCGGCTGATCTTGGTGCGTGGAGGACCTACCAAGATGGCAGGCCCTCAGTCCATGGTGGTGGGTGGGTGGGCCGGTGGAAGAGGAAGAAGCAAGCAGACAGTCTGCTGGGTAGCTTACATTTTGCTGTTGTTGTTGTTTAGTCACCAAGTCGTGTCCACCTCAGACGCTATGGACTGTAGCTCACCAGGCTCCTCTGTCCATGGGATTTCCCAGGCAAGAATACTGCAGTGGGTTGCCGTTTCCTTCTCCAGGAGATCTTCCTGACCCAGGGATCAAACCTGCCACTCCTGTGTCTCCTGTATTGGCAGGCGGATATTTTACAGGGAAGCCCCAGCTTACTTATTAGGATATTGTAAAGTAATAATAATAATACTAGGGGAACTTTCCTGGCAGTCCAGTGGTTAAGACTCCAGGCTCCCAATACAGGGGGCCAAGGTTCAATCCCTGGTCAGGAAAATAGATCCCGCATGCCTCAACTAAGACTCGAGACCTGGCACAGCCAAATATAAGAATATTTATATTCTTACACTGCTCTTTATGGTGTCCTGACAATGATCACTTAAATTTAATTGCCATCTCTGTATTAATTCTGAAAAATAAAGTAACTGAATTTGTTCTGAAAAATAAGAGAAACCCATCGTGTTTTCAAACTTATTCCTTTTTCTAGAGTAATAATACTGGAGAAGTATCAGTAATATCAGAAAGCCTGACTTTAAGATGCTTGTACTGCTTCCTTTATTGTAATGTACGTAATAGGGAACCTGTGCCCATCGCTGGAGTTGCTGCTCTTAAACTCATCCGCCGAGGATGGTGGAACAGCCAACGTTGCTTTCTCTCACCTTTTTGCCTTTGCTCATCTCACCTCCTCTTCCTTCAGGGTTCTTTCCAGTGCCACTGTCCCTGCTGTAGTCATGTTTAGAAGCCTCACTGTAAGCTTCCCCACCCCTCTAAACTCATGTCCATCCTGGTACTCAGCCTCCCAGTATAAAGTTTTATGTTTTCTGGTTCATTTCAACCCCTGACCTTTGCATCCTCCGTGCCTAGGAAACAGGCTTTGTCAGCAGACGTTTACTGAATGAAAGTTACATGAATCATTCCTTGGGCTCCTAAATGAGGAAGAGAAAATAGATTTTCTTGCCATTTGACTCCCAATCTATGAGCTTTCAATACTGTAGTCTCTTCTTATGACCTAAAGTTTAACCTATTTAGGGCTGCAAGTTTCAGTAATCTAACAGCTGTGAGACTGCTACCAGACTGAAACTGGGTTAGAATTTGAAAGCTAAGGCTCTTTACGGTGTCTTGACGATGGTCAGTTAAGTTTAATTGCCATCTCTGTATTAATTCTGAAAAATAAAGTAACTGAACTCGAGAAACCCGTCGTATTTTCAGTACTTTTTTTCTCTAGTTCACTGTCATATGTAAATCTGTTGTCAATTGAAGCCCGTTTGACTGTTTTCCATTCTCCTCACTTGTTCTCACTTTGCCGGTTTCAGTCTCCTTAGATGTTGAATCATATTTTTGGAATGAAATAGTCATAGACTTTTTTCATCATTAACTATTTTACAATTTAATTTAGAAGAGAGAACAGAATGATAAAATTAAATATGAGACGCCTTGTGTGTGTCATCAAGTAACCTCATCTACTTTTGGTAACAAAAATAAAATTGCCTTTAAATAATTTCTAGCTCATTCTGAACCAGCTCTGGAGAGATGAATGGCCTTCAGACTCTGTGAAGACTAGGAGAAACCCATCTCTCCCTCACTGAGGGCCCAACCAAGTTTTTCCTGACAATTAACATTTTCCCTTTCTTCATTTCATTCCATCGCTCCTAATTATGACCCTATAATTAGTGTGCCGGTTGCCTCCCCTGCGCAATTCCCTTCCTCCTTGCTGTTCGCCCTTTGTGTATTTTTAGCCTGCCTCCTCTGTCAGGTCTTGAACACCCTGCTGCCTTTTCCCTCCCGGGGCTGCTGGGGGAGGGCCTCAAAGCGAGTCTTAGCCTGCTGCCTCACTATGTTTGGCTTTTTTTTTTTTTTAATTAATTTTTATTACTCTATGGTTATTTTATAGTGTTGTGCTGTAAAGCAAAGTGATTGAACTATATGTGTATATACATATACACATACATATAGCCCCCTCCTTCCCATTTAGGTCATCACAGAGAATTGAGTAAGAGTTCCTTGAGATATGGCTTCCCAGGTAGCACTAGTGGTAAAGAACCTGCCTGCCAATGCCAGAGACATAAGAGATGCAGGTTCATTCCCTGGGTCAGGAAGATCCCCTAGAGGAGGGCATGGCAACCCACTCTGTTGGGTAATCTTGCCCGGAGAATCCCCATGGACAGAGGAGCCTAGCTTGCTGTGGGCCTGTAGGGTCACAAAGAGTCAGTCACGACTGAAGTGATTTAGCTATACGGTAGGTCCCCATTAGTTATCTATTTTATAATAGTTGTTGTTGTTCAGTCACTCAGTTGTGTCCAACTCTTTCTGACCACATGGACTGCAGCATGCCACACTTCCCTGTCCTTCACCGTCTCCCGGAGCTTGTTCAAACTCATGTCCATCGAGTTGGTGATTCCATCCAACAATTTCATCCTCTGTCGTCCCCTTCTCCTCCCACCTTCAATCTTTCCCAGCATCAGGGTCTTTTCCAATGAGTCGGCCCTTCGCATCAGGTGGTCAAAGTATTGGAGTTTCAGCTTTAGCATCAGTGCTTCCAATGAATATTCAGGATTGATTCCCTTTAGGATTGACTGGTTTGATCTCCATGCAGTCCAAAGGACTCTGAAGAATCTTATCCAACACCACGGTTCAAAAGCATCAATTCTTTGGTGCTGAGCCTTCTTTATGGTCCAACTCTCACATCTGTACATGACTACTGGAAAAGCCAGAGCTCTGACTACACGAACCTTTGTCGGTAAACTAACGTCTCTGCTTTTTAACACACTGTCTAGGTTTGTCATTATACGTAATATCAACAGTGTATATATGTCAATCCTAATCTCCCAATTCATCCCACCCCAGGTTTGCCTTTTGTCTCAAGAGAATTTTTCGCTAACAAAGAGAATTGTCCTCAGAGAAATCAGAGAGCTGTGGTGTAGCCTTGTCGACCTGCAGTGTTGGGGTGTGTGTGCTAGTGGTTCGGTACCTCTCACTACTCCCTGCCATCCAGATGAGGGCCACACTGTAGCCTGGAGATGGTGCCTCCAACAGACCGCATCATCGTCATTAGAAGCTCAGGAAGGTAGTTATTTGAGATTGTTTCCTTTTCCTATCGAGTTTGTAAAGCAAGTTCTGAGATCCTTTTTTCTTCTCTTTTTCTCCTTCCTTTCTTCCTTGGTTTTGTCCCTTCTTCCCATCTGCTCTTTCACCCCCATTAGTGCTCCCTTCTGAAGCACGAGAATGTTCACAGACTCTAAATAGCAGCACTAGAACTTGGAGCCCCAAACGCTTTGAAAATGAACATGATCAGCCAGTCATTCTGCTCTGCCCTTTCAGAAACTGTCTCCAGGGTTCCCCTTCCTCATGATGTTTCTCTTCCTGCCTGGATGTTTATCAGGTCCTTTTCTCTAATGAGGGCAAAATATTTTATCTCATCTTCACTGTATCCTAATGAAACAGCTGAGAAGAGAGAGTGATCGTCTACAGGAAATTTAACACCTCTTTCCCCAAATTATGGTGGAACCATGTGGTACCTCGACCTAGTCTTAACATATTCCACCTTACAGAGCTCTTCTCTGGGTCCCCAGCTGAACCACTTTTCTGCAGAAGAACTCAGGAGTGAACAGAGTGACTTGTAAGCCCCCCTTAAGATTGGATCCCAGGTATCAACACTGAGCCCCCAGCATGGGCCACGCACTGTGTTAGAGATGATGAGCACAGGTCGTCCCTGTCCATGAGTTGCTTACGGATGAACCAGGAAGACAGTGGCAGAAACAGATATCAATGACTTAAATGGGGAGGGGACAGTGTGGATGGGGGAGCCCCTGAGTGGGAAGGTTTCCCCGAGGAAGGCAGTGCCACTGGTGAAAGGCTGTCCTGGGCTGCTGCTAAGTTCTGTGTGTTTCTACATGGCCCAGCCCAGGTTCACAGCCACCTCAGCTCCACTTCTGCCTCCCTCGCGAGCTCCCTCTGAATCTGCCACCTGCCCTGGAATCTGTGAGCTTTCAGTGGGAAAGAAAATCCGTCCCTCCTGACATCCCTGGGTGTGGATAAGGAAGAGTCAATGTTCCAAGCTAAGCGTATTGTCAAGCACTGTGAATGTCATGGAGGAGGAAGTTTTAAAAGTGTGATTTCTTCATGTTTACAAAATGAACCAGTGACTCAGATCTATTGTACACATTCACAAGAGCTGTGTCCTAAGCTGATCCCGATTTTGAAGTCATGTGTCTTCCTTTGCATGTCGGGAGGATTTTCTAGAAGGTGGAAAGTGGAGGAGGAGGGAGGGGATGGGGGCGTGGAAGGCAGGCTTGGCGACAGGGACTTGGTTCCCGGTGTGTGAGCCCTGGTGTGGACGATGCCCCGGGGCCCTCAGCCCTTGCTCCTGTCCTCCCCCTCCTCCTCCCCGCTTCCTCCTCCCCATCTTCTCCCTTCTCTTTCTCCATCTCTCTCTCCCATTCCCTCTCACTCTCTTTCTCATTTTTCTTCTTCCTTCTAGTTGGCAGGGATTTTCTCCCCCAACTCTGGTATGTTTTCTGTTAGGCTAACTTCAGACAAGACCCTGCAAACTGAAAACAGATGTTGAGGTGGCCCAGAGCGTCTGTCTGCGGGTCCACGGCTCTTGGAAGCCCTGATTGGCTCCGCGCTCTCTGCAGGCTGGGGAGCTGGTCTGCGTTTTGGGTGGCTTCGCTGACTTTGCTGCTGACAGGCTTGTTAAGCCTCGCTCGATTTGGTCCCTCGGGCTCTGACCTCTTTTAATTTCTTCCATATGGTAATATACTTTGGAGATTATTCCCCTTTCTTTTTTTTGTTCTTTTTTTTTTTTCTTTTTTAAACATGACTACATTGTGCCACCATAAAGGAGAATTTTTAAATGGATCAAAAATAAACCTTGAAAAAAAAAAAAAACCTTGATATACTTCATCAGATACATGGGAAAAGGAAAAATAAGCATATTTAATTAATGCCAGATCCGGGGCATTTCGTAACTACTGTGCTGGATAAATCGTATGCAGGAACGTATCTGATTAGACTTGAGGCCTGCTCTCGGTTAGTAAGACAAATACTTCCCCTTCCCTGTGCTTTATCCCACAGCGGATGTCTTCTGTGCCTCTTACCTTTTATCCTCTGAGGCTTAAAAATATCATTTATTTTGAGAAGCTTTACAAAACAAAGTATGATATCGGTGCTGGCTTTACTCTGTTGAAGTCTTACATTTACTAGAAGAATTTCATTCTTGTTTTCTCTAGAGTTTTGAAATTAGAGATGGAAGACATGATGTTATTTAAATTACATTGTGATGGATTATCTGTGATGGAGCAGATAAGTTTGAAATATTGTAACTGCCGTTAGGATAAGAAATCTCCAATGTATCAGGGATGAAAATGGTGTCATAGCCCCTGTCTTACCCAAACCTGAAGTGTTGCAGTTTTCAAGTTGAGCAATTATAAATTTTAAAGTTCCCTTTTGAAATATTATGATCTCTAGACTTGGTTTCATAATGTGTTTCAGTTTGACAAATTGAATAAACAAATCCATCCATCTGCATTGCCATCAGCCCTACTTACTTCTTAAATATTACTTGGCCTCATAAAGAGTACTAGATATAAGAAGTGCAAGCGAAGTAATTACTCTTCAAAAGGTAACCAATGTCCTTGACTCCTCGTTTACTGCCAGTGCACATGTACAGTGATGTCACCAGGGCGCAGCGGGCTGCAGGGTTTTGTCCTATTTCCTTTCAGTCTTTTTTCTAGATACCGTTTTTTAAGATAAATTAACCATACAACCTATATAGTTTTCATTTCATTTTTTCCCACCTCATTTTCTGATGACAAAGATTGTTTTTAATTTCAGATTTTGAGTGGTGATGTCACAGTTCATGTAAATTCTCAGTCTGTCAAATATCTAGATTTCCCCAGTGTTTCTGTTCTAAAAACTGTTGTAGCTGGATGTCACTGTGTGTACACTCTCTCTCTCTAAGCCTCAGCGAACTTAAGATGATTTACACATTTTTCACAACTGACGATTATTGTACTTTCCTCTGGACATAGAGGACTTAGGGCAAGGGAATGACAGAATCAGAGATGATATAAAGACATAATGTAGAAGAGTTTGTTTCTTAGAATACAGCCCCTGTCATCTTGCTTTTTGGTAGTTTGCTTTTGCACAGACGTGGAACAGAGAATGGAGAATGGAATGACCTGACAGTGTAAAACGGCTCCCTTTCAGGGGGGAAAAAGGTAATTAGATCAAAGACCAGATCTAAAGATCTAAAATATTTGCCTTCAAAACAGTCTTCTTTACTGCTTTCGTCTTATTTTCACAGTCAGTTCATATATATAACAATGTTCAAAACATTCTCTATTTTTGGCAACCAGTCATTTAATGTACATTTATTAAGTTCTTGCACCTTGCCTGGCACCCTGAGGATGTGAAGATAAATAAGGCAGAGTTCCTCCCCTCGTGGAATTCACAGTCTAGTAAGGAAGATGGAGACGTAAACAAACGATTTCAGCATCTACAAAGGTGCTCCGGAGGCTAAAGGAGGAATCATCTCTGCTTTGGGACTTCACAGAGGAAATACCGAAATTAACTGAATCTTGAAGGGTGGTCACAGACTGCTAGGTGAAGGGCTGGCAGAGGTGCAGAGCAGCCTGGCACCTGTGAGCTAACTATAATTAGTTTGAAATGGATATGGGGAAAGGGATTGAGGAGGGAGGTGAATATACTCTGGGCCAAGTAGTGAAAAGTCTTGTCTTGCTGAGGAGGCCATGGTTGGTTTTTGTTGTTGTTGTTTGGGTTTTGTTTGTTTGTTTGTTTGTTTGGCTGTCCTGTGTCTTCATTGCGGTGCACAGGCTCTCCAGTTGAAGCACACAAGCTTAGCTGTCCCATGGTGTGTGCCATCTTAGTTCCCTGACCAGGGATCAAACCCACATGGGAGGCCATGGGTTTAAAAAGGTGACTAGCTAGAGTGTTGGTAAAGATCGGGGAGGGACTGAGGCAGAGAGATAAAGAACTTTTGCGAAGTTCTAAATAGGACATGCTGGGGACTTGGAATTAGGACAGCACCAGTGAGCATGAAAAGGAGACAGAGTCAAGATAGTTTATAGACAGAGGTTGGAAAGCATATAGGAATAAGTCCCCTGTACTGTGTTGGGTCCCTGGATGGGTGGTATTTACAGCCCTCTGAAATAAGAAAACGTAAGATGAACCCAAATGGGATTTCTCATCTTCTGATGTTTACTTGCTTCATACTCTTCTATGGCTCTAAACAGTTGAGAGTTGTAGACCATCTCCATGCTAGCTAATCAGTTTTCCTATCATGTGATTTTCTAGTTACTTAACCAAAGCAAAGAAATAGAATGTGTGCATTTGACTGTCTGCTTTTGCTTAGAAACTTAGAGATGAGCATCAAACCTTCTCTGTACTTGCATAAGACATACTGAATGCATGTACTGAATTTGAGGATATTTTCAGTATTTATTGACTTAACATGGATATTGTATGACCATATCTCAAAGGATTGGTTTTTTTGTCCCACCAGTAAAATGCATTGGGTTCTGGTTACTTTAAAACCCTCATGTTTTGACATATGACGTATTTTGACAGTATTTAAAGACATGGAGGGGGAATTCCCTGGCTGTCCAGTGGTTAGGACTTGGCACTTCCATGGTAAGGGGCACAGGTTCAATCCCTAGCTGGGGATCTAAGGTCTCACATGCTGTACGGCATGACAAAAAATAATAAAGAAAGAAATGGGAGCAAATTAGTACATCAGCTGAGGACAAAGAATGTGTCTAAAACAACAGTAGATAACTTAACAAGTGCATGATAACATGAAAGGGTACATCTATGAAAGTCAGCTCCTTTGGAGGATGTAAGCTGAAACTCTTCATCCGTGTACTTTCAAGATCTTCAGAGGGGTTTGTTGAAAGAGCCGTGGAGGTGAACATGGCTGGGAAACCTAAGATGCTGCTAGTGCTGGGTCAGCTAATACAACAGGGCTAATTTAGGTCTCCCTCTGCCCTGGGCATGGGAGGCTCATCCCATTCAGAACTCCAGTTTGAACAATGTTGTGGTTTCTCTTTGGGTGATTCCTCAGCATATCATTTTTAATGAACAGAGTATATATGTTCCTGGTACCCACTCTATGCTAGCTCCATGCAAATTCTGAGTAATAATACTAATCATCATAACAACATTTATTGATCACCTGCTCTTTGCCTGACACTCTTCTAAGAACTTTTCACACATTAATTCATTTAATCCTCATACAGCTCTATGAAGTAGGTACGGTTATAAGCTCCATCTCACAGCTGAGAAGATACAAACAAAGAAAGGTAGAGTCACTCACCCAAGAGCACCCAGCTAATAAAGTAATAGGACCAGATTGCAAACCCAGGCGGGCTGTCCCCAAGCCCACATTCCTAAACACTAATCCTCACTGCCTGAGTGTCCTTACCTCTTCTTATCACACCTCCCTGGAGAGCCTGGCTTAGTCATCACTCTCTCAGGGAGGTTCACCTCGATTCCTCACCCCACCTTGCAAGAGCCTCTAGGTTACTTTTGTACTTTGTACAAAACAGATTTGTTATTTCACTCATTGCACAAAATGTTAGTATTTGTCCTCTCGCCACACCTGATTTTAACCCTCTTTTGTGTAGTGTTTGGCACAGAGCAGGTGTTTAAATTCATGCAACTTGACTTGAGCTGGCTTGACTTGAACACACACAGCTTATCCTCGAGGAGCTTTCAGTCTACCCAAAAAAGAAGTTTCATCCACATAAAACAACTGAATAATGAGGAAGTTTAAGCTAAAAGAGTATGGTATATACAGTAGATGTTAACGGATTTCAAAGAAAAGAGATTGATTGTAGGGATTGGGTTGGGTTGAATTGGGTTGGGTTGTATTGGATTTGGATGGACTGGATTGGATTGGACTGAGTAGCATTGGATATATATAGCTTCTTTGAAATATGTAGAATCTGGGATGAGTAAAGATTATAGCTAGCCAAAGAAGGAAGAATATTGATCAGAATGCTGACCTGAGGCAGGTGTGAGTGAAATGCTCACATTTAAGGGGGCGGCAGAGTTGTATCAGACAATGTGGCTGAAAGAGCCTCCTCTTTGACACAGATCAACTATGAGCTCCTCAGAGAGGCTGACCCTGTTCCCTCCTGGGAGCTTCCTTCCACAATATCTCGTATGTGCGTAGCCCACACAAGACTGCTTTGCATTGTTTATATCTGTCCTGTGTGACTGAGCTCCCTGAGGGCAAGGATTATTTTTTGCCAATATCAAGCATAGTGCCTGGCACAAAGTAGTGATAAAAATAACACCACATGTGTGCTTAGTTACTCAGTTGTGTCCGACTGTTTGCGACCCCATGGACTGTAGCCCACCAGGCTCCACTGTCCATGAGGATTCTCCAGACAAGAATACTGGAGTGGGTAGCCTTTCCCTTCTCCAGGGGATCTTCCCAACCCAGGGATCGAGCCCAGGTCTCCCACATTGCAGGTGGATCTTTTATCATCTGAGCCACCAGGGAAGACAAAAAATAACAATAGCAACAACAATTTACAATCATATAACATTGGTTTATAATAAAATAGAAGTGTGTGTATATATATATACATATATGATAAATAACACTTATTGGATCCTTATTATGTTCTATTCATTGTTTTGATTATTAACTCAATCTACCTTTGTTGAATATTTTCCTGTTGAAATTGTGTCAGTTGAATTTTGCTATCCTATGAAGGTTATAACTCCTAGGAAATTTTTAATTATGTAGGCCCTATCTGGACATCATCTGCATTTTAATTCTGCAAAAGCCGTTCACAGACAGAAGAGTCTTATCTCTTAACCTGTGTCAGAGTTACCAAAGCTAGGATTCCCTCAAGGGCAGCTTGGCCAAGCCGAAGCACTAGCATTCAAGGCAGGCCACTTGTCCCAGGAAGAAACTAAGAACAGAGCTGAAAAGTGAAAGTATCAGTTGCTCAGTCATGTCTGACCCTTTGAGACCCCATGGACTGTAGCTCGCCAGGCTCCTCCATCCATGGAATTCTCAAGTCAAGAATACTGGAGTGGGTAGCCAGTTCCTTCTCCGGGGGATCTTCCTGACCAAGTGATTGAACCCCGGTCTCTTACATTATAGGCAGGTTCTTTACCATCTGAGCCACCAGGGAAGCCACAAGAACAAAGCTAGACACCCATTAGTATAGAGTGTCCAACACACACACACACACACACACACACACACACACACCCTCAGTTCCAAGCCAAAGGGACTGAGCCTGCTGACATACCCCTTTCCATTCAGAGTCTAAGGTATGTCCAAGTTCACAGAGGCAGCCGCTCGTAGCCCAAGCTGTGGGTTGCTGGGTGGGAGAAACAAGTCAGGAGTTGGCGCAGACACATATGCAGACACTGTAACTATAGAGTTTCCAACTTGAACTCAGTCTTCTTTTGCAGGGTAGGGAGGGGATCTTCCGTGTACCAACTCAACCTCTCTAAATATGCCGTCCCAGAATAGCGCAAGTAAAATAATCTGGGCAGTCCAATAAGCATTTCAAGGGGGCAGCAAATGTTTGTAGAATATTTGCTACTAACTTTCAGGAGAAAAGTGCTTTTACAAAAATGTTCAGACTTAATTGAAAAAGCACATAGCAATCAACTTTTATTCCCAGCTGGCATAAAACTGTCTAACTGTCAGCCAAATTTGGGTTGCCTGAAGACAGACAAGTGACTAATACTAGGGCTGTGTGTGGCCAGGCCCAAGTGTATTTTCTGACCACAAAACCATGTCTGGATTCTCCTTTGTAATTACCACACAGCCTACTATAATTGTAACACTTACATTTACTTCCTGCCTTTGACATGGAATTCAGGGTCCAAGGCTGTACCCTGAGCTAGAGTGAGGTCCTCTGTTATTTGCCTAAAACCTATGAAATCATCATTGTGTGAAACGTGTGTGTGTGTGTGTGTGGCCGCATCTGTTAAATATGTAAAGTATATCCTTGTGTAAAATACTCCCACTCCTACCTTGCTGGATGAAGCACTTCACTAATGAGATGTTTATTGAACACCTACCACTGCATGCCAAGGACATTTTGTGCGTGCATGCTCAGTCTCCTAGTCCTGTCAAGCTCTTTGTGACCCATAGACTGCAGCCCACCAGGCTCCTCTGTCCATGGGATTCCCCAGGCAGGAATACTGGAGTGGGTTGCCATTTCCTTCTCCAGGAGATCTCAACCCAGGGATCGAACCCATGTCTCCTGAGTCTCCTGCACTGGCTCGTGGATTCTTTGCCACTGAGTCACCTGGGAAGCCCAAGGACATTGTAGAATCTGGGAAGGCCTCCTCTGACATCGTAAGCTAAAGAAGACAGCCAGCCCTTCTCTGCCCCATCTCTCTGTTAGGACCGCACAGCACATCTCTGTAAGTGCGTCTTTCTTGTCTGTCTCCCTTTCTTCTCTTTTCCCCTCCCCTGTTCTCTTCCCAGAAAGCAGGTCAGTGAACAAGTCAGTCAAGTCCCTGCTTTCCTGGAAGAGAACAGGGGAGAGGGAAAGAAGAAGAGGGGGAGACGGACAAGAAGGTCGCACTTACAGAGATGTGCTGTGCCGTCACAGCAGGGTCACGGGGTAGCGAAGGCCTGGGTGCCTTCTTTATTAGCTCACGATGTCAGAGATGGCCTCTCCAGAGGGACAGTATTTAAACTGGCATTTTAAAATGACAGGAAGAAGTAGGACAAACAAAGATCAGGAGGAAGAACATTCCAGGCAGTTAGTATAGAAGTCAAAGATGGGAAGGAGCCTAGCATGTTCCAGAAATAGAGAAAAGACCAGTGTGACCTGAGCACGGTGGGCAAGAAGGGGACTGGTCCAAGATGCTGGCCATGCAGGCCCCTGTGAGAAGCAGGTCGGAGTGGCGGGGCGGGGGGCGGTGTGCGCGTGTAGATGGTGGTCCTTGTTGAAGGAGGGCTTCTAGTTAGGAGGCTTCTGAAGAGGTCTGGGCAGGAAGCCATCGTGGTTTGGACTAAGATGTAGTAGAAATCACAAGAGAAGGCTCGGCTTTGATTTAGGGAATATAGTTTAGAACCAGTCACCAGAACTTGCCTGTGGTTTGGATGTTAGGAATGAAGGGAGAGGAATACAGTGATCAAGAATGAGTCCAAAGGTTTGGGCTTGGAGAACCAGGAGGGGGGACGACAGACACGACGATCCAGCTGTTCACTGACGTCACAGCTGGCCAACTGTGAACCCCTGTCTTGGGGATCCAATCAGTGCCCTCACCAAGCCCCTCACCTTGCATCACTGGGGAATATTCACAGACCTTTGGAAATCCTTGCTTGTTTACTTCATTACTACTACAGCATTTTTTGTGTCTTCTCCTTTTGGTTTTTATTTTATGACATCAAAAAAATCCCATTCAAGTTAACTAAATCAACCCTGTTACATCCCTTGTGGGTGCTCTATAAATGTTAGTTCATACCCAGCTTTCCCTCCTCAGCACTTCATCTGGGTGCCCTGGGCCCAGGCATGGATGTCGGGTGTGGGTCTGAGATCTGCCCATCTGATCGGAAGCTAACAGCTGGCACATATGCTTCTGAAAACATGCCTTGTTGATGTACATAGACTGTGACTCATCATCTTGTCTTTCTCTTTTTAATCAGAAAAATTTTTTGAGCTCTCTTGAGTAACAAACTCATTTAATCCACTTATTTCTTTATTATAATGCTGACATTTTCTACTTTTGTCTTAAAAATATTGTGGGCCTTCCGTTTTCTTGTCTCTACAGTGGGGATAGCAGTAGAGTTGTTGTTCATGGGTGTTTGGTGAGGATTAAGTGAAATGTATATAAAGTGCTGAGCACAGTAGCTGTATGTAGCAGTCAATAAATGAGGTATGATTATTAATAAAATAATTATCTGGGGGAGGGAGGGATGGCTTCCAGAACCTACACTGGTTTTAGTATTCCAGTTAACCACACCAAGAAAATAGAGCCATGTGTTGATTTACTAACTCCCTCCATGACTTTGGACAAAACCTGTAATGTCTTTGGATCTCCGTTTTCTCAAGTAAATGAGACAATCCTTATTTTCTCATTTAAAAACCTTATTTGAGGTTCAAAATTAAACCTCAATTTAAAAACTTTTGTGATTCTAGTAGACGATCTCTATTTTTTCTCTCCAATCTTCCTTTCAGTGGGCTTATCAAAAAAGTTGTGTCTTTTTGTGTAGGCAGTGTGTGTGTGTGTGTGTGTGTAGATCAGTGTGTGTGTATGTGTCTTAGTTGCTCGGTCACGTTCAACTCTTTGTGACCCCATGGACTGTAGCCCTCCAGGCTCCTCTGTCCATGGAATTCTCCAGGCAAGAATACTGGAAGGGGTTGCCATTCCCTTCTCCAGGGGATCTTCCCGACCCAGGGATCGAACCCAGGTCTCCTGCACTGCCAGCAGATTCTTTACCATCTGAGATTAGTGTAAGTGATACTTATTGCCAGATGTGACCTTTTGTTCAGCACATTGTAGAATCCCAACGTTGATATCACTTTCTATAAATACAGATTTCGGGTGAGGAAATGTTCTAACTCAAGAGAAGTTTAGCTCTTGAGGCTCTTCCTCTTTTTAGACTCTCAGTCCATGGGCTATTACTCACTGCTGGCATTCTTCCGCAGTCTCACTTTGTCACCTCTTCTTTCATGATCACTGCTGTTGATAGCCACCTACAGCTTCTGAGTTCCCTGCTCAGCCTTCCCTGGTGGTTGGTTTTGCATCTGAGTTGTGCTTTCTTGCTTCCTCTACCTTTTGAAATTTAAAAATAGAAAGAAAAAGAGAACCTGCAGTCTTTCACATTGTCTGAACTCTGTGATTCACCCAACAGATTTTCTGGTGAGTTTACAGTGTAACATCTATAGTCAGAAATGTGCTATCCGTTCAGAATAAGCCCTGTAAGAAATGGACAAAGAGGTGCTTCTATTTTGACTGTCAAATGCATAATCCAAAAGGGACTCCAGCAGCCCCCAGAGGAGGCTTTGGAAAGTAAATCAAAGAATCAGAACAGCTCCCAATCCTGCCCCTTCACTTTTCTCCTTACCTGCCCAGCTTTCTTGAGACAACCTGAAGAATCACTGGGTCGATAATAGGCCTCTTTTAAGAGTCTGACTCTTGTGCTCTTAATACTAATGATATGTCCTGGGAAGCACAGAAACCCTTCATAGATCTAAGGAAAATTATTTCAGAAGCCCCAGCTCATATCACAGCAAGCATACTAAACTTTGGCAACCTCACATTCAATATAATTTTATTGCTGGCAACATTTTTGAACATATTTCTATCCATACAGCTTTGGTTTGGAAAAAATTTGGCTCCAAATAAGTGATTTAGCCTATAATTGGCTATTAATTTCTCAGCAATTATCTCCGCATACTTGGGAGTTATTAAATTAATACCGAAATCCAGCCTACATATTGCTCTCAAATGAAATATTTTTGATGACCAAATCAACTGTTAATGAAGCTAACCCAACATTACATTTTGTAGACCTTTAAAACTGATTAATTTCAGTTTTTTTTTGTAGTAATCCTGTTTTGAATCCAATATGTGGTTTTCAAGGTCTCAGACATTTTTATAGCCTCTTGAAAAGCTGAGAGGCGCCAGGCACTGTACCTTAACCACCAATGGTTAAAAGAAAATGTTCCGTCCAGGAAGTCCTAAGCTCCGAGGGCGTCCCTCTTGCCTTCTTCAAGGAGTAAGAGCTGTTTGGGGGACATCTGTCCAAGAAAATACAACAAGCTGGCATATAAATAGCAGCAGTCACTAAAGCAAAGAGAAACCCCCACCAGAAAAACCAGAATAATTGGGGGCAGAATGCCTGGGTTTCAGCCGTGAGTTCACTGGGTGACTTTGAGCAGGGGCTCTGCAGCCCTCTCCTGTCCCCAGGGGTGCTTTTCCAGCAGACACTGTATCTGGCAGAAGGGGAAGGCCAGGGCCCGCAGTTCTAGGAACTAAAAGTTGTGCAGAACCATCTCAGCTTAAGAAAAGGATTTCCCTCACACGTTAAAAGCAAGGCAATTTTTAACATCTGTATTATTTTCCCAGAATGAAAGGAGGAAAGGAAGGGGAAAAGGAGAAAAGGAGGAAGAACGACTACACTGTCATACTTGTGTTTAAAACACTACTGATCTTTGATTTCTGTGCAAAATGACAAGTTCCCTTCTCCAAAAAGAAAGGCTTTCATGTGAGATTCTGTCAGCACCCCCAGTCAAATGTCACGTATTACCTAGTTTCCCTTGCTGAAGGGCAAGGGCCATGAAAAGTACATACATTTCAGAATCACATACGGGACACTCAAAGTCAACCCTACCACGCGCTCGCTCAGCAGTTCCCAAAGTGTGGGCCAGGAGCCCTGTGGGTACTCGGGGAGCCTTTCAGGGTACCCATGAGGTCAACACTTATCTTCATAATAATACTAAGATGTCATGTGCCCTTTTCACCCTCTTTCTTTTCATAAGTGAATTTTTCCCAAGGCTGCGTGATGCAATGTCACAACAGACTAGATGTATGCCCAGGTATCAAAGCCCAGCTGTCTTCTATTAAGTCACATATTAAAGATATTTTCAAAAATATCTCTAACTTTTTTGTTACCCTGGAAAATACAATTATTTTTAATTTTTTTAGATATCATTTATGTTAGCTTGTCATGTGGTTGTTATTTTTAAATGAATTAATAAATATGTATTTTAAAATTCCTCAGTCTTAATAATGTCTAACATGGCAAATCTTGATAAACATAACCTACATTTTAAAAGTGTGTTGGCGTCCTCAGTAATTTCTAAAAGTACAGAAGGGTTCTAAGCTCAAAATTTGAGAATCCTTGTACTATCCAACAGTAATTAGCATTTATTGAATGTGTCTTTGAGCTGTGCAGAACACACGGAATTCTTCACCTCTTAATCTTTGCAATAAAGTTATAAAGTAGAGAAGTTAAAAAACAAAGACCTTCTAGCCCGAGGTCTCACAGCTGGAAGTGACAGAGATAATCAAGTCCTTCTGACTCCAAAGCCACATTCCTGATGACTGAACAGTCCTCCCCGACAGAATCATTCTCGGTGACTCTGAAAAAGTTATTTTACTGCTCCAAGTTTATTTCCTTACCAAACATGGGCAGAGCCCCACCTCCCGCTGCAAAAGAGTTAATATTGCATCCTAGCGCCTAGCACAGGGTGCACATCAAAGAGACCCTGAAAATCTGTCAATCTCCTTCCTCCCACCCTTCCTGTCTTTGGCACATTAGAGCAACAAGACTCACCAGCTTCCCTTCTCCCCTCTAGATGGTCTTCAATCAGACAGAGAGGTTGACATCACAGAAGGAGTTGATGAAGATATGATTGTGACTCAAAGTCAGACCAACTTCATCTGCCCCATTACACAGGTACTGTAAGCACTTTGCTTCATGGAGGCAAAAAGTTCCCATTTGCTTTCTGACTTTATTTCCTGTCTGGAGTTGACAAGGGAGGAAAGGAAAGTGATGAGGGTCCAGGAGGAGACCTGGGAAAGAGTTTGCAGTCCACGATATCCTTAGGCATCTACGAGTATATTCCTGCCCCACTGGCCAGGTGCCTTTGAGGCCTCTGGTCTCCCTGCATTTTCTGCTACGGCCCTCTGCCCTGAGTTACGTAGAGCCACGAGATGGGGAGGTTAAACCTCGGAAGCCCCAGGTCTAGGCGACAGCAGTGCCAAATAATTGGTGACTTGAAGAAGTTACTGGAAGCTGGTCATCATCATTCCTGAAAGTCTAATGTCTTCTTGATTACAGTTGGAAATGAAGAAACCAGTGAAAAATAAAGTGTGTGGCCACACCTATGAAGAGGAAGCCATTGTTCGCATGATTGAGTCCAAGTACAAGCGGAAGAAAAAGGCCTGGTGAGTTGCTGCAGGAAGGGAAGTGGCCCTTCCCAGGGGTGGTCAGTCCCAAGCAGTGTGTTCATGCTGGAGGGAAAGCTGCTTAAACCTCCCCTGAAGTCCATTCGCCCAGGGGGATAGTGTAAACATGGAAGCCGGTTTTCAGGAAACACAACACATGAGGGGAAAAATTAGTAATCTGTTCGGGAAGAAGCTGAAGGAGCTTCAAACACACCTTCAAAATACAAGAAAAGGGAGCTGGATGTAATTCTCATCATTGGATAACAGGAATTTTTATAATTTTGTGTGTGCTGTGTGTTCTAAGTCGCTTCAGTCATGTCCGACTCTGTGACCCTATGGGCCTCAGCGTGCCAGGCTCCTCTGTCCTTGGGGTTCTCCAGGCAAGAATACTGGAGTGGGTTGCCATGCCCTCCTCCAGGGGATCTTCCCGACCCCAGGATTGAACCCGCATCTCTTATATCTCCTGCATTGGCAGGCAGGTTCTTTACTACTAGCACCACTTGGAAAGCCCTGTGTGTGCTGTAGCCTGAAAGAAATAAAGGAGAATTGTGATGCTGAGAGATTTCTTTTCCCCTTTCTATTATGTCCTAACTCAAATGAGAAGGAATGGTTTAAAAAAAAATTTTTTTTTTGCATTCTGCAATACAGATAGTTTGTTTAAAAAAGTATCAAGTTGTCATTCTAAGAATTCATATCCACTGGTCTTTTTTTTGGGGGGGGGGTGCTGTGCCTCATGGCATATGGGATCTTAGTTCTCAGACCCCGTGCCACCTGCTGTGGAAGTGTGATGTCTTAACCATTGGACCACCAGAGAAGTCTTGGTTTCTGTTGGTCTTGATGATCAAGATTTGATTGGGAAAAGCTTTCATATCTTTAATTACATCAATAACTTCACGAATAGTTTAAGTAAATTCATGGATGACTTCAATGAGAAATTTTCTTTTTAATTGGAATGTTTAGAGAATCTTTTACATGTATATATACATATATATATGTATTTTTTTTAACCCCTTTCATGCACAAACACACACACAGCTCTGTTCCTGCAATGACATAGAAGCCTGAGTTGGCTAGCCTGGCTTTGACTTGGTTGGCATTTCTTGTGCTCTTATCACAGATTTGTTGAAGGAATGGAATTGCAGGTGTGACCAATTCTCAATGGACCTTTGATAACAGTCCCTTTGATGTGTGGCTTTGCTTCTCCATCATCTAGAAGTTTGCTGGTCCAGACCTAAATTGGAATTCCCCAGCACTCCTCATCTGGGTGTGGACTTAGAGATAGGGCATTTGTGACTGTAGATATCTTAATGGTTATTCAGTCAAGTTATTTGCCCTATTTATTCTAGAAAACCTGCCTAATGGTTGCAAAATCGAGATTGTCTGAGTACATTTTTGTCTGTTTTGACTTTCCACCTTACAATTGAAACGTCCCATTTCCCCAGGGAACCTTCCATTTTCCCTGTGAGTGTAATTTTCCTTGTTTTTGGATGTCTAAGCCTTCTGTGTCTTCTTTTTTTTTTTTTTCCCTATGTTTATTCTCTGAAAAGCAAAATTTTAATTTGTTAACATAACTGCTAAGAATAGGCCTTCCCAGATAGTTCTGTTTCACAGCTCTTTTTCCTTAAAGTCTGTGATATTCTCCTCAAGTCAGATTTGGAAAGCACAGGTACTGATAACAAAGCACATTTTCCCCAAGTCCCAGGAGGGATGGGAGCGACTCCAGAACAGGCTTGCACTGAAACACATCTTCTTGATTACATACTTTGACTTTCTAATGTCCTTTGCCTTTTCTGAATTGTAAATGACATTCGGAAGCACTTGAGCAACACCCGGCGTTTGGAAAGTGTGGGTATTTTCCTGCCATGCTTTTCTATAAGTTGGACACAGATTCCGTGAACACTGCAGATCCTCATAGCTTAGTAATACAGTGAAGTCCAAGAGGAGGACGTCTGGGAGGTTTACAGCAAAGGTAGTATTTTTGCTGGGCCTTGAAAAATGAACAGGATTTCAGAAAGGGTGAAGAAGAGTCTTTCCAGCCAAGAGGCTCACCACATTCAGAGTCTGTTCCACTTGGGGAAAAGTAGATACAGGTGCAATTATTGTTTGTTAGAGGGTGATGGGAAGGATGCTCTGGGCTCTAGTAAGAGGGGAGTGGTGTATGTAAATTCTCTCCATTCTGTACTCATCTCAGAGGACGTTAAATGTTATGATTTCATTAGTTTTCTCATGTATAAATTGATGGTCATAGCTGTAAATTGCCTCAGTGTATGTTTGAAATTTGGATAAGATATACAGAAAGCACTGAGAGCACCTATCATGTGGTAAGTAAACATTATCCCGTCCTCCTCGTCTTTCTTGCCATCATTGTTCTGTAGGGTTTTGAGGGAATATGCGAGTCAACCCGGGTTTTAGGAAGTTACTCCAGTAGCAATTTAAGGGATGAATGAACAAAGGCCTGGGGTGAAGATGTCAGTTAGGATGCTGTGGCAGTAGTTAAGTTATAGGTCATGAGAGCTGGGATTGAGACCAGAGTCATAGGTGGAAGGGCATTGAGGAGAAGATGATTGTGGAGGTACGATGGACAGAAAACAAAAGCTGGAGGGAACAAGTGGAAGAATGACCGACATGCCTAAATGGGGTGTCTAGAAGGATGGTGATGTCATTAGCCAACGGAGAGCCTGTAAGAGGAATGCATTTAGGAAGGACGATAAGAGGGTCATGCTAAGTTTGAGGTCCCTAGCAACGCAGCCGTTTGGAAGTATCCAGGAGGTGCAGAAAATGTGGGTGTTTGACCTCTGGAGAAACTCTGAGTGGGATGTTGATTGACAGGTTATTGATACAGAAGAGTCAGACCCACACATCTGCCAGGTGCAGCTCTGGACCAGATGTGACAGGCAACCGAGAGCCCCCAAGGATGGGACCTTGGCCTGGCTCTGAGCAACGCGAAGCCAGGATGCAGCTCTGCTCTGCTTACTGTATTCCCAGAGCACCTGATGGAGGCCCACAAAAAAAAGCATTCTGCCATTCTGAAAGGGCAGTCAGAGGAAGAAGATTCCAACAAAGCAGTCTGAGACGTAGCTGGGAGAGAGGGGAAGAGAGACTAGAGAGTTGAGCTTCACAGGAGCCAGTGGGGAGGGGGGTGGTTGACAGGGCCTTGAGGATGAGCTACACTGCATTTGGCAGCAGGTTGGAATCCAGGGCCTCTTCAAAGCCTACCCCAGAGGTTCCTGATGAAGTATGAATTAGTGTCATCTCCCAGGACGCATGTTTGGGCGATGAGCACGTCTGGGTTCCCTTTGTTTGAAAATGTCCGTGACACATCCGGTTTGAGAAATCCCAGTTGCTCAGTTCTTCCTCCTTGTTGGTTCCAACTCTGATTTGTTAGACAGGAGTCCCAGGTACACTGTGTTACTAGCACTGACTCCCTTTTCCTGTCCATGAGGCCTCTTAATACATCTCTCTGCATGGGCTTAAGTCAGAATAAAACGGCTGAGACTTTAGCCCTAACTAAATACTGTTAGTTAAAATAATTTCCTAAAGCAGATCTCTGAATAATCAGTCTGTTTATTATCTTCACATGATTTTCACATATATGAGATACTTCCAGTTATCCATAGTCATTTCTTTGCTTTCTGATTTAAGAACAGAGACTGTATTAGCAAACAGTCACATTTAAGAGTGTGGAGAGGACAGTTAGGTTGAACAGAAAGGTGTCGTTGAGTAGCAGAACTCCAGCAATGTGCTTAGAGGCCCTATTTTAACCATGAACCAACCACTGACCTCTCAGAGTCTCAGTTTCTTCATCTGTAAAATGAAAAGAGCAACATCTCACAGTATTTGAGGATCAAAGGAACAGTGGGGAATTCCAGTCTAGGTCTGCACCAGTATATTTCTTGGCAGTGGAGAAGCAAACCACTTAGAAGAAAGCTCTTTTTTTGGCTTACAGAGCGCTAAACAAATAGCAGCCGGGTTACTGAGGTCGAGACTGTTCATGTTTGTATTACTTACCTCACTGCTTAGTGACACATCGTTTCAGACGCAGAGGATGTAGGCTCGAGTTACCCTCTGGGTTTAGGTATGATGAGAATCCATCCTGCTCGGATTTCCAGACCTGCTTTCTAGAGCTGGGTGGACCCTGGAATGCTTGGGCCCAAATCCAGGAACTCGTAAGACCCAGAATCCTGTACGTGTGTGCTAATGCTGAGGTCAAGGTTCCCCACAGCCTCTGGGACCCCTGAGACCCAGGCCCTTTGTTCAGTAGACACACGCTTGCCCGCTGCTGCGCTGGAATGTTCTGCCCTGTCAGTGACCCAAGTTCAGGACCCAGCGTCTCCTCCCAGGCCTGTGGGCTTGACTCCTGCACAGTGATGACGCGAGGGCTTAGACTGGTGTGGCCACACCTATCTAGCTCACCAGGATGTCGTGGGGATGGATGCACTGTGCTTAGAGTGTTCTCTCTCCAGAGGAGCGCCTTGATTCAGTATCATGTGATTATGAACCTTGTCTTTTCCTCTTCAGTTTAGAAACTGGTGTGTGTTTATTTGAGATGGGGTGAGAAACAAGGTTCTCCTGTATCAACCTCTCCTCCAAGAAGCCTTCCCAGGACCCTCATTCTTGCTGCAGAGTGCCCTGTCCCCATGCTCCCACGGCACCTCTGCGTTGTGGCATGTCGGCCTCCCACCAGCACTGTAGGTGGGTCTGGCTCTGCTCCGCAAGCTTCTTGAGAACAGAAGTAGTGTCCTAGAGCAGGAACCGGCTTACCGAGCACCTGAGTGGATTCCTGGACCCTTGTCACGCGGTGTCCCACTCATTCCTCATGACAGCCCTATATGCTCCACCTTCTTAGAGGAAGAACCTGAGGCCCATTACTGGTGTCACTTGCCCAGAGTGTCACAGCCAGGAGGCTGGAGCCCAGCTCTCATTTACTCCTGAGCCTGTATTTGTGTCTCTAGGCCGTCTGGCTCCCCTCAAGAGGATTTTTGGGTTAATGCCTCTGTCCCCCGAGTTAATCCCCTAAATGAGCTCAGACCTCTTTGTCTGACAAGGGTAGCCCTGGGATGATGTGCAGCCAGCTCTGCAGCTGAGTGGTGTGGTTAATCCCATCACACATTCTCAGAATGCTCTCATTTACTGACTAAAACCACTGATGTCATCAGGAAGTCCTCCCCACCTCACTCTCCACTTCCCTAAAGCAGCTTATTCACTGTCTGGCTATTGGTGTTAAAGACTTTGTCCTGGGGAGGGGGGCGGGGGTGGGGTGGGGGGAGACTCCAGCCAGGCAGGGCAGTCAGAGCAGATGATCAGATGGGTTATAAGCATCAGCTTAAGGGTCATCTCAGGCACTGAGTTCAAGCTGCATCTCCATGTTGCAGAAGATCAAGTGGTGAGAAACGCCTTTTCCAAAGTCAGGAAAGCGTCTTTTCATAATCTCAGCTTATTGACTTTCATACTGAAAGAAAAAACTCACTCTGAGACCTCAGGGTGTTTTAAACCAGTGTAAAGCTCTTCTCAAGCACCTCCAAGCCACCCCCTGACACATAGCCAAGTCATCATACCTGGTCCAGTCACCCCCATCCTCTTTCACATGGTCACCTTTCTAGCCTCACATTTTACAAGTACCTGACCATACAGGACCCATTTCAGTAAATATAAATATTGTTAGCAGGCATATTATTCATTACATTGATTCATGCTCTTCTCATAGAAAGATGCCTTGGTCCAGAAATCAAGACCAAGAAAAAGTTTCTCTTCTGTGTTACACAGTTGAGCCCTCTACTACTGGACAGATTAGACCTCACATGATCGGCTTTCTTCCCCTTCTGGTTTATAGCTTTTGTCTTGTTTTTGTTATTTTTGATCTGTGCTTTTTGGAGGGTTGTCTCAGATCACTGGGCCAGAGCTCTGTGTAGGGCAGTACCTGTATCTGTATTTTACAGCTGGATGCTTCGAACCCTTCATAGGGCCACTCGCGTAAGAGGGCCAGATGAGCGCACGGATGCACACGTGTCTGTGTTGCAGGTACGCGAGCTATAGGCAGGGAAGGGAATGACTGCTACTGAGCACTGTGTTGCCTGGAGCCCTGTAAATCTGAGGATGCAGAGGCTCCAAAAGTCAAAGTGAGCTGCTGGTGGTCTCACAACAAGCAAGTAAGCGGTGGAGACCTAGGTCGGTTTTGACTTCAAAACTGGGTGCTCTACTCTACCCAAGTCTGGTTCATGTTGAGAAGAAATCAGGTGACTTCATCCAGCCCACTGCCTTCAGAGGAGACCACATCTAAACAGAACCATGACTCACCCACTGATTTCTTCAGCCGCAGCTCTTCCCCTGAGTCTCCATCAGCCCACTCAGCCTCTCCACTGAGAGGACTGGTGGGCATTTCAGAGAGAATATGTAGCAGCCAGGACTCCTGCCTGATTCCATCCCAACCTAGTTTTCCAGTTGTTTCCATGGAGATAAAGGGTACCACCAAGGCCCTTCAGCTCCAGCCAAACTCTGAACAAAGCTCAGCTCTTTGCTTTACCCTCTACATTGGGTCCGTCATCAAGCCCCCTGGGTTCTACTTCCGGCTGTATCCAGAAGCTACACCCTCATCCAAGCTTCCCTTTCTCTCCCAGCTGCTGCATGACCCCCTCACTTCCCTGCTTCCTCTCCGCCTGTGTCCGCATTAAGCAGCCAGAATCATGTTTTCTAAATGTAAGCTAAATTTCATCACTCCCCTATCTCAACCCCTCCAGGGTTTTCATATTTAAAATAAAATCCAAAGTCCCACGCACTTTCAGTCAAATCTCCAAATGCCCTCCCTCTTGCCCTGGGCATTCCAGCCACATTGACCTTGCTCTTATACCAAGCAGCTGCCTCCTCAACTTCTACACATGCCGCTGCCCCAGCCCCGGCCACATGCAGCCTTTGTTCTATTAATAGATAAGCCCTCCCCAGCGAGCCATGCCTGACCCCTGCTAGATAAGCCCCTCAGCTCACACTCTCTCCCTTGACCCTGCTTTTTAGTCATTGTGGCACTTAAAGACGCTATGCAGTGGGTTAGCAATGGTTTCTCTCCTCCACTGGAGAGTGAGTGCCATGAAGTGGGCATTGCCCCCGCCCCAGTGCTGGACAGACCCTGGCTTAGGTAGGCACTCTGAACTAGTGAATGAATGCACATCAGTCCTGATTTTTTAAGTGTACCCCCTTTTTGGTAAAATGTCCACACTTAAATACTGCTGCTGCTGCTGCTAAGTCGCTTCAGCAGTGTCCGACTCTGTGCGACCCCATAGACGGCAGCCCACCAGGCTCCCCCGTCCCTGGGATTCTCCAGGCAAGAACACTGGAGTGGGTTGCCATTTCCTCCTCCAGTGCATGAAAGTGAAAAGTGAAAGTGAAGTCGCTCAGTCGTGTCTGACTCCCCGCGACCCCATGGACTGCAGCCTACCAGGCTCCTCCATCCATGGGATTTTCCAGGCAAGAGTACTGGAGTGGGTTGCCACACTTAAATACTACTCAGCCATAAAAAAAGAATGAAATTTTGCCATTTGCGGTAACATGGATGGACTTGGAGGGTAATTCTGCTAAGTGGAATTAGTCAGAGAAAGACAAACACTGTGTGATATCATTTATCTGTAGAGTCTAAAAATAGAACAAACTAGTGAATAAAACAAAAAAGAAGCAAAGTCACAGAGAGGACAGACCAGTGGTTACCAGTTGTGGGGGCTGGCATGGTTGGAGGGAAAAAGGTGAGGGGGAGGGGTTATTATGGGATTATGAGAAATCATCTGTGTGAAACTTTTGACAATTGTAAAACCCTATAGAATTGAAAGAATTTTTCATTTTTTTTTTTTAAGTGTGCGCTTACATTCTTGCACGGAGAGAAGTTGATTCTGAATGCATTAAGGTGACGCGGCCTGACTTGATTTTCTCATCTCTCACAGTTGCCCGAAAATCGGCTGTAGCCACGTAGACATGAGAATGTCGGACCTCATCCAGGATGAGGCGCTGAGAAGAGCGATTGAGAGCCACAAGAAGAGACGTCGCCAGTCCAACTAGGACACCCCCCTCCCTGCAGGGGACTCCGCAGCCTACCTCCTACCCCAGCCATCCATGGAGAGTGATGCTTGTCAAAGCACTTCGACTGGCTGCATAGCATACTTTGGGGTAAATTTGAAGGTTTTAGTGTATTTGAAAGCATTTTTCTATGTTCCAATAAACATTCAAGTCTATTATATTGTTTATTTTTAAGTGTTCTGTAATTTTAAATAAAACTTTGATTATCTGTGTGTGTCGTATGTGTGTGCCACCTGAGGTGTAAATGGTTCCAGTGGTATTGGCTGGGTGGTGCCAGGCTTATTTCTAATCCTTCAGACTATTTTTTATTACAGTTTTAACAAACAGAAAAAAATGTTTTTTGCAAGGGATGTTTGAAATGGAAACACATAAAAACAACCCAGTTGCAAGGAATTTCTATCAGGATAGTAAAGAATAGCATGAAGGTATAAAGCAAAACCAGTTTCCTTACCTATCTTTACTTTGTGTATTGACAGTTCCAAATATGTAAATGCTCTTATTTGTCATTCTGATGAGCACGGACTGCTCCAGTAGCTGGCTTATCAGTGCGATGATAAGTGATGCCATAATGGAAACTTTGCTGCAGCCTTCTGAGAGCCTAAAGCGCTGTCGGAAGGAACCACATCCTGGCTGCTCTCTGCCTTGCTCCGTGCCTGGCTTTCATAAGTGCCTTCGGCCCCCTGGGCCTGGGGGTCTTCAACCACAAAATAAAGATATTAAATAAGATGTTCTCTGTCGTCCCTTCAGCCCTGAAAGTCTGTAGACTTATGACCAGCAGGGTCTTTAAATTGAGTGTCATTGATTATATTCTATTTATGTGAAAAGGACTAGTCTATTCACAGTGGCGGGACAAGGAAACCTGGCATGCTGCAGTCCGTGGGGTCCCAAAGAGTCAGACGCGTCTTGGCAACTGAACAACAGCAGCAGCCTTTTATCAACTAGAATAATCAATGAAACCCTACGAAGCATGCTGCGACTACACTAGAAAACCCAGAAGAGCTAACAACGGCTAGCATTTATTGAGCACATACTGTGTACCAGGTACTATTTCAAGCACTTCACATATATGAAAATATTAACTCATAATTTTCTCAGCCTGATGAGAGAGATACAGTTATTATTCCCACTTTACAAATAAGTAAAATGAGGCACAGAAGTGAAGTGGCCTGTGGAAAATCATAGTAAGTGACTGAGCTGGGATAGTTCAGTCATCTGGGTCCAGAGTCTGGATTCTTGGGGTGGGGGGTTTTCCCTTTTAATTTAATGGCTGTGCTGGGTCTTCCTTCGTTGCTGGCTTTTCTCTAGTTGCAGCGAGCGGGGGCTGCTCTCTCATTGTGGCTTCTCTTGGAGAGCACAGGCTTGCGCGCCATTGTGGCACATGGGCTTAGTTGCTCCACAGTCTGTGGGGTTTTCCTGGATCAGGGATCGAACCCGCATCTCCTGCATTGGCTGGTGGATTCTTTACCGCTGAGCTTCCAGAAGCTCAGAGTTCTTAATCACATCCTCTCCTCCTCTCTATTGATTTATTTAGGTTCTAAAAATATACTCCAAGTCCACATTTAAAAATGAAATCTTTTAAAACTAAAAAGAAAAAATAAAAATGAAACCTTTGTAAAGAAACAAGATACATGCATTTGTGAAAAAGAAATTCACTAAAATGCAGGTAATAACTGGATTTGATATCTAATAGACAGTAATGGCCATGAAATAATATATGTTTGAATTTCAAAGCATAGTCTAAAATGGCAGGATTAATTTTGGAAACACTCATGGAATTCAGAAAGGAGTATGACATTGAGTTGTCTACAAACTAAGTAATTTTGAGTTTCTTAGATGCTTTATCTGAATCAGACTTCCTGAGGAAATGATGATGTTTCAGCCAGAACAAACATACTTCTCGTGGAATGTGGTTCTTTTGTGAAATAATTTGTTTCCTAAACAGATAGAGACAAGCATGAAGTGTTTGCCTAAGGTTCAATTTGCATTTTCCCCAACTCTAAAGAGAATTCCAGAAAATTGGTGTAGACATTTATACCAGTTAGAAAAATGCAAACACCATCCTGCTATGGAAAAGTATTTGTAGCCTGTAACATTTTTTCCTTCTTTATTCCTCAGAAACATATATACTTGTCCAACCAATTAACGAATTTGAAGTTTTGTATATAAAACTTATTTTTATCTTCCACCACTTGGTTGTCATGATCAACCTCTTATATTTGTTAAATTTCCTTTATAAGAATTTTCCCAAAAAGTGAAGCCTTTTCTTGAAATGAAATTTTATTTGCCTTATTGAGAAACCCAATAATATACAAAAAATGAAAGGGGAGCAAACAGATGGTGAGGGTTCCATCCCTTTTTCCTACAGGACCCCAGTCCTTTTTTTTTTTTTCACTGCTGTATTTATTTTATTTTTGGCTGCTCTGGGTCTTTGTGGCTGCCTTTTTTTCTTTCTTTTTTGTATCTTTTGGCCACACTGCCAAGCAAATGGGATCTTAGTTCCCAGACCATGGATTGAACCGGTGCCCTCTGTATTGGAAGTGCAGAGTCTTAGGGAAGTCCCAGGAGCCCCGGCCTAATCTGAGATCACCCAAGAGCCCGTGAGTAGCATTTGAAAACTGCACCAGACATCGTAGCGAAATCATTTCATATATGACTGGTTTAGGACTGGGACAATTGTGTGAACATGGCATTTTAAAAAAAGTGCTAGTTCCTTTAATAAATTTCCAGTTGAGTAAGTTTAAAACATGACCACAAGCTCCAAACAATAAGATAATTTCTCACTCACCATATATAGAACTTCAAACATGGAGTGTCCAGCCTGAAGCAACTCCTGCACTGCTCCCAGCTGAAGTTTCCTGTGAGGAGAGAGAAATTGCAGGGCTCAGGGGAACCGAGGCCTCCGGGAACTGATGGCTGGCCACACACCAGGCTCAGGGCTAAGTGCCTTAAACATATCACCTAACCAAATCCTCCCTGTAACCCTGGAGGGAAGGGTTATCGCCCCATTTTACAGATGAGGAAACTAAGGCTCAGAGTCAGTCAGTCATTAGCCTGAGGTCACTGGCTTGAGTGGTGCTGGTAGAGCTTATACTGGGACATAACCAAGAGTGCAGAGGGAGCACTCCAACCCACTAAGCTCCCTGCTCTGGGGCCGTGGAGGATGTCCGAATGGTCAGCGGACCTGCATTTCTATCCCACCTAGCTTAAATGTACTCCTGAGACCACTGCGTCCCAGGTGAGTCCCATTTTCCAGGCATTGGTGCGTTTTGCATAGCCCAGTGCTTCTCCCTTCCTTCCCTCTGCAAACACACCCCACCAAGTCCAGGCCCTCCCTCCCAGCTTCCACTTAAACTGGTCTCCCACCTCGAATCTGCCGCCTCCCATGTTGATCTACAAGAATGCTGATTGGATAATCCTGCATCCTTTCCTACCAAGTGAACTTTAGGCCTGGCATTCAGGATTCTACCATAGTGCAGCCCCACTCTTACCTCCCCAGCTTCAGCTCACCGGCTCTCTTTATGGCAGGGTTTCTTCCAGAAGTAATGGCATATTCCTGACCAGCACATACAATTGACCTTGGGCAAGTCGCTTTACTGCTCCGGGCCTCAGACGTGTCTCATAAACTAAAAGATCTGGACTTCTCCCCAGGGTTTCTTTAAGATTCCTAAGATTCCTGTTTGATGAATTGGTCCTATGCAAAGACTATGGCCCATTAGAAGGAAAACAAGCTGACTTTGAAATTGAATATATTTGAACCCAATGTGTATATTGCATCTTTAAGTATTTAAAGAAACGCTTTTTGAGGTACTTTGTGATGTGTTATGTGTTAGTCTCTTTGGATATAAAAAGTCCTTCTGAGAGGGTTTCTTGTTCAGTTGGACTAGACAGATATGCACAAAAATAAACTCCATAAAAGGTTATATTAATGTCATGTCTAGGGGACAGCAGGACAAAGACAGGAAATACAGGAAAATTATCGAGTAAAAATTGAGTTTTAGTAAATCAGGTAACAAAATTCAAAACAAGTTTATCAAAAGCCTGTGAAACCTTGCGGCTGGGAGATGGGGTGAGGGTAAATCCTGAGTGTGGATTACCCAGCGGTACGGGAAATCTGCTATGTTGTGGAAATCTGGCTTCAAGCTCATGTGAAACTTCATGAAGGGGGTTAACTGTTCTGGAAAGAAGGCAGTTAAATCTGGGGACAGGAATTCTCAACATTGCTTGTGGAAATGCAAATTGGTGCAGTCACTGAAAAGTTCGGCTTTTTTAAAAAAAAGGTTACACATGAATTTACCACACAACACATTAATTCCAGTCCTAGGGATCCACCCAAAAGAAGTCAAAACTATGTTCATACAAAGTCTTGTGTATGAATATTCACAAGCAACATGCTTTATAATAGCAAAAAAGTGGAAGTGATCTGTATGTCCAGCTGGTGAATGGCTAAACAGAAGCCGTGGAGCCATACAAGGAAATACTACTTGTGATAAAAGGGAATAAAGTGTCAATGCTTGGAACGTGGTTGAACAGGAGCCAGTCACAAAGATCGAATAGTGTGTGAATCCACTTACATGAAATGTCCAGAAAGACAGCTCTGTAAGCACAGAAAGGAGATTATTGGTAGCCTGAGGCTGGAGGTGAGAATGGAATTGCTTTGGAGTGAAGGAAACATTCTGAAATTGGGTTGTGGGGACTTCCCGGGTGGTCCAATGGCTGAGACTCCGAGCTCTCGATGCAGGGGGCCTGGGTTCCATCTCTGGTCAGGGATCTAGATTCCGAATGCCCCTATGCCCTCCTCCAGGAGATCTTCCCGACCCAGGAATCGAACCCGCGTCTCTTAGGTTTTCTGCATTGGCAGGCAGGTTCTTTACCACCAGCGCCACCTGGGAAGCCCCAACCAAGACCCAGCGAGGTCAAATAAATCAATCAATTGTTAAAAAACTGTCATGTGATGAGGGTTGCACAGCTCTAGACTTACTGTCACTGATCAGATCAGATCAGTCGCTGAGTCGTGTCCGACTCTTTGCGACCCCATGAATCGCAGCACGCCAGGCCTCCCTGTCCATCACCAACTCCCGGAGTTCACTCAGACTCACGTCCATCAAGTCAGTGATGCCATCCAGCCATCTCATCCTCTGTCGTCCCCTTCTCCTCCTGCCCTCAATCCCTCCCAGCATCAGAGTCTTTTCCAATGAGTCAACTCTTTGCATGAGGTGGCCAAAGTACTGGAGTTTCAGCTTTAGCATCATTCCTTCCAAAGAAATCCCAGGGCTGATCTCCTTCAGAATGGACTGGTTGGATCTCCTTGCAGTCCAAGGGACTCTCAAGAGTCTTCTCCAACACCACAGTTCAAAAGCATCCATTCTTCGGTGCTCAGCCTTCTTCACAGTCCAACTCTTACATCCATACATGACCACAGGAAAAACCATAGCCTTGACTAAACGGATCTTTGTTGGCAAAGTAATGTCTCTGCTTTTGAATATGCTGTCTAGGTTGGTCATAACTTTCCTTCCAAGGAGTAAGCATCTTTTAATTTCATGGCTGCAGTCACCATATGCAGTGATTTTGGAGCCCAGAAAAATAAAGTCTGACACTGTTTCCACTGTTTCCCCATCTATTTCCCATGAAGTGATGGGACCGGATGCCATGATCTTTGTTTTCTGAATGTTGAGCTTTAAGCCAACTTTTTCACTCTCCACTTTCACTTTCATCAAGAGGCTTTTGAGTTCCTCTTCACTTTCTGCCATAAGGGTGGTGTCATCTGCATATCTGAGGTTATTGATATTTGGTATACTTTACTATGTATAAATGATTAAATAAACTGAAGAGGGGATTGCTTTACAGGAGAGGGAGAGGAGGGCTTTCTTTCTGGTTATTTGAAATGACTGGGCAGCTAGAACAGCTACTGGGAACCCCAGTTCAGCTCGGAACCACATGTCTATCAATATTCTAGGAAACATTTTTGAATCTCAAAGGTTAGAGTGAAATAAAAAAGTGTTGTATTCAAAGCTTCATGGAATCCAAGATTAAAAGAAGCAATGCTTTAAAAAAAATCTGTTAAGGTTTAATGAGAAGATAAGATTAAACAATGATTGATAACAAAAAGGAACTTGATTTTATCTGTCTGTATGCCTGAATCTCCCAATTGTAGATTCATTTTATCTGCAGTGATCACTAATAGTAATCAACAGTTCTAATGAGCTACTTTTTAAAATATTTTTTAAGTATCAGATCAGATCAGATCACTCACTCAGTCATGTCCGACTCTTTGCGACCCCATGAATCGCAGCATGCCAGGCCTCCCTGTCCATCACCAACTCCCGGAGTTCACTCAGACTCACATCCATCGAGTCAGTGATACCATCCAGCCATCTCATCCTCTGTCGTCCCCTTCTCCTCCTGCCCCCAATCCTTCCCAGCATCAGAGTCTTTTCCAATGAGTCAACTCTTCGCATGAGGTGGCCAAAGTACTGGAGTTTCAGCTTTAGCATCATTCCTTCCAAAGAAATCCCAGGGCTGATCTCCTTCAGAATGGACTGGTTGGATTTTTTAAGTATAATGGAGTGAAAACCCAGGCTAGTTCTTTCCTCTGTTCATCCTGCCATTGAGGAGGATGAAATTCAGTCTTGTAAAGACGACCCCACATCTTTTAGAACACCCAAAAAAGATGTCCTTTTCATTATAGGGGACTGGAATGCAAAAGTAGGAAGTCAAGAAACACCTGGAGTAACAGGCAAATTTGGCCTTGGAATACGGAATGAAGCAGGGCAAAGACTAATACAGTTTTGCCAAGAAAATGCACTGGTCATAGCAAACACCCTCTTCCAACAACACAAGAGAAGACTCTACACATGGACATCACCAGATGGTCAACACCAAAATCAGATTGATTATATTCTTTGCAGCCAAAGATGGAGAAGCTCTATACAGTCAACAAAAACAAGACCAGGAGCTGACTGTGGCTCAGATCATGAACTCCTTATTGCCAAATTCAGACTTAAATTGAAGAAAGTAGGGAAAACCACTAGACCATTCAGGTATGACCTAAATCAAATCCCTTATGATTATACAGTGGGAGTGAGAAATAGATTTAAGGGACTAGATCTGATAGATAGAGTGCCTGATGAACCATGGACTGAGGTTCATGACATTGTACAGGAGACAGGGATCAAGACCATCCCCATGGAAAAGAAATGCAAAAAACCAAAATGGCTGTGTGGGGAGGCCTTACAAATAGCTGTGAAAAGAACAGAAGCAAAAAGCAAAGGAGAAAAGGAAAGATATAAGCATCTGAATAAAGAGTTCCAAAGAATAGCAAGAAGAGATAAGAAAGCCTTCCTCAGCGATCAATGCAAAGAAATAGAGGAAAACAACAGAATGGGAAAGACTAGAGATCTCTTCAAGAAAATTAGAGATAGCAAGGGAACACTTCATGCAAAGATGGGCTCAATAAAGGACAGAAATGGTATGGACCTAACAGAAGCAGAAGATATTAAGAAGAGGTGGCAAGAATACACAGAAGAACTGTACAAAAAGATCTTCATGAACCAGATAATCACGATGGTGTAATCACTGACCTAGAGCCAGACATCCTGGAATGTGAAGTCAAGTGGGCCTTAGAAAGCATCACTACAAACAGAGCTAGTGGGGGTGATGGAATTCCAGTTGAGCTATTCCAAATCCTGAAAGATGATGCTGTGAAAGTGCTGCACTCAATATGCCAGCAAATTTGGAAAACTCAGCAGTGACCACAGGACTGGAAAAGGTCAGTTTTCATTCCAATCCCAAAGAAAGGCAATACCAAAGAATGCTCAAACTACCGCACAATTGCACTCATCTCACACGCTAGTAAAGTCATGCTCAAAATTCTCCAAGCCAGGCTTCAGCAATATGTGAACCGTGAACTTCCTGATGTTCAAGCTGGTTTTAGAAAAGGCAGAGGAACCAGAGATCAAATTGCCAACATCCGCTGGATCATGGAAAAGGCAAGAGAGTTCCAGAAAAGCATCTATTTCTGCTTTATTGACTATGCCAAAGCCTTTGACTATGTGGATCACAATAAATGTGGAAAATTCTGAAAGAGATGAGAATACCAGACCACCTGATCTGCCTCTTGAGAAATTTGTATGCAGGTCAGGAAGCAACAGAGAGAACTGGACATGGAACAACAGACTGGTTCCAAATAGGAAAAGGAGTTCGTCAAGGCTGTATATTGTCACCCTGTTTATTTAACTTATATGCAGAGTACATCATGAGAAACGCTGGACTGGAAGAAACACAAGCTGGAATCAAGATTGCTGGGAGAAATATCAATAACCTCAGATATGCAGATGACACCACCCTTATAGCAGAAAGTGAAGAGGAACTCAAAAGCCTCTTGATGAAAGTGAAAGTGGAGAGTGAAAAAGTTGGCTTAAAGCTCAACATTCAGAAAACGAAGATCATGGCATCCGGTCCCATCACTTCATGGGAAATAGATGGGGAAACAGTGGAAACAATGTCAGACTTTATTTTTCTGGGCTCCAAAATCACTGCATATGGTGACTGCAGCCATGAAATTAAAAGATGCTTACTCCTTGGAAGGAAAGTTATGACCAACCTAGATAGCATATTCAAAAGCAGAGACATTACTTTGCCAACAAAGGTTCGTCTAGTCAAGGCTATGGTTTTTCCCGTGGTCATGTATGGATGTGAGAAGTTGGACTGTGAAGAAGGCTGAGCACCGAAGAATGGATGCTTTTGAACTGTGGTGTTGGAGAAGACTCTTGAGAGTCCCTTGGACTGCAAGGAGATCCAACCAGTCCATTCTGAAGGAGATCAGCCCTGGGATTTCTTTGGAAGGAATGATGCTAAAGCTGAAACTCCAGTACTTTGGCCACCCTGTGAAGAGTTGGCTCATTGGAAAAGACTCTGATGCTAGGAGGGATTGGGGGCAAGAGGATTGGGGGCAAGACAGAGGATGAGATGGCTGGATGGCATCCCCGACTCGATGGACATGAGTCTGAGTGAACTCCGGGAGTTGGTGATGGACAGGGACGCCTGGCATGCTGCGATTCATGGGGTCGCAAAGAGTCGGACACGACTGAGTGACTGAACTGAACTGAAAGATGACCCCCTATAAGCATTTGCGGAATGGCAGGATGATCCAAATGTATAACAAGATAAAATTTATGACCATAAAAAGGAACATTTAGTGGGTGGGATTTTTTTTTTTTCATGAAGAAATACAGAATTTGTTTTAAAACAAAAAGGAAAAGCAAGCCCAAAGACCATCCTCCGTCAAAACCAGAATACAAACCAGAAGTGCAGTGCTGTTAAAAAAGAAGTCAGAAGGCCGCTGGGATGTATGGAAAAGCTGTCTGTCATTCAGAGTTTCAGGGTGACTGGCCATCGGGTTTTGCATGGGACCCTGAGCTGGTTACGGTCACCACAGTTCACAAGGAATTCGGAAACTCTGGTGAATTCACAGAACAGCACAAACAAGGCCCAGGATGATGAAACATAGATGCTGTGCTGGAAGGTGTTGGGATGTTTTTGCCCATAGAGAGGAAAAAAAAAAAAAAAACTGAGGTCCCCTGTTTTATACAAAACATGGGATTTTAAAAAAGGATTGCAAGGCAATTGACAATAAACTCCATGAGAGAGCCTATTAAAAGTTCTTTGGTACTCAGAAGAAAAACTTAACTGTTCGCATCTCAGCAAAAGAGCTCTTATCCAGGGAACCATGGATGCCCCAGGAGACTGTGAATAAAATTCAGAAGGTATATGAATTAGTATGGGAAGAAAAATGGCATCTTTACTTTTACTGACCTCTACTAGGGATTTAAGGCTTTCTACAATCTTAATGTAGGCAATGAACTCCAGTAGAATTAGTGGTATCTGTGACTTCATCACCGAAAAAAATGATGTTTCCACATAGCATTCCTATTGCCGTCAAGACGAATTTACACATATCTCTTCTCTTAAAATACAGTAATTAATTTGCTTCTATCAATAATGGACTAACAGAAATTGGATTTAACTCCCACTTTTATGGTAAAAGTGTCTGCCTACAATGTGGGAGACCCGGGTTCAATCCCTGGGTCAGGAAGATCTCCTGGAGAAGGAAATGGCAATCTACTCCAGTATTCTTGCCTGGAAAATCCCATGGACGGAGAAACCTGGTAGGCTACAGTCCATGGGGTCGCAAAGAATCGAACACGACTGAGCGACTTTACTTGACTTTTAACAATTAAGGCTTTCCAGGTGGCTCAGTGGTAAATAATCCACTTGCAATGCAGGAGACCTGGGACTGGTCCCTGAGTCAGAAAGATCCCCTGGAGGAGGAAATGACGACCCACTCTAGTACTGTTGCCTGGAGAATCCCATGGACAGAGGAGCCTACCGTTCATGGGGTCGCAAGGAGCCGGACACCATTGGGTAACTAACACTTTCACTTTTCACTTTAACAGTTAAAAATCTGGACAATATATGGATGAAATCTTGGTTTTCAGACATCGGATGCTGTTCTTGCTTCCTGCCTGAAGAGTTCCCAGGCCACGGTCAGGCGAGAGGGATCCAGCTGGAGCCTGGCGGTCTGTCTGGATTGAGGAGACAGAGTTGAAAATCAGGGGGGTGGGGCAGCTAGAGTCTGCAGAGCGGAGAGCTGCTCAGAGGTTGAGCTCTGGAGACATAGAGGGTCCCCCTGGAGCCTCCAGCTGAGTCATCATCAGCTCAGGCCTGTGAGGAAACTACCTGAGGCTGGGAAAGAACCTCCCAGAGGATCAGCAGGGACAAAAACCAGAGCTCACATAGGCCCCAGAGCTCACATAGGCTCCAGAATGTCCCTTCTCCCACCAGCCAGAGTAGGGCAAAGTTAGCCCTGGACCAAAGGATGCCTTCATCCTGCTTAGCAGTGTTTATAAGCATGCCTCAAAAACAAGGGTAGGCAACTTTTTGTGTGAAGGGCCAGACAGTAAATAGTCTCAGCTTCGTGGATCACTTGGTTTCTGTTGCAATCACTCAACTCTACCACGGTAACATGAAAGCAGCCACGTTTGGTATGGAAGTGGCTGTGTGCCAATAAAACTTTATATCCATGTTCAGTGTGGACATGAATGCTAGTGGCTGAGTGCCAATAAAACTTTATTTACAAATACTGAAAATTTAATACAATTTTCACGGGCCACAAAATATTATTCTTTTGATTTTTTTCAACCATTTCTAAATGGAAAAACCATTCTTTGCTCATGAGCCATACAAAAGCAGACAAGAGACCAGATTTGGTCTCTGGACTGTAGTTTGCTGACGTCTGATCGAAAAGATTGAACTGTCTCTAATTAACTGTGTCCCAGAACAAGGCTCAAAGATATTTAAAAGAGTATTATGAAAGAAATTAAGAAGCAGCACCCAACAATGTCAAATTCACAATGTCTGGTATCCAATGAAAAAGTTCCAGGTGTACAAGGAGGCAGAAAAGTATGATCCATAACGAGGAGAGAAGTTATTTAATTGAAAGAGACCCAGAAATGATACAGATGGTAGAATTAGTAGACAAGGACATTAAAACAGCAGTTGAAAATTTATTCCATGTGTATAAAAGGTAAAGGAAAGGACAGAATGTTGTGGGGAGACATGGGAGTTAGAAAAAGTACTAAATCAAATTCCTAGAAGTAAAGAATATATCTGCAATGAAAATTACACTGGGTGGGATTAATAGCAGATTAGATACTGTAGTAGAAAAGACTAGTGGGGCTGAAGATATAGCAATACAGATGATTCAGTGGAAACACAGGGAGAAAACAGAAAAAACAAGGCATCAGTGAGTTGAGGGGACAGCATCAAGCAGCCTAACACACATGTATTTGGAGCCCCAAAGGAAGGAAAGCAGATAAGAAAGAAACAGAAAAAGTCTCTGGAAAAAAAAAAATACGGTATCTACTAAATCTGCTGTTAGATCTCATTTACTGTGTTAAAAGAAAACCATATCAACTAGATCACAAAAAAAATTTTTTTTGGTTGCACTGAGTCTTCACTGCTTCACATGGGCTTTCTCTAACTGTGGCGAGCAGGGGCTACTCTCCAGCTGTGGAGCACAGGCTTCTCATTGCAGGGGCTACTCTCCAGCTGTGGTGCACAGGCTTCTCATTGCGGTGGCTTCTCTTGTGGAGCACAGGCTCTGGGCGCACAAGCTTCCGTAGTTACAGCGCACAGACTCAGTTGCTCCATGACGTGAGGAATCCCCTGGACCAGGGGTCAAACCCTGTCCCCTGCATTGGCAGGTGAATTCCCATCCTCAGTACCACCAGGGAAGTCCACAAATTCAGTTTTTAAATGGCACCATAACTATATTTCCTGGAGAAGGAAATGACAACCCACTCCAGTATTCTTGCCTGGAGAATCCCATGGACAGAGGAGCCTGGTGGGCTACAGTTCATGGGATCACAAAGAGTCAGACACGACTGAGTAACACTTTATTTCAATACAACCGGTTTCCTTTGTAATCTTATGCTTTTAATAGCATTGTTCTGAACAGGGGTGGAATATTTCACTCACCAGCCAGGAGCCCAGGGCCCAGTGAAGGCGTGCAGCCCTGTGGGCAAATGTTCTCACCTCTGTTGTGGGCCCCTCCCATGGTTCTGGGGCACCCTCTGGCCGGGTCTGCTGTATTCCACATCCCTAGCCCCTAACACAGAGCCTTGTCACCTCACAGATGCTCACTGATTAGTAAAGAGGGCATGGGGGGGGAAAATGAATGCTCTCTATGTCCTTGGAAGATTAAGTAAGAAATATGCATAAGTTAATGCAGATAAAAGTTTCTCCCAGACTCATGAGAGTTAGCATCTGTCAGAGTTCATCTGACACATTTCACATATGTTATCCCCGTTAATCCTCCCAACTGCCCTGGATTCAGATAAGGAAACTGATGACCAAAGATAAAATCGTTTCCCAGGTCTCTGAGATTGTGAGTGATGGGGCCAGGGTTGGAACCAGAGCCTCCAAAGCACATTCTCCTCTGTCGTGGCTGTGGCTTGACAGGCGAGAACTGTTGGGTGAAGGAAGATCCAATCTTGGAACAAACCAGGAAGCCGGTGTGTGAAGTCCCTGAGAAAACCACATCCTCTCAGATGGAGTCCCCAGATTCTTCTAAGACGTGGGTCTAATGACTTTTCATTAACGTGAAGCCACTGTGAGCCCTCCAGGAGGGATGGTGGGTGGTGAGGAACCGGATACCATGAGAGGAGGTCCCAGCTTTTGGGCCTGCCTCAGCTTCTCACAAGATCGTCAGCTTCCTTCCAAGGATCCCTCGGGGCCTCTTTCTTGATTCTGTTGATAAGCAGTAGAGGATGGGGTTTTGGGAAGCTGTGTTTTAAGCAACACCTCACTACCACACAGCTTCAGAAGAGCACCCAGTTCTTGCCACCCAAAAACTACTTCTGTCTAAGACAAGTAAGGGTTTTCCTATCTGCTATCCTTCACCCAATATGAAAAATAAGTTCCTACATCGCTGAAATGAATCTTCCACTAGATGTAGAAGTAATACTATGAATATATAAGTCAAGGTTTGCTGGAATACAATACAGCAAAAGTGTGGAAACCTCTGGGAACAGAGGCTCAAGCTTCAGCACCCCTGGGTGTCGGGGATGGTGGTGAGAGTTCCCTGGCACTTTGGCTCATGCTGTCCCGCTGCACTGGCTACCTTCTACCTTGTGACTGATTGTAGTGTCTTATATGCCTCTCTTGACTGGGTTCTGAGGGTGGACTCCACATCTGAACCACGTGTAGTCCCCAAGCTTCAAGGTTTCTCCAAGTGAGGTCCAGGAACATCTTTATCCGAGGATCTGAAGAGCTTGTTGAAAATGCAGATGGCGACTGAGTCAGAATCCTGGGAGGCAGGTCCAGGAATCTCCGTTTTTACCAGTTCTCCAGCTGAGTGTGATTCACACTCCTTGTGAGGACAAGAGGCACCTGACACACAAGGACAGACCCAAATGAAACCATGTTGGATTAGTAAAGCCAAACAGAGCGACGTGTATATATACACTGGAGTTACAGCTATCTAAACATCACATTTTTATGTCAAACACTCAAAAGAGTGAGAGAGAGGGTTGGTCACTCAGTCATGTCCGACTCTTTGCAACCCCATGGACTGTAGCCCCCCAGCTCCTCTGTCCATGGGACTCTCCAGGCAAGAATACTGGAGTGGGTTGCTATGCCCTCCTCCAAAGGATCTTCCCAACCCAGGGATAGAACCTGGGTCTCCTGCACTGCAGGCAGATTCTTTACCCTCTGAGCCATGTGGGCAGAAGAAGATCATAAGTAAATACAAAGAGTTGTGCGTATTTTTCTTTCTTTCTTTCTTTCTTTTTTTTGAATATCATCTGCTGAGGTGAAGGCCTGGTGACCTGCTTCATTCCAATTCCACGTGTCACACCCTCCCAGCCATTTTAGATTTCACTACGAAGACTCCTTTTTTTTTTTTGGCTGTGCTGGGTCTTCGTTGCTGCAAGGGGCTTTTCTCTAGTTACAGCGAGTGGGGCTACTCTCTAGTTGCTGTGCATGGGCTTTTCATTGCAGTAGCTTCTCTTGTTGGGGAGCACAGGCTTTCAGGTGCATGGGCTTCAGTAGTTGTGGCACTTGGGCTCAGTAATTGTAGCTCCCGGGCTCTAGAGAATGGGCTCAATAGTTTCGGTGCAGGGGCTTAGTTGCTCCGTGGCATGTGGGATCTTCCTGGACCAGGCATTTAACCCGTGTCTCCTGCATTGGCAGGCGGATTCCTTACCACTGAGACAGCAGGGAAGCCCTGCACAGACTATTTTTAATTGCGCTACGTGGTGGCATCTGTTCATCTCTATCCCCTAGGGCCCCATATATGGTAAAGTCTCAATTAAAACAAATCAAAACAAACAAAAAAGTCCTCCTCCTCACTCTTTGTTACCAGTCTAAGTTTCGTACAAACTGAAAGTTTGGAAATGGACTGAGGTAGTTCCAGAGAAAGAAATCTCTAACTATCCTCAGTTGGATCTCAGCCTGGTCCATATTTTTGGCATGAATAGTGGATTCTCCAGGAAAGTAGTGGTGTTTTCCAAACTCTAGTTGTTCTAGCTCCTCCATTAGAGTTTTGCTATATCCTCATAACCTGGATTATCATTTGCTTAAGTTTTAACCAAGTCACTTTAAAAAAATATTCAGCCTCCTCCTAAGCAATAATATACATGAAATTGCAGTTTGATGTGCTGAGTATACTTTAAAATGTATTAAAATAAATATGTAATTCTTGAAGTAAAAGAAATAGGTGTCTTGAAGCATCTATAATTATCCTGAGGGACTCCCTGGGAAATTCTTGCACAGAGCAGGGCAAGGGGTCCACGCCAGGGCCCAGAGCCTTCCCACAGTCACCAAAGACCTCCTAAGAACCTTCTTTTACTGGCTGCCAGTGCTGAAATCAAATCCCTTGACAGGACATTGACACCAGCATGAAGCTCTGGCAATTAATCATGGCACCGCACCCGCCCGCCCACCCACTGCGGTTGGGATTTCAGCAGGGACTGCAGAATGGAGGGCAGGGACCAAGGCCACGCTGACCCACGGATCTGAGTTTCACGTGAGAAATGTGAGCCCGGGAACAGGGCTTTCTGGGCCCCCAGGACTGCCTGGCCTGGTTCACGCTCCCAGCTAACCCTCCTATTCCATCTGTTTCCTGGAGGCAGGTGACATCCCCACCAGCCGTGGGAGCTTGGTAGGGAGAAGCCAGCTCCTGGTACCCTAGAGCACTTGTATTCCACAAATCTGTTTTTCCTGCAGGTCTGTGTTTGACTTGGAGGCAATGTCCTGCATCTCACCACGTGTCAGAGGTGACTGTTTGATGCCAGCAGAAGAAAACAAGCTTCACGCCGCATGGAGCTAAAGGTGAGGCGACAGCTGGCTGATGGTTGATGATTCACCCAGGTGGACGCTGAACCAGTGGCCTGAAAGGAACTGCCACCCAGGGCCCGTATCGAGTCGCAGATGAGAAGCCCCGTCTGGCTGCCCCCAGAGCAATAAAGGATTGCGACACGTTTTTTCGCTAACCTCAGCTCTGCAGGGCTGGGTACTCGGGGAGTGAGGTTTAGGGAAGTCAAGCGTCCTTCAGTGTTTTTCCCAGAACAGCTGGGCTTGTCAGAAGACGCCAGTTCCAATTTCACTCTCTTTCTCACTAGCTGTGTGACCTCAGGTGACTCTGAAGTCCACTGCGTCTTGGTGGCTTCACCTGTGAGGAGGAGGTTTTTACCCTCTGCTCTTGGGTTTGGCTGTCCAGAGTCAGTGGCACAGCCCGTGTAGGAGCAATTAAATGATAATGGCAAAAGCCTGGCTGGATGCTGCTTGGGGAGCCTGGATGCCTGCCTCAACCCCTGTTCCTGCTTTCAAGACAGTTTGTATGCATGTGAATGTATGAAAATTAAATAATGCAAAATACCAACCAAATTTATAGTAGGTTGTCTGGGGGCTTGGACTGGGGAGAGACCAGGTTTGAGGGTGGAGTAGTTCATTTTTCTAAAATACACTTTCCTGGGCTTCTCTGGCGGTCCAGTGGTTAAGAATCCATCTCGCCATGCAGAGGACACCGGTTCGATCCCTGGTCTGGCAGGATCCCATCTGCCTTGGAGCAATTAAGCCCGTGAGCCACAACTACGCAGCCCATGTGCTGAAGCTACTGGAGCCCGCCTTTCCTAGAGCCTGTGCTCCACAGCAAGAGATTCCTCAATAATGAGAAGCCCACACACCTCAACTAGAGAGTGGCCCCTGCCGTCTGCAACTACAGAAAGCTTGAGCGCAGCAACAAAGACCCAGCACAGCCAAAAATAAAAAAAAATAAAAGTTAAATTTAAAAAATAATAATAAAATACAGATTTGTGTCTTTATAATTCATTTTGTCTTTTCTAAGGATAATTCTAGAATCGAATGTGCCACCAGCTCAGTGAGGCTGACATAATCCTTCAGGATATAAGAGGACTGAGAAAACCTTGTGGGCATCACAGTGGTCAGAAAAGACTTTGTGGACCCAGGAGACTCGCCTAGGGCTGTCTCCAATGAGGAAGGGACCAGTCTGGATGGACGGGAGGAAGCGAAGGTCATGGGCACCAGCAGGAGGAAATACGCAGTGACTGGTCCGAGGGAGGGGAGGTTGGACAGATGAGAGTTCAGGTTCATCCCAAGAGGACGTGAGCCCACAGAGTGAGCCACTCACTGGATATGGGTCCCTACCTATTGACTCTGTTCAAGGCCATTAGCAAATACTAGCAATATGAATACAAAGACTGGAAGTGTTAGCACTTGGGTGCAGTTAAGAGGCAGCTCAGGTTTAAAGAGGGTGGGGGAAAAGCTAAAATCATAAGTGAAAAGACCCAGGGAGAGTTAAACCACAGAACATGTAGACAGAAGCTATGCTGAGGGATTTAATAAAATTTCCACATCTTAAAAGTTCACTGGGTGGGGTCTGGGAAGTGAAAGACAGAGTCATTTGTGTCATCCTTTTCTCCCCCAAGGAAACCAACCTAGAACTACTCAAAATGTGGGCTTTGGCTGATGGAGGCAGCGGAGGGGGAGCAGAGATAAAACCTGATAACTCCCCTCTCAGACCCAGGGGCTGTGCAGGAGATGGACCTAGACCTCACAGTGGAAACCAAGTTGACCAGCACCTTTCAAGGGACATGCAGGGGACTGAGGGCTAGTGTCCTGGGCTGGAGTCCCCTTCAGGGCCCCAAGCCTGGCTTTTGGGGGATTTGACGTGAGTCCCTGATCTCTCAGCCTCCATCCCTGAGATAAAAGGACAAGAGCCCCTCACACCCTCGAGCAGAGGTTGAAAGGGTGAAATGAGTCAGGATACTGCTCTCTGTCCTTGTTGTTTATTCACAGTTCAGATAAGACACTTGGGCATGGCTATGCTGTGTTTCATAGGGAAAAAGAATGCTTTTTCTATAAGATCACCCGCAGGCAGCCTCCTGTCTGGACTCCAGGCGCCAAGGCAAAGTATGAAGCTCTGGGAAGGATGCATGAGTTAGCAGACTCCCAGGGTAGCCTGGGAACCACAGGCTATGGGAAAGCGCATCCCCATTTCCAGGAGTTCCACCCTAGAGATTTACTGCAAAACTCTTGACACACATCCCCAAGTTAAAGCTTCATGCCAATGACTTAGCCAACACCACCGCTTTGGATTTGCTAATCGGCCCTCTGAATTTGAACATGCAGTCGTAGGAATTTGTTTACTGAGCTCTGTGCATGTGCGCACGATGAGGAGGGATGTGCAAGCACACACACTTCTTGGATCTCGTCTATTCTTGGAAATGCTGAAGCTGTCTCCTGAGGGAACCCAACAGTAAAATTGCAGATCCCAGACCTAACAGTCTGAATCCCAGCTCTACCACTGACTAGATGTGTACTTGGAGCAAGTTACTTTCCGTCCCTCAGCCTCAGTTTTCACATCTGTAAAATGGGGGTAGGTTGGTTGTGAGGATAAATAAGGGGACGTATGTAAAGTGTGAAGGCAGAGTCTGGCACATGGTAAGTCCTCAGTATATAGGAGCTGTTGTGAGCAGTTTTCATCCCACTAATGTTTCTTGAGTGCCTTCTACGTGCCCAGCATCTGGGCTGTGAACAAAACAGACAAGAAATGAGAGAGCTGGACAGTAAGCAGGTAGAGGAGCAAAATGTATAGTGTGTGAATGATGGCAAGGGTGGAGAAAAGCAGAGCAGGGCTGGGGAAAGTGTCGAAGTTGCAAATAGACTAATTAGGACAGGCCATGGGAGACCGTGATGTTTTGACAAAGACTGGGAAAATGTGAGGAAGCCCTAACCTTGAGGATGCGAATGTGGGGGAAGCGTGGTCCAGGGAGGGAGAGCCCCACCCACCGCATCAATGGTGATGCTGCAACCCAGGCCTCCATTCCCACTGGGGTCGGGGGAGGGAAGACTGGGTGCTGCCTGGGATGCTTCCCCAAGGGCTTTGTCTCAGAACCAGCTGTTCCCCTCAGGCCCTGCCCAGTGCATCACTCTGCCAGACAGAATGTTCCTCCTTCCCCAAAGCTCCGCAGCCCTCGCCTGTCTGTGACCTGTACAGGTGCCACCCTATTAGCCTGGACCCTTCCTCGCACCCTCACCTCCTCTCCTTCTCACCTGCTAGCTCCTTCTCCTCCCCCAGGTCTCAGCCTGGCTGTCGTCTCCTCTATGGACCCTCTCTGGCCCTGCAAGCCCCACCCACAGTCTGCGTGGAGTATTTTGTCTCCAGGTTCCACTGCATCCTGTGCTGTTTCTCCACCCCAGAGCAGACACAAGGATGCGCCAGAAGGTGGGTTCCTTCTGAGCAGGGTCTGGCGCTGCCACATGGAAGGGTGTTTGTGAAAGGAGTCCAGAAAAGTGTGTCTTCCCCCGGAGCACTGTCCCCTCCAGCCTCTCTTGGGAGCTCTATCAGGACCAACCCCCTCTAGGTCTTAGATAAAACTTCTCCCTTTTGGGTAGCATTCTGTAAGGAGTGTTTCCTTTTTCCTTCAGGAGCTTCCTGATAGTGTGGGTTGAGGTAGAAGTGCCACCTTCCCCAATGGGTGTACGGAGAGGGACCTTCCTGGGGTGGTTAATCAATTACACTCCATCAGTATCGGGGAACTGGTTCCAGGACCCCCAGGGAATCCTATATATATATATATATATATATATGCATATGTATGTGTGTGTGTATATATATACACACACACACACGGGGTAGAATTTGCATATAACCTACACATATCTTCCCATACACTTTAAATCAACTCTAGATTACTTATAATACCTAATACAATTTAATACTATGTAAGTAGTTGTGAATACAATGTAAATGCCATATAAATATTTGGCAGTGATGGCAAATTCAAGTTTTGCTTTTTATAACTTTCTGGAATGATTTTTTCCCCCAAACATTTTCAATCCTTGGTTGTTTGAGTCCACTACAGCAGAAACCATGAGTACTGTTATCTGGTCCATGAACGAGTCAAGGGATTTTCTTTAATCACCATGGGTGACGTGAAGGAAATTACGGAGTTTTAGAATTATCTTGTCTTTCATTAATATCAAGAGGAGCCCTGAGATGAGTGAAAATGGAAAAAATCTAGTGAGAGACGGTGAGAGAGGAAAAGAAATGAAGCCATGGGACACAGCTCTGTGAGCAGAGAGCTGCGGTTTAGTTCACCTTCAGACATAGGCTGGGGACCTGCCTCGGGCCAGCTGCTGTGAGGTCCCGAACAGGGAGGGCTTGAGAGGACCCTACCCGAGCAGGAGGGTGAGGCAAGGATCCAAGTGGGTGCAATGAGCCCTGTGACGGGCCCAGAAGCAGTGCTTCTTGGTGATACTTAGGCATTGATGTGATTTTCATGGGGCTTCCCTGGTGGCTCAAATGGTAAAGAATCTGCCTGCAGTGCAGGAAACCCAGGTTCAATCCCTGGGTTGGGAAGATCCCCTGGAGAAGGGAATGGCAACCCACTCCAGTATCCCTGCCTGGAAAATTCCCTGGACAGAGGAGCCTGGCGGGCTACAGTGCAAAGGGTCACAATATACTCCATCCTTCTTGGTAGGAGGAGGAGCCAGTGATGGACTTGTGGCCTCAGAAATGGCTTCTGAGAGGGTGTTGCTGGGGTTCTAAGTTCAAACCTCAGGGGTCTTACTCCAGGAAATGCTGAGGGACCAAGGAATGTTCAGAACCATCTTAGACCTTGGTGACTGGGTGAGGCGCCAACCACAGGCCCCTCCAGGACCAAAGCAGTCATTTCCCCAGCTGCCAGGAGCTGGAGCCACAGAGCTGAGGCCGTCTGTCTTCCCCCAGGCAGCTGTCATCTAAGGACTGGTTGGCGGGATCACACAGGGACCAGCTCTGTAGACCCACCCCACCTCCAGAGCCTCTGCTGCAGGGGCTTGCTCATCTCCCTCAGCCCAATCTGCTCCCTTTGTTCCCCCCCGCCCCAACCCACTGCCAACAGGTGTGGCTCCCAAGAGCGCTCCCCACAACCTACCCACATGCAAATCTCCATCTCAGAAACTGTTTGCAGGGAACCTGACGCAAAGCAAAATGTGCACCTCAGAACCATCAGGCACACTGGATTCTCTGAGGGGGTCCCACAGGCACTGTGGGTTGGCCTGAGAAACCATGGGAATGTCTTTGTGTACCTTGGGGAAGGGCCACACAACTGACTTCTAATGGCCTTTGAGGACAAAGAGGGTCCAGATCATCACTATTCCCTGGGCACATGTGAACCCCAGAATTTCCAAGCTGGAAAAATTCTCTCTTCCTCTCTTTTTCTTTTTTTTTTTTCTTTTCTGGCATTTCCATGCAGTGATCGACAGCCTTCACCATCTGGAAGTTCTTCCTTCATTCAAACCGGAATCCCTCGTTCTGTGATGTATCCCCATTTCCTCTCCCTTTTCCTCCATGGAGCTCTGTTCTTGCCAAGAAAGAAACTTTAAAGGGAACAAAGACATATGGTTTTCCTATTAAGACTGACACCCACGGTTTAGAGAGTCAGAGGAAAGAGTTCAGCATAGGGCAACAGAAATGCATTTGCATGGATGGCACCAGCATCTGAAACTGACTTTTTTTTTAAAGGTATCAAAACAGTGAATGCCGCTTTTTGTCCGGTTTGTTAAATTCTGGAGTATTAAGAATACCTCCCTGGTGACTCAGACTGTGAAGAATCTGGTTGCAGTGAAGGAGACCAGGGTTCCATCCCTGGGTTGAGAAGATCCCCTAGAGAAGGGAATGGCTACCCACTGCAGTATTCTAGTCTAGACAATTCCATGGACAATGGAGCCTGGTGGGCTACAGTCCATGGGGTCGCATAGAGTTGGACTGAGCCACTAAGAACACAATATTAAGAATCCTTACTGAGACCTTACTCAGTGGTGGTGTGGTACAGAGAGTTGTGGATTTGGAATCTGAGACGATGACATCATGCATTGAAAACCTACTTGCTGTATTTGCCTATTTGCCACCTGATAGCAGTGTGACCGTGGGAAAGGCTCTTTGCCTTCGAGCCTCAGTTTTCCTTACTGTACACCAGTCACACCTGGGTAACAGGCTTGTTGAGAGAGTTCAGCTGAAGGCGTGAAAGAGCCCGGTAAACCAAGAGGCACTATCATAGTGTGAAGAGTCAAAGACTGAAATCTAGAACAATTTCTAGAGCAACAACTTGATACAAAGTCTGTCCACATCTTGTTTTCTTTTTGAGAAATTGACAAACTGATACTAAAATTCATACGGAAATGCAAAGGACCTAGAACAGTCAAACAATTTTGAAAAAGAGCAAAGTTGGACTAATACGTTCTGATTTCAAGTCCTATTATAAAGCTACAACAGTCTTTATGATTTCTTTCCTTCTACTAATTTTGGGGGGTTTTTTGTTCTTCTTTTTCCAGTTTTTTAGGTGTAAAGTTAGGTTGTCTATTTGATGTTTTTCTTGTTTCTTGAGGTAGGATTGTATTGCTATAAACTTCCCTCTTAGAACTGCTTTTGCTGCATCCCATAGGTTTTGAGTTGTGTTTTCATTGTCATTTGTTTCTAGAAATTTTTTTTATTTCCCTTTTGATTTCTTCAATAACCTGTTTGTTATTTAGAAGCATGTTGTTTAATCTCCATGTGTTTGTGTTTCTTACAGTTTTTTTTCCTTGTAATTTATATCTAGTCTCATAGTGTTGTGGTTGGAGAAGATGCTTGATACGATTTCAGTTTTCTAAATTTACTGAGGTTTGATTTGTGACCCAAGATGTGGTCTATCCTGGAGAATGTTCCATGTGCACTTGAGAAGAAGCAAAAATCCTCAACAAAATTTTAGCAAACAGAATCCAGCAACACATTAAAAAGCTCATACACCATGATCAAGTTGGGTTTATTCCAGGAATGCAAGGATTCTTCAATATATGCAAATCAATCTATGTGATACACCATATTAACAAATTGAAAGATAAAAATCATATGATAATCTCAATAGATGCAGAAAAAGCCTTTGACAAAGTTCAGCACCCATTTATGATTAAAACTCTTCAAAAAATAGGCATAGAAGGAACTTACCTCGACATGTAAAGGCCATATGTGATAAGCTTACAGCAAACATTATTCTCAATGGTGAAAAACTGAAAGCATTCCCCCAAAGATCAGGAACAAGACAAGGGTGATCACTTTCACCACTATTATTCTGCATAGTTTTGGAAGTCTTAGCTACAGCAATCAGAGAAGAAAAAGAAATAAAAGGAATCCAGATCGGAAAAGAAGAAGCAAAGCACTCACTGTTTGCAGATGACATGACACTGTACATAGAAAACCCTAAAAATAGTATCAGAAAATTACTAAAGGTAACGAGTGAATTTAGCAAAGTTGCAGGATACAAAATCAATACAGAGAAATCACTTGTATTTCTATATACTAACAACGAAAAATCATAAAGAGAAATTAAGGATTCAATCCCATTCACCATTGCAACAAAAATAATTAAATATCTAGGAATAAACTTATCTAAGGAGACAAAAGGTCTGTACACATAAAATTATAAGATACTAATGAAAGAAATCAAAGATGACATAAACAGATGGAGAGATATTCCATGTTCCTGGGTAGGAAGACTCAATATTGTGAAAATGGCTATACTATCAAATGTAGTCTACAGATTCAATGTGACCCCTATAAAATTACCAATGGCATTTTTTACAGAACTAGAACAAAAAATTTCACAATTCATATGGAAACACAAAAGACCTTGAATAGCCAAAGTCAGTCTTGATAAAGAAGAATGGAGCTGGAGGAATCAACCTTCCTGACTTCAGATTATACTACAAAGCTACATTCATCAAGGCAGTATGGTACTAGCACAAAAACAGAAATATAGACCAATGGAACAAGATGGAAAGCCCAGAAATAAACCCATGCACCTATGGGTACCTATTTTTGACAAAGGAGGCAAGAATATACAATGGGGCAAAGACAGCCTCTTCAATAAATGGTGCTGGGAAAACTGGACAGCTGCATGTTAAAGAATGAAAGTAGAACACTTCCTAACACCATACACAAAGATAAACTCAAAGTGGATTAAGGACATAAATGACCAAAAACTATAAAACTCTTAGAGGAAAACATAGGCAGAACACTCGATGACATAAATCAAAACAAGATCCTCTATGACTCACCTTCTAGAGTAACAGGAATAAAAACAAAAGTAAACAAGTGGGACCTGATTAAACTTCAAAGATTTTGAACAGCAAAGGAAACCATAAGCAAGGTGAAAAGACAACCCTCAGAATGGGAGAAAACAATAGCAGATGAAACAACTGACAAAGGATTAATTTCCAGAATATACATGCAGCTCACACAACTCAATGCCAGAAAACCAAACAAGCCAATCAAAAAGTGGGAAAAAGACCTAAACAGACATTTCTCCAAAGAAGACATACAGATGTCCAACAAACACAGGAAAGGATGTGCAACATCGCTCATTATTAGAGAAACGCAAATCAAAACTACAATGAGGTATCACTTCACACCGGTCAGAATGGCCATCATCAAAAAGTCTACAAGCAATAAATGCCGGAGAGGGTGAGATGTATGGAAAGAGTAAAACGGAAACTTACATTACCACATGTAAAATAGATAGCCAAAGGGGATTTGCTCTCTGGCTCAGGAAACTCAAACAAGGGCTCTGTATCAACCTAGAGGGGTCAGAAGGGGTGGGAGATGGGAGGGAGGTTCAAAAGTGAGGGGATATATATATACCTGTGGCTGATTCATGTTGAGGCTTGACAGAAAGCAACAGAATTCTGTAAAGCAATTATCCTTCAATCAAATAAAATTTTTAAAAAAGCTACAATAGTCAGGGCAGATTAGGATTGGCCTAACGATAGACAAATAGCTCAGTGGAACTGAAAGAGAAACATACCTACACATAGATGAATAAATGATTTTAAAAAATAAGGGTGCAAAGGCAATTCTGTGGAGACTGGATAGTCCTTTGGGGACAATTGGGTATCCATATGCTGGAAAATGAACTTGACCATACCTGTGTCATACAGGCAGAGAAGGCAATGGCACCCCACTCCAGTACTCTTGCCTGGAAAATCCCATGGACAGTGGAGCCTGGTAGGCTGCAGTCCATGGGGTCCCTAAGAGTCAGACACGACTGAGCGACTTTGCTTTCACTTTTCACTTTCATGCATTGGAGGAGGAAATGGCACCCCACTCCAGTGTTCTTGCCTGGAGAATCCCAGGGACGGGGGAGCCTGGTGGGCTGCCGTCTATGGGGTCACACAGAGTCGGACACGACTGAAGCGACTTAGCAGCAGTGCCATATAGAAGAGCTAACTCAGAATGTATCATAGGTCTCAAAGTGAAACCTAAATGATAAACTTTTTAGAGTAAAATATGTGGGAGAAAACCTTTGTGTCCTTGTATAAGACAAAGATTTCTTAGTTGGTATTTCAAAAGTAGAATCCATCAGGGATTTCCCTGGTGGTCCAGTGGTTAAGACTCTGCTTTTCCAGTGCAGGGGGCGGGGGTTTTGATCCCTGGTTGGGGAACTAAGATCCCATATGCCAGCTGGCCAAAAAAAAAAAAAGAAAAGAAAAGGTGTAACCCATGAAATAAATGGATAAATTGAACTTCATCGAGTTCAAGATACTATTAAGAAAATGGTGGTAAGCTAAACCACAGACCAGGAGAAAATATTTGCAAATTATGGATCTGATAAAGGACTTGTATCCAGAATACATAAAGAACTCTCAAACTCAGTAATTAGAAGAAAAAAAAATGGGCAGAAGATTTGAACAGATCTTTTATCACCAAGGAAGATAAACAGATGCCAAATGAGCACGTTGAAAGATGCACAATGTCATTAGTCATCAGAGAAGCAAGTTAAAACCACAGTAAGATATCATGACTCATATATCAGAATGGCTGTCATGGTCTGAATATTTGTTTGAGTCCCCTGCAAATTCATATGTTGAAGACCTAACTTCCAACGTGAAGATATGTGGAGGTGGGGCCTTTTGGGAGGTATTTAAAGTCTTGAGGGTGGAGCCCCCACAGTGGGGTTGGTGCCCTTATAGAGGAAAGTGACTGAGGTGCGCTCTCTCTCTCTGCAAAGTTCAATTATATGCATCACGATCCAGCCACTCTCTCCTAGGAATTTGCCCAGGAGAAATGAAAACAGGTGCCCACACAAAGACCTGTCCACACATACTCATCAAAAATATACTAGTAATCACCACAAAAGGGAAACAACCCAATTATTCATCCACATCCCCCTGGGCAGTGGGTCAGAGGCCGTGCTCAGGGTGGAAGCCTCAGGGCCTCTGGCCAGTGATGTTCCAGGCAGGCTGACTCTCTGATGTTGAGTTGGTCCAATCTTACACGCCTGGACCTCAGGGACTGCCAGGCCCTAGAACAGAGGTGGCAGCTGGTGGAGGTTTGAAGCGTGGATCTGAATACTGACCTGGCCATTACTTGCTTTATGATCCCAAGCTGATCCATGAGTCTTTCTAGCACATCAGAAATGTGATTCTAACTCAGCCTACCTTCCTCTGGGATTCCCCTTGACCCCCTGACCCTCTCATCAGAGCCTTCCCACTCTGGACTGTTTCTGCCTTTCTACTGAACTCTGGACTCTGTCTGCCTTGCTACCGAGTGGCTCCATGAGGGCAGTGACCTGCTTGTTCACCAGCAGCCTCCCCAAGAGCTGGCACACAGTAGGTGTTCAACACGTGTTTGCCAACTGATAGAAATAGCGCCTCTGTGCAGGGCACTTGGCATATGACAGCTTGTTTAATTTTCTAAACAGTCTTGCGATGAGGGTCTCACTGTCCCCATTTTAGAGACGAGAAAACTGAGGCTGAGTAAAATGACTGAAGTTATCCAGAGACACAGGGGTATGAAGAGGTGGTGCTGGAAATGTGAACCCCAGCTTATAGATTCCAAAGCTCTCGAGCCACATGGGGCTCCCCCAGCCTCTGATGAGGGGCCAGTGAGGATACGACCTTTCCTGTCCTGTCTCTGAGCTGTCTGGACCCCATGAGCCAGAGTCTAGAGAGTGCTTGGCCAGGATCACCTCACCCCGAGCAGGGCTGATCCCAAGAGAGCTCTGTGGCCGACAGGGGGTGAGCTCACTATATGGAGAGGGGTGTGGAGGGCTGGTGACCTAGAGTTTGCTGGACTGGTTCATGTTCGGGTGTGCCACTTGCGAGCCTGGTTGGGTTTCTCGCAGGTTCCCACGGAGCTTGGCTTTTTCTGGGAAGTATCTGATGCGGCTCTTCCTTGCTGGCTGACCGGGTGACGACTCCACTCACCCCTCCAGAAGCCTTGGCCTCCAGCCCGACTGCATTACCCAAGGAAAGTCAGAGCTCATCCTTATTTGACTAATCCTCATGTGGCAACACTGGCCATTGTTTTTTTAGCAGGAGGCATGGCCCGGGTGAGAGCTTCTCCTTGCAGCCTCTGGGTCTGCAGGCTGGGAGTAGGGCGCTTCCTCCCTCTTCGTCTGAAACCCGCATTGCCCCGTGTATTAGTCTCCCTGTTGTTCAGTCGCTTAGTCGTGTCCCACTCCCTGTGACCCCATGGACTGCAGCACACCAGCCTTCCCTGTCCATCACCGACTCCTGGAGCTTGCTCAAACTCGTGTCCGTCGAGTCAGTGATGCCATCCAGCCATCTCATCCTCTGTCGTCCCCTTCTCCTCCTGCCTTCAGTCTCTCCCAGCATCAGGGTCTTTTCCAATGAGTCAACTCTTCGCGTCAGATGGCCAAAGTACTGGAGTTTCAGCTTCAGCATCAGTCCTTCCAATGAATATTCAGTGTTCCCAGGGCAGCTCTAACAGATTGCTACAAACATGGTGGCTCAAAACAACAGAAATGGTTTATCTCATTACTCTGGAGTCCAGAAGTGCACATTCAAGGTTCCAGCAGGGCTCTCAGAGAATCCCTCCTTAGCTTTTCCAGCTTCTGGGGGCTCCAGGTATTCTTGGCCTATGGCTGTGTCACCTCCATCTTCACATGGCCTTCTCCTCTCGCTCTCTTGTCTTATTTTCCATTTATTTTTTATTATTGAAGTATAGTTGATTTACAAGGTTGTGTTAGTTCCAGGTATACAGCAGAGTGATTCAGATATATACATACATATTCAAATATATATATTCTTTGTCAGATTCTTTTCCATTATAGGTTATAACAAGATACTGAATATAGTCCCCTATACTATACAGTATGACCATGTTGGTTATCTGTTTTATATATAGTAGTATGTATCTGTTGGGCTTCCCTGGTGGTTCAGTGATACAGAACCCGCCTGCACTGCAGGAGGTACAGGAGACTTGGGTTTGATCTCTGGGTGGGGAAGATCCCCTGGAGGAGGGCATGGCAAGCCACTCCAGTATACTTACTGGAAAATCCCATGGGCAGAGGAGCCTGGTGGGCTACAGCCTATAGGATCACAAAGAGCTGGACACGACTGAAGCGACTTAAGCATATACGCATGCACGCAGTATGTATCTGCTAATCCCAAACTTCTAATTTATCACTCTCCCACTCTACCTTTCCCCTTTGGTGACCATACATTTTTTTTCTGTGTCTGTGATTCTGTTTCTGTTTTATAAATATGTTCATCTGTGTCTCTTCTTCTCTATCACTTATGAGGATTCCTGTCATTGGATTTAAGGACCTATTGGGATAATCCAAGACAATTTCATTTGAAGATGTTTAATAACATCTCTAAAGACCCTTTTTCCTAATAAGGCCATATAGGCAGGTCCCGAGTAGACAAATGGTTTCCGGGGGGCCCCATTCAATCCACTCCATCCCAGAGGTCACCTCTGTCAGAGACAGTTAATGGCACAGACGCTTCCCCCTTGCTAGATGTGTTTCTCATTAGTCACTTCCTCTCCACTCCATCATTGCTGTCCTGTTCAGGCTCTCTCTTCTATTGCTGAGACAGGTGCAACAGACTTCTAACCTGCCCCATTTTCACCTCTGCCTCTCAGTCTCTCCATTGCCCCAGGGGATTTTTCCAACCCTCAAATTATTCTGTATTATTCTTGTTTCAGACACTTCAAAAGGCCAACGCCAGTCTCCTCGGTGCAGTGCTAGACGCCTTGACCAGCCCTCAGCTTCTTGTCCAGGTCTCTGCCTGCACCTTCCACTCTGACCCACTAACACGGTAATGCCTTTAAGCAAACTGTCCTCTCACCTTAAAATGTCTTGCTTTTGCTTATTGCTCAGTGCTCACCTGGCCAGCCAGAAGCTCGGGATGGCCTCCTCCATTCCCGCCACGTGCCCTGAGCACTCTTTTGGGCCACAGCACTTGTCGCCCAGCAGCATCATCCACTGACCTGCCCACGGCATCCCTCAAATGAGCAAGAGCCCCTTGGGAGTCAGAAGAGCTCACCCTTTACCTCTGTGGCCATCGCCACACCAAGCACGAAGCCTCGCATAAAGCAGCTGCTGGTTAAGTTTCATCATGTGAGTGACATAGTAAGTCACTCAGAGGCAGAGACCCTGCTTACTTCATTGGTTTAATTCTGACAGCATCTTCTCCCCCTCCGACCCACCATATATCTTAAAGGTATAGGAATTGAGCCCTTACAAGGCACAGCAGAGTGGCTTGAAAGATCTTGGCTTTTAAAATCACATATACTGTCACCCTGCTTATTTAACTTATATGCAGAGTACATCATGAGAAACGCTGGACTGGAAGAAGCACAAGCTGGAATCAAGATTGCTGGGAGAAATATCAATAACCTCAGATATGCAGATGACACCACCCTTATGGCAGAAAGTGAAGAGGAACTAAAAAGCCTCTTGATGAAAATGAAAGACGAGAGTCAAAAAAGTTGGCTTAAAGCTCAACATTCAGAAAATGAAGATCATGGCATCTGGTCCCATCACTTCATGGAAATAGATGGGGAAACAGTGGAAACAGTGTCAGACTTTATTTTTGGGGGCTCCAAAATCACTGCAGATGGTCATTGCAGCCATGAAATTAAAAGATGTTTACTCCTTGGAAGGAAAATTATGACCAACCTAGATAGCATATTCAAAAGCAGAGACATTACTTTGCCAACAAAGGTCTGTCTAGTTAAGGCTATGGTTTTTCCAGTGATCATGTATGGATGTGAGAGTTGGACTGTGAAGAAAGTTGAGCGCTGAAGAATTGATGCTTTTGAACTGTGGTGTTGGAGAAGACTCGAGAGTTCCTTGGACTGCAAGAAGATCCAACCAGTCCATTCTAAAGGAGATCAGTCCTGAGTGTTCATTGGAAGGACTAATGCTGAACTGAAACTCCAATACTTTGGCCACCTCATGCAAAGAGTTGACTCATTGGAAAAGACCCTGATGCTGGGAGGGATTAGGGGCAGGAGGAGAAGGGGACGACAGAGGATGAGATGGCTGGATGGCATCACTGACCTGATGGACATGAGTTTGAGTGAACTCCGGGAGTTGGTGATGGACAGGGAGGCCTGGTGTGCTGCGATTCATGGGGTCGCAAAAAGTCAGACACGACTAAGCGACTAAACTGAACTGATACTATACAGAAAACCTCCTCGGTCACTTTCTCTATACAACTGGGAGGGTCACTGGACTTTTTGGAGTCTCTCTTTCTTATCTGAAAATTGGGACTGATTTTGCTTCCTGCCAAACAGTGGCAGTGTGAACATAGAATTATATCTGACCCAGAAATTCCTGGGTGTTGACCCATGAGAAATGTGTTCACACAAAAACTCATACACGAATGTTCCCAGCAGCATCGTTTGTAACATGTGAAAGGTGGAAACAACACAAATGTGCATCAGTGGGTGAATGGATAAATGAAACAGTCTATCCATACAACAGAATATTACTCAGCAATGAAAACAAATGAGGTACGGATGCATTCTAGAGCACGGGTGAACCTTGAAAACACTGGGCTAAGTACGAGAAACCAGCTACAAAGACCACAACATATGATATGATTCCATTCATTTAAAATGTCCAGAATAAGCAAATCTACAGAACCAGGGCTTGCTCCCCTGCAGTTTCCTAACATACTTTTTCCCCAAGGTTTATATAAGGGGCCCAGGGTTGGGTTATAGTGTGGAGCCTGTGTGAACTTGGGCAGGTCACCTCTCCATTTCTCATCTGTAAAATGGGAACAGTCATGGCTGTGTCAACCCTCAGGAAGGTGGTCACCAGCGGATGGGATCACAGAGTAAAAGGGCCTTAGAGCCTGTAATTACCATCTTTGCTAAGACTCCACCTCCCAGAGAAGTGCCCAGGAAGACATCTGTGCCCAGGAAACGTGACAGTTCCATGTACCTATTCGTTTCTGCATCTCCATGTCCAGTCTGTAGGCTCCATGAGGGTGAGGACTGGGTGTTTCTTGGTCATTACTGGATGTTCAGCCTGGCAAGGTGCCTGGCAAGTAGTGGGTGATACAGAAATATCTGGGAAGAAAAGAAAACGTGAATGACTGTGGGAAAGAGGATTAAAAGAAGGAATGCAAATCGTTCAATATGTCCAAAGGGTGTCTAAGCCACAAGCCCTCTGCGGCATGATCACTGTGTCCCAGCATCTTCCCGCCCCCGTCAGAGTGTGGCTGCTTTCCACCCACCTCTCTGATCGCCCCTCTCTGTCTGCCCTGTGGCTGCCCCTCGCCTTCTTCATTCATTCACCAGCTCTGCATTTACTGGGCATCCACCACATGTTGAAATGAGCTTGACATCAGTAGATATTGCCAGATGGCTTTCCTAAGCTGTCCCCTTGTCTTCAATGAATGCTCGTCTACACCGCCCCACATCCTCATCAGGGATGACATTGATCTTCCCTTTCGCTTCCCTTTGTCGTTGTTGTTCAGCCGCCCAGTCTTGTCCAAGTCTCTGCAACCCCATGGACTGCAACATGCCAGGCCTCCCAGTCCCTAGTCATCTCCCAAAGTTTGCCCAAGTTCATGTCCATTGCATTGGTGATGCCATCCAGCCATCTCATCCTCTGGTGCCCTCTTCTCCTTCTGCCTTCAATCTTTCCCAGCATTCAGGTCTTTTCCAATGGCTGTTCACATCCGATAACCCAGGCTTTGCCGAGCTCTGCCTCTCATAGTGGACACTTGGGAACTAGTGGCCCAGCCCTGCACAAATACACGTAGACCTTGAAGATGTGGATTCGAGTCTAGACTGCCGCAGTAAAATGAATATTGCAATAAAGCAGGTCACACAAGCTTTTGGTTTTCCAGTGCATATAAAAGCTATGTTTATACTCTACTGTGGTCTATTACATGTACAATAGCACTGTGTCTAAAAAAAAGTATATATCTTAATCTAAAAATACAAAACAATAACAACAACAAAACAATTGCAATAGTAACATCAAAGATCACTGATCACAGATCACCATGACAAACATAACAAGGAAAAAGATGAAATACTGCAAGAATAACCAAAATCTGAGACACAGACATGAAGTGAGCAAATGCTGCTGGAAAAATAGCACAAACGGACTTACTCGATGCAGAGTTGCCACAAACCTTCAGTTTGTAAAACAAAAACAAAAACAAACGTAGTATCTGCAAAGGACAACAAAACAAAGTGCAATAGATTGAGGTATGCTAGTATCTTGAGATCTTTTATCTCCAGCCCTGTCTCCTGACACAATCTGGAAAATGGGCTTGTCCTCCTGTTAGTGGGCCAGGCTCTTGGCCCCACAGGCTGGGAGCTGTGCTCTCCTGGGTCCCCTGCTCCTCACTCACCCCTTCTCACACGAGGCACCCAGATCTGGGTCCCCTCCTCTCTGACTTCCACCTTGCCAGTGCCACGGTCTTCATAGGACCCTTGCCCTCCCCTCCTAGCTGGCCTCTGCAGCAGCTCCGAAGGGACCTCTGCCTCCAAGTGTCCTACCCTTTTCTGTCCATTGTCCATGCCTGCAAGGTAGCTAGAGTTAGACCCAGAATCACAGAGCTGGCCATCCCTCCCTCCCGGCCTGCTCCCCAGGGCCCCGGGACAAAGTCTACAACTTATACTCAGGCCCCTCCAAGTCCTTATACTCAGGACACCAATGGGTGTCCCCATTTCTCCTAATCCCCTCCCCCTCACCAGGCTCACGTGCCTCCAAGCCTCTGCCCTGATTGAACCCTTTGCCTGGAATGCCCTTCCCATCTCTGTGTGGTATCCAGAATACAGCTCAGCTATCACCTTCTCTGGGAAGCCTGCCCTGATCTCACCTTTCCTAGACCCATCTCAACTAGGTTTATGAGGTACCCCCTGCTCTGTACCTTCAGGGCCCCCTGCTCCTCTCCACAGTCCACTAAACTCATCGGCAAATTACTCCAGGCATCCTGGCTGTCCAGGCTGTCTCTATGTCCCAAGTCTGGCATGTTGAGTCCAGCATGTATGTGGCAGCACTGAATTGAGAGCTGAAGCCCTCTCCTCCGCTCTGGGATCTGACCTTACGTAGGGCTCCGAAGCTAGAGCAGGAAACATGTTGTCACCACCGCCTGAGGGACACAGGGGCCAGCCAGGCACAGGGTGGTTTCTCAGGGCCAGCAGGGAGGGCATCCTTAGCAGCCAGCTAACTGGAATGGCTTTGGGTGGGCGGGCACATGTGGGAAATATGACTGGTATGCAGGCGCCAGGCTTCCCCCCCCCACCTCCTGCATCTCAGTTTACACCGGTCTGGCTCTGGGGGGGCAGGCAGGGCTGGACCCCACACTCCCTGACAGGCACTGTGAGGGCTAAGAGTTCCGATTTTTCATGTTGTCACAGAAAAATGTCCATGACGCTTAGAGCATTTAGGCTACTTTGGTCCGCGGTGATGAACTGCGTGTTTCATCCACAGAGGCCGCATGGGAATGGCCAGGAACAGGGGAGCCGGCAGGGGTTTTAAGACTGCCTGGCGAGGGGCGGGGTCTTCTCTGCCCCTATGGATGCTGGATGCAAGGCCTTGGGCAAATTAAACAGAGACTAGAGATGTGTGTGAATAAATGATTTGGTTAAACCCTGTAACTCTGAGGTCAGAGACCTAGTTAATGCCTATACAACAGAAGTTAATGCTCAGGATTTTGTTCTCAGGCTATTAATATTCATAGGTCTGGATGGTATTACTATAAGTGAATTAATGAATGAGTAAGTATATCTATATAGAAGACAAGGAAAGCCATATGTGGTCCAATTATGAGTGTTTAATATATTTTTGCTGTTAATACATTTCTAAAGTGCTCAATTCCAATGTAAATCTATTTGGATAAATAGCATACAGAGATAAGTACCTGGAAATCAATGTCCTGCTTTATTTGAGAAGTGCTGACTGCTTATTGAAAATAAGAAGATATGATCTAATTGGTTATGTCTAGGAGTAATGACGGAGAGGGCAACGGCAACCACTCCAGTACTCTTGCCTTGAAAATCCCATGGATGGAAGAGCCTGGTAGGCTGTAGTCCAGGGGGCTGCGGAGAGTTGGACACGACTGAGCGACTTCACTTTCACTTTTCAGTTTCATGCATTGGAGAAGGAAATGGCAACCCACTCCAGTGTTCTTGCCTGGAGAATCCCGGGGATGGGGGAGTCTGGTGGGCTGCTGTCTATGGGGTCGCACAGAGTCGGACATGACTGAAGCGACTTAGCAGCAGCAGCAGCAGAGAGTCCTGACCGTGAGTGCTTCCAGGAGGCCTGGAGCTAGCCTCTGAGCTCTGGGCTAGGGACTTGCTGCATCCTTCTTCCTTAAACCTCACAAAGGAGTTCCAGGTGTTGGCTGATCATTTCAGATACAGGAGGCTAGGTCAGAGAGGTTAGGTCAGCTGCCCTGCTGGAAGATGGTAGAAAAGACAGGGCCACTTGACTTTTAAGTTCTGTCCTTTTTAATATGCTTTTTTTCTTTTTAAAAAACTTTATTTTGTATTGGGTTATAGCCGATTAACAATGCTGTGATAGTTTCAGGTGAACAGTAAAGAGAGTCAGCCAACATATACATGTATCCATTCTCTCCCAAACCACACTGGCATCCAGGCCGCCACGTAACATTGAGCAGAGTTCCCTGTGCTGTACAGTGGGTCCTTTTGGTTATCCGTTTTAAATACAGGAGTGTGTACATGTCCATCCAAACTCCCTAACTATCCCTTCCCCCAGGCAACCAAAAGTTCTTTCTCTAAGACCGTTAGTCTTTCTGTTTTGTAAGTCCATTTGTATCACTTCTCTTTATATTCCTCACATAAGGGATGTCATACGATGTTTCTCCTTCTCTGTCTGATTTACTTCACTCAGTATACATTGGAGAAATGGCAACCCACTCCACTATTCTTGCCTGGAGAATCCCAGGGACGGTGGAGCCTGGTGGGCTGCCGTCTATGGGGTTGCACAGAGTCGGACACAACTGAAGCGACTTAGAAGCAGCAGCAGCAGCAGCAGTATGAAAATCTCTAGGCCCATCCATGTTGCTGCAAATGGCATTATTTCGTTCTTTTTAATGGTTGATTAGTATTTCATGATATATATGTAACACATCTTCTTTATTCATTCCTCTGTTGATGGACATTTAGGTTGCTTCCTATGGTGGTGGTTTAGTCACTAAGTTGTGTCCGACTCTTTGCAACCCCATGGACTGTAGCCCTGCAAGTCTCCTCTGTCCATGGGATTTTCCAGGCAAAAATACTGGAGTGGGTTGCTATTTCCTTCTCCAGGGAATCTTCCCAACCCAGGGATCGAATCTGGGTCTCTTGCATTGTGGGCAGGAAAGGAAAATAAAATCACTCAGTCATTTCTGACTCTTTGCAACTCCATGGACTGTAGCCTACCAGGCTCCTCTGTCCATGGGATTTTCCAGGCAAGAGTACTGGAGTAGGTTGCCATTTCCTTCTCCAGGGGATCTTCCCAACCCAGGGATCGAAACTGGGTCTCCCGCATTGCAGGCAGACGCTTTACCGTCTGAGCCACGAGGGAAGCCCAAAGTTGCTTTCATGTCATGGCTATTGTAAATAGTGCTGCTCTGAACATTGGGGCGCATGTATCCTTTTGGACCATGTTTTTCTCTGGATATACGCACAAGAGTGGGATTATAGGGTCATACGGTAGCTCTAGTTTTAGTTTTTAATAGTCTTTTTAAATAAATAGGACGTGTGGTAATATAGCCTTGTAAAAAACAACAGACTAGTATGCATATCTGAGAAGAAGCAAAAAGCAGGCTTTGATTTTGAAGAGCTGCCATAAATTACTTCCTCAAGAAGCTGAAAGAACCGCCCAGCCCATCCCACCCCAAATTCATGTGGCCTACACCTCTGGCCCGTCAGGAAATCTCCACACAGGTCATCAGTGAAGGCCTGCACTCTGTGGCCGGCCTCCTTCAGGTGTAAGGGGAGGCTCCGGTTACCAGGGCTGGCGGCCACACCAGTGACCACGAGGGCCACATCACCTGGCATGTGGAAACCCAGCACTTCCTATCTTGGAACCGGGGCTCCTTGGTGACTCTGCCTCTAAACTGGCAGGTCCTGTGGTATCTCCAAGCCTCAGTTTCTGCATCTTTGAAAAGCGGGGGAGGACCATCTGTTGCATCCACCTCAAACAGTGGGTGTGAGGTTCAAAGGCAGGGAAGCGTGGGAAAGCCCTTGGCAGATGGAAAGTGATGGACAAAGGGGAAGGGCCCTGATGTCAATATCACCCTCTGAAGTCCTGAATGCACTTCCTGGTTTCACCTGGCTTCCGGGAGGTTCCCTGGGAGCCTAACAATGGTTCATCGCTTAAATGAAGGACAAAGCACTGAGGTTCTCATAGAGTATTAGAAACACAGTTAATTGGGGAAATATGTAACTCAGTCAGAGGACACCTGCCCCACCCTTTGGCACCCTGAATGACTCCCAGGTGGCTGAGCAATTGCTGGGCCTCTGAGCCACTCAGGTGCCCTGTGCCCACGCAGCCACCAAGAGCAGGACCAACTCATCTGCCTGGCGCAGACCACCCAATACCTCGGGCCCAGGAGACTTCTAGGTGCCCATGAAAATGGTTCAATTTTCTTTTCTTTTAAAAATCTGAAGAAAAAAAAATGAATATGTTCATCATTGTATCAATGTAGTCATAAAATATAACTTTTATTTAGTAATTTTTAATTTTTAAAAAAATGTAATTAATTTGTCTGCATAAGGTCTTAGCTGCAGCATGCAGGATCTTCAGTTGTAGCATGTGGGATCTGATTCCCTGACCAGGAATCAAACCCAGCCCCTCTGCACCTTAGCCACTGGACCACCAGGAAAGTCCCAACTTTTATTCAAATGTTCATTCATTTTATGGAGGAAGGAGCCCCTGGGGGTCAAGTGCCTAAGGCCCATGAAAGTCACCAGTGAGGTCCTGACAGACAGCGGGACCAGGGAACAAGGTGAGTCCTTTCCTTGTTTGGAGCCACTCAGCTGGTGAAAGTGGATTGCAAAAATGGCCCCAATTCTTGGCAGAGCTTCTCACTACAGAGGCAGTCTGTTTTCCCAGCCCTTGAGTTTAGGCTGAGCCTCACACTAGCTTTGGACAACAGCTATGCCTCTGGTGCCCTGGGCTGAGTTCTGATCTAGGCTGCCAAATGTCCTGCAGCTTGTATTCTGTAGCTTTTGGAGTCTCAGGCCCACTGTGTGAATAATCTTGGGCTTGCCTGGTGGGTGACAAGGGACACAGACTTTGTTTCTCTGTCACCCTGGCCATGGCCAGCCAAACCCCGGAATCAGAGCTGCCCAACTGACTGTGAACACTGAGTATAGCCAGCCAAGATTGAGAGAAGAATGGACCAGCTGAGCCTGGCCCAAGTTGCAGGCTCACAGAACTGTTAGCTAAGTAAACACGTGTTGGAAGCCACTACATTTTGGGGTGGTTTGTTATGCAACAAAAGCCTAATTAATGCAGCTGCCTCTGCCCTAAGGAAGGACTTTTAAATGAGGAGGGATGGGCTGTCATTCCATCTTCTAATCTAAGTGGGACCAGACCTAAGGAGTCAGCTAGACCAGTGTTGTCCAAAGGAAGTGACAGACAAGCCACAGATGTGAGTGTGCATGCAATTTTATTTTATTTTGGGGAGTTTCCTTTTTTTAATTGAAGTATAGTTGACTTACAATGTGATGTTATTTTCAGGTGTACAGTTATATATATACATATGAGAGTGAATCGGTTATATACATACATATATATAGACATATGGAGAAGGCAATGGCACCCCACTCCAGTACTCTTGCCTGGAAAATCCCATGGATGGAGGAGCCTGGTGGGCTGCAGTCCATGGGGTCTCGAAGAGTCGGACACGACTGAGCAACTTCACTTTCACTTCTCACTTTCATGCATTGGAGAAGGAAATGGCAACCCACTCCAGTGTTCTTGCTTGGAGAATCCCAGGGACGGGGGAGCCTGGTGGGCTGCCGTCTATGGGGTCACACAGAGTCAGACACGACTGAAGTGACTTAGCAACAAGCAATATAGACATAGATATAGATATGGATATAGATATTCCTTTTCAGATTCTTTTCCACTACAGTTTATTACAAGATAGTGAATATAGTTCCCTGTGCTAAATGGTAGGTCCTTGTTGGTCATCTATTTTATATATAGTAGTGTGTATCTGTTGGAGAAGGAAATGGCAACCCACTCCAGTGTTCTTGCCTAGAGAATCCTGTGGACAGAGGAGCCTGGTGGGTTGCTGTCCATAGGGTCGCACAGAGTTGGACACGACTGAATGCGTGCATGCATTGGAGAAGGAAATGGTAACCCACTCCAGTGTTCTTGCCTGGAGGATCCCAGGGATGGGGGAGCCTGGTGGGCTGCCTTCTGTGGAGTCGCACAGAGTCGGACACCACTGAAGTGACTTAGCAGCAGCAGCAGCAGTATGTGTCTGTTAGTCACTCAGTCGTGTCTGACTCTTTGTGATCCCATGGACTGTAGCCCACCGGGCTCCTCTGTCCATGGAATTTTCCAGGCAAGAATTTCTGGAGTGGGTTAGCCATTCCTTCTCCAGGGTACCTTCCTGACCCAGGGATTGAACCCAGGTCTCTTGCATTACAGGTAGACTCTTTACCATCTGAGCCACCAGGGAAGCCTGTTAATCCCAAACTCCTAATTTATCCCTCCCTCACCCCTTCCTTTCCCCTTTGGTAACCATAAGTTTGCTTTCTATGCCTGTTTCTATGAGTCTGTTTCTGTTTGGTTAATAAGTTCATTTATATCATTTTTTAGACTCTGGTATGTGTGTAATTTTAAATTCAATAGGCAACATACTGTTAAAAGTACAAAGAAACCAGGGAGATTACTTTTTATTATTTGTATTTTATTTTAAAATGTTATTTATTTATTTTTTGGCCGCACTGCATGGCACATGGGGATTTTAGTTTCCTGACGAGGGATGGAACTCGTGGCCCCTGCAGTGGGAGCATGGAGTCTTGACCACTGGACTGTTAGGGAAGTCCTTGTATTTTGTTTTATTTTTCAGTTGTGTAGATCTACATTTATTCAAATGGAAAGACGTCTACAAAACAGTGGACTTTGTTATGCTTGACAAAGATCTTACACGTTTTGGTGGATGTTCTAGGAAGTAGTATTGGGCCAACCCACAGACCATCCACTGTCCCTCCCCTGGCTTCACTCTGAGCCATGGACCCAGCCATGGGGATCCAGCCAGGCGTGCCGCCCTTGATGTCTGTGTTTTCTGTGCTTACAGAAGGTGCACTGACTTATTCAAGTTCTCCCACTCCTGGCAAGTGGCAGCCCCTGCATTGAAACCTCAGCTCAATTCAATCGCTCAGTCGTATCTGACTCTGCAAACCCATGGACTGCAGCACACCAGGTTTCCCTGTCCATCACCAACTCCCGGAGCTTGCTCAAACTCATGTTCATTGAGTCGGTGATGCCATCCAACCATCTCATCCTCTGGCGTCCCCTTCTCCTCCCGCCTTCAATCTTTCCCAGCATCAGGGTCTTTTCCAATGAGTCAGTTCTTCTCACCGGAACCTAGGCCGCCTCATTTAATCCCGGTGGCCACTCACAAATGTTCCCGCCTTGTGGGGGCAGGAACAGGAACAGGCTGGCAGGGTGTCGGGAACACCTGTAAATCTGGAATTATTCCTTCCTTTCCCAGTATATCCATCCCCACAGGCCCTCGCTTGCCCCAGAGATCTGTGGTCTCCATCACACCTGCTTCTCAACCCTGCCCAGCAACCTCCTCGGTTTCCCAAGTCCGCTGTCTTCTGCCCACAGAAGCGATTTCAAATCTCTCTCCTGCCTGTCAGGCTTCTGAATCATCTCTGCCCCATTCTCCTACTCTTGCACCATCTCCCCATGCCTGGCAAAAGGAAGGCGGTTGGTAATACAATTTGCAGGGCATCCTTGAGAGCTGGACAGAGGTCCCCGACTCTCTTCTTCTCCCTGCCCCTGATGAGGTGGCGCTCAGACCTCCGGCTCCGGAAAGGGACACCTCATGCTCCCAAGAATGCCCCCTCCTCTCTCTGTGCCCCCTGCCCAGGAACTGCCTCCTCTCTGTTCCACAGTCACTCACACTCACTCACATGCGAGCGGGGAGAGCAACAATGGACCACAATTAACCTAGTGTTTCCTGAGAGGAGATGGCTGAGGGCCATGAGTCATCCTCAGGGCAATTTCAGAGAATGCTCAGCCTTCCCTGCTGCCTCGCAGGGGATGAAGGTGGGGAGCGTGTTCAGATCCCACATCCTGCCTCTCCCTGGGAAGAGAGGCAACAGGGTATGGGGACTGTAAGTGGTAAAAGCTCGGGCTTTGCAGCCAGATGGATACTGACACTCCAGGCCAAATTCTGGGCTTCCCTCACAGCTCAGTTGGTACAGAATCTGCCTGCAATGCAGGAGACTCCGGTTCGAATCCTGGGTCAGGAAGATTCCCTGGAGCAGGGATAGGCTACCCACTCCAGTATTCTTGAGCTTCCCTTGTGGCTCAGCTGGGGAAAAAACCACCTGCAATGCGGGAGACCTGGGTTCGATCCTGGGTTGGGAAGATCTCCTGGAGAAGGGAAAAGCTACCCACTCCAGTATTCTGGCCTGGAGAATTCCGTGGAGTGTATAGTCTATGGGATCACAAAGAGTAGGACACGACTGAGTGACTTTCACTTTCACTTTCAGGGAAAGTTCTAACTCTGTTACCGAACAGCTGTGTGAGCTGGGCCGCTTAGCTTCACTACTCTGCGGCTGCTCAGGAAGGAGGGACCACTGAGTCCAGCTCACGGGGCTCAGTGAGGTCTACATGTCTTCATGCCCACAAAGGATGTGCCGCATCCAGGGCACTCAGAACAGGAAGGCCGTGCAGACACTGGCAAGGATGATGACAACGCAAACAACGATGATGGTGGTGCTTGGGGCCATGCCCTGTGGACGTGGGAGGCCACCAGATGCCCGAGGGACGGCTGGACATGCTCTCTCCCCACATCTGGTTTCTGCACAGGCTCAGGGTCACCACGGAAACAGTGGCTGCTCTGGGGGAGGTGACTTGGGCACCCTGAGTACCTTCCTTGGAAGGGACAGAACCCGCCCAGGGGATGTGAAACACGGGGCAAGTGGACTCCATGGGCTGGTCAGAAGGCAAGGAGGAAGGAGGCTCTTCTCGAGGGAAATCCCTGCTGTAGCCCCAAAAGAGAAAGTGCAGGGGTGCCTCCTCCGCCATCTACTCAGGGCGTCCACAGACTCCCCCAGTTCCCACTGAAGCACCTGCTGACCCTGGTGATGTCGCTTATTCCCTCTCTGAGGTAATGATAGTTGACTCTCACCTCAGAGGGTGTATTTTGCATGAAGACAGGAGATGCCTTATTCTACCTCAGGGTTCCCTGTCCCTGACTGTAGGCTTAGGGCATGGAGAGGGAAAGAGAAATTGGCAAGAAGGTGTGCATTTGAGCAGCTCTATAAAAAATGTTTATTGTGTCCAGTTGGTCATTTAGACAGCTCTGCCACAAGCCCATTTTACAGAAGAGGATATTGAGGCTTAGAAGTAAGGATTTGCACCAGTGACAGAATTTGGGCTGACTTCTGATTTTCCCTACGTTAGTGTTGATGGAGAAATTGAACTCCAGCTTCAATCTTCAATGAAATGACAGAAAAAAACAAAGAAAATTCAAAAACCAAAACCCAGAAACCCTCATAGTCATTGGAGCTGTCCCTTTGAAATCCTGGTAATTTGTTTTTTCTTAAATAATTTAGGTTTTTATTTTTTCAATTTTCTTTAAAAAATTTAAAATTTTGTTTATTTTTTCTTCCTGTTTTATTGAGACATCATTGACATACAGCACTGTATAAGTCTGAGGCCTATAACATAACGATTCTACTGACATACATCAAGGAATAATTACTACAATGGGTTTAGTGAACACCTATCATCTCATATACATTTAACATCAAATAGAGAGAAAAGATTTTTTTTCCTTGTGATGAGAACTCTTAGGATTTACTCCCTCAACAGTTTTCAATTATAATGTACAGCAGTGTTACATTTATCAGGTTGTACATTATATCCCTAGTTCTTATTTATCTTACAGCTGCAAGTTTATACCTTTTGACCACCTTCATCCAATTCCCCCTCCCCCACATTCCGCCTCCAGTACTGACAAGTCTGGTATTTTTTTCTTTCTGTAACGAGTTTGTTTGTTTTTGAAGTACAACTGACCAACGACACTATGTTAGCTCCTGGAACACAAGCATGCTGCTGCTACTGCTGCTGCTAAGTTGCTTCAGTTGTGTCCGACTCTGTGCGACCCCATAGACGGCAGCCCACCAGGCTCCCCCGTCCCTGGGATTCTCCAGGCAAGAACACTGGAGTGGCTTGCCATTTCCTTCTCCAAAGCATGAAAGTGAGAAGTGAAAGTGAAGTCGCTCAGTCGTGTCCGACTCTTAGCGACCCCATGGAGTGCAGCCCACCAGGCTCCTCTGTCCATGGGATTTTCCAGGCAAGAGTACTGGAGTGGGGTACCACTGCGTTCTCCGGGTACACAGCATAGTGATTCAATATTTCTACACATTTCAAAATTACCACCATGGTTAAGTCTAGTTGTCATCTGCCACCATACAAAATCTTACATTGTTATTGAACATAATCCCCCACTGTACATTTCATATCTGTGACTCATTTATTTTGTGACTGAAATGTACCTTCTAACCTCCCTCACCTATTTCTCACTCCCCCATCCAACACTCCTCTGGCAACCACCTGTTTGTTCTCAGTATCTATGACTATTTCTGTTTAATTACGTTTGTTCATATGTTTTGTTTCTCAGATTTCGTGTGTAAGTGAAATCATACAGTATTTATCTTTACTTGACTTATTTCACTCAACATAATATCCTCCAGGTCAAACTATGTTGTCATTAATGGTAAGATGTTACTCTTTTTTATGGTTGATATTCCATTGCATGTACATACGACATCCTTTTTATCCAGTTATCTATTGACAGATCTATCTAGGTTGCTCCCATATCTTGGCTATTGTAAAGAATGCTGCAATGAAGATAGGGGTGCATATATCTTTAGGAATTAGTGTTTTCATTTTCTTCAGATAAATACCCAAAGGTGGAATTGCTGGATTGTATAGCAGTTTTATTTTTAAATTTTTGAGGAATCTCCATACTGTTTTTCATTGCAGCTACACCCACCAACTTACATTCCCACATTACATTACTGCTGCTGCTGCTAAGTCGCTTCAGTCGTGTACGACTCTGCGACCCCATAGACGGCAGCCCAGCAGGCTCCCCCATCCCTGGGCTTCTCCAGGCAAGAACACTGGAGTGGGCTGCCGTGCCCTTCTCGGTCACATTACCAGGGCTCCCTTTTCCTCACATGAGCCCCAGCACTTGTTATTTGTTGTTTTTTTGATAGTTGTCATTCTGACAGGTGTGGGGTGGTATCTCATTGTGGTTTTGATTTGCATTTCCCTGATCATTAGTGATGCTGAGCATCTTTTCGTGTTACTGTTTGCCATCTGTGTGTCTTTCCACTTTTTAAAAAAACCTTTTCAGATTTTATTTTGCCTAGTTATTTAAATTTATTGTTTATTTTAATCCTTTATCTATTCTTTAAGGAAATAAATTATTAGAGTTTCGGCTATATACCCCTTCCCTCTTCCCCTATGTTTATCTTCTTTTACTAGACAGTATTTCAGTTCAGTTCAGTTGCTCAGTCATGTCTGGCTCTTTGCGATCCCAGCACACCAGGCCTCTCTGTCCATCACCAACTCCGGAAGTTTACTCAAACTCATGAAAATAACTTAAAACTATAGGCCATGCCGTGTAGGGCCACCCAAGACGGACAGGTCATGGTGGAGAGTTCTGACAAGACGTGGTCCTCTGGAGAAGGGAATGGCAAACCACTTCAGTATTCTTGCCTTGAGAACGCCATGAACAGTATGAAAAGACAGTATTTATCTATAAGCAATTTATACCATTGTTTTATGTTTTGTAATTCACATCAATGAGTTGAGCACACATTACTTTGCATTTTCCTTTTTTTTTTTTACTTAAGATGTGTTGGTGAATTATTTGGGTTGATGTGTGAGGACTTAGTTCATTTATTTTAGTTGCTATAAACATGCTCATCATATAACTAGAGTTTCTTTATCCATTCCTGCTGGAGGCATTCTTGCTTCTACTAACTCCCTATGAAAATAGGGCTTTAGTGAAAAATCTTTGTACACACCTTCTCTTGTTTATTGGGAAGAGTTTCTCCAGGGTCTTGCAGCCTCCTTGAGGACAGAAATTATAGCCCTTCCCTCCCCCAACCTTGTCCAGAAGTGGGCACATAGCTGATTTTGATATCTGGATGTTTATTTGTTGAACGAATAAATTCAAGAAGTTCAGAGCCACCCAGACAACAAATCAAGGGAAAACTTTGCTAACCGCCTCTTTAAATCCCTTTTCCTTTCCTTGCTAATGGAACACACCCGCCAAGTAGAGGATTGCCATTCTTGATGTTGTTCAGTCACTAAGCCATGTTCAACTCTTTGAGAGCCCATGGACTGCAGCATGCAGTCTTTCCTGTCCTTCACGGTCTCCCAGAGCTTGCTCAAACTTATGTTCACTGAATCAGTGATGCCATTCAACCATCTCATCCTCTGTCAGCCCCTTCTCCTCCTGCCCTCAATCTTTCCCAGCATCAGGATCTTTTCCAATGAGTTGGCTCTTTGTATCAGGTGGCCAAAGTACTGGAGCTTCAGCTTCGGTATCAGTCCTTCTAATGAATATTCAGGACTGATTTCCTTTAGGATTGATCGGTTGGATCTCCTTGCAGTCCAAGGGACTCTCAAGAGTCTTCTCCAGCACCACAGTGCAAAAGCATCACTTCTTCGGCACTCAGCTTTCTTTATGGTCCAACTCTCACATCCATACATGGTTTTTCCAGTATGGAAAAACCATGGCTTTGACTATACAGAATTTTGTTGGCAAAGGGATGACTCTGCTCTTTAATGCACCGTCTAGGTGTGTCATAGGTCTTCTTCCAAGGAACAAGTGTCTTTTAATTTAATGGCTGCAGTCACCATCTGCAGTGATTTTGGAGCCCCCCAAAATAGTGTCACTGTTTTCACTTTTTCCCCATGCCAGTATGAAAATGCAAAAAGTATGACTATGACACTGGATCACCAGTAGCCTAAGCCAATCATGAGAATCCTGTTCCTGCTTTCCCAGCTCCCCCAGTGGCTGGGAGTGGCCATGTGACTGGGTTCTAGCCAATGAGATTGAAAGGATGTCTGGTTGGGAATCCGTGGGAAGGCTTTGCTTTCCTGATAAAAGGAGGCTCTGAAACTGTTGGCTGTTTCCCAGAACTTTGAAGCAAATTATTGTACTCTTGCTATCCTGAAACCACCATGCAAGGAAGCCTCAGCTAGCCTCTTAGAGCAGGCAGGGGCTGGCAAGCTATTCTTACAAAGGGCCAGATAGTAAATATTTTAGACTTTGTGGGCCATTCAGTCTCTGTCACAATTCCTGTGCTGCTGCAGCATGAAAGCAGACATAGATAATAGGGAAGGACATGTATGTTCCAATACAAGTTATTTACAAAATCAGGCAATGAGGCCATAGTTGGCTAACTTCTACCTTAGAGAATGAGAGAGCAATGGAGGGAGATAGTTTCTTATTGCTGCTGTAATAAGTGACATAGCACATTTATTCTCTTATAGTTCTTGATGTCTGAAGTCCAAAACTGGTCTTATTGGGGTAAAACCAAGGTGTTGGCAGAGTTTGATCTTTCTGGAAGTTTCAGGGAAGGAGTCCACTTCTTGCCTTTTCCAGCTGGCAGAGGCTACCTACATTCCTTGGGTAGTGGTCCCCTTCTAGCAATGGCATCACTCTGACCTCTGCTTCTGTCATCACATCTTAAAAGCCAGCAGCAAATACCAGATATGCGATACACAACTTAGGCTCTCTTGGACAATATAGCGCCTACTGAGTCACCAACTGCTGTCGCTGAGTGAACCCATCAGACCAGAGGAAGAACTGCCAGCTGACCCCTGCCCAAACTCTGATGCCAAGAAACATGAACCAATAAATAATTGTTGTTTTGAGCCACTAAGTTTTACGACAGTATTTTAAGCAACAATAAATGACTGATAAAGAACTATTCAACACCAGTAGTGCCACTGATTTGTGCTCTTCCCTCCTTTTTCAGCCTGGAGGGCAGATGTGACATCTGGAGCCGCAGCAGCCATCTTGCAACTTGACGAAAAGACCAGCAGAATCATGGTGTGTCTGGCTTTGACATCACTGAGCTGCCAAAATAACAACAGTCTTTATTCAGTTTTGAATTTCTTTTTATGTGAGAAAATAACTCCTCCTATTTATGTAATACTATAATTCTAGCTACTTGCAAACGAAAGAGCGTCTAACTAATACATGGCAAGGTGCCAGGCCTCTGAGGCAGCTGGGAAAGGGTCAGAGATAATTAAGAATTAAGACAGAAATCATGTTTCATGGGGGAAATTTGAAACCTGGGTCCCAGCTGTGTTCTATTTCCTTTTCTGCCATCAGCATAAACATCCAGAGAACCTCCTTCCAATAGAGAGAACTTGGAAATGACCAAATGAAAAAAGTCTGAAAGACACCTGGGTTCAGCCTCACTGATAAGATTGGGAACTCTTATGCCTTGGCCCTGTATTCTGTGAAGAGAAGTGACTCAGGGCAGTTGTGAAACTCTGAGGCCTGCATGTATTTACATTTGGGCCCTTTCACTGCTCTGGGCAGGAAGATTTCTGGCCTGAGGTTGTTCTCTCAAAGGAATTGTTGCTGGGACTGGGGAGTGGCTGGAAAGAGGCTGCACTTGATTCACAGCAAGGAGTCGATGAAACACAGAGGTGAAGGCCAGGTGGTTGTTCAGCAGGAAACATCTCAAAGCAGGCCCAGGGCCGGCCCAGGTCCCGTTCTTCTGTTTCTTCTTCCTTTCTAGAAGGCCCCAGTTCCATCTGTGAAGAATGCACTTCCTTTCAAACACCTCCCCACACACATACCACACACACATACACCAGGAATGGGTTATCTCCTTCCATCCCAAAAGCTCTTTTCTTCTCCATCTTGTAGATAACAATAATGGCTCATTATTTTTGACTGCTTACCATAACCTGGGCCTGTGCTAAAAGCCTCACTGGTATTAGCTAAGCAAATCCTCAAGCCTATAGGTGGGTTTAAAAATGTTCATTTGACAGACAAGGAAACGAACACAGAGAGGTTAAGTGACTTGTCCAAAGTCACACAGGTTACACTCAGTTGTGTCCAACTCTTTGCAACCCCATGGACTGCAGCCTACCAGGCTCCTCTGTCTATGGGATATTCCAGGCAAGAGTACTGGAGTCGGTTGCTATTTCCTTCTCCAGGAGCTTCCCGACCCAGGGATTGAACCTGGGTCTCCCGCATTGTAGGCAGATGCTTTACCATCTGAGCCACCAGGGAAGTCATAAGTAGCGCAACCAGGATTAAAATCCAGGCACTCTGACTCCACAGCTCAAACCCTTAACCACAACCCTCTCTCACCCACAGAGGAGGAAACTTAAGGTTCAGAGAGGTTAAGTAATCTGCCTGATTTGCAGAGCCAAGATTTGCACTTGGGTCAGTCTGGCTACAGCTTCCCGTACTTGCTCTCACCCTGACACCTCTGTTTGCCTCTGAACTCTCCTGACAGCATTACCCATCGTCCCCAACTATGGAGAAATGAGCGCTAGAGCTCGAGTCTGGAGGTCAGGTCTGAGTCTTACTTCTGTCCTGTCCACATCTGCTGACCTTGAGTGAACCCATATTGTTGGCAGTAAATTGAGACTTGGGTTTGCTGCTCCCACCTGAGCGAACTTTGTTGATCAAACGTGATTAGGAGTGCTGGAAGAATTGGATCCACTGTGCGGTTATTGGTGGTGTTCTGGTTGGTGTTTCTAACACCCGAGCCTCAGGGTTACTGTATTCCTGGACTGGCATTTGACCTGCAGTGCCTTGTTCTGGCAGCCGGGTGAGTTTGGGGTTTCCTGCTGCTGTGCAAAATTACCACCCTTCATAAAATGCTCAGGGATGGCAAAGGTTTTGCAATCAGTTATTGCATCAGGAAAACTCTGAATAGCGCCATTCTACCCTCTTCCCCGCCCAGGTGCTGGCTCAGCCAGCTGGAGGTCAGACACCAGGGGGAAGGATACGGATTTCCTTTCCCCCCACCCAGACAGTGCCTGCCAGACCTTGGATCGAGCCCAAATACCCCCAGGAAAATGCTGGTCCTCTGGGAGGGATATCATGAGAACCAAAGCTGGCCTGGGGAGCAGGGAACACAGATGGACTGGGCGGCAGCCCCCGCCCCACCCTACTCCAAAGAGTCCAAAGTCCTGCCCAGCCACTAACCAGCTGTGACACAGGGCAAGCCGCACACCCTCTCTGGGCCTTGGGTTCCTTATCTGCAGAATGGGAGCCATAATTCACCTCGATCGCACGGTGAAGTCAGTGCGTATATGCACTCTTGAAATGAAGTTCTCGGTAAGCTCTAGCCATCGTTGTTGTCAGTATTACTCTATGACTCAGCCTGGCCTGCTTGACCCCAGAAGCACCATGGAAAACCCACCGCTTTTCACTCACCTCGGCTCTGCCGCCATGACCTTGAGATCATTCCTCTGACCTCTGTGAACCTCATTTTGGGGACAGGACTACGCCTACCAAGTCTGTGGGGGTGGTGCTATGAACTCGATGAGAAAATGGGTCTGGAGGGCCCGGCGCAGTGCCTGGTGCAGAGGAAGTGCCCATCAATGGTGGCCTTTATCACGAGTCTGGTTTGCATGGGACCCTGAGGGAAGCGGGGCTGGGGAACAGAGGAAGCAATTGTACAGAGGTGAGTGGGGGAAGGGGCCTCCCCGGGGGCGGGCAGTGACAGTCCTGGGCGCTCGAGCCTGGCTGAGCCCTACTTGCACTTGATTCTCTACGGTGGCATTCATCCTCGCAGCCTGGGGACATCGAGGGAGGGAGCCCTTGCAGGACACGGCACCAGGAACCCTCAGGATTTTCTCATGCCCTCCTCATGCTCGCAGGTTCCCACAGGGGCTCATAAAACGTTTTTAACCCTCTCCTGCCCCAGGAGATGTTTTCCAATCATCAAGGATTGACACTCGGATGATACCAGGACTCCTTATTGTCCTCCCTGAAGGTGACAGGGAGGTCTCCCTGGGTACCGCTGGACTGGGGTTGCCACCGTGTGCCATCTCTTCCCAATTCTGTGCTCAGTGGCCTCTTGTGGGTCCTTTAGAATGGACCACGGTGGGTGTTTACACCACGGAAATTGGCAAATACAGCAACACTAAACAGGTTGTTAGACATTCACCAGCATCCCTGTGTCCCCCAACAACTGGGACGTGAGGCTGTTGTAGAGTAAAAGTAGGACTGGTCTTCAGTGGAGGGAACCAGGTGGCAGAGCATAGCGACGTGGGGGAGGAGCTAGGAGACACCCTCCCCACCCCAGCCTGCCAAACTCCTAGCAAAATTGCCTGGAGCAACTGTTAGAAAGAGAACTGGAGAGTGATGATAAGGGGGAAGCAGAAGTCTAACGAGACGGTTGTACTGATGTCTGTCGGAGAAAATCAGCAGGGGGCTGGTGTGCACAGAAAGGGAGCTGGTCTGAGAAGAGGGGTCAAGCCGCAGCCGTGGGGGTGGAGGTCAACCTTGGCATCTGTCACAGGCGTCGTCCCGCGAGCGCCCAGCATCCTCCCATCAGCTTTCTTCTCCAGAACCCAGACCTCCCTCTCCCACAAGCTGCGTCTCACACTGACTGCGCCCCAGGAGTGGACCAGATTGATCCATTCTGATTGCCAGCTGTACCAGCTAGCTAGGGCTACTTGACAAAACACCACAGACTGGGTAGTTTAAATGACAGAATCTTATTTTCTCACTGTTCTGGAGTTCAGAGTCCAAGTTCAAGGTGTTGGCAAGTTTGGTTTGTTTTGAGACCTTTCTCCTTGTCCTGTGGATGGCCACTGTGTCTGCATATGGTCATCCCTTGGAATGCGTGTTATCTGTGTCCTGATCTTTTCTTAAAAGGACATCAGGCATATTGGATTAGGGCCCACCCACAGAACCTCATTTTCACTTAATTACCTCTTTTAAGGACTTTGCTAGTGGTCCAGTGGTTAAGAATTCACCTTCCAATGCAGAGGAGAGAAGGTCAATCCCTGGTCTGGAAAGATTCCACGTGCTGAGGAGCAACTAAGCCTGTGAGCCGCAACTACTGAAGCCCGCACACTAGAGCCTGCGCTCTGCGCCGTGAGATGTCACTGTGGTGAAAAGCCATTGCGCCACAGCTAGAGAGTAGCCCCAACTCACTGCATCTGGAAAGAGTCCCTCATGCAGCAGTGAAGACTCAGTGTGGCCAATAAATAAATAAACGTAAAATATTGCCTTTTTTAAGGCCCCATCTCCAAATATGGGTACAGTCTTAGGTACTGGGGATTGAGGACTTCAACATGTAAACGGGGGGCGGGGAGGCTGCAGTTCAGCCTCTAACAGCAGTCATTGTTCCGAAACGGGCATGTGGCCCAATTCAAGTCAATGGTATATGGATGGATACTCGATGGAGGTAGAGTGGAGTCTCGGGAAACTCTCTTCTCACCTAAGGCAGAACACAGGGAGAGATGCTCTCTTCTTCCTTTGAAAACTGTCATGTTAGAATGTGATACCCAGGCCTGGGGGTGCCCAGGGTGGGTACTGGGAACTCTACAGGGTTGAGGTGGTATATCAGTCAGCCCTGAAGTCAGCCCAAAGCTGTCCTGTGGGTTGAAGCTGGTTTAAGTTAAGGTTTTGGTTACACCTGGAAACCACCCTAACTGCCATTTGAAGCAGAGATAGTTAGGGTTCCACCTACACCTCCTCTCTCCACCTCCCTGCGCTCACGGTGGGACACATTTCATTTCCCGGCTTCCCCTGGAGTTGGGTGGGACCATGTGACCAAGTTCTACCAAAAGGCATGGGAATGAATATGAGCGCAGGACACCGGCCAACTCCAGGCTGAAGGGGTTTGGCTACTTCACTGGCTCCTCCCCTGCCAGCCAGAGGGGACCTGGTGTGGCTGGGACCTGGCCTTGATCACGTGGATGACGTGCTAGAGCCCCAGCATGGAGGGAACCTGGGCCCCTAAAATCTGTCAATCCAGAATGGTCACAGGGGAGACACACAGGTTATGTGTTCTTCATGCTGCTGCTTTCGGGCGATCTTTGGTAGAGCAGTAGAGCTTTGCTTTAATAATAATACCTCGTCTTTATTCTAAGGGTGGAGAGAGTTTTACCAGAGCAAAGTTGATGGCGAATGTTTCCTGCAGAAGACTTTTCTTTTAGGGTCAGAGATGGCTTCAAGCTACCCAGGCTGAAATAGATGTCTTAATATCTGCCAGGTGCCCTTTATGGAATCCATTTGTGCAAGTAACTTTCCGATAAAGTGGCTTCCTGTGGGTGCATTGTCAGGCAAAGGAATGCTTTCATTGATCTGCTGATGAGTACCTCCTGCCGGATGCCTGCTTTTATCAACGTAGTTCTCGCTGTGTATCAAGTTCCTGGAAGCCGGTCCGAGTGAATCTGCCTCTGACGTGTATTCAGACCCTGCCCAGGACAACGTCAGGTTCCAGCCTGGTCCGTGAGGAGCCTTCTGGCAGGACTGACCTCTCCTTCCTCTGTGCCCCTCTTCTGGTATCTATTTCATTCCGCTCAGACCGCGGTCTCCATGCCGCCGCCTTCCTCCCCATTCCTCCCACTGGGAGCTCCCGGAGGACTGCGCTGTGCTCCACTGTGGGTGTCTAATGTGATGCCTGGTGCCCAGCCGGAGCTCAGTAAGAATGGGCCGAATGAAGACTGACTCTGACCAAGGACAAAGGTCCCTTCCCGAGCCCCAGTCCAGGTTCAAGGCCCCAAACAGGAATATTCTCCAAAGGTATTTAAACAAGTTTGAAGTTGGATTGTGTTTTCCATGCACTAGGTAAGCTCTCCCTCGAACCCATACAGGTGAAACCGTAGTAGTCTCACCCTATATAGGTTAAGCAGAAGTACTTACTCTATGGTTTCCTCAAAAGAAGTGGAAAGAGAGTGTGAGGGAGGGAGGGAGGGAGGGAGAGAGAGATGGAGGAGCAAAGGAACGAGGGAGGAACAAATGCCTGGAGGCGGTCCAACCTTGGACTGAACCCTGGCTCCTAGTGTCTCTAGCTGTGTGACTCTGGGCAAGTTACTTAGCCTCTCTGGGCCTCTCTTGCCTCAGCTGACAAGTGGCGATGATCTTACCAATCTGTAGCGCTGTTGTGAGGATAAATGACCCAACGTAGGCAAAGCACACAGAGTGGGGATTCAGGAGAGGTGGGCCTCCTTCCTCGAGAAAGGCAAATCGCCTTTTACTGACAGCGTCCCGGTGAAGGAGGCTGCCCGAATCCACAGGCTGTATGGACCATCCCTCCGCAACCTTCCACAGAAAGCCTGACTCTTGTCTACCAGGCTTGCATAAGGAGAGGTATAAAGTCTGCAGACCCCTTGACAGCTGCCCGTACTGAACTTGCAGCTGCCAGTTAGACCAAAGGGGAAAAGACCTCCGCACCGAGAGCCAGGAATCCAGAGCTGGGGGCCTTTCAACCACAGGGCTGAAATAGCATTCCCAACCCCTGCAGTCCCCGTGACCCAATGTGATCTGCACCCCGCTTCCTCCAGCCTTCAGTGCTTGCCTGCAGCCTTCCTCAGAAACGCTGCAGAAGAGGCTTTTTTTTTTTTTTTTTTAATGAAAATCTCAGAAACCAAACAGTCCTCTGCTCGGGGCCAGGCTTCCTTTGAGAATGAAGGGAGATGGGCTTGGCTGGCTGCCACCAGAGTGGGGGAGAGTGTTTGAAGAGGCAAGATGAATTACCTCAAGATAGCCTGAAGATCTCAGATCAGATCAGGGTAGGGTAGAGTTTTTTTTGTTGTTTTTTTTTTTAATGAGAAAAGGGAAAAGGCAGCCCAAAGGAGGCGTGTGTATGTGTGATGAATTTTTACATGTTGAGATGACTCACTGTGAGGCAGAGCTAGCAAGGTCTGAGGACAGGGGGCTTCCCCAAATCCTGGGAGATGCTCAAGGAGACTATGGGGCAATTATCTGAGTTTTGAGAAAATGCCTTCCTTCCTGTCAGCTCGGCTCATGTGGATGCCAGCAGAAGAGAAGAAAGTGTCTCTGGTCAGCAGAGCTACCTGGCTGTGAGATCCAGCCTGGATTCTGCAGGCCAAGCCCTGTGCCAGGCGTTGGAGGGGGGGGGGGGGTCCACCTTCAGAGGATGCAGCTGTGTTTCTTAGCATCTGGAGGTGTCCTATGGGCTGGTGAGGTCCTGTCTGTCAGACCTCCGTATTTATCCAGAACGGTTTCAGAATGTTACTCTGGTCATCCATTGCTGTGTAACAAGACCACCCTAAAACTTAGAGGGGATACGGTTCTGTGGGTCAGGAGTTCAGGACAGCCAAGGTAAGGGTGGCTCTTGTCCGCACCGAGGTGTCTGGGGCCTCAGCTGGGAAGAAGCAGGTGGCTCAGGTTGGAGGATTCGCTCCCAATATGGCTTCACCTGTCTGGGCTCAGATGGCTGCCGGGCAGGCTCAGCTGGGTCTTTCACCTGGAGGGTCTACCTGTGGCTTCTCCAGCACAGTGTCCTCAGGGCAGACGGACTTCTTAGCTGGCCATGTGTGCGTGTGCTCAGTCGCTTTGGTTGTGTTCGACCCTGTGGGACCCCATGGTCTGTAACCCTCCAGGCTCCTCTGTCCATGGGATTCTCCAGGCAAGAAAACTGGAGTGGGTTGCTATTTCCTTCTCCAGGAGCTCTTCCTGACCCAGGGTCTCTAATGTCTCCTACACTGGCAGGCAGGTTCTTTACCACTAGCGCCACCGGGTTCCAACTGCAAGTGTCCTGCAGAAAAGGACGAGCAGCATGGCCTTTTATGACACAACCGTGGAGGCCTCAGAGTGGCACTTCTGTTGCATGTGATTGGCCAAAGCAGCCCTGAGCCTGACACAGATGAAAGGTGCAGCAGACAACTCAGAAGAAAGTAAGGGGTGTTTCTCTGTTCCATCTAAGGCAGTTGTGGAGCTGTGCTTATCCCGGGATCCAGGAAACTTCCAGTCCATCACCCTGACAACTGCATTTAAACCCTGGAGAGGTCGCCCGTGGAGACAAGTAATAGATTGCTAGCAGTCTTCCCTCGTGGCTCAGTGGTAAAGAATTCACCTGCAATGCAGGAGACATAGGAGACAGAGGTTTGATCCCTGGGTTGGGAAGATCCCCTGGAGTAGGAAATGGCAATCCACTCCAGTATTCTTGCCTGGAGAATCCCATGGACAGAGGAGCTTGGCGGGCTACATACAGTGCATGGAGTCACAGAGTCGGGGACAACTGAAGTGACTTAGCACGCAGCATGCACATAGCACGTGTGGTCTTCTGAGGCTGCCTCTTCTGTGAAGTCTGCCCTGATCCTTCCTGCCTCTCCCTGACAGACTCCCTTCTGCACTGGACTGCAGTCATTTGCTTATATTTCTGTTTGTTCTGCCTTTTCCACTCAGGCTCATTCCTGACGCTCAGGGATAATGCTAATTATAGATCAGGTCATTGGAAGAGCATTTAAATATCTGTTTGCTTACTTGTGTGCGTGGGTCTCAGCTGCAGCACATGCAGTCTTCGCTGTGTTATGTGGGACCTTTTGCCACGGCACATGGACTCTCTAGTTGTAGCACGCGGGCTTCGTAGTTGTGGTGTGTGGGCTGAGGTGTTCCTTGACAGGTGGGATCTTTGTTCCCAACCAGGGATCAAACCTATGTCCTTTATATTGCAAGGCGGATTCTTAACCACTGGACCACCCGGGAAGTTCCTGGAAGAGCCTTTTAAATTTAGGCCAGAGGCAACAGTGAGTATGTGAGGAGGTGGGAGAGAAAGTCTTTGTAGAGCTCCCAGGAATCCGTCACTGGGACCAGTGCCTCTCTCTTAGACCCCAGGGGATGAGACCCTGCCCTGGCCTTCTGCCAGCTGCATCCATCCCCACATGACAAAGGGGGTGTGCCTTATATAGCGCCTGCACCTGCTGGCCTAGACCAAATTCCACGTACCAGAAGGGGGGAATCCTCTGCTCCAATGCCCCAAACCTGCTTCTTGGGTCCAAGAGTCTCTTTCCTGGGTCTGTTTTCTCAACAAGATCTGTTGTATGTACCTCCAGAACTGTGGGTGGTCAACAAAAGACTAAGGGCAGAACCACATATGTGGATGTTGGTACGGCTGGGGCGTGTCCTGCAGACCCTACGGGGGGAGGACAGGAGCTGGGGCAGAGGGAGCAGGCAGAGAAGGGACATCAGATCACAGACTCTCATTTTCACATCCATCCAGGCCCCCACAGACGTCAGGGGGAGGCACGTGAGGATCTAAGGCTTCCTGTGCTCTTAAAATTAATCATTTAAAAAAAAAAAGATGTAGGAAGAAACTTTTGGAGGTGATGGATATGCTAATGGCATAGATAGTGGTCATGGTTTCACAATATACGCTGCTGCTGCTGCTGCTGCTGCTAAGTCGCTTCAGTCGTGTCTGACTCTGTGCGACCCCATATACTTATCTCCAAAGTCATCAAATTGTATAGGTACTTACACCTTTATTGTTTACCTCAATAAATTTTTTTTTTAGAAGTTCAGTCCCTCAGTCATGTCTGACTCTTTGAGACCCCGTGGACTGCAGCACCCCAAACTTCCCTGTCCATCACCAACTCCTGGAGCTTATTCAAATTGATGTCCATCGAGCTGGTGATGCCATCCAACTATCTCATCCTCTGTCGTCCCCTTCTCCTCCTGCCCTCAATCTTTTCTAGCATCAGGGTCTTTTCCATTGAGTCAGTTCTTTGCACCAGGTGGCCCAAGGATTGGAGCTTCAGCTTCAGCATCAGTCCTTCCAATGAATATTCAGGACTGATCTCCTTTAGAATTGATTAAATCATCAGGCAAAGTCAGATTTGAGGCTCTATCATGAATCTTAATTTTCTATCTGTGTATGTGCGTGCCTGTGTATGCAAATGTTTGCTGGGGGAGGGTAAGTTCTTAAAAGGTTAAGATTTTTACTGAACTTAAAAAAAAATTAAAGGGAAGAAATGTTTGGATAATCTTCCTCTTCATTGGGAATTTGGGTGGCATATAAAGCTGAAAGATTCAGGTTTGAGGTCAACCGGAAGAAGGTTCTCATTCTAACTGGCCACCTTCCAGCTGTGTGACCTTAGACAAGCTAATCAACGTCTCTGAGCCTTCTTAGGAATCTGGAAAATGGTGGTATGTAGTTCATGAGATAATTTTGAATGTTAAACAAGAGAATAGATATAAAGTTCTACCATATGGGAGGAACTCAGTAAATGTTCAACTCTTTCCCAGTATTTGGAACCTTATTGTAAATATTAGTGTTGATTTTCTTAAATATGTCCTGGTTTTTTTTTTGGTGTGTTTCAGTTTAGTTCAGTTGATCAGTCGTGTCCGACTCTTTGCGGCCCCATGGACTACAGCACGCCCGGCTTCCCTGTCCATCTCCAACTCTCGGAGCTTGCTCAAACTCATGCCCATTGAGTCAGTGATGCCATCCAACCATCTCATCTTCGGTCATCCCCTTCTCCTCCCACCTTCAATCTTTCCCAGCATCAAGGTCTTTTCCAATGAGTCGGTTCTTCGCATCAGGTGGCCAAAGTATTGGAGTTTCAGCTTCAGCATTAATCCTTCCAATGAATATTCAGGACTGATTTTCTTTTGGTGTGTTTACTGGTTTAGAATTTGGAGTTAGGGAGCATAACACATGTTATGTGTGCCTGCAAAGCCCTGTGTACCCTGAAGCCAAATGGTGGAATCCGGAGTCCTGGCTGCTCTGAGAATTTTCCTGCATTTTGGAATGCGTAGGGCTTCCCAGGTGACAGTAGTGGTAAAGAACCCACCTGCCAATGCAGGAGAAATAAGAGACGAGGGTTCAATCCCTGGGTTGGGAAGATACCCTGCAGGAGGGCAGGGCAACCCACTCTAGTATTCTTGCCAGGAAAATCCCATGGACATAGGAACCTGGCAGGCTACAATCCATAGTGAAAGTGAAGTTGCTCAGTCCAACTCTTTGCGACCCCATAGACTGTAGGATACCAGGCTCCTCTGTCCGTGGGATTTTCCAGGCAATAGTACTGGAGTGGATTGCCATTTCCTTCTCCAGGTGATCTTCCCAACCCAGGGCTCGAACCTGGGTCTCCTGCATTGTAGACAGAAGCTTTACTGTCTGAGCTACCAGGGAAGTCAATAGGGTCAATCCATAGGGTCACAAAGAGTCTAACACAACTAAACAACTGAGCACGCATGCAAAAAGCACTCAGAACCTTGCTAATGCTGTTGCCAGGCACCTACCTGGGCATGAATGAAAATGAGTCAAGCCTGAGCTCATCAGTAGCCTAACTTTATCCCCCAAAATCAATACAGATTTCCCCATATTACGTAACGCAATATGTGCTTTCCTGAGAAGGTGGAGGTAAATCAATTTCTTTTCCCCCGGCTCAACTTGTCATCTGGTGCCCTTCTGGTGTCAGCTCAGTATTGTACTGAGGCTGCAGAGGGAACACACACCGCACACACATGATCTTGCTTTCAAGGCACCTGCATTTTACCAAACCACACCATAAATGCTCCAAAGGAGCTTGCTAATGGCATCATGTGGGAGACCCTTTTATAAGACAAAGAACCCTTTTAACACAGGAAGAATATGACCTAGTCCACATCCTATTTACTTGTATATTTGTATCTGTCAATTTGGATTTTCATGGTAAAGGCCTTTTCTGACTCTGACATGTGGCAAGCTGATAATGAATATTGGTTGACTAAATGCACATAGTTTAAAATCAAGGCATACTCATATTTGATCATCACATCTGTGTATGGGTAGATAACTCATAAGGACTTTTCACACATTTGCAGCTATTTGTTCCCATGAGAACTTTGCTGGGGAGGAAAAGCAGCCCATCTCACAGGTAAGACAATTTAAGCCTATAAAGAGCAACTGGCAGGCTTCCCTCGTGGCTCAGTGGTAAAGAATCTGCCTGCCAATGCTGTGGGGCAACTATTGAACCTGTGATCTAGAGCCCAGGCAGCAACTACTGAGCCTGCGTATTGCGACTAGAGTAGTCCCCACTTGATGCAACTATAGAAAAGCCCGCACAGCCAGAAATAAATAATTATAAATAAAATAAAATTTAAAAAAGCAACAGGCTTCCTCAAATCAGTATCTGAAAAGTCTGATGGAAGTTCAGTCCAGACTTGGCCAGCAGGAAAAGCCCAGCAATGAAGTGACGACAATTTTAGCTCACTTGTCCCCTTGGCTATCTTGATTGCATGCCAAGGGGACGCCTGTCCTCCCAGGCATCCAGGCTGGAGGCCCCTAAATCTTCAGCACCCCCCGCCCCCCGCCGCTTTCTTTCCCCCATATCCTGTTTCTTTCTAGGGCTAGACATTCAACTCTTAACTCTGTTCCCTATTCCCCACACCCTTTCCTTGGCCCAAATGCCCTGTTCCTCATTTCAGGTCCTCCTTTTGGATAACCCTCTGCCCTTGAGTACATTTATTTGGTTGGCACTTAGTAAGCCCTCCCTTTATAATAGACACTGGGCTGGGGACGGGAGATACACAGCTAAATAAGACATGGTCCCTGCCCTCTGGGACATAGCTGAGTGGACAATGCCATGAAAGAAAGCTGGATGGAAGACTCAACAGTGCTTGGGATGACATTGACATCTGACAGCAGTGCAGGGGAAATCTGGGTGGGGTTTTGAAGGATGAATAGGAGTTCATCCTATTGGCAGGGGGGCGGGGGGAATTCTGTTGGGAGAGAACAGCACAGGCAAAAATGAATATGTGTGAATTAGCAAGATGTGTTTATGTCCCTACCAGGATCTGGCATAGGTAGGGTGCTGGTGAGGAGACAAGAAAGTTAAGGCTGGAAAGGGAAGTAGGGCCAGAAAAGACGGTATTTTGATTTTGCCTTCTGATGGCCCCTGCCAAGTTTTTAGGCCAGGGCCTGATGTGATCAAATTTAAATTTAAGAAAATGTACTCTGATAGCTGTGTGGGGAATGGATTAAAGAGCCCAAGGCCACATTTGGTTTTGTGCACCATTGTAACTCCAGCATCTAGTAGGTGCACTGGCAGAGTAGGTGCTTTTGTATGCTGAAAGAATGAATGAGTGACCCAGTTAGCAGCTTACTGCAGGAAGCCAGGAGAAGGTCCTGAACTAAGATCATGAGAGTGGCAAGGAGTGGATTGACATGGGAGAGGTACAGGGTTTGTATCAGACAGGAAAACGAAACCTAGGCCAGGAAGTTCAGAGGAAAAAATTAAATTGCGGAACTAGTTATAAAGGTATTAGATAAACAGAAACAAAAATAGAACAAAACACGGTATGGTGGGCAGCCCGGAGATGAGCAATACATCATGAAGCAGCTTTCACCCTAGGGCTGGAGGGAGGAAATTGGTGTCTTTTGATTCCCAGGAGCCAGAGTGCCTAGAGTGAGCTAGGACCAGGAAGAGGCAGAGGGCACCATGGTTGGGTCCCCCCAGGAGGCAGACTCAGAGATAGAGATTAGAATGCAGGAGGTTTATTATGGCAACACCTTTGGAAGGGGAAGGAAGGAATAGGACTGGGTGGAGAGAAGAGCCAGGCTGGAGGCAATCTCAGGGATGAACTCAGTGGACCCTAAATGGGTGGGCTGAAACTGGGATGCCCTTCAGAGTTGGCTCAAATTTGGGCAAGGAGGCTGGACTTGTTTACAATCACCGGTCATTGGACCTCCTGGGAATGGAGTGTGAACTTGGGCAAGGTAGCCCTACTCAGTCAAGGCAATTTTCAAAACTCCCAAAAGGCACTCTCAGCGCCCCCAGTGTAGAGGGTGGGGTGGGCAGGGGTGGATAAATCCTTCAGTCCTGTAGGGAGATCTTGGCAGCACCTGGTGAGAGCCACACACAGGGGCTGGCTGAAGGCAGGTGGGGGTGGCTGGGCCACAGAGGAGGTCCAGCCAGGGCCCAGAGCAGCACCTTCCCATCTTCCTCCAGGACCTCACTCTGAGCAGAATAGGCTGGAAGCCAGTGGGCAAGGGAGCATGAGAAAAAGTCTGTGCGGGGCAGCCCCAGGTAGCTGAGCAGGGGACGGCCAGGGGATGTCTCTGAGAGCAAGCAGGACTAGGACTGGACCCAGTGACAACCCAGTAGGGGACAGGAAAAAGGTGGATTCAAGGGGAAATGACTGCCAGGGATTCTGTCCCCAGGGATGATGGTGGCAATGCCTTTCTTTTAGAAGAGGCAGTGAAGAAGGTGCACACCTTGGACAAAGAGGCTGAAGGCCTTTGCTGAGTTTGCCATCCAAGTGATGATGCCCAGTGGGCAGCTCAGTCAGTTTCAGTTCAGTCGCTCAGTTGTGTCTGACTCTTTGCGACCCCATGGACTGCAGCAAGCCTGGCTTCCCTGTCCATCACCAACTTCTGGAGCTTGCGCAAACTCACGCTTATTGAGTCGGTGATGCCACCCTGCCATCTTATCCTCTGTCGTCCCCTTCTCCTGCCTTCAATCTTTCCCAGCATCAGGGTCTTTTCCAATGAGTCAGTTCTTTTTATCAGATGGCCAAAGTACTGGAATTTCAGCTTCAGCATCAGTGGGCAGCTCAGTGGATCTTAAATAACTGGCACAAAATGAACTTGAAAGAAGGAAAACCTTGGGTGGACTTGGTTACAAGATCAAGTGCAGCCTTCTCAGCAGGCATTGGAGATTTTCTCGGTTGATTTCTGCAGGTTCAGCTCCACCCTTGTAGCCAACCTGGCCTCTTAACATCAACCTGATCCTTCCCCACATCCTGTCTTACCTGCCCCACCCACCCTCCCACTTCCCCACCCTGCTCACTCCTCGCAAATCTTTTACAATCCCAAATATCCCCCCAGGTCAAATGCTTTCTAGATGGAATCCTACCTAACTCTACAAATTGTAATCTCTACCTTGAGTCCCCACAAGTGCTTTAAGAGCTTGAATGCATTCAGTAGCGTCTTTGACCACAGCCAGTAACTTAATCTTTGCAGGCTTCTCTGTGAAAAGGGACAAAAAAGAACTCCACTGGGTAGTTGTGAAACGTCAGTGTGTCAAGCGCTAACAGCGCCTGCCACGTTACAGAGTTCAATTAATGTTAGCTATTGTTAATTTTCATCTTCCTAATCCTCAGCATCTAGTTTAGGAGATGCTTCATTAGTGCTGGCTGAATGAAGGGAGACTTAATATGGAAAAGGATTTATCCTTGGGGCTCGATCTGGTTTTAGAAAATGAAGCATTTAGCAGAAGTACAGAAGGGACTCTGATAACAGTTATCTATGTTCGGTGTCCAGGGACTCCGAATTGACCTGGTTCCCGAAAGAAAAACGACAGCGTCTAGGTTGTTTTTTCATGGAGCTCTGTGCAGGGTCTGACACATCTCGCGCTCACCCAAATCAGGTTGCACGAGTGCGTGCACACGCCCTGGCAGGACTGCCTGGGTGTAGGCAGTATCACTATCTATCCGGTCACCAAGGAACCGGGTTAGCCCCGGGGCTCTAGACCCTGCTGCGCGTGTGGAGGCTGCGGAGGCACGGGGAGGGAACAGGAATTCGGCGACGGCCACGTGGGCCCCTTCCGCTCTCTCCCCACATCCTTTGTTTCCCACCGGCCGCGGCTCAGGAAGCTCTTTCTGCGAGTCACCGCGAAGGGGCGGCCGGGGAGCCGGGAGAAGCTATTTCCGTGCAATCCGGGCGGGCGGCAGGCGCGGGAGGGGCGTGGAGGTGGAGGAGAGCAGAAGGCCTAGTGTTTGCTTTTATTTCATCCAACAGAAGGTTCTATTTGTGGAAGCGAACAGACGCTGGGGATTAGAGCTGGGAGGGGGCAGGAAAAGGGGAAAAAAAAAAAAACAAAAAACCGTCACATACACTACCACGCATAGGTCTTCCCCGGAACTACCGCGTGGGGGTGAATGAGTGATTCTGGAATTCATCACCTTCTCTTTCCTCCCTTCCTCCGGCTACCGCCGGGTCTCGGCGACGCCTACAGTTCCAACCCGAGGTCCCCAGGCGCGGAGCGGCGAGGGGATCCCCCAGGGCAAAAGGAGTCACCCTCCGGCCGCACCGAGCGGCGGGTGCTGGAGAGCTGGTGCGCGCGCCCGCAGTCCATTGTGCTCTGAGTGAATGAGGAGCGCGCACCAATCACCGGTCGCTTCACCTCCCGCGGCCCCTCCCCTCCCGCCCACTTCCCCGGGACCCTGACGTCACGGGAACTTTTCCTCCGCCTCCTCCTCCGGCTTCCAGCTCTGAGTCCACGGTCTGCGGGAGGGCGCGCGCCGCCTCCTGCCTAGACCAGCCTGTTGGGGGTAGGGGTAGCTAGGGGGAACGTGTGCGCGCGCCCCAGCGGGCTCAGAACTCACCACCTGCGCCGGAGCGCGCTCAGCCCGGAGCATCCCAGCCCTCGGGCCACCCCCCTCGCCCCCGCCGACCCAGCTCCACCTTCCCTTCCCGCCGCACCCCGCCCCCTCCCCCGGTCCTCCCCCTCCGCTTCGGTGACTGCTCGCCCGGCGGCAGGGCCGGAGTCGTCGCAGTCACCTCATTGCACAACCCGGCTTCCCAACTGTTTACACAGCCCGGCCTGTGAGTGTGTGTGTATACAGCGTGAGTCACCGGGAGGCGGAGGAGGTGGAGGAAAAGGAGAAGGAGGAGTGCACTGGCTGGGATCGGTGCGGCGCACACACTCACTCACACTCAGTCACTCTCTCCGAGAGCGTCTCGCTCGCGCACACTCACGCCGGGAGCCCAGGAGCGCGCCGGATTCCGAGCGCAGCGGAAAAGTTGCTTCGGCTTTCGCTACGAGACTTCTTGCTCTGGGAAGTGTGTTTGCTCCGTGGCTCCAGCGAGCCTGCGGAATCTTGTGCTCGCCGCTCTGAACCTCGGGAAGGCCGGCCGCCTCTGCCTCCCCAACTGTCGGCAGCTTCGACAACAATAGCGGCGGCTGCCCCCGCTCTGCGAGGCGCCCAGAGCCGGTACCCGCGGAGATCCGGAGACCCGAGCCGGCCTCCGCGCCCCGGACGCGCTGCCAGCGTGATCCCCGCGTGCACCAGGAACGGCTCCAGCTTTGCCCCCGTGGGGGCAGAACCAAGCTCCGTCTGCAAACTCCATCCCCCGGGCTGGAGTAAGTCGCGGCGCCCGTCGCGCCTTTCCGGGCGGATCCGAGGACTTATAAAGCAGGGGCCGCCCCGGCCCGGATCGGGATGCGGGTCGGTCCCGTGCGCTCTGCCATGAACGGCGTCTCGCAGCCCCGCACTCCGGCCTTGTTGCTCGCCGCCGGCCGGGGCACCCCGGCCAAACGCCTGCTGGACGCGGACGACGCAGCGGCCGTGGCGGCCAAGTGCCCACGTCTCTCCGAGTGTTCGAGCCCCCCGGACTACCTCAGCCCCCCTGGCTCTCCCTGCAGCCCGCAGCCTCCGCCCGCCGCTCCAGGGGCCGGCGGCGGCTCCGGGAGCGCTCCGGGGCCCAGCCGCATCGCCGACTACCTGCTGCTGCCCCTGGCTGAGCGCGAGCATGTGTCCCGGGCGCTGTGCATCCACACCGGCCGCGAGCTGCGCTGCAAGGTACGCACCCGGGGGGCCGGGACCTGGCGGAGGTCGCGGGTGAGGGGGGACACGGTGGCAGGCAAAAGTGTTTGAGGTCTCGTCCGCCAGCGCCCGGGAGCCGAAGGTGCCGCCAGCGTTTGGGCTTGGGGCAAGGCGGTTAAGTATGTTTGAGCCCGGGAAGGCAGCATTTGACCAGGATCTCCTTACTGGGAATTGTGAGGTTCGGATGGAGTGGGATAATTCGAACTCGGCGGTCAAGAGGAAGTGCGGTGCTTAATTGCTTTATATCTATTAGATATTATTTCCTTAGCGCCCAGTTTAGTGCGTGGCGCTCCATATAAGTTGTGGAATTGAAATGGATTCCAGGGCCATGCCATTCTCCTTTTCTCATTCTCCTCGGTCCCCCCGCCCCTCGTTCTGGAAGGGCGCCCTGCAGTGGGTGCCTGCTTGGAGCTTGGAGTAGCTGGCAGCTCTCTCGCCGGGGCTGCGAGGCACCCGGGCTTAGTTGTGGGTGGTCAGGGGCGGGAGGTCCGTGTCGGGCGCAGGTGTTGGGGATTCCGGCTGGAACCCGCGCTAGAACCGGAACCCTGTCTTCCCCAGAGAGCAGTCTGGCGCGGGGGGTCTTCCAGCCAGGGCGGGGGGATTTGGCCGGAATGGAAGTGTTGGAAAGCCCGCGCCTGCTAGGAAACCCTCGCTTCCATTCATGTCTTGATTTTCCGGCCGGCGATTTTCCTTTGAACATAAGGGATGCCATCCAATTGGAGGTACAACTGGAAACAGGATTCCCCGCGCTCTCCTCCTGCGCCAGTAGACGCAGAACATTCCCACAGTCCATCTACCTTTTGCGAGCTGGACACCCCGGTCTCAGACATTTCTGATAATCCTCTGGGCCCCTCCTTTTCACCTGAAAGATAGGTTCACCCCTCAGTTAAAGTCACTCGGGTTTTCTGCAACTCACCTGACCCCCCAACTTCCCTGGGCTCGCTGCTGCCATCTACTGGCCGACCCGAACGAAACTTCAAATGCATGATCAAGCCCAGTTTTAAAGGGGGGAAATTCTTTTCTTCTGGGTCGCTGGGGCTAAGAGCTCTTTTGGGAGGAGTATGAGTGTGGGCTGGGGGTGGGAGGAGGGGGGCAGCGGAGAGATTTCTTCGAGCTGGTGACAGAGCAGCCAGGCCTCAGAAGTGGGGTGGGTCTGGTCATTGTGCAACCCCTTCCAGTTCCTCTGAGCAGATAATAGCCGAATCCAGATGGTGACAATCCGTGTGTCACCGTTTCCAGTTGAGTCTAGGATATGAGTAACCGGACTAAACAAAAGGCCCTTAAAGAGACCAGTCAGCTTCTTAGAGGAGATGCTACTGGTGTCCTGGGTGAAGGTGGGGGTGGGAATTGGTGGGGGGTAGGGAGATAAATAAACAAATGAATCCCCCCTGCCCCCAGGATCCTGTATCCCTCCTGTGGGAATGTTACCTCAAGACTGCTTATACCTGAGTCAGCCCAGGCAGGTTGCTTAGGGCTGTGTTGACCGACTTGGAGTCATTTGTTCCTTCCCGGTAATGACAGAGCTGCGTGTTCTCCAGCCCCTTGCTTCCACTTGGAAGCTGCATAGTCACCACCTTCTGTGCCCTTCCTGGTCTGCAGGAGGTCATGCCTTTCCAGGGACTGCTCCTGCAGACACCAGAGGGACCTCTGTCAGCCCCTTGGCACCCGCCGGCGAGCAAGGGCCACAGAGGGTGGGGACTTCGGGGCTTAGCTCTCTGGAGCTTGTGGAAGGCCATACAGAGAAACCATCCATATGGTGGCTCTTTGAATATTTGCTAGCCCAGAGCCCTAGATGCTTCTGGTTTGGGGGTGTTAGGGGTAGCTGCGACTGCATAAAGTGGAGTTGAAGAGCTAATGGGGGTGTGTGCTAAGTCGCTTCAGCTTCATGTCCGGCTCTTTGCAATCCCCTGGACTGTAGCCTGCCAGGCTCCTCTGTCCATGGGATTTCCCAGGCAAGACTACTGGAGCGGGTTGCCTTGTCCTCTTCCAGGGGATCTTCCTGACCCAGAGATAGACCCCCATCACTTATGTCTCCTGCGTTGACAGGCAGGTTCTTTACCATTAGTGCCACCTGGGAAGTCCCAGACTGAGAATTGCAGCCCAGCTGCTGGAAGGCAGTCTCTGCTTCTCTAGCCTCCTAAGCGGGTCCACTTCTCTCTGCAGGTGTTTCCCATTAAACACTACCAGGACAAAATCCGGCCTTACATCCAGCTACCATCACATAGGAACATCACGGGCATCGTGGAGGTGATCCTTGGGGAAACAAAGGCCTACGTCTTCTTTGAGAGGGACTTTGGGGACATGCACTCCTACGTGCGCAGCCGGAAGAGGTTGCGGGAAGAGGAGGCCGCCCGGCTCTTCAAGCAGATTGTCTCTGCCGTCGCCCACTGCCACCAGTCAGCCATTGTGCTGGGGGACCTGAAGCTTAGGAAGTTTGTCTTCTCCACCGAAGAGAGGTGAGCGGCCTCCACAGCCTCTCCTGTGCCTTTTGGAACCGAAACGAGGCTGCAGGTTGAGCAGTTAGGGGTGGTGCATTGGTTGAGAACAACATCAAGGGCTCAGTTGTCCCAGAGTTAGTCTTGAGAAGTCCTCTCTCCTAAAGAGCCAATGCCACAGCTGGGTTTCCTGCACCCTCGTGAATGTGGCCTGGGGACACCTTGGTGCATTTGTGGGATATCACGTGAGGATAGGTTACCCTCCCCACTTCCACCCTGGGATCAGGTTTATTCCCCATTGTTGTCAGAAAGGTCAGTTCTTCTCCGGTACAAATGTCAGCCTGCCCTTCACAGCATCGATTCCTAGAGGACATTTTAAAATCCTTGTTTATACTGAGTGCCTTTTTTTTTTTGGTACCTAGGAAGTGTCACAGAACTGGTCAGACTGTCCTATTTGCAGAAACCTCTCCTTTCCTTCACCCCACACTTCTGTTCTGTGTCATGCTTGGCCCCCAATATTTTCTCCACTTTGTCCAGTGACTTTTTAGGCATTTTGTTTGGATACATCTTCAGAAAATAGCCACTGTTGAATAAGAAATGGAAGCTGGATGGAATTGGTTGCTAAATATAGATCATGGCTTACCTCATAAAAGAACAAGATGAGCCTAATAAGACAATAATGAGACATTAAGATTCAGAGTTGAGGTTTCAGACAAGAGAATTCAGGAAGCCAAAGGAGATAAACCTTACCTGATTTTAGGAGGTGGGCCGCATCCCTTGTGGAAAGATTAAGAGCAATCCCACTGTCCAGTTGCACAGGTGGGTGTGCACTCTCCTATAGTAGCTGTTCATGCGGGGCTCACCCACCTGTGCCATTTTAGCCTTAACTCCCGATCCTATGAAAATGTACAGGGTTGTTGAGTTGCCAGAAAACCTGACTTTGTATCTGACCTTGCAAGAGTTATTGGAACATACTGATTAGCAAAGAAAAGCAAAGTGTTGGCAATGAAGAAGTTTCCAGTTCCTGGAACACTCTCCTTTGATATGGTGATGTATTTTCTGAAACATGCCTTACACACCTCCTTGCTTACTTTTGAAATCCACCATTGCACAGGCGAATGTCATGTGCGTGGAGTTTGGCAACCCGAGGGTTAAGCAATGGCAGGCTGACGCTAGCCCTGTAAGCAGCACAGGTGCAGGGTTTTAGTACTACAGGAACCAATCAGCGGCAGACGGTGTGGGTTGAGTCATATTTTCCGTTTACAGAACCAATGGGTATTTTACATAACGACGGGGGAGGTCAGGCTGAGGACATACTGAAGTTAGCACATGTATACTACACTCCAGGGAACAGGAAGGCAGGAAGGAAAAAAAAAAAACAACAACTAGACCTTTAAGAGGAAAAGGAATTGACCCAGTAGCCTGTACCAAATATTTGCGTCCTTCTCAACCAATGATTTACTGAAACAGAGCTAGTTCAGAGAAACTTAGCTGGGGGGACACAGTGGCCACCAGATATTGGAGGCTCCCCGCGTGGCTCTGGGCTTTGGGGGAGCCCAGGAGGCTTGAGTGGCTGGATCTGAATAGGGAGGCACCTGCAGCTTCACCTGAGAGCCTTGACTGAAGATGTTTCAGATTAGTTGTTACCTGAACAGATGAATCCCTGTCTGGGTAAACGAGCTCAGGTGGTGCTATACCATCCTAGGGTGTGTGTGTGTTTGTGTATTTGTGCGTGTGTGCATGTGTACACGTACATGGGCATTTTAGGCGTCCTGCATCTTTCAAACCCACCAGCCGCTTTCTTTGTCTTCTTGTCCTGGCATTCTTTGCAGTTAAATATCCCAATACACGTAATTAACATTCCTCGTACTTTTCCTGAGTCGAGGCCATTGTGGGCTTGGGCTCAGGTGGACAGAACTCTCTCTCTCTGTGTATATCAATGTGAGCAGGAGTGCTGACAATCCGTGTGCAATATCAGTGACCTTGGGCTCCAGGTTCTGTAATGTTCTGTATTGCCAAGCATCGGTCCTAGTGACCCTGGCAGTCAGTGGCACGATAAGAGATAAGATCGGCTTATAGGATGCTCCGGCTCTCCCTAAAGCAGTAGGATAAGCTGTTCTTCCCTGATAGCTTTTGGAGAAATGTCAGCATTCTCCTGACACAGGCTCCCACAACTGCAATGTGCACTTAGTAAATTGTGTAACCCCTATTAGGATATCTCTTCTAAGCTCTAGCATCATGAATAGTATCTGGGGCTTTGCATCATACCCTCCACCCCAGGTGCTCTCTCAATACTTTGCTAATTTTTATTGCAGTTTGTATTGGTTTGTGAAATCCGGAGTCCTCCTGGGTAGGTTGCAAGGTAATGCTTACTGGATGAAGGGGTAACTGGCATTCCTTGGGCCTTTGCGTTGAGTGCCTGTGGACCCTATTATTGGGAAGGAAGGCCTTGTTTTTCATAGCAGCTGGATCTGGAAGTAATGGCTTGTTTCATGTCTTCTACAGAACCCAGCTCAGACTGGAAAGTCTTGAAGATACACACATAATCAAGGGAGAAGATGATGCTTTGTCAGACAAACACGGCTGCCCAGCCTATGTGAGCCCTGAGATTCTGAACACCACGGGGACCTACTCCGGAAAGGCAGCGGACGTTTGGAGCCTTGGGGTGATGCTCTACACCCTTTTGGTGGGGCGCTACCCCTTCCATGACTCAGACCCCAGTGCCCTTTTCTCCAAAATCCGACGTGGACAGTTCTGCATTCCTGACCACATTTCTCCCAAAGCCAGGTGCCTCATTCGCAGCCTCCTGAGACGGGAGCCTTCAGAGAGACTCACTGCCCCAGAGATCTTACTCCATCCCTGGTTTGAGTCTGTCTTGGAACCTGGGTACATCGACTCAGAAGTAGGAACTTCCGACCAGATTGTTCCAGAGTACCAGGAGGACAGTGACATCAGTTCCTTCTTCTGCTAATCCCCAAACCTCAGAAACCTCATAATTCTCACACATGGCATTTTCCATTTCTAAAGATGGACAGGCCTTTCGGCGTGAGGCCAACCAGACAGGTGATGGCGTGGAGACTGTGGCTGCTGAATTCAGCATGGCGCCCCTTCTTTCTCATCTTCCAGATGCGTGACTGAGGATGTGAGCAGCGTACTCTCTGATTGGCTGCCCTACAGAGTTGTTTTCCTCAGTGAACCTTCGCCAACTATCCCTTTGTTGGATTTGGGGGTTCCGCCTCTTTTCTGGGTGGCACGGAGTATGAATATCCTGCAGCGTGTGATGGAGTGAAATGAACATTCTAAAGGGAGAGGAAGTGAATCACACAATGGCATTTTAGGCAATAACTATATTTTTAACAGGGTGACAAATTACCTGGGCCAATAAACCTGCCATCTTCAAACTGGTCTTTGGTAGCCAGGCTTTCGCTACCCCCAGCTTCTCTGATTGGAAAATTGTTTTTTTCTGGTTTGGTTTAACACTCGCCCTCTCTTCATGTTTTTGGAGCAGACTGTTTCAGGGGCATAGGAGCCTGCCTGAACCATGAACCCAGAATCATCTCTCCTCTGTGTCCTGCCAAGACCCCATTTGCACTAATGCCTTCTTTCTGACCTTGAAATGAGCCCCTTGCCCTTTCACTATAAAAGCACTTACCAGCTAACGGTGGAAGAGTATCACGAAAGATTCAGGCTCCTGGCTGTTTCAGAACTCTGAGCTCAGACAGAGAGACTGGAGACTTTTAAAAAGAATTTGAGCACTTGGAAACCATTAGCTGTTTTGGTTCCCCCCAAATATGTTAGCATTTATCCTTTCCTTTTTTCCCCCCAAGACCATCTCAGGGTGGAGCATTTTGTCTAGGAGGAGAAAGATAAGAAGACTCCTCTCTCCCAAGAGCAAATTTCTGTGCTTCAGAGAAAGTAAATTTTGGATAGTCTTAGACAGCTCTCAGACTAACTTCCAGAATTAGTCTTTAACCACCCCCATGGGTCTGGTCTGCAGTTTTGCATGACAGGTTGTTAATATTTCATCTGTGGTGTGGTTTATGAATGCATCTGTTTCATCGGTATCTGGAGTGAAATAGCAAGCCCCAAATCTTTAAGGTTGGAAGGGACTTTAAAAGTCATCTAGTCCAACTTCTTTCCTTTCTCTACCACCTCCCAATGTAGAAATCGCCTCCCCGCCCCCGACCCCCCAAATTCTTTCACAGGTGGGACTCCAACCTCTGTTTGAATGCTTCCAGAGATGGGAACTCACTACCTACGGAAGATAGAACTTAACAGAGATTTGCCACTTGCATTAAAAAAACAGATGAAATATCAGTAAATGTCTCAGACAGTACTGAAATCAGGTGGTTAAACGGGTGAACCAAACATACTGTATTTGAGAAATGGCACAAAAACAGGCAGTCACCTTTAAGGGCTACGCCTTAGGCAAACTACTAACATGCATTGTGAGAATACCGTGTATACCTCACGCACTGTGTACTCTGTACATACGTCGTACCTTTTCTACATTTGTTGTTGTTTTCACTCTGACACTTGTTCTGTCGTCTGTGTCTGTCTGAATAACCTGCGTGTCTAAGACCACGTGAAATGTGAATGATCATTGGCAATATTACCTTGACAGAATCATGGGACTTGGAGAAGGAGGACAGAGACCTCTGTCGCACTAACGCTCTCGTGGTTGCTTGAATGTTGTATCTGTGATACATGACCCGGCTAAGGACTCTGGGTTTGCTGGGGCTTCGAAACACTAGACCCTTCCTGTACATGTGTATATATGTTGAGATGGCCGTTTCCGACTTGTAGAGAGATTTTAATAAATCTGGTTTCGTAAATAGGTGCAGTGACTTTCTTTGGAGTCCAATCCACCGTTACCTGGTGTAGGTTCATGCTGTGGATGCAAAGGTCGCTGGCTTCGGGCCTGGAATCCCAATGGGGAGATGAAGAAGTAAACAGCTGATGATTATATATGACCTTTGACAAAGCTGAACCCATTCACTTTTTCCATTGAAGTAGACAAATTCATTTTGATGGGTGAGACCAATTTGGTGAATCAGGCTGATGAGGGCTATGGGTTGAATTTAAGAGCTGAGAAACATTTGAAGAGGCGCATACATGAAAAAGTCTTGAGTTGTAAGAATCCCTCTGGCTTAAGGTCTTTCACAGACCCTTGAGAATTTGATGAAAACTGTGGACACCTCTCAGAAAAACGTCCATGTGTATCCAACAGAACTCTGTTGTAATTTCAGAGGTCCACATCCATCCCTGAATGTATCACAGGGCCTCCTGTTGAGAGCCAAACTCCACCCTTCCCTCCCCCATTAGACTTAATTAAAATCATTAGTTGAGGGCCCCCCCCTTTTTTTTCTGTAAATGTAAAAGTGGAACTAATAGGAGGAAAGCTAAAAGCAACATTATTTTGAATCACAAATACAGAAATTGGGATTGATTAGGTATAAAACTTCACTGTGACAACAAAATCTATTCTAAATGAAGTCAGCATCCAGAGTGATTTTTAAAAAGTTTGTAAAGTGTAACACATACACAGAAAAAATAGAAGTGTGTGGCTCTGAATTTTCACAAACCAAACATACTGGTCTAACCTGAAGTCAGGTCAAGAAAAAAGAAACATGGCTAGGACCCCAGAATCTCCCTCCTCCCCCTTTCAGTCCCACCTGACACGCCCTCCAGGGGATACCACCATGAAAATGAACGTGTTAGTCACTCAGTTACGTCTGACTCTGCAGCCCCATGGACAGTAGCCCACCAGGCTCCTCTGTCCATGGGATTCTCCAGGTAAGAATACTGCAGTGAGTAGCCATTCCCTTCTCTGGGGGAATCTTCCTAACCCAGGGATTGAACCTGGGTCCCCTGCATTGCAGGTGGATTCTCACCGTCTGAGCCATCAGGGAAGCTATGGGACAGAAATTTAATTCCAGATTCTAAGGGTAAAAGTTAGAATAAGGATTAAGCCATCTGCTCTGGGCTTAAATGAAAAGGCAAACAGAAATTACAGATGACACAATTGCCCTTTTCTAGGTCTCGGGCTGAGATCACCCAGGAAAGCAGACCTATGACACCAAAGTTGCAACTCAGGCCTCATGACCCAGGAACTTGAGAAATGGAAAAAGCACGAAGCAAAGAATAGGCAAATGCCTGAGTAGTTAAAAAAAAGGAAGCTGGGAGTTGAGCTAGGGTCATCCCGTGAATAAGATCCTCAAACCCCAAAGTTCGTGGATCCTCAGGACATACAGTGCAACTTCTCCCTGCCCTGACGAACCCAGGCAAGGGTCAGCACGACTCCTTGGGCACACAGAAGGCTAACACTTTGGACTTCACCAAGCTTTTTAATCTAAGGATTTCAAAACACTTTGCAAGCAATTAAGGTTACAACACCTCTTTGTACTGTTGTTACATGAACCAAGTAGAGGGAAATATGGGTCAGGATTGGCTGGGATGACATGTGATGCCACAAATCCATACATTTAATCTCTTCAAAGATGGAAACAAATCTGGGGCAATCACAGCCAGTTATCAATACATTACAGAAGATTGGAAGGAGAGTGTGCCACACACTGGTTAAAAAGCTGATTGCTTTTATTTTCCCTTACATCCTCAACGTAAATCACTCAAGTGACATTTCAGTAACTGTTTATTCATATCATACTAGAAGCTTCACTCTTTTTCTCCCCTGTTCCTTCTCCCTCTCCCTCTCCTCTCTCTTTCTCTCTCCCCTTTGATAGTCACAGCAGCCAAGTGAAACAGGCAAGTCAAATAATATTTGCTCCATTTTACAGATGAGAAAACAGTCTCAAGTGTCTTTCAGCAGCTGCTTAGGAGTAAACAGCTAAGGGCTGGGACCTGATCTTGGGTCTTTGTACTTACTCCTTGTCTAATGTTGTGACTATGTCTGCACATGGCCATTTAACTTCTTCTGGTAAGAATAACGATTGGTGAAGATGGTTCAAGACAAATGCTGAGACTTCAGCCCCATCAGAGTCTTCAAGACAACTCAGCATATCAGTTATAAAGGTGAGAGCATTACTGAAGATGAGAGATCCATTATTCAAAAAAAAAAAAAATGGTCTCCTACCATGTGCCAGGCACTGTGGTAGATCATTGGGAAACATGTGACCAAGACGCAGTCCTTGCCCCCGAATAGAAAACTCCATGAAGTCAGGGACTGTGACTGTCTTCATCTCCCTGGCTTCTAGCACTCAGCTCAATGTTTATCACAAGAAGGTGTCCAATGGCAACATGGATGGATGAATGAGTGGGTGGGTGGATGAATGAGTGGGTGAGTGGATGAGTGGGTGGGTGAGTGAGTGGGTGGATGGGTGGGTGATGGGTGGCTGGGTAGGTCATTGGATGGATGAGTGGGTGAGTGGGTGAGTAGATGGGTGAGTGGGTAGGTGATTGGATGGATGAGTGGGAGATGGGTGGGTGGGGGAGTGGACTGGATGAGTGGGTGGGTGGGTGGATGGGTGGGTGATGGGTGGCTGGGTGGGTCGTTGGATGGATGAGTGGGTGAGTAGATGGGTGAGTGGGTATGTGAGTGGATGGATGAGTGGGAGGTGGGTGGGTGGGTGAGTGGACTGGATGAGTGGGTGAGTGAGTAGGTGGCTGGGTGGGTGAGTGAGTGGGTGGGTGGGTGGATGAGGGGATGGATGAGTGTTAGGTGGGTGGGTGGGAGAGTGGATCATTGGGTGGGTCAGCAAATGGATGGGTGTGTGGATGAGTGAGTGGAGGCATGTCCTCCAGCAACTCAGAGCCTATTGGGCCTCCGAGTCAGAGAGCCAAGAACACAGAAGCAGGAATCTTGTGATTGGGGTCTCTTCCTAGTTCTGAAGCCCTTTCACTATATGACCTTCAACAAGCAGATCTGCAACTCTCATTCTCATTTGCTCATCTTTAAATAGGAGCAAGCTCCGGGAGCTGCTAATGGACAGGGAAGTCTGGTGTGCTGCAGTCCATGTGATCACAAAGAGTCAAAGGGTCAGACATGACTGAGCTATTGAACTGACTGAAATAGGAGTGATGCTGTTTGATTTCTTCAGCCCCTCCAGCTGCTCTTCTGTAAAAACAGACTGATTCTGTGATTCTGTGAAAACAGGCCCCTAAGACAATCTTCGTCAGAGGGATCACCAGGATAGCTTTAGGCTTCCTTTTAAAACTAGGCACAGGCATCGTGAAATTAGGATGAAAATTTCATTCTGGATGAGAAAAGACATTGTAGCAATGAAGATTATGGAAATGGTTTTTCAACATAACTTTGGCTGGGGGAGGGAGGGTAATTTGATTAACCATCGTCCTTCTCTCTCAAAAAAAAAAAACAAAACCCAAAAGAAACAGAAGGAATTTCATCACCGGCCCCTGGGAACTGCCCACATTAGAGTTCAGTGGATTCTTTGAAGATCCTGGTAGCAGTCAATGACTTAGTGGTTCCTAGCAGAGGTAGGAAAAGGGAAAGTGTTAGTTGCTCAGTGTTGTCCAACTCTTTGTGATCCCCTGGACTGTAGCCCACCAGGCTTCTCTGTCCATGGAATAGGCAAGGATGCTGGAATGGGTAGCCATTCCCTTCTCCAGGGAATCTTTCCAACCCAGGAATTGAACCAGTGTCTGCTGCATTGCAGGTGGATTCTTTACCATCTGAGCCACCAGGAAAGCCCGGGAAAAGACAAATTCAGTTCAGTCACTAAGTCATGTCCGACTCTTTGCAACCCCATGGACTGCAGCATGCCAGGCTTCCCTGTCCGTCACCAACTCCCAGAGCTTGCTCAAACTCGTGTCCATCGAGTCGGTGATGCCATCAAACCGTCTTATCCTCTGATGTTCCCCTCTCCTCCTGCCTTTGATCTTCCCCAGCATCAGGGTCTTTTCCAATGAGTCAGTTCTTCACATCAAGTGGCCAAAGTATTGGAACTTCAGCTTCAGCATCAATCCTTCCAATGAATATTCAGGACTGATTTCCTTTAGGATTGACTGGTCTGATCTCCTTGCAGTCAAAGGGACTCTCAAGAGTCTTCTCCAACATCACAGTTCAAAAGCATTAATTCTTCTGCGGTCAGCCTTCATTATGGTCCAACTCTCACATCCATACATGACTACTGGAAAAACGGTAGATTTGACTAGATGGACTACTGTAAGCAAAGTAATGTCTCTGCTTTTTAATATGCTGTCTAGGTTGGTCATAGCTTTTCTTCCAAGGAACAAGTGTCTTTTAATTTCATGGCTGCAGTCACCATCTGCAGTGACTTTGGAGCCCAAGAAAATGCAGCCAAATTTCACAGCTCAGTCCTGCTAGAAGCTTTACAGTACACATCTCACTTTGTTTCAGGAACCCTGTAAAGTGAACCATCTGTTCCCATTTAACAGATGTGGGACAGTGTGGCTGGACAGTGAGTCCAAGTTCACAGAGTGAGTGGACTGGACCCTAACCTGGGCCCGTGTGGCTCCAGATCTTTGCCTTTTCCAGTCCTGTGCTGTCTACTTTGTGTCTGATATGCTAGACCAGCAGCACAATTTCTTCTTTTTGGAGCAGCTCTTGTGCTGGGAGATGTTTTGCCAGGAGGTGTATAGTATTCGGGGTTAATCCTGGTTTTGGTCTAGAATTTCTACTCACTGAGATTTATCAATAGAGTGCTGATGGTGTACTATGAGTCCTGCTAAATGCCTCACATGAATTAACAAATAATTACCTCATAGTATCCCTATAAAGAAGTATTGGTATCATTCCCTTTTTATACAGAAAGAGACTGAGGTTCAGAGAGAATGAGGGATTTACCCCAAGTCACCCAGCACAGCATTCATCCAGAGTCCTTAAACATGAAGGCTTCCTGCCTCTTTGTTTTCAGAACCGGAAGACTTTGTAAATGATTTTGTCCTAAATGCAATGTGGTATCCCGGAACAGACAAAAGGACATCGGTGAGAAAATGAGTGAAATCCATGTAAAGTCTGGAGTTCAATCAGTAATAATGTGCCACTGCTGGCTTCTTAGTTGAGACTAAAGTACCGCGGAGATGTAAAATGATATCACTGGAGGAAACCAAGGGAGGGATATTTGGCAATGATTGGTACTATCTTTGCAACTTTTCTGTAAATCTAGAATTATTCTAATGTAAAAAGTTTGCCGTAAAGAAAGATTTAGTCCACACTTCTCCCATTTTGGTGGGACACCAAGGCTGAGACTGGGGAACCCTCTGTCAAAAGGCCACTCTCGACCCAGCTGCCACCACCAGGACTGCCACCCACGGCTCAGCATCCTGGGTGCTGGCTGGCTGCTGTGCGTGACCTTCTAGAAGGTGTCTGGAGCCAAATGAGATGAATGTCAGGCACTTCCATGGAAAGTGCCAGAAACATTTTGGACCCAGGACGTGGCATTTTGAAGAAATAGGTCCTGAGGTCTGGCCTTTGAGGCGGTGACTGAAAGTGTCCCCGGCAGATTTCTCATGTGGCCGCCACCCTCCGTCAGCACCACCAGCTGAGCCAGGCCTATGGCTGTGCCCCTCAGCGATGACCTCAAGGCCACGCCGTGAGCTAGAAGACGGCAGAAGCAGGCTGGGGTGAGCATGGCTGAGAGGGGGACTTGGCCTCAGCCAGAAGGGGAGGGCCTGTGGGGTCAGGGTTCAAGTGCACGCCAAACAGCTTTCACATCCCTGCTCCACGTCAAGAGGTTGTCTGGCCTCTGGGAGGTGAAGAGCCACCAAACCTGCTGCCTGTGGAGCCGTAGCCCCCAGCCGCCAGGGGCCAGGTTCGCCCACCCTCCAGCCCCCCATTTTATGGTTGGGGAAGCCAAGGCTGAGAGGGGAAAGAACAGCCAATTCGCAGCCAACGCTCATCTTGTATTTGAGATTTTCTTTCTAGATAGCTGCAGTTAGAGTTGGTTTCCAGGTTCCCACTGATCAGTATCATTCTCACTTCTTCACTGGGGAAGTGAATTCGTGGATTACATTTCACAGATGGCCCCCAAACGCTCCTCACTATGTCTTCAACACACTGCTGGATACCCTGTGCAAGTTATGCATTCAGAAAGAGAGGAATTCAAATGACAGTGGTGATAGGAACCCAGATGGACCGAGTACTCTGTATTTCCCCAACACTGCCTTAGCACTGTATAGGCACAGCCTCGTTCCATTCTCTTTCTTTCTTTTTCAATGTTTATTTATTTATGACTCTCCAGTTGTGGTGAATGGGCTCTGGAGATTGGTGGACTAGTTGCTCCTTGGCATGTACGATCTTAGTTTCGTGATCAGGGTTCAAATGTATACCCCCTGCACTGGAAGGCAGATTCTTAACCACCGGACCACCAGGGAAGTCCCATTTCATTCATATAACAACTCTGTGTATGAGGGGTTCTTACTGGTCCCATTTTACAGGTGGGTATGTGAAAGCCCAGAGAGGGTAAGTAACTTGTTCTGGTCACACAGCTAGAATATGAGATCTCAACTCAGGGAGTCTCACTCTAAAGAATATGCTCTTGATGTGTGGCTAGTCCCCTCCCCCATTTTGGCAGATGTTCATCTTTTATATTTATTCCCACAAATAAATAAAGAGTTCTATCATGTCAGTAAACCCTGGACTCTCCTGGAGAAACCTGAAGAAAGTTTTTTATATTTTGATACTTCCCAGGGCTGGCAGGAGAAAGAGTTTGAACTACAGGGTGAGAGAACCCTGGTGGCGAAACCCAGCTCTGTAGCTAACTAGCTGTATGACCCAGACAGTTCCTGTGAGTGCTCTCTGCCTCAGTTGCAACGATAATGCCATCTGACCCCAAGGGTGGGGTGGTGGGGATTACATGAGGTAAGCCTATTCAGAGCCTGGTTCAAGGTGCCACCTATGTGAAAAGAAGGGAAGTCAGATAGACTTGGATTTGGATCCCAGCCTTGCTCCTTCCTTACAGGGCTTCCCTGGTGGCTCAGTAGTAAAGAATCCGCCTGCCAATGCAGGAGACGCGTGTTCGATCCCTGGGTTGGGAAGATCCCCTGAAGAAGGAAATGGCAACCCACTCCAGCATTCTTGCCTGGAGGATCCCATAGACAGAGGAACCTGGCGGGCTACAGTCCATAGGGTCACAAAGACTCGGACATGACTTAGCGACTAAACAATAACAACTTGCTCTGTGACCTTTAGCAAGTTGCAAGGTCTCTCTGAGCCATCATTTCCTGATGTATATAATGGATACAAAAATAAGTGTTTTCCAGGGCTGCAGAAATGCCAGGGTGGCGGTGCTCAATGAAACTGCAGGATTGCAGTGTTTTGAGGAGTTGCTGGGTTGCAGGCAGGATGGGTGATAAAAACATGAAGAGCCTGGCCTGGGGTTTCAGTCAAGATTAGTGTTCCCTTTGTCATGGGAGCGCATGCATGAACTCCTCTTTCCTTTTTCGTACACGTTCTTTCCCTTCTGGGTTGCAGGCTCACCAGGTCAAAGTGTTGACTGTTCTAGGGCACAGTTTCGGGGGGAGGGCCAGTCTCAGGGAGCAGGCCAGTACCCAGACCGTCAGCCTACCCACTTCTTGCTGCCTGGGGGTTGCTGACCTTGGTCTTAGTCAGTGCGGTGAGCAGAGAGCCATTTGACTTCTCTGTTTTGATTCAGCTGGCCAGCTCCTCCAGGGTCTCAGAAACTCACCTTGGGGGCCAGGGAGGACTTGAAACTGCCATTTCACAGATTCCTAAGAGACCTCACTGGGATCCCACAAGAGGAGAGCAAGGAGTAAACAAATTAACCCATGGCCAGTTTGTGCAGAGGCAGGGGTAGCTTAGTCCCAACTAGCAGGGTAGCAAAGTGAGGAAACCAGGGTCCCAGAGGCCCAGGGTTTGCAGTGTGGCTCTAGAACTTACCCGTGGAGGGAACTCACCCACCTCAGCCTCACTCAGTTGCCTTATCTGTGAAATGGGGTTGGAGAGAATTCTCACCTCCTAAGATTGTGCATAGATAAGACCATGCCTGTAAAACATTTCTCACATGTCTGACATGCATCAAGAGTCTCAGCAAATGTAGGCTATCAATTGTTCTTGTTGTTCAGTTGCTCAGTCATGTCCAACTTTTTGCAACCTCATGGACTGCAGCATGCCAGACTGCTCTGTCCATCACCAACTCCCAGAGCTTCCTCAAACTTATGTCTATCGCATTGGTGATGCCATCCTACCATCTTATCCTCTGTTGTCCCCTTCTCCTCCTGCCTTCAGTCTTTCTCAGCATCAGAGTCTTTTCCAATGAGTTGGCTGTTCACATCAGGTGGCCAAAGTATTGGAGCTTCAGCTTCAACATCAGTTCTTCTAATGAATATTCAGAATTGATTTCCTTTAGGATTAACTGGTTTGATTTCCTTGCAGTCCAAGGGACTCTCAAGAGTCTTCTCCAACACCACAATTTGATAAATGGGATCAATGATGGCCAAGAGCAGTAAGTAAGTAAGTAAGTAAGTAAATAAGTGAAGTTGCTCAGTTATGTCCGACTCTTTGCGACCCTGTGGACTGTAGCCTACCAGGCTTCTCTGTCCATGGGATTCTCCAGGCAAGAATACTGGAGTGGGTTACCATTTCCTTCTCCAGGGGATTGTCCCGACCCAGGGATCAAACCCGGGTCTCCCGCATTGGAGGCAGACGCTTTAACCTCTGAGCCATCAGGGAAGATAAGTCTATTCATTTAAAAATATGCTTAATGGTGCTTCTCATGCGTTGGGGCAGGGATCTTGTTGAGATGCAGATTCTGTTCATTGGGCTGGGTGGGGCCTAAGACTCTGCATTTTCTACCAGTTTCTGGCTGAAGTTGATGCTGTTGGCCAATTAGAGAAGCAAGAGATTGGAACCCATTTCCAAACAGAGACCTGTTAGGTCTCAATTAAATGAGGTTATTCCTGAAAATGAGTATATGAGTGTGCTAAGTCACTCTTTGCGACCCCATGAATGGTAGCCCTCCAGGCTTCTCTGTCCATGGGATTCTCCAAGCAAGAATACTGGAGTGGGTTGCTGTGCCTTCCTCCAGGGGATCTTCCTGACCCATGAATAGACCCTCTGTCTCTTTTGTCTCCTGCATTTTCAGGTGGGTTCTTTACCACTAGTGCTACCTGGGAAACCCAATCCAGGAGAAGGGAGTGGAGAGGAACAAATATTATTGAGTAGCTGCTTGGCATTGGATGTGTTGAATGAATTATCTCTTGCAACCCTCACAGCGTATATGAGAGATATTATCATCTCCTTTTTTTCTGGTTGGGGAACAGAGACTCAGATGTTGCGTGCTCAGGGTCACAGAGCTCAGTAAAGGACAGGACTGAGATATGGACTTGTCTGCTTACCTTCAATCCCATCTCCTTTCTCGACCTCAGAGGCCACAGCCTGAGCCTAAGAACATAGCTGCAACAGGCCCTCGGTTTCCCGGCTGGCAGAATGAGTGGCCTGGGTGTAAATGTCCTCTGAGTTCCCTCCCCAGCCTCCTGCTGGAAGCGTTTCGTGGTCCGTGTGCTCTCTGCTCTTACTCAGCACTCACTTGGCTGTATCCCCACACAGCTTCCTAATTTGGTGCTGACTCTCTGCTTACTGACGTATCCATGTCACCCTGTCAAGTTGGGAACACCACGGAGCTGCTGGGGCCACTCATCTTCATAACAGCCAGCCAAGCAGTGCAGCGGTGACCAGAATAAACTCCGTACCTGGGCCAAAGGGAACATTTTTCCACACCCCCAGAGATGAGCCTTTCAGCGCCCCTCAGGTGGAGAAGGCCACTTGCATCAACTGGAAGCTCTGCAGAGTCCAATTTCATCTTGGAGCCCAGTCTTGGAGTCTTAACCCTGCAGGGCCTGAGTGCTAAAGGGATTTGTTTGAACCTGTAGGTGGGGAGGGCTTCCCTGGTGGCTCAGTGGTAAAGAAACTGCCTGCCAATGCAAGAGACCCGGGTTCGATCCCTGGGTCAGGAAGATCCCCTGGAAAAGGAAATGGCAACCCACTCCAGTATTCTTGCCTGGAGAATTTCATGGACAGAGGAGCCTGGTGGGTTACAGTCCATGGGGTCACAGAGTCAGACATGACTGAGCGAGTAAAAAACAAAATAAGTGGAGAGACAGGCAGAGAAACCTACATGCCTCAGGAAGGCTCACACATAACTCCTGAGCTCATAGAGCTGAGGTTCTGAGAACTGGGCAGGTTTTCAGAAGGAGGCAGGTTTTCAGAAGGACGTGTTGGCTAGAGCTAAAATCTCTGGGCTCAAAATCCTGGCTCTTCCACTTTCTAGTATATGATGTTAGGCGATTTATTTAATCTCCCTGAGCCTCCGTCTCCTTTTCTGTGAAATGGGTCTAGGGGCGGTAGTTGTCTGGTAAGGATGCGGTGAGAGCTGCTTGAGTTAATACACAAATAGCCCTTAGAACTGGCACATGGCAGTTCTAAGCATGCGTCTCCCTAAAATGTGAAATCTGTCAGAACAGGGACTTACTTGTTTTTATTGTTGGATACCCGGTACCTGGAAGAATGCCTAGAATGGTGAATGCTCATGAATAGCTGCACAATGGTTGAATCAGAGAGCGTCTAGAGTGGTGGTTTTCCAACTGTGTTCCAAGGAACCCTGGGGTGCCTGGGGCCACTGGGTGGTGAGATGGAGGGAGTGTGAGGGAGAAACAGCTGACGGAGGAGAAGTCAGCCTCATTCTGTTCCTTTTCCCCGCCCAGAGCCTCTCTGATTTATGTGCTAGATATATGATTTTCTACATAAGATTATATTTGGAAGAAGATTTTTGCAGCTGAAAAATTATTTGAAATTATCAATATTCAAAATTTTGTCCCTAGACTGTTCAGTTGTCCTAGGTGAGGGTTAAGAGTGCTGATTTCCTGACTCTACCATCAATTGGCTGAGTCGCATTTTCTTGGGTAAGATCATGCATTTTATTATTTATTTAATAAAGCAACTGCATTATTCATTTATTTGTGTATTTTTGGGTGCTCTGGCTCTTTGCTGCTGTGCCTGGGCTTTGTCTAGTTGCAGTGCTCGGGCTTCTCTTTGTGGGGGGTCCTCTTGTTGCACAGCATGGGCTCTGGCACATGGGCTCAGTAATTGTGGCACATGGGCTTGGTTGCCCCACGGCATGTGGAATCTTCCCGAAACAGGATTGAAGCCCTGTCCCCTGCATCGGCAGGAAGATTCTTAACCCTGGACCACTAGGGAAGTCCCAGGGCATGCATTTAAGTCGGTTTCTTGGTGGATTCCTATTCATGCTTATGTCCAAAGAACACGCTTTTATTCATTTTACAACTGGGGAAGTTGAGACCTTGTCACATGAAGTGCCTGGGTCAGGGTCTCCTAGGCTGGTGTAAAGGGGGTCTTAACTTCAAGACCAGTGCTCTTTTCATGTTGCAACTTCTGTGAGTCTTAAAAGGCAAGGCTCTTGGAGAAACCCTGTCCCAGATTATGAGAGGGGATGCTGGAGGGAGACAGGGCCACTCCATACTATCTTGGTTTTATGGGAAGTTTCCACCTCTAGCAGCTTTGCTTTGCCTGCACACACTCCAGGGCAGGCACAGAGGGTGTTGGAATGGAAGAAAAAGTGAATGAAAAATGAGAGTCTTATGGAGAGATAGAAACAAAACATATACAGTGTCATTGCAGGTGGTCTAAGCTCTGGGAAGAAAATCAAACTAGGTAAGGGATACAGAGTGATAGGTTGAGGGACTCTTCTAGACAGAATGGGGACAGAAGGTCTCTCCTGAGGAGGTGACTTTGAATAGAGACCCAAGGGATATGGGAGATGGAGTCGCCTAGTAGAAGAACCTTTCAGATAAAGAGAAGAGCAAAGGCAAAGGCCTTGAGATAGGGAAGTGCTTGGTGTGTTTGAGGACCTTTAAGGATTGTTTGAGGCTTAAGTAAAACAATGGGTATAAATTTCATAGTGGCTGCTGCACACTGGCTCTTACTATTATTGATGTCATTTCACCTTCATGATGAGGACAAGTTTCAACAGATTTACGTTTTATTTTATTCTACTTTTTGTTATTTAAAAGTCATATTTGGGACTTCCCTGGTAGTCTGGTGGCTAAGACTCCGTGCTTCCAATAGAGGGGGACTGTGTTCAATCTCTGGTCAGGGAACTGGATCCTATGTGGTGCAACAAAGAGTTTGCACGCCACTACTAAAAGATTTCCCCATGCTGCAACTAAAACTTGGTGCAGTCAAATAAATAAAATTAAAAAATAAAAAGATCATATTCATTGAGGTATAATTTCCCTACAGTAAAATTCACCCTTGTCTGGTAAACACAGGAATGAGATTTGACAAATGCTTCCCCTTGTATGAGTCCCACCACAATCAGGATTTCGAACATTTCTGTCACCATAAAAATTCCCTTGTGCCTTTTGTAGCAAATCTCCTTGTTTTTCCATTGTTGTTGTTCAGTCGCTCAGTCATATCCGACTCTTTGTGATTCCATGGACTGCAGCACACCAGGCCTCTCTGTCCATCACCAACTCCCGGAGATTGCTCAAACTCATATGCATTGAGTTGGTGATCTTTATCCTCTGTCATCCCCTTCTCCTCCTGCCTTCTTCCCCAGCATCAGGGTCTTTTCTAATGAGTCAGTTCTTCTCATCAGGTGGCCAAAGGGTTGCAGCTTCAGCATTGGTCCTTCCAGTGAATATTCAGGACTGATTTCCTTTAGGATTGACTGGTTGGATCTCCTTGGAGTCCAAGGGACTCTCAAGAGTCTTCTCCAATACCACAGTTCAAAAGCATCAATCCTTTGGTGCTCAGCCTTCTTATTGGTCCAACTCTCACATTCATACATGACTACTGAAAAAACCATAACTTTGACTAGATGGACCTTTGTCAGCAAAGTAATGTCTCCGTTTTTTAATATGCTGACTAGGTTGGCCATAGCTTTTCTTTCAAGGAGCAAGCATCTTTTAATTTCATGGCTGCAGTCACCATCTGCAGTCATTTTGGAGCCCAAGAAAATAAAGGCTATTTTCATTGTTTCCCCATCTTGTGCTTCATCCAGCCCAGCATTTCACATAATGTCCTCTGTATATAAGTTAAATAAGCTTTGTTTCTCTATGCTGCTGCTAAGTTGCTTCAGTCGTGTCTGACTCTGTGTGAACCCATAGACGTCTGGCAGCCCACCAGGCTCCCCCGTCCCTGGGATTCTCCAGGCAAGAACACTGGAGTGGGTTGCCATTTCCCTCTCCAGTGCATGAAAGTGAAAAGTGAAAGTGAAGTCGCTCAGTCGTGTACGACTCTCAGCGACCCCATGGACTGCAGCCCACCAGGCTCCTCCATCCATGGGATTTTCCAGGCAAGAGTACTGGAGTGGGGTGCCACTGCCTTCTCTGTTGTTTCTCTATAGCCCCTAGCAATCATTAATCTATTTCTGTCTCTAGAGATTCAGAATCATGTAGATGTAAACTTTTGGGTCTGCTTTCTTTCACTTAGCAGAATGCTTCTGAGATTTCTTTACGCTGTTGTATATCTCCTAGTTTGTTCTTTTTTATTGCTGAGTAGTATTCCATTGTGTGGATGGAAACCTTTTGTTTATCTCTTTGCCAGTTGAAGGACATCTGGGTTGTTTCCAATTTGGGGTTATTACGAGTAAAGCTGCTATCAATATTCATGTACATGTCTTTGTGAAGTGAAACTGTTGGCTCATTTGCTTCACTTGATAAGGAATCACTGAACTGCTTTCCAGAGTGCTTATACTATAATATTTTGCATCCCCATTAGCAAAGTATGAGCATTCCAGTTGCTCTGCATCTTCACCAAGACTTTGTATTGTCATCTAACTACTTAATTAGTCAATTAATTAATATTTTAGTCATCCTAGTAGACATGTAGGGGTAGCTCACTGTGGTTTTAAATTCCACTCCCCTAATATCTAATGAGGTCTGGCATGTTTTCCAGTGCTTATTTGCCATCTCTTCTTTGGTGAACTATCTGCTCAACTGTTTTGCCTATTTTTCAGTTGCGATGTTTGTTTCCTTACTGACTTGTAGGAATTCTTTTCATATTCCAGATGCAAGTTCTTTATCCAATACATGTTGTGCAAATACATGGTTCCTCCCTGAATGTAACTTGTCTTTTCATGTTCCTAAAGAATGTTTTTTGAGGAGGTGAAGTTTTACATTTTTTTAAAGCCCAATTTACCCCCTTTTTTCTTTTATGGTTCCTGTACTTTCTAAGAAAAGTTTTGCCTAGCTCAATGTTATAGAGATTTTATCCTACTTTTATTTTCCTGTAAAAGTTTTATAGTTTTAGATTTTATATTCAGGTCAATGATCCATCTTGAGATTGGGCGAACTTTCATACATGATGTGAGCTAAAGGTTAAGGCTTTTTTTTTTTTTTAATTTTGATTGGCCAGTTTTTCCAGCACCATTGATTGAAAGATCTGCTTTACTGAATGATGTAAAACTTTGCCCACCGTTCCACATAGCATACTTTTTAGTCCAGCGTGAGTGATGGCTGAGAAGGGCTGAAGGTACAGATTGAGGGGAGCCTCGTGGAAGAAGTGGGGCTCCAAGTCACGTACCAAGTAGCCCACATGGTAACAAACAGCAAGTACCTTCAAGATGAAATTGCCAGCTCCAAAGCAGGGAGCAGGCCAGCTGGGGAGGCGCCTGGTCTGTGTTTCTCTTGGTGTTTCTCAGAGATTTGTACTCGTCTTGCGTAAACTGCAGATTAGGAAAGCGTTAGGTAACAAGAGGGTGACTGGAGAGTATTACACACCAGCCTGGCATGGGGCCACAGAATGCAGCCTGCAGGGACAGCCATGCCCAGCAAGTCAGATAGAGCTGCAACCGAGATGGGACGGTGTTTCTTTTCCTTCCTGCAGCCGCAAGGCAGCCTCTGCTGGATCTGGCTGTTCTCTGGAGCTTCAATATCTCACAGCTTCTGGAGGTGACAATGGGACAAGAAGGCCTTGGGAGCCATGAAGTTCATTTCACTTTAAGGAGATGAGGAAAACATTTAGAAATGTAAGAGAAATGAACAAATTGACCAATATAGTTGAAGTCATTGGCATCCCTCTGTGATTGATAGATCAAGCAGGCAGAAAATCATTAGGACAGAGATGATCTAAACAGAACGGCCCAACCTGATACGATTATTACTGCAGTAATACTAGCCTCATATAATGAATTAAGAAGGGCTCCTCGGCTTTTATTTTTTGGAAAAAATTGTGGAGAATCTGTATCCTTTCTTCCTTTAATGTTTGGTGTAATTTACTAGTGAAAGCATCTAGTGACCCTGGTGATGTTTTTTTTGGAAGGTTTTGACTATTGACTCAGTTTTCAAAATGAATATAGATATTAAAATTACCTATTAAAAATAAAGGAAGGAGGTATGGTGCAGAGGCTTTGCCCAGAGGAAAGTTAGCAACAAATAAAAATTCATTCCGGTCCTCCTGCATGCATCCTGCCCCTCACTCCCAGTCCCCACAACGCTGCCCTTCGTCAGACCACTCAGATATCTGATGCTCAAATGTTTGGGAAGCATCTGCTTCGAGCTCCCAAAGTCTCCCATTTGTAGGGGCTACATATGATCCCTGCCCTCTAGGTTTTTACACTCAAACCGTGGAGGATGTGAATTCACCTGGTTAAAGGTGAAAAGGAGGCTGACCTTCACTGAGGGTCTCCTCTGTACCAGACACTGTGTCAGGGGGTCCAAAGGTTATTGGGTTTATTCCTGCAGTAACTCTGTGAGGCTGAGATGGTCATCCTCATTTTCTGTTGTGACAACTGGGGCTCAGAGAAGTTAAGACATTTACCCAGGATTGCATAGCTAGATGTGTCAGAGCCAGGGTGTGAACCCAAGACAGTCAGACCCCAGAGCCTGTGGACTTCCACTAATCATGTTGCCACACTATGTGTCAAGAACTCAGCTGGGGCCTGTGGGGGTCACAGAGCAGAACAAGCCTTAGGGTCACCTACAGGCCCTTGCTATCTGGTGAAGGGAGAACAGATTTAACTATGATATTGAGATAATGTAGACAGCGCCATGGGGCTCGGGGGGCGGGGTGTGGGTAGCATTTGTGGAGGAGGTGGCATGTCAGAGGGGTTCTGGAGGACAGAAGCCTGTGCTCTGCAGATATGGGGCTGGGGAAGCAGACACTGGAGGGAGAGAACATGGAGGGAATCATAACAGCACATCATTCTATGGCAAGACCCGTCATGCTTTGCGAATTTGAACTCATTAAATCCTTAACAGCAGTCCTAGGAGGCAGATATTTTTATTATCTTTGTTTCACGGAAGGCCAGAAAGGCTGAATAGTTTGCCTGTGGTCACACAACTGGCAGATGGTAGAGCAGGTAGAAACCCAGCCTCTGGAGGGTGAAGTGAAGTCAGCCAGGAGTGTCATATTTGCGGGGGCAGCAGGGAGGAGGGTCAGACTGAAAAGGGAGGCTGGGGCTGGCTCCCAGAGTTCACATGCCAGGCAGGGGAATCTGGCCTTTGTCCTGCTGCCTTGGTGAGCTCAGGGAGGCCTTGAGGTAGGGGAGTGAAGTCAGCAAGCTGTGTTTAGGCAGATGACTCTGGTGGAAGGCTGTGGAATGCGTGAGAGGAGGAAAGGTTGTAGGTGGGTGGTGGCATGGGAGGCTGCCATCCTTACTCTGGAGGGCACCAAGCCTGCATCAGGGCTAGCCGTGGCAGAGGGGACTTGCCCAGCTGCAGGCTATCATCGGAAACTGGTGAGCTGTGATGTGTGCTCAGACCATGAAGGACAGCAGTGTGGCATTAAAGGTCGTGCTGCGTGTGCGTACCAAATCGCTTCACTTGTGTCCGACTCTTTGCGACCTATGGGCTGTAGCCCACCAAGCTCCTCTGTCCATGGGATTTTCCAGGCGAGAATACTGGGGTGGGTTGCCGTTTCCTTCTCCAGGGGATCTTACTGACCCAGGGATCGAACCTGCGTCTCTAACGTCTCCTGCATTGGCAGGCAGATGCTTTACCACTAGCGCCACCTGGGAAGCTGTGCTGTGTGGTGTCCATGCAGATGCCATCCTTGGCCTGGAGATCAGACCCCAGTGGGACAGACTGGCTGAAGACAGCTTCAGGGCAGAGGACAATCTCTTCGGAGGATGGACAGATGGAAGGAGGAAGCTGTGTACAAGGGTTTCCACTGTCTTTTTTTTTTTTTTTTCTGGCCCCAAAGTCCTCCCGGTGCGTGGGATCTTAGTTCCCCAACCAGGGGTCCGAACCTGCACCCCCTGCAGTAAAGTGTGAAGTCTTAACCACTGGGCCGCCAGAGAAGTCCTGGTTGCCACTGTCTTGCTGGCCTCATCCGCCCACTGGGGATGCTACCACCTGTCTGCCTCGGAGGGTTCACAAGCATGCTTTGAAGGCCAAATGAAACAATGCTTGTAAAGTGCTTGAGGAGTGGTTGTCTGTGCCTAGATACTGAAGGGGCTTGGTACAGCACCCCCGGGGAGCTGGGGAGTGTCTGGTAGCTGAGGGATGTTCCCCACTTAGCAGACACACTGCCTTCCGGTGACCTGGAAGGGGGACTGCTGTGCCCTTTACTGACGGCAGGCTCACTCCCTTTCTACAGGAGCAGTGACTGGAGAAAGGCTTTCCACCTTGGAGGAGGGGAAACCTAGATGCCAAACAAAAGAACTCTTAGTCTTACTTAATTCACCAAACCTTGAGAGCAGGATGCCAGGTTTGGGGTGTGGCTGTGATTTGTGTCCGGTCCTTGGCTTCCAGAGGCTCTCAGTTTATCAGCAGATACATCCCAGCTGGGATAGAGCGTTCCTGTCCCCTTTTAGGAAGATTGCACATCATTGCCCATGTTTAACACCCATGGGGCAGTTTCACTTGTTTTGAACAATGATCATTGAAAAGGATGAATGTATATTACTTCTCAGTGGAGGCAAATACCTTATTAAAAGTCAGTACCTTATTTAACATGATTTTCTTTTTTCTTTCTCATGATGACCAGTGATGTTCCCAAAATGGGATGCTCTGTCCAGTTGGGTTCCAGAGTGAAGCTGACCAGAGGAGCAAGCAATCTTTGCTGGACACGTAGGGTGAGTGAAAAGTAGGTCTGGGTTCTTACAAGGCACCGAGAATCAGGGGAAGCTTGTTGCAGCGGCATAACCTGGCTCAGGAAACAGTCCTACCTCAGTGGAGCGGGAATTTCTGGAAACAGAACACAGAGAAGGCAAGGAGGGAACAAAGATTAACCCTGTAGAGAGAAGTCTCTGATGGTTTCTACTTTTGACTTGGTACTTATTTATGTTTTCTAATAAATTTGCAAGGTAGGAAGAGTTATCCTCATTTTTCAGGTAAGGGACTTCCGGCTCAGAGATGTTAAATTTCTCAGTGTCATTCAGCTTGCCATGCATGGAGATGTCATTTAATTTAGTTCTCTCTGCTACCTACGCCCTATTTTTTTTTTTTTTTTCTTTTTTGTATTAACAGTAGTTAACACATAGTACCTCTCATGGGCAAGTGTCTAATGGTGTCCTAGGAACTATGCTTGAATGAATATCAGTTAATCTTTATTAATCTTTATACCTACCCTATGAGTAGGTATATTATAAACCATTTTATAGAAAAGGAAATGAAAATCAAGTGACTTGCTTCATGTCACATAGCTGACATTTGAAGCCCAGAAGTCTGGGCCCTGAATCCAGCTTCTTAACCGCTGTCCCATGCTCAGCCTGGTTCTTCTGTGCCCATGGGTTAGGTGGCTGAGCCTTCAAATAACTCCTCACCCTATGTTCCTTGCCTGGGTGATCTCACCAACACCCATGGCTTCAACCGTTGTATGCCAACTGTGTGCTCAACAGTTCTCCTTGAGCCTCCTTTCTCATTAAACCTCCCTTCCTGGATGTCTGGTGGGTATCACAAAGAACTAGATGCAACCCTCACAGGTCATCTTCAGACTCCAATCTGCAAACTCCAAACCGCAAACCTTCTGCTGAAAATCCTGCCGTGTCTTCTCAGTGTCTTCCCTTCGCATTGCTGCCATGGTCAATTCCTCTCTCTTCCTCCAGTCTTTCTTCATCTTCTTCCCTTTGCTGATCCGCCTTTCTAGAATATTCTTTTCTGACTCACTAACCCTCACTGTCCCTTAAGACTGAGGTCAGTTGTAGCTTTACTTACGACAGCCGCAAACTGGAAGCAACCCAAGTGTCCATCACCTAGTGAATGGATAAAACACCTGTGGTCCATCCATAAGGCAGAACACTGCTTAGCAACAAAAGGACTGTACTGATACCCAAAAATGTGGATGATTCTCAGAGGCAGGAGGCTAAATGAAAAGGGCCAGAAACAAAAGACTGTGTGATTCCAGGAAGTTCTAGGAAAGGCAAAACCATAATAGCAAAACTGACCAGTGGTTTCCAGGGATTGGGGGTGGGGGAGACAGGGAATGAGTATAAAGATACCCAAAGGAAATTTTTTTTAAAAAAAAGAAGGAAGTGAAACTCTCTTTATTCACAGATAGTGAAAGTGAAAGTTAATCAGTTGTGTCTGACTCTTTGCGACCCCAATTCTCCAAGACAGAGTACTGGAGTGGGTAGCCTTTCCCTTCTTCAGGGGATCCTCCCAACCCAGGGATCGAACCCAGGTCTTCCACATTGCAGGCATATTCTTTACCAGCTGAGCCACAGTTCAGTCGCTCAGTCGTGTCCGACTCTTTGCGACCCCATGAATCACAGCACTCCAGGCCTCCCTGTCCATCACCAATTCCTGGAGCTCACTCAGACTCACGTCCTTTGAGTCAGTGATGCCATCCAGCCATCTCATCCTCTGTCATTCCCTTCTTCTCCTGCCCCCAATCCCTCCCAGCATTAGGGTCTTTTCCAATGAGTCAACTCTTCACATGAGGTGGCCAAAGTACTGGAGTTTCAGCTTTAGCATCATTCCTTCCAAAGAGCCACAAGGGAAGCCCTATTCACAGGTAATCTGCAAAAGGGCTTCTAGAACTAACAAAGGAAATTTTTAAGGCGATAAAATGACTCTAGATCATACTTGTGATGGTGGTTACACAGGCACATACCTATGCCAGACTCATCGACTCACTCAAGTGTTTAGGAACACTTAAAACAGATGCATTTTACTTTTGTAAATGACACCCATTGATTTATTTTGCCATGCCCCACAGGGCATGGAATCCCTGACTTGGGGTCAAATCCGTGCCCCCTGAATTGGCAGGATGGAGTTTTAAACTCTGGACCACCAAGGAAGTACCTAAAGTTGATTTTTAAAAAGCATTATTCCTGGATGCTGGCCTGGGGAAGGCTTGCAGGTCTCTTTTGCTATACTGTAGCACTCCTCAGGCTATATTTTCTCAGTCTGTTTTCTGGTTTGTGTCTCACGTTAAGACTTGGATCTCCATGAGACTTATCTTGCAGGATCACCCTCACTTAGCGCAGTGGCTGATACTCAGTGGACACTCAAGGAGTATTTGTCTAATGAAAAGTTGCTAATGACTTGCTGAAGTAATGGGGGTACCTGAAGAAATTTTTCTTTGCCTTCAGGGCCAAATTCAAGCCCCCAGTCAGTTGGGCTGATAAAATCTGTAATCTGTATGCTGTAGGCTGTATCAAACCTCAGTCAACCATCTCTCTGGTTCAAAGAGAGGTGAGGACAGAGGGTACAGATGGTCCTGACCACCTATCACTGCACCTGGAGCAAACCCTGAGCAGGTCTCTTGGTCACCACCATACCCTCATCCCCTCCCTGGCCCAAATGTCTATCACGCATCCTAACATGTAACCTGCAGTCCCAGGAGAGAAGAATCTGCATCTGTCTTTCTCATGGATATTTCCTGATGCTTGGCATGCAATAAAATCACAATAGCTTTTATACATGATAAAATTGTCAAGTTTGGACACCTGGATTAAGTAAATTGTTAGTTTGCAGCTAAACATATTAAGCTCATTTTAATTTTTGGAATGAAGGAATGGTGGGTCCAGGCAGTGGTTGTTTTCCCATCCTACACCGCCCCCCCGCCCCACCAATTGTCTTTGACCTTAAGTGAGTGGTGGTCTTGCACTTTGGGGTTAGAAACACAAGAGAGGTGACACCTCTGAGGTGTTCAAGTCTTGACGACCAGGTACATTTTGGAAGGGAGTGGAGAGTGGGACTGGGTTACTGACATTTTGGACAATGCTCTGTAGAGAAAAAATTTTTAATAAGCTTCAGATTTTGTAGGACAGTTTTAGAGTTACAGATCAATTGCAAGGATAGTTCAGAGAGTTCTCATATACCTTACACTCAGTTTTCTCTATTATTAATATCTTATATTAGAATGGGACTTTTTTCTTTTTTGTACAATTAGTGAACCAATATTAATAATTAAAAATCCTGTTTATTTAGCTTTCTTTAGTTTTTATTGAATGTCCTTTTCCTGTTCCAGGATCCCATGATAGCACGTTACACTTAGTTTTGTGTCTCCTAAGGCTCCTCTTGACTATGAAAGTTTCTAGAATTTTCTTTGCTGTTGATGACCTTTTGAGTTTGACCTTTCAGTGAGGTTTGAGGAGTAACAGTCTGGTATTTTCTAGACTGCTCCTCAATTGGGATTTGCCTGATGCTTTTCTCATGCTCAGTTCTGGAGTTATGGGTTTCGGGGAGGAAGACCATGGAGGTAAGAGGTTGTACTTACTTTTAAGATCTAAATTCAGTTAGTTTAGATGGAAATGTGTTGTGGTTGACACTCTATGCTTGTGAAATACCATGCTGATAAGAGATAAGGGTGAAAACAAAACAAACATTACACAAACAAAAAAATCACACAAACTTTTTTTTGTACCTAAGCACCCTCCCTTCCACTTCCCGCCCACCCAAAGCAAAAATTACTGCAATTTCTGAATCTTGATAACTTTTTCTAAATGGACTCAGAATGAACCAGGAAGCCATTGCCTTTGGCACTCGAGATCAGCCTCTTTCTGCTTCAGGGTTTTCTTCCTGAACAAATCTTCTTTGGATCAGAAGGTAGGGAAATGACTCTGTTCTGAAAGGTCTGCCTGACCAGGGAGCCCCCGACTCTCTCCCTTCCTTCCTCAGGCATTTTAAAGTTCCTATTATTAAGTTCCAGGAGCAATTCTTGGGCTGAATAGACAACCAAGCCCTAAAGCAGGACTGACACCTGCAGAGAGCTGAATTTGGAAGGACAGACACACAATGAATGAAGGCTGAGAGGTGAGGATGTATTGATGCCTGAGACTGAGCAGCCCAACGGAGGGAGGGTGTCATTCTTTCAGATTTGTATGAAGCTTGCCAATCAAATGCAACCCGGCAGCATAGGAGGCAAATAAAATGAGCATGTTAACAAGCTGGGTAGGCCCTGCTTGTCAGGGCCCAGTGAAAGCAGGATTTAACAAGGATAGTCTCTCCCCATACACCATCAGCCTTCAGGTGAATGAGAGATGCCTTTCCTTTCCATGTTCTGCCTGTGTGATGGCAAATGGTTTGCTTTGTACCCGGGCCAGGGGGAAGTAACCTAGTTTGTCTAGAGGCAGTGCTATGTTGTACCAACCCCTAATCCTTAAGTCTTGAGCTTTTTTCCCCCACAAAACTAATGTCAAACCGATCCCCAGGAGTGAGGAACATGGTGCTTTGCAAAACACTCTGAATCTTAAGCCAGAAAGTTTGGGTTCAATTTTAAATGAATGAAAATTGCCTCTTTTGGGGGACTGTATGAAAAGCTAGCTCCTATACTAAATGCCCTGTGTGTATTGCATCATCCAATCCTAACAGTAAGAGATAATGCTACGAATGGGAGTTACAAATTATCGAGCATTTATTATGTGCCAGAACTGTTTAAAGAGCTTGCTGAGGGTGCCCTCATTTAATTTTCATAACAGCCCTCTAAGTGCATACATCTCAAGCATGGAGCTCGATGGGTTTTTACCTCTGTGATCACCAGCACCCACATTAAGATACAGGACATTTCCCATTTCCCTCATGTCCTCTCCCAGTTTTTACCGTCTCCCCACCCCCAGTGATCTCTCTTTTGACATGCATCACTGAAGATGAGTTTGGTCCATTAAAAAAATTGTTTTTAATTAGGGTGAAATTCACATAACAAAAATCACCACTGAAAATGCGCAATCCAGCGGTGTTTAGTTCATCCACAGGGTTGTGAAACCACCAGCTCTATGCAGATCCAAAACATTTTCAGCACTCTGCAAGGAAATCCTATGCTCATTAAGCAGTTGGCTTGTTTTTGATCGTCAAATGTAATGAATCACGCAGCGTGGCCCTTTGGGTTTGGCTTCTTTCTCCCCGCATATGCTTGTGAGAGTTACTGTGTAATGTGTGCCGTGGGTACCAGTATCACCCCCACTTTATAGAGGAGACTCAGGCACAGAGAGGTTAAGTAATCTGCCTACAATCACACAGCTGGTACATGATGGAGCTGAGCCCCCTGGCAGGGTGGCCCCTAAACTCTGTTCCTGGAGCCTGTGCCTTCTTGCAGGGGAGGAGACCAGCTCCAGGGAGTGAGGTAATAAGCTGAGCGCAGCCAGCCAGGGTTTCAGCGAGATTCCTCTGACTGCAGAGACAGATGTGTTGATAACTAGGCGATTTCCCCCTCAACTAGCTGTGTGATGTGGGGCGCTTCTCTGGGCCCCATTTCCCAGTTTTGGTAAAGCCTTCTGAACCTTCCTTGTTGGGCTGTGGGGGGCTTGGTTGAGAGCACTTGTCAACCTTGGGGTGCCATACAAACTCAGTCATTAGGATTTAGTTGACTCTGTGCTGTTGTGGTTCTTTGGAAGTTGGCAGGGGGTGGTGGGCCCTTGAGGAGAGCCAGTGCTGCTTGATGTGGAGGGGTGTGGGCGACCAGGCAGGGGCCAGTGGGAGCCCAGCACCTCCTGTTCTCTCCGAGAGAGCTTGTAGAGTTTTAGTATTTCCTGTGCGTGGCTCCATCCAGAATTATTATGCCAAACCCCGAAAATCCAGGGTCTCCTCACAAAAGAAAGTTCACCTTCAGAAATATCCCGACAGGTCCTGCTGGACTCCATAGGATGCACTGTTATCTTTATGCAGGCAACCATCTGTTGGTCCAGAAGTCAGTTTAGGAGCAAAAAAGTTAAGTCAAGTGACCAGGCGTAGGGCAGTGCTCTCCAAGGGGTGGGTGCTTTGTTGAAATGAGTCCCACCATTTACTCAGGGACAGAAAGTGTGCATGTGATACAAAGTGGAATTTTTTATTTTTAATTTTATTTTTTAACACCCAAACCATCTTGTATTAGGGTGTAGCTGACTAACAATGTTGTGATAGTTCCAGATGAACAGTGAAGGGATTCGGCCAAACATATACATGGATCCATTCTCTCCCAAACCCGGCTCCCATCCAGGCTGGCACGTAACATTGAGCAGAGTTCCCTGTGCTATACAATAGGTTTTTGTTGATTATCCATTTTAAATATAGCAGCGTGTACATGTCTTTCCCGAAGTCCTTAACTGTCCCTTCCCCCTGGCAACCATGAGAGTTTTCTAAGTCTGTGAGTCTCTTTCTGTCTTATAAGCTCATTTATATCATTTTATTTTAGATTACACATATAAGCGATGCCATATATTTCTCCTCTGTCTGACTTAGGCAACGGGGACTTAATACTTTGAGTCCTATCAATGAATAAAGTAATGTCACATCATGAAATGTCATACTCCCGAATAACAGTTCTCATCTCATCACCCTGCAGCTCCGGTGACGTTTCCAGCATTCCTCTCAATCCAGCAGCCGTTCTGCGTGCACTCTGGGAAAATGAGTTCAGGTTGTGGTGCCTTCCTCTGTCTGCTCTGTTATCCCTTTGGGCACCACGTCTTCCCCTGGAGCCTTGTTTAAATCCCAACGCTTCCCTTTCCAAGTGGTTTCTAAGGGGAAACATAAAAAGAATGTTCCAGAAGGCTCTGCTGGCTCAGGGGTGATTTGCCAGAGCAGTTTCCTGGATTACGACCTCTTCCCCCATCAGCAGATCATGTGAAACAAACTCCCGGTCAGCTGTAAACCCTGAATGTGGGAAAAAGAGCTGACCCACAGGGCGCGTTTTCGTAAAGTTGACATTTCTCATGAATAGCAGATTCCTGAATGTGGGCTGTTGACCAAGCCCAGGAATTCTCATTAGCTGGTGATAATCAGGCATGACTCTGGCAGCGGAAGGGAGGAGAGGTCATCCGTGTGGGCAGGGAGTGCCTGCTAAAATACGAAAACGCTCTGTAGGGGCTGCCGCTTCCTTTGCCTCCCCCGAGGCTCTGAGCCACCCTGGGGACCCCCACCACCCCACCATCCAATAGCGAAAGGGTGAATGTTGACCCGACAAAGGCCTTCCAGACCAGGACTGGCTGGAGTCTGCGCCTCTTTTGGATGGGTCTGTAGCCCACTAGTGGGTAAATAGATTACATGCCCCTCCCGGCTGCGGGGGTAACGGTTCCTTCCTCAGGCCCCAGCCTTCTTCCTGCTTCCTGAGAATGCGACCTCTGATCCCAGTACTTCAGAGTTGAAGGACATCTAGGAAATGAGTTAGGCTGATTGTTTCCCATGCAGAAGTCCAATCCCACCCGTCTCACATCCACGCTCCCTGAATAGTCAGCATTAGCTGTTTTTTCCCCCTACCCTCATCTCTGCAGCATTTCCTGGTTTTCCCAAACAGAGTTAGTCACTTCCTTCTCTGTGTTCTCGTCATACTCAGAAGCCACCGTATCTCTACGGTCTAACTTTTGTAAAAAAAATTTATTTATTTATTTGGCTGTGCTGAGTCTCAGCTGTGGCAAGTGGGATCGTCATTGCGGCATGCCAACTCTTAGCTGCGTCATGAGGGATCTAGTTCCCTGACCAGGGATCGAACCTAGGCCGCCTACACTGGAAGCTCCAAGTCTTAGCCAGTCCCCATCTGTGGTCCAATTCTATTTTATGCACACTATGATTTTCTTTTACGGACATACGAAAGCTTGTGAATATTTCTTTTTCTGCTTTGTCTTCTGGGAAGCTCAAATCCCAATTTGTAGCTGCACCTGGTTAAGTGATTGATATGTATATATTTTGTGAAGTGATTTTCTCCCTGGATTTATCTGACATTCAGTGTTTCTTTCCTCTATTTCTTTATTTATATGTATTTGGATTATCTCTATCTATGTGACCCACCACAAATTAAAAAAATGTTTTTCATTATCAACTTCAATGAGGTATAATTTACATACATAAAGTACATCCATTTTAACTAAAGTTTAATGACTTTGACAAGTGTATACACCCATGTAACCACCACTATAAAAACGATAGGGAATATATTTCTATGATGCCAAAGTTGCCTTGTACCTGATCCTGGTTACTACTCATCTGCTTATAACCACTATAAGCAGTCACCTTTTCCTAGAATTTCATATAAATAAAGTCATGTAGTATGTGGTCTTCTAGGTCTGGCTTTGTTTACTTGGCATAATGCTTTTGAGATGCTTCCATGATTTTGCATGTACCAACAGTGGTTCCTTTTTATTGCTCAGCAGTATTCCATTGTATGGATATATCACAGTTTGTCCATTCTCCTGTTGATAGACACGTGAGCTATTTCCATTTCTGGGTTATTGTGAAAATAACGGCTCTGACTCTCTATATACAAGTGTTTGTAGGAAAAAAAAAAAAAAGACAGCTGATGTATTATTCAAGGTCCTCCAGAGATACAGAGCCAATAGGATTTATCTGTCTATCTACCTATCCATTATTTATTTGTTGAAATTGGCTCACATAATTATCTAGGCTCTCAAGTTCCTAGATCTGCAGCTGGCAAACTGGAGACCCAGGAGAGCTGATGATTCTGTTTGAGCCTGAAGGCAGTAAAAAAAAAAAACAACAACAACAACAAGAAAAAACCAACCTCAATGTCCTTGCTTGAAGAGAGTCAAGCAGGAGGAATTCCCTTTCATTGGGGGAATAGTCAAGGTTTTGAACTAGTCAGGCCTTCAACTGATTGGATTAGGCCCACCAGCATTAGGCAGGGCAATCTGTTTTACTCAGTCTACCTATTTAAATGTTCAGATCAGATCAGTCGCTCAGTCGTGTCCAACTCTTTGTGACCCCATGAATCGCAGCACGCCAGGCCTCCCTGTCCATCCGGGTGAACTCCCGGAGTTCACTGAGACTCACGTTCATCGAGTCAGTGATACCATCCAGCCATCTCATCCTCTGTCGTCCCCTTCTCCTCTTGCCCCCAATCCCTCCCAGCATCAGAGTCTTTTCCAGTGAGTCAACTTTTTGCATGAGGTAGCCAAAGTGCTGGAGTTCCAGCTTTAGCATCATTCCTTCCAAAGAAATCCCAGGGCTGATCTCTTTGCAGTCCAAGGGACTCTCAAGAGTCTTCTCCAACACCACAGTTCAAAAGCATAAATTCTTCATCGCTCAGCCTTCTTCACAGTCCAACTCTCACATCCATACATGACCACAGGAAAAACTATAGCCTTGACTAGACGAACCTTTGTTGGCAAAGTAATGTCTCTGCTTTTGAATATGCTATCTAGCTTGGTCATAACTTTCCTTCCAGGGAGTAAGCGTCTTTTAATTTCATGGCTGCAGTCACCACCTGCAGTGATTTTGGAGCCCCCCAAAATAAAGTCTGACATTGTTTCCACTGTTTCCCCATCTATTTCCCATGAAGTGATGGGACCGGATGTCATGATCTTCGTTTTCTGAATGTTGAGTTTTAAGCCAACTTTTTTACTCTCCACTTTCACCTTCATCAAGAGGCTTTTGAGTTCCTCTTCACTTTCTGCCATAAGGGTGGTGTCATCTGCATATCTGAGGTTATTGATATTTCTCCCGGCAATCTTGATTCCAGCTTGTGCTTCTTCCAGCCCAGCGTTTCTCATGATGTACTCTGCATATAAGTTAAATAAGCAGGGTGACAATATACAGCCTTGATGTACTCCTTTTCCTATTTGGAACCAGTCTGTTGTTCCATGTCCAGTTCTAACTGTTGCTTCCTGACCTGCATACAAATTTCTCAAGAGGCAGATCAGGTGGTCTGGTATTCCCATCTCTTGAAGAATTTTCCACAGTTTATTGTGATCCACACAGTCAAAGGCTTTGGCATAGTCAATAAAGCAGAAATAGATGTTTTTCTGGAACTCTCTTGCTTTTTCAATGATCCAGCGGATGTTGGCAATTTGATCTCTGGTTCCTCTGCCTTTTCTAAAACCAGCTTGAACATCAGGAAGTTCATGGTTCACATATTGCTGAAGCCTGGCTTGGAGAATTTTGAGCATGACTTTACTAGCGTGTGAGATGAGTGCAATTGTGTGGTAGTTTGAGCATTCTTTGGCATTGCCTTTCTTTGGGATTAGAATGAAAACTGACCTTTTCTAGTCCTGTGGCCACTGCTGAATTTTCCAAATTTGCTGGCATATTGAGTGCAGCACTTTCACAGCATCATCTTTCAGGATTTGGAATAGCTCAACTGGAATTCTATCACCTCCACTAGCTTTGTTCGTAGTGATGCTTTCTAAGGCCCACTTGACTTCACATTCCAGGATGTCTGGCTCTAGGTCAGTGATCACACCATCGTGATTATCTGGGTCATGAAGATCTTTTTTGTACAGTTCTTCTGTGTATTCTTGCCATCTCTTCTTAATATCTTCTGCTTCTGTTAGGTCCATACCATTTCTGTCCTTTATCGAGCCCATCTTTGCATGAAATGTTCCTTTGGTATCTCTGATTTTCTTGAAGAGATCTGTAGTCTTTCCCATTCTGTTGTTTTCCTCTATTTCTTTGCACTGATCGCTGAAGAAGGCTTTCTTATCTCTTCTTGCTATTCTTTGGAACTCTGTATTCAGATGCTTATATCTTTCCTTCTCTCCTTTGCTTTTTGCTTCTTTTCTTTTCACAGCTATTTGTAAGGCCTCCCCTGACAGCCATTTTTCTTTTTTGCATTTCTTTTTCATGTGGATGGTCTTGATCCCTGTCTCCTGTACAATGTCATGAACTTCATTCCATAGCTCATCAGGCACTCTATCTATCAGATCTAGGCCCTTAAATCTATTTCTCACTTCCATTGTATAATCATAAGGGATTTGATTTAGGTCATACCTGAATGGTCTAGTGGTTTTCCCTACTTTCTTCAATTTAAGTCTGAATTTGGCAATAAGGAGTTCATGATCTGAGCCACAGTCAGCTCCTGGTCTTGTTTTTGCTGACTGTATAGAGCTTCTCCATCTTTGGCTACAAAGAATATAATCAATCTGATTTCGGTGTTGACCATCTGGTGATGTCCATGTATAGAGCCTTCTCTTGTATTGTTGGAAGAGGGTGTTTGTTATGACCAGTGCATTTTCTTGGCAAAACTCTATTAGTCTTTGCCCTGCTTCATTCCGTATTCCAAGGCCAAATTTGCCTGTTACTCCAGGTGTTTCTTGACTTCCTACTTTTGCATTCCAGTCCCCTATAATGAAAAGGACATCTTTTTTGGGTGTTAGTTCTAAAAGGTCTTGTAGGTCTTCATAGAACCGTTCAACTTCAGCTTTAATCCCATCCAAAAACATCTTCACAGAAACAACCAGAATTGTGTTTGACTAAGTATCTGTGATCCAGTCAAGGAGACACATAAAGTCGGCCATGGCACCTGGTATCCGTAAACACACAAATAAATAGTATAGAATAGAACCAGTTGGATTACTGGTTTTGGGGCTTGCCTCACTGAGTGGGCCTGTTTATCAATTATAATACATTCATCTGCAGGTAATATGAAGTCTAGCACTGATGGCTAAAGTAAATAAAGGTTTTGTGGGGGACGCAGGTATTGGTTCAGCTGTTCAACAATGCTGCCAGAGGCTTGAGTTCTTCTCTTCATCTTCCACATCCTGGTGTTGTGGTCTCATGGTTGCAGGATGCAAGGTTGACATCCCGAGGTCTCATGCCAAGAGTGAGGCAGGGGAAAAGGGACTAGGGAAGCAGAAGGAAGCTGGGGGACACAGCTGAGCCTGTCCCTTTTTCTCAAGAAAGTAGAGGGAAGTTCCTTGGCTGTCCAGCACTGACTCAGTGGTTTCACTGCTGTGTCCTGCGTTCAATCCCTAGTCAGAGAACTAAGATGGCCAAAAAAAAAAAAAAAAAATGTAAAAAGTATAGTCTTCCCAGAAACCCCACCTGGGGGATTTCTCCTTATACCTTGTTGGCCAGAAATAGGTCACTTTACACCTTTAAGCTGCAAGGAAACTGAGAAGCAGGATTGTCGTGCATGTTTGGTCCAGTCAAATACATGTTGTTACCTCAAATTAAATCAGAGTTCAGTAGCAACAAAGAGTGTGGAGTGGGTGTTGGGCAAACAACTAGCACGTCTGCCACTCGTGAAATTCATTGTCAATGCCTTTAAGGGGTGCCTAGCACACAAGAGTACTTAAGAAATGTATGTTTGGGTGATTTCAGAAGCACCCTGGTAGGGAGAGAATTGAACCACGAATCACAGAAATAGAGATCTCCATCCCAGCCCTGCCACTCCCCACTGTGTGATCTCGAATAAGTCAACTGTTTCCCAGTTCTGTACAATGGAACTAATCCTTCCAAAATTAAAATAATACCAGTGAAAGTACTTTGCAAAGGACAAGAGAGACATGAGTCAAAACCACTATTACCTAGATCCCCAAATGATTGTGCTTTCTCCCCAGATCTCAAAATTCTCTGCTTCTCCTCCTGTTCTGCTGTCCTTGATGGCCCATGACCTTCACAGATTCCAGCGGGGAATGGAGATGGTGTCCACCCTTATGATCCAAGTTAGATCATAGAAAAAGCAAGAGAATTCCAGAAAATCTTCTGCTTCATTGACTACACTAAAGCCTTTGTGTAGATCACAACAAACTGTGGGAAATTCTTAAAGAGATGAGAATATCATATCACCTTACCTGCCTTCTGAGAAATCGGTATGCAGGTCATGAAGCAGCAGTTAGAACCAGACATGGAATAATGGACTGGTTCCAAACTGGAAAAGGAGTGTGTCAGGCTGTTTATTGTCACCCTGCTCATTTAACTTATATGCAGAGTGCATCATGCGACATGCTGGGCTGGATGAAGCACAAGCTGGAATCAAGATTGCTGGGAGGAATATCAATAACTTCAGATATGTAAAGGACACCACCCTTATGGCAGAAAACAAAGAGGAACTAAAGAGCCTCTTGATGAAAATGAAAGAGGAGAGTGAAAAAGCTGGCTTAAAACTAAACATTCAAAAAATGAGGATCATAGCATCTGGTCCCATCACTTCATGGCAAACAGATGGGGAATGAAAACAGTGAGAGACTTTATTTTCTTGGGCTCCAAAATCACTGCAGATGGTGACTGCAGCCATGAAATTAAAAGACACTTGTTCCTTGGAAGAAAAGCGATGACCAGTTAAAAAGCAGAGACATTACTTTGCTGACAACAGTCTGTCTAGTCAAAGCTATGGTTTTTCCAGTACTCATGTATGGTTGTGAGAGTCGGACTATAAAGAAAGCTGAGTGCCAAAGGACTGATGCTTTGAACTGCAGTGTTGGAGAAGACTCATGGGAGTCCCCTGGACTGCAAGGAGATCCAACCAGTCCATCCTAAAGGAAATCAGTCCTGAATACTCACTGATGCTAAAACTGAAGCTCCAATCCTTTGGCCACCTGATACGAAGAACTGACTCATTGGAAAAGACCCTGATGCTGGGAAAGATTGAAGGTGGGAGGAAAGGGGACGACAGAAGATGAGATGGTTGGATGGCATCACCGACTTGATGGACATGAATTTGACCAAGCTCCGAGAGTTGGTGATGGAGAGGGAAGCCTGGTGCGCTGCAGTCCATGTGGTCATGAAGAGTCAGACACAACTGAGCGACTGAACTGAACTGAACTCATAACTGGATCATCCTTCTGAGCAGCCCATAGACGAATACGATGAGTCTCCAACTTCCCTGCTCCTATCACCTTCTGGAGATTGGCGCTTCAGGTGGAAGCCCAGGTACACACTCCCTCTCTGGGCCAGTGCCATGTCATAGCGCCACCAGGGCTGTTTACCACCCTGACCTTGCTCTCTATCACTCAGGAGTCAATGTTGTGCAAGTTCATCCAACGGCCCCCTGTGAAGGGTTTCACCAAACACTGCGGTGACCTGGACATTGGCTTCCCACACTGACCCTGCAAAACTCCTGGCTCCTGATGTCTTTCTGTCCTTATCTTCTCCCTTTCCTTCCTGTGACATTTTAATGCACCAGATCTTCCTTATCTTGACATTATGACTTAACCCTACCAGCTTTAGTTTTTTTCCCTCTTTAAAAAAATATTTAATGAATTTGTTACAATATTACTTCTGCTTTATGTTTTGTTTTTTTGGCCATGAGGCGTATGCGATCTTAGGATTGAACTAGTACCCCTGCATTGAAAGGTGAAGTCTTAACCACTGGGCCAGTCTAGCTTTTTAATTATAGTTCCTTTTTTCCCCATCATTTTCAACTTGGACACAACTTGTGTCTACCTACCTCATGGTTCCACCAGCTTTACCTCCATCTCGTCCCTGAAATAAATAAGCTCCTGAGTGCCAAGTACCCGGGGATGTATTGGATCTTTTCTGCCTAGTGCTCTGTGTGGCTTCCACATTTCACTGGGCACTTGCTGGGCCCATTCTTCTTGTTTCCTTCCACTTTCACTCTACACTCCAGCTGACCCTTGAGGGCTCGTGTAATCCCTGTTCTGACTTCACTCTGCTTCTCTTAAGCAGCTGCTTCTGCTTTCACTGTTGATGTTGCCCAGATCAATATTTCCAGCCCAGGTTTCTCCCTTCAGAACACTCTTTAAAAATCTGAAAGCTGAGACACATAGAGGTCATACAATATGTCCATGTTCACAACTATGAAGGGGATGAGATTGAAAAAACTTTTTAAATTGAAGTCTAGTTGATTTACAGTATTGTGTTAGTGTCAGGTACACAGCAAAATGATCCAGTTATTTACACATATATACATATTTTCAGATTACTTTATTACTTTTATTTTTTTCAGATTTATTTTATTACTATTATTGCAAGATATTGAATATTTTCCCCTGGGTTATACAGTAAATTCTTGTTGTTTACCTATATTTTAAATATAGTAGTTTGTATCAGTTAATTCCTAAACTCCTAATTTATCCCTCCCCCTCCTTCTTTTCCCCTTTGGTAACCATAAATTTGCTTTCTATGTCTGTGAGTCTATTTCTGTTTTGTAAATAAGTTCATTTTTTTTATCACTTTTTAAGATTGCACACGCAATATTTATTTGCCTTTCTTTGTCTGATTTACTTTACTAAGTATGTTAAGCTCTAGGTTCATCCATGTTGCTGCAAATGGCAATATTTTCATTCTTTTTACAGCAGAGTAGTAGTCCAATGTGTATACACACCACATCTTAATTTGTCAGTTGGTGGACATTCAGGTTGCTTCCATGGACAGAGGAGCCTGGCGGACTACAGTCCACGGGGTCGCCAAGAGTCGGACACGCTGAGCGACTTCACTTCACTCATTTCATCTTTATCACTGGAGAAGGAAATGGCAACCCACTCCAGTATTCTTGCCTGGAGAATCCCATGGACAGAGGAGCCTGGCGGGCCATGGTCCTTGGGGTCGCAGAGAGTCGGACACGACTGAAGTGACTGAGCACGCACGCATATCTTGGCTATTGTAGACAGTACTGCTATGAACACTGGGATGCATGTGGTTTTTGGAATTAGAGTTTTTGTCTTTTCTAGATATATGCCCAGGAGTGGGATTGCTGGATCATATAGTAGCTCTATCTTTAGCTTTTAAAGGAATATCAATACTATTTTCCATAGTGGCTGCTCCAACTTAACATTTGAGGGGGCTGAATATTAACTCTAGCTGTTTATTTCACTGACTTGCTCTCCAACTATCTGTAGGGGAAAGAAGAGAGAGGGGCAGCGAGGGGACTCGTATTTACTAAGAGCTCACTGTGGGCCAGAGGCTAACTGAGCTGGGCACTTTTGCATCATTACATGTACTCTTTGTGATGTCATCAATTCCTGTTTTATAGGTGAGGAGACTGAGGCTTCCCAGGTGGTTAGCAGTAAAACAGTCTGCCTGCGATGCAGGAGACGTGGATTTGATCCCTGGATCAAGAAGATACCCTCGAGAAGGAAAGGACAACCTACTCCAGCATTCTTATTTGGGAAATCCCATGAACAAAGGAGCCTTGGGGGCTATAGCCATAGATTTTGCAAAGACTTGGACACAACTTAACGACTAAACAGCAAACTGAGGACCAGGGAGGTGGAATACATTGCTCTTGGTCACACAGCTAGTAAATCTGTCAAGTCGAACTCTAGCCTTCCAACATCAAAGTTCAGGGACTCTATTTTTTATTACCTAGTGTGTCTCTTTCTTTAAAAATCCAGATTTAGACAAATAGCCTTTTACTTTCAATGAGTCCAGACCATGTGACCTTCTGTGCAATTTTTTTGGACAAGCCCTGATGGGAATGGCTATGGAATGAACCTATAACACAGCAGCAAGCACGGATGCCGTCTCAAATTAGCCCGGGTCAGCAGTTGTAGGCTTGGCAGCCACATAATGTCAACCCCAAAATTCCTTGGGCTGGCTCCAGTGGGCTCTGCAGCCAGTAGGACACTGCGAGAGCCATGGGAAATCTGTGATCTACTGTTGGCCCCTCCTGCTACACTGGCTCTCAAATTGTTCCAGAATCATCTGACTGGTTGTAATAGCAGGGGAAATAACGAGTTAATCCTCCTGCCTGGGCTGTTTGCAAGAAGTTGTGTGCTTTGCTTATTAAAGTCCGCCTAGTGTGGAAGGGAATAAATGGCCCTTCCAGGAGGGAGCCTCGTTGAGCAGGAGAAATCATTTTCTTCTGGTCAAGTGCAGGTTGTGGGTTAGAGACATGCCTGCAGGTTTCAGATAATTTGTGCCAGGACCATGGGCCTTGTTTTTGTGTTCTGCTCATTTAGCAAGACTCCATCCTCTTTTACCTCCTTAATCAGGCTTCTGCTAAGAGAATCTAATGCTCACAAAATTTCTGACCTGCCTTTTCAAATTACCCTATTATTTTTTCTTTCTCACTGGGTGATTAGTGCCATAAGCACAAGTTTCCAAAAGTCACAACACACCAAATGAAAAGTCAAGTTACTCCCTCCCTACTCCTGTGCCCCAAGTAAATCTGATGTGTACATTTAGCCTTCTAAAAACATCCAATTTCATCTTGGAGAGAAAGTTCTCTGGATGAGGCCTAAACACAATTTTAAATCATATTAAAAAACTGACAGCACAGAAAACACAAACCAAAATAGAAAAAAATGATAAATTCTACTTCATCAAAATGAAAATGTATGCCCTTTGAAAGACACTATTAAGGAAATGAGATGATAAGCCACAATCTGGGAGAAGATATTTGTGATGAAAACAATCTAATTAAGAAATGGACAAAAGATTATTTTTTTATAAACACTTTAACAAAGAATATGTACAAATGGCTAGGAGGTCCATGAAAAGATGCTCTGCACTGTTAGCCATCAGCAAAATGTCAATTAAAACCAAAGTGAAATATTAATATACAGACACTGGGATGACTAAAGTTCAAAAGACTGACAATGCCAGCTGCTGGTAAAAATTTGGAGCAACTGGAATTCTTGCACATTGCTGGTGAGAATGCAAAATGGAGTAAATGTTTTTTATTTTTAAGATAGTTTAAAAAAAAAGCATATTATAATTAGAATTAGCCAACCAAACTCCGATTAGATGATCACAATTTTTTTTTTCAGCATCCAAAGTGCTATAGGCAGGGATTAAATGCACACTGTTTTCTCACTATAAGAGCTGGTCAGAGTGTTGGCTGTGGCTGGTCAAGGTAGTAGAGCTTCTCTACAGTGTGTTTGACCTCACACTTATTGACCTTGATAGCATCCTTGGTGAACACCAGTGTGACCTTGATCTCTGTGGTCAACTTCATGGCCAGACCAACTTGACGGGCCAGGGGTCAAGCTTGTTTCTCCTGGGGATGCTCATCCTCCATTAGTTGGGCTGCCTCTGGAACCACAGTGTCTTGGGCTCCTGGGAGGTAAGTGGCATACAGCTCTTCATTGTTTTGATGTCTTTGGACACATTTCCGCACTGTCTTCCTGGTTATTAAAGTTTTTGCTTTGGATCATGTTGTGGTTGAAACAAGGGCTTCATTTTTCACTTTCAGTGTCATATTCGTAAAAATCTGGGAAATCACTTTGGAAAATACTTTGGCAGTTTCTTATGAAGGTAAACATATACTTTCTCTCTGACCCATCAGTCCGCAGAGAAATTAAAATCTAAGTCCACACGTACACCTGTATGTGAATATTCATAGCAACTGTACTTGGAACAGCCCTGACCTGGAAAAAACCCAGATCTTCATCAGCTGGTAAACAAATTGTGGTACCTCCATGCACTGGGATACTACTCAGTGAAGGAATAATAGTGAGTACCTCCATGCACTGGGATACTACTCAGTGAAGGAATAATAGTGAGTACCTCCATGCACTGGGATACTACTCAGTGAAGGAATAATAGCCGGACAACGTGGGCAAATATGAGAATCATTATGCTTAGCGAAAGAAGCCAGGCTTGAAAGGCCACATACTCTGTGATCCCAAAAGTACAGAGACAGAAATCAGATGAATGGTTGCCAAGGGCTGGGGAAAGAGGGAATAAATAGAAGGAGACTGACTGCCAAAAAGCACAGGAGACCTTTTGGGAATGACAGAAATGTTCTGTATCTTGATTGCGTTAATGGGTATATGACTGCATTTATCAAAAGTCATGAAACTGTACTCTTAAGAAAGATCAGTTTTGTTGCGTGTAACTAATACCTCAACAAACCTGGCTAAAAGATAAGGCACAAGAGTTATCTGGAACACAGGTGGGTCTGAACCCCTGCATTCCACATTATCTTTGTGACACTAAACAGATGTCTTGACCTTTCTGTGTGCCCATTGCTACACTTATAAAATGGAGTGTACTGGTTAGGATGGGCTAACTGCGGTGACAAATAGGCCCCAAACGTATATGGTTTAACAAAGGGTTTTTGGTTCATATTACAGGTTTTGGTTCATATTACAGGTTTCAAGTTGGTGCTAGCTGTTCTCTATGTAATCATCTGGGAAAACCAATGTGCTCCTAAGGTCACCCTGAGGTCATTCTAGCCATCCCTTCAACCAGAAGTTAAAGAGTACATGCAGGTCTTATGGGCCAGGCCTGAGTAATGTCTCTATTCATGTTACACAGCAGAGGACTCAGTCCCATGGCCACACCTGGCTGCAGGGGAGGCTGGGAAATGTAGTCTAGCTGTGTGCCCAGGGTGAAGAGAACACTGGTTTTGGTGAGCAGCAAGCCGACCGGGATGAAAGCATATGGCACGTAACACAGCCCTATAAGTGGCATGATGGGTGGTATGAATCTCTGTCATAACATCTTGATAGTATTATCTCAGCCTCAATAATAAGCATTACAATTGATATTAAAGAACAAGGGCCCAGACTCAAATGCCTACAGGGGCCAAGAATATAAAATAATTGTGAATTTGGCCTGGGTTATAAAAACAAGGAATGGAAGGTCTGTAGCTGACATGGAGAGACAGTATCCTGTCTAATGGCTTATCAGCTCCCCCAGATTGTAAACCGCAGTGTTGGGGGAGCAGTATGCGTCTGTGAAGCACCTATGGTGACTTACAACAAAGTCCCATATCCCACAGATGCTTGATGGTCAGCCAGGGAGGCAGGTTGATGAGCTGGCTTCCAGAATCCATTCTTCCATGTGTTCTGTTGTTAGGATCGTAGCTGGGCTTGTAGGTGGTCAGCTAAACTGCATTTCCCAACCTTCTCAGCAGTTAGATGTGGCCAACCTGAGTGTGGGCTCCCCAGGTAGTACATGGTAGAGAATCCACCTGCCAAAATAGGAGATACAGGTTCGATCCCTGGGTCGGGAAGATCCTCTGGAGAAGGAAATGATGACCTACTCCAGTATTCTGGCCTGGAAAATTCCATGGACAGAGGAGCCTGGCAGTTTACAGTCCATGGGGTTGCAAAGAGTCGGCCCCGACTGTGTCACTGAGCACACACACACAAGAGCCTGAGTGCTCGCCAGTAGAAGTGATGTGTGCCATGTGTGGGTCTGAGACTTGGGTAACTGGACAAAGCCCTTCTTTACTCTGACAACTGGAACCTAGGTGTGATGGTGACTCAATTTGGACCAGGCAGACAGCAACAATATTCTAGTCTAGGGGATGGTGGAGCAAAAGGACATGCGAGTCTGAGTTCCTGAATGACTATATGGAGCAGAGCCCCCTTGATGACCTGGACAGCTCACCTCAGGGCTGTTTCATGAAAGAGAATTCTCCATATTGTTTAAGCCATTGCATTTTTGGACCTCTTTGTTAGAGCAGCCCAGTCTTTACCCGACTAATACAGTCAGATTCATTTGCTAAATGACTTGCCCTTCTTGCCATCTTTATGCTTCTGTAATTCTAATTTGAGACTTCAGCTAAATTAAGAGTCACTACCATGTTAGAGGCCTTCAGAGCTGCTCATGCCTGTGTGCATGCTAAGTTGCTTCAGTCATGTCCAACTCTTTGCAACCCTATGGACTGTAGCCTGCCAGGCTCCTCTGTCCACAGGATTCTCCAGGCAAGAATACTGGAGTGTGTTGCCATGCCCTCCTCCAAGGGATTTTCCTGTCCCAGGGTTTGAACCGACGTGTCTTATGTCTCCTGCATTGGGAAGCATGTTCTTTATCACTAGTGCCACCTGGGAAGCCCCAGAGTTGCTCATGGATAATCAAAACTACGATTGTGGAAAATCAGTTCAGTTCAGTTCAGTTGCTCAGTTGTGTCCGACTCTTTGTGACCCCATGGACTGCAGCACACCAGGCCTCCCTGTCCATCACCAACTCCTGGAGTTTACTAAAACTCACGTCCATTGAGACGGTGATGCCATCCAACCATCTCATCCTCTGTTGTTCCCTTCTCCTCCTGCCTTCAATCTTTCCCAGCATCAGGGTCTTTTCCAAAGAGTCAGTTCTTTACATCAGGTGGCCAAAGTATTGGAGTTTCAGCTTCAACATCAGTTCTTCCAATGAATATTCAGGGCTGATTTCCTTTAGGATTGACTGGTTGGATCTCCTTTCAGTCCAAGGGACCCTCAAGAGTCTTCTCCCAACACCACAGTTCAAAAGCATCAGTCCTTCGGCGGTCAGCTTTCTTTATAGTCCAACTCTCACATCCATACATGACTACTGGAAAAACCATAGCCTTGACTAGACGGACCTTTGTTGTGGAAAATACCAAACATCTAATCAATCGATCAAAGAACATGTTTAGAAATTGTTGATTTTCAGCCCGGAACAAGAAGAATGCATCTCAGAAAAAGGAAAGGGAAGGGCAGCTCCTTTACTGTGCCTGTCTAATGGGCCAGGTGCTGGACTAGGCATTTACAGATGGAATCCCAGGTTCACTCTTACAAGAGTCCAACTACAGACTGCTGTTACTTTACACTGTAGATGAGGAAATTGTGGTTCAGAGAGATAAAGTAACTTTGTTAAATCATAGCGTGGAGTTAAAGGAAGGGGCTCAAAACATGGTGATATAAAGGAAATGGGCCTTGCGTGGCTGTGAGGTGCCCTTAACCTTCTGCAGACTCCCTCTTGGAGATAGGAGCTCAAGGAAGTTTAGGATGTTTATGAGGACAGATGAGTAGAGCTTCCAAAATTGTAAACCTGATCATATGGTTCTCTCGTTTATAACCCTTCAACAAGTCCTCATTGCTTTCTGGATAAAATCCCCAATTCTTACCAGCCTGGCCATCAAGATTTCAGTCACCTGAGCTCTATTTTTTAGCCTCACCTGTCAACATATCTCTTTTATATATTTCAAGGGCTCTCTTTGTTCCTCTGATCCTGCCTTGACTGTCCATTCTTCTCCCATCTCCTCCCCTTTGCTGACTCCTCCATATGTTGCAAGATGCAGACATCACCTCCTCCAGGAAGCCTTCTCTCCTGAGGTTAAGTAACTTGCTGAAGTCAAGTAGCAGGGCTGGAATTCAAACACAGGCTGTGGGACTTGAAGCCCACGCAGGAGCCTCTGTGCAATGTTGTCTCAGGTTTTCCAGTCCAAGTCATGTCAATTACTCAGCACTTCTCTCCTGGGCACCTCCTGGCAAAGGCGTTGTGCTGATACAGGGAATTCCCAGAGGAGGGAATAAAGGAGAGCTACACACTGTCACCGGCCATCCCTAACATCAACGCAGTATTTATTGTATGTTAAGGGAAAGTGGTGTTCTAGAGACTTTACCCGTGTTAGACTTATTTAAGTCTCCCAGGGAACCTTTGTGATAGGTGCTAGCGTTACTTCCTATTTTACAGGTTGGGAAACTGAGGTTTATAGCTTGCATAAGGGCACATAGCTCCTAAAAGGTTGAGCCTGGATTTGCACACAGAGTTATTCCTTATGCAGGGTGCAGCCATGGTGGAAGTAGCATTTGGATGGGCTTCAAAAGTGAAAAGGTCGTGGAGAGATGTGTGCAGCTGGGTACCAATGAGTAGGTATTCAGCTAACCCTTCCAGACTCAAAGTCAATTCATATGGTAATCCACGACCCATGCTGATACCATCTCTGGGAACGGACTTGGAACACCCATGAGAAACTGAGCACAATAGTTGAGCAATGCAGCTTCATCTCTTAGGGGATGGAAAATTCTGGAAAGGAAGGTTCTGGGAGTTTGGCAGAGCCACCGGTCTGAGAGTCCCTTCCATGTTCTCACCATAACCTCAGTTTACCTTGCCTGTTTCTTCACCTCTGAGCCTTTTCTGTTGTCTATAAAATGTACCCTGCATCCCCCACCGCCTCCCTTCCAATCCCTGTCTTCCCTTGAAGGTCCGTCATTGCTGGTGACAGTTGTATGGCCTCCCATCTTCCCTCCTCAGTGCAGAGCCAGCCAGCTGTGGCACCTTTATCCACATCATTCTTGTTACCCACTAAGCCTGGGTAAGATCTGGGCAATGGAGGCAGACCCGCCTGTACTGACACTGGTGGAATAATGAAGCTAGGACTTAGCTAGTCCTGGATTTGCCCAGGATTAAAAGTTCAGAGAGGGAGAGTAAATCTCCTTAGGCCACGTGGAGAATTATTAGAGAATTCCTGTCCTGGTTCTTTTTTTTAAAAAAAAAATTATTTTATTTTTGGCTGTGCTGGGTCTTTGTTGCTGCATGGGCTTTTCTCTAATTGCCACAGACAGGGTCTATTCTCTAGTGGCAGTGAGCGGGCTTCTCACTGCAGTGGCTTCTCTCGTTGCAGAGCACAGGCTCTAGGGCACAGGAGGGCTTCAGTGGTTGTGGCTCCTGGGCTTAATTGCTCTGTGGCATGTGGGATCTTCCCGGACTAGGGATCAAACCCGAGTCTCCTGCACTTGCAGGTGGATTCTTGACCACTGAGCCTCTAGGGAAGCCTTTCAAATGAGGGGAGTGATACCTTTAGGGGTGGTATTTCCCTCTGTGCTCAGTCATTGTAGAGGCTAGCCCTACTCCCCACCCACCTCATTCATCTTTTCAGTTAGATGTGTTTTCTTTTATGAAATGGTAGGACATTGGAGTGGAGGTCAGAGGGTCTTCCTTAGAGCATTGCAGTAGCCTGGAGGGTGTCTTGCCCATACAAAAAGGCTCAAAGGATGTTGCTTAACAAAACAGCCTTTCAAAGAATATCCAGAGCCAGAGTGAGGTACAGACTCCCTGGGGCTGTTTTGGCATTTCAGCTGCCATGTCAGAAGAGTACCCTTGTGGTGCATAGGGGTCAGTTTTCCTGAAAAACCTGTTCTGGGGACAGAGTCCAGCCCAGGGAAGTAGGGTGCTAGGCAGCCATCCCAGAATGAGACCCCATTAATCTTTGCTCAGCTGGTTGGAAGGGAGCTGAATAATCATTTATGTGCTCGTTGCGACAGCACCTGGGTTCCAGGTTGAGACAAGTGGCCTCAGGTCGCCTCGATATTAATGTGGCTCATTATGTAGATTGCTTCACTGGGAGATGGGAGATACGCTGAGGCCTTGGGAGTCCCTGAAGGGAAGGCAGGCTTTGTGGGACCCAGCCCTTGGCGTGCTCACAGATGCTCTCTCTGGGAAAACCGGGGTGTCTGAGCCAGTTCCTGGAGTGGCTGATCCTCACAGCTGCTTTCCCTGTGACGGTCTGCATCTCCAGGATGATCCTGGTGGGGCCACTCAAGGAGAGATGGGCCCTCTGGGAAGGAGAAACTCCGGAGCCAGGTAGAGTGGTGCTGACAGATGGCTCGATAATGATCAAAAGGTACACCTCCCAGGTCTGGAGGGAAATGCCACCCCCTGGAAGTACGGAAAAGAAAAAAGAAATGCTGCTGAGGACAAGTCCTTGCAGGGTATTTGATACCATGGAAGGGTGAGTCTGGTTTCACTATGGGGCTTGGCTTGACTATTTCTGGTTCTGAAGGGGACAAAAGCGTAGGCTCTATTTCCCATTCTCATTGATTATAAAATGCTATATTGATTTAATAGCAACTTCTATCTACTTGTGCTCAGTTGCTTCAGTCATGTCCGACTCTGCAACCCCAAGGACTATATAGCTCGCCAGGCTTCTCTGTCCATGGGATTCTCCAGGCAGGAATAGTGGGGTGGGTTGCCATGCCCTCTTCTAGGGGATCTTCCCAACCCACAGATCGAACCCAGGTCTCCCTCATTGCAGGCAGATTCCTTACCATTCGAGCCACCCGGGAAGCCCACTGAGGGATGCTTAGGCTGTTTCAATTGCTTGCTGTAAATAATGCTGCAGCATAATTTTATGCTGAAAAAATTTAATTTTATGAAAATGGGGTGCAGATAACTCTTCTCAAGTTAATGATTTCATTTCCTTTGGACATATACTCAGCAGAAGAATTGCTAACTCATATGGCAATTCTGTTTTTAGTTTCTTGAGGAAGCACCATGCTGTTTTTTATACTGGCTGCACCAATGTACATTTCCACCAGTACTACACGAGGGCCCCCTTTCCAGCTCACCAGCATCCGTCATCTCTTGTCTTTTTCAGAACAACCATTCTGACAGTTGTGAGATGGTATTTCATTGTGATTTCATTTGCATTTCCCTGGTTAGTAACTTTGAGCATCTTTTCACATCCCTGTGGACTGTTTGGATGATTTCTTTGGATAGATGTCTGTACAAGTCCTCTGCCCATTTCTTAATTGATTTGTTGTTTGGTTACTGTTTCACTTAAGACACCTTGGAGGCACCTCGAACAAGACATTGCTAAGACTGCTGCTCAGTTTCTTCTCTACTGATTCCCTTTCTTCACTGAGTTTGGGGCTGGTCAAGATGCTTTGACAGTGTGGCTGGTGCTCAGGCATCTGGCCAGGACCCAGTGGCATCTCTTGGCCTCCTGACTGATAGCTGAGGCTTCTCCTCCCGCATATCCCTGGGGGATATAGAAAAGGGTCAGGAGGATGTGTTCTCAGGCTGCGGATGGTTACTGGGATGTTTGCGATCAGGTGATTGCAAAATGGAAATTGGGAAAGGGTGCATGGGGGGCAGGGCCCAGGATCTCGGGGCTGGGGGTGGGCCCAGGATCTCGGGGCTGGGGGTGGACCCCGGCAGACCCTCCAGCCCTAGCCAAGTGCCCTCCCGGCTGCAGTGACAGGTGATCCTCAGGTCCCACTGCTTCTGAGGGCAGCCAACATCTAAGAGTCTGTAGAGCCCACAGTCCAGGTGATGCCAGGCTTAACACTCTTACAGGGACACCTGGCACGTAATATTGAACACGTTAGCTGCTGTGATTACTCTGAACATCAGGCTTGGCATTGCTGGCCTCTGGCCCCTTTGGAACATGGACCTCTGTTCCAATGAACCCTGCCTCCTCCCTTGGTAACTGGTCCTACCATGCATCTACGAGGGTGGAACTGGCCCTCTGGACATCTGAAGAGAGCCAGGAGGGGCTCTCAGTCCATAACCAAGCTGCCAGGCAAGACTGGACCTGTTCTCTTTAAGACCAAGGGTCCATGGGGCCATTTGCTGAGAAGCCTGGAAGGCTGCAGTCCATGGGGTCGCTGAGGGTCGGACACGACTGAGCGACTTCATTTTCACTTTTCACTTCCATGCATTGGAGAAGGAAATGGCAAGCCACTCCAGTGTTCTTGCCTGGAGAATCCCAGGGACGGGGGAGCCTGGTGGGCTGCCGTCCATGGGGTCGCACAGAGTCGGACATGACTGAAGTGACTTAGCAGCAGCACACCAAGCAGGTTAACATGTGTTTCTATATCCCGGACACAGGTTACTAAAATGGCAACAATACACACAGACCAATGGTGGAAGTGGGAGGCAGAAGAGGACACTTTCAGCAGCTAAGAAGCCTGGAATTACATACGGATCATATAATTTTGCACCTTAGCCTTTTCATAATGGCAATCACAGTTTCTGCTGAATCCTTCTGAGGGATCTTGGAAAGAGCCAAATGAAGTGAGGGGCAGAACCTGGGGGTGAGATTCCAAGGTTTGCCACTTATTAGCTTTGTGGCTTTGCTGTTGTTTAGTTGCTAAGTCATGTCCAATTCTTTGTAACCCCATGGACAGAAGCCCACCAGGCTCCTGAGTCCATACGCTTTCCCTGGCAAGAATACTGGAGTAGGTTGCCTTTTCCTTCTCCAGGGGATCTTCCTGACCCAGGGATCAAACCCACATCTCCTGAAGCTCCTGCATTGGTAGGATGATTCTTTATCACCGAGCTACCAGAGAAGCCCTTGTGGCTGTGAATAAGTCACTTATATCCTCTCCCAGCTCAATGTTCCATCCTGTACAAAGGGAATTATTACACCAACCACAGGAGCTGCAGATTCTAATCACAGCAGCGCTCGTGAGAAGGAGGGTGGAGGGTGTGGCCAGGGTCTGCAATGGGCACCCACACATCTGGGTGTGTGTTCTCTGACCCCTACTCTGAAAATGTGGAGTCCACACTCTGTCTTCAGTAGCTGAGTGTGAGGTCTTGTTCTGCGCTGCTCTTAGAACCTTCCTGGAGGGACTATCTTAACCCAGAATCCCAGAACGGTGTTACACAGTAAACCATAGTCTGTTAAGAAGGATATGCAGCTAGGCTGTGCTTGCATGTTAAGTCGCTTCAGTCTTATCCTACTCTTTGCAACTCCATGGACCATAACCCACCAGGTTCCTCTGTCCATGGGAAGTCTCTAGGCAAGAATACTGGAGTGGGTTGCCATGCCCTCCTCCAGGGGATCTTCCCAACTCAGGAATCCTGCATCGGCAGGAGGGTTCTTTTCTACTAGCGCCACCCAGGTTGCTTGGGGTCAAACCCTGCCTCCTCTTCTTCCTAGCTGTGTGCTGTTGCGCAACTCAGAGAACCTCTCAGTACCTTATTTCCTAATCTCTAAAGTGGGGATCATAGCACTGGCCTTTTCTTGAGCTAGTTTGAATATTGAAATGAGTTAATTTCAGAACACTTAGGGTACGGTCACATCAGTGCATATAAGTAAAATAAATGATCACCCATCCTGGGCCCTTCCTGAAGGCCTGGCCCCCTATGTCCAGTCATTGTCAGGAGATGTGGACGGGGAGAAAGCAGGTTTTAATATTCCTCATCCTCAAACGATCAAATGAGAAGAAAGGTAGAAATCACCTGTTTTGGGTTTTGTCTAAAGTGAGAAGTGAGGTCTGTTTTCTGCATCTACCACTTTGGGGAACATCTATATTTTGACAACAGATAACCTGAAACCCGGAGAAGGCAATGACACCCTATTCTAGTACTCTTGCCTGGAAAATCCCATGGATGGAGGAGCCTGGTAGGCTGCAGTCCATGGGGTCGCTAAGAGTCGGACACGACTGAGCGACTTAGCAGCAGCAACCTGAAACCAGAAATGATCAAACCAGGGCCCCTGCCCTGTGCCATTCCTGCCCCACCCTACCTCCATCCTGACTTCTGTCCCTCTGTCCAGGCAGGCAGAAAACACTTCCCCGAAGCACAGCACAGGAGGTCCCAAGCCCAGACTCTGGAGACTGGCTGCAGGTGGATGGAGCATGGAACTGGTTCTAGATCCAGGTCTGGCTTTGATTCCGGGGCAAAGTCTTGAAAGATCCCTGAGCTGCAGTCTGCAGTTTGGTAGAATAGGGATTGTCCTGAATGCACCTAAGAGACAATAGATGCAAATATGTGTTGTAAACAGGAAAGCTCGTTGTGTCCTGGAACAGTGGGTAAGGGATCATCATTGAGTAAAACTACCAGTGTGTCTGGCAACTTCCACCAGGAGATTCCTGCGCAGCCTATCCTGGAGCTGGGTGTGTGTGTGTGTCCAAACTCAGCTCATGGTGTGGAGGCTCAGGAGAATCCCATGGGCTGGTGGAGCTTAGCTGTCAGATGACCAGCCGTGGGCATCTAGAGGAGTGGCCATGTCCCCGACCTGCAGTCAGGACACCTGAGTTCCTAGCTGGTTTCTGTCACTGTGCGGCTTTGGGCAGGTCACTTTCCTCCTCTGGGCCCTGGTTTCACATTTTGTGAGATGAGAGGATGGGGACAGGAAGCAACCCAGTGTTGCAGTGTATAGACTGACTAGGTAACTTATGTGAAATACTTTTGCAAACTCGATGCATTACAGCATAGAAATAGTGCTGGCTAGGCGTTCGGACTCTAGGCTGACCTCTGGAGCAAGCGTGCTGTATGACCTTGGGCAAGTCACTTCTCTCTGAGCCTGGTTTTCTTCATTGGTTAACTGAATATCTAGGGCTGGATCAGTAGTTCCAAACCAGCTACACTTTAGAATCAATTTAGGGGATGGGTATAAAGATGACCCACCCTGTCCCAGACCAACCCAATCAGAATGTCTGGGTGGAGTGTCAGGATCATTTCCAGGCCACCCATGGGTTGCCAGTGCTCAGTCCAGGCAGGGGCTAGCCAGGACAGACTAGCCAGTGTCTAGTCTATTAGGAGGGCCCCTCTTGGCTTGAGCTTGTCTGATTTCTCAGAAGTTGATGAGATATGGTGGTCACAGGTGTCCCCAACACAGGGGCCACCATCCTCACGGCTGAGATGGGGGATTTTTTCCAGCTGCGGACCTTCTGTTCTCAGCTCTGGCTGAGTCCAAGAGTTCCCTCTGGGAGTTTTTAAAAAACTTCCATGACTGGGTCCCACGGAGAGTAAGTGGATACGATCTCTGGGGGCAAGACATCCCTAGTGTATGAGTTCCCCAGGTGGTTCTAATGTACAACCTGAGCTGAGCTGAGAGCCGCTGGTTAAAAAAGGGCCAGCAGGGACTTCCATGAGGGTCCCATGGTTAAGAATCTGCCTTCCAGTGCAGGGGAACTAAGATCCCACATGCCGCAGGGCAACTAAGCCCAATCCCCACGACTAGAGAGAAGCCCTGGGTGCTGATATAAAAGATCCTGAGGGACACAGAGAAGATCCTGCGTGCCGAAACTGAGACCTGAGCGGCTAAAAAACTTAAATAAATAAACACTAAAAAGTAAAGGGCCGGAGAACCAGAGAAAGCAGAGACCCCTACCTCCTGGCCCCTTCCTTTCTTTGCCTGGAGTGCTCATGGCCTCCTAGCTTCGATGGTTAGCTGTGAGTGAGGCAGGTGGTCTAAAGGCTAAGTGTATGGACTCTGAAGCCAAGTGGCCTGGTGAATTTCAACTTTACCTCTTTACTGGCTGTGTGACTGGGTTCAAATGACATTACTACTCTGAGCCTCAGTTTCTCTGTAAAATGGGGCCCATGAGGGTACCCACCTCATGGTGTTGTAGAGGTTGAATGAATTAATGCATTCATTAAATGCAAAAGGGCTACAGAATGGGGCTTGGGGCAGAGCATGGGGGCTCTAATTTGGGGGCAGGGACCTAGTCCTGTTTACTCTAGACTCCAGTGTTAGAATCCAGTAGCCCCACCAGTGACCTGTTGCCTGCCTGCCTTCTCAGTCACTTCAGTTGTGTCCAACTCTTTGTGACCCCATGGATTATAGCCCTCCAGGCTCCTCTGTCAGTGGGATTTTCCTAGCAAGAATATTGGAGTGGGTTGCCATTTCCTCCAATGGCAACCCACTCCAGGGTTCTTGCCTGGAGAATCCTAGGGAGGGCGGAGCCTGGTGGGATCCTGTCTCTGGGGTCGCAAATAGTCAGACATGACTGAAGCTACTTAGCAGTAGTAGCAGCAGCAGTAGCAGCAGCCATTTCCTCCTCCAGGGGATATTCCTGACCCAGGGATTGAGCCTGTGTCTCCTGCATTGCAGGTGGATTCTTTACTGCTGAGCCACTGGGGAAGCCCAGTGACCTATTAGGTTGGATTAAAGAGAAGCTTCTCTATAAACAATGGGCTCATTGCCCATATTTCTCAAGTTCCTGCCTTGATCTTTTTGCCCTTAAACTTGTTAGCTAATTCAGTGCTTCTTAACCATGACTGTGGATCAGAATTACTGGGAGAATTTTTGAGAATGCAGCTTACTGGGCCTAATCCTCTGCTGCCCCACCCCCAATCACAGTTCCTATTCAGTAGGTCTTGGGGTGGGGGTGGAGGTCCAGGAGTTTGGGATTTGCCTCTCAAGGGACTTTTATACTCAGCCAGGGCTGAGAAAGTCTGCCCTCAGTCTGACTTCGTGGGAGCCGGCGACTTACCTTTGTACACACACTCACAGATCAGAGGGAAGTTCTCTTCAGTCTAGGTGTCTGGAGTTCTGATTCAAGAAAGTACACCTTGGCCAAATTATTTTCTAATAGTAAGGAAGTTTTTCCATGGAGCCATTTATATTTTCTCACCTTGTGCTAGATTTGAAAAACATGTGTTTCAGCAACTGCTGTAAAGAGGAAGAATCTATTTCTTGATTCCTAGAACCTGAGCTGATTCTGGGGAGTCGCTTAGACCGGCAGCACGTGGTGGAAGTGAGGTTGTGTGAGTTCTGGAACCGAGGCATCCAGATGCTCTGTGGCTTTCACCTTTGCCCCTTGGGATGCTCTCCCGAGACCCCACATAAGGCAGCCAGAAGTTCACCAACTGAAAGATGACAGGACACATGCAGAAGGACTGGGGTGCCCCCAGCAACAGCCAGGACCATCTACCAGACTCATGAGTGAGGCCATCTTGGACCTTCCATGCCAACTGACCTTCCAATGGCCCCGACAAAACCAGCAGAGGAACTGTCTAGCCGACCAACAGAACTATGAGAAGTCACAGTCATTGTTTTAAGCCCTGATGTTTTGGCCTGATTTGTTACATTGCAATAGGTGGCTAGGATACATCTTGTCCATCTCTTTCAACTCAGGAGCTCTATCTATCATCGGGACAAGTGCCCAAAATAAGGGGCAAAAACTTACTCCCCCAAACCCCTGGGGGTTGAACCTGGCCCCCAGGTTTAGCCAACTTGCTAAAGAGCCCCAGAAGAGGCCCATGTGGGGGTTATTGGGGTCAAGGTGATGCAGACCCCTGGTGGCCTGCTCGTCTTTGGAAGCCTCCTTCTGTAAGTGGCCTGAGGCTCCAACTGTCCCCATCAACCTCTGTTCGCGTTGTGGCAATATCCATTCTGTGGCCCCGGAGCCTTGGGAAATCCTGGCGCAATCATGAATGAGTTAAATGCTATCTGATCAGAAGCCAGAGGGCCTGTTTTCATTTTCAAAACTCTGTGTGTCAGTGACTCTAATGCAATGTCCAGCAATGTCTTGAGCAAGTGACCGGCAGGGGACATAGGATGCTATTTACTCAAGATAGCCCCATCACGCAAAAGCAACTTGCCTAACCAGGTTTGTAAGCGATTGTTACGAGACCACCATTGCAACAGGGATAGCCCTGGGTGATGGTCTCAGGAAGGGACTGATCCCTCCCTGCAAGGCCGAATTTGGGGCCATCTCTCTGTTTTTGGAGTTCTCAGTGCCCTGGGTCTCTGGCAAAAGAGCAGAGAAAAAACACAGTTGGGAAATCTCACTCAAATGTGGAGTGGTCCTTTTAAGGATAGATGCTCTGGGGAAGAAAGCTTCTTGCTACCTTGAAAGGATACAGCTGCTGGACCAGAGGAGGCTGGAGGGGTGGCTGAGACTTGTGGTTGGTGAGGATGATGTGGTTTGGCTCATAAGCCAGTTGCTGAGCAAGAATGAGGCTGCCTGGGCTTTTGAAAGGATTGGTTTGGGTAATAAATCTACAGGGTTGGGACAGGGTTGGGGCAGAGTGGGTTACTCTCCAGCACCAAAACCATGGTGATTAGTGGTCACAATCCTGCCTACCCTCAGGGCTGGCTTTATGGTTGTTTGGGGAAGGTCAAATTATTAAATCCTTCACCTTTGTTCTCTTGGCTAAAATCTGAGTACCTCCCACACCTTCATCTGAATAGCTCTTATGATTTAAAAGTATTTTCATATATTCTCTCAAATAATCCTCACAACAATCCCAAGAGATAGGCATCATTATACCCATTTTACAGTTGGGAAAGTTGAGGCTTAGAGAAGCTAAATGTCTCATACAAGATTCCAAGTCGTGTGTCCTATGAAAATATAAAGCAAGTCAGAAATGGGACCTGCATACATAATTTAATTCTGGCAGTTACATTAAAAAATGTAAAAATAAACAGGTGAAATTAATTTTAGTAATATATTTTTAGCCCGCTGTATCCATAATCACTTAAATATGCAATCAGTATAAGCATTATTGAACAATTTTATGTTCTTTTTTCATATGATTTTTTTTCATGTCTTTGAAATCGGCAATGTACTTTACACTTACAACACATCTCAGTTTGGACTTCTCGCATTTCTAATGTTCAGGAGGCATTGATGACCAGCGCTGCTGTGTTGGATGGCACAGTTCTAGAACCTCTGACTCTCTGACTCTTTCTCCTTCCTCACAGCATCTGTCTTCCTGTACTATGCATCCTGTTTCCCCCGTTTCTAAAGGAGGTGCTTGAACCCAATTATTTCCAAGGGCTTTTCCAGCTCTGAGGTTTTCTGATTCCAGAGTGAAGCCAGGATTCTGTCCAGGCTTCTCATAGACCCAAGACACAGAGGATCCAGGAAACACGAAGAAAGGATTCTGGAAACCTGCACACAGGTTGGTATGTTTCTTTCTCTGTGGCCTGCAGGGGTACACAGCAACAGACAGACACAGGGACATACAGATACACAGGCACAAAAGACAGTCTCATAGGCAGAGTTCCCCCGGACCCCTAGATAACAGATGCAAGACACACAGTTACAAAACCAAACACAGAGACACAGCCCCATGATGGAGGCTGAGGAAGCGGGGAGGTCGGGTGACTCTGAGTGCATTCTTGGTGTTCTTGTGAACAAAATGCGCATGTCACCAGGGCCATCGTGTCCCATAAGATCCAGATAAAATTACTATAAGCACCCCAATTCCCAGCCCGTCGCTTCCATTTTTCTTCTTTCTGTATGTGTCTGTGTGTTTGCATGCATGTGCACAGGTGACTCTCTGCACATGGATGCTGGGTGACTGTGTAAGAAGTATTTCCAGCCACAGGTTGTGGTTAAGCAATGTCGGACAACCATCTTCAAGAGGTCCTTGTGGCCTTGACCAGACATGTCTGAATCCATCTCCCCAGCCCCTTTGGATTGTGCCTCCATTTCTCCAATTTCCAAATGCTGTTTTCTTTCCTTAGGGTCAACCGTGCATTTCTTGCCTTTTTGGTCTTCTAGTTTACAAATCCTCCGTTCCCTCTGCCTGTGGAAGTACAAAGTGCTCCCCCAACTTCTGTTACTTCCATACAGAGTCTCTGTCCTGCCTCTCATCTTCCCCAGTGTGAGTCTTAGACCATCTCTTTGCTCTGTATACCCCAAGTCTCCAAGATCTTGAAGCTAGGAGATGCTCCTGAAGATCTCTGGGAGCTCACAGGGAGGACCCCTTTCTTCTCCCCAGTCCCCCACCCCCATCCCCTGCTTGCTCCCAAGTCTTACCATTTCTAAGGCAAAACACCTCCCTGCCACTGGTCATCCCCCCAAATCCCTTCCTTGTCTCCTCCTACCTTGCAAATACCCAGTGAGGTATTTGTAATTCCTGCTGCCCCAAACACCTGAAACAAAATCAGCTCTCTCCTTCAGAGGAATCCTGCTTTCAGCTTTCACTTACATACTTCTTCTGTCTTTAATTCATGGATTGAGATTATAACTGGGCAAGACCTTTAACCCAGGGTCTCCAGCTCTCCAGCTATTTGCTTATCTCAGCTTTCAGGAGGGTGAAGCAGGTGTCTCCCAGGGGAGGTGAGACCTTTCTGGCACTCAATGTCTGTCCCTTGTTGCTGTACCTAAATGCTCACAAGCCCCAGGGGCTCTTCTCAGTGTTTTGTATTACCTGTTTGAATTTTCAAAATAGTCTTAGGAGGTAGGTACTATTATTATCCAGATTTTACAAACAACACAGCTGAGACAGAGAAGTTAGTGACTTGCCCAGGATCATGCAACTCAGGAGCCATGGCACTGGGAATCTGCCCTGGTGCTGTCCTGGTCTCCAGCCCACTCTTTGGGGCTTTCTGCTCCGGGTTTGTGCCTGCAGGCCCCTTCTCTCTTAGCAGGCAGAGCTGTGGGTAGGGTGACAAAACTGTGCTGTCAGTGGGTGGAAGTTCAGATCGAAATCCCAAGGGATGGGATATTTACTGATGAGATGCTGTGGTGTCAGGTGGGGCTGCCACCCACCTCCTGCCAGTGCACCCCAAGGGCAGCAGTACATTCTGCTGTCATCAGGGCGGTGGCCTTAGAAAGCAGGGTGCTTTCTCTGGGTGTCTGGACTCTTCCTCCTCTTTATCCCATTCCTCCGTTCCCCATCAAAGTGACTGAGCTACTTAGCTGCTTTGAAGCCCTTTGCAACTCGAGTTGCTCATTCTGATGGAGGGATCTTCCTGAGACTCTCTGTGGGCCCCTGGAGGCATTGCCCAACACCATGTTTGTCAAATGATCGACAAGGTCTGGTGTTTTGAAATAAAGTTCTTAAAGAGAAGGCAAAAGGTTTTTTTTTTTTTTCCTCCCCACAGAGGAGAATTTCTCTGCACTGTGGAAGGGGTGCGTGATTCTAGATAGATAAAGAAACCTGTCTAAACTTAGGAAGTACAAACAGGACTAGAACCTCCATTGGTCTTCGGGAGAAATCAGTTTTATTCTCAGAGCAACTGCATGATGGGGGAGGCAGTTTGCAAAGATTGAGGGGGAGAGAGGATGGTGAAGGAAGAGGTGATGAGTGCAGGGTGAATGGTGGGGAGGTGGATCAGGGAGCAGATGATGGAATGAGCTGGTCAGCCCCCTGTAGGGAAAGGCATGTGGTTTAACAGTGTGCATGAGTACAGGCTGCAGGGCTTGGGGTGGGTGGGCTGTTTGGTGTAGTGTAAGAAGGAAGGAGAGTGATTATATGGGTCCATAGTATTAAGGGATGCTGCTAAGGTGGTGCTTAGGGGTGTGTATGTGTTTTGTCTGGAGTGTAGGATTATGACTTGACTAGTGTAGTAAGAGTGCACTGGGCAACATGTAACAGAAAACTCAAAACTCATGGCTTCAATAAGAAGGGGATTATTTGCCTCACAAAACAAGACTTCTGAATGGGCAGGCAAGAGCTGGTGCAGACACTCAACAATGTCACCCAGGTCCAGGCTTTCTTGATCTTCTCGACCTACCATCTTGGTGTGTTGACTTTCGACCTTCTGGTTGCGAGATGGGCATCGTGCCCATCGGCCAGGCAGGAGGAAGGAGCAAGAGATCACACCAGCTGGGGCTGTTTACTTTTTATTGGGAAAGTCATAAACTTTCCCAGTTGCCTCCCCGCTTTCCAGCAAACTTCTGCTTAGATTTCGCCGGTCGGCCACAATTGTGCCATATGGTGACCCCTTTAACAGCAAAGGAGATGGGGAAGTGAATTATTTGCTTTTCCCACCTATCTACTAGAGGAAGTCGTGGGAGAAGGACGTGGGGGTGGGTGTGGATTGGTCAATCTCTAGCGCTGCCCTAAGTGGGAGAGTGAAATGATGTGGGAGTGTGTTGCAGGGTAGGTGAGTAGGTAGTTGGGAAGGTGGTCCCACAGAAGGAATATCACCTTTTTTCTCAGGCATCATGTAGTCCAACTCTGCTAGCCACAGAGATCTTGGCTAGCTACTTACCTTCTCTAAGTTTTCCTTGTGGGGCACGTAAATGCCCAGCACAGGACACAACACTTAGTTGGTGCCCAGCCAAAGGGAATTTAACTGTGTGAAAGTGTATGGAGAGTGGTGGGTTTTCAGCCAGGAGGGGAGAGATATTCAAAGTCTACTCCTCCATGCCTATCTCGGTCAAAATCTTGCTCTAGTACAAGCGCTAAGTCTCAGGTCCCTCCCTGTTTGTGTTTCAGGCTGAATCTCTCAAAAGAGCTTGTTGGGTCGGCGATGGGGTTTGGTTCCTTCAGGGCAGAGGCCCAGGGAGGGGGCAGCCGGAAGGGGTGGGGTGTGGGAGTTGGGGGCCAGACGCACCCTTCCTTAAGAAGGAGTGGGTGGGGCTTTCCTGGTGGCTCAGTGGTAAAGAACCCACCCGCTGGTGCAGGAGACACAGGTTCGATCCCTGGTCTGGGAAGATCCCACATGCTGTGGAGCAACTGAGCCCACGCGCCACAACTACTGAGACTGTACTCGAGAGCCCGGGAACCACAGCTTCTGAAGCCCACATGCCCTAGAGCCCGAGATCGGCAACAAGAGAAGCTCCTGCAGCGAGCAGCCCGCACACTGCAGCAGATAGCCCCTTCTCAGCAACAGAGACGCAGCATGGCCAAAAGTAAATAAATAAGTAAAAATGTAAAACTGGAGTGGGTGTGAGGCAGCACTTTCCCCATAGTCTCATCGAGGAACCCTTGAAGGTGGATGTCGCTGACCTCATTCCAACAACACAGGAGAGCTGAGGCTCAGAGGGGAAAGTTCATCGTTCGGGATACCCCAGTTTGGAGTATGTGTGGGACCTAGGGGCTGGAGGAAATCCCAGGGCATCCTAGGGGGTGGGTGTGGGTTCAGAATCAGCCCGGCCGGGCCTCCTGGTGGGGGTGGGCACGCTGCCTGTGAGTGTGAGAAGGCGGGCTCCCAGCTCCGCAGCAGCAGGCCAGGGAGACACTGAAGGGCGCTGCGGTGATGAAACCTTTGTGACTCATTTCTACCTGGCCCCGTGGCTTTTCCACCCAGCGTGCTCTGGAGGCCAAGCTGCCCCCTGGGGGGTTGGGGTGGGGGGTGAGGGGCTCTGAGTGTCTTTCCAAGGCCTCCCCCTCGTTTGGGGGCTTTTGTCCTTGAGCTTTCACAGTGTCATTCTGGCTCTCAGCTAGTCTTCTCTCTTCCCCGCTGAGGGCTGCTTTCACAAACGTGGGCCCAGTCTTACCTTCTCCAGGAAGTCTTCTCTGGTTGCCCCCACCCACCACACACACCTGCACTTAGAGGGCACTCAACTTCTGTGGGCGGGTCCCAATTTGCTCACTATGAAAGTGCAGATGCTCAGAGCAGGCAAATAAAGGGGACTGTTCTTCACTTTACAAGTGTCCCAGTATCTGCCTTTGTCAAATATCAACACGTATCAACACACACTAGAAATTGATTTGATGTATGGAAATTAGATTTAAGCCCAGACCACTCTTAAGACCTATAATAAAGAACACTTGGGTTCAGATTCAGTCCTTTACATGTTTTACTTTTTGAAAGCCGGTTGAATTCACTTGCCCTCCCCCGTCTCCTTTTGATGGGAAAACAACATAAAAATAACACTAAAGATTTCTTTTTTTGGAAGAAAGAGGAAAAAAAAATCCTTTCCACCCATCAGCCGTCTTATTTTTGAACATTCCTGTCTCTGTTCACATGCATGTAGACTGAAATAGCCACAATCCTGGAACTTTGACTTGACTGCTGGGCTGTGAGCTTCCGGGGAGGAAGCGGAGACCCCTGTCATTCACCTGGAAGCCAGCAGAGTGCCAGCCAGTGATGGCAGACCCTGGCTGCGTGCGTGCCAAGTCCCTTCAGTCATGTCCAACACTTTGTGAGTCTATGGGCTGTAACCCACCAGGCTTCTCTGTCCATGGGATTCTCCAGGCAAGAATACTGGAGTGGGTTGCCATATCCTCCTCCAGGGGATCTTCCTGACCCAGGGATCGAACCCAAGTCTCTTAAGCCTCCTGTATTGGCAGGCAGGCTCTTTACCACTAGCGCCACCTGGGAAGCTCAGACACTGGCTACAAGAGTTACTGTCACTGCTGCTGTGGCTTCTAGCATGGTGGAGTCAGAGGTCAAGATCACTGCCTTCACTTGGCAATTTTAGGTGACCCCCTCCTTCATTTGATCCTCACAACCATCTTACAGGGTAGGTCTTATTCCCTTCCTTTTACAGAAGAGGAAAAAGCTGCTTACCTGCCCAGAATTGTAGAATTACCAACTGGCCGAGCTAGGATTTGAACCTAGTACCTTTGAGCTTACCACCTATAGTTTTTTTTCCCCTTCAAAAAGATGTATTAATTTAAGTTTTGCTTGGTCTTTGTTGCTGCACACAGGCATTCCCTAGCTGTGGCAAGCGGGAGCTACTCACTAGTTGCACAGCGTGGCCTTCTTACTGTGGTTTCTCCTCTTGTTGTGGAGCCGGGACCCTAGCAGCACGGGTTTCAATGGTTGCGGCACAGCCTCTGTTAGTTGCCATGAGGCTTGTGGGATCTTCTCAGAGCAGGGATTGAACCTATGTCCCCTGCACTGGCAGGCAGATTCTTTGAACCACCACGGAAGCCTGAGCCTGTAGTTTTTTCATTGCACTAGGTTTTCTCAAACGCAGCACTGTTCATATTGGCTGTGTGGGGCTGTCCTGTGCGTTAGAGGATGTTTAGCAGTGTCCCCAGGCTCCACTCACTAAATACCAGCAGCCCTCTCTGCCCCCTCCACCCCTCCATCGTAACAGCCAAACATGTTTCCAGACATTGGCTAATGTCCTCTAAGGCACAAACTATCCCAGGGCTAAGAAGCACTGTTGCACAGTAAAGACCAGCAGACCGTGTAGCCTGTTTCTTTCATGTCCTTTCCCGGAGTCTAGGGCGGCGTATACAGTAGGTGCCAATCCCTGTGGCTGCCTGCCAGGGCCCCTTGCTGTCTGCGTTTGTGGTTGGTCCACAGGCAGGTTCCTGCCATTTAAGAGGCACAGGAATGAGGATTTGTGTCCAGTCTCTGGCTCAGCCTAGCAGGCCCTGGTACCCAGTCCAAGAATCTGGGATTTGCTTATCCTTGGCTACACCCAGCTGTGTTTGGGAGACTTACCTTTGGGGTGAGGCCTCGGCTACTGCAGGCACACCCAGCAGCATTGTACGAATTAGGAACATGCACCCGTTCCTTCTCCCTGTGCCAGGGCACGAGGCTTGGTGAACAGAGCCTGGGCTGGATTCCTGCCTCCACTCACCCCCTTGGATGTTCTTGTAGAGTCCACAGCCTGAACGACCTTACATAGCAGCCTCAACGTAGAACATTTTGCTAACTCTCTCTCTCTCGTTCCACCCCATGTAGGCAGGGGAAGCTCATAGATGAAGCCTAAACCTGCCTTGTGGTATGAAACTGGACCTTTTCCTCCCCCACATGTGCCCTGGACTTGCTCCTTTACGCACTCAACAAACACATAAGACATCTACTTTGTGCAAGGACGCGTCTAGACAACTGGGTTTGGAGCACCAGAAATGAGGTATATGATATGATGTGGCACAGTGATTCTCCAAGTCTGGTTCAGGGACCCTTGCAGGGGGTCTGTGAGATACTAGGGTTTTATTCATTATGCTTTAATCCAAACCATGTATTACACAGTCCTGAATGCAGAAGAAGAGATGGAAACCCAGCTGCTTTCTCTTAAGCTCGGCATGAAAGAGATGTGCCAGATACAAAACAGTGCCACCCTTCTCAGTAATTTTTGTTTTATTTTGAAAAATAGGGCTATTTTTCATGAAAAGATATATAATATCTTATGTATTTCATATTTATGTTAAAGTGAAATGGGTTTCTTATTATTTCAGTTGAATTAATGAACATTAAAATTGAGAAAATTTGGGGATTTCCTTGAAGGTTCATTGCTTAAGACTCTGCGCTTCCAATGCAGGGGTTGCGGGTTTGATCCCTGGTCGGGGAACTAAAATCCCACATGCCATGGTGTGGTCAAAAATAAATTAAAAAAAACATTTTAGTTTCTATTGAAGCAAATATCAGTAGATAGACTCCACAAAAATGAGAGCTCGCTGGGGGCCTGCATAATTGTTAAGACTGTAAAAAGTGCCTGAGGCCAAAGGTCTGGGGACTGCTTATGTGGTGGGGCAGAGCCCTGGGCTTGGAGAATTGAAAATCAATACCAACCCAGTTCTTCATCAGCAGGTTGTGAACTCTGGGCAAGTCCCTTAATTTTTCCAAGCCTCAGGTTTCTCATCTATACAATGGGAGCCTAATGGCCTCCTCAGAGGGTGATTGTGAAAATTTTGGGTCGTTCGCTGGAGCCTATGATCTGTGGAGCTGAGCTGCGGGTGGTGTTGAGGTGCTCCAGGGGGACGTGTTGAGTGGACAGTGCCATGGGGGGAGGGGATACCAGTTTCCCCCACAAGGTAAATAAGTGAGGATTGGGAAAGTTGGTCAAAGGAAAGGAATTCAGTTTGTGAAATAGCTTCAAAGGGGAATTGGAGGCAATGTGTTTTGCCTTTGATTATTTTGACTGTAGCCACTGTTAACCTTTTTAAACTTCTGCTCATGGTTCTCCTCTTCCTCTTTTCAACAGACAGAAAGGTCTTCTTAAGGTGCAGCTAGCTGTCCCTTGCCGGGGTCCACTCAGGGAGGTAGCCTCCATGTCTGCTGGACACAGAGCCCTGGGAAGTAGCTTCAGAGAAGTGCAAAGGCCCACGGGTGTCCAGAGGGGACCAGGCATTAGTCCTGACCAGGCAGCTGAGGAGGGACTTCACCACCAGACTTGCCATGTTGGGGGCAGCAAAATGGCCCTTCCATCAGCCTGTCATGGTGCTGAATTTCTGCCACGTGAGATTTCTTCTGTGGGCTCTGGTTCTTATTTACCAGGAGCCTTATTCTACCTAAGTATAAATAACAGAACAACTTGTCAGCAGCCAACGAATGCCTCATGATGGCCTTATTTGTCTGATAACAGAAAGCAGGGCTTTGGGATCATGACCTGGAGAACAGATAAATGTTGCATGTCACAGCCCTTACTGAGTTTCCAGCCTCTGTGTCTTAGCTCTTGGTTCTCCTGGGGCCCCTAGAACCCAGCCGTGGGTTTAGGACCACTCCTATCCTGGAGAGGATGGATCTCAAATCTTTAAACACCAGAGACTTAGCATTCTTCCTCCCTCAGCTCCCTTTTCCCTTATCTGTTCCAATTCTGGTTCAAGTCTTTTATGACCCCCACCTAACAAGGTTCTACTTGCTTAAAGACTGAGAAATATCAAATTGGAAATTTGTATGATATTTAGGAGCTTGTGTTGGCCCTGAGATCTCTGTCTTCATCTCGATGATGCAGCTTAACTACTGTTCTTCTAATGAATTTCTAGTGGCTTCTTTAAGGCCTCTAGTGGGTGGAGTTGACAGAGTACTGCTTCCTCTCTTAAATGTCCACATTCTGATTCCTGGAATTTGTGAATATGTTGCCTCACCTGGCAAAAGGGACTTTGCACAAGATGTAATTAAGTTAAGGCTCTTGAGATCAGAGATTATCCTGGATTATCCGGAGGGCCTGATGTAATCACAAAGGTCCTTAGGAGAGGGAGGCAGGAGGGTCAGAGGCAGAGGAAAGGTGATGATGGATGCAGAGGCTGGGCTGATGTGGTTGCTGGCTGTGAAGATGGAGGCAGGGACCCTGAGCCAAAACTCCAGCCTCAAAAGCTGGAGAAGGCAAGCAAATAGATTTTCTCCTAGAATTTCCAGGAAGGAGCACAATCCTGCCAATATGACCCATTGAAACCCAGTCTGGACTTCTGACTCCTGGGATTATAATATAATAAATTCGTGTTGTTTTAAACTGGTAAGTCTGTGGGGATTTGTTATAGTAAAAATAGGAAACAAGTACAGTTGGGAATAAGGACTATCAGAAACTGATCAAGCGGTTGGTAGATACCCCTCAGGATGTAAGAAGACGTCGTGGTATAAATAATACATGTTGATGTTTGGCAGAAACCAACAAAATTCTGTAAAGCAATTATTCTTCAATTAAAAAATAAATTAAAAAAACAAAAATCATATGGTAGCCATATTAAAAATTAGAAAAATAAAGCATTACCATTCCTTTTTAAAAAAAATAACGCATGGATTCTCCCCTCTAGGAGTTGACAGTCTAACAGTGGGAACAGACTTAAGGCAAATAAGTCTAGAGTGATGAACACTAGGGTGAAGTTGCAGCTCAAGCACAGACCACTGAGATGCTGCTTCTGCTCAGTGAGTTCCTGGGAGGATTCCTATCAGAGGTGACATTTGGGTTGGTCCTTAAGGGAAGGGTAAGATTCCCATGAATGGGCAGAGGAAACAGCGCGAGTGATGGCTCAGAACCAGAACTCAAGGGAGAGTTGGGTTTGGAGCCAGTGATTTTCTATCAGGATGTTTGTCTCTGAGCAACAATCTCAAGTCCCTTCATACAGAAGAAGCCCCAAAGTAGGGAGCATCTAAGTTCACCAATATGGTGCCTCCATGACCTCTCCAGTGACCCCTGTTTTTTCCTCCTCTGTTTTGCACCCTCATCTCACAGGGTTTGCCTTGGCCATCCCCCCGCCCCCCCGCCCCAACTCCCCAATCACAGGAGGGCTGCCGCTAATTCAGGAACCTAGTACAGACACGATAGTGTCTAGGAGAGGGCTGGGGACTCATTCTTCACACAAATGTCTACTGACTGGCAAAGAAACTTTTCCAAGAAGTTTCCATTTCTCTTTTTCTCTCTATGTCTCCAAGGCCAGAATTTTATCTCCTGCTTACTGGCAAGAGGACTGGTCTAGGGAAGCATGTGTGTAGAATAGAATAGATTATCAAATAACTTTGGTGTTCTGTTAACTCAGAAGATGGGGAGATGAATTTTGGATAAGCAACCAAAAATGTGTGCTGCCAGGGATGTAGAATTGGGGATGAACGAGGGAGGAGGGGAAGGACTTGGATGGCAAGTGGGCATCGCCAGTTCATTTTTCTGGTCTTTGGGAGCCACGGAAGGTTGTAGAGCAAGGGTGCGATCTGACCAGAGCTGAGCTTTAGAGACATCACTCTGGCATTGTCATGTAGTGGAGAAGGGCATCCCTGGAGGGGGAGAGATAAGTTGGAAGCTGATGCAGTCATCCATGTAAGACGCAGCGGTGCTGTGCTCAGCTGTGTCTGACTCTGCGACTCCACGGACTGTAGTCCCCAGGTTCTTCTGTCCTAGGGATTTTCCAGGCAAGACTACTGGAATGGGCTGCCATTTCTCCTGGGGATCTTCCCAACCCAGGGATCGAACCCTTGTCTCCTGTGTCTCCTGCATTGGCAGGCGGGTTCTTTACCTTTGTAAAGAACCTGGGAAGCCCTGTAAGAGGGCAGTGAGTGTGAAAGGGAGAATGGAAATAAGAAGCATTGTGGGAGCAGAATGGATGGAACTTTGGGCTGATTCTGTTTCTCGCCACGTCTCATCCATCCCCAGTCCTGTTGGCACAGAGCTCCCCGTTTTCACAGCTGGGGCTCTACTTCCCCTCGCCTGCTTCTCCCACCAGGTTTACCATCCTCCCCACTTCCATTTCACTCCCCTCTAATCTAGGGGGAACACTTTTGAGGGGCTCCAAAGTCGCTGCAGATGGTGACTGCAGCCATGAAATTAAAAGACGCTTGCTCATTGGAAGAAAAGCTATGACCAAACCTAGACAGCATATTAGAAAGCAGAGACATTACTTTGCCAACAAAGGTCTGTCTAGTCAAGGCTATGGTTTTTCCAGTGGTCATGTATGGATGTGAGAGTTGGACTGTGAAGAAAGCTGAGTGCCGAAGAATTGATGCTTTTGAACTGTGTGTGGTGTTAGAGAAGACTCTTGAGAGTCCCTTGGACTGCAAGGAGATCCAAGCAGTCCATCCTAAAGGAGATCAGTCCTGGGTGTTCATTGGAAGGACTGATGCTGATGCTGAAACTCCAATCCTTTGGCCACCTGATGTAAAGAACTGACTCATATGAAAAGACCCTGATGCTGGGAAAGATTGAAAGCGGGAGGAGAAGCGGACAATGGAGGATGAGATGGTTGGATGGTATCACCAACGCAATGGACATGAGTCTGAGAAAGCTCCGGGAGTTAGTGATGGACAGGGAAGCCTGGTGTGCTGCAGTCCATGGGGGTCACAAAGAGTTGGACATGACTGAGCTACTGAACTGAACTGAACTGAATCTACAGGATGGTCTCAAGCTGAGCACTAACCAACATTTTGGGTCTGACAATTCTCTGTTGTGGGAGGGGCCTGTCCTGAACACAGCAGGGAGTTTGGTGGGATCCTGGCCTTCACCCAGGATGGGTGATTAATGCCTGTAGCACCCTTACCCCCAGCGTTGACAACCGACCATGTTTGCACGTGTGCCATATGTTCCCTGGGGGCAAAGCGCCCCCAGCTGAGAACCACTGTCTGATGATCTTTAAAAGGACAAAACTGATAGAGCTGCTCCCTTGCCTCCCATCTTCAATGTCTCTGGAGGTTTCTGGCTGCACTCCTTATGCTGTTGGTTTGTGCACACCCTTTGAACTTCACCCCCAGCTACCCCTCCCCTTCTCTAAGCCTGCTCTGGATATACTGGTCTTATCTCTACTCCTCAAGCCCTTCCCAAGAGTTGTGTCTTATGTCTGAAATGTTCTCCCACCTCTTTGCCTGGCCACACCTGAGCATCCCTCAGGTCTTGGAGCCAATGTGACTTCTTCCAGGAAGCCTTCCTGGATTCCTCCCAATCCAGATTGAATCCCCAGTTATGAAATACCCTCTCAAACACTACCCTCTTGATACAACTGAGGGGCTAAGCCAGAAGATGAGTGAGAGGTTGTTTCCTGTGAGGGGTCTGAAATCTGGCTGGTCAAGGGAGGGCAGTTTTTGTGACCAGAGGTATCACACGAAATGTGTCAGTCTGAGGGGTCATGCTGCATCTGAAAACTACACATTATCTTTGTGCCTTCAGAGAAGACACCGCTGGGTGCGTGTAGGCGTGCTTGGGGTCTGGATACAGGTGGGAAGTTCTTGTTGGTCCAAAGAGACCTCTTGGCTGTGAAAGCGTGCTAGCTTTCGTATGAGCTGGGTGGCTTGGGAACCTCAGTTCATGTTTCTGAGACTCATTTTTACCACCTATAAAGTGAGTATACATTCACAATCTTCTACCAAGTGAGGCCTGTTTTATAGAGTTGCAATTCAGTTAATGACAACATATATAAAATTCTTGGCACATCTCAAGTACTCAACAGGTGAATCAACTGTTATTGTACTTGAGTGGGGAGTCTTAGCTCCCTGCCCTGGGGCTCCCTCAACCAAGCGTGTGCAATGTGTGTGTGTCTGTCTCTGTGTGCGTGTGTCTGTGTGCATGACTGTGCATGTCTCTGTGTGAATGCATGTGTGTGTGTGTGTTCACATGTGTGTGTGTGTGTGTCTGTGCATGAGTGTGTGTATATGGCAATCTGTGGAGGGGGCTGCCGGCTCTTACTCCACAGGAAGTTGGAGCACTCCTCACAGCTCAGCACCCTGCCTGCCCTGGTCACGGGCACCTCACCCCAGGTGGTTGGAGTCGGCTGGTTGGCAGTGGTATGGGTTTTTCACAATGACAGTTTCCTGAAAGTCACCCTGACTTTGGGCTGGGCATTGCTGGGTACCGGCCAAGGGGGGAAACATAGAAAGAGGAAGGTGCTTCCTGTTAGAAAGCAGAGGGCTGGGAGGTGAGACAAGGGGAGCAGGGCCCCAGAATCGAAGTGGGACTTTGGAGCAGCCTCAGCCAATGCCCAGGACTCTCAGGGCCCGGGAGGTGGAGGGGCTGGCGGGGCCTCCTGTGGCCGGTTCTACCCAGGCCTGGCCAGCCCTGAGCCAGGTTGGTCAGCAGACCTCTCCCGGGCCCTGCCCTGGCCCAGCCGGCCTGGGGCCCTGCCTCTGTCTGCCCTGACTGAGCTTGCTGCTTCCCTCAGCGTCCCCTCTCCTGCCTCTCAGGCTCTGGACTGCTTTGCTTTCGAATCTACTTAGAAAAAAAAGGAAGGAAGCTGAGGACTTCCCTCCCAGAGAGGCCACCACCCAGAGAGGCCAGGCTGCACGTGGTGGCTCCTTAGCTCTCCTGCAACTCCAGCAATGGGGGCCTGCTGGCTGTGCAAGACCCCTCCTCTGCTCCCATCCCCATCCCCAGAGCCCTCTGCCATCCTGGGCTGCCTTGGGCTCCTCTGAGGGGAAAGTTATACATCTGTCATATGCCCCGCTTACCACGAACACTGCCCAATCACAGTGGATGGAAATCCCCACAAACCCTTCAGAGGTGACTGCGCCAGCCGACTACTGGCCTGCTTTCTCCTTTCTTCCCTCAGGACCTGGATTCCACCCACTCACCCCCTTTGGCAGCTGCCTGTTGGCCTGGGGATTCTAAGCAGGTTTTAGTACCCCTTGAGCCTCCTCAGATGGAGGTATAATACTAACAACCCCCTGTCAGGGCTGACACGATGATGCAGGGGCCTGGAAGTCTCTCACTGTGGCTGGCGCATCACAGGCTCGTGGTTCACGACCCTGTGTCCTTTTTCGCCTGGGGCAACCTGGTTTATGCCCACTGTCTTAGCTCCATTATTTAGTTGTTTATATTTTGGCGGCATTGCGTAGTGTGTGGGCGCTTAGTTCCAACCAGGGATCGAACCCCATTCCCCCTGCCTTAGCAGCATGGAGTCTTAACCACTGGACTGGCAGGAAAGTCCTTAGTGTCATTATTAACAGACACCCCTTTTAATTCCCAGAAGTGTCCCGATTTGAACACTAAATGACACAGTCGGGGTCTGTTCCCCTCTCCTAACCGTTGGGGCCCCTCTTCCTCGGTGGCCCACGGTGGGCTGGGTTCCCGTCCCAGCTCTGCCACCGAGCGCAGTACCGCCTCGGACAAGCTGCTGCCCCGAGCTTTGGTGGCAGCAGCTGTGTGGCTTACTGTCACCCGCCGCCCTGGAGGGCCTGGCCGTGTGCTGTTCTGGTCTGTACCCTCAGTGCCTGGCACACAGTGGGTGCTTCGCTGGCCGGATGACTGACCTGCTCTGGCTGGGGAAGACATCTCTGCCTTACTTCAGGCTCCCAGGGATGCCGGAGGCTGAATCAGGGCCAGCCGGCGCCTGTGGTCAGTGCCCCAGGACTGCCGGCTCGCTTCCCCGGCCTCCCCACCCCCAGGCGGGATGTGGGCCCCGGACTGACTCCAGCTGCTTCAAACCTCCTCCCCGATTCCTCAGAGCACCCATTTCCTCAGCTTCGCGCTGGGAGATTGGGCAAGACAGGGTGTCAGGCTGCCGCCAACGCCAGCTGGGTTTCTGGCCTCAGGAGCCACACTCCACAACGGGCTTGCGGGACACCAAGGCCACGGTGTGGACCCTGGCTGTGCCCCTCGGTCATCGTGTGACCGTGGGCAAGCCTCTTATCCTCCTAGGCCACCATTTTCTCAAGGGAACAACGGGGAAATCTCACTTTGGCTGCGGGCTGGAGTCAAGGAGAGGCTGACGTAGGTGTGCGGTGCAGGGGCCCAAGTAGGTACGTCACACACATCAACCCCTCCTGCCAGGCTTTGCTTTCCCTCCCCTCCCCCTTCCCCCTGGCGTCTCTCCTGGGCAGCCAAGGCGGGACCAGCATCCCAGCTGGACGGTGGGAACTGGTCACCCTTCACCATGCAGTATCTGAGTCCAGAGAGGTATGACAAGAGGCCTAACGGCGATGTAACCAAGAGGAGACTGGGCATCCCTGGTGGCTCAGACGGTAGAGAATCTGCTTGCAATGCAGGAGATCCCGGGTTCAATCTCTGGGGTGGGGAAGATCCCCTGGAGGAGGAAATGGCTACCCATTTCAATATTCTTGCCTGGAGAATTCCATGGACAGAGGAGCCTGGAGGGCTGTATAGTTCACGGGGTTGCAAAGAGTCATACATGACTGAGCAACTAACACTTCTTTCAACCGAGAGAAAGTCAAGAAACCACAGTCCCTGAAAGTGTCCAGTGTGGACATGATCGGGTAGCTCACCCATCACAGGCTGGTTCTTAGGCAGGAAGCAGGACAGTCCCAGGTGCGTGATTCCTAAGCACTTATTAGGTGCTGGCATCTGCACTCAGGTGATGCATTTCATCTCATGCTGTTCTGGGAAAGGAGGCATTGTTACTCTGACTTCAAGACGGAAATGGCATTGCTTTTCTTGCCTGATTTATTCTCTGGCTAACTTACTCTTAGCAGACTTGCTGAGGAGACTTGAATCCAGGCATGTGTATCACCCAAGCCTGCATATCTTCCATCACCTTCCCCATCCAGGCCCCCCAAGCCTTTGTTCCATCCCCTCTCTCTGTCACAGTTGTGCTGGCCTCTGGGGATGCCTCAGTTTCTTCCCGCTCCATCAACTGAGCCCTGCCTCCCACCCACTTCTCAGGGCTGCTTTGAAGATGGATCAGAGTGTGTTTTCCCAAAGCTCCCAGGGCCCTCCAGGGCCTCACCAGGGCAGAGTGTTATTAGCTAAAGCACAACGACAGCAGCAATGTGGCCATAATGAGCGCTCTCCCAGCATCCTGTCGCCGAGGCAAGTGGCAGGCGTCATTAGCCCCATTTTAGAGATGGGAAAGCAGAGGCCGAGATCATCATTTGTGACCTGCCCACGGTGCCACGATGAGTCAGTAGAGGCTTCTTGCAAGCTTCCTTTGTTCTCTTCCCCTCTGGAGAAAAGGAGGGTCAGCAAAGAGAACTGTCACCCTGGGAACATCAGACTCATCTTTAGAGAGGAAAGGGGTACAGCCAGACTCTGTGGCTCCAGCCTGGCCTATGATGGGAGTAGAGAGAAATTCGGATGAGGGTGTCCAGGATCCCTTCCTCACTGGACACAGGCTCTGGGTGGTAGTGCTGGGACAGTGTCCCCCAAGTTTCTCCAGCTGTTACTTTGAGGCTGAAACCATGGCCAAGGAGGTGGTGGAGGTGAGGTCTATATGTTCTGGTTCTTCTAGCCCAAAGGGGAAGAAACTGGTATGGAGGAGGGAGATGCGGAGGAAGGCAAAGAACTCCCATGTGCTCAGCACCTTTCATGTGCCACACATTTTACATCTCATCCCCATTCGACAGATGGGGAAACTGAGGTCAGGGGGTGAAGCATTTCCTGTGGGTGGCAGAGCAGGTGGAAAACAGATCTGGGATTTCAGTCCAGGCTTCTTTAGCTGGAAAGCTGTTGTTTTGGAAGCAGCCCACCTTGCTGCCTCTTTGGGAGAGGTGGGGTCTACACAGGGTTGGCTTCATGCGTGTGGGACTCGTGTGATCACACAGGCTCCTGCTTTTGCAGGGACCCTGCTGTTGGTCTAATTGGTTCTGCTGTCACTGTCCTTGAAATTCTTAATAGATTTTGAACAAGGGTCCCTGCAAATGGTGTGGCTAGTCCCGGGTCTAAGCACAAAGTTTGCAGAGGGCTTTGGGTTGATCATTTTGACTAAGTGTCCTGACCTGCATTGTAGGAAGCTGAGTGATAGGAGCAGGCCTCGTGAGCATCACATTCTTAGGGCTTGAGGGTTTGGTGAGGACCTCTTGTGGGAAGAAGGACCCTGAAATAGAAGCTGGGGTTCAGCCTCAGAGGACCTGGTGCCTGGTGGAGCTTTAGAGTGACAGGTGCTAGAGAACAAAGAAAGGGGACCAGGAGCTCCCCAGGATGCTTTGGGCTGAGTGAGGGCCTTACTTCGGCTGTTAGTCCAGGAAGTTGCTGAGAAACTGTTGATATGCTTAATCATGAATCCAATGGTCAGAACCAGAGGGGAGGCATGACCTGGTTTTTCTTTCAAATAAACACTTGTGGAATATTTTCCAAGTTTTCACCAGGGGAGACTGTGGGCTTATTCCAATGGCATCACTGGAGTGGCTTTTTTGCCCTGAGCACATCCCGGCCAATTCTCCATTTTAGCTGCACCTATGGTGGGTCTCCAGTACTTTGACCACCTCATGCGAAGAGTTGACTCATTGGAAAAGACTCTGATGCTGGGAGGGATTGGGGGCAGGAGGAGAAGGGGACGGCAGAGGATGAGATGGCTGGATGGTATCACCAACTTGATGGACGTGAGTTTGAGTGAACTCCGGGAGTTGGTGATGGACAGGGAGGTCTGGCGTGCTGAGATTCACGGGGTTGCAAACAGTCAGACACGACTGAGCGACTGAACTGACTGATGGTGGGTCGGGGGCTTCCCTGATGACTCAGTGGGTAAAGAATCTGCCTGCAATACAGGAGACACAGGAGACACAGGAGACACGGGTTTGATCCCTGGCTTGGGAAGATATTCTGGAGGAGGAAATGGCAACCCACTCCAGTATTCTTGCCTGGAGAATCCCACAGACAGAGGAGCCTGGCGGGCTACAGTCCATGGGGTCGCACAGAATTGGACATGACCGAACGACCTACCATGCACTCGCCTGGTGGGTTGGATACCACTTAACGAGTAAGCAGCAGCAGCAGCATAGTGGGTGGATGGTTCCATGTGAGTTCTGACTCTTGCTCACAGCTTCCTGCCTCAGATGCTGGACACATGACTCTCTGATTTCCGTCTTGGGCCCAGCTCGGGGAGCCCACTTAGCCTGGTGGAGGAGCAGCCCAGAGGTCAGCGGTTTTGGAAGACTCTTGTTCCTATGTGTACAAGGGCGACTTTGAAATCACATCCTTGGATTGACTTTCCTTCTTTTTCTGATTCATCTCCCTCCCCTCTCATTCTGGTATTTTGGGGCTGCCTCCTAAATAAACTACACTTACCCTTATCTTTGCCTGAGGCCCTGCATTTGGAAGAACACAAGCTGAAATAGGTGGTATCACAGCATTGTCAATCTCTCTCCTGGACTACTTTCAGAAGCTGAGGCGCAGTCTTTTGTATGTCCTTGAAGATGGCAGGCCTTTCATCTTCCAGGAGGGGGAGTTTCCTACCAGCAGCCATACATGATCCAGGACAAAGCTTGGTACAAAAGCAGGTGATAAAACACACTTGGTGTGGACTGGGAGCTGGCTGGAGGCCCTGACAGAAGATTGGCTTTTGCTGAGAGTTGACTTTAAGTCTGATCTCTGTTGTGGCTCAGATGGTAAAGAATCTGCATGAAATGCAGGAGACACCAGTTCAATCCTTGGGTCAGGAAGATCCCCTGGAGGAGGAAATGGAAACCCACTCTAGCATTCTTGCCTAGAAACTCCCATGGACAGAGGAGCCTGGGCTATAACCCATGGGGCCACAAAGAGTCAGACGTGGATGCAACGACTAACACTTTCCCTTTTTCACTGATCTTCATCGTGCCTTTGCTGTGTGATCTTGGGCAAGTGACTTGACTTCTCTGGGATCCAGGACCTTCATCCAGAAAATGAAGGCCTGTAGCACTCAGCTCCCAGGTTTGTTATGAGGATCGAGCATATTTGTGGAGTTATTTTGTAACTGATAAACAGTTGTACTTACACGAATTATGATTAGTTGAAGACAAGATGGGGGGGTGCGTGCAGTTCAAGAGCTTGGCACCAGTAAATTGTGAAGGCCAGTGTCCCATGGGAGTGTGAATGCATTTGATTGGTGGGAGCATCATTAGAAGGGCTTCTCACGAGGCTTCTGGACCAGGACAACTATTTTCTGGCTGTGGTCACCCTGGTATGCTGGTTTCGCAGCAGCTCTTGGTCCTCTGTGGGCGTGTCTTGGAGATACTGTTTGTACGAGAAATAGTGTTGGTTCTGAGCTTGCTTTGTGTGCATTCATAAACTAGTCCTTACAGAAAAACATGTGATCCTGGGGCTTGGCAGAAGACATGCTGGTCCGGTGAGTGTGGGTCAGGGCGTTGGTGTAGGTGTGAACCCCAAACTGCGTTGTCCATTCATTCAGCAAATAGATTTATCAAGCCACTGCTATGTTCCGGTCACTATGCTGGTGTGTTGGGGGTACAGCAGGAAGCCCTGCCCCTTCTGGGACCACATTCCAATGGAGGATAAGGTGATAAACAAATGTGATGAAGGATGATAAAGCAAAATGAGAAAATGGAGTGGCACTGAGGCATGGATTCCGACTTAGAATCTTGAGAGATCTGGGGTAAAGGCAGGGGTAACAGGCAATGCAAAGGCCCTGAGGTAGAAGAAAGAGAGAGGAGAGAGAGGAAGAAGAAGGGGAGGAGACTGGGGGAGGAAGAGACTGGAGGTAAAGCGAGAGAACTCAGAGAGGTGGTGGGGACATGGGAGGCCAGGTCATGCAGGGCTTTGTAGGCCAATGGAAAATTCAAGTCCAGTGACTCCTTATACGTAAAGTGAGGGCTTGGACTAGGCAAGGAGTTTTCAACTCTAAAATGTCTGGCTTTAAAAAGCACCAATGGAAAAAAAAAATGTACCAGTGCCCAGGCCCCACCTAGCATCTCTGGAGACCAAGCCTGAGTTTATTACTTCCCCCCGACTGCCCCCACAGCCCCCACAGCCCCACCTCCACCCCAGGTGACTTTGTAGGCAGCCGGAATCAAAAACCACTGGACCAAAATGCCTTCAGGGCCAGCAGGAAGAGCTTCCGACGGGGACACCTCCCTCCCTTCTGTCCCTCTGGGCATCCTCCTTAGGCTGAGACCAGCTCCAGCCTCTGCCAGCAGCCTGCCTCCCCATCAAGCATCCTGATCTGCAGGAAGAGAAGATGAGCCATGTCTAGGCCTTCTTCCTATCCAGGGACCCGGGGACCAGAGGGCACAGGCAGCGGCCACCCTTGGCCCCGGGAGATTTTGTTTACTGTGCACATTTCACTTCTACAGGGCCCACAGCTGCGATCTTGCCTCATCGCAGTTGCCAGCAATGGGGGGCGGGCTTCACCCCGCCTGCTAGTCTCCCAAGTTCCTCTTTTGGGCATGTGCCTGCCCCTCCGTGTTCCCGTGGCTGCGTGGAAGTGGACCGAGGCCCAGAGGGTGACTAAGAGGGGAAGCCCCTGCGCCGAGGCTCCCAGCGGCTCCTGGATTGCGTAAGGGCTATTTTTGAGGCAATTGCAGACCATCTGATGAATCATAGCAAACACACATGGCCCTGGCGGTGGGGACAATCCTTCCTCATGAAGCTGTGGAAAGCGGAGCTTCTCAAAATGAATCAGCAGCAGCTGAACCCCACGTCCGTGGGAGGAGGGTAAGGCTGCGAATTACACGTTTCCAAAGCATAGGGGTGCGGCCTCTGGGGGCCTGGGAGTGGGGGCTGCAGGAACCCAGGTCTGTGGCTTCCTCTGAACTCCAAGGGTCCCCCTCGCCCACCTGAGTCCACCCTGGAGCCCAGGGCTCTCCATCATGGAACATAGTCCTTGCACTTACCAAGGAGTTGAAGACTAGAAAATCTGAGGAGGTGCTAGGGTAACTGGTTGATGGCAATACCCAGGCTTTGGATCTAGAAACCCCAGAGGCCTCCCCTTGACTGGGTGACTGATGAGAGAAGTTCTTGACCGTAAGGAGCAGGCTCAGACCACTCTGGAGATGGGGAGGCCCTTGTTTCCCCAAAGCTCAGAGGAGTGTGAGCTGAGGGGCAGAGTTGTGTGGTGATGGGGACCTCAGATTCTGAGATTAGATAATACTGGATTCCAATATCTTGATTTGGTGCCCATGTCCAGATATAGCTGAGACTCAGCTTTATCATTTGTAAAATCAGGAAATACTATCTGCCTGGAAAGACTGTCATTAAGAACACATGAAGATTGGATGAGGCAGCGCATATAGATGCTAAGAACTCAGACTGTAAAACCTGGAGTTTCAGCCCTTGCTCTGCTACTGTGTGTCCTTAAGCAGGTACTCAACTCTTCTGTTCCCCAGTTTCCTCGTCTTTAAGGAATGGGGATGATAGGATAATAGCATCTTTCTCAGATAATTGATAAATAAGCCAATACAGGTAAAATTGAAAGAAGGATGCCTGGTATGTAATGAGTTCTAAATAAGTGCTAGCTATTACTATATAAATGGTTATCATAGCACATAGCACATTATCATAGATTTTTTTTTTATTGCCAGAGTGCAAGAAAGTATAGCTGTCATTCATTATCATCATTACTTTTTTCTTTTTTTAAAGAGAGCTGGAGTGGTTTTGGATAAAAGCTGGGGCCTGAAGGGGCACTGGAGAGAGGAAAACCTGAAGTCAGGAACAAACAATCCTAAACTTAGTATGGAACCACAAAAGACCCTGAAGTCAGAGCAATATTGAGAAAGAAGAACAAAGCTGGAGGCATCGTGCTCCCTGATCTCCAACTATATTACAAGGCTATAGTGACTAAAGCAGTATGGTAATTAATGTTAAAATAGATACATAGATTCATGGAACAGAATAGAGGGCACAGGAAAAACCCATGCATACATGGCCAATAAATTTATGACATAGGAACCAAAGATATACAATGGGGAAAAGACAGTCTTTTCAATAAGTGATTTTTGAAAAAATGGATGGCCACATGCAAAAGAATGGAACTGGAGCACTCTCTTACACCTATTTTAACCTTACAAAAATTAACTCAAAATGGATTAAAGATTTGAATGTCTAAGACCCAAAGCCATAAAATTCCTAGAAGAAAGCATGGGGTGAGCTGCTTTGAAATAGGTCTTGGTGATAATTGTTTGAGTCTGACTCTAAATGCAAAAGCAACAAAAGGAAAAATAAACAAGTGGGACTATATCAACTTAAAAGTTTCTGTGCAGGAAAGGAAATTATCAACAAAATGAAAAGGCAGCCTATGGAATGGGAGAAAGTAATTGCAAATCATATATCTGATAAGGGGCTAGTAAGCAAAATACATAAAGAACTCTTACAACTCAATAGGAAAACCCCAAACAATCCAGTTAAAAAATGGTCAAAGGCCCTGAATAGACATTTTCCCAAAGACATACGATGGCCACAGATACACGAAGATGCTCAACATCACTAATTATCAGGAAAATGCAAAACAAAACCACAGTGAGATATCACTTTGCATCTACTAGAATGGCTATTATCAAGAAGATAAGAAGTAAGTGTTGGGGAGGACATAGAGAAAAGGGAACCCTAGTATACCATTGGTGGGAATGTAAGCTGGTGTAAACACTATGGAAAACAATATGGAGGTTCCTAAAAAAATTAAATATAGAACTACAATATGATCCAGCAATTCCACTTCAAGGTATTTATCTGAAGGAAATAAAAATACTAATTTTAAAAGATATATGCACTCCCATGCTTATTGCAGCATTATTTATAATAGCCAAGATGAAAACAAACCGTGTCCATTGATGGATAAGTGGATAGAGAATATGTCACACACACACACAGGAATATTATTCAGCCATAAAAAGAATGAAATTTTGTTATTTGCAACACCATGGATGGACCTCGAGGGCATTATAAGAGAAATATGTCAGACAATGAATGACAAATACTAAATGATCTTTCTTATATATTTAAAAAACAAATAAAACCTAAAACAAACCAAGCTCAAAAACACAGATCGGTGGTTGCAAAAGGTGAGTGGTGAGAGAAATGGGTGAACTATTTTTTTTTAGTGTTAGCTTACATTAAATTTAAAAAATCTAAAGTCAGGAAGACTTTGGAATTCAGATTTTGGGATTCCTTTATAATTTTGCAGGCTTCCCATGTAGCTCATGGAGAAGGCGATGGCACCCCACTCCAGTACTCTTGCCTGGAGAATCCCATGGACGGAGGAGCCTGGTGGGCTGCGGTCCATGGGGTCGCGGGGAGTCAGACACGACTGAGCGACTTCACTTTCCCTTTTCACTGTCATGCATTGGAGAAGGAAATGGCAATCCACTCCAGTGTTCTTGCCTGGAGAATCCCAGGGATGGGGGAGCCTGGTGGGCTGCCGTCTATGGGGTCACACAGAGTCGAACACGACTGAAGTGACTTAGCAGCAGCAGTAGCATATAGCTCAGTCAGTAAAGCATCTGCCAACAATGCAGGAAACCTGGGTTGAATTCCTGGGTGGGGAAGTTCCCCTGGAGAGGGAAATGGCAACCCACTCCAGTATTCTTGCCTGGAGAATCCCACGAACAGAGGAGCCTGGCAGGCTACAGTTTATGGAATCGCAAGAGTTGGACATGACTTAGCGCTATCTTCTTCTTATAATTTTGCTTGCTTTTGTTCAAAGCAGAGGGAGATGGTGATTAGCTGGACAGTGGGAGAAAGACAAGGGAGAGGTCTGCCTTGAGTTCCAGGGTGGACCCTGTATATCTTGCTGTAAAGATGGAACAGCTTCAGAGAGAACCCATCCATACTGTGCAGAGAAGAGCATAAAGCTACTTCAGCAGTCCTACCAGCCCCCCGGCAGAATTGGCCACTGAGGTTCAGATGAGAGTTTCCACTCATACGTTTGTCAGAACAATGTGCAATCCTGGGCAATGGCTGAAAATTCAAGAGGTTTTCTGTGGTTGCTGCTGGTGCTCATGTTCCCTTACAGATATGCTGTTTGTAGGGTTCGAGGTTCTGGTTTGTAACTCCTGTGCAAAAGCCTGACAGCTGGGTTTGAGGTTAACCTAGTTTCTGTAACTAAAATGTCCTAATAGAATAGTTCCCACTCTGGGATGCAAATCTGCATCACATGAAAAGCTTTTAAAAATAATGGCACTTGGGCCCCATGCCAGACCAATCGAATCTGAATGGCCATGAGTAGGTCCAGGCATTGTATGGTTTAAAAGCTCCCCGGGTGGTTCCAATGTGCATTGAGGGTTGAAAAGTCACTGTTCCAGTCCATCTGCTGCTCTGAATTGATTTTTTTCCTGCTTCCTTTCATCTTGAATTACCTGCCCCTCCCTACCCCACCCCACCCCATCTCAGTCCGTTCCATTTTTTCCCTTTTATGTTCCACTCCACTCCACTTTATTTCACTGTGATCCATTCTATTTGAATGCATTCCAATGAGATTGATTGGCTGAATGATTCAATTATACAAAAAATATTTACAGAAGGCCCACTGTATATCTGATGCTTGACTAGGAAGGGCAGACAACAGCAGGAAGCAGGAAGGGACAAAGTTCCTGCTGCCGTGGAATTAGAAAGAGAAATAAACCAATAAATAGAGGATGTTTCCCTGGTGGCTTAGACAGTAAAGCATCTGCCTACAATGCAGGAGACCCGGGTTCAATCCCTGGGTGGAGAAGATCTCCTGGAGAAGGAAATGGCAACCCACTCCAGTATTCTTGCCTGGAAAATCCCATGGATGGAGGAACCTGGTAGGCTACAGTCCATGGTGTCCCAAAGAGTCAGACACGACTGAGCAACTTCACTTTCACTTCACTTTGTTGTTCAGTCACTCATTCGTGTCTGACTCTTTGCAACTCCATGGACTGCAGCAAGCCAGGCTTCCCTGTCTTTCACTGTCTCCTGGAGCTTGCTCAGACTCATGTCCCTTGAGTCAATGATGCCATCCAACCATCTCATTCTCTGTCATCCCCTTCTCCTGCCCTCAGTCTTTCCCAGCATCGGGGTTTTTTCCAATGAGTCGGCCCTTCAATCAGGTGGCCAAAGTACTGGAGCTTCAGCTTCAGCTTCAGCATCAGTCCTTCCAATGAATATTCAGAATTGGTTTCCTTTCAGATTGACTGATTTGATCTCCTTGCAGTCCAAGGGACTCTCAAGAGTCTTCTCCAGCACCACATTTCGAAAGCATCAATCCTTCAGCGCTCAGCCTTCTTTATGGTCCAGCTCTCACATCTGTACATGACTACTGGAAAAACCATAGCTTTGATTAATGAAACTTTGTTGGCAAAGTGATGTCTCTGCTTTTTAATACTCTGTCTAGGTTTGTCATAGCTTTTCTTCCAAGGGACAAGAGTCTCTTAATTTCATGGCTTCAGTCACTGTCCTCAGTGCTTTTATTTACAGATGGAAATTAGAAAAATAAACTAGGGAAGAAGGTGTGGGAGTGATGGCTGGTCAGAGAAGGTGACATTTGAGCAGGGACCTGAATGAAATGAGGGAGCTGCCATAGGTTATAGAATGTTCTGGAAAAAGAAAAGAAATGTGGGCCTGAGAGGGGAGCACCTTCCATTCCAGTTCATTCTATCTGCACATTACATTCCATCCTTTCATTTATTGTCCACCCCGTTCCATTCCTTTAAATGCTCCCCTAGTTTATTATTTCAGTCCTCACTTGTTTCTTTTGGCTTGGTTTAACCAACTGGGTTACTAGTCAATATCAGGTAACAGGTAGAGATGCAATGACTGCTAATTTGGAGATTGGCCAGTGGAGATGTCGCTGTCTCACTGGGGGCTCAGCTCATGTCTAGACAGATGTTCTGCCTGACCACCTGGTTCAGGTTTAGAAAGCAATTAGAAATTGGTTGCCTCAGATACACTTGCCCAAATATAGCCCTGCTGATCTCATGGATTTTTTGTTTCATGATATATTCCAAATATAGGTCCTTAAGTAGACATCATAAACCTATCTGGATTCAAAATGCATGCCCTTATCTCACTTTCTTACATGCCACAGTGTCTGAAATTGCCTTCTTCGGGTCATTTAGTAGGGGTCCTTCTAGAGATGAGCAAGTTTAATGGGGCTCAGGGGTCCAATTATTCTGTTAGGGTCCTTTGGGGTCATGTATAGACTGGGATCTTGAGGGAATGGGACATAGGGCAGGTGTATTAGTCCTCTCAGGCAATCATAACAGAATACCATAGACTGGATGACTTAAACAGCACACTTAATTCTCACAGATCTGGAGGCTGGAATTCCAGGATCAAGGAGCTGGCAGACATGGTATCTGGTGAGGGCTCTCTTTCTGGCTTTTGATGGTTGCCCACTCACTGTGTCATCATATGGTAGGAAGAGAGACAGAGCTCTGATCTCTTCAACTCTTCTTATAAGCACATTAAGCCCATTAAAGAGGCCTGATAACTTCGTGTAAACCTACTTACTTCTCAGAGATCTCACCTCCAAATACCATCACACTGGGGATTAGGATTTCAACACATGAATTTTGAGGGAAACAGACATTCAGTCCATAACAAAAGGCAAGGTTTGATTAGAGAGGAGAAGAAAGAGCTGCTGCTGCTGCTGAGTCGCTTCAGTCGTGTCCGACTCTGTGCGACCCCATAGACGGCAGCCCACCAGGCTCCCCCGTCCCTGGGATTCTCCAGGCAAGAACACTGGAGTGGGTTGCCATTTCCTTCTCCAATGCGTGAAAGTGAAGTCGCTCAGTTGTGTCTGACCCTCAGTGACCCCATGGACTGCAGCCTTCCAGGCTCCTCCATCCATGGGATTTTCCAGGCAAGAGTACTAGAGTGGGGTGCCATTGCCTTCTCCAGAAGAAAGAGCTAAGACCTGGTAAAGCAGGGGTTATATTCCAGGGGAGTGTGAGGGCCCTGAGGCTGTGGACATGGAGTGGACAGGGAAGGCCAAGGCTACACATGGTACCTCAGTGTTCTACTGAGGGCCAGGCTGAGGTCTTGTGTGGCCGTTTTAAGACAAGTCTGCCAACTCATTGATATACATCCCATTGAGAGGTGAGGTTGATGTTTCTCTCTGCGCCATAGCTTAAATCTGAGTTGGTCTTAGTGACTCACTTGTAAGCGGTAGAGGTTTTGCCACATGATTTTCAAAGCTAGGTCCTAAAAGCCCATGGAGCTTCTGCCTGGTTCTCTTGGGTCACTTGCTCCGGAGGAAGCCAGTTTGGGCATGTAGAAAGCCTGAGACCACGGTGGTGGAGAGGTACATCTGAGCATCTGGACAAAAACCAGCCTCAACTATCAGCTCTCTTGGACTGAGACTGGATGTTACTGAGCCACCCGGGAGATCCAACCCCACTGAGCCTTCTGATGAACGCAGCCCCAGCCATCATTGACTCCAATCTCACGAGGGATCCCAAGCAGGAGCTGCCTGGTCAAGTCCCTGTCAGATTCTCAGTCCGTGGAAACACAGAATTTTATCTCGGTCCACAAAGTAAAATGGCAGTTCTTTTACACCACTGAGTGTTGAGGTAATTTATTTCCCAGCAGTAGTAACCAGAGCATCTCGCCAGCTCTTTGTGGCCCACGATGATGGACCAAAAATCCAGAAAAATGACAATGGCAGCACAGAGCAGGCTGCCCCAGGTAGCTGGAGGGGAGAGAGGAGAATAAAAAGGAACTTATATAAAAAAGGAGTTTATGGACTGGTAAGTGATTTTAGAGATTATCTTGTCTGACATTCTTCCTTTGAGAAACAGGGGAAGTGACTTGCCCCAGGTCACCAGGAATGTACTGAGAGATCTAAGGACTGGAAACCAGATCCCCACATCCAGACTCCTACTTTCCGTCTTCAGATTTTCTGGGTCAGTACAGGACTTTGAGTATAAGGGAGTGGTAAGGTGGTTGATTCTGGCTTCCCTGCGGTGAGTTTGTACATACTCAGATGCTCAGGCATGTCTAACTCTTTGTGACCCCATGGACTGTAGCCCACCAGCCTCCTCTGTCCATGGAATTTTCCAAACAAGACTACTTGGGTGGGTTGCCATTTCCTGTTCCAGGGTAAGTTGCCTCAGGATTGAACCTGAGCCTCCTGCATCTCCTGAATTGGCAGGCGGATTCTTTCCCATTGAGCCACCCGGGAAGCCCAGTGTGAGTTTGGGTGTGACTAAATGAAACACCACCCTAGATCTCCCTGGAAGTGACTCTTCTTGGAATTCTATTGCCCAGAATGTCCCCCTTCACCCATCCCCGCATATCTGGATCTTCCCCAAGTCATCTTCATTTTGATGCACTCAATGACCTAATAAATAAATATGTATAAGTCACTTTTTATATGCCAAGAGCTGTATTGGGGTCTGGGACTTGCTTGTGGAGCAAGAAAAACATGGCCGCTGTCCTCAGGAGCCACCCTGACCTCCCCACTTGGGAAAAAGCAGCTCATATCTGAAACTCCAGACCCGGTATCTTCGCTCTGCGTAGGACATCACCCCTCTGTGTAATAACTGGATTTGTGACTCATCTCTGGAATCGAAGCTCCTCCAGGACAGCATTAGTGCCGATTTGTAGATGTCGCTTCTAAAGCATGTGGCTCGACACCTGACCCAGATGCTCTGGCTGCTCTGGAAGGTCGTGAGTCCTCCGTCACTACAAGCGTGTGGGAGGGAGGACTCGGGGGCCAGAGGGTTAGACTGGGGAGCCTCATCCCTCTGGCAGAGAGTCTCAGGTCTTCACGTGACACTGCGGTGACACCTGCCATTTACTGAATGCTCTCACTGTGTCCTGGTGTGGTGCTGCAGGGTTCATATCCATTTAATCCTTACATCCAGGAGGTGGTATTATTTTAATGCCACACCTGCCCCAGCTGGGAGGTTGTTCCATCAGCCGGACCTCTCATTATTTTAGGATATGTTGATTCATTTATTTCCACTCTTGAAGCACAAACACGTTGACGTGTTTCCAAAATTGGATGCAGGGCAGGTGGTTGTAACAGGAGCCACAGGATGAGGGAAGAGTAGAGAGGACAGTTCTTACTCTGCCTTTTCAGGTTGTGGGACACAGAACATCAGAGCAAGCAGAGTCTCTTTAGATGTCACCTAATCCAGCCCCTTAATTTTATAGATGAGGAAGCTGAGGTCCAAGAGGGGAAGGGAAGCCAGATGGACCCAGACTGGTCCCTTTCCTGGAGCTGGGTTCTGCTGGCAAATGAAGGGGCACAGGCTGCTGTTGTTAATAAAGGGGTCTTCACACAAGGTCTCCCTACACCTCTAGAGGAAGCAAGGTTCAGGGCAAGGCAATTATGCTGCAGTCTGCTAGTCACACACAAACCACAGCCTCATGCAAGAAGGAACAGGACTGGGCTTTCCAAACCAATGCGAGTTAGGCTCCTGCAGCCAAAGCAGGGGGCAGAGTCATGGAAAAGATCCACAGTTCTTAGTCGGACTAGAAATATGTTGTCAATGCCCCTCATTGGCACGCTCAGCCCATTTGGAGCCAGAACTTCAAGATGAGAGCAGTGGGGAGCTTTTTCCTGGGCTGCTGTTGGCAAGGCACATGGGCAAGTCACAGGAAGAACTGGCCCCCAAATAAGTAAGACCATGTTGCCTAGACTTGAACAAGTGCACAGGAAGAAGGATCAGTAGAACATCCGAGCTGGAGGGAACTGTGAGAGCATCTTACTCAGTGGTTCCCCAAATGGGTTCTGTGGCACCTCGGGGGTCCCATCTCCTTCATCAAGAACAGATCTACTTCAGGGATATATGGTGTGATTCTCCCACTAAGGTTTGCCATAGACTCCACACAGCATCTTTTCCCCCTTAGATTTGCCCTAATACCATACGCTCTGCCCAGGTAACACTAGTGGTAAAGAACTCGCCTGCCAGTGTCAGGAGACATAAAAGATGTAAATTCAATCCCTGGGTCAGGAAGATCCCCTGGAGAAGGAAATGGTAACCCACTCCAATATTCTTGCCTGGAAAATCCCATGGACAGAGGAGCCTGGCAGGTTACAGTCCATGGGGTGCAAAGAGTTGGACATGACTGAAGCAGCTTAGCATGCCTATGTTTACATGTTATAGGGTGTGCCAGGGCTTAACGCTCAAGTACTGTAACTCTTTGTACCCTAGCCATAATCTGCTTCATCGTACTTCTTTGTTCCAGGCTCTACTCAAAGTCGGCAGTCTTCAATGTCACATGGAAATTGGTTTGGAGCATTATTCTCATTAAAAATATAACTAAATAAGATCCGCTGAAAATAATGGAAAATGTAGTACAGATACGTTAACCAATTGTAGCCATAGCTGTAACGTTTTCCTTGAGAAAAAATACAACTCTTGGGGAAGTAAAATGTACATCTGAAAAATTTTCCAAAGGAAAAGCACTGTAAAAGAAAGTACTTCTCTTTGAGACAGGGAAATGAGTATGTTGTCTTTTCATCAAGATGTTATCTGACACAAAAAGTAGTCACAGAATTGCACCAATTCCATATCCATTTTCCTGAGCATGTTAAGAGTAAAAGGAGTTTATAAAGCAGAATGCACTTGCTGAATTTTACATTTGAAATGGATGGTATTCTCCTACAGAACGTCATATTACAACAGATCTGTTTACAGACTGTACAATACTTTCGTTTTGTGGCCAGACATGAATATGAGCATACGGTTTCTGCCACCTCTCTCATTCTGATGTTTGTCAGAGTCAGGAAAAAATAATGAAGTCACTAAAGTGTTGTCTCTCTAGCAATAAAGAAAAAAAAAAATTCAGTGCGTGCTTCATTATTTGTCAAAAAACAATTCTGAAAAATAAAACTCATTTACCCAATGGCTTACAAAATAGAAAAATCGTTCACTAGGAAATGCTAAATCCTAATGAATGATTAGTTGAATCTGCTCACCCCAGAACCTAAAGAGGCTCTCCAGGTGTTGTGCTTTTTTTTTCAGTAGCCTAGGGAGTTGGGTATAATAATTTGCTCTTCCTTTTGGAGGGAACATTCTGGCCTTTCTCACAACCCATTAAAACTGACGTGGCAGGACTCTGCCTCCTCTGTGGGCTTTATCTCCCATCCTCTGGAGGGTCTGTGTCTTATCAAAACCTCCAAGGTATTTGCCACTCATCACTTACTGATTAATGTGAAGTCATTAATGTGGTCAACCAACGTGCCATTCTGTGGAATGTCCAGATGATCCAAAGTCCACTCTACAACCAAGTGTGGATGAGTCAAGGTAGTCCCAGGGGAAGATGGTGCATGTAGAGTGCTGTCCATTCCACACGAGTATGAGCTGTTCCCAGTCCTTCCTGGGAGAGATTTGAAAAGATACCTTCATCAGCTCAGCCCAGTGGCCACACTCCATCCTAGGCTGTTCCCTGTTCAGCAGAGATACTACCTACAACACAGCAGTTACAATCAGAACGGCTGCTTGGTCAACATTCATATCAACCTCTAGATCCTTCTAGGGCATTTTCAGTGGCCAGACTAGCAAATTAAACTGTGTTTGTGTGTGTGTGTTAGAAACTCAGTTGTGTCCGACTCTTTGCAACCCTATGGACTATATAGTTCACTGAGCTCCTCTGTCCATAGAATTCTCCAGGCAAGAATACTGGAGTGGGCGCCATTCTTTTCTCCAGGGGGTCTTCCCAACCCAGGAATCAAACCCAGGTCTTCTGCATTGCAGGTAGATTCTTAACTGTCTGAGCCACCAGGGAAGCCATTATCTCTATAACCTTTAGATCTGTAAGGGTGGCACTTATCTCTCTCTGATGAAATACTGATTTTGATTTACTATCTTATCTACTGTGGGGGAGAGATGGGTGGAGGCCGTTTCAGAAGTTTCTACCTGTCCTTCCACACTTTGATAGTTCCGACTTCACAGGCCAAGGAAATAATACGGAAGTTCTGCCAACTATCAAGGCAGAACTTGATACACAACTATACAACTATTCTGGTTGTATATTGAGGGACTGACTGAGGAAATGACCACCGAGGGACAGGTCTGAGCCTGGACTCCACTTCTTACTGGGCCCCCTGGACATTCTCATTCTAACACGAGCAAGGGAATGTTTTGTATCAACTCGGACCTTAAATGCAACAGTACTCAAAATTCCTGGGCATTTTTCCCTTCCAGAGTGAAACCCTGGAGGTCACTTTGACAGGGTAGTGCTGAGTCCTTTTTCCTGGGGTGTTGGTTTTTCCTTCAGTCAATGGATTTCACGTCTGAAAATGAGCTCAGGTCTGGGAACTTGGCAAGAGACCCCGATTCTTGATTTTTTTTTTTTTCCAATTGTGTGGATCAAGCAATTGCTCACCTAACTTGTCTTCAGGGATGCTGTGTTCTGTTAACCATCTGCGCGGCTGGGGGTGGGTGGGTCAGGCCCTGGCAGCCTGTGACTCTGAAGCTCCTTATGATGTTTGCATTCATCGTGCTTCTGATGGCTAAGTGCCATCTGGTATCTGTTATGCCAGGATCCTGTCATTCCCATTCCTATCTCGGAAGCCTAGCAAACCCAGTGTTTTCTAACTGAATAAGGTTATAACTTCATCTTACACGTGGGTTTGGCAGACAGAAGGTGAGGTGGAGGTCTAACTGAGTGGGGATTGGGGACATATGATTTTTTGCAGCACAGAGAAGGGGAGATAATTTCCTACATCATTTTAAAGCTAGGCAGGAGTGCTTATATTTGGTAGGAGTCCTGGCCCCCTTCTGCAGGCTTAGAGAGTTCTGGAGGATCTGGGGCCTCAGTGTTCTTGAGTGCATCCATGCTCACGTCCCTATTCCACATGTCAGGGCCCCACTTCTTTCTAACTGAAGTTCTGACCTTGGCATAGCAGAATTGCCAGGGTTCAGAATTTTCTAGTGCTCTGTTGCCCTTATAATGAAGACATGGGCCCTATTTTCAGCCTTTTCTATCTTCTGACTGCAGGAGATGAGGGCTCTTTAGACATTCCCAAAGTGGCCCTCTGACCTGGACACTTTGGAGAGCCACCCAGTTTTATTGTCATTATAATTAGTAGCTCATCTAAACCTCTCCAAGGGCTTCCCAGGTGGCACTAGTGGTAAAGAACCTAACTGTCAATGCAGGAGATGTAAGAGATGTGGGTTCTATCCCTGGGTTGGGAAGATCCTCTGGAGGAAGGCAAGGTAACCCACTCTAGTATTCTTGCCTGGAGAATCCTATGGACAGAGAAGCCTGGAAGGCTACCATCCTTGGGGTTGCACAGAGTTGGACACGACTGAAGTGACTGAGCATGCACGCAGGCACAAACCTCTCCAAAGCCTGAGATGTTGCACCCACCTGTTCATTCCCATCTGCTGGTCACTGATTCCAGCTTGTTGCCAGTGAAAGGCTTCATGTTTCCACTGTTCTATCATCCCAAGGGCTGTGCTTACTCTGCTTACCCTCAACCCACCCCCAGTGCCGGAGCACCTGCTGTCAGCCAGCTGGAGAAGGGGTGAATCAGCTTCAAGATCCACTGCAATCTGCTTCCTTCGAGCACCCACTTCTGGGACCAACTCCCTAGAAATCGATTCTGGGACAGAAACTTGAATTCAGGGTGTTTCACTGGGAGTGGTTTAGGGAACAACACCCGCAGGGCTGAAGCACACAGGAAGGCGGAGGGAGACTTTGAATTCTGATTTGGTTGCCATGGAGGCCTCAGCCAACCCCTTGTGGAGCCCTGAAGCTGATCTGGCCCTGCAGAGCTGTTTCAAACAGAGGCCCTGGATCTTCTCCATTGACCTGTAGTGGGCCGCTCACAGGATGGGGTGATAACTCCAGGTGAGGCAGTACCCTTGAATTAAGAACAATTTCTGTGGAGGGCCAAATTCCTGGGCAAGCGAAGGCCTCAGTCCTAAAGTGTTATCTGGGACTTTGAGGTAGTATGGTGGATAAGAATCTGCCTGCCAATTCAGGGGACCAAGGTTCAACATGTTGTGAAGCAACTAAGCCCATATGCCACAAAAATTAAGCCTGTGCTCTAAAGCCCAGAAACTGCAATTACTGAAGTCTGCACACCTAGAGTCCATGCTTCACAACAAGAGAAGCCGCCGCAAGAAGAAGCCCGGGCAATGCAAAGAATAGCCTCCACTCACCGCAACTGGAGAAAGCTCAACAAAGACCCAGCACAGCCAAGACTAAATAAATAAATAAATTTTTTTTTTTTAAAGAGTGATCTGGGCAGAGATTATAGTGTTCCCTTTAGCAGTGGTTCTTAAAGTGTAGTCCCCAGCAGCATCACCTGGGAACTTGTTAGAAAAGCAAGCTCTCTGGCCCCACCCTGGACCTGTTGACTCAGAAGCTTTGGGTGTAAGATGCAGCAGCCTGTGTTTTAATAAACTCTCCCAGTTAGTCTGCGCGCAGTGGAAGTCTGAGCTCCACGGTGCCAGGGGGAGCAGGACCTAGTGGGTCATTTATGAAGAAAAACCCTTCCGCCCCCAGTCCGTTTCAGTGGACATTCGGAGAGGCACATTTGATGATGGGCTGTGTATGTATAGTGATAAATACTTGTAAGTGGCTTCTCTGATCTTCTTTAAAAACTGTGTTCGTGTGTTTCTCAATGGACTGATCCTTGAGGGCAACTGACTCACTTGCCAATTGTCACCTCGTTTGTTTCATTCATTTGCTTGAGCTCTGAGGTATTTCCCAAAGAAAGTTCCAGCAGTTTTTAGGAAGTACCTGAGAATACTGACATACATTTTAAAACATTTATTTATTTATTAAGCATTTTAAAAATTAATTTTTATTGGAGTGCAGCTGCTTTTAGTGCTGTGTTAGTTTTGGCTGTACAGCAGAGTTAATCAGCCATATGTATACATAATATATCTCCCCTTATTTTTGGAATTCTTTCCCATTTAGATCACCACAGAGCACTGAGGAGGGTTCCCTGTGCTCTACAGTAGGTTCTCACTAGTTATCTATTTTATGTGCTGTAGTGCTAAGTCGCTTCAGTTGTGTTTGACTCTTTGTGACCTTATGGACTGTAGCCTGCCAGGCTCCTCTGTCCGTGGAATTTCCCAGGCAAGAATACTGGAGTGGGTTGCCATGCCCTTCTCCAGGGCATCTCACCAACCCAGGAATAGAACCCGTGTCTCTTACACGTGCCTCCGATATTGGCAGGCGGGTTCTTCACCACTAGCACCACCAGGGAAGGCCTTATCTATTTCACATACAGTATCAATAGTGTATATATATGTCAATCCCAATCTCCCAGTTCCTCTCACCCTCCTTTTCCCCCCTTGCTGTCCATATGTTTGTCTCTATTTCTGCTTTGCAGATAAGATCATCCACACCATTTTCCTAGATTTCACATCTACAGGTTAATACAGGATATTTGTTTTTCTCTTTCTGACTTACTTCATTCTGTATGACAGTCTCTAGGTCCACCTACATCTCTACGGATGAACAAATTTCATCCCTTTTTACGACTGAACACTATTCCATTGTATATATGGACCATGTCTTCTTTATCCACTCCTCTTTGATGGACACTTAGGTTCAAACATCCCAGTGGAAAGGGTGTGGGCTTTGGGATCAGACGACCCTGGGTTCAGAGTCTGGTGGGCCCTTGGGGAGAAGACTAAATGGACATCACACATGGTAACTGCTAAGCATGTGAGCTCCACTTTCATTTCCAGTGGCCCACGTTCCAGTTTCTGCTCTGTCATAGCCCCTTCCCATCTCAGGGCTGTCTCCTCCATCAACAGAGCAGAGGGCATTAATCTGCTCAAATGCCTATGAGTGGGAGTCCTGTTGGTCACCTTGTCCTGCAGGCATGTGGGATCAGAAAGGGAAGAGTCCTCCAGGGTGTTGAAAATCTCCCTTGGAATGAAGTCCTAACCTCTACTCTGGCCTGGGATGTCCTACCTTTGTGACCTGGTGTCTAGAAGCTTCTCAGGCCTGCCCTCCTTCCCATGCTGCATGCTCCAGCCACACTGTCCCTTCCTGGCTTTGAGCAAGTCAACTTTTCTCCTGTCACATGGCCTCTGAATGTTCAGCTCGCTCTTCTGGAATGTTCCACCCCAGTTCCTCACGTGGCTGGCCCCTTCTCATCTTTCTGTTCTCTGCTCATTGTCACCTCCTCAGAGAAGCTTCCACTAATTACCCCACTAGCTCAGTACCTTCTCCACGGCTCAGTTCCTAGCACACCAGCCTATCTGTTTACCTCAAAACATTTTTCACAGCCTGATGCTCTCTTGCTTTGTCTTGTTGTGAGTTTGTTCGGCCATTTTCTGTGCCGTCCACGTGAATGGACAGCTCCATGAGGCTGGAACCTGTGATGTGGCCTGATTCAGCATCTCTAGCTAGTTGCAGCACATAGTCAGTACTCAAAAATGTCTTTCAATGGGTGAGGGAGTGGAGACATTTCTGAGAGCTCAGGCTGGCACTGCCTCCCCTCCCCCGCCCCCCCCCCCCCCCCCTCCCCCCCGCTCCTCCTTGACCAATTCTCTTTGGTTCTCATCACTGAGAAATGGGTTTCAACAAGCAGGCCTGTTTCCTCACACCACCACATTGCTGCACTTGTGGCTCCTGCCATCCAGCCTCGGGAACTGAACGGGATGTTCTGGGTGGGTTGGACCTGGCATTCTCTGCTGTGAGTGCCCCCTCCCAGCTCCTCCATTCTCAGAAGCCAGGAGGAGAGAGAGAGAGTAAAGAGAAAAAGGGGCCAGACTTGACTTTGTCCTCCAACAAACCAGCACACACACGTGTGTGCGCACACACACACACACACAAACACAGCATCTGGTTTTGAATTTCAGTGAGGATGTGTGAGCAGAGCCTGGGTTACGCCAGCCTGGGGAAGGCGGGGAGGGACACGGAGGAGGGTTATGTCACTGGTGAGGTGTGGTGGTGTAACGTGGGGTGACAACATCACGCAGGCCTGAATGTGGTGTCAACAAGCACAGCATGAGCAGGGCTGCTGGCTGCGAGGTGGGGAAGTGCTGGGGTCACCCCTTAGGGAAGGGAAGAGAAATGGTACTTTTCTGGACTGGTCGACCAGATACCAGGTGGGCTCGTGTGAGAAATTCCATGAGTATTCTAACTCTGGCCAGGCAGGGCTCATACTCCGATGCATTTACACACATAAGTTTATTGATTTATTAATCAATAAACACATGTAAGTTTATTGATTTACACACACATTGAGTTTATTGATGGAATGGGTTCAAGATCATTTGCCCAAGTATAGTGGGGGGATCCAAAGACTGTTCTGTTAGATCCCCAACCCAGCTTTGTTGCCCTCTTCTTAGTGACTCTGGGTGGATGCGGTGGCCCACCAAGTTCCTCACCTCATAGAGAACACATCTGAATCCCATAAGGCTTCTTTGTTCTCTGGGATGAATTCTTGGCTCCTTTATTCATATTCCCTTTTATTTCTAGCTACTGTAGTCGAAACATGTGAAGTTGCTGGCTTTTCAGGTTATAAGCAGCTGGATTGTTCCAGTTTCACATAGTTTAGCCTCTTTTACCCTTCTGCTTGCTAGCAGAGCTCCTTCTACTTGGATTCATCCCCTGGAAGACTGTGAGCTCACAGAGGGCAGGGCCTCAAAGGACGCTGAGGTTGGTGGGCTTTGAATGGATAGGGAAAAAAGATGTTCTTGGGAGAGAAAGGAAGGAAGTTTTTATTTACTAAGCTGGATGCTTTCTGGGTGCTTCTACACATATTCTTTAATCTCCGGTGCACTATGAGGGCTTCCCAGGTAGTACTTGTGGTAAAGAACCCGCTTGCTGATGTAGGAGATGCGAGAGATGTGGGTTCAGTCCTTGAGTCAGAAAGTTCCCTGGGAGGAGGGCATGGTAACCCACTCTGGTGTTCTTGTCTGGAGAATCCCATGGGCAGAGGAGCCTGGTGTGCTGCAGTCCATTGGGCTGCAAGGAATTGGACGCGACTGAAGTGACTTAGCACAGCACAGAGCACTATGAAGTAGGTCTGATTGTCTTCATGTTATAGAAGACGAGACTAAAATTCCAAGTGTCTTTTTAAAAATTAATTTATTTTTTATTGAAGGATAATTGCTTTACAGAATTCTGTTGTTTTCTGTCAAACCTCAATGTGAATCAGCCATAGATATATATATATATCCCCTCCTTTTTGAACCTCCCTCCCATCTCCCTCTCCATCCCACCCCTTGGGATGATACAGAGCCCCTGTTTGAGTTTCCTGAGCCATTCAGCAAATTCCCATTGGCTTCTATTTTACATATGGTAATGTAAGTTTCCATGTTACTCTTTCCATACATCTTACCCTCTCTCTCCATGTCCATAAATCTGTTCTCTATGTCTATTTCTCCATTGTTTCTCCAAATAAATTCTTCAGTACCATTTTTTCTAGATTCTGTATATATGAGTTGCTGCTGCTGCTGCTGCTAAGTCACTTCAGTCATGTCCGACTCTGTGCAGCCCCATAGATGGCAGCCCACTAGTCTCCCCTGTCCCTGGGATTCTCCAGGCAAGAACATTGGAGTGGGTTGCCATTTCTTTCTCCAATGCATGAAAGTGAAAAGTGAAAGTGAAGTCGCTCAGTCGTATCCGACTCCTAGCGACCCCATGGACTGCAGCCTATCAGGCTCCTCCATCCATGGGATTTGCCAGACAAGAGTACTGGAGTGGGGTGCCGTTGCCTTCTCCGATATATGAGTTAGAATATGATATTTATCTTTCTGACTTACTTCATTCTGTATAATAGGTTCTAGGTTCATCTACATCATTAGAACTGACTCAAATGTATTCCTTTTTATGGCTGAGTAATATTGCATTGAGTATATGTACCACAACTTCTTTATCTGTTGATGAATGAACTTCATTCATCTGTTGATGGGCATCTAGGTTGCATCCATGTTCTCCCTATTGTAAATAGTGCTGCAATGAACAACAGGATACACGTGTCTTTCTAAGTGTCTTTGACACTTAGCAAAATGGCAGAGTTGGACTTAAGGCCAGACTCAGCCAACTCAAGAGTCAAAGTTCTTTTCACATGAAGAACTTTGATATTTAAAGGATTCCATTAAGTGCAGATTTTAGTATCATGTATCAAGTATTTAGTATCAAGCAGGAGGCTATCTAACTATTCGTCTGCTTATTCTTTTCACAAACACTTGTAAGAATTCTTACTATGTGTAGAACAATGTAAGAGGTTCAGGATAGAGGACGAAAACAGCCATGGTTGTTGGTCTCATTGAGATCGTAATTTAACCCCTTAATTTTCCTCTAAGAAGCTATGAATTTATTCAACATTTACTCACTGATGCATCAATCCATTCATCCATCAATCCGTCCATCTATCATTCATATATCCATTCAATTGACTCACACATTTATGCATTCATTTTTTCCACAGGCTCAATCATGTACTCATTTAATCAGTTTTGTTACTTTCCTCTCATTTATTCATTCAAGCACTTAGAATTTTATTTCTTTATTCACCTAGGTTCATTCTTGTACTTTCTTCCTCCCTTCACTGATCCAGTTTTTTTTTTTCTTTTTTAGGTCTGTTTAGACACTCAGTCCTGTCCAACTCTTGTTCATGGACCCTGTCCATTGGACTTTTCAGGCAAGAATACTGGAGTGGATTGCCATTTCCTCCTCTGGGGAATCTTCCAGACCCAAGGACTGAACCAGCATCTCCTGTGTCTCTTGCATTGTAGGCAGATTCTTTACCCACTGAGCCATCAGGGAAGCCCAGCAATCCAGTTAATAATATCTAATTAATTTACTCACTCACTCATTCTCACATTCATTCATTTGTTTCAACTATTTCCACATTAACCATTTATTAGGTCTGTTCTGGGGGCCCTATTATCTCTGAGTTCCACAGAGAGGCTGATTTTGTCTTCTTTGATAAGCCAGTGAAGAAGAGCCCTCCGTGGCATCTTTCTAGTGGGAGCCTCCAGGAATGTGGAGGTCAAGGGCATGTACTCAGATCATCCAGTACTGTTCCTAATCTGGGGAGCCTCTCAGGACAGGCAACAATCTTCATACAAAGAGTCACCTAAGGAGTGATGAACTGGGAGAAGCCACCAGCTTTCAGCTTTCCGTCTTTCCTCCCTTCCCCACAGAGAAGATGCCCCTAAAGTGTTTGGTCTTCCCCGACTGGGCAGGTGCTGAGGAGTGACTGAAAGGGTGGGGGCAATGCCTGGGGAGATACGAAGCCTGTTTCATGAAGCTTATCTCAGATGTGTGAGGCAACAGAAGACAGAAGCCACAACAAGAGGAGGAGCTTGGCGCTGATCTCATAGGCAAGTGTTTGTTTTGTACTTATCTGAAGATGGGGGTGAGGTAGGGAATGGGACTGAGTTGTGGCAGAAGGAATTTAGAGTAGATACCTGGAAGAATTTCCCAGCATCAGTGCTGTGAGGCCAAAGGGAGATACTGTGGCTGATATCTATCTTATATCCAAGGTATAAATATTCATGGATAGGTCTTCAAAATGTGCTTACTGAACACACAGGACTGGGAGTCTGGAGACTGGTCAAAAGCTTCTCTCTGCCATTCATTCCCCCTGGGGGCCATTTCTTCTCTAGAATTCACCTCTGGGATCCTCTGTGTCTGTATCTTGCAGGATTATTTGTTGTCATTTAGTCACAAAGTCATGTCCTACTCTTTGCAACTGCATGGATTGTAGCCTGCCAGGCTCCTCTGTCCATGGGAAGTGAAGTGAAGTTGAAGTGAAGTCGCTCAGTCATGTCCGACTCTTTGCGACCCCATGGACTGTAGCCTACCGGGCTCCTTCGTCCATGGGATTTTCCAGGCAAGAATACTGGCGTGGGTTGCCATTTCCTCCAGGCAAAAATACTTGAGTGGGTTGCCATTTCATTCTCCAGGGCATCTTCCTTTTTTTTTTTTTTTTTGGTCAATTTTATTTACTGTTTTTTATTTATTTTTTTAATATAAATTTATTTATTTTAATTGGAGGCTAATTACTTTACAATATTGTATTGGTTTTGCCATACATCAACATGAATCCGCCACGGGTGTACACGTGTTCCCAATCCTGAACCCCCCTCCCACCTCCCTCCCCATACCATCCCTCTGGGTCATCCCAGTGTACCAGCCCTGAGCATCCTGTATCATGGATTGAACCTGGACTGGTGATTCGTTTCACATATGATATTATACATGTTTCAATGCCATTCTCCCAAATCATCCCACCCTCGCCTTCTCCCACAGAGTCCAAAAGCCTGTTCTAGACATCTGTGTCTCTTTTGCTGTCTTGCATACAGGGTTATCGTTACCATCTTTCTAAATTCCATACATATGCATTAGTATACTGTATTGGTGTTTTTCTTTCTGGCTTACTTCACTCTGTATAATAGGCTCCAGTTTCATCCACCTCATTAGAACTGATTCAAATGTATTCTTTTTAATGGCTAAGTAGTACTCCATTGTGTATATGTACCATAGGTTTCTTATCCATTCATCTGCTGATGGACATCTAGGTTGCTTCCATGTCTCCAGGGAATCTTCCTGGTGCAAAGATTGAATCTGTCTCCTCCAAGTCTCCTGCATTGCAAGTATATTCTTGACCACTGAACCACCAGGGAAGACTTGTAGGGTTATGGTGAGGATTAAATGCCACAGTATGTGAAACTGACTAGTCTGGCCAATGCCTGGCACTGAGTATGCACTGAGAAATATCTGAATTCCGAAATTCCTGTGCCTCATGGTAGTACAGTAAAAATAGATCCAGTAAATCATTATGTGTGTTAGTCGCTCAGTCGTGTCTGATTCTTTGTGACTGCCTGGACTGCAGCCCTTCAAGCTCCTCTATCCATGGGATTGCCCAGGCAAGAATACTGAAGTGGGTAGCCATTCTCCTCTTCAGGGAATCTTCCCAACCCAGAGACTGAACCTGGATCTCCTGTATTGCAGGCAGATTCTTTACTGTCTGAGCTACCAGGGAAGCAACACGGTTTAATTTATAAGGGCACAGAATGTTTATTCATGTTGGCTATCAGCCGGCAGGTTTTGGAGTGAGATAGACCTGGGAAGTACTTAGAGCTAGGTATGGAGTGTGCAGCAGTTTCAGGAAGAAGAAATAAGAATGGACTAGAAGAGACAACTAAGACATCAGAAGAACACTTAATCTAACTTCGGACCCAGTGAGAGAACTGGGTTGGGAGGAAAAAAAGTCTCCACTGAAGAGTCTAAAGCGCTTTCCTCCACTTTGTGAACCTCTGCTTCAGCACCATCCTTCTCAGTGGCAGAAGAGGTTCCAGACAGTTCCAGTTGTCAGTAGCACCTCCCCTCTTGCGGCCGCACTCATCATCACTTGTAGAACATCTGTTATTACTGCTGCATTGTGAGCTCCTTGGAGCGCCTAGTATAGGGCCTTGCCCATTATGCGTGTAATGACATTTTGAAAGTAGTGTTACTTGTTACTCAGTGAGTGAACAAACAGGTGGATGAGAACTTCTTCAGATCGCTACAAGACATCGTTCCACCTGCACCTTTGGAAGACAAGATGAAATCTAAACACATGGCTTTGACTTCTGCCCTTTTGTCTCTCTGACACAGAATAACAAAATGATGAATAGCACGGGCTTTAAAGTCGGAGGCTGTGGATTTGCATCTTGGCCCTTGCTCTTCTCCCTTGGGCAAGGATTCATCTCTTCTAAGCCTCTGTTTCGTTATCTGTACAATAAGCACATGAATAGATCCACATGTAGTGGAGTGACTAAATAACTAGAACTGGACTTCGGAATCCAAATCCCAGTTTTATCACTTAGAAGCAGTGTAATCTTGTGCAAGCAGCTATTCTCATCATCTTCATCTTCAAAATAGAGATAAATATTGGGTTGGCTAGAAGTTTTTTCCAGATTTTTCTCTAACATCTTATGGGAAAACTTGAACAAAGTTTTTAGTCAACCCAATACTTGCATTCTGGGACTTCTGGGAGGATTACATGTCCAGAACACAGCAAGCATTATAAAAATTTAGCTCATATTTTTACCCACCTCAGAGGGCAGATGGAATAAGATAACACATGTAGGGTGCATCCTTAGCACTGTTCCTGGGCTGTCCCAGCTGTTCAGTACTTGCTCACTGCTATTATTGTTTCATGCTTTAGCAGTTTAAATGCACATTCTTCTCCCTTTCTATCAACTCTGAAAGCAGGATGCATCTATCAGTCACACTGAGATGGAGGCACTCATGATTTGGTTTTCACCACCTTCACTTCAAATTTGGCAGAATGATGTCAGAAGCCTGGAGGAACACCCGAGAGATGGCGCCGGCGACCACTGCTGCATGATTCCTGTGACCGTCCCTGAGCTCTTGAAGGCCCAGATGTTGACCTTGCTGGGAAAACTGCGGATGCAGACGATGCTGTTTCATTCTTCGAGGCACCTCTTACGGTCACTGGCATCTTGAATGGTGCTGTGTATACTCACCTGCCAATCACTGTGGTCTGTGCAGCCAGCTGGCTGTAGCCAGTGTTGCGGGGTGAGAGTCAGAGGTGGGGGGGAAAGGAAATAGAGGCTGAGGTCCCTGTGTGGAACTGGCCAGGGATTGTTCCTGTGGACTGGGGCTGCCAAACTGACCTGCTTTGTCTTTCCATGGGTGACTCAATCCCGGCACACCATCAGCTCTCAGGTAAGTCAGTTTGCTTCCTCTGCACACATTGCAACCATCTGGCTGAGCCTCTCGGGTGACTGTACAAGGACAGGTCTGGGTCGGGCAGTGAAGTAGGTCTGATAAGGATGATGGGGCAATTTCTGGAGGCACCACCTTATGAGCAATCTGGGCTTTCCCTCCAGGGCTCAGGGCACAGGCAAGGGAAAGAAGGGCGGGGACCTGAACCCAGTGAAAGTGACGGGCCTCTCTGGATATCAGTGAGAGAGCAGGACAGTCTCAAAAGTAGGCATGTCCTCCTGTTTCCAGGTGCCCGGGGCTTATAAGAAATGAAGCTTCCCGTCTGCTAACATGAAATTCTCTAGGCTTTTCACTTTGGTGTCTGGAGGGTCCTACAGGGAGAGGAAATTCTGTTTGTCAAAGAGAGCAGGTGTTAATCACTCAGTTTGGCGACACTGGGGTACAGGTGGTGATGTGATGTCAGGGAGGGAGGGACCCACGATGGAGTAAGAGGCTGGATGAGGTGAGTGGTTGTAGCCACGGCTCACACTGTGTGTGGGGGCGCATTGTGAGCACCCACCCCTTTGTGAAAAGTATTCCCAGGGTACGTTCCCAGAGTATATACGTGTGTATCTTTACTCTCAAGTCCAGTTCCCTGGCTAATTCATGGTATTTTGAGCACATCATACACCTGTGAATTCACCTCCCAGGAAAAGGATAGTTGGTTTGCTTTGGCTATTTTTAATTTGAAAACAATAATATAAAGAAAGAAAGAAAAGGAGAGAGAAAGAAATAAAACAGAGGAAGAAAAAGAAAAATGAAAATCACATGAGACAATTCTTTTCTGTTGTAATGCAACTGAGGGATCTTGCTAGTTTGTCATAATTGATGTTTTTTTGGGCTGGTTTTTGAATTAATCAATCCACTGACCAAACATTTATTGAATGCCTAAGATGAGTCAGGTGCTAAGAATAAGGGGCATATTAGTAATGAAACAGAGGGTTCCTGGCTTCGGGAAACTTCCAAAGTAGTAAATAAGCAAACACTTTCGATATGAAACATTTGCTTGAGTCACTTGATCTTTATAACCTCCCTTTGAAGCAGGCATTGTTATCTCTTTCACAGATAATGAAACTGAGACTCCAAGAGGTGAAGAAACACGGGGCAGATAGAGGACTGAGTTCAGAGTGGTGAGGAGTGGTTTCCATTGGGGAGTAGTCTACAAAAGCTCTGCAGGGGGTGGCCTTTGAGTGCTGAGATGAAGGCAGAACTGCCTCATAGCAGGTGGAGGACAGGGTTAGCAGCTCCAGGCCTTGAGGCACAGCTCAGGCAATGGTGAGAAGAGGGTTAGCTTCAAAGAGAGCAGCCAGAAAGGCTGTTGGCTAAGTGTGGGCCTCTGGGAACTTCCAGTGGGAGAAGTTTCAGTTCCATGAAAACAGGTCAACACCCTCATTAGACGAGGAACAGTCATTGCAAAGCTGCAGTGCATGGAGTTGCACAACTCCAGTGGGATGAGCAGCTGTGTTGAGAGGATAGCTCAGCCTTATGAAGAGCATAAGCAAGTCTCCTCTGAGCAAATCAGCACAGCCCCAGGGGCCCCGAGTCCACGGAAACCAAGGCAGGCACTAGAGAAGGCCAGCTGTGGGCAGAGGGTTCAACAGATGCTGTGGCTGCTATTGTCTGTTGGTTCATTTGCTGCAAGTATTTACTGAGTACCTACTCTGTGCCAGAGGTGGTGCTAAGAATTATGACACCATCTTGACAATCAAGAATTCAGTCTGGGGACTTGTCTGACAGTCCAGTGACTAAGACTCCATGCTCCCAATGCACGGAGCCCGAGTTCAATCCCCAGTCAGGGAACTAGACCCCACATGCCACATCTAAGTGTTCACACGCTTCAAAGCAGAACCAAAAACAAAACCAAACAAAATTCAGTCTAGTGAAAGGGTAGAACAGAAAACAGCAGAGTACTATAATGACGCAGCAATGAACACTTGCTGTGTGTCAGACATTGATTTACATGCTTTGCATGTGTTAACTCTTGGGTTCTCCACAACAGGCTGATTATGTGATCCTTATTTTGCAGAGGGAGCGATGGGGACACAAAGAGATTAAGCAACTTGCTCAGGGTCATAGAACTCATACCTAAGAGGCAGAGCCAAGATTTAAACCCAGGCCGACCGGCCCCAGAGCCCAGGCTTTGGACCACCATGTTGGACCACCTTTTGTTTGTACAATCAAATCAATCGTTTATTCGGGGCAGGATGCCTAGAGGCAGCACAGGATGCTACAGGAACCCAGAAATGGGGTTCCCCATGCAGTTGGTGGAGAGGGCGCAGGGAGGACTTTCTGGAAGAATGGGACCATGTGGAGGTCTGAAGGAGGAGAGGTGGTCGCCCAGGCTGAGGAGAGGTTAGGGGAAGGTTCTAGGTTGTGGAATGGAACCAGAAAGAGCTGCTGGGAATAGGGAACACAGACCAAGAGGAGCCCATTATGGCTGCAGAGGAGGAGGAAAGAGTCCGAGGTGGAGGAGGAGAGAGGCAGGGGTTTGAGAGGAGCTGGAAGTGGCCCCTTCTGAACTGGTGACCCCTTGGGTTCCTCAGAACTCTGGGGATTGCAAACATATCAGTCACACACCAGCCCACCCAGAGGACGATTGCCTTTGTGTAAATAAACAATCCCTTGTACAAATCCCTGCACATGGAGTGACAAAGGTCCCTACTGAGGCCATTCCCTAAGGAAAGCAGGAGTGTGGTGACTTCACTTTTCCAAACAGCAGTTTTATCATCTATAAAATGGGGTTTTGTAATAATCTTAGTCAAGGTGGAACCTGAGAGGGTGTTTGTGGGGGACCCAGATTCCTTACCCTTGTTTTCAGCATATTTCTGAAAGATGGGGCTTCCCTCATAGCTCAGTTGTGGCCTGCAGTGCAGGAGACCCCAGTTGGATTTCTGGGTTGGGAAGATCTGCTCAAGAAGGGTTAGGCTACCCATTCCCATATTCTTGGGCTCCCCTTGTGGCTCAGCTGGTAAAGAATCCACCTGCAATGCGGGAGACCTGGGTTTGATCCCTGAGTTGGGAAGATCCCCTGGAGAAGGGAAAGGCTACCCACTCTAGTATTCTGGCCTGGAGAATTCCATGGACTGTATAGTCCATGGGGTCACAAAGAGTAGGACATGACTGAGTGACTTACATTTTAACTTTTCTGTATGAAGGGAATTTTATCAAAACAAATGAGGTGCTTTGTAGGAGATCTTAGAGCAACAGCTTTCAAATGGGGTTTCAAAAATCTTTGAACATGCAGCAATATGTTAATAAAAACACCTGATGATTTTTATTGGGTCACCAGCCTTTCTCAGGAACAGTGTCCAATTGTTATCAGGGTAGTGTGCCTCCAAACTTAGATTTCACATTTGGAGGTCAGCCATGACAATCTACCAGGCAGGGTGAGTAATTCTGATAGGTGAGATTGGATCCATCAAACACCATCTGCTTTTCATCTTTCATGGTCAGTTTCTCCAAACACCACTGGTTCCTTCCTTCGAGGTCCATCATTTTGATCATGGAGTCCACTCTTAATAACCACCAAAGGCTAGTGCTCTTCATAGTATGATTTAAGATGCTGTGGAAGAAAAATAAGCATCCCTGCTTTCTCTAGCAGTTGGATGTGAAACAAAATACAATGGTTCAGGACATCCGTAGCATTCTTGTGAAGACCATATGGAATAACCCGTGTTGGTTATGTTGAGGCAGTCGTAAGGGAAATTTTGTATGATAGGAAAACAAAGCTGTGGGACTGTATGCCCATCATATGTACGTTTATATTCTTGAAAAATTTTGCCTGCTCTTTCATTTAATTCTTTATACCATACATGTACATATTCATGTGTATACAAAATCTCAAAAGAGATTTTTGTGTTCAATGTTCCTTTTAAACATTACTTATTTATGGCTGCACTGAGTTTTCATTGTGGCAAGTGGTTTCTCTAGTTGAGCCCACGGCATGTGGGATCTTAGTCCCCTTACCAGGGATCAAACCTACATCCCCTGCTCTGGAAGGCAGATTCTTAAGCACTGGACCACCAGGGAAGTCCTGTGCTCTTATTCTTTTCTTTTTTTTTTAATGTTTGTTTATTTTCGTCTGTGCTGGGTCTCTGTTTTGGCTGTGTACGGGCTTTCTCTAGTTTCGGAGAGCATGGGCTACTCTTTAGTTGTAGCGCGTGGGCTTCTCCCGGCGTGACTTCTCCTGTTGTAGAGCATGGGATCCCGGGCGTGCGGGCTTCAGTAGCTGCTGCACATGGACTCGATAGTTGCACCTGGCAGGCTCCAGCGTACAGGCTCAGTGAGATGTGGCACGCGGGCCTAGTTTCCCTGCATCATGTGGGATCTGCCCAGATCAGAGACTGAACCAGTGTCCCCTGCATTGGCAGTTGGAGTCTTAACCACTGGACCACCAGTGAAGCCCTCTTATTCTTAAAATGTATATTTAAATGTAGTAACTGAGACTCAGGTTCTTAGGAAATAAACAGCACTAGTACATTGTTTTCTGAAAAAAAAAAAAAAAAGGACTTAAATTCCCAAATCTTTTTTCTTTCAGGACTTTTTGGTATTCATTTGAATGAATGATCTTTGAACTATGAAACTTTCTATGGTTATTTTTTGGCATGACTCTTCTGCCCCATCTTAAATAGTTTTGAAATGTGTATCATTTTACTTGGATGATAAACAATGAAGAAAGAAAAAAGAAGTGATTATAGATCATTTTATTTTGCAGCCCTTTGAAAGAATTCCTGAAATACTTAATATGTGATATGTTACAGACAAAAGATAAATTTAGAGTTGGAAGTTAATCTCAGTACACTGCTCAATTTATCAGACATTTGATTTATCAAGAATCATTTTATACAGTTTCCTAAATTCTATCATCTCTGAAAGGATGTAAAACCCAAATGAACACAAATTACGTTGTTGGAGAGCCCAAAGATATTTTCATGGAACAACACAGCTTCCCATTTGCTGCACCTTCATTCTGCATGCAAATGCTTTCAAAAAATCATCAGCTTTTTCTCAGATGCATGAGTTGATGGTATTGAGAAATTTTCAGAGTTCTTTTACTTCTCACTCACATCAAAACTTATTACTACCGAGGCTTCCCCCAATGTTGGCTCAGCAGGTAAAGAACCCACCTGCAATGCGGGAGACACAGGAGATGCGGATTTGATCTCTGAGTCGGGAAGATCCCCTGGAGAAGGAAACGGCAACACACTCCAGTATTCTTGCCTGAAAAATCCCATGAACAGAGAAGCCTGATGGGCTACAGTCCAAAGGCTTGCAAAGAATTGGACACAACTGAGCAACTCAGCACACATGCACGGAGTCTCAAACCTCAGTATAACCTTGTGTGTATGAAATGCCTGGCTCTCTTTTCAGCAGTCTTGCTGCAAAGCCATTCAATTTCCTACTCTTGTTAGCAATGCTGTGATAGGCCTGGCCAGGAGTTTTATTCAGATCAATTCCATGCTGTAAATCTGTTTTTGCAACCATGTGCAGATTCGTTCATGTTTTCCTTTCAACCTTAATGCATCTTAACAGCCTGTCTTTGTTTACAGTGGCCCTTGAGGTCTTCTTGGCCCAGCTGATGATTCTTCCTTCATTGCACTGTCAGGAGGCTCATCCCATCCTACTGACTAAGCCAAGGAAACACTAATCTCATCCTTATGCCCTGAAACGTTTCATTTTTCATTATTCTTTGAAGGATTTCATTTACAAAACATGTGCACTTTTTGCAAGTAGGATCAACTAGGAAACTCCTCAGCTCAGGTAAGTTCTCTGAGGGCAGGGACTTTTATCTGTTCTTTAAAAAAAAAGTTAGGGTTTCCCTGGTGGTCTAGTGGTTAGGAATCTGCCTGTCAATGCAGGGCACACAGGTTTGATCCCTGGATCCCCCATGCCGCTGAGCAACTGAGCTCGTGAGCCACAATTACTGAGTCCACGTGCTACAACTACTGAAGCCCGTGCCCAGCAACAAGGGAAGCCACGACAATGAGATGCCCTCACACTGCAACGAGGAGTAGCCCCGATCACAGTAACTAGAGAAAGCCCACAGGCAGCAGCAAAGACCCAGCCCAGCCAAAAATAAAATAGATTAATAAAAAAAATTTTTTGTGTGCAGCTAGACACAGAGTAGGTACTTATGAAATATTTATGGAATGAACAAATGAAGATTTTTTTTTTCTTTCACTCTGATTTCAAATATACTCCCTAATACTCCCAATTTCCAGAAAACATAGCTTGATGTTTTAAACCAGAGGTTGGCAAAGCTTTTCTGTAAAAGTGTGACAGGGTTAATATTTTACGCTTGGTGGGGCATAAAGTTTCTGTCACAAATATTCATCTCTGTCATTGTAGCAGAAAGCAGCCCAGACACTATGTAAATGAATGAGTGTGGATGTGTGACAATAAAACTTTATTTATAAGTCTGGCTGGTGGAGGGCCAGATTTGACCTTTGGGTCATAATTTGTTGACTCCTGTTTTAAATTCTTAATTTAAAAAAGCCTGTTCTCTTTCCTTCAACTCATTTTTTGCTGAGCAGGTGATACTTTTCTCCAATGGTTTCACTATAAATCAATACTAACGCCAGTACTTGTTGTATTATTTCTCTTATATATTCTGGAAATTTTCAGTGCCCCCCCCCCCCCGCCCCCCCCCCCCGCCAATAGAAAGTCCCCTTTGCACTGCTAAATGTTCCTGGCTGCACAATCAGTCTGAGAAGTAGAATCCTATTGAGCTTCAGCCTTCAAAAATTTGTTTTCCGGAATCTTTACACTCTGTAATTCACCCAATCTTTCTGTACTTTGAAGGCCCATTTTCATTGAAGCAGTGCAACTGTTTTTTTGGTTATAAATTTAAAATCACATTCAGGATCTTCAAGATAGCACTGTATCCTGCTTCTATACTGGTCCTTGATGTCCCCTGATGCTTTATCTGTGGCAATGAAATTTGCTGTCATTCCACATTAACGTTATCTGTCCTCCTACTTGACGGGCTGTGTAAGCTTTTAGAAAGTCTTGTGAAGAATAATTATATAGGCTTTCAAATAGTTATAGGTATCAAGGAAGAAACCACAGTTTATCACACCTAAAGCATCAAAGTTCCACAGAATTTTTTTTTTTTTTTATAATGGTTTTCTATTTAATTAAGGGCTTCCCCGATGGCTCAGCAGTAAAGAATTCACCTGCCAGTACAGGAGACTCAAGGAGACACAGGTTCGATCGCTGGGTCAGGAAGCTGCCCTGGAGGAAGAAACGGCAACCCATTCTAGTATTCTTGTCTGGAAAATCACAGGGACAGAGGAACCTGGCAGGCGACAGCCCATGGGGTTGCAAAGAGTTGGACACGACTGAGTGACTGAGCACATTTAATTAAAGTGGGTGTTTGCAAGCAGGCTTGTTTCCACCTCCCTTTTGAATGCATTTGAGCTGCACCTTTGATGCAAGTGGGATCTTAGTTCCTAGACCAGGGATCGAACCCATGCCCCCTTCAGAGGTAGCACGGAATCTTAACCACTGGACTGCCAGGGAAGTCCCTATACATAGTTCTCCCCACCCCAGAATATTTATCTATTTTTTTTTTGCAATTTTGTTTTTTTTTTTAATTGAAGTATAATTGCTTCACGGGCCTCCCTGGTGGCTCAGCAGTAAAGAATCTGCCTGCAATGCAAGAGCCGCAGGAGACCTGGGATCTGTCATTGGGTCGAGAAGATCCCCTGGAGAAGGAAATGGCAACCCACTACAGTATTCTTGCCTGGAGAATCCCATTCCAGAGGAGCCTGGTGGGATACAGTCCATTAGGTCATAAAGAGCTGGACACGACTGAAGCGACTTAGCACAGCACAGCACATAAATGCTTTTACGATGTTGTGTCAGTTTCTTGGAAAGTTTTTTAATTAAAAAAATTTTTGCTGAGAGAGGCCGAGTGATGGTAGCAATTTTAAAAAAGCATGATGGCACAATAGGAGGGACGACACCTAGGCCTGTTCAAATGCCATCATCCGTTGACCTGTGTCCTTATGATCGTAGTTTTTGTTGCTGTGGTGATGAAAAATTAGGTTAATACTGTCATGGACCAAGTAAGACTATGATGTACAGTTCACAATTTAGAACTGATTTTGTATAACAACAACAAAATAGTAACCATTATTGGGTATTTACTTTGAGCCAGGAACTGTACTAGACTACATGGATTATCTCATTCAATCCATTCAACCCCTGAGACAGCCCTACCAGACAGGCATTTTGTTCCCACTGAGCCGTGCCTTGGAGACATTATTACCTCACTGAAGACCACAGAGTTAGCACCTGTGAAGCTAGTATGGAGGCTTCTGATGAGCACAATTTTCTTTTGAAAAATTTCATTGGGGGAGAGAGTAACGGGTGAAGAAGAGGGAAACTTCAACTCTAATATTTATTATTTTTACAAGTTTTAAGTCTCTTTTTAATCAGTCTTCCTTCTTTTCCTATTTATTTGTTTTTGGCTGTGCTGTCTGCATTGGTGTATGTGGACTTTCTCCAGCTGCAGTGAGCAAGGGCTACTCTCTTGTTGAGGAGCCCGGGCTCTAGAGTGCTTACTTCAGCAGTTGTGGCACATGGCTTTGCTGCCCCAAGATATGTGGGATCTTCCTCGACCAGAGAATGAACTTGTGTCCCTTGCATTTGCAGGCAGCTTCTTAGCCACCGGACCACCAATTTTTATTTATTTATTTCGACTGCACTGAGTCTCAGTTGCAGCACACAAGGATCTAGTTCCCCAACCAGAGATCCAACCCTGGCCCCTTGCATTGGGAGTTTGGAGTCCTAACCACTGGATGACTAGGGAAGTCCCAAACTTCAACTCTAAATAGACTCTTCACTGTATCCTGTAGCCTAAACCCTTGTTATGCTCTGAATTGGCCACTTCTTCTGCAAAGATTAAATAAACCAGAGGAGAAAGTTTCAACTGGGTTGTGAAGGATTGGCAGGACCAGAAATGGAATCAGTTATATCCCAGGGAAGCTGAGGAAAGGGTGGCTGAGAGAGGGGAAGACATTGGAAGTGGTGTTGGGAATGTTGCAGATTGGTCAAGATTTGGGCAAGACAAGAGATTTAGAAAGTTGGCTTATTTAGACTTATTTAGTAGGGTAATCATTCATGTTTGGGTATATATCATGTCTTCAGTGGGAAAAGAACACCCAAGAAAGATGCTCTAAGAGTGTATTAGAGTTCTGCAGGAAAAAAATCATTAGGACATATATTGATACAGAGAAAGAGAGATTAATTAAAAGGGGTCAGCTTATAGATATGGAAGCTGTGAAGGCCCACCATCTCCAATCTGCAAGTGGGAGGCCCAGGATAGCTGTTGGTTCCAGTCTAAACTCAGGTATAAGAAGACCTGAGAACCACAGAAGCCAACAGAATAAATCATGGTCTGAGTCTGAAGTCTTGAGAACCAGGCATGCTGAGGTCTGAGGGCAAAAGAAGATAGAATCTCAGCTCAAGCAAAATCATCCTTCCTTTGCTATTTTGTTCTATTAAGACTCTCCGCAGATTGGATTATACCCTCCTGCACTGATGGGGGTGATCTTCTTAGTCTACTGATTTAAGTGCTGATCTGAGAAACACCTTCCCAGACACACTCCAAAGGATGTTTTATCAGCTCTTTGGGCATTCCTTAGCCCAGTTAACCACCACACTGCAATACAACCATCTGCATCGACTCCACTTAGTAGACAAGAAACTCAGCATTGAGAGAGGTAAAGTGATTTGTCCAAGGTCACACAGCTAGAAGAGGCAGAATCAGTATTGAAAGACAATGCAGAAGAGATCCTGGTGATTCGCAGGCATGGATCCCTTTCGATTCTTTACTGACTAGTGACTGGCCAGGGTGTGGCCAGCCTTGGGTTGACTGAGGTGAAGTGGGTAGGAGGTAATGGCCTTTGTTTCCTTGGCACTGGGTTTAACATGCCTTAGTTTCACTACCGGTAATTAAGAGCAGTAACTGCTTAGACCCGGATTGTTAAAAAGCACTTTGACACCTGTCATTACATTTAATCCAGGCAAATCTGTGATGCAGGTCTATTTATTGTTCCCTTTTTCCAGATGAAGAAGCTGAGGCAGGAGTTCCTTCTAGGTCCATGTTTCTGTTGAAACAGAAATATGTCAGAGTTGAGATATTTGAGCCAGGCCCAAACAAAAAAGATAAATATATTGTTATACATATATATATATATATATATATATATATATATATATATATATTTTTTTTTTTTTTTGCCACCCCACATAGCATGTTGGATCTTAGTTCCCCAACCAGGGAATTAACCTGCATCCCTTGCATTGGAAGCACAGAGTCTTAACCACTGGATCACCAATGAAGTCCCTCAAATATGTTTGAGAGCTTTAATCTGAGGTCAAATGTCTGGGTTGAAACCCTGGTCCTCCCACTTCCCAACTGTATGGCTGGAGGAGAGATAAGGGGAGAGGACAGGATTTGGGAAGAGAGGAGAGGACTTTCCAGGCAGAGAGAAAGAGGTCCTGCTGAAAACGGGCCACTGGTTAAGAAGAAGGGTCTTTGAACCATTTATTTGCACTTGACCTTGCTTCTTATTAACTTGGGATACAGCAAATGTGGTCAATTAAACCCATCACCCAGGGTGATGGTAGTGAGCCTCAAATGAAAGAAAAGAGCTTAGTCTAGTGCTCAGCCTGAGTCTGAGCCCCATGACATGAAGGAGTGGTCAGTGTTGGGGTTGAAATAGGGGAGGGCAGTAGAAGCTGGCCTGGGTGACAGTTTGAAGCTGTTGGTGCCTGGGGCCCTGATGAGTCTCAGGGACTCTTGGACAGGGATGACTGAACTACAGAAGTCGCTTCAGAAGCCATACCTGGGCTGGAATCACTGAGCCTGAGATCCACCCTGTGAATGGTCACCGTGACTAAGGATTCTCTTATGGAGACCATGGACACAGCACTCCTGGAGTTCCTTTCCTTTGCTCTCTTCTCCTGTAGGCATCTTCATGGGCTTTATTCACTCCTGGCAGGACAGTCTACATTATGAAGCCCAGTGGAAAACAGAAACAGGAGACCCCATGTTCAAAATTATTAAGAATTTCAAGATGGCGTCAGTAGAACACTGAATCACGTGGGGAGGACATTTCTGAGCACAGGACCCTGTGCACACAGCCACGTGTACAGGGCTCACAGCCATGAAGCTGGTTTTGACTCTTGGCCCTGCCTGTCTCCACCTGGACACCTGAATAAACTCTGAAAACCTCAGTCAATTACCAGGCACCCTAGACCACACATGTGGGCGTTCGGAAATGTCTGTTCTTTAATGTATTCTCTTTTTAGTCATTTATTAAATGCACAGGGGGGCATTGGCAAGACCAATATTTTCTTCAAGAAATTCAGAGTCTAGTGGGAGATACAAATACACATAAACACAGTAATTAACAAATTGATTATTCCATTCATCTAAGCAATACACAATTATTATTACATGCTACATGCCAGGCTGGGCATCAGAGATACAAAAATGAATCAAATACCATTAACAGCACAGAATTCGAGGCAACATTGTTGAGGTTAAAATCCTGATTCTACACCTTTCTATGACCTTGGGTGAGTTACGGAAGCTCTCTGGTCCTTAAGCTCCTCATCTGTAACTTGAGGATAATCATAGTGCTTTCCTCAGAGATTTGTTGTGAAGATTCATTGAGTTGATCCTCGTATTAAATGAGCTAATGTGAGATTTTCAGAGCAGTGTCCAGCACACAGGGCATGCTATTATTTACTCAAGAAATTCAAAGTCTAGGGGCAGAGAATCACACATACATATACACATGCAACACACATCATGATTAATTAAACAAATAGCTAATCATATCTACTGTGTTCCAGGCTTTGTGTGTGGCCCTGGGGCACAGGAGAAGGAGTGGGAGTTAGAGCAAAGCAGGATGTGGTCTCTTTCCCACCCCCACCTGAGCTTACAGTCCTTTGGGTGGGTGACGGCAGACCAGGACCCTGTTAGGACAAAATGTGTTGCTATTATTTCCCTATTTCATGCTTCATATATTAGTCGGGGGAGAGCAGATGTGCAGTGGGGGAGTTGACCAGGTGCTCGGAGAGTGCAAAGCAAAGTGCCGCCCGCGGGCCAGGGAGGAGGGGAGGGGTCAGCGAGTGTGGAATAGTTTCCCCTCTTCATCAGGGACCCCGCTGTCCTGTGGAATGGACGCAGCCCTCAGCGTCTAGCAGCGTGAATGGCAAGACGGAGCAGAGCACAGCCCCATATTTGGCCAGGGAGACGTTCACTTCACTACACGCCCTCTGACTCACGCTTCCAGCCCGGCAGCTGGGGGGCTGAGCTCACAGGCCCTCTGACTCAGGCGGCATGGGGTATCCGGGGGGCAGGGGAGCAGGCTGTCCTGTATCCCCAGCCTCCATCCCTCAGCCCCTCCTCCTGCCTTCAGCAGCCTCTGCTCTCTCTGTTGCTTGCACGTTAACCGCTCTCCCTGCCCTGGGACTCCTTTCCATAGAGGGCTGCCACCTACCCCTCTCTAGAAGCAGGTTCTGCAAGAGCTAACTTCTCCTGAGTGGATTTCAGCGGAGCCTCGCCTCATAAAGTGATCTGGGAGGTGCAATTTGAATGAGTGGGTGAAGTCACTTGTCGTGGGAAACGGCAGAGAGCCGGGTGCTCCGGCTGCTCTGTGTGACCCGGGGCTGCTCACTGCCCGTCTCTGGGCCTCGTTGCCCACAAGGCTCCAAGGAGACAGGAGCTGTCCGGGCGAGCCAGCTCAGTTGGCTCACATGCTGATGAGGTGCTGTCTTCTGGCCCCTTGCCGCTCACTGTGTGGTCCTTGGAAATGAGTGTCAACATCACCTTGGAGCTCGTTAGCAGTGCAGAACCTCGGGCCCCACCCTGACCCTCTGAATCAGAACCTGCCTCATCTCCTGATGATTCACATGAGCATTCAAGTTTGATTCGATTGGGCTGAGGTGTGTCCTGGGCACCTCTGAAGTGCCCCCGGATGAATCAAAGGTGCAGGAGCCATGCTCTTGTGCATCAGGATGATGAAGCTGGGTCCCACATGCCAGCAAATGCACACAGCATCCAGTCAGGCATAGCAATGAGTCCGACAGGCTGGGGTCAGGGCATGGGACACCTGGTGTGTGTGGTGGGGACTGCACAGGATGCAGGTGGGCTGTTGCCAGGGGGACAGGACCCGAAGCTATTGTCACCATGCATGAATAAGCAGATGTCCCCTAAGTACAGCTCCTAATGTGATATGCCTTCTGATTTTTTAAAAAAATGTATTTATTTCTAATTGGAGGATAATTGCTTTACAGTGTTGTGTTGGTTTCTGCCATACATCAAAAAGAATCAGCCATAGGTAAACACAGGTCCTCTCCCTATTGAACCTCCTCCCACCTCCCACCCCATCCCACCCTCCTAGGTTGTCACAGAGGACCAGTTTGTGCTCCCCACGTCATACAGCAAATTTCCACTGGTTATCTATTTTAGCCTTCTGATTTTTAAATGTTGGCTTAATTTTATTTTTGAGCACTGGGTAGTCCAAATAAAATGGCCTGGGAGTGGCCTGTGGCCTGCTGGTTTGTAACCTCTGTCCATTCATTCTGGTTTGCTTGGGACTCGCCTGGCTTTAGTGCTGACAGTTCAGTGTCTTTGAAAGCCTCTCAAGTCCTAGGCCAACTAGGATGGTAGGTCTTGGTGCAGCTCATTGGTTTAGGAGTATCAATTTCAGGGCAATTTTCCACAGTGTGATCCTAGCTGTGTCTCTCATTTGCTGTGTGATCTTGGTCACATCACTTAATCTCCATATGCCTCAGTTCCTTCATTAGTGAAATGGGGATAATAAGAGAACCTACCTCAGAGGCTTGATGTGAGAATGAAATGAATTCATGTGTGCAAAGTGCTCAGAATAGTATCTGGCATTCAGCAAATGTTATGTGACTGCTAGCTATTATTATTTGATAATTGGATGTTCAGTGTAAACCACCTAACTCCACCAAGTTTAAAAGTATCCCAAAGCATGTGGTGTGAAGTGATAAAAATGAGAGATATGGGGGCAGAAAACCTGGCCTTGAGGCTCAGCTCTGCCCCTATGAGCTGAGTGACCTTGGGCAGGTTGCTTGACTTCTCTGTGCCTCGTTGCCTCAGTTAAGTTGGAATACTCACTGTTGAGGAACGCTGTGAGGAACAATGAGGTGATACGTGTGAAGGTGAGATCCACCTGGCAGAGGTGTGTTCTTGTTAGAGGGGTTGTTGCTGCCTCTTCATGCCTCAGAAATGTTCAAAAGGAAAGATTCAGGGTGATTTTTAAGAAATGAATTCATCGGAAAGATATGTAAATGTTTCAAGAAATATAATACATCATTTAATACTACTTATGGCATCATCTCAAAAGGAAGTCAAACATGTAACAGGTGAGCTTCAGCTGTGTTTGTGGTGAGAAAGTGAGAACCCTTCTTATAATGTTATATACACAAGCATATAATATAGTATTGTGCTGTGCTGTGCTGTGCTACGTCGCTTCAGTCGTGTCCGACTCTGTGCAACCCCTATGGACTGTAGCCCACCAGGCTCCTCTGTCCATGGGATTCTCCAGGCAAAAATACTGGAGTGGATTGCTGTGCCCTCCTCCAGGGGATCTTCCCAACCCAAGGACTGAACTCTCGTCTCTTATGTCTCCTATATTGGCAGGTGGGTTCTTTACCATTAGCACCATCTGGGAAGCCCCTAATATATTATTATATAATATGTAAAATATAATATTCTTGTGTCTGTTATCCTTTACAAAAGGCAGCCCTCAATTTGATATACTTTCATGTTAAATAAAAAGCTCTTTTTGAATAGTTGGTGGTAGTTTTGCTGCAGGGTCTTGACTTTTATTTTTCATCTGGAAAATCACATACAGTTGAGTGCTTTGTTTAGGAGTTAAGTGACTAAAATAACTTGTATCAGTTATCTGTTATTGAACGACAAACCATAAACCACCCTAAAACTTCGTGGCCTCAAATGACAGCTGTCTGTTTAGCTCGTGATCCTGCCAGGTGGCTCTCTGGTCTAGGTCGGGCTTGGATGAGCTTGGACCACACGCACTGGCTCACGTGTCTGTGGTCGCGCTGGTCTCAGATGGCTTCACACGTGTCTGGCAGTTGGGTGGCTGTTGGCTGGTGGTGGGAGTGGACAGCCTGTGTCTCAACATTCAGCCGGCTAGCCTGGGCTCCTTCACATAGTGTCAGGGCTCCTCGGCCTCCAGTGGGCAAGTGCTTTTCAAGCCTTATTTTGGTCACATTTGCTACTTTTCCACTGACCAAAATCAAGCCACAGGGCCAAGCCCAGAGGTGGTTTTGGGAGAGCATTGCCAAAGAGTACAGATTTAAGGGATGAAGCAATTACTGAAATCAGCCTATCATATAACTTTAAATTAAGAAAAGATCAAGTTATGGAACCAGTGACTTGAAGACTGGAGACAAATTCTAAAAAATTTCTTCGAATCGACTATGATGGTGCCATAACTAAATAATTAAATGTAATTAAAATGTTTACTTTTTCTTGTTTTTACTTCATTATTGTGTTTATTACTTTCTACCAGGCTCCTTGATTTTAAAAGGGTGAAGCTTTCATAATCCTGTCTTTCCAGAGAGAACCCACTCCAATATTCTTGCCTGGAAAACCCCATGGACAGAGGAGACTGACGGGCTGCAGCTCATGGGTTTGCAGAGCTGGACATGACTGAGTGACTGAGCATGCATATATATTCTTTCAGTTTTTCCTTCTGTGTATATATCAGCAAATGCCACAAACACTGGTTTTTGTTGTTGTTGTTACAGGAATTAATTCATTCAATAGCTCTTTATTGGAAGCCACACATATATCGAAGGGTATATATTAGTGAACAAAGCAGAGTTCTTACTGAAATAAGAAAATATCATAAAGATAAAGAGAATTTGTCTTTTTCCTCTTAACGTGTCTTAAATATCTATTGGTGGAGGTGTAACTATCATTTATTTAATGCTTAGGTTGTGGCAGGCACTGGGATAAGGACTTTGTATACATTATTTCATTCTGCTGCTGCTGCTGAGTCTCATCAGTCGTGTCTGACTCTGTATGACCCCATAGACAGCAGCCCACCAGGCTCTGCCGTCCCTGGGATTCTCCAGGCAAGAACACTGGAGTGGGTTGCCATTTCCTTCTCCAGTGCATGAAAGTGAAAAGTGAAAGTGAAGTCCCTCAGTCGTGTCTGACTCTTAGCGACCCCATGGACTGCAGCCTACCAGGCTCCTCCATCCATGGTATTTTCCAGGCAAGAGTACTGGAGTGGGGTGCCATTGCCTTCTCCTATTTCATTCTAATACTCATTAAAACCCAATGAAGAATGTACTATCATTATTTTCATTTTATGGGAGGAAATTAAGCAGAAAGAAGTTAAGGAATATGACACAGCTAGTATGTGCTGGAACCAGAATCTGAACCAGATCTAACATCTGGTTCCAAAGCCCAAACTTTATCCAACTGACATTTGATTCCAATAGAACTACCTCTTCCTTGTAGGGGTTGTGTGTATGTGTGTGTGTGAGAGAGAGAGAGAGAGAGCTCAGTCATGTCCAACTCTTTGTGACCACATGGACTGTAGCCTGCCAGGCTCCTCTGTCCATGGAATTTTCCAGGCAAGAATACTGGAAAGGGTTGCCATTTCCTTCTCCAGGGGATCTTCCTGACCCAGGGATTGAACCCATGTCCTTGTGTCTCCTGCATTGGCAGGGGGTTCTTTACCAACTGAGTCCCCAGGGAACCCATAGGGATTGAATACGATTCCATTATGAGAACACGTTAAAATCGTAAGTATTCAAAGCATGTGTTCACTGTGGTTCAAACTATTTATACCCATCCATCCATACTGTTCCATGAACTGGATGTGTTTTGCTCTTTATGCCTGAAAACTCCTTCCTTCTTCCTTGCAATTAACTCCTATTCATCCCTCAAAACCCTTTGAAAATAGCACCTGCTACAGAAAGTCTTCTTCAACCTACCATCTATGTAGGTTGCCATCCTCCAGGGTCCCATAATATTTTTCCCTCTTGTCAACATTTATTTGGCTGGCTCCCCCACTTGACAATGAGCTCCTAGAAGGCAGGATCTATATGTTACTTTTCTTTGTGGATTTATGTAATCTCAGGATCAAGCACTTGTCTAGGGGACTATAACCCTTATCAGTGTTAATTAAATAAATTCATAAATCGACTTTGTATTCATGGCAAGGGGCCTTCCTTGGTAAAGAATCTGCCTGCCAATGCAAGAGGTGTGGGTTTGATCTCTGGGTCAGGGGATGCCCTGGAGAAGGAAATGGCAAACCGCTCCAGTATTTTTGTCTGGAAAATCCCATGGACAAAGGAACTTGGCAGGCTAGAGTCCATGATGCTGCAAAAAGTGTCCGACACAACTTAGCGACTAAACGACAAGGGGTAACTAAACTTTTAGTTTCTTTGTTTTGACTGGCATTAAATTATCCATGCTGGGTGTCAAAGGCTTGGATTGGCTGTTGATGACATCTTGGGTATTTCTGGAAAATTATTAGCAGATCAAGATCATGGTAGTCATGGTACCAAAGTGAGTGTGTCCAGTTGCAGATCTCTCTCTCTCTCTCATACACACATACACACCCTCTTGATTAAGAAGAAGTGGGGAAATGTATTTGTTATTACTCAATAAGTGCAATTTGTTTGTTTGACAAAATCTTTCAAAACATGAAGTCCAAAGGGGAAAATTATGAAAGGGGCCCTTGGGAACAAAAAGTGTGGGAATTGCTGATGTAATCCAGTTGTCTGATGGAAAACTTGATTCTCAATAACTCCATCAATGATCAGCCTCTGTTTGCCTTCTTCCAGTGGTAGGGAACTCACTACTCGCAGAGGCCAGGCTGGGCAGATGCCTCACCTGTGGTCAAGGCCCTTGGTTTTATCCCTCCCCACTCCACACGTACTCTCTAGTTTTGGTGATGCCCAATTTTCTTTCCACCTCTGTTGCTAATGGCTGTGTGCTTGGGGAAACTTAGTTACAGGCTTTGATTCTCAAAATCGTCATCTTTATGAAGACAGAATTAGACCATGTTGGGCATGGGAGAGACTTCTGAAGTTCACCAACATCCAGTTCTCCTCTCCTCCCTGACCACATGAATAAGACACATTCTCCAGCCTCCTTTGCATCTATGAGATGTTGCGAACTTAGTTTGCCCGACAGAGCGTAGGTGGAAGTCATCTCTGACATTTCCAGGCTTGGCTGTTTGCATTATACAATATCCAAGGCTTTTACTCTCTCTCATGACTGGATGATTCCAGGTTGACTTGGAAGCCACATAATGGTAGATACACAATATGAAAGCAAAGTGGATTCTTGAGTCACCCCTTTATAGCACAACCCCGTGACCGGAAACATCATCATTGGATTTTGTGAGATGAGAACCAAAACATTTATGATTTTAAGACACTGAGATTTGGAAGTTGTTCATAACAGCTGTCAACATTAATTATACTGATGGGCCGAAATAACTCATTCCTTCTCTTGAATTCAGAACCAAAAGAGAGATAAAAGTATCAACTTTTTAGCTGATAAAAGTTGGGTTGAAGGATGTGGAACAAGTGTGTGATTACAGCGAAGGGCTTTGTAATGCTGGTCCCTGGAGTCAGACAGAATTATCCGCCCCTTCAGTGGAAACTCTGGACATCCCTAGGCTTCTCCCACATGGACAGGATCCTACAGGCAGATGCTAAGGTGGATCTTAAAGAGAGAGAACCCGGACAGGCTTATCTGTTTCTGCTCTCAAACTCAGATCAACTAAGTGGCTCCGCCTCTCAGGAGGGGTGAGCTTCGTGGAGGAAATGAAATAGAAAGTGTTACCCTGGATTGGTTCCCTTCACATGGGAACTTGAAGCTAAGAAAGCAAGGTTCCCACCAAGGTTCTTTCAAGATATAAGTTTGAGGGTATTGGTAAAATGTAAGCTTCCTGAGGTCAGGACCCACATCTCCTCCTGTGCCTCCCCCCATGGTACCTAACACAATGCTAAACACAGAGAGGGATGCTGAGCTGAGGCTTCTGATCGACTGATGACACTTCATGAGCACGCATGACATTTCCCCCACTGGGTGACTCCAGAAGGAGAAGAAATTGCTGCGGTTTGACCCCTCACACTGCTAGTCCTTGCCTAACCCAACAATTTGAGTGTGAAAGGCCAAGCTGATGACCCAATCCTTCCTTGGGGAGATACCAGTGCTCTCCTTCTGCCCACCAAGCCCTTTGTTGGGCACCACTCTTGACCCTGCCGAGTTCCTCCTGGACAACCCTGTTGCCCTGGGGGTCAGTGGTATGTCTGAATCTCATTACTGGTTGTAAGTTTCTGAAGTCAGGGACTGAATCTGACTCAAGGTATCCTTGAGAAGTACCTTTAGTAGGCAGTGTTTGAAAAAGGATAGGGGTTTATTTTTCTCTCTAATAATATAGTCCCAGAAGAAAGTCCTGGAAATGATAATTGTGACATCATTGATGTTCCATCTTCAGATTTTTTTTTTCTTCTTTGTTTTTGACCACACTGAACAGCTTGCAAGATCTTTCCCTTGATGCTGGGAAAGATGGAAGGCAAAAGGAGAAGGAGACAGCAGAGGATGAGATGGTTGGATAGCATCACTGACTCAATGGACATGAATTAGAGAAAACTCTGGGAGATGGTGGAGGACGGAGGAGTCAGCATGCTGCAGTCCATGGGGTTGCAGAGAGTCAGATATGAATTAGCAACTAAACAATACCAACAAAGTTCAGTTCAGTCGCTCAGTCGTGTCCGACTCTTTGCAACCCCATGAATCGCAGCACGCCGGGCCTCCCTGTCCATCACCAACTCCCAGAGTTCACTCAGACTCACGTCCATTGAGTCAGTGATGCCATCCAGCCATCTCATCCTCTGTCGTCCCCTTCTCCTCCTGCCCCCAATCCCTCCCAGCATCAGAGTTTTTTCCAATGAGTCAGTTCTTCACATGAGGTGGCCAAAGTACTGGAGTTTCAGCTTTAGCATCATTCCTTCCAAAGAAATCACAGGGCTGATCTCCTTCAGAATGTACTGGTTGGATCTCCTTGCAGTCCAACCAGGGGTCAAACCTGGGCACCTGCAGTGGAAGCATGGAGTCCTAACCACTGCATCACCAGGGAATTGCCACATCCTTACGGCTGACTTACGGTTGTAAGATAGTCATGGCACTCCCAGCCCTATGTTCACATTCCAGGTAGCAAGAAAGAGAAGGGACAAAGATATACTAGGTCCCCTAGGTAAGTCCACTCATTCTGTTCAGGAGTCTTCTTGGAAATACTACCCAACAAAGAAAGTCTATAGCATTCCAGCCAGAATATAGCCAAATGGTCACATCTCTCTGAAGGGTACCTGGGAAATTTAGCTTTTCAGCTTGCTCCATTTTTCCCTGGACAAAATCAGGATTGTGTCACTAAGCGATAATAGCAGGCAACTGAGAGTCTCCACCTCACGCGCCTCTCCCTGCAGCACTGACCACACAGTGGGTATGTATATGTGTCAATTGTTTATTATTTCTATCAAAAACTATCCACTGAGTATCTGCTCAGGGCAAGGCGTATGTCTATTCACTGAGGAAAAGAACAATACAAAATAAACAAATAAAAGTATAATATAATATTAGGTAATTATATTTGTGTGTATGTGCATGCGTGTTCAGTTGCTCTGTTGTGTCTGACTCTTTGAGACCCCATGAACTGCAGCCTGCAAAGCTCCTCTGTCCATGGAGTTTTCCGGACAAGAATACTGGAATGGGTTGCCATTTCCTACTCTAGGCAATCTTCTCGACCCAGGGATTGAACACATGTCTCCTGTGTCTCCTGCATTGGCAGGTGGATCCTTTACCACTGAACCACCTGGGAAGCTCATGCTAAGAAGCAAAATAAGGCAGGGAAAGTTGGGGGATGGGGGACAACATTAAATTGAGAGGTCAAGAGTGGCCTTTCATCTGAAATGAAGCAAGGAAGTAAGGCATGCAGGGCTCTGGGGGAAGAATGGTCTCAGAAGAAGCCTGGTTGGGGAGTATGCTTGGCGAAGTCACGAAAAGATGGCCAGTGTGAAGTAGTTAGGAGCCAGACCATGTCTGACTTTGATGGGGACTTTGAAATTTCCCCCTTAGAGTGAGGGAAGTGATTGGAGACACTGAGCAGGGAATTGACATGTTCTTATCCAACTGCTTCCATATTCCTCTCATATCCTCTTCTGACCCCTAATAGACACTTGTTAGTCCCTCTCATTCTATCCACTGTGTTGTTTTTTTCTCTCTATAGTGCAGTGTGGATAATTTTTTTAAGATTTCCTATTTCTTTTACTAATTTTCCCTTTTCCACCAATTTTGAAACATTGTCTCAGCAATCCATTGGGTTTCTAGTTGTATTATAATTAAAACATCTAATTTTATTGATTACACTTTCTCACTTCTAAAAGTTCTATTTGGTTCTGTTCCAAACATGTCTGATTGGTTTCTTATTCCTTTATCACTGTTTCAACTCTCTCTTTTACTTCATTATCTGCACGATTGTTTTGCATGTTGTATCTATTAATTCCAACATCTGCAATTGTGAGGCTGAGCCGTCGTTTGTTGATTCTGCTGCCTCTCTCTTGTGAGGATTTGTTTATTTGCGTGTTTTCGATCCTTAATTATGAGCTTATGCTTCTTGGAACAATATCTGCGGCAATTCTTTGAGGCTTAGTTCTAAAGTATACACCTCCAGGGAATACTTGTGGTGTGATTCTGGTAGGAACCTGAATCTATTTAAGTTGTGTTGGGCCACATAAGAGATATGAATAACAGCCCCAAATTCTATGAATTTGGGCCTGTGGTTAGGAATTCTTAAGGAAATGGTTTTTTCTTTGTCTCTGCGTCATTCAGCACCATAGCAAAATTCATGCTGTAGATGAATTTTTATTCCTCATTCACCCATTGAGGTTGTCATTCTTGGGGGTCCCAACTTTTTATGGGAATCTCCAGTCTGACCTCTCACCTTGCTAGGGCCCCACATCCTGTCCTGCTTCCTGTCCATGCCCTTTCCTCCCACGATGCACAAGATCCATTGATGCCTCATTTCTTTGCCTCTGGGGACCACTCACACCCTGGGCACATGTGAGGTCCACTGTTTGCCCGTCCCTGCAGACTCAAGCTTTCTCATTGTTTTTGATATTTAAGGGATTCCTTTTCTGTTTTACTAGCTTAGTCATTCATTAAGGAATAATTTTTTTTAAAGACCTTTATTCTGCTAACCTGGGTGGGTTTCTGCAGTATTTTAGGAGAATCACATGGCTATATTTACATTTTAGAAGGACAGTCCAGCTGTCATGGGAAGAGGGGATTGTAAGTAGAAAGATCTCACATTGGGAGACACTTCTGACTCTAGTGCCATAGTCTAGGCACAAGATATGGTGGCTTAGACTAGGAAGAAGGCGGAGCAGTGAAAAGGAGTTAATTTGAGGTCTATTTTAAAGTTGCTGACCACAGTACTTGATGATGGTTTGGATATGAGGTGTGAGAAAAACAAGAGTTGAAGGTGATTCCGAAGTTTTTGGCCTGAGCTCCTTTATATAAAAAAATATTTTTATTTATTTATTTGGCTGTGCTGAGTCTTAGTAGCAGCATGTAGGATGATATTCAGTCTTGGCTGTGGCATGAAGGATCTTTCAGTTGCTGCATGAGGGATCTAGTTCCCTGACCTGGGATGGAACTCTGGTCCCCTGTATTGACAGCACAGAGTCTTAGCCACTGGACCACCAGGGAAATCCCAGCCTCACTTTCTGAGTTAAGGGTACATCTCTGTGAATCCGAGAATGAATAAAGAAGTGACTTGGCTGTGGATACAGGTGGTTGAAACTCTTTTTCTCGGGTCTGATCTTCCCTGGGTAAGCTGAGCAATGAGCTTCTAGACTCACAGCTATGGGGATCAAATGTTGGAAGTGTTGAAAGGTTGCCAAGGCCTGAAGATCATTCTCCACTGTCCCACTTCAATTTGGTGGGTTCCCCTCTTGTTATCCAGGCTTAAATATAAACTACAAAAAAGAAGTCCTGGGTAGGGTGGGGAACAAGTACTCAGTCACTTAAGTATGTGCACAGACTGCAACAGTTGTTCCCAGACCTTTGGATTAGGCTGACTTGCACATTAAACCGAGTACCAGCGATGAATGAGTGATAAACAAAATGTGATATATGCATACAATGGAACATTACTCAGCCTTACAGAAGAAAGAAGTGCTGCCACATGAATGAACCTTGAGGGAATTATGTCAAGTGAAATAAATCAGATACAAAAGGACAGATATTATACAATTCCATTTATAGCGGGCACCTGAAGCAATCAAATTCATAACTACGGAAAGTAGAACTGAGGTTGCTAGCGGCTGAGGGGCGCGGGTGGGAGGGGGGGAATGGGGACTTGTCATTCAATATGTATGGCGTTCCAGTTTGGGATGATGAAAAATTTCTGGAAATGGGTGGTAGTGACGGTAACAGAGCAACGAGAATCTGTTTAATACTACTGAATGGTACACTTAAACATGATAAAGCAAACCAATGTCATAATGTTGTCAACTTTTGTGTCCATTGAAGGCATTAAAAACAAACACAATTTGTTATAACCATGTCATCCAAAGAAGGGATACTTTTAAACCTTAAGAAATTAAAAAAAAAATGGTGTTCTCGACATAGGACAAATGAAAGGGGGCAATACTTTATAAAAAGCTGAATAATAAAATCCATTGTGCTCATTTCTTTTACATTCCATGGTGTGTGGTCAGTATCCCAGAAGCCCTGGCATGACTGGTGGCCCCTTGTCGGGGAGGATGAAGAAGACTCAAGGATCACACAAGAGGGTTGGATTTAAGCCTCTTCAAGCTCATTTGCTCAAGGGGATGGATGGATGGTTGGGAGACGGGCTGCAACACACGAGACCATGCCGCTGTACTTGTTGCTCAGCTGTTCTGGTTTGTGTGCTGAATGGTGTGGTCACCTCTACTGCTGCCTCCCGTGTAGGAGGAGTACCTGGAGTGCAAGAATCTTTCCAGTGAGTCCATGTGACACTGTTTATAAAGGGCCTTCCTAGGATTTGGCAAGAAGAGAGTTCTTGATAAATGGCAGTCATTTTTATCCAGGCCATCAGAAAAGTCACTGGCTTCCCAGTCTTCAGATTTTGGATCGAATCCTTGTTTATTAGGGCTTTGACCTTCGGTGAGTTACTTAAATCCTCTAAGCCTCAGTTTCTTATCTGTAGCATCAATGAAACCTTTCTCATAGATTGTGTGGAAGCAGAAATTAAATATAACAGTGTTTCATAGTAAGTGTAAAGTATCTCATTTGGTGCTAGGCACACAGTAGGTGCTCAAAACATAGCCATCTTATGGTCTTTCCTTCCTTCCTTGCTTCTTCCATCTTTCTTATTCCCTGCTCTCCTGCCTTTCTGCCTTCTGTAGATGGAGGGCATATCTAGCCTCTGGAAGCCAATCCCTTAGGTTCCTTCCTAGGCTCAACTGGGGCAACCTTCTAGAATCTTCTAGATTTGCAAGGAGAGATTCATCCTTGTCAAAGTGTCTACCTTTCCTGTGCAGAAAGTCTTGTCTGAGTACTCTGTTAGTCCATTTGGGCTGCTATAACAAAGCACCACAGATTAGGTAGCTATTAAATAACTAGCAAGTATTTCCCACAGTCTGGAGGCTGGGGAGTTCAAGATCATTGTGCTGGTATATTCGGTACAATGACTGTTGAGGGCTTACTTCCTATTTCAAGTATGGTGCCTTCTGTCTGTGTATTCAAAGGTAGAAGATACAAGGGATCTCTCTGGAGCCTCTTTTATAAAAGGACTGATGCTACTCATGAGGGCTCCACCCTTATGACCTAAGCACCTCCTAATGTTGCTGTTCAGTTGCTCAGTCATGCCCAGCTCTTTCCAACCCCATGGACTTCAGCATACCAGAATCCCCTGTCCTTCACCATCTCCCAGACTTTGCTCAAATTAATGTCCATTGAGTTGGTGATGTCATCCAACCATCTCATCCTCTGCTACCCCCTTCTCCTCCTGCCCTCAATCTTTCCCATCATCAGGGTCTTCTCCGATGAGTTGGCTCTTCGTATCAAATGGCCAAAATGTTGGAGCTTCAGTATCAGTCCTTCCGATGAAAATTTAGGGTTGATTTCTTTTTGGATTGACTGGTTTGATCTCCTTGCTCTCCAAGGGACTCCCAAGAGTTTTTTCCTAATGGCTTATCTCAACATCTGAGTTTGATGAGGAGACATAAGCATTCAGTCCATAGCAAGTACATTCTGCACTAAAACCATGGGTGTCCCTGCTAAGAAGTTAAGTGAAAAAATGGAGAAAGTGAGGGATGGCTACCCAGACAGAAAGCATAAACTTCTATTTCTGGGGGGCTTGCAGCTTCTCTGGGTCCAAACACCAGCTCATGCTTGAAACAGTCCAAGAACATTTTCAACTGGAGTTCTCAAGGCGAATAAATGCTCTCTTCATCCCTAATTTTATCCCTCATGTTGTATGGACTTCTAAATACAACTATTCGGTTTGGCAACTATTGGTTCTTGGAGCATAAGTTACGGAATCTCTTATGGTTCTTAGCTACTTTAGGCTACTCTTTGGACTTCTGTAAATGTCTTTTGGTTGGTTCATGAAGAGGCTACTCCTAAATTCATGGCTTGAAAAGAGATGTTGAATTAGGCATTGGTTGAAGTCAGAAAAAGATTTCTGCAGGAGAGACACTTTTGAGCTGGTGTTTGAAGGGAAGGCAGATTGGGGTCCATGGGGAGGGTGGGAACAGAACTCTGCTGGAATCCCCCTACATCCACCTCACCCTCCCTGGCCAGTACTGGCATTCCCGCTGGTACCCAGGAAACACTCCACAAACACTACTTGAACAGAAGTCATCCTATGAGGCCCGGTTCAGTGTCTGCTTCTTCTGAATCCTCCTGGGATCGCCCAGACAGAACAAGTCACCCCTCCCTTTGGGTTCCTGGAATCCAGAATCCGTGCACATTGTGGCACAATTATACTGTAATTTTCCTCGAGGGCAGAGGCTATGTCCTTGCACCTCTGGCTCCAGCTCCTGATATTTGCTGGGTGACTGAGAACCATGGGTCAGCCTGTCCTGCACTGGGAATGGTCAGTGGGGTCTTGAGGAATTAGGGGTTTACTGAACACCGGGGACCACTGAATATCAGGAGGCTCCAGGGCTACATTCTGTTTTGCAGTAACGCCGTTCCACATTTCCCAGAGATTGTTCTCATAATACACAGGCAGCATGCCCAAGCCAGGCTCTGACTAGTTCCTAAAACAAGTTAAATCTTTCCTTTTGGGACAATTCCATCAGCAGGGCCGATGAGCATGCTCCTTTGGCAACTGTGGCTTTCTCAGTCCTGATTGTTGGGTCATTTCCCACTGATTTCCTCACGGCCCCTTGCAGCAGCCCTGTTATCCTTGGCTGGGCTTCTGGCTGGTGAGGAGATGAGCTAGGTCTTCCCAGATCTTGGGGTGGAAGAGAGCTCCCTCCACACCCCCACCCACAGCCGCCTGTGATGGAAACTGGCTCTTCATGCAACAGATCTCAGTGGAGATTGGAAAGTGCTTGTTGGAGGACAGAGTTGTGTCATTGTTGGTATGTGGATGGAAGCCAGGCTGCAAATGAGACTACAGTCTTCCCAGGGCCCTTGCTTTCCACCCTGATAGAAGGACAAGGCCAGCTTCAGAGATCCTAGGCTTTATATGCCTGGGCTCGACTGAGTTTCATCAGATGAGGGTCTTGGAGGTATATCCTAGGATGGCTAGATGATGGAGGGTGGAAGTCTCTGTGGGGAATTCACAGTTTTAGGCAGTCCCTATCTGCAGGATGGTGCATTTTAACCCTTCAAGTCCTTCCCAAAATGCCTGGGGCAGGAGCATGATTTCTGACACATACATTTGTAAATTAGCCTAAACCTGAGTCATCTCAACCATCTCCACCCTGCACGTGATTTGTGGGGAGCCTGAGATCTGAATCTCAAGAGTCCTTTCTGCTCAATTTTGTTGACATGGGGATGTACAAAGGGTCTCTCCCTGTGATAAATGTGTCTGGAAGGGAGTACATAGATGATTTAAATCTCTCACTGAAAATGAAAGCACAAATTTAGTTGAGCAGCAGAATAGAGGGCCGTAGCAAGACCACTGGATCAGGGGTCAGTTTGTCCCAGTTCTGTTCACTTGGGCTAATTGTGTATATTCTTTTTTTTTTTTTTTCTAAAATTCATTTCATGTGATTAATAGAGTATTTAAATGTGTCATCAATTATTATTTGTGCTTTACAAATATTAACTCACTTAATCTTTTTAAAAAATTTATTTTTAATAGGAAGATAATAGCTTTACTCATTTAATCTTTGTAATAATCCATGATGTAGGTATAATTACTAAACTCATTTTATAGATGAGACAAGTGGAAAACAGAAATGCTAAGTAACTTGCTCAAGATCACACAGCTAATAAGCAATGGAGGAAGTCTGAGCTCTCAGAATTCTCACCTGGAATATGGGGATAAAGCCTGTTACCCTTCCCATCTCAGCATTTAGTTCCTTTGAGCTTCCACAGAGCTTCACTTATACCTCTGTGATTATTGGAATGAAATCTCCTTAAAATATGAGGTGGATGAGGGCTTGACTGCACTTTGTTCACTGATCACTGGTACAAATGAGGAGTCCCTGACGTGCTTAGGCACTCAGTGTGTTAGTTGCTCAGTCGTGTCTGACTCTTTTCAACCCCATGGACTGTAGCCGGCCAAGCTCCTCTGGCCTTGGAATTCTCCAGGCAAGAATACTAGAGTGGGTTGCCATCACCTCCTCCAGAGGATCTTCCCCACCCAGGGACCAAACCCAAGGATCCTGCATTGCAGGCAGATTCTTTACGGTCTGAGCCACCAGGGAGACACTCAGTAGATTTTGATAAATGAATGAATTAACCTCATCACTCTGTGTGATGAGGGGGATTTGGCACTTCCCCAAACATGGTTTTATGAAGGGTGGACCGTGTCTTATTTATCTGTGGGTCTCTAGACCCCAGCCTATTCTTGGCACAGGCAGATGCTCACACAGAATAAATGAAGCCACATCACTGCCCTTTGCCTTAGGTTGGAAGTTGCCCATTAGTCATGAAGGAATGAGCTCACTTAAATGCTATAAGCCAATGAACATTGACACCTGTGAGCTATGGAGTAATCTTTTGTGGTGAAAAAAGATAAGGTGGAGGAAATGAGGTTCTTTCAATTGCTGTATAATAAATCACTCCAAAGTATAGAGGCTCAAAACAACAGCGATTTGTTATTTCTCCTGATAGTTGGGCAGTTTTTTTGTTTTTGTTTTTGTTTTTTTTGCTCTAAGTGGTGTAGCCAAGGTTAGTCAAGTAACTCCACTCAGCTGGGGGTTTGCCGTAGGCTGGAACATCCAACGTGGCCTCTCATCCTCTGGCTTTCTCTCCTCTGTGTGGTTTCTCATCATTCATGGTCTAGCTTGAACTTCTCTACAGCCTAGCAGCTGACTTCTAAGAAGCGGGAGACGCAACTCTCCAAACTCTGACGACCAGGCTCAGAAGTCCCAGAATGTCTTCTCTACCACATTCGGTTGAGCAAAGTAAATCACAATATCAGACCAGATTCAAGGGGAAGAAAATAGCCTCCACCTCTTGCTGTATGTACAGACAAGGGAGAAACTACTGGTGGCCATACTGGAGACCACACCACAGGGCTGGACCAGGAGTGGGGACAGGAACCCTGAATTACCCTCAAGCAAATGAGCAGCTGCTCAGGGTTAGAGTGTGATTTGCCTGCCCCAAAATGTGATACTCGGGGATGTTCAAACTTCCCACCCTGTTCTAGGAGGTCTGATTTGACCAGGCTCTTGAAAAATAGCAAAGTTTTTCTTCCTCTTTTCTGGGAGGCAGGGAGAGAAGTGACATGCGCATTGCACACCACAAGTTGGTGGCAGGATGCGGGCTGCAATTGCCAAGCAGTTCAGAGGGTGTCATTGGGTTCAAGTGTTGCTTTTGCCACCAAGATTACTGGACAAGTCATATAATCTTGCCGGACCTCTATCTCCTCACTTATTTGATATGGGTAATAATGCCTTCTTTATAGGGCTGAGTGGATAATGGTGCAGAGTAGGAGTTCTGGAGCCAGACTTGTGAGTTCAAAAGCCTTTTCTTCCATTCACCACCCATACTGTTGTTCTTCAGTCACTAAGTCGTGTCTGACTCTTTTGCGACCCCATGGACTGTAGCCCACCAAGCTCTTCTGTCCATGGGATTTCCCAGGCGAGAATTCTGGAGTGGGTTCCTTCTCCAGGGAATCTTCCCACCTCAGGGATCAAACCCATGTCTCCTGAATTGGCAGACAGATTCTTTACCCCTGAGCCACCAGGGAAGCCCACCACCCATATTACCTTGGGGTAGACACTTACTTGCTCTATGTCTCGGTTTTCTCTCCTCTAAAGTGGAGATAATAATAATACTTGTTGTATAGAGTTGTAGGGATCCAATGAGTTTAAGCAAATGGAAGCATCTAGAACAATGCCTGGTCCGTGCTTCACAATCAATGGATACTCTCTATAATTATTAGAATGTTTCTAGGAAAATTAAAAAGGGATAATACTTGCAGAAGCCTAGTGTATACATTGACCATAGTAGGTCTAGCTATTAACGGTGGGAACATGAGCTCCTTTGTCCATTTCCTTTCTTACCACCCTCATGTTCAGGTAACTGGAGCAAGTAATCCCAATCTCTCTCTTTGATCATGCTTCTGTTAGCAACAAGCGTCTTGTCTCATTTGTTAGTTTGCTATTCATTGTACTGCTGTTTTTGTGGGCAGGGAGACTGGGCCTTTCAAACAGAAATAGGCTTTATCTCCTCCCCTCCCTGCATGTGCTCACTTTCTGCTTCCCCATAAGAAATCCACTCCAGAGGAGTCCTCCCACCGGAGGAGACATAGCCCTCTCTCACTCTCTGTTCCAGCCTCACCTCTGACTGGGGGGATAGGTTCCAGTGACACCTGGGATTCAGCCTCTGTTTTGAGCATTACAGGCTCGTCATTATGACTATATCTCAGTGTTTCCACCTGTACAATGGGAAGGTGTTCCCTGCAGTGCTTGTAGGTCAGGAGAGAGGGATTTGTGAAGCTTGGAAAGTAGCATCGGTCTTGGTTTAGCATTCGTGCGGTCTTCTTAAACCCTGGGAAATAGCCCAGTATGAGGAAGTGAATTAGGAGAATCATACTTCGAGAGCTCTCATGGGACCCCTGTCGGGTTGGGGACTTGGTTTCGACATTTGTCTGTATCCAAGAAATTATGTAGGCATGAGTTTCAACAGTGACGCTACGTGGTGGTAAGAATTCTTGGAAGAGAGGTTCTGTGGCTGTTGTGAACTGAACAGACTTCAGCTCCTTTGTGACTGGTGAAGTCTAGGGCTCAGTTGTTTTTTTTAATTAAATTTTTTCCCCTAAATTTTGGCCGTGCTGGGTCTTTGTTGTGATGCGCAGGCTCAGTAGTCGTGCAGTGTGGGCTTAGTTGCCCCCAGGCATGTGGGATGTTAGTTCCCTCACCAGGGGTCGAACCTGCAGCCCCTGACATGGTAGGTGGACTCTTTTTTAAAATTTTTTATTTGTGAGGATTCATTAAGAGCTGAATTTATTGGACTTCAGTTTATAGTTCCGCTTCTCTCCTAGATTTGAAATTAATGCAATTAAATGTACAGATATATAGCGTTAAAGGTCTCTTTCATGTTAGGCTAGCCACGAGTCTTTTAAAATTCATTAGCTCACTTTTTACCATTTACAACAACAGAGCCAACTTTACCAAAGTAAAAGCTGCTTAGTAGCAACACAGCTAGTCTTTCCATCAACTAACTGCTCGCTGTCGACAGGGGCACAGCCTGGCCACTGTATTCACGACACATCCCTCAGGTACAGATATTTTTAAGTAAATGTACACATTTGGTCTAGTGTGTACCATCAACATCAACAAGTCTAAATACCTGTAATAAGCACACTTCACTTTAGGACAAGAGGTTTCTTTTCCTTTTCTTTTTTTAACTTATACAAAATACCACAAACTTAATGTGTGTCAATATCCATGCAGTAAATAAATGTTTTTACAAATAGGTTTTTTTAAATGATAAAAATATTACACTGGATCCCAAACTCCATACAAACATTAATACATGATTTCTCATCCACTTTGACTAAATATAGGATTACTGGAAATGTGCTGTAGACAGGCCACTCTCCTGTACAGCTGTGCAAAGTCTGCAAAACAACAGTGATTCAATGGTGGTTTCAAAAGCAAGAAAAAGATCCTCGCTGTGGAGTTTTTAATTTCTTCTCTACAGCAAAAATGATCACCGGCAGATATCTGAACGCTTGGAGATGAAAGTACATTCACTGAGCTGTACAGGCAACAGTATAAAGCTGGTTAGAAGTAGATTTTAGGATATAGAATAGTAAAGGAGAGTCTCTTCCTCCTCCTAAAGAGAAAAACAAAACCCAAACCCAGCAAACTGTGACTTGTATGTTCTGCAGCCAGACACTAAAAAGCAGTTCAGTCATTATCATGCTGTGATCACTTTTCAAAATGAGATGCTTTTAAATGGAAACGTATGAAGAGGATTTTTTCATAGACTTTATCCACTCTATAGAACAAATCATGAAACAAAGAGAAACCTCTAAAAATTGTTTCTCTGTTTCAGTGATAGTGGTAGTGAAGCTGGTCAGTCGTGTCCGACCCTTTGCAACCCCATGGACTGTAGACTGCTGGGCTCCTTTGACCATAGGATTTTCCAGGCCAGGATAATTCAGTGTATGAAAGACTGTCCTCCTCATGCTCCTCAGGAGAGGTGCATTTTCTTTTTCAACGTTTTTTTCTATATTAGAACACATGTCAGCCTGTAACCAAACATATTTTACTTCCCTGCCTGAAGTGTAATTGCATGTTTCAATGAACAATGGGATTACATGTGTCTTTTTCAATTTTGGTTTCCTCAGGATATATGCCCAGGAGTGGGATGGCTGGGTCATATGGTAGTTTTATTCTTAGATTTTTAAGGAATATCCATACCGTCTTCCATAGTGGCTCTATCAATTTACATTCCCAACAAGAATGCGAGAGCGTTCCCTTTTCTCCACACCCCCTCCAGCATTTACTGTTTGTAGACTTTTTGATGATGGCCATTCTGACCGGTGTGAAGTGATACCTCATTGTGGTTTTGATTTGCGTTTCTCTAATAATGAGCGATGTTGCGCATCCTTTCGTGTGTTTGTTGGACATCTATAAGTCTTCTTTGGAGAAATGTCTGTTTAGGTCTTTTACCCACTTTTTGATTGGGTTGTTTGGTTTTCTGGCATTGAGTTGTATGCTGCTGCTGCTAAGTCACTTCAGTCATGTCTGACTCTATGCGACCCCATAGGCGGGAGCCCACCAGGCTCCCCCATCCCTGGGATTCTCCGGGCAAGAACAAGAACACGGGATTGAGCCTCTTGTGTATTTTGGAAATTAATCCTTTGTCAGTTGCTTCATTTGCTATTGTTTTCTCCCATTCTGAGGGTTGTCTTTTCACCCTGCTTTTAGTTTCTTTACTGTGCAAAAGCTTTTAAGTTTAATTAGGTCCCACTTGTTTGCTTTTGTTTTTATTTCCATTTACTCTAGGAGGTGGGTCATAGAGGATCTTGCTTTGATTTATCTCATTAAGTGTTCTGCCTATGTTTTCCTCTAAGACTTTTTATGGTTTCTGGTCTTACATTTAGGTCTTTAATCCATTTTGAGTTTATCTTTGTGTAGGTGTTAGGAATGTTCTAATTTCATTCTTTTATATGTAGCTGTCCAGTTTTCCCAGCACCATTTATTGAAGAGACTGTCTTTGCCCCATTGTATATACTGGCCTCCTTTATCAATAATAAGGTTTATTTCTGGGCTTTCTATCTTGTTCCACTGGTCTATATTTCTGTTTTTGTGCCAGTACCATATTGTCTTGATGACTGTGGCTTTGTAGTATAATCTGAAGTCAGGAAGGTTGATTCCTCCAGCTCCATTCTTCTTTCTCAAGACTGCTTTGGCTATTTGGGGTCTTTTGTGTTTGCATATGAATTGCGAAATTTTTTGTTCTAGTTCTGTGAAAAATGCCATTGGTAATTTGATAGGGATCACCTTGAATCTGTAGACTGCATTTGGTAGTATAGTCACTTTCACAGTATTGATTCTTCTTACTGGAAGATGGATTCTTAATCACTGGATCACCAGGGAAGTCCCATAAGACTCAGTTTTTTTTTTCTTGGTTTGTCCTAAGGGCTTTGGGATGGTTTGTTGAGAAGGAAGAAAATCTCCAGAGGGAGTGGCTGGACTTCCTGCTTTTAATGTAGTTGTGTGCTTAAGAGATTAATTTGAAAAAATCAGTGAAGTGTCACCATATTTGTGTTCTGAATTTATGGGAATTTTCATCCCAGTTATACTAATTATCCCAGAGGGTATTGTGACATGCTAAGAGAGATTTAGTCTTAATTAACTTTTGCTTTTAGGGTTATAGAATGAATAGTTCTTTGAGGGCAGGGGATAGTGTATGTCCTGGGAATGGAGGCAGTGGAGGAAAAAGTACGCTTGGGATTCAGTCAGAAGGCTTGTTAGTCCAGGTCACAGAGTCTGTCAGAGGCAGTGGTGTGAGAAGTTGTAAGCAAGGTTACCTCTGGGCCGTGGAAGGCCTTGGGTCCCTTATTAAGGGATCCAGAGTAGCTCTTGGTACTTGGGAGGCGTGAGGCTTCCTGGCCGTGACTGTGAAGGGCTCGGGGACTGAAGGAGCCCTGCGTCCTGAGAGCTGACATGTCTCTAAGATGGCCACCCTAGGCCTCCCACCCCATCCTCTCTCAAGCTCCTTATCCACTGTCTATTCTCAAAAAACAGCCAACGCGGCAGCTCCGGGTGGCCAGGATTGCGACACCAAATGTGTTTGTTCCCTGTGTTTGTGAAATACCTCAGAGGCACCGTTCCAGTCCCACCTGACTAGTTTTCTGATTGCCACATGGCCCTGGCGCTATCTGCCAATACTCAACCAGGGCTGACTAGTCAGAGATTTTGAGATGTTTGTGGGCTCAGAATTTGAGACCTCAGTTCTGTCTGTCCTCCTGAGTGAGGAAATTTTAGCTTTTTGAAAGCTTCTGAATAGCACTGGTTGGGCTTGGAGGCAGCGCTGGCCCCCTGGAGTGAGGTGTGTGACTTTGGGCCACTCACTTGACCCCTCTGAGCTTTCATCCCTTCAACAGTATGCAAAGGATATTAATTCCTATCTTGCAGGATTGTGACCCCTAAAGCATACCTCCAGATGAAAGGTCAGGGTATCTGCTCACTCACCAGGCGTCCAGCACCCACAGGTCACAGCAAGCAAGGTTGACCTCAAATTTCTAAGTCGTTAAAATTCAATCTTGCATTTAATTCTTGCAAATGAATTACTGTCGATCTTTGACTAAGAGCAGAACGAAGAGGCCTGGCTAATATCTAACTTAATGGACACTCAGAATGCCCTGGAAATTGGCTCAAGAATTTGATCAGTGATACTTACTCAGACTGAGGAAGGGCCTGTAGGAGGCATATGACCTAATGCATCATTTTGTCCATCAACCTCCTTCTACCAAGGGGAAAAGAACTGAATTGAGGAGGGGAAAGGCTAAGAATTCTTGGGCTTCTATTACATGCCAAATACTGAGCTAGTAAGAGAGCAGTTTTGCATATATTTTCTCATTTGCTCAACTCTTACCCTTAGAAGGAGGCAGCATTGTCCCCAAGGAGCAATTAGTCATTTAATAAATATTTATTGAGCAGTTATCAGGTACTGGCCATTGCTCTAGAAGCTAGAACATGTGATAGAACTGAGGTTCAGAGTGGTGACATGATTTGCAGTTACACAGCTCATATGTGTTCGATCAGGATAATATTTCATCTTTTTTTGAGACAGTTGTTTTCATTCCAGGATGCTGCACCGATAAAAACACACAAATATGCACACATATGTACACAATCGAATGTGTACCCACATGCACACACCTGCATACACACAGCATGCAATGTATATGTACTCACTCTGCACTCATGCTCACCTACACACACACACACACACACATGCAGACAAATATACCCTCAGGTACACACACACACATACATACCATTCACAGATACATATATACACACATTTATATACACATATATACATATATACTCATACACACCATTCCATCCATTGGGAAGGATTCTTTTTTTTAAACTACTGAAATTGGTGACTATTTCAGATCGGTAATATTGCTGCTGCCCTAGTCCCCCCGAAGCCTCCTTTTCATCCCATCCTCGGTCTCTCTGCCACCATTTGCATTCTCAAGTTGAAGTGGAGATCCTGCAGTTGAGTGTCCCCACCCCAGCACCCACCTCCCCTACTCTCTCATGCATGTGCCAAGCCCATGAAGGCCTCTTCCAAGTGTTTCATCACGCCTCGGGGTGGGGATGTGACCATTTTTGTTTCAACATTTTGCTTCCACTTGGCATTTTCTTTGCCAGCAAAGAGGTGAAGTAACTCATTCTGATGCTGGTGGCAGTGAAGGAGGGGAGCTGTGCTCTGGTCTGTAGTGCTGGTGGGGCCACAGCAAGTCTGGCCCGTGGTCCTTAGTGATCGCCCCTGGAGGCAGGTTGGGGTGCTGGGTCTTAGCTCAGCTCATCGGAGGAGGCAATTCAAACTCTTCAGAATATTTCACCATCCAGACAACTCAAGGTGGGAGTATTGGAATTTGAGAAACTTTGGCAATTCCTGTATCTCAGGCCCTGAATTGTGCCAAGAGGGGCACCTGACACAGCTCACCTATTTTCCTCTGCTGTCAGGGGTCTCTCTCTACATATATCTAAAGCACCTTTGATTCTCCCAGGAAAAGATGTTGAAAGTGTGCCTAGGGACTCCGAGTATTCATGGAAACCTTTGGACTTGGGGTCTACCATTTACCCTCTCTCTGGCCATTTGGCCATGTTGCCTAATTGGATGTGTGTGCTAGAGGCAGCCTGTTGAGTTCAAACACTCATAAAAAAACAATTCCTGGGCATATTCTCCAGACAATGAGGAATGGTTTTAGCCATGTGCATTGTATCTGGGACAAGCTCACTGGAGCTTGCATGCATGTAGGCACACCCCCACACCCACTGGAGAAGATAAAATAGTAATATGGGAACAGGAGAGTCAGTGGGGATGGTGCTGTGCAAGAGAACACCGCCCAGTGAGCAAGGGAACCAAACAGCCAGGTGCCTCATGGGCGTGGGGCCAGACTTTGGGATTGTTCAATGATAAAGACATGGAATTCTGGAGGTGGGGTTCTCTTGCACTTTAGCTGATAGTCTTATCTGGTGATGACTTATGATTAGGCCATATGTTGTAACCAGACCATAAACCTTCAGCGCCCAGGGATCGGAGCTGAAGCACACAGTTCCCCTCTCCTGTCCCACTGAACTCAGACCCCTGTGCCAAGAGAGTGCTCAACCGGTGCAGGGAAAGAAAGGAGGCTGGGCTGCATTTGTATGAAGCTGTGTCAGTTCACCATCCTTTACAGTGAGTCAACCCTTTTGGTGGCTGAGCTTGCTTCCTGGCAAGAGGACCCCTCACCTCTCTCATCTGGTGTCCATCTTGTGCAGCTCAGTGTCCAGCCTTGGTGAGCTGAGTTCTTAGCAGGGAAGGTGAGAGTGACAGGCACAGAGCGGAGGGCAGCCCCTGAGCTGCAGAGGACTGAAGCCTCGTCATGCTTGATGACATGTCCCAGGTGCCATGAAGAGGAGGGTCCCCTAGTGTTACAGATGCCCCCAGGGAGGTCTTCGAGGAGCACGTGGGACCCAGGGGGCTGGTGGGTCAGAAGAGAGGAGACTGGTCCAGGCCAGGGGAAAGGCAGCAGCTGGAAGGCAACCCATGGGGCTCACGGGCACTCATTTGCTCCTTTTTTCTCTGATTGACTTGCTCATTCACCTGAAAAACACTTCACAGAGCCCTGCTCTGGGCCAGGTACTGCTCCATCCTTGGGGAGCCTAGCGGGGAATGCATCTGGTTCACAAAGTTGTGTGGGAGCCAGGGGATAAGCAAATGTAACAGGTGAGGAAAGCGTTATCCGGGGGAGGACACAGGGTCACAGGCGTGCTGGACAGCCAGGGGACAGAGGGTAGGGAGAGGAAGGAGGTCGACGAAGGCAGAACCCAGGAGGATGAGGGAGTCGCCTGGGAAATGGGAGGAACAGCAGCCTGACATTTTCAGGGATGGAAAGAGGCCAGCTCTTGCAAGACACCTGAAGCCCTGCATGGCCAGAGTGGAGGAAGCCCTGGGTGGGGATGGGGGGAAGTGAAGGAACGAGACAGCAGTGGGAAGGTGAGGAGTAGAGGGTGGGAACAGCCAGGAAGAGGCCACACAGAACTTTCTGGGCTGTGATGAGAATCTTGGACATCTTCTAAGGCATCTAAGCAAGAGATGCTACAGACTTGAACTAGAATGTGGGTGGTTGAGAGAAGAGATGGGGCAGCCGCTGAATGGTTGAGGAAGGTCCTCCTGCCCAGAAGATTTTCTGTAGGGTAGCTTCCAGCTCTGTCCTTTTATGGCCCCCGGTGTTTGTGGAGGAGGTCAGGACTCTCCTGGAAGCCCCCCTCCTGCAGGCCCCCACTCACCACCTGCCCCTCCTTCCTCCCACAGTGGCCCCTGCCCTCATCCTGCTCCTGGCAGATGCCTCATCACTTCACCCCAAGGAGTGTGTGGTTCCCCTTCCCTCTGTGTAAGACCCCTCACCCTCATTCCCTCACCAAATCCCCGTTTTCCCAATAAGAACTGGGGTTTATTGGGAGGCTTTCCCAAGTGACAGCTAAGAGCACCTCACCCCGCCTGGCTCACCCGTGGTCCATAAACTCTGCCTGTGGTTATCGCCACGGCCTAAGAGGCCCTTCCAATCCTGCCTTCAGTCTTCTTTCCATCTCTCCTCCCACCCACCTCACCTCCCCAGCCACACAAACTCCTCCCCAGCCCCGGGCACTCTGATTTCTTGCTCCCACTGTTGCTCCTGCCCTCAGTGCCCTTCGTTCCTTCCTTAAACACACCGATGCCCAGCCTGTGTTTGTTTTCTCTGGGGAGCCATCCTCAGACACGGACAGCAAGCTCCTGGCAGCCCCACTCAAAGGCTGATTTAATTCTTTCTTCTGTCTTGTCTCCCCAGCACTCGAGGGCATTGCTTTATTACAGTACACAGGGCGACAGATTTCTGTGGTTGTTTAGGGGTCAGTCTTCCCTCCCCAGTGTGTCCCCTGTGGGTGAGGACAAGTGTATCCACCTCGATGCCTGGCACGGGGCCTGGTGCAAGGTACAATGAGCGGAGCTATGGGCGGATGACTGAAACGGCCCGGTGCACTTGTCTGCTCGGAGGACAGGTCTGTTTCCTGTCCTCTAGTCTTTGTTTCTCCAAAGCCTGGCACCCAGTAGGACTTGTCTAAATTCCCCTCACCCTTAGCTGAAAGATAGACAGGACAGGAGTGGGCAGACCGTGAGATGGGAAAGGTATGGAGAGCCAAGGATGGGCAATTTGGACAGCGGAGTTGGGGGCCAAGGGATGATTGCAAACCTCTATGGGGAGCCCCAGGGCTGGGGAGCTGGGGGTCCTGGGGGGCTCAGCCTCCCCTTCCTAGCCATGAGAAGGGAAGGAGACCCCAGCCAGCCCAGATAGGAGTATGAGCACTTCAGAATGACTCTTGGAATGCTTCATGGGTTTATCTGTTAGTAATAAAAATTAAATTATATTAAAACTCCAACCATGAGTGGGTTGCAGGACAAGTTAATGATTCCTCATATAGATAGGTGGGTACCCCTTTAATTGAGGCAAATAATGACTGTGGTAATAATACCTTGGCTTCGTGGATGGTTTCTTTCTCCGGAGGAGCTCAAAGCTCTTTCCCTTCTATCTCATCTCTCTCCCTGACTTCCCAGGGAAGCGGGTCATCTTATCTCCCTTTCTTTGGTGCCTGGATGCCATGATTCACCCTGTGGCTCAGGAGCTCACCACCTACTCCCCTGGCTTGGGTGGGGCCTGCAGGCCTCTCCTCTTCTAGCTCTCGCCTGGAGCACCCCATTTCCTGGAAGACTAAGAAGGCCTGGCTCACTGTGAAGGGTACTCTGAACAGCAGGGCCAGGGGGAGCTGAAGCACAAGAGGGAGCAAAAGGAGGAGCGACAGGTGAGGAAGGGGAGGGAGAGGAGAGAGAGTGCCTGCAGAGAAAATGCGAGGTGCTCAGAGGGCCAGATGCTAGACTCTCAGTGTGTGAGTGTTTGTGATGTGTCCTATTTATCTATCTCCAGTGCTTGGCATGTTGCATGACAGATGGAAATAACCAAGGGAACAACCAGTTCAAATGCCACCTCTTCCAGGCAGCTTTCCTTGGTTCCTCCCCAGTGTCACAACTAGACTTTCATGCCCTTGGAGCCTCTGTTTATCCTTCTTCTCAGCAGCTTTGTGTTAGAGATAACTGTAGATGTGCCCACCACCCCCATTCAGATGTCAACTCCTAGACCAGGTGAGAGTCTGACTCATCCCACATCCCTAAGGCTCTCATACAGTAGGGCTACACATAAAGGGATCCAGGTAAGCCTGGGTGTTGAAATCAGAAAGGCCCGGCATCAAAGCCTGCTTCTGCCTCTCACCAGCTGTGGTCAGAGAGCTGATTGACCTCTTGGAGCATCCTCCTCCTCGTTGCAAGGTGAAACTGAGAAGGTCTGCTTTGCCGTGTTGTAGCAAAGTTAATCTCAGCAGCACTTCTTGGCACCTAGCAGGTGCTCAGTTCTTATTTCCTCTGATTAATTTTAGATGTGGTGGTTCCCGGCCCTGGTTCCACATCAGAACCACCCTTCTCAGGAATACACATGCTTGGAACTCCCCCGAGAAATCCCAAGCCTAAAGATGAAGACAAGGCATCTGCTTTTGTAAACACTTCCCCTTGTTCTTCTGATGTCAAGGGTCTGAATGTCCATCAGATGCAACATACAGTTGAATATTTGTATTGTTGAGTTGCTCAGTCATGTCCGACTCTTTGCGACCCCATGGACTATAGCCCGCCTGACACCTATGTCCATGGGATTCTCCAGGCAAGAATACTGGAGTGGGTTGCCATTTCCTTCTCCAGGGGAACTTCTCCTGCTTCGGCAGGTGGATTCTTTACTGTTGAGTCACCAGGGAAGCCCAGTACAAAGGTCATTGACTCTCCTGGTTTCTAGAGTCCAGTGAAGGGACAGGAGGAGCTTGTGGGTACAATGCAGCCCCAGGTGGGTTGTCCTTGGAGGCAGATGAAATGGTGAGACGACGTTCACCCTGGCTTGGCCTCCCACTAGCTGTGTGAGCCCAGGAAGCTCATCATCTTCCCTTCATTTTACTCTTTTTTAGGGGGTGGAGTCCTAAGCGCTGACTACTTGAGGACCACGTCTGGTAGGGGAAGAGCCTTGTGGACTCCATGACCCTCAGCCAATGGGCTCATGAGGCGTTGTTTGTTCTTTGCTAACATTTCCCCAATTTAGGAAGAATTAGAGGTAGAAATAAATCATAGCCATTTATATAGCTCCAGCTGGCATCTGAGAGATCCCCTAAAGGAATTTTGTGCCAACTAGGGCATCACCTGATATTCTTTCTGAACAAAGGCTTTCAGAAACTCTCCAGCCCTCGGAGGGGAAGACCCTGTAGAGGTCAAGGGTTAGCCCTGCAGCAGGAGCCCAGGCTGGGTTCTGCTGTCTCTCGCTTGTGACCTTGTAAGGGCCAAAGAGCCTCCCCAGGTTCTGCTGACTTTGAGGTGTGAACTGACAGTGAGAAATTCTTTTTCTAAGGCTTATGGTCCCAAACAAGAATTTGATGTAGTGGAGAAAAGCATTTGTCCCAGGGATGAAAGCGATAAATGACCAACCGTGAAAGATGGAAAAGACCCAGGCCATGGACAAGATGGGCGTTATGGAGTCCACTGGGGATGTGGAGCCTGGGTGTTGTCGGGCTCACGGGAGGTGATAGGATCAAAGGCCTGGACGTGGTTGCAGAGAGTGGGGAATGGGGCTTGAACAGGGTGCTCGGTATTTTCTTATACGCTATTTTCTTCAGTTTTCACACAACGTTTGAGAGATATTATGGCATTATTTTCAACATTTGTGATAACCAACTCCATTTTACAGATGAGAAAACTGAGGCTCAGAGAAATAAGGGTACCCCCAAAGGCAGAGCGCAATTGGGTGGTGCCAGAATTTGCATCTACATCTGTCTGAATCTGATATCTGTTTGTTTTTCTCCACGATACCTTACCACCGAGATGACTGTCTCAAAGCATTTGGGTTTATTTAGATTATTTAGATTAAGTGGTTCTCCAGAAGCTTCCCCCGGGGGCGGGCAGACACCTCCCCTTTCCCGGAAACAGGCCACTCTCAGTGTTTGGGAAGGTATCTGGGGAGGAGGAAGCCATCAAGGCGCTGGCTTCCTGTCACCACAGTGGGCTATGGGGCTTGCTCTCAGGCTCCTGTTTGGGAGCTGGAAGCATCTCTCTGCAGGTAGGACCTGGGGTGACTGTTATTGCTAATAATCAGGGAGGGTTGAAGTCTCCAAAGGCACAGATTTCCAGATCGGGTATCATCCAGGAAATTCAAAGGGCAGGACTGTGCAAGGGCAAGAGCCACTGGATTCAGAAAATAAGACAGTCTTCTTTTCTGTGAAAGGTGAGTGAATCAGCTTTCTAAGAACCCAAGCCATTCTCCATCCTCCCTCACACCCAGAGAGCTAGGAGGGGTAGCCTTGCTAGGGCAGAGGGGAGCAGGGAAGATAAGGCAGTGACAGTGGTCTTTATGCCCCATCTTCTTTCCTTTCTGGTTGGGGAGCAAGGAACTCAGAGGATTAGGCTGGGAATGGCCCTGTCACACACCCCCAAACTTGACACTTCCATAGGTCATTCCGCATGGGCATGGCTGGGTACTGAGGCTGGCATGGTGAGGATCACGCTGCCTAAGGCACAGAAGTGAGGGGTATAAGAGCCATAGAGGTCATGGCTTGGTCAGGGGTGGGGCAGAGAAAAGTCTTGGATTTCTCAATTCCATCTTCCCTGCCTGGTGTCAATGGGCTTCCAAGTCAGAGATCTGGGTTCAAATCCCAGCTCTCCTCTGGGTTCCCTCCTCTGCTACCCACTCCTCAGCCTGCTCATCTCACAGAAACCTTGGCCAAGTCATTCCAACCTGCCTGAACCTTTGTTTTCTCATCCATGTGGGGAGGATAACATTACTTGGCTGTCTGAGTTGTGAATTATCAAGCAGATTAAACAAAAGAAGTGGCCTGGGTTTAAATCATAGTTCTGTGCTTCATCACTTCATCACCCATCATGCTGGGCCACTCTTACCCTCTTTAAACCTCAGTCTGATCATCCATAAAATGTTCTCCCTCATGGAGTTGTTGAAAGGGTAAAGATGATGCTCCTGACATATATGAGGTGCCCAGCAACAGTGCTAATTGCCCTCTCCTTCCATGCTCAATCTCTCTTGATTTTGCCAAGAAAAGATGTTTGGATCTGAAAATGTCAAATTAGTCTTGGGATTGGTCTTTTCTAAGTTCTTGGTTCATAAACTGGGATAAGATTCACAGAGTTGTTATGAGATTAATTGACTTGATACCATGCTAGACCGTATCCGACACACGGAAGGGCCCCTTAAAGATCAGCTTTGTGGCTGGCTATATATATAGTTCTTTCTGCTGGTGATGGAGCCTTGGTCTGAATGGTCAGAGTCAACCCTGAGTGACAGGTCTAGGTAGTGACAGTCAGGGTGATTGGGCAGGGGTAGCTGAGTTCCTTACTGAGCCCCCAGGAACAGCTTGGTCGTTATCTTGTAACTGGGACATTGCTGCTGCTGCTAAGTCGCTTCAGTCGTGTCCGACTCTGTGCGACCCCATAGATGGCAGCCCACCAGGCTCCCCCCGTCCCTGGGATTCTCCAGGCAAGAACACTGGAGTGGGTTGCCATTTCCTTCTCCAATGCATGAAAGTGAAAAGTGAAAGTGAAGTCGCTCAGTTGTGTCTGACTCTTTGTGACCCCATGGACTGTAGCCCACCAGGCTCCTTGGTCCATGGGGTTTTCCAGGCAAGAGTACTGGAGTGGGGTGCCATCGCCTTCTCCAACAGGGACGTTACCTTGTAACAAGACCGCCTATCCTAGGCCTGTCTTGGAAACTGTAGGAAAGAGACATGCCTATGAGCCCGACATCTTTTTTCACAGCCAAGGGAAAAATCAGACGAGGGCAGGGTGGGCTGTGGTCCTTTACTGGATGCTGATGGGCTAGGAGGCACCTTCCAAGGTTTGCAGCCATGGGCGTGTGGCAGGGCCCTGGAGCCCATTCCCAGCCAAGTCAGACAGGATGTGCTCTCTTTGCAGGAACCTGTAAGGGTGGGCTGAACAGTTTTTCAAGGTCTGAGCCCAGGTTCCTAGACTTTAAGTCCAGGGCTCTTCCCTCACATCGAGTGTATCCAGTCATGGAATCCTGTTCTGGGAGCTCAGGCACCGGTCTGTGGCCGGTGGCCGACTGGATGCTCGGGTAGCACAGGGGAAGGAGGAAGATTCAGAGAAAGTTTGTGGAGGAGGTGACATTTGAGCCAGGCCTTTTAGGTGGAGATGAAGGACAAAGCAGTTGCCCCACTTCCTCATCTTCCACTCATTTCTCTACCTCCACCCATGGCAATCTGGCCTCTGGTACCACATGGAACTGTTCTTGGCCAGGTCATCAGAGACCTTCTTGTGGCAAATCCAATGGCGGCATCACGGCCTTCCTTTTCACTAATGTGGCGGCCTTTCCCTTCCCCCTTGACTCTTGCTTCTCCCCTGCCTCGCCTGCTCTCCCTTCTCAATTTTCCTGCTACCATCCATCTATTATCCATCCATCCATCCTCCCATCCATTTATTTATTCTCTCTCTTTATCTATCTAGCTATCTATCTGCACACCTATCCAGCATCTATTTATCTCTCTCCATGTCTCTGGAATTAAGGGGAGTTCAATGAAGGCATTGTTTACAAAAGTAAGGGAGGATTAAGGGAATCCAACACGAGATACTATAGTGTGATAGGATGAATAATCTCAAAGAGCCATTACCAGCCTTAGACTTAAAGGCCAAGTGGTTTCCAAAACCCAGAGGGTATAGCTGTAAGAGGTGACTTACTGTTTGCAGCTTCGACAGAGGAACACAATCAACCAAGGGCGTAAATACCTCTGACTCGGCTCCCACCTTTGAATGACTTTACAAAGGTCAGCCTCCCACGAGCCTTGCCTGTTCCTTACATGATCTTGGCCTGCTGCTGCCTCTGATCCCCACCCCTTTCTCCACATTCTCAACCTGAGAACTCTCCTCTGCCCAATGGTTGATGCCCCCAGATTGCTTTCTTGGGCTGAGATTTCTCCTGGCTACGCAACTATCTGCTTACTGAACATCTCTGGCTGTCCTTCAGGCATCTCAAACTCAGCATGGCCACAGTGGAACTCATGGCCTCCTCTCAATCTGTTTATGTTATATATTCCTCGTCTGCATGAATGGCCTTCCTGACTCCTGGCCCTCCTCTCCTGTCCACATCCCTCGCCAAGTCCTGCCAAACGCCAAGTCCTGCCAAATCTACACCCAGACGCTTGACTCATGAAACTCCCTCTCCATGCCCTGTCCACCTTCCCCCTTTCTTAGGTCCTTGGCATCTCTCCCTGGATTATGACAATTGCTTCCTAGTTAACTTCCAACACTCATCTCACATCCTTGTGGCAGGGGCTACTAGTAGCCTCTTAGGGTCTATTCGCTCTCTTTCATAGTTAAAGAACCCCAAGTTTTAGTTAGCTGCATAACCAGTGATCTAAAAGACAATATCTGGGAGTTCCCCGGCAGTCCAGGGATTAGGACTCTGTGCTTTCACTGAAGAGGGCATGGGTTCAGTCCCTGGTTGGGGAGCCAGTATCTGCTAGTGTCTCCTGCATTTAGGAAGGATCAGGGGCTGAAGTTTGGCCGAGAAGATAGAAGCAGAAGTGTTGAGTGGAAGAGCTGGGAAGTTTATGTAAAGTGGAACTGGTGCTTAGTTGCTCGGTTGTGTCCAACTCTTTGCGACCCCATGGACTGTAGCCCTCCAGGCTCCTCTGTCCGTGGGAATCTCCAGGCAAGAATACTGGAGCGGGTTGCCATTTCCTCCTCCAGGAGATCTTCCCGCCTGGGGGACTGAATCCACATCTCCTGCGTCTCCTGCATTGAAGGCAGATGCTTTACTGTCTGAGCTGCCATGTTGCCCAGAGTGGAGCCAGAGCATTCTTCTTTCTCCTTGGCTCTGCACTGAGTCCTGGTACATGGATCTGACCATAGGAGCTCCAACAGCTGCCTCAGGATGCGAAGAGAATGGCCTTCCACAGCTAGAAGGAAGTCCTTCAGAGGTATCAGTTCAGTCGCTCAGTTGTGTCCGACTCTTTGCGACCCCACGAATCGAAGCACGCCAGGCCTCCCTGTCCATCACCAACTCCCGGAGTTCACTCAGACTCACGTCCATCGAGTCAGTGATGCCATCCAGCCATCTCATCCTCTGTCGTCCCCTTCTCCTCCTGCCCCCAATCCCTCCCAGCATCAGGGTCTTTTCCAATGAGTCAGCTCTTCTCATGAGGTGGCCAAAGTACTGGAGTTTCAGCTTTAGCATCATTCCTTCCAAAGAAATTCCAGGGCTGATCTCCTTCAGAATGGACTGGTTGGATCTCCTTGCAGTCCAAGGGACTCTCAAGAGTCTTCTCCAATACCACAGTTCAAAAGCATCTTATAGGGGACTGGAATGCAAAAGTAGGAAGTCAAGAAACACCTGGAGTAACAGGCAAATTTGGCCTTGGAATACGGAATGAAGCAGGGCAAAGACTAATAGAGTTTTGCCAAGAAAATGCACTGGTCATAGCAAACACCCTCTTCCAACAACACAAGAGAAGACTCTACACATGGACATCACCAGATGGTCAACACTGAAATCAGATTGATTATATTCTTTGCAGCCAAAGATGGAGAAGCTCTATACAGTCAACAAAAACAAGGAGCTGACTCTGGCTCAGATCACGAACTCCTTATTCAGAGGTATACCAGCCCTAAACCCCTATTTCTAGACTTCTTCAGTGCAAGAGTGGAAGAAATGTCTAACTTGGTTAAGCCCCTATTGTTTTCTCTGTTATTTGCAACAAAACATAATTCTCATCCTGTAGCTTGTACCCAGTAGATTGTTGCAAATGCCTATTTTTTTTTTTCCAATGCCATCATTTTTATTGAGTCCTTCTTTTCAAAACGGAAGGGACATATGTATACCTGTGGATGATTCATGTTGATGTATGGCAGAAACCAGCACAATATTGTAGAGCAAATATTTTCCAATGAAAAATTTAAAAAAGAGTCCTACTTATGAAAGTATTTACTGTATATAAAGTTCAAAGAAGTTCAAAGTTCAAAGAAAGGCCATGTCAAAGAATGCTCAAACTACCGCACAATTGCACTCATCTCACACACTAGTAAAGTAATGCTCAAAATTCTCCAAGCCAGGCTTCAGCAATATGTGAACCGTGAACTTCCTGATGTTCAAGTGGGTTTTAGAAAAGGCAGAGGAACCAGAGACCAAATTGCCAACATCCTCTGGATCATCGAAAAAGCAAGAGTTCCAGAAAAACATCTATTTCTGCTTTATTGACTATGCCAAAGCCTTTGACTGTGTGGATCACAATAAACTGTGGAAAATTCTTCAAGAGATGGGAATACCAGACCACCTAACCTGCCTCTTGAGAAACCTATATGCAGGTCAGGAAGCAACAGTTAGAACTGGACATGAAACAACAGACTGGTTCCAAATAGGAAAAGGAGTACGTCAAGGCTGTATATTGTCACCCTGCTTATTTAACTTCTATGCAGAGTACATCATGAGAAACGCTGGGCTGGAAGAAGCACAAGCTGGAATCAAGATTGCTGGGAGAAATATCAGTAACCTCAGATATGCAGATGACACCACCCTTGTGGCAGAAAGTGAGGAACTAAAAAGCCTCTTGATGAAGGTGAAAGACAAGAGTAAAAAAGTTGGCTTAAAACTCAACATTCAGAAAACTAAGATCATGGCATCTGGTCCCATCACTTCATGGGAAATAGATGGGGAAACAGTGGAAACAGTGTCAGACTTTACTTTTTTGGGCTCCAAAATCACTGCAGATGGTGACTGCAGCCATGAAATTAAAAGACGCTTACTCCTTGGAAGAAAAGTTATGACCAACCTGGATAGCATATTGAAAAGCAGAGACATTACTTTGCCAACAAAGGTCTGTCTAGTCAAGGCTATGGTTTTTCCGGTGGTCATGCATGGATGTGAGAGTTGGACTGTGAAGAAAGCTGAGCGCCAGAGAATTGATGCTTTTGAACTATGTGGTGTTGGATAAGACTCTTGAGAGTCCTTAGGACTGCAAGGAGATCCAACCAGTCCATTCTGAAGGAGATCAGCCCTGGAATTTCTTTGGAAGGAATGATGCTAAAGCTGAAACTCCAGTACTTTGGCCACCTAATGCGAAGAGCTGACTCATTGGAAAAGACTCTGATGCTGGGAGGGATTGGGGGCAGGAGGAGAAGGGGACGACAGAGGATGAGATGGCTGGATGGCATCACTGACTCGATGGACGTGAGTCTGAGTGAACTCCGGGAGTTGGTGATGGACAGGGAGGCCTGGCGTGCTTCGATTCGTGGGGTCGCAAAGAGTCGGACATGACTGAGCGACTGAACTGAACTGAAAGTTCAAATTAAAATAGTAAAATCAATCTGCTTCTATCTTCTTGGCCAAACTGATAATATGTTGAGAGGTTAACTATATCTTAAAGCTCAAGTTTAAACGTTTCTATAATATATATTTAATTGTGTGTATCTGGGTCTATATGTTTAAATATATACATAAAATGGTACATTAATTTAAGAGCAGATTAGAAATAATAGAAAGGAGAGGACTGAATGACTAAAATGGAGAAGGATCTTAGAATATATAATCATTGCAGATGCGTTTGTCTCCCTGCCCCACACCTCCCTTGAGCCACCCGATTTCAGCACAGCTGTGAGGTCAGTTTTGTGCGTGCCACGAGCGTCCTATTTCAAATAGTCAGGCCTTGTTCAAAACCACAGAAGGCCCGTCAGCCGTGGCCCAGGCACAATCTGGAAGAGTGAGATGGGTGGGGGAGGCACCCTCAAGTACTGGGACTCAGTGTCTGAGAGGGTCCCCAGCAGGACTGGTTCTAGCTTCCCATGGAGACAACCACATCAACAATGCACCCCTCATTGTCTTGTCCCCAGATCCCTAGCTCAGTTTTCTGACTCCGTCCCTGCTGTTTCCTGGGGTCACCTCGCAGGTGAGCCTCCTCCAATCGCATCCTTGTCTCCGGCTCTGGTGCTGGGACGAGCGACCAGCTTCTCTCTAAAATGCAGCTCTGATCGTGCCCTCCCCATCTCTAAAGTCCACCCATTAGTGACTCCTAGAGATGGTACAACTCCTCAGCCTGGTCCATGCGGCCCCGTAAGCTCTGGTCACTTCCTCCCCAGAAGCCCTGTCCGTGGCCTCTTGGTCCCTGTGTGCCCTTTGCTCTGGCCACACCAAAAGCAATTTCACGCTCTGATGCCTCCTCACTGACTGGAATATCCCTTACCTTCCCCCCATTGCAAAGGCTCAGGTGCCCCTCTCTATTTTGTTCACAAGTCGCATAGTCTAGAAAGCAGTCTCTGACCCCCCAAGCTCAGCCGGCGCTGCCCCACATCTGGGGTCTCATTCTCTGTTTACATCATTCTCTGTTTGCACTCAAATTGGCTAAAAAGCTTCTTTGACTTTGTCTTCTTTCTAGAGCAGAGGTTCCAAACACCTGATGCAGTTTTATATCCTGGACCAAGCGCTGGGTCGGGACAGAGTTGAAACTCAGTGTTTACTGACTGACAGAGCAAGTGGGGACAGACCGAGGATGAGCAGGGCCCACGGTGGGGATCACGCATGGTGCACCCCTGGATGGATAAGTGGTCCACAGCCCGAGGCCCGTCACTGTCACACCCCTTAGCCTGCAAGATTTGAGCTCCCAACTTTTATTCCTCAACACCTACAACCTCTCCTGTTGCTCAGAGCTTGAGCTATACTCACTGTTTTGCTCAACTCCCACTTGGTTTTGTATATATATATTTTGGCTGTGCAAGGTGTTAATTGTGGCATTTGAAATCTTAGTGGCAGCACGTGGGATCTAGTTCCCTCACCAGGGATCAAACCTGGGTCCCCTGCATTGGGAGCTCGGGGTCTCAGCCCCTGGACCACCAGGGAAGCTCCTCACCATTTGCTCGTAAGCCACCCTGACTCTGGTCATGCTCTTTCCTTCACCTGAATTATTCTACCCCCATCTTCCCCTGGGGCTCCCCAAGTGGCACTAGTGGTAAAGAACCCGCCTGCCAATGCATGAGACGTAAGAGATGGGGGTTTAGTCCCAGAGAAGGGAAGATCCCCTCGAGGAAGGCATGGCAACCCACTCCAGTATTCTTGCCTGGAGAATTCCATGGACAGAGGAGACTGATGGGCTACAGTCTATAGCGTCACAAAGGGTCAGACACCACTGAAGCGACTTAGCATGCATGCACGCATCAGCCTGCTCACCCTTTAAGGCCATCTCAGGAGCACCTGCATCCATAAGCCCTTTTACTGCCCCGAACTGTGCCTTGTGCACTGTGGGTTCTTAGGAAAGCATGTTGTCATTGTGTTAGGTGGGATGAGGGGAATGTGTGTATGTGTGTCACAAACATTTACATAGGATTTAATATATTCTAGGCACTATTCCACGTGCTGTACACATATAAATTAATCTAATATACATAACAATTTTATAAAGAAGGCTTTTTTATGGTCCCCATTCTATAGATTAGAAAACTGAGGCATAGAGAGGTTTTTCTAAGGTTACACAGCTAGGGAATTTGGCCCCAAGGTCCATGCTCCTAATTGGGGGCCAAGGCAAAGGGCTCTGATGGTCTCACTGCAGAAGATGAACTTTTTGGGGAGATACAAAGAGCCATGGGAGGGCTTTGAGTTCCCCTAGTGTGGACGGACCGAGGGGGTTGCACCTGGAGAGGCTGGTGCTAAGCAGACATGAGCAGCCCTGCCCTGAGCTGTGCAGCCTGGAAGAAGCTATGAGATGGGGGCTGCGGGGGCTGTTCCCCAGGGCCCCAGGGCAGTGGGGTGACTCTCAACTCCTGGGAAGCCTTTAACCAACTGAAGCAGAGGCGTGGGGTGGAGAGAAACTCTTTTTTTTTTTTTACTGACGTTTTGGACTGGAAGCAGAAGGTCAAGTGCTTGGTATTTCAATTCAAGTTCCCCTTCTGGGAGTTCCAAGGTTGAGCCTGGGTGACCAGGGAAGCTTGAGACCTCCCCCCCCTCATAGGTAGCTGAGGCAGCTCTGGGCTCCTGGGCTTCGGGGGAGAGAGGAGAGTTTCTGGCGGGGAATCAGCTCCAGACTCCCCAACAGCAGCCTCCCTGCTGTTCTGCCTGGGCAGGTGGGTAGGCGCTTAAAGTAGCAAAAAATTATGTTTGCTAATGGATGTGGGGGTCACAGGGAACCCATGGAGCAGCAGCCCGGAGCTTTCACTTGGTTTGCAGGGTGATTTGGGTAGCGTGTCGCTTCTCCTCCATAGGCCTCAGTCCTCCCAGCTTTGAAATGCAAGTGTTGAGCTGGATACACGTGGAAGGCTTTCCCAGCGTGATCTCTAGTGATTCTAGCAGCCTATGGGTCACCTAGGGGAGCAGGAGGAAAGAGGGGAACAGGGTGTGCAGTGGGCTACTCTGTATCTTTCCCAAATCCTCATGTTGAAGTCTTAACCCTCCAGAACTCAGAACGTGACTGTACTGGGAAACAGGATCCAAAGAGGTAATTAAGGTCATTGGGATAAACTTTCACCCAACCTAGCTAGTGTCCTCATAAGAAAGGGATTCTGGGACCCAGACACACACACAGAGGGATGACCACGTGAAGACACCAGAAGAAGACGGTCATCTAAAGCCAAGAAGAGAGGCTTCAAAAGAAACCCACCTGCCGACAAGACCTTGATCTTGGACTTCCAGGTTCCAGAATGGTGAGAAAATAAAAGTCTGTTGCTTAAGCCACCCAGTCTGTGGTCCTTGGTTGTGACAATCCTAGCAAACTGATACTGGATGACACTGTTGGCTGACTCAACAGCTCTGTCCCCCACCACGGTGTCTGGGTCCCTGTGGGCTCAGGTGAAACCAAGCATGAAAGGAGTTCAGGCAAGATGAGGGGAAGGGCTCGGTGTAGGTCACCGTGGACAGCGTGCGTTGGGCCTGCTGTGTTGTCAGGCTTGGATGACTAAGGCTAGCCCTGCCCTTGAGGAGCTCCTGATCCCAGGAGGAGACAAATGTACACTTGTCCAGTGGGAGTCCTTCAGTGATGAAACATACACACCAGGCAAATGCAGGCCCGAAGAGAGAAGAATCCACTGCCCGGGATGCCTTCACAGAAGACATGCTTTGAAGGGTCCGCTGTGGAGCCCACCAAGCAGAGAATAGAGGGAAGAGCGTCTCAGGCAGAGGGGTCACATGTGCAAAGGCACAGAGGCACATGTGATTCTACCAGGGGAGTCAGATGTGATGCTGGCCTGGGCTGGATCAGACAGGCCCACCTGTGGGGGCTGGGTTTCATGCTGACTCAGCCAGGGAGCCTGGAGGGGTAGGAGGGGTTGACTCTGCCTTTCCACATCAGAAGGAGTGTGACTTGTAAGCTCAGGGCCCAGGAGCCAGACCACCTGGGTCTCAGCCATGCTGGCTGGGTGACCCCAGGGTGGTTACTCAACCCCTGGGACCCCCAGCATTCTCCCCTGAAAAAGGATGATGATAATCATACCTCCCTTGCAGAAGTACTACAAAGATGAAGTCGATTAAACACCTACGACATCCTCTGAACAGTGTCTGGCATGGGGACGGCTCTTCATACCCTCTGGCTTCTCCGCTCAGCCTCGGGTTTCACACCTGCTCTCCTACGTCGCGGCTGAAATGGTGATTTCATCAACCTTTTCCGCTCGGCGCAGTGGGGAGTGAGGTCAGCGTAGGAAATCAATCATCACAAACGGGAACCGGGAACTGAGAGGTGCAGAGGCTGCTGGAAAGGCAAGGAGAACTTGCCAAGATGCATTGCTGTGGGGTTCCAGGAGGCCTGGCCCTCAAAACAGGACACCCTCCGCGGCCTCATAGGTCCGTGACGTGCGTGGGGGAAGGAACCGAAAAGGGGACCTGAAAGATGCTTCTCAGAAACGGGCAGAGGGAGCAACGGGGCGGAAGGCACTGTTTTAGAGCCTCCAAGGAGCAGCTTTGCCTCCCATCAGGGCTGAGAAGCCCTGCGACGCTATCTGGCCTGTTGAGGCGAATGTGGCAGCCACTGGCCCAGCCTTGACTTGAAGACCTGCTTGTTTAACTTTACAGTGTTTGAAAAGATTAAAAGATGCAAATTATTACCAGCTTCTTTTAATTTGAGAATCCTTTTGCAAAAACCCCATTTTGACTCCCTTCAACTATTTTTCCCTCCCTCCTCCCAGCCTCTGGCAACCCCTGATCTCTTCTCTGTATGCAGGAGCATGGTTTTCTGTTCTGTTTTGTTCCAGAGTCGCCCTATAAGTGAGAATCTAGGGCATTTGTCTTTCTGTGTCTGAATTATTTCACTCAGCATGATGCCCGCAAGGTTCAGCCATGGGGTGGTAAACGGCAAGTCCAGCTTTGGTGAAAATCAGAATGTCTGGGAACAGTAGGCCAGCATTCCTGTGTGACGACTCAGGGCGAATCGAATGGTAGATGCCCCCATGTTAGGTCTCCCTGGTCCGTTTTCATTGCCTGCGCTCACAGGAGGCGTTTGGATGTCAGATCACCAAGTCCAAAGCCAATAGCATCATTTTACAGATGGGGAGCCTGAGATTCAGAGTGGGGACGTGCCCTGCAATTTTATGACGATGATCAAGCGTGGGTGGGACCCCGGCGCTCCTAACCCCAGCCGCGCATTCCAACCTCTGGTTTTCTTCCTTCGCCTCAGTGCTCTATGGGAAAAGGACCAGGAGAGGAGTAAGGGGATGTGGTCTACTCTTAGATTTAATAATATGATAACAATTTTAATAACAATAGCCACTGTTCATTAAAATTCTGCAAAGTTTTAGAGGTTTTGTACACATTTAATCTTCGAAGGGTTATGGGGCTTCCCTGATGGCTCAGTGGTAAAGAATCTGCCTGCAATGCAGGAGACATGGGATAGATCCCTGGGTTGGAAAGATCCCCTGGGGAAAGGAATGGCTTCCCACTCCAGTATTCTTGCCGGGGAAATCCCAGGGACAGAGGAGCCTGGCAGACTATGGTCTTTGGGGTCGCAGAGTCGGACATGACTGAATGACTAACAGTTCTCATAAAAACCCTGGAAAGTAAATATTATATCCCAGTTTTCCAGATGAGGACACTGAGGCTCAGAAAGGTTAACACAAGTTTGCCTAAGGCCACCAAGCCACTGTGTGGTGGAGCTGGACCTTGAACTTGTGGCCTAGTCGACCTTAAAGCTCCACAGCCTTGGTGCAGGCCAGTTATGAATTAAGTACCAGGTTAGGCTCTGAAAGACGCAAATCTCAGAAAGTTCTGGAAACCACAGTCTGAGCGGATTACCAATGGCCAGTTTGGAGAGTTGAGGGCCCCTGAGGGGAGGTTCTGAGTAGCTGCATGTCCCGTGGGCTTCATGGGGGAAGGGCGGCTGACCCTCTCCCTGGGACTGCCCTGTCCTGCCCTTCCCTCTCAGGGGTTCCCCAGTACAGGGAGGAGGGCACCTAGAGGGGAGAGTTGGAGCACCCACCAGGCCTTAGGAAGGAGGAAGAATTGAGGTGTTCGCCCAGAATGGAATGAAACTGGGCTCATTGTACAGGCCTCTCCAATATCGCTGTGCTGGGTTAATGGCCCCAGCTGAGGGCTCCTTGGCACTGCGAGCTGAGCTTGAATGCGGGAGTTGTGACTTAGTGCCGGGGCTTCCTTTAGTCTGTCTGTCTCCTTTTATAGTCATCTGCTCCCTCTGGCCAGGGCCCCTAACCCTTTTATGTTTATATCTCCATCACATGGTTCGGTTCTTGATTCACAACAGACACTCAGTGACTACGCATGTCTGGAATGAATAAATGAATCAGTGAATGAATGACGAGGGAGCCATATCTCCCCTCGGGGTTTAGTCTGCTGGGATTGAATCTTGGATTGACACTTATAACTGAGCAAGATGGACAAATTATCCTCTCTGGTCCTCAGTTCTGCATCTGTAAAGTGGAAATGATAATCACACTTATCCCATTGTTGACTGTTAGAATTGATATATTACCCATAAAGTACTGACCACAAAATCTTGTACTGTGTTGCTTAAGCTAGAGCCACTTGTCACATGGGGCTATTTAAATAAGTGAAAAGTGAAAATGTTAGTCGCTCAGTCGTGTTCAACTTTTTGCGATCCCATGGACTGTAGCCCACCAGGCTCCCCTGTCTGTGGGATTTCCCAGACAAGAATACAGAAATAGGTTGCCAGTCCCTTCTCCATAGGATCTTCCTGACCCAGGAATAGAACCCAGGTCTCCTGCAACGCAGGCAGTTTCTTCACCATCTGAGTTACCAGGGAAGGCACCAAGTACCACCTGATTTAAATAAACTAAAATTAAAGATTCAGTTCATCTACTGCACCAGCAATCTTTCAAGTGCACAGTAACCACATGCGGCCAGTGGCTACTCTACTGGACATCACAGATACAGAGTACTTACGGCATCACAGAAGGTTCTGTTGGACAGAGGTGGTCTCGAACATAGTAAGCTACTACTATTCTTACTGTCATGGCTTCTCTCTCTCAGCTCAAGGTGGAGCAAGTTACCAGGGCTCTCTCCAGCACTGAAGGAGGAGGTCAGCCCTCCTGGAAGGCCAGTCTGAGACCTCACCCTGCATGTCGCCTCTTCCTGGGATGCCTTCCCCATGCTCTCCACCTGCTGACATTTCACTTGTGCTGATGCCTGGGCATCAGAATTTAAGACACCTCCAAGTGGGAGAACCCAACGTAAGAGCCCTCCCCTCCTCCACGAGGCCAGACTCTCTTCAAGGGCCGGACTGTGTTTTATTTATCCCTGTGTTCCAAGTGCCTGGTGCCTGGCAAACACTCAAAATGACTTTGCTGGAGAATGAAGCGGGCTGGAGAATGAAGGAGCTGTGCCTAAAGGTTTCCAGGACAGCACGTTGACGCAGCCTTGTGGCCGCATCGGAGGGTTCCACACCACATGACTTACAGGGCAGACGAGAGAGCAGCTCAGAAGCAGGCCCAGGTGGGCAGCCAGGAGGCATGTGCTCCAGAAATACCTGCAGGATGACCGGCCTTCCTGAATGATGGTGAACACTAGGGAAGTGACCTGAAACCCAGGTGAGAGGCAAAAAGAAGGTGGATGGACAGGTTTCAGCACACCCCTGGCGAAGGGTGGGGAAGCAAGCCACTAGCAGCACCTCATTCCTGTTACAGAGTCTCCATTCGTCTGTCCCCCTTTGTCTCCATCTCCATTTTTGACCTGTACTGATAGGAACTGGGAAATGAAAGTTAAACAGAATCTATTTTGTTTTGCTTACTTTTTTTTTTTTTTAATGGCTGCAGTGCATGACATGGGGCTTCTGAGGTGGTGCTGGTGGTAAAGAACCTGCCTACCAATGCAGGAGACGTAAGAGATGGGGGTTTGATCCCTGGGTTGGGAAGATCCTTTGGAGGAAGACATGGCAACTCTGTTGCAATCCCATGCAGAGGAGCCTAGCGGGCTACAGTCCATAGGGTCGCAAAGAGCTGGACACAACTGAAGCGACTTGGCATGCATGCACCTCACAAATGTGTTAGATTGTAGTTCCCCAACCAGGCATCGAACCCATGCCCCTTGCAGTGGAAGCACAGAGTCTTAACCACTGGACTTCCAGGGAAGTCCCTCAAATATCTTTCAAGGTCTGTAACCCAAAAGATTCTTTAATTTGGTTTCTCTCATCACTGAGGAGTCTTTCTTGTATAGGCGTGTGTTCTTGCCAAGTCTGTATTGTTTCAAGGAGAAATGGATCCAGACCCTTAAGGCCTAAACTGTTGTATCAATCGAAGGTGATCAGGTTCAGTTCAGTTCAGTTCAGTCGCTCAGTCGTGTTCGACTCTTTGCGATCTCATGAATCGCAGCACGCCAGGCCTCCCTGTCCATCACCAACTCCCGGAGTTCACCCAAACTCATGTGCATCAAGTCGGTAATGCCATCCTGCCATCTCATCCTCTGTCGTCCCCTTCTCCTCCTGCCCCCAATCCCTCCCAGCATCAGGGTCTTTTCCAATGAATTAACTCTTCGCATGAAGTGGCCAAAGTATTGGAGTTTCAGCCTCAGCATCAGTCCTTCCAATGAACACCCAGGACTGATCTCCTTAGGATGGACTGGTTGGATCTCCTTGCAGTCCAAGGGACTCTCAAGAGTCTTCTCCAATACCACAGTTCAAAGTTCAGTCCCCTTTAATCAACCCACAGACCTAGAGGCCCACTGGGGAGAGGGGATGTGTCTTTTGCTAACTGTGGTTATTGGAAGTTACCTCTGTTCCAGTTTGCTCCACCTCAAATCTCAACCTGGCCCACCCTGGCTTCAGTGCCTTCCCTGGTTCATTCCCCTTTGACCTCAGCATGAACTGAATGTTGCATCGGGGTCCACATGGCCAGCTGGTGTCCAACCCCACCGTCTGTCTGCCTACAGCTCCCACAGCTCACCTTCCTACCCTCCGACGAACAGCCTTACTCAATTTTCTGTTTTCCTAACCATCCAGCTCTCTGTCACCCCCGGGACTCTTCATGTGCCTTTACTGTTTCCTGGCTCATTGTGGCCCAGCCTTGTCATCTGGCCAACTCCTACTTCTATGTGAGGCCTTGGCTTAGACATCGCTTCTCTCCACCTTCCCCCTGCCTCCACCCCAGGACTCCCACAGTGAGCTGATCTTTGCATCTCCTAGCTGAGACCCCGACTGCTGGCCAGATTGTATGCTCTAGGCGGGCAGGGCTGTGATGGCCGCACTGTTGTCTACTGAGTGTCCAGTCTGAGGCTCAGAGGGTGCTTGGTAATACTTGCTGAATGAGTCAAAAAGGTGAATGAATGAATGGATGTTGTCATCAAGTTCATAAGCCCATCTTGGATTGCTGGTTCTGAGAATCTTGATAATGTTTTTAAAGTTGAATGTGGAAATGACTTACTCATCACAAGAGTTTATTCATTTACTTGTCCAAAAAAGATAAAGTTACACTAATCGTTCAGTGCTCTTTCACTTTTGCACCATAGAAGTTAATAGTGTGGACTTTAGAGCCAGACGTGCCTGGATTTGAACTTCCACTCCCCATTTAGAAGCTGTGTGACATCTGACAAATTGCTTAACTTTTCTGTACCTCAGTTTCCTCAGCTGTAAGATGGGAATCCTAGTAATGCTTAACTAGTGAGACTATTGTGAAGATTCAGTTAGATTCTATTTGTAAAGAGCTTAGAACAGCCCCTAACACAGAGTTGATAGATGTACTATATGAAATGTTATAACGTAAGTAAAGAATAAATCTCAGAAACAATATGGAAGTCAGTTAGATGATAACCTCCTCTCAGAGGAAAGTTTTGGCATGGTCCAGCACAAGGCAGATTAACGGCAGAGGTCAAGTTCATTTTCAGCATGTGACAATCCTGTACCTACCCCTTTTGGCCCTGCTCTATCTAGTCCTGCTTGTAACTCCCAGACATCTCATCTTTTTCACCTTCTCCACCTGGCAACTGCTTTCAGATCTGCTAAAAGGCCAATTCATACTCCAGTGTAAATGACTTCTGGGCTTTAATGTGTCTCCTGTTCAAAATTACTGTCTTAACTTGAAGTGCTCTGGTTTCAGGAATCCAGGAGGGTTGGAAGTGCGTGTTACACAAGGTCTACACGTCTAGGTGCAGATCTTGGCCAGGCTTATTTGTCATGTCTCCCAGAATAAGGGGTCAGGAACAGGAGAGTTAGACCCACAGAGCTTTACACTGAGAGTCCTGGAGACGCATTGAAAGGAGAGAGGAAACATATACCACTGGGCATTGACTAACAGTGATGAGCTTAAAAAAAAAAAAAAAAAAAATCAGAATCCTGGCCAGCCCAGACTGCCGCTTGAAGGGTGCAGAGCTCTCAGATGCCATGTGACTCGACCTCAAAGGAGAGCTGTGGTTTCAGGGTCAGAGTGGCAGCAGCCAACGATTTAGAAAGTGGAGCTCAGCGTGGGACCTGTGCCTGGAGTCTCTAAAGGGCACCATTGTTTGAAGTTACAGGCAATCAAAGAAAGAGAAAAGGGCAGGGGGAAGAAAGAGAAAGAAAACCAAACCGCTTAAAATTTTGGGGACATTGTCTCTTGCCAAACATTTTTGTAAAGAAACAAGCCAACCTGAAGCCATAGAAGCAAACAGAAAGAGGTGGCCAGGCTGCTCAGAGGGCAGATGGCAGCCTCTTCGGTTTCAGCTTCAGTCGATCTTTGCATAAACAAGGTGACTTCCAGGTGGGGGTGGCCTGCTCCATAAGAGCCACCCGCTGACCGAGATCTGGGCCTTTCAGTGTCCACATTCTTCTAGCCCAGAAGTGCCCTGTGCCTTAGCCCCTTCACTCGGGGCCTTGCTGGGGAACTTACTATTTTTTTTTTTTTTTTTGATGTGGACTAATTTTAAAGTCCTTGTTGAATTTGTTACAATATTGCCTCTGTCTTATGTTTTGTTTTTTCGGCTACAAGGCATATGAGATCTTAGCTCCCCAACTAGGGGTTGAACTTGCACCTCCTGCATTGGAAGGCCAAGTCTTAACCACTGGACCACCAGGGAAATAAATCTCAAGGGGCAACTTATTTTGTGCTGTCACGTAGGTCTCATGATTCTTGTCAGGGTGTCATGAATTATTAGATCCACGTTGTAGAAAGGGTAACACTGAGTTTCAGAAAGGAGTCCTTGCTTGCTCAAGGTCAGTGGGTAAGGGATTGGCAGAGGCAAGCGCAGAACACAGGCCTCTGTTTTGCCATTCTGTCAGGGAAGTGCAGAGGGGATGGGAAGAGGCAGGCATGCCTGACCTTGGGGAGGGCAGGGAGCTTTAGAAATAACATCACCTGGAGTTCGTTGAATGTGTCAGTGATAGCAGGCTCAGGCTCTGGAGCAGAAGAGCAAGAACTCGAATCCCAGATACCCGTCCTCCTAGCAGTGTGACCTTGGACAAGTTACTAAACGCCTCTGAGCCTCTGCTTCCTCATCTGTAAGATGGGACAAGAGTAGGACCTGCCTTATGAAGTTGTGCAGGGGACTGAATGAGCCAAAGCAGGTGAAACATTTAGAGCCACTCCGAGACACCACGAGTGTTAGGTTTATTATAATATCTTGTAACAGAAGCTCTTTTGTTTTGGGTGTTATGATGAGAAGGAGTTCTCTATTTTTTATTTCTATTTTACAGACTATGAAATGAAGCATAGAGAGGTTATTTGTAAAGAAGCAGAGCTGGGGTTGATTTTGATGCTAAACATGCATTGCTCCTGGATTGCCCTGTTGGTTCCCTGAACCGAAGTTCTTGAGCTTTCCTGCCTTTACAGATCCCAGGGGTCTTGTTAGGAGCCACACCAGGACCAACACTGAGCAGAATCACAGCCAGGGCACCACGGTCCCCAAACTTTCTGCCCAATTCCTATGTTAGAGGAAACCTCTGACCTCTCCTCCCAGGAACTTTGTTCTTCTCCACTAGGCTGTTCTCCTGCACCCATGGATGTGAACGGATTCCCAATGCAAGGGAATATCAACCAGCCTTTCAGCAGTCAGGAGGCTATTTCAGAGCAAGAGCTGACAATACCTTGAACCAGGGTATAGATGGTTATGGAGATGGATGGGTTTGAGGACCTTTGCTTTTAGGAGGTGAAAATAGACTGCTCCAGGCACTGTGATTGGCACTGGAGATACAAATATTAAGCCAGTCTTTGAAGGTCTTACAGTCTAAAAATATAGGGAGATGTATATGTAACAAATACAAACACATGAGTGTAGCTGGCTCCTATGGAATGACTGCAGACACGGCCACAGTTCTTTGGCCTGTGCTCTCTTCACACTCTTTGAGATGTGATTTCTTATCTCCTCCTAGCAAAAGCCTGAGGTTAATTCCCTACCCCTTGGATCTGGGCTGGTCTTGTGAGGTGCTTTGTCAATAAGATGTGATGGAGGTGATGATGTACCCGTTTTGAGCCTAGGTCTCAACTGGCCTGTGTGCTTCCACCATCTCTAGAAGCTTGCTGACTCTCTAGGAGAAGAAACCCGGGTTAGCTTCCTTGATGAAGAGAGACATGCAACCCAGGTCTCTCTTGTCACCTTCACTACCAAGGTGAAGGTCAACTACCAAGTATGCAAATATACATCTTAGATCAGCTAGCATTTAGGCATCTGGCCAGCTGACCACAGTTGCACGAGTGAGCTCATCCAGATCAGCAGATCCTGACCCAGATGAACAGACTGGTTCAGCCAACTCATAGATTCATGAGCAATAATAAATGCCTACTGTTCAAAACAAGGATTGGCAAACTACCACCTGTGGGCTGTCTGTTTTTGTAAAGAAAGCTTTATTAGAATATAGTCATTCCTATTTATTTATTATTTAGTTTTTGTGTGTGTGTGCACTACAAAATCAGACTAAATAATTGTAACAGAGACCGTGTGATCTATGAAGCCTAAAATATTTGCTATCGGTCCCTTTAAAAAAGTGTCTTCTGACTACTTGTTTGAAAAGCTTGTACGTGCTTTGTTACACAGTGATAACTAACTGATACATAGACTTTGTGCTGAAACAAAGGGGCTGGTGGGAACACAAAGGAAGAATTATTAGTTCTCTACTGGCTATGACTTGGAGTGGTTGGGAGAGGCTCTGTAAAGGAAGTGATGATACATGTGTCCTGAGTCAAGTGTAACCTTGGACTTAGAGGGAAATGATGAGGAAATCAAAGGTCAGAATGATTGTGACCAGGCCAGTCACGTGGCAGGTCTCCTGGTTCCTGTTCAGGGACTTTTCCTGACTTGTTCAAGCAGGCAGTTTAACATTTTGGGTAAGAGGAAGCACCATGGGGCCAGACAGAACTGGTCTAGCTTTTCCATTTCTGAGATCTGTGATCTCAGGCACCTTGACTTCTCTGCCCCTTAGTTTCCTCCTCCATAAAATGGGGAAAACAATACTAGTCTCACAGAGCTGTTGTGAAATTAAATGAGATGGTGGGCACAAGTATATCATTTTATGATTGAAAAGAAACCTGCAGAAATAACGACAGCTTAGAAGTCCTTGTCATGAGGCTTTACATTTTTCACCAGGGTGAGAGATTTCAGCTAAAGGCAAGTTGCTCGAGGGCTGGAATTTCTGGGGGAGGGGTGGATGGTTTGGGACACATGGAACCTATACCACTTGGGACCACCTGTGGACTCCTACCACCAACAGCTTCTTGAGGCCCCCATGCTGGGCTGCCTTCTCTCCGTTTCACAATCCACCACAAATGGAAGAGCCTGTGGGCTCAGGAGATCCAGTCACGTTTTATTTACCTTTAAGTTCCTGTTTGGGCTTCCCAGATGGTGCTAGTGGTAAAGAACCTGCCTGCCAGTGCAGGAGACGTAAGAGACACAGGTTCGATCCCTGGGTTGGAAAGATTCCCCTGGAGAAGGGCATGGAAACCCACTCCAGTATTCTTGCCTGGAGAATCTCATGGACAGAGGAGCCTGGCAGGCTACGTAGAGTCCATAGGGTTTCGCAGAGTCAGACACGACCGAGTTTCTGTTTCTCTGGGCAGGGGCTAAGCCAATTCACACACCCATTTAGAAGATGAGGGCAAACAAACTGTTTGAGCTAAATTCCAGAGAGAGCTCCTCTCAGCAATCCACTGTATGTCAGGTCCTGTGCTGGGCCCTGGGAAGCAGGGAGGAGCCAGAGAGGGTCTTCCCAGAACTGAGTCCACTGTGGGAGGTGGACCAGAGAGCAGATGTTTCCAGCATGAGGTGCTGAATGTCAAGGCAGAGGGAAGCCCGGGGCTCCCAGGGGAGCAGAGCTTAGCCTGAGGCTCAGGCAATGATGCTCAGTGTTGACCTGCGCTGGGTCTTCCAGCAAAAGTAGAAGCTTGCTAGGGAGACACTGAGGGAGAAAGGCATCCCAGGCAGAAGAAAGAACACGAGCAAAGGTAGAGCAATGGAACAGCACAGTCTCAACAGGGCATGGCGCAAGGGTTGCCTGACATGGAGTCTGAGTAACTGGAGATAAGATGAGGTGAGCAGAGTAAACGGAACTTACATCTCATAGTCATTGAGAGGATGAGGCATGGAGGGACCTGGGTGATGCAGTAAGCATGCATGTTAAGGGATCTCACAGACCCTGTCCATGGGCCACCAGAATGGGTGATGGTTCCCTTATTCTCAGCCCCCAAGAAGGGGAGGGAGTAAGGAAGTTTCCAGCATCACCTTGGGTCCATTCAGCCTTGAAGCCCACTACAGTTTCGCCATTGGGTTACATGCTATTTCTTACTAAACCTAAGAGGAGATTTTATCACATTGCTTCATAACGAATGGGGGACGTGGAAGGGACTGATAAATGTGTTGAGTGCGTGAGTTGGGGATGGAGGAGAGGAAGAGGAGGTGGGGACATCCCATCCTGTGCCGTGTGGTTCCCAGAGGTGACGGTCAAGGTCTAGGGATGAGGCCAGTCTTCAGTGCTCAGAGGAGATGTCTGGTAAGCATTTGGAAATCCTTTCTGTTCTTCCAGATGAATGAAGAAGTGAATCCAAACCTGGAAGTGGCAATTAAAAAAAAAAAAAGTCCCTTCATCACTCTGAGATGTCCAAGTGTCACAAAAGAGAATTTCTCAATGAGGAACTGGTCAGCAAGGGAGAAAAATACCCTTTAAAAATACTTCCTGCTAGAAGTCAAATGGTAGGCAAACAAGAGTTGCACCATCAACGCAGTCTTCTTCTGGGGTCATTATTTGAGTTTTGAGTAGGCTGGTTTCTATAAATCGAGCATTCTGCTCCCCTATCACCAGTTCCCACCAAATGCTAGCCACAGGAGTTGGAACTTCCAGCTGATCAGCTTGGGCTGGCATTGATGAGGGTAACTGATGATTCATCTGCAGGCAGTGAGGAGGGAGGCGAGTGCTTCCCTCGTTACTTTAGTGACCCGGGACATTGGAGGTCCTGTGCTCCATTCCTCTGCCTGCATTCCTCCAGGTTTGTGAGGACCACTTCAGATCAGCCAAGAACAGTTCCACTTTGCATCTAGTAACCTGAGTTGGAGAAGCCCGCTGTGCAGAGCTGGGCTGTAGAAGTTCTTTGGGCCACGATAACCTCCCATCACCCAGCAGGCCCTGTGCTAGGCTCTGGGATGGAGAACTTGGTGGCTAAAGGCATGGCCTGTTGAGTTAGGCTCATTCGGGGTGGAACCATGGCTCTGCACCTCACTAGTTGAGTCACCTTGGAAAAATTATGAACCTTTTTAAGCCTCCGTTTCCATGTCTGAAAAAAAATAAAGGGACACCCAAACTTACCCCATAGGGAGTAAATGATACCATGGACTTAAGACATGCTTGGCACATAGTAAGAGTTCAATAGGAGTGTGTGCGTGCGTGTGTGTGTGTGTGTGTGTGTGTGTATGTGTGTGTAGGGCAGTGGGAGTTGGGACTGCAGGATGCCTGGTAAGTATTTATTCATGGCTAGTCTGTGCTGGGCTCTGCATCAAGCAGTGGAAAAACTCTGGTTATTCAACAGTCACCTTTGCCAGTTCTTCTCTGTGGGTCACCATATCCATTCTCTGCCCTGCTCCATGCCCCGGAGGCCAACTCTGCCAACAATGTCCCCCAGTTCCCTCCCCACCTGTCTTCCAGAGGCCCTGGCAAGAGACCAGAGGGCAGGAGAGAGAGGTTTGTGTCTTTCGTGACAGCTGTGCTTCTCCACCACGGAGGTTCCCATCATGCTCTTTGAAGCCTTCTGGACCACCATCCCTACCTTGGCTCATTCGGGGGTGTCGTGGCTTCACACTCTGCTGGCCCAGGAGCCTCAGCTCCAGCCCCAATCAGTAAAAGATCCCTCTATCGAATGTTCTCCATTTGCACCATCTGGGGTAAATTCCGTTTTCTGCTGGGAACTTGATGGGTACACCTACTGGTTTTTTTTTTTTCTGTTATTATCAATACTCTATTAAGCTGGAGTTTCCTTTTCTTAAGATGAACTCCCAGACACCATCATTATTTTATCCCTTGGGCATAAAAGAGTCAGGGGATCAGCAGGCTAGTGACTCACTGAAGTTTGCTCCACCTCGGAAGATTCTAGGTTTGGCTTTTAGTCCTCCTTCCCCGCTCTGGGGTGGGGCTCAGCTCTGGGTGGTTTCAGGGTGCTCTTCACTTTGCGGAGGAGAAGAGGGAAGATCAGAAACTGAACCCAGCTGTGCCCTGCCAGGGGCACCCACTGAGGACTGACAGCGGCCCACGGTTCCTTCTGCAGAACCGCCCTCGCCTCCCCTCCCCTCCCACAGTCCTCAGCCCACTGCTTTCTGCCTTCTCCCTCCCTCTGCCCACCACACCCAAAGGAGCCCTATAGTTCATTCTCTTATACAATAGATCTGCACAGAGCACCTGCTGTGCCCCTGGCCCTGGTCAAAGCGATGAGGACACAGAATGAATGAGACAAGCCATGCCCCTGCCCACAGGGAGCTTATATTCTAATGGGAGAGAGACAGTAAACAAGGAGATGGGCAGCCCTAATTGGTTGGGTGGTGTTTAGGTGTAAAGTGGGATAAGGAGGTTAGGAAGATGATGGAATGGGGTATGGGAGCTATTTTACAAAGAGTGGTCATGGAGGGTGTTACCAAGGAGAGGGAGGGGGTCCTTGCAGACGGACCAGACCGGGAAGAGTGCCCTAGGCAGAGAGGACATTAGGGATGAATGTGTGGAGGAGGGAACGTGCAGCCGGGTGTATTTCAGGAAGAGTGACTGGGGGCATGCAGGGAATGAGGGGTGGGGGAGGAGGGGGTGAGGTCTGGGAGGCCTCAGAACGCATCCTGTAAGGCCTCGGAGGCCACTGGGGGTGGCTCTGGATTCTGCGCTGAGGGCAATGGGAAGCCTGGGGAGGAACAGGGAAGGGATGGAGAATGAAGGATGCCTCTGGCTGTGTGGTTTTTTTTTTTAAGTTGGAGGATAATTGCTTTACAATGTTGTGTTACTTTCTGCTGTACAACAACGCGAGTCAGCAGTAAGTACGTATCCGTATGCCTTCCCTCTTGAGCCTCTCCCCTCCCATCCCCTCTTCTGGCTGTTCAGTGAACACAGGAGGCAGAGAGGAAGCAGGGAACCAGAAAGGGACCATCACAAAGACAATAAAACCCACCCCCACGGCCACCCCCCACTGTATCCACTGGAACCCAGTTCGTTTCTGTAAGCTGCCCAAAGTCTTTTCAAGGTAGTGATTGCTGTTGTTCTCACAGTCAACAGCGTTATCACCCCGCCTGCTGTGTAAGCTTAGGGGAATTATTTTTTCTATCTGAGATTCAGTTTCCCCATCCCTAAAATGCAGATAATAAAATCTACCTTTAAGGGTTGCTATGAGGATTTATATCGCTTGCATATATTATCCTCACAGAAAGTGATGTCATGACTGTTCTTCCCAAAACCTGTAACTGAGGCTGTAACTTGTCTTCATCCGCTGTGACTCTGGATGTCATCTGACTTGGAGCTTGGTACCTCGTGGGAGCATAGGGACACGGTTATCATCTGGATGATAAGATGTCGAGCCTTTCTCCTCTGCAACCAGCCTGTGGTGGACAGGTGTCCACCAGAGTGTAGATGGCAAACCCTGGAGATGTTTGGAGATGCCAGGATTGGTGGATTGGGCTGGTCAGAGAAGCTTCCTCAGAGAAGGTGGGACTGGGGACATGAATTGGAGGGACATCACGAGAGAATCATTTTGTGGCTCTAAGAAATTAAAGTCTGTTAAATCCAAGTATTAGGCTTACCATCCCATGCCTGTGGGGCACCTGGCTCTAGGTCAGGGGCTCCGTGTCAGGAAACACTGCCTGGATCCTTTCTGAGCTGCTTACCTGCTTGTCATTAACTTCTCTAAATACTGTTAAAGACAGGGATAATGATGCTTACCACGTGAGCTGGATAGGAGGAGAAAATTAAGTGAGCTGTTGGTTGTAAACATTCTTCAAAGTCTGCCCTGGAGTGAAGAAAACTGAATCATAGTTATTCTTTTTATTGCCCACAGGCAAGCACATTGTGCTGCTGTCAGGAAGCGACCCAACAGAACACCGTTTGATTTTGGAATCGTTTTCCCAAACAGCTGTCCTCTGCTCTCCTAGAACACATGCCGTCCTCACGTCTCTAAAGACTCACTTCCTCGCCTGGAGCCTGCTCACTCAGGGAAAGCATACCGGTTTTTTTCTGTGTCATGGAAGGAAGATTGCTTCTTCCCCTTCCCTCTCACTTGCCATGTGACCTAGGGGAAACGACTTTCCCTTTCTGGGTCCTGTTTCCTTGTCAGAAAAAATATATTGTGCTGGATGGTCTCTCAGGTACCCCTTAATTCTTAATCTGTGAGTCTATGTATCTTTAAAAAAAAAAAACCTAAATAAAAAATTGACAACACCACTTCAAGATGAGAATCATCAAGACTACCTTTACCAGCTAGAAGTCAGACACTGTTTGTTTCATTGCTCATTTCATTCTCACAAGCATTCTAAAACATCTGTGTTGTTCTAATTCTCAGGCACAGAGAGGTTGGGTTTCTTGCCTCAGGTTACATAGCTTGCACGTGGTGGGACTGAGTTTATCCTCAGCCACTGTCCACCACAGGCCACACTAGTAACCCAGAGCCTTGGATCACTTCCATTCTCTACTCTGTTGTTTGAAAGTCAACGTGAAACACCGCCAAGAGCCGGTTGTATCTTTCTCACACCCCATCTAGACCGGAATTCTATTCTGTTAGTATTGTCAAGTTAATTACACTCTATTGTTTCCCAGAAATTTGGGGCTGGGCTGGAAGAATATTCTGAGATGTTTAATACCTGGGTCTTCACATTGTTAGATGACATATGAGTCTTACATTCTAAATAATTGTAATCATGCTTGCATGCTCAGTCACTTCAGTCATGTCCAACTCTTTGCAACCCTATGAACTGTAGGCCACCAGGCTTCTCTGTCCACGGGATTATCCAGGCAAGAATACCAAAGTCAGTTGCCATACCCTCCTCAAGGGGATCTTCCCAACCCAGGGATTGAATCTGTGCCTCTGGTGTCTTCTGCATTGTAGGCAGATTCTTTACCCACTGAGCCACCTAGGAAGCACAGTTGTAATCATAGGTAATATTTATTGAGCACTGACTATACTAAAGGAAATCAACTCTGAATATTCATTGGAAAGACTGATGCTAAAGCTGAAGCTCCAACACTCTGGCCACCTGATGCAAAGAGCCGACTCACTGGAAAAGACCCTGATGCTGGGAAAGATTGAAGGCAAAAGGAGAAAGCGGTGGCAGAAGATGAGGTGGTTAGATAGCATCACTGACTCAACGGACACGAGTTTGAGCAAACTCCAGGAGCTAGTATGGGACAGACAAGCCTGGTGTGCTGCAGTCCATGGGGTCGCAGAGAATCAGACATAACAACTGAACAACAATGACTATGTGGAATCAATTCCAGTCACTGTACATACTCTGTCTGATGAGGTGGGTCCTCTTATTTCATTTTGCAGATGAGGAAGTGAAGCTCGGGCATGGGTGGAGCGAGGCACCACCTTCTTAAAGCGAGGCACCTTTGGATTTTCTTGTGCAGAAGGAAAAAGTTGGATGAGCAGGGAAATGCAGCACAGGGTGTGGAAGTCAAAGGAGTAGAAGCTGTGGTTTTCCCCCAAAGTTGCACAAAATAATAATATGACTTCTGCTTTTCATCTACTCTGGGTGGCAGCTGGGGAATCTAGCAGCTTGCTTGAGAGGGCTGAGTTGATTTAGAGGGCAGTCAAACTGTTAAATCTTAGAAAATCTTGGTTGTCCAACCTGCTGGCGTTTCTTGCTTGTGGCATCTGCTGATGCTCTTTCTCATGCTCTAACTCTGGGAGGCAAGGTGGTCTCCTTGTGTTGTCTCATTCTGTCCATTTCCACATTCAAAGGGTAAAAGGTTGCCAACACCTGGGTGGGCTTACTATGAGCCGGGCATATGGATTTAGTGCCCGTTAACCCACGCATGAATGCCAGACCCTGGAGATAAGACAATTGACTAAACAAGCTCTCTGCTTTGGAGGAAAACTCATTTAATAGACAAATAAGCCAGATACTCAGTTGACCGTCAGTTTTGGCAGAAGGAAAGTGCCATTAGAGTTGGACAAACACAGGGGTGTGAGAGATCGTACCTAGGTGGTACAGTGGGGGCATTCTGGAACACTTTCTTGATAGAGGTGGCAATGGATTGAGGTTTGAAAGGTGAGTAGAGTGTAGCTAAATGGAGACAGTGGTGGGAAGACCTTCTCGGGGGAGGGAATGGCCTGAGCCCAGAGAACTTGAGAAAGTCCAGACAGGCATCATTAGTTTACCAACCACGAAGTGCACTAGATCTACGTTCCCTTGCAGTTTCTATGGCAACCAGTGACTGCTATATATTAAAAGCTCCCCGCATTGAGGGCAACAATTAAAAGCTTTCCAGATAAGACAGTTTCTGAAGAGCCCAGATAGGTTATTGAATCTCTGGGGACCTTAATGTTTTCATTGGCAGATGAGGAGAAAGTCCTTATCTCATGAGGTTAAGATAAGAATTGAGTGAATGATGCAAGTAAAGTTTTAGAACTATTTTATTTAGCACCTAATAAGTGCTCCATAAATATTAATTACTGTTATTGTTGTTACTGTTATTTTTATTGAATGCTTAAAGATTTCAATAAATAGCTTGACCATGATATCTCTCTGGGTGGGTACACAATTACTTCTACATCTTCTGCATTTACCAGTTTCTGAGCTGGTAGCTTTCAGTAAATGTCTGTCAGATGACTTGAATAGCTGAATGAATAAACATGAGAAAAATATTCCTTCTTTCTAGGATTCAGTTACCTTTCATCCTTGAGGCTCTAGATATCAGACTCCAGCCTAGGTGGGATGACCCCCTCCCCTACATACATATCCTCCCCGACACCCCCACTACTGGACAGACTCTTTATCATCCTGTGCATCTTCTGTGAGTTACTCTCGGGTAAAGAAGAACATTTGACCCTGGTTTAGAAAGATTGCCTTACACAATCTCGCAGTTCCCTAGATGGGACTTGCTGAGCTGACAGAATGCACAGAGAAGAGCTAACTATTTTTAGGATGAACTAGAAAGATTAGAACTTTACTCTCTCCTCAAATATCAAACCTACAATCTGTAGGACTCCAAACAGGAGTTATTAGGGAATTGGATATAAGGAGTTATTCACTGGGCCTCCCCAGTGGCTCAGCGGTAAAGAATCTGCCTGCAACGTAGGAGCTGCAGGAGATGCAAGTTCGATCCCCGGGTTAGGAAGATCCCCAGGAGGAGGGCAAGGCAATGCACTCCAGCATTCTTGCTTGGAGAATCCTGTGGACAGAGGAGCCTGGCGGGCTATACCCTATAGGGTGGCAAAGAGCAGACATGACTTAAATGACTCAGCAGGCATGCAGTTATTCATTGTGCTCCTGTTGCTTAAAATTCCCACATAAAAATAATAATAGACCATTGATTTTGGACTGACTACTATGTGCTAGGCACTTGCAAAGTGCTTTACATGCACTGTATTATTTCATTTGTTTAGCAACCTCATGGTTTCAATCTCCATATTTTGCAGATAGGAAAACTGAGGCATAGAGAGTAAAGTATCTTGACCAAAGCTACAGAGAGAGGGGTAGTGAAGCTGGAATTTCATTCCTGATCTGTCTGACTTCAAGATCCATTCATTCCATGAGGATACAAATGACAATGACACGAATCAAAACAAAGAGGGGAAAACAAATTTTGGCTCCTGGCTGAAGAATAAAATCATGGACTGGTTGACTGCAGCATTTTGCCAGGTATAGCCACAGATGTATAGAAGAGAAAATCAGGAATTCTGTTTCCAGGGAGATCACATCCTAATAAGGGCACTGTAAGGACTTTCTTGTTTCTCATCTGCTTCACTTTCTCATTTTCCTTTTGGGATCTCCCTTTCCCTCATTGCATGCTTGCCACACCGGGGGGCTTGTTCATCGAGGCTCCTTCACTCCTGTAGCCAAGGGGTAGGCATTTGCCTCCAACTGGAAAAACCAGGCTATGGGAAAATAAATCAGGACTCAAGAATGTCAAATGGCTAGGACTGATCTGGTTAGTAACACCCTGAAGATAACTGTATCTCAGTTTCTGACATCTGGCTATTCAGCTTTTCCTTCTTTCTGAGAGCTTGCTTGTGGCAGATAATATAGACGATTCACTCGCACATACCCCTGCTGCACTTTCTCTATTCTAGAAGGTGGAAAGCTCAACGCTGCCTTCCAGTTTGGGATGGATCACGTGGCTTAGCCAGTAAATCCAAGTGTATTGTCTGCTGGGGATGTGTCTCCCTTTTCTCCTTCTTCCTACTGGGATAAGGAAGGACATGATGGTTGCAGCTGCAGCAGATAAATTATGAGCCTGAGGAAAAGGCTAGGAGCACCGCACAGACTGTTTAGTGACATCAGGCCCCAACTCCCCTTTGGACCTCTTGCAGAGAACCCCTTACCATTTTAAACCACTAGGTTTAGAGGTTTGGTTACTTGTAGCCAAACACACCTCTTAACTAATAATCTGTAAATAATCTGTAAATAAATCTGTAAATTATTATCTGTAAATAATCTGTAAATAAATCTGTAAATTATCTGGAATCTGTAAATCTCATTTGCATTTTTTTTTTTTAACTAGGGAGAGTGCTTGCAGTAGACAGAATTTCTTTACACAATCAAAAAATACCCTAATTGATAACAGAGAAGGGAGGAAAGTACAAAGCAAACCATAACATTAGCTGGAATGAAATATGCTGTCCTAGAGGGAAGCACTATCACAATACAAATTCATGTTGACATAGTCTCTAATATTTTTCTTTTTTTTGACAGTCTGTTTTATTTTTCTAAGAGTTTTCCCACACATGGTTTCCTTTGACCTTCTCAGCCAGCCAGTAAAGTATGAATTATTATTATACCTGTCTTACGAGTGAAAAACAAAATCTCAGCATTTGAGTACCATGGAAGAGAAGAAAAGGAAGTGATTAATTCTAGCTTGAGAAACTGGCAGCCTCAGGAAAGGCTGGCCTCGAGCTGGGGTTTGAAGGATGAACAGACTTTTAACAAATGAAACAGTGGGAAGGGCATTCCTGAGCTAAAGCAAGAACCACCAAGCTTAGAGGCCTGAGAGGGCTAGGTGAATCTGGCAAATGTAGCTGGTGCTCAGGGAGAACCTGAGAAACACATAGAAGAGGCAGGCTTCAAAAGCCAACAGGGTTCAGATCATAAAGCCTTGGTGTGTTGGCAGCCTCTTTGGGTTGCTGCTGCTGCTAAGTCACTTCAGTCGTGTCCAACTCTGTGTGACCCCATGGACAGCAGCCCACCAGGCTCACCGGTCCCTGGGATTCTCCAGGCAAGAACACTGGAGTGGGTAGCAGAGACATTCAAATAACTTCAACTCATGGGGTGATTGTGAGGATGTGTGTGTGTGTGCTAACTCACTTCAATTGTGTCCAATTTTTTTGTGACCCTATGTAACCCGCCAGGCTCCTCTGTTCATGGGATTCTCCAGGCAAGAGTACTGGAGTGGGGTGCCATTGCCTTCTCCACTCTCTCCTCTAAGCCTCTTTTAATAATGAAGGATCTTAAGTTGAGCTTTGGGATGCAAGGGCAAGAGCTTGGTCTTTGTTGTGCTAAAGAAGAACTCTGAAGAACTGTTTCTCTGGGGGCACTGTCTCCTCCACATGAGACTGTTTGGCTTTAGGAGGCTGAGCTTTAGTTATACCTCATAAAAGCCGAGTGTCAGTGAGAAGGGACTTAAAGATGGCTTTTCATTGCTGGGGCAACTGAGGCTCAGAAAGGAGAATGCCTGGTTCTGAGTCACAGAGTCCCCAGTTTCCTCTGATAACTTCTAGAAACTTCTCCTCTCTGGGACTCAGTTTCCCTCTCTGTAAGATGAGGTGCCTTCTTTGGCTCTGGGTTTGTTGGTGAAGCAAGTAGGAGTTAGCTGGAGAGCTGCCCAGCTCAACAGAAACTGTGACATACCTGGAGAGAAGCATGGTGGGTACACACGCTTTGAACAAGCTTCTCGGGTCACGCTGGATTGCAGCCTCTGCCACTCTGGGCTTCCCAGGCGGCACTAGTGTAAAGAGCCCGTGTACCAATGCAGGAGACATAAGAGACGCAGGTTCGATCACTGAGTCGGGAAGATCCCATGGAGGAGGACATGGCAACCCACTCCAGTGTTCTTGCCTGGAGAATCCTCATGGACAGAGGAGCCTGGTGGGCTACAGTCCATAGAGTCACAAAGAGTCAGAGAGGACTGAAGCGACTTAGCGCGCACACACTACTCTGAAACACTTGTGTGGGGACGTTTCCTCTCTGGCCTTGAGACCTCTGAATCTAGTCTGTCCAAGGGCTCTGGGACTGGGAGAAAGGGCAAGTCAGCGGATGCCCCAGGGGAACCTGCTTCCCTTGACCCGAGTACAGAAGGAAGACGAGGGAGACCTGGAAGTGCTGGCGAAGGCTCAGAGCGTCCGGCCAGGAATTTGCAAGGATGCTGCTGGCTGAGCCTTGCTGTTCTGATGCCCTGGGTCGTGTTGTCATGCAGGGAGGCCCCCACGCCTGCCAGAGACCTTTGGCTGACCAGGCTGCAAGGCAGGGGCACTGGTCCTTCCCTTCCTTGCTTGTGGGTTACTAGAAGTTTCCAGAAGGAACAGCCTTTAGAAAGGGGACTGGAATTGGAGTGAAGAGCCCAGGTTCCAGTCCACGTGCATGCTGCCATCTACGTGCTCCGTGACCCACAGCAACCGGGAGACTTGTTTCCTCATCTCCCAAGAAGGGCTTATGGCCCCTGTCCAGCTTTCTCGTTCCACGAGACACGAGGATTTCAAAGCCAGTGATGCAATGGAGTGAAGACTGGGTCCACAATACACGTGTTAGAGGATTATTATTATTGTTGAAAATAACAAACGGCTTCGACGTTGGAATCCGGAGGCTTCCGCAGAAGCCTGTTGCTGCCAACCAGGGGCTGCCTTTCAGATCGAGATGGAGATACGAGAGGCAGAGCGGAAAAGCTGCTCCTGGAGGCTTCTTTCCAGAGCCCTCGTTGTCTCCTTCCCTTCGAGACCTGCAGGGGATCTGGGAGGCTTCCAACTTAGACAGCGCGACCTGATGGAATAACGCGTGCTGCGAGGCACCTGTCATCACCTCCGAGAAACGGCCGGCTGGGGGTTGGGAAACAGAAGCCAAGCACATGAGAGTGTGGCTCTCCGCCCCGCCCTCCTCTTTAACCTGTGCACTCAGGCTCCCAAGCCCCAGCCATTCAGGTTTTCTTGCTCCATGCTGGCCACACCCGTTTTCTGCCTGTAATTCTGCTAACTTGGCATTTGAGATGAAGCCAACCCACGTTTCCTTCATTTAAATCCATGTCTTAAGCACAAACATCACTGCCATAAACATAAACGCCATTCACTTGTAGAATGATCTGTGACCATTAAAATAAAATCATGGACATCCTAATGAACGTGATCTCACGTCCTTCTTGGGGATTCACCTTGGAGAGCCCTGCATCAGCAGATGCCATCGACACTTCTGGAGCATGTGCAGATGTCAAGATCCATCTCTTAGTGTGTTGACACTCATGGGATAACGGATTCTGATTCAGTCCAAGCCTTGGGGTCACTTTGGAGGTGAAGTAGCCAAGGCTCCGGGGAAGAGATCGCCTTTTCCAAGGTTCCCAGCCAGGAAACGGTAGGACTGGGGACTGAAGCAGATCCTTGGACCCCAGGTCCAACCTACCTGGGGCCTCCTCGGCAGCCTTGCGCACAGGGCTTCACACAGTGCTGGCCTCAAGGGAGTGTTTGAATGAGGAAGGCAACCTTGAGGGAGCAGGTGCCGCAGTTGAAGGAACACAAGATTAGAACATAAACGCAAGTGTTCTAGAAAGTCTGTTTGGATCAATGGCTTTCCAATGTTGTTGTTGAACCCCCTCCCTCCTCCTGAGGGCCAGATCAGGGGCTGAAATGATGAGTGTTTAATTTTTCTACTTTTTTATTATCAAGGGTAGATTCTCCCCCCAAACTATTTGTATTGTGATTCTGAGTAAGATTTCACTGGGGGAAAAAGGAAATAAGATTCCTTTGGGTTTGTTAAAACCAGGTTGGATAAGCTCTGTTTTGCATGGCTATCAAGGACCCCCTCCCACCCCAGATCACATGGTCTGTGGTTTTGTAATTTGTGTGTGGGAGCTACCCCTTCCGGGCTGTGCAGTGTTGGATGAGTCTGTCAGCATTCTGAGTCTTAGTGCCTTTATCTTTAAAATGGGTACAAGGAGAGATATGCTACCTAGTTCCCAGGGTTATCCTGTGGATGTGCCCTCAGAACAGGATTCTGCAGGAGTCTGGAATTGGGGAAGTTACGCCATCATCGAACATTTCTTAAGTGGCAGCTCCTACTTGCACTCTGGCTAAATGCTGAAGATACAAAGAGCCACCAGGTACAAAGTGTAGTAGGAAATAGATAAATACAGGTGCACAGCTTCCTGGAGAAGAGAGAAATAAGCAGACAGTTTCAATGCAAAAGTGATGTGTGCCTTGACCTAAATGTGGTAGAGGGTCACCCCACTCAACCTCGTGATGGGGCAGCTGGAGAGAGTGGGGGCTGTGGGAACGTGACATCCACCTTGAGTCCTAATGCAGACACAATAGTGATATCGATATCTGCTTTTCATTCACACAGGATTTTAGTCACACAGAGTTAAGACTTCTGAGGTTTTACTTTCCCTTTTGTGCAAGGGTCTTACAGAAACAAGAGCAAACGCAAAGTATACTACTGGATCAATGTTATGGATTCTCTTAATGAGTTCTGCGGGGCCCTTTTTGCAAACAACTATTATTCAACCGACAAATGTGCTAGGCCCTGTCTTCCTGAGGAATCTCAATGCCCTTCAGAAGCATCACTTGTGAGAGCCTGGAGGTCCTCTGAGGTCTCCTGCTCAGTAACATATTTGCTCAGATGAGAAAGCTGGGAACTTGGGGACGTGAGATGTCTTTACCAAGGTCAGGAGGTACAAGGAGCCGGTTTAGATGTGACACTTCCTGGAGACCATAGGCTCCGAGTGCTCTGGAATGGGGGTAGCAGTGAGTGTAGGGGACACACCCAGTTCTGCCCTTTGAGGGCCAGAGGTTGAGTCTGTCAGGGATTTCATCCAAAGGTGGGTGTGTACCTCTGTGTCAATTAGCAAGCTGTGTGCTGAGGGTACAGAGATGAATGAAGCACCGTCTTTGCTTTGAGGAGCTCATAGAATGGAGGTACATAGAGTGAAAATTCAAATCCACAATAAGTGTTAGTGGAATAATGTGCGAAGTGTTTGGAGAGCAGGATTTGCCTCTGAGAGCTTGGAAAAGATACAGGCTTTGAAGCCAGGCACATCTGGGTTTCAGTTCCAGCTCTGCCACTTGCTGTGGGACACTGGAAAAGTTACTTAACCTCTCTGAGCCTCAGTTTCTCTATCTAGAAAATAGGAAGAGTAACAACCTATCTGGGCATGGGTGGATACAAGCGATAAAGCGCCTGGCTCACTCAGTGCGTGGAGACTATCATCATCATCAACTGTCAGAACTCAGGCAAGACGTTCACTTTCTCCAAGCTTCTCCAGGAACTTCTAATGTTCTCATCAGCACAGGAGGTGATGGAGGTGAAATGTGCTTCATAAAACCACGACACGTTAAGCAATGGCTAGTTATCACTCTTGGGATCCTTGCAGTGTGTGCGTGCATGTATGCTCAGTTGCTCAGTCATGTCCGACTCTGTGGGACCCCGGGGACTGTAGCTGGCCAGGCTCTTCTCCAGGCAAGAATACTGGAGTGGGTTGCTAATTCCTCCTCCAGGGGATCTTCCCAACCCAGTGATGGAACCCAAGTCTCCTGCATCTCCTGCATTGGCAGGTGGATTCTTTTACCACTGTGCCACCTGGGAAGCCCCTTGGGATCCTTATTCAGTCCTAGTTGGGGTCAAGAAGGAGATGCAGAAGGGTGGTTTGTCAAAGTCCAGTGAGTAACTGCACGCTGGAAGCCAGGGCAGCTTCTTTGATCTTATGCACCCCCGCCCCCTGCCAACATCCAAAGCCTCCAAAACATTTCCCTCTTAGCATCTGAAATCTACACATATTCTGGACAGAATGGGTAGATCCTGGGGCTTGGTTTCTTTGTCTCTCAGTCCTTCTGCTGGGAGGGGGGGACTTGCCATCAAGCCTGAGAAAAAAGTCAGGCGTGTTTGGAATGCAATTGCAAAAGAGGTTACAAGAGCCTGGCGAGAATGCTGAAATCAAGTGATGTCGAGAGGTTTTGTTATTTTTGAAAAAATGACTCATTCTGAGAAACCCTAACGGCCTCCCAGAACATTCACCTAGTTGCCTGTATGTATAACCCAGAGCCCACTGCAGAGAAAAACAAATCCTGTTCTCACAGCTGAGGGAGAGGATGGTGGGGGCAGGGAGGGTTGGTGGTGGGAATCCGGGTGACAACCTAATGGGGGAAGGCTTTAAAGCTAAGTCTTGCCCTCTGAGTGGACGTTTTTAATTTCTCAAGGCCTTTCCCCTAAATTGTGTCATTCCAGTCAGCACCAGAGCATCCACTTGGAGGTAACTTGTGTTCTTTGGGTTGACCTGAATTGGCCAGGGGAGGGGTGGTTGTTGCCATTTGACATGCAAAGGAAGTAGGTGCCCGAGAGCTTAAGCTATTTCCCCAAGTTGAAGGATGGAGGAAGAGAGGGTGAGAGAGGAAGAAGAGAAGGGGAAACGAAAAAGAAAAAGGACGGGGAGGAAGAAGAGGAAGAGGAGATCCATGAATGAGGACCAAGATGAGAACCATGCTTGTCTTGTGGGCAAACACTGCGAAGGGTTGGTTTGAGCAAGGGCAGCTGCTGGTCTCCCCACTGTGGGATGCTCAGGATCAAGACTTAGAACTGTGGGCTCTTTCTCTACCTCTGCCCTTAACCAAATGTGTGCCTTTGGGGAAACGTGTCTCTTTACCAATCCTCCACTGTAAAGGAATGGGGTGGGGGGGAGTCAAACAAACTCAGAGCTTCTGAAATCTAGTGGGCACAAGAATACTCTGGAACATTTGTTACAATATAGATTGCTGGACCCCTCTCCAGAAATTCTGGTTCCAAGGGCCTGGGGAGCGGCCAGGGAATCTGCATTGCTGACAGGCTCCCCAGTGGGACTGCTGATTGGTCATGGTCCCCACTTTGAGCATCCTGAGGCCTGGAATGACCCTGTCATTTCTACTGTTCAGTGATTCAAACACTCAGCAGCTCCTGGTCATTGGAACTGCGCCAGGTATGGGGAATGAAAAAGAAAAATGAACTAGATGTGGTTTCTGCTTTCTGGGTCTAGAACCCTAGGTGGGGATACAGAGAGGACAATGGATCCTGTTATCACACAAGGTCCAAGGAGGCCAGGGACAGATGGGAGTGTTCAGCTGCCCGTGTGGGAGTCAAGTGGGGGCTCAAAGAGGAGGGTGAGCCTTTGGCACTAACTGGGAGGATGTATCAGGAGACGACTCCTGGGCAGAGAGTAGTACAGGCTGTTTTAAGCAGTCCACAGAGAAAGCATTGGCTAAGCGTTCTTTGCATGTGAGTGCTGCTCAGAACCATCAGAAGCTGCCAACCACAGCTGCAGCTGTTCCGTATCTGCTTGGAGGGCCTGAAACCAGAGGACAGGGCTCCCAAAGGGCCAGCGTCCCTGGGGACCATACTCGAGTATAATATGTATACCACTCACCACTGATGCTCATTATCTGTGAAGTCTGCTTTTGCAAATTTGCGTACTTGCTAATATTTGCTTGCAACCCCTAAACTTATATTCGCGGTTCTTTCACAATCATTTGTGGTCATGTGTAGAACAGTGAAAACATTTGACTCACCCAGCATGCACGTTCCCACCTGAACAGTGCACAGTCTTCTTACTTAAGCTCTTGTATTGTAAACAAGGGTCCTTTCTATACTCTATTTAGTGCCATCTTTTGAGTATTTGGGGGCTTCTTTTGGGTGATTTTGCTCTTTAAGATCGCCCCCAAGCAAAGTGTCTTATATTGTGCGGTGCCCTAAGCATAGATGGTTACGACGTATCTTATGGGGAATATAGGTGTATGAACTAAACTTCTTTCAGACGTGGGTCATAGTGTTGTTAATTGCGAGTTCAGTGTTGGTGAATCAACAACATAAATTAAATATGGGCTTCCCTGGTGGCTCAGTTGGTAAAGAATCTGCTGCAATGCACCAGACCCAAGTTCGATCCCTGGGTTGGGAAGATCCCCTGAAGAAGGAAATGGCAACCCACTCCAGTATTCTTGCCTGGGAAATCCCATGGACAGAGGGGCCTCGTGGGCTATAGTCCATGGGGTTGCACAGTTGGACATGACTTAGTGACTAAACCAACACCTTTAAACAGAAACACATATAAAACAAGGTTATGAATTGATGGATTGATGAAAATGTTGTGACCAGAGGCTCACAGGAACCTAATCTTATATTTTCCCTAGGAACAGTGGTACAGCATTAATACAGTGTTCATGGCAACTTTATGAAACATAACTACCATGAATAATGAGAATTTGTGTGTGTGTGCACACTCGTGATGAAGCCATTGCCAGGTTTTCTTTAGCTTAGTATTACAAGTTAGCGTATTTAATAACATAATTCAGAGTTGCAGCAAGAATTTAATAAAATCAGAATATCTCATTAAATTTTGGAAGCTTTCTTACTAATTTTAACTGGTGGCAGTCCTTATACAATTTAGCCATCTCCTCTTCTGCCTAGATTTGAACAAAGGCAGCTTTCTATTCAGCCTGAACTTATCTTCAGCTTCCATACCCAACTGAATTCACAACATCTCATTGACTTGGTTTAGATGCAAATTTGTATATAACAGTTGTTGGTGTCACAATGTAGCTGAATGCAACTTCAATAAAGGTCACAGTTCAGTTCAGTCGCTCAGTCATGTCCGACTCTTTGCAACCTCATGAATCACAGCACACCAGGCCTCCCTGTCCATCACCAACTCCTGGAGTTCACTCAAACTCATGTACATCAAGTCGGTGATGCCATCCAGCCATCTCATCCTCTGTCGTCCCCTTCTCCTCCTGCCCCCAATCCCTCCCAGCATCAGAGTCTTTTCCAATGAGTCAACTCTTCGCATGAGGTGGCCAAAGTATTGGAGTTTCAGCTTCAGCATCAGTCCTTCGAATGAACACCCAGGACTGATGTTCTTTAGCATGGACTGGTTGGATCTCCTTGCAGTCCAAGCGACTCTCAAGAGTCTTTTCCAACACCACAGTTCAAAAGCATCAATTCTTCGGCGCTCAGCTTTCTTCACAGTCTAATTCTCACATCCATACATGACCTGGAAAACCATAGCCTTGACTGGATGGACCTTTGTTGGCAAAATAATATCTCTGCTTTTGAATATGCTATCTAGGTTGGTCATAACTTTCCTTCCAAGGAGTAAGCATCTTTTAATTTCATGGCTGCAGTCACCATCTGCAGTGATTTTGGAGCCCCCCAAAATAAAGTCAGCCACTGTTTCCACTGTTTCCCCATCTATTTCCCATGAAGTGATGGGACCAGATGCCATGATCTTCGTTTTCTGAATGTTGAGCTTTAAGCCAACTTTTTCACTCTCTTCTTTCACTTCCATCAAGAGGTTTTTTTAGTTCCTCTTCACTTTCTGCCATAAGGGTGGTGTCATCTGTATATCTGAGGTTATTGATATTTCTCCCAGCAATCTTGATTCTAGCTTGTGCTTCTTCCAGCCCAGCATTTCTCATGATGTACTCTGCATATAAGTTAAATAAACAGGGTGACAATATACAGCCCTGACGTACTCCTTTTCCTATTTGGAACCAGTCTGTTGTTCCATGTCACAGGATCATATTAAATTGGATATTATTTTCATTTTACCCATATGACTGACACTAATTCGGACATGTGTTTTTTCCCACACTGCCAAGAAATTCAAGACACCATCTGGGTGTCCTACAACTTAACTGAATTCTGTCACTACTGCTATCGAAGTAGCATCATATCTCACAGCCTAAGGGCTCAGTCCCACAAGGCTACCCCCACTTCAGATGTTTATTGCAAGTTAAGATCATTACCTATGCTTCTGACTAGCAATACATTGGAAATTCCCATGTTTCTCTCCTTGGGTTGGATTAATTTGCCAGAGTGACACACAGAACTCAGGAAATCAGTTCACTCACAGACTACTGGTTTATTACAACGAATATGAAAGGATATGAATCAACAGCCAGGTGAAGAGATACATAGGGTGAGATCCCAAACGCGGGGGCTTCTGCCCCTGTGGAGTTTGAGGACCATCACTCCGGCTTGTGGAGGAATTTGGTTTTTCCACCTGGAAGCTCTCCGAAAGCCCAACTCTTGGGATTTTTATGGAGGTTTCAGGAAGTCAGAACAATTGATTAAATCATTGGCCTTAGGCAACTGGACTCAATCACCAGACTTTCTCCCCTCCGCAGAGGTTAGAGGGTAGGGCTGAAATTTCCCACCCTGTAATCACTTGGCTGGTCTCCCTGGCAACCAGCCCCCATTCTTAGGTGAACTTGGGGCTTTCCAAAAGTTACCTCACTTAAATAACAAAAGACACCTTGATCACTCTCTTCACCTCGGAAATTCCAAGAGTTTTAGGAATTCTATGTAAGGAACCAGGATGAAGAGCAAATATGTATATTTCTTCTTAATAATCACAGTCACACTTGTTCCATTTAAATTTTTGCACTTGGCAGATGGATTAAATATTTTCCACGGGGGATAGGTAGAATACGGGGCTGAGGATCTTACAGTCCGAGTGCCTGCAGGCTCAGGCAGGAACCCCCCACCCACCCGGCCTTCCCCATCCAGCTCCTCACTTCCAGGCCCAGCCTAGGCCCTGTCCGCCAGGCTGCCTCAGCCCTTTCTAACTTGTTTTCTGAGAAATGTGCTGAGAACTGGAAAGGCCCCTTCAGGCTTTCACGGGGTTGGAGTGGATGTGATTTCCCTGGGAACCAGGACGGAGGCCTCCGGGCGTTCCCGGACCGTGAAATCCCTGCCTCCCACGGCACGGCCGGGCTGGACGGAGTCCTCGGGTGCTCCCGAGCCTCCGAGCCTCCCTGCGGGTCCCCGGGGACCTTGTTGGCCAGCGGAGCGAGAGGAAGCACTGAGGCTGAAGCAGCCAGGCGACTGGCGGGCATCCCACATAAACACGCTCCATCACTGTCAATTATTTACGCGCCGTATGGAGGCCGGACGGGCTTCTGGACCCGCGCGTTAATGAGAAGCCGGAGGATCCTGGCTTGGCCCAGATTCCGGAGGCGGGGCGGGCCGAAGGGCTAGTGGAGAGCAGCGTGTCCCTGACTGGAAACCTGCAAAAAGTCTCCGTCTTCTGCAGGAACAGATTGAACCCCATAGCTACGCACTCCCCACACCCCAGCTTCCTTCACGGTTCTTACCCCCAGACCTCTGGGCATGTGCTCCGTGCTCCCCCTCGCCCCGGCCCTCGAGTCCCCTGTCTTTCTCAGCATCAGCACCCTTTAAGGCAGGGCTCAGACATCACTTCCTCTGTGTGGCCTCCCCTCTCACCCGCTGGAGGGTGAACTTGCTCCTTCCCCGTGCCCACTCCCTATCCCCCAGCTCTGAGCACCCTATTTAGCAGTGTGTCCTATGCTCTGAACGGAGCCACCAGCTGCATCCTTTCCTGAGAAGTCTTGTTTCTTCAAGCAGAACTAGAGACAATGATGGTCTCTCTCTAAAGCTCTGTGGGGACGATTGGATACACAGGCAACTTTACACAGAGCTTCATACCCAAGAATCACCCCACAGATGAGAATTCTTTATTATTATTATCAATATAGGACTATTCCTCGGTGTTGTAATCACTTCCATCATAAGCTTCAGTCTTACTAGACTCTACTCTGCTGGAGTACAGTGGCTGCAGTCTTACTCATCTCTGTTAAAAAGCAAAATTCAGTGAGTAAATGTGAAGATCTAATTGGCCTTACTCAACGACTCATGAATCAGGCCACATACCATGGAGTAAATGGGCTTCCCTGGTGGCTCAGAGGTAAAGAATCCGCCTGTAATGCAGGAGACTCAGGTTTGATCCCTGGGTCAGAAGATACCCTGGAGAAAGAAATGGCTACCCACTGGACTGGTATTCTTGCCAGGAGAATTCCATGATAGAGGAGCCTGGCAGGCTACAGTCCTTGGGGTCGCAAAGAGTCAGACACAACTGAGTGACTCACACACACACACACACACACACACACACACACACACATCAAATAGATAGACAGGTACTTGGAGGGGCTGGACCAAATGGAAGGTGTTTATGGGCAGGACGGGCAAAGGAAAACATCATTTTAGCAAAGGAAAATGTTGCAAAGGAAAACATCATTTCAGGCCAGAAATTTCTTCTTTTGGGGAAAGGACCAGCAGGCATCTTTGTCATGCGAATTGCCTGTCAAAGGAAGGGGGTGGGGAGGGACACACCCCCATGACAGATTACCTCAATGGTGCCAACCGGAAAATTCCAGACTGGGTGATTAAGACCACATTTTGGGGGAAGGTTGAAATTGCAGGTAAGTCAGGTTTTAAATCCAGTTTTGATATCATGGGATTTAGCACAAGTGATAACCATTTTGGCCCCCTGGTTCTCTTACTTAGTAGGTGTTCAATCAAGAGTAAATTTTCAGTGGGAGCACACATGTAAATATCCAGCATCTACTAAGTGCTTACTATCTTCCAGGCTGTGTTCTATGCACTTTACATGAAAGAACTCATTTAAAACAACAGTCCTGTATGATTGCTGTTTATCAGTATTCTTTTAACACACGAGGAAACACGACATGGACGGGAGAAGTAACTTGTGCAAGGTGAGTGTTTACCAGAGCTGAGATTCAAACCTGGACAGATTCAAACCTTATTGTTCCACCAGCTCTCATAGTACAACATATACAGCCCAGATCGGGTGCTCATGGGTAAGTTCCTGCACGTGGTAGGTGTTCAGTGAATGTTGAATAAGGGTTTGGGGCCTTTGTATGTTTTGATTGCCCAGACTACAGCAGGCAAGTCACACAGATCAGCTCTCCAAAAGGGGTGGGGTGGGGGGCGGAGCTTTCTATTTTTAGACTTATCTGGAGAGTCTCTAGTACTGTGTGTCTTTTCCTGAGATGGCCTGTTCTAGACTCAGCACTTGACCTTCCAGAGGGGAGGAGCAGCCAGCGTCTCCCAGATAGGTTCTGTCTGTCTGCCATGTTCCCTGCAGACTGCACACTTCTCTCCTTCTAGAATGTTCCTTCCTCTCCCTCTCCAGCACCTTCCCCACTGGCACCATGATCCATCTGGAAAGCCCTTCCTGACTCTTCTCTGGGAAATCTTCCCCAACTGCCATTGCAGTCCTGAGCTCTCCTACACTGAACACGTGATTTGTAAACACACACCTGTGCATGTTCACGACACAGTGGTGAGTGGCAAGGCCTTTCATGTCGGACTCCTGGCTTTCAGTCTGGCTCTGCCATCCTGTACAAGTCTCCCCAGCTGGGCCTTACTTTCCCCACCTGTGAAATGGTGCTAATCATAGTACCCATTTCATAGGGTTTGGTGAGCATTAAGAAAGAGTATGTACAGAGCACTTAGCCGTGGGATATGAACATAGCGAATGTTGCATATGTGTTCCTGTTCTTTTATTCTTCTAAAATAAGCCCTTCCTTGCATATCTTTGCATCTCCAGTGCCCAGCACACTACAGGTACTCAGTAAATGAAAATGCAACTTAATTTCAACAATGTGAGCATGTATTGAGAACCCACCAGGTATCAAGGGGTAAATACGTGTTGGGGGAGGTGCAGCTAAAGGTCAGGATGCCTACGTATAGAGACATCCAATGAGCGACTGGATGAGGGACTTCCCTGGCAATCCAGTGGTTAAGACTTGGCCTTCCAATGCAGGGGTTGTTGATTTGATTCCTGGTCAGGGAGCTAAGATTCTACAGGTCTGGAGGCCAAAAAACCAAAATGTGAAATGGAAACAATATTGTAACAAATTTAATACCGACTTTAAAAATGGTCCACATTAAAAAAAAAAAAAAAAAGCTTAGAGAAAAAGAGAGGGCTTCCCAGGTGATGCTAGTGGTAAAGAATCTACCTGCAATGCAGGAGACATAATAGGCATGAGTTCAATCCCTAGGTTGGGAAGATCCCCTGAAGCAGGAAGTGGCAACCCACTCCAGTATTCTTGCCTGAAAAATCCCCTGGACAGAGGAGCTTGACAGGGTATGGTTCATGGGGTTGCAAAGAGTCAGACATGACTGAATCAACTTAGCATGCAGAGAAAAAGGGCCAGGATGATGCCAAGGTGGTACATTCGTCGGCTCATCTATTCATTAAGGCATTTATTGTGCCAGGCTCCAGGGAGGCAAAGATGAATAAAATTCACTCCTAGTCCTTAAAGAGACATGACTGGATATATATAACTTACAACATAGGCAGATACCTTCGTAGAGGCGTGAACAAGGTGGGCTCTGGGCTCAGGAGACACAGCCACTGGACTCAGGATCAGTCTGTAAAGTATGGGGCAGGGGAGTTGGGTAAGACTGGCTGTCTTTGCATAGGGTGGCCCTTTTGCCTGGGCCATCTCTCCTTCTCATCTTTCCAGCCTCAGATGACATGTCTTGTCCTCAGTGAATCCCCTTGGAAAGCCCACCTCCTCATCACTCTGGCACTGCACAGTTCATTTCTTCTCAACACTAGCCGTAGTCCTTAGTGAGTGAAAAGCAGGGAAGGAAAGGCAAATGAATTTCTTGAATATCTACTATGGGCCAGGCACTGGGCTCTTCAACTGCTGAACACTACTTAACAAATTTTCCCACTGTTTCCAGGGCTGTCCGTATTGACACTTCAAAAGGGCAAATGCCTTTGCTCAAGGTCACTGGCCAGGAAGTAGTGGAACTGGACTCGGAATTTCAGGGCCAGCTGCCTCCCCACACCCAGAGAGATTTCATGGCACCAGGAGAGGCCAAGTAGGCGAGAAAGGAAACGGAATGATTCGTTTACTGCCCCGGGGCATTTTCAGCAACAAGTAAGTGATTTCTCTGGTTCCCAGTCTGCTATTCAAGCAGAGACTTGGCAGCTGGGAACCAGGCTGCAGAAAAACAGGTTTTCTTCTTAACTCAGCAGCACCACCTGCAGGATGTGAAGGAAAGCTGCAAAAAAGGATCAGGAGAGAGCAGAGAGGGGATATGGAGAAGGGACCTGAGACATCGACTAATGACCTTTGATCTTAAAAAAGGAGTATATTGAGACCAAGAAAGGGACTTAAGGTCACAGTGTTAGTGGTGTCAAATTTGAAGCTGTATCTCTCCAGACTCCTGGTTCAGTGCCCTCTTCCCTTCCACCCTCCCTTCTTCCCTCTCCCTACTCACTCCCCTCCACCCTTGATTCTCATTCTCTCACTAGGTCTCTCCTTTCTCTCTCATTCAATAAGCATTAACTAAGCACTCAACAGAGGCTTCCCAGATGGCCAGGTGGTAAAGAATCCACCAATGCAGGAGACTCAAGAGACTTGGGTTCGATCCCTGGGTAGGGAAGATCCCCTCGGGGTAGGAAATAGTAACCCATAACCCATCCAGTATTCTTGCCTGGAAAATTCCATGGACGGAGGAACCTGGTGGGCCACAGTCCATGGGGCTGCAAAGAGTCAGACACGACTGAGCGCGCACACACACACACACACACAAGCACTCAGTATGCCCTGGGCATATTCATTCTTGTGGGATATAAATATTGATAACTAAAATGTGCCTTTTAGGATTAACATTTAATTGTTGCTTAATTGCCATTAACAATCTACTTCATCATTACACCCAAGACATACTGTACATTACTGTGTATCAGACACTAGGCTAAGGCGTGATCTTAGTAGATCTTCACAGATGAGGAGACTAAGGCTTAGAGACCTTTGGATTAGTAGTTGTGGAGCAAGGATTCAAAACCAAATCCTTCTGATCTCAGAGCCAGAGATCTTAATCACTCTGTATATTTACTCTTTAAAGTATCCAAGGTTATTTGAAGAAGAATCCGTACTTTAATTAGGATGCTACTGCTATTTAAAATAACTACTTATTTCCTGTCTAAGTGGGGGTGCTGACTCTCCTCTCAAATTCATTGCTTCTGAAATCCCTTCAAGTTCACATCGAGATTCTCTGTACCAGGCACTGTGTTAGGTGCTAGAGTCACAGAGATGACTGTAGTTCAGCCAGAAGCTTGTGGCCTTGTAGGTGTCAGTCTTAACACTGCCATCAGCAAGATGTTCTAATAGAAGCATGGCACAACTCCGGGGGGTGCCATTCGCACCGCAGCTGACGGAAATGGCATCTCCTGAATTGGCCAGTGCTCTACTTGTGGGACTGTATTTGGTGTCCTTGACCCAGTGGGATGGGAACAAGAAAGAGGGGCAGGGGGTGAGGGATGGGGACCAATTACTTCCACCCCGCAGGGTAGGGAAGCTTCACGGCCGAGGCCACTGGAGTGTGAATGCAGCAAAGCTCTATAGACTTGGATTTCCTGTTCTCTGCAGCTGGGAGGCAGGGTCAAGTTTTGAGGAAATACGTCTCTGCGTTTTGACCTGCAAAGCAGAAAGTGTATTTCGGTTTCCATTTCTGCATTAGCACCAAAGCTGCATTTTAAGTTCCTGGGGAATTTGCCCTCATTCTCGTTTTTGGGTGGATGGGTATTTTCTTTCTTTTGGGTGGTTGGTTATTGAAATTGGAGCTCACGAATTGTAGGAGCCACGTCCAAAACCAGAAGATCTAGTGTGGGCAACCTTGCAGCAGTTAAAGAATCCTCTGCCCAAATTGCAGGAGAATGAACCCACTGCAGCCCCGGAGAATGGGGCCTTCATCTCACAGATAACAGGCCCCCATCTCTCAGCATCTCCCCTCACTTTCCTCACCATCTAAGAGCACTTTGTGCTTATGCACGCAAATTTTATTGTTTCACTTGTAGTAGAAAAACAAAAGACTTTTTTTTTTCATTTTCCTAATATAAAGTGATTTCATAATAGCGCCTATTCTTTGAAGTTGCTATTTCAGACCCCTCTAGGGAGGGCATGCTGGCAATCACAGGACTGAGCTGGGCTGGTTACTGGAAGGGTGCTGAGGGTACAAAGGTATTAAACAAACAAAAAAAGAACCTGCTCTCAGCCTTCCAGGTGCTCTTTACTCCATTGCTGGCCCTGCAGCCCCAGGAATGGCCACTGTGGGAAGGAATAGCAGTAGGGGTGGTGGGGGTCCCCACGCCCATCACACCTTGGATGACAGAGCAAGCACATGGGGGAGACTCTCTTCTCTTCTGCCCTGGGACAAAGATGCTCATCAGCCTGTTGTGCGTGTGTGTTTAGTCGCTCAGTAGTGTCTGACTCTCTGGGACCCCCTGGACTTCAGCCTGCCAGGCTCCTCTGTCTGTGGGATTCTCCAGGCAAGAATACTGGAGCGGGTTGCCATTTCCTACTCCAGGGGATCTTCCTAACCCAGGGATCAAACCCACATCTCTCGAGTCTCCTGCATTGTCAGGTGGGTTCTTTACCACTGAGCCACCTGGGAAGCCCTCCTTTCTTCTCGTGTTGTGGGCTCAATAGCCAGACTGGGACCACTGTCAGTCAGCCAAGATAACCTTGTTTCAGGGGAAAGTGAGTTCTCAGGTTCAAATAGCCATCTTAGAAATCAACTATTGGAATACCTCCTGTTGTGAAGCTCAAGTGCCTCTGCTAGTCTTTATGGTAAAATTAACGCTGTGAAGAAAAGCTATGAACTGGGAATTCAGAGGCCCTGGTTCCAGGCTGCCCTTAGCCAGCTGATTTGGGGCAAGTCATATCATTGTCCTCTTTGAAGCCTCACCTGGAGAATGAGGGATTGCACCAGATGAATGGCCAGGCAATCTTTTGGAGTCTGAGTCTTTGGAACTTTGTAGTGTGTTACTTCCATTTCCAGTGTATTATTGCATTTCTGGTTGAACAGACTGCTTCTTTGGCCCAGGGCTTGTTGGCTCCAGGTCCACTTGTCACTCCTGTGTTAGCTGGTTTCTGGCTGGGTCTGGCACATGGGAGGCACTGGACCATTACTGAAGGGCATCAGGAAGGGAGAAATGGGAAAGGGCATTTCCTCTCCCCGCCGCCTTCAGAAGCGTGTGGCAGAGGTTGCATTTCGTTCTTGGCTCTGGCTCCCACCACGGTTCCTGGGGTCATTCTTATAAGATGACCCCAGGCCTTGGGTTCGTATGATCCTGCCGTTTCTTTCTGTCCCTCCAGCTAAGGGACTTGCTGCTATTATTAATCGTTGGGTGGCCCCATTACTTCTTGGTGGGGTTTCCAGCCTTTCCATCAGCTGCGTAGCCCATTTCCCATGTTAACTTCACCTTGTTCCAAATACTCGGAGTGGGTTCTGTTTACTTTGACTGAACCATTTTAACTTTGGCCAGCTTTACTTTGTAACATCCATCCATAAGAATGATTTTGATAACGTGGATGATTATAACCCCTTACTTGGGATATAATCTCATGTATTAACAAAGCTTTGCTGGGGTTCTGTCATCTGAGTCTAATAATGACAGTGTGACGTAAGATGGGTATTTATCATGAATTCCACTTTACAGAAGAGGAAATGATCTCACGGAGCTCACGCAGCTGGGGAGTCTTGATAGAGCTGGAACCAGAATGCGAGGCTTTTGACTTCTCATCTAGCTTTCTGCCTCTGCTTTTCATCATTATCCCACTCACCCCACTGGAATGGTGACTTAATGTCGGTCCTTCAGAATAGTGTTATCTAAAGTGTGGGCGCAGCCCTTCAGTCGAGGGTGTGTTAATTACCTGTTGCTGTGAAACAAGGGACCCCCACACTTTGTGCTTTATAGCAGTGTCATTTATTATTTTGGAAATGGCCCATGACTGCAAAGATGCTTTCTCCGTTCCACGTTTTCTGGGTTGATTGTTCTTAGAGCTGGGCCCTGGGAGGGCTTTGAGGTTGTACTTTCCAATTTGAGGTGGGTCTGGCTGTGATGTGATGATGAGTAGGCCAGTGTGAAGCACTGAATACACAGGCTTCTGTCCTCAGCAGACCCAGCAAAAAAGCAGCCTCTAACCAAGGGATAAGGGCAAGGGGAGGAAGCTTAAACTTTTTGTATTAAGCTCATTAAACAAGGACTTCTCTGGTGGCTCAGATAGTAAGGAATCTTTTTGCAATGCGGGAGACCTGGGTTCCACCTCTGGATCTTGGGAAGATCCCCTGGAGAAGGGAATGGCTACACACTCCAGTGTCTTGCCTCTGTCCAGTGAATTCCAAGGACAGAGGTGGCTGGCAGGCTGCAGTCTATGGGGTTGCAAAGAGTCAGACGTGACTAACACTTTCACTTCTTTCATTAAATAGAAAAGAAAATTGTGTCTTTCTCTTCATCTATTTTGTTCACCTAGTGTTGAGTGTTTAACAACACACTAGAAGGTGAGGTGAGTTGCTGTACTATAGGGACTTACAATACCATTAGGAAAAACATGATTTTATATTCCTAAGTCCCCAGGGATCACATGTTTGGGCAAGAGTCAGGGTCACATCCATCACCTTTATCATCATCAATACATACATATATATATGTATGTATTTACTGATTTATCTGTGCTCACCTGGTGCTAGTCTCTTTCACTATGGCCTTGGGGTCCTTGCCAAGAGTCTCACCTCAGTTATTTCTGGAGTCCCAGGGGATGGCTCGTGTGTACCTGTGGACTCTGTCCTTCTGGCTCCCATGTAGTGTTTACTTTTCCCTTCTTCAGCTCCAACTTTCTGCTCCGATGTCTATAGCCAAGCTTTGGAGGCTCTTGCCAAGGCTGGTGTGACTGGTGTCTGTGTCAGGGCCACTGTCTCTGTCCAGCGTTTCACTGTGTTTCCTGATGATCCGGGGAAAATGCCTGCCTCTGTTTGCATCTGGTCTGTAAGATAAAGCCACCTTGCTCTCAATAGACAAGGAGATTTAAATGGAATATTTCTAATTTTTGTTTTCTTTGGTTTTAACCTCTATGCTCGCAGATTCTGAGTTAAGTTCCAAGATGTAAAGAGGCTACTGAGAAACTTCTGAGCCATTGCACTCAAGCTGATCCTCTTGGTCTTGGAGACTCTAATTCATTTATTTCTGAGAGCTCAGCACTGGCTGGCTACAGACTCTGGAAGCATTCACATCATATTCCTGATCAGGGCTGGCATGACTAGTGAACGAGGCCCTGACCTTGAGTTAACTGGTAGTCAGCACCAAAGAACTGATGCTTTCAAACTGTGGTGCTGGAGAAGACTGAGAGTCCCTTGGACAGTAAGGAGATCAAACCAGTCAGTCCTAAAGGAAACCAACCCTGAATACTCATTGGAAGGACTGATACTGAAACTGAAGCTCCAATACTTTGGCCACCTGATGGGAAGAGCCGACTCATCAAAGACCCTGATGCTGGGAAGGATTGAAGGCAGGAGGAGAAGGGGGCAGAGGATGAGATGGTTGGAGGGCATCACTGATTTAATGGACATGAACTTGGGCAGACTCCAGGAGATGGTGAGGGACAGGGAAACCTGGTGTGCTGCAGTCCACGGGGTCACAAAAAGTCAGAGATGACTGGGCGACTGAGCAACAAGAACAGTGTTACAGGAGTCTGTTGAGACAGAGACTTTGTAACCAGGGGTTTTATTCATTTTAGACTTGCTCTATATCATATTTCACAGTGTCTGCCTAATGTAAAATGGTTTGTGCTCTTTTAGTATAACTGCAACTTTCTTTGAAGAACCGTAGTTTGGATTCTCCCAAAAGCAGACCCCAGGCAGAGATTCTGAGTGCCAGCAGTCAAAATGGAGGTGATCTGAGGAAGCTTCACTTGGGGAGTGAGGAACTGATCCAGGGAAAGGCGGAAGCCAGTGAAGGCGCGCGGATGAGTCACTTGTCACCATGTGCACTGGGCCTGAGTTGTGCTACGGGCCCTTTAAGAGGCAGTATTGGCTGATCTCGAAGCCCCACGGAGGGGTAGGCTCACTGGGGTATTTATTAGTTCTTGTTCTGTATCAGTTGAGGGTCACTCATGGAGGCATTATCTCCCTGGCCTGCCCCCAGAGAGGGCTGAACGCACTACTGTGGCATAGAAAGAGCTCAGACCAAGAGATGTAGGGATTTGGGGCAAGAAGGCAGCAGAGTTTACGGGAACTGTCACCAAACTGCTGATGATCTTCGGGGTGGGCTGATGGGATTAGGGTGGGACATTGGTGTCTATGAAGTGCAACCATAATATTGAAAAAGAACAACAACCTATAAAAGGACTTGACTTTTCAAGTGCATTAAATAACCAGGGTTCATATGGAGAGACCGTCTTCCAGGTCAGAAGATGCTATAAAATCGACCCAGGTGAAGATGATGTTGGAGTCAGGGACCACAGCTGCCTGTACCACCTTGCATCAGAATCCCAGCCTCTGGCCTCTCCTTGTCAGCTGCCTTGAATTGGTAGGACACTGGACTTGTTGATGACCAGGTGACAATGACAAGGGAGGTACAAGGCAGGACTCCAGAGAGAATTTTAAGGCCTTGGCCAGCCAGACACAGCATTCTTGCTCTAACAGGTATCCTCTGAATGAAGAGAAATGAATCACCTCTTGTTTAAAACATGGCCAGTAGCTGAGATTATTAAGAGCAAAAATAAACTTCCTTGTCCAGAAGGGAAAGAGTTGGTCAAATACTAAGATTTGAACTTAACTCTTTAATAGCCAGACTATGAACAGACAGAGAACGGAGAGTTACTTTTCAAACTCAGATCACTCCTACGAGCAAAGCTATTCATGATTGCTGACATTTATTGAATGGTTACTCTGTGCTGGGCTTTCTGCTGTGCTTTTTATGTGTCTGACTTCACTGACTCCTCACAACATCCTTTCTGAATAGCTCCAGTTCCTAGATGTGGGAAGTGGGTCTTAGGTTCAGTAACTTGACTAGGTCCTGGGAAGAGCAAGGGCAGAACTGGGATCTGAAATCAGACATGACTTTATGAACTTGAGGAGTTCTCTAAGATGACAGCTAAGATCAAGTGTGTCCTCTTAAATGGCTTGCATGTAGGTTTGCCAAGGAGTAACTGGGCTGTTATTGTTAGGTTTGGGGGCCTGGGTATACTATCAAGACATCTCAGTGTTGCAAAGTCACTGCGTGTGCATGGAAGTGTCTGTGGGTACCAGATGGTTGGAAAAGATCCTGTGGACAACTCCAGGCCCTAACATCCCAAACGTGGCTCCAGACTTCCCAAGAAGCAATCTAGCTTCCAAGGAATGGAAGGCTCTGGAGTGATGATGGATGTCCTGGGAATTGGGTGACTGTGGTGCTTATTTTGGGTTCCACCCTTTGCTGGTTGTTTGACTTCAGGCAAGGGACTTAGTCACCAGGGAACCTACTTTTCTCATCTGTAAAATGAGGATAATGAGTCCTGACTCCTGCCTTCCTCACAGGGAGGGCAGGAAGCTTCCTGAGATCACCTCACTAGAGTCTTTTGATCTGCTTGAAAGCATCCTTCTTAATTGCCCGGCTGGGCACTTGAGCAGCTGGGCGAAAGTTTTATGACCCGAGATTCCCACAGCCCATAATCCACATGCTCCCAGAAGCCCTCTGAGGTTTTCAGTGAGAGATTCGGCCGGCGAAGGTTCCGCCAGGCCATCAACAGAGATTTCTCAGGGACTTAGTCATGTAATAGGCGGTTTCCCAGGGAAGTGCTTGCCAAGGCTTCCACTTGTTCATGTAATATTTCTTAAGAGCTCTGATGTACACATGGCGATTTCTCACCCCTCCCCAGACTTGTGCACAGCAGTCTTGTCTGGTGTCATGGAATCCTGCCAACCATCCAGGACAGCTCTTGGCCACTTTAGCTAGAGCTTGAATGTGCTCTGTGTCCTCTGGGTTCAGTGGGTTTTTTTTTTTTTTAATTTTTTATTGGAGTACAGTTGTTTTATAATGCTGTGTTAGTTTCTGCTGCACAGCAAAATGAATCAGCTATATTTACACATATATCCCTTCTTCCTTGGATTTTCTTTCCATTTAGGTCACCACAGAGCACTGGTAATATTAGTACTCTATTATATGCATGTGTACGCGTGTGTGCTAAGTCGCTTCAGTCATGTCTGACTCTTTGCGACCCTATGGACTCTACCCTGCCAGGCTCCTCTGTCCATGGGATTCTCCAGGCAAGAACACTGAAGTGGGTTTCATGCCCTCCTCCGGGAGATCTTCCAGACCCAGGGATCGAACCTGTGTCTCCTGCAACTCCTGCGTTGCAGGCAGATTCTTTATTGCTGAGAACCGGAGAAGCCCTATCTATTGTATACATAATATCCACAGTGTGTACATGCCAGTCCCAATCTCCCAATTCATCCCACCCCTCCTTTCCCCCTTGGTATGTTCCAGTTTTTAAAAGGCTTCTTCAAATAAGTCATATGTCCACCTTCTCATTTCTTGTCTGAGCCATCACAAAAGCTTCCTAAAGACTTTCCCTGCCTCCAGCCCTGCTCTCTCTCTGTAGTCACGCTATACCCCGATGCATAAGATGTATCGCTTCTTTCCCCAAAACCCATCAGTCCTTCCCCACTGGCTGCACGATAAAAATGGAACAAATTAACCTGGCTTAAAAACCCTGCTCTAACGCAAAATCTGGCCCCCCCATTTCCTTTCTCTCCTCATTTCTCATCTCTTTCCATTGTCATTTTATTGGTTCAGCCTACCATTCTACTTTATTTGCTTATCACCTTCTATGTGCCAGGAGCTGTGTTATAGTCGGAAGCTAAATAAGAGCCCTGTTCTCATGAGGCTCACAGCCTCACGGGGGATAAAGATACATACACTGGTGAGTGCTGTGTAGCTGAGTAAGTGCCATGGGAACGAAGGCTTGACGGGAGCCCATTGGAAGGGAGACTGATCCGCCTAGGGTGAGGGTACCACGTCCAGCCCTCAAACTGATTAGGATGAGGCCCGCCAGAGTAAGAGGAGGATGGTGGGAGTGGAAAGTGTCAAGAGTGAGTGCAGCCTGAAAGAGGGAACAGGACATCGGGGAGATCGAGAGTGAAGTGAAATGAAGTGAAAGTTGCTCAGTGGTGTCCCCACTCTTTGTGACCCCATGGACTATACAGTCCATGAATTCTCCAGGCCAGAATACTGGAGTGGGTAGCCTTTCCCTTCTCCAGGGGATCTTCCCAACCCAGGGATCAAACCCAGGTCTCCTGCATTACAGGTGGATTCTTTACCAGCTGAGCCACAAGGGAAGTCCAAGAATACTGGAGTGGGTAGCCTATCCCTTCTTCAGCAGATCTTCCCCACCCAGGAATTGAATCAGGGTCTTCTTCATTGCAGGCGGATTCTTTACCAACTGAGTTACCGGGGAGCCCTGACAAGCCCGTGGCAATTCATGGTTTGTGGAGGAGCGCAGTTTCTGAAAGCCCTGGTGAGCCTTGCCTGGATCCTACCCTGGAAGGAAAGGAACTGGAAGCAGGAGAGTCACGTGGGGTCTGCCCTGGTGACTCTGGGCAGCCTGACAGATGCTCTCGGACCCCAGGCCTTTACTGGGGCTAGTCTTTCTCCCCCCTGCCCTTCCTTCCTTCCCCGCCTGTCCCTCTTCTCCCCCTGCTGTGGTTCTTCTCATGTTTCATGGTCCCCTTCAAATGCCATCTAGATCTGGGGTCAGTATTCGTTGTTCCCTCCTCTGGGCCCTTAAAGTCCTTTCATTGTGTGTTACCATTTATTGTATTCCATCTTATCTTTTATGTCAGTTGCACCTGTTCATCTCCCTCACTGGACTGAAAGTTCCTTAAAGAGCATATTAACTCTGGAATATTTATTTCTCATTTCCCACAGCACTTAGCATACAAAGCTTTGAGCCAGGCTTTTCTCAAGCTCCAGTTCCTCTGCTTATTGGCCATGTGATCTTGGACAAGTCACTCCATCTCTACGACCTCGAGTTGTCTCATCTGTAAAATGGGGATAATGATTTTTATTGCAGAGGATAATTGGGAGGATTACCTGGTTAGCACTCAGCAAACATTAGTTGCCCTCCTCCCTCCTCTGCTCTCTGGCTCATAAAGATTGCTGTAACATCCTGGGAGAGCATCCCTGAGGGAGGGGTACCCTGCTTTTCCCATGGGTCCAGATGTCAGATGCCATCTGTACTGGTTTGCTGAGCACCTGGGCAGAAAGGCGGGCTACCAACATTACTGCGTGGATCCTTGGTTATCAGTGGCAGTCAACACCACCCATTCTAATCTGATCTTTTTTTTTTTTTTTTTTTTTGACACCTTCCATGGAACACTCATCCTTAATTTAAACAAAAAGGTATTGCAAGAAAAAAAAAAAATTTAAAATCACGTGAGTTTCCTTGGGTGGATTATGCACTCAACCAAGGTGGGCTCCCAGGGAGAGGAGGAACTGCTGTCTGCCCCTGTCTTTCCCCTTTCTACCTGGTTGCTGCTCAGCCTGTGTACAAAGGCTGTACTCGGAGATGACAAGGGTCATCGTCATGGCTGCAGTCGTCCATGACATTACCACCGTCAGCAGCAGCAGGACGCTCCTCCCCTTGCCTCGTCACCGCCCTTTGGGTGGGGGGCAGGGCAGACCTCCACTCCCTCACTTCCTCTACCATTCTCTGCAGCCTCCATCTGCATGGGTGCCGACAGAGCCTCATGAAGTCACCATCCTGAGTTTGTGCAAACTCGATTCTTACTGCAATCCTGGGAGGCAGGTTGAACAACTGCCATCATCTTAATTAGAGAGAAATCTTGGTACAGAGAAGTCAAGTGATTTGCCCAGGTCATGGAGTGAGCTGGGAGAGGAGTGGGGATCAGACAGGGTTGGGGCTGGGTCTCAGGTGGTTTGAAGCCTGAAGACAATTGTTCGAAAGAGAGAACAGCTCTGCTTCCCCTTAATATAATGGTGTCTGAGAAATTTTTTTAAAGCATCATGCCTGCGTGCTAAGTCACTTGTGTCTGACTCTTTGAGACCCACTGGACTGCAGCCCGCCAGGCTCCTCTGTCCATGGGATTCTCCAGGCAAGAACATCGGAATGGGTTGCTGTGCCCAGCCCCAGAGGATCTTCCGGACCCAAGGATCGAATCTACATCTTTTGTCTCCTGCGTTGGCAGGCAGGTTCTTTATCACGAGTGCCACCTGGGATGCAAGAGAAGAAGCTGATTCCTTTTTCTACTTCAGGTAATTGGAACACCCATTGTGTGCCTGGGACATCTACGAGTTGGCTGCCTAAATAAAGACTGAAGGAGCACATAAAGAATTGAAAGGATATAAGGCTTTGCCCTGGGATTTATGGGGCTGGTATTATTTCTGGAATATTCCACAGATGCTGCTAACCTTCCTGCCTTGGCTCAGAGACATGTAAAATTGCATCAACATGTTCATCTTCCATGAAAGTGCTGAAGGCAGACCGTCCTTCTCTCTTCTGCTTTACTCCTGTTTCCTCATGGGAAGAGCAGTTCTGTTGTCACATTGGGAATGCTGGGAAAGACTGACGAATACTGGGTCACATTAGTCTATGGAGCAGAGTTAATACCGAATCTTTGCTTCTCTTTCTCCTGCTGGACCTGTCTGGATTCTGACACTGTTCCTTGCATTTTGAGTCTTCATGCTTTAAACTGCCTTCCCTCCCCTGCAGGTGTTTTAGGAAAAGTTTTGGCTAAAGAACAGAGATGATTCCTTTATTTATTTGCCAGTCTCTTAATTAATTAAAAAAAAAAACCTACTTCAATCAGGCTGGTGTGCAAGGTTTAGAATTCCAAGAGACATATATCAGCAAATGGATTTTTCAACAAGATTTTTTCCATTTTCTGTGCAAGATAAAGTTGAGATCGGAGCAGGTGTTACCTGTACTGCCTTCTCAGCTGTCTGCTGGAGAGAGTTCCTTCCTTGACCCATGAGTGCTATGTGGGTGAGTGCCCTTTCTTGGGACGTAGAAAGCACTGGGGTTATGGTTCTCAAACCCAGTGGTGCATGATAGTTACTCTGACCGCTTGAATCAGAGTTCCCTGGAGGTAGGCCCAGGCATTGGACTTTAAAAAAAACTCTGTTTAGAATACAGATATGGATGATATATCTGTGTTCTAGTATGCAGTATGAACCACTGCTGCAAGGCAGTGTGCCTTGCTAAAGATTATGACATTTAAATAAAGTGAAATTTTTCATTTCCGCAGACAGTTCCTTCTATTGTCTAGAGGGAATAGGTGCCTAGTAGGAGAAGCAACCTGGTACCTAGAGAGAAGTACCTAGTACCAAGAGGGAGAAGCACCTTAGTACTGAGAGAGAGAAGTATCTAGCACCAAGAGGGAGAAGCACCTTAGTACTTAGAGAGAAGTACCTAGTACCAAGAGGGAGAAGCACCTTAGTACTGAGAGAGAGAAGTACCTAGCACCAAGAGGGAGAAGCACCTTAGTACTTAGAGAGAAGTACCTAGTACCAAGAGGGAGAAGCACCTTAGTACTTAGAGAGAGAAGTACCTAGTACCAAGAGGGAGAAGCACCTTAGTACTTAGAGAAATAACTAGTACCCAGTGGTGTGCTCAGTTGCTCAGTTTTGCCCAACTCTTTGTGACCCCATTAACTGTGGGCCACCAGGCTGCTCTGTCCATGGAATTTTTCAGGCAAGAATCATGGAGTGGGTTGCCATGTCCAACTACAGGGGATCTTCCCAACTTAGGGATCGAACATGCATCTCTTGAGTCTCCTGCATTGGCAGGTGGGTTCTTTACCACTGTTCCACCTGGAAAGCCCCATACTATACCTGATCTTAGCCAAAAGGTCGAGAAGCATCTTAGTACCTAGAGAGAGATGTACCTAGTACCTAGTGGGAGAAGCACCCTTGTACCTGGTGGGAGGAGAAGGGATGAGAAATGGTTCTTTCAGCTCCAATACCTCCTAAGAGGTTTCTATAAGCCTTCATCTATTAATCTTCTTGCCAATCCTTAAATAGGTGCCACTATTCAAATGGAATTCAGTGAAGAGACTGTGGTTCAGAGAAATTTAGGGACGTGCCTGAGGCTTATGTGGTAGATAAGGGTAGAACCAGGAGTTGAATGCAGCCCTACTTAGCCCCAAAGGCCAATTCCTTTGCTCTCTACCTGTGGGTCACATCCAGTGGCCCCTTCAGCCCTCTTACAGCCCCTATGATGGCAGTTTGGCCCCCTCCTCCTCTGATGCCTCTGAACAACAGGATCTATTGTAGTTGCACCCCCCAGGTAGCCTGGGCAAACCTTGTGAGCAAGGGGCCTTTCCTCTTAACCAAAGGACCATCCGATATTCCTAAAATTCCCCGGTCAGCCTACATATTAATCTCCAAGCCTGACCCACACATGAGTGGCATCACGTTTTTGATCTGATATGTATCTTGATTTTCAGCTCAGAAAAAACAGTCCCCATAACCACAGCTCCCACTGAACTCGTTTCTCAGAATCCCTCCAAGAACCTGGGACTACTGTGTGTAAGAAACATAGGACTGGGGACTCTGCAATACTTCCTGACTCTTCCTCCCAATTCGTCCTATTCTCTTCAGCTGGGTGACAGCTGTTGAGAGGCTGGCATGGCTGCTTAGGAACAAATGGAGCAAAGCCTCTTGGTCTCTGATAAAAGCCAATTTTACAAAAACTGTACAATAAGACAGGTTTCACAGAGGCATGATCATATATACTTAGGCTTTTAAACAAAATATTTTTGTTTATTTTATTTTTTTGGCTGTCCTGGGTCTCAGTTGTGGCACATGGGCTCTTTGGTCTTCATTGCGACCTGTGGAATCTTAACTGTGACATGTGAGTCCTAATTTCCTGCCCAGGGATTGAACCCAGGCCCCCTGCATTGGGAGCGTGGTCTTAGCCACTGGGCCACCAGGGAAGTCCCTATACTTAGGGTTTTGATTCACTGGAAACTCCATATGTACCAGCAATAAGATCTGACCTCCCTCTCGCACACACACCTAACGTGACCCGAGTGTGTATTCCCGTAAGTGGCCCCTTTCTACTGAAAGTCAGGCCATGTGGGGGTCATCATCAATCCTGGGTGCTGGCTTAGAGAACAGCATGAAGACTGAAGGTACTCAGAGATGGTACTCTGACATGGCAGAGGGATTTGAGATGGTACAGGAAAATGAAAAGAAATAAAACTAAGAAAACTTGTATAACTTGGAAGGGACTCGGGAAAAAGCAATGGATATATTCTTTATGGGGTCAGTCTTAAAGGAAATCAGTCCTGAATATTCATTGGAAGGACTGATGTTGAAGCTGAAGCTCCAATACTTTGGCCACCTGATGCGAAGAACTAACTCATTGGAAAAGACCCTGATGCTGGGAAAGATTGAAGGCAGGAGGAGAAGGGGACAACAGAGGATGAGAGGGTTGGATGGCATCACTGACTCAACGGACATGAGTTTGAGCAAGCTTCAGGAGTTGGTGATGGACAGGGAAGCCTGGTGTGCTGCAGTCCATGCAGTCGCAAAGAGTTGGACATGACTGAGCAACTGAACTGAACTTATGGGGTTTCCCTGGTGGCTCAGATGGTAAGGAATCTGCCTGCAGTGTGGAAGACCTGGGTTTGATCCCTGGGCTAGGAAGATCCCCTGGAGAAGAGAATGGCAATCCACTCCAGTATTCTTGCCTGGGAAATCTCATGGACAGAGAAGCCTATCCTCTGGACAGAGGAGGCTACAATCCCTGGAGTCGCAAAGAGTCAGTGTGGCCTCGAGGGCTGCACACTGTGTCAGGCTAGACCAGGGTAGACAAAAGAAGCCGCAAAGATCAGATTGGCTTAATACAATCACAGTTCATCTCTTGCTCTGCTAAAGGGCAAAGCAGATGGTGAGTTCTTTTTAGTTTTGTACATGGTATTAACACGATCTGGAATATACAGCCTGTGGGACAGCTGCTGCTGAGGAAGAGAGAGTCGGAAGAGGCATATTAACCTCAAGTTGCTTCAGCCTAGATGTGACCCACTGTATCCCAAAGTAGAGAGCATGGTTTCATGGACCCATGCATCCTTCACTCAGTTGAACGATTGTCAACATTTTGCCAATCTCATTTCATCTATTGCTTCCCAGTGATTTTAGAGTAGGGAGCAGAATTTTTAAAATAAATCCCAGAATCCTCTTGTTTTACACATAAACATCCCAGTATCCAAGTTCATTTTGGTGGTGGATTTTGGGGGCAGGAGTAAGGCCTAGACCAGCCCTCTGTGGGGAGGGTGCTGCCTTTTTTCTGCCACAGTCAAAGGAACAGTCATACACATGCATTCATCCTGTCTTGATTCTGGACTATGGCCTCCCTTCCCTGTGAATAAGGCCAGGATCTGCCAGACTCAGGAAAGAAGCAGTGCAGAAATTCTGTCTGTAACCAGGACAAGAAAAAAACATGTCTTCAGTGGGTCCCTTAGTGCAATCACCCCCCTTTTCCGATGAGTCCCCTGCCCCTTGTGGGGCCTCTGAGACCTGCCGGATGTGTGTCCGTGTCCGCTGAGTCACCCGTGTCATTCTTTTTATCTTATTGGCCTGTGTTTGTCATTTTCGAGCAGTGTGACTCACCCAGCCGAGAGGAAAATGCAGAGCCTGGAAAGCTGAGTCTTTTGTCAAACCCTCACGGCCACTCCTCTGGAAGCAAAACCCTTTTGCTTTGAACTTTCACCTGAGCACCCCAAAGAAGGGGCCTCAGGGGCTTTTGGACCTTTTGGAAGGGCCAACCAGTCAATTCTAAAGGAAATCAGTCCTGAATACTCATTGGAAGGACTGATGCTGAAGCTGAAACTCTAATATTTTGATCACCTGATGCGAAAAACCAACTCAGTGGAAAAGACCCTGATGCTGGGAAAGATTGAAGGTGGGAGGAGAAGGGGACAAGAGAGGATGAGATGGTTGCATGGCATCACCAGTGCAATGGACATGAGTTTGAGCAAGCTCTGGGAGTTGGTGATGGACAAGGAGGCCTGGTGTGCTGCAGTCCATGGGGTCACAAAGAGTCAGACATAGCTGAGTGACTAAACTGAACTGAACTGAACTGGTCAGGGTGCCAGACTCTGGGCTGGATCCAGGCAGCCTTCTCGAAAATCTCCCTCCCACTCTCCAACCTGCCTGTTGGGTCTTCCCAGAGGGCGTGTCATTCTGGGACTGGGCCCTTTAGAAGCGGAGGAGAGAAAGCTCTTAACCCCACACCCTAAGAAGCATCTTCCTCCAGAGAGGCAGCCAAGGTGAGAAGCAGGAAGGGCCATTGGAGCGCCCACTCTTTGCCCCTCTCGGGCTCAATAACATCCACGCCTACACAGTGTCGGCCTCCTGGGCTAGGTGTGGGCGCCGTGCTTGGTTCCTCATCTGTTCCTGCTTGGAAGAGAGTGGAGGAGTCTTTTGATGTTCTGGACCATGGCAGACACTGGGCCTCCTGCTTCCATGGCAGCCCACCACCCTCGCATTACCCAGGGCTCTATTCTTTACACAGCAGCCAGAGTGGCTGTCCCATGTGGAAGAACAGATCACAATACACCCCTGTTTAAAAGTCTGCAGGGACTTCCCTGGCACTTAAAATAAAATCCATTTCATCACCATGACCTACAATCTTGGGAGACAAAGTGGTCCCCCAGCCTTGGGGTGGAAGGTGGGAGGGGAGGCCTGGGTAGAAATACAGAATCTCAGGGCCCACTCCAGGCTCAATGAACCAGAAGCTGCATCCATATCACATTAAAGTGTGAGAGGCCTCTACGACCTACGTGGGCCCAGCGGGTGGAGCCCAACTTTGATTGCTTCTCAGAATCTCCTGGGGAGTTTATACAGCGACAAGGCCCAGCCCCCAGGCCTGCTGGGATCTTGATTCAATAGCTCTTTGCTACCACCTGGAAGGTAGGTTTTATTGGTCCTACATCTGCAACCCAAGAATCCAAATCTCAGAGACTTACGGGGTTCCCGTGGACTCCCAGTCCCTCCGCATGGCTGGGACTGCTGGATAGGTACATTGCTGGCGGCAAAGGCAAAAGGAATCGGGGGGACGGGCTCTGGATTCAGGCTTGTCTGGGTCTGATTCCTGCTGCACCACATCCAAACTGGGCAAATCATTTATCACCTGAGCTTCATTTTCCTAATGTGTAAAACAAGGATAAGAAAGAACTTATGTCACGGTGATGTTAAGAAGACTAAATGAGGTAATTGTTCAGCATGGCATGCTGAGCACTTAGTAAATGTTACCTGCCACTATTATCATGGTTATTTATTATTCCTCACCCTCGATTTTTGGCCCTTTAAACAACAGAAGCTCTGAATTGTCTGGTTCCAGGCTTTTTCTCTAGAGGTTAGATGGTCGACGTGGCACAATGAAAAAGGCACAAGATTTAGAGTTCTCTGGTTTGCTGTGTGATTCATCTTATTATGCATTTACTTGTTCATTTAGGCTGCATGGGTCTTCACTGAGGCACCGGGCTTCTTCTCCTGTTGTGGTGCTCAGGCTTGGTTGCCATGCAGCACGTGGGAACCCAGGTCTCTGACCAGGGGTCAAACCAGCAGCGTCCCCTGCATTGGAGGGCAGATTCTTAACCACTGGACTGACAAGTAGTGTGATTAAATAGGCCACAGGGCCTCTCTAATCCTCTGTGTGTGTGTTCCTTATTTGTGAAATGGGGACATGAACACCCATCTCCAGAGTTGGGGAGAATATAGGATGTGAGGTCAGGTACAAGGCCTTAACCAGTCTGATCTTGTTAGACTGTGAGTCATTCTATCACATTCTATCAAACGTGTACACTATCAAATTGTGTCCTTGAAATGTCACCCTGTATATAGCAACGTCGACTAAAAAGCACAATCTAAAAGTGGAGAATTGTGTTTTATTCGGTGGATTTTTCTGAGGCTGAAGTCTGATATACAGCCTCTCAGATCGCTCTGAGGGACTGCTCCAAAGAGGTAAGGGAGGAGCCAGGGCACATAAGAGTTTGGCAATAAGAACCAGGTGACCGGAACATCAAAAAATTACTATTAATTAAAGGAAACCAGACCTCTCAAGTTAATGAATTTAGCATTTTTCTTTGTATGGGGAAGATGCAAGAGTCTGGGCTTGTTAAAATAATTCCTTTCATAGGCACCTTAGCCATCTACGGCCAGTATCCTTCTTTTCTCCATCCTGAATCCCCTCTGGGTATGCCAGTTGAGAGCAGCTACAGTGGCTGCTGGCTGCAAAATCCTTTATTTTCTGAATGACAGGAGACATTTGTCATCCACAGCAATAACCTTGAGCAGCAGGGCCCTGAGGGTAAGATGGGTTCTTTCCTGGCAAGAGTCCAGGGTTGACATCCTAGGCAGATCCCACTGTCTTTTCTAATGTGGAGGAAATTGAGAACCCAAAGGTAAAATGCGATGGGCCACTGATCAGGGACAGCTCAGCCCTGTCTGGGAGGCCAAGAGCACAGGTTCTGGAGCCCCCCTGCCTGGATGCACATTGATTCTACCCTTACTAGCTGTGTGACTTTAGGGAAGTGATTTAACCTCTCTGTTCTTCATTTTCCCTGGCTGTAAATTGAAGCCAAACTACCTCCCCTATTGAGTGGCTGTGAGGGTGGAATGAGTTAATACATGGAAATACTTGGAGTCATGCTTAGCACAGAGCAAGGGCTCTGTAATTGTTTTACACTCCCTGGTTAGCTGAAATGTCTCTTTCGTGAGCCCACCTAATGGGACTTGCAATGTTCTGTTTGTTAATCTTATTTCCCTATGAGACCATCCCTGTGTTCCCAGTGCCTAGCAGCAGAGGGCTGGATATGTGCCTGGTATTTATTGATATTATTATTTTCATTAGGAAGGTTGAGAGTGTTCAGTGATGAGCTGACATGAGCTAGATGCTTGCAGACCAGTGTCACAGAAATTAGATCCGAGTCAGCAAGCCCTGTGGTCAGTCCAGGAATGCCTGATCCCAGGCCTGGAGTCACGCAAATTGCATCAGTGGGGGAGAATTACTTAGCATTTGTGCTGTGCAAGGGGCCAAATGTGTGTACACTCTTCACTCATGCCCATGGTGTTGGAAAGATGGGTGGGTGAGAATTCATCATCGGAAAGAAAACATTCTCATTGCCAGTCAATCACTGAACCCTCAGACTTTTATGACTCTCATCAAACTCTCTTTCTGTCCACGCTGACTCAGGCAGAGAGGAAGCTTCCAGACTCGCAGAGTGGAGCATCTGTCAGAAAAACAAGCTTTCCTCTTGCTAAAACTGGCATTAATGCATTTTATGCAATTGAAATAGTGTCTTTTTTTTTTTTTTTTTTTTTTTACCAAATTCTAAGTCACTGAGGAGGGGATGACAGAGGATGAGATGGTTGGATGGCATCACCGACTCAATGGACATGGGTTTGGGTAGACTCCGGCAGTTGGTGATGGACAGGGAGGCCTGGCGTGCTGCGGTTCATGGGGTTGCAAAGAGTCGGACACGACTGAGCAACTGAACTGACTGAACTGAAAGTCACTGAGGAGTCCCTTTTTTTGAGAAGGTGAGAAACTGCACCTCCTTCCATAGGTACATTTTCATATTAAGTTTTTTTTTTTTGATGTCTGATCTTATTTATTTGTTACTCTTAGAACATCTCATTTTTGACTGGACTCAGAAGTAGAAGCTCTCAGAGAAGACAGCCTCCATCTCTTGGCAATCTGTTCCTGCCGTTTTTCTTTGGCCTCTTTCATTCTCTTGGCCAAAAGTTTAGCATATTCTGCAGCCTCTTCTTTATTTTTCTTAGTACGCTGTTTCTTCAGCGCAATATGCCGGCGTTTGTGTTGCAGAACTCATGGAGTCAGGAGCCGCTGAATCTTGGGTGCTTTAGTCCTAGGTTTCTTACCGTCTTTATTTAGGGGCTTTCGCACAACACATTGGCCGGCATCGTCTTCTTTAGAGAGATTGAAAAGTTTGCGGATTCTGCTAGCTCTTTTGGGACCCAGGCGACGAGGCACTGTAGTATCAGTGAGTCCAGGAATATCCTTCTCCCCTTTTTTCACGATGACCAAATTGAGAACACTCAGATTGGCATCCACAATGCAACCCTGTACAGATTTGTGCTTTCTCTCTCCAGTCCTCCTTGGTCCGTAACAGGAATGCCCCCCTTACTCAGTAGCAGGCGAACTCGGCCATGGGTCAAGACACCCTGCTTCATGGGGAAACCCTGCTTATCATTCCCGCCACTGTTTCAGACCACATAACCCTTCCATTCTTCACCCAGAGCATCAGCAGCAACTTCTGTGGCCATAAGCTTCTTGTAGAAGGTATGAAGTTTTCGTTCATTGTCCACTTCAATGAGCTTCTGGCAGCCCGTGGCCGGGAAAGAGATGTTCAGCTTCATTCTGAAGTGGCCGACAGCCTCCGAGGCGCCACGAAAAAGAGCCATATTAAGTTTTAATTTAGCAAATGCTCATATGGCACTGTTCTGCCAGGCAATGTAAGTACTTTATAACTATTAGCTCATTCGAACCTTCAAAAGACCTATGGAGGCAGGTAGCATGTCCCCATTTTATAGATGAGAAAACCAAGGCACAGAGAGGTAATTAATTGTCCAAAACCCACAGCTGCTATCACACAGTCAAGGGTCTATTAGCTTGGCTCCAGAATCTGCATTATATCCCTAGGCTGTGTCGTTTCGTTTAATTCTTGCAATCCTCATGTAAGTCTGCAACCATCCTGCAGGTAACTTCCTCAGAGGACAATGAGGCTCTGAGAAGTTAACTTGGCTCAAGGTCAAGTGACAGAGCTACAGTAGGAATTCACTTTTGTCTGATTCCAAAGTGACCGCAGGCTGAACTGACCGCTCAGTCTGTGGAGGAAGAATGTTCAACCCTCATAGGCGCTGACACATGGATGCTTTCCTTACATGTTCTGTGGATGGCCAGGAACTCCCACCGTTTGAATTCTCCTTTCTCTTTTTCCGTTTTCTTTCTTTGCTTCCACTTGTCACAGTGGAACCGACAGTTGAACCTTGGACGGTGGTGCTGATAGTCAAGAACACCTTTGCCTTGCCATTCACTGCAATGAGAGTGTTGCTGACATCTTCCTCTCGGTTCCCCAAGGACATTGATGTACTGGTGGCTCCTTGAGGAACAGGAAGAGCCCTGCAGAAGTTAGGAAGAAGATGGTGGTGCTGACCACGAGTCTGCCTCTGGTTTGCAGGGCAAGTTGGACAAGTTACTTAATTTCTCTGATCTTCAGTGTTAGCTTTTAGAATTGGTTAAGATTTAGGGTTGGTTGATTAGATTTTTTAAATTAATTACTATTATTATTTTTTTTGACCAAGTGTGGGGCTTACAGGATCTTAGTTCCTGGACCAGGGATAGAACCCAGGCCCACAGCAGTAAAAGTGCTGGGTCCTAACCACTGGACCACCAGGGAATTCCCTAATTTAGTTTTTGTTTTTTGGTTTTTTTTTTAAGCTGAAGAATATTTAAATCATGCTGCTGCTGCTAAGTTGCGTCAGTCGTGTCCAACTCTGTGCGACCCCATAGACGGCAGCCCACCAGGCTCCCCCGTCCCTGGGATTCTCCAGGCAAGGACACTGGAGTGGGTTGCCATTTCCTTCTCCAATGCATGAAAGTGAAAAGTGAAAGTGAAATCGCTCAGTCAAAGAACACTAAAAATTGCTCTAAATACAAAATTTCATCATAGGGGCCATGGAGGGCTCTGCAGAGCTTAAGTCTGGAAATCACTAGATCAGGAAATATCAAGTTTGCACGATTACATGAAGCCAACAGGACAAGTGTATTCATTTCCTAGGACTGTGGCAACAAATGACCACAAATTTGATAACTTAAAGCAATAAAAATTTATTCTCTGACAATTCTAGACCAGGAGGTCAAGCTCAAAGTGTTGGCAGAGTTAAAGTCACTCCACAGGCTCTGGGGAAGAAACCTTCCTTGTCTCTTCTTAAACTTCTGTGGTTCTGACCCTCCTTGACTTGTGGCTGTGTAACTCCAATCTTGGTTTCCATCTTCACTTGGACTCCTCCTCTGTGTTCTGTGTCTTCTGGCTCTTACAAGGACATATCATTATGGGATTTAGACTCCACCTGGATATATTCCAGGGTGTTCTCAATTCAAGATGCTCTACTTATATCTGCAAAACCCCTTTGCCCAAATACAGTCATATTCAGGGTTCCCAGGGATTTGGAGATGGACTTATCTTTTTGGGACCACTGCTGAACCCACTGCAATCAGTAATAACTTTTAAGCATCTACTATGTGCTAAGCATGACAAGGACACAGAGATAATTAAGACAGAAATGTTATCCCCCAAGAGCTTCTAGTCTCCTTTGACAATCTCTGCTGAATTTGAGGCCTTAGAATTGATGCTTTCCTCCCTCCTCTACTCCCTCCCTCCTTCCTTCTTTCTTTTTAAAGATGAGTTTATGAAGATATAATTTACAGACGGTAACCTTTGCCCTGTGTAGGTAAACAGCTGGGGAAATAGGCTCAGAGCAGTAGCACAATTTCCTCCAGTGTACACAGAGAAGAGATGGCAGAGACTGGGGCTTGAACCTATGTTCTTTGCCATCAGAGTCTGCATCAGTCTCCATGGTCTCTACTTTTCCCCCTTTGTTCTTGTTGTTTAGTTGCTAAGTTGTGCCCAACTCTTTGTGACCCCATGGACTATAACCTGCCAGGCTCCTCTGTCCATGGGATTTCCCAGTCAAGAATACTGGAGTGGGTTGCCATTCCTTTCTCCAGGGGATCTTCCTGACCCAGGGATCGAACCCACATCTCCTGCATTGGCAGGTGGATTCTTGACTGCTGAGCCAGGAGGGAAGCCTACCAGAGCCACCAAGTAACTCTTCCGCTGGGTGATTCCAACTCCTTGCCTGAGGAGGCTGACCAGATGTTTTCTAGCTGCTCTTAGAGCTCTGACCTTGAAAACTCCCATGGTGAAGCGGAGGGGAACACTCCTTATTCAGAGGAGACTTCCTAAAGTGAAAATCTCTGTGCCTCCTGGAAGCGTTGCCTATCTGTGTCTTGTGCCCTGTTAAGTGGATTTACAGCTTAGGAGATCTCATTTCCATTCAACTAATCCTCACAAAATAGACAACTGATTGAAACGATTCCTGTGGAGAAACTGCAAGCAGATGACCATGTTAATAATGATGCTCTGGGATCAGCGTGAGAATGGCTGACTCAATCCCTCTGCACCTCCTCGTGCTCACTGCTTCCCAGCTAATTACAGGAGAAAAATAAGGGCTGTCTATCAAGCACAAAGTTTGTCAAAAGACTTAAAAAAATTGCAGGCTTCCTTGGCGGCTCAGTCGTAAAAAGTCTGCCTGCCAGTGCAGGAGACAAGGGTTCCATCTCTGGTCTAGGAAGATCCTGCGTGCTGCAGAGCAGCTAAGTCTGTGAGCCACAGCTGTTGAGCCCACACGCTCTGGAGCCCGAGCTCCACAACAAGAGAAAGCACCGCAGTGAGAAGCCTGTGCACTGCAACTAGAGACTCGTCTCCACACTCCACTGTCTGCACGACTGAAGTCTGTGCAGTAATGAAGACCCAGCACAGCCAAAAATACATATATAAATAATTAAAAATTATTTTAAAAGCTATTAAGAATAATATTTGAAATATGGTCTCTCATTCACTACCATTGATGATGATGTCCTTGAGTGAATATCGTGTGTTGACATTCCTCATGAAAGTGTGAAGACATTGCTACTGGCAAAACATTTAAAACCTTTTTTCAGCCGGTGAAAGCCATGATACATGAAACCCAGCACCCTACAAAATTTGATTAAATGTGATAATTTTAAATTTGTTGCTTAATAGTGAAGGTAAAAGGTCATCATCCATTGGTCAAAGCCTTGGTCATCTTGCTATGGTGAAATGGCTGAAGAAATATCTGAAAACTATAGAGTTACACATTATAATGGATTCTTGGTCATTAAATATTACTGGAAGATGCATAAGACCTGTTGCTGAAGAGGTGAAGAAAACAAATAATTCAGTGTGTGAGGTTTGCTATACACATTGTAATTTGGAAAGTACTAATGTTTGACTGCAGCTATGAAATTAAAAGACGCTTACTCTTTGGAAGGAAAGTTATGACCAACCTAGATAGCATATTCAAAAGCAGAGAAAATTACTTTGCCAACAAAGGTCCGTCTAGTCAAGACTATAGTTTTTCCAGTGGTCATGTATGGATGTGAGAGTTGGACTGTGAAGAAAGCTGAGCACCGAAGAATTGATGCTTTTGAACTGTGGTGTTGGAAAACACTCTTGAGAGTCCCTTGGACTGCAAGGAGATCCAACCAGTCCATCCTAAAGGAGATCAGCCCTGGGTGTTCTTTGGAAGGAATGATGCTAAAGCTGAAATGCCAGTACTTTGGCCACCTCATGCGAAGAGTTGACTCATTGGAAAAGACCCTGATGCTGGGAGGGATTGGGGGCAAGAGGAGAAGGGGACGACAGAGGATGAGATGGCTGGATGGCATCACTGACTCGATGGACGTGAGTCTGAGTGAACTCCGGGAGTTGGTGATGGACAGGGAGGCCTGGTGTGCTGCGATTCATGGGGTCGCAAAGAGTCGGACACGACTGAGTGACTGAACTGAACTGAACTGAATGTTTCCAACATATGTTGTTTCTAGAGTCTTCAATTCAGTAATGAAAGGCGTTGGAGGACTCTTTTTCATAAGCTCTTAAAGAGGTATCAGAAAAAAAAATATAGTCTCAATAGTATGAGTTTCTTAACAAAAGCAGTGTTTTTGGTATTTATGTTGACTGGAATGAAAACAAATAGGTAAGTTCCAGCTGCTAGTACTGAATGTGAAGTTTACTGCAACATTGTCCATAGTAAGCTATTGAAACCAGGAGGTTAAAGTCGCAAAACACAGAGTAGAGTGGGATTTCACTGGTGTAAATCATTGTTGGGCTTCCCTGGCGGCTCAGTGGTAAAGAATCCACCTGCCAAGCTGGAGATGTGGATTCTATCCCTGAGTCGGGAAGATCCCCTAGAGAAGGGAGTGGCAACCCACTCCAGTATTCTTGCCTGGAGAATTCCATGGACAGAGGAGCCTGGCAGATGACAGTCCATGGGGTCACAAAGAGTCAGACATGACTTAGCGACCAAACAGCAGCAGCAGCAGATCATTGTACAGAGGCAAGATGTTTAAAGTATGGCAGAATCTTTGAAATACTTTGCAATTAGATAGGAAGTGCACCTGAAAATATTTTGTTCAAGCAGAAGTTCTCTCACTCTCTTTTGGCAAAGTCATTTCAAACTGTGAGTGAATATAAAATCAAGGGTTCCAAATTATTTGATCTTTTCAAGGTTGACAAGTGACTGTCGGGAGTAAGCTATAATAGATACATTTGAAGAAACCGAAGCATGCACATAAGTTGTCCCTGCAGGGTAAGTATATAATTTAATAATGAAGGAGACAGTAAATGCCGTTCAAGAAAATCCTTATAAATCACAATGAGATACCATCATACATGCATCGAAATGGCTGGAATGAAAGAGACAGTACCAAGAATGGGTGGGAATAGAACACCCAGAACTCCCACAGGGCAGGGAATGCAAATTCATGCAACCCGTTCCAGCAACTGTTTGGCAGTATCTAATATTTGACAAAACAAAAAACAGAAGCAAAGTAAACCCAGTGACCCAGCAATTCCACTCTAGGGACGTACCCAACAGAAATGCAAACAAGTCTTTACCAAAAGATGGTTCTGAGTGTAAACAGCAGCATTTCCCCTAATAGTCGAACACTGGGATTTACCCCAGGGCCCACCAAAAACAATGTGAATAAACTCCCTGCTGTGTATTCACACAAGACAATACTACATGTGATAAAAATGAATGACCGAGACAACTTCAGTTCCATGGATGAATCTCACAAATGAGATTTTGAGCAAAAGGTGCCAGACACATAGAAAGGTGCCTTCTGGTGGATTCCACTAATAAGAGGTTAAATAAAACACACACGGAACTAACCTGAAAGTTAAGAGTGGTTACCCTTGAGGGTGGGAGAAAATAACTGGAAAACGCACAAAGAGGGCTGCAGATAATGTCCTGTTTCTTGATCTCGGTCTGTAACTGGCTGTGCTCACTTTGTAAAACTACCTTGATCTGGACACTTATGTAGATTTTCCTGTATGCATATTATTTTTGACTAAAAAAAAGAAGATACTTTTTATATGAAGACAGTGCTTGAACACTGAAGATAGGAGTCATTTCCAGTGTTGAGTTCCAGTTCCAGTTCAGTGGCTCAGTCGTGTCCAACTCTTTGTGACCCCATGAATCGCAGCACACCAGGCCTCCCTGTCCATTTCTAACTCTGGGAGTTCACCCAAACTCACGTCCATCGAGTCAATGATGCCATCCAGCCATCTCATCCTCTGTCGTCTGCTTCTCCTCCTGCCTCCAGTCCCTCCCAGCATCAGGGTCTTTTCCAATGAGTCAACTCTTCACATGAGGTGGCCAAAGTACTGGAGTTTCAGCTTTAGCATCATTCCTTCCAATGAACACCCAGGACTGATTTCTTTAGAATGGACTGGTTGGATCTCCTTGCAATCCAAGGGACTCTCAAGAGTCTTCTCCAACACCACAGTTCAAAAGCATCAATTCTTCGGTGCTCAGCTTTCTTCACAGTCCAACTCTCACATCCATATATGACCACTGGAAAAACTATAGTCTTGACTAGACGAACCTTTGTTGGCAAAGTAATGTCTCTGCTTTTGAATATGCTATCTAGGTTGGTCATAACTTTCCTTCCAAGGAGTAAGCGTCTTTTAATTTCATGGCTGCAGTCACCATCTGTGGTGATTTTGGAGCCCAGAAAAATAAAGTCTGACACTGTTTCCACTGTTTCCCCATCTATTTCCCATGAAGTGATGGGACCAGATGCCATGATCTTCGTTTTCTGAATGTTGAGCTTTAAGCCAACTTTTTCACTCTCCTCTTTCACTTTCATCAATAGGCTTTTTTAGTTCCTCTTCACTTTCTGCCATAAGGGTGGTGTCATTTGCATATCTGAGGTTATTAATATTTCTCCCAGCAATCTTGATTCCAGCTTGTGCTTCTTCCAGTCCAGCGTTTCTCATGATGTACTCTGCATAGAAGTTAAATAAGCAGGGTGACAATATACAGCCTTGACGTACTCCTTTTCCTATTTGGAACCAGTCTGTTGTTCCATGTCCAGTTCTAACTGTTGCTTCCTGACCTGCATATAGGTTTCTCAAGAGGCAGGTCAGGTGCTCTGGTATTCCCACCTCTTTCAGAATTTTCCACAGTTTATTGTGATTCACACAAAGGCTTTTCCAGTGTTAACCTTGTAAAAATAACATATACAATCTGTGCCTCCATTCTTGAAAAAATTGAAACAATATTCTAGCCTGTTTTAAGTTTCTAATTGAATTATTATTAACGATTGTCTATTAAGCTAGTTTTTTGTTTGTTTGCTTGTTTTAGCCTCACTGCACTACATGGCTTGTAGGATTTTACTTCTTGATCAGGGATTGAGCCCAAGCCCTTGGAAGTGAAAAAGTGGAGTCCTAACCACTGGACCACCAGGGAATTCCCTTGAACTAGTATTTTTTTGTGTGCAAGTGAAAGTCGCTCAATCATGTCTAACTCTTTGTGACTCCATGGACTGTATGGAATTCTCCAGGTCAGAATACTGGAGTGGGTAGCCTTTCCCTTCTCCAGAGGATCTTCCCAATCCAGAGATTCAACCCAGGTCTTCCACACTGCAGGCGATTCTTTTTTTTTTTTTTTTTTTTAATTTATTTTTTTATTTTAATTGGAGGCTGCTGCTGCTGCTGCTGCTAAGTCGCTTCAGTCGTGTCCGACTCTGTGCGACCCCATAGACGGCAGCCCACCAGGCTCCCCGGTCCCTGGGATTCTCCAGGCAAGAACACTAGAGTGGGTTGCCATTTCCTTCTCCAATGCATGAAAGTGAAAAGTGAAAGTGAAGTTGCTCAGTCATGTCCAACTCTTAGCGACCCCATGGACTGCAGCCTACCAGGCTCCTCTGTCCATGGGATTTTCCAGGCAAGAGTACTGGAGTGGGGTGCCATTGTTAATTACTTTAAAATATTGTAGTGGTTTTTGCCATACATTGACATGAATCAGCCATGGGTGTACATGTGTTCCCCATCCCATCCCTCAGGGTCATCCCGGTACACCAGTCCTGGATGCCCTGTCTCACGCATCGAACCTGGACTGGTGATCTATTTCACATATGATAACATACATGTTTCAATGCTATTCTCTCAAATCATCCCACCCTCTCCTTCTCCCACAGAATCCAAAAGTCTGTTCTTTATATCTGTGTCTCTTTTGTTGTCTTGCATATAGGGTCATTGTTACCATCTTTCTAAATTCCATATATATGGGTTAATAAACTGTATTGGTGTTTTTCTTTCTGATTTACTTCACTCTGTATAATAGGCTCCAGTTTCATGCACCTCATTAGAACTGATTCAAATGCATTCTTTTTAGTAGTTGAGTAATATTCCATTGTGTATATGTACCATAGCTTTCTTATCCATTCGTCTGCTCATGGACATCTAGGTTGCTTCCATGTCCTGGCTATTATAAACAGTGCTGCGATGAACATTGGAGTACATGTGTCCTTTAAATTCTGGTTTCCTCGGTGTGTATGCCCAGCAGTGGGATTGCTGGGTCGTATGGCAGTTCTATTTCCAGTTTTTTAAGGAATCTCCACACTGTTCTCCATAGTGGCTGTACTAGTTTGCATTCCCAGCAACAGTGTAAGAGGGTTCCCTTTTCTCCACACCCTCGCCAGCATTTATTGCTTGTATACTTTTTGATAGCAGCCATTCTGACCAGCATGAGATGGTACCTCATTGTGGCTTTGAATTGCATTTCTCTGATAATGAGTGATGTTGAGCATCTTTTCATATGTTTGTTAGCCATCTGTATGTCTTCTTTGGAGATATGTCTATTTAGTTCTTTGGCCCATTTTTTGATTGGGTCATTTATTTCTCTGGAATTGAGCATTGAGGGCGATTCTTTACCAACTGAACCACAGGGAAGCCCAAGAATACTGGAGTGGGTAGCCTATCCCTTTTCCAGTGGATCTTCCCGACCCAGGAATTGAACCAGGTTCTCCTGCACTGCAGGCAGATTCTTTACCAACTGAGCTATCAGGGAAGCTTTTTTTGTTTTTTTTTTTAATTCCAATAGATTGTGGGAATAATGGATCGTCATCAGGGAAGTTGGAAATTTAGTTGCCAAATTTCACCAAATACCTTTGCCAAAATTGGTAGATGAGATGAAAACTAAGTATTATGACTAAGGCTATAATGCTGCATTGCTTGCACTTAGATCTACATATTTCTGTGAGGCTTCCTTTCCAGCAATGACAGTCACTAAAAGCAGGTATCAGAACAAACTGAATTTAATACCAAACCATCAATAACTATGTCATAAAGATTCACCAAGACTGAAAAAAAAATTGGAAAGTAGAATCACTTTGATCTCCCTAAAAGTTTTTTGAATATTATCAGCAATTTTTCAGGAAATCAAAATTGTTCTTAGGTGCTGCTAAATAAAATAAGTACTAAAATTGTTTAATTCTCTTGATTCCAATCTTCTGAATGGCTCTATATATTTTATAATATCGATAATATATTAGAATAATAGTATGTACATATAAGAGCTTCCCAAGTGACGCTAGTGGTAAAGAATCCTCCTGCAATGCAGGAGATGCAGGCAGATGTGGGTTCAGTCTCTGGGTTGGGAAGATTCCCTGGAGGAGGGCATGGCAACCCACTTCAGTATTCTTGCCTGGAGAATCTCCATGGACACAAGAGCCTGGTGGGCTACAGATGATAGGGTTGCACAGAGTTGGACACAACTGAAGTGACTCAGCATGCACGCACGCATGTACAAATAAATTAAAAATACATATATATGTGTTGGAGGTGCATGTTTGAAATTTTGTTATTGATGTGATAGTAGATCAAAAAAGCTCAGAGACTTCTGTCTACACCAGCATTTACCCTTTATAAACAAGTTATTTTTGTTGATGTGGGTCAGAAGTCAAGAAGATGACATTTTGAATCTGCCTCTTAATAATTGTATGATTTTGAGTGATTAGTTCAGTGTATTGGTATCTGGATCTGGGTTTTCTCTTTAGCAGAATGAGAATTTAACACCTTTGTGGAAAAGTTTGTTGGGATAATTAAAATGAGTCAATATTTGTACATTTCTTAGTCCCTTGGCTGGCTGGTGGAGGTTTAATCAATAGTCGCTTCTGCTGTCAAAAAGTTGTTTACTAGCATTTTCCAAACTAGTCTCATAATAAAGATCTCCTGGATGCTAGTTAAAAATGTTCTAATAATTTAAAAATTGCTGTTAGACATTTTAACACAATGTCTAAACCTCAGATATTCTGAATTAGAATCTTCATGGGTAGGGTCTTGGAAGCTGGCTCTTTAGAAGATGATTCCTATGGTCAAGGAAGTTTGAGCAAGACTGATATACAAGGTGCTGAAGCTCTGTCTCCTTTAGTGACCATTCTCCGTGTCTTATCTCCTAAGAGCCATGAACTCCCATAGGACCATCCTTGTCCTACCCAGGGTCTAAAAGAGAGCTCTGTAAGCCACTGGGTGTGGAGGTCAACACAAAATTCCACATCTGGGATGATAAGCAAAAGATGGGTCCTAGTTGGCAGAGCATAGAAACAGGGAGACTGGGAGAGGCAACAGGCTGAGAACTCAGCAGGAGAAGGGCAGCATGAAGAAGCAGAAGAAACTTCCCTTCTCAGCATGGGGCTCAGAAGTAGGACTAGGTTCTTGGTGGGGCAGTGGGGAGGGGCAGAGTGGGAGACTTTAGAGGCAAAGCATGGCACCCAGGCGTACTGAGCAGCTCTGAGTCATTAAGTCCCAGGTCCAAGGCGGAAGCTGACCACAGGTGAGACATAAAGTCCGATCAGTCCAGAATTAGGAGGACTTGGCATGTGACCATTTGATACTCCATACATTCCATTTCTGTTGACTTAGTAGAGATTGGTCTCTGAGGTGAGGGCTGGTCAGATGCATGCGGATCAAGCAGGCTAGAGGCGTAAATAGTTGCTTGCTTATGAAGGATCACCCATGCTAGGTGCACAGGGCGCACTCAGCATTCGACTGGGCAATCACACCAAATTCTGTCCTTTTGTCTTCTTCTGTCCCTCTTCGTCCTTGTTTCCCCCTTTTCTCACCTTGCTCCCCAAGGAAGACCTTCCTGGTTGAGCAGCACGGAGCAGGCGTTCTTCTCTGGCTCAGACGCTCGACTGGGTCCTGACAGCCCCTAGCTGCCCTCATTCTGAAGGTGTGGATAATTAAGCTAATGAACACTTTTCCACGAGCGGCTGAAAGCCTCATTAATCTACACACACGTCGCCCCAGGCAAATTATGGCATCAAGGGTGGGAGGATCAACAAGAATAACTTCAGAAATTCGTTAATCAGACTTAGTCAGGCTCACTGTTCGGAACTGAGAGTTCTTTTGCTCCAGGGGCCAGAGGATTGGATGGTTGTGTGTGTGTGTGTATGTGTGTGTGTTTCAATGACATGAAAGGGACCTCTTAAGCAATATTTTGTAACATCCAAGTTATTGTGCTGGCATTTATGACTCTTGTGGTTGATGCTAATGGACGCTGTCCCAAGACTTCGGTGTGGAGGATTCTAGAACTTTTAACTGTGTTCAACTGGATGATCAAGGTTTCCTGGCACAGAAGAGGGAAAACACGATCATGGGATCACACAGAGAGACATACCTGGCCATGGCAGAGCTGGTTCATGCCACCAGACATTGTCTCCCCAACATTTCACAGGTGTCCTAGACTTGAGTTGGAGCCACAGGACTATTTCCTGCTAGTGGGTGGTGAGCGTTTATTTCCTAAATGTGCTTATTAACAAATCAAATTAGCCTTAAGAGAGGATTGGTGCTGGTGGTGGTGGCGTTTAGTTGCTAAGTCACGTCTGACTCTTTTGCAACTGCATAGACTGTAGCCTGTCAGTCTCCTCTGTTCATGGGATCTCCCAGGCAGGAATACTGGAGTGGGTTGTCATTTCCTTCTCCAGGGATCTTCCTGACCCAGGGATCAAACCTGCATCTCCTGCATCGGTGGGTGGTTTCTTTACCACTGAGCCACCAGGGAAGCCCTAGGAGAAGATACTAAGACCGTACTCCCTGCTCTGTATCCTTCAGCAGCTTAATCAATGGCCTGGGTAAAGAAGGAAAGGAAAAATGTACTGCTGTGGAAAATAAGACTGGAAGGTAGTTTGGGGTGAAAAGGTGAAAAGCCCTGAATGCCATGCCGGAGAGTATGAATTTCAGGCAATGGGAAGCCATGGCCAGTATATGAGAGAGGGAGTGGTGTGATTTGATCCAGTGATGTGATTCAGAAGGTCCTCCAGGAGCTGATCATGACTTCAGGGTCACAACTGTGAACATGAATTCTTAGTGGGTGGCTGATAGAGGAAGAGGGTGAACCACAGATGGCAGACCTTACCAGGGGTGGGTTCTGAGGTCTTTCTTTGGGTCAAGGTCTAGGATGCTATTTATTATATCTTCACTGGGATGACAAGACCCATGTGGGAATGCCTTTTACAAACTATACCACTGTGAAGTTGTCAGGACAGGCACTGTTAATCCCATTTTAGGTGAGGAATTGGAGGGGAAGTGCTTTGCTCAAGATCATGGAGTGGGTGAGCAGCCTGTCTGGGACTTCCAGCAGGATCTCATACTCATTATCCCAGGCTCAGTCACTTACTCGGTGGTGCCTTTCATAAACACAGAGGGCTGGAATCACCTTGGTCATTTGGATCCCTTTAAGTAACCAGCAATAGACATTGACTTTTTAAAGTCTGTGCATCTGTTTTAGAACCACATAGCTATTTCCCAGTGAAGCAAGTCCCAAACTAAAGCCCCAATAAGATTCACAGTAAAATTTAAAAGATTTAGCATCATAAAAATTACAGTGATACATACTTACTGTTGGAAGTTTGGTAAATGCAGAAGCACACATATAAAATTCAACTTAATTTCGCCACCCAGATTATCCACATACTTTTCCAGTATTTCCTTCTGATATTTTTTCTTTGATATAGAATTCTGTTTCCTTTGGTAACTTTAGGAATATGCTTACTATTTTGTTTCCTGAAATTTCACTTATTTACAAAGATCTTTTCTTCATAGAATTAAATATACTTAAATATATTTTTAATAGTTGCATAGTGTAAGTAAACCATAAACCCTGTAAAGTGACTCCCAATTTTGGATATTTAGATTATTATTATATTTTTGTTAATATAGATTACACTGTTGCAAAAAACTCCCTTAAAAATATTTTTACAGAAATCTTTAAATAGTTGTCATATTACTTGCTTTGGATAAATTCCTGAAATGAGCATTTTCACAGTGTACATTTGTTTTTAAATTTATTTTTATGGAAGTATAGTTGATTTACAAAGTTGTATTAATTTCTACCATAAAGTTATTCAGTTATATATATATTCTTTTTAACATTCTTTCCATTATGGTTTATATATATTGTCACCCTGCTTATTTAACTTATAGGCACGATTGCCACTGCTGCTGCTAAGTCACTTCAGTCGTGTCCGACTCTGTGCGACCCCATAGACGGCAGCCCACCAGGCTCCCCCGTCCCTGGGATTCTCCAGGCAAGAACACTAGAGTGGGTTGCCATTTCCTTCTCCAATGCATGAAAGTTAAAAGTGAAAGTGAAGTCTCTCTGTCGTGTCCAACTCTTAGCGACCCCATGGACTGCAGCCCACCAGGCTCCTCCATCCATGGGATTTTCCAGGCAAGAGTACTGGAGGGGGGTGCCATTGCTACATCATGTGAAATGCCAGGCTGGATGAAGCACAAGCTGGAATCAGGATTGCCGGGACAAGTGTCAATAATCTCAGATATGCAGATGACACCACCCTTATGGCCGAAAGGGAAGAAGAACTAAAGAGCCTCTTGATGAAAATGAAAGAGGAGAGTGAAAAAGTTGGCTTAAAACTCAACTTTCAGAAAACTAAGATCATGGCATCCAGTCCCATCACTTCATGGCAAATAGATGGGGAAACAATGGAAACAGTGACAGATTTTATTTTTTGGGCTCCAAAATCACTGCAGATGGTGACTGCAGCCATGAAATTAAAAGACCCTTGCTCCTTGGAAGAAAAGCTATGACCAACCTAGATAGCATATTAAAAAGCAGAGACATTACTTTACCAACAAAGGTCCATCTAGTTGAAGATATGGTTTTTCCAGTAGTCATGTATGGATGTGAGAGTTGGACTATAAAGAAAGCTGAGCCCCGAAGAATTAATGCTTTTGAACTGTGGTGTTGGAGAAGACTCTTGAGAGTCCCTTGGACAGCAAGGAGATCCACCCAGTCAATCCTAAAGGAGATCAATCCTGAATATTCATTGGAGGGACTGATGCTGAACTGAAACTCCAATACTTTGGCCACCTGATGTGAAGAACTGACTCACTGGAAAAGACCCTGATGCTGGGAAAGATTGAAGGCAGGAGGAGAAGGGGACAACAGAGGATGAGATGGTTGGATGGCATCACTGACCCGATGGACATGAGCTTGAGTAGGCTCCAGGTGTTGGTGATGGACAGGGAAGCCTGGCATGCTGCAGTCCATGGGATCACAAAAAGCTGGACATGACTGAGCGACTGAACTGAATTCCACTGATGTTTTATCACAGGATATTGAATATAGTTCCCACAGGGAACCATTTTATATATAATAGTTTGCATCTGCTAGTCCCAAACTCCCACTCCATCCGCTCCCCACTCCGTTTTCCCTTGGCAACCACAAGTGTGTTCTCTATGCCTGTGAGTCCTCAGCATACGTTGTGAACCTCGTTATCCCAGCCCTCATCTTTCTCCTTGGGTCTGATGCCTGCATGTCTTGGCGTCTGTCCTGGTTACTTTCTACACACCTCGTCATCATTCTGATCATAAAACTTTCAGCCCAGTCTGCCCTACCCTCTGTACGCTGACGAGTTTATCACCCCTCCTCTGAGAAATTGGATGAGAAGGAGATCTTGGACTCCTTTTGGGACATCTCCTCTACCCTTTAATCCCCACCCCCCAAAAAAAGCCTTATGAAATGCTGACTGCATGGCTAGCTCCCGCGATGCTCTCCAGAGACCCTGTCCCATCCCCTCCCGCCACCCCATCAGGGAACCACAGAAGGAACCATGTAGCTTTCTGCTGAGTGTGTGTCTCTGTCCCGGATTTGTGGGGTGCACAGCAGGCCTGGATCTTTCAGAGTCATTATTTCCCTTCTTGCCGCAGCTCCTTGTTTGCTCAACAACCACTTAATCGCTCAGTCACTTATGAGTGGCGTCACTTAATAGCCCATTCTATCCATCTTCCCATCTGCAGAATGGGGACCACACTTCAGGGCTGACAGGGTGGTGGTGTGAGCTAGACTAATGAATGTTTTGAGGTGCGCTGAGATCTGTAGATAAATGAGCCTCACAAAGCACGGAGCCCTAATGAGTCTGGTGTGGAGCAACCCGCTCTGAGAGACGGCTTTGTTTCCTACTGAGTGGAGATCAGCTCCTAATCCCTGGGACACGGTGTCCTCCAGCTGCTTCCGGATGAGCCAAAGCAGTGGATTCCAAAGGAAAGCTTTCCTAGACACATGCAGCTCCCAGATACACTGGAAATGCAAAATTATGTCTGAAACAGAACCAAGATAGCCCCCAAGTCAGTCTGTCCCGTGAGGCACCCAACCCCCACCCCAACCCCACATGCTCTTTGGCACTTTCTGGAGTAATGCTAGTCTAAACCTGGGATGTGTACCATTGCTGCTACACAGATGACTTTAGGGAGTTTATGGATGAACTTTTAATAACATTTCGTGGTTATGCATGTATTTGTGGCGATTATTTTCTATGTGTAGCAAGGGATACTTTTTTTTTCATTTCTTATTATAAGAATAACAACATTCTGTGGGCATTTACCATTGCTGGGTACGGTTGTAAGAGCCTTATAGTAAAACATTATCACATTATCACAATAAAACAGTATTGTGATGTATCCACCCTTTGTTTGTTTGTTTGTTTGTTTTTGCCACACTGTGAAGCATGTGGAGTCTTAGTTCCCTGCTGCTGCTGCGTTGCTTCAGTCGTGTCCAACTCTGTGCGACCCCATAGACAGCAGCCCACCAGTGACCAGGGCTCAAACTCATACCCCCTGCATTGGAAGCATGGAATCTTAACCACTGGACCACCAAGGAAGTCTCATCATGTATCAGCTCTTATTATCCCTTTGAACACATGGCATATTGAGACAGAGACTTCAGGTAGCTTGTCCAAACTGGTGAGCAGCAGACATGGGATTTCAATCATGCAGTCTGGCTTTGGGGCCCCTGGTGACCACCTGCTGTCTTTCCTCGCAATACATTTGTGTTCCAGAGACTGATATAAAATATGTTTTGCACTAGAAAAGCACATTGATGGGAATAAATACAATGAATAAAAAAGTACTGAGATGGTTTGAGGATAGGGTGAACCTTGTGATGTTGGAATTAGATGACTGAACGGCAGAGTTCCACCAAGGCTGGTCTGGTGACCACCTGTGTCAGCCAGCCCCTGCTACTGGTGAAAAATCCAAGTTTATTGAATCAGTCCCTGTGGGTGGAGTCCACGGTTCTTTATTTATAACAAATTCCTCAGGGTGTTTCTATGTATGGTGAGGCTCTGACACACCTCTTGCTCACAGCCCAGTTCCTACCCAGGTCTAGAAAACGACAGTCACAACGACAGTCGCGACTGTGGATCGGCTGGGAGCTCCACCAGGTCGTGCATCTTCTTTTGGCCTAAAGTTTGGGAGAAAGGAAAGCGACAGAGAGCTATCGTTCAGGGAGCGTGTGTTATATACCTTATCCCCAGAGCTTAATGTATGGTGGGAATATACCCATTTTGTAGATGAGGAAACTGAAACTGTAGAGGTGAAGTGACTTAATAAACGGTGGGACCAAGAGTCAGACCTGGGCACGTGAGGTGTTTAATCAGTGCCCACTGAGGCCAGATCTTCAGGATCAGTGCATCCCGCAGACCCCCTGGAAGAGGCCCGAGGCAGGGAAATGAGCTTGCATGCAGATAATGGCACTAATATGTGTTTCCAGCGTTTAGGGTTCAAACTTAAAGTAAGAAGAGGGAACATTCTAGTCAGAGAGAGATATCTGCTTCTATGCACACTCAGTGCTGGATGAGCAGCTGAGGATACGGGTGGAGGGGAGTCAGTGGCCTCCGTTGGAGGTCGGTTTTGAACACGTTACTCTAACACGCTGTAAGAATCTCTAAACCTTATTGCCCTCAGCTGTCCAGTGGGGATCATCACAGATTCGGTCTCCGATGGTTAGTCTTGGCATTAAATGGGGTGGTGCATATCGAATGCCTGACACCCAGTAAATAGTTGCTGGTGTTGCACGAAGATGGAGTGCCGGTGGTTCCACGAAGACTTGCCGCCTGGCTGAGGACATCCCAGAATCGGCAAATACACAGAATGTCTTCACCGGGCGAAGACTTTGGTTTTCCTCAGAGTAGTGTTTGCTTATTGGGATTGTTGATATTCTCCTTATTTTGAGAGGTAAAACTGCCCTCCCAACTGCTGGCCATGGGGGTTTAAGGAGAAAACTCCAGGGGTATCTGCTGGCCCTGCCCCCACAAACACACTGATGCTACAGCACCTGATGAGGACAGAGAAACTTGAAGTAAACAGACAAACTAGAAGAAAGTGTAAGCACAGTTAACACTTTATCCAAGCTTAAGCAGTTGTGGAATCTATGTAAGAGATAGAAAGGTCTGTGGAAACAAATCCCCTTTAGACTTTTGCTTCTGAGTATCATTTGAATATTAGAATAGCTTTTAATAGAGAACATTCTATTTTCTAATAATTACTCTGTGCTAGGAGCTGTATTTGTGATGTACATATTTTGTCTTTTTTAATCCTCCAAGATGATAGTTTTTCGTAAAACACTTAGTGTTTAGTGGAGAAATCATGAATTTCTCCCTTCAACGGAGGAGGAAAAGGCATCTCAGGGAAGCAGGGTGGCGTGGATCCCACAGTTGGGTGGGGAGCCAGGATTTGAATGCAGGTGTGTCTCACTAGGGATCATCGCCCTTACCACGATGCTTTCACACCTCCTGAGAATATCACTCTTTATTGTGCATGTACTGTGTGCTGGGCATGAGACAATTCACACCCACATTCCCTTTAAAGCTCTCACATCTTAGTTGCTGAGTCCCCTAATACCCAGTTAAGGCACCTCATAGAAAACCAAGAGCAAGTTATTGAGGACCTGAAAATGTCACAATTTCTTACCAATAAAGTACCTATTTGAATACCCACTGTATTAAGGAGAGCCATGTTAATAATAGCAACCCTACTTGATAAGAGAGATTGAACTAGTCTGGGCTATTGATGGCATTAGCTAGAGGGATAGACTCTATGTCATGCCACAAACCACCTTGGAATTGGTCATGGAACAGCTAGAAGATTTATTTCATGGTTTGATGCTGGCTGTGTCTGGGGTCTCTCTTCTCCAAATGATGATTTAGGGATACAGCTCCTTCCATCTTGGGGTGCTGTCAGCTTAGCCACTGATGTCCCTGAGCAAGGGAAAAAAACGTGGTGATGGCTCAAAGGGTTCTGTAATGACCACCCCATTGGCCGGAACTCCACTACCTAACTGCAAGGGAGGCTAAGAGAAATGGTCCTGTGCTTAGGAAAAGAGGAAATGGGATTGGTGAGCATCTGGCCAGCTTCTGCAGTGGTTTTTAAGCTACAGAAGTGGGCTCTGCCTCAGTTTAGAAGTCACTGGAGTATACTTAGCAGTTTACAGAATGGGTGGGAGAGGGTTGGAGACCCAGGCTGGGAATCCAGGGAGGCTGGGCGGCAATAACCACAGCCAAGGTCAGCCCTGGGCACCACAGCTGGGGTGTGGCCATGAGCACAGATGTATTAATTTGTGTGTTTATTTGTCCATGTATTCACTGAGCATGTATTGAGTTCACTCTGTGTGAGGCTCTGCGCTGGGTTCTAGGAACCTGATGGTGAATATGATGTGGTTCTTAAACTAACGTTTGGGATCCAAACATGGAATCTCCCCAAAGAAGGGGAAGGATTGAGACCAGGAGAGAGCCTGGGTCTGGGAACTGTTCCAGAAGAGAAATTAATAGATGATGCTTTTGCCCTGCATCCCAGCGAGATGAAGTGACCTGTTCAACTAGTCAGTCATCGACCAGGGACTTTAAGTCTTTAAGTTCCGGTTCTGAGGCTTCCCTTCACCCTGTGTGCAAGGCAGAGGGGGAGATGGCAGTTTAGGGTCATGGAGAGATCACAGGCTTTGGGGTCCTGCATATTCTGCTTGTCATTTAGCTGACAACGGTCTAGAGTCAGGTAATTTTCAAGATTTAATCTTCCATCTATAAAATGTGGTTAGTATTACTTATGTCCCAGGGTTACTGTGAAGAGTAATAAGCAACAAATCTAAAGAATAAATGTGCCCTTGATAATGCCAGACACAGAGGTGCTCAAAAAATGGCAGCTACATGAAAGAGGATGAGTTAAGGTTACTGGCTTCAGGGAACTTACTCTTTACCTGTCAAGAGTGGGGTAAGAATAGGATGGGAGAGTGGAATTTACCTGTGTACGTGAGAGAGGAAAAAGGTACAAATTCCTTTATTGGACTGCTTGTAAATAAGGTCAGAATTCCGAGAAGAGAGAGCACAGTACGGGCATGCGTGAAGGCTTTGCGGAAGGACCACATAGGTGGCCAGGATGTGGCTTTGGTTCTGTAATTAGACTCCGTGGGCTCATATCTGAACTCCATCTCCCTTATTAGCTCTGTGTTCTTGGGCAAGGATGTTTTTAAATTTCATCGAGCCTCTGTCTATTCTACTGTAAAATGGGTATAACCGTAGTTACACTGGGTAGTTCTGGGAATAAAATGAGCTAATTCACAGGAAGAGCTTATCATAGTGTTCTTAGCACTTAGTGCCCTGAATCCTACTTCTGTTGAACTGAGTCTTAAAAAATGAATACATAAAACCTCATTCTATTAATAGTTGTAAGGATTCCAGTGAATCCTAACCTGGTACACAGCAAGCGTTCCTTAAGTGCCCTTATGCTCAAGAGTGATGATAATGCCTAAGTAATTTTTTTTTTTTTTAATCTCCCTTGGCCCCTAGCACAGTGGCTGGCCCGTGGTTCGTTTGCTTATGAAGAATTTGGCTGGGAGGTTGACAACAGGTTGAAGGGTTAAAGAAGGGGGCATTTTAAGGAGGGGAAATAGCAAGAGGGAAAACAAATTAGTGGAAAACAGCCCAAATGTTCAAGGAATTTAAGAATACCGTTCACATTTTGTAAGGTTGATTAAGTTCCCTTTGTCTCCCCCTGGTGGCCATCAAAAGCGTACACGACAGAGAACCAAACGTCATCTTGGCCTGAAGACCCTGGAGCAGTCTCTGTCTGTGATTCAGCCTCACAGACTGATTGATGACTTGTCTCGACTGCAGTGACTTGCTTTTGGTGACATTTCCGGAGGAATAACAAGCAGTGACATCGGATGAGCCCAGGAACTATTTAATCTCTTCCCTCTATCCTTCCACATCCTTTGGAATGATGTCCTTTGACCTCCATCTTCAGGAACCACAGCGTCAGATACCCTCTTTCTTGCATCTTAGGAGCAGTTGCATCATGCAACAATGACAACAGCATATTGGATGGTTACTCCGTGGCAGGCACTGCTCTAAACTCTCTACACGTTGAACTCATCCAGTCCTCCAAACAACCTTCTAGATGGGTTCTAGTATGACTGCAATTTTTCAGATGAGGAAACTGAGGCACAGGGAGGAATGGGACTTACCCAAGGTGATACAGCTGGTGTTTGGCAGAACTGGAATTTAGACTCAAGTGACCTGGCTCCAGAGACTGTGCTCTAACAGCTGTGTGACAACAGCCTCCCGTGTCGCAGCCTCCTGGTGACAGATCATCCTGGCTCACTGTCCCCTATTGCTGGGCCTTTGAGGTGTAAGGACCTTGAGTCCCCAGCTCGGGGGCCCCTAGTAGACGACAGTGTTCTCACACTTCACCGATCAGAAAATCACGGAGAGAAATGGTTTTAAAAGCACATGACTGGTGGGAGGGAAGTTCAGGAGGGAGCGGACATATGTATACCTATGGCTGAATCATGTCAATATATGGCAGAAACCAACACAATGTTGGAAAGCAATTATTCTTCAATTAAAAAATTTAAAAACATCACACGACTGAGGAGGACTTCCCTGGTGGTCCAGTGGCTAAGAACTCCAAGCTCCCAATGCAGGGGCCTGAGTTCTCCCCCTGGTCAGGGAACTAGATCCCCCATGCTGCAACTAAAAACCGGGATGCTAACACTAAAAAAATAAAAAGGATCCTGGCTGTTGCACTTTGACAATTACTTAAAATAAGGCAACGAAGTTTACCTTAATAAGGCCCAGAGTGGCCCAATAAATAACATTAAAAAGAAAAAACAAAACAAAAAAAACCATAACTGGGATCCCACCCTCAGATTCTGATTCAACCAGTAGGGCCCAAGAATCTGCCTCGTTCACAATGGTGATCTCTCTTGGAGTCAAAAAAGCATGTAAATCAGCAGCAGGGTTTGAAAAGATTGACTCCAATTTTGAAAGACGTTCAGCTGTGGGTAAAATGCTATCAAACAGCTTTGCATAATACAGAGAAAGTATTTGTAAAAGAAAGAGTCAATCAGTGTGGCAAACTTTATTGCCTTATTTTAAGTAATTGTCACAGCCACCCCAGTCTTCAATGACTACCACCTTGATCAGTCAGTAGCCATCAACACTGAGGCAAGACCCTCCACCAGCAAAAAGATGACGACTTGCTGAAGGCTCAGATGATAGTTGGCACTTTTTAGCCGTAGATTTTGGGGCCAAACATTCTATTTACTTGTTCTTGGATCTTTGACGGATCACTTTCAGCTTCTGGGAGTCTCTATTTCCTTGTTTGTAGAACAGTCTCTGTTTCCCTGCCTGTGTGATAATGCAGACTTCATTGTGGTTGTTGAAAGGGACCATCTGTTCAAGATGGCTCATATTAAGGACCAGGGAAGTGCCTGGCACATGGTGGGCATGGCTTAGATGCCCTACAGTCCATGGGGTTGCAAAGAGTTGGACATAACTGAGCACACACCCATTGCAATTGTAGAAAGGGTTGCCTCAGTTCTGACGTAGAAGAAAGGGAGAGACGGTCTGGGAGGCTCTGAGAACATTCCACCTGACCTCTGGTGTTGATGGATCCATGGGATTGAGAGTCTCCTTTTGTTGAGGGGGGACAGGCAGCGAGGCAGCAGGACCAGCTCCTGTCTTGTCTCCAAAAAGGGAATCAATAATGCTCGCTTCTCCTTTGCTCGTCCCACATCTCCTTCCTCCTTCGAGCACTTTGGTATTTTCTCAGTTTCCATCTGTAAAGCCTGTCTGTCTCATTACTCACCAGTGATGACCCCACGCAGAAGCTGCCCCAGGGAGCCCACAGCGGCTCCACGTCATCCTCTGAGTCACCCTGGAAAGTGAAACCCGGGGGTGCAGCTGCGTTCTGAGGGCTGGTGGGGCTCACCGGGGTGGCTGCTGCTCCCAGGCGGCGCTCTGTGGCCCGGGGCAGGTGGACGCTGCTGGACACCTGCTCTGGGTTTCCACCAACGCCTTCTGGCCTCTGCACTGGTGCTCTGCCTGGGAAGTTTTCTCCACTCTTCTCTTTCTGGATAACTTCCATTTATCCATTAAGACCGAGCTCCACTGTCTCCTTTAGGAAACCTTGCCTATGTCTGTGAGTCTGTTCTGTTTTGTAACTAAGTTCATTAGTGTTATTTTTTAGATTCCACATATAAGTGATAGCAATTGATATTTGTTCTTCCCTGTTGTACTTACTTCATTTAATACGATAATGTCTAGGTCCGTCCATGCTGCTGAAAATGGCATTATTTCATTTGTTTTTATGGCTAAGACTCACAGACCAAAAAAATGAACTTATGGTTACCAAAGGGGAAGGGAGGGAGGAGGGATAAATTAGAAGTTTGAGATTAGCAGATATAAACTGCTATATATGGAACAGATGACCAACGAGGTCCTACTGTGTAGCACAGCAAGCTATATTCAGTATCTTATACTACTTTATATTCATTAATGTATATGCAAAAGAATCTGAAAAAGAATATGTGTAACCAAAGCACTCTATTCTACACTTAAAAACAATGCAATATTTTAAATCAACAATTCTTCAATACATAAATAACCATTTGAAAGAAAGAAACTTTTCCTAGTTCTCCCTTTGCTTTCTTTCTGGGCTGTCCATGTGTCTTCCCTCTTGAGTTCCCACAGCCCCGCAAACACCTCTGCAATAGTACAGACTCCAGGCGTTGTCATCATTTGTCTGCCCGGAGGCTGAGAGCCACCTGTGGGCAGGGACCACATCTTAACACCCTTGTAGCCGGAGCATCTGGCCTGCCATGGTAGGTGCTTCAGGAACATATTTTACACGAATTTTTCACAAAATAGTTGGTTTCCATCGTGACTCCTTTTATGCACATGGGTCTTATGCCTGTTGGATTGCTGGTTCTTGGAATCCAACTGATGAAAGATTCTGTTCTATAATAACCTTCAAAGAAGTTTGTACAGTATTTCCTTGAGTCTCATTTGTGGTGAAAGGTGACTTTCTTATTTGTCCAACCCATTCTATTGTACTGTTAGGGCCATACCATTTATTTTTGGGGGGCTCCAAAATCACTGCAGATGGTGACTGCAGCCATGAAATTAAAAGACACTTGCTCCTTTTTTGGAAGAAAAGCTATGATCAACCTAGACAGCATATTAAAAAGCAGAGACATTGCTTTACCAACAAAGGTCCGGCTAGTCAAAGCTATGCTTTTTCTAGTAGTCATGTATGGATGTGAGAGTTGGACTATAAAGAAAGCTGAGCACAGAAGAATTGCTGCTTTTGAACTGTGGTGTTGGAGAAGACTCCAAGGAGAACCACCCAGTCAATCCTAAAGGAAATCAGTCATGAATATTCATTGGAAGGACTGATGCTAAAGCTGAAATTCCAATCATTTGGCCACCTGATGCAAAGAACTGACTCATTGGAAAAGACCCTGATGCTGGGAAAGATTGAAGACGGGAGAAGAAAGGGATGACAGAGGATGAGATGGTTGGATGGCATCACTGACTTGATGGACATGAGTTTGGGCAAGCTTTGGGAGTTGGTGATGGACAGGGAAGCCTGGCATGCTGCAGTCCATTGGGTCTCAAAGAGTTGGATGTGACTGAGCAACTGAACTGACTGAACTGAACTGATTCTGTTACACAAAGCCTTTGTTAGAAAGGCCACTGTGGCATGTCAAGTTATGATAGCAAACTATATTTATATTCGTTAGAATGAGGTTCAGCTGTAAGTGTCAGAAAATTCAAACCGACAGTGGCTTGAATATATATTTATTTCTCTCTCATGTGAACATCTACAGGCCTTCCAGCCCAGGACAGCTGGGATGGCTCTTTCCACAAAGTCCTTGAAACCACAACCATCCTTCTACTCAACTATCCCTGGGGTTTAGCCACTATCCTCATGGCCCAATTTGGATTTTCAATAGTCACAGTTTCCACATCCCAAATAAGGAATAGAGGAAGGTAGGAAGAAGTTACCCCATGATACTTTGCTGACATCCTATTGGCAAGAACTTAGTCACATGACCATGTTTAACTGCATGGACATCTGGGAGATGTAGTTTTGTGGCTGAACAGCCATTTTTTCCAGCTAGGGAGGCAAGGGAGAATGATATTGAGGAGTAAGAATGGCCTTTGCCACAACATTGGCTTGGCACTTTGCTATTTAGATATCATTTTAAAATCCATTATCTGGGCTGGTGCTCCTATGATAGACAAGATACGTAGCTTGTCCTAGGACAGACTGGATGTAAGTAAGTGGCAGAGTCAGAGGACCTGAGAGGGGTTTGATGCTGTGCCCATGCTGGGCTAGAGCTGGAGCTGCCTTCTGTGAAAATACCCAGTGGTCCTCCTTGTGTCAGAGAGGAGAGGGGAGTCCAGTCTTCCCTCCTGAGTAGTCCAGTCTTCCCTGCTGAGTAGTGAGTGCCTTAAGCCCCAGGGCCTAGGGGTATTTTGAGTATTGTGGATACCCTTCCCTCCCCCAGCATGGTACCTGGGACTCAGAAGCACTCAGTGAACTGTGGAATTGATGACTCATTGTGGAACCTCAACTCTTCTGGTCTAATAATGATAACAGCCTGTATTCTCATGGCACGTTACAATTTTAGTCTTTCCATCACTGTGGTTTCCAGCTAGCTTCATAGTTTTGAAGTAATCTAACAATTCACAAAGCCATGTTCTTCAGGAAGGGCTTTCTTTGGCGTATTTGGTTGTTGTTTAATCACTCAGTCATGACCGACTCTTTTGCGACCCCATGGACTGTAGCCCATCAGGCACCTCTGTCCATGGTATTTCCCAGGCAGGAATGCTAAAGCGGGTTGCCATTTCCTTCTCCAGGGAATCTTCCTGACTCAGGGATTGAACCCGCATCTCCTGCATTGGCATTCTTTACCTCTGAGCCACCAGGGAAGCCCTCTTTAGCATACACAAAGGATTGAATACTTGATGAAGCATTTTCGAGTGTGAGGTCCCTTTAACCCTCAGTGAACTTTGCAGAGCTTGGGATTATTATCCTCATTTTAGAGATGAGAAAACTGAAGTGTAGAGAGGCTTCAAACTTTCTGTAAAGGGCGAAACTGTGCCCCGACCCTACCTGCCTGACTCTGAATGGCCATGGTCTTGGGATTCCTCTATTTTTTTTTAACCTATTCATGGGTTTACTTTTGAAGACCTTTTGAAAATGGAGATATAATTGACCTACAGCACTATGTTAGCTCTGGGTGTATGACATAGTGATTTGCTATCTTTATATATTACAAATAATCAGCCAGTCTGGTTACCACCTGTCACCATAAAAAATTATTGGGATTTCTCCATCATAATCACTCCTTAGATATCAACAAATTACCAACAGTGTGTGTAAAGCAGTGTTCGGGAGACGTCAATGTGACACCTGTTGTTGTTAGAGCCTCAGGAAAAGCTGGCTGCTGAATCAGCCAGCGCTGGGGTGTGTGTGAGTATGTGAGTATGTGTGTGTGTATGTGTGTGTGAGTGTGTGAAGAGGGTGGCCCACCAGTAGGCGGAGGGTCCGAGCACTTCCTACCCCAGCAGGCGTGGGTGTGGAAGGCACCCAAGGGCGGGGAGGATGGGAGCTGGGCCCTCTTTCTGGAGAAGGGCAGGCCCTGTTGCTGGATCTCTTGCCTCGGGGAGCCTTCAGAAAGTGAAGACGCGTTCTCCTACTTGCCCTGCTGGACCTGGGGGAGGCTGGAATCTGATTAAGATGCCTTCCTTCTCTATCACTTGTGAGCGCCGGACAGCCGTACCACGGGGTAGGTACAACCTGGAACCCAGAGTCGGCAGGCCCAGGTTCGGTATTGCGTCCCCCTCTGAGTGTGACGTCTGGGCGAGACTCTTAACCTCTCTCACGTGTGAAGGGGCGATGATGACACAGCCTCTTTGATGAGGTGGTTGAGAGGAATGACCAAGGCGATGCAGTTGGATGAGCTTTGCAAACCGTGACTCATTCTGTGTCCTTATATGCACCTCTGTCTCCTTCACTAAGCTTATTATAGAACACAGGTGCGGAGGAGAAGGCGGTGCGTGGGAGCTCAAATCTTGGCTGTGCCGTCGACTTCCTGGGCAAGTCACTTCCCCTCTCTGTGCTTTCATTTCTTAATCTTTAAAATGTGGAGAGTAGCAGAATCCAATAAACGCAGTTGTGAAGGTCTTATGAAATCATACACATAAGTTCTTACCAAGTGTTAGCTGTGATATCCGTGATGAATATTTAAAAATAACTAATTATGCTCTGAGGATTAAGTCATTTAGCAGAGGAAGGCATTATATGCCTAAATGTATTTTTATCTATTATTAAATTAAAAAAAATTTTGGCCACACTGTGGGGCATGTGGGAATCTTAGTTTCCCCACCACGGATTGAACCCATGCAGTGGAAGTTCAGAGTTTTAACCACTGGATCTCTAGGGAAGTCCCTTATCTATTATTTTGAAATATGTGATTATTTTTATTACCATTAGTTTCACGAGGATTTTCAAAGTTGAAACTGTAGCAATCAAGGCAGCTATTCCTCATTTTAAGCAGCAGATGGCGCTCACGCTGTGTTTAAATTTTGAAAAAACTTGAAATGCATACATATTCATATTTTCTATTTTTACCAGAAAGAGCAAGAGAAAAAGAAAAACTTAAAAAAGGCCATTGTCTGTGCCACAGGGAGATAATTAGGGTATGTAAAACAGCTGATACAGTAATTAATAAGAGCAGTGACTTGAGAGTCTTGGAAAGCTTTACTGCAGAACTGCAGGAGAGTAATTGACCTCACCAACATAAGAAAAAAAATCACGAGTTCGCACACAGCAGGGAAAGGCTGTGTTCTTACTTCTGTGGATTTAGAACCAAACCGAGGTATCCCGCCGCTGCGCTTCTGAGCCACACCTGGGAAGGCTTTGAAGCAGTGAGTTCAGAAGGGGCTGTATCTCCACCCCCGGTTCAAAGGGACCATGTTCACAGGGACCGAGACAATGAGGGAGCATAATAGATGCTTGGTAAACATGACCACCACAGCACAAGCAAGAGTCTTGAAATCCAGGCCTTTGTTCCATAAGGTAACCCTGGAGAGACTTGGAAATTCTGGGATCTTCTCTCCACTGGGTGGTGTGGCCGACCCCCATCCCCATTGCCTGGATGCCATTTGCCTTCTATGTGAAGTGAGGAGGCGGAAGCAGATACTGTGACCTTGTACGGAGTCCATGTAGTCACATCCTCTATGTCAGGAGGCAATGGGTAAGCAAGGGCGGGAGCAGTCGAGTTCATGCCCATTGGGTTGGAGAATCTGCATATTCTCCAGGAAGGCAGTTGCTCAGTGTAGGGATGAGTGTTCTGATTTCTGGTTCTGTCTGGACTTGTTGCATAACTGCGAGCGAGTGGGCTCACCTTATGGTTTCTCTTCTTTGATGGAGCAGCAGTTCCTTAATATTTGCTTGTATGGGTAATGGAATGACACAGTGCCCAGTGCTTTATAGAAATAGTCATGAATTCTAGGTGCTGGGTCTATGACAGGTGTTAGGGTGGCCAGTATGGGGGACAATCAGTTGGATTTTATCTCTAGTATATCTCTCCTCTGGCCCATTTTCCATATCTACAGGTCTTTATCAAGTTATGGATAAGATAAAACCATCACAGGTTGAAATTATCCTAAGCCAAAAGTGCATTTAATACTGAACATCACAGCCTACTTTACACATGCTCAGAACACGTCCATTGGCCTGAAAGTTAAAGTGTTAGTTGCTCAGTCATGTCCGACTCCTTGCTACCCCATGGACTGTAGCCCACCAGGCTTCTCTGTCCATGAGATTCTCCAGGCAAGAGTACTGGAGTGGGCAGCTCAAAAGGAACAGTTCATCTCTGTGCTTTATCTTTTGAAGTGAAATTTTCCTGAAAGCTTTTTCCAGGCTATACAGAAGGGCTGGCTGTTTCCTTGGTTACAAAGATTTGCTCCCTGGGGCAAAGATGGGCCATGTGGGCCACTTGCAGGTATCCAAAATGGCCAGTTGCTAGTGTGTGTTTATTAGCATCTTAGCGCTGTTGTAAAAAAGCACCGCAAGGTAGGTGGTTGAAAACAGCAGAAATCCATTCTCCCACAGGTCTGGAGGCTGGGAGTTCAAAGTGAAGGGATGAACACGGCCCTGCTCCCTCTGAAGGCTTTAGGGAAGCAGCCTTCCTTGACACTCCCAAGCTCTGATGGCTAAATTTCTCTCTTTTTATAAATCCACCCATCACTGAATTAGATCCACCCTCATCCAGTAGAGCCTCATCTCAACTCGATTATACCTGCAAAGATGCTATTTCTAAATAAGGTCACATCCACAGGTTCCAGGTGGTTGTAAATTTTTGGAGAAGACTCTTCAACACAGCACAGTATGTGTGTGGACTGCTTCTCAGACAGGCTTGGCACACTTCCATTATGGTCAGCCTCTCTGTTGCTGCCTCAACTCAGACCCCATGAATTCTCCTGTGCTTTGTGCTCTGGCGCTTCAGTTGTGTCCGACTCTTTGCGACCTCCATGGACTGTAGCCCACCAGACTCCTTTCTCCGTGGGATTTCCCAGGCAAGAATACTGGAGTGGGTTGGCATGTCCTTCTCCAGCTCCTGTGCTTCAGGATTTTATAAAATATGTTTATATTCTTCAATTCATCCAATCCTGTCAATAACCCCCAAATGCATTATTTTTACCCCATTGTAAGAAAGAAATGAAGTTTCAGAGAGGTTAAGAGAATTTCTGCAGATCACATAGCTGATGCATGGCAGAAACAAGTTTGGTTGTGCTCTCAGACCATATGACTGCCCATAACTTTTCTCTATAGAAAGCAGCATGATTCTTCCATTTTTTTCCCTAAACCTCTTTCACTAATGAAGGAAAAAGCCTTATTTTTCAGCTTAAATTTGTTTGGCAATGTTCCCTGTCCAGAGATCCATTGATCAATCAATAACCCAATTAAACCAATAATATTGATTACCTACTCTGGACTCCGAGGACAGAGTGATGAATGAACTTCTATAATTCAGCAGCAGATGAGACAGATATGCAAACAAGTACACAGATCAATAATTACTTACACTTTGTGATGGCTACTGGGGGAAAGGTGCCAGGTAGAGATCTACTTTAGACTGGCGTGGGGGTCAGTGAGAAGGAGGGGAAGGTGGCTTGGATATGGAGATCTGAAGCCCGAGTGGGACTCAACCCAGTGAAGAGGAGGTGTGGAATGTTCCAGGCAGGGCAAACTTCCAAGTTTGGAGGGAGCTTGGTGGGCTTGAGGGGGTGAGGGGAAGTGGTGGAGCTGGCGGGGCAAGAAGGGAACCAGGGAGCTGGGTTGAGGAGGTGACTTTAGAAGTATTGCTGAAAGAGAATGGGAGCTGATGTTTTGAAGAGGGAGATGGGGAGAAGCAGTGGGGTGTGAGAGAGACTTCAGATGGGAACCAGCGGGTGAAGATGCCTTCTTGGCTCTTTGCACAGACGTGTGGGCTTGCACGTGCATTAGCAAATCTCCTTTCCGTCCACGGCTTACTTGCTCACATTTGCATACTTGGGTGAGTCACTGCAGATGGCATCAAGAAGGAGGGCCCTGTGCCCCAAACACAACTTTGGGATCTGTTCAGGACCCTGCAGTGACTCTGCAATCTGTGGACTGATGTCACTGTCTGTGTTAGCTGTCAGACCGCATGAGACTGCTGTCAGATGACACCAGCTGGAGCCACAGCCTCCAAACCCAGCAGAGTGCATTCACACTTCCACACGTCCGTTTCTACACATGAGCAGGCTTCAGAGAACTGTTTTCGTTCAGGTTGGAAAGCTCCTCAATCCTGATGAGAAGGAAAGAGACTGGGGATGACGCCATTTGCTCCTTATCCAGATTCTTCAGGGCTTGGGGCGTGTACCTCTAAGAGAGCATGTTGATGGCCCTTTGGCTTGCTGCTGGGCTCCAGGCAGCAGAGGAAATCTGGGTGGGGGCAGCTCAGGACTGGGGAGAGGGGTGTGTATGGGATCCCGGACATCTTCAGAAACGAGAGAAAGTGACCATGAACACCTTTGACGTTTCATATGCATTTTCCACTGTTGCCTTAATCCAAGAAGCCACGACTGATGGTCTGTGTGCATGTGGTGTTTATGTGTGTCTGAGTGTGTGTGCGAGAGTGTGAAGGGGGAAAGGAGGCAGAGTGGGAGAAGCTGCTGTCTGGGGAGATTTCCAGGAATGTTCGTGCTGAGAATCAAATTCCGAGTCAAGAACCATTTGTGGGGTGTCTATTGTGCCCCAGGGGCTCTGTGGAACACATCCATCTATATTATCTTTTGGGTCCTTATGTAACACACTGAAGTAGGAAATATGTTCCCCATTTTACAGATGGGGAAACTGAGGCTCACTGAATTGAAGGGGCTGCATTCTATGCTTACCTCCATCATCACTCCCTTTCTGTGTTGTAAGTCCTGCTATGCTTCCTCGCCTGCCTCTGCACTCGGCTTCCAGTCCTTGAGGGATGGACTATGTTCCCAGTGCTTCTAACCCTGTGTCTGGTACACAGTAGGTGCTCACTGATGTTTTTCAATTGACTATTTGTTGAAGTTTAATGTATAGAGAAAAGTGTATATATTGTAACTATGTATTGCATAACTATGTATACATATTATAATAGCTTGATGAATCATCACAAAGGGAACACAGCTTGTGACCAGGATTAAGAACCAGAACTACTGTTTCCCCAGAAGCCCCCACGGTGCTCTGTTCTGGTCACCAACCCCTCCCCTCATCTCTATCAATGGTCACCATCATCCTGATTCTAAGGCTATCATTCGGTTTTGCTTTTTTCTGAAATTGATGTGGATAAAATCATGCATACACCTCATATTGTGACTGTTCCTCCATTCTTCATACTATGTATGTAGCATTCCAGTCTATGAACACAGCACTGTTTACTTGTCCATTCTACTGTGGAAAGACTTTAGGTGGTTTCTCATCTTTGGTGATTACAAATAGGGCTGGTATAGATATTCCAGTATAGGTCTCTAGGTGAAAATGCTTACTGAATATTTGGTGAAAAAATAATTTCTTGCTGCATGAGAAATCATGCAAAGTATTTTACAACTGAAGCCCCTAAATCTGCTAGAGGGAAGTTCATGAAGTTTGGGGGAGAAGTTGGATATATAAGAGGATTCCTGGGAGGGAGATTCTTAAGGGACAAAGGAGGAGGCTCCACAGTGAGGGAGTCCATTGAAAGGTCTCGAAGGGAGGAGTGGGAACAGGGTGGGAAGATGAAGGCTGGAATGCCCAGCATCAATGCTTGGTCTTCATCTGCTGGGCAGGAGGGAGTCCCGCATGACTTTGAAGCTTGGTAGCATGGTCAGTTTATTTTTTCTCTTTAATTTTTATTAAGGGAAATTATTTTGTCTATGGTTGCCATGGTGAGTTGGGGAAAAAACACAGGAATCAGGGAGCCAGGGTGAGAGGTCGCTGAAAGAGTTGAGCTGTGTGTTAATGAAGTTGTCGTGGATAGAAAAGTCCTGCTGGGAGAAACACTGAGAAAAAATACTTAAAATACTAGTTACCAGGAAGAAGGCCAGGGAAAGGCATATTGAAATAGTTGAGCTTGGAAGGCAGTAATGCACTTACTGTTGCCGGGTGGGTTAGTGAATCCAGGGGAGTGGGCGAAGGGACTGCATCTAATAGATAGGGAATCAATTTCCTCAGTGACCTTGGAGGTGAGATATTTCTCTGCTCAGAGTGAGGGGACGGCTCCGTGGAGTCGGAGGGAGAGAATCAGGCAGAAAATAATGGATTCCGAATATAAGAAAGAATTATAAATCCCTAGGAAGAAGATTGAGAACTTCTAGAAAAAAATCCTGATTGCTTGCAGTCAAGAGTTAAAACACCAGCTCTCTTTCTAATCTGTCATTTGTAGCATTTTAATGTGAAATTTCTCGATTCTTTTCTATCTAGCCTGTCTGAAGCGTGGGTGTTAACTGGTTTTCCTGCTGTGTCTGTTTTATTGTTCTTTTCAAATAATCAGCTTTTGGCTTTCCTTGTCTTCGGTGGTATGTTTTTGTTTCCAGTTTATTCACTTTTCTTGTTTTATTATATATTTTCCTCTCTTTTCTTCAGATTTGTCCTGTTGTCTTTTGCCCAAATGTTTGCAAGCTTAGCTCCTTCATCTCCCACTTTTCTTCTTTTCTAATATAATATTTAAGGCCACAGTGTCCCTTTAGGTGCCATTTTAGGTAAATTCCACAAGTTGGAGGGATAGCATTTTTGTTTAGTTGTAAATATTTTCTAGTTTCCATCTTGATTCCTTCTTTGATCTTTGAGTATTTAAGAAGTATATTTTATAATTTCTGACTATAATTTTCTTTTTGCTATTTTTTTTCAATTAGTTGCATTGTGCTTGAAAACATAGTATGATTGCCTCTATGATGTTAGGAAATACTGCTGATCACTATCTAGGTCAGGGATTAGCAGACTGTGAGCTAAATCCTGATCATGCCTGTTCTTGTAAATAAAGTTTTATTAGAAGGCAGCCGTGCTTATTTATTGACATATTGTTTATGTCTACTTTTGAGCCAGAACCGCTTAATTAAGTAGTCCTGACAAAGACTGTGTGGTCTGTGAAACCTAAAAAATACTTACTAGCTGGCCTTCTAAGACAAGTTTTGCCAACCTTTGAACTAGATCCATTATTTTAGTAGGATTGCAAAATGATGGTTCTATATTGCTTTTAAAATAATTCTGATTCTATGGTGAGAGTGTTAGTCACTCAGTCATGTCCGACTCTTTGCGACCCCATGAACTGTAGCCTGTCAAGCTCCTCTGTCCATGGATTTCTCAAAGCAAGAATACTGGAGTGAATTGTCATTCCTTTTTCCAGGGAATCTTCCTGACACAGGGATTGCACCCAGGTCTCCTGCATTGCAGGCAGAGTCTTTACTGTCTGAGCTGCCTGGGAGGCCTCTAGTTCTATAAATGTTTTTCATTTGATAGCTGGGGTCCTTCTATAAGGAGTTTCCTCTACTCAACTATTGGGTTGCCTTGAGGTATTGTTTATACAGGGAAGGCAGGATAAATGCTGGATTCCCCACCCCCCCCTTTATTTACTAGTTTTTTAGAAATGAATTTATTTCCTTCATTATGACCATTTAAAGGTTACCATTGTGATATATTGGAAGAGTTTCACTCTGTTGCAATTATTTGCCAATATATTTGCTATTGTAGTTTATGTGTTTGGATATTGCAAATATATTATATTGCAGTTATAATAACTCTTACCGTTGCTCAAATGGTCCCGTCTTTGGACAATAGGAGGTTCTCGGACTGTGCTCCTGAATCTTTTTATGTGACCCTTGTCATCTTTGGCAACTTCTTTGCTCTCTAATATAACAAGATGCTCCAGGCTTACCTTATATATTTCCAGCCCCAGAACTGATAAACATTTTGACTCTGACTGGTGGGCTTACTCTACATTACCCCTTGAGTAGACGATGGCATCCCACTCCAGTATTCTTGCCTGGAAAATTCCATGGACAGAGGAGCCTGGCAGGCTACAGTCTGTGGGGTTGCGAAGAGTTGGACATGACTGAGCAACTCAGCATGCATCCTACATTTACTTTGGTTAATTATATATTTGGACTTACTTAGATCTATCACTTTATTCTATGTTTTATTATTTTTTCCTTTCTTTGTTTTCTTTTTTTTTGGCCATGCAGCGTGGTTTGTGGGGTCTTAATTTCCCAACCAGAGATTGAACCTGGGTCCTCTGCAGTGAAAGCACAGAATCCTTACCACTGGACACCAGGGAATTCCCTATTTCGTATTTTCTATTTGGCATTTTTTATGCTTCTTTCCTACATTCCTTTGCCTGTGTTTTAATTTAGTTTTCTTTACCCTCCTCTTCCCCTTACTTCCCATTTGGGAGTTATACTTCCCATTTGGGAGTTATATTTTATATTTCTTATCTTTTAATGCATACCCTTAATTTTTTAAAAAGAAATATTTGTTAGTTATTTGCCTGCACCAGATCATTGTTGTGACATGTGGAATGTAGTTCCCTGACCAGGGATTGAACCTGGGCTCTCTTCATTGGGACTGTGGAGTGTTAGCCCCTGGACCACCAGGGAAGACCCTGCTTACCCTTAATTTTAACATGCATCTTCATTAAACAGCTCTAGAGTTAAATATATCTCTGAACTCCTGAGAAATGCAAGGCTCTTGGATTACTGTAACCCCAATCTCCCTCTTTAATCTCACGCATTATGGTCCATTATTTACATTTAGCCTTGTTTTTATATCAAATTAATCACTGGGGCTTCACTGAAAAATTGATTTATTATGGACTTGTAATTGCTGGTTTAGATTTTCCTGTTTTTTAAAAATACCAATTTCCTTGTTTACTATTCTTGCTAGGAAAAAATTTCTCACACTGCAGATTCTGTGTTGGTGTCTGCTTCCTGGGGACCTGAACTAACATGGGCCTTCCTTGGCTGCCAGCTCTTTCTTCCTTTTCCTTTTCTTGTGCATCTGTCGAAAAAACCCTTCCCTTTCCTTTTCCACTCCAGTACTGTTGCCTAGAGAATTCCATGGAGAGAGGAGCCTGGTGGGCTACAGTCCATGGGTTCGTAAGAGTCGGACACAACTGAGCGACTTTCATTTCGCTTTCCTTCATTTTCTTATTCTCTGTTCTTCTACCTCTGAAATACATAAAATGGAATAATTGATCTTGTGAGAACAGAGAGAGGATACTCAGAGATTTCATCCTGGAAGCTGTATTAGTTAGTGTTCTCTAGAGAAACAGAACAAATGGGATGTGATATATGTGTGAGTGTGTATACACACAAATCCTATATATATACACACACTATGTATATGTGTGTGTGTGTGTATATATATGATAAAGGGATTTATTTTAAGGAATTGCCTGATGCAATAATTGAAGCTAGGAAGTCTAAGATCCGCGGAGCAAGCTGGCAGGCTGGAGCCCCGGGGAAGAGTTGATGCTATAGCTTGAATTCAAAGGCTGTGAGGAAACAAGTTCCTTCTCCCTCCTGAGAATCTCAGTCGTTTTTCTTAAGACTGCCAACTGAATGGATAAAGCCCATCTCCATTATGGAGAGTAATTTATGTAAATTCCTCCGATATAAATGTTAATCTCATCTAACAGTGCTTTCACAGGAACATCTAGACTCTGTTTGACTGAATACCTGGGTACCACGGCCAGGGAGCAGTGTGCGTGTGTGTGTGTGTACACACGCATGTGCGTGGGGTGGGAGGGCACTCCTGGCTTTCAGCCTTGCAGTCTCCCGTGGGCTTTGTGTTTCATCCCTGCAGCGAGTGTGGCCGTGTGGGGCCAGAGTTCAGACTGAAGGAGGGGCCTAGGGATTGGATGGAGGGGGTCCTGTAGAGACTGGACTGAGGCCCTGGCCTTTCAACCTTGGCAAAGATCCCTGAGACCAGGCTTGTGGTGGGGAGCACATGAGAAGAGCCACATGGAGGAGAGACTAGAGGGTCCTCCTGGGAAGATAGAAAGTGCATAAGATTCCTGGGACCCTCATGGGGCCTAAGCTGGGGGTGTGGGTGGAGGGTCCCAGTAGGACTGAATTTCCTGCCATATTGGTAGGATGATGGCTTAAAGTAGATTAAAATTTAATGTAGAAAGCTGACATTTCTTATACCCCATCAACAGAATGTCTGTAATTTGCTTTTAAATATTTCTGTATCTCAGTGTGGTTTCATATATGTGCCAATTAGTTTAAATCACATCCTGGGTGCAGTCAGTTCCATAAATCAGAAGTCCATCTCTGAGAAGTGGGCATCAAGTAATCTAATCAGAAAGCTCACAGTCCAGAAATGACCATGACAATCACTTTTGTTATGTTTTCCCTTTGATCAATACCAGGGACTTTGCTAATTATCTTGATGAGTTTAGAAATAGATTTCACTGGTGACATATGTGGGATATTAATTAGCTTAATGAATGTAATGAATGTTGGAAAGGGGCTCTTACTGGCAAAATTAGTGCTACTGACAATGTGTGAAGTGAAGTGAAGTGTTAGTTGTTCAGTCATGCCCGACTCTTTGTGACCCTATGGACTGCAGCCTACCAGGCTCCTCTGTCCATGGGGTTTTCCAGGCAAGAATACTGGAGTGGGTTGCCATTTTCTTCTCCAGGGGATCTTCCTGACCCAGGGATCAAATCTGGGTCTTCTGAACTGCAGGCAGATTCTTTTCTGACTGAGCTATGTGGGTTGGTTTAAACATTTTAGAGAAAATTCCAATAATTGCATGGTCTACAAATCCAGTAAGCAAGATGTATATTGGAAAGCTGGGTACCCAAGGAAGAGGTGATGTTGTAGCTCAAGTCTGGTGGCTATCTACAGGCAGAATTCCCCCTTCCTTTGGGGGACCCCAATTTGCTTTCTCTGAAGGCCTTCAACTGATTAGACGAGGCCCACCTGCATTTTGGAGGGTAATGTGCTTTCTTTAAAGCCTACTGATTTAAATGATGAAAAGTGAAAGTGCTAATCGCTCAGCCGTGTCCGATTCTTTGCAAACCCACAGACTGCAGCCAGCCAGGCTCCTCTGTCCATGGGATTCTCCAGGCAAGAATACTGGAGTGGCTGCCATTTCCTTCTCCAAGGAATCATCCCAACCCAAGTATCAAACCCGGGTCTCTCACATTGCAGGCAGATTCTTTACCATCTGAGCCACCAGGGAAGATTTAAATGCTAATCTCATCTAAAAAATACCTTCATAGCAACATTTAGATTGATATTTGAGCAAGTATGAGTGCTATATGGCCTAGCTAAGTCAACACTTAAAAGTCACCTTTGCAAGCACTGTTTGGTCTGAGTCCCGCTTTCATATGGTCTGGTAGTGAGCCTGTAAGGGAGTAGCTTACTCCATCCCAATCTTTAACCTATGGTAGCTTCTGAGCGACTATCATTTCCCCCAAAGAACCTGAAAGTCATGCACTTCCGAGCTGTCAGATAATAAACATCTAATAAACATCTTGGACCTTGTAGTCCTACCATGTCTGGAGCGATTACTCAACTCCACCGCGACATATAAAAGTAGCTGCAAGTTACATGTAAACAGATTAGTCTGCTCTGTGTCAGTAAACCTTACTGATGGAAACGGACGTTTGAATTTTATGTAATTTTCATGGCTTCTTCCTATTCCTCCTCCTGCCGCTCCTCTCAACCACCTAACAATAGCAAGAGCATTAGTAGCTCTCAGGTGATATGAAACAGGGGGTGGGAAATGCTCTATCCCATGGCTGTCTCCATGAAAATTCACCTGTGCCATCTCTCATTCTCACGTCCTACTTATATCTGGATGTCACCTAAGGTATTTAATGAAATAATCTGGTAGCTAAAGATATAATAGCTTCTTCTGAAAATATGCTTTTTAATTGCTGCTTCTGGGGAGAATTTCTTCCTCAAAGAAGCTATAATGGTAAAGTTATAATGGTAAAATACCCTTTTGGGGTATTGGGGAATTTTTTAATTTAAAAATGCTGTTTATTTATTATTTATTTATTTTAAAATTTATATTGGAACATAGTTGATTAACAATGTTATGTTAGTTTCAGGTATACAGCAAAGTGGTTCGTTATGCATATACATATTCTTTTTCAAGTTTTTTTCCCAATTAATTTATTACAGAATATTGACCAGAGATTTCTGTGCTATACAGGAGGTCCTTGTTGGTTATCCATTTAAAATACAGTACTGAGGCTTCCCAGGCGGCTCAAGCAGTAAAGAATCCACCTGCCAATGCAGAAGATGCAGAAAATGTGGGTTCGATCTCTGGGCTGGGAAGAGCCCATGGAGAAGGCAATGGCAATCTGCTCCAGTATTCCTGCCTGAAATATCACAAGGACAGGGGAGCCTGTGGGCTACAGTCCATCGGGTTGCAGAGAGTTGGGCACGACTGAGCGACTGAGCACCCACTACAGTGTGCACTGTCTTTTTTCCCTCTTTTTTCTGGAAGAGAGCCTTAGTAATGTAACAGAATGAGAGACACATAGGAGTATTAGAGCTGGGAGATTCCTTAGATGATCCCTTTTTGTTAAACCATGGATTTATTCATCCATTCAACATCTATTAAGTAACCTAGGAGATCTACACCTTTGCTCATAGTAGAGAATTTTTAGCAAATGACAAGTCAAACCTTCCACCTTGGTGGGTCTTCTCAGTCTCTCTGACCCTCTCTGACCCTCAGAAACTTTTTAGGTTCAGAGCAGGAGTCAGTACCTAAGGAAATCTCTGAGTTTTCCCTCCTCCCAAGAGAGTGAGCTAGTTCTTCCTCTGAGTTACCCCTGAATCTATCACCTTTCCATTTCTTCCTCTGTTTCATTGATTAATAAACTTATTTCCCTCTCATTTGTCTACCCTGCTAGACACTGAGCATCTTGAGAAGCTGCCACATTCATTTCTACATGCCAGAGCCTGATACACAGTGGGTTCTCATTTAACACATGCTGAACTCATGTACTCAGGTGACAAATATTCTTGAGTCCCTACTATGTGCCAGACCCTGTTCTGAACAGTGAAAGCAACAAACAGAAATTCTTACCTCCTAGAGATTCTGTTGTCATGGGGGTGGGAGGTGGGAGAGAGAGAAGCTAAATATGTGAACATACAGTAGGTTAGAAGGTGGTAAGCACTATGCAGAGAAGTAGAGCAGGAAGAAGGGGCAGGGGCTGCTGAGGGGCAGGGGTGGGACTGTCATTATAAATAGGATGATGGGGAGAGACTGGTGGTGAAGAGACAGTCACGTTGCTATCTGGAAGAAGTGTTTTCTGGGAGAAGGAAAGCAAGTGTAAAAGTTTTGAGGTGGGTTGTATGTCTGGAATGCCCTGGAAACAGCACAGAGACCAGTGTGGCCAGACCTGAGTGAGCAAGGGAAAGAAATGAGTTTTATTGCATTGATTTGAAAGATGAAGGCGACTAGATGACTTCTGGAGACATGGAGACAGAAAGGGAAACTGAGGCTCAGAGAGGTGAGTGACTTTTGCAGGATCATACAGTATAGCTGGTCAGTGTCAGATAGGAGTCCCTGGGGCAAGAACCCAATCTCTGCCACAGAGGACACTGCCCAGACCCTCCTGAAGTGGGCTCAAGCCCCCAGAGAGCCCAGCACCCTGTTACAGAGACAAAAGGCCTCTGTGTCTTACAAAACCACATTCTTCTGTTCTGACCTGAACAAGAGGGAGAATAAGATTCAGCCAGATACTGTGCCCTGGGAGACAGTGTCAGTCAGAGTCTAACCACGGGCAGCAATTCTGAAGTTACTCATGTTTCTTTCAGCTGGGATGTTTTCTTGCTCTGAAACCCTTTAGTGTATGACAAGGCATTGCCCCAGGTGTATTCCAGAACACAAGTCTTTGCTAACGTGGTTAGACAGCCACTTCGCTTCAAAGCCAGGGACTGCTCCAGGGGATGAAACCACTCGGAGAGCATTTCATATGTGCAAAATATTGCTCGGACATGTTACCATTTAATTCTGCCAACAGATCAGTGAGGTTGGAGGTGCTGTACGTTAGAGAGGAAGATGAAGGCCAAGAAAGCCGCTGATCCAGTGGTGGTCATCCTTACTGTCCCACCACCACCACCACCACCACCACCATTTTTGCTTGTGGCAAGGTTTGGACAAGCATAATCACGGCCCCTGTCTGTAAGAAATTTACAATCTGGTCGGGTAGAAAATTGTTTTTACTCTTTCAGCCACATATTCATTCAATAATGCCTCCATTCTGCAAGATTTTATTGAGCGACTGTTGTATTCCTGATAATTATTGGACATCAAATACGTACTCCCTGCTCTGGAGAGAAGGAGAAGGCTTTAGGAGGAGAGGAACTTTGCTTAGTCTTAAAGGATGGACAGGATTACATGTGGGAGGCAGAAAAATGGGGGACATTTAGTTCAGGCTGAGGGAGTAGCAAGTAAAGAGTGGAGGAGATAAGAAAGGGAGTGTGTGTCCAGGGAAGGCTGGGGAGACTGGCTGGGCTGGAACACAGGAGATGAGGGCTGGGGTGGGTGGAGGTGAGGTGCTCTGGGCAAGATAAGGGTCAGATCTGCATGCCGTGAGAGGCCAAAAGGCTCTTTTTCCTCTAGTTGACTAGAAGCAGGGGAGTGACACGATTAGACAGTTTTTAGGAATATTAATGCTCCTCCTTTATGGAGCACCCTTGCCTCTTTCACTTCTTGAAGTAGAACAGGAGTCTGATGACATAACTGGAAGGGAGGTGGCTGCAATAGAAATCTTTCAGGATTCAGTTTGGAGTCTGCCAGGAGGCAGCACAAGGTCACCATCGGAGGACCCAGCTGCGGGGCAGCACGCCTGAGCAAGCCCAGTGACAAGGCTCCCTTGCGAAGCGGGGACAGTAGCAATCTACGTCAGATGCTACTCGGCACTGTGACTGTGGGGCCGTTGTCTCATCTCTCTCTTAGTAACTGAAGAAACAAGTTTGCTTTCTAGAATCTTTATGCGGAACTTCTTCAGTGTCAAGCTTCAACCCTTAAGTTCGATATTCAACCTGCCCAGCAATCTGATTTTGTGCAAGTCACCTCATCTCTCATGGCCTCAGTTTCTCCCTTTGTAAAATGGGATTTGACCTTGAATATGGCTTCTGAAGTTTCTTTTGATTTGATCTGCTTGATGTCTCCTATTCAGTTCAGTTGCTCAGTTGTGTCCGACTCTTTGCGACCCCATGGACTGCACGCCAGGCCTCCCTGTCCATCACCAACTCCTGGAGCTTGCTCAAACTCTTGTCTATCGAGTCGGTGATGCCATCCAACCATCTCATCCTCTGTCATCCCCTTCTTCTCCCGCCTTCACTCTTTCCCAGCATCAGGGTCTTTTCCAATGAGTCCGCTGTTGGATCGGGTAGCCAAAATATTGGAACTTTAGCTTCAGCATCAGTCCTTCCAATGAATATTCAGGACTGATTTCCTTTAGGATTGACTGGTTTGATGTCTTCTATTAATAACTGTGGATTTCCAGACATTCAAGCTGGATTTAGAAAAGGCAGAGGAACCAGAGATCAAATTGCCAACATCCGTTGGATCATCGAAAAAGCAAGAGAATTCTGGCAAAACATCTACTTCTGCTTTATTGACTATGTATGCCAAAGCCTTTGACTGTGTGGGTCACAATAAACTGTGGAAAATTCTTAAAGAGATGGGAATACCAGACCACCTGACCTGCCTCTTGAGAAATCTGTATTCAGGTCAGGAAGCAACAATTAGAACTGTACATGGAACAACAGACTGATTCCATACTCCTTTGAGTATGTCAAAGCTGTATATTGTGACCCTGCTTATTTAACTTATATGCAGAGTACATCATGAGAAATGCTGGGCTGGATGAAGCACAAGCTGGAATCAAGACTGCGGGGAGAAATATCAATAACCTCAGATATGCAAATGATGCCACCCTTATGGCTGAAAGGGAAGAAGAACTAAAGAGCCTCTTGATGAAAGTCAAAGAGGAGACTGAAAAAGTTGGCTTAAAGCTAAACATTCAGAAAACTAAAGATCATGGCATCTGGTCCCATCACTTCATGGCAAATAGATGGGAAAGCAGTGGAAACAGTGGCTGACTTTATTTTTCTGGGCTCCAAAATCACTGTGGATGGTGATTGCGGCCATGAAACTAAAAGACGCTTACTCCTTGGAAGGAAAGTTATAACCAACCTAGATAGCATATTCAAAAGCAGAGACATTACTTTGCCAACAAAAGTCTGTCTAGTAAAAGCTATGGTTTTTCCAGTAGTTGTGTATGGATGTGAGAGTTGGACTATAAAGAAAGCTGAACGCCGAAGAAATGATGCTTTTGAACTGTGGTGTTGGAGAAGACTCTTGAGAGTCCCTTGGACTGCAAGGAGATCCAACCAGTCCATCCTAAAGGAAACCAGTCCTGAATATTCATTGGAAGGACTGATGCTGAAGCTGAAACTCCAATCCTTTGGCCACGTGATGCGAAGAACTGACTCACTGGAAAAGATCCTGATGCTGGGAAAGATTGAAGGCGGGAGGAGAAGGGGACAACAGAGGATGAGGTGGCTGGATGGCATCACTGACTCGATGGACATGAGTTTGAGTAAGCTCTGCGAGTTGGTGATGTACAGGGAAGCCTCGCGTGCTGCAGTCCATGGGGTCTCAAAGAGTCAGGTAGGACTGAGCGACTGAACTGAACTGATTAAGGAGGGTCTGTTAACACAGGTTTCAAATTCTGCCGCTTACACGTTTTCTTCTTGCCAGAAGGTGGCAGTATTGAGTTCTTTAGCAGTACAAACAGCTCTTCATTTGCTTCAAGTTCTGGGACCCCCAAGTTGGAGCCTCGGATGCTTTGAATGTAAACTTTTGGTTGCAGGGGGTCTCTTTGTAGGTTTTTGCTACTCTTCTCCCTCTTCTCCCTCTTCTGACCCAGGCTGCCATCTGGTTCATCCTTTCTCAAGCGTCAAAGTGCCGATTTGCGTTGTCCCTGGACTCCTGGCCACCAGCCTGGGTTCTATGAGCATCCAGAGCATGGGGATGCCAGAGTTCTGAGACCTGGCCCCCACGGTGATGGCTGGTGCAGGTTACACTGAGATCAGACTGGCTGAGGGCCTTGGCAGTAAGAGTGTTTGGTCTGACCAGGACTCACCAGGCCATTCCTTGTCCCTCATCTCAGACTCAAGTCCCCACATCCCTTCCCCCTGCCACCTGCTATTCCTTCACTGTTGGAACCCACAGGTCTGGCTCTCCAGGCCCAACTGGAAGCTTCAGGCTTCAGGCTGCGGCCAAGAGCCCCCGTCACCTGGGTTTTGGTGGGGGTGGATGGTTTGTGTGTCGATTGTGTCTATCAGAAGTGAGGCCTGGGGGCAGCATTGATGTCCTGTCCACCAACAACTTGAGGGGTGAGCCCTGGATGTGACAGGCCAGCTGTCACCCATCAATGCTGATCAGTGTCACATCCTCTCGGACACAGACTGTTGATGAGGGTGGACCTGGAGCTGTCTTGCAAAGATCAAGGCTTCTGAATGACTGTGATGAAACCAGGCAGTATCCTCATGCAGGAACAGGGTCCCAGGGGAGTCTGTTCTTCTCAGCTCAGGTCCTGGGACCATCAGCCTCCCTTTCCGTTGGGAGCTGCCACCAGACGCCCGGCCCTGAGGATACCATCTTCCCTTGAAGCCCAGCTGAGGAACCTGAATCCGAGGAACCTGGTCACACCAGCCTGTTGTATAATATATAAAATATTTACAAATTGTTATATTTTATATAAAATGAATATATTATTATTTTATATATTCACTTATTTTCATTTACTTATCTATCTATCTATATATATACACATGTTTGGATGCGTGGCTTTTGGTTTCAGGTCATGATGTTTTGTTTTATGTATGTCATTTCATGTCTTGCCATTGGTATATTTACTTGCACTTTAAGAAATATGAGATAATTATTAATATTCCCCTTGAACAGGGGACTCATGTGGTCCTAGATTCTGGTGATATTTTCCTTTGGTTTAGTTTTCCATCACTTTGGTTCAGTAAATCTCTTTAAAAGACACCTAGTATTTCCACAGTCCTTGGGTAATAATTCTCTTTTCTTCCTGGAATCCTATGTCCATCACTCAAGAGCACATTGGGTGCCAACCTTCTGGCCATGGTGAAACAGTAATATGAGACTGTTCTCAGGTCTTAGGGCATCAGGCAATTCTGTGAATCTTTTTCCTTTTTTTTTTCACTCCATACAAACTTTATGGAAATGGGTACCTGCTGCGCGTACTCTACGAAAAGCCAGAGGAGCAACGATCTTACTCAGAAATAGCAAGGTGATTTGAATGATGGCAAATAGAATTATTTTGGTTTTGAAGTAATAATAATGCCTTTTCTATGTGTAATATTTTTGGTTTTTCAGAGCAACTTCATATGTATTATCTTATTGTGACATCACCAAAGCCCAGGAGTATGCATATTGAATGTTATTTATCACCATTTCTTAGATAAGAAATCCAGAGCCTTGAGATGTTAGGTAGCAATTGTAAAAGCTTCTACTTATTAAAGAGACTGTCCTCCTCTTCCCCCTAAAATCCCTCTTCTTCCCCAAAGGAGCTGGGAGTGGAGACAGAAGAGGGAGGGGAAGATAGGGGTGGACACAGCACCTCCTCTCCCCCACCAAGTCCTTCAGACTGCTGGTGAGCACTGAGGAGGGGGAGGTGTGAATGCCAAGTGAAACGTGATGCTACATGTTCAACTGCACTGGGTTGCATTTTTTAACAGTTAAAAGGGCATGAAAAGCTATGGACTATCCCTGAGGGATGGAAAAGGAGAGAGGATATGGTAGCATTGACGGTAGGGCTCAGACGGAAAAAAGGCTTCCTGCTTATACTTCACCAGGTTTAGCCTGTGTGAGTACTGGCCATACTGCTTATTTAGCCTCTTATCATGCATACAGCCATACAGATCACAATACTTCTTTTTCTCAGTGGCAGATTGCTCAGTTTAGGTACTGTTACGCACGTGTCCTGCATGTAGTGTTGAGGCTAAAGTGTGTTTTATGGTGATGGCTTCAAACTTCAGTGCTTGAAGGAGCCAGACAGGGGGCAGAAGTGAGGGAGGCAAGCCTAGTTGGGCCTGATGGAACAGAGGGCTGAGGCCTTATTTCAGCTCTGGCCTGTTGTCTTGCAGAAACTTCAGGGGAGGGAGTTTAGATGGATGGGCGATGGGCGTGAGTGGCAGACACTTAGATTGATGGCCACCACAATACCACGCTTCCATCCCCATGGTACCCTGTACTAATGGCCCTAATTCTTTACTCCTCTTTGTATACAGCCCTTTTCCATATAATTTACAGTGTCCTCTCATTGCAGTTGGGATGTTTTCTTATTCCTGGGCTCATCTCACTGCTACGACTTGTTTGGGCCCAGTGGTATATTGGCGGCTGACACACAAATGGAGGCTTGGGAGGGTTTGTCCTCTTGCACCTCTGCCGTACCCAGGAGGAGACCCTTCCTGAGCTACCCTCATCCCAGGAGGGGAGTGGGAGAAGGGGGCACAGAGCTGGACCACAGCAGCCAAACCCATCCTCGACCAGCTGACCCTCCACTGACCTGCAGATCATGAAAATAAAAGATGACTGTTGTAAGTCCCTGGGCTTTGGGGTGGGTGGTTATGCAGCCATTTTGCAGCAGTAGTTAAAGGAATATAATCCCCATGCCTCAGATCCCTCCACTATTAGTCCTTGGGAATCAGCAGATTGTTCCCCAGACTCCCAGGAGGTGCTGGAGCCTCTGAAGGTGGCCCTGGGAGTTGGCTGTGTTTATGATGCCAGTGGGTGCCCCTTCTTCCTTCTTTGTTCTGTCTGCGCTGTCCTCAGAGGGCAGGTGGCCTGGCCCCCAGGAGCCCCTCAGCACTCACAGGGTATCCAATTTAATCTACCAGGTCCCTTTTTTCAGCATTTGTACTGGAGGCTTTTTAGAACTTCAAAGAGCTTCTCACCCACATTCACTAATTAATTCATTACTCCTGTGAGTCAAACCTGCAGCAGTGAGAGGAGAATGTCATTAGCAAGCAGACCAGAGGCTCATTATTTAGAATAGGTTGCCCAGAGCCAGGCTCCCTCTGCTGGAGCTGTTAACCCTCTCCTGGCTGACAGGGGCTCTGCAGGCAAGTGTGAACCAGGGTCAGAACCTATCAGGCACTCATTGGTGGCAAAGCACCTACTGTGTGCCCAGCTAGCCATCCTGGGTGCCATGGGGATAGAAGTTGTGAAACATGTCTTCTGACTGCCAGGACCCACATCTAGTAGAACACAGGCTCTGGAGTCATGTAATCCTGAGATTGAATCCTGGCAATTTATAAGCTGTGTGGCCTTGGGCTAAGGAGCCCTTGTGAACTGGTTTCCTTGTCTGTAAAATGGGAGACTGTTACCTCTTTAGGGGCAAAGTGAAGATAAGCAACATAATGCACATAAAAGGTGCAGGGAAAGGCCTGGCATCCCGTGATGCTGGTATACTCAGTCGTGCCGGGCTCCGTGCGACCCCATGGACTGACTCTGTCCCAGGCTCCTCCGTCCATGGGATTTCCACTGGAGTGGGTTGCCATTTTCTCCTCCAGGGGATCTTTCCTACCCAGACATTGAACCTGAATCTCTTGTGTCTCCTGCAATGGCAGGCAGATCCTTTGCCACTGTGCCACCTGGCACCCAGTGAGTGCTCCACAAACTCCAGTTTTTACTGATGTCACCCAGGCCAATGTCTTTGGGCACATGTCTCATCCCAAGCCTGGTGCAGGTTACAGGACAGTGTGGCCGAGGAAAGACACCTGACAGAGAGAGCCACTTTGGGGTTGTCTTTATTTCAGTGGTGAGACGAGGGAGCAGAGGGGGAGGAGGAACACCAGGAGGATGCAGGCGTGTAGGGGCCGAAGGAGAGTGGTGAGTGTGGTGAGGGGAGAAGGAAGCAGTGAGCCAGCAGACAAGAGACGGGGCAGGATACAGACTGAGCACGTTCATTCACTGAGTCACCCAGTGGCTACTAAGTGCCTGGGGTGGCTGTGAAAATGCCCCACTCAGATCTCCTCCAGAGAGGCGCCAGACTGACTGCCCAGCCTCTCCCCCGCCCAGCTCCCACCCTCAGGTCACCCATACATAGGTGCTGAGGGTATGTTTCTCCTGGGCTGTTACCTGCCAGTGATTGCAGATGGCAGGCTATCCCCTTGGGGTGTAGGACTCCTCTCCTCGTCGCCCCTTCAGATGGCTCAGCAGGTAAAGAATCCTCCTGCAATGCAGGAGACCCTGGTTCAATTCCTGGGTCGGGAAGATCCACTGGAGAAGGGACAAGCTACCCACTCCAGTATTCTTGGGCTTCCCTGGTGGCTCAGCTGGTAAAGAATCTGCCTGCAATGCGGGAAGACCTGGGTTCGATTCCTGGGTTGGGAAGATCCCCTGGGGAAAGGAAAGGCTGCCCACTCCACTATTCTGGCCTAGAGAATTCCATGGACTGTACAGTCCGTGGGGTCGCAAAGAGTTGGACTCGAGAGAGCGACTTTGACACACAGTGGGCTTGTCTCAAATGCAGGAGACACAGGAGACTCAGGTTTGATCCCTGGGTGGGGACGACCCCCCAGAGGAGGGCAGGGCCACCCGCTCCAGTACTCTTGCCTGGAAAATCCCACGGACAGAGGAGTCTGATGGACTACAGTCCATGGGTTGCAAAGAGTTGGACAGGACTAAGCACACCTAGAGACCTCTTGCACTTCTAGCTGCTTCTCTGTTTTGACTTCCCTGAGGATCCAAACTAACACACTAGGCAGCTCCTAACACACGTCGTGCACCGGTTCATGCATGGCCTTGGGCGTGCTACGGCCTTTAACGTCACGTGGCAGCGGCAGGAGTGGTGGAGACAATAGAGGACAAATGAGAAAGCAAAGGAGTGAATATGCTCATGTTAGACAATGAAACCTGCTACAGAGAAAACAAAACGGGAGACTGTTTTAGATTGCAGGGTAAGGGACTGGCCTTTGAAATGGTGATACCAGAATGCTGAGGCATCAGCTATGCGAGTGATGGAGTCAGGGTGTGTGAGGGTTAATTGCACGTCAACTTGGCTGGGCCACAGTGTCCAGATATGTGGTCAAAATTCTAGATGTTTCTATAAGGATGATTTTAGCTGAGATTAACCTTTAAATTGGTGGGCCTTTTTTTTTTTCTTCTATTTTTTGGTCTCCCTGTGTAGCATTCGGGATCTTAGTTCCCTGGCCAGGGATGGAGGCCATGCCCGCCACAGTGGACTGCCAGGGAAGTCCCAGCTTGGTGGGCTTAGACCATCAACAGATGAATGGATAAAGATGTGGTCCATATACACAATGGAGTACTACTCAGCCATAAAAAAGAATGAAATAATGCCATTTGCAGTAAATATGGATGGACCTAGAGATTATCATACTAAGTGAAGTAAGTCAGACAGAGAAAGACAAAATGGTACAATGGAACTTATTTACAAAATAGAAATTGACTCACAGACATAGAAAATGGACTTATGGTTACCAAAGGGGATAGTGGAGGAGGGGTTTATAAGATACATATTATTATGTATAAAGTAGATAACCAACAAGGACCTACTATATAGCACAGGGAACTATATTTGGTATCTTATAATAACCTATAATAGAAAAGAATCTGAAAAGGAATATATATATATATATATAAAATGCATTAATTATATATGTTAATATATATAACATATTATATATTATATATGTATATATTCCAGAGGCCCCAGACACAGCACAGCCCTACTGATACTTTGATTTAGTACTTTTAGCCTTCAGAACTGTGACAGAATAAATTTCTGTTGTTTTAGTTCCCTGAGTTTGTGAGAATCTGTAGCCCTAGGAGGTTAACACAGGCATGATCAACCTAAAGTGACGTCTGTTTCTCCTAAAAGCCAGGGTTCTCACTTGTCTGGGGAACATGCACTGCCTGGAATATATGCTTTATTATGGGCTCTGTTCCCTTTCCTATTGGTTTTAAATTTTCTATGTTTTCATCTTGGGAGAAAATTGGTCTTGGGAGACAGACATACCAGGCTTTGAACCCTGGCTTCCTGGTTCCCTTGCTGTTTGGTTGCTGAGTCTCAGTCGCTTTCAGGTTTCTCGGGGGCTGGATGTTTTAATTTATGTAGAATACTGAGCGCTGGTCTTGGGACCTAGTATGTGCTTCACCAATGCCCCTTTACTTGACTTAGTCTAAAGGTCAGACTGTGGAGAGGCAGGTGGCGACCCGCTCCAGTGTTCTGGCCTGGGAAATCCCATGGCAGAGGAGCCTGGTGGGCTACAGTCCATGGGGTCACAAAGAGTTGTGCACGACTGAGCAACTAAACCACAGCAAAAGTTCAGAAATTGGGTCAGATTCATCTTTGCATTCCTTTAAGAGTTCCTTAAGGGAGGCAGGAAAAACTAGTAGTTTGGGATTAAAATATACACACTATTATACATAAAATAGATAACCAACAAAGACCTACTGTATAGCACAGGAGACTATCTTACCTATAAGGTAAAAGAAGCTAAAAAAGAATATATGTATACACACACACACAAAAAATACTGAACCACTTTGCTGTATACCCTAAACTAACACAACATTGTAAACCAACTATATTTCAATAAAATGTTTTTTAAAGGAGCTGGAAAAGAAAAGAAAAAAAGAATTTCTGGAAATAATACATTTGCAATAAACATTTGCTGTTGGTTGGTTGTTGACTGACGGTAGACATATCTATTTATAGACTAACAGCTGTATGCCATGCATTCATATCCATGCTTAAAGTATTAATTTAATCCTCATGGAAATTCTAAGACATAGATAGTATTATCATTGCTTTCCAGGTTAGAAAAGAAAGGTGAAGCTATGATTGGCACCTAGATCTAATCCTGGGTCTACTCTGCTACTCCTAAAGTTAGAGACCCTTAAGGAAGGAAAGATGGATCCCTCCACGCTCTTACCATCAGCCTCCTGACAGCTGGCCTACATTCTTCCTACTGTGGTCTGTCTCTGTTCCGCTAACCCCCCTCCCCACTCCCTATCCTTGCGCAGAGCCAATCTCTGGCCTGGTTCCACTCCAGCTTTGCTACCCAGCCTTTCTTTCCCTTGTTTTTCCCACGGTGTGTGTAGGGTTAAAGTCTATTGCTAAACCTGTGTCTCTTCATGGATCTTTTCGCATAACATTTAATCGCTGGTAATGACTGCAACCCGGCGGCGCTCATCCTGTGAACTTCACCCTGGCATTTCAATTAGCTGTGCTGATTGCTAGGTTTGGGTATTTCGTGTATTGGTGAGGAAGCTTAGCCTACGAGGTGTCAGCTAAGGGACTTATTACCATGGAGCTTCTTGTGGGGAATAAATAACCTCATTACAGCTTCTTTTGCTCTGGTTGAGAGAAAGGAAGAAAAGTTGATTCTCTCAAGCAGTTGTTTGCGTGGGGAGGGGCTGGTGCCCATGACTACCTGTAAACCCTCCCCACCCGCCCCCAACTCTACCTCTCCATCCCTCCTTTCTTCTCCATCTCTTCTCTTCACCCCTCTCTCCCACCATCTCCTTTCCCTGCTTTCCTAATCTTGCCTCTTCTTTTCCTTCCTTCCTTTCTGTCTTTCATTCTTTGTTTCTTTCTGTTCTTGGCTAAAGACTTTGATGGAAATAATAGTAACTTAGTGTTCCCAGGCCTCACAGGCTCATGAGTATAAATAAGGTCACATTGATAGTCGAACCTGGAATTTACACACACACACACACACACACACACACACATACCTGCAAAGTCCAAGTCCTTTCTTTCTCTAGGTAGCCCTGAATTTTTGAAATGCCTACTTTCTAAATATATGCTAGCCAATAAGCATTAGGAAGGAGCAGGGAGGAAGATGGGCTTTAATATAAATATCCGTAGTTTCAAATCCCCACTCCAGGATTTATTAGCTCTGTGATCTTGAGTAAATACTTAAACCTCTCTGGTTCTTGGTTTTCTCATCTATAAAGTAAGCCCTGTATCATAGAGTTGTCAGAGGATAAGAGAGTAAAGGTGTACAGAGCTTAGTACAATGTAAGAGAAAAGTAACTGGTAGGTATTTTGATTACTCTTACTTTAAATACCACAGGGCTTTTTATCACCAGCAATGTCTAGCAATCTGTCCTTTCTTCCTTCTTTCACTTCTTTGTTCTATAAACCTTTACTGATAACGTTATTGCTAATAAGTAATTACTTTAAGCAGAAACACCTCCCTTCTACACTTAGCCTTGAGATTCTGGGACTGCGACTCTGCAAGGCTGGGTGGGCAGAGAGGAACTGCTTCTGGCTGTGATGTCCCTGGGGTTTCCTATGGCTTCCGGTTCTGTGAGCAGCTCTTGGACGCAACAGCGCCCTCAGCTGGCAGCATCTGAATCCAGTGTGCAGTTGGACTCGGCCTCCTCGTTGTTTAGTCGCTAAGCCATGTCCGACTCTTTGCCACCCCATGAACCGCAGCAGGCCAGGCTTCCTTGTCCTTCACTATCTCTCAGAGTTTGCTCAAATTCATGTCCATCGAGTCAGTGATGCCATCCAACCAGCTCATCCTCCATCGCCCCCTTCTCCTCCTGCCATCAATCTTCCCCAGCATCGGGGTCTTTTCCAATGCATGCGCCACCTCAAAGACAAGGGTCGGGCAGTGCCCTTCCTCTGACCTGAGTTCCAGGCCCATGGGATCTTCCTCTGAGCTCAGAGGTGCCAGCGTCAGGGCAGCGGTGTTCCCTTCTCAGAGTTTCACGTCCATGGAGCCCCTTTTCTAAGTTTCCAACTTTTAATAATCATTTCAACCTCTTCCCTTGGTTAACTGAACCTAGGTGATTACTTTAGCATTATCTTTTTATTCTTTTAGTTATCAAGTTAATAACTTTTTGGCTAGTTAATAATGTTTAATTTTTCATTCTGTTTCAATAGCTGCTGTGGTTTCTGATTGGACCCTGATTTATACAAGTGCCAAGCAGGGACCAAGCACTATTTTGGGCTCCGGTGGAAAGAGCAGTAAACAGAAGAGGGAAATATCCCACCTCCGTGGCCTTGTGGAGCTTACATTCTGTTCCCATAAAACAGAAGACAACCTAAACACACATATAAAGAAAATAAAGCAAGACAGAGGTGTAGGAGTTCTGCAATGGGGGTGGTTTGCAATTTAAGCTGTAGTGTTTATATGGCACCACTCATCATGTATACAAAAATACTTTGGTGCTCAAATATTGGGAATTGCTTTGTTTCATTCATAGCACAGCTTTTTGTAAATCTGAGATTGTGTAAAACCAGGAAGAGTATAGAATTAACAGGCTCTAAATAGATGTTATACCTGGAAAAAGAAGCAAAATGTTTTAATTGGTGGCTAATGAGTGTGTGCGTGTGTGTGTGTGTATTATCCTCTGAATTTACAGCATAATCTTCACATCCAGCAGTCTTCCTCAGAACATGTTCTTGGGCTCATTTTAAACCACAGATAGTATTTTGTAGAAGGGGACTTCAATTTCTAAATAAAAGCTTTTAGAATTTTCCTCCTTGTTTCACAATTCTCAAAGGAATCCAATCATATTCACTTGTCTGTATTCCTCATTTACTTTTCTGGGCATCAAGTAGACCTCTTAAATCAGAGGATTCCACCATTGGGGGTATCCATTCAGATGGTTTTCATAGGGTAGCAGCTTTTCCAGGTTTCACAGAACTGAATCCCAGGGGGAAGACCTAATCAGTCTTTGGGACCGAAGGCCATGGTCATGGGTTGTAATTAACTCTCCAGGTCAGGAGAGAGAGAACCGGACTTGCATCTCAACGACCAGCTTAACTCCCGGTTGACAGGTGTTGTAATAGCTCCTTTGCAGTGTTTTACTCCAGCCCAGAAACAATCTGGACTCCAATAGGTTCTCCTTTGTATCTTGCAGAGCCATTTTTTGTGTTAGTTGGAACATTTAGGTGGTAAAGCCAGAAAATGAAAGAGCAGATGTGGGTTATACAGAGATATACCAGACTGCACCATCTGGGACTGGTATCCCTCCTGAGTGTTTGCACACCAGCAGGATCCTCATGTCCTGAGCTCAGCAGCAATCACAGGATTTCCTTTTTGACTTTCTGAAAGTGTCCTGATGCAAGCAATGTGTTACTGAAGAGGAGAAACGTATTCATCTTTTCTTTTCTACCTACAGTCCCTTTGACATTGTTCAAAGTCAGAGAAAATTCATTTTATTACTGTTGTGTAATTTGTGCCCACTGCTGGGATTCAGAGATATAAGATAGGCTGGGGTTGGAAGGGGCGGCAGTGATCCACAGACAATAAAAACGATATTGAGCTTTGTTTTGTACTGGGAACTGCACTAAGGGCTTTATATACATTTATCTCATTTAATCTACAGAACCACTCTATGTGATAAGTATATTATTATTGCCCTTATTTTACTCAAGAGGAAATAGAGCTACTAAATAGTTCAAAGTTATTTAGTTAGTAAGGGTTTGAAGTGGAATGCCAACCTAGGTCTGTTTGACAACGATTTATAAGAGGTATTTGCATGACGGGGGTGGAATGGATGGGCAAGGGTTTCTGAGACAAAACCACTTTGTGTCCATGTATTAATACATAACTGAAGGAGGGCTGAGAGAAAGGTCATCTTTGCTCTGTATTCCTAAGACAAATCAGCTCAAATCTAACCTGAACTTATTTACTGAATAGTTCTGCTAGGCCAGCTACAATCCTGGTGCTTTGGTTTTATCCTTTTCTCTCTTCCTAGTGTCAGCTTCAGTGCTGTTCCATACATGCCTGCTGAGCTGTCTATCAGCTCAGCCTCTAGAACACATGAAAACTTCGAGGGTAGCACATGGTGTGTCTGGGGGCCTTGCACTTTACTCTGGCTTTTCTCAGCTGCATCCCCGTCCTGACCTCCCTCTGCTTCCTAACGTGGTCATTTCCTCCCCTCTAGGCAGACCCTCTAGGCTAACTCTGGTCTGAGTTAGCCCAGACCATCACATGTGGATGCTCGTGGGCCTTTTCTGTCCTCTTTAGAAGTTCCTTCTTCCCACCCTGCCTTTTCTGTCAAATGGAGAAAGGCTGCCCCGGTTCTAACGCCATGTCACCTCTCCATGCTCAGTCTGCCGCCCCATCCCTTTGAGCTGAGATTTTTCCTGAGCGCTCTGGGCACATGCCTCTCTTCCATGTCTCATGTTCATTCACTCACCATGTATTTATTAAGCCCGACCACATGCCAGGAACTGTTCTAGTTCCTGGGGATACAGCAATGAATAAGATCGAAAAAAATCCTGTCTTAACATGACAAATTCTTGTGTGGAATAACGGATGTTAAACACATAAATATGTTATATAATACTTTAGGTGATGACAACTATAGTGGAAAATTAACTAAGGAAAGCAGATAGAAGGGGGTTGCAAATTTTGGGAGTAGTTGTTATTTTTTATAAGCTGTTAATTATAAGTCATAGAGCTGTGCTTCACCAAAAAAGCCTCACAAACCAGTCTTGAGACTTGAAACTGATCACCTCATCTTACCTGAGAGTCTCATGTTACACAGTCAGAGATAAGCATTCTTTCTTTTTCCTCTTACTTTTGGAGATCTCAAACACTGCTGTGGGCTGAATGTTTGGATCTCCATGGAATTCATAGGGAGTTGCAATTTTAAGTAAGGTGGTCAAGGAAGAACTCACAGAGAAGGTGACATTAGAGCAAAAACCTGAAGTAAATGAGGGAAGGACTCATATAAATATCTGGGGCAAGGGCATTCGACGCAGAAGAAAGAGCAAGTGCAAAGACCCTGAGGCAGGGCTCAGTCATGAGTGTGAAGACTCAGCAGGAGAGGCCGTCATATGGCACGTGTATACGGATGACTGGGTCCCTTTGCTGTACATTTGAAACTATCACAATATTGTTAATCAGTTATACTAATATACTGATATCCAATACAAAATGTTTAAAATTTTAAAAGTATCAAAAGAAACCAAAAAAAGGATACTTCCTAACACCGTACACAGAAATAAGCTAAAAAAAGAAAAGAAAAAACACCGTACACAGAAACAAGCTAAAAAAAGAAAAAAAAACCAAAACCCATCCTCCCTGTCAGAGATCCTGGAGGGAGAGTAACATGTGTCATAGTTCCTGTGTTCCTCTCTATAGCACTCAACTCAGGACTGGGCACTTTGCAGACATGAATAGAACCATGAATGATTAGAGCATAGGAGTGACATCTAATGCTCTCGCAAACGAGGAGCCCGAGGTCCTAAGAGTCAGAGTAATTGGTCCAGTTGTTACTGTTTTCCTGTCTCTGCGTCTGTGAGCCGGTCACTATTACTCCTCAGCCCACTCCTTTTCCCATTACCTGAGTCCCAGGGCTGTGTGTCATTCCTCCCTGATACACTGCCACATTCCAAGAGACACACTTCAACAGGAGAAATATGTACAAAGCACTCACAGACTTTACCAATAGCCTTGAAGAACATGAGTGTAACTCCAATTTAAAACACCACCTTCACTTTCTAAACCTCTCATCTTTTCATTCCCTACAGGTGACCCACAACATTCTCCTCCTCAAAGCCTTTTCTCTCTCCACCTGGTCAGGTACCTTTTGCCTTTTTGCTTTTGGCTTCTATGGCTTCTCTCTTCCCAGTTTTTCTCTTCTGCATTAAAAAGTTCCCAGAAGCAGGCAAAGGCAGAACAGGGAGGGAGGTGAAGGAAGAATGGGCAACATAAAAGTTCTCTTTAGTTTCAGGAGGAGAATAAAGGGCTGGGAACTTTCCTTTGTTCTTAATATTTGTCCTTGTCAAACTGATTTTATTTCTATTTGTACTGGTACCATTGACAGTCATTATCACTTGTATTCTGTTTTTTATTTCGTAAAGAACTCTGATAGCCAGGATTTAACTGGAACCCACATCTCACAAAGGCAAACCTCCCATTTTTAATTTTAGACGTTGTTGAATGAATGAGTGAGAAAAGGAATGAAATGGGTATCTTTGCCCAGTTTATTAACACCTCCCAGTCAAAGCAAAAAGGAAACAACTCAGCTTTCTTCCTCATGTATTCTCAATACTATGACTGGTAAGTTTTTGTTTGCTAGCATAAAAGAAGTTCATATCAAAAGACACAGTAAGAAGGCAAATGATTTCCACTGTGAAACTGTGATGATGAATTTCATGTGTAGACCTGACTGGGCCATGGAATGCTCAGACAATTGGTTAAGCTTTATTCTGGGTGTATCTGTGAAGGTGTTTCTGGAAGAGATTAATATTTGAATGGGTAGACTGACTAAAGCAGATTGCCCTCCCCAATGTGGGTGGACCTTATCCACCCAACGTGGGCCTGAGTAAAACAAAAGGCGGGATAAGCGAGAATGATCCCTGACTGACTGTTCTTGAGCTGGGAAACCGTTCTTTCCTTGCACTAGGACTGGAACTTCCACTACTGGTTCTCCTGCTTCCCAGGTCTTCAGATTTAGGTGTGGACCACTGCCGTACCATGAGCTTCCCTGGTGGCTCAGCTGGTAAAGAAGTTGCCCGCAATGTGGGAGACCTGAGTTCAATCCCTGGGTGGGGAAGATTTCCTTGGAGAGGGGAAAAGACTACCCACTCCAGTATTCTGACCGAGAGAATTCCATGGACTTTATAGTCCATGGGGTCATGAAGAGTCGGACATGACTGAGCAACTTTTACTTTCACTGCACCATGATGCTAATGCGTGCACTCTAGACAGAGACACAACTGGATTTGAGTCCTAGCCTTGCCACTTGCTAGTGATATCAAGCAAGTTACTTAACCTCCCCAGTCATCAACTTCCTTTCCTGCTAAATGGATATAATAAATATCTCACTCCTAGCTGAGACTGTTGGTTGCTACCCAATGCCCATCTGTCTTTTGATGCTTTCTGACCAAAATCCAAATTTGTTTATGTGATTCATCCCTTGCATGATTGTGTGTTTCTTCTCTATGCCAGTCGCTGGGAGTTGGTTTAGAAATAGGCAGAGGCTGCATTTCTGGTCAAGGAGACATGGAGCTATTTCTATTAGAGACTTGGGTGTGGATGTGAGACCCAGAGCTATGGTGACCATCTGTGGTCACAAAGGCTCAATGGCTGTCTGAGGATGGTGAGAGGAGGATGGTGCCTCTGGGTGCCTTCTTAGTGGCATTACTGAATTTATTGGTCATGGACTCATCTGCCTCTGGATTTCTTATTATTAAACCTATCCTCATTGTTTAAGCCAGTGAAGCTGGGATTTCTATTTCTTGGGGTTGAAGGAATTATAATAATTCATTGCTTGTGTTGTGGTGAATATTAAGTGAATTAGCCTATATAAAACACTTCACACACTGCTTGGCATTTAGTGAAGAAACAATAAATGCTAGTTCTAATAAAAAATATATGGCTAAATTCATTGTATCTGTCACTAGGAATAGCCTAAAATGTAATTCATGTTTTACTTGATTCTCCAGAAGTTCTTATAAGATAGAAAAATAAAGGAGAGGGAGGCCAGCTGCTATGTAGAGAAAAGTTGACAGCTTTTTCTATATTTATGATAATTTCCTGAGGCTAGATTCCCAGAAGTGATATAACTGGGCACAAGCATTTTAAATTCTCTTCACACATATTATTAAATTGCTGTCCCAAAGGTTGAAACATTTCATAGAACAATCAGCAATATTGGGAAAGGCTTTTTTTTTTTTTTTAACCTCATCTTGGTCAGTATTTGGAATTACTATATAAAATGATTTTTTTCTGGGAGGAAAAAACATGGAATCATCATTTTAATTTCATTTCTTGGACTAGTAGGAACTTTTAAAGTTCTTATCTAGGCATCAGAAATCTGGGGCTGGCTGGAGTTCAGGAGTGCTCACCAGGAGGGGTTATGGGGGTCTGGAAAGAGGGCTTCCCCAGGTCCCCAGTAACTGACAGTGGTTTTCTGGTTTGAACTAATTAAATGGTGTGAAATGATTTGCCTTTGTTGTGTCTTGCATCATTCAGAATTTCCTGGCTATGTTTCACTTGAACTTTTTGAGTCTTTTTCCTGAGTGGAAACAGAAACACAGTAGCCAGCGCTAAGAATAGCATGTTATGCCCCTAAGGTGTATAGAAGCCCCAGGAGATAAAGCTTTACAGGTCCCCTGTTTACATAAACAACTTGAGTCCCCTCAAGTCAACAGGACAGCACCATTTGATGGCCAAATCTTACATGAGTCCAGCAAAGGAAGTACCAAACTTCCCAGCAGGAGCAATACTCTTGCCAGATAACCCTTCTAGAACCAGCCATTAGGTTCCTGGAGCATTTAATAGGCACGAGTCCTGGAGCTCCATTGGACATTTGGTCAACTCCATAGTAGGAGTGGAAATATAGAGTTGAAGAACATCTATATAGGAGAAACAGACCTGAAGATCTATTTGTGGTTCAGGCTTGGTACACCCTGACTGATGGCATTGCCTGCCCCAGAGACATTTTAGGTACCAGAAGTGTCTTTAGAAAATCAGAAGGAGAGCACTTTAATTCACATGGTCTTCCTTGCCTGAGTTGAAGGAGTATTTATTGATATCACTATGCTAGTAGCTGGGCTTTCTTGGAGGTTCAGACAGTAAAGAATCTGCCTGCAGCACAGGAAACCCGGATTCGATCCCTGAGTAGGGAAGATCCTCTAGAAAAGGGAATGGCAACCCACTCCAGTGTTTTTACCTGGAGAATTGCATGGACAGAGGAGCCGGGGAGTCTATAGTCCATGGGGTCCCAAAGAGTCTGATACAACTGAGCGACTAATGTACACGCATACTAGTAGCTAATTTCAGCTGTGCTTTTCTCATATACAAGGTCCCATGAGCGTGTTTTCAATTGGGCTAGATATTGCTATTCTCCCATTTTGCAGATTCAGAAGTGGTGCTTAGATGCTAGCAGACTGGCTTGCTCAGGCAGCCTGATGACCCTGTGCTCTGAGCAGCTCTGCTCAGCGCCTTAGCTTCAGAGTAAAGGCCCTTCCCTCTTCTGTCTGTTTGTGTTTGAACCTCTTTTACTTCCAAGGGTTCTCATATCTGCTTTTTCCTATCAGGTGTATGACTTGGGCTTATACCCAACACTACCTAACTCTTTAATGATTCTTATACCAGCCCCTTTCTTTGATGGTTTTTCATGTTATAAATGTCTTAAAAAGATAGTGGTTGTGGAGAAAAGAGAACTCGCTTGCACTGTTGGTGAAAATGTAACTTGATAGAGCCACTATGGAGAACAGTATGGAAGTTCCTTAAAATATTAAGAAGAGAAGTACCATGTGACCCAGAAATCCCGCTACTGGGTATACACCCAGAGAAAACCACGATTCAGAAAGGTATATGCACCCTAAAATTCATTGCAGCACTGTTTACAATAGCCAGAAGATGGAGACAATCTCAATGTCTATCAACAGAGGAACGGATAAAGCGAATGTGGCACATACACACAGGGGAACATTGCTCAGTCATAAAAAGGAACGACATTGGCTTATTTGTAGAGACGTGGATGGACCTAGAGAGTGTTACAGAATGAAGTAAGTCAGAAAGTGGAAAACAAATATCATATATTAACCCATATATGTGGAATCTGAAAAAAATTGGTATAGATGATCTTATTTACAAAGCAGAAATAGAGACACAGACATAGAGAAAAAATGAATGGATACCAAAGGGGGAAGGGGGGAGGTGGGATGAGATGGGAGGTTGAGATCACATCTATACACTGTTGATACTATGTATAAGATGGGTAACTAACGAGAACCTGCACTATAGTACTGGGAACTCTACTCAAAGCTCTGTGAAGGCCTAAATGGGAAGGAAATCTAAAAAAGAGGGGGTTCAGTTCAGTTCAGTTCAGTCCAGTTCAGTTCAGTTGCTCAGTCGTGTCTGACTCTTTGTGACTTCAAGAACTGCAGCACGCCAGGCCTCCCTGTCCATCACCAACTCCCGGAGTTCGCTCAAACTCACGTCCATCGAGTCGGTGATGCCATCCAGCCATCTCATCCTCTGTTGTCCCCTTCTCCTCCTGCCCCCAATCCCTCCCAGCATCAGAGTCTTTTCCAATGAGTCAACTCTTTGCATGAGGTGGCCAAAGTAATGGAGTTTCAGCTTTAGCATCAGTCCTTCCAAAGAACACCCAGATCTGATCTCCTTTAGAATGGACTGGTTGGATCTCCTTGCAGTCCAAGGGACTCTCAAGGGTCTTCTCCAACACCACAGTTCAAAAGCATCAATTCTTTGGCACTCAGCCCTCTTCACAGTGCAACTCTCACCTCCATACATGACCACAGGAAAAACCATAGCCTTGACTAGACGGACCTATGTATGTATATGTATGTATATGTATGCTGGACTTCCCTGGTAGCTCAGATGGTAAAGTGTCTGCCTGCAATGTGGGAGACCCAGGTTTGATTGGGAAGATCCTCTGGAGAAGGAAATGGCAACCCATCCTGGTACTCTTTCCTGGAAAATTCCATGGATGGAGAAGCCTGGTAGGCTACAGTCCATGGTGTTGCAAAGAGTCGGACACGGCTGAGTGACTTCACTTCACTTATGTATGTGTATAGTATAGCTGATTCGTCTTTCTGTATAGTAGAAACCAACACAACACTGTAAAGCAATTATACTCCAATAAAATTTTTTTTTAAAAGATTCAAAAAAAGTATTTTAAACAACACTTATTTATTGTAGAGTATGTTTCATTTCTATGGGCTGACTCAGAGAATAGGACGAACCAAGAGGGTCACATTCAGCTACAAAGGCTATCTCTCTGAATATGCAGGGCTGCTTAATGTTTTGGTTTTTGAATAGCTTCCCCAAGACCTTTGAAAAATCGCCACGCTTGTCCACTATTTTCCCGGGGAAATGTCAAATGACAAATGTCAAATGTCAAATGTCAAATGTCATATAATTCTGAAAGAAGCGTCTTAAAATTAAGGTGCAGTGTAACTTGTAATTGTGTCTCTTCTATGACTCCCAATTTTACTATATATTTGTTAACTTTTTCACCTGCTGGGATATGCAACAATGGCAGGCAAATAGCAAAATGGAAAATCTTGAAGTTTGCTATTATTTCTAAATTACTGTATTTTAAAAGCAATGTAAAAATAAATTTAAAAAAGAAAAAAAAGGATGTAAATGTGTGCTACTTGATTCCCCTTTTCCACAGCCTCACAGAACATATTTGGGAAGTATGGACAGAAAGTGAAATTTGACTGTATATATAATATGGCATGCTATTTTTGTGTGGAGTTTGCAAATGCATTAAAATAATTGCACTGTTAGTTCACCATTGGGTGGAAGAGTTTGCATTATACAGGGATCAGTAAGAAATTTGCCATTCTCTTATGAAAGAGACCTCATCTTCTTTGCTTTGCATTGCTAAAGATGGTGTGTATGAGAACCGAAAGCTTGGCATTCAGCCACGGAACCTGAGGTTGGAATATTTTACATCTGTCAATGGGATTCCTTTTGGCATCTTATAAGAACACAATGAATTTGATTTCAGAGAAGTGGGAGATCTTATACACCATTTCTCTTGTAAAAGAAACATCTATTGTGTGACCCAGTGAGCTGGTTTGAATTCTTCCAGCTCACGGTTCCATCTTCAATTGTCAAACAGCTATACTTTCTCCAGCTTTTGACATTTCCATTTTATGTGATTCTATTGAAGGGGAATTGTGGGGCCCGAGATTTAATTTAAAGCCTGTTTATTGTAATAAGCAGATGCTGTGAGAGCCTCTAATCTGAATCTCTGAGGGCGAGATGGTTGAATTTGAAAAAACACAGAGATTTAGCAGGAATGCAATAAGTCGGGAGAATTCTCTGTGGTGGGGAGAGGAAGACTCTGGAAAGGGGGGCATTGGTACATTAGTATAGTCCAGTCTGAGGTCCTCTTAGACACAGAAGTGAAAGGCTTCTCTCTTTCTCCTGTGCAAAGCACATATCAGGACCAATGCATACGAAGTGCACAGAAAGCAGACTTCATCTTAATCCAGCAATGAGCTTCTTATTAATTCCATATGTCCCACAATAGAATGGGCTACCTCAAGGAGTGAGTAGTTAAAGTCAGCACCCTCAACAACCCAGTATGGTAGGTAACATGATGACATTTAACTGGCAAGAAATCTGAGTCTCAGAGTGCCTGTGTGTCTGGTCTGCAGTCAACAACTAGCACATGTTGGTTTGAAGCCTGGATCTGCTGTCTCCAAGCCCTTTGATTTCTCAGCCCTGACATCCTATTCACTTGTAACTCAGTGAGGTCTCCATTGTGGGATCCTCTGGGGAAAGACAGGGTAGTAGAAGAAATTTGGACCCTGGGTAGGCCTGAAACATTATTCAGGTCACTTCTACTTTTCTACTTCCAGGGTTAGTGAACCTATGATCTTGTGATTCTAGAAGTCTCCTTGCTAAGACCAGATGAAAAAGGAGATGGATGGTTTAAAGCTCATACCAGAGACTCTTGCCTTTCCCAGTGCCTCCTCTAGGTTAGTTCTTCCTTTCTCAGGGTTCCTGTACACCATGGCAGGATTTCCTTTAGCATATAACATACAGGATTCTATTTAATTTGGGCCCAGTCTGCCTCACCTGCCAGACTCTCAAGGCTCTTAAGAGCCATCTCTGGGTATCTCTTCCTTTTCCTGTGGCAACCTCTCTAATCACAGGATGCAGCCCAGTGTCTGATGCTTTGATGTTCTTGTAAGAAATGAATGGATATGATGATTCGATCTGTTGAAGTGTCTTTTTAGCACCAGGATGAGGATATTGTAAAAATTCCCGAGAAAATATAGTTATGCCTCTCAGACCAATGACTTCGAGTAGGTACATGGGACCTTGGTTGTGGGAGGTGTGTGCAATGATAGTTGACTGTATAAGTGATTCTAAGGCAGCAAGTGAATTAGACAACGCTAAGCATTAATCATGGACAGAGGAACCTGGTGGGCTATAGCCCATAGGATTGCAAACAGTTGGACATGACTGAACCAACTTAGTGTGCACACACATATGCAGGCATTAATATGTCAACATCAGAGAGAGCAAGCTAAGGCTCTAACAGTGCTCATAAAAGTTAAAACAGGAATCTAGCTATGTTTAGAGTAGGAAAGATAACAAAGAGCTGGGTCAAGTAATGCGGTAAGAATATGGCAGAGAAAAACAGATGTATTAGTGCACAATGCCTTCATCATTTTTTGTGGCCAACTCTGAGCTTTTCTATCTAAACCCTCTTTTGCAGGAATTTTCTATATCTTTGACTAATTAATTTGCATCAGAGTTATAAGTGTGATAGTTTCTTTACAAGTTGGGTTTAACTCCAGGTTAACATGTAACATAGTTTTTGAGTAATAAATTTTTCAAACTCAAAAAAGAAATGGAAATGTAGAAGTAGGAAGCATCAGCCCACATATCCAAAAAACTGGGCAGGGGAAGTTAAAGAGGGCAGCATGGTTGAATAAACGTGTTTTTCTTGTTTTAAGATAAAGGATATGTGGCTTAAGAACATTACTAGGCAGAGGGGAAGGGAAATTATTCTTCTTTTAGGATAGACTGACTTTTTCTCCTTGATTATAAATTCATTCTATTAACCAGTCACCTAGACATCTTATTTTTAATCAGTTCAGTTCAGTTCAGTCACTCAGTCATGTTTGACTCTTTGCAACCCCATGAACCATAGTTGTCATTATATCACTTTTCATCTTCAAGTCTTTCAGAACTTTCCAGAACCCTCTGTATGGCATTCACAGCTGATGACATGTTGGTCCTTCTTGAGTTGGTTCTTGCTTCCTTTGGTGGCCTTATCTCCATCCGTCTTCCAGGATGCTGTGATCCAGCTACACTGTACCACCTGCAGTTTCTGGAAAGCTCCACACACTTTTACATTAATTATCTGGGCCTTTCAATGCTGTTCTCTATGCCTGAAACATCCTTTCCCACCCCCTTTCTGCTTGGATTAAGTACTCCTCTTATCTCAGGTGATGCCTCTTCTGGAAAACCTTTTCCGGTCCCAGTCATCTTGATATCTTCAGAGCAATCCATCCTTTCCTCTTTGCTAACAGAGAGATTGTCTGGTGAGCAGCTGTCTAGATTCTGAGCTTTTTTAGCAGAGACATTGTATTTTGCTGCTGTTTTTTAGTCTGCCACCTAATAAGATGGCAGTAATTTTCTATCAGGCTGAATGATGTAAAAGCAAAGAACACTTAGCCGTTTGTAGCATGAATTATTTCAAAGTTCTGCTGCCCATTTCTATTTTGTGGCTTTAAGAGACAAAGTTTCTACTGTTTGTTGTTTGTTACGGCTGTTTCATTCGAACTTCCTTTTCCTTACATCACCCTGTGGTCCACTTCAGGTCTGTATAGAGTTCTTGGAAGCAGTTATGGTAACGATGGAGGACAGGACTTTTCTCTTTCTTCCATCATAATTGCCACACCTCAGGACCACATCCGGTCTCAGTGTATGCAGTATGTGAGCAGGTTAGTCAGTCTCTCAGGATTAGCTGTTTCTAGTTTCAAGTGATAATATTTAGGGCAGCTATACACATCTCTGCAGAACTCACTTTTTCCCTTTAGAATTAATTTCTTGGGATAAATTTTACAAATTGACATCGCTGGGTCAGAGTGTAAACATTTTTATGTCTCTTGCCACCACTTGTCAAATTGCTTTCTGCAAAGACTGTCACTTTATAAGGTCTCCACAAAACTTGCTTTTCCTCTGCTTTCCTCATGGTGTTTGGCCATTTGAAGAAAAGAGTGAATGAATGAATTTGTTCTCATGATTTTGGTACATATAAAGTAGATGTTTGGAATTGTTTTAATGTAATTTCTTTACTAATAAGGAACATTTCCTTGTGTTTCTTATATGTATTTTTCTTGAGTTGATTATGTACAAGTATGGAGAGAAATCACTTGAATGCAGAAGGAAAAGAGTAAATACTAAAACTGAAAAAAAGCTTACCAGCTACTGGTTAGGCCAAAGAGAGAAGCCACCCACAGTGGCTGTGTCTCCCTCATGGCTCCAGCTCCTCTCACTGTGGTTCCAGACTCACAGGCAGCCCCCTTGTGGTTCCAGCTCCTGCCTCTGCAAAGATGCTATTATCATCCTCATTTGATGTGTGAACACCAAGGTACAGAGATAAGTAACTTCCCCAAGATCACCAGACAGTAAGTGATGGTGCTGGAATACCAAGCAGGCAGTCTGACAAGGAAACTGAGGCTTGGAGAGTCGAGGACCCTGTCCAAAGTCGTATTGCTTGTAGGTGTTGGAGTCAGATGCAGGCTATTTGAAAGCAGAGGACTGCAGATAAGGAAGTGAAGCAGTGATTCGAATGCAGAAAGCTTTTTTTTTTTTTTGGCCTGATTTTGCTGTCCTTGAAGCATGGAAGCCAGGCCAATGTTGCCCAGGGAAGGAAGAAGAGAATGAGGAGGAGGAGGGGGAGGAAATGGAAGAGGGGAGGCTCCAGCTTTGCCTTCGCTGTGACTTTTGTCTGAATGGCCAAATCCACTCAGCGGGCATCAGAAGCTGGGCTTTTATATACAGGCCCTGGTCTTCCCCCTGCTGTCCCGGATTAGCTCCGGGCCTCAGCGCTTCTCCACAGCCGCTGCCCACCAGGGGCTGGTTCTCTTGCTCTTTGCCCAGGCTTTTGATCAGAGGGTGCCGAGCACTAAAGGCATGGCCAGGAAGTGCTTCCTTAGGGCTGCCCAGGACTTCCTGGGATGGCTTCAAAGGTCGGAAAGCAATTTGCAGCTTTTGTGTGGAAGGCCGAGGGGTTTGGGAGGGAGCGCGCCAGTCAGTGGGGGAGCTAATTAGGCCCAGTAACTGTTTGGCCACCTCACAAGTCACTTGAAAGCCCTCTGAGACCATGGGGTGGCAAGGATGGAGACCACTTTGTGCTCAGCGGGCAGCTTGCTACTGCTGCGCCAGTGGAGCATTTGGGAAATGAGGTGTGGGGAGACTGGCACTTAACGGTCCTCAGAGGATTTACCAAATGGGCTTGCCATGAGTGATTGCCCTATAGTTACTTCTTGTAGCAGGTTGTAGTAAGGCCACAATCCTATCACGCCATACATTTTTTTCTGGGATGCCTTTCTATGCCGAGCTGCCAGGTATGGGTCACAGATGTGATTGTATTCTTTTTAATAAAAGATCTCTATTCTTATCAATGAATCAACTGTTTCCATAGTGACTAATGCACTTTGGGAGAGTGAAATTGGGATATTCTAAAAGCAGATCCCCTAAGGAAATGCCAGAAAAGTAAGAAAGGTGTTTTGATTATTTATAAATCACCACTACTGCCCGGTTTTTGGGGAGGAGGAGAGTGGAAAGATGTGTTATTAGATCACTTTTGGGGAAGAGAGGATGTATATAGAGGTATAATATGTGGCTTCATTTTTAAGATTGAATAGGACCAATTCTCATGTTGAATTCTAACTCGCTAACCCTCTTGGTTTCAATTTCCTCATCTGAAGGTAAGGATAATTGTGACATCTCATAAGATGGTGAGTAATAAATAAATAACTCAGGCAAAGCACATGGTAGGTGTTCAGTGGGCATTAGTTCTTGTTAATACCACATAAACTTTTCTTAGTACTAGTTTTGGAAGTTGATAAGTAACCACTGTCGTTCAGCCACCAGCTGTCTGATCCTTTAGTCTTTCCAGGCAGAGGCACTCGGTTCATTCCTGTTTCATCCTCAGCAGCTCATGTACTCATTTCTGTTGCTATCTTAATTAGTACTCATTTGGTCTTTAACAGCAATGACTGGATACATGCATACAGATCTGCAAAGAGTTAGGTGAAATCTTACAACTTAATTATGCCAGAAAGACAGACTGTGAAGTCACTCAGTCGTGTCCAACTCTCTGTGACCCCATGGACTGTAGCCTACCACGTTCCTCCATCCATGGGATTTCCCAGGCAAGAATACTGGAGTGGGTTTCCATTTCCTTCTCCAGGAGATCTTCCTGACCCAGGGACTGAACCCTGATCTCCTGCATTATAGGAGCCCAGGGTCTCTTTACTGTCTGAGCCACCAGGGAAGTCCTAACGATGCCAGAGGCTGTTAACTATTCTCTAGGTCAGTGATTCGTTCCTTTCCTCCTGTCTGTGTGTTTTGACCTGCTTTCTCTGCCTGTCTGTCCTCTTCAATGTTCTTTGTAGCGACCTTGAGGGACCCCTCTGCAATATTCCAGGGTCCAGGTATTCTGCTGGAAGGATTTTGTCATCCTGGCTACAAATCCTCATCAGTCAGTTCAGTTCAGTTCAGTCGCTCAGTTGTGTCAGACTCTTTGCGACCCCATGAATTGCAGCACACCAGGCCTCCCTGTCCATCACTAACTCCCGGAGTTCACTCAGACTCACGTCCATCGAGTCGGTGATGCCATCCAGCCACCTCATCTCATTTTTTTGGAGCCCCAAAAAATAAAGTCTGACACTGTTTCCCATCTATTTCCCATGAAGTGATGGGACCAGATGCCATGATCTTCGTTTTCTGAATGTTGAGCTTTAAGCCAACTTTTTCACTCTCTACTTTTCACTTTCATCAAGAGGCTTTTTAGTTCCTCTTCACTTTCTGCCATAAGGGTGGTGTCATCTGCATATCTGAGGTTATTGATAGTTCTCCCGGCAATCTTGATTCCAGTTTGTGCTTCTTCCACAAGCAAATCCTCATAAGCAGGCATAATTCCTTCTCTCCTTCCCTGCCCCCACCGCCCAGGTAGCTTCTTTGTTCTATGTTCCTCAGGGTGTTTGACCCTCCAAAATAGCCTGACAGTTTTTCTTTTTTTCCTTTTCCCCGTACACGCAGATTCTTATCTCCCTATTTCACTCTGCCAGGGAGCTCGCCTCTTTACGGGGCTGAAATCTGCAGTAGAGGCATTCTACATGCCTTCTTTTGCTTCTCCACAATTTTTTTTTTTAAAGACTCTCTGGGTCCTCTAGGAAACCCCTTTAATTTAGGTGAAAAAAACACTGACTTCCTGGTAAAGTACTCGTAGGAAGACTCAGTCCAGGAAGTCTTTTTATAATTTTAGCATTTAGGCCTACTATCCATTTTTTTAAAGTTAATTTTTGCTTATGCATGAGATAGGCCTTAGGGTTTTTATTCTTTTATTTCTTATGGCTATCCAATTATTCCAAACACCAATTTGTTAACAAGACTATCTGTTACCACTGAATTTCCATGGAGACATTGTTAAAATTAGCTGACCTTGAATGTAGGGTTAATTTCTGGACTCTATTCTGCTCTTTACTCTCCAAGTCTATCCTTATAACAATGTCACATTGTCTTGATTATTGCAGCTTTATAGTATATGTTGAAATTGTGTAGTGTGGTCGACTGAAAAATGGTCCTCCAAATGATATTTATGTCCTAATGCCTGCAAACTGTGCAGACCATTTTTACAATCTTTACTGACTTTGTTACAGTATCATTTCTGTTTTATGTTTTGGTTTTTTTTGGCTGCAAGGCATATGGGATCTTATCTCTCCAACCAGGGATCAAACCTGGATACCATGAATTGGAAGGCAAACTCTTAACCACGGAACCGCCCGGGAAGTCCCACGAATATCCTTATAAGCAGGAGGCACGCATGCACACGCACACACACACACACACACAGAGCTCAGATTTGCTTAGCTCTTCATAACACTATAGCTGTAAGTGTACCCAGACAGTTTTAATTAGAGGAGTGACATGGTGAGAATGTGTTTTAGAAATAAGATTTTGGAGGTAGTAGATTAGAGAGGAACCAAGACCAGATGTCAGGTGCCTGTTCTGGAAAACAAATGGATGTTGAAGGTAGGGAGGAAAGTTTTGACAATCCAGGAAAGGCTGAAGAGGGCTGGATGCCTGAAGAGCCAGAGTGAAGTCCAGGAGGGGATTAAGGAGCACCTCCACAGATTGTAATCAATAGACATTAGGAATGTCCGTTTTCTAACGACGTTCAAATTGCTTTGTACTTGATAATTGTCTTACATTTTCTACTAGCAGTTTGCATTAAAATTTTGTCTTCTCCCAGATTAGAACTTGTATCAAGGATAGAGGTCGACTTTAATATTTAAAAAAATATATATATCTCAAAGTTTAAACTACCACCAGACCTGTGGTAGCAGCTTAATATACTTCTGTCAGCTTGATTTAAACAGAATGGTAATTCTGAGGCTTGAAATTCCAAACTTGCTTCTAACTCATGTTAGAAGATAAACTGAGGCACAGTAAAAATTTTAAGAGTTTGAGTGCAAACTTTCAGTTATAAGTAATAGGGATATAACATACAGCATGACTGTACTTAAAACTGCTATGTGCTATGTTTGAAAGTTGTTAAGAGAGTAGCTCCTAAGAGTTTTCATCACATGGAAAAAATATTTTATTTTGTACCTGTGTGAGATGATAGATGTTAACTACATTTATTGTGGTAACCATGTCATAATAAATACAAGCCAAATTATTATGTTATATACCTTAAATTTCTGGAGAAGGAAATAGCAACCCACTCCAGTATTCTTGCCTGGAGAATCCCATGGTCAGAGGAGCCTGGCAGGCTACAGTCCATGGGGTCGTAAGAGTCGGATGTGACTTAGCAACTACACCACCACATACCTTAAATTTATACAGTGCGGTATGTCAGTTATCTCCAGGGGAAAAACAGGTTACTTGAACAACAACTTGTTTGAATAAGGCAGTGGCAAACCCGAAGTGGTTAGGAGCCCACTGTGACCTGATTCAGGGTAAAAACTTCTAGAAAGTGTAGAAACAAAGAAAGGCACCGATTTGTTTGGTTGTGTCTTAAAGCCTAGCTGGCTGTTTGCCATTGGCTGTCCTTAGCTTGATTTGTAACCTTGAGTCATTTGTAGGCTTAGGTTTTGGCTTTGCTTACATAGAACCACTTTGGTATTAGGGCCACCTCAGTCTAATTGCCTTTCATTTCAGTTTCAGTTCAGTTGCTCAGTCATGTCAGACTCTTAGTGACCCCATGAACTGCAGCACGCCAGGCCTCCCTGTCCATCACCAACTCCTGGAGTTTACCCAAACTCATGTCCATTGAGTCAGTGATGCTATCCAACCATCTGATCCTCTGTTGTCCCCTTCTCCTCCTGCCCTCAATCTTTCCCAGCATCATGGTCTTTTCAAATGAGTCAGCTCTTCACATCAGGTGGCTAAAGTATTGGAGTTTCAGCTTCAACATCAGTCCTTCCAGTAACACCCAGGACTGATCTCCTTTAGGCCTTTACGTTCAATTAAACATTTGCCTTGGAAGTGTAGATAAATCAAGTGGCTTTCGGGGGACTTCAATTCCGTATCTTTTTTAAAAAAAGTTTTTCTTTATTTTTGGCTTTGCTGGGTTTTTGTAGCTGTGTGCGGGCTTTCTCTAGCTGTAGGAACAGCGATACTCTTGGTTGCAGTGCTCAGGCTCCTCGGCAGTTGGAGTGGCTTCGCTTGTTGTAGGGCATGGGCTGTACGGCATGCGAGCTACAGTAGCTGCTGCTCCCTGGCTCTAGAGCACAGGCTCAGTAGTTGTGGCCCATGGGCTTAGTTGCTTCAGGGCAGGTGGCATCTTCCTGGATCAGGGATTGAACCTGTGTCTCCTGCATTGGCAGGTGGATTCTTTACCACTGAGCCACGAGGCAAGCCCCCACACTTTGTATCTTATCAATGGGAATTATAATCCTAGTATGGATGGCTTGTGTGCTCATTAGTGTCTGACTCTTTGCGACCCCTTGGATTATAGCCTGTCAGGCTCCCCTGTCCATGAAAATTTCCAGGCAAGAATACCAGAGTGGGTTGCCATTTCCTCCTCCAGGGGACCTTCCCCCTCCGCCCCTCCCCGCCCCCCACTCAGGGATTGAACTTGAATCTCTTATGTCTCTTGCATTGGCAGGCAGATTCTTTACAACTGGCACCACCTGGGAAGCCCTAATCCTAGTATAATAATGTTAATAGGAATAATGTCTCATTTTCCCCAAGGAATGTGATAAAGAATAGCTAAGCCTGAAGTGAATGTAATTGGCAAGACTTAAATGTACCCTGAATGGTAAACCATACATTTCTCCCAGAATCAGCTTCCAAAGGGTATCCAGGGCAGAATACTCTCCATCTTTTATATCACTAGGATGGCATGAGCAGATGTCTGACTTCACTGTATTTTCAAAACTTCCTAATAGTTTTCAGAAAGTAGTGTGCCCTGTGTTGGAATAACCATTTCAAAGAGAAACAATAGAACACAAGCTGGATTTCAATATCTCAAAAGAAGAACACAGACCTTAGGTTCACACAAAATTAACACCTTCATTCTCTTTCACAGCTAGACACGAAGGAGGTTATTATTCTGGTTTGCATTGTAGATGTATAAGCCTTGAGAAGACCCTCCATAAGAACAGGAAAACTCTGCTCTGTAATGACATTCAGATTTTCAGGAGTTTTACAGTGCCTGAAACTTGTTGTCTCTATAAAATAATCTAGAAGACTTTCTCCAATATTAATGAACTATGAAATTTCCTAGGTGTTGAGAACAAGTTTTGACAGGCAGAGAGTAGCTCTGGGATGTGGTGGAAAATCTCTGAATAGACCCAGTGTCTGGACTTAATTCTAGGTTGTTCCTGGCCAAGTGTGCCTGTGAGTTCATTTCCTCTTCTCTCAAAAGAGAACAAGTTTATTAGCCATTAATGTGGACTTAACTAATATATTACACACCTAATTTTAATAATTGCTTTAAAAAAATTGCCCCCTTTCTCCTTCCAGTTTTATTGCAATATAATTGACTTACAGCACTGGGTAAGTTTAAGGTGTACAGCACAATGATTTGACTTACACACACAATGAAATGATTGCCGCAGTAAGTTTAGGGAACATCCGTCATCTCATATAGATAGAAAAGTAAAGAAAAAAAATTTTCCTTGTTATGAGAACTCGGGATATACACTCTTAACAACATATATAACATATAGCAGTGTCAGTTATATTGATCATGCTGTATATTACATCTCTGAAATTTGAAAGTGAAGTGAAAGTGTTAGTTGCTCGGTCGTGGCTGACTCTTGTGACCACGTAGACTGTAGCCTGCCAGGCTTCTTTGTCCATGGGATTTTCCAGGCAAGAATACTGGAGTGGGTAGCCATTTCCTTCTCCAGGGGATCTTCCCGACCCACGGATCGAATGTGGGTCTCTGTGTTGCAGGAAGGTTCTTTACCATCTGAACCAACGGGCGAAGCCCAAAGACATTGCATCCCTAGTACTGATTTATCTTATAACTGGAAGTGTGACGTTTTTACTTCCTTCATCTGATTTTTTAATAACTATTTTTTTCATATTTTTCAGGACTCAATAAAATAGAATAAAATCAAAAATAAGTAAAATAAATTCACTTCCTTTGGTCAAATCCAAAGAAATACTGAATCATAAGGAGATGAACCATTTCCCCAGAACTAAAATAGGCCACTTGTGCCTGCCAGCCTCATCCTTGCAGAAATATTTTAAAGCACGGACAACCTCTGCTCACCCAAGCTGTAGTTTGGAACCCGAAAAGGGAAAATAGGCCAAGTCATTCCAGTCCTCGGCCATCAGACTGTAACTGCTGCTGCCAAGCATCTTTTAGTCTTGGTGCAAGCTCCAGCTGGAGCTGCGATGTTTCCATCTGTGTGACTGCAGGTGGTTATATAATTAACCACGCATGTGTGTAGGCTGTAAAGAAAAGTCTAGTAACAAATCCATCCTTCTTGTACATCTGTTGGAGATAACAATGGACTGGAAAGGGGTGTGTCCTTAAATGCATCACAATCCTTTTGCTTTCTAAATCTTCTGGAGTTGCTTATTTAGCAAAATCACTGCTGAAGGCTGAGTGAATAAAGTGGCAGGAGTAAGCAAGCTTAAAGTATTAGTATATCCTAATGCTATGACTTTATCCTCTGCTAACCACTCAGCTTGAGCTTTTTCAGTCCTTCAGAAGCCTGTGTCATGGGGACTTCCCTGGTGGTCCAGTGGCTAAGACTTTGAGCCCCCAGTGCAGGGAGCTCGGGTTCAACCCCTGGTTGGGGCATTAGAACCCACATGCCACAACTAAAGATCCTGCATGTTGCAACAAAGACCCAGTGCAACCAAATAAATGAATAAAAATTAAAAATAAAGCTGCCTGTATCAGCCACTGATGCCCTCTGGGGAAGCACTTTTCACTAGGCCTCCTTGCACTTGCTGTCTTCTGCACGGGGATTTGGTCTTGTCATTGTTGTTGTTGTTCAGTCACTCAGTTGTGTCCAGCTCTTTGCGACCCATGGACTGCAGCACACCAGACGTCCCTGTCCTTCACCATCATCTAGAGCGTGCTCAAACTCATGTCCACTGAGTCAGTGATGTCATCCAAGCATCTCATCCTCTGTCATCCCCCTCTCCTCCTGCTTTCAATCTTTTCCCAGCATCAGTCTTTTCTAATGAGTCAGCTCTTTGCATCAGGTAGCCAAAGTTGGAGTTTCAGCTTTAGCACCAATCCTTCCAATGAATAATCAGGGTTGGTTTCTTTTAGGATGGACTGGTTGGATCTTCTTGCAGTCCAGGGAACTCTCAAGAGTCTTCTCCAACACCACAGTTCAAAAGCATCAATTTTTCAGTGCTCAGCTTTCTTTATGGTCCAACTCTTACATCCAAACATGATTACTGGAAAAACCATAGCTTTGACTACATGGGCCTTTGTAATGTAAAGTAATATCTCTGCTTTTTAATATGCTGTCTAGGTTGGTCATAGCTTTTTTTTCCAAGGAGCAAGCGTCTTTTATTTGATGGCTGCAGTCACCATCTGTGGTGATTTTGGAGCCCCCCAAAATAGTCTGTCACTGTTTCCACTGTTTCGTATCTATTTGCCATGAAGTGATGGGATCGGATGCCATGATCTTAGTTTTTTGAATGTGGAGTTTCAAGCCAGCTTTTTCACTTTCATCTTTCACTTTCATCAAGAGGCTTTTTAGTTCTTCTTCACTTTCTGCCATAAGGGTGATGTCATTTGAATATCTGAGGTTATTGATGTTTCTCCCAGCAAAACTGATTCCAGCTTGTGCTTCATCCAGCCTGGCATTTCGCATGATGTACTCTGCATATAAGTTAAGTACTCAGGGTGACAATATATAGCCTTGATGTACTCTTTTCCCAATTTGGAAACAGTCTTTTGTTCCATGTCTGATTATAACTGTTTCTTCTTCACTTGCATACAGATTTCTCAGGAGGCAGGTAAGGTGGTTCAGTATTCCCATCTCTTTAGGAATTTTCCATAGTCTGATATATTTCTTGCTCTTCCAGACCACGTGGACGCACTTCTCCACCTTTCACACTCACCAACGATGGAAACAACAATTCCAATCACAAGGCTCTGTTAAGTCCCTATCTTGTTTCTATACCACTGCTGATTTCTATCGCCAGGACCTTGATGATGAGGTGACATGTGTGGTATGATGGACAAGGTGATATTTAGATCCTCAAACTGCTCACTATCTTACTTTTGAATTTGTTCAGAACCAGTTGTGGAAAAGGTGGTTAAATGCACCCTGCAAATTCCCAATAATTTTGATCTAATTTCCCAAACACCAGGCACTTCTCCAGTTTCAACTTAGGTCATTTTTTCCTCCAGTTTTAGCTAAATTGGAAAATTACCACTCAAAATTATTATTTATTTATTTTTGGGGGGGCTTCCTTCGTGGCTCAGATGGTAAAGAATACTCCTGCAATGCAGGAGAGCCGGGTTCGATCCCTGGGTCCAAAAGATCCTTGGAGAAGGGAAAGGCTACCCATTCCAGTATTCTTGCCTGGATCATTCCATGGACAGAGGAGCCTGGCAAGCTACAGTCCACGGGGTCACAAAGAGCCAGACAGAACTGAGCAACTAAGCATACACACGTGGCCACGCTGGGCCTTCATCCTGTGTGCAGGCTTTCTCCAGTTGCAGCGAGTGAGGGCTACTCTCCAGATGTGGTGCATGGGCTTCTCTCATTGCAGAGCACAGGCACTAGGGTGCTCTGGCTTCAGCGCTAGTGGCGCACAGGCTCAGTAGTTGAAACTCCCAGCTCTAGAGCGCAGGCTCAATAGTTGTGGCCCACGGGCTTAGTTGCTCCTTGGCATGTGCTATCTTCCTGGATCAGGGATTGAGTCTGTGTCTCCTGCACTGGCAGCTGTATTCTTTACCTCTGAGCCACCAGAGAAACCTCCAAAATGATTCTTAGTCTTTCTTTTTTTTTTTTTCTAATTTTATTTTTAAACTTTACATAATTGTATTAGTTTTGCCAAATATCAAAATGAATCTGCCACAGGTATACATGTGTTCCCCATCCCGAACCCTCCTCCCTCCTCCCTCCCCATACCCTCCCTCTGGGTCGCCCCAGTGCACTAGCCCCAAGCATCCAGTATCGTGCACCAAACCTGGACTGGCAACTCGTTTCCTACATGATATTTTACATGTTTCAATGCCATTCTCCCAAATCTTCCCACCCTCTCCCTCTCCCACAGAGTCCATAAGACTGTTCTATACATCAGTGTCTCTTTTGCTGTCTCGTACACTGGGTTATTGTTACCATCTTTCTAAATTCCATATATATGCGTTAGTATACTGTATTTTTAGTCTTTCTTTGATAGTCACTTTCTCCATGCTTAAATGGTTCTTCCAATCCCTAGTTAGCAAAAAGCTGGACTTCCAGCAGTAGTGAAAGAATAATATTGGCTCCTGGCTGTTGCCCCATTGTTTGGCATCCAAGTAAATACAGGGTTTCAAATTAGAGTTTCATGAAAAGTCTAGAAAGGTCCATTCTAATAACACAGTTCTGTTCTTTCACATTGCTGAATTGTCTTCCTAATGGCCATTAGAACCTGAGAACCAAACCCCTTATTTGGATAAAGGGCAGGGCTAACATGCATCAGGGTGTTGGCAGCAGCCAGGCCTTCGCCGTGCCTGTGTGTGTATTAGCAACTGAAGCGTGCCTCGTGGGCCACTGCACCTGAGAAAGTTTTGAGACTCACCCGGCAAGATGAGATAATGGGTTTCTACATTTAGCATCTTGGCTCTCCAAGCACCAGAACTTTTAGCTCTGACTTAAGAGCTTATCACTATAGAGACTGAAAAAAAAAAAAAGACACTTTCTGATCACAAGGAGAAAAGACTTCTCAAAAGTCTCTTACAAATCAGAGCAATGACTGAAAAGTGAGGGAGGCTGGGATTTTATATTCCACAAAGCCAGGAGAAGGAATTTTCTGAGTGTCCTTTGCCAGGAGTAAGTCCTTGAAAGCCAGCTCAAGATTTGAGCAAAGCTGGCTTGGCTTATCCTTAATTTAGGATAGAAAAGCAAAATATGAATCAGTAAAAATTTAAACCCTGGGGACCCAAGGGAAATTTCTAAAAGGTTCCTTACATTCTCTGATTGCATTCCTAGTTTCATTCCTGTCTTTTCTAATCCATTTGGTTTATGGCTGCCAGATTAATCTTCCTAATAATTTTGTGTATGACACTTCCCTGCACAGAAACCCACAAGAGTAGTTTTTTTTTTTTTGGTCTCCACAAGGAGACCAGAGTCATTAGCCTGGCTTTCCAATGCCATCTTGTGCTGGTGTCTGCCCTCCTGCGAGACTCCTCCTCCACAGCTACAATCATAGGAATCATGCTGTTTGTCCTGAGCATCTCATGCACAACCTTTTGATTTTGCCTGTGGGTGTTGTCGTCAAAGCCTAGAGTACATGAGAATTACTTAAGAAGTCCATCAAAAGTACCAGCACCACCCTCATTCTGTTCTTCCATGTGGGATGTCTCTTTTCACCTCAATCTGCTTATCTAAATAAGCCCTTGTTTTCTCGAAAGGCTGGCTTTTGATTCACCATCAGCTCAGTTTACTAACAGATAAGTGGATATGAAAGGAGAAAGGTGTTCTAGGTAGGGGGAAAACAAAGTGAAAAACTGGGAATGATTAGAAACCACCAATAAAAATTTAGGTCTGCAGATTGCGTCTAAGTGACTTAGCACTGCCTGGTATAGCCGCATGGGGGAGTTAGCCTGTCCTTTATTGGAAAATTTTAGTTTTGAGGTTGGAGAGGATTGATTCTCCATCCTCTCTTAATTCCTGGGGTTGGGTTGGGCTAGCTTGGGTAAGTCACTTATTCTTCTGACATCGAGTCATTCACTTGGAGAAAGTGGGCTCTGCCTTTATCTAGGGATTAGATGTTATGATGCACACAATGTGTGTATAATGTAGTGGGTACCTGATACTGGTTCTCTCCCCTTCTGTGATGAAGACAAGATGAGGGGTGATGGGGGCAAGATGAGGAGCCAGTTGTGGCATGGTGATAGATCCTCCGGTGCCTTGCCATACCCCCCATTTCCAACCACCAACCCCTACATCCCTGTGCTTGAGAACTTTCTCTCTGAAGCATGGTTTTCTTTCCTGTGGGTGGATTGAAAGTGCCCAAGAAATGGTGGCTTAAATGATAAAGAAGGTGCTTGCAATGCAGGAGATCCGGGTTCGATCCCTGGGTCAGGAAGATCCCCTGGAGAAGGGAATGGCAACCCACTTCAGTATTCTTGCCTGGAGAATTCCTTGGACAGAGGAGTCTGGCAGGCTACAGTCTATGGGGTCACAAAGAGTCAGACACAACTGAGCGACGAACACTTCCTTACTTAGGAATTTCTAGGGGCAGCCTTCAACCAGTGGCTAATGGGGACAGCTGTATAAACACTCTAGCTTCCTCATCCCTTGGGTGTATTTGACATTGGCTGTCAGAGTGATCCCATGGGATTGAACTTCAGACATTCGGATCACGTGCCTCCCATTTGGCTGCTTTCTCTCTCTCGTCTCTCCCACTCCCCTGCCAGTATTTTCTTCACCTCACAGATAAACTACTTGTGTTTGAATCTCTATCTCAGGGACTGATTCTTCTAGAAGAATCCAAACTAAGACAGAATCCAAATCTACATTTCTGTCTACAGCTCCTCCAGTGGGGCTGGCTTAGCTGTTTCCAATTGTTTTATGGATCTGGGTGGCAGAATAAGTATATCATTTCCGTCCTCATAAGCCAGGCTGTCATCGTGTAACGTAAGCTATGTGACAGTGGCAGTAACACGTTACATCTTGGTCAGTCTAGTGTGTAAACTAATACAACAGCCGGGCGCGTTCCACGTCTCCGGTACTAAATGATGGCTGAATTATTGATAACCGGTCCACATTTCCTCAAATCAAATATTAATATAGCAATATCTTGCATGTGGTAGCTGGATCCCTTCTGCATGATTTCATCACTCAGAAATCTGACCACATCTTTCACCTCACACAAGATGAATTGGGTGCATTCTGGAAAGACAACTTGGGGAGATGGAATGCTTAAACATTGGCTGTTGCATTCTATCAGACTTGACACATGGCAGGCTTTCCCTGGGACAAATGTCAAACACCAAAGAAGGATTTCAGTAGTCTGAGGCTTTCATTAGGGTCTACGGTAGAATTTGTTCTTGCTGACTTGTTTCACGGTAGCTTTGAAATGGGAAACACAAAACACAGCCACGTCAGAATTGGAATGAACTTTTCATCTGCACAGTTCATATTTGGTATTTGGTTTCAAGTATTGTGGCTTATTTAATCCCACCCTCCTCTGGATGCTTGTAGTGCTTTCTTTCTTTCTTTGTGGCCTCACCACTTGGCATGTGGTGGGGTCTTAGTTCCTCGACCAGGAAGCAACCCGAACCTGTGCCCCTTGCATTGAGAGTGCAGATTCCTAACCGCTGAGCCACCGTGGAAGTCCCTGCAGAGCTTCCAGTCGCACTGCTCTCTGGTCACGTAGATATTCCTCGTATGGATACCTTTATTGGTGTGCGTCTTGCCTCTTCTATTGGATCATGTTCTCCTTGGAGTCATGGTAGTCAGTGCCATTGACTTTGAGATGTTCGTTCCCAAGGACCTTATATCTCATCCCTCCTGGCCTCCTAGAATTTAGTAAAGAGCACAGAACATGGAAGGTGCTCCATAGGTGTTTTTTAAGTGACAGACTTTGGCACTGAGCTCAGGTGAAAGATGTACCCTCTCAGCAATATTTGGAGCCTCAGGGATGCTTAGTTCATACTTTCATCATCTCTCTTCTCAACCAGAAATAATCTTGTTAACTAAAGACTTAAAAAGGAAGAAAAAAAATGCTAAGAGAGCTGAGAAAATCCTTTTGGAAGTATTTAAAGGATGTGTTAGCATTTGCTGATTTTATTAATATTACTGGTGCCCAGTGCCATACCTGTGCATTCAGCAAACATCTATGGAACATTTGCTGTGATATGGGCACTGTGCTGTGTCCTCGGGCTTTTTAGATTATTAAAAACCTCTCCCACTCATCGCTATGTGCTTCTGGGCAATACAAGTTCATTAAGCATGAACAAGGGTTTTAAACAGTCACAAAACTTTCCTAGTGTGTTTCTAAAACAGAAATCAGCTGGAGTTACCATTCTTAAATACATGTTATATTTTATGTAAGGAGTTAATTGAAAAGATCTGACAATGACCAACTTTTAGATGCCAGGCACTGTTGTAGGTACATTAACTATGCAAAGAAAGTATTGGCATATATCAACATGATCAGCCTGTATTAGTAAACATTTATATATTACTAATATGTGTTTTATTTTATTTTATTAGCCATCAAAGGTTTCTTCTCCTTGGAGATGAGGGAATGAGTTTGCCTAGTTAACTTTCCACTTTAAGAACACAAATCTTACTTATAATTTTGGAATATACTTTAAGCTATCTTTGTATTTATTGTATATAATCTAAGAGTGTTTGTCTCACTCACATTCTTTGTATTCACTTTCTCCACTAACAAAGATAGAAATATTACATATTGCTGCTGCTAAGTCACTTCAGTCATGTCCGACTCTGTGCGACCCCATAGAAGGCAGCCCACCAGGCTCCCCTGTCCCTGGGATTCTCCAGGCAAGAACACTGGAGTGGGTTGCCATTTCCTTCTCCAATGCATGAAAGTGAAAAGTGAAAGTAAAGTCGCTTAGTCGTGTCCGACTCTTCATGACCCCATGGACTGCAGCCTACCAGGCTCCTCCGTCCATGGGATTTTCCAGGCAAGAGTACTGGAGTGGGTTGCCATTACATATTGAAACTTTATAAATAGGTGTTTACTGAATAGAAGAAACAAAATCCTCATACATATTTATATTCCAAACTTCCTAAAAAAATTAAACATTTCTTATTGTATTCATCATTTTTTTATTTTACATCTGTAAATATTTATATTTAATGTTTCATTTCCTCTCTGGAGTACTATTTTGAACTAACAGGCTTTCATAGGTACAACTCACTTCAATTAACCATCAGATTATAATAATTATTTTTGATAGTGAAATTTTCACAGCTTGGTGGTGCTAGATATTGTAGTTAGAATCTTTTGCCTTTTAAGTAGTGTTTCAAAATGACTCTTAGCCCCACCCATAATTTCTTCTGTAATATGTAATAAATCTGTAATATGGAGTGAATAAAATTATATTCAGCGTTTTCCTCTGTGAATCATTGAATATAATTTTAAGAGTTGATTACACTCCTATCACCATGGCTGTGACTCATTGTAATTACCCTCCATCCAGTCTCATTTCTTAAAATTGTGCTGGTTATTTTCCACTGATGCTTATCTCCCCATGTGGCTAATTCATTTTTTCCCCTTCCCACTCATCTCTGTATATTTCTGGGGACTGATTTGTTTCAACTATATGAAAGGCGCCATTGACATACACCACTAGGAGCCTGGAGAGTTTGGGGCGTTTGAGGAGACAGTTTGGGGTATTGGCATCCTCACCTCTCCCTTGTCTCAGTGTTTCAGTTTGGAGAATGACTGCATCCTTCTACACTGGAGTTTTTGCAGGTATTTTCTTCTCCATGTTTTCCAGTCTCACCAGTAACACTATTTCCTCCCATTGTCCCTTCAGCCAAAGGGGTGGTGGTAACTCAGTGCTAGTTTCTGAGTGCCTCCACGTCATTAGTGGTTCTCTTAATTTGATCAAAGTTCATACAGTCTCTTTACTCAGATCGTTTTGAGTGGAATTTTGTTTCCTGTAGGGACCCTAACTGACACAACTTTTCTTTTTTTTTTGGCCATAAGTTTTATTCTATTTTTTTAAAAAAATTTATTTATTTATTTTAACTGGAGGCTAATTACTTTACAGTATTGTGGTGATTTTTGCCATACATTGACATGAATCAGCCATGGGTGTACGTGTGCATTCCTGCCGTCAAGGCTTGAGTTCTCAGCTTAAGAGCAGATAGGGCTCCTATGCTGTCTGATGAGGCTCTGATAAATGAGGATGCAGGTGCCTCCCTCTGCTCCTGGAAACACTGGATGAACTTCAATACATTGAATAACCAGTTTCTGAGCATCCACCTAATCACTCTGATTCTGAAATGAAAGATTAAAAACACAGCAGGATTCTTTCAATTTCAGACTCTCCTGGTTACTCTATTACTTTACAGCTCAATAGTAGTTTTTAATCTTAACTCTTCAGATAGGAAAGCAGAGTGCCATTAAGATCTCACAGGTTGAAGATAAGGGATAACTAGTTTCTAAAATGAGATGGTCAGGACAATCCACTAAAATGTTTAATTGGACTTATTTGCAAAACAACATCATCAAATAATCTTCTCTCTGCCATCTCCAGTTTTACTGCTTTGCTTTGTCACGTCCAAGTTCATATCTCACCAATAAAGGTGGTGGTGGCGTCTCCCTTCTTTCTTTCTTTTTTTTGGCTTCTCCCTTCTTTATCCTGTTTTGGTTACTCTCCTTGGGATGTGGCAATCGGGAACTATTTGGCCCCTCTGTTGCAGGAAATTTGTGTTCCCTTCCACTTCAGAGTTCTAATTACTGTTTTCTTATTCTTCATTTTGGATAAATCAGATCCATCCTTAAATGCATGAAACAAGAGAGGATCAAAACAGCAATTTTGATCATTTATTTCTGAGAATGTTTACCAGAGTGACCAGGCATTATCCTTTTCATTTCTCCTGTGGATTGACCATCGGCTCTTTTCCAAGGATGTGCCTGGGAAGAGCTAGCTTAGTCTTCTGAGAGGGCACGTGAGTTAATTTAACTTTTGTAGAATGTTTATGGTAGTACTGATTTGAATGACTGATTTGTGATGGGAGCATCACCTAGCTTATCTTGATTGATCTATTTATTGTTATAAGAGAAAACTCCTGTTACAGACTCCCTACTTGTTCTTTCTCATGTTTGTGTTTAAAGACTTCTTTAATGGAAACATACAGGCTATCTTTCTGGTGTCCACTTTCGTGAATTACTTCTGTAATACAAAACAAAGGCCAAAACTCTGAAGCTAACATTTGGGGTTTTCTCAAATTTTTCCCCATTATTTTTTCCTGTGTGCCTCTTCTTGCTTATGTTTAAATACTTTAACCTCCAGTCAAGTTGGGGCTTCTCACTGTTTGAAAGGCACGTTCTGCCTTTCCTTTCTTCTGTGTGCAATGGAGTGGTTTAGAACTGGCTTTTCAGAGTCAGACAAATTGGGTTCAAGTTCTAACTTCAGCTCACAGCTCTCTTCAGCTCTGTAAAAACAATGAGAAAATCATTCAGTCTTTCAGAGGTGGTTTTTTCTGTGAATGGGAGCTATGATATCTTCCTTGCAGTATCAAAGTAAGGATTCATGAGAAAATGTTGGAAAAGTGTTTATTTAGCACAACACTTGATTCATGGTATGCTCTCAATACCTGGAAGTTTAGCTATGATTTCATGCATTTCTTTTAGATGGAATCTCCTATTAGTGACCCTAACTCATTCCTTCAAGGATAGTTTAAATGCTTTGTCTGACCATCTGTGTGTTTTTATGTCCCGCCATCAATTCCTTCTTCATCTGTGGCAACCATATACCATCTCTTATCTTTGGCAATCCCAAAGTAATTATAGGTACCTCTTCTAGGTCTAATCTGACATACTTTACAGATTATGATCTGAGTGATACCTTAATGTTTTGCATATACATCTTTTATCATGCGTTAGATTTCAAGCTTCTTGAGGGTAGAATTCATGTCTATTTCTCAATTTTGTACATCCTACAACATCCCACACTGGGCCTGAAAACCACTCCAAGACAGAACTCAATAAAACACTTTTGAATGAGTATTGAATGGAAATTTATCACACTTGCCTTGGTCACATCATAGCCATTTTTCTTTTCTCTGGGTCCTTTGTTTCTGCTGAATATTTCATTTATTGTAAGAAGTTTAAGGAGGAAGAGACAAACTTTGGAGCACCACTGAGCTAGGTAATTACAAACATTGTGTAATTGAATTTTCATTTTAGTCCTTGGGGGCAGGTATTTGCTAGGCCACACATCCAGGCCCACACACGTGGTAATTGGCAGAGATGGGTGTGTTGATTTCTAGAAGCCATGCTGTTTTCACTATATGATATTTGTTTTTGTATCAGGCTTTGTGACAATTTTTACAACTTTTTCTCTAGCCCTAGGCCAGTTCTTTTCTGTTCTGACTCTATTAAATGGGATGGAGACATTTAAAAATATGGAGTCCTTAAACACACTGGGCTTTCTTCTTTTAGACTCTGACAGAGCTTTAAGGATTGAGACAGAGACACTCAGAATGAATGCTCATGGCAAATCAATTCTAAATGAGGATGTAGTAGTCCTGAAATGACCTTGAGAATCAACTGGAAAATAGGGTTTTTTTAATTTACATAGACTCCTCTCCAGGACCTTGCAAAGATTTCTTACAGAGTTTGCACAGTCTAAGGAAGATAATTTCTTCCAGAGTCCATGGCCGAGGAGAGAAGAAAGGGCTCTTCTGCAGGTATCACCTCCCAGATCAGTATTTCTCTTGACAGCTAAGAGCTTCACTTGAGTTTGAACAGATGGGGTGAGGAAAGACTGTGGGAGGTTGTAAGAGATGGAACATTGGGTAGGGGCAATGCCAGCTTATTATCCTTGGCCAGGAAGTGCAATTCATTGATTTTAGGACCTGGCCACATTTCAGGCTTGTTTCAGCCAAAATTAGCTCTACCTAGGATTCTAATTGGAGAAGAATGCATTATTTTCTTTGGATCAGATTCAACTTGATCCTCTTAGACAGGGCCCTGTGATTCTCAGGTCAGGATTTGGTTCCAAATCATCCCCCAAGCCTTAAAACCAGCCTTGCTACTCCTAGTTTGCTTCTCTTCCTTGCTTTCTCTGTGAGTGGGCTCTTGTCAATCCAGGTTTGATCTCAGTTCTGGTACAAACTGGCAAACTTTCCTTACCATTGGAATTTCTGAGCCATACATGAGATAATTTCCAGGCAGAATTTATCTCCTATTCTTTTTTTTTAAAAAAAGATTTGTTTTATTTTTTAGCTGTGCTGGGTCTTCATTGCCATATGCAGGCTTGCATACGTGTGCATATATATGCAGCCTTGCGTATTGTGGTGAGTGGGGGCTACTCCTCATTGCTTACTTAGGTGGCTTTTCCTGTTACAGAACGTGGGCTCTAGGTGCACAGGCTTCAGTAGTTGTGGCTCACAGGTTCTAGAGCGCTGGCTCATTAGCTGTGGCACACAGGCTTAGTTGTTCCGTGGCCTGTGGGATCTTCCCAGACCAAGGATCACACCTGTGTTCCTTGCATTGCAGGGTGGATTCTTAGCAACTAGACCACCAGGGAAACCCCTATCTCCTATTCTTATTTCTCATAATCTTATGAGTACTTTTATGGAGCATTTTTCTTTTTTAAAATCAACTTTTTATTTTAAAAAATTTATTTATTTTGGCCATACCACGTGGCATGTCAGATCTTAGTTTCCTGACCAGGAATTGAGCCCCTGCTCCCTACATTGGAAGTGTTGAGTCTTAACCACTGGACTGCCAGAGAAGTCTCTGCATTTTTCTCTTTAATTCAGCCTCTTGGGTTATATTCTTATATAGTTATCTCCCTCACCAGATTCCCTGATTAATATTCATATTGCATAAGGTCATACTACTATCTGTACTATCTATATCTATAGATAGATATAGAGTATGGGAAAGACTGAGGGCAAGAGGAGAAGAGGGTGACAGAGGATGAGATGGTTGGATGGCATCACTGACTCAATGGACATGAGTTTGAGCAAACTCTGGGAGACAGTGAAGGACAGGAAAGCCTGGTGTTCTGCAGTCCATGGGGTTGCAGAGTTGTATATGACTTAGTGACCGAACAATGATATAGATAGATAGATATACACATGAGCATACATATGTGTGTGTATGTATATTGATCTGTAACATACGTGTAACACATACATATATTGATCTGTAACATAACACATGTACATATATACATGTATATTGTCTGTGATGTACATACACCAATAAATATTTGTTGACTTACATTAAATTTGTGGAAACAGCTCATCTAATTGTAATACCAAATTATTATTTTTTGTAATAAATTCTTATTCAGCACTTACTATGCCAGGAACTCTTCCAAGAACCTTTTGTGTATTAACAGTTTGAATCCTCACAGCAGCCCTCTAAGGTTAACACTATTATTTTCATCGCTATTTTCAAGATGAAGAATTAGAAGCACAGAGAGGTTAAATAAATTGTCCATGGTCACACGAATGTAACCCAGGAAGTCCGTCTCCAGCATCCATGCTCTTCACCTCTACTCTAGGTTGCTCCTGTGTATTACATTCATGGAAGGGAAGAGAAGTTAATCACGTGTGTGCAAAACATTTCTGCAGAAATTTGTAGTACTACTGGTTACAGGAACTTACATCTACACAAAAATACACATTTGTTCGTTCATTCAATCATTCATTCGTCAACCAGTGAATATTTGCTGAGTATTATTCTAAGTATGATATATTTGTTGAGTGTATGTTAAGTACATGGGACAGAAGTGTTGTGTGTGTGTGTTGTACATGTGTGTTAGAGGAAGCAGATATATTTCCTCTGTTCCGGAGTCAAGAACTTATTGTTTATTTGCTGCTGCTGCTAAGTCGCTTCAGTCATGTTCGACTCTGTGCAACCCCATAGACGGCAGCCCACCAGGCTGCCCCATCCCTGGGATTCTCCAGGCAAGAACACTGGAGTGGGTTGCCATTTCCTTCTCCAATGCGTTAAAGTGAAAAATGAAAGTGAAGTCACTCAGTCGTGTCTGACTCTTAGCGACCCCATGGGCTTCAGCCCACCAGGCTCTTCCGTCCATGGGATTTTCCAGGCAAGAGTACTGGAGTGGGGTGCCATTGCCTTCTCCATACTGTTTATTTAGGGAATCCCAAATTTTGCTTTTGGCTTATCCCTTGATTCTTTTATCCTCAGATATTTTTTTAAAAAGGAAAAGTAGAAGCAAGAAGGGAAGAGTAAACCATGAATAACTGAACTCATAAAATCCACTTACATAGTTGAATGTTGCACTGCAGATGACACTCACTTGGACATGCTAACTTCCCCTTCTAGTTTGATATACTCACTTCCAAATTGTTTTCCTTGTGTGATTATAACCTATCCCTAACCATTGCTGATTGGGTCAGAGAAAGACACAGAACCCCAAGTGAGTCACTGTGCAAGTGAATGAAGAGACACAGAGGTGTTGTATACTAAAGATGCTTACCTGAAAGTGACACAGAGTTGAGCCTCAGGTATTGGGCTGGGTCCCCATCAGACAAGGCAGCCAAGAAAGGAAGGAGTTGGTGCCAGAGAGAAGCAGTTCAGGGACACTACCCAGTCTCAGAGACAGAAAAAGTAGCTGAAATTTCCACCTTCCCAGCTCCACCTCTGTGAGATCTACCTCTGTTTGTTTAAGTCTTGGGTTTTCTTGAGATTCCTTGTTACATCTTCCCAAGAAAAATCTCAGGTGCTTTCAAAATAGTTTCTTTTCCTCCCAGACACAAAATGACCTTTGGCTTAGACAGGAAGTGACTTGTTTCCTTCAGTGAGAAAACTTTGAGAAACAAGATTCTTGGACCCGAGAATTAGGAGGTTGGTTCCATGCTGTTGTTGGCTCAGGTGTTCATCAGGTCTCCACTTCTCTTTGTGAAAACATAGATCACCATTATCTTTGCTTTCTTTTTGCTCCTGAGCCCTGTGTAGAGATATTTGTCACTGTCTCTGAAGAGTGAGAAAGATGGAAATAATGTTGGGAAGTCCTGTCCTTGTGGTTTCAGCTATGGGTTAGGGTTAGGGACCTGCCAGTTTTGCTCATTGGTTATGATTTGGATGCATCCCAATTCTGCTCAGGGCTAAGGTATTGACTGTCCTCCAGAATTGATATAAACAAGTGGGAAAATCAATATAGACAATTAAAATAGTTTTAATAGAAGGTTAAACAGAAGCCCTAGAAATATCAGATGGAGTCACCCCTTCTTGCTGGGTGTGTTTTGGGAATTTCTCTACCCTTTTAAAGTACTTGCTGTTGCACAGAAAAATGAAAAGGTTTTAGGGGCTGCCTGTTTGCTATGCTGCCCTCAGTTATCTCATCTCTAAAGTGGGGGAATGGGTAACAGATTAGATGATCTGTAAGGGTCCTTTCAGCATTATGCTTGACTATGAGTGGCGTCAGAGTCATCATAGCAAAGTTAGCAGTTTAAGTTCCCACAAAGGTGTGATGTAACAGATTTTTCTGAATACATGGGCTCTGCCCGAGGGGGCCAGTAAATGATAATGCATACATGGTTGTTATGGAGAAATTCAGTTTGGGTGAAAAAATTCATTCTGTCATTTCTTGGATGGATTTTCCAACAAAATAAAATTTCCACTGTGGGTACAGCCAGATGTGGGGACTTGCTCAGTCAGTCAGTTCAGTCACTCAGTCATGTCCAACTCTTTGTGACCCCATGGACTGCAGAATGCCAGGCTTCCCTGTCCATCACCAACTTCTGGAGCCTACTCAACTCATGTCCATCGTGTTGGTGATGCCATCCAACCATCTCATCCTCTGTCATCCCTTTCTCCTCCTGCCTTCAATCTTCCCAGCATCAAGGTCTTTTCCAATGAGTCAGTTCTTCACATCAGGTGGCCAAAGTATTGGTTTCAGCTTTAGCCTCAGTCCTTCCAATGAATATTCACGGCTGATTTCCTTTAGGATTGACTGGGTGGATCTCCTTGCAGTCCAAGGGACTCTCAAGAGTCTTTTCCAACACCACAGTTCAAAAACATCAATTCTTTGGTGCTCAGCTCTCTTTACAGTCCAACTCTCACATCTATACATGTCTACTGGAAAAACAATAACTTTGACTAGATGGACCTTTGTTGTAAAGTAACGTCTGTGCTTTTCAATATGCTGTCTAGGTTGGTCATAGCTTTTCTTCCAAGGAGCAAGCGTCTCTTAATTCCATGGCTGCAGTCACCACCTGCAGTCATTTTGGAGCCCCTCAAAATAAAGTCTCTCACTGTTCCCACTGTTTTCCCAACTATTTGCCATGAAGTGATGGGATCGGATACCATGATCTTAGTTTTCTGAATGTTGAGTTTTAAGCCAACTTTTTCACTCTCCTCTTTCACTTTTATCAAGAGGCTCTTTAGTTCTTCTTTGCTTTCTGCCATAAGGGTGGTGTCATCTGCGTATCTGAGGTTATTGATACTAGAAGAGATTAAAATTAAAACCTGTGATGGGAAGTGGGGGGAGGCACTAAATAAAAAGGGCTTTCCCGATGGCTCAGCAGTTAAAGAATCTGCTGGCAATGCAGGAGACACAGGTTCAATCCCTGGGTACGGAAGATACTGTGGAGGAGGAAATGGCAGCCCACTCCAGTATTCCTGCCTGGAGAATTCCATGGACAGAGGAGCCTGGTGGGCCATAGTCCATGGGGTCACAAAGAGTCGGACATGACTGAGCACATGGCATATAACGTGAATCTAAAGCTTTTTGTGTAAAAGGTGCTTGGTACAGCTAAGCTCTTTTCCCCTCCCATTTCCATCCATCTTTAGTTTTCTAAGACTCTTTGCACATGTTGGATGGTTTAAACTGTCTCCCTAAGAAAGCAGCAAAACTCATTCCTAGTTGAATTAAACTCATTCCTTTCCAGTGCCAAGAAACACAATGAAGCAGGATAAAGGGGATTTGGGGTAGAATAATTCAAGTACTTTCAGAAGCAGGATTCCTTATTAGGAAATGCTTGCTTACTGATACAGAAAACAGAATCCACAGGTAGTTTGAAGACACTTGAAACACCATGTTGGGGAAAAGGAAGTGAAAGCCAGTCTAAGCTAAGATGAAATAATGACATTTTCCATTTAATTCAGGGTGATCTTATAGTAGAATCAATCTCATTGTGTTGTGTGTTTAGGAGTGCAGTAAAAGTTTCAACAGTAAAATGTTCTAGGGCAAAATAATTAAAAAACACTTCATGAGAACTATGCCTTAGCATTATCACTCAGAAAATACATAAAGATATTTTCTGCTTTTCAGGAAATAATCTGTGTATTTTGGAGGAAGGGTTGGTGATGGTCCCAATTTTGGAAACCACAGGAGAAAATATAAGGGGGAAACTGAATAGTGTAGAGATAAAATTTATATGGCTCTTACCTGTTTCCTCTCCTTGGCAGCAATTAGCTTGATATCCAGCAGTCATTCATCTTTTGCAACAAAGTTAAATAGGAAACTGGCTTCTCATGGCATTGAGGACTCACCTTGTCAAGACCTCATAGTCGTGGACTTGATTTTGACTTTTACAAATAGCTGAGGTCGGACTAGTGGTGATGGATGGATGAGAGCTCACCAAAACATATATCGAGCAAAAGACTCATGCTTTTCTATGCATAGAGTTTTACCTTCTTCAAAGTCCCACCCTCTGAATCCTATTTAATGCTTAAAATAACCTCGCAAGGCAGAAATTAATTTCACCATTTTTAGATGAAGAAACAGAGGCCCAGAATGTAAGTGATTTTCTCTAAGTGATCTGGCTAAGTAGGAACTTAAAATTTCCACAGCCAAATTCAGTTTTATTCTCCCACAACACCTGCCTCTATTGATTAGAACTTCTCCAAGGGCTTTAAGGCTTACACTTACTGGGAAAATCATTATATTGAGAAAACTGAGTTTGTCCTGCACCCAGCTGCTCTTCTCATTTTCTGCTCCCGGGCCTGTAAACAGTCTTGAAGGATCTGTTTCAGTAGTTTTCTAACTTGAGGAGGCAAAAGAATCACTGAACATCTTTTAAAAATGCAAATTACTGAGTTTCATCTCCAGAACTTCTGAGACTGTAGATCTGGAGAAAGGCCAGGGAATCTGCATTTTAATAAGCACTGAAGATGCTTCTTTTCCAGTGATGGGCCACATACGCAGTTCTACTTATTTTTCTCCTTAATGCTGCAGTAATAAGTGAAGATCTAGATAATTTGCTTTTCACTTGTCTTCGTCCCTGGATTCATAATACTTTATCATCTCTCAATACCCCCAAAAGGTTCTTCCTGAAATGAAGGCTCTGCCACTGAATTTTGCAGCTTTTTGAAAACAACTGGATGTGATCAAAAGTCTTCATAGTCTCATTTGCCCTGGACAATCCCGTCATGCAGGATTCAGGTTTCACATATTGTGATGACACAGATCTAAGAAATCTTTTAACAATTTTTTAACAACTGCTTCTAGTCTGAGCAGTCTTGAGCCTGGGGTATAAGTATTCAAAATTTAGAATTATGCAGTATGGTTTTCAACAACTGCTCTACCACTTTAGCTGTGGGAACCTAGTAATTAATTTAATTTCTCTGAGCCTTGGTTTCCTCATCTGTGTCATGAGGATAATGACATCTGTCTCATAGGATTATTATGGAAATTTGAACAGATAAAGTATATTGAGTTTATATACTGCAAACACTGTAGACTTGCCCACTGATTTCCTGGGTATTGGCTCCAAACCAGAGTATTATCTGTCATTGACTTTTTTCAGAAGGGTAACATGGCAGGTACTGGTTGGGTGGCCTCAGCAAAACTGGGTTGCAGAGACTGATTTTGTCCAATGACCTGATCAATATGCCCTCAATGCAGCCCCCCAACCCCTCCCCTGCCCCAGTCAGATTTCTATATTCACAAGCCCAGTGAGTGGATGGTTTCAGGACAGATAGGAGAAGAACCCCTGAGGAGACTAGCGTGGTACCTGCCCTAAGCCTGCTGTGTGGACTATGTCTGGTCCTTGGGCAGAGAGCAGGCAGTGTGTTCCAGGTAGAGATAGGCACACTCCAGAGTTTTAGAGGGGACGTCCTCATTTGTGCAGTGAGGTTAGTGTGAATGGATTAACACAGTGAAGACTGAGCTGGTTACCTCAGGAACTGTAGCTTTGGGAACAAGAAAAGACCTTAGGAAGTAAAGCAGGATTTAGTTCTTTTTACCGGCAGCCATAGAAGCAGAGCTGCTGCCCTTGAAAGATCCATGGGCAGAGGAAAAGAGTGAAGGTGGAGAAATGTCCACACATACGAGTCACCTTTAAGGATCCTGAGAAATACCTGGGGGGACATGGGGAGAGATGCCTAGTCCTCAGTTACCGGGGTTGTGTGGATGAGTTTCTCCAGGCTCAGGTCTAGCTTGGATTTTCTCCCTAATCTAAATTCTCTCCCAAGTAGATCTCTTCCTATGCACTAGTGAGATTCCAAAATACATAGCTCTGGCTGAGGTATGTCATCCAAGCTCCAAACAGGTGGGTGTATACCCTGCTGCTCAACAGCTCCTCTTGGTATCTCTCTGGGGATCTCAAACTCTTGTCTCCAAAAGCATCATCCAGCAACAATGCAACTTCATGCTACCCTTGTATTTCTTAGGTCAGTTTATGGTCCTGCCACCACTCAGCTGTACCAGTCAGCTCCCTCCTTCTGTCACCATTTTTATCCCATCCATAATCAAGCACTGTCAGTTTTACTCCTAAATATTCATGATTCAGTCTATATTTCTCCATCCCATCCATTACTATAGTTAAAGCGACTACTGTGTCTTTCAACGGAATGGCTCATTAGCATATTCCTTGGGTTCCTCATATCTCCTCTTGCCTTCCTCATTCTACCTCTATCTTGAAGAGTTGCCAGAAAAAAAGGTACATCTTAGGTGTCATTGTGTAGCTTAAACCTCTTCAATGCTCCAGCACTGTTTTGAAGGTGAAGACTATGCTTGTTAACATAGCTGATGTAGCCATGCAGGTGGGGACCATGTCAACTCCGCTGACATGTTCCCTGCTCTGTCTGCTCCAGCCGGCAGGGTCTTTCTTTAGTTGTGCGGCGGTGCCCAGCTCATTCCCATCTCAGGGGTGTTACATCTGTGTTTCTTTTGCTGCCAGAGACTCTTCTTTTTCTTCTTCATCTAGCTAACACCATGGTTTACATGCCAATCAGAGAATTCTGGCAAGGTATTAAAAACAAACCGAAAACGCTTCTCTAGGCTAAAGTCCCTTAGTATCCTATGCTTCCCTATCATACCACGTTCATCTAAATCTTCCTCTAAAGTGTGACCTCTTTTTAGTGTGTAGGGAAACTGTATCTATCCCATTCACCTTCACATCACCAGTGCCTAGCACAGAGGACATAACACCTAACAGATAGTCAGTATTCATTCAGTGATTGGATACAAATGAAACCCTGAGACCACTTCTTTCTGTTTGTCACAGAACTCTCATTTTCAGTAGTGTTCTACTCAGTGACCTGTCAAACCTCCATGTTAATGGGCCAGAGACACACGTGCCAAGCATCTAGCATTGTTAACTAAAGAGCTACATTTCTTCCTTTCCTCTAAGAGCAATTACTGGCTGCTAAATATTCAAACGTGCATTGAAAAAGCAGCTCATTACATTATGTTAAGAAATAAATTACTATTTCTAATTGCATCTAGTAGTTAATTACTTCTAATTATTAGTCTGAGTAATAAATTACTGCTTCTGATTATGTTGTGGGCACAGTTGGAGCATTCAAAAATGCAATTTTCACAGTTGTTTACATCAGAATATGTTTATGGAATTGTGGAGCCATAATTACCCCCAAATCATGGTAGCAAAAAATAATAAACATTTGATAAATTCATTTGAAACATGTCACTTCCTTGTCAGCTTATTTAAGAGATCAAGTATTAAAATGAAACAACCATGCTTGACTTTTTCAGTCTCTCCAGGGGATAACACTATGTTAAAATTAGGATTTTTGCTTTGTTTTGGTTGAATAAGAACTAAATTAGAATTTCTTTTGTTATTTAAGACAACAAGAAAAATAACCAGAACTCTAATAGTGTTAAAATTTAGGATTCACAGCCAGCATACAAGTCATAAGAAGAAATAAATTATGTCTACATAAAGGGAAATTGTAACAAAGAATAAAAGCTCCGTAACTATTTTATTGAGTTATAGCGTAGCCAACATACACAATCTGAAGTGTAGAACTTTAGGACTTCCAAACCCCTGGCTTGAATCTTTCACTTCACTTACCAGTTTCTCAGGTCAACGACAAAAGCAGATACTCTATGGCAAGCTGTGAGCTAATTTTTAAAAATTGCCTCCTACTGTTTGCTACAACCACATAACATCACTCTATTTCCCCCTATGGGATTCTGTCACCATCCCCTGTGTGCTGGACAGACTCTTAAGATGCCCAAGATCTTTATCTTCCGGGGATGCCCTTGTGTGATTCCTTCCCCTTGAATGTGGGTAGAACCTGTGACTTGCTTCTAACCAATCACATATGGCTTAGATGATGCAATTATGTGATCAATTATTTAAGATTGTAGGGCCCATCTTGCTGGAGTCTCTGTCTCCCTTACTGGCTTTGAAGAAGCAACCACCATGTTGAAGAACCCTAATATGGCAAAGAGCTAGGAACAGCCTCGAGGAACTGAAGGTGATCCCCACAAACAATCAGCGAGAAACTGAAGTTCTCAGTCCTACAAACTTAAGGTTTGAATTGTGCCAACAGTCTACACAAGCTAGGAAACAGATCTCTCCCAGTTGAGCCTCAGATAAGATGGCAGCTCTGGCTGATATCCTAATTGCATCCTTGAGAGACCTAAAATCATCTCCCAGCAACATTTCATAAGCAAAAATATAAAAAGTTTTTGATCTGGTTAGGCACCAAACCAGAATAAACATGTTGGAGCTTTCTAATGACCATGAGCACCAGAGTCTACCATTTCTTTCCCTCTCTAGTTTGTAGCTAGCTATGACAGCAGAAGTTCATCTGGAGGGAGAAGGGTTATAAGTAGAGGAATGACATAGTCTGACTTGAGTTTTAAAATAACACTTTGCTGTTTGGGTTGAGAATAGACTGTGGGGAGGCAAAGTGGAAAACAGGGAGGCAGAAGGTTATTATGTTTGTCCAAGAAAGTGACGGTCTAATGTGGTATAGAAGAGGGAGTGAGAGTTGGAATTTAGACTCGGTTTAATGGTAGAGCTAGTGAGATTTGCTGCTGAATTAGATGGGGATGTGGGTGGGGAAAGGATAAGAAACAGGAAGGGAGAGAGAGAGAGAGAGAGAGAGGTATTTTAGATTTTGGTTGGAGCTGGTGGAAGGACAGAGGTCCTGTTTGCTGAAATGGGGAAAACTCCTGGAAATGTGAATTTAAGAGGAAGATAAGGAGTTCAAATTTGTCCATGTGAAGTTGAGATGCCTGTTAATGCTCATGTTCAACAGTAAGTGGAAAAGGCGAGTCTGGCTCTCAGGGGCAGATTTGGTTGGAGGTGCATTTTTGGAAGTTGTCATGTATAGTTAGATGATGTTTAAAGTCACAAGACTTGATAAGATCTCCGAGGGACTGGAGGTGAGAGAGAGGTGATGCTGGCTCTGGGTCGGGGAGAAGCAGTGGTAAGAGGAGGTTGAATTACAACCAGAGTTAATGGTGGGGAGAAAAAAGTGTTAGAGTTGACTCAGGTTTTTCAATGAACGAAGTGGAAGAAAGGAGTTGACAGGTATTGAGATGGGGCTGATGAGAGGAGGAGCAGGTGTGGGAGACAATCAGAAATTTGATTTTCCTTTCATTAGGGCGGGGGTGGAAGCTGTGTGTAGTTCCTTCCCCCTAGTGATTCCTCCTTCCCCAGAAGATGCAGAGGGTAGTTGTGAGGGAGCAAAGCTGAATGGTAGGGTGCTACAAAAGTGCTTCATGACACAGGGTTCACCCTCTTTTCAGTTTTGAGGGAAGTTCAAGGTCACCTTTTTGTCTGCAAGGGCCTCCCAGGGCAATGCAGAGGCCATCATTTCCCTCCTATCTTTCACCCACCAGCAAGCCTATAATCTTCAATTTGAGATGCAAGCAAGTGAAGTTCAAAGAAAGACAGGAGAGCCCTTTCCTGCAACAGGGAACATATGGCTTGCAAAAGGCAAACGTATTTACTATCTGGTCCTTCCTTTTTAGAAGTTTGCCAATCTCTTACCTAAGCATAACTAGTACATCTGAATTCAAGCTGTTTACTCTAAAAATTTTCCAAGAGATATGTGCGTGTATATAAATATACATATTTATTTTTGCTTTTATATATATATACACACACACACAGAATGGTTATTTGATTTCATAGTCAAACTACAAACTCAAGGGCAACAGAAGAGACAAGACACAGGAGTTAGAATTCACTGAGTTCTAAGTATTTTTGAGTGGAGGTAAGTTACAGTGTTACTTTCTGGTAATGAGATTTATTTGTGCTGGTGCTGTTTTTGAGAATCTGGACTCTATCTTAATATGTACACCTGTATTCCTACAAAAGTCCTTCTCTTCTACAGAGTTTGTTGACAGTTTCAAACATACTCCTTTGAAATATCTGTGTTAGAGACATGGTATGTTTGTACTAGATTGCTAGGTATTGAAAATATGAAACCTTAAAAGAATAGAGCTGAAGATGTCATAATTACAAAATAATATGTTGGTCTCAGTATGCATGTGTGTGTGTGTGTTTGTGTGTGTGGCAGGGTACAGAGAAAAACTGGGGAACAGTTGGGTTAAGGCAAAACCCAGCTGGCTTAACTATTTTGGGAATTGGAGACATCTAATACATCCAAACTTTGGGAAACACTATATGACAATTTGTTGGAACGTGAAAAAGAGAGAAAATTCACAGTGGAATATTACGTTCAAAATAGAATTACTGTCATCATCATGGATGACCTCAGCATTGGTGACCCTTTGAACAAATCTGACCTATGGGTCATCTTGAATCCCCTACATTTGTTCTTAAGGACAGATACACCTTGGTCCTTGTCATTACTTGGAACTGCTTGACATGTGCATGATGAATAATAATCAGTCCAAGCTGTGCAAATATGGGAGTTGCTTCCTGGGGGCCAGTGAGCACCCTGTCTTGGGGAGTGTTGAAGCAGGGGGTGGGCAGTTCCTCCTCAAAGATGCTAGAAATGTCACTTGACCTATAGTTGATGCAAATAAATATTCATTGAATGATAAAACCAAAGGAGTTAGATTAGAGAACTTCCAAATTTTATTCAAGCCAATTCTCTGATCCTAAGCTCAGTGAACACTTTTATAGCACATTCGTTTCTTTTCTAGGCATACAGATGGCATTTCTCAGCCTCTCCTGAACCCAAAGAGATCTGTCTTGTTCTCTCTTTTCCCCTGAATACAGAAGGCCAATGCTGAAGATCTTGGCGTTACAGGTGAAAGGAACCTGGGTCCCTGAGTTACTTTTAGGAGGAAGTAAGTCCGGCAGTGTTGCCCACTCACTTTGGACTGTGATATGAACAGAAAATAAACTTTTTATTTTGTTAATGCCACTCATTGGTGGTTGATTGTGGTAACAATAGTGTTAGTTTTCTATGTTGATGCGTTTGTATTACATAACTGATTAGATACAAACAATCAAATTCAGGAAAAGGAACACCTTACATTGAAAAATTAATTTCTACAGAGCAGTGGAAATGAATGAACTAAAGCCACATGTATAGAAACAGAAACATAATGTTGGGCAAAACATTTACATAATGTAAATTACACATGAATACATACCCTATGATGCCATTTATATAAAGCACAAATATACACAAGACTAAGCAACGTATTGTTTAGTAATACAAACATGTGGTCAAGTTGAAAAGCAAAGCAAAATGCAGGACGGTATTAAGCTAGGAGAGAGTAGGCAGAGGAATTTTAGGAGGAAGGGTAACAGAGGAATTTAAAACCCTGAGAAGTATTCAATTTCTTAAATTTGGTTGGAAGTATTTATTTTATCCCTATAATATATATATCATACGTATTATTTTGTACATATGAAAATATTATGATGGTGTCACACCATGTTAGATGGTGCCACATCTAACTTATCAATTCAATCACATATGTAGGGACTTCCCTAGTGGTCTAGTGGTAAAGAATCCTCCTGTCAATGCAGGGACAGGGGTTGGATCTCTGGCCTGGGAAGATCCCATATGTTGTGAAGCACCTAAGCCCGTGTGCCGCAAACACCACAATTTAGAAGCGCACACACTGCAACTGGAGAGTAGAGGTAGCCTGCCGCCACTAGGGAAAGCCCGTGCCGAGCAATGAAGAACTGGAACAGTCAAAAACAAGCAAGCAAGCAAATGCTTAAAAGCTATTATAGGTATATTGGATATTATTCAATAATACATAATTATATACCATACATTCAATTATGGTTTGCACAAAAATACTTGGTTTTGTGCTGTGTATTACTGCACACACTGCAAATTTATAGACACTTCTTACTGCAAAAGCTATCTACAAAACCTTGAATCTGAGTGATTTAATGTGTCTTCAAAGATAATTTTGATTAAATGCACAGGTTTACTTAATCGCTCATGTTGGAACCCGAACTTTTGATAAGATGCTACTTTGTTGAATGACACTGATCACACTAAAGAAGTGTTTCCCGAACTGAGATCTCCAAATTTCTACAGGTTTACAAGCTGGTTTGGGAATTTTGAGATCTTGGGAGTAATTGTTCATTTGCTTGCAGTCAGGGTACTTAAACCAACAGGTCACTGTTTGTTTTAGCCTAGAATTAAACTCAGTCTGGTTACAGCGCTTACATATTTCATGCTGATTAGAAGTACTGGTTAGCAATTTATCTGTCTTTGATTAATTAAACAGGGGAAAAGCCAATTTGTTACTAGTCTCAACTTGGAAGATGAAATTTATCAAAGCACAAGGCTCATGGGAAGAAATTAATAAAATGAATCCCTTCTGGTGAAAAGGTTTAGAATCAGTGTCCGATACTAACTCAAGTTCATTTTGTGTTTATTCACTTTTTAACTCACATTCAATCATATTTGCTGAGTGCCAACTCTGCCAGATAGTCCTAAGCACTGGGGGTAGAACAGTGAACATATCCAATATCCTTGCTGCTATGGAGTGAATGTTTGTGTCCACGGCAAATCCATATGTTGGAGCCCTAACATCCACTATAGCTGTACTTAGAGGTGGGGCATCTAAGGGAAGGTTAAATGAGGTTATATTTGGTTGTGGGGGGCCGTGTTGATCTAATTGGACAAGTGTCCATATAAGAAAAGACACCAGGGTATGTGCATTCTCTCTCTCTCCACATGCATACACCAAGCAAAGGCCATGTGCAAACAGAACAAGAGGCTAGCTGTCTGCAAGCCAGGGAGAGAGCTCTCACCAGAAACCAAATGGATTAGAATCTTTATCGTAGACTCATAGCCTTCAGAACTTGAGAGAATAAACTTCCATTGTATGTCACCCATGGTATTTCCTGCCAGCCTTTTTGTATACATGGGTACAATTATCCATGTATAAGTCACCTATGGTATTCCATGACAGCCCAAGCAGACTAAGACATTTGTCCCTGTAGAAATAATAGTAGTGTGATGGGTCTTAATAGAAGTAGTAGTATTGCTGACAAAGGGAAGGGAACCAACATTCCTGTTGGGAGGCATAGATCATAATGGTGCAAAACATTTTTCATGGGGTCTGACAGCTCTGGGTTTAAATCCCTTCTTGGTCATTTAGGGCTTCCCAGGTGGCTTTAGTGGTAAAGAACCTGCCTAACAATGCAGGAGACATAAGAGACATGGGTTCGATCCCTGGGTTGGGAAGATCCCCTGGAGGCAGGCATGGCAACCCACTCCAGTATTCTTGCCTGGAGAACCCCATGGACAGAGGAGTCCATGTGGACTGTAGACAGAGGAGTCTATAGTCCACAGGGTCGCAAAAAGTCAGACATGACTGAAGCGACTTAAAGCACATGCACACACTTTGTCATTTAAGGACTGGAGAACTTGGGTAAGGGACTTCATTTCTTGAAGCCTCAGTTTCCCCCCAGGTGTTAATAAAATGGGAAAGCAGTATGTACTTCACAGGGTTACTGTGAGCAGTAGGTGAGCTTGTAGAACACTTGATGCAGCACCTATACATAGAAAAGCCTCACGATATTAGCTATCTCAGGTGGCAATTCTCACGCCCCTTTAATCTTAATAACAAAACAAAAGAATGTTGGACATTCTCTTCATTTTGGAAACATGAAAATTGGGGTCAGAGAGGTTGGAAGCCTTTCTTTAGATGACACGCATTCTCAAGAGCGGAGATGTTGGAGTTTAGACCCAGGTCTGTCCACCACCGAAGCTTGAGTTGTCTCCCTGCCTTATGGTTCCTCTGTGCAACAGGGTGAAAAAGCTGAGAGACTTGACTGAATCCTGTCCCTCCAGCTCGGTGATTCTCAGCCATGCAGGGGGAAGATGAAGATAGTCAAGTTTGAAAAAGCATGTGGTTTCTTTGATTTTATTTTATGAAAAAAACACGTAATATCTTACCATTGGCTTTATCCACTCTATAATTTAATTCAAGATGTTGGATTAGGAAGGGAAAGAATGATTTATTTTTATACAAAGAGGGCGTGGTTTAGAAAATAGATTGAGACTCTGCTCTCCTGGGGTCTCCCCAATGGCAGGTTCATATTTTGGGCCTTTCTGCAGCTATTAGGGCTTAAACTGGGGCTCATAGGAAATTTCTATAAAACTGAAGTGAGGCTTAAAAAAGTATGGCTTTCGTATAACTAACAAAAACCACATGCTAAAAAAGATGTCAGCTGGACTTTCATGTGTATGGCATTGGGCTGGAGTAGCTATCTGTAGTATTCTAGTTAGGTTGCTCCCAAGTGAGCAGTAGAGAGCTACATTTCTGCTAATTATCATAACCAATTAGTTGAATTCTGAATGAAAAATCTTCAGGGCAAAAATCACTGTTTCCCATTGTTCACAATGAGTGACTGAATTGTGTTACATGCGATGATTGCTCCGTGACACAGAGTGAAGACACACACATTCCCAAAATGCAGCAGAGATAATCAGTAGGCAGCAGAGGCATATGGAGCTGATGGAAGCACTGAGACAAAACTGGTATCAAGTGGCAGCTCAAGGCTTATTTTGGCACCAAACTTGTGAACCATCATACCAACAATACTTCTGGTTTTTAAAGCTTTTTAGATCCTGGAATTGAGGATGAGGAATTAGGAAACATATTTTCACTTGACAAATATGGAAAATGAAAGCTGGCAGGATTATTTTCCTTGGGCATTTGTAAGGATTACTTGCCTAGTTCCATTTTGAAGTTAGACTAAGATTTGAATGTAGACTTAGACACTTTTAAGCAGTGTGACTTAGGCAAGTAGTTCCTGCTTTGTGAATCCTTTCAATGCAAAACAACAATAATAATTCCCATCTTGAGAATTTTCAAAAGAATTGACTCATATAACATATTTCAGTGTATGACTATTGACAGATATAATAGTCATTTTGCTGAGCTCTCTTTGCTCAGTATTATTCTTCAAGGCAGAAGTCAATGAAAATTCTCCAAATACACTGACTGGAATGATGAAGTCAGGTAAGCAGCTAAATGGACTTTTAAACACACACGAATGAGGCTTTTAGTTGCAGGAGCCATACTTTTGGAAAGAGCAGTGATTTTCTTCGAGGTTAAAACCCTGGCTTTGAATATAAAAAATCAAAGAGCCTGGAGGGCTCATGAAGTATAGATCTTTATACCATAGATTACAGCATGTTATGAATGAAAATTGGTATAAAAATCATTTTTCTCTCTTGCCATAATACATATCCCAAAGGAAAACAAAAGATCTGGACAGTGGGAGACACTCTTGAGGGGACTTTGAACGCTACCCTTGGGATAGAACTTGAGAAGGTTTCAGAGGACCTGAGAACAGTTAGGACTTGTGTGTGAATCCCCATGACATACACAGAGGATCTACAAAGTTCCTGAGAATTTTTACCATCATAAACACTGTCAGCTTTGACTGAAAGAGAGTACTAAACGAAAGAGGGCTGTCAGCCTTCTACAGTCTACTGGCAAGAAACAAGCTGGTGAAACTACTCAGCTACAAGCAATAGCTATCTCATAGGAAAAAGTGAGGAAGACTCAGGGGATGGAGTCATGTCCAGAGGGTAGTCATGAGTCCAGAGGAGGGAGTCTTGAGCCCAAACAGAGGAGTCCTAGGCCTTGGAGATCTGTTCACAGCCCTTGAAAGCTAACGGAATTTTCCTGGCTGAATTCAGAATTGCTTGACTATTTTTTACCTTTCAATTTCTTCTTTTTTTGAACAAGAATGCCTATAATTGTCATTTGATGTCTTTCCCAACATTTCATTTGCAATGTGAAGAGTTAACTCATTGGAAAAGACTCTGATGCTGGGAGGGATTGGGGGCAGGAGGAGAAGGGGATGACAGAGGATGAGATGGCTGGATGGCATCACTGACTTGATGGATGTGAGTCTGGGTGAACTCCGGGAGTTGGTGATGGACAGGGAGGCCTGGTGTGCTGCGATTCATGGGGTCGCAAAAAGTCGGACACGACTGAGCGACTGAACTGAACTGAACTGATTTCTTGAGTTTCACAGGTCTACAGATGGAGAAGAATTGTGCCCTAGGATGAATTACCCTCACCCTTGCCTAATTTTTGTAATTTAGATACTGAGATTTGGGACCTTTGAGCTAATTTGGTTTATACAAGATTTCAAATTTTAAGCTGATCCTGTAATGTGTTGATGCTTTTGGAGAATTTGGGATGAAGTAAATGTGCTTTGCGTGGGGGGACAAACATGAATCTTTTGGGCTAAAGGCAGACTGTGATAGGTTGAATAATGACTTCTCAAAGATGTTCACATCCCTAGTCTCAAAGTAGTAAAATGTTACTTTACACGTCAGAGGATGTTGCAAATGTGACTAAGTTAAAGATACTGAGACTGAGATATTAGTCAGTTCAGTTCAGTCGCTCAGTTGTGTCCGACTCTTTGCGACTCCATGAATTGCAGCATGCCAGGCCTCCCTGTCCATCACCAATTCCCAGAGTTCAGTCAAACTCACGTCTATCAAGTCAGTGATGCCATCCAGCCATCTCATCCTCTGTCGTCCCCTTCTCCTCCTGCCCCCAATCCCTCCCAGCATCAGAGTCTTTTCCAGTGAGTCAACTCTTCACATGAGGTGGCCAAAGTACTGGAGTTTCAACTTTAGCATCAGTCCTTCCAATGAACACCCAGGGCTGATCTCCTTTAGTATGGACTGGTTGGATCTCCTTGCAGTCCAAGGGACTCTCAAGAGTCTTCTCCAACGCCACAGTTCAAAAGCATCAATTCTTCGGCGCTCAGCTTTCTTCACAGTCCAACTCTCACATCCATACATGACCACTGGAAAAACCATAGCCTTGACTAGACGGACCTTTGTTGGCAAAGTAATGTCTCTGCTTTTGAATATGCTATCTAGGTTGGTCATAACTTTCCTTCCAAGGAGTAAGCATCTTTAAATTTCATGGCTGCAGTCACCATCTGCAATGATTTTGGAGCCCCAGAAAATAAAGTCTGACACTGTTTCCACTGTTTCCCCATCTATTTCCCATGAAGTGATGATAGGCCCAATATAATCATGTAGGTCTTTAAAAACAAAGATTATTTTCTAACTTTAATCAGAAAATAAGATGTGAAGTTTGAAGCAGAGTCAGAGAGATGCTACCTGGCTGACTTTGAAGATGGAGGAAAGGATCCACAAGCTGAGGAATGCATGCAGCCTCTAGAAGATGGAAAAGTCAAGGAAACAGAATCTTTCCTAGAGCCTCCAGAAAGAACAGCCTGCTGACACCTTGATTTTAATCCAGGGAAACCCATTTTGGGCTTCTGAACCTCCAGAACTATAAGATGATAAATTTGTGCTGTTTCAAGTCACTAAATTTGTAGTGATTTTCAACAACAGCAACAAAAAGTGAATGTAGGCATATAAAAGTATTTCTCATGTAAATCTTTCTAGAAAACAGGTAAAAGCCATCAGTATGTCAAAGAAGTCTGGAATAGCAAGAATTCCAACCACAGACCCCACAAAATAAGTAGCATGTGAGCTTGGCACTAGTTATAATGGATGGAGAGGACTCTCTAGTGGAGTCAAAGACACGGTGGCCTCAATGTATATGCAGAGTGCAATGGGGGGATTGGCGACCATCTGGGGTGTCATTCATTAAAAGAACCAGACACTTTCTGCCCACTGCTTTGAGATCATTTTAGTTACTGTGCCTCTGGGACTAGAAACCTCAATATATATTGCAGTAGGAATTCCTAAATCACATTGTTCATTATCAATGCTCTTGGGAGGCTCAGTGACTTTTATATACACAACAGAGACTTGCATGAATTTGGTCTTACTTCTTTTGTCAGCTTCCTGAGTGACCTTGGGCAAATCATCAGCCGTCTCCTGGGTTGCTTTCTTCTTCAAGAAGATAACAGTAGACTAGTCTCCTTCTTTTACATTCTTTTTTTTTTTTTTGATCATTCTTATACTTCTGCCATAATTCCAGCTTTCAGGAGAGTGGGAGGGTGAGTTAGAAACTTTCTTTCAAGGGCTTTGAACTTTTATACAGAGTGATTCTCAAACTTATTTAGGAGACAAAGCATCTGGAAGGCATGGCACTTTTTTGAAGAACACCATGAAATACTGATTGATATATTTAATTCCGGGATATGCAATAGGAACAGTTTTACTTCCAGACAATATGACAATCTGTGCATGATGTAAAAACTGCCACCTTGAGTACACATGTCCACGAAAGGAACAAGCTGTTGGTCTCAACATGATTGGCTGTTTCCGAGTTGTTCTGGTAATATTTGTCTGCTGCTTGTTCACTTATTTTTTCATCTGCCAGTTCTTTAGGTAGCAGATGTCCAACGTTTCAGAAAAATATATATGAGAATAAAACTTGAAACTGAGAAAAATGTGATACTTTTTTCCCCCTGATGATTGGAAAAAAATACCATTATTTGGTTTCATGGCAGAACACCCCTATTAACACTTCAGAGACCTGACATTCAGTATGGGCTATGAGAACTCCTATTACTGTCAGTACATAATGAGATTCCTGAAGGGAAAGGCCAACATCTTACTTATTTTTGTCTTCTGAAACATATTTAAATTGTTATTCTCTCTTCACTATTTAATAATAATAGCTAATATTTACTAAACACTTACTGTTTCTCAGATGTAGTGCTAAGCCCTGAGCACATATTAAGATAGGATTATAGGATACTATTACTACTATCCCAGTCTTAGAGATGAGATAGTAAAGTTCCCAAAGATGAACTGCTCAAGGTCACACAGCTGATAAACGGAAGAGTCAGTATTCAGACCTATGACCTGACCCCTGAGCCTGACCCCAGAACCTTGAACAACTGCTCTTCTTCCTGAACCTAAATCTCATTTTCTCCCCATGCCTGCCGTCAGTTCTGGGATGCTCTAAATTCTCCCATCCAGAGATGATTATGGCACTCACTGAGTCTATGCTTTCTATCCTCAGCCAGTTTAGCACTTCCTGGAGTACCAAGCAGTATATGACTATGCGGGTCCTGCTGTGAGTGGAGAAGAGTGCAGAAGAGCAGATAGAGACATGATTTTTGCTGTAGGGAGGTCCTCTCACTCTTTGCCTTTGACTTGGTTTCCATTCAAATGTCAACTTTCAGAGAGATACTTTCTTGATCATAATACCTTAAAATCTCTCTCTTTTCCCTGATGCCACTCTTGTTTCCTTTGTCCCACGGCACATACCCCACACCAGAAAATACTTGTTTACTTACTTGTGTATTGCTTGGTCCCTCTTTCCAAGAATAAAACCCCTAGGAGGGCAAGGTCCTTAAATATTTTCCTCACGTCAGTATCTTCAGTACCTGGAACAATGATAATATATAATGTTTACTCAAGTATTTGTTGAAGAAATAAAAGAATGAATATGCTGACATGTTTGTTTTTGAAATACTTAAATAAATAGTGAGTATTGACTTTGTTAGAACAGTTAGAACTGGACATGGAACAACAGACTGGTTCCAAATAGGAAACGGAGTACGTCAAGGCTGTATATTGTCACCATGCTTGTTTAACTTATATGCAGAGTACATCATGAGAAACGCTGGGCTGGATGAAGCACAAGCTAGAATCAAGATTGCTGGGAGAAGTATCAATAACCTAAGATAGGCAGATGACACCACCCTTATGGCAGAAAGTGAAGAAGAACTAAAGGGCCTCTTGATGAAAGTGAAAGAGGAGAGTGAAAAAGTTGGCTTAAAGCTCAACATTCAGAAAACTAAGATCTTGGCAACCAGTCCCATCACTTAATGGCAAATACATGGGGGAACAGTGGTAAGATTTATTTTTGGGGCTCCAGTATCACTGCAGACGGTGACTGCAGCCATGAAATTAAAAGACTCTTACTCCTTGGAAGGAAAGTTATGATCAACCTAGACAGCATATTAAAAAGCAGAGACATTACTTTGCCAACAATGGTTCATCTAGTCAGTTCAGTCGCTCAGTCGTGTCCGACTCTTTGCGACCCCATGAATTGCAGCACGCCAGGCCTCCCTGTCCATCACCAACTCCCAGAGTTCACTCAAACTCACGTCCATCGAGTCAGTGATGCCATCCAGCCATCTCATCCTCTGTCGTCCCCTTCTCCTCCTGCCCCCAATCCCTCCCAGCATCAGAGTCTTTTCCAATGAGTCAACTCTTGACATGAGGTGGCCAAAGTATTGGAGCTTCAGCTTTAGCATCATTCCTTCCAAAGAAATCCCAGGGCTGATCTCCTTTAGAATGGACTGATTGGATCTCCTTGCAGTTCAAGGGACTCTCAAGAGTCTTCTTCAACACCACAGTTCAAAGGCATCAATTCTTCGGCGCTCAGCTTTCTTCACAGTCCAACTCTCACATCCATACCTGACTACTGGAAAAACCATAGCCTTGACTAGATGGACCTTTGTTGGCAAAGTAATGGGTCTGCTTTTGGATATGCTGTCTAGGTTGGTCATAACTTTCCTTCCAAGGAGTAAGCGTCTTTTAATTTCATGGCTGCAGTCACCATCTGCAGTGATTTTGGAGGCCCCCAAAATAAAGTCTGACACTGTTTCCACTGTTTCCGTCTAGTCAAGGCTATAGTTTTTCCAGTAGTCATGTATGGATGTTAGAACTGGACTATAAAGAAAGCTGAGAATTGATGCTTTTGAACTGTGATGTTGGAAGACTCTTGAGAGTCCCTTGGACCACGAGGAGATCCAATCAGTCAATCCTAAAGGAAATCAGTTCTGAATATTCATTGGAAGGACTGATGCTGAAGCTGAAACTCCAATATTTTGGCCACCTGATGTGAAGAACTGACTCTTTGGAAAAGACCCTGATGCTGAGAAAGATTGAAGGTGGGAGGAGAAGGGGACGCCAGAGAGTGAGATGGTTGGATGGCATCACTGACTCAATGGACGTGAGTTTGAATAAACTCTGGGAGTTGGTGATGGACAGGGAGGCCTGGTGTGTTGCGATTCATGGGGTTGCAAAGAGTTGGACACGACTGAGCGACTGAACTGAACTGAATTGAACTGAACTGATTGACTTTGGACATTGTTCTAAGTATCAGGAATGTCACAAATTGTAAAGCAAACTACTTTTAAAATGCTGACTTGTGTCTTCAAATTATCATCAGTCTGACCGTTTGGTCAAAATTAGGATGATCATATAGCCTGGTTTGCCTTGGATGATGCTTTTGTCCTGACATGAGCATAAACAGTGCCCCTTTCACTCTCCAAAGTATCCTGGTTTAGAAGATAAATTATATATTCACCATAATTGAACTTATTGTTTCAATGTAATAAAAACCAGCAGAAAGACAAACAGCAGACAAAGTACAACCCTGGTATATGTCGGTCAAACAATGGCTCTGGCTGCTGTGCCTAGTATTCATTTTGTTATGTTGCAAGTGATAGTGAAATCATTCAGGCTGAACAGAAAGGGGCATTGACAGGTTTATGTCGTTGAAAAATCTGCTGTGTTGCTTCCCTTATTCCTGAGCATTTCCCGGCTCACCTTTCCTAGCATCTAATGGCAGTGACATTTCAGTTCAAGTGCAGCTGAGGAGAGGGAGAGCCTTGCCCAGGAGTGCTTATGCAAGTCCTGAGGCTGACTCAGACTGGTCCAGCTTGGCTCATACACTCTTCCCCTTCTCCCCAAGGAAAGACGGTGTGCTGATTGGCTAAGGCATGGGTTATAGTTTCCATCCTTGTAGCTGAATACACCACATATCCAGAGACTGGAGGAGCAGTGTCCAAAAAAGGAAATCAGGAATTTTCCAGAAGGAAAGAGAGTGTATTCAAGATATGGGCAGGGAACCTTAAGTGTCCTCTACAGTGTGTGTGTTTGTGGAGGTCCGAATGTGCCCACATGTGTGTTTTATAGGCTGAGCAACAATTAATGAGCCTGAGCAATAGCTTCCACCGTATCTACACTGTGTCTTTTTTAGGTTCTTGTTTTATGGATCCAAATAAAGCTTTATTTTTCCATCCTATTACCACTTCATGTAAGAATTCCTTACTATCACTATTGTATACGGCAAGCTTCCTTTATTTATTCATAGTATTCCTATTTCCTATGTACAGATGTTCACGTTGTGCACTGCACAGAGACTACAATTGAGCTGTGCTCTATGGAGATCCTATGCAATCCTCACAGACAGAAAATCAGGTTAATTGATTTACTCAAGGTTGTCCTCTAGATGCTATCCTCTTTCACTTAGAGAATCTTGTCAACTGAAAGGAGTTCTCACGCTGTTTTACATGGAAAAGAAGTAATCATCTTTACCATTACATTCTCTCTGTGACTTTAAAGAAACATTTTATGAAGCCTTGGAAATTATATGGTATTCTCATTTTTGTTTTACATTTAGATAGATTAAGCAAAAACAGATTTAAAAAATCAATGAACCATTTGTAGTGTTTATTCCCTTAAGAGCAGAAGTCCATAGACATGATTAATTCTATAAAGAGGGTACACAAGGCACCAGAATTTATGTTGTTTGGGTCTCTTTGTTCTATCTTAGCCATTTAAATAGCTCCCAAATCAAACATGGAAAGAAACATGGGAACTTAGAGTGTGGTTCTTGAATTTTAGTGTTCATAATAATCACTAGGTGTTCTTGTTAAAAATACAAATTCCCAGCTTTTTCTCTAAAATATTCTGATTCAATGTATTTCTGGAATCTGAATTTTTAATGAGCACCCTGGTGAATGTGATGTGATGTTTACACAAATGTTCTTTGAGAAATAGAGATTTTTGAAATATAAAGATAATAAAAATGAAATGAGGCATCCTTTTCTGCATCCATCCGCATTCATTGCATACTAGGTGCCTATGATGGTCACAGTTCTAGAGATGTACAGTTTTTGGATTTCCAAAACAGTCTGTCATTTTTCTTTTGGTAGTCACACTGACAATGGTTTGGAAAAAATTATCTATTTAAAAAGGAGACAAATATCCAAAGACTAGAGACGTGAAAGGCCCTAGACTCTGGGGAAGGTTTTTGAGTGCAACGTGTCTTTCCTTCTGCAATCTCCTTTAGGAGGAGAGGCAGGCTGCAGCTCAGGCACTGGTCTCCCATCTTTAGATGGAGTGGCAGCATAAGAGGTACTCAGGCTGATGTTAGCAAAGAAGAAGTGGGAAATATGCAAGTGCTTCAGTAATGCTTTCCTCTGCTTTCTTATTTCTCGATAAAACCAAGAGGGAGAACATTCTCCCTTGGAAGACGTTGCATGAGAATGGCAAAACAACTGTAAAATCGCTGCCATAGCCTGGGATAAAAGATGCAAAAGCAATGAACATTTATTTGGGCCTCTGTGACAGCTGGGGAAACTGAGCCTCAGATTTGGTGGGATTAAGAATATTGCCCAATTTTATACATGAAGAAATTGAGGCATAGGGAAGTAACTTTCTCTAGGAACTATCACATGGTGGAACTAAAATTCAAAACAGGTCATTTGACTCTAGCCTTCCCTGGTGGCTCAAGCAGTAAAGAATCTGCCTGCAATGCAGGAAACCTGGGTTTGATCCCTGGGTCAGGAAGATCCCCTGGAGGAGGGCATGGCAACCCACTCCAGTATTCTTGCTGGGAGAACTCCATGGACAGAGGAGCCTGGGGACTAACAGTCCATAAGGTTGCAAAGCGATTGAGCAACTCATACACACACACACACACACACACACACACACACACAATCAGACTCTACCAGCCATCAGAGTTCATGTCTAAATCCAAAGCTCATGCTCTTCCTCTATTTCAAAATGCTTGATCTTCTAGTCTTGGTCCAGTTGAACCAATTAAGGTCTTTATAAATAGAACAGAATCTTTTAAGAGTAAAGTTATGGAGGAACAGGAAGAACGAATTTAGTTTGCAGAAAAATACCTGGTCCTGAACTGTGACATGTGATAGCAAGTACAGCAGGTCTAGGGTTCCAACCACCTCTTTCTGTTCTGTTACAAATTTTTCAGACTGTTTCCTGGGATTGAGTTGAGAACACGTGCCACGTGAAAGTGGAAGCCCAAAAATAGCTCATTTGAGCTGGGGGGTGGAACTGTGCTGTGAGCAAATGTAATTTCAGCAAGACCAAGGGGCAGCCAAAGAGGAGAAGATGGAAGAGCACAAAGGTGGTTCTAAGCTTCAGTGACTTGAGGAGAGTACATCCAGTCTATCATCAGAAGTTCTGAAAGTTGCTGAAAGGAATGGCTGGAAGAGCCAGGTGACTATCAGACCGGTTCACTTCCTAAAACTTTGCTGCAAGCAAATGCCTTGAATAAATTTTGCTTTTCATTTTAGGAAGAAAAGAGGCTCCTCTGTCCATTGGATTTCCCAAGCAAGAATACTGGAGTGGGTTGCCATTTCCTTCTCCAGGGGATCCTCTCTACCCAAGGATCAAACCTGCATATTTTGCATCTCCTGAATTGGCAGGTGGATTCTTTCCCACTGTGCCACCTGGGAAGCCCTTAGGATTAGTGAGGGAGCAGAAATTGACTATTGCTATCTTTTAGGTAGATGTAATATAAATGATTAAATTTTATATACACATACATATAAGTATATATGTATTTGGTCAGTTTCCATTATGTATACACAGATACATCTGTTGCTTCAGGAATTTATAAAATTGCTTTGTTAAAAATTATAATATTCCATTTGCTAAAAGAGGAATAGTGACACTAGGAGAGTTGGAGCAAAGAAGAAGGAAGTGAATCATTTGAATATATAAATTATCTGGAAATGACATGGGCATCCTGTATGTTAGCACATTAAACAGACCTATAAAATCCCTTGACTTCTTTTATAAATGAAATGAAGAATGTAAATGCATGCAAATAAAGTCACGAACTAAAACTAAATGGGGAAATCTAAGAGAGGAGCATGAGATAATATTTTATTTCTCACTCTCAGTCACCAAATAGCATGGCAACGAAGAGACATGTTTGAAGAGGCTCAAAGTTCCCAGAGCAAAGTATACCCAAAAATGGCATATACCTCAAAATATGAGGATGGGGAGAGGTGATCAAAATCAGTACTTTGACAGCTCTTTCGTCTTTGAGACAATTGTGATAGATGTCTTCTCTCTTATGGTGTTAAAAATCACAGCTAGATATTACTCCCTTGTAGACTGGGAATGTCAGGGTAGATCATAATTTCAGAAAAATAAAAAATCAATACATTTCCTTTTATTTAAATTGTGTTTACCAAAAGTACAGTAAGTCACTGTACAATCATTCTGTGAATTTTCACTTTATAGATCATCTGTTTTAAACTTTATTTTTTAAAAAAGTAGAATAATTATCTAGGTATATAGAGTATTTCTTTCCTGGTAAATCTCACAGAAAACAGATGAAAGAGGAGCTGCTGCTGTTAAATCAGGGGTGGAAGCCCTAGGGCCGTGTCTGCCTCTCCTCCATCTCTCACTCCGGGGTGGTTTATGAAGCTGTATCTCTCAGACATACCCTAGGGCTCTATGAAATTCAATTTGAAAACCACCATGGAAGATTAGTAAGCTGGAGAACTAAATCCTCAAGTATTCTCTCTCTCTCTCTCTTTCTTTTTTTCTAGTAGCATGTATCATCTGGATAATTCTTTATCCCTCTATTCTATGTAGACAGAATTGATCAGTTGATTCAGGAGACCACTGGAGTATGTACTTTGTGGTCTGTGAACCACAACATTGCCACACTTTTCATTGATTGGATTGTGGAAAAGAAGAGTCGAACCAACTACACACCCCGAATTTTCTCCAGGTTTTCTCCCTGTCTCCTCTCCAATGTCTTTCATTGTCTCTCTATAAATTAGAGAAAATTCTTCAGGGTTCAATCCAATAGTCCTTTCTGTGTAGCTTTCCCTCACCATGACTGGAGAAATAACTACTTCCCTTTTATCATTGAATCTTGTTATACAGATATTATGTTCCATTGTATGGTAATTGCTTGTATATCTATTCTACCTATTTATTCACTGATTCATTCCATAAGTATTAATTAAGCACCTCTTATGTGCTGAATGCTATTCCAGGTGCTGGAGATTCAGTGCTAAACAAAACAGGCAAAATGTATGAGGTCAAAAAGAGAAGTCATGTTATATTCAGCTCCATCACCCCATGCTTAGCATCTGGCACATCATACAGCTCAATAAATGTGTCAACATGAAATATCATAAGATTCGTTATTTCAGCACCACTCATGGTTTATACATGCAGGAGAGATAGGTTTGAACCAAGAGAATATTTCTCTATTTGTACTACATTTTGTAAGTCTTCTAGCCCTTGTCATGGAAGACATGAGAGTTCATTATTCACTTGGCTCAGTTTATTTTTGGTTTCCATTATATCACAGAAATAGCTTTTGATGAAGATAAGTTCCCTAACTGCCAAGATTGTACTTTTAGAAGGTATGAAAAAGAAAGCACTATTGGCATTTTAGTTGGTTTTGTTTGTTTTTATGGAAGAGAAAGTTTCTTACACTGCCTCAAGAAAAGGGGTACTTATTGTAAAGATACACATGAATGGGACAAAGAATTGGAAAATCACCAGGACTGGAGGCAGTGCAAGGTACTGAATGTTCTACTTGTTTCTCCATCTTTAACTCATTGTCTTTCTCTGATGGTCTCTAGGCTTTTACCTGCACATCTCCTCCATTCTATTCTCTCTACTGAATAGCTTCTCCTGTTTACTTCCGTTTTTGCTCTAGCTTGCATGCAACCCTATTTTGCTTCAAGGAATTTCCCTCTCTTTTCTGGGGATATTTTTCTTTCTTTACTAATAAGTTGTTTATTAAAGTAAAGTACATATGCAAACCATTGCACAACTTTTTAGCGTGCAGATCAATGATTTCCTCAAAGTGAACACCCTTGCATTACAAGTACCTAGATGAAAAAATGAGACATTACCAGCATTCTAGAAACTTCCCCACCCCCACTGCAGTCACTAATCCTTCCCCCAAGGTAATTAGTTTACCTGTCTTCTAACACCACAGATTAGTTTTGCCTTTTCTGACGATTGTAAAAGTGTAATTCTATAGCATCTGCTCTTCTGGGTCTACCGTCTTAGTACTTATGGCTACATTCATGGTATTTAATCATGTTGCTCTGTATAGCAGTGGTTCATTCATTTAAAATCATGGTATAGTCATCCAGTGTACGAGTATAGTACACCATGTTTATCCATTCTACTATTGATAACCATTTGGGGCTGTTTTCAATTTGGGGCTGTTTTGAATAATGCTGCTATGCAAATGTCTTTTTTTTGGGGTGTATTTATGTACATATTGTGGAGAAGGCAATGGCACCCCACTCCAGTACTCTTGCCTGGAAAATCCCATGGATGGAGGAGCCTGGAAGGCTGCAGTCCATGGGGTTGCTAAGAGTCGGGCACGACAGAGCGACTTCACTTTCACTTTTCACTTTCATGCATTGGAGAAAGAAATGGCAACCCACTCCAGTGTTCTTGCCTGGAGAATCCCAGGGATGGGGGAGCCTGGTGGGCTGCCGTCTTTGGGGTCGCACAGAGTCGGACACGACTGAAGTGACTTAGCAGCAGCATGTACATATTGTTGTGTATATGTATCTGTACTTGAGAGTTGAATTGATGAATCATACATCATATATGTTTTACTTTGATAGATACTCGAAAGTTTTTTAGAGTGATTGCCCCAATTCATACTCCCTTAGCAATGTGAAAGTGAAAAAGTGAAAGTTTCTCAGTTGTGTCCAACTCTTTGCAACCTCATAGACTATACAGCCCATGGAATTCTCCAGGCCAGACTACTGGAGTGAGTAGCCATTCCCTTCTCCAGGGGATCTGCCCAGCCCAGGGATCAAACCCAGGTCTCCTGCATTGCAGGTGGATTCTTTACCAGCTGAGCCACCAGGGAAGCCCTCCCACCCCGACCCTTGCCCAGCAGTGTGTGAGAGTTCCGTGTGCTCCATATCCTCATTGACTATCGGTGTTATCATTCTCTTTCTTTTCAGCTATTCTGATAGCTATATGGAAGTATCTCACTGAAGTTTTAATTTGCATTTCCTGAATGACCAATGAGGTGAAACACCTTTTCATATGTTTGATGCTATTTGGGTATAATGACCCATACATTGTATTTGGCTTGGGTCAGTCCTGGCTTACTTTGTTATCTTGATAAAATTAGGAGTAGGGTCCCTTTCATTCTCAAAAGTGGTCCCAGTTTGGATGCTATATTAATTAGATGGCTATCCTACATAGGATAAGTTCTTTTGTGAGGTACTTGTTCAAGTCTTCTGACCATTATTCTATTATTTTATTATCATTATTATATTTATAATATTATTTATATAATATTATTATAATTATATTATAACTATTATTATAATGTTGTCCACTGTTTTCCTCATAGATATATATAAACTATTAATATAACCCATCTGTAAGTCCTTTCTTGGTTACAAGTGTTGTAAGCATATTGTACTCTGTGACCTCACAGGAAATTTCTTAATTTACTGTTTTTGGTCTTGTATCATACACCTAACTAATTTAGTCTCTCAGTTATTTTCTAATTCAAATGATAAAAATAGTCTGAATGACTTGGCGGCGGTTTAGTCGCTAAGCTGTGTCTGACTGTTGTGACCTCATGGACTGCAGCCTGCCAGGCTCCTCTATCCATGGGGATTCTCCAGGCAAGAATACTGGAGTGGGTAGCCATTTCCCTTCTCCAGGGGATCTTCCCGACCCAGGAATTCAACCCAGGGTCTCCTGAACTGCAGGCAGATTCTTTACCGACTGAGCTACGAGGGAATCTTTTCACATAGGACACAGATGTGCCTCAGATACTGAAATCCTGTTCAATCACTTGTGCCCAAGTGATGGGGAGAGAGTCAGAGCTGTTGACATAAGACATAGCTGCCCATCTCCGTCACTTGAGAAAGGGCCTTGACAAGGCACTTCCTTTAGAAGGGGAAGTAAACATGAAGGACAAACCTGAGTTTGTTTTTCTGCCTCTGCCATTCAACTGGTAACCAACTGTGTTTCGCTTCCCTTATCTTCAGTAGGGAAAAAGGTGCTGATTTTACAGTGTGTGTGACATAAGAGAAATAGAAGGCCTGATCTCTGTCTTGGACCTACCTGCTCACTGGAGACACATGATTTAGCATGGATAAAACAATTACTGCACCACACAAAAGAATATTAAATCAAGTACAAAAGAGGAAGGCATAGGCTCTAAGGCTTATCAAAGCTCAAAGATAGGGAACATTGAAGATATTCTTCATGAAAATATTCAGGAATAAATTCTTTCAAGCACATTTGAAGAAGAGATAATGTTAATCAAATCGCTAATAAAGCTGGCTTGAAGGAAGACCTTTAGTTATGCTTGAAGTAAGTGCTTTGAAATTTCAGTTGTTCATCCATTAGAAACAGAAATTTTACTTGCAATTTAGCAAGTAAAAACAAGTAGCACATTATTACCCTTCATGTCTTTTCTTCTGCCTCTGTGTTATGCACTGGCAAAAGCAGGCCAGTCAATGACATGTCACCTTAATTGATTTTAATTAGTGTTCCATTAAAAAAAAAAAACCAGATAAAGATCATTTTGAGAGCATATACCCAGGTGGAATCTGTGAGCACTGTTGAATTTGGGGTTTCTAGGGTATCTCTAGCAAAGATGGATTACAACAGCTTTGACGAAAACATAGTCATGTCTTTCACTTTATCATATGTTCATTAACACTCTTTTAAGTCAGTTGGGATGTGGGTAATTATTACTATGAACAAATGAAGGATAAGTGGTTTATATTGTTTTTCATCGTAATTTTGGAGCAAAACTATAAAAAGGATTTCCTCTCTCTATGTATGTGTCTTCATTTGAAAAATTCTCACTGATTTCTCAAAATTCAGGAAAACTCTGATTTTTACTTAAGGCCGTTGCCCATTTATTCCAGAAAAAATAAGTACTTTGACATCTGCCTTGGTCATTTAACAAATATTATTGTGTTCCAGATCTATGCCTGGTGTGGTGGTGGGTGCTGGGTATACAATAGTGAAAAATGCGGTTGTGATCCCTGCCTGAAGGCGTAGAGTTCACCCAGTAAAAATGATCTGTTTATAGAAATCTTTCCCATCTGATGTGGAAACTTTTGAAGATGAAAATTATGTCTAGTCATGTCAGTTTACCCCTTATCCAGCTTAGTGCTGACACTCAATATTTATTGACTCACTTGATTTGGTTCTAGGCAGACTTCCAACCAGTTCTGCTTGTTTTGTTACCCATTAGAATGCTTCTCTTGCTTTTTCTCTTGTACTTTTATCCCTCAAGCAATTCTACTTTAGGTTTTGATTTAGACTGGGATTATGTAGGGAAAAATGAGCAAAATTCATGCACCTTACATTTATAGGTCATCTTAGACAGACTGGCAGTAATTTTCTAGAGTGGTATGGGGGAGGATTTTAAGATCTCCTTACAATTCAGTGCAAAGAGTGCTTTGTTGATCAGTGATGTCTGCAAAGGACAGCAACCAGGACAGAGGTGACAGGCATGCTGTGTATTTAACATTTCTGCTTAATGCCTTGAGAGTCAAACTTGAGAAAGGAAGAAAGGCAGACTACAGGTTTGGAGCTAGCACAGATAAGAACAAGCATGAACTGGCCATGCTCACTCTCATTGATCTTCAGTGGGATAATTGGGGATATTCAAGTCAGAAAATTGGGACTTCATCTGTATTATTTATCACTGATCATATATACTCAATAACTGTTGTAGAAATTGGGCATGTGAGTAAACTCAAGTCATGTAATCTCCCTGCTGTGACTCAATACATTCCCTGTGCCAGTAACTCAAATTTTCTCTAATTTCTTCATCTTTCCTAAGCAATAAGGCGAATTTAATGCCCACCCTGATGTAGTAAGTGATGTCATTTCTTAGCATGGTGTTCAAGGCCCTTTGTGGTATTCCCTTCAACCCCTCTATTTCCAGCTTATTTATAGCCATTCTTCCACCGTCATTTCTGCTTTCCTGCCCACCAGATCCCCGTAGCTCCCCAAACATGACTGTTCTGTGCACCCGCAGGCTTTCGTTAACATTGTACCCTGTGCCTACAAGACTTTTGCACAAGTGTCCCGTGAATTTAACAATTTTTAAAGGGCCAGTTTAACTTGCACCTTCCAGCTCTGAGTTTCCTCAGAGATAAATTGATCTCTCATTTGCGTTCCTATAATACACTGAACATTCTGTCTCTATTATAGCTACAGTGACATATTTTCTACTGCTAAAATAAATTTCTAACAGCCGAATAGTGGAATAGAGTATTTTAAACAGAACAGAGTATTTTAAATTATTTCTATGCTTAATTTTTGAATTTTTAAGACAAGATAAATATAGCACACATTAAGGCAAATAATACAGAAGTGAACTTATAATAAAAAACAAAACTTCCCATTCTTTTTTCTCAATTCTGGTCCTAATTTCCTGAGACAGTAGTTTAAGATATCAATTTCTTTGACCAGATAATGCAAAATTTAGCAGGATAATGCAAAATTCAGCAGAATTAGAGAGGTGGAGTTAAAAGTAGTTTTTTTTTTTTTTTTTTTTCCTATTTCTATCTGCCAGACTTCCATTTCTCCTCTCCAAAGATACATAGCTACTGGTTTGTTTTTCTAGTGTATTCCTCCTGGGATAGTTTGTGCTTTTAAGTGCATATTCAGACACACACACTCACACACACACACACAAATCATACTGTAATACTGTATACACATTGCACCTTGCTTTTACTATTTAACAATATATCTTAGAGATTTATTTCATATTTGTACATAGAGAAATTTCTCATTCTTCTGTTGGCTGCATATTATTTTATTGCTATTAGCTGTCATGATTTACTTAACAAATTCCCTACTGATGGAAATGTAGGTTGCTGCCTAACTTTTGCTTCTACAAATAATTCTGCAGTCTACATATATCATTTTTTTTAAATGCAAGAAAACCTGTAGGATAAATTGTGAAGACTGGAATGCTGGGTGTACATTTTTATATTGAATAAATGTTTTCAACTTCTTTTCCATAGAGTATATATGAACTTGCACTCTTACCACAAATGCACTTATCAAATGGAGTGTGATCTTCATTTATGATTATTTTCTCTACTACTTTTTCCCTGAATTCTACAGCAGATGATACATCTTTTTGTTATTGTTGTATAGCCATAGTATTTTTAAGCATTTTTTCTCTACTTTGAACATTTATGTGTGTTTAAATTTTATTTTTACTTCATTGTGTTAAGAATATTAAGCATGAAACTTGCTCTCTTAACAGATTTTTAAAGGCACAATATGGTTATGTTAACTATAGTATCAGCGTCATACAGCAGATCTCTAAAACTTATTCATCTTGTATTACTGAACCTTTATACCCACTATTTTAAAAAAAGAAATTGGTTAATTTTTATGGTGCTAATTTTGATTACAGTTTTCATCTGCCATTGTAATTTTCAGAGTCAGGTTTTCCTGATCAGTACTTTTGCTATTTAGGTTATTTTCATTCTTTCTTCTTTTTTATATAGTAAACCCTGTATTTTTAAGCAGGATGGCTCTTTTCTTTTTAATACTCAATTTTTAAATGAGGCAAGATTTTGTAGAGTCCAATTCAGTCGCTCAGTTGTTTCTGACTCTTTGCAACCGCATTGACTGCAGCACAGGCTTTCCTGTCCATCACCAACTCCCAGAGCCTACTCAAACTCATGTCCATCGTGTCAGTGATGCCATCCAACATCTCATCCTCTGTCATCCCCTTCTCCTCCTGCCTTCAATCTTTGCAGGCATCAGGTGGCCAAAGTATTGGAGTTTCAGCTTCAACATCAGTCCTTCCAATGAATATTCAGGATTGATTTCCTTTAGGATGGACTGGTTGGATCTCTTTGCAGTCCAAGGGACTCTCAAGACCACACTATTCTCCAAGATCACACTATTCTCCAAGACCACAGTTCAAAAGCATCAATTCTTCAGCGCTCAGCTTTCTTTATAGTCCAACTCTCACATCCATTCATGACTATTGGAAAAACCATAGCTTTGACTAGACGGGCCTTTGTTGGTAAATTAATGTCTCTGATTTTAAATATGCTGTCTAGATTGGTTATAGCTTTTCTTTCAAGGAGCAGGGGTCTTTTAATTTCATGGCTGCAGTCACCATCTGTAGTGATTTTGGAGCCCCACTCCCCCGAAAAGTCTGTCACTGTTTCCATTGTTTCCCCATCTATTTGCCATGAAGTGATGGGACCGCATGCCGTGATGTTAATTTTCTGAATGTTGAGTTTTAAGCCAACTTTTTCATTCTCCTCTTTCACTTTCCTCAAGAGGCTTTTTAGTTCTTCTTTGCTTTCTGCCATAGGGGTGGTGTCATCTGCGTATTTGAGGTCAATGATATTTTTCACAGCAATCTTGATTACAGGTTGTGCTTCATCTAGCCCGGCATTTTGCATGATGTACTCTGCATATAAGTTAAATAAGCAGGGTGACAATATACAGCCTTGAGGTGCTCCTTTCCTGATTTGGAACCTGTCTGTTGTTCCATGTCCAGTTCTAACTATTGCTTCTTGACCTGCATACAGATTTCTCAGGAGACAGGTCTGATGGTCTGGTATTCCCATCTCTAAGAATTTTCCACAGTTTTTTTGTGATTCACACAGTCAAAGGGTTTGGTATAGTCAATAAAGCACATGTAGATATTTTTCTGGAACTCTTGCTTTTTTGTTGATCCAGTGGATGTTGGCAATTTGATCTCTGGTTCCTCTGCCTTTTCTAAATCCAGCTTGAACATCTGGAAGTTCATGGTTCAAGTACTGCTGAAGCCTGGCTTGGAGAATTTTGAGCGTTATTTTGCTAGAGTGTGAGATGAGTGCAGTTGTGCAGTAGTTTGAACATTCTTTGACATTGCATTTCTTTGGGATTGGATATGTCATCCACCTCTGGAGGGACCATAGCATTTATCCAGACGAGCAGGGAATTCCCTGGTTCTGTGACACTGGGTTGTGTCTACAGGTAAATTCTTTCATCCTATGCTCCTCCAAGGGAAATAAATATCAACTTACAAGATAGTGGCCAGCTTAGCACCTCCTCCAAACTGCTTCATTATGCCTACTTCATATTTATATATACACATGTGTATATATGTGTGTGTGATTGCAACCCACAGGATATGCCATCTACTTTTTAGAAATTTATTTAAATTAAAAATTTAAAATTTTAATATAACATTTAAGGGTTACTTTCCACTTACAGTAATTACAAAATATTGGATATGCCACCTACTTTTGAAATTGTGCTTTACTGCCTCTGCCTGAAAATTGATACCACAAAGATCCTTTTTAAATATTTTTCTTAAATCCGAACCTCACTGCATTAGGCAGTGCTTTCTTACACATATGAGACCTGATTATTGTTGTTTTTATATTTACAGAGAAAAAAACTCCAAAAACCCCAAAACACTAAAATGACTCATCACAGTCACTTAATTAGTAAGTGGTAGAATTGTAATTTAAAGCGACTCCAAATGAAGTTCTGTCCCTTGTGTCATGTAGCTTGACCATTAAGTTTAGCATTTCATTATGTATGTTCGTTTTTTTCTCTAGTTGATGTTGAAACCTCTTTTACCCATGAAATAAGAAATTCCATGAATTCAAAGAACATCCTTTCTACTTCTGGATTTCTATAAGCACCATATACTTGATAAATACTTGCCTTGCTCGGGTCATGAGCTTAAAGGAGGGAAGGGCTTATAACTGATAAAGCCATTCAGACCTGGGGGAACAATGGTGTAAGACTAACTCTTGTCAAGTCCCTTTTTGATTTTATTTTAAGGACATCCCAATTCTGTTTGCAATCAGTCTGTGCAATATGCTCTTACTTCAGAGTTCTGTTATTTTATCTTTTATGTTTGGTCATTTCATAATTGGGAAGTTGGTGGTCCACAGGAGATCTTACATTCAGATTTTCATGGGGCAAGATATTCAACAGACCTTAATAACTTATTTTTGAAATTTTAGTTATGCCATTTCAGAGTCAGTCATGCACCAGTGAAGAATGAGAAGGGGTAATCTAGTGAGCCAAATTCTTGGGAGTGGATTGATATTATTACAAGGATAGGCTGCTCCTTGGTGTGTGGACAGAATGAAAGCCACTCAGCCGTGTCTGACTCTTTGAGACCACATGGACTGAAGTCTGCCAGGCTCCTCTGTCCATGGACTTCTCCAGGCCAGAATACTAGAGTGGGTAGCCGTTCTCTTCTCCAGGGGTCTTCCCAACCCAGTAATTGAACCCAGGTCTCCCACATTGCAGGTGGATTCTTTACAAACTGAGCCACCAAGAAAGCCCATGGTGTGTACACAGAAGGCTGCTATTAATAGAAGAAATGTTAATCCTTTCCTGGAGGTGTTTTTTGCTCCATCGAGAAGCAGGGATTACAGAAGGGAAGAGAAAAGCATTAGAAGAGTGTACTCTGTTCCAAGACATTAAAATGACACATAAGCTTCTAGATTAGAATCTGCTTATATTTGTATCTTCCCATCCCTGGTCTGGAGCTCTGCAGAAAGGGTTATGTTCCAAAAAGGAGCAATCCCCTCTCATCCATGTAGCATTATGGTTCAGTTTATTGGGAGTTTATGTTTTTCTTCCTAGAGAGCAATTTGATTTTCTTGGTCTGGAACCACTGTTAAGTGAACACAAAACCTCTCAGAAGCCAAAACCAAAATCAGTCACCTATAAAATTTATGGAAAACTTAAAAAAATTCATCCTCAGCACCTTTTAACAGTTTTCCCCTATATTCCTTTTTTAACATTGTTTTCCCCTGTATTCCTTGGTGAGACATTTTCACATAGACCAATTTTAAGAAAGAGGTACAAACTAACATACTTGCTTTATATTCTATCATGAGCATTTTCTATAATGAATTGTTTCTTCATAATTTTCATTTTTAGTGGCTGCATAAAAATCCACTGAGTTATAGTACCATAATTTTCTTTATTATCTTTCTGTGAGCAACTTTTAAGGTTTTTTTTTTTTTTGCTCCCCATCTCCAACCTCTGGGAAATTAATCATCAATGTCCAATGATTTAATCAATTCATTGTCTATGTAATGAAACTCTCAGGCTTCCCAGGTGGCACTAGTAGTGAAGATGCCACCTGCCAATGCAGGAGACGTAAGAGACATGGGTTTGATTCCTGGGTCGGGAAGATCCCCTGGAGGAGGGAATGGCAACCCACTCCAGTATTCTTGTCTGGAGAATCCCATGGACAGAGGAACCTGACTGGCTACCGTCCATACGGTCATAAAGAGTCGGACATGACTGAAGTGACTTAGTAACACAATGAGACTTCCACAAGGACCCTTAAACAAAAGAGTTTAGGGATCTTGGGGTTGGTGAACACAGAGAGATACTGGGAGGATGGCATGCCTGGAAAGGTCATGGAGACGCCCCGTCCCGTCTTCATACCTTCCCCTATGCATCTCCTCCCTCCGGCTGTTCTTGAATTGAATTGTCCTTTATCATAAACTGGTATTAAGTAAGTTATTAACAGGAAAATGCTTCCATAGCTTCAACTTTGAAGGCAAATTGAACAGAAATTTGGGTAACTTAGGACTTAATACTTGAATCTGGTGTCTGAAGTGAGAGCAGTCTATAGGATAGAGCCTTTAAAACTGGAGTGTCACATTGAAGATGAAAAGTTAAAATTTTACATAACTTCCTGCTCTTTCTGCCTCTGCAATTCATCTTGCTCCTTGCAAAGTCTGGATCATGTAGGTCATGTAGTCTCAGAAAGTAGGGACTTACAATACTAGGAACTGGAGCTTAGCTCACTCACCCTTGTCCTGCTCTTTGCAGTTGCCCAGCCCCTGCAAACCTGCTTAATCATGCCTGTCTGTGTAAAGGTCAGGCATTCCCCTCCGCATCTTGACTGCTGTTCCCACGCGGGCGAAACCCCTTAAACTAGCCTATTAGCAAATAGTGTTGCACCCTATAGTAGGTCTATAAAATCTCTGTTAACCCCTTTGTTTGGGGCTCAGAGCTTGCAGTGTTAACTCCTCTGGACCCACCAGCATAATAAACCTGAGTTCTGCAACTCTCCAAGTGTGCTGCTTGGTTTCTCGATTACTGGTTTCTGCAACAACATCTTAGTCTGACTCCAGGTATAGTTAGTGTCAGAATTGAATTGTAGAACATGCAGTTGGTGTCAGAATTGGTTGCTGTTAGAAGTTAGGCGAATGGATAAAATCATTCAGCTAATTACTATGTAGCATAGAACTTAGGGCTTCTCTGGTGACTCGGACAGTGAAGCATCTGCCTGCAGTGCAGGAGACCTGGGTTTGATTCCTGGGTCGGGCAGGTTCCCTGGAGAAGGGAATGGCCACTCACTGTGGTATTCTGGCCTGGAGAATTCCATGGACAGAGGAACCTGGTGGGCCACCATTCATTATTAAAGGATATATCCTTATAAAATCACCAGGAAGTTCAGAAAATAGTGACTGGAGGCTACATAGTCAGAAAAATATCCGGATGACTCTCCCCGACTGTTCTAATTGAGATCCTGTTGCTGTTGCCAATGGATACAGACATCCCAGCTTTCATGGGCGATGCTGGGCAGGGGCAAAGCTCCTGGGATGTCTTGCTGCCTCCTTGGAATGCTGTATGTCACTCATGGTGGATTGGTGTGATGTTTTCTTCTCTCATCTCCTTTTAACCACAAGGTCATCCAGATGCACCTGAGTGATGGACTTGATGTTACTTTGAGCCTTGCCATAGGGAAGGCGTGATATGTTAGCATGTGCCCTCTTCTTTGAGGACAGAGGAATTCAAAAGGTGAGAAGGCATCCATTCACTGAAGCAAAGAACATAAAAAATGTCCATTATTAACTCTAGCTTTGCCTCATGGAATGTAGAATGTTTCAATAGTTAGGCTAAAATGTGAGGAGACTGAAGACTATATATACATATTATATATGGAGAAATATGTAAATGGGGAAAAGCTGTGTCAGCTATACTAAGCCAGGCTTGAGGGCATGGTCAGGGGAATTCTGTCATCCATAACATTCCCTAAGACCACTCTGGCCTCTCTGTTCTTTTTTTTGACACCAGAGAGGTCATGGCTATCAAGAGGACGGAGATTAAGATGGTCATAGCAACACATTGATCCCTTCAAATTATTGGGAATTGAGAAGATTTTCAGCAGCTCAAAAGATTTGGTACTAAACATGTTTAAAAATACTTTGTAGAGAAGCAAACAGCAAAGGATCTGACGGAAGCAAGATCAGTTCATATATGCTCTGGCAAGAAGGACGAAATTTCAGTGCTTGGAATTGTTGAACTGAATGAAATTAGTTAAAATTAATTGGAATATTTTGATGAAATGTCTTAGTGTTTAATTTGATTCATGTGGTTTAGAACTGATGGAGTTCAGAATGAAATTGAATCTCAAAGGGGTGTGTTAATAGGTGCAGAACTGCATGAAGCTGATGGAAATAGATTGCCAAAAATCACTTCAGAAACACACTGGCAGCTTTCCTGCAGCTTACTTTGATAGCCCTGTGAAAACACATGTCGTGCAACAAATAATAAAATGGGGAAATGCCTGAGTTCAATGTTAATGACCATCAACTTGCTGATTCATAGTGCAGTTTTCCTCAGTGTCAGGACTCTTATTTCTTGGAGAGAATAGAAGGGAGGTGACCAAGGTACATTTATAAGCTAGGACATGGCTCCTGTGAAGAGGTTAAATTAGTCTTTTTATATTACTCATTATTGTGCAGAAGAAGGAAAATTTAGGCACATCAATAGGCATAGATGTATTAATCAAATCTTGTGTTGAGCATGGCTTAAAATTCACTGATTTCACCTACAAATATTTATTGAATCTTTACTAGAGGCAGGTACTGTGCTAATGACCAGGCATGAAATGGTGATTCTCACCTGGCAAGTCCCTTAGCCCCACCCCAGTGACTGAAGTCAAACATCAATCAAACAGGCATACAAGTGAACTGAAAATCAGGAGGGGCACACTGGCGGGGGAAAGCTTATGGCCATGTTATTTAACTTTGTCAATAGGTCAACAAAGCCTTTCTTGAAGAGAAGGTGCTTCAGCTGAGATCTAAAAAGTGAAGGGGTAACTAGATGGAAAAGGAAGGAAGAACATTTCTAAGAAAAAGGCTATATGGCTGGACAGATAGAATATGAGGAAAATGAGGACCCAAATGAGGTCCATGTGGCTGAAGAGAGAGAGGAAACAGGGGGTGGGGCAACAGAGAGAGAGAGAAGGAGAGAGAAAGCTGCAGGCATGTATAGGATGAAGCAGGAGCAATACAGTGGCACAGGCATGGACTAGAGAGGGAGCAATCTGGAGGAAAAGCTCAGAAACTGAGGGCAAACTGGAGCTTGTGTCTTTTTCTCACCCTCTCTCATGATGCTTGGTGATCCGCAGAGGAAGCTAGTGTCCTCCTCTAGGTAGATGCTCACACACCTGGATCAGGACCTGGAGGTAATAAAGGAAGAGATCCAGAAGCGATCTGGCTGATCTGGCTCCTGCTCCACACCAACAACGTGAGCCAGCAGATGGCTGGCAGACATTCAGTCCTCTCCAAAATGTCCATAAGACATTTGGTCCATGCTGAATGGTCTTTGAAATGTCGTCCTGTCCAAATGTCCATGAGGATATTCAGTCCATGACAAATGGTTTTGGACAGGATAGAATATCAAGGACCGTGTGGCATGGACTGAATATCTCCACAGGTATTTTGGATAGAAACCAATGGTCTTGCAAATATCAAGGACCTTTTGTGTTGATCAAATGTCTTATGGACATTTTGGAGAGGACCACATGTCCTGCAAGGCTAGCAGGTTAGCAACAAGATGCCTAAGATGCCCCAACACCTATCTTTCCACATCAACTCTTAGGGCACAATGACTGCTGATTTCCTTCTGTCTTCTAAATATTGTTTATTTCCTTGGTGGTCAACCCTAACCCAGAACAAGGCAGAGAAAGGAAACTGGAGAAACATAATTTGTCCTTGTATAGATTAGCACAGTATAAAAGAATCATAGAGGTCATTGTCATCATTTAGGACAGATGACGATGATTTGGGTAGTCTTGGGATTGAATAGATACTTTTAAAGAGTTCAGGCTAATTGTTTTGTAGAATGTCTTTTGATTTGAAGATGTCTGATGGTTCTTCATGATTAGACTTGGGTTATATACATTTGGGTGGAATAACAAGCAATGCTGTGTCCTTGGTGACTCTGCCAGGAATCATATGATATCAGTTTTTCTCAGTATTGATGATGTTCACTTTGATCACTGGACCATGGTGATGTTTGCTAGGTTTCTATACTGTAAAGCTCTTGAATAGCTTGTCATGTGAAAAAGTAAGAAAGTGCTCAAAAATTAACAGGGACAATTAAAAAATTCACTGAAGTCAAATTGATAGGGCTACCTATGACCAAATCTGGGACAATTTGAGGATTGTTGCTAAGAGTCGGACACGACTAAGCGGCTTCACTTTCACTTTTCACTTTCACGCATTGGAGAAGGAAATGGCAACCCACTCCAGTGTTCTTGCCTGGAGAATCCCAGGGATGGGGGAGCCTGGTGGGCTGCCGTCTATGGTGTCGCACAGAGTCGGACACGACTGAAGCAATTTAGCAACAGCAGCATACACACTGATGGAATGGATTGTAATCCATAGTATGAAGGGTCCATGTGAAGTTATAGCCCATAGGGATATAAATATTAATATTATGTCTTCCTCAGTGCGTTGAATCTGGAAGCAATAATGTCAATATGTTTCCAAAATGTTAACTTTGATCCCTTTGTTATGGTGAAAGTGAAAGGTGGTCAGTTGTGTCCAACTCTTTGTGACTCCTCCATGGACTATACAGTCCATGGAATTCTCTAGGCCAAAATATTGGAGTAGGCAGCCTTTCCCTTCTGCAGGGGGTATTCCCAACCCAGGCATTGAACCCAGGTCTCCCGCACTGTAGGCGGATTCTTTTTTTTTTACCTTTTTTATTTTATTTTATTTTATTTTTTTTTATTTAACTTTACATTATTGTATTGGTTTTGCCATATATCAAAATGAATCTGCCACAGGTATACATGTGTTCCCTATCCTGAACCCTCCTCCCTCCTCCCTCCCCATACCATCCCTCTGGGTCGTCCCAGTGCACCAGCCCCAAGCATCCAGTATCGTGCATCGAACCTGGACTGGCGACTCGTTTCATATATGATATTATACATATTTCAATGCCATTCCCCCAAATCATCCCACCCTCTCCCTCTCCCACAGAGTCCAAAAGACTGTTCTATACATCTGTGTCTCTTTTGCTGTCTCGCATACAGGGTTATTGTTACCATCTTTCTAAATTCCATATATATGCATTAGTATACTGTATTGGTGTTTTTCTTTCTGGCTTACTTCACTCTGTATAATAGGCTCCAGTTTCATCCACCTCATTAGAACTGATTCAAATGTATTCTTTTTAATGGCTGAGTAATACTCCATTGGTATATGTACCATGGCTTTCTTATCCATTCGTCTGCTGATGGACATCTAGGTTGCTTCCATGTCCTGGCTATTATTAACAGTGCTGCGATGAACATTGGGATACATGTATCTCTTTCCATTCTGGTTTCCTCAGTGTGTATGCCCAGCAGTGGGATTGCTGGGTCATAAGGCAGTTCTGTTTTCAGTTTTTTAAGGAATCTCCACACTGTTCTCCATAGTGGCTATACTAGTTTGCATTCCCACCAATAGTGTAAGAGGGTTCCCTTTTCTCCACACCCTCTCCAGCATTTATTGCTTGTAGACTTTTGGATCGCAGCCATTCTGACTGGCGTGAAATGGTACCTCATGGTGGTTTTGATTTGCATTTCTCTGATAATGAGTGATGTTGAGCATCTTTTCATGTGTTTGTTAGCCATCTGTATGTCTTCTTTGGAGAAGTGTATATTTAGTTCTTTGGCCCATTTTTTTGATTGGGTCATTTATTTTTCTGGAATTGAGCTGCAGGAGTTGCTTGTATATTTTTGAGATTAATTGTTTGTTGTTTCATTTGCTATTATTTTCTCCCATTCTGAAGGCTGTCTTTTTACTTTGCTTATAGTTTCCTTTGTTGTGCAGAAGCTTTTAAGTTTAATTAGGTCCCATTTGTTTATTTTTGCTTTTATTTCCAATATTCTGGGAGGTGGGTCATAGAGGATCCTGCTGTGATGTATGTCAGAGAGTGTTTTGCCTATGTTCTCCTCTAGGAATTTTATAGTTTCTGGTCTTATGTTTAGATCTTTAATCCACTTTGAGTTTATTTTTGTGTATGGTGTTAGAAAGTTCTCTAGTTTCATTCTTTTACAAGTGGTTGACCAGTTTTCTTATGTTTAGATCTTTAATCCACTTTGAGTTTATTTTTGTGTATGGTGTTAGAAAGTTCTCTAGTTTCATTCTTTTACAAGTGGTTGACCAGTTTTCCCAGCACCACTTGTTAAAGAGATTGTCTTTAATCCATTGTATATTCTGGCCTCCTTTGTCAAAGATAAGGTGTCCATACGTGCGTGGATTTATCTCTGGGCTTTCTATTTTGTTCCATTGATCTATATTTCTGTCTTTGTGCCAGTACCATACTGTCTTGATGACTGTGGCTTTGTAGTAGAGCCTGAAGTCAGGTAGGTTGATTCCTCCAGTTCCATTCTTCTTTCTCAAGATCGCTTTGGCTATTCGAGGTTTTTTGTATTCCACACAAATTGTGAAATTATTTGTTCTAGCTCTGTGAAGAATACTGTTGGTAGCTTGATAGGGATTGCATTGAATCTATGAATTGCTTTGGGTAGTATACTCATTTTCACTATATTGATTCTTCCAATCCATGAACATGGTATATTTCTCCATCTATTAGTGTCCTCTTTGATTTCTTTCACCAGTGTTTTATAGTTTTCTATATATAGGTCTTTAGTTTCTTTAGGTAGATAAATTCCTAAGTATTTTATTCTTTTTGTTGCAATGGTGAATGGAATTGTTTCCTTAATTTCTTTACCAGCTGAACCACAAGGGAAGCCCAAGAATACTGGAGTGGGTAGCCTATCCATTCTCCAGCAGATCTTCCCAACCTAGGGATTAAACCAGGATCTCCTGCATTGCAGGCAGATTCTTTAACAACTGAGCTATCAGGGAAGCCCCTTATTATGGTGGTGACTGCCAAGTTTCTTCAGTGCATAGTAACTATTTTCTCTTTGTAACTGATAAGTATCTTTCTGATAAATAATTTAAGACTGTATTGCTATATTGTTTCTCATCACATTCAGGTTAGTCGCTCAGTTGTGTCCAGCTCTTTGCAACCCCATGGACTGGAGCATGCCAGGCTTCCCTGTTCCCTGTTCATCACCAACTCCCGGAGCCTACTCAAACTCATGTCTATCGTGTTGGTGATGCCATCCAACCATCTCATCCTCTGTCATCCCCTTCTCCTTCCACCTCAATCTTTCCCAGCATCAGGGTCTTTTCCAATGAGTCAGTTCTTTGCATCAGGTGGCCAAAGGTTTGGAGTTTCAACTTCAACATCAGTCCTGATATTCAGGACTGATTTCCTTTAGGATGGACTGGTTGGATCTCCTTGAAGTCCAGGGACTCTTAAGAGTCTTCTCCAACACCACAGTTCAAAAGCATCAATTCTTTGGTGCTCAGCCTTCTTTATAGTCCAACTCTCACATCCATTCATGACTACTGGAAAAACCATAACTTTGACTAGATCACCTTTGTTGGTAATGTCTCTGCTTTTTAATATGCTGTCTAGGCTTTCACTTTTCACTTCCATGCATTGGAGGAGGAAATGGCAACCCACTCCAGTGTTCTTGCCTGGAGAATCCCAGGGACGGGGGAGCCTGGTGGGCTGCCATCTATGGGGCCGCACAGAGTTGGACACAACTGAAGCAACACAGCAGCAGCAGCAGCAGGTTGGTCATAGCTTTTCTTCCAAGAGCAAGCGTCTTTTAATTTCATGGTTGCAGTGACCATCTGAAGTGATTTTGGAGCCCCCCAAATAAAGTCTGTCCACAGAATTTTTTCCACCGTGTGTTTGTCCACTAATTATTAACATTCATAGATGATCCTGGTCTAAAATAATTATTGCTGTGATATTGGCCACATGGTGACTTTCTATTTCCTTTATTCCTTCTATGTTTATTAGTTGGAGTAGTACTGTAAGGAAGACCTTTTCCTCCTCTATTTATTCCATTACTTAAATATATATATATATATATATATATATTACTGTGTACTTACAAACTCTTACTTCATGCGGTAGATTACAATCCATCCCATCACTTTGTATGTGATCTTCAAATTGTCCCAGATTTGGCCATAGGGAGCCCCATCAATTTGGCTTCTGTGAATTTTTTAAATTGTCCTTGTCATTTTTTGAGCACTTTCTTACTTTTTCATATCATAAGCTATTCAAGTCACATCTTGCACTTTCCTTCTCTAGTCCCTTGAATCAACGATTTCTCTAAAGCTTAGAGAATGACATCTAGAAATCAAGAGCCTCTCATTGCTATTAGTGTTTCAATTGCTTCTAACCCTCTCAGCAGACACAGTTTTATCTATTCTGTATCTATCTGTATATATGTATTTATAAACCATGAGTTTACATCGATATATCCAGCCTGACACCACAGGATTCATGCTAGCCTTTTCCCTTTCCTTATTTATAGCTCCTTTCTCTAGCAGTAAGCCTGGTTCTCATTATCTATGATATATTAACTTATTTGCTCAATCCCAGAATACACATAAGTAGTTTCAAAATTGCCAACCAAACCCCTGTGAAAAATGAGCCTACTAGCTAGAGTATAATATTTGTGCATAGTTCTTTTTTTGTATTTAGCCTTAGAATACATAGTTCCATTATTATTTTGTCAAAACTATACTCACATCAACCCATATTCCTATTAAAAAAACTCTACTAACTAGAGTATCATATTTCTGTACAGTTCTTTTTATTGTTACCCTTAACATTCATTGTCAATACTTGTTTTCTTAGAATCATGTTAAGGCTAAATTCAAGCCTCTGTCTGGGAGGTGGACATGTATTTCGGGGGACACAAGTCAGCTTTTTTCATTTGCTTTGACATTGTACTGGAAGATAGGAGGGGGTGCAACAGATGAGGACTGAAATTTGCACATGTGTAGGCTCTCTGTCCACAAACTCTGAAGTTCCTAGAACTTTGTGTTAGCCCTCCCATGCAGAGGACAAGATAAGGAAACCCTTTCATGCAACAAGAGGGAAACCAGGACTAATTAATGATATTGATCAACCCAGGCCTTTATTGACAAGGTGAAGAGACAACACAGGGTCACTAAATATTTGAGGAAAACCAATAGCACAAGGCGAATGGGCCAAGAAAGACAATCAGCTGATAGCACAGGAAAAGAGAAAAATTAAGGAATAGGAGGTGTTGTGGACTGAAATGTGTCTCCCCCAAACTCAAGTTCAAGCCTTAACCCTTGTTATGACTCTATTTGGATATAGGGCTTCTAGGGAGGTCCAGTCAAATGAGATCAAAAGGGTGGGGTCCTAATCTGATAGGACGGATACCTTTACAGGAAAGGGAAGAGATACCAGAGAATGCTCTTTCCACGCAGATGCGCAAAGAAGAGGCACAGAGATGGCAGCCTTCCACACAACAGGAAGAGAAGTCTTCCCAGAAGCTACTCCCAAGGGCACCTTAACCTTGAATGTCAAGCCTCCAGAACTGTGAGAAAATAGATTTTAATTGTGCAAACCCCCTCATCTGTGGTGTTTTGTTATGGCAGATTAATACAGGAGGGAACCACACAACAGAAAATATCCCAAATGCTGTTTGCAGAGAGGATGTTGGATGTATCACTTTCATAAAAAAAGAATATGCTCCTGGGAAAATGGAATTTTCAGGGACCAAAAACACGTTTAGAAATTTAAATCTTATTTTCAAACTACAATATTCAATGGACAAATTGGAATATAATATTGAGAAAATCTCCCAAGGCAAAGAACAAAAGGATAAAGAGAGAAAACATTCAGAATAAGGTTAGAGATACATAGAGTCAAGTAGACATCTAATACTTGATTAGTAAAATTTTAAAATAGATTAAGAAAAATGGAAAGCAGAAAATAATTTTTTAAAATAGATATGTTAATTTTAGAGTTAAAGAAATACACATGTCCAAGTATGGAGAATTAAGAGAGACCCAGACCTTGGTAAATGCTCATAAAACTTTATAGATCCTAAGATAAAGATAATTCTCTAGCTTCCAAAGTAAATAAATCATTTACAAAAGAACAAAAATTATTCTGGAATCAGAAGAGCAATACTAAATAGACACTAGAAGACAATGAAGAAGAGGCCTCAAAGTTCTGAGAAGAAATGAAATATAACACTAAGAATCATATCTATTGAATGCTAGGAGCTAGGCATTGTTCTAAATGCTCTACATAAATTATCTTATTTAATCCTCTCAACAATCCTTTGAAATTGGATAATTTTTAGATGATGAAACTGAGGTATAAGGTTAAGTTACATTCTCCAAGTAAAACTGTGGAGAATTCTATGCTCAGATAAACCATTATTCAGGTCTGAGAGAAAAGGAAAATTAATTCAGATATTCATGATCTTAAACATTTGATCTTCCTTTAAAATTTTCATGAGAATTTATTCTCAAAGCCCCCAAAATAAAAGGCACCCTAAAAGGAGCAAGACATGGTATCTGAAAAATAGCTGAGTTCACCAAGCTAATGAAAGACATCCCAGGATGACAGCTCTATAGGAGGCTTAGAAAATAGTTCAATTTAGTCCAAACAGCATGACTTTAGTGACATGGTGAGTAAGGCTTGTATTCTCTTTGTCAATAAGAAAAAGAAACACCATTAGACATTGCAAGCACAACAAAATTCTGTATAAGCAAGTCATGGTCCAAATGTGAAATATACTATCGTATGGTAAGATTTGAATCACATTTGTGAAGTAAAAGAAATGAAAATCTATGTGCTTACATTGGATTACACTGTTTACTTTAAAAGTCAACCATATCACAGTTTCAAAAATATGTATTATTACTAATCACAATACTGCAATGCTGTTTATTGGTTTTTGAATATATATGCACACACACATATACACATCACTATGGATGCAATAGATAATATCAAAGCTTTTTGAAATACAAATTTAAGTCTAAAGTATATTTAAAGTAATGCAGTTAACCAATTAAAAGCAAACAAAAATAATATCTTTAACAAAAGTGGTTGCCTGAGATTTGAGAAGATATTACACCCTTCCAATTTGCTGAACTAAATTCCTAAATCTGTACAGGTGAAGAAGTGTCAATAAATACTAAGCAAGGTTTTCGAATCAAGAAATGGATGCAGAAATGTGTTATTAAGAATTATAATATAATCTCCAGGTGATCTTAAGACACATTCAGTTACTTTTGGAAAATGAGATTGAGTGAGGGAGCAAGGTTCTCTATGGTAGAAGATCTTTATTTTTGAATTTAATACATTTCGACACAGTTTACTCCATTTTCCCTTTATGTGTATGCATTTTTAAATTCAGAAATAAAACTCCTAATTAATTAGTATGTTTAACTTTGCCTCCTGAAACCTCAGTAGAATAAGAATAAAGGAAGAAAAAGGTATAAGGTCTCAACAATGAAGAGAACAGAAAATAGACCATTAGAAGACTTTTTTTTTTTTTTTTTTAAGTTTTTAAGTTTTTAAGTTTTTAAGTTTTTAAGTTTTTAAGAAGATGAGATAGAAAAGTGATAACTAATAGAATAGAAAAGTGATAACTAATGCAGTCAGGCAAAAGATCCACGCCTAGATTAAGGACAGGGTAAGCACCAGCCAAGAATGGAGCCGATGTGATGAACTCTAGAGAAACTCTGGAAATGCTACAGGGGACAGGAGCCAAGCACGTGGCTGAAGGCTGGGAGATTCTGTGAAAGTCTGTGTGTAGAACAGTTGACATAGTGACACTATCTTTTCCAAGTGGAAGACTCAGAGGTCGTGCATTTACTCCTAAGGAAAAACAAACAAACCTCTAAATGCTTTGGCATCTCAGAGCAAAACCTCCATATTCTGGTATTCAGGGGTGCACTAATGTGGTAACTAACTGCCTACCAGCTCATCCAGAAGAGAGGGCTGCCTGTCTTGTCTTCTGTAAACCTCCCTGGTGTACACAAAGCTCCCAGACAGCTGTTATAGTGCCCCAACCTTAAATACGAATTGGGAAATAGGATCATCAGATACTTGAAAAAAAACTCATAAGATAAAAGAGAAAGACCAAAGTAGAGAAATAGAAAAAATAGCTCAAAAAAAAAAAAAACAAAACATATATATATATGATGCAGGGATTAAAAGATAACCTTATAAATGTAAAATAACCACAGAAGCCTAATTTGTGTTAGGGAGAAGGCAATGGCAACCCACTCCAGTACTCTCGCCTGGAAAATTCCATGGACGGAGGGGCCTGGTAGGCTGCAGTCCATGGGGTCGCTAAGAGTCGGACACGACTGAGCGACTTCACTTTCACTTTTCACTTTCCTGCATTGGAGAAGGAAATGGCAACCCACTCCAGTGTTCTTGCCTTGAGAATCCCAGGGACGGGGGAGCCTGGTGGGCTGCTGTCTCTGGGGTTGCACAGAGTCGGACACGACTGAAGCGACTTAGCAAAAGTAGCAGCAGCAGAGATTTAACAAGCTATCCTATCCATTAAGAAACATAGACTGTCAGAAAAAGGAAACAATATTTGTGAAAAATATGGAGCACTTGGAAGTTAAGGATAAGATCGCTAAAATAAAAAGAGGAAGGAAGTGAGTGTGTGTGTGTGTTTGTGTGTGTGTGTGCAAGAGAGAGAGAGAGAGAATATGAGAGAAAGGCATTGGCGTGGAAGATCAGTTTGGAAGATGCAATATCAAGATAGTTATGAATCTCCGAGAGAGAAATAAAGGAATAATACAAGTTAAAGTTAAAAATAGACTCTCGGATAGGAAGAACAAGCTAGTGGTTACCAGTGGGGAGGGGGTAGGGGCAGGGGTAAGATAAGGAAAGGAGATTAAGAGATACAAACTACTAGGTATAAATTAAAAGTACAAGGATATAGTATACAGCACAGGGAATATAGCCATTATTTTCTAGTAACTTTGAATGGAGTATAACCTATAAAAATATTGAATCACTCTATTGTATACCTGAAACTAGTAAAATATTGCAAATCAACTCTATTTCAATAAAATTACTCAATAGTGAAATTAAAAATCATAGGAATATACTGAGGAGGAAGGTTAAGTGATGAGTCTGAGGCGTGTTACCAAAGAATGTAATGTGGGAAAAGCCACCATAAACAACTCAGTGAAACAGGAAGACAAGTTGCTGATGTTTTATGGTGGCAACAACAAACAGGATCCAAAGAAAAGTGAGTGAAACATCGTACTGGGCAAAAACATGAAGATTTTGATTTTGTATTAGAGTTGAAAACAAAGTTAGCTCTATGCCAGTGACTGGGTTATTCACCATGAAACCAGTCAGACTACTCCATGACAAAGTGAACAATGAAGGTGAGTATGAACAGCCAGAAAGTTGGAGGCAGAACCCTAAGTGTCACGGTGTAAAATATTTGAAAATCTGTGGTGAAACAGCTGTCATGAAGCAGCTGAGAATTACATGGATAAATTTGCTAAGATCACGTCTGATGAAAACCTTAATCCTTAACAAATTTGCAGAAGCTGGTGAAACAAGCTCTACATTGGTGCTGTTCCTAGACAAGCCCGAGCAATGGCTGATAAGGGAACCCCAAAGGGTTGAAGGACTAAGTGTCCAGGGTGACTGTTCTTAAATGCACCAGTTCTACAGGAAAGATTAGACAGTGATTGGACACAGCCAACTTCCAAGATGCTTAACCAATGTATGCAATTTACTTGTCATCTTTTGTAAATAGGAACATGTTGGGTAAGCAGATAAATGTCTTCTGACTGCCTCAGTACCCACGCTGCACTCACGACGAGTTCATTGCAGGCGACCTGGACTGGGGAAAAAATAGTTTATTTGTTCCTGGACACTACCTCACATATCCTTCTCCTAAACTTCTTGGGAAAGGTAATGTTTTTGTCACTTAATTTTCCCTTTAATGTTACATCTATAACACCATGTTTTTTTGGGGGGGAGGCCAAGAAATTTTATATTCCCTGGATGGCAAACACAAATCCCACCCACACTTTTATTTTATCCTTTGATCATATACTTAAAAGCTAACAGATACCTAGGAACCCCAAACTTAAGTCTTAAGGATGTCATTTCTGTAGTAGCTAATGCTTGGAACAGTGTTGATACAAAATGTAAATGCTATCAATCTTGAAAATGTAAACTATAAAATTTACGAGTAGAAGCAGGGTCGGGGGGAGAAAGGAGAATGAAAAGAGGGACAAGTTTGCTAATATATTCATTTTAATAGTTGCTTAAGAGATAATGCCAATATTTGATGAATAAAAAAATAAAGGGTCAAATACAGTGTCTAAATTTAAAGATTAGTCAACAGGTAAACAAAATTAACAATATGTTGGGAAATTGGAGTGGTATGAATCGATACATAGGTATCTGGTTTGAGTTCAGTTCAGTTCAGTTGCTCAGTCGTGTCCAACTCTTTGCGACCCCATGAATTGCAGCATGCCAGGCCTCCCTGTCCATCACCAACTCCCGGAGTTCACTCAAACTCACGTCCATTGAGTTGGTGATGGCATCCAGCCATCTCATCCTCTGTATCTTGTTTACTTGGTATTAAATGTGCATTGTAAGATGAATCAAAGGTGCCAAAGAGCAGTAGTGAAATACAGCAGACCCAGCCCTTTCCTCACTCCCAGCTTCCTTCCCAGAAGGACTTGCTCTTAACCTCTAGCAACTATATGCATATTTGGTTCTTCTGATGGTGTCTCTATAATTCTAACTAAAATACATTAAAAATTAACCAAAAATTGGCAAAGAATTCAATGTTAAGGGAGATATCAACAGTATTTTACATGTGAACCATATTATTTTACAGCTTATCTTTACATCTTTTATTTCATTTGATCCTCGTGGAGATTTTGTGTTTGGCAGCCTTGGAATACCAAGGCCATTAGGTCATTTAAGAGTAGGGAACTCAAGTACAGAAAAGACGACTAATTTGCTCAATATCACATGGACATGGAAGAGTAAATGCTATGGCCTAAATCATGTGTCTTTTAATCTTGTTCTAATTTCTGTATATCGGTGGTTCGCAAACCACTTGGTCTTTGGAATATGCTGGTCCAAACTTTACTTTGGCTAAATTCCTGAGTATCGTCCTGTGACCATGAGCCTCCTGAGCTGTGTAGCTATAAAAACAAGTAGACCGGGAGAGAACTCTTGCCCCCTTCTTGAAGATCTTGTGGTCTGCTTTATTTTTACCCTCTTGGGTCTTACAGGTATCCAGGATGGAGAGATGAAGTTTGACCTTCACTTCTCCAAGTATCACTCTTGTCATTTTCGGGGCAGTTTTTTAAAACTGACTTTTGAAAAGTATGGATATTCCTGTGACATTCAGATTTATGTTTCTAGGCACTTATATCCTCTGGTATTTGTGCTGTGATGATTGTTCTCAAAAGGACGTGTCAGTTTCTGCAGATTTGTTGAGATGGCATTTCAGCTCTTTCACATGTTTTTGGAATTGAACTCTGATTGACAATTTGTTCTTTGACATTAAATATACATTCAGTATTTCCTGCTTTGATAGGCAAGCTCTTTACCACTGAGCCACCAGGGAAGCCCACTTAGAATGCTCTGCTTCTTGTCCACTAAAATCCCACAAGTCCATTTTACATTCCTTATGTTTCCACTTCAGTGAAATCATGTTAGCGTTCTCTAATAGAAGTCTCAGGTGAGAATTTTGATTGGGAAATCCTATTTTATATTCTTCCTTAAGAATTGTCTCCCTTCATTGGTAGTGTGCTGAGGACTTCCCTGGTGGTTCAGGGGTAAAGAATCCGCTTGCAAGGCAAGAGATGCAGGTTCGATCCTCTGAAGAAGGAACTGGCTACCCACTCGAGTATTCTTGCCTGAGAAATCCCATGGGCAGAAGCCTGGCAGGTTATAGTGCCTAGGATTGCACACGTTGGAAATGACTAAGGAACTAAACCATCACCATAAAACCACCTCAAAATCTCAGTAGCTGATAATGGGCTGATAATTTGCATAAAGCAGCAAAATAGGGAGGTAAAAATTGCCATGTTGTCAAATGGTTGGGGTTTACATGTCACTCTGATGCTTAGTATCTTTCCAATGTCAAGTAAATTAATTACACAACCCAGATCTCAGTTTCTTTATAAGTAAAATGGAAATAATGTTCTCTATTTTAGAGTTTGTGTAGCTTGAAAAGAAAACAAACAAAAAAAAAAACAGCACATAATCTAGCATATAGTACTAGTATATGCAAACTAGTACAGCCACTATGGAGAACAGTGTGGAGATTCCTTAAAAAACTGGAAATAGAACTGCCTTATGATCCAGCAATCCCACTGCTGGGCATACACACTGAGGAAACCAGAAGGGAAAGAGACACGTGTACCCCAATGTTCATCGCAGCACTGTTTATAATAGCCAGGACATGGAAGCAACCTAGATGTCCATCAGCAGATGAATGGATAAGAAAGCTGTGGTACATATACACAATGGAGTATTACTCAGCCATTAAAAAGAATACATTTGAATCAGTTCTAATGAGGTGGATGAAACTGGAGCCTATTATACAGAGTGAAGTAAGCCAGAAGGACAAACACCAATACAGTATACTAACACATATATATGGAATTTAGAAAGATGGTAACGATAACCCTGTATACGAGACAGCAAAAGAGACACTGATGTATAGAACAGGCTTATGGACTCTGTGGGAGAGGGAGAGGGTGGGAAGATTTGGGAGAATGGCATTGAAAAAAAAAAAAAAGAGAGACAAAACAGCCCATAATTATCAAATCACTTGATTTTTATTGCAAGGAAAGAATAATTGCACCAGAATCCAGTGACCATGCTTTTCCGGTAGCTCAAAGGGAATTTCAGAATTCAGAATTAATTAGGCAATAAGAGAGAACAGGAGGCATATTTTAGTATATTAATTCAGGCCAAGTTCAAACTCATTCCATCCCTGTTGCAAAAAAAAAAAAAAAAAAAATCTAGCATATAAATTGCACTCAGTAAATAATAGCTACTATTTTTATAAGCCTTTTCCATCTGCAGTGTTATGATAAGGTATCTAGCAACCTTAATGGGAGACAAGAGATGATCAAAACTATGTAAGGATGAAGGAATTAATGAATGAGTTATTCAATTTCATATGAGAGCATACCGAACTACAATGGACTCCCATTTTACTGGTAGAATAGATTTCTTAGATTCATAACCCATGCTATGATATCATACCCTTTATAGAAAAATGGGCACTATAGAGTTGAGAGGTAATGCCATGTCACCCTACTGAGATTTCAGTACTTAAAGTGAAGTGAAGAGTGGGTGACCATCTGATTTTTCATCCCTCATTCTTCCTTACTTCTAGGTAACTGGTTCTGGCAATCCTGGTAGGGTATCAGGAAGATCTTGCTGCCATGAGCTTAACTTAGGAGTCATCCTTTACCTAAATCATGCTCCATTTGCACCTTTGCTAAGCCTGGAGTCTTGGCTTTACTCCAATTACACTGTTGGGATTGAAGCCTTTTCTTTACACCTTGTGTGCATGGCACTATTCTTGACATTTTGCCTACAAATTTTCTTCAGGTCCCTTCCTAAGAGCCCCCTTATTTCTCCACTGCTGGCTTGGGTCCTGTTCTGAAGCTGACATACTATCCAGGGGTAATAGAAAATCATGACCTAGAATAGTCTCCGTGGACATCTGCATCCTTTTCGCACTCATTGGACAGGTCCTTATGAAGCATGTATTCCAGTATTATTACTTGATTCATGACTAGCTTCCCTTGTGGCCCAGTTGGTAGAGAATCTGCCTGCAATGCAGGAGATTTGATCCCTAGGTCAGGAAGATCCCCTGGAGGAGGGAATGGCAAGCCACTCCAGTATTCTTGCTTGGAGAATCCCATGGACAGAAGAGCCTGGAGGGCTACAGTCCATAGGGTCGCAAAGAGTCGGATACGACTGAGTGACTAAAACACACACACATATTGACCAGCTGAACATCTGCATCCTTCTCCCACTCTTTGGACAGGTCCTTGTGAAGCATGTAGTCCAATAATTACATGGTCCACAACTGTGTTCAGGGGATTTCTATACATATATTGACCAGCTGACACCCTGTCCCCACCAAGAACAGCCCAGCAGCTGATAAGTTCCTCCACAGAATTTCTCTCCAGAGTCAGCTCCCTCCTGTTCTCTAGTTCCCTGGACAGTATCCAGTAAGTCTTGACACAGAAGTTTTTGGATTGCTGACATATTGTTTTGATTTTGCAGAGGGCTATAAGCTGAATGCCAGGCAAAAATCCCAAATGAACAAAAACCTTCACAGGTCTATTTTAAGGTCTGAACTATTTCTCCACAGTATGGATGTAACTGCTGCTTAGCACTAATTCTCCTCCACTTCTGGTTTCTCATTACTCCACACTCTGCAGTGTCTAAGACCCTTCTTCGGGGAGTCAGCAATGTTGGTTTCCAGGGCTGGAGTACAACTGCCACATGCTGCCTGACACTTGGGCTCTGTCTTACCAAGAGGGCTTTCATTTTACTATCTGGGTGAAACACGGCATGTGTTGGCAGAGACAGATTTTTCCCTCCAGTGTCTAATATGTAGTTGTCCCTTAGTTGGACAATAAATAACATAGTTCTTGTTTTTACACCTGTGGTTATTGTTTCAATTAATCATTGTCTGAGAGACTCCTTTACTTGTCCAGCATAACTCGTAGGGGCCAGTATGTGGTAGAGACTTTTGAGATCAGATGATTTACCCAAATTCATTTCAGTGAGGAAGCTGAAGGCATAAGTGGTTAAAGGGCCTGTTTGAGACTCCAAAGTTCATTCATGGAAGAACAAGGATAACACCACATGCCTGCCATCTCTTTTGGATTTTGTGTGGATATTAATATGAGCCTGAATCAATGGCAGCTTGTTTTACCTGTTGGGTATAGCATACCGGGCTGTTTTCAAGACTGAGAATTCAAGATTTATTTGGTTAGTGGGAAAATGCATACCTTTATTACCAGAATCATTTTGCCATAGACACTGCACATCCCTGATCTCTGCTCAATCCACGAGGAAACCGAAGGGGCTCTTGGAGTCAGTGTCCCGTTGGAGTCCCCCACCCTGCGGATTTCCAGAGCTGAGATCTGAATCCGCCCCCACCCCCCAGTCCCACCTTTGCTTTATTAAGAATGTACTTTAGGCAGAGACTAACAGTATGGCTGGGCAATCCAGCAAAAGAGCATCAGGTCATCTGATAACACTGCTCCCCATGTTCATCTGCACACCTCTTCCCTGTAGTGCCCAGAGATTCCTCAGGGTCGGGGTCAGAAGTAGGGGAGATAGTGCCCTTCCTGGGAACAGAGCACCTGTTCTCTGTAGGGGCATCTCATCCATTTCTGTCTGTTCCCTCCCACATCTCTGTAGGACCATTTGCTGACACTCGTGCCTCTCAGTCTTGTATTCACCTCTTCTGTGATCACCTTCAGGACAAAGTCAGCTTCCCAGAGTCTATAGGCTGGCTTATTGAAGAAGCCTCTGAAATAGTCTCTGGCCTGCAATGTCCTTCTCCCTTATCCACCCTGAAGACCACTCTGAATAACCACCAGTCTTGCAGTGGCCCCACTGACCAGGAACGCTGTGTGAGGCAGTAGAAAGCGATGTGACTTATAATTAAACAAGACTGCATTTGGCCACTCCCACCCACAGCTCTGCCATCTCCTAACTAGTGTTTTGGGCCAAGCTATTTAATTTCTCTTAACCTTAGTGCCCTACTTTACAAAATAAGGGTAATCACAATACTTGCCTTGACAGGTTGTTGTGAAGAGTAAATGGGGATAATATCTAGGAAGTCTTTTGCTACTACAAGCACTCAAATTACATTAAGTTTTCTTTATATTCTCATTCATGCCTGACATGGTGTCTCAGCTTGTGTTTCTACTAAAATCAGCCCATGACACAAGAATTGAAGTGCAGGTAGGTTTTGGGGGGAGGAAATCCCAGAAAGCACTGTTTGGGATGCAGAATGAGATAGGGAAGAGTGTGAGAACAATAAAGAATGGATCCCTCTAGAGACTCTTTGACAAACTCTGTAGAATCCACTTCTAACCTATCTCACTGAGGGTCTAGGAAGCTGGAGTATTTGTCCAGTAACTGAACCCTCTCATTGGTTACAGATGGCCCCTGGGAGTTACTCCCCTGTATGCTTAGCCTGTGCCAGAAGCTGGCCAAGTACACACCCTTGCTGGACAATATCCTCAGGCAGAGCTGGTCTAGGGGAACCATATGTTTCCAGGAAGATCTAGGAGTTTGTCTAGATCTCTTATCTGAATAATATTTTTTAATAAATAAAATAAAATATAAAAATAAAAATTTTATTTATAGACTGTCTAAGCTATAGTGCTTGATGTGCAGTAGGTTCTTGCTGAACCAAATAGATACGGGACATCAATCCTAGATTAGGATGAGACCCTTTAGTAAAGAAAAAGAATACTGGTTCCTCGGACCCTTAACTTCTGAGGATGCTGTCAGGCTGGCAGGGTCAGACACAACACATACATGAGAGCTCAGGGAGACGTCATGTTTGCGGGAAGACCCTCTCTCAGCCTGTGGTTGGGGATGCTTCAGGTTGCCCTCAAGTCAGGATTCAGTTCAGACCTCATTTCACTAGAGCATGTAACAGAGACCTCCTGTTTTCCTTCCGGCTCCAGTTAATAAATTCTCATCCCATTCATAGCATTAGAATGCCCAAGAGCACCAAAGCCAGCTGAGGCTCAAGACAGTTCATGTTGATTACGCTTCTCTGCATCACCTCTGTTTCCTCTCTCCTAATCTATAAAAACAGAGAGCTTCTTTGCCCTCCCTCAGTGCAAACAGCCTCTCCGAGGACCTGGCTTATTGCTATGTGACTTTGTTCCTCTTGCCTCTCCTTTCATCCTGCAATTTCAAATATAATCTTTGTGTAATCTCTTTGCTACCGAGTTCCTATTTGTTTTCCCTGTTGTTCTAGGCATACAACTTCTTCCCACACATGTCTAATCTCCCTTGATCCTTTTACTTTCCAACTTGCTTGCCTTCTGTACCAAGGGAAAGGTCCTGATATATTCATTCTTGACATGCCTGGTTGGTCAGCTGCCGGAATTCCACTTATTTTTTTCCCCAGTTGACTCTCATATACATCCAGACCTTTCATTTTCTTGAAGCAAGTATATACACCGGCCACCTGATGCAAAGAACTGACTCATTGCAGAAGACCCTGATGCTGGGCAAGATTGAAGGCAGGAGGAGAAGGGGACGACAGAGGATGAGATGGTTGGATGGCATCACCAACTCGATAGACACGAGTTTGAGCAAGCTCTGGGAGTTGGTGATGGATAGGGAAGTCTGTCATACTGCAGTCCATGGGGTCGCAAAGAGTTGGACACGACTGAGTGACTGAACTGAACTGAATACACTGAGCATGTACTGTGTGTCCAGCCCTGGTTGCATGGGCTTTATGGAAGTATAAGGTTGGATGGCATCACCAACTCAATGGACATGGGTTTGGGTGGACTCTGGGAGTTGGTGATGGACAAGGAGGCCTGGTGTGCTGTGGTTCATGGGGTCGCAAAGAGTCGGACACAACTGAGAGACTGAACTGAACTGAACTGAAGATATAAGGAAGTCCTTGCTGAATTAAGAGTCTGATTTATAAACAAAGTACCCAGTTGTGAAACAGTTAAAGAACTGGACATGGATTTAAATTCACATGTGTGTTATAGACTATGCTATAAGTTCTAGAGTAGCTTGCAAGCAGAGAACAACTTGGACTGAAGAATTTTTGTGAAAGAGCTATTCACTTGCACTGGGGCTCCCCAAGACCACACTCAGGTTTAATGATTCCCTAGAATGACTCACAGAACTCAAAAATGTTGTTACACTCATGCATTACAGTTACAGTGAGGGATATGGATTTAAATGAGTCAGGGAAAAAGGCACATATGGTGGAGTCCAGGAAAGACCAGGTGCAAGATTCCATATGTCCTCTCTTGGTGGAGTCACATGGATAGCACTTAACTCTCCTGGCAAAGATAGGTCACAACAGGTATGAAGTATTGTCAGTCAACATTTAGTGTCTCTGTGTCACGTTTTGGTAATTCTTATAATGTTTCAAGTTCTAAAATGAAATAATATTTATTAATTCAAATATTGTTTATATATAAAATTAGTATATTATTACATTTACTTTAGCTCCTTGAAGCTAGAATCTGTGACTTATTCATCTTGGTCCAATTTGTTTGAATGTCCCCAGCTCCTAGTACTGTGCTCAAAGCTTGGTAGATGGTGCTACTGCTTGCTGAACACACTGCTACATTAGTGAATGAATAAGAATGGTTTTCAACAAGCATGACTTCATTCATAAATAATCTTTTTTCCATCTTTCCAAGGACTTGCCTTGAACAGACCACATCGTTTGACATTCTCTTGCTCAGGCTATTTCTGTGATTCCCTTTTTGACTGTTACCTTCTTGGCCAGGTTCTAAGTAACTCATCCCATAAAACTGAACTCAGATAGGAATTGTAACCCACTTTGGTCACCCAACTTTTTGTTCAAGCTCAGCTCTGAGTGAGTGACTTTTGACAGTTTCAAATTGACAGAAAAATTTTCAAAAAAGAAATCCACCTTTTGAGCATAAAGATCTAGTTACTGCCCCAGAAGCTATTTTAAAAAATATGTTTCATGCTCCCCAAAAGAATTCCAGAAGAGTGGTACCCAAAATGTCCTTAGTAATGTCAACTTTGTGGGATTAAGCTTCTCAAAGGAACCACTTTAATTTGACCAGTTGTTGTTTAGTCACTAAGTCCTGTCTGGCTCTTTGCAATCCTATGGACTGTAGCCCACCAGGCTCCTCTGTCCATGAGATTTCCCAGGCAAGGGTTGCCATTTCCTTCTCCAGGGGATCTTCCCAGCCCAGGGATCAAACTCGTGTCTCCTGCATTGGTAGGCAGACTCTTTACTGCTGAGCCACCAGGGAAGCCCCAAGTTGACCATTTCTAATGGGCTGATTAAACAATGATGTTCTGGCTCTCAGCTTCTACCTTGCAGCAGTCTTGGAGAAGATTCAACTGTCCCCTCCATTTTAACAGATAAATCCTAAGTTGTATTTAGGACCGGCATCCAAAACTTCCCCCAATACCCTGCAGTTATTTATTGTAATTTCTCCTTCTTGAAATGTGAATGTTGAGGGTCTAGTACTTGGAGTGAAGTAGTCTACATGGCATTTCACTGTTGTTCGGCACATATCCAAACCCCTCGATATGGAATCAGAGATTTACATAATCATGACCTCCCCAAAGGGTGAGTTCTGCCCAGGCTCATATTAAAGACTCTCTTCACTAATCAGTATTCTTCTATTGCATAATTGACTGAATTAGATGCCTCTATGGAGAATTACGAGAATCTGGAATGATGCTCTTCCATTAATAATGCCTTCTTTTACATTCCTCCAGTGCTCCAGGAACAAAAGCCATTGACAAATCCTTCTTGTAACACTGCTTTTCATTTTAGCTGCAGAGGAAGGAGACAATGCAAATGCAGACAAGAAACAAAGACCTCATGAAGGTTAACCATAAGAAGAATTTCCCTAGTTCTTGGCTGACCCTTGATAGACAAGTTATAAAGAGCTATCCACTGGAGATTATTAGAGATAAATAAATATTATAAAAGCTTCTCCTTGTGAGCCTTCTAGGTTTAAAAAAAACAACAACATTGATTTATTTGGTTTCCAATCCAACAAGCTGTGTGTTAATCATCTTTCACAGCAGATACTTCAAAGAAGGAAAAAGATACTATAAAGAAGAAAGGCATTAAGATAATTCAAGATGTTTCAAAATCTCATTGTATATATCAACTCCTGGGTTGTGTATGTATTCATGTGGATTTCTAAATTCATATATTGAGTTGACAAGCTGATAGGTCCTGGGGGGGGGTGGGGCACCAGAATCTAAGCCTCTTAATTATCTAACATAATTATGGCAAGATATAGCTGTCTATCTGTGTATTTTCCTCTGTTCCACACTGGCTAAAAGTTCCATTTACACACTGGGTGGGGAATATTATTGTTATCTTAAAAATGAATAATGTTTAGATACTTTTTATTTAACTAAAAAATAATTTTCAAGAGGTTTAGGTTTTTCTATTTTTTTAATGTTTAATTCAGTGGCTCAGTAGTTTCATACTAACTATGTGCTATCACTCTACATGTAGAGCATACAGTTTGAAAATTGTTTGGGTTTCCCCTCCTGTGTAGATCACAGTAGAAAGAGATTATGTTATAATGGATTAAGTGGTATAACTGAGGTGTGAAATGTTCTACACAGATATGGAGGAAAGAGATATAAATTTGCTTCATTTTGCTAATTATATTCTTCTTTCATCTATTGTCAACTTCTCCCTCTGTACTTGCTTCTCTTATGATAGACAAATGAAGGCGACTCTCTGGCAGTCCATGCTTTCACTGCTGAGGGTGTGAGTTCGATCCCTGCCTGGGGAAATAAAATCCAGCAAAGACACGCTGTGCTGTGCTTAGTTGCTCAGTTGTGTCCAACTCTTTGCTACCCCATGGACTGCAGCCCACCAGACTCCTCTGTCCATGGGGATTCTCCAGGCAAAAATACTGGAGTGGGTTGCCATGCCCTCCTCCAGGGGATCTTCCTAAGCCAGGGATCAGACTCAGGTGTCTCATATTGCAGGCAGATTCTTTTTTTGTTTGTTTTTTGTTTTTTAATTTATTTATTTTAGTTGGAGGCTAATTACTTTACAATATTGTAGTGGTTTTTGCCATACATTGACATGAATCAGCCATGGGTGTACCAGTGTTCCCCATCCTGAACCCCCCTCCCACCTCCCTCTCCATCCCATCCCTCTGGATCATCCCAGTGCACCAACCCTGAGCACCCTGTCTCATGCATCGAACCTGGACTGGTGATCTGTTTCATATATGATAATATACATGTTTCAGTGCTATTCTCTCAAATCATCCCACCTTCACCTTCTCCCACAGAGTCCAAAAGACTGTTCTATACATCTGTGTCTCTTTTGCTGTCTCACATACAGGGTTATCATTACCATCTTTCTAAATTCCATATATATGCATTAGTATACTGTATTGGTGTTTTTCTTTCTGGCTTACTTCACTCTATATAATAGGCTCCAGTTTCACCCACCTCATTAGAACTGATACAAACGTATTCTTTTTAATGGTTGAATAATATTCAGCCATTAAATATGAATATGAATAATAAGATGAATAATAATATGAATAATACATATACATAATACATATAACACAATAATATATATATTGTGTATATGTACCACAGCTTTCTTATCCATTCATTTGCTGATGGACATCTAGGTTGCTTCCATGTCCTGGCTATTATAAACAGTGTGCAGGTGGATTCTTTACTGTCTGAGCCACCAGGGAAGCCTAGCAAAGACACGGTGCACAGCCAAACAAACAAACAAACAAAAAAAATAGAGCAATGCTACAAGAAGGAAACACCCTTTCAAGCCTGCATCTTCTAGCCACTGCCCTTTCTCCTTCCCTGCTCAATCAAGCTTGCAAATGCATTGTCCACATACTCTGTCCCTTCACCCCCATCTTTGATGGACTCTGTAATGCCCAGAGCTCCTTTCAAGGAAGGGCATATTTCCCTAATTATTGGGAGTGCTGCCGGGAGATAGCATTCTGCTATTGGCCTTTCAGGATTGTGTCAGCTGGAGAGAGAGCCAACTCACCTCAGTTCATATCCATTCTGGTCTGTCCATGTTCAATGAATGATTGAAGCCAAGTTTATAGGCTTGGCCACCTCTTTCCAAGGCTGCACAGCTTCTGTGGGGCTCTACAGCTTCCCACAATGTTCAGTGAGACTGTTGTAGGATCAACATTATATCTTGATTCCTCCCTCTCACCATTCCTGCTTCCTTCTTTCTCCAGAGGACTTGATTGCAAGGGTGATCCTTAACACACAGCCTGTGCACCAAACTCCCTCGCATTGTCTGCACCCCAGGGAACCCATCCATGACAACTGTAGCCCTGATACCCTGTACCTCTCACAGAGAACCTATACTATGAAACTACTGTGGTCAATTGGAGCAATTTATTGTTTTCCCTGCTGGATTATTTGTTGCTTAAAAGAAGGAGCTATTTGTGAAAGACTTTTAATACTCATGGTGCCTGGAGTGGCAGAATGGATAAATTTTAAATAGTAGCTGAATGAATACAAGGTAGAAATTCTTTTACTATATGTATGTTTGGATAATTACAGAAAACCAATATTGTTGACTCAGAGGAATGCAAAAGAAAATTTTTTATATATTAGTTACTTTGTCCAATGTATTACATTTTAATGTGTACACATTTTCTAAAAAAACATTTAGGCTAATTTTCCATATTCTTTCACAAGCCTATGTGTCCTTGACTTCAAATACATTATTTCTATTTTGCCATACTCCCTTTTCATATTATGTAACTCCCCACTCCAGAACTCTTGCCTGGAAAATCCCATGGACGGAGGAGTCTGGTAGGCTACAGTCCATCATGGACGGAGGAGTCTGGTAGGCTACAGTCCATGGGGTCGCTAAGAGTCAGACATGACTGAGCGACTTCACTTTCACTTTTCACTTTCATGCATTGGAGAAGGAAATGGCAACCTACTCCAGTGTTCTTGCCTGGAGAATCCCAGGGGTGGCGGAGCCTGGTGGACTGCCCTCTATGCGGTTGCACAGAGTCGGACATGACTGAAGCGACTTAGCAGCAGCAGCAACTCCTCAATCAAGTGTATTCAATACACACATAAAGAAAGACTAACTCACAGAAAAGAGCAGTACAATATTCTAGAGTAAGGTGATAAGCTGTGCCCTGTCTGCTCAAGTTTTTCCAAGGAGAGATGAAGTTAATGGTGGTGGAATGATCAGAGACGGCTTCATGGCTGCAGCAGTTATAAGCTCATTTTCAACTAACAGTTTGAATTTGGATGCTCAGAGAATGGATGCGCAACATGGTACAAGCTTGATGGTGCAAGAAAGGAGACTTTAGTATCATTGGCAGAGGGACATCACATGGACATTTTCTCTCAGCCTCCTCCTTTTTATCTTTACAATGTGTTCATTTGTAAAAGAAAACTTGAAAATCCTTTCTTTGGCAAAGAGTTTGAGAAGTCATTGAATCATAACTGGTAAAAGTCTTCAGATAGGGCCAGGTGAAAGAGAATCCTCAAATGTCATTTGGCAACCCAAAGCCCTTCCAATGTAGGATGGGCAGGGTCGGACCAGTATTCTCATTGATTTCTCAAATGCACTTGATAAAGCTCCCCCGTCCTTACACGAGATGCCACACTGCTGTCAGGAAGACCCCTGGCAGAGCTGACATCCAGACCAGGGTTTTGCCAAGCACTGTGAGTGAGTGCCAGTATGTTAGGTTACGTGGAGGGCTTTTGAAATGATTTTCTAAAATTTATCTGGTGTCCGATTCAGAGTGGAAAAGATTTGGCGTCCATTAGAGTCTCACCTGGCTTCATCACTTTCCCTTCATAAACGTAAATTTCTTCTGAAGGTGTACTTAGAGACACAGGAAATGGTGCTCAGCTCCTTCTCCATCATCTACAGCATTTTTTTCCTGTATATAGGAACTAGTATCACTCTCCTTACATGACCTTGTCTGAAATATCTAATAAAATGAGCTGCATTTAAGATTTTTCCTCAAAACTTTTCAAACTGTATGCATATATTAGATGTGGAAATATTCAGAGACTATTTGAAAACAAAAATGTATTGTCCTCCACTTTTTGCATAGCCAAAAAGCTCAGCCACAAGTAATCTGAACGGTGTTTAGAACTATTTTCCTGTGTTAAATTTTGTCTTGATATAAGTATTACTTGGGGTCTTCCTAAATTGCTTTTATTTGTTGGCACTTCCATCTGTTAAAAAATAGTAAGATTTCTATTTTTAGAAATAGATTTCTATTTTCTGACCAAGTTCTGTTGACTCTTGAAATTAAAGCAAGATTAGAAAACTATGGGGCTAGGCTTGCATTAGAAAATAGGAATGTTTGGGAGAAAACTGAGGGAAGAGCCTGAGGGGAAGAAACAGGTAGATAAATTTGAACGATGTCTTGCATATAAGAAGGGAAGAGGAGTCCAAAACATGACATGACATCCATATTCTGCATTTGTTTCTAAGCTCAATGTTTATGAACACAGGTTTGACTCATGTGAAGGCAAGAGATACTTAAACTCTTATTACTTTAATAGAAAGGATAGTTTCATCCAATACCTGTGTTTCTGCTCTACTGTAAAGTCCACCATGAAACTTTAGTACCTTCATATCTGAGGCTCAGAGCAACAGTATCTGAGGATTCCAGAGGACAAAGTAGCACAAACGTGAGAGGTTCACACAGCTTATATTAACAATATTCCCTTAATGGAAGGGATAACAGTTGTTGGAACACTAGATATTAATTTGGTGTCATTTGTACACATAAACAGAGGAAGTTTGGAGAGAGATAACCTAGCCAGGCAAAACACTGCTGAGAATGCAATGACATGAATCAAAAGCTCCTATCTGCAGCATCTTAGATATTCTACTTCTCTCTAGAGCTTCCCCAGAATGTGCCAGGCTAGACAGAGAGCACTTTACTACTCATTGTCTTTGTTCTTATCTATACTTCTTCAGGTGCCAATGCAGGAGAGGCAAGAGATTTGAGTTTGATCCCTGGGTTGGGAAGATCCTCTAGAGGAGGAAACGGCAACCAGTCCAGTATTATTGCCTGAAAAATATCATGGACAGAGGAGCCTGGCAGGCTACAGTCCATGGGCTCACAAAGAGTCAGACATGACTGAGGGCACGCACACATGCACACAGACACACACACACACACACACTTCTTCTGAGTTCACCTTACTTCCCTATTCCTGACACTTGTTATTGTTCCTCAAATGGACTCACTGCCACCTCCCCTAAGTAGCTAAATTTTCTACCTCAAGCTGTTACTATAGTAACTTGTGAGATAAGTTGGGGGAGTGGGTCAGGTAAAATCAAAATTTTACTTATTCCCTGATTGGTTCTTGAGTCAGTGTAATACCTCACAATGAGGAAGTGATAAATCGGAATCAGTTATAACACATATTGATATTAGATCAATTGGCTATTCAGTATCATAAGACAAAGGGACCTTGGCTTTTGACAGTTGACTCACTCACCCAGGAAGTGCTTAAACCACTACCGCCCTGACACAGAAGTGCAAAGGGTTGCAGAGAAGGAAACTGAGTGAGGAATTCTGTCTTTCACCTTTTTCTCCTCTTTTCCTACCACATACAGTCACCAGCCTTGAAAGAAGACCACCTTTCACTGATTATCTGCTGGTTGACCAGAGGTCTGCTCAAAGTTCATGCATGAACTTTCACCTGCCAAGGCTTATATATAAATTATACAGAATTGCATCTCATAAGAAGACTAATTCACCACACTAATTTATTCACTTTGCTGACAAAGGTCAGTAAAATCAAAGCTAGGGTTATTCCAGTTCAGCTCAGTTGCTCAGTTGTGTCTGACTCTTTGCAACTCCATGGACTGCAGCACACAAGACCTCTTTGTCCATCACCAACTCCCAGAGTTTACTCAAACTCATGTCCATTGAGTTGGTGATGCCATCCAGTCATCTCATCCTTTGTCTTCCCCTTCTCCTCCCACCTTCAATCTTTCCCAGCATCAGGGTCTTTTCAAATGAGTCAGTTCTTTGCATCAGGTGGCCAAAGTTATTCAAGTAGTCATGTACAAATGTGACACTTGGACCATAAAGAAAGCTGAGCACTAAAGAATTGATGCTTTCGAATTATAGTGCTGGAGAAGACTCTTGAGAGTCCTTGGACTGCAAGGAGATCAAACCAGTCAGTCCTACATGAAATCAATCCTGAATATTCATTGGAAGGACTGATGCTGAAGCTAAAGCTCTAATACTTTGGCCACCTGATGCAAAGAACTGACTCATTGGAAAAGACCCTGATGCTGGAAAAGATCGAATTGCAGGAGGAGAAGGAGGTGATAAAGGATGAGACGGCTTCGATGACTCAATGGACATGAGTTTGAGCAAACTCTGGGAGATAGTGAAGGACAAGGAAGCCTGGCATGCTGCAGTCCATGGTGTTGCAAAGAGTGGACATGAACAACAATTGACTCATGGTCTTTGTCATTGCAGGGTCAGGTTCTGAGCATAAAACCGTTTTCTTTTAACATAAGATCTGTTTTCTTAGCAAAATTTTAAGTATATGATGCAGAATTGTTAATGATAGGCACTAAGCTGCGCAGTAGTTTCTAGAACTCATTCATCTTGCACAAATGAAACTTTGTACCCTTTGACCAACATCTCTCTGTTTCTCCCTCCCCATCCCCCGGCTAACTACTATTCTACTCTGCTTCTGTGTGTTTGAATATTTCAGATTCCTCATATTAGTGGGTTCACATAGTCCTCGTTCTTCTGTGTCAGGTTTATTTCATTTGGCGTAATGTCCTAAAGCTACATTCATGTTGTCACAAGTGGTAGCCTTCCCTTCCTTTTAAAGGCTCAGTAATACTACACTGTATGTATGCATGCATTTTCCTTGGCTATCCATCCACTGATGGATATTTAGGTTGCTTCCATGACTTGGCTATCATGAACACAGATGCAATAAACATGGGTATGAAGATATCTCTTTAAGATCCTGATTTCAATTCCTTTATATATATATACTCAAAAGTGAGGTTGCTGTAAAGCAACTATACTCCTATATAAAATAAAAATTAAACTAAAAAAAAGAAAAAGTGAACTTGCTGTTTCATATAATAGTTTGGTTTGTTGAGGAAACGCCATACTGCTTTCCACAGTGACTTCAGCAATTTACTTTCCCACCAGCAATGTATAAAAGTTCTCTTTTTTCCACATGCTGGCCAACAATATCTTTTGTTTTGATAGCTGTATTTTAACAAGTGAGAAGTGATATCTCATTGTGGTTTTGATCTAATTATCTTCCCAAACTTGGGATTTCGGATATTTTCATCTCCAGTGTATAAATGAAATGGTGCAGTGATGCTAAGGATGTTGTTAATTGGTAAATAGCTGGTTTAGTAGGGGAGCTGGGCTTCAGATTCGGGCCTTCATGGCACCAGGGCTCATGTTCTTTCCCAGAATCACAACAACCTGACTGTATGATCAAAGTGTTTATTAAACCTGAAATAACAACATTTATTTTACTATAACCTTTACATGTATTAGCCAATTAAATGCTCATAACAATCTAGGAGTGAGGTACTATATCTGATTTGCTGATTAGGAATCTCAGGAATGAATGCTAATTCATTAGACAAAAGTCCCACTGCTAGTAACTGGCAGACTGGTATTCATATTCATGTGACTGATTTCAATGCCTATGCTCTGAACTGCTACATCATCATACGTGGTTTAACATGTAGGAGTGAGCCTAATGGTACCCTGAATGAGGACACAAAAATTTTAAGAATATCCTGGAGAAACACACAGGTCAGATATGGATGAAAGGACAAGACAGGGAGGTCAATTAACCTTGTCTGCAAGGTTCATGAAAAACTGCACATCTAATGATTGAAAGATAGGTCACAAAAGATCATCCATCCCACGAAAGGTGACCTTTCTGAAGAGTTCTAATCGGGGAAGAACATGAATTACTTCAGCATTTTTGGAAGTTGTTTCTGTCATAAGAAGAAGAGGTTAAAAACTAGGTTTTTGCAGCAGTTTAGGGTAGAATTTACTGGGATATTGTCCTTCAAACAGACCAGCCCTGCCCCTCCCTGTTTTCCAAAGCCTATACTTTATCAAGCATATACTAGTGAGAAGTCACTGTCATTTCATCAATTGGCCAGGGAAAAAGAAAATCATTGCTAGTCTTAAATCTTAGTCACTGTTTTGACAGCTGTTACACAGAAAGCTGACATCTTTATTGAGTTATCTGCTTTGACACCTCACTCACTAGTTTCAGAGACATTTTAATTATCTCAAGGATGCCATTAGAATGCATGAACAGAATTATAAATTCTTCAAAATCTAGAATGCTCATGTCATGTTCATGTCATTTATGTTATTCTTGACACTCTGAGTGACCTTATGTACTCATTTCTGCACTGTTTAATGTCTTAGTTTTCTTAGTTCTTCTTGTAGCCACCCTTCTTCCTGGTTAACCTGAGGAATCCAGTAATCTGCAAATCAGTCATCTTAGTCGCTGACACTTTCTACCTGATACTAACCCATGAGTTGAACAGTCATGTCTCCCTTTTCAAGGTTAGTGAGAGTACATTTATTTCTAACTTCTAATCTTGTTTGTATGCAGGTCAAGAAGCAACAGTTAGAACTGGACATGAAATAATAGACTGGTTCAAAATTGGGACAGGAGTACATCAAGGCTGTATATTGTCACTCTGCTTATTTAACTTTTATGCAGAGTACATCATGTGAAATGCCAGGCTGGATTAATCACAAGCTGGAATCAAGATTTCCGGGAGAAATATCAACAAGCTCAGATATGCAGATGATACTACCCTAATGGCAGAAGCGAAGAGGAACTAAAACGCCTCTTGATGAAGGTGAAGAGGAGAGTGAAAAGGCTGGCTTAAAACTCAGCATTCAAAAAACTAAGATCATGGCATCCTGGCCCCATCACTTTATGGCAAATAGATGAGGAAAAAGTGACAGATTTTATTTTCTTGGGCTTTATCATCACTAAGGACAGTGACTGCAGCCATGAAATTAAAAGATGCTTGCTCCTTGGAAGAAAAGCTATGATAAACCTAGACAACATAATAAAAAGCAGACACATCACTTTGCTGACAATGGTCAGTACAGTCAAAGCTATGGTTATTCCAGTAGTCATGTATGGATGTGAGAATTGGATCATGAAGAAGGCTGACAGCTGAAGAATTTATGCTTTCGAACTGTGGTGCTGAAGAAGACTCTGAAGAATCCCTTGGACAGCAAGGAGATCAAACCAGTCAATCCTAAAGGAAATCAACCTTGAGTGTTCATTGGAAGGATTGATGCTGAAGCTGAAGCTCCAATACTTTGGCCACCTCATGCGACGAGCTGAAGGTCTTTTCTCATTGGAAAAGACCCTGATGCTGGGAAAGATTGAAGGCAGGAGGAGAAGGGAATGACAGAGGATGAGACGGTTGGGTGGCATCACCGGCTCAATGGACATGAGTTTGAGCAAGCTCTGGGAGGTAGTAAAAGACAGGAAAGCCTGATGGGCTGCAATGCAAAGTCAGACATGACTTAGTGACTGAGCAACAACCTTGCTTAAATTCAAGACAGGAGCTTTTCTTCTGAACAGATTTCCAAGTACTGTCACCCCTCAGTATCCTCTGCCGGGATAGGTTCTGGGACACCCTAATCCACATGCCCCACCCCCGCCTTCATACCAAAACCCCTGATATTTAAATGCCTTAGTCTGCCATCTATTTCATGGGTTCTGCAGATTCAGCCAACCACAGATCATGCACAGTGTTTAACATCTGTGGTTGGTTGAATCTGCAGATGCAGAACTGGTGGATATCGAGATCTGACTGGACAGTTTCCTCAGTAGCTCTAGTTGAAGGACCTGATCAGAAGTCATCTAGATTAGTTATCATAAACTATCTCAGAAGGGCAGGGTTTTAGATATGGTATTTTGGGCATGGAGACATTATGAGTTCAGAATGAAGTTGTTTGAGAGAATTAATAAGGAACACAACTCAGAGATAACAATAAATAATAGCATGAATAAACAAGTCAGTAGCTGACACATATTGAGTAATGAATGTGTGTGGAGACAATTTGATGGGCATTTTGACATTCAGTTCCCTATAAAGGCAAGTCTTAACTCCATGTTTTAAATGAGAACACCGAAGCCAAGAAAGATTACTTAATGTGCCCAAAGTTAGTAACTAAAAGAGCTGGAATTTGAAAGCAGAATCTTAAGTAGTGAAGTCTGTCTGATAAAAAAGAAATGTTGACTGAAGGAGGTAAGTGAGAAGACTGTTTTTGAATAAATAGGCTAATTATAGATTTCCTCTCTGTGGAAGTCTGTGGCATTTAGGAGACAGGCCATGCCTTATAAATGGAAAAAAGAATGTAATTTATTGACTGTGATGTTGATATTTTATTTGGAGGGCAATGTTACCAAAGAAACTCTCAAGACTTACTTATTATTATTTTTATGTATTGACAATGCTTAAAATACCTAGGATGTACCTGTTTTGACTACCTTTTAATCTGCTCGTTGTTTTAAGAAATATGAAACAGTTAGAGTAGGTTAGCTGGAGTTGTCAACATTTCCCTCAGTGCAGTACTGCTTCTAGGGATCATCTGATTCCATCTAGTTTTGAGAACAGGCATCCAAAATACTGCTTTTGCGGTGATGGTTCAAAGTAAGGTTTTCCATTTGCATTTTTTTATGTCCTCAAGCCTTACATGTTAGAGTAGGTACAGTCACTTCTCATAGTATTAGAGTCTTCACACACATTGTTTCATCTAATCACACAAAAAGGTACTGTTCTGATTTTTCAAGTAAAGAAACTGGTACTTGAAGAGGTCAAGTAACTTGTCAGTGGTTATAGAGTTCTTGAGGGATGGAAGAAAGACTTGATCTTAGCTGACACTAAGTCTATGATATTACACTTCTTGATACTTTGCTTGTTTCATATATTTTTAGCTTCTGGGAAGGATATTGTTTTACTCCTTTCTTTATATTTTTTATATTTTTTTGTTCCTCCTTCCCTCCATCTTTTCCTTTCTTCCTTCCCTTCTTTCTCTCTCTTTTTCTTTCTCTTTCCCTCACTCCTTCCCTCCTTTTTTCTTTTCCATTTATTTGTTAACCAAAAACTGGACTGAGTACTTTTGACAGAAGCTTCTTAGATGCTCTCAATTGTATTTTCAAGCACCCTTTCAAATGAATACGTATTAAAATAGAAACCTGCACAACTGTCAGCTGATGTCATCTCTTTGTCATAATTTTTCCAAGAAAAACTAAATTTGATTTGTTTTTGCTTTATTGTTTCAGACAGAATTGTATAGACATCACTTCAAAAGATTTTGCCCCGTCTTCAAGATGGCCTTGTCTCAAACATGGGGCTGGTGAGTCTGACCTTGGAGGTATCTTGTCTGTTATTGAATCAGTAGCTGCTAGAGCTGTCAGGGACTCTTAGAAATTGTTTTTAGAAAATGCGTCAGAGGCTCTGAAAATGAAGTCAGCTCTTTTATTTTTAAAATGGGGATATTAATAACACCTACCTAAGAGGTTATGACTATTGAATCAATTGATATTTGTAAAGTGTTTTGAATTGTGACAAGCACATGATAAGAACCATAGAGTATTTGAAAAACAGATAAAATAATAGATGTCTGTAGCTGCAGAGTGAAAAAGACACTATGATTTTCTACATCAATATGCCTGGGTTCCAGTTCACCCGTGTGACTTTGGCAAACTGTCTAGCCTCTTGGAAGTACAGTTTTGTTCAATCTCGAGAACATGTGTGCTATTTTGGCTTCATAGCGTTATTGTGAGGGTTGAATGAGATAACCCAGGCAAAGTGGAGGGTGCCTGTTAGGAGCGCAGTGTGTGTGAGCCAGCATTAGAGATTTTATTTTTATAACTATTTCTGGTAGGGTTTGGGGGTGGAATGCTTAATGAACTTTATGCCAATTCATGAAATCTGTATAACTTGAAAAAGAAACATTCCAGAAGGTTACTACTTTACTACCCAGCAGGAGGAAGGAAGAATTTCTTCTTGCCTGGCAACAAGCTAGCTAAGGAGAGACTGTTATAGTCAGCTAATGAAAAGCCACCTCACTGCAAATTCCCTGTTTTCTCCAACAGACTCTGTCCATACCAGCCCCTTCCAACTCTCCCTTCTCCTCTATAACAGAACTGCCCTCTCCTTTGTATTCTCGACTTGCCCGTGGTTTACCATAGATTGTGTGTCCTGAATTGCAATTTTGTTGTACACAAATAAACTCATTTTGATGGTAAAATAACTGGCTGTTTTATTGTTTTAAGTCAATACTTAGGTTTTTTATATAAAAAACAATGTCACCTGTGAATAAAGATAAGCCCAAGAGGATGACAGTGGAGCAAAGAAGAAATTATGGTAGAAAAGATAAGATGAAGCCAGAAGTGAGGTGACTTCTTTTATCACTGCATACTTACTGCAGTGATAAAACTGTCTACTTTTTTCCTTACTTTTAAGAATTTTTAAGATTCCTGGTACATCAGTATAATAAATTACAGTTTGCAAAGTATATTGCTATACCTTATTTTGTAGTGTTTAGAGAATAACCATAATATCAATATTTCAAATTTTTGGAGGGTAGGGCATGTAAAGCCTTGAGTCAGAATGCCAAAATATAGTCATAATTGAACAAAGAAAGGAGTCCAATGTGTAAAAGCTCAGGGCCGCTCCATATATGCTCCATTTCACAATAGGATGTCAAAGTCTCCGTGGGGAAGGGGCCATGTTTTGTTTTGTTTCCCATTTTTTTCTCACTCAGTGTCAGGCATCTGTTATGACCAAGCATACACATTGATTTGAATGTCATCTTATTTTGCGCTGAAGTCTGTAAACAGCTCGGCAAGGTGGGTTAATGATAATTTAAGGGAGCAGAATAAAAGTAAAGTTAGTCACACGGTCGTGTCTGACTCTTTGCGATCCCATGGACTGTAGCCCCCAGGCTCCTGCGTCCATGGAATTCTCCAGGCAAGAGTAAAGACTCAAACTTCTGTTTTGTTTCCCATCACTTTGAAGACATAGCAATTCACCCTTGGGGATAGAAGCCTCATTTTCATGTATTTTCACACTTATCTTATTCCCATAAAAGAGAAAAATGCTATCTGTTGACTCTGGGGCCTAAAATATTTTATGCATCCTAGTTAACCATTAAATTTCCTTGCTAAAGAAAAAAATGTAAAGACAAGTGGACAGTGGCCCTAGGGTTGAGAGTGAAGGGCCACTTTGCTTGGTAGCTTAGGAAAAAATGAGAGGAGCTCTTCTGAGATCAGGAAGGATGATTGCACTTCCGGTTTTCTTGGCTTTTCTTGACCTAGTGAGACCTACCCCCAATGGCATAGTGATAGGTTGAAAGGACACAGTTTGATTTGCAAATATAGAGACATAGGGTCACTCATGCACCTTGGGTGTCCAGGAGCAATTTATACTCATGACACTAGCTAAGTGCTGAGTGTGCTGAGTACCATTGATCTGAGAAACATATTTGTCTCCTGAGGAGACAACATGGCATGAGCTTTTCAAACCTCACTGTCCCTTGTAATTACCCAAAACGCTTGCTAAGGACAGAGAAGTAGGCAGTACATCACAGATGTACTGAGTCAGAATATTGTTCTAGAATGGAACATGAATATCTGTATTTTTCCTTTCTTGTCAGCCCTGCTCTGATCTGTAGGCTGCTAGTTGAGAACTCTTAGTCAGATGATGAAACAAGGGTTTTAGATTCAGACAAGTCAGGGCTTCAGTTGAAGCTTGGCCACTAATTTTGGACATGCTACCTAAATTCTATGAGCTACAGATTCTTATTTATACAGTGGTGATAAAAATGTCTACTTTTCAGGTATATTAGGAGATTAAATGGGATACTGTATTTAGAGGTTTCATTTCAGTGCTTACCCTAACATGTAATAGACAGTTAATAAACATTAATACATCCCTCCACCTCTTTATTTTTCTATTGGATTTCAGGACATCATTCTATTTAGGGAACCAAGTGCCTTGGAGTTTCTGAGTTAGTCCCCCTCTTCGTTGTCTAATCTCAAAGCTCTCCTTTATCATAAATCTGTCCATGGCTTCGTCTGAAATTGTTCTAGGTTCTGACTGGCAGCTGAGAACACTGGGAATGACACATTTGAAATGACTATGTGTCCTAATCTCTTCTCCACTCGAAGCCATCTTGGAGCTAGCACAACTGAAGGTAATTAAAAGATTGCTTCTTCTGAGCCTGAATCTTTTCTGACAGGCTTATATGAAAAATCTCCTTTGTGTTTTCCAGAAATGATACCATAGATAGATTAAACCATTAATCAGGTTTAGCCAGGAAGGAAATGTCTATTTTGATTATGTTAACACTTGGTCCAGTGATTACAGATGGGTTGCTTCAGTGTTCATGGATATATGGGATGGTGGTTTTCTAAAATGGAAAGAATTTAAATTTAGAGGAACCTGTCCTTGAGCCCCTTCTCCCTTCCTTACTTCCTTCTTTTCTTCTTTTAACTATATGGATTTGTTAATTAAATTAAAATTACTGCCCTTAACCTTCCTTTCTTTTTCTATAAATGGAAGTGACAACCCTTCTTAAACTGTCACTCAAGAACTTTTACAAAGATTAAATAATTCTCATTTTAAAAACTATGGTGTGGGGAGGGAGGAGGGAGGAGGGTTTAGGATGGGGAACACATGTATACTAATTAAATAATTTTCTATTAAAGAAAAAAAATAAAAACTGTAAATTTCTATGTAAAATAAATACAGTATTTGTGTTTCATGTTTATGTCTCAGTTGAGTCTGGAATGAGGATGTGCAAGAAAAGGGGAAAATTTTTTTCCACAATTTTTGCATGTATTGATTGGCCATTCATTCATCATTAAGCAAATATTACTTGATAAACTATGCTAGAACATCAGATCAGCTCAGATCAGTCGCTCAGTCGTGTCTGACTCTTTGCAACCCCATGAATTGCAGCATGCCAGGCCTCCCTCTCCATCACCAACTCCCGGAGTTCACTCAGACTCACTGAGTCAGTGATGCCATCCAGCCATCTCATCCTCTGTCGTCCCCTCTCCTCCTGCCCCCAATCCCTCCCAGCATCAGAGTCTTTTCCAATGAGTCAACTCTTTGCATGAGGTGGCCAAAGTACTAGAGTTTCAGCTTTAGCATCATTCCTTCCAAAGAAATCCCAGGGCTGATCTCCTTCAGAATGGACTGGTTGGATCTCCTTGCAGTCCAAGGACTCTCAAGAGTCTTCTCCAACACCACAGTTCAAAAACATCAATTCTTCGGCGCTCAGCCTTCTTCACAGTCCAACTCTCACATCCATACATGACCACAGGAAAAACCATCTAGCCTTGACTAGACGGATCTTTGTTGGCAAAGTAATGTCTCTGCTTTTCAATATGCTATCTAGGTTGGTCATAACTTTCCTTCCAAGGAGTAAATGTCTTTTAATTTCATGGCTGCAGTCACCATCTGTAGTGATTTTGGAGCCCAGAAAAATAAAGTCTGACACTGTTTCCACTGTTTCCCTATCTATTTCCCGTGAAGTGGTGGGACCAGATGCCATGATCTTCGTTTTCTGAATGTTGAGCTTTAAGCCAACTTTTTCACTCTCCACTTTCACTTTCATCAAGAGGCTTTTGAGTTCCTCTTCACTTTCTGCCATAAGGGTGGTGTCATCTGCATATCTGAGGTTATTGATATTTCTCCCGGCAATCTTGATTCCAGCTTGTGCTTTTTCCAGTCCAGCATTTCTCATGATGTACTCTGCATATAAGTTAAATAAACAGGATGACAATATACAGCCTTGACGAACTCCTTTTCTTATTTGGAACCAGTCTGTTGTTCCATGACCAGTTCTCACTGTTGCTTCCTGACCTGCATATAGGTTTCTCAAGAGGCAGGTCAGGTGGTCTGGTATTCCCATCTCTTTCAGAATTTTCCACAGTTTATTGTGATCCACACAGTCCAAGGCTTTGGCATAGTCAATAAAGCAGAAATAGATGCTTTTCTGGAACTCTCTTGCTTTTTCCATGATCCAGCGGATGTTGGCAATTTGGTCTCTGGTTCCTCTGCCTTTTCTAAAACCAGCTTGAACATCAGGAAGTTCACAGTTCACATATTGCTGAAGCCTGGGTTGGAGAATTTTGAGCATTACTTTACTAGCATGTGAGATGAGTGCAACTGTGCAGTAGTTTGAGCATTCTTTGGCATTGCCTTTCTTTGGGATTGGAATGAAAACTGACCTTTTCCAGTCCTGTGGCCACTGCTGAGTTTTCCAAATTTGCTGGGACATTGAGTGCAGCACTTTCACAGCATCATCTTTCAGGATTTGGAATAGCTCAACTGGGATTCCATCACCTTCACTAGCTTTTTTCATAGTGATGCTTTCTAAGGCCCACTGGACTTCACATTCCAGGATGTCTGGCTCTAGGTCAGTGATCACACCATTGTGATTATCTGGGTCATGAAGATCTTTTTTGTACAGTTGTATGCTAGAACATTGGAGAAGGCAATGGTATCCCACTCCAGTACTCTTGCCTGGAAAATCCCATGGATGGAGGAGCCTGGTAGGCTGCAGTCCATGGGGTCGCTAAGAGTTGGATATGACTGAGCAACTTCACTTTCACTTTCATGCATTGAAGAAGGAAATGGCAACCCACTCCAGTGTTCTTGCCTGGAGAATCCCAGGGATGGTGGAGCCTGGTGGGCTGCCGTCTATGGGTTCACACAGAGTCGGACACGACTGAAGTGACTTAGCAAAATGCTAGAACATAGACTCTATTAAAACACTTACACTTGTACTTTGCATTTAATTTTTACATCAAGTTTGAATGGTAGTTATTATCTTCATTGAGAAATTTGAAATCCAAAAAAGATGAGTAATTAGACCAAGGTCACACAGCTAGTGGTAAAACTGAGATGTTAGCTTCAGTCTGTCTGATACAGTAAGACCAGGCAGTGTGCAGACTTGAATGGTACGGGGAGGGAGGTGGGAGGGGAGTTCAGGATGGGAAACACGTATATACCTGTGGCGGATTCATGTTGATGTATGGCAAAACCAATACAATATTGTAAAGTAATTAACCTCCAATTAAAATAAATTTATATTAGAAAAAAAAAAGGTGTTAAAACCTGATGTGTTTTGGATGTCTCAGCAAGAACCCTTGTTGAATAATAAGAATTTTTTGACTCTCATCACTTCTGCAAATTTGCGTCTGATAAAATCAGACATTTATTCACCCTTGCCCTAAACCAAAGAAGTCATGCAGACCTACTTTAAACTTACGTTTGATAAGAGGGCAATTTAGATTCTTCTGTCAGTTACAGCTCACCCCCGAGTCACGAAGCAGAACAAAATGTGGAGTGATATGGTGAAGAGGGTGACAGAGACACTTGTGCGACTTGGGCGAGTGCTAATGATTCAGTCAGTTTCTATCATTCTCAGAATCGCAGGGGCAGAAGCACCTAGAGTTTTTTCAGTGATCACGCCGTCGTGGTTATCCGGGTCATGAAGATCTTTTTGTACAGTTCTTCTGTGTATTCTTGCCACCTCTTCTTGATATCTTCTGCTTCTGTTGGGTCCATACCATTTCTGTCCTTTATTTGCTCATCTTTGCATGAAATGTTCCCTTGGTATCTTTAATTTTCTTGGAGAGATCTCTAGTCTTTTCCATTCGATTGTTTTCCTCTATTTCTTTGCATTGATCACACATGCATGGTCCTTAATAAATCTTAACTTCCTTTCATCTAATCCAAGAGGGAAACATTCTCATTAACATCGTATTAAGTTGGCACTAGAACATTGGTTATATGTGTGCAGAGTTGATTTTTGTGGTGGCTCCTGCTGCTGCTAAGTCACTTCAGTCATGTCCAACTCTGTGCGACCCCATAGATGGCAGCCTACCAGGCTCCTCCGTCCCTAGGATTCTCCAGGCAAGAACGCTGGAGTGGGTTGCCATTTCCTTGTCCAATGTATGAAAGTGAAAAGTGAAAATGAAGTCGCCCAGTTGTGTCTGACTCTTTGCAACCCCATGGACTGCAGCCTACCAGGCTCCTCTGTCCATGGGAGCTTCCAGGTAAGAGTACCGGAGTGGGTTGCCATTGCCTTCTCCATTTTTGTACTGGAGAAGATTATTATTTAGATTTTGCTCTTGTGAGATTAGTTTAAATAAGTAAGAATACTCCCTTTTCACCCAAAGGCTACTCATCTGAATCAATGTGCAAACTTGGTAAGCAGAGTAGTGACGGTAATACTGCAACAGAGGCAAAGGCTAAGAAGTCAGTCAGTTCTCATCATGGCCAAGCCAATACCAGGAGCGCTTCCACTTCTCAGGGAAACACTGAGCTTGGCCTGCTATACTTGCCAGCCAATGGTAAAGTGAGCAGCCAGAAAAAAATGTAAAGAAGAGTTGTGTGCCTGTGGCTGATTCAGTCCAATGTAAACCATCACAATATTGTAATATAATTATCCTCCAATTAAAATAAATAAATTAATCAAAAAAAGATGCAACTAAGGAAAAAAAAAGAACTAAGATTTAATCAACTTTTAATAACTTTGTGTCTAGTGCTGATCCAGCTGGTTCAAATGCATTATTTCATTTATCTTCCTAAGAACCCCATGGGGTAGATGACACCAGTGGCATCTTATAGATGAGAAAACTAAGCTCACAGAATATTAACAATTCTGGAGGACAGCCTAGAATTGATAGTATTTGGAGCCCATACTATTTAAGGACAGAGATAAACAAGGCAATGATGATTTGTTATTCAGTCACTAAGTCGTGGACTGCAGCACACCAGGCTCCTCTACTATCCACTATCTCTTGGAGTTTGCTCAAATTCATGTCCTTCAAGTCGGTGATGCCATCTAAAGAACTCATCTTCTGTCATCCCCTTCTCCTCCTGCCTTCAATCTTCCCCAGCATCAGGGTCTTTTCCAATGAGCTGGCTCTTCACATCAGGTGGCCAAAGAATTGGAGCTTAAGCTTCACCAACAGTCCTTCCAGTGAATATTCAGGGTTAATTTCTTTCAGGATTGACTGGTTTGATCTCCCTGCAGTCCAAGGGACTCTCAAGAGTCTTCTCCAGCACCGTAGTTCGAAAGCATCAATTCTTCAGCTCTCAGCCTTGTTTGTGGTCAAACTCTGACATCTTCCAATGAGCAAGCATCTTTTAATTTCATGGCTGCAGATACTGTCTGCAGTGATTCTGGAGTCCAAGGAAATAAAATCTGTCACTGCTTCCACTTTTTCCTCTTCTATTTGCCATGAAGTGATGAGACCAGATGACATGATCTTAGTTTTTTTTTAATGCTGAGTTTCAAGCCAGCTTTTTCACTTTCCTCTTTCACCCTCATTAAGGGGCTTATCAAGATAATCTCATTAAGATTATCTGGTAGCAAATGGATTTCATTCCAGGATATAACTTTTTATATAGCCCTTTTTGATAGGGCTATGTCAAGAAGGATTCTGAGACTCTATCTGAATGGGAGGTATAGAGTGTCTTGATCAATTAGCAATGTCTGTCTTGGGTTTTGGAAAAGTGGCATGTAAGGCAGAGATCTGCCAACCTTGACATAGTCTTCTCATTTTACAGACTTAGTCATTTTACATCATGACTGAGAAGTTACCGTAGTTATGAATTATAGTGTGAAATGCTGCCTAAGCCTGCTTTTATCCTGAAGTCACCAATGCTTAAAGCAAGGCTGTTTCACCAACCAGGCAACCAAACAACTAACAGAAAGCAAAGCAAAACAAAAAGAAATAAATGTATTGGCATTTCAAGCATTAATAGGAAAAGTATTAGCGCTTAGAATGTTCTAAGATCCATAAAATCAAAATGTAGAGAGCGTTTCCAAGTTTAGTATGCATTAATAGCCTGTACAAAATTTCTAAAATACAGATTGCTGGACCCAATTTGCAGAATTTTTTGATTCAGGAAGAATCTGCATTTCTAGCAAGTTCTTGGCTATGCTTTGAGGGCCCCCTGTTAGTAACTTTTCTTTGACATTGATCTGATTCCTCTTAAAATAAAATTAATTATTCAACCATGCATTTTAAAAAATAAATCTGGGAGACTCAGCCTGCCATCTCTTTGGGGTTTGTTAATAAGCTCTGAATATTATCTCAAAAAATTTTTTTTATTTGGTGTTTGCTTCAGCAGCCAGTATGCTAAAATTGAAACAATACAGAGATTAGCATGCTCCCTGCATAAGTATGACATGCAAATTCATGATGTTTTCCATATTCTTAAAATCTCTTGTGTACTGTTGGTAGGAATGAAAAGTGATACAGCCACCATGGAAAACAGAATGGTGATTCTTCAAAAATTAAAATACCATATGATCCAATGACCCCATTTCTGGATGTATAGCCAAGAGAATTCAACACAGGGTCTCAAATAGTTATTTGCATACTCAAGTTCATTACAGCATTATTCACAATATATAAGAGGTAGATGCAACCCAATATCCATGGACAGATGAATTGATAAAGAAAACATGGTATAATCATGCAATTAAATATTATTCAGCTTGGAAAAAAAAAGAAATCCTGTTACGTGCTACAACATGGATGAAACTTGAGGTCATTATGCTAAGGGAAATAAACCAGTTTCCCAAAGATAAATGCTATATGATTCTACTTATACAAGGAATCTAAAGTAGTTCAACTCACAAAAGCAGAAAGTGAAATGGTGGTTGTCAGGGTCTGGAAACCGCAGGGAATAGGGAATTGGGTAGAGAGCTTCAGTTTTGCAAAATGAAAAAGTTTGAGAGCACTGCGAATGTACCTAACACTACTGAACTGTACCTTTAAAATAGTGAAGACTGTAAATTTTATATATGTTTTGCACTATGATTAAAGAAAAATTGCTGATTTAAAGATAACATTTTCCCTGGAGGGCATGGTAATCCTTAGTTGGGGAGGAGTCTGTAGAGAAATGAAGTAGCTCTTTGCAGCTACTCAAATGTGAGCTGGGGACTTACCCTTGTTCCAGTGTTAGCAAGCTTCCCCCTACCTGTGGGCCTATGGATTCCTAACCTCTCATATATAATTCTTAAAAGCTTTCACACTGGGGTCCAATCCAGAGATTCTAATTTGGTCTGTAAGTGACCTGGACAGTAGGATTTCTAAAAGATCCCCAGATGGTTTGAATTATAGCCAGATCTATAAAGCATCGTTTGGATCAGTGATTGTTAAATTATGAAAGGTTAAAAAGATTCTCTTTGGAGGTTTGTCAAACTATAATATAGGCTTCCCAGGTGGCGCTAGTGGTAAAGAATTCAACTGCCAATGCAGGAGACACAAGAGATGCAGCTTCCATCACTGGGTCGGGATTTCCATTTCCCCTGGAAGAGGAAATCGTAACCCACTCCAGTATTCTTGCCTGGAAAATTCCAAAGACCAAGGAGCCTGGCGGGTTACAGTACATGTGGCTACAAAGAGTTGGACATGACTGAGCAACTGAGCGTGCAAACTCTATATGCTCAGTGCTCCGCTATTCTTTTCCTCACAGCCTCAGCCCCAGGCAATCCTGACTATCATCCCCCTCCCCTACCAACTGGAGAATTTCTAATGCCTCTTTCAGGTAAAATATACTCATGATTACCCTTTGCTATGGTAGAATTCTTCTGATCAGTGGATTGGGCTGAATTTTATATGAAGATATTCCTCACACCCCCCCACCCAGTCTTTTGTTTTTTTAAACCTCAGTTATAGGGAGCTGAATTCATCATCAACTGGTTTCTATTGATATTGGTAGAAAAGTTTTTGTCTTCGCTGTGTATGTACACAAAGCCCACCCATCCTTTTAAATGCTCCTCAGTCAAGCCTCACAGTTGAAATATAGCATTTAGGTTTAAAAATAAACCGTTAAACTATAATAAAATTCCTTTTTTTTTTTTTTTTTGCTTTTGCATTGTTTGACAGGCTATGAATGATTTCGGAGATGATCTGAAGAACAAAGGGATGAAATTTCATTGAGTTAACATTTCTGCAGAGGGATTAGGTCCTGCCAAGGGTGATCTTCTTTGTCTCCCGAAACATCAGTGGTATAAAATCAGAGGGTATGCAGACAATCCTAAGGAGTTGTAACTGTGTTATTAGGGTGTGCTCATTATCAAAGAATCCCAAATGGAAACAACTCTTTACATATTCAGCCATTTGGAAGCTAGTTTAGATACCCATGAAATCAGAAGTTTGGCAGCACAGGAAATGAGATTTGCCAACCTAATGCTGTCTAATATTAATTAAACTGAATATAACTCAGTTGTCTGTTTTTTAGGTATTCCCAAGCAGAATACCAGAGAAAAAGAAATAACACTGAATTTGTAGTATATGTATAATTTAAATTATATAATCATACATGTATTTATAATTATGTATTCATATTATGTAATGTAAATTGTCATATAGTCTAGATTTCTGAATATTTCTAGAATAACTAAGTAGGAGGGCTGGATATGTCAAATTAATAATTTCCATGAAATTGGTTACCTAGGAAAGTTAACATGAGAATATACTGATACAAGTGTTATTCATATAAATACAAATCTACACTGTGAAGAAGGCAAGAATATTGCTATGTACCCTGCCCTATAAGCATTCAGGAGTGGGAGCAATTAAAGCTGCCTAGAATTTTATGAGATGATATCACGAGGAAATGACTGCCCAGCTGTGTTCTAAAATGTGCCTAAGAGTGACCAATGCCATTACTGTGGAGGTGTTACCTTGGAAATGTGTCCAGTAGCACATGAAGGACAAAAGATGATAGCTATCTTGGTGACTATTCACTGCACACAAATTCTGATGGATTCCTCTTTGTGAAGATGATTATGTATATAATGGAACTATCATTGTATCCTCCTCAACTGGTATAAGCATGTAATATTTAACACAGCGCAAAAAACATCCAATTTCTACTGAGCAACCCAATTTATATTACAGTTAGTCCTGAGGGATATTTAGATGTTAATGTTTAGGCATTACTGAAATACATAAAATTAAATCAGCATTCCCAGCATTAGCGCTAATACAGGAGACACGGACACCGGTTGTACATACAAGAAAAGTTAGAAGTCGAGGCCAAAGGGGCAGAGAACCTGGGCTCAAGGTCCTAGTCATGCTGTGAAGCTTACCTCAGGTTTCATGAGATACAAAATAAGGATAAATTTGTGTATTATAAACCAGGAATGTCTATAAATTTAGTGAGGGGTTTTGGAAATATACAGATTCTGAAGACCTAGCCTGTAATTTATGTATAGAGTGAGGTCTAAGAAAGTGCAAGTGTGAAGGAAAACTCACCAGAAAGATCGCTGCTTTCGACCAAGATGGAATAACAGGGACCGAGGGACTGTGTTAACTCTCCTGAAGGAACTCTAAAAACTGTACATGTTTGCTAAGTCACTTCAGTTGTGTCCAGCTATTTGCGATGCTATGGACTGTAGCCCACCAAGCTCCTCTGTCCACGGGATTCTCCAGGCAAGAATACTGGAGTGGGTTGCCATTACCTAAAAAACTGGATAAAAAATATGAAAAATGATTTTTAAGACACTGGACATCAGACAACAAAGTTTAATAATCCCTATGAGATAGGAGACAAATGAGGTGAGTCTTGATATTACCCCAGACTATTGCATTGAAAGAGTTTTTCAGGTTATGTTTCTGGCAGGAGGGGCCCAGTGTTGGTCTCCCTGTGTTGGAGAAATGAACTTGGAAATCCAAGAAAGCCAAAGTGGCTAGAGTTTGCAGAGTAAAGTGCTACAGAGAAAAACCATACAGAAAGATCTCTGAAAAACTGCAGAGGGAATGCCCATTAGTCTTCAGCTGAGTTCTGACCAGTGCATGCATGTGAAAAGACCATACAAGGGCAGGGAGAATGGGCAACATTCAGTTCAGTTCAGTTCAGTCACTCAGTCGTGTCCAACTCTTTGCGACCCCATGAATCGCAGCACACCAGGCCTCCCTGTCCATCACCAATTCCCAGAGTTCACTCAGACTCATGTCCATCGAGTCAGTGATGCCATCCAGCCATCTCATCCTCTGTTGTCCCCTTCTCCTCCTGCCCCCAATCCCTCCCAGCATCAGAGTCTTTTCCAATGAGTCAACTCTTCGCATGAGGTGGCCAAAGTACTGGAGTTTCAGCTTTAGCATCATTCCTTCCAAAGAAATCCCAGGGCTGATCTCCTTTAGAATGGACTGACTGGTTGAATCTCCTTGCAGTCCAAGGGACTCTCAAGAGTCTTCTCCAACACCACAGTTCAAAAGCATTAATTCTTCAGTGCTCAGCTTTCTTCACAGTCCAACTCTCACATCCATACATGACCACAGGAAAAACCATAGCCTTGACTAGATGGACCTTTGTTGGCAAAGTAATGTCTCTGCTTTTCAATATGCTATCTAGGTTGGTCATAGCTTTTCTTCCAAGGAGTAAGTGTCTTTTAATTTCATGGCTGCAGTCACCATCTGCAGTGATTTTGGAGCCCCCCAAAATAAAGTCTGACACTGTTTCCACTCTTTCCCCATCTATTTCCCATGAAGTGATGGGACCAGATGCCATGATCTTTGTTTTCTGAATGTTGAGTTTTAAGCCAACTTTTTCACTCTCTTCTTTTACCTTCATCAAGAGGCTTTTTAGTTCCTCTTCACTTTTTGCCATAAGAGTGGTGTCATGTGCATATCTGAGGTTATTGATATTTCTCCCAGCAATCTTGATTCTAGCTTGTGCTTCTTCCAGCCCAGCATTTCTCATGATGTACTCTGCATATAAGTTAAATAAGCAGGGTGACAATATACAGCCTTGACGAACTCCTTTTCTTATTTGGAACCAGTCTGTTGTTCCATGTCCAGTTCTCACTGTTGTTTCCTGACCTGCATATAAATTTCTCAAGAGGCAGGTCAGGTGGTCTGGTATTCCCATCTCTTTCAGAATTTTCCACAGTTTATTGTGATCCACACAGTCAAAGGCTTTGGCATAGTCAGTAAAGCAGAAATAGATGCTTTTCTGGAACTCTCTTGCTTTTTCCATGATCCAGCAGATGTTGGCAATTTGGTCTCTGGTTCCTCTGCCTTTTCTAAAACCAGCTTGAACAACTGGAAGTTCATGGTTCATGTATTACTGAAGCCTGGCTTGGAGAATTTTGAGCATTACTTTACTAGCGTGTGAGATGAGTGCAATTGCACGGTAGTTTGAGCATTCTTTGGCATTGCCTTTCTTTGGAATTGGATTGAAAACTGACCTTTTCCAGTCCTCTGGCCACTGCTGAGTTTTCCAAATTTGCTGGCATATTGAGTGCAGCACTTTCACAGCATCATCTTTCAGGATTTGGAATAGCTCAACTGGAATTCCATCACCTCCACTAGCTTTGTTCATAGTGATGCTTTCTAAGGCCCACTGGACTTCACATTCCAGGATGTCTGGCTCTAGGTCAGTGATCACACCATTGTGATTATCTAGGTCGTGAAGATCTTTTTGTACAGTTCTTATGTGTATTCTTGCCACCTCTTCTTAATATCTTCTGCTTCTGTTAGGTCCATACCATTTCTGTCCTTTATCGAGCCCATCTTTGCATGAAATGTTCCCTTGATATCTCTAATTTTCTTGAAGAGATCTCCAGTCTTTCCCATTCTGTTGTTTTCCTCTATTTCTTTGCACTGATCTCTGAGGAAGGCTTTCTTATCTCTTCTTGCTATTCTTTGGAACTCTGCATTCAGATGCTCATATCTTTCCTTTTCTCCTTTGCTTTTCACTTCTCTTCTTTTCACAGCTATTTGTAAGGCCTCCCCAGACAGTCATTTTGCTTTTTTGCATTTCTTTTCCATGGGGATGGTCTTGATCCCTGTCTCCTGTACAATGTCACGAACCTCAGTCCATAGTTCATCAGGCACTCTATCTATCAGATCTAGTCCCTTAAATCTATTTCTCACTTCCACTGTATAATCATAAGGGATTTGATTTAGGTCATACCTGAATGGTCTAGTGGTCTTCCCTACTTTCTTCAATTTCAGTCTGAATTTGTCAATAAGGCAACATTAAATCCTGATAAAAAATCCCTTGGCAAACTAGGGGAATGGGGAACTTAAACTGATAAAGAATATGTGTGAAAAAAAAATCTTGCACTTAACATTATAGTTAATGGTGAAAGAATTATTTCCCCTTAAGATCAGAGCCAAGACAGGGATATTTGCTCCTATTTCTATTCAGCATGGTATTAGTGGTTCTAGCTGATGCAATTTATCTAGAAAAATAAAAATAATTACATCCAGATTGGAAAGAGTGAAATAAACTTGTCTTTATTTGTAGGTGGTTTTATTGTCTATGTAGAAAACTTGATGGAATTTACACACACAAAAAATAAGAACCAATAGATGAGTTTAGAAAAGTTATGGGATATAAGATTAACATATGAAACTAAATTGATTTAGATATATTAGCACTGAATATTTGGAAGCTGCAATAAATGTCATTTACAGTAGCATAAAAATAGAAAGTACTTAGGGATAGATCTAACAAAAGGTGGATAAAATTTGTACATTGAACTATGAAATATTTCTGAGATAATTTTTAAAAAGACCTAAGTAAATGGAGAGACATACTGCCTACACCTATACCTATATGGGTTGGGAGATTCAATACTATTAGATGTCAATCATACCCAACTTGATCTAAAGATTTAACAGAACTCCAGTCAAAATTCCAGCAGGCTTTTTGATTGAAACTAGCAAGCTGATTTTTTTTTTGTTTTTGCAATGAGAATTTTTATTCAGCACAGAATACTGATTAAATCCTACAGTTCTCAGATTTCTGTTGTTTTGCTTTTTTAAATGTTTTATTTATTTAACTTGAGGATAATTACTTTATAATATGTGTTTTGTTTTGCCAAAAATCAACATTAATCGCCCATGGGTGTACATATGTCTTCCCATCCAGAACGGCCCTCCCACCTCCTTCCACAGCTTATTCTTCTGGATTGTCCCAGAGCACTGGAATTGGGTGCCCTGCTTCATGCATTAAATTTCTAACAAGCTGATTTTAAAGTTCTTACGGAAATACAAAAGGATCTAATTCTAGCGAACAGTAGCAACAGACTTCAGAAATGAAGAACAAAGTCAGAGAGCTAACTCTACCTGATGGTAGGTGAAAACTTGGCTAGCTCGAAATTATATTCTGAGGCAGACAACTAGGAATATTCTGACACTGTATTAAATCATTATTTTCTTATTTAGCAAGTGACTAGTTCGATGAACTAAACAATGTGCTGGAAGTGTATGAGTTATGGCTTAGTTGCCAGATCATGTGAAGTACGAGGCATGAGAGTAGGGATCAAAGAACTCTTGTTCTCACAGAGCCCATATAAAAGTACACATATGGAGAAACCATATTTATCTGCTTTCCCTTATTCATTGTAAGGAGTAAAGCCCCTAAATATGTTTAAAAAGCACAGAATACCAAGCCGCTCTAGAATTGTTAGCATGCCCATGCAGATCTTTCATAATGGGTATTTGGGAAGGAGAAAATACTCAAATTATTGTCCATTCTGGGGGAAAAATGCCCAAAAAATGCTCAAAGTCTGGAACACCTGCTGCTGCTGCTAAGTCGCTTCAGTCGTGTCCGACTCTGTGTGACCGCATAGATGGCAGCCCACCAGGCTCCCGTCTCTGGGATTCTCAAGGCAAGAACACTGGAGTGGGTTGCCATTTCCTTCTCCAATGCATTAAAGTGAAAAGTGGAAGTGAAGTCACGTCTGACTCTTAGCGACCCCATTGGTGGATTGCAGCCCACCAGGCTCCTCCATCCATGAGATTTTCCAGGCAAGAGTACTGGAGTGGGGTGCCATTGCCTTCTCCAAGTACTTTCTACTAGCTCAGTAGATATTGGGCTTTACTGGTGACTGGTGAGGATTAAATGAGACAAAAGCACATGCAGAGCAGGACATACAAACTATGGCACTTAATTTAGGAATATAATTTCAGAAATATATGTGGTTTTCAAATAACACCCCCTATCCAAAAAAAAAAAAAAAGAATTTAAGAGAGTAAAAGCATTTCTTTCTGTGAGGAATATTGCAAGGCAAGCACTTTGTTCCATTTCCATTATTGTCATGGTTACTTGGAAGCTCAGAACCAATTATGAAACATAGTTCTCACAATTCTAAGATTCCTATCAATTTTTTATCAGATTATCTTTCCTTTGGCACTAGTTTTCTGCTTTAATTAACTTTCTCTAAAATGCCTACCCCTTTTTGGAGAGAGGGAGAAAGAAGGTAAATGAACGAATGGATAAAGAAACATATCTATTCACGTTCATTCAATAAACACGTATGAACTATTGCAGCAGATCCTATTTAAACCCTGCTTGAAAACCAGCCTTGTTGTATTATAATTAAATCCCAGGGTCTGTGAATGTGTGTGCGTGTCTATCTTGTATGTCTGTGTCTACCCTGATTCAATTGAATCTCATTCTTTAGGGACATTGAGTCAAAGGAAAATCCATCCTTTTTTGGCCAAGGAGGATGAGGCATTAGTTAATTAAATTCCCTGTAGGCGTCTTTAGTGATGCAGTAATACTAAATCCAGAGATAAGTTGTCTTGGCAACTGCTTTGGTGACTGTTACCAGCCTGCTTTTAGGCTTGTGAATAAAGATGTTTGAGAATGTAAATCACCAGCTGAGGTCTAACAGATATTACTCTCACTCTTTCGAAGGACTTGGACACTAATTGATAATATAGTACACTTTCATTTATGTTTGAATACTAAAGAAAGGTTCATAGCTCAGTCTTTGGATGATTACATATATTATTCATGCTTTCAAAATGTAATAAAGATACATACTTAATATAAGTTTTCCAATTACAGTTTATGACCAAGCTCAGTGATGGTTATAGTTTCTGGCAGAGATTTTTAATTTTCTTCAAATGCCTTCTTGGGATTCACAAAGCAGCTTCAAGCATAAACATGTTTAGCTTGGGGGAAAGGGAGGGGTAGAAATCAACACACGTGCACATGAAGACATCTTTATGCAAAATTTTTTCCAGTGATGAATCGTGAAGAAACTGACAATAGTCCTATTTTTCAAAATAATTTCTTTTTTTTCTTAATTAAAAAATCCTTTTAAGGTTCCACAGATATTGGAGAAACTGGTTACCGAAAGAATTTGTGAACTATCAATTTTTTGGCTAGCTAATGTGTGGTGGTGTCCTTTCTTAGCACTAAAATAATATATGCCCATAAAGCCATTTTTACTAGATAATCCTTATTCTACACTGAATACTTTTTTAGAAATCTTGGGTATTAAGCAATTATGTAGAATTGAAAGGGGTCTAAGATCATTTGGCTCAACCTCTTTCTTTTACAGAAAAGGATACTAAAACTCACAGAAACCATAAACGTGCTGAGCCTGTTGTAACTACCATCAGGTCATGAGTTCCCCAATGTCACCAAAGCAACATAGAGAGTCTTGTTACTGTGGTTTTCTCTGCATTTATTTCTGCCTAAAACAACCTTTCATGATCCGCTTTCCATCTCATAAAGATAGTATGGTATGATTTAAAAGTTTGGACTGCTGAGTCATATAGCTCAGGGTTCAAATTCAGATTACTTACCTTTTTAAAAACAACTCTGGCCTCCATAATCTTGATTCTTATATAATTGTTATGGTTAGGCAGCAGTTGCCCCAGCAATAGAGTACATGGAGGGGTTCTATAACCCGGAGAGGATGAAGATGACAAAGGAAATTGTGAGAGGCTGATCCCACTCTGCCATGAGAACTTCACATATGTATAACACATGGTCAAAGTCAACTAGCTCTACAGAACAAAGCATGTTTCAATATCAGTTTCCATTTAGTGCCCAGTGGTAAACTATTCTCATTTGGGGTTGCCAAGGAAGAGGCTTGTCATGTCTGAACCTTTTGTCTGTGACCCATCCTGTCCGCTGGACTTCCCAGGTCATGCTAGTGGTAAAAAACCTGACTCCCAGTGCAGGAGATGGAAGAGATGTGTATTTGATTCTTGAGTCGGGAAGATCCCCTGGAGAAAGAAATGCAACCCACTCCAGTATTCTTGTCTGGAGAACCCCATGGACAGAGAAGCCTGGCAGGCTATGGTCCAGAGGGTTGCAAAGAGTTAGACACGACTGAAGTGACCTAGCATGTGCGCACACACCCTGTCCTTTTCCCATATAAGGTGCGGTTGTTCAGTCACTAAGTTGTATCCAACTCTGCAATCCCATGAACTGCAGCATGCCAGGCTCCCCTGTCTTTCACTATTTCCCAGACTCATGTCCATTGAGTTGGTCCATATAGGTCAGTCTGCAACAAAATATCTGCTTCGTAGTTCTTTATATGTCAGAGCCAATAAGGACTGCAAGACACTATAGCTCTCTCTCTGGCACAGTGTGCTCAGCTTAAAAAAAATCCCATTACTTTTGAAGTAGGTGATAAGGTCTCTCTGGAAGTCGCTCATTAGGGCAGTGCTGACCTATGGAAATTTCTGCAGTGATGAAAATGTTTTCTGTCTACACTACCAATGTGGTAACCACTAACCTCATGAGCCTATTGAGCACTTGAAACAAGACTAACATGATGGATAGCTGAATATTTTATTTTACTTAATATAGTTAGTGCAAACTTTAAATTGAAATGGCCATATGTAAGTGGAGGCTACCCTGTTGGACAGGTTGGTCTAGAGGCTGGATGAATAGACATTGGGAGCCTGCTTCTCTGCTTCCTTCTCTCCTTCCTTCTCTTTCCTTTCTTTTTCCCCGCTTTCCTCAACTCTTTTTTTCCCAGTTTATATATTTATATTTTATATAAATTTATATATTTATATTAAATATATTAATATATATTATATATTAACATAATATATTATATATATACACACATGATAAAGTAACCCAAGCCAAACAGGGCTTCTCTCAAGGAAATGTATTTGCTTTTTAATAGAATCCTCTTGGGGACAACATTTAAACTGGAAAAAAAATAAGTATGTCAGACTTGTGGAATTCTGGTAGGAAATCCTTTGAGGTTAAGGAGGTTTGTGGTTATTCTGTGCTACTCAAACTACCTCTTACAGGTAATATCCACTCTGCCAGTATAGAGCAGAAGGCATAGCTGAGCACCTTTTGCATTGCTGACACTGATGTTTTCTGATATGCTTTGCATGTGTGCTAAGTCACTTTGGTCATAGCTGACTCTGTGTGACCCCATGGACTGCAGCCTGCCAAGTTCTTCTACCCATGGGATTCTCCAAGCAAGAATACTGGAGTGGGTTGCCATGCCTTCCTCCAGGGGATCTTCCTGACCCAGGGATCGAACCCATGTCTCTTATGTCTCCTGCACTGGTAAGCATGTTCTTTACCACTAGCACCACCTGGGAATCCCCCTGAAATACTGCAGCAATGTCTTATAACCTTTAAAATAACCTGATGCAGAATTGATTACCAATAGTTTTTTTTATTAATTAGTTTATCTTAATTGGAGGATAATTTCTTTACAATATTGTGGTGGTTTTTGCCATACATCGACATGAATCACCCACAGGTGCCCATATGTCTCTCCATCCTGGGTCCCCCTTCCCATCTCCCTCTCCATTGCATCCCTCTAGGCTGTCCCACAGCACCAGCGTTGAGTGCTCTGCTTCATGCATCAAACTTGCACTGTGTTCTATATTACATATTAGAATTGATTACCAATAGTTTTTACTACTCTAAGTCATTGAGTCTAGATACCATTCTTAAAACAGATAATGATTTCATTTTTAAAGACTTTGCTCATCTATCTCTAGTCCTCCCATTCCCATGTGTTGTGTAAATAGAGATACTACTCAGGTTACAATAGTTTCTTTAAATCTTATTCATTGCATGAACACAATGCTTCCTTCATTCTACTAGGTGTTGGAGGGAAAAAAAAAAAAAAAAAGAACCAAAATGATGAACCAAGCATTTATGTTCAAAGATGGAAGAAAGACAAAATATTTCATAGGTAGTTTCAATAGAAATTTTCCTCTTCAGTATCTCATGTCTAGTGTTTGGAGTGGAGATGTTTTGGGAAGTCTTTGTCTCTCAGCTTTTGAAATCAACAGTGATTTCTGAGTGCATGACCTGTGGTTACTGAAGCCCAGTTTCTCCTTTGTAGGTACAAGCTGACTCGTGGCCCAGTCAGGTGGAAATCAAAAAACAGAGCCTTCTTGGTAGCCGGAATCAGTCTGCTCTCTAAACCTGTTGTTTCAATAAATTACTTCCTAAAACTGAGTCCAAATGTGCAATTTAATCCACTATGATGACTACACTGATCCATTTAGCAAACTTTCCAACTTCTCTTTGTTGCAAAATATCCCTTTATATTTTTTTTCTGATGATGCAAATGGTTTGTGTTTTGAATCCTTGTAAAATCATGGACAACTAGAGTGGTGCAATATCAAAGTAATTTGTACCCCCACTCATTAGCAAAGTGATCAATTAGCCAAACAGTCTAATAAAATCACAGAATAAGGGAAACTCTTCTTTATTCATTCATTTAATATTTTGGTGCTTCCTATTTTAGGACCTCAGTCTGTACACATTCTTTCATTTAACAGCAATAAGAATTACTAGTAAGTTGTCATTCTCATTCTTACTTGCAGATGAGGAAACTGAAACTTAGAGTGTTAAAATTCTGCAAGAGTTCACAATTCACAGTGGAAGAGTTGACACACAAACTCAGGTCTGTATGTTCCCAGGGACAGCTTTTTCACTTCTCATACATTTAATCTGCTTGAAACACCAGGCTAGTGTGCAGTATATAACTCCTACTTCATATTTAGATTCCAAATGCCTTTACCAGGGAGTTTTGTCTATTCATTTAGCAGGTCTGACTGTTTATCTGAATTAGTTTGCATCTTTGAAGAAAATGCATTTCTTTAATGATATTACAAAGTACAATTTTTCACAAAGTAAAACTTTCTATCATCCAACTAGTCCTTTTTATGAGGCTTTAGAAAATGTGGGTGTATGTGTGTGTTTTGTTTCCCACAAACAAACTCTTTAGTCCAATCTTGAAATTTGACTTTTTCCTTAAATTTTTCCTTTTAGAATAAAAAGAAATCTCATTCTCAAGAGATATTGGCTTATAAAGTCAGTTCCTGGTTTACTCATCTAGTTGTTGGCCATGCAACTTTGACAAAGACAGTTAGCTCCTAAAGCCTCAGTCTTTTCACCTGTGAAATGGGAATTATGGTCATGTTACTGATTTAGTTTTTTTCTTCATGGAAATAAGGTTTATAATGGGTTTGACAGAGCCAATAGTTCCCCCCTTGATATGAATCTTGGTTTCTTATTGAGTACATTGTCCTCTCTTGATGTCTGTGGCTTGCTATTCAACAGTGATAGATAAATTACTTGCTTATATAACTTCTATATCATGCCTGATGTTAATATTATATCTATAGCATTCTCTTCACTAAGGAGCATCCATAATCCTCTCCTCCTTAATTTTCTAGAAATATCAGAATATATACCACTAGGATTTTGCATGTAATTTGAGCAGGAGAAAAACACCTATGGATGTCTGAGATGAGTCTGCTTTCTGGAAGCTGCTGTAATGGTCACTGCAGAAGTGACCATAAGGTGACAGCCTCCTAGGACATTGGGGCCAAGCAGAAGTCCCAAGCAACTGCCTTGATGGCTGATCTTGCATTCATAGCTCTGCTACAGAGAGGTCAACATCTGCCAAGGCGATAGCTGCCAAGAGGTCCACCAGCCAACAGTCGAGAAAACTGCTTCTTGGCAGTATTTTCTAAAAAGCAGTAACAACACCGTGCTTCCATTTTAGAGTGCCATAGGCTTTCACAATGCTTTATTGCATTTAAGAATCTAAATCCTACAGTGGTTATAAAAGGGAAGGTGATGTCTTCCTTATATTTTCTTATTGTTTAAAGTCATTATTTCTCAACCTTGACTGTACATTAGAATATCCTGGGGAACTTTTAAATCAATTTGTGGGGCAGAGTCCCAGAGACTGATTTTTAAAAGCACCCCAGGTAATTCTAAAGTGCACTCAGATTTGAGAACCATCTTTCCAGGTCCTCTCAATTTATTCATTCATTCACTTACCATTTATTGCACACTTTTTCATGTCAGTTTTCAGCAAGGCGATGGTGATGATGTAAAGTGAGATTCTACAATTGCCCTCAAAGACGATACAACTTAGTAATTCAATTCCATGGAATTCAATTCAGCAAACATTTATCAAGTTCCTACTACATGTCAGATACTATGCTGGATACGGAGGAGGCTGAAATGACAGCAATTCCTGCTGTTTAGCATTTACCTTCAAGTGGGTAGTGTGTACAGATAATTGTATGAGGCAGAATTTGGTGGTGTTAATATCTCACCTTTCTATAACATTTCACAGCCTCTTCACCCACCCATAAAACTTGGAACTCATTCAATAATTCTTGAGACTGGTAAGCAGCTAGCTGACATTATCTGGAGTTCAAAGAGGAGGCTGACATGCTTTGCCAATAAGAGGCAGAGTAAGACCAGACACCCACGTCTATGGATTCTGGGGTCAGGGCTCACTGCATCATGCCATGCTGTGTTGTAGGGCTCTGAAAAGAGTGTTGAGTTTGACTGACTGCAGGAGTAAAGGTATTTACTCAAGCATGTATTTGTGCATTTGTTTGGGGGAATTTTATTTCCTGCAGAGTAAATAGAGAACCATTTCTGTCCTTTTTTTTTCTGGGCTTCTCCCTCTACCCGGCCAGGGGCCCCTTCTGATGCTGTCTTCACATTCATATCCTTTTTATAAATGATGTCCTACTTTCACCAAATTTCTGATCTCTAAAATGGTTCTGGATATCTAATATCTTGAAGAGAAAACTGAAAATATTTAATTCCAGTAGCAGATCTGCTTGTCACCAGCTTCTGTCAATCACAGAAGCGCTTAATTAGGCTACTGAAAATTAGTCAAATGTATATAAAAGAGAAGCCAGACAAGTCTTATTTTCAGGGATCTCCATCCTGTCAGCTAATAAAGTATTAAGCCAAATGCCATCTGGATTGGGACTGGCACATGAGGTAGTTGATGAAGAATATGTTTCAGGAATTAACCTTATGGCAGATTTGGGGAGTTGACTCTTCAGGGAATGAGCTGTGGGTGAATATCCTTTTCATGTGCAGAATCAAAATGATACTAGCAACCTTTAGCATCAATAAACAGCAACATATTCACAGGGCCATTGTTTCATTTTTCCATAATAGCAAAGAATCCACTAAGTGGATTCCCAGAGGACCCATGGCACAGAAGACTTTGTACTGAAACTTGCACTGCAAGACTGTGGAGTTATCGACCCTTTCTTTAAAAGCTTAGCACTGTTAGGACTGGGCTTCCCAGGTGGCGCTAGTGGTAAAGAATCCACCTGCCAATGCAGAGACATAAGAGATGCAGGTTCGATTTCTGGGTCAGGAAGACCCCCTGGAGGAGGGCATGGGAACCCACTCCAGTATTCTTGCCTGGAGAATCCCATGGACAGAGGAACCTGGTGGGTCCATGGGATCCAAAGAGTTGCACACGACTGAAGTGACTTAGCATGCACACACGCACTCTTAGGTTTGTCCAGATTTAGATGCCATAGCCTAAGAGAAACACTAAAAAACTGTGGAGTACATTCAGGAGAAGACATTCATGTGATCAAGAATCTGAATTTTTTTTTTTAGAGAGGAACAGCTGATGAACTGTAAAGTTTTAGGCTGAAGAAACAAAGAACCAGAAATGCAAATGGAAGCATGAGAAATCTTCAAGTATGCAGAATCTTTTTGTGGAAGTGGGATTGTGCTCAGTCTCTCTAGCTTGAGAAAGAAAGACAATTGCCAGGGGTAGAAGTGACAAAGGGGCAAATTTCAAATTACCCCGATATGGAAGAACACTAAAATTTTTAAGCAGTAGAAACAGTTGCTTCATAAACCCCCTTTTTTCAGAGATGTTCAAGAATATTGTGTCAGGAATATGGACTTAGGGATTTCTCAATTGGGTAAGAAGTTGGTTTTAATGAACTTTCCTGGGAATATTAACAGTTCTGAAAATCCACCTGAATCCTTCTGTCTCTAATTATGCTTATCATATTATCTACATCATTGAACTTTGCTCTCTCAGGAGAGGGAGACCACTGATATCAAAAATTAGTCATGCATGTGAACTGGACAGGTAAGCCATTACCCACACTTCCAGGTATAGAGGAAACTCAATGAGTCACTGTTTAATGAATACGTGAACCCAAGGTAGTCTACCAGTAAGGACTAAGACGTGGAGACTCTGGTAGAGTTGCCCCAGTTCACCAGTGCAGGCAGGACTGACATGGGCATTCAGGGAGAAGAGATGCTGACACTAAGCTGTGGGGTGCTGAGTACCAGGGCACAGTCCTGGTCATGGCTCCTGGCCATCTGGGAGGCCCTCCCCCGACTGAGATGCTTATATCTCTTGGCATTTCATCACAGTACATCTGCAAGTTTCACTTTAGGAAGCACAGACTCAGAAGTTGCAGTGGACTGAGCCACAAGGGAAGCCCAAGAATACTGGAGTGGGCAGCCTATCCCTTCTCCAGGGGATCTTCCTGATCCAGGAGTCGAACCGGGGTCTCCTGCATTGCAGGCTATCAGGGAAGCCCTAATATGACATAAGAATTTAATTTAAATGAACTCTTACATTGAGTAGGAATTGGATGGAATGCATTTTCCTTGAACTTCATTCGACTTGACCTGAGTCTCCTAGTCCACACATAGCTGTGTCTATGCCCAGTGTGTCCATTGTCTACACCCAAAGACATTGTCTATACTATTACTTCAGCTGAGAGCAGTGTTTTATTTATGTCTGAATCTGCAGCGCAGAAGACAATGCCTTCTACAGAGTAGACTTGCAATAAATGTTTGTTGAGTGAATATTAAATGCATTTTGTTGATTTTAGGAATGGAACATGGACTGAATTCTTTTTGTGTACTAAGTATGCCTACCTAGAAAGAGTATCACTAGCTAATATTTCTTACACTCTTGTTATTGTCCAGGTGCTAGGCTTAATGCCTTACATGCATTGTCTCATTCAAACCCTACAAACAAACCTTTTAAAAAAAATCATGCAGGTAATTCCCTGGTGGTCTAGTGGTTAAGATGCTAAGCTTTTACTGCTGAGGTCTTTGGTTGAACCCCAGGTCAGGAAGTAACAGGCTGCTCTTGCTTCTCTTCCCCATTCTTCATCGTCCCACAAACTGCATGGTGTGGTCAAAAAATAAAAAAAAAGATTGAAAAGTTAAAAGAAAAAATCAGTCACATAGGATCATCACACTGTTTTTACTAAAGAGGAAACTGAGGCACATAGAAGCTAAGTAGTTCCCCTTTGGTTCCACAGAGAGTAATTAGATGATGCAGGATTGAAATTTAGGTTGTGGACTTCAAAGCCAGCATAGTTAAGCAGAGCACTGTACCTTGAGTGAAGGAGTGATCATTATCAATCATTAATAGGGCAACATGTGTTTAAAACGTGTGTGTGTGTGTTTAGTTATTCAGTTGTGTCCAACTCTTTGCGACCCCATGAACTGTCACCTGCCAGGCTCCTCTATCCATGGGATTTCCCAGGCAAGAATACTGGAGTGGGTTGCCATTCCTTTCTCCAGGGCATCTTCCTGACCCAGGGATTGAACCCAGGTCTCTTGCATTGCAGGTGGATTCCTTACTGTCTGAGCCACAAGGGGAGCCCATTTAAAACATAGCTAACAATTATTGAATGCTTTCTACATGCAAGGTACTAAGTATCTGTTCATTTAACCCTCATAGCAGTCTCATAATGTAGATACTATTACTGTGCTCACTTTACAGATAAGGCACAGAATTTTTGGATCTAGATTTATCAAACCCTAAAACTTTTCTTCTCAATATTGTATGGTCTTATTTTCTCTTTTGTGATACTGAAGGGACAAATATTGAATCCTTCCACGAAGTGTACATGTTGCTCTAAGAAAATTGTATTTGATTTTACCTGGAACTGGATCTCAACTCATCAAATGCTTTGTTAGGATAGTAATGTTCCAAAATGCCCTTTATGCCTGCCCACTGGGCCACTCTTTTACCTGAGGGTTTATAGGCAGCTTAGAAGATGGTGAAGAAACTCATCATAAAGGCAGTAGTTGTGGAAAAAAGTAGACCAAGTGGAGATGATCTCAGGGCCTTGGTCACCATTTTACCAAGAACGGGATCTTGGAGGACACTTAACCTCTCCATGCCTGCGTTTCATCATCTATAACATGAGGATGATAATAATCCCAACCTCATAGTGCTGGTTAAAAGCTTGTATCCACAGTGCCCTGAATTTCGTGCCTGACTCAGGCTGCTGTTGATTCTCTTCTCCATTCCTCATCCTCTCAGCTCCCTTCTTCTCTCTTTTATTCTCCTTCTTTCTGTTCCTCTTCACCATCCCCTCTCTTCTTCTCCATCATCTTTTTGTTATTCACAAAATTTTAATGGAGATTAAATTAGTCCATACAGGATATAATTCACTTCTTTTTTTCACTGAATCAAAATCAGTCACATTCCAGAAATAATTCTAGACCTCATAGTTGGGTTGAAACCCAAAGCTGTGACTCTGTTCTAATAAAACATATGACTTTAGGGAGGGAGGCGTAGCTCTCCTTCCTCCCGCATTGGTTTAGTATGTTTGCGATCAAGAGCCTTCTTGCCTAGAAAAAGGGACTGTACTGACTTACGCAAGCACGTATGTCCACCAGAGACAGTGGTTCGGGGTGGGGCGTTCTCAGGAAAAGCTGGGTTGTGAGATGCGGCAGATTAGGAGGAAGCCAAGAATCCACCTACACATCACCTGGGCAAGTCATTCACTAAAAAAAAATGCTTCTCCCTTTGCCCAGAGATCCCTCCTGGATGCTTCCAGGCTGAGATCTTCACATTGCACTTTAAAGATGCTAAGCAGGAGGAGGATTCACCATTTTATTTCTTGGCCTTGGTTTCTCTCTCTCTCAGTGAGGACTGTGCCGCCTCCTCCCGGGGTATTGTGGGGGAGATGAATTAGCTAATATGGATAAAGAGCCTTTGATGATGACTGCTAAATGTGTGTACCGTGTAATTGCCATTTTTCCCCAAGAAAATGTTCGTATTGTTACTAATTAGGCATTGTTGACGCACCTCATGCCCCATTATTTTACAGTTGTCGTGCAATTAACTGGCGGTGGGACCATTTCAAATGACATTTATTGCCAATTTCCCTGGTTTAATTTTTGGAAATTTTATGGGAAGCCTGGGCATTGTTTCTTATTCACCGCAACTTAAATAATTAACAACGTAAATATGGCTTTGGGTAGTGAGATTGTCAACACCCAGAGTTCTTTAGAGATTTTAATTAAGAACAGTACAGCACCTGAACTTCAGGGAAAATCTCATTATAGCAACTAAGCACGCCGAACGCTTCTTCTCTGTGAGTTCGTGGCTCCTTGTGCCTGAGTGCCTGTGCACGTGTGTGTATGTGTTTACATGTGTGTGTGTCCAAGTATGGCTTTGTGATCAATAGTGTAATATGAGAAATGAGAACAAGAACAAAATCCTTTGGCTCAGCCTTTTCTAAGGCATACACTGGAGAAGCTGATTAATGAAATTTTCTCCATTTTCTTATTATAACCTAGGGATTTGAGTCGGCTCAAATCAAACATCGTTTATTAGATGTCTACTCTGTTATTACATGGGACTTCCTAGGTGGTGCTAGTGGTAAAGAATCTGCCTGCCAATAGAGATGATGCAAGTTCGATCCCTAGGTGGATAAGATCCTCTGGAGAAGGAGATGGCAACCCACTCCAGTATTCTTGCCTGGAAAATTCCATGGACAGAGGAGCCTGGTGGGCTACAGTCCATGGGGTTGCAAAGAGTCAGACATGACTGAGTGATGGAGCGTGTGTTGTTGCTTATTGGACCAGATGAGTTTCATGCTTTTTTAAAGCTTCACAAGTCAATGAGGTCTCACACACTGACAAAGTGAAGGTTCAGAGAGACGAGGTAAAGTGTCCAGCGTCACACAGTGAATCAAGATGAAGACAGGACTTAAACCCAAGTCTGCCAGATTCTGAAGCCTGGACCCCTTGCATTCTCTCTCCTGAACAAAATTGATGAGCTTTCGGTCTGGCAGTGAGTCTGGGCATTTCAAAGGCCAACCCGTGCCTTCTCCAGAAGCCTTGTAGGATCAGCTGTCTAAATGCATCTTCTCTCCTCTATCTGGTACCACTTTCCGTCACTTCTTGTAGTCTGACTTTTATTTTCGCTGTGTTCCAGCTGGGATGACAGTATAATAGGATGGTTATGAAAGCATGGCTTTGGAGACCCCTGGATTATATTTCTCACTCTGCCTCTTCGCATCTGGGTCATCTTAGACAAGTGTCATCTCTTAAGCTTCATTTTGTTGGTGTGAAGATGAAAATGAAAGTAAATATGGAAAGTGCTTAGGAGGTTTCATGGCACATAGAAAGCACGCAGTATACAATTGGATACATGGATATGTTGGGGCTCTGGTTGGGCTACCCCAAATTAGGCCACAATGGCAAATTGATTACTTTGAGTTGAAACTGCTTGAGAAACAGCCGATGTGTGCCACAAAAGGGGAGGGAAAGAGAGAGCGGCTTTAGGAAACCAACGACACACTTTTCCCAACCTAGATATGTCGTACAACCTGAGAAGCTGTGCGAATGTGCAAGTGGTCGTGCCTCCGGTCTGCAGAGTCAGCCCCCTCTGGGATGGCCAGCACAGTCGGCAGCCCACGTGCCTACAGGATGCCAGCTTCATGGTGCACGAGCTGCCCACGAGGCATCTCTCCATGGCAGGGCTGGTCCAGGCATCACCCTGTCTCCCTCACTGACCCTGCCTGCTGGAAAAGGCAGGGCTGCCCACTAACCACCTCCCATTTTTGTGGGGTTTTTGTTTTGTCTTACTCTTTGCTCTTACCTGCCTGGGTGACACAGGATCTGTGTCTCCACCAGGCACAGATGATTCTCAGAGCTTCTCTTAACTGAACGTGAGAGCAGTGTCTCTTGGTTTGCAAGCAGAATGAAGTGGGCTTGAGGCATGCTTCCATCACTTGCTGGCGACTGGCAGGCTATTGAGCTAGTAGTCTGAGTTTTGGTTGTTTTATCACCTGCCAGATGGAGTGGGGGGAATTATAACCATTCCACACTGTGAGGATCAAAAGGGAGAAAGATACCACTCAAATGAATGAGCTCAGATAAAATTGTCACTTACTGGGTACATACATTGGACTGGATGATGCTGGAAATATTATCTTAATAGTCAGTTGACACTACCATCCCCTTTGGTGCAGGTGAGGAAACAGAGGCTAATGGAGATGGTTTAACTTGCTGGAGATTTCCCAGCTTTTAGGCCTAGGCTGAGTCCAGATATACAGTATTAGCCAGGTTAGAGGCTGCCTGGGCCTCAGAGAGGACAAATTAGTGCTACCTAGTAAGTGGTGTGACTGGATGTCTAAGCCTCTGCCAGCAGAGAGGCTCCTTACTTGAGAAGGGTTTGCTGAGGAACTCTCCTGGCTGAATTCTGTATGCTGGTAGGAATGCAGTGAGGTTGGAGGTTGGGAGGAAGAGGGATCTGACACTGGGTGCATCGAGTGTTCCTTGTTCCATGTCCTCCCACGGCTTCCCCGGACCGCTGCACAAAGATCCTGACGCTATTAGACGCCACATGGCCCACCTCCACCACCTGCTACAGCCTCCCATCACTCCGCCCTGCTTCCCCCCTTGGGACTGGCACACCAGCAGTTTCAGACTCTGCTCCCTCTTGTCCTTGCGAGTGCTGCTTCTTCTGCTTGGAACTTTCTCCTTATTGTTCTTGTGTCACCCACTACACCTTTTTCATCCTTGGGGGCTCTCAGTCCAAGCCTCTCTTTCTCAAGGCAGGCTGCTCCAGGGCCAGCTTCCAGTTTGAATCACTATCTTGTGTATTATCCATAGCTTGTACTTGTCTTCCTTTCCTTCAGAGTGTCCCAGTCTGCAGCTGTACCTTGTCTAATGGATCAGTTGGTTAATATTTGTCTCTGCATTTTAGATTTAAGCTCCATAAGAGTGGGGACATAGCATGGCTGGCACAGAACACAGACATCTTCTAAAACAGATACCTACTATGTACATATTTTCTAAATCCCTCTCAAATCCTAGTCAGTCTTCAATTTGTGAAACTAGCATGTAGTAGATGCTAAATAAATATTTGTAATGCACTCCCCCCAAGCATCTTCTATTCCTTCCCATCACTAACTTAGTTCATATCTACATATTCCTTAATGAGTCAAATGGCTAATAACGAATAAATAGAGGAAGGAAGGAACGGATATAATTTGACTTATCACACACTTAACTGTTAGCAAAGCTTGAGCTTCAAAGTGTTTGTCATTATTTTGTAGGGTTTCAACCTCTGGTAGAGAATCCAAGAGCTGGTCTGCCTATCTAACTGGCAGCTCCTGTCTGTATCCCCAAAGTGATTCTTTGTATGTGTGTGTGTGGGGTTGTTAAGCATGGACTTTGGAACGAGACTCAGTTCAGTTCAGTCGCTCAGTTGTGTCCAACTCTTTGCGACCCCATGGACTGCAGCACGTCAGGCTTCCCTATCCATCACCAACTCCTGGAGTCTACTCAAACTTATGTCTGTTGAGTCCATGATGCCGTTCAACCGTCTCATCCTCTGTCATCCCCTTCTCCTCCCACCTTCAATCCTTCCCACTATCAGAGTCTTTTCAAACAAGTCAGTTCTTCACATCAGGTGGCCAAAGTATTGGAACCAGATTATCTGCATTTAAAACCTGACTGTACCACTTATTAGTCCTGTGAATTTAAATTAGTTTTTAAACTCAGTTTTATAATCTGTAAATGTAATAATAGTCTGTAAGGTAATAATAATAATAATGATGATGATGATGTAAGGTAATAATAGTCCTTACATGGGAGTGTTGTAGTGAAGATTAAATAATATTTATTTCACAAAGCATTTAGAACAGTTCCTGACATACAGTTCATGCTACATAACTACTATTATTTTGTTTAGGAGGTGAAATCATGTTATGCTTTTTCATGTGCCAGCTTCATAAAACCCACTTCCTTCCTAAGTCTCCTACCATTTCTCTCATAGTTCTGGCTTCTGCCTCCCTCTGACCTGAGCGCTAAAACCTATTTGCTGAGTCTACTTGAATTATGACAATATTGTTTTTTTAATTTTTCTTCTGTGATTGCCTTTGAAAAGGAAATTTCCTTTAATTTCAAAACAAATTTTAATTTCAAATCTGATTTCAATTTTAATGTGATTTCCATTGTAATTTCTCTACTGGTGGAAAATTGTCTTACGGTTTCAATTGTACCTGAACTTTGTCTCAAGAAAATTTGGTTCAACACAATCAATCAGCCAGAAGGAGCAGTGCTGGGGAGGGAGCGAGCTTGAGAAAGGCGGCTGCCAGTCTTAGTAAACACAGCTCTCAGCTCTTATGAGCTGATGGGAGTTGGAAGTTCTGATGTTAGCTTTTGTGCCTGTTAACTCTTCTCTTCCTCACCTCTCAATGAACTTCCTGGCTAGCGAGCTGATGTTTTTTTTTTTTTTTTAAAGAAATGTTAATGAAATGTCTTTGTAAGATGGGCTGCCAGGGCAATTCAAAAACAAAACTAGCTATTAGGGCTATTAGGATTCACTAAAGGTTTAGAGATTTGAAACTAAAGTATAATCTGGTTAAAGCAGAAAATATTGTCTGGTGTGGAGGACAAAATCCAGAATCCAGAGGAGGCTTAATTGCAGGCTCACTAATTAGGACTTTGGTGATTTTGAGGGAAGTCCCTTCCTTTCTCTGGACCTCCTCGTCTGTTAAAGGAAATAGCCAATTATTTATTCAGCAAATATTGGCTGAGCTCCTATTGTGTTCTAGGCACTGCTGGACTAGATAAGCTTTTAACTGGTTTTACAGTTGAACCATCCTGTGAAAAGCATTCCTGAAACCTCACATATGATGAACTTGAGGGTAGGGGTGGAGTGAACTGCCTTGTTTTAATTTGAGTAATTAAGATAGTGTAAGGAGTGGCACATAATATGCCATATTTGGATATATTTGGTGTTTTTTTTTTTTTTTTCCAAAAATCCAGTGTTTGCCTTTCTGTAATGTTATGTACTATTTTACTGATTTAGGTCTTCATATTTATTAGCTCCTTCCTCCTATTTATTTTGGGTTTACTGTGCTCTTCTTTTTCTGAATTTTACTATGGAAACACAAATCACTGATTCTTAGTTTTTTTTTTTTTCTGCCAGTTATGAAAGATGCCAGGAATCAAAGAAATATCACCACTACCCAGCTAGAAGAATTATCAGGGTGTATAATTAACCAGGATCAAATTGAGGCTTTAACAGATAATATCTCAGTATGATCTTATATTAAACCTGGACATATTCGGGCTTTTGGGGCTTTTTAAAATCTCTTGAACATTTAAAAATAGAAATAAATTCTATAAAAGAAAACCAAAACAATCAGAGAATCTAGTTTCAAAAACTGATGTGGGAAAAATGTCCAAGTAGAAGCTATAACTGTGTAGTGATTATTTCTGTTATTTAATTTTTCATTTGTCATTTATGATTTGGGTTTTTTTTGGGAGGGGTCTACATATAAGTACTTAAATTTGTAAAATTTCCACTGCTTTAGCCACTTCCTAAAATTTTACCTTTTGATTAAGGCTGTTCATCATTATGATATGCTGCCTTTTCATTATGATTGAAATATTTTAATGTCCTTTGTGATTTCTTCTGCGACCTATGTGATATTTAGAAGTATGTTGTTTAATTTCCATTTATTTGCAAACTTTTATTTTAGTTTTAGTTACTGAATTCTAATTTGCCTCCTTTGTACTTAGAAACACAATCTGGATGCCCTGTGGTATTTTCTTTCAGCTCAGGAAGAGACTCTCTTTACACGTGTACAGTCCAGCCCTGGGCCAGGGCTCCACAGAGACTTCCCCACGTGGCTTTCTGGGGACTCCTATCTGTACAGCCCCCCCTCTCTTTCGTTTGCTGCCCTGTGAATTCCAATGGCTTTAACAAATGGCTTTAACAGCCTACAGTACTAACCTCTGCGTTCTTAGCCCAGTAAGACTGCTATTCTCTCCTTGGGCTTTATTTCCAGTGACATGTGGCAGCCTTGAAAGTTCCTCAAGGCAAAAGGGTGGGAAAAAAATGTTTTTTCTTTTCTTTCCAGCTAGCATTACAGTTCTACATTGACACTGACTCCTCGTCCGCCCCCACCTCTCCCAATTCTTTGAAAATGCTTCACGTAAATATTTTGTCTAGTTTTGTGTTGTTTACGGGCTTCCCTGGTTGCTCAGATGGTAAAGAATCCACCTGCAATGCGGGAGACTTTTCTTTCCCTGGGTTGGGAAGATCCCCTGGAGAAGGGAAAGGTTTCCCACTTCAGTATTCTTGCCTGGAGAATCCCCATGGACAGAGGATCCTGGCGGGCTGCTATCCATGGGGTTGCAAAGTGTCAGACACGACTCTGCGACTAAGCACAGCACAGCATGGTTGTTTACAGAAGGGAGTAGAGAAAGCAGTCTAGAACTCACACTCTGCATGGTCAGACACAAAGCATTACTTTTGAATTTATTCCTGTTTAAGTTACTAATATTAACATAAGAAAGGGGTTTTGGAAATTAAGGTTTTAAAATGCAAGTTTAAAATTTTAATAAAATGAACTTATTTTTATCAGGGCTTTTAACTTTATTTTTCTTTGCATTTCTAATAGCAGTTTCATTTTGTTTATAAACCAGCGGGAAAAAATTATCGAGTCATTTCTATCTCAATTTGGGAGCTTCAATCACTTTGAGCAACTAAATTGGGTCTAAATTGCTATAGAAAATGTCTTTCTAACAATATGTGAACAATACTTTTTACTTGATCCTTTTAAAAGCACAAAGAACTAGTTAAGAATGGCTAATTTAATATGTAGGATCAACCATGAATGGCTTGCTCTTATAAGTAGTTTACTTAAGCACAAGGATAATACCATCTGAGCACCAGTGATATCTGGATGTAGCTATAATGTAACTGGTTGATATCGCCCATACCCCTTGCTTAGATGAAGGTGAGTCCTTTAGTAAAATACTAAAGACACTATTGCTCGCCGGCTCTCATCTGGATGTTCTTCCTGACGCATGTCTGATTCTCCCTGGTTTTGCTGAATCTCTTCTGTGCTTCATAGTTGTCTATGACAGATAGGTGGGATATTTTTGTTTCCTAACAGTCATTACCTTATGCCTGTGTTGAAGTTCTAACTCTAAAGAATTTTCACTCATTCTCTAGAATTCCTTCTACACTAGTCATGAGCAGAGTTTTCATTTATTGCATTTCTTTTAGTCATTCTTGTTCTACTGCCTATGCATATCCATGAAAATGCTGAAAATTGAAAAATGAAAAATTCCTGGCTTTTCTAGGAGGGAGTGGGGAATTATATTTGCAAAAATATAATTTCTGCAAAATTATATTGGAAAAGCTCTTTGATATCTGGAAATAGTGTATTTTCTCTGCAGCAAGGAAAGGGGTTTAGGCTGTTTGACAAAAAGAAAAAAAAAATCCAAGTTTCATGTTAACTGAAATAAATCTGCTCCACTGGGTCAAAGGTTATTTAACCTATACTAATTCCTGTGTCTTTGTTTGATGTTAGTTGTGGAAGGTCTTGTAGGTCTTCATAGAACCATTCAACTTCAGCTTCTTCTTCAGCATTATTGGTTGGGACATAGACCTGGATTACTTTGATATTGAATGGTTTGCCTTGGAAATGAACAGAGATCATTCTGTCATTTTTGAGACTGCACCCAAGTACTGCATTTTGAACTCTTTTGTTGATTATGAGGGCTACTCCACTTCTTCTAAGGGATACTTGCCCACAGTAACAGATATAATGGTCATCTGAATTAAATTCGCCCATTCCAGTCCATTTTAGTTCACTGACTCCTAAAATGTCAGTGTTCACTCTTGCCATCTATTTGACCACTTTCAATTTACCTTGATTCATGGACCTAACATTCCAGGTTCTATGCAATATTGTTCTTTATAGCATTGGGCTTTACTTTCATCACCAGTCACATCCACACTGGACATTGTTTTCTCTTTGGCTCTGTCTGTTCATCTTTCTGGAGTTATTTCTCCACTCCTCTCCAGCAGCATATTGGGCACTTACTGACCTGGAGAGTTCATCTTTCAGTGTCATATCTTTTTGTCTTTTCATACTGTTCATGAAAGTTCCTTTTCATACTATTCTTTCTATAAAGAAAACTGAGCACCCAAGAATTGATGCTTTTGAACAGTGGTGTTGGAGAAGACTCTTGAGAGTCCCTTGGAGTGCAAGGAGATCCAACCTGTCAATCCTAAAGGAAATCAGTCCTAAATATTCACTGGAAGGACTGATGCTGAAGCTGAAACTCCAATACTTTGGCGACCTGGTGTGAAGAACGGACTCATTGGAAAAGACCCTGGAACTGGGAAAAATTGAAGGCAGGAGGAGAAGGGGATAACAGAGGATGAGATGGTTGGATAGCATCACCAACTCGATAGATGTGAGTTTGAGCAAGCTCCAGGAGTTGGTGATGGACAGGGAAGCCTGGAGTGCTGCAGTCCTTGGGGTCACAAAGAGTCAGACAGGACTGAGCGACTGAACTGAACTGAATTCCTATGTCACATTGTTAAAATAGGTCCTAGCTGTAACCATCTGAATTTTTCCCTTTAGTTATTTCATGCTCATTTAATATGATATAAATTAACTTAATAATATCCATTTTGGATGTTTTAAGCTTTTCTTTTTCTAACGGTTCTTTCATATGTTTCAAAAAGATGATACTACTGGAACAACGCATTCTGGGTAGATGAGATATTATTCTATCTTCCACTCACTTGTATGGATCAGCTATAATTTAAAATCACAAATACCACTATTTGGGGGGAAATAATTATACTTTATACTCTGACGGACACAAAATAAACAAACTCCCCACCCTCAAGTTGCTCAAAGCAAACATGAAAAGCCCAGGCATGCATGCTACGTTAATTCAGTTGTGTCTGACTGTTTGTGACCCTATGCACTGTAGCCCACCAGGCTCCTCTGAGTCTGGGATTCTCCAGGCAAAAATACTGGAGTGGGTTGCCAGGCCCTCCTCCACGGGATCTTCTGGACCCAGGGATCAAACCCATGTCTCATTATGTCTCTTGCATTTTAACCCCTAGCACCACCCGGGAAGCCCAATCCCATGCATAGTTACATGCAAAATTAAATGACAAAATTCCTTTTAACATGCCAAAAACAAAGGACATTTTGTGAAAAAAATTATTGAGCAGGTAATATGAATAATTCAGAGAAGGAACTCATGATCAGAGTGGGCTGAGAAATCTTTTTACAGAAAGATAGTGTTGTCAAAGAAAGTTTGTTCAACGTCTGTATACTTACTGTAGTCCTAAAATATGTTGATGCTTAAACCTCACCATTGTGTTTATATGTAAAGGTTTAGAAGGCTTTTTGTTCTTTGAAACACAATACTCTATCTCCTTATTTAGCATATAAGCCACCATCCCTATGCTTGGTTCTCAGGGAAATGCCTCTGCTTCTATTATTGCCTCTTCTCTTGTGATGCAGTCAGTAATGGGACTGGCTCTGTATTCTCTTTCTGAAAAATGTCACAGACCAATGTGGATGGATCTCTTAGGCCCAAGTCATAAATGAATGAGCAACAATAGCCTAGGAAGAACATCTCTAAACACAACCAGAACTATGACTGAATCGTACACAGCTCCTGGTAAATATAGTTCTATACGTTATTGCTTTGAGGACAGACCTGAGCATCTTTCCTCTAGGTTTGCGCACAGGGAATGATATAAATGAATTTAAAGAAGAAATACCAAACAGAAAGGAAGACTGGCAGCCATATTAAAGACAAGCTCTCCTCGTTTTTAGCTGTAGGGATCCGTTTCTAATTGTATCCTTTTACTATCTCATATATAATACAATCGCTTTTCTCTTGGAGAATGATGACACCAAAGCAGTTGATTTTGTTTTTAGCAATTGAAGTGACCCAATCCATATGATTTTCAAGGGGTATAACAATGCTGTTATAGCAATAAGTCATGTACAAAGAGTAAAACGTGGTTCTGTAATCATGTGTAGAGGAGGAAACGTGTGCGCTTCTGGATGTTTGTGTTCTCTGGACAGAAGCTAATCACTGGAGCTAGGACTTAATGCTTCAGCATCCATATCTCTTTGGGAACACTCTTTATCCTTGTTTGAAAGCAGAGACTGAGAAATGAAACTTAAGCTCCTTTTACAAAGCCCTATTTAATCAGGCCTCTTGCTTATCTGCAGGCATACACCAGACTCCCCAGAGCTGAAACTTACTTCATTTGCTGGGCAGTAAAAATATTTACCCTCTCACTTCCCACTTCACAAGAACATAGTCCAGGAACTGAAACACACCGAATCTTAAATGATGGGTAGAATGAATATTATTTCTAAAAATAGCTTCTCCATCCCAAGTTTAAATAAATGTTCACTTTACACTTTTCTTTAGGTACTTTCATAAAGTACATTGAACTTTTATTTAATGAAATAAGGTTGTAACTCTATTCCTTGCAATCTATTAGTCAGTTGATCCACCAACATTTACTGAGTAGTTTATCTAACTGGTGGCATATTTTTATCAGATGTAACACTTTTGTGTATACTTGAGACTGTACTTGGGCTTTGCAGCCTGCCCCAGTATCTATTAATCCCCATACCTGCATCCCAGTTTTAATCCTTTAAGTTCAGTTTCTTAACTTCCAGCATATTGGGCTGGATCATCCTTTGTTGTAGAGAGAAGTCTTGTGCATTGTGGGGTACTGAGCAGCATCCTAGGCCTTTGCCCACTGGATGTCAGCAGCACATCCCCTATCCTCATCCCAACTCAGTGGTGACAAGCAAAAATGTCTGAAAGGCGTTGCCAAATGTCTGGGGGACAAAATTGCCTCCAGTTGAGAAATACTGTTTTGGCTTAATAGTCAGTCAGTTCAGTTGCTCAGTCATGTCCAACTCTTTGTGACCCCATGGACTGCAGCATGCCAGGCTTCCTTGTCCATCACCAACTCCTGGAACTTGCTCAAACTCATGTCCATTGAGTTGGTGATGCCATCCAACCATCTCATCCTCTGTCATCCCCTTCTCCTTCTGCCTTCAGTCTTTCCCAGCTCCAGGGTCTTTTCCAATGAGTCAGTTCTTTGCATCAGGTGGCCAAAGGATTGGAGCTTCAGCTTTAGCATCAGTCCTTCCAAAGTATATTGAGGATTGATTTCTTTTAGGATTGATTGGTTTGATCTCCTTGAAGTCCAAGGGAATCTCAGAAGTATTCTCTAACACCACAGTTCAAAAGCATCAATTCTTTGGTGCTCAGCTTTCTTTATGGTCCAGCTCTTACATCCAACCATACATGACTACTGGAAAAACCATAGCTTTGACTAGATGGATCTTTGTTGGTAAAGTGATGTCTCTGCTTTTTAATATGCTGTCTATGTTGGTCATAGCTTTTCTTTCAAGGAGCAAGTGTCTTTTAATTTCATGGTTGCAGTCATCATCTGCAGTGATTTTGGAGCCCCCCCAAAATTAAGCCAATAGTATGAAAAGGCATAATAATAGTTTTTATATTAGATAGGATAAACCAATTTTTATTTTCCTTTATTTCCCTCAACATATCTCAGATATTCTCATACATTTATTATTATAGTTAAATTTTAGATTCTTTTGCAAATATATTTAATTTATATATTATTTGATGGGAAATGGTATTTACAAATATTAATTATCTAATACAAATATATTTCTATTTATACCATTTTTTACATTCTAAATTGTGATTAGTTGTATATAGTATTAAAAATATTTTCAACCTGCCCTGTTGTTTAACCACATTATTACCCATGAGGCATGTACATAAATTATTACCTACATTTCATAGATGGGATTTGGATTTTGAAAGAAAGAAAGAAGGAAGAAGTTAGCACCTAAGGCTGTCAACTTGGATTCTAGGGCCTCCTTTTTTAGTCTCTGCCTTGTTTGAAGGTCTAAAATTGGAAAACAAGATGGGGAAGATATAAAAGAGAGTATGAGATGTTTCCTACATTTAAAACAAGGATTGAAAACAAAGCTTTCATTTTTCAATGTGAGGGAAGATTTTCCTCATGGTTTGGAATATTCCAGCTTTTGTGCTTTTCCTTCTGGGTCAAAATTGAGTCAGTTGTAGTAAGGTAGGTGAACCAAGAACCTCTTACACAGAGTGAAGTAAGTCACAAAGAGAAAAACAGGTATCATATACTGACACATATATATGGAATCTAGAAAAGTGGTGCTGATGAACCTGGGAGAGAATGGACTTGTGGACATAGTGAGGGGAAGGTGGAGTGGCGGGGGGGGGCAAAGTGAGAAAGTAGCATTAACGTAAATTTTTAAAAATTAATTTCCAGTTCAGTTTTGCAAACTCAAGAGATATGTGCAGTTTGAATAAATTTGAAGATTGCCCCTTTATTAGAAATGCTTGGGGGAAACTCTGAGGCATTGGTATCCCATTCATTGGAGTAGAGGTCTGGCAATTTCTGCTTAAAGGCACAGCAATGCGTAATTATGTGGTCAAAAACGGAAAGTCATTGTAAGACTTTTAACCTTCCTCCTCTCTCTCCCTCCTGGATCCTAAGAATGGAAGAATAACTTGGAACACAAAATCACTGTGCCATTAGACCTTTTTTTTTTTCTTGACAAAAATTCACTCCATAAACTTTATCAATGCATGATCATGAAGAAGAGATGAGTTTCTTTTCCTTCTGCCTCAATATGTCTGCTGCTGCTGCTGTCGCTTCAGTCATGTCCGACTCTTTGCAACCCCATGGTCCATAGACCGCCAGACTCCTCTGTCCATGGAATTCTCCAGGCAAGAATACTGGAGTGTGTCGCCATACTCTCTTTCAGGGAATCTTCCTGGCCCAGGGATCGAACCTGTGTCTCTTATGTCTCCTGCACTGGCAGGCAGGTAGCCTGTGAGACTTTACCACTCCCACTGGTAGTTCCCAGTGCTACCTGGGAAAGCCCAGTATGTGTCTATAGGGATTTATTTATAATAGTTCACTAAAGCAAGACGTGGAAGGTTGGGAGGTATCACAAACAGTAGTCTTTGTAGTGCCCACTGCAGCAGGGCAAGCTTGTGTGGACAGATCAACTGGAAAGGAAGAAAGATGGCCCAGGCCACGCGACAATAGAGCATCTGAGGACACGTGACAGACTACAGGGAAGGTCTAGACGAATGACTGGGATTAGATAGGCTATTAATTGAACAAAAGTTAACAAGGCTGTGCCAAGCGAAGATGACGAAAATCCAGTGCTCTAGCAGCATCAGGGGAAACTGTTCACAAATAACCAGCTTCCAATCTCTCAGCTGAGTTCAAGAGCAAAGAGGGAAAGGAATTAGGAAGGACTAAGAATAATATGACAGAGCACTAATTAGAGTTTTACAGGAACCACATGATTGAAATGAGAAGCTGGCTCAAGGAACATGTCAAAGACTCAATTATGTGTAGTGGAGAATGAAATCCCAGAAGATCATTAGCAGATATTTCTTTATTCTATATATTTATGTGCTGAATGGACTTGCTTTCATTATGCTACAGGAGAGGGTTTATGCATTAAATTGACAAACACTTTTTGAGGACCTACAGTGTGATGGGAATTTAGTAGATGAATAGAAAAACAGCCTGCTGTCATGCAGTTTATATTCTAATAAAGGGTGAGAGACAAGAAACATAATAAATAGACAAAACACACAGTATATTCAAAAGTATAAGTGATATAGAAAAATCGTGTAGGGTAAAAAGGATTAGGAATGCTGTCAAAATAAAAATGGATTTAGATAAAGAGAGACTGTATTTAAAATGATTATTCCAATAGGGAGAATGTTTTGAAATTTTTGAATTCCAGAAATCTGCAAGTATCTCAAAATGAAACCAAAAAAGGCTTTTCTTTTATGGGGGGTGGAGAAGAACCGGCAGGAAATTTGGCGTGGGTGGGTGGGTAGGACAAGTGAGTGAATAGGGTAGGTGAACAGGTGGCATCATTGGGGCATTTTAATGGGGACATGTTTTTCTCTGTGGTTAGCAGATTCTCAGAATGTGTTGCAAAGAAGGAGATTTTTTGCACCTTTAGTGATTTAGTGCTTGCTGAAACTTGAGGACAAATCAGAGTTCAGGGGCCTCTGGGGAGCAGAGGAGCCTGACTGAAGTCTGGTCAAGCCAAAGTTCACCAGGTACGTCATGAGTCATTGTGAGCACTGGGTCATAAGGGAGAGTGTTTACGTATAATGTTAAGTACAGTGGTCACAGATAGGCTTGTTGAGAAAGTGTGAAAACAAGGACGGGACAAAACCTGCTGATACTGGGAGAAAAACATTCCTGGCGGAAGAGAAGGCTAGTGTGAAGCACTGAGTGAGAGTATGTACAGCTGTCGTGTTTGAAAAAGAGCACCACAGGCAATATTTTACAAAGATCACCCCAGTATCTCCCACCCTGCATGCTCCTTTGCAATGAGACCTTGCAGAGTCTCATGAACAAGTGGAGTTTATTGCCCCATGTCCTTAAATCCTGCCAGACTCTGGGGCCGCTTAAACCAAAAGGGTATGTCTGAAGTGTCACTGTGCAGTGTCACTGTGCCAAGTGTGGCTCCTAGCTGGCCTCGGAACTTCTACTTCCTTTCTCCTTAACGCTTGCCCTCGTGATGCTGACTCTCAGAATGCTGACTCCCCTAGCTGCCACGTTTTAAGAAATCCAAGCACAAGGAGAGGCCACAATCCCTAGCATCAGTTGTCAGTCATGGAGTGAGGTGTCTTGGACCCCTAGCTCATTAAGCTTTCAGATGACGTCGGAACAGGCTGACAATAGGCTGCAATCATACATGAAAACTTGAGCAAGAAAGTCCAGCTGAAGTCAACCTACAGAATCACAGAGACGACAACCGAACTTAATTTGAGGACTGTTTGTCATGGAGAAACAGAGAACTGAAATAAATAGGAAGGAGGGCATTGTAGCTAGAGGGAGTAAGTAAGAAGGAAATCAATAGGAGATGAGGCCAGACAGGGGCACTGGAAATCCAATTGTATCAGTTCAGTTCAGTCACTCAGTCGTGTCAGACTCTTTGTGACCCCATGAATTGCAGCATGCCAGGCCTCCCTGTCTATCACCAACTGCCGGAGTTCACTCAGAGTCACATCCATCGAGTCAGTGATGCCATCCAGCCATATTTCATAATAAATACTTTGGTTTTTGCTCTGAATGAAAGGGAGGGCTGTGGCAGGGTTGTGAAAGAGAAATGACACGATCTGACTTTCACTCTCAAAGGATACCTTGGGCTGCTCTGTCGGCAGTCAGTTGCAGGGACTATTGCAATAATCCAGAGGAACAATGATGATGGCTCAGATTAGTTTGGCAGAGGGGTGGGAGGTGAGAAGTTGGCATCTGTACCTATTTTGGAGATAGAGCACAAAGGGATTTCCGGATGAATGAAGATGTGAGAGGATGAGACAGTCAAGAGTACCTGGGATTCACGAAAAATGGTGTTTCCACTCTCAGCTGAGATGAGGACTATGGCTGGAGGTTCAGGCTTAAGGAGGGAAATTCAGAGTTCATCGTGGGATTATTAAACTTGAAACATTTATTGGACATCCCAGGGGAAATATCAAGTAGGCACTGAACACTATAGACTTGAATTAATGAATACGTCAGGATTGGAGATGTATGTATATGTGGGAATTATCAGCGCATGATTATTTTTTCCCATGAACTAATGCGATCACCTAGGGAGGAGTGTTAGGAGAGAACAGAGCAGAAAGGAAGAGGACCAGGGGCAAATCACTGCGGCATTCCAAGGTGATGAGGTTGGAAGAAGACAAAGAGACAACAAAGCAGACTGAGAAGAAACAGTCAGTGACACAGAAGCAAAACCAAGAAGGAATGTCCTAGAAGTCTAGTGAAGAAGTGCTTCCAGTAGGAAAGAGTCAACAGCTGGGTCAAATACTGGCGATATGTCAAACAAATAAAAGGGAGGAAACATATGTATGCATGTAGCTGATTCACTTTGTTGTACAGCAGAAATGAATTCAACATTGTAAAGCAATTATGCTTCGATAATAAAAATTTTAAAAAGAGAGCTAAGAATTGATCTGTGCACGCAGCAATGTTTTCTCAGCCAAATCATCACATTCTCCTTTCTGTTTCTTCCCATACACAGCTCAACATTTGTTGAGCATGTCCTGTGCCAGATAGTTTCTAGGGCTTGGGGCTACTAAGGTAAATGAAATGTTCCCTTAAGGAGTTTACAACCAGCCAATTGGTGAAACAATATTTGCTCCATAATTACCATAAGACACTCTGCTAAATACAATGAGGGATATAGATACTGAATAGGATATATGCCTTAATTGGAAACATTAGGCAGAAACACAGACTGTTAAATTGCAGTACAAGTAAAACCTACAAGACATGTCATGTGGAGTGTAAGGTTTTAGTAAATGGCAGCAGGTACTATAAAGGCTATGGTTTTTCCTGTGGTCATGTATGGATGTGAGAGTTGGACTGTGAAGAAAGCTGAGTGCCGAAGAATTGATGCTTTTGAACTGTGGTGCTGGAGAAGACTCTTGAGAGTCCCTTGGACTGCAAGCAGATCCAACCAGTCCATTCTGAAGATCAGCCTTGGGATTTCTTTGGAAGGAATGATGCTAAAGCTGAAACTCCAGTACATGGAAAGAGTTGACTCATTGGAAAAGACTCTGATGCTGGGAGGGATTGGGGCAGGAGGAGAAGGGGACGACAGAGGATGAGATGGCTGGGTGGTATCACTGACTCGATGGACGTGAGTCTGAGTGAACTCCGGGAGTTGGTGATGGACAGGGAGGCCTAGCGTGCTGTGATTCATGGGGTTGCAAAGAGTTGGACATGACTGAGTGACTGAATTGACCTGAACTGAACTATAAGACTAAAAACTGTACGATAAAGAGATAGGTTGGCTCCATTGAAAAATCTGGAAAAGCATCACAAAAGGCACAAAAATATAAAAAGGCAAGAGTAGGGAGCATGTGGCCGAGGCATTAAAAAATAAGTAAATTTGGAAAAATCAGAAAATAAACATGAAAAGTGAGTGTGACAAAATGGGTGAAACTGGAAGACAGTATTGTAGGTGAACGAAGCCAGTCACGGAAGGACAAATATTGTACAATTTCACATAGATGAGAAATTTAACCTAGTCATTGTGCCTACAGTTGACATAACACATTGTACACAAAAGCGTGTTGAGAGGGTAGACCTCAGGTTAAATGTTCTTACTACAATAAATAAATAAATACAATAAACAAAAAACAGCAAGGGTGCATGAAAAATGTCACTGGGCTTCCCTGGTGGCTCAGTGGTAAAGAATCTGCCTGTCAATGCAGGAAACCTTGGTCCGGGAAGATCCCACATGCTGCGGAGAAACTAAGCCAGCGCGCCACAAACACCGAGCCTGCGCTCTAGAGCTTGGGAGCCGCGACTACTGAGCCCACACGCAGCAACTACTGAAGCCCGAGTGCCTAGAGCCTGTGCTTTGCAACAGGAGAAGCTGCTGCAATGAGAAGCCCAATGAAGAGAAGCCCCTGCTCCCTGCAACTGGAGAAAACGCCGTGCAGCAACCTAGACTCAATGCAGACAACAGTACATACATAAATGAAACTATTTAGGAAAAAAATGTCTATTTTAGGGTAATCAGTCTGGTGGTAGAAGTTAGGGTGAGGTGTGGTTGGGGGATGACAGGGCTCAGAAATAGCATCACTGAGCTGGATTGCTACATAGGATAATGCAAGTGCTTTAAAATCTTTTCAACCTTGTGGAGACTTTCCCTCTTCATTGATGCATGCATTCTTGCACATTCACTTAGGGTAGTGCCTTTGTGTGTGTTTTGATGAATACTTATTTCTCAATGCATTAATTCATAAGTTCTCAGTTTTTACTGTCAGGAATGGACTCCATTCATTCCACATTCCAGTTATTACCAGTTTTTAAGAATTGTAATGCTTGAGGTTTTCTGATATCCCACAACAAAAGGAGCTTAATTTGGTTTAGGATTTTTCTCCTATTTTCTGGTTATAAAATCGTATCATCCACATTGATATTTCCGTGTTTTCTGAGTAGGCTGCCTGACACATGTTATCATTCGAAAAATAAAACATTTATTCTTTTTTTTTCTTTTCCCTTCTTTTGAATGCTTGGAAAAATTGCCCAGTAAATATGTCAGATTTAGGTGCTTTAATTTTTTAGGTCACTATTAATCTTTTATATTGTTTTCAATCTCTTGATTTTGTCCTGTAATTATGAAATCTCTTTTTCTGCACATTCTCATCTACTTAGAATCCATCTACAGATCCAGGGACAAGGCACTTGCTAGGTTTCTCTTTCCAAGTTTTATTAATTGCTATGTTTTTACCTTTTGATAAATTGTTTAAATCCAAATATATGCATTTTATGAATTTTCCAAAGCATTAGTAATATTTCCATGGTATTAGCAGAAATCAATTTTATCTTTTTGCTCTTTTATTCATGATATATGTTGTCATCTTTTCTCTCTTGATGGATTTTAAGTATTTATTTATTTAATACACTATTGAGAGTAATTTATTGTGTCAGTATTCCTTAGTAATAGCATTAATTACTACATTTTTGCTGATTAATTACTCTTTTGGCCCTATTGCCTGTTCTCTGAATGCATGTTTTCATTTAGTTACATTAAACATATCTTTGTACTTTATTTTGAAATTTAGAGGAGACCTTTTTTTTACTGGTAGCTCAGGGAAGAATCCGCTGGTAAAGAATCCGCCTGCAATGCAGGAGACCCCCGTTTGATTCCTGGGTTAGGAAGATCTGCTGAAGAAGGGATAGTCTACTCACTCCAGTATTCTTGGGCTTCCCTTGTGGCTCAGCTGGTAAAGAATCCACCTGCAATGTGGGAGACATGAGTTTGATTCCTGCACTGGGAAGATACTCTGGAGAAGGGAAAGACTACCCACTCCAGTATTTTGGCCTGGAGAATTCCATGGACTGTATAGTCTGTGGGGTGGCAAAGTGTCGGACACGACTGAGCGACTTTCACTTTTAACAGAAACCGCTAGGATGTTTACAGTAAATAGTAAGTTGGACACATTTTGGATTTTTTTGTTTATCCTACAAGTTTACTGTGGATATTCCCAGAGTTTTCTTTTCAAGCATACATTATGTATAATAGAAACTTTTAAATTCTTTATTTCTCCTTTAAGCTCATTTGAAGGTTAACTAACTCATCTAATTTTCCTTATATCATAAAATATTAATATGGATTTTTTAAAGAACTCTTTCTATTTTCCTTTTTATTGTTTTATTTGTTTTCTTTTCTTTTTAAGTTGGCTGACGACTTCTGCTCTCTGAGAGACACCAATATAAGCAGCCATCCGGCCAAAACTTCTGTAGAATATGACGTTAGTTTTAAAACTGGCTATAAGTGTCCTTATGACCTTCCAGTTGTTCTGATGGACATACGGGCTTCAGATCAGTGTGGGGCTCAGTCAGTGATTATTTAAACTCTCTTTCAGCTGTTTTGTCTAACATCTGGAGGACACATTAGCGTCCCTTCCAGTCTGAGTTCCTTTGCAACATGTGTAACCTAAAGCATTAAACTGGACATCAGCACATACATTTCAGCTCACAAAAATCTCTTGAAGGTTGTAGAGGAGAGGGAAAAAAGAAAACGCCTTTATTTGCTCCTAGTAGAAGGGTCAGTCTAAAAGTCTAAAAAGCAATGGCCCCGACATCTGGCAATTAGCAGTGGTTTTCTATCTTATAGGTCCTCTGAGTCCTGGGGCTGTTCAAGAGACACGCAGAACAAGAAACAAGAAGATGGTGTTGGGGCCAGGCAGATGCTCTCTGCCTGCAAACAGTTAGGGTCAGTTAATTGTTTGCACTTTTCTGAGAAGTGAGTTTGGAAGTTAACCCTTTTCTCTTTTCGGAAAACATGACAGAAATGTAAACAAATCTGGGAAAGTACCTTTCGTACAGTTGTGGTTTGGAGCTAAGCAAGATAAATGGGTGGTGTCATCTTGAAACTTACAGCTGTCTTTGCAAGAAAACCTTTAGCCCTGTACACTCTTGAGCACCTACAGTATACACATACTCCACTGGGAGCCATCTCAGGCTACATGCACAACATGTGACAACAAACCACATCCATGTAATAAGTGCCGCCAAGGCAAGGGTGGGTGCGGGTGCAAACCTCAGATGGCACGTTAGCTCCCCAAAGCCTGGAAGGGTCCCCACGTTTTCACTGCCCTTGAGCCTCAAAGTTAAAGGGAGAGGCTGCTTTGTAGAGTCTGAGTGACGGGATGCAGTCCAGAACAAAGTTTGGAAGACCTGTGTGGCGATGTAAGCAAAATAACCCTGGGACAGTAGGTGTGAAAGGGCAAACTATTGACCTAGTTTCCACTGAAGTAGAATTTCTAAATTTAAATCTTGTTTACAGGTCTGGCTTGCAGCTGCTAAGCAGGAAGGTAGTCTTTCCCTTTATCTCAGTTCACCCACCTCCTCTGATGTTTCTTATGGTAAAAGCAAGCAATAACAATTCTTGAAAAGGTAAAATGATAGCCTAATGAAGTGTGTGGATTTGTACAACCGCAGAGAGGGGAAGAATACACAGCATTTTCTTGACCAAATATAATTTTATGATATGCTTCTCAAACTACCTGTGCAAAAGGGACAGTTTTGCTTTTGAAATTTTTAACCCATCAGAGCCCAATTCTTTTATATTGGGCTTTTTGTAAATACAACAAAAATGAGTTACTAGGAAAATTATCAAAAGGGATAACATGAAACTCTAAACTGGTGTTGCTGCTGTTGTTATACATACAAAAGTCACAAAATTTCTCTGTCAGACTGTTATAAAAGGTTCTAAAGATTTACTCTCATTTGCTCATCTTGTCATAGATGAATAAGAAAAAAAACCTCACAGACTTGCTTCTGTTTGTGGACAGCCTTGGAGTACCGTTCTTCCAAACTTAAGCATTCTGAGGGAATGCTGTGGTTAACACCTTTAAAGGCGTGTTTATGGAAATCTCTCTCTATATCTGTCTATTGTCTGCCACCTTTCACCTATCTTTATCTTTTATAGTATTGTTCTAGTTTCAAACTACGCACCTGAGTTGTGTTGTATTCTATTCTATTCTATTTGCTTAAGTTGTGGTTACAAGAGCAGATCTCACTAGTGGATCTCAAAATTGTTGGAAATCTGGAAAGAATGGTTATAAAAGAAAGGTACAGATGAACTTATTTATAAAACAAAAATAGAGTCATAGATGTAGAAAACAAACATAGTTACCAAGGAGGAAAGTAGGGGAGGGATAAATTGGGAGATTGGGATTGACATATAAACACTATTAATATATAAAACAAATAAGTAATAAGAACCAATTGTATAGCACAGGGAGTTCTACTTAATGCTCTGTAATGACCTACATGAGAAAAGAATCTAAAAAAAGAGTGGATATATGTATATATATAACTGATTCACTTTGCTGTAGAGCAGAAATTAACACAACATTGCAGAATAACTATAATAAAATTTAATTTAAAAAAAAGAACATGGATTCTGGGGGCCAGAATACTCAAGTTCAGATTCAACTTGACATCATTAACATAACTGTGATTGGGGTCTAGCAACCTCCTTAAATGTGAAATAAATTGGGATAAAAATAAAATGTTCTTTATGGTATTGTGAGGACTGAGTAAGTTAGTGCATTTAAAGCACATAGAACAGTGGGAACAATGGATTTGAAGACAGAGGTGACATACTTTCTGCTCCTTGAGTGCTATCTCTAACCCATAAACAAAGCATAAAACTGCACAAGTTAAATGCTCTAAGACGGACAAATGAAAGTGTAGATTGATAGGAAAAAGCAGTTTGAGCATTGACAATTTTATTCAATAAGTGAAGAAACTGAGGCTTAAAGAGTGTGTGATTTTCTTTTGATCTCTTAGCTTGCATGACCAGGGCTGATAATACAGTTTAGCTAGCCATCTCCAAGTAAAGAACCAGAACTCTTTCCTCTGAGTAGGGTAATCTCAGCTTCTTCCCTTACTGGCTGTATGATCTCTGGGAAGTGATTCAGCCTCTCTGAGCTTTAATTTCTGTGTCAATAAAACAGAGATGATTATAGTACCTATCTCTGGGAATTGCAACAAGTGTTGAATGAGATGATGCATATAGAGTGTTTTACAGAGTGTCTGGCTCATATCAAACATTCAGTATATCTTAACCTTTATTAACAATGATATAAATATTTTATTTCATCTCAGTATTGTTTGTGAAGAGTAGATTACATACTTGGAGTCACACAGTCAAGATTAGTTCTATTTTTATATTCAATTTCTGCTTCTTGAATAGAGTACATAAGACAGAAACAATCAGAAACAATAAACATACAAATTAATACTACAATTACAAGGCAAAACCTTCCCAGAAGAAGTAGTTACTTATAAAATAAATTGACTTGAGTGGTCTCTCTTTCTCTTTAAGCTTCCTTAAGAGGCTATGATATGCCTCAAAATATCCCAACACTTGAGCTTCAGAGAAAAGGAGAAGAAAAAAATCTCTGAACAACCAAGTCTGAATAAAGTTTCTAGAGAAATTCCTGGTACCAAAAATGTGTTCACTATACATCAAATTACATCTTTATTTGATGACTGGAATTACTTTCTATGCCCTCTCCCCAAACACCCACTATCCCCAAGCAAAGCATGTTTGTGAACTTTTAAATTCTAGAGTGCCAAAAAAAAAAAAAAAAAAGGAAATTTTTCTCTGTATGGAGGATATTTATGGCTTTTATCTACAAGTAATTTGTAATAAAATACCTTAAAATATATTCTTTCATGGATTTGAGCTGGTTTCAAAATGCAAAAGGTTAAATTTCTCCAACAGACATCTTGGAATGTGAAGTCAAGTGGGCCTTAGAAAGCATCACTTTGAACAAAGCTAGTGGAGGTGATGGAATTCCAGTTGAGCTATTTCAAATCCTAAAATATGATGCTGTGAAAGTGCTGCACTCAATATGCCAGCAAATTTGGAAAACTCAGCAGTGGCCACAGGACTGAAAAGGTCAGTTTTCATTCCAATCCCAAAGAAAGGCAATGCCAAAGAATGCTCAAACTACCACACAATTGCACTCATCTCACACACTAGTAAAGTAATGCTCAAAATTCTCCAAGCCAGGCTTCAGCAATATGTGAACCGTGAACTTCCTGATGTTCAAGCTGGTTTTAGAAAAGGCAGAGGAACCAGAGATCAAATTGCCAACATCTGCTGGATCATGGAAAAGGCAAGAGAGTTCCAGAAAAACATTTAATTCTGCTTTATTGACTATGCCAAAGCCTTTGACTGTGTGGATCACAATAAACTGTGGAAAATTCTGAAAGAGATGGGAATACCAGACCTCTTGAGAAACCTATATGCAGGTCAGGAAGCAACAGTTAGAACTGGACGTGGAACAACAGACTGGTTCCAAATAGGAAAAGGAGTACGTCAAGGCTGTATATTGTTACCCTGTTTATTTAACTTCTATGCAGAGTACATCATGAGAAATGCTGGGCTGGAAGAAGCACAAGCTGGAATCAAGATTGCCGGGAGAAATATCAATAACCTCAGATATGCAGATGACACCACCCTTATGGCAGAAAGTGAAGAGGAACTAAAGAACCTCTTGATGAAAGTGAAAGAGGAGAGTGAAAAAGTTGGCTTAAAGCTCAACATTCAGAAAACGAAGATCATGGCATCTGGTCCCATCACTTCATGGGAAATAGATGGGGAAACAGTGGAAACAGTGGCTGACTTTATTTTTTGGGGTTCCAAAATCACCACAGATGGTGACTGCAGCCACGAAATTAAAAGATGCTTACTCCTTGGAAGGAAAGTTATGACCAACCTAGATAGTATATTGAAAAGCAGAGACATTACTTTGCCAACAAAGGTCTGTCTAGTCAAGGCTATGGTTTTTCCTGTGGTCATGTATGGATGTGAGAGTTGGACTGTGAAGAAAGCTTAGCACTGAAGAATTGATGCTTTTGAACTGTGGTGTTGAAGAAGACTCTTGAGAGTCCCTTGGACTGCAAGGAGATCCAACCAGTCAATTCTAAAGGAGATTAGCCCTGGGTGTTCTTTGGAAGGAATGATGCTAAAGTTGAAACTCCAGTACTTTGGCCACCTCATGCGAAGAGTTGACTCATTGGAAAAGACTGATGCTGGGAGGGATTGGGGCAGGAGGAGAAGGGGACGACAGAGGATGAGATGGCTGGATGGCATCACTGACTTGATGGATGTGAGTCTGAGTGAACTCCGGGAGTTGGTGATGGACAGGGAGGCCTGGCATGCTGCAATTCATGGGGTGGCAAAGAGTAGGACACGACTGAGCGACTGAACTGAACTGACTGAAATTTCTCAAAGCTATCTTTTTGCGCTGTTTAAATGATAATTGGGGACTGAATGTTAGTGAGTATCACTGAAAATTAAATAAATTTTGGAACTCTGGAAAGTAAGGCTTTTGATGAGATAATCATGATCCAGTCCTATGGTGCAAATGTGTTGTTGTGTATGCTGTTTACTGGCTGATCCAACAGGCATTCACTGTTCTGGGGAGGCATAGCAGTCTGTGCTAGGCACTGGAGGTAGTCAGTGAAGCCTGTTCAGGTTTCTGATAGAAAGAGAAGATGTACACTCACAAGTCAACCAAATGGCATTGTCCAAAGACAATAAAAAAAATCCCATTACGAGGAATCACTATGCAGACTGTGATTCAGATCAGATGAGAGTCATAAACAGTTAAGTTCTGTGAGCTGCGGGAAGAAGAAAGTTCTGAGGTCTATAAGCATCTGGAAGGCTTCATGGAAGAGGTGAGATCTTGAGTTGAAGGTCAACAAAAGTACAGCTCGAGAAGTGGTGAGACAGAGGTGGCTTACCTGGGGTATAGGCAGAGGTTGCTGCTACATAATGGGAGCAGGCAGGGCTATGCTTGGCACTCAGGAAACCCACTAGGGCATCTCCTAGTACTTCCATAGTATGGCACAGTGGAACTTGGTAACCAGGTACCCAGATACCTCAGACATGAAGGCAAGTTTTGCATGCTGGTGGGAACACTAATCATAGCTTAATGGGGGTACCTAGATGATAGTGAAAGAAGGTGAGGGGGAATCACTCACAGTCTCAGGATCAAATGCAGTAGCATATTAGCTTATTTCAACTTTCTTCTTGTAAGTTTTCCACCAGAAATTGTGACCACCCAGAAAAATCTGTGACAGATCAGGTGAACTTAATGTGCCCCACCCAGACCACTTCAGATTCCTTTTTACCAGCTCAATGGTAAAGAGGATTGTGCCTGGCACTGGGGCCCTTTGCCCATCTAGAGGGCCAGGTGCATGCAAGTGTGATAAGTTGCTTCAGTCGTGTCTGACTCTGTGCGACCCTATGGACTGTAGTCTGCCAGGCTCCTCTGTCCATGGGATACTCCAGGCAAGAATACTAGAATGGGTTGCCATGCCCTCCTCCAGGGGACCTTCCCCACCCAGGAATCGAACCTGCATCTCCTGTGTCTCCTGCTTTGGCAGGGAGGTTCTTTACGGCTGAGCCACCTGGGAAGATCCTAGAAGGCCAGCAGAGGCTTCCAGTTCCCTCAGGGAAGCTTGATGCCAATGCTTGGTTGAGCACAGGAATGCCCCATCTCCTTTGTCTTAGGACTACTTCCAGAGTGTAATTTATATTTCAGAGGTCTGCAGGATCTGGTTGTAGCTTAGGACTTCACAGAAATGACACCCTTGCTTGACTTCTTCCTCTTCCCTCCTCCCTTCCTGGTTTCTAGGAACACTTCCTTAGTACATCCTCTGCATTAAGATCCTTGCCTCAGGGTCTGCTTCTCAGAGAACTGGGCTTAAAATTAAAGGGCTCTTAAGATGAGTGGAATAAAGGTTTAAAGGAGAGACTAAGTATATTTAATTTGCTTGAAGTAACTAGTCTCATCTAGGTACAAAAGGAGTGAATGAAAATTCTGGAGAAGAGTTTAGAAATCCAGTTATTGGATGGCACTTTGCAGAAATGTAATGAAGCTAAGGAATCCCTAATTCTTTTTTGCCGGTGCGTCAGCTGAGAGAGCCTATTATAGGTGCAACTGCCTAGGTTCAGCTGAAGTATAGTGAGTTCTGTGTTCCATGAATGCACCTTGCAATTTAGAACAGGACTATTCATGTTTCCTGAGGACTCAGTGGTTCAGGACACTACTTGATGCTATAAGGGCTTTCTCTGGCAAGGTAACATGCTTGACCTAATGTCAGGTGGGCTGTAAATGCCAGTGAATTAATATCCTCAGAGTAGTTCTTATCTAATGGGAGTTAGTACAGATTTCTTACTCGCTCTCTCTCAGAGTTAGCTCTGATGGTGGAGGAATGTCCTACACCATCTTCTGAGGTTGAGACCTAGTCTCCCACAACGGCATTCTCTTTTAGCTTCTTATTATTGCTTGTCCCCATTCTCCAACCCTCTACTGATGTCTCCTGGGATTTCATTCCAAATCTACTTGCCAAAAAATTCTTGTGTCATGATCTGCTTCTGGGGAACCTGAATTAAGACAGTTTCAGCCTCAGAACTTTCATATTAATTTCTTTTCCTGAGAGGCAGTGTCTTTAAAAGGCAATTTACCTGTGGCTCTGCTTTGCAGGTTTGGAGCACACTGCTTTGGAAAATGTTTCAGACTCTGTAACTCATGTTTATGAATATGGTTGATAAGGATAAAGCTTTTTTTTCAGGCTGACTATGGTCTGAATAATCATGAGTGCTATTGCAAGCAAAATGCATTTAGGGAGAATAAAACTGACTCATATTCAAGAAATCACAGTCATCCCCCAAATGAGAAGCTATTCCACAAGTCACTGATTCAGCAAGTATTTATCAAATCTTGTTTATGCATAAAGCACGGTGCAGAGCCCAGATAGCTGCAAATGTAGATTTGATTTTGAGGAATGCATCCCACAGTCAGGAAAGCCAGGAGGACATTCACGTTAGCTAGCTAAAGAGGAAGGAAACTGATTTCAGTATGCAGCTTGCTCAGATGCTGTCTTAGGAATCAGGTTCTAGGAGGAATCCCTTCCTGGTTTGGAGTAAAGAAAGGCAATACTGAAATAAGTGCATATCCAGACTCACAAGGTGTCTGGTTAGTGGGTTCTAAAATTCATTAGGTGTCAGGAGATGAAACACATTTGTTTAAAAATAAGTCACTCTATTTCATAATCTAGCTCATAGTGGCTACCTTTCTCTCATCAGTCCTTAGCAGACTCTGCCTTCCAGTGATACTGAACACTTTCAATTCCCCAGCATTCCATGCTCTTCTCCATGTCTAGATGCTTGCTTCTGTTTCTTCTTCTGCTTCCAAGCTAAGTCCCTAATGTATGTACAGACATACCTCGGAGATAACACGAGGTCAATTCCACTACAATAAAGCAAGTCATAGGTTTTTTTTTGGCTTCTGGGTGCATATACAATCTATGTTTACACTATACTGCAATGGCACCCCACTCCAGTCCTCTTGCCTGGAAAATCCCATGGATGGAGGAGCCTGGTGGGCTGCAGTCCATGGGGTCACTAGGATTCGGACACGACTGAGCGACTTCACTTTCACTTTTCACTTTCATGCATTGGAGAAGGAAATGGCAACCCACTCCAGTGTTCTTGCCTGGAGAATCCCAGGCACGGGGGAGCCTGGTGGGCCGCCGTCTCTGGGGTCGCACAGAGTCGGACACGACTGAAGCGATTTAGCAGCAGCAGCAGTCTGTTTAGCAGTGGACACAGAACTGGAAAAGGTCAGTTTTCATTCCAATCCCAAAGAAGGGTCAATGCCAAAGAATATACATACTATTGCACAATTGTGTTCATTTCACAGGCTAGCAAAGGTAATGTTTAAAATCCATCAAGCTAGGCTTCAACAGTATGTAAACAGAACTTTCAGATGCACAAGCTGGATTTGGAAAAGGCAGAGGAACCAGAGATCAAATTGCCAACTTCCACTGGATCATAGAAAAAGCAAGGGGATTCCAAAAAAATATCTTCTGCTTCATCGACTACACTAAAGTCTTTGACTGTGTGGATCACAGCAAACTGAAAAACTCTTCAAGAGATGGGATTACCAGACCACCTTACCTGCTTCCCAAGAAACCTGTATGCAGGTCAAGAAGCAACAGTTACAACTGTACATGGAACAATGGACTGGGTTCAAAATTGGGAAAGATGTATGTCAAGGCTGTGTATTGTCACCCTGCTTATTTAACTTATACGCAGAGTTTTGCTGTGCTATGCTTAAATTGCTCAGTCGTGTTTGACTCTGCAAAAATTTTCAGTGAAGCAAATATAAGAACTATATGGTAAATTGTCATTCTTGCTGCATCTATGTAAATAACCAGGCCACACTAATGAAACTGGCTTTATTCTGTGATGAAGAATAATCTCTTTTTGAGATTGTTTTTGATCAACAGGGGGAAAGAGACAGTAGAGAGAAATTCTGTGTTTCCATGGGGCACTATGCACACCCTTCTGAGTTATCAGATTCTGATGCTGTTCCTTGTCTTTGAGCTATTTTGCACCACTTTGCAAATTGCAGGTGGCTGATGGACATGCAAAGACTCTATCTTGTCTGGTCAAGGCTTAATTGGCTCCTCTCCCACCGTGGATAAATCAGTTGTGATGTCTACTTGTAAGGTGGATTTGGATCTGTTACCTTGCACAGATTGTCGATCCTTACCAATTTTCAGTTCTTCCACTTTCCTTGAATATCCGGCTGCAAACATACCTCAGCCTCGAAACTAAGCTTTTAACTCTGTTCCCTTCTCCTCGACTTGGAGTCACTGAGAATTAAAACCTGACTACCGGATGCTTACTGGACTCTGAGTTTGCCTTGTAGCTGATGTTTGTTCCTAGGATCTGAGGAGCCCCTGCAGGCTCAAGTGTGAGGACTTGTTACAAGCTCAGAAGGACTCATTACTTCTGAAGACCATGCATGGCTTGATTTCTTCCTTGACAAACTGCTGTCTGAGTCACTACGGAAGCCTGGTGAAACACTGAGGTCATCTATGCCCTTACTGGAGAAGTAGTCAGTGCTGTGGACAACATCACCAACTTAATCTTATCTTCAAAAAAAACTCAGGGAGTGATGAGTCACAGTATAAAAACAGCCATGGCCAGACCATATATAAAAACAGAACTCTGACAGAGAACCTTTATCACAACCAGTCTAAGACTCCAACTACAACTTCAACATTAGCTCCAAATTAGGACCTGGGAAGTAATTTCCAGCTTGCTTAAATTTTGTCCCCTCTTCTAACTTAGGATCTACCATAGAAAACCAAATATGTATTCCTAAGAAATCATATAGCCTGACCCACTTCTAGTTAACCTGCTTCCAACTTCTGCATGCCAGCAGCATCCAATTAGGGCACAGCTGAAGTCTTCCCTTTTTCCCACTCCAGAGGTTTCCTCCTACTGTGCGTGCATTTGAGTTTCTGCCAAACTCAAATTATAAACTCTGAATAAATATCATTCGCTTGTTTTCATTTGATCAATCTTCACTTGTTTCCATAGATTTCTTAGAAGTTCCACCAAGATACAGTTTGCACGGACCATCACCATGGACTCCAGTCTTCACCTTAGTTGGGACCCTCTGTGTCTTGCTCCTCCCCGCTTGTCAAGTCCACAATGTCATGGTAAGTCAGCACCAGTCCGAACTCCATTCCCTTTACGCTGAGTTCCTTCGTTATTCTCAGTTTGGTACCCAGGTTTTGCTGCATTTCTCATTTGTTTGGCATCCTTGATGAAATCAAGTCATTCTCTTCTTTGTTTTTCACTGCATTTGTGTTACTCTTTTATGGTACATTGTCTAACAGCGGCATTTTTCATAAGAAGGAGACCTATGGTCCCTAATTCAGAGAAACTGGGGTGGGAAATAGCCTCTTTATCTGAATTAAAATATCTGGCATAACACTGTGAAAGGGCTTTGGAATAAAAATGAGACAAAACTCGAAATAAACGTGTGGCTCTAATGATAAAAAAGCTAAATAGCTCACACCCCAAACCTGTTGTATGAGCACTTGCAGGTATTGTAAAAAGAAGGGACTTTAGGAAAAAATGTTCCATATTACATAACAGAAACAGAAACAAACAAAAAAAAGCTTTCAATTCCAGATCAGTCAGTGTTCTCTGAGGAAGAAAAATGCATCCAATATTCTGCCCTACTTTTAAACACACAAAGTGGATTATAAATCTAATTGGTCAGCCTCATTAATTCCTGGTAGATGCAGGTATTACTTTCTGTCTGTAAATCCTGTCACCACTGCTTAACCTCTTCTTCGGAGTAAGCATACCAAGTCAAGTGGGCCTTAGAAAGCATCACTACGAACAATGCTAGTGGAGGTGATGGAATTCCAGTTGAGCTATTTCAAATCCTGAAAGATGATGCTGTGAAAGTGCTGCACTCAATATGCCAGCAAATTTGGAAAACTCAGCAGTAGCCACAGGACTGGAAAAGGACAGTTTTCATTCCAATCCCAAAGAAAGGCAATGCCAAAGAATGCTCAAACTACTGCACAATTGCACTCATCTCACACCCTAGTAAAGTAATGCTCAAAATTCTCCAAGCCAGGCTTCAGCAATATGTGAACTGTGAACTTCCAGATGTTCAAGCTGGTTTTAGAAAAGGCAGAGGAACCAGAGATCAAATTGCCAACATCCGCTGGATCATGGAAAAAGCAAGAGAGTTCCAGAAAAACATCTATTTCTGCTTTATTGACTATGCCAAAGCCTTTGACTGTGTGGATCACAATAAACTGTGGAAAATTCTGAAAGAGATGGGAATACCAGACCACCTGACCTGCCTCTTGAGAAATCTGTATGCAGGTCAGGAAGCAATAGTTAGAGCTAGACATGGAAGAACAGACTGGTTCCAAATAGGAAAAGGAGTATGTCAAGGCTGTATATTGTCACCCTGCTCATTTAACTTATATGCAGAGTACATCATGAGAAACGCTGGACTGGAAGAAACACAAGCTGGAATCAAGATTGCTGGGAGAAATATCAATAACCTCAGATATGCAGGTGACACCACCCTTATGGCAGAAAGTGAAGAGGAACTAAAAAAGCCTCTTGATGAAAGTGAAAGAGGAGAGTAAAAAAGCTGGCTTAAAGCTCAACATTCAGAAAACGAAGATCATGGCATCTGGTCCCATCACTTCATGGGAACTAGATGGGGAAACAGTGGAAACAGTGGCTGACTTTATTTTTGGGGTTCCAAAATCACTGCAGATGGTGACTGCAGCCATGAAATTAAAAGACGCTTACTCCTTGGAAGGAAAGTTATGACCAACCTAGATAGCATATTCAAAAGCAGAGATATTACTTTGCCAACAAAGGTCTGTCTAGTCAAGGCTATGGTTTTTCCAGTGGTCATGTATGGATGTGAGAGTTGGACTGTGAAGAAGGCTGAGCGCCGAAGACTTGATGCTTTTGAACTGTGGTGTTGGAGAAGACTCTGAGAGTCCCTTAGACTGCAAGGAGATCCAACCAGTCCATTCTGAAGGAGATCAGCCCTGGGATTTCTTTGGAAGGAATGATGCTAAAGCTGAAACTCCAGTACTTTGGCCACCTCATGCGAAGAGTTGACTCATTGGAAAAGACTGTGATGCTGGGAGGGATTGGGGGCAGGAGGAGAAGGGGACGACAGAGGATGAGATGGCTGGATGGCATCACTGACTCGATGGATATGAGTTTGAGTGAACTCCAGGAGTTGGTGATGGACAAGGAGGCCTGGCATGCTGCAATTCATGGGGTCACAAAGAGTCAGACACGACTGAGCGACTGAACTGAACTGAACTGAGATACTTTTTATGACCCTGTAAATAGTATAGAAAGAGTGACACCCATATTCTAATCCCTAGAGATGTGTTGTCTAACACGAAGACGTGTTGTCTAGCATGTCTCACGTATTGTCTAACATGAAGTCACTCATGACTTTAAGCAAATGAAATGTGGATAGTATAACCAATTAACTATATTTCTAATTTGGCTTTATTTTAATTACTTTTAGTTAAAGCTTATACTATTTCTCCATTAAATATAACTGAAGTTTTGTAGGACTACATTTCACTTAAACTGTTTAAAATTTAACATCCAAAGAGAGATGAACTATAAACATGAGCTAGATACTGGGTTTTGAAGAGCATGAAGACAGACTGTAAAGTATTTCACTAATAATACTTTATATTTATTATAAATGAAAATGATAATTTTGATATATTAGGAAAAATATATGATTAAAATCACCTCATGTGTTTTTACTATTTTTTAATGTGGCTGCTAGAAAATTTAAGATTTCTTATGTTGCTCATATTTACTTCTATTTGACAGAGGCTCTAGCATCTTTTTTTATTTCTCAGAAAAAAATACAAAACCCTAACTTGGAAATAGTATACCTGCCATGTAGCCTCATGATTATCAGAAAAAAAAAATCCCTTTTATAGCTTTCTGACTTTTAAATTGTTAGCCGCTATGGACTCTTCTGAATGTGAATGGTTACAGTCTGGGGTCTGCCTGGTCTCTTCGAGAGGAAGCTGTGGGGTGGGAAGTCAGAAGAGTGTTGTGGCTTTGTGGCAGCATTAGCCAGGTAGAGAGCACTCATGACTGATTACAGGCCTCTGCTTGACTTGCTGTTTAATCAGTCTCGGCAGTCATTTATTGCTTGCTTGACTAAAAAGTGGTGGAGATTATTGCTTTAAAGCACCTTTCTCTGTCAGCTCTTTTCCCAGAGTCGAGAATCCTCCTCAGGGCCACACAGATTACTTGTGCATATGCCAATGATGAGGAAAATAAGACAGATAGGTGGGAAGAATAAAGCTATAAGATACGAGAGCTCAAAAGCAGTCCAACTTGTGCACAAAAGAAGGGAAGCAAGGTGGGACGAACTGAGAGAGTAGCATTGACATAGACACTAACTGTGTATTAAATAGATAGCTCGTGAGGAGCTGCTTTGTAACCCAGGGAGCTCAGCTTGGTGCTCTGTGATGACCTAGATGGATGGAAGGGGGCAGGTGGGAGAGAAGCCCCAGGGGGCGGGGATATATGTATTCTTATAGCTGATTCACACTGTTGTGCAGCGGAAACTAACACAACACTGTAAAACAATTATCCTCCAATTAAAAAAACAAAGTGGTCTAAGCCTTCTTGTAGTGGTGCAAGGATGTCAGAGTTGCGGGACTCTCTCTAGAGTCTGGAATTTGACTCTCTCAGAAGGGAGCCCTGTGCCTCAAAGCCATGTAGGAATGACAGGAGGAGCCATCCAGAAAGATAGAGTATGTGGACACACACACACAAATGTTTATCACTTAAACATTTGAATCTTTACAAATGGAGACCCACACTGGACCTCTCACAATAACAGTCTGCATTTTTTCATTACAAAAACAAAAAAAAAGAAACAGTTACCCAACATCTGACACAAGCTGATAGATTGGATGTAGACGAAAGTGAGAGAGAGGAATCGAGGATAAAGGCTAAGTTTCTGATCAGAGCAACCTGGTGGTGCCATTCCCTGAGATGCAAAAATTCAAGATCTGAGCAGAGTTTGCTTAGGTTCTTTTGGTCAGGGAGATGGAAATGAAAGAGCTGTTGTGCACATGAAAATTTTGAGAACCCTATAATACATTCAAACAGAAGCAGTATGAAGTCCTGGTATCATTCCAGAGCAAAATATATAAAAAATTCTTGAGTGATAGTCTGGTTTTGGCATTTAAAAAATAGATGTTCCCCACTTTTCTGCAGTGCAGCCAGAGTTGAGATTCCTGAGGCAGATTATGGTGTTGCTCAGGTGATCTGGAATATGGCTGGTCTTAAGGCAAAGAAGATCCATTCCATTCTGAACATGTGAAAAGGAAGAAATGACGTTGAGCTGAGATCCAGGAAAACTGACTTCTAGCCTCAGCTAACTCTGCAGAAGGGCCTTCCCCAGTTTTTTTTTCTTTTACTATATTTTTATTTTAAAAATTAATTTATTTATTATAATTGGAGCCTAATTACTTTACAATATTGTAATGGTTTCTGCCATACACTGACATGACTCAGTCACGGGTGTACTTGTGTCCTCCCCTTCGCGAAACCCCCTTCCACCTCCTTCCCCTTCCCATCCCTCCAGGTTGTCCCAGTACACCACATTTTAGCTTTAATTTCCTCACCTGTGAAATGAAACAATTGGGCTAGATAAGCAATCTCTTGATCAGCTGCTTTCTAGATGACTAGGGACCCTTAGTCTTTGACAATATGCTCTGAATGGTACAAAGCATGGCACAGTGGTTAAAAATGTGGACTTGAACCCCAGCACTGTCATTCTCTGACTCTGTGACCCTGGATAACTCATTTAGCCTCTCTGAAGATTGATTTCCTTAGCTGGAAAAAGTGGATTGCAATACCTACTCTTCCAGTCATTATAAAGATTAAATAAATTAGTATCTGTGAAAGACTTAGCAATAATGACTCTCATCTGGAAGCTGGTCAATAAACATAACTATTAGTATCAATCTTCTTTTCATTTATCTTATAAACCCCAAGTTCCAGGGAAATCAAGAGAAGAACATACAGAAGATATATTTAGTTGATTTTATATGTTTGTCTAATTCCTTTATTGGAGAAGGAAATGGCAACCCACTCCTGCACTCTTGCCTGGAGAATCCCATGGACGGAGGAGCCTGGTGCATGGGGTCGACAAAGAGCTGGACATGACTGAGCGATTTCACTTTCACTTTTCAATTCCTTTATAGGCTCACATGGACATACCTTCCCTGCCCTGCCATGCTTGAACTGAGAGATTACAAAAGATTTCACAATCAATGGTTCATTCCTGGGTTGGGAAGATCCACTGGAGAAGGGATAGCCTACCCACTCCAGTATTCTTGGGCTTCCCTTGTGGCTCAGCTGGTAAAGAATCCACCTGCAATGCGGGAGACACGGGTTCGATCCCTGCATTGGGAAGAGCTCCTGGAGAAGGGAAAGGCTACCCACTCCAGTATTCTGGCCTGGAGAATTCCATGGACTGTACAGTCCATGGGCTGGCAAGGAGTCGGACATGACTGAGCGACTTGCACTTTCACAATCTGCAGAGTTAATTATCATTCATTCTCTACTCTTAGAATCTGTAATACTGTACTTGAATAGTGAAATAATCCCTGGGAGCTTTCTGAACATTTTTAGTACAAAATCTTTGCTTAAAAAAGGGGAAATAAGTCTCCTTTAAGAATACATTACTTTTATTTGGAAAATACAACAGCAGTAATTGTTTTATTCACTTATAACAATTTCACGATCCTAAAACTTACATACAAATGCATCTTTCTGTCTGGAAATCCCACTGCCAGGGAGCTTGTTTACATGTTTTGCAAGGAAGAGAACAGAAGGAAGTAGGTATTTATTATGTTAAGCCCTGTGCTGCTGCTGCTGCTAAGTCGCTTCAGTCGTGTCCGACTCTATGTGACCCCATAGACAGCGGCCCACCAGGCTCCCCCATCCCTGGGATTCTCCAGGCAAGAACACTGGAGTGGGTTGCCATTTCCTTCTCCAATGCATGAAAGTGAAAAGTGAAGTTGCTCAGTCGTGTCCGATTCTTCGAGACCCCATGGTCTGCAGCCTACCAGGTTCCTCCGTCCATGGGATTTTCCAGGCAGTACTTTTTGAATTAAATTTTAAACAGCTAGGTAGCATTTTGAATGCATTAGACTCTTTGGCCCCTTTAAAAATCTATTTTTGGTATAAGCAGTAATTATTTGGGCTTCCCAGGTGGCTCAGTGTTAAAGAATCCTCCTGTGATGAAGGAGACCTGGGTTTGATCCCTGGGTCAGGAAGATCCCCTGGAGAAGGAAATGGCAACTCACTTCAGTATTCTTGCCTGGGAAATTTTATGGACAGAGGAGCCTGGTCAACTACAGGCCATGGTGTCACGAAAGAGTTGGATATGACTTAGCAACTAAACAACAATGGTAATTAACTTACGTCTTAAACTAATATCTAGATGCACAGATATTTAGTCTTATTTTGTGCTTTTTCACAGATGAAAATATACATATATATATATAATATCTCCCAACATAAATATATATATATTATGTCGGGAGATATATGTTAAATTGTGTTCCAATTTTTGGTAAATTTCTCCATTATTTCTTTCTCCCTCTAAAGCAATCCGTCAATTGCTAGAATAAGAGAAAGAAAGAAAGTTTTGTCATAAATAGTTTTCAAATAATGTAATAACTCTTATTAATATAAGAAACATAAAATATATTTTATGTTCTATATATACAAGTATAAAATATATAGACATTTTTAAAGTCATAATAAATTTTAGAACAGTGAACTATGTGAGGCTTCCTGATTTTATGAGAAGGAAGAAGGAGAAGGAACACCCTTAACTTTTTTCCTCTAAGGAGGTTTTACCCTCTTGCATTCTTTGCTCCCTCACAACTGGATACTTTGCCTCTCTTTTCAATTCCAGCTTCCAGACTTAATTCCTTACTGCCCCCTCCAACCTTTGAGAATTGACCTCAGTGGGATATTCTAATGTTCAATACTGTGAACTGGAGGATTATAATCAATCTATAGGTGGTGAGAATTGAGAGTCCGCTTCAAGATCAGCTATAGGATGGTTCTCAAACTTGACTGGGCTTCAGCATTGTCCAGAGAGCCTATTAAACATACATTATTGGGCCCATGATCAGTGTTTCTTATTCAGTTGATCTAGGGTGAGATTGGATCATTTGTATTTCTAGCCAGCTTCCTGGTGAGGGAGGTGGTACTTACGGACCACACTTTGAGGACCACTAACCAGTGACTTAAGATTTCATTGTTCTTCCACTGCCTCACTTGCAATTTTTTTTAATTTGAAGAAATGTTTACAGAACACTTTCAATGTATCAGACAGTTAAGTCATTTAATTCTCATAGCACTCCTACAATTTTATACTGTTCTTATTCCCATTTTACAGATGAGGAAACTGAGAAAGACAGATAAAATAATTTGCTCAAGTTTACCAGGCCAGTAAGTGGCAGAGTCTGGGCTCCAGATTAGCAGGCAGTCTCCAGATTTGGGCTTTTCACCCAGATGCCTTCCTGGCTAAGTGTTAATAGAATAAACAGAGTGCAATGCAGGAATGCAGGAAGGAACAATTCATTTGAACAAGAAAGATGATGTAGAAAAGAATTTGAGAATATTGAAAGCATTTTCACTGGGTCATAAACAAATAGTAGAATTTCAGCAAGCCAGAATGGCAGGAAGACTGCTCCAGGGTCAGGAAGAATCATGCAATGTGACACAATAAAGGAAAACGCATAAAGTTCTCTGGCAATGAAGAGTCTGGCTTGATTGGACTATAGTTTGCCTAGAGATGCTGAATAAGAAATAGGATAATAAATAATTGAGGGACCAGATTAAAAAAGGACCTTGAATGAATAGTGAAGGTTTTAGATTTAATTTTTTCTGTTTTAAGAGGGCAAAGGGGAGTTCTTGAAGTGCTGTAAGCAGCATGATTCACTTTCCTTTGGTATCAATGGGGAGGATGGATGGAGGAAGAGGATATTAATTAGAAGGCTGTCCAAGAATTCAGTCTAGGGAGAATGGTGGCCTGGACTCTGGTAACAAGAAGGAAAATGGAGCTGAGAGGGGCTGGATTTGAGAATTATTAAAAAGGTGAAATAATGGAATTTCAAACACTGATTAAATAGTAATAGATCACTTGGAAAGAAGGGAAGAAAGTGAGGCTAAAGCAGAGGAACCTTTACTGGACAGTTACCTGGGTTCCAGACACTGTGACAAGCACTGGAAACATGTGGATAAATAAAGCACAGGCCTATGCCTGCTCAGTTGAAAGGCCCTGTGGCAACATCAATAATCCCTCCTTCAGTTAAAAACACACTGGGATGTTGCATGACCCAGGGTGCAGTTCTCCATGCTGAAGCTTGGTTGGACTAAGCATAGCTTTGGATTCAGGAGGCCAGTTTCCCATCAGGAAGAATGGAATTAACCAGCCACAGTAAACACATCCCTCAGAAGACAGATGCCTCACCAGCAACAGCACTTTCAGTGGGTAAATAGATCTGACATTTAGGCACCTAGTGCTCCTTGCACACTAATAAGTCTAACTTGCAGTGCAGAAATCATTAGAGGAGTGAGAGCTTTTAATGAGCTCTAGGAGAAGAATAGAGTTAAAGAAAAAAAAAAAAGCAATACTTGCAGTTAAGCTGCACCAAGGATGCTAATGTTAAAATTTATAAGAGATGTGCTTGAGGAAGGCCTGATTTATTATAAAAGCTTGGCATAATTTCTATTTCAGAAAAAAAATTTCATCATTCTTTCAAAAAAATCTACCCTGGAGTTTACTAAAACCTCATACTAGGTTTTACCCTGTGCGTTTTTTCTTGCCCTTTCCTCCCCACAATGGTTAAGGATTAGGCTGAAGAAAAGGGAATGGGACCATGTGGTGAGTTGACAAATGTATCCACTGGCTTACTTTTTTGCAAAAGTGTGTTATAGAGGAACGTGGAGGATGGTCTCCCCAACTGTCCTACCAGCTAGCTAAGGGAAGTTGACTGTTATTCAACCTTTAACCTATTCATGTACTTAATTACTCCCTTGATAAACATTTTTTCATTCAACACTTATGAGATGTCTGGTAATCTGGAGTGTGACGAGATTAATAAAACATCTTATGTTCTCAGGAAATTTACACCCCTACATCACTTCCTTTCTTAGGTAGTGAAGCTTATTTTTTTTTTTTTTATTTTTAAACTTTACATAATTGTATTAGTTTTGCCAAATATCAAAATGAATCGGTAGTGAAGCTTAGAGTTAACTGGGTTTGAGTTCTGGTTGTACCAGTTATTTGTACTTCCCATAGGTAGGTTAACCATCAGTATGTTGTCCACAGTGAGCAAAGGAGTTACCACTAATAATTGTTTTTATTATCTACTGCTGTGGAATATATCACCCTAAAATTTAGAGATTTAAAACCGAAATTAAGTAACTCTCATGATTCTCTGTGGAAAAGGCAATGGCACCCCACTCCAGTACTCTTGCCTGGAAAATCCCATGGGTGGAGGAGCCTGGTGGGCTGCAATCCGTGGGGTTGCAAAGAGTCAGACAGGACTGAGTGACTTCACTTTCACTTTTCACTTTAATGCATTGGAGAAGGAAATGGCAACCCACTCCAGTGTTCTTGCCTGGAGAATCCCAGGGATGGGGGAGCCTGGTAGGCTGCCATCTATGCGGTCGCACAGAGTCGGACATGACTGAAGTAACTTAGCAGTAGTAGCATGATTCTCTGTGTTGCCCAGGATTGGCTGGACAATTCTCACTTTGATATTTTGTGTGGTTGTTGTCTGGGGTTGTGTCATGTGAAGATTCAGCTGGGCTGAATGTCCAAGATGATACTCTCATACCTCTGGCAGTTGTTGCTTGGTGTTGACAGGAGCTCCACTGAATTGTCAACACAAGAACCTATACGTGGCCTCCACGTGGCGTGGGTATCTTACAGCATGGTGGCTCGGTTCTGAGACAGGACTTCTGCACAAATGAGTATTTTATAAAACATAGGTGACAATTGCAAGTTAACCCTACAGTGATGCCTACAGTGGCCAAGTGCCACATCTGCTACATTCTATTGACCAAAGAGGAAGGATGAATAGATTCTACCTCCGCATGGAGGAAGAGCGCATCCTGGAGGAAATGAATTGATGGGTGGCCCTCCGGGAAAGCAGCTACCTCAAACTTACACTATGGAAAGAGATATCACCCAGGACTGTCCCAAAGATTGTCATTCAACCTTAGTTGTAGTCTCTTTATCTGTAAAGTAGGGTAATAATAATATAACTCATTGTCTTATGATAAGGGTTTAATAAAGCAATCTGGATAAAACTTGGAAGCTATGTGTTCAGCACTGAGCAAACACTTGTAATATTGTCTCGGGTGGCCATTGTCCTAGTTTTCAGTTCAGCCACTCAGTCGTGTCCGACTCTTTGCAACCCCATGAATTGCAGCATGCCAGGCCTCCTTGTCCATCACCAACTCCCAGAGTTCACCCAGACTCACGTCCATCGAATCAGTGATGCCATCCAGTCATCTCATCCTCTGTGGTCCCCTTCTGCTCCTGCCCCCAATCCCTCCCAGCATCAGAGTCTTTTCCAATGAGTCAACTCTTCGCATGAGGTGGCCAAAGTACTGGAGTTTCAGCTTTAGCATCATTCCTTCCGAAGAACACCCAGGGCTGATCTCCTTTAGAATTGACTGGTTGGATCTCCTTGCAGTCCAAGGGACTCTCAAGAGTCTTCTCCAACACCACAGTTCAAAAGCATCAATTCTTCGGCACTCAGCCTTCTTCACAGTCCAACTCTCACATCCATATATGACCACTGGAAAAACCATCTAGCCTTGACTAGACGGACCTTTGTTGGCAAAGTAATGTCTCTGCTTTTTAACATGCTATCTAGGTTGGTCATAACTTTCCTTCCAAGGAGTAAGCGTCTTTTAATTTCATGGCTGCAGTCACCATCTGCAGTGATTTTGGAGCCCCCAAAAATAAAGTCTGACACTGTTTCCACTGTTTCCCCATCTAGTTCCCATGAAGTGATGGGACCGGATGCCATGATCTTCGTTTTCTGAATGTTGAGCTTTAAGCCAACTTTTTCACTCTCTTCTTTCACTTTCATCAAGAGGCTTTTTTAGTTCCTCTTCACTTTCTGCCATAAGGGTGGTGGCATCTGCATATCTGAGGTTATTGATATTTCTCCCGGCAATCTTGATTCCAGCTTGTGTTTCTTCCAGTCCAGCGTTTCTCATGATGTACTCTGCATATAAGTTAAATAAGCAGGGTGACAGTATACAGCCTTGACATACTCCTTTTCCTATTTGCAACCAGTCTGTTGTTCTACGTCCAGTTCTAACTGTTGCTTCCTGACCTGCATACAGATTTCTCAAGAGGCAGGTCAGGTGGTCTGGTATTCCCATCTTCTTCAGAATTTTCCACAATTTATTGTGATCCTCACAGTCAAAGGCTTTAGGCCCTTGTAATTTCTCACCTGATAGTTAATAATCATTCTTGCTCTTTCCATTTTCATTCTTGTCTTTTAGATAGTTGTTAGCACATTTTACACAGCATCCTTTCTATTATGTTCCTCCTCTGCTCTGACACCTTCAGCAGGTCCTAACACTGTCCAGCAAAGTCCAAACCTCTTTGTCTCATATTTGAAGCCCTATATAATCAGGCCTGTGCCCCAAACAAACTGGCCAAGCCATGGTTGCTGTGAACGGGTACCTCCTGCTCTCTCCCTAGTTCCAGGCTGCTCTTTCCACCAAGAATGTACTTTTCAAAGTCCTGCATGTTCAAATTCCCATCCTTCAAGGTGTATCTAAAAACTGACAATGCTCCCTCTGTCATCTGCCTCCCATTTCCCCTGTACATGCCTTGAGGCACTTGGAACTTTCTATCTTGCATTATGATCTTTGGACTTTATAGATGCTTCAAAGGGCTGGAGGGAGGAAAAGAGGAAAGAGAAAGATTGAAGAGGATATTTCTGATCATGATTTTTATTCCCAGTTCTGTCAACACTTGTTTCTCTTTAAGCTAGGCTGTTTATGAAGTGTCTTGGATAAAGGACATAATAGAACAATGGTTTTGAGATTCAAAATCCTAAATCTTGGTAATCAATAGAAATAAGTCATGGCATTTACAACAGAGCTAGAATATATGAAGATGGGGAGGGTTTCCATCTATGAGATGAGAAAGTAATTTCTCTAGGCTTTGTTGAGTAGAAGGGGGAGCAGAAAATGCGCAAAGGTGGAAGGAACTTCGTGACCCTAGATGAGGCACCGGAAGTGGAGGCACTCCATAGCGCGAGTGGAATCAGTATTCCAGGAAGACTCAACTCCTCCCGAGTGAGCACTGCTCTTGCCCCACCTTGAGGAGCTCGGTCATGATACTTTCATTAGTGTCCAAAGCACAGCCAGGATTTGCCTGTGGACTCTTCAGCTGGATGAATACCCATGTCTCCCTTAAACCTTTGCTTGGCCCTTGCCCAATTTACCTTGTGTGAAACAACCACACACACTGTCCTTGATTTCTTCTTCATCCATAAGACAAAAGGTGGGCCCTGGTCACGGATGCATGGAGGAAGTACGGAGAGAAACGGCTCTGCGACCGTGCTTTGGTGGAGCAGACAGATTCAACGTGAGAACTGGGCTGAGCTGGGGCCAATCTCAGGGCTGCATCGTGGTTACTGCCATGAATAATAATAATATATATATATATGTAAATACTTATGGAATGAAAGCCTATCTCTGAAAGCATAAGTGGCATTATTTGGGATTCTGCCTAAGAGAATTGTCTCTTTCCTCCCATTTGTTTGTATGGTGAAGGCTTTATTAATATTCATGTAGGTCTGTGGACGTTTATCTGATGCTTTGGGTTAGAGTTCAGTTTTACTTTGTTTCCTTTTTTTCTCAAATTGTTTTAGCTTTGGCTACTGGTGTGAGCTCCTTCAGTCACTTCCTATGTCCCTTTGACACATTCTCCCCAACCCTGGCTTGCTGTTGTTGTTTTGAGCACTTCCTTACTTTCTGGTACAAGATGCTCCCAGCTTATCTTGTATATTCCCTGTCCCTGTCCTAGAATAAGCCCTTTACCTAAGGAGCTCTGGTCTCTTACTGGAGACTGGCTTTAAAAACCAAGATCTGGACTTTAATAGAGCTTATTCTTTTGCCTTTCTATTTGGAAAATGAAGCTCTTCCTAGAAGTCTTCTATTTCAATTTCATCAACTGGCAGGGAAAATAAAGATTTAGCTCCCTTACCTCCTATGATGGAGGATGGTATAACTGAAAATCAGTGCTAAATGAACTAAGCTACAAGACTTGCCACCATGAGAGAAAACCATTACATGTGTAAAATTCGCAAACCAGACTACAGTGAACACCTCCCTGACTTACATGTAAACTTAAGGCATTTCATCATTGCAAAATTTTATGTTCCTATTTCATCTTTATAAGTGCAGACTTGTAATTGGCATAATAAAAATAAATATGGATTTTAGCCACTTATCATAATGACGATGATGATGTTGATAGCCAATGTTTGTGAAATACTTAGATAAGCCAGGGACTACATTAAGTATTTGACAGATTTGATTCTGAAAAAAATCCCTATAAGGTAGGTACAATTATCACATCCAGATGAGGCAACTGTGGCTTAGAAATACTAGTGATTTGTCTAGGGCTAGCTGTTAAGGAGTAGAACAGAAATTTGTAATGAAGCAGTCTTTAACGAGAATCTCAATTTCTCTTTTCCTGCCTTGGTCACCCTAAGGGAAGATGTTGCTTATAAGGGTATTGAATTGCAGAATCTGTTGAAAGACACATTGCCAAATATTCATGTGAAATACATAAAAGCTGTTAGATGGCCTACAGAGCACATGAAATCCATATGTTTTCTACCTCTCAAACCACAAGTGGCTTGATCAATCAGAATTTAGTCAGACTCTGTTCACACAGCAGAGCGGTTTGTTTATGAAACTTAGGAAAACTCAGGCCTCAACTCCAGTGGAAGTTGCTGCTGCTGCTGCTAAGTCACTTCGGTTGTGTCCGACTCTGTGTGACCCCATAGACAGCAGCCCACCAGGTTTCCCCATCCCTGGGATTCTCCAGGCAAGAACACTGGAGTGGGTTGCCATTGCCTTCTCCAGTGGAAGATAATATGGTAATTCATACACAGCATAAACTGATTGAAAAAGCAAAGGATGAATTAGTGACTATCAGTGAGCGACTAAAATGAGGTTACACCCATCACAAAATTGTTCACAAACAGAATTTTGTTCACAGCACAGAATTTGATAAAAGCAGAACATTTAAAGAAGTCGTCCAGAGAATACAACAAGCAGATGGAAGAGGAAAACAACTTATTTCACATGTGACTTTCACTGAATACTTCTCTAACTTTGGGAGAGCTGCTCCAGATTTTGTACATTTGGTTTCAGGCTTAACTGAAACCAACATCCATGGGGCACCCACATCATTTGCCCTGGTGGTCCACCATCACATTGTAAAACGTCTGTGTAAATGAGCATACTCTTGATTTAGCAGCCTGAGTTTGAATCCTGGCCTGACCTCTGAGTTTCAGTTACCTACTCAGTGAAATAAGGTATTTAAACCAAGATCTCAAGTTTGACATGATCTTAAGACTCATACAGGTCATTTCCTACCCAATTAATGCTTGTCTCTTTCACACCTGACTGTCCCTAAGGTCCTAATTAAATCTTATTTTCTATACTCTGTTATTACTTGGATTCATAAACAGGACCCTAAGTCTAATGCCTCCTCATTCTACCACTAGGATAACCATATACCATCTTTGATATGGTAATGTGGAATAAGGAGTGAATATTGGAAGTAGGAGGTGGGATATCTTGATGGAAGCTGAGTGAATGGAGGTGGTTAAGCAAGTAAGGTGGGGTCTATGATAGTCCAAATGATATTGTCTTCTTAATTACATTTCTGTTTAATATCTTTATTGATGTTCCATTAGAAGGGAAGATGGAAGAAGCAAGGGAAGCAGAAAGAGAACAAGGAATGGAATTGCTATCATTTATTGAAATCCTTAGATTTGCATGACTCATGCTGGATGTTTCCAAACATCTGAGTATTTTCTTATCTTATTGACAAAACAAGTCTATAATCTGATACCTTTGCCTGCTACCCTTTCTAACAAGGGCGGTAAGACTAAAGATAGCTAAATGCCTTTTGATACCTCACCCAGTGATTCTCAAACCAAAGTTTAAATGACTACCAAGTCCTTTTTTTCTTCTACTAAACCATAATTCTACATCAGATAGAGAAAAAAAATCAAATTTCTTAGTATTACACTCAAGACTCCTTACACTGCTGAAGAACTGGGATTAAAATGAGGAACCAAACATCCTCCTCCTCAAATAACTTCATTTTTTTAAATATGAAAGTGTTCCAGCTTCTCATCCCTTCCTCAATTCATTCCTTAACTTCACTATGAGTTTCACTTTAACTCATAGTGAAATTAATGTCTTCTTTCCTTTGTTTTTCCTAACATTACAAATGCCTTGACACTTGAGCAATGCAAGTTTGAACTTCATGGGTCCACTTACACCCAGATTTTTTTCAGTAGGAAATACCATGAATACTACACGATCTGAGATTGGTTGCATCTACAAATATGGAACCGTAGGTATAGAAGAATCATGTGTAGAGAGGACCGACTATAAGTTATATGAAAAATTTCAGCTGCACAGAGTGTCGATGCTCCAAACTATGTGTTATTCAAGGCCTCACTGTGTATATAAAAATTGTAATATAATTGACATATAACATTATATTAGTTTTAGGTGTACCATATAATAATTTGATATTTGTATATATTGAGGAAAGACCATCACAATAAATTTTGTTAAGATCCATTGCCACACATTGCAAATTTTTAAGAACCAATTTATAGTTTAAGGTTTGGAAGTATAGCATCCATATATTATGATTTCCATATCATCAGTGCCAAGGAAAGAAACTCGCCATTTGCAGTAGAATTACATGGAATCGATTCTTTCCCAGGAGCCCAGCTGCGTCCTTTCTGTCCTCCCTACCCACAACTGTCATCCTCCCTGGAACTGTCCAGAACTAAGAAAGCCTGAAATTTTCAGGGATTCTTAGGTATTGAACCTCAGTCAACACCACAGCAAGAATGAACAGGTTATTCTTGAGACGACAATCCCGTTTCTTCTTAACCTCAAGGCTCCTGGGTTAGTCACGGTGTCGGCCTTTTAATTTCCTCCTCTGCCTGCATCATCTTTCTCCAAAGAGGCTGAGCACCTCTTTGGAGAATACAGGAGCTAATTTGTTCTTTCCATGGATCAAAATTATCTGGGTAAGTTCAGTTGACAATGTAGGAATGGCAGTGAAAGATAATAACCAAGGGTACTGGGTTGTAATAAAATAGGAAAATTGAGTGAAAAGAGCACCTAATAAGTAGAAATGTGGAATAACCCTCTAAATGAGGTTGACAGCACCTTTTTTTCTGGAGTCAAAACAGAAGAGAACAAATCACTGAGGACTCTCTATGTCAGGCAGCCCCTGAATGTCATGCTGATAAAGGTGTTGACCTCTTTGGTTTCCCTGATTTCTGTGCTTCCAACCTCTGCTGCCTCACAAAAAAGAGAGAGGTGTCACTTAATGATAACACTGAATGCTGACCTTTCCCAGGAAAAGAATCTCAGATGCTTATTAATTTCAATAAAATGGGGTAACTGCAGTGTGTCAGCTGAAATTTGAACCTGAAGATCAAACATCAAATTTCAGTGCTGTGACAGGAAGTCCCTTTAGATGTGTGCAAGTTCAATGTATGTTTAATAAGAGAACAACATGCTTCTCACATCAGTGCTCAGATTTTCAAGTTTCACTGGCAGAAATATTCGTTAAAATATCAATCGCATAATTTGCTTTTGCTGTCATCTTCATGACACTACTACACTAAAAACAATATTAGGCAATGAATTTTGAATTTAAAAGGTAACATGCATGACTATAGTGTGTATTATGCTTTCTAAATGGTGTCTCTACCTATTAGATACACTATTTTAGATTAGAAAGTTTAATCTATCTATTAAACTTTATAAATGAGGTAAATGGAGCAGTATTCATTTTTACTGGGGGAGGACTAAAGTTATATAAAGTGTATTGAGTCTGCTATGTGGAGATTATTCTGGTCTGAGAGACAGGAGTATTTTATTCTAATCCATGCTCAAAGTTTTCTCAATTTGTAAAATTGGGGCTGTGTCATCTAATAGCATGCTGTAGGCAGAAGAATAGTCCTCCAAAGACATCCATGTCCTAATTCCAGGATCTGTGAGTATGTTGGTGCTTGGTGCATGCTAAGTCGCTTCATAGGTTACATGAACAAGGGAATTAAAGTTGCAGACAGAATTAAGATTGCTGATCAACTGATCTTCAGATGGGCAGATTATCCTGGATTATCCAGGTGTGTCCATGTAAGAGTTTTTACAGGTAAAAGAGGGAGGCAGTATAGAGAGACAGCCAAAGAGGGACAACATGAGAATGATTCTGTCCACACTTGCTGGGTTTGAAGATGGAGAAAAGAGCCGTAAATCAAGGAATGCAGGCAGCCTAGAGAAGCTGGAGAAGGCGAGGACAGAGGTTCTCCCCTAAAGCCATCGGAAGGCACACAGACTGGCTAACACGTTGATGTCAGCCTGTGCTTCTCGTTTCATGCTTCCTCCCTCCAGAACAGTAATACGGTGTACTGGTGGTGTTTTAAGCCATTAAATTTGTGGTGATTTGTAACAGCAGCAACATAGAGCCTTTTGAACACCAATTGTGATGCATCTGATATTAAGTTTTTGGAGGGAAGATCTGGAAATCTTACCTTTCACCATTTGTGTTTTATATATATATATATGTATGTATTGACTGGCAGATACATACTCACAAAAGTTAAATGTCAAACTGTGCAATCAAGGGAACGAATCAAAGCCTTCAATCTAGGGGAAGCAAGTTTAACTTCAGGTAGGCAGGCAGTTAGGGCTTAGCAGCACAGTGGCATCTCTTTGATGGTCTTCTCAAAAGAAGCAAGCCTAGTGTGGTTATCCTGACAGCACTGGATAGGAGCAGCAGAGTACAAAGGAGATGGGAGGATTTTCCTGATTTATTACTATATCATTAGTAAATAACCACAGATTTACATATTACTTTCCAGACCTTATGTTCCTAATTACTTCCTTTGGTTTTATTATATTGGCTAATAATGCCTTCAATGTCATGTTAAATAGTACAGGGGCTCTTGGGCATTCTCGTCTTTTTTCTAATTTCAGTGGAAAAAAATGACAGTGGAAAAAAAAAAAAAACATGTATTGTTTTCCATTATGTAGGGTGTCGATCTGGGGACTAAGGTAAATAATACTATGTTAAGGGTATATCCATCAAATTATATTTTATGTAATGTTTTAATATGAGTGGGTGTTAAATTTTGTCAAATACACTTCTGATCAAAGGGGATAATACAGAATTTTTCTGTATAGCACAATATGATGGGCTACACTAATTGATTTTTAATGGGTTTTATATTTTAGGGATATGATAGAGGACAAATAAACAAGTAAATTAAGCACGGTGGACCAAATAGTGACTGCTTCTGGAAATGGAGGTGGACTATGGCCTGCAGGTGGGAGAAGTGGGGATGCAGTTACTAGATGCGAAATAAATGTAAAATGTATTTATTCCTTTTTTATTCAACAAATATTTGAACATCCACATTTTTGGCAGGAATATTCTCGATAATCAAAATTTGCCATCCTTTTCTGCTGTACTTGGAGATATATTCAGGATAGCTAGAGGCAGGATTAACTGATCAGGTAAGTCGTGTGCCTTTAAAGACAGAGAAGACTAACTACGGAGGACAGTATGGATATTCCTTAAAAACTTAGAAACAGAGTTACCATAAGCTCCAACAATCCCACTTCTGGGCGAATATCTGGAAAAGATGAAAACTCTAATTAGAAAAGATGCATATATCCAAATGTAAATAAACAATAGCAGCATTATTTACAATAGCCAAGACACGGAAGCAACCTAAGTGTCCATAGGCAGATGAACGGATAAAGAAAATGTGGTGTGTATATACATATAGTGGGATGTTACTCAGTCATGAAAAAGAGTGAAATAATGCCATTTGCAGCAACATAGATGGACCTAGAGGTCATCGTACGAAGTGAAGTAAGTCAGATAGAGACAGACAGATATCATATGATATTACTTAAATGTGAAATCTAAGTATTGACACAAAATGAAAATAAATAATTTCATCAATAATTACAAAACAGAAATAGACATAGAAAACAAATGTAAGGTTACCAAAAGGGAGAGGCGGGATAAGGGATAAATTAGGAGTTTGGGATTAAAAGATACATACTACTATATATTACAATACACATAAACAACAAGGGCCTACTGTATAGGAACTATGTTCAATATCGTAATGGAAAAAAATGTGAAAAAAAATTCATGTAACTAAATTAGTTTGCTGATTATAAATCAACTATATGCTCAGTCACTCAGTGGTGTCTGAGTCTTTGTAACCCATGGACTGTAGCCCACCAGTCTTCTCTAGCACACAATGAGAAAAAAAAAAAAAAACTATACTTCACTAAAAAGTTGTTTGTTAAAAAATAAAAGACGGTGTAGGCTGCATTTGTTGTTGTTGTTTAATTAAAACACATTAGTTACATTTTACCCTTTTATTCTTCATGTCTCTTAGTGTCTGTTCTGGGGCTGTGACAGACGTTTGCTTTGATCACTGCACTCTTCTGTTGTATGCATTTTTTAGGGGGAGATGGAAAGAATCCTAATCAGTCTTCTAAATCTACTGAACACTCTTCCACGAATCCAGCTTCCAGAGAAGATTCAAAGGCACCTATCTTCAGCGATTTGTGAGCTACTGACACTAGATTGCAGGCTGAAAGTGGACTGCAATAACTTGGTTCTATTCACATTAAAGGAGAACCACACAAAAGCTCTTCCTGGTTAGTTTGCCATGGTCATGGTTTTCCCTTTCTAAAACGATAAACCAAACCTGTACCTTCACTTAATGCCATCCCCAAAGATAAGCAAATCATTTCCCTCACATTTTCCAGTAAGTAGCACCAAAATAATTTATTTTCTGTATTGGATTCAGAGAACCCTGCCTTTCAGGAACAGTGGAACAGTGGTATTCCCAAGCTAAACCTGACATCTGGCTTCATCACTTTGAATTATCTTGTCTTATTATTGCTCTCCAACTCTTTCTTCAGCAAAAAGGACTGAAAGTATGACGACTCCTGCCCATCTTTATTATCCCTCTCACATCTAAGACCCAGAACGGAACAAACAGTATGTCAGCTCAGTTAAATTTTTTTTCTTTTAAATTTCTACATTAAAATTGCAAATGGCTAGCAGCACCTCATGAATCAGGTCCCAACTTTCCACTATAAGGATCATAAAAAAAAAAAAGAGGGGGAAAAACATTAGATGAACTGGACGGAAGAAATGATACCATTCTAGCTTACTCTGCCTCACGCAACTTCCACTGTGTGCCTCTTATAAAAGATGACCTGATCAAAAATGTTGTGGGGCAACTCTTTGTTTCCAGATTTGTGCCAGCCAGAATTGTGGCCAGCTACATCACTGACTTGATGGACATGAGTTTGAGTGAACTCCTGGAGTTGGTGATGGACAGGGAGGCCTGGTGTGCTGCGATTCATGGGGTCACAAACAGTCGGACATGACTGAGAGACTGAACTGAACTGAACTGAACTGAACTGACCTCTCTGATATACGTATTAATCCTCATTATTTATGAAGCATTGACTAGGTCATGCAGATAAAGTGAAGTCTCTCAGTCGTGTCTGACTGTTTGTGACCCCATGGGCAGTAGCCTGCACCAGGCTCCTCCATTCATAGGATTTTCTAGGCAAGTGTACTGGAGTGGGTTGTCATTTCCTTCTTGGGAATCTTCCCAACCCAGGGATCGAACCCAGGTCTCCTGCATTGTAGACAGACACTTTACCATCTGAGCCACCAGGGAAGTCCTCAATAAGGCAGATAAAGTCATTAATAAGACAAAAATCAATCATGACTTTATGGAGGTTGCATTCTAATTGTGGGATAAGACAACAAATAAACAAGATAATATCAATGCTGGGGGAACAAAGATGGTAAGGAGAAAAGGAAATGCCAGGTATTAGTCTTTCTATGTAGTGATATAAGCGGATCCCTTAGGGTGTGATCCCCAGGGAATTCTAGTAATAAAGATGTTTCTGGAAGATGGTTCAGACTATCAGTGACCCTTGAGGTGGGAGGTTCAGGAAGAGCAATGAGGAGGCCAGTGTGGCTAGAGCAATGATCAAGGCCAAGGTTGGTAGGACTGAGATCTAAGAAGTACAGGCAGCTGAATGGTAGCATGTGATAGAGCTCACTGTAAGGACTTGACTTTGAATGAGATGAGAAGTCCTTGGATAGTGTTGAGTAGGATGGTACAGTTTCACTTACATTTGAAAATAGTTACTCCCAGCTGCTGACTTATGAAGAAACAGTAGAGAGAGTGGCACAAGCAGGCCAGCCAGGGGGTTGTTCTCAGGGAAAGAACTTTAGTAGTTGGAGCAGTAGGCATGGTAGTGAGAAGGTTGCAAACTCTGGAAATATACTAAGGGTTAGGCAGGCAGGCCTTGCTGATAAATTGCTTGTAGTAAAGCGTCTGCCTACAACGGGGGAGACCTGGTTTCAATCCCTGGGTGGGGAAGATCCCCTGGAGAAGGAAATGGCAACCCACTCCAGTATTCTTGCCTGGAAAATCCCATGGATGGAGGAGCCTGGTAGGCTACAGTCCATGGGGTTGCAAAGAGTTGGACATGACTGAGCGACTTCACTTGGTGAAAAAAAGAAAAAAGAAGTTCAGGACGTTTAAGGTATTTTGCTTGAGCAACAGAAAGAATGAAAATGTCATTGTCACAGACTGAATTGTGTCTTCTTGAAATTCGTATTTGAAAGCCTTAACTTAACCCCTAAGTGACTGCATTGAAACTAGTGCCTTTAAAGAGGAGGTTAATGTTAAATGAATGAGATCATAAGGGTGGAGCCCTGATCCCATAAAACTGGTATCCTTTCAAAAAAGAAAAAGACTCTGGAGCTCCTTATCTTTCTGTCATGTGTGGATGCAACAAGGATGTAGCTGTCTGCCAGCCAGGAAGAATATCCTCACCAGAAATGGAATCAGCTGGCATTTTGATCTTGGACTTCCCAGTGTCTAGAACTGTGAGGAATAAATTCTGTTAAGTCATCCAATCTATGGTATTTTGTTATGGCAACCTGAGCAGACTAATTAGGTCATTAACCAAGAAGCAGAGGAGTTTTAGGGTCAGAGATGAGGGAGAAAATAGTCATTGCTGTTATGGAAATAGTCATTCCTGTTATGGATGCAGATAGTTTGTTATGCTTATTGACTATCCAAATAAAGATATTGTACAGGCAGTTGGATTAATGAATCTGCCATTCAGGGGAGCACTCAGAGTAGATATAAATATGTATATGTGCATAAATTATATTTTAATCCTGTGCTGTGCTTAGTTACCCAGTCATGTCCAACTCATGACCCCATGGACTGTAGCCTGCCAGGCTCCTCTGTTCATGGGGATTCTCCAGGCAAGAATACTGGAGTAGGTTGCCATGCCCTCCTCCAGGGATCTTCGCAATCCAGGTATCAAACCCAGGTCTCTTGCATTGCAGGTGGATTTCTTTACCCACTGAGTAAAGAAAGGGGAAGCCCTTAAATCCTTGAGACTGGTGATACTAGAGGTGAATGTATATGGAGAAGAGTGAAAGTCTATGCCCTGAGTCCAGACTACTCCAGTACTAAGAAGTCAGTGATATGATGGCAAATGCGAAGGGGATTGAGAGGGATAGACAACTTGAGAAGAGAACTGAGCAGGTAGAGTTTTCTCAAAGGCAGTTAAGAAGCATATCAAAAGGGAGACCAAGACCAGTTGTGTCAGATGCTGCATGTGTCAGGCAAGATGAGGCTAAGTATTGATTAGTGGATTGACTATTGTGGAGGAAGGTCATGGGTATGCTGTCATGAATTGTTTTAGAACAGTGATGGGGATGACAGTCTGATTGAATTGCATAAAGAGCATGGAATAGGGGTGGAAGATAGACAACATAGATCGCTAGTTTAAGGTCAGTGTGTAGATGTCAGAGTCTATTAGAGGTGGCCCCTAGCCATCCTGTAGCTAAAAGTCTAGTGAATTAGAGTATGCTGAGAATGACAGACTTTAATAAAGTCCACTCATTTCAAGTACAAAAGCAAAAAGAAGAAACAAGTAATAGAGCCAGGAGGAAGCCACCATGGCCTCCTCCTAAGTGCAGACGGGTTCCATTAGATTAAAACCTGCTATACCTGGGAAACTGCACTGAGGTTAGCGGCATTTCAGGGCACTAACAGCCCACACGGTGCGGATGCAGTGTCAGCGCACTGACAAAGCACACACCCTTCCCGTAGGCAAAGCGTGATACTTGATGGCTCTCCAAACCTCATCTCATTTGAGTACAGAGGGCAGCCTATACACGGAGTCTATGAAAAAATAATAGTGAATGTGAATGAGGAGAATATTCTGAACTTTAAGAGAAAAATGTCAGAGAATTATCCACTGCAGAAATAGGAGTCCTATAAAATTTCTGGACTCTGTTGGAATCCTCAATATAGAATGCAGACAGAAAGCTCTGAGGCAGGTGCAGAATGCCATTAGGTGGAAATGGCCTTACTGGGAACTCTAAGAGAATAAATTGCAAAGGGGAGATTAGAGGATGTAAAGGACCACAGGAAATGAGAATGGAATGAAGTTAAAATCTATTGTGGAGAAAAATGAAAGCCAAATTTAAAATATAGAATGTCAGGTTAAATATGTGGAAGAACGATTGATAAGCTTTCAAGAATTATTGAAGAAAAAGACAAATGAATAAAACAAAGGGCACTTGACATTGAGGACTAAGATTAAAAATTCAGCATGGTAAAGACTCTGAAACACTAACAACCAAAATCTTAATTTAAGAATATCTTCCTGAGCTGAACGCTTTCCCCCAGTATTTGGACTGAGAAAGGTTTGATCAAAATTGACACAAAGGAATCATTCTAAATTTTTGAATTACAAAGTTATATAAGATTATTATGATACATATCAATGAAGCAAGAATAATATTGTCCCAGAAATTGATACATAGACTTAGAGCAATGAATATAAAAAAATCATGCAGAAAAGACACATAATTGTACAGAAAAGAGATATATGAAAGAGGAGGCATTGAAACAAATGGAAAAATAGTATACTATTCAATAAATATATAATATAAAATGATATTCTACCTCACCTGATACACACACATAAAAACATTCTAGGTGAGTTAAAGGCTTAATATACAAAGTTCATCTTTAAAAACTTCCAAAAAATATTATGATGTTACAAAGGAAATATCTTAAACAAGACTCCACAGAACCCAAATCATTAAAATAAAAAGATGCATTGACTATTTTCAAATTTTATACACTTTGCAGACAAAGACATAAAAATGACCAGCAGTAAGTAGACTTGGAGAAGATTTTAGTAACACACACAACTGATAAAGATGTTGTATCTGGAATAAAAAGTAGAATAACTCCTACTAACCATAAGAAAAAAGCAATCAAAAAGACAAATTTACATAGGTGAATAGGTAATAAACAGGTAAAACACAACCTTAAAGGCTAAGAAAGAAACTGGAAAAAAAGGCCAACCTTGCTGGTAAACAAGGAAGGAAAAATAAAACCCATAATGAGTTACATGTTCATGCAACGTGTTGGCAAAAATGAAACTTTCTGACAAAATCAAGTGTTAGTAGGGATGGGAATGAAGTTGGAAATTCCAATTGCTGGTGGGAATGTAAATTGAGGCTGTTGTTTGGGAAAGAATTAGGCACAATCTAGTGAAATCAAAGTCTATGGGAAGGCGTATCTAGAGCTCAGTAATTCCATTCCAAGATTCTGACTCTGGATAGATACCCTTTTACAAGATGTGTAGAAAAATCTTTACATGAGGGCCGTAAAAGCATGTTATCTGTAATAGCAAAAAGTTGGAAAGAACCTAATTGTCCATTTATAGGAAATCAGATTGCAGTCTACGCAATACCACTTTTAAATTTTTCAAGTGAAGATGTATATCATTATAGGCAATCTCAGAAACATAATATTGAGTGAAACAAGTAAGTTTCAAAATAGTCTATGGAATATATCACTTTCATAAGGCTTAAAAACATGCAAACTAGTACTATATATAGTTAGTGGATATGTATAAACATATATGCACGCACACACATACACACCTGTATGTGTAGTAAAGTGTATATGTAGCAAAAATTCTTAAATGTAGGCAAAGGTCAAAACTAAATCCAGAATAGCAGTCGACTTGCGTGGTCAGAGAGCTTTATTTGTCTTCATATAGCTTTATTTCATAAACTAGGGGAAGAGCATATTGGTGGTTTTATGATGGATTATACTACAGTCCAGGCAAGAGTACAGAGAAGGCAAATACTCTTGCCTGGAAACTCCCATGGGTGGAGGAGCCTGGTAGGCTGCAGCCTCTGGGGTCGTGAAGAGTCAGACACGACTGAGCGATTTCACTTTTTTTCACTTTTCACTTTCATGCATTGGAGAAGGAAATGGCAACCCACTCCAATGTTCTTGCCTGGAGAATCCCAGGGATAGGGGAGCCTGGTGGGCTGCCATCTATGGGGTCACACAGAGTCAGACACGACTGAATCGACTTAGCAGCAGCAGCAGCAGCATACTACACTCCATGGGGTCACAAGAGTCGGACATGACTTAGCAACTAATACCACCACCACCATACCATTTGCAAGCACAAGATATTTAATATAACAATACATGACTAGAATAATAATAGTAATTTACAATTCCAGATTACTTTTATAAACATTGTGAAGTATGTATTGTAGGGGATGGGATAATGGTGAAAGTGAATGAAATATACTGAGCTCTATATCATCTTTTAGAAATAAATTATAACATTTCATTTGCCACTAATAACTAAAGAAATAGAGCTTAAGTGGTTTTTTTTTAAAGAAAAAAAGCTTAGTAATTTCCATATGTAGAATTACAAAAACATGATGTATAAACTTTCCAAAACACTGTGAAAATAAAAGCAAAAGAAATTTTATTCTTATAGAAAATGACATAAAAGAACATGGAAGTAGAAAAAAAACCCCAAACCGCAAAAAGTGATAGCAGAAATATCAATCACAATGGTTGACTAGAAAATCATTTAACTGGACTATCCAGTGTCTCACTTGTTTGGATTAAGATTTTTGGGAGAGAGGGGATTTAGAAATCTTAACCTCAAAACATGCTTTATAAAACAGAAGTAGAAATATAATGTTGTACACATGAAACTTTTAATTATATAAACCAAATTGCCTGACTATAAAGAAAATTTAAATTTCTTTTAATTTTAATTCATTAAATTTCTTTAAATTTTAAAATACTTTTATATGATCTAGTGCATACAGCATAGTATAAATTTAGGATTTCAAAAGAAAAACAAATTAAAAAAAAAATTTGTCTTAGAAAAACTTGTATTTTACCTAAATATATCTTGCCAATCATTGAAGAATGTGTGAAATATCTGTTATTGCTTTGTTCCTGGGTTGATCTGAATACAGGTGAAAAAAATATTAGTAATAAAAACATAAATGCAGCTACTTGTAAATATTTAATCACAAGATAACAGAACTTCTAATGTGCACTAATTCTCTTAAAAAGGCATAATGCAATAATATTAAAATAATATGTTTAATAAAAAGCAATGAAAAATAAGCAGTGAAAATAGCTTATCAGAATAGCTTAACAGGCAGTAAAACAGTAGTTAAGATCATAAACCCAAGAGCTGGTCTGTTGTGTTTGAATCTCAGCTCTGATATTTACTAGTTTATAACTTAGGCAACCCCATGAACCTTGAGAACCCCATGAACAGTATGAAAAGGCAAAAAGATAGGACACTGAAAGAAGAACTCCCCAGGTCGGTAGGTGCCCAATATGCTACTGGAGATCAGTGGAGAAATAACTCCAGAAAGAATGAAGAGAAGGAGCCAAAGGAAAAAGAACACCCAGTTGCAGATGTGACTGGTGATGGAAGTGAAGTCTGATGCTGTAAAGAGCAATATTGCATAGGAACCTGGAATATTAGGTCCATGAATCAAGGCAAATTGGAAGTGGTCAAACAGGAGATATCAAAGAGTGAATGCTAACATTTTAGGAATCAGTGAACTGATGGACTGGAATGGGTGAATTTAACTCATATGACCATTACATCTACTACTATGGGCAAGAGGCCCTTAGAAAAAATGGAGTAGCCATCATGGTCAACAAAAGAGTCTGAAATGCAGTACTTGGATGCAATCTTAAAAATGACAGAATAATCTCTGTTTGTTTCCAAGGCAAACCATTCAATATCACGGTAATCCAAGGCTATGCCCTGATCGGTAATGCTGAAGAAGTTGAAGTTGAATGGTTCTATGAAGACCTACAAGACTTTCTAGAACTAACACCGAAAAAAGATGTCCTTTTCCTTATAGGGGACTGGAATGCAAAAGTAGAAAGTCAAGAAATACCTGGAATAACAGGCAAATTTGGCCTTGGAGTACAGAATGAAGCTGGGCAAAGGCTAAAAGACTTATGCCAAGAGAATGCATGGGTCATAGCAAACACCCTCTTCCAACAACACAAGAGAAGACTCGACACAAGGACATCACCAGATGGTCAATACCAAAATCAGACTGATTATATTCTTTGCAGCCAAAGATGGGGAAGCTCTATAGAGTCAGAAAAATTAAGACTGGAAGATGACAGTGGTTCAGACCATGAACTCCTTATTGCCAAATTCAGACTTAAATTGAAGAAAGTAGGGAAAACCACTAGACCACTCAGGTATGACCTAAATCACACCCCTTATGATTACACAGTGAAAGTGATAAATAGATTCAAGGGATTAGATCTGATAGACAGAGTGCCTGAAAAACTGTGGATGGAGGTTCGTGACATTGTACAGTAGGCAGTAATCAAGACCATCCCCATGAAAAAGAAATGCAAAAAGGCCAAGTGGTTGTCTGAGGAGGTCTTACAAATAGCTGTGAAAAGAACAGAAGTGAAAGTCAAAGGAGAAAAGGAAAGATACACCCATTTGAATGCAGAGTTCCAAAGAATAGCAAGGAGAGATAAGAAAGCCTTCCTCAGTGATCAATGCAAAGAAACATGGGAAAACAATAGAATGGGAAAGACTAGAGATCTCTTCAAGAAAATTAGAGATATCAAGGGAACATTTCTGCAAAGATGGGCACAATAAAGCACAGAAATGGCATGGACCTAACAGAAGCAGAAGATATTAAGAAGAGGTGACAAGAATACATAGAAGAACTATACAAAAAAGATCTTCATGTCCCAGATAATCACAAAGGTGTAACCACTCCTACAGAGGCAGACATCCTGGAATGCGAAGCCAAGTGGGCCTTAGGAAGTATCAATATGAACAAAGCTAGTGGAGGTGATGGAATTCCAGTTGAGCTATTTCAAATCCTGAAAGATGATGCTGTGAAAGTGCTGCACTCAATATGCCAGCAAATCTGGAAAACTCAGCAGTGGACTGGAAAAGGTGAGTTTTCATTCCAATCCCAAAGAAGGACAATGCCGAAGAATGTTTAAACTACTTCATGATCGCACTCATCTCACACTCTAGCAAATTAGTGCTCAAAATTCTCCAAGCCAGGCTTCAACAATACGTGAACCGTGAACTTTCAAATGTTCAAGCTGGATTTAGAAAAGGCAGAGGCACCAGAGATCAAATTGCCAACATCTGCTGGATCATCGAAAAAGCAAGAGAGTTCCAGAAAAACATATATTTCTGCTTTATTGACTATGCCAAAGCCTTTGACTGTGTGGACCACAACAAACTGGAAAATTCTTAAAGAGATGGGAATACCAGACTACCTCACCTGCCTCCTGAGAAATCTGTATGCAGGTCAAGAAGTAACAGTTAGAACTCGACATGGAACAACAAACTGGCTCCAAATTGGGAACGGAGTACATCAAGGCTGTATTTTGTCACCTTACTTATTTAACTTACATGCAGAGTACATTATGAGAAATGCTGGGCTGGCTGAAGCACAAGCTGGAATCAAGATTGCCAGAAGAAATATCAATAACCTCAGATATGCAGATGATACCACCCTTATGGCAGAAAGTGAAGAGGAACTAAAGAACCTCTTGATGAAAGTGAAAGAGGAGAGTGAAAAAGTTGGCTTAAAACTCAACATTCAGAAAACGAAGATCATGGCATCTGGTCCCATCACTTCATGGGAAATAGATGCGGAAACAGTGGAAACAGCGACAGACTTTGTTGTTTTGGGCTCCCAAATCACTGCAGATGGTGACTGTAGCCATGAAATTAAAACATGCTTGTTCTTTGGAAGGAAAGTTATGACCAACCTAGATAGCATGTTAAAAAGCAGAGACATTACTTTGCTAACAAAGGTCCATCTAGTCAAAGCTATGGTTTTTCCAGTAGTCATTGATGTATATGAGAGTTAGACTATAATGAAAGCTGAGCGCCAAAGGATTGATGCTTTTGAACTGTGGTGTTGGAGAAAACTCTTGAGAGTCCCTTGGACTGCAAGGAGATCCAACCAGTCCATCCTAAATGAGATCAGTCCTGGGTGTTCATTGGAAGGACTGATGCTAAATCTGAATCTTCAATACTTTGGCCAGCTGGTGCGAAGAATTGACTCATTTGAAAAGACCCTGATACTGGGAAAGATTGAAGTTGGGAGGAGAAGGGGACAACAAAGGATGAGATGGTTGGATGGCATCATTGACTCAATGGACATGAGTCTGAGTAAGCTCCGGACATTGGTGATGGACAGGGAGGCCTGGCATACTGCAGTTCATGGAGTTGCAAAGATTCAGACACAACTGAGTGACTGAACTGAACTGAACTTAGGCAAGCTGCTTAACTATTCTGTGCCTAGTTTTCTCATCTGTAAAGCAGAGAATATAAATAGAGGCCAGATGTAATATTTAAAATATTCATCCACTAGTAATATAAATTAAATCATCTTTCAATAAATACATGTATTAAAATATATTTTATTTTATTTTTTAAATTCACAGAATATGGCACTTACTAAGTAATATGTCATAGGGCCAATTCTTTATAAAATCATTTTATTAATTTACCAAGCATTTGTTACTTTTTAGAAATTGTTTATGCCGTGTTTTTGTTTAACTTAGATATCACTAGTTAAAAGAGATTCTAAGTCATAATTTGACACAGAAATTGCCTCAAATTTTCCCAGCAGCCCCATTAAATTGATTATCTTTAGGTCTTTGGTGCCCAGGGCTTTGCTGCAGCCAGAAGGTGGCTTGTAGTCATTTATGGGTCAGTATCATGTGAATTGGGCTTCCCATGCAATGCTAGTGGTGTAGAAACAGCCTGCGAATGCAGGAGATGTAAGAGATGTGGGTTTGATCCCTGGGTTGGGAAGATCCCCTGGAGAAGGGCATGGCAACCCAACCCAGTATTCTTGCCTGGAGAATGCCATGGACAGAGCCTAGTGGCCTACAATCCATAGGGTCACGAAGAGTTGGACATGACTGAAGTGACTTAGCATGCACACATCGCCTGCATTTAGTAATGGAGGCCAGTATCTAAGAACTGGATTATAGCTGGGGATATTAATAATTTTATTTCAAATGAAGAAAGTGAAAAGAGGGATTTCTGTAAGATTTTCTCCCTCAGGTATACATGACTGAGTGCTCTGTCAACCTTTGTAAGGCAAACAAATCTCAGTTACATTAAATACCTCTAGCAAACTGCGCGATACGTCATGGGCATGGATTTACTTAGTCTCTCAGGCATGACCAGGTCTCTGACTGCAGCCTGGAAGACTTCTCTATCCATGGAATTTCCCAGGCCAGAAAACTGGAGTGGATTGCTGTTTCCTTCTCCAGGCGAGCTTCCGGACCCAGGGATTGAACCCGCATCTTCTGCATCTTCTGCACTGGCAGGCGGATTCTTTACCACTGAGTCACCCAGGAGCCAGCTTGGTATATTAATTTCTTGAAAACTCAGAATTACTATTGTGAACCCCTCTGATTATATTATGTGATATTACTGCTCGTAGAACAGAATACTGTGGCTAGAAGAGATCTTAGTAGCTGTCTAGAGCAATCCCTTCATTTTAAACATGGGGAAACTAGATTTGCCTTTACCAAAACATAAGAGTTTGATAGACTCTTTTGTGGGTTTGCTGAGCTAATTCTGAATATCCTATGCTATGACTTCTTTTTATGTGAAACAAATAAATTTCTCTGTGTTTTATCAACCCATTCTTAACATTCTTCCCCCTTCAGCCAGGAGTATGTCCATCTAATACAAAACTCTTTACACATGATCTACTACAGCTTTGTCCTTTTACAAATGCAGCATTTTAAAGCCAAGAGAAATTAATTTCCTGAATGATACCTGACTTTCAACATCAGCAATAGTTAGTTGTGTAACATCTTCAGAGTATCGTGAGAAAAATCTCGGACTTTGAATTTTACATGCGACTAAGTAATCATCTAAAAATGAGGATGAAATGATAATACTCCTATGTATACAAAGTTTCTGAGAAATTTTATCCCATTCAGTCTCTTTGAAGGAGCCATTGAAGGTTACACCCTAGCAAGATAAAGCATAAATCTGGGAGTTAATAATAAAGTATAAGAAATATAAATAACCCCATATTTTTTATAAGATATGTTATAGCCCAAATTACTTATAAAAATATTTTTAAAACTCCGAAATTTAAAAGTGATGGTGGGAGATCAAAGCTGCTCAGCGAGAAATATATATATTGCTAAACTTTGAGCATAGTGAGGGAAAATTGTGTGCGTGTGTTAAGTTGCTTCAGTCGTGTCCAATTCTGTGCGACCCCATGGACTGTAGCCTGCCAGGCTCCTCTGTCCATGGGGCTCTTTAGGCAAGAATACTGGAGTGTGTTCCCATGTCCCTCTCCAGGTGATCTTCCCCACTCAGGGATCCAATCCACCTCTTATGTCTCCTAAATTGTCAGGCAGGTTCTTTACCTCTGGCGCCACCTGGGAAGCTCAAATTTAAGCATGCTGCTGCTACTGCAAAATTGCTTCAGTCGTGTCCGACTCTGTGGGACCCCATGGACTGCAGCCTACCAGGCTTCTCATAGATGTTGCTAAATCAGAGTTCAATCTCTCTAATTCAAGGTAGAAAGAAGTAAAACTATACACAAAAAGAAGTTAGTAATTAGAAAGCATAAAATAAGGGTCAAAATTAAATCATAATACTTATATACACACATATTTATTATATACTATATACTTAATATAAATTAAATTTTAATAAATTAAAATTGGTTAAACTCATTGGTCAAAAATAATATTTAGATTGTTTTATGTTGTAATAAAAACAGTAACAACAAATATATAATAGATTCATTTTCATCACTGATTTCTGTAAGAGACATTCTTAATGGATAAACAAGACTGAAAAATGAAGTTAATGTAAAAAATGTGAGGCAAATGTAAACCAGAAGAATATAGACTAGCAATTTTAGTAGAGTACAAGATAATATTTTATGCAGAAGCATAATCAGTGACAAAGAGGAATGCTGCTTACTCTGAAAAAACAGTAATCAATCTAGAAGATAGAATAATCAGCAAATATAGACATATAACTATATGTAAGTTCAAAATGTAGTGAAGCAACAAGTGACAAATAAGGTAGGGATTAATCTTATTAGAGATTTTAACATATCACTCTTAGAAACTGATAAAAGGAGCAGACAAAAACAAAGAAGTTCATAGATTTTTCTGAGTTGATGAATGAGGATAATCCAGAGAATTTTCTGTAACATTTGGGACAGTCACAAAAATATCACTTACTAGACCACACATGTATCTTTAAACTAGTCTAAACAATTAACATTGTACCTTACAGTTTCTCTTATATATACATAAAACATATAAACTTAGAAATTAATGTCCAAAATGACTGAATTTTAAATCACTTATGTCTTTTTTCTTTAACTGGAGAATAATTGCTTTACAGTGTTGTGTTGTTTTGTGCTTTACAACAACATGAGTCAGACTGCAGTATATCTCGCTTGAGCTCCCCCCATCCCCACACCATCCCACCTCTCTAGGTTGTCACAGAGCACTGGCCGGGCTGCTTGCGTTACAGCAGCTTCTCATTATCTATGCTTTACACATGATAGTGTATATAACATCAGTGTTATTCTCTCAACTTGTCCCACCTTTCTTTCCCCCACTGTGTCCACAAGTCCATTCCCTATGTCTACATTTCTATTCCTGCCCTGCAAATAAGTTCACCAGTATCATTTTTCTAGATTCCGTGTATATGCATTAATATGTGATATTTGTTTTTCTCTTTCTGACTTACTTTGTATAAAAGGCTCTGGGTCCATTCACCTCAATTCAACTGACTCAAATTTGTTCCTTTTAATGGCTGAACAATATTCCATTGTATATACGTACCACGACTTGTTTATCCATTCATCTGTTGTTGGACAAATAGATTGCTTCTGTGTCCTGGGTATCATAAACAGTGTTGCAATGAATACTGGGGTATTGCATCGTTTGTGGTTTTCTCAGGGTATATGCCCAGTAGTCACTCATGTCTTTAAACCAATAAAGCATCTATGGAAAACTTATGTATTAAAAAAGATAAGCAGTAAATGACAAAATACTTAGAGTTAAATGACAATGAAACAATGCATAACAAAATGTGTGAGATATACACATTTTTTAAATCCATAGACAAGAAAAATCAAAAGATCAAAAACATAAGCTAAGCATTCAACATAACATTTAGAAATAAAGGGCAAAAAGTGTTATACTTGCAGCACTCTGGCAGTCCAGTTAAGTAGCTTAGCTACCTTAAAATACACAGATTCTAGATAATTCACAGCAAATTTATTTTAAATATATTTCTGAGTACGCAAGATAGAATGGGAAATCCTCAAGGGCCAGAAATAATAAAAAGGTCTGAAACTATAGAGAGTAAGTAACTTGCAAACCCATGCTTTATGAGGATCTAAGCCAGTATTTGGAACTCAGAATTTGGGGTATTGGTCCATCTTGAAAGAACAGAAGACAAGCCTTTAGGGCCATGCCAAGTCAGTGAGTTTTCTAGAAGCCTACCCCCAAATAAAGATTCTTGTATAGGAAATTAAGGAAGTACTGATAGACGAAGCCAGTAAAGAGTGGAAAAAATAAAACAGGAAAGAGGAGGAAGTCAAACAAAGGTGTAATCCGAAGCAAAGTCCTATGAAGGTAGCTTCAGTCTGATCTCACAGAGGAATTCTAATGTAACTATTTAGTTATTATATATTATTATTTTATAAGTTAATATAATATATAAAATATAGCTTATTTTAATACATTAATATTATAATATTCAGTTATTATCATAAAAGAATTTTAATGCATAATTTATCCTGACCCAAGGACAAGAAAACTAGGTTTTCAAAGTCCTGCACCTATCTATAATTAGCTAAGGATATGTAGGGGGAAGTTGGGGGGATTAAATCCTAGGAACTTCTAGTTCTGTGAGCACACTCAATACAATGGCTCTAGTAGTTCAAAGGAAGTCCTCTGAAGAAAGCCTTTAGGTTCAAATAGATTGGAGGGAATCTGAGCACATCACTAACATTTTCTGCAGACAGTGAGGGAAGGCAGTAGAAATTGGAAACAAAGTAGTTGTATCAAAAGAGATCAGATACTAGAATTATCATACCTAGAATAAAAGACTGAGGGGACATACATAGGAAGGCAGCAATAGTAGATTCTTTTGTTTTAGCCCCAAATATTCCATCAGATACAGTTACACTAAATATGTGTACTAAAAATTTTTTATCTGAAATTTAAATTTAATTGAGCATCCTATATTTTATCTGTCAAGCTAATATGGAAAGAAACAGTAACATATTATAAAGGGAAAAAAAAAGTCTTGCACAGATATACAATAATGTGTTATGTCCAACAGCTATTGTCCATTCAATCCTGATATAGAATCTTTAAAAAATCAGTAAAAAAACAACCAAACCTTGTAATTTTATATAAATTATTTTGGGAATATAAATTATAGGTTTAAATGGTGTCATAAAATCTTGGGAAATGATGATGTCAAGTACTTTAAAAAGTGGAGAAAATTAGTCTTTTGTTTTATTTACTTGGAAGGAACAAGCATCTTCCTGAGATGGTCATATTCTACCTGAAGATACTCAGCACAAAGTTCTTCTCAAGTACATCCACTAAATCTTAAGTATAAGGTTTATTTTAGTCTACCAGAAATATAATCTTATTTAATAAGCACCATTTCTTATTCTATGGAATGTGTGTGTGTTTACTAGAATTTGCTTATTTAAGCTTTAAACAACTGTGCTAACATTCTTATTGCTATTAATCATCTCAGCTCTCCCTTTTTTTTTTTTTTTCGCTCTCCTTTTATTCAGGAAAAGGAAAACTTAGCTCACCTGATCTACCTTATTTCTTTGCTTGAAATTGCAAATAAAATTAAAATTTTTTTGTACCTCGTTTAAATCTAACAAGTGCACAGCGTTGTTTCTTTAATATAATGATAAACCAATTGAGATCTTTTCCACCACACCTTATGTAGGTTCCCTACATAATTAGTAAGTAACCTATAGAATGCCAAAGTGTCGTAGACACTCTGTGTAATGAGGAAGGACCCTGATCCAAAATTTGGTTTTAATATTGAGAATGGTGATACCACATATGCTCCTTGTGGGTAGGAAAAAGGTTGTGACTCACATAATGAGACTTTCTGGGCAGAGCAGGGCAGATTCCCCAAGTTCACCCCAAAATGGCTTGACATAATATGGAAAGGGGGCTGACTTGAGTGTTTATGATACTTGACTTGAGGAGTAGTTAGGGGCAGAAGTTTTCCCTGCAGAGGACAGCACTTCGGTGGTATGAATTTTCCATTTACGCCAAAAGGAGGGAGAACAGGGCTTTCTTATCAGTTTGACTGAATGTGCGGCAGAAGGAAAACAAGGAGAAATAGATTTTGAAAGTCATCAAGCAGTCAAACATTGAAATGGAATCAGACCCTTTACTACAAGTGCTAATGAAAGAAATGGAATCCTGACTGAGGAATTCTATTGACTAGAATTTTGTATTATCACATTGCATTATAATGCAATTGAAATACATGAAGTAACCTAATCACAAATTAAATGTATAAATAATAGCAGAGCAGGATAAACATGGCATATGCACAAAAGGCCTAATGGAACTAGAATAATATGACTATAAGAAATATGAGTGTTGATGGCAATACCAGTTAAATTAAAAACATTGTTAATTTTTAATAACATTGCTTTCTGTAGTGTTTAGCAGATGCAGTGGTCATCTCTCAGATTAGAGAAATATAATTCAAACTCAAAATATCACTTGGAAAACCTGACATGATCAATGACCTTTATTGCTGCTGTTGCCATTTCAAATTAAACTAAGCAAGGATTTCATAGAGAAAGGAAATTATGAATAAAATCAAGTCTAGATTTGTTTTTACTTTTTGACATTTCTAGAATGATGTCATTCATTTTATAGAGTTTAATCAAAACTGTGAAGCAGCAGCAATCTCAGAATTTGGTATTTTGAGATATTGTAAACATTGATTTTGAGAATTAGCCATAAAGCATAATTCAATTCGAGCTGAAAATTATTCTGATGTTGACATCTTTCTTTTCTCTTCTTTCCAGACTGTAGTGACCTTCCATTGCTGTTCAAACCATTGGTTGTAATGAATGCTCAACTGTGTAGCCAAAAAAATGTGATGGAGCAGCAAGTAACACCTCCCTCCCAAAACACAGTTTTGCACTTACTGAATAACACTTGTAAGACTTCCTCTCTTCTACCCCTGAGAATTTTACTCTGTAAAATGTAAGGTTGCCTGCCCCAATACATATTAACTAGGGTTTCTTCCATTTCTGAAATTATAAGTTTCTATTCCTTGCCTCAGTTTTTCTAATTCAGTAAGAGGTAATTACAGGCCTGTGTGTCTTATTCTTCCTGCTAATTCTGTCTCTTTTGCAAATGAGCTTCAGAGTAGGTAGCCTGGATCTCTAAATTATGTTGACTTCTTAAAGCTTATCTTTATTTCTTTATACTAATACAAAAGAAAATCTATGTATTATAAATACTTCAGAAAAAAAATCTGAAAAAATAGAAAAATCAATAGTGATGCTGCAGTGGAGATAAAAAAGAGCAGGCTAAGGAGATAAAGATAACAAGGAGAGGCATTTCAAAGATGCTAGCAGGGAAGGATTCTCCAAAGTGATGATTTTTGAGAAGCTCCTGAAAAGATTGAGGATGTGAACTGTGATGTCGGAGAAGTAGCATCCCAGTCAGAAGGAATAGAATGTGTAAAGTCCCCAAATGAGAGAAGACTTGGTGTGTTCAAACAATGACCAGGTGAACCAGGAGACCCTTGAGGGTGGAGGGCAGTGAACAGGCGGCCGTGGTGAAGGAGCTTAAGATTACTTCAAGGATTTTAGATTTTGTCCTAAGTCTGATAGAAAATTATTTGAAGGATGCGAAAGAACACCATACTTTGATCTGGCTCACTTATTTAAAAGTTTAATCTGTCCATTGAGTGAAAAATATTCTGGTGGTAGAGTAAGAGCATAAACCAGTTAAGTGGCTCCTGAAGTAGTCAAGGAAAGAGATAATAGAGGAGATGAGCAATTAGACAAAATTTAAGTGGTTGGATTAAATGTAGAATGTGGGAGAAAAATAAAAATCAAAGATGATTCTAGACTTTCAGACCTTAGTTATTGGGTGCTTGATGCTTTTTGCAAAGGTGAGAAAAAATATGGGAGTGACATATGGGTTGAGAGTTTGTTGTTGAGTTTCAGAGGTCTATTGGATACATAACTGGAAAAGTTGATAAAATAGGTGGAAATAAGAGTCTAGATTTCAAGGCAAGGTAAAAGAACCTAAACTTGGAAGTAATAGATCTGGATGATAGCACATAGAGTGTGAAGATATACATACATATGTGTGTGTGTGTGTGTATATATATCCCATAGGTTGGATCTGGGGACACACTGACATTTAGAGTTTCAGAAGGGAAGGGAAATCTGACCAAAGAATTTCAAGATAGGGGAAAAAAAATGCTATTAATAGAAAATAACACCAATGTCTGCCCTGAGAACAGGACTGTTCTGAAAGGCAATTTTCCTAAAGAAGGAACAGAGACCCTAGGACTCCTAATAAAAAGCAGATTCAAGATACCACAAGAATTCATGGAGGATTTCCAGTTTTCACAAATGGTTCTTGCCTCTGAGAACTTTACTCTCAGAAACAGAAGCTGTTCCTCATTGGGTGATTACCAATCGTAATAACATGTATTTTCATTTTTCAAAAGCTCTTCATATATCATCCCATTTTATTTTCATAGCAACTCTTACTTAGGAGACATGGCAAATTTCTAGATGAGAAAGTTGAGGGTCAGCGGGTAGTTTTCCCAAATTCACACCACTAGTTAAGGACGACACACCAGCTCAGCAACCAATGACATTTGACTCCCACTTCCTTCTGCTTTTGTTGTTGTTCAGTTGTTAAGTTGTGTCCAACGCTGTGTGACCCCATGGACTGAAGCACACCAGGCTCCCCTGTCCTCCGCTATCTCCTGAAGTTTTCTCAGATTCATGGCCATGGAGTCAGTGATGCCATCCAACCATCTCATCCTCTGTTGCCCCCTTTTCTTTTACCTTCAATCTTGCCCAGCACTTTTCTCCTTTGCATACCACTTATTCAAGCATTTTAAAGCTTACACAATGTTTCTCTTTTTCTCACAAAGAGCATTTCATACAGTAAATTACACATACATAAGACAAAAAAATAGCAAAGAAATATCTTCAATATCCATGCATCCCGTTTAACAAGCCAAAAACTTATTAACTCATTGATCATCTCCATAAAATAATTTTTGAACACCTACTATACAAATAAGACATCATTTTACATGGATGCACAAAGATTAGGAAGGAGTAGAATTTCCTTTCAAGATGACTATAATCTAAGGGATCTTTTTTCACACTTTTACTGGTTAGGCAATAATGGTAATTCACATTGCTTTTTTGTGATTGTTTGGTGTCTACATTAAAAAAAAAATCTTCAGATTTCATCATGGGCTTTACTTCTCTGGAATAACAAGTTCTATCTTATGGGGTAAAAGTCTATATTTTATTTTCTCATTTGAAACTACAGGTTGCACATTAATAAGCTGTTAAAATAGAACTTAGATATCACTAATCAAACACTTTTATCTTATGGCAAGAAAATTAAAGCCTAGAGAAGTGAAAAGTGATTTGACCAAGCTATGAAGCTAATTCATGGCATTGACTTTGAAAGTTACACTGTTTGTTAAAGCAGTTCTCAGATCTCTGAATTCTAGCCAAGGATACTTCCTAGTTGCCAAAAGCTTCCAAGAAGTTTATCTTGGAAATTCTATGAGTTTCTTATCTAAGAATTAATTTTACCAAGCCAGATGGCTTTGTTGGCAAGAATAGGGTGTCACAATCCCAAAATCTGACTTCAGAATTTGAAGTCAGAGAGGGAGCTTGCATTTCATTACAGAATTCAGATGATCAGTGTTCACTATTTGAGATCCTACTCAGGTATTTTCAAGTGTGGGAGAGAACTGTATTAGCATTTCCAGATAGGACCCAGAAGTTTCATTTTTATTTTGCTTGAGCATGAAGTCCCTAAACAATACTACATTAATCTTTTAATCTCATCTGAAAACATTACCAATGTGAAGCTCCCAGTAACATTTTTTGAGGTTTATTATGGCGGAGGAGCCTGGTAGGCTTCAGTCCATGGGGTCGCTAAGAGTCGGACACGACTGAGCAACTTCACTTTCCCTTTTCACTTTCATGCATTGGAGAAGGAAATGGCAAACCACTCCAGTCTTCTTGCCTGGAGAATCCCAGGGACAGAGGAGCCTAGTGGGCTGCTGTTTATGGGGTCGCACAGAGTCGGACACGACTGAAGGGACTTAGCAGCAGCATGGTAATCTCAGTGACTTAATTAAAACAGTGAAGATTTATTTTTTAATTGTGCAATGTCTATTACAGTTTTTCTCTCCAGGTAAGCAGCTATTCATGGTATGGTTCAGCAATGACTCTCCGTATCAAGCCACACTTTGATGATCACTTCAGCTTAAAGGGGTAGGCTGGAGGTTCAAGTATCAGAAATTGAATGTCTCCACATCGAAGTGTCACTCATCACTCTGACTCACACAATCATACCCAAACATTTAGGGTAACAATAGTTACATTTACCGTAGTTATCCTTGTTTAGCTGAATGGATAGTTGATATTTACAACAGCCAAGACAGGGAAGCAACCTTAGTGTTCACTGGCAGATGAATGGATAAAGAAGATAGGGTGTATATATACGATAGAATGCTGCATGCGAGCTCAGTTATGAAGTCCTATCTGACTTTTTGTGACCCCCGGGGACTGTAGACTGCCAGGCTCCTCTGTCCATAGGATTTCCCAGGCAAGAATACTGGAGTGGATTGCCATTTCTTTCTCCAGGGGATCTTTCCCACCCAGAGATCGAACTTACGTCTCCTACATTGGCAGGTGGATTCTTTACCACTGAGCCACCAGGGAAGCCCACAATAGAATGCTATGCTATGCTATGCTAAGTCACTTCAGTCGTGTCTGACTCTGTGTGACCCCATAGACGGCAGCCCACCAGGCTTCCCCGTCCCTGGGATTCTCCAGGCAAGAACACTGGAGTGGGTTGCCATTTCCTTCTCCAAAGCATGAAAGTGAAAAGTGAAAGTGAAGTCGCTCAGTCGTGTCCAACCCTCAGCGACCCCATGGACTGCAGCCTTTCAGGCTCCTCCATCCATGGGATTTTCCAGGCAAGAGTACTGGAGTGGGGTGCCATTGCCTTCTCCGCCACAATAGAATACTACTCATCAAAAAAAAAAAAAAAAAAAGAAATAATGTCGTTTGTAGTAACATGACTGGACCTAGAGATTATCTTATTAAATGAATAAGTCAGACAGAGAGAGACAAATAACATATGATATCACTTACATGTGGAACCTGAAAAATATGACATCAATGAACTTATTTACAAAACAGAAATAGACTCACAGACATAGAGAACAAACTTGTTGTTACCAAAGGGAATAGCAGGGGGTGGGGGGAGATAAATCAGGAGTTTGGAGTTAACAGATACTACTGTATGTAAAACAGATAAACAACAAGGACCTACTGCATGACACAGGGAACTATCCTCAGTATCTTGTAATAACCTGTAATGGAAAAGAATCTGGAAAAGAATGTGTGTGTGTATATATAATCCTCTCTCTCTCTCTCTATATATATATGAATCACTTAGATGTATATCTGAAGCTAATACAATATTGTAAATTAACTACACTTCAATTTTTTTAAATGTTAAAAAACAATAAAAGGAATAGTTGATTAAAATTATTCACATTTTTTGATCCTTTCAAGAAAAACTTGGTGATTAAGACCGTAAGTGGAAAAACCAGGCCAATAGTCAACCTAGAGGCAGCTGAGCATTTACACTGTGTCAATCAGCTTTACATTTACATTTACACTGTGTGCAAAGAGCTTTACAGATATTATTTCATTTAAAGTAGTCTCACAACAAACTTAAAAAGTGGGTATTATTGTTGTCTTTCTGTAAATAAACAAGTTGAGGTTTGATGATTTTTCCAAGATTACACACTAGCTTAACAATGGGGCAAGCCGTTTAAAGTAAAAAAATAACAAAAAACAAAAGTCCCAATTAACAATAATTTGTATAATAAATTCTTTTTAGCCTAAGCCTGTTAAATAAAAAATCATAATAGTCACAAAGGAAATAAGTCTTGTCTTTGTTTACTAAGAAAAAGTTCACCTTCTTTTCAGAGAACCCTCCCAAACAACCATGGATTGTTAGAGTCACTCAGTTCTTAGACTTTTTATGGTATTCATTGTTGTGCTTTCATTTGTAATAACTCCTATATTGCCTGACAAATGCTTTCCATTGTTATCTTAAACTGTTATTTACACTATATTGAGGGTAGGAATCATACCTGCTTTTACCTTATGTTCCCAATAACACTGCACAAAGTGCCTTGCACACAGAAGCTGTTTCATGAATTTATTTTCTAAGGAATTGTCAGTGTTTCTTTGAAGGGAACAACAGGACAAGAAAAGAGCACTGTGAGAGATTACAGTGACTGATAGGGCACATTTGGTGTTTCTCCCCTTGTTTTTGCATTATGTATGCCATTACCTAGAGTTTCAAATGTTCTTTCCCAGCAGAATGATTATTAAATCATGGAAAACACAGAAAGGAAGAATGGGAGTTGGGGAAGACTTAGCCTTGGTAATCCTCATCTCAAGCCTAATAATTTTCACCTTGGTGAATGTAAGAGTATTCAGATTGGGATAATATTTGAATTGCTTGTCACGTCTGTTAGACAAGCTGGCATAAATCTCATTTCACATTGACATTCTTCAACTAAGATTTAATGGTCTAAAAATTCAGGTAGATGCTGCCAATAACGTCACAAAACCTTAAGGCTTGGAATATCTTCACTAAAGGACGAAAAGCAGTGACAATTAGTTTTCTCGAAGGTCACCATTTAAGAATGATGCATTGTCTTTAGAAGTCTGACAACTTGCCTGCCCCATAGAGGCTCCCAAAATATTCCTAGCAAACACTTAATTATGCTTCTCAGAATAGGTCTTGCTTTAGAAAATGTAATAGAATGAAGTTTTGGCTTAAAATACTTTGCTTCCCACCCCCACCCTCCTTTCTGGTTGATCTAGATTACACAGAGTCTTTTAAAGAGTTGTCAGAAGGCAAATCCTGACACAAAAGATTGTAAACAAAAGTCGTTATGTATGAACTAAATCTATCCTAATTTTCCTCATCTCTATTCTCTGTTCTTTGACTTGGTTCCTAGGCATGATTCTTCTTTTTTTTTTTTTTTTTTTTAATTTTTCACTTTGTCTTCTCTTGCCCCAGGTGTCTACCTCTTATTCTAGGTCAAGTAGTTTGTCCTCCTTCTCAGCTCCCATTTATCAGTGAAATTTTATCCTCATCCTTGGTCTCAATAACACTCTTGATATTAAAGGCAAGGCTAATTGACATGAGTATGGTGTCTATTTATCCTTGAGGCATGAAGGACTGACAAGGCATCATACAGAGTCCTCACAAATGGGTTTTCTTGTAAGAGATGAGTTAGGTAATTGAGACAATTCATAGTGAGTACCAAATATATGTAAGTAGTTTTCTATATATTCATCTAAAATAAGCCTCAGAATAATACTGTGAAGTAAATTCTGTCACTCTCTCAAAGCTATTACTGTTAATAAAACTGAAACTCAACTAAGCATAGGTCTGAGAAAGTCCAAATCCCAGGCATGAGGGGAGATTTCTTTTAGCCAGAAGGCAGCAAATTGCTTCTAGTGTTAGGGATGGTATGTTAAACTTAGTTCCCACTGCAGGAGAGAGCTTTGGAATGAAAAAAAAAAAAGCTCAAGCAATGAGTCCAAATATATCTTTTGTCCCTGTTCATCTTTGCTCATGCTGCTGAACCCCTGGTTTCAAATAAAGCATCAATCCTGTGAACTAGAGATGTTATGAACTTAAAAAATATGGTCTAGTTGAAAAAAATTGCTATACATTTGCTCAGTGCTCAAAACTATAAAATGGATTTCAGATTCAAGTTAATACAAATGCTGGAAGCCCTGATCTGCTGAGTGGGCCTTGATAGGGTAGGGGTATGTGGGCCATGCAGAGTGCTAGAATCTGGGTGAAGTTACACTGAAGGTGTCATCTACCCATCTTTCCTATAATTCCTGGTCTTCTTCTAGTGACAGCCAGTTTTTACACAAAAACCCTTTCAGGTATATTTTCAAATTCTGCCTTCACCAAAAATGCTCAGGCTTAAGTGAAACAGGAATAGTAGTCCCCATTTGACTGATGAAAGAAATAATTATGTCCAGAGAATTTTAACGGCTTCATAAACATATCAAAATGTGAAACTGTAACCCAGATAGAGAAGTCCTAGCCACAAACATATTGTGCTGTATTCGCTACCGAAAAGGAGATGTTTTTTATACATCTTTGATAAAGATAAAATTAGAAAACAATCCCATAGCATCAAAAAGAATAAAATATTTAGGATTATAATGAACAAAAACAATAAAATATTTAGGACTAAAATTTATTAAAGAAACATAAAGTTTTATACATAAAATTCTGACATAACTGAAAAAAAAAGATTTAGACAATGAAAAATTATCCCATATCCATAGGCCAGAATATTTAATATTTTTAAGATGGCAATACTCTTCAAATTAACCTACAAATTCCTACAATCCATACCATCATTGCAGCTGACTTTTTTTTTGCAAAAATTAATAACATTTATATGGAAATGCAAGAGACCCACCATAGCCAAAACAATCTTAAAAAAGAACAAAGTGGGAGAACTCACATTTCCCATCTCAAAAATTACTAAAAAGCTACAGTAATCAAGATAATTTGATACTGGCATACAGAAAGATAAACAGATCCAGGTAATAAAATTGAGAGTCAAATGACAAACTCTTCAATTAATGGTCAATTAATTTTTGACGAGAGTGCCAAGATAATTCATGTGGGAAAAATGGTCTGACTAACAAATGATGCTGACAACTGGATAATTATACCCAAAAGAATCAAGGTGGACTCCTATTTCACATAATATACAAAAATCAACTCAAGGTAGACCATGAAACTATATGTAAGAGTTAAAACTATAAACTCTTAGAAAACAACTGAAGTAAACCTTCATGATCTTGGGTTAGGCAATGGCTTTTTTAGATACAATACTGAAAGCACAACCAATGAAAGAAAAAGTAAATAAATTGGACTGCATTAAGTTAAAATTTTTGAGTATCAAAGTACACCATCAAGAATGTGAAAAAAAAAAACACAAAGAATGAGAAAAATATTGCAAATCATATATCTGACAACAGACTTGTATCATGAATATATAAAGAACTAAACAAAAAGACAACACAAATAAAATACAGGCAAATAATTTGAATAGACATTTCTCCAAAGTAAATATACAAATGGCTAATAAACATTCAGTTCAGTTCAGTTCAGTCACCCAGTCGTGTCTGACTCTTTGTGACCCCACGAATCACAGCACGCCAGGCCTCCTTGTCCATCACCAACTCCTGGAGTTCACTCAAACTCATGTCCATCGAGTCAGTGATGCCATCCAGCCATCTCATCCTCTGTCGTCCCCTTCTCCTCCTGCCCCCAATCCCTCCCAGCATCAGAGTCTTTTCCAATGAGTCAACTCTTCGCATGAGGTGACCAAAGTACTGGAGTTTCAGCTTTAGCATCATTCCTTCCAAAGAAATCCAGGGCTGATCTCCTTCAGAATGGACTGGTTGAATCTCCTTGCAGTCCAAGGGACTCTCAAGAGTCTTCTCCAACACCACAGTTCAAAAGCATCAATTCTTCAGCACTCAGCTTTCTTCACAGTCCAACTCTCACATCCATACATGATCACTGGAAAAACCATAGCCATGACTAGACAGACCTTTGTTGGCAAAGCAATGTCTCTGTTTTTCAATATATTATCTAGGTTGGTCATAACTTTCCTTCCAAGGAGTAAGCGTCTTTTAATTTCATGGCTGCAATCACCATCTGCAGTGATTTTGGAGCCCAGAAAAATAAAGTCTGACACTGTTTCCACTGTTTCCCCATCTATTTCCCATGAAGTGATGGGACCATATGCCATGATCTTCTTTTTCTGAATGTTGAGCTTTAAGCCAACTTTTTCACTCTCCTCTTTCACTTTCATCAAGAGGCTTTTTGGTTCCTCTTCACTTTCTGCCATAAGGGTGGTGTCATCTGAGGTTATTGATATTTCTGAGGTTATTGATTATTATTATATCTGAGGTTATTGATATTTCTCCTGGCAATCTTGATTCCAGCTTGTGCTTCTTCCAGCCCAGTGTTTCTCATGATGTACTCTGCATAGAAGTTTAATAAACAGGGTGACAGTATACAGCCTTGACGTACTCCTTTTCCTATTTGGAACCAGTCTGTTGTTCCATGTCCAGTTCTAACTGTTGCTTCCTGATCTGCATATAGGTTTCTCAAGAGGCAGGTCAGGTGGTCTGGTATTCCCATCTCTTTCAGAATTTTCCACAGTTCATCAGTCCTTAGGGGAATAGAAATCACAACCACAGTGAGTCACCACTCAATTCCCACTAAGACTGCTATAATCAATGTGACATATAATAGCAAGTGTTAGCAAGGATGTGAAGAAATTGGAACCCAAAAAGATTGCTGATGAGAATGTAAAGTGGTACATCTCCTTTGGGGAAATAGTTTGCTATTTTCTTAAAATGTTAAGCATAGGGTTATCATATGATCCAGAAATTCTACTCGTAGAATAAATGGGAAAATATGTACAAACAAAAACATGTACAAGGATGTTTATAACAGTATTATTCACAATAGCTTTGGAGCAGAACAACCCATATGTCCACCAACTGATAAATAAATAAATAAAAAATATGGTGTATCTATACAAGAAATATTATTCAGCAATAAAAAAGGATGAGGCTCTGACACATGCCACAACATAGATAATTCTTAAAAATATTGTGCTAAATAAAAGAAATTAGTCACAAAATACTACATATATTATTACATGTAGTGGTAAGAATAGAAAAATTTAAAGATACGGAAAGTAAATTGGTAGTTGCTTCAGGCAGGGTGAAGATGGGAGGAGTCAGGGGTAACTGCTAATTCAGTTCAGGGTTTCCTTTAAGAGGGACAAAATTGTTTTAAGGTTAGATTGCATGATGATCATACAACTCTGTGGCTATACTAAAAGCCATTGAATTGCACATTTGCAATTCACATATAAAATAGGTGACCTGTTTAGTATATGAATTGTATTCCAATAAAGTTTGACTCTTAACTATTCATTCATCTTTCATTCAATGAGTAAATATTAAGGATCCATTATCTTCCAAGAGTAACAAAGGAAAAACATTGCAGTTCTTGCCATTATGGAACATGGAGTCTGATTGGGGAGAACATTTTATTATCTTCAAAAATAGCAGAAATAAACATAAATTGACTCCTGTGATAAATGCTGAGAAAGATAAATAGTGCTATGAAAATATACAAGCAGCACTATTGAATAGGACACTCTGTGAGATGGAAATGTTCTGCATTTTTTTCTGTCCATTGCAGTAGTGACTAATGTGGCTAGTATAATGAGGAACTTGTTGCTGGCCAGTCTCTGCAACCCCATGGACTGCAGCACGCCAGGCTTCCCTGTCCTTCACCATCTCCTGGAGCCTGCTCAAACTCATGTTCATTGAGTTGGTGATGCCACCCAACCATCTTGTCCTCTGTTGTCCCCTTGTCCTCCAGCCTGCAATCTTTCTGGCATCAAGATCTTTTCCAGTGAGTCAGCTCTTCACATCAGGTGGCCAAAATATTGGAGTTTCAGCTTCAGCATCACTCCATCCAATGAGTATTCAGGACTGATTTCCTTTAGGATTGACTGGTTGGCTCTCCTTTCAGTCCAAGGGACTCTCAAGAGTCTCCTCCAACACCACAGTTCGAAAGCGTCAATTCTTCACCACTCAACCTTCTTTGTAGTCCAACTCTCACATCCATATATGACTACTGGAAAAACCATAGCTTTGATGAGACAGATCTTTGTTGGCAAAGTGATCTCTCCTTTTTAATATGCTGTCTAGGTTTGTCATAACTTTCCTTTCAAGGAGCGTCTTTTAATTTCATGGTTGCAGTTGCCGTTGGCAGTGATTTTGGAGCCCAAGAAAATAAAATCTATTACTGCTTCCACATTTTCCCCTTCTATTTTCCATGAAGAGATGAGGCCAGATGTCATGATCTTAATTTTTTGAATGCCAAATTTCAAGTCAGCTTTTAACTCTCCTCTTTCACTTTCATCAAGAGGCTCTTTAGTTCCTCTTTACTTTCTGCCATTAGAGTGGTATCATCTGCATATCTGAGATTGTTGATATTTCTCTTGGCAATCTTGATTCTAGCTTGTGATTCATCCAGCTGGATATTTTGCATGATGTACTCTGCATATAAGTTAAATAAGCAGGGTGACAATATGCAACCTTGACATACTCCTTTCCCAATTTTGAACCAGTCCATTGTTCCATATCTGGTTCTAACTGTTGCTTCCTGACTCACATATAGGTTTCTCAGGAGACAGGTAAGGTGGTCTCATATTCCCATCATTTTAAGAATTTTCTACAGTTTGTTGTGATCCACACAGTCAAAGGCTTTAGTGTAGTCAATGAAGCAGAAATAGATGTTTTTCTGCAACTCCTTTGTTTTCTCCATGATCCAACAAATGTTAGCAATGTGATTTCTAGCTCTTCTGTCTCTTCAAAACTCAGCTTGTACATCTGGAAGTTCTTAGTTCACAAACTGCTGAAGCCTAGCTTGAAGGATTTGGAGCATAAACTTGCTGGTATGAGAAATGAGCACAACTGTATAGTACTTTGAACATTTTTGGCATTGCCCCTCTTTGGGATTGGGATGAAAATTGACCTTTTCTGGTCCTGTGGCCACTGCTGAAGTTTTCCAAATTGCTGATATATTGAGTGCAGCACTTTAACAGCATCATTTTAAGGATTTGAAATAGCTCAGCTGGAATTCCATCACCTCCACTAGTTTTGTTCATAGTAATGCTTCCTAAAGCTTACTTTACTATACACTCTAGGATATCTGGCTCTAGGTGAGTGACCACACCATCATCTCTATCTGGGTCCTTAAGATCTTTTTCTGCATAGTTCTTTCGTGTATTCTTGCCACCTCTTCTTAATCTCTTCTGCTTCTGTTAAGTCCTTATCGTTTCTGTCCTTTATTGTGTCCAGCCTTGCATGAAAGGTTCCCTTGATATCTTCAATTTTCTTGAAGAGATCTCTAGGCTTTCCCATTCTATTGTTTTCCTCTATTTAATTCTTTGTTGTCAGGGCTGTACAGTACATTCTAGGGTATTTAGGAACATTCCCCAACCCTACCCACTAGATGTCAGTAGCACCACCCCAGTGTGACAATTAAAAATGTCTGCATATACTATCAAATGTTCCCAGAGGTGGGGGCTGGGGTGGGGGTGGGGGGTGGGGAGGTGGGGGTTCGGGGGGGTCGGGAGGTGGGGCGAAAGTGCCCTGGTTGATAACCATTGCTGTATAAATGGTCTTTTTCTCAAACAGAACTGGGACCAAATAATTATAACCTCATAGAGGTCCCCAGGCCAGTGTGAGACAACAGTTATTTTGACTGAGGGGGGTGGGGGGAAAACCCAAAACATTGAGGGTTTGGAAGAGCAAAGGAATAGAAATGCAAGCAACTAATTAGAAAACAATGTGAAAATTGTTGAAACAGCATGAATAAGCCACAGTAGAATCAAAGCACCAGGAGTGATTGATTCTGCCTTGGGGGAGAGGTAGGAACAGCTTAGCAGGAGATGTGAAACTTGATTTGGACCAAAACAGCTGAAGGGGTAAGGAGGGAAAGGCATTTCAGGCTAGAGGGAAAAGCAGTAAAAGTGTGGAGTTGTGTGGATCGCAGGCAGAAGGGTGCACAGGATGGGCTAAGGAAAGCAGTGGCAAGTAATGATGCTGAGAAGGCCTATTATTTGCAGTTTTTAAGTCTCCTGTATGCATAGCTTGAAGTTTGTATCAGACCTTGCTTATGCAATTTACCCTGGCTTGGAAAATGAAAAATCAAACTAGAGAACTAGAGGGGACCTTTAAGTCCATTTTATAAAATCAGGAAAATCCAGAGAAGGAGATCAACATAAGAAGAGTTTTTTTTTTATCCTCTTTGAATTTCTGCCTGAGAGCAGAAAGGATTCCCCACCCCCCTACTTTCTTTCTCTTTTCCTGATCCCCTGAGAAATGCAAAATCCTCTTGAGTAGAATGCTTGCTAGGGCATAGGAGAAAGTAATCTTAATTGGCTCTTTCCAATTTGTATTTGTGGGAACAGGTATGAATGTTTCTCAACTATTTAAATCTGATGGTATTTTTAATTTGGATAATTCTGCAAGTGAATGACAATAGATGCATGTGAATTTCTCTCCCTCTTATTAGCAGTTACACCTAAGTTATTTGAAGGTTGAAAAAAAGTAATGATGGGCTCTGAAAATTGTCATCTTGGATGTAGGCAAAGCCTCATTTCAAATAGTAACATAGATCTTGACGCTTTAGTGAGGACAATAGTTTTTACCAGGTATTGAACGTTTATAAGACAGTACTCATTTAAAGGCTTTACATGTCTTATATGGTTGATTCCAACAACAGTCCCTCCAGATAGATAGTATTAAAATTCTTACATTGTAAATGTGGATATTGAGGTTTGGCAAGGTTACGCAACAAGTCCCAGGTGGCATCGTAGTTAAGTGGAAACTGGGACTGAATCTGATGTCTGTTGATTTCAGTGTCTTTGATTTTAACCCTGCTAACCCTGTGAATGCTGCTTTTTCCCTGCTTCATAAATTTATCTGAATATACTCTGACAAACTTTCTGTTAGAAAATTTGTACAATTATGTAATGTATAGCATTACCATCCAAGGAGCAAACACCACACTTTTCTAAAAGGCAAGGGCTATGTCTGTTTTTTTATCTTTGTACTCCACAGTGATAATCTATAGTCAGGTATTTAGTATGTGTTCACCAAATGAGACTGCTGCTGCTGCTATTGCTTCAGTCGTGTCCGACTCTGTGCAACCCCATAGACGGCAGCCCACCAGGCTCCCCCGTCCCTGGGATTCTCCAGGCAAGAACACTGGAGTGGGTTGCCATGTCCTTCTCCAATGCATGAAAGTGAAAATTGAAAGTGAAGTCACTCAGTCATGTCCGACTCTTAGCGACCCCATGGACTGCAGCCTACCAGGCTCCTCCGTCCATGGGATTTTCCAGGCAAGAGTACTGGAGTGGGGTGCCATGGCCTTCTCCACCAAATGAGACTATAGACAAAAAATTAAAATATTAAAAACATCAGTGTGTAGAACTTAGAAAACTCTTTGGAATACATTTGGCTCTTTATCATATCACCACTATTCAAAAATAAAGTGAGTCATCTGCTATACCATTGGAGTCTTATCACGTGCTCTCGTAAAACTCACTTCTCTTTTTTCTCCTCTAAATGGTGTGATGTAAGCATTGTATAGATGAGAAAACTGGGGATATAGCAAGTGTGTAGCTGGACATAGTCCACTTTTAGATACTAAAAGTATGTTTGGGACCCCAAGATTTTAGGTTGCAGCTGTTTTTTTGGGAGAGGGGTCACCTGGAGATGTATTTTAAAAAGAAGTAAAATGGTGTTAGCAAACTAGTGAAGCACTTTGAAGACAAATGTTAACTTTTTATGTCAAAACAAAGATTCACAGTGTCTTGAAGACTGAAAAGAATTTAGTAATCAAGGCAACATTTTAAGGAATGAGTTTCGGTACAAGACGGAGAATACCATAACCGGCTGAGAGCTGTAAGAGGCAGGGCAGCAAATCAGTAAGTCACAGAAGTGAAGCTTTTTTATTATTATTTTAAAATTGAAGTATTGTTGATTTATAATATTATATTAGGTTCCACTGTACAACATAGTGGTTCTGTATTTTTTATAGGTTATACTCCATTTAAAGTAGTTATAAAATACTGGTTACATTCCCTGTGCTGTAGCATATATCCTTGGAGCTTATTTATTTTATACATTGTAGTTTGTGTCTCTTAGCCCCCTATTCCTATTTTGCCTTCCCCCCTCTTTCATTTCCCTGCCAATAATCACTATAGTTTGTTCTCTGTAAGTCTGTTTCTGTTTTGTTATATTTATTCATTTGTTTTATTTTAGATTTAATTTCCATAATCACATGAGGTAGATTGTATTATCCTATCGTCCACGGTCTCAGCACAGCTAATTCACTTGCCTAAGTTCACAGAGCTAGTCATTGCTGGGGCCACGAGTCAGTCAGACCCCAGAGCTCAGCTTTTCACAACTGTGCAATATTTTCATGAAGGGAGGGAAGGAAAGAAGAAAAGAAAGAAGGGAGAAAGGGAGGGAGGGAGAAAGAAAGGGAAGAAGAGAGGAAAGCAGCAAAGAGAAAGATGGAGATCTAACTGATATCTTCTGCATGAAGGTGAGGACAGTGAGCTAAAAGAGGAAATGAGTATAATGCCATCCCAGGTCTCACCTGGAATAAGTGCCTAATCCTCATTTCCCACATCAGCAAGACAGAGATAGTATCAGCTAAGCAATTCAAAACTGTTAAAACAAATAAAAGGATTCAACGAAATCTCAGTAGAAAACCTCCAGAATTAGTTAATTAAGCAAGTCAGTGGACCAGAGTCTTTCTTCCTTTCAGCTCCAGGGCTAGCTCTCCTGTGTTCCTGAGATGAGTCGAGAATTCCAGGCACCACAACCTCACTCACAAACATCCAGCAGGGGTTATTTCTTTGATGAGTCTTTTAAAAAGAGTGTTTCTCAGAGTCTCCCCACAGCCAAAGTGCTTTTACATATTCTTGCTTTAAATGGGCCTCAAGCCCCCTTCTGTGCCAGTAGTTAAAGTGTGAATAGAATTTCCATTGTTGGCCTAAACCACAGATTGCAAAATGCGGCCTGTTGGCCAAATCTTGCTGGCTTCCTATTTCCATGTTGTCTGTTACTGCTTTCCGGCTTCCCTGGTGGCTCAGACAGTAAAAAATCTGCCTGCAATGCAGGAGATCTGGGTTTAATCCCTGGGGTCTTCCCTTGGAGGAGGGCATGGCAACCCACTCCAGTATTCTTATCTGGAGAGTCCCATGGACAGAGGAGCCTGGTGGGTTATGGTCCATGGGGTCGCAAAGAGTCAGACACTGCTGGGAGACTAACAATTTCACTTTCTGTTACCGCTTTCACACTACAAGGGTAGAACTGAGAAGCTACAACAGAGACCATAAAGCCCTGAGTGAGTGAGTGAGTGAGCGAAGCCGCTCAGTCGTGTCCGACTCTTTGCGACCCCATGGACTGTAGCCTACCAGGCTCCTCCCTCCATGGGATTCTCCAGGCAAGAGTACTGGAGTGGGTTGCCATTTCCTTCTCCAGGGGATCTTCCCGACCCAGGGATCGAACCTGGGTCTCCCGCATTCCAGGCAGACGCTTTAACCTCTGAGCCACTGGGGAAGCCCATATAGCCCTACATACCCCCAACTATTTACTCTCACGTATTTTACAGAAACATATTTGCTAACCCCTGCCATAAAGATCCTCTATCCTCAGAATATATTGAGGATATATATATATTGAAAGAGAATATATTGTTTTTCTTATGTCATGACCGCTCTTTTAGGTGTTCTGAGATTGATTTTCAATGCATGTGTTGGGAGAATATTCTCTACACATTCAACAAGAAATACTTTGACATCAGCTGGCTGTCCTAAAATTCAACTCAATTTTGAAACTATGTACCTGGAAATAATATTAGGTTCCATAGATTAAGGGTTTGGTCTTCTAGGACTGCACCCTGGCCCACCAACTGCAGATGCCAGTCACATGTAACTCAGAACAGCCAAGTGGAAGAGATACATAGAGCAAGGTATCCTGGAAGTGGTGAAGAGCCTCCACGCCCTGGCCAGGTGTACCACACTTCCCTCATCTCCACATGTTCACCAACCTGGATGCTCTCTGAATCGCATCTTTTGGGCTGGGTTTTTATGGAGGCTTTATTACATAGGCATTATTATTAAACCACTGTTTCTTTAATCGCTCAGTCGTGTCCGACTCTGTGTGACCCCGTAGACTGTAGTCTGTCAAGCTCCCCTGTCCATGGGATTCTCCAGGCCACAACACTGGAGTGGGTTGCCATTTCCTCCTCCAGTTGATTCAAACTCCATTCTGTCTCCCCTCCCAGGAAGCTGAGTGGTGGAGCTGAAAATCCCAACCCTCCAATCATAAGGCTGGCTCCCTGGTAACTGGTCCCCCCAATCTTAGGTGATGTAGGGGCTTCCCAAAAGTTTCCTCATTATTATAACAAAAGATACATTTGTTTCTGTTATCACTTAGGAAATCCCAAGTATTTTAGAAGCTATCTGCTAGAAATGGGGATGGAGACAAAGACCAAATATGTATTTATTATTATAAATTACAATATCAAAACCACACAGAGAATACATATCAAAGAAATTCATAGCTCTGGAGCCAGAAGAAAGTGAGATGAAAAATAGATGTGGATAAGTAACTGGCTGCTCATCAGTCTAAAGAACAAGGAACACATCTATAGATAAACAAAGTTATGTTTCTTGTGCTTGCCAACACCAGAGATCAAACATTCTGTGGAACTGTGTGAGCCCAGCGTCATTGTTGATGTTGATAATTCTGTGATGTTGTTAATATTCAGTATAGGAGCACCAGCTCTAACTGATAGTGATTAGATCAGCTATCAGGGCTGGTTTTTTACTTCCTCACAACCCAGTATGTGTTACAGAATAGTATTCCCTCACACGCTAGTAAAGTAATGCTTAAAATTCTCCAAGCCAGGCTTTAGCAATACGTGAACTGTAAACTTCCAGATGTTCAAGCTGGTTTTAGAAAAGGCAGAGGAACCAGAGATCAAATTGCGAACATCCGATGGATCATCAAAAAAGCAAGAGAGTTCCAGAAAACATCTATTTCTGCTTTATTGACTATGCCAAAGCCTTTGACTGTGTGGATCTCTACTAGATACCAGCTATTTAATATTCCTAGAGAACTAATACTCAGATCTTATTCGCTAGAAACTCACTACAGAGTTCTAAATAGGGACTTTCAGTGCTGACATCCAAGACTCTTTTTGCATTTTTCTTAAATGATTCTTATTAGACTCACTGAAAGCCCACTTAAAACCTGAAAAGCTAGAGTGATCTTGGACAAGTTATTCAGTCTCTCCATGAATCCAGATCTGAACAATAGAAAAAAATGACACATCTTCAGAGGTTGCTAGTGTTAAAAAGAAACAATAGGCCCCAAACGGAGTCCTTTGTGCTAAGCCTTACTGAGACTTACAGCCTAAGTTAAGTGCAGTTTCAACCTTTCTCAGGAGGGAAATTTTAGACCACTCTGGAATTTCCTGGTCAGCACTAATGAGGTAATCTGTCTAACACCTTTTATTTTCACCCAAAGGAAGTTGACCTTGGGTGAACTAAATCCACTCTTTCAACACTTTTGTCCTACTCTCTTTTTACCTACAAAAACCTTACGTATTGTACATTTTGGCATTGATGATGATGATGGTGATAATTTAACTCAATTGAGAGATAAAGAAAGGTCGATTTGTTTAATCTGGGAATTGCCTCTTCTGTTTGTTGGTTTTGCCTTCAGGATCCTTTTCTTTGTTATAGAAAATGACTCCAAACATCATCATATTCCCATATAAGGCACACTGGAATTGCTATAAGTAGGTGGGGGGAGACAGGGAATTAATAAAACTCAATGAAAGGCCAGACTGATTTATTGTATTGGTTGGTGCCACAGTGTCTTGCTTTCCAAATCCCCAGTTCCATGTCTTGAATGGATTTTCTTAAACTATGTCAGACCTTGTTTTAATGGCAAATGACAGAAGTTACCTCTATAAGAAGCTTAAGCACCAAGTTTCATATTTGTATTCTCTCTCTTATTGGCAAATTACTGACAGAAACTGTACCTGGACAGCACACAAAAAAAAGAGAATGCTTGGCAAATATTTGGTACATTTTATCAGAAAGTATAACTAATAATAATAATCATAAGAAGAAGAAAACAATAATTCAGATCAGTGAATATGAGTAACTACAAAGTTCACTTTACTATGGCTCCTATAGTGTAAATGAGAATTAATTTTACAGACTACTAAGGCAAGAACTAACATTTGCTGAGCACTGATAATGTGCTGGACACTTTACCCATGCTACTCAGTCTTTCAAGTCAAAGTTATGAAACACCCATTAGGTGACAGGCAGTGTACTCTTTGATGTGACTGTCAAGAGAAATAAGACATGGTGTTCATCTTAAAGAAATTGTAGTCTAGAGGAGAAAATGGACAAGTAGGGTAGCCTTCATGTAGTGATGTGATAAATAGTTCTATTACTCAGAAAAGGGCATAAAAACCAGACAGAAAGGCCAAAAATGTTTCCTAAATTTTGAATTACTTGACCTACATTTTGCAGAAGGAAAAGGGGGTTAATTTAGTTGAAAAGGAAAAACTGGATGTTGTTGGTGTCAAGACAAGCATGTGTGTAGACACAGGGTTAGGGGACACTGTGGCATAGCTGGTGAATCATATGAAGGTTGGAGAATTTACAGACTATATGGAGGAGCAGCTGGAGAGGAGGCTCCAAAGCTGGGCATGGTCCAACTCATAGAACATGGAAGCCTTAGAAGCCATGAGTATATTCTTTATCTTGAGAATTACAGGGAGCAACAGATCAATATTAATTCTGGAAATACGATCATTTTATAATTGAAAACAATCATTTAAGAAGCAGTGTGGATAATGCAAGAGGAAAACAGAAAGGCCAGCTACTGCATGATCCCTTCAAGAATTAATGACTAAGGCATTGATACTAGAAGGAAGAGTCTGATTGAAGAGGATGAAGTAGAATTGGATGTGGATGGTATGAGAGAGAAGTCTAGAAGATTTCTAACATTTGAGTCTGGGATTGCAGATGTAAATAGTCTCCAAGATGATAAGTACAGTAAAAGGAACACATTTTGTGGTAAAAGATTCTAATTTTAATTGGGCGTGTTGATATATCCAGGTACCGACTGAAGCATGAACTTGGTTGTTTGGTGCGAGACTGTCAGCATGATCATGTAGGTAGAGTAGAAAGTCATCTTTTTTCTGCTACAGAAAGGGATACTGAGTATCCCTTCTTAGCTGTGCACATGTAAGGAGAGTAGTCATCCATTACATTGGGGGTTAGGTGTACCTGTGCCCTTTGATACTCTAAGCAGAACACCAAAATGGCAAGAGTCAGATATTCCCAACCTCTGCTTTCTGAGATTCCAGTTTTGAAAAAAACCCATTGTCTAAGACTGATAAGGCACTGACCAAAACCAAACCAAAACAAACAAAACACTGAGGGGAAAACTCCAGGGTTCCAAAGGGGACTTGATAGGAGGGAAAGGAGACTGGTCTGGTGGCTGACTCATTATTAACAAAATCGTCTGAATTCATGGGGAAGGGCTGGTTTGGGTGTAGCCAATCTACTTGAGAAACAATTTCTAGTATGTGACTATTTGTCAAATAGCTGCAAACTTTAAGTTTGCGAATTGGCTCATATTTAAACTTGTCAAGGCATAAAGTTGTGGTGAACAAGTGTCCAAAAGAATGGGTAAGACCAGTGCTTAAAAGTGATCCATGTAGTGAATGAAACAATGGTGTTAGTAGTAGGGTGGGGTGGCTTTGTAACTATTCTTTTCCATCTGGAGTTTGAGAGAAAGGACTGGTTTTTTTGGGCTGGTAAATGTTTGAGGTGGTTTTTTTTGTTTGTTTTTCTGACAATGTATAACTATTTGAACAATGTGAAAATTTGAACAATTAGTTGAAAGTATGAAAGAAATGTGGTTTCATCTGTATCTTAAAGTGGAAGAGTGGGTCAGATGGATTACACTGAGTGACAATTCTTGTAGAGCAGTTAAATAAAGATACTGAGGAGGAAAGTGGATGCACAGTGAGAAGATTTAGAGGGAGTTTAGGCTTGAAAATGTAGATTTAAGAGTTGTTACTGCAAAGAGAGTAGTTGAGCATGTGTTTTCAGATGAGGCCATTAAGGTAAAACAAGTTAGGATTCGAACATGGTCCCAGGCCTGGAGACCACTATTTGGGTAGTTAGAAGAAAAGGGGGTGGGTCCATGAATGAGTAGTCAAAGAGGTGTAAGAAAGAATAGGAACAATGAACTCACAGAGGTCAAGCAAAGAGAGATTTCTCAAGAAATGTTATGGTCAAAATTCAAATACCATAGAAAATCTAACTGAGCCCCAAACAAAAAAGGATACTTGCTTTTCTTATATGTACTTTATCCCTGCATCTTTCAGTTACATGAACTGTTAAATGCTTTCTGTTGCTTACATCAGTCTGAGTTGGGATTTTTGTTCATTTGAACCCACAAGAGCTCTAAATGATTTTGGTAGGATTGTCGCATAGACTTTGACTTCTCCCAGGATGACATACTTAGATATCCTGGGTCTAGGAAGTTGGATGCCTGCTGCAAAACAGAAGTGGTGAGCTGCAAATGTAGGTGTTGTACGTGAAGTGAAAGTGAAGTCACTCAGTCGTGTCTGACTCTTTGCGATCCCATGGACTGTAGCCTACCATGGAATTTTCCAGGCAAGACTACTGGATTGGGTTGCCATTTCCTTCTCCAGGGGATCTTTCCAACCCAGGGATCGAACCTGGGTCTCCTACACTGCAGGCAGACGCTTTACCGTCTGAGCCACCAGGGAAGCATATCGTTTACTAATATGCACTGCTAGCTTTCATCCAGGACAAATGGGTCTCAGAAGTTAAGATTCCTTAACCACAACAGTAGATTTTTTAAACAGAATACTTGTTAGTGAGTGTCATAGATGGTTTTTCTCCATGCATAAGACTATAAAACTCAGACCAGATTAGATGAAACTGAAACTGTTCTTCCTTTCAACACTCTGTGACTCCCCTGTAGAGGAATACCTTTTTGCAGCTATATGCTGGATGAAATAGCTGGGTAAAATCTTATTCAAGCTTCAAATGGTTCTGAAAGTTCTCTACTTTCTTACAAAACTTTAAAATAATAGCAATCTTCAAAATGCTAATATAAACCTCTAGACTCCTTCTGATCCTTTGGGAGCTGTGTGCAAATGTTATGCTAACATGCTCTGATACAGCTGAGAAAACACATCAAATTTGCTAGTGAGCCACATTATTGACAGAGCTCTGGGAATCCGACCCCATGAGCCTCAGAAGTTAGAAATCACAGCAAAGCTTATGCTGAAAAATAAAGTTCTTTGACTATGGACCTCACTTTTAATTATCATGCCCTAAAAGTTACAATTCTATTCTGTTTTCTCACCAGGCATTTAGAAAATGGGATTGCAGCATCTTGCTTTTAAAGAGCATGTCTGCATCAAAACATACTGTGTCTCTACCTCCTGTGGAACTACCCAGTAATTCAAAAGCACATTTCATCTAGGTTGTCTAGACTGTCATTGCCACTGGAAAATTAAAAATAAAACTGTTCAGTTCTTAGTGTGCTATATAACAAAGGGATAGGAATCTTCTGAAAAACCATAGTTTTAAAAGTGCAGGCTACCATTCCACTCCGCAAACAAAACAAACCTAAGAGCTCTTGCTATGACTTTATCCAGGAGCTTTGAAAGATTTAGAGTTAAAATAATACATCTCTTCCAGAAATGGAGATGTGGGACCCATATCCAGAGCATGTACCATCTGTCTTGTCTTCCACAGAGAATTGTTGGGTTTTCCTATGTCACATAAAATCCTATTGGAATAAACCTCTTGGTTTGTCCAAACTGTCTGGTTTCGTTGGGATTTGGGGATAATTACTGTACAGCTAGAAATCACATTTGAACACTGTTAAGGCCGGAAATAGTATTTATATCAGCTTCTCTGTAGTCGAATCACTGAGAAAAGAATTTGGGGCTTAGTTCATTTTGGAAGAAGCTATGCCCAGTCAACCTGGGACTGACTCCAACTCTGGAAGAAAAAGAGCAGGGTTCATATCTTAGCTCTATCAATTTCTAATAAGTTTTTAAATTCTCTGGGCCATAGTTTCTCTATCTGTATAATAGTGGTACATATCATAGAAGATACTCTTAGAAGATAGTGATGAAGATTAAATTGAATCATATATTCAAAGCTGAAAGCTGGGTATCAAACATATAATAAATACACATAAATGGGAGCTAGGGAATACTGGTGTGACAAGCAAGTATAGTACTTCTAAATATTTAACATTAAGCTTTTGATTATTTGGGGGATGCTATTTTGTTTAATCTTGAATTTAGTATTTGGGTAAGATTTTGCTTAGCAGGTACAGAGGGGGAAGAAAATTTGAAAGGTAATTGCTTCCTACTTTTGCCCTGATTTTGAAATCAGGACACTAGTTCCATTTAACTAGATTGAAAAGATATTTATTACCTGGCTTCCTATTTTCTAGGCTCTAGGATATATTAGGTTGGTGCAAACTTAACTGTGGTTTCAGACTGTGAAATTTAAATCATTATAACTAGGCTCAAACACATCTTTATTAATCAAAATAGGAATCATTACAATCAACTGTGAAAACTGCACATTAAAATGATGTATAACATAACCACATTTATTTAAGAATGTATTCCAATATCAAACAGCAAATTTCAACAATGCAAAGCTGCAATTACTTTTGCACCAACCTAATAGTTCTGGGAATATAGAAATTAGCAAGCTAGATATCACCTTTGGCTCTATAGAACTTGATATCTATCATGGGACATGGATATTAACCAAGTAATTAGACAAATAATTATGCGCAGCTATAATAAAATGCTATCAAGGGAAAATGCAGCATGCTTGGAGAGTACAGAACAGAAGAAATCTAACCAAAATCGTGGCTTTTTACTCCCTGAAGAAAGATTTATCCCCATTGGAAATGTGAAGTTTGAAAAGTGTTTGTTCAATATGCTTTCCAAAATGTTGCTGTTTTCTCCCTAGCTGGGGAATTAGTTGCTTGCCATGTTTTGATGACCCTGTATTGCTTGTCTTTGTATTCCCAGTACTTAATAAAAGTGCCTTTATACTACATTGTTTCAATTCTACCTAGTGCAACTTTCCCACTGGGTACTGTCCTCTATCCCAAAACCATAAGTTCTATCCTTCCACTTAAGGACGAGAAGTTCAACTCAACTATCTTCTGTCTACACCCTTGGACCCATTCGATTATCCCTAGTCCTCTTATCAGGGTATTGAAAGAGCTAAAATCTTTTCAAAATTTGCCAAACTGAATATGCTCTGGCTGTTTCAGAGGACTCCTGTCCCCTCTAGGGATGGTAAACCAAAATAAGAATAAGGGATGGTGGTAGGATAAAAGGGAAGGGAGAGATAGGCTCCAGGTTATTGACAACTTTGATCTCCATAATTCTCATTTAATATTGCATTTCCTTCGCACCAAAATCATTGCTGGTAAGTTTCTTGAGCAAAGTAAAATGAGTCATAGAAAAATAGGGTTGGAAGAAACCTTAAAGTTTATCAACTAGGACTTGGATGTGTGACAAAAAATAAACAAACAAATGAAATTGGTTTAAGCCCAATAAAATATTGATTGACTCAAATGAGCAAAAAATAAAAGGACCTGATTAATTATATGTAGCCTAATCAAAAGTTTATAATCTGGCTAATTTCCGTCTCTTATCTACACAGTGAAACTGTGGAAGATATATAAACTGACTGCTCAGTCCATCCTAAAGGAAATCAGTCCTGAATATTCATTGGAAAGACTGATGCTGAAGCTGAAGCTCCAATACTTTGGCCACCTGATGCAAAGAACTGACTTATTGGAAAAGATCCTGATGCTGGGAAAGATTGAAGGCAGGAGGAGAAGGGGATGACAGAGGGTGAGATGGCTGGATGGCATCACCGACTTTATGGACATGAGTTTGAGCAAGCTCCGGGAGTTGGTGATGGACAGGGAAGCCTGGCATGCTGCAGTCCATGGAGTTGCAAAGAGTCGGATATGACTAAGTGACTGAATTGAACTGAATATGTAATGTTTGCATTCAGTCTAGATTTGGAACTATATAAGAAGTGGATAAGCTTAGGTATCCATTTTTTTCTGGCGTGGACCATGACTGGGGCAACGCACACCTTGAGGTGGCAGCTATCCTGAACATGACATATGCAACCTGGTTCTGGAGTGAGCAATTATCTAATTTAGCAGTTTTCCACATTGTTAATTGCCATTCTCACAACCAGAGCAGAGGCATTGTGATTCTAAAGACTAGAAAAATTTTTTGGAAGTTCAGCCTAGAGCCTGCTTCTCTGGATTTTCACTGATTTTCTAAACTACTTTACACTTGGTAGATATAAATAAAGACCAAATCAAAGCTCTAGAGATAGAAAAAAAAAAAAAAACACACACACACAGAAAGGGATTAATGAGGTATTGGACATTGTGCTTGTCTTTTTCTCAGTTAGCACATGTCTGAGGTTTATCCATACGTAGCAAATATTAATACTTCAGTTCTTTTTATGACTGAGTAATATTCTATTTCATGGACATAGTACATTTTGTCTACCCATTCATCTACTGATGGACATTTGCATTATTTCTACCATTTTGCTATTGTGAATAGTGCTTTTATGAGCCCCTGTGTACAAGTATCTGCTTGAATACTTGTTTACAATTCTTTGGGCTGTATACCTTGGAGTGGGACTGCTGGGTTATATGGTAATTCTATGTTAAAATTGTTTAGGAAGCACTGAACTATTTGTCACAGCAAATGATTCATTTTACATTCCACCAGCAACATATACAGGGTTTCTCTTTCTCTATATCCTTGCCAACTCTTACTATTTTCTGCTTTTCTGATTATAGTCATCTTAAAGGGTGTAAAGTATACCTCACTGGTCCCTTCAAAGGCAGTTTCTATTGTCTGATTTTTTTTTTTCATCTATATGGGTCATTGTCTTTCTTTTTCTTCTTTTTTGCATGCCTCGTAATTTTTGGTTGAAAACTATATTTTAGATAATATGTTGTAACAACTCTGGATATTAACCACCATTCCTTGGTTTGTTCTTTTATTTGATTATTTGTTTAAGAACTTGGCTGAACTAATTTTGCCATGTTTATTCCCCCTGCACTTTGCTGCCTCTAATATCTATATTTATATATCTTTTCCCCTTGATGTTATCTTTTAGCTTGGCTACTTGGGATTCATCTCTGGTCAGCATAAGCTAACTCCTTGCTCAAAGACTGTGCTTAAGATCTGTTTACCAGTTATATCTTTGCCCTTTACCGCAGGATTCACGTGTGACTTGAAGGTAGCTATCAAAGTTCAGGGCATTTATGGATTTTGCTGCATATTTAACCAAGAACTAGGAAATTGGAGGTTCCTTCTCTGATTGCTCCCAAGAAGATGCAGCCTTGGGTATGCACATAATCTTCAAGATGTTCAGGGAAGATTGTGATTTCAGTTTGAAGTCTTGCTTCTAGGAGTCTCCCCTGGGTCAGAGAAGCTTTTTGTTCAATGTTCTGTCAGTGGGATTCTTTGCGTCAGAGTTTATGCCAGTGAGGTTTCTACCCTGTTGATGGATTTGTGTATGGTTTGAGGAATGCTTTGAAGTCCGTCTCACATCCTGTTCATATTGCTTCTGTGTTATGGCAGCCTAGTTCATGCACACAGCCTTTTGGAACTCATGATTGACTGTGATCCCAGGAGGACTCTTCCTGGTTCTCTCTATTAAACTTCACACTGCTCTGCCATTCTGCCTGTATCATAGAGCTATGAACTTCCTTTAGTTGCTTTCCACCAAGATCTCCAGTGTTTTTGACAAATCCCTTAAGCCTGGGGTTCCCCAGGCTCTGTTTCAAACAAACAAACACCAGCAGTAACTTCCTGTGGGGTATAGAGTTTGTGCAAGGTCCTCGGCCTGAGTTTGAGCTGCTCCTGGCCTTGCAGATGGGCAGAGGGCCCCATTCTCAGGAAGGCAATCACCATGTTTAGGCAGAGAGCACGAGGACCATGAACTGCTCAAATTCTCAAAGGTCCCATTTCCAGTGAATGCTGATGTGTTCCAGTCATTTCACTTATATTTCAAATATTCAGGGAAAACTTCCTCATTACCTTGTGGAAAACCTTAATGTGAAGACCACTGTTTGATTTGCAATAGATTCAGGGAGCCAGCAAACTGATTGAGTGCTAATTTCATTAGAACATGGACTGAAGAAGAGAGGATTAACAGCAGGATGCACTGCACCATTAAATAGCAAACTGCTATCCAATTAGGTGTTATGAACAGTGTGTTATTTCCAGATATCAGATACCAAGTATCAAGTAGTCACAGCATCTTTCTAAATCTAAAGTGTATGATTACCCTTGATTGTACTCTTGTTCATAACTGTAATTCTGCACTAAGCTCGAAAAAAAATCCATTCTGGACTTGAAACTGTCTTTTGGTAACCTGGTGGGTTTTGCAGGCACACCCATGAAGACGCATACTTTGGTCAACAGCTCACGGACGTCACTGTAAAGTAGTTCTACTGGCCTCACTGAGCAGGATTAGGGGGCAAAATACAAGGCAGGCAAGGTCGTTTACCAGTTGTCTCTGCAGAGATCATCTGGTCAAACGAGACACACTCTTTCAACAATGCTTGCCATTCATTCATTCATGCCTTCTATAAAGTCATTCATTCTACAGGTCAAAGTGATTTACAAGCAACATTAATAAGTGAACGAGGAGTAAAGAGGGTTGGGAGAGATGTGTTCCAGGTGGCAGAGGCAGTAATTCAGAGGATTAGGGTGGAAGAGAACATGGTTGATTCAATAAGCTATAAGTAAAGTTTGTTTCCTAAAGAAAGCGGCAGAATGTAATCTATAAAATATGAGATAAAACTGTTAAACATATAAACTGTGAGTGAAAGCAGACAACTATTCAGTAATGTTATCTGTACATATATAGTTGGTTACCCCACAAAATGGGAGAGACATTTTCTCGTTTAACTCAACCCACCTCCAACACAAACAAAAGAAAACAAAACAAAGAAAAATAAATAAAACATTTCATTTTTCAACAAAAGTCAGAGGGGCCCAGAGTAGAAAGTTCTCAGAAGTCAGACACTGAGCTTCTGTAAAGGGGGTCTGGCACAGACCTGAGAACCATGGTGCTCAAAAGAAAGGTGGGCCCATTGCCAGGCAAAAGCAATGTTAGCCAAAGATACATGCTTTTCTAAAACCAAACAAATAATCAAACAAAAATACACTATACACTATAGTGACTGTTATGAGGGTGGGCTTAGAGTTGGCAGATAAGTCAAAATAACAGTAAAATAAAATAAAGTTAAAGTGAGCCCTGGCACGGACAATGGTGATGACACTCCATGAACTCAACAATTAATTCAATTCTGTGTAGTTGGATCCAAACATATTAATATAAAACATGAGAGACAATAATGATTATAAAATGAAACTTGTCACCCAGAAAAGACAAAGACAGGAAGGTTTCCTTGTAGCTACACCTGGCTGAATAATTCATCTTGTTATTAATATGGTCAAACTAAAAGTCAACACCAGAGCAACTTCCCATAGCACTAATAATTTGTATACTATGTGTTTTTATTTAATATTAGCTCATTTATAAAATACAGAATGTTAAAATCTTGGTAGCTTTAATCATTCCCAATTAATCCTTTCATTCTCTAAAGGATTTAAATTAAAACTCTCCATGTAACTATGTCAGTTTTAAAAATCTGACTTTTCATTTCAACTAAGTAAATCTGACTGAATTAAAATATTGGTGCCAGTTATTACATGAGACCTTGGCCAAGTTATTTAAGATCTTTATTTCTTGGTTTCTTCATTTGCAAAGTGGGAATAATGAATAGGAAATAGTCCTTACATCATCACGTTGTTATGCAGAATAAATAAATCATATGGAAGCCATTTAAATTAATGTCCAGCACATTGAAAACATTTAAACTCAGATAATAATGTTATTATTTACTATTATTTTGCTTTCTATCTTCTTGAAATGGTATCAAGACTAGAGTGGACTGATGAAATAATGAGGACTTATAACTGCTGCCTTGAGGAATTTATGCCTGTCTGTGCATTACAGATTGCCTTTATCTTTGTTGTTGTTCTATTCTTTTTTTTTTTTTCAACATTCTTATCTTTTTTTTAAATTTAATTTTATTTTTAAACTTTACATAATTGTATTAGTTTTGCCAAATATCAAAATGAATCCACCACAGGTATACATGTGTTCCCCCTCCTGAACCTTCCTCCCTCCTCCCTCCCCATACCATCCCTCTGGGTCATCCCAGTGCACTAGCCCCAAGCATCCAGTATCGTGCATCGAACCTGGACTGGCATCTCGTTTCATACATGATATTTTACATGTTTCAATGCCATTCTCCCAAATCTTCCCACCCTCTCCCTCTCCCATAGAGTCCATAAGACTGTTCTATACATCGGTGCCTCTTTTGCTGTCTCGTACACAGGGTTATTGTTACCATCTTTCTAAATTCCATATATATGCGTTATTATACTGTATTGGTGTTTTTCCTTCTGGCTTACTTCACTCTGTATAATAGGCTCCAGTTTCATCCACCTCATTAGAACTGATTCAAATGTTTTCTTTTTAATGGCTGAGTAATACTCCATTGTGTATATGTACCACAGCTTTCTTATCCATTCATCTGCTGATGGACATCTAGGTTGCTTCCATGTCCTGGCTATTATAAACAGTGCTGCGATGAACATTGGGGTACACGTGTCTCTTTCCCTTCTGGTTTGCTCAGTGTGTATGCCCAGCAGTGGGATTGCTGTTCTATTCTTATTAATTTATTTTGGAGGATAATTCCTCCACAAAGTTGCATTTGTTTCTGCCATACTACAATACAAATCAGTCATAACTGAGAGTATATATATATATATATATATATATTTTCTCCCTCTTGAGCCTCCCTCCCATGCTCCCCTCCACCTTCCCTCAATCTCTATGTCATCCAGAGTGCCAGGCTTGGCTCTACAGGTTGTCTCTTAAATGGATTACATTGAATATCAATCTCCAAATATTCTCTAGAACATAAAAAACCATTGAGTCAATAATTTTGGAAAGTGCTTAACATTGCCTAAACTAGCATTTACCAAATGGTTTTGACCACAAGCCATTTTGTTTGTGTGTGTGTGTATGCAAGGGAGGGTGTACCTGCTAACCTTTAGCTAGATGACTATACTAAGGTGACCTCATTTCTAGAAAAATCTAGCTTAGTGGATAAGAACACAGTCTCTGTTGAGTTCATATTCTGCCTCTGTCAGTTACTAATTTTCTGAGCTAAGCCTATGCCTCAGTTTCCTTATATGCACTATGGCAATTATAATTATGGAGTGTCATCTCCACTGGAGATGGAGATGTATTAAAGAAGTAAGTATTAAAAGAAGTAATATATTTTGTTTTTGTAAGTATTAAAAGAAGTAACATAGCTAAAAGGTATAAAGCAAAACCCATCAAACAGATTTGCTTAACACATATTTAGTACTATTACTGTAATCTATGAAATCTATATAAAATTTAAGGTCCATAAGGTGAAAAATGTCAAGAGGGAGAGGATATATATAAACAAGAATCAGCCAGAAGTATAGCTGATTCACATTGTTATAAAGGAATTATACTCTTAAAAAAAAAGTAAGAAAAAAGAGATGAAAAGTGAGTCATTTTTATGCTTCAGGATATGCTCCTGCCATTTAATCAGAATATTATCATGTAGAAGTTTCCATTTCTGGTAGTGTGTCAAGGCCTGCCCACTTACATTTAAAATGTCCTGGACCTTTATCATTGTTCAAAATATTAGTTTCAAATTCTGTGAATTACCTCTCCACATTTGTCCATTTTCCAGAAATGGTTTTGCCAAACTTTCAGTCTCTCTCTATATTTTCCTTCTTTCTAGCATGTAGGACCCTGAAAATGAAAGACTCCCTTCTCTTCATCTGTGCCACGGTCAAGTTCATGGTAGGTGATACCAGATGGCAGCAGAAAGAGATGAGTTTCTAGGGACTAGGGTTGTCATTTAAAAAAAATCGATTGGTCGTTGTAGTTGGCCATTGCTCTTACTAAAAATATTGCACTCGCTCGGTGTTCTGAGTTTAGTGGGGCTGAACTTTGTCCACTGGGGCCATGCTTGATTGGGGTCAGTAGCTGCGACAGGATGAAAACAAAAAAAATTCTATCTCTTGCCACTCTTCTTCATTCTCATCCCCAGTGTTGTCAAGAAATGAATCAAGTAGATGTCAGATGCTATTGTTTCAGGCCTTCCTCCAAACTCTTGCCCTCTGACATACTCTCAGCACATAGCTTAGGAGTGGGAATGACTCCCTGTGTCTCCAGGGATTTCAGGAGCTTACCTGAATTGGAAGAAAGGGGACAGGAAGCTGAGTTTTCAGATCTATTTCTCACCATATAATAAACACGGCTTTTTCCTACCAACTGTCATATACTCCTTTCTCCATTTTTAAAACTCTGATTTAAAAGCCATGTTTATGAAATAAAGCATTATTGCTAGAAACAAATCATACTTTTCACAGTGTCTCATTTCCTTCTGTTAGATACTTGCTTTTCCAGTTGCTTTTGAAGTGAGACGTGGACATGTAACAGAAGGCAATAGCTTGAGAGAATTAATAAGAATAATTTATTTGTATGAAATACAAGGGTGACATCCACAAAGATATCCTTCCTTTTTTTTTGCTCCCTTTCATCTCCTCTTGACCTTAGAAGTCATAATATAGACCTGCAATCATGAGGAGAGACTTATCAATGAGCTCAGAATGCAAAAGCAGATAGATGGAGATTCTCGACTTCTAATGAGATTGTCAGGTTGTTGAACCAGCCTTGAATCTGCTGACCTCCAAATTTCTTATGTTGTAATACTTGTCAATATTATTTAGGTCACTATTAGTTGGATTATACCCTTGCCTTCTCAATAAAATAGTATACAAGAGTTTAGAATTTAAAAGAAGTTGATGCTTCTTTGTTAGCTTCAGGTCCGCAGGTTGTTGGAAGTAGGCTGATTGATGTAGGGGACTGAGTACAAGCTTTGCATCCAAACACACCCGATTTCAAACTCCAGATCTTCTGCTTGTAGGCCATGTGCCTTTGGATTATTTCCCTAACAGATCTGTGATTCAATTTTGTCATCTTTACTCTGGGGATAGTGGGAGATAAGAAGATTATGAAGAGGATTAAATGGCAATGTGTAGAAAATTTCTGGTGCATGATAGAAACTCAACAAACTTGTCCCATCTTTCTCACCAGCCTGCACCTAAATTTAAATTCAAGAGATTTGGGTGGTGTTATGGGATAGGTTTCAGGCGAAATGTTTTAAGGCAAGCAGGCTACCGAATCTTAGGATCTTCCCAGGTGGCTCAGTGGTAAAGAACCCGCCTGCAATGCAGGAGATGTGGGTTTGATCCCTGAGTTAAGAAGACTCCCCTGGAGAAGGAAATGGTGACCCACTCCAGTGTTCTTGCCTATGGGAAACTCTATGGAGAGAGGAGCCTGGTGGGCTATATTTCATGGGGTTGCAAAAGAGTCGGACATGACTTGGTGTCTAAACCACAACAGCAACATGGAATCTTTTATCTCTAAAAAGACTTGGGAATAGCAAAGCTCTAGTACAATGTATTCTGAGTTGGGGAGTTAGACTGGTACGTGCTTGCAGAAGCTTTCAGCTCTTTGGGCATCTGTTGCTCCCCGACAGTGCCCTCTGGACTGACAATGCTGCTCTTTGTCTTTGGTCCAGCAGAGGATTTCCCTTAAAGATCACATGGAAATTTTAACAGATGATGAACTATCCACCTGCTAAGGATAACATGGCCTGCTCTGCCAGAACTCAGGCGTCTGTCTGGTTAGCCTCTTCCTCTCCCAAGCTGAGTCAGATATTCTTACTTACCATCTGGGAGGTATGCAGTCATCTGTCCTTAGGCTGCATTCTCTAGAAGCAGAGCCTGAGATATGGACTCATGCATAAGTTATATATTAAGGAAATGTTCTCAGGAGAAACTGGTAAGGGATAGAGGAAGATGGATCCCAGAAAAAGTGTAATTCCTGGCAAAGTACTAGCCTCGGCCTGATCCTGCAGAGTTCTCTGTAGCATACTTTACACACTGAGGTTTCTCCAGCCTCGAGGCAAGGAAGCTGAACTTTTCTCTTCCCACAAGAGTCAGCCATTGGCTTATCCAAAATAAATACAGAATTCTCTTTATGTGTAACTATTCTATTAACTGCCAGGGGAATAAAAAAAAAAATCTCACCATTTATATCCCTCTCTTTTTGTCAGACTCACTATCATTAATATGTATGCTTCATGAAGTTAAGGGCTCTTCCCTGGGAGCATTAGACAGGAGTAGCCAAGTCCACTTGAGACTGAGGTCCATCATTACTCAGAACCCTTGAACATTATGAAATTTATTTAGTCATAACAGTCATGATAAAAAGTTTTCTAGCATATTACAGTTTGAAACATGCTTTGTAAAATGTGATCTCATTTTAATTCATGTGTCCATACCGTAAGCTAGCACGAAGTACTTTTTTATTTCCTATTTTGCATTTGAAAACATGAAGTTGAATGGAGTTAATTTTGCTTAAGTTCACACAACTAGTAAGTGACAGTGTGTGGATTTTAACTCATCTTTTTTTTTTTCTCTATGTCTACAATGAAGCTCCAATACTTTGGCTATCTAATGTGAAAAGCCGATTCATGAGAAAAGATCCTGATGCTGGAAAAGGTTGAAGGAAAGAGGAGAAGGGGCCAGCAAAGGATGAGATGATTTGATAGTATCACTGACTCAATGGACATAAATTTGAGCAAACTCCAGGGGATAGTGGAGGACAGAGGAGCCTGGCATGCTGTAGTCCACAGGGTCTCTAAGAGTCAGGCACGACTTAGAGACTGAAAAACAACAATGAAAACAATACTGGTTAATTCTTCAAGTTTCTCTGTTTTGACCCTTATGAATTTGATAGTCTAAGTTTTTGTTCAAGTAGAAAAAGATTTGTAATATATATCTAATATACTGACATCATAATTTGTTTTTTAAAATGTAATTATCTAACTTGGTGTATATAGTTGACTCTTGAACAGCATGGGTTTGAACTGTGCATGTCCACTTACAAGAAAATTATTTTCAACAAATGTACACCAAAGTATAACATGATCTGCAGGTGGTTAAATCCTTCGATGTGGCATGGCAGACACAGAAGGCCAACTGTAAAATTATATGCTGATTTTCAACTGTGCAGGGGTTGGTGTCCCTAACTCCCACATTGTTCAAGGGTCAATTATATATTATGTATTCGATTTTATGCAGATTCTATTCCCCACTATCTTTCTGATACAATTTAGACTTTTCTGTACTTTTTGGCTTTGAACAGTCTCTAAAAATTGTCTTCTGCTTTATTTTATGATCCCATATGGATCTCCATATCATCCACGTGTTGCTCTTTCCCCCCAGGAAGAAAAGCAATTTGCTAAATAAATTCTCACTAGAAACAAAGAATCAGCTAGTAGAAGCAATTTAATTCAAGTGGCTAGCCATGTTTGAACTCCAATGCCATAGCCTATCTCCCAACATGATGCTTTCAGTAATTTCCCAAAAGATATGGTTTTCAGCATTCTAAGTAACTTATTATCATTATCTCACAAAATATGTATTAATACAAGGTATATATGAGTAAAACTACAAAATTATGATGAATAAAATGAAGAGCTAAACAAGTAGATACTTCATTATTATCCATAAGGAGAAAATATTGTCTAGTTGTCAGTTCTTCCCAACTTAATCTATTAGATTCAACACAAACTCAGTTGAAATTCCAGCAAGTTATTTTGTGGATATTGCCAAACACATTCCAAAGTTTAAATAGATTAGCAAAAGACCCAAAATAGCCAAAGCAACATTGAGGAGGAAAAACTGGAGGACTGACAATACTCAGCTTAAAGAATTATAAAGCTTTAATAATCAAGGACTTTCCTGGTGGCTCAGATGGTAAAGCATCTGTCTACAATGCGGGAGACCCGGGTTCGATCCCTGGGTCGGGAAGATCCCCTAGAGAAGGAAATGGCAATCCACTCTAGTACTATTGCCTGGAAAATCCCATGGACAGAGGAGCCTGGTAGGCTACAGTTCATGGGGTTGCAAAGAGTTGGACACGACTGAGCGACTTCACTTAAACTTATATAATCAAGACAGCGTGTTACTGATGAAAGGATAGAGAACAGAATAGAGAGCCCAGAAATAGACCCACATAAATATAGTCAACAGATCTTTGGCAAAGAAACAAAGGCAATACAATGGGTTAAAAGAACAGTTGTTTCAACAAATAGTGCTGGAACAACTGTCCATATACAAAAAAAAAAAAAAAATCTGGACACAAAAACTTGCATCCTTCTCAAAAATGAACTCAAAATGAAGTACAGACCTAAATGTAAACTGCAAAACTGTAAAACTAGAAGATAACATATGAGAAAACCTAGATGACTTTGAATAAGGCAATCACTTTTTATTCAGTTCAGTTCAGTCGCTCAGTTGTATCTGACTCTGCAACCCCATGAATTGCAGCACGCCAGGCCTCCCTGTCCATCACCAACTCCCGGAGTTCACTCAAACTCATGTCCATCGAGTCAGTGATGCCATCCAGCCATCTCATCCTCTGTCGTCCCCTTCTCCTCTTGACCGCAATCCCTCCCAGCATCAGAGTCTTTTCCAATGAGTCAACTCTTCACATGAGGTGGCCAAAGTACTGGAGTTTCAGCTTTAGCATCAGTCCTTCCAAAGAACACCCGGACTGATATCCTTCAGAATGGACTGGTTGGATCTCCTTGCAGTCCAAGGGACTCTCAACAGTCTTCTCCAACACTTTTTATTATATAATACCAAACACAGGATCTGTGAAAGAAATATTGATAAGTTGGAATTTTAATTCAAAATTTCTACTCTATAAAAGACAATATTAAGAGAATGAGAAGAAACAAAACACAGACTAAGAGAAATACTTGCTAAAGACCCTTCTGATAATGGACTATTGCCCAATATGTATATACAACTCTTAAAATTCAACAATTAAAAAAAACACAACTGCCTAATTCAAGATGGGTCCAAAACCTTAAAAGACATCTCACCAAAAAGACACTCAGATGGCAAATATACACATAAAAAGATGTTCCACATCATATGTCGTTAGGGAAATGGAAATTAATACAGCAATAACATATCCACTACATAACTACCCAGACGGCCAAAATCCAAAACACTGAAACACCAAATGCTGATGGGGATGTGAAGCAACAGGAATTATCTGTCATTGCTGTTGGGAATGCAAAATGACACAGCTACTTTGGAAGACAAGTTGTCTGTTCCTTACAAAACTAAGCATGCTCTTATATGATGCAGGAATAGTGCTACCTGGTGCTTACTCAAAGGAGTTGAAAACTTAGGTAGACACAAAAACTTGCACACAAATGTGTTTGGCAGCCTTGTTTACCAACTCCAAACTGGAAATAACCAAGATGTCTTTCTTTAGGTGAACAGATAAATAAACGGTGGTACATGAAGACAATGGTATATTATTCAGTACTGAAGAAACATGAACTATCAAATCGTGAAAAGATATGGAGGAAACTTGAATGCATATTACTATGTGAAAGAAGTCAATCTGAAAAGGCTCAGTTCAGTTCAGTCACTCAGTCATGTCTGACTCTTTGTGACCCCATGGACTGAAGCATGCCAGGCCTCCCTGTCCATCACCAACTCCTGAAGTTTACTCAAACTCATGTCCATTGAGTCGGTGATGCCATCCAACCATCATCCCATTACCATCCAACCATCTCATCCTCTCTTGTCCCCTTCTCCTCCCGCCTTCAATCTTTCCCAGCATCAGGGTCTTTTCAAATGAGTCAGCTCTTCACATCAGATGGCCAAAGTATTGGAGTTTCAGCTTCAGCATCAGTCCTTCCAATGAATATTCAGGACTGATTTCCTTTAGGATGGACTGGTTGGATCTCCTTGCTGTCCAAGGGACTCTCAAGAGTCTTCTCCAATACCACAATTCAAAAGCATAAATTCTTTGGCACTCAGCTTTCTTTATAGTCCAACTCTCACATCCATACATGACCACTGGAAAAACCATAGCCTTGACTAGACACACCTTTGTTGGCAAAGTAATGTCTCTGCTTTTTAATATGCTGTATAGTTTGGGCTACATACTATATAATTCCAACTGTACAATTCTAGAAAAGGCAAAACGATAGACAGTAAAATGATCAGAGGTTGCCAGGATTAAGGCTGGTGGAGGAATGCAGTATTTTTAAGAGTAAAAATACTTTGTATGATACTATAACGTTTGATACATGTCATTACACATTTATTCAAACCCATAGAATATACCCAGTGGAATAAACCCAATACAAACGGTAACAGACTATTTTTTTTGGGCTCCAAAATCACTGAAGGTGGTGAATGCAGCCATGAAATTAAAAGATGCTTATTCCTTGGAAGAAAAGCTATGACCAACCTAGACAGCATATTAAAAAGCAGAGACATTACTTTGTCAACAAAGGTCCATCTAGTCAAAGCTGTGGTTTTTCCAGTAGTCATGTATGGATGTAAGAGTTGGATTATAAGGTATCTTCTCAATATTGCTGTGAACCTTAAACTTCTTTAAAAACTTAGCTTGATTAAACAGAGAAATATTATCCTGAACTACTTCCCTATTCCAGAAATATTATTGTTCTTGGTTAGTCACTAAGTTGTGTCTGATCCCTTGAGACCCCCTGGCCTGTAGCCTGCCAGGCTCCTCTGTTCATGAGATTTCCTAAGCAGAAATACTGGAGTGTGTTTCCATTTCTTTCTCCAACCCAAATCTGCATATCCTGCATTGGAGGTGGATTCTTTACCACTGAGACACCAGAGAAGCCCCAGAGAGAGATTAACCTGGGCCAAATAAGCTCTGTGGGAATTACCTTACCATGAACTAGGTATGAGTCTTCTGTGACTCCTGCTTACCACTTTATAGCCTTATAATAAGTGGTGATGGCAACCCACTCCAGTACTCTTGCCTGGAAAATCCCATGGATGGAGGAGCCTGGTGGGCTGCAGTCCATGGGGTCGCTAAAGAATCAGACATGACTGAGTGACTTCACTTTCACTTTTCACTTTCATGCATTGGAGAAGGAAATGGCAACCCACTCCAGTGTTCTTGCCTGGAGAATCCCAGGGACGGGGGAGCCTGGTGGGCTGCTGTCTATGGGGTCGCACAGAGTCGGACATGACTGAAGTGACTTAGCAGCAGCAGCAGCAAGTGGTGATGAGGCTTCCCAGGTGGCACTAGTGGTAAAGAACTCACCTGCCAATGTAGGAGACATAAGAGACATGGGTTTGATCCCTGGGTCAGGAAGATCCCCAGGAGGAGTGCATGGCAACCCACTCCAGTATTCTTGCCTGGAGAATCCCATGGGCAGAGGAGCCTGGCAGGCTACAGTCCACAGCATTGCAAAGAGTCAGACATGACTGAAGTGACTGAGCACAGAGCACACACAGTCAGTGGTGACACATCTTGACTTAAATAGTAAACTAATAATTAATCAAATTCCTTGGACCTTTGTTTCCATTCCAGCTCTAGTTAATTGAAGCTTTCTCCTCTATTTGTGCAACTAGTTGGTTATTTGAAGGACATGACATATATAACTAGTAACTAGCAAAATGAAGGACATGGCATAGGATTCAGCTAACTTTCAGCTTTTTTGAAGTCATCCCATCATTCTGATCTATGAGGAACTTAAAAAATTATTATTCTGTTTTTTTTTATAAAACCATAATTTCTATTTTCTCATCCTCATCCATTTTGTGTCAACAGCAAATATGAGGCTTAACCAGATGTCTATTTCTTTATTCAAATAATAGAAAATGAGATGTAAGAGATTGATGACAGTTTGATATGTTACTTTACTTAGTCCTGTCCAGAACCATTTTCATTCCAATAAAATAAATTTTGTAAAAACAATACTTTAAAGATGAAGGAATGGATCTTGTTAGAGCACTACTGTCAACATATAATGAGTCTATTTAGAACTGCAATTTTTTTTTTTCCAGAAGGGATTTAAGGTAACTTGTATAATATAGAGCAAGATGGAATAGGCTAAAATTAGGAGTAAACTAATAAAGAGAAACAAGGCAGGAGATCTAAGAATAGCAATGATGAAACTTAATGTGCATATTATAAATACTCATGCTCCAAAAATTATTTTATAAGAATTGGCAACTAAAAGGAAAATTTTAAAACACTGCCTTTTACATAGTTCACAGGACTGATAAGCTATAAATGGATTAGTTCTATTCTTATTGCTGAGAGCAGACGGGTCTTTCTCCCCAGGATCCTCAAGAAGAGTACAATATGTGATGTAAAGATTGATGTGTTCAACAACACCTCTCAGTAGACTCAGCGATGAGTACCACGAGCAGTTTCTTGCAGTAACCCTCAATCCAGTTTAATGCTCTCCCTTCAAGACACCATTCTGTAAAAGGGCAAGGCAGTGAGAACAGTGCCCGCAGGAACTGATTGGGTACAGTCAGGTTGTGCTTAAATTGATTGAGCTAATCTGGGGGTATATTTCAGCTTGTTTAGTGGAATGGTGGGGATGGAATATCCATCAGGCTATTCTTGGTTGTATCCTTTGTCAGATAAAGCTCTGAGGCTGTATCCCTCAGAGCTCTGGATAAATCTCAGGCAGCAATGCATCCCATGTTACATTAGCTGACAAACATTTGAAAGTCAGTTTTATTCTGTGTAGCTAGCTGAAAACAGACCCACATACCTAGTCAGTAACTGAGCTCAGGGCTGGGCTGACATAAGCCTTACTAGTCAATTTCTAGGAAGACAAAACGGTTGAGTAGAGTGGAATGGAATACCTTTGCTTTAAAAACTCATTTGCAGGAAAATCTGTCTGGTGTCAGCCCAGAGCTGTCCCCTGTTCAGAGGGGCCCAGGCGTTCACAGCACAGATGACAGCATTAGGAGGTCTTGGTAGTAACGGGGCAAATGGCACACTTCCCAGCTTACAAAGATCCCTGTTCTGTGTTGGACCATTTTATTAGCACAAGCCCTTCGACAGCATCAACTTCTTAGCATCCTGGGAATTTGATCTTCTGGTTTTCTGGTGCCAAACACTCTGCAGCTTTAATTTTCTTCCTCATGTAGCTCAGAGTTTCTTATCTGTGAGGCTAAGGAAACTGCCCTCTCTGGCTCTCCCTGAGTGACCTATCTTATCTTACAAGGTTTTAGACACACACAGTGATAACCCTTTTTTGGGCAGAGCAGTGGGAGGCATGGGGAGGAAGGGTTAGGCAGGAATGTGTGCTCCTCCCTTGCTCTGCACTAACATGTCCCTAGGAAACTTGCTGACAAACCTAAACAGCATATTAAAAAGCAGAGATGTTACTTTGGTGACAAAGGCCCATCTAGTCAAAGCTATGGTTTTCCCAGTAGTCATGTATGGATGTGAAAGTTGGGCTATAGTTGGTTGAGTGCTGAAGAATTGATGCTTTTGAACTGTGGTGTTGGAGAAGACTCTTGAGAGTCCCTTGGACTGCAAGGAGAGCCAACCAGTCAATCCTAAAGGAAATCAGTCCTGAATATTCATTGGAAGGACTGAGGCTGAAGCTGAAGCTCCAATCCTTTGGCCACCTGATGTGAAAAACTGACTCATTGGAAAAGACCCTGATGCTGGGCAAGACAGAAGGCCAGAGGAGAAGGGGATGACAGAGGATGAGATGGTTGGATGGCATCACTGACTCGATGGACATGAGTTTGAGCAAGCTCCAGGAGTTAGTTGGTGATGGACAGGGAAGCCTGATGTGCGGCAGTCCGTGGGGTCACAAAGAATCGGACACGACTCAGTGACTGAACTGAACTGAACTGAGGGACCTTTCACTATCAAGTTGTGCAGTCAGTACATTCAATTAGAGGATCCAAGGAAATGAGAAGGTGTTTTTAAGAGACTGGCTAGCAGCTTTGAAATCTCAAACCACTCTCCGCAAATAGGCACCAACTCTGCCCAACACATCAAGACAAGGCATCGTTGACAAGTCAGGTGGTGTTGCCTCTCACTAGTTGTGGGACTTGGGAAAGTCAGTCAGTTATTCTGTTTTCTCAGTTCTAAATGAAGACAATGATACTTTTTCTCAGGATTGTTTTGGGGATTTGTTATTAATATACAAGTAAAATGCCCTCATGGTATTGTGGCTGTCATTGTCTCTATTTTTATCAAGGTATTTCATAAATTTTAACCCATCTCCTTTTTCCATTTCATCTTGAATTTCTAAAACCAAGGTGAAACAAAATCTATATTTACTTTCAATGTTAGTATTTTCTTTTCAAAAACTGTATTAATTGATAGTATATCTTTCATTCAATAGCTTCACAGAAATGAGGACTATTATAAAGATAGGTAGACAAATATGTACATAAAGATATCACTTTTCTTATTGCTTCAAACTATATTTGTTCCTATAAAATTCATAATTAATTCATAAGTGCATAATTAAATCAACAAAGGAAGCAGTGTGCTTTAGGGGAGAGTAAGGACAAACTTTGGAATTAGGCTAGATTTGAATATTGTTTCCTACCATTTGAGCAGGAAAAGTACTCTGTTGCTTAATCTCTGAGTCTCAATATTCTCATCTATAAAGTGGAAAAATAATACATAAAAGGTCCATCTAGTCAAGGCTATGGTTTTTCCTGTGGTCATGTATGGATCTGAGAGTTGGACTGTGAAGAAAGCTGAGTGCTGAAGAATTGATGCTTTTGAACTGTGGTGTTGGAGAAGACTCTTGAGAGTCCCTTGGACTGCAAGGAGATTCAACCGGTCCATTCTAAAGGAGATCAGTCCTGGGTGTTCATTGGAGGGACTGATGCTAAAGCTGAAATTCCAATACTTTGGCCACCTCATGCGAGGAGTTGACTCATTGGAAAAGACTCTGATGTTAGGAGGGATTGGGGGCAGGAGGAGAAGGGGACAACAGAGGATGAGATGGCTGGATGGCATCACTGACTCGATGGACATGAGTTTGAGTGAACTCTGGGAGTTGGTGATGGATAGGGAGGCCTGGTGTGCTGCTATTCATGGGGTCGAAAAGAGTCAGACATGACTGAGTGACTGGACTGAACTGAACTGAACTGAATAAGAGTTAAAATAGCATCTAGTTAGGGTTGGCACATAGTAGGTATTCAGTGCATGACTATACCTTTTCAGATTGGAATGTGCTAAATTTTATGGGGGTCATAAAGATGAATAGAAGAAAATAAAACTGTAATTTATGATTTTCTATTTTCACTTAGGCTCTGTGGTTGATATTTTATGTGTGTATATCTTAATTTTCCTGAAAATATGTTGGGAAGTTTTTAATATTCCCATTTAACAGATTAAGAAATTATGTCTCAGAGAATTTAAACATCTTATTCAATGTCAGTTCTTGCCCTGAAGAAGCTTATATTTTAATTGGAGACAAGAGTCATATGTGTCTGAAGAGCAAAATTGGTGTACAAAATAAAAGAAGAATTAAAAAGGGAGATACACAGTACCTACAATTGAATAAATACAGACAATAAGCACCAGGAATTTAGAAGGAGAAATCTTCCTAGGTTAAAGTGTGTATCAATTAGGAAAGCTGTCTTATGCTGCAGTAACAAACAACTCACAAACCTAGTAGTTAAAGCAGCAAAGTTGAGTCTTAGCTCATGGCCCTCACAGGTCAGACACAGCATAGCTACCTAGGAAAACAGGCTGATGTAGATACTGTTGCCTTTGATCTTATTGGCAACTGTGCCAAAGTGGTAAAAGAGCTCCAGAGTCTTATAATTAATTAAACTAATTAAATGCTTGGCCATTGAATGCTGTGGTCCAGATCACTTCCACTTTCAAGTCATTGGACAGAACTAGTCATGTCACCTTTGAAAACACAAGGGGACCAGAAAGCCTAATTCCATTCTATGCCTGAGAAGAGGGGGACTTGGAAGTATTTGGTAAGTAGCAGTATTTCTTGAGCTCCAAAATCACTGAGGACAGTGACTGCAGAAATGAAATTAAAAGATGCTTGCTCCTTGGAAGGAACCTATGACAAACCTAGACAGCATATTAAAAAGCAGAGACATCACTTTACGAACAAAGGTCCATATGGTCAAAGTTATGATTTTTCCAATAGTCATGTATGGATGTGAGAGTTGGACCATAAAGAAGACTGAGTGCCAAGGAACTGATGCCTTCAAATTATGGTGCTGGAGAAGACGCTTGAGAGTCCCCTGCACTACGTGGAGATCAAGCCAGTCAATCCTAAAGGAAATCAACCCTGAATATTCACTGGAAGGACTAATGCTGACGTTGAAGCTCCAACCAAAGTGGTCACCTGATGGGAAGAACCGATTCATTGGAAAAGACCCTGATGCTGGGAAAGATTGAAGGCAATAGAAGAAGGGGGTGGCAGAGGTTGAGATGGTTAGACAGCATCACTGACTCAATGGACATGAGTTTGAGCAAACTCTGAGAGACAGTGGAAGACAGAGAAGCCTGGCATGCTGCAGTCCATGGGGTCGCAAAGAGTCGGACACAACTTAGCAATTGAATAGTAACAACAAAAGTAGTAATTAACACCATGAGATTCTTACAAGAGTCTAATGTAATCTATTTTTCAATGATTATTACAAATCAACAATTTTAAATACTATATTTTCTAAGCACTAGTTTTGGTTAAAAATTGCACTACTGATAAGGATGTGTGTGAATTTTCACATGTATATGAGCCTATTACTTAAGTCCACTACCTGCACACTGGAGATTATTTGTTTACAGTCATCAGTGCTGATTCCTTTCAAACATTTATTAAGCACCTGCTGGTGGAAGCTGTACTTGTTGGTAGAAACTATACTATTCAAAACTCTGCTTCTTAATCTTCTCCTCTGAGAAGACATTACATACCAGGTACTTGTTTATCCAAAAAAAAAAAAAAATTATTGAGTAGTTGTTATTTACATGCCACATTTACAGGGCACCCTTTGAAAGACAAAGCAATACACAATAATTCTAGGGCAACTTTTTCAGCATCTACCACCCATGTGGTTGCCTAGACCAGAAGCTAGAAAATCGCTCTTTACATCCCCCACTTCCTTACTATATATACCATTAGTCATCAAGCTGCTGTCTGTGGGGTCGCAAAGACTCAGACATAACTTGGTGACTGAACAACAAAGACAACTGCATGTTGAAATCACCTGAATATTTTAAAAAATACTGCCATTTAGGTTCCATCCCTTTTGTAATTGGTTTTGAAAAATGCTTGATCATTGGGGAAGGGGGTGGTGGTGTTTGTAAGCTTCCAGCTGAGTCACATGCTATCAAATTTGACATCTAAGAGGTCTTAGTTCTTTCTAGTAATCTTCATTCCTACTGGCCACTTTTGGTGGAAACCCTTCTAATCTCTAAAGTGGATTAATTCAGCAATCTTCTATCTGGTCTCCCTGCCTCAGCCTGGATTAGGAGCCCCAGTATTGTGTTCTCATTATGCCCAGGGCATGTATACAGTCTGCATTATTATTGCCTCTTTATCATCCTTTTCCTCTATTAGACTGTGAGCATCTTGAGGGTAGCAGCTAAGATTTATTATATGCTTGACTTCTAGTTCAGGATATGGCATACAAAATATGCTAAATAAATGTTTGCTAAATGAATACAAATGAGTGAATGTTCAGTGAATCCTGGGCATTTAACTAGTACAAAGATGAATAAGAGGATCTCCATAAAAGTGTTCATAGTTTGGTGGGGGAAATTGACATAAAAACACAATGCCATATGAGAAAGGCCTATAACAGATGAATAAGTTGTTTCTCAAGTATGGGAAATAAATAGGATAGCAAGAAATACTGCCAAAATAATCCTAATTGCTATACTGCTACTCCATAATTTGCTCCCAACAATAAGTTTATTAAAAAAAAAGAAAGGTGGAGAGGAATTGAGAATAGACTATGGGGATGGTTTCATATTTCTAGTCTTTTTACACAGTCTTTCATGACTTGCTGGTTCCCAGATCATTTTACTGACCATTTCTTTTGTATCTGTATGTCCAGAGGGCCCTAGAGGACCCACACACTTCCACAACCATCTGAGAAATCATACAGGCCAGTGGCAAATGCCTGTACAAATGATTGTATCTCAGCTCTGAACCACCTTTCCAGAGTCTATTCTGTGATGCTGAGTTGAAACTACAAACTCAGTGTTCCCTTTGCCAGCTGACTTCCTTTAAGATTCTGACAGTAGGGGGCACTAGTGATGGAAAGGCAGAAGTTTGGAGACAAGGAACTTGATCCTCCTTGCCCAGCTTGCCTTGCCCTTTACTGTTACCGTGGCAACAGTACTCAACTCCTGCAGCATTAGTGGGCCTTCTTTTTTTTTCACACTCTGAACTAGATTCCTTAGTGATTCTTCCCATTGTGTAGATATCTGTCCCAGGGAAGGCTTCTGATTGGCTGAGGGGGTCATATGCCCATCCCTTGGGCCAATCACTTTTTGCAGGGAGAATCATAAAAAATTTCCCACTGTAGTCAGGAATAAGGTTTGCCTGTTATTGGAAGCGGAGAAGGTGATGGCACCCCACTCCAGTACTCTTGCCTGGAAAAGCCCATGGACGGAGGGGCCTAGTGGGCTGCAATCCATGGGGTCACTAGGCGTCGGACACGACTGAGCGACTTCACTTTATTTTTTCACTTTCATGCATTGGAGAAGGGAATGGCAACCCACTCCAGTGTTCTTGCCTGGAGAATCCCAGGGACGGGGGAGCCTGGTGGGCTGCCGTCTATGGGGTCACACAGGGTCGGACATGACTGAAGCGACTTGGCAGCAGTTATTGGAAGAAGAATCATAGAAAAGGGTACTGGAGCAACAAAAATATAAGCTACTACAGTTGACAATAAGGTTAAAGAAGAAAAACAATTATCAACTTTCGAGGAGTCTTAGGTATTGAGTAAGCTACTAGTCTCAAAGTAGCCATGCTTCCCCTTTCCCACAAAACAGCAGGCTCCTCTTGCTAACACTCCATTTTATTACCATACTATGTCTCTAGCAGCTCCCAGACATACTCGAATTGACGCAGGTTCTAGACCCTACGGTCCTGTTGGGGTCTGATACACGGAGGCATGTTTCACATGCTAAGAGAGTAAAGAGCCGTGAATAAACAACTGTTTGCTGGAGTTTAGAAAGGCTTTAAAGATTTCATTTGACTAAATCCTAAAAAGTCAGTAAGGATTTAGCAGGCGAGGAAGGAGAAACAGGAGTCCAGACGATATTCTGGGTTATGAAAATAGCAAGTGCAGAGATGAGTGGAGGCATGAAAAGGCATAATGGGTTTTGGAGGATCATTTCGTGTGGCTGAGCATGTACGGGGGTGGGGGGTGATACGTCTGGAAAGACAGATTGTGGACAGATTGTGATGAGCCTGGGATGCCATCAAATCTCTTGGAAAACATCTGCTTTCCATGTGCTGGCCAAAACGACAACCATTTTCACACATGCTGCTCCCTGATACATGTGCCTGGAATCAGTTTGCTTCAAAGGGTGCAGTCCAGTGAGATGATACCTGGGAGTTGAAGAGGGTAGGAATTCGAATGATGTTTTCAAATTTGTTAACCTGAGCACATTTCAGATTTCAGTAAAATACCTTCAAGCTGTTACAAAGTACAGAGAGTTTTTCCTCCTTCGTGTTTCTGTACCTGCGTGCTTTCTTGCCCACCGCTGAGTCAAACTCCGGGTAGCCCCAGAAATGGAAGCAGAAAGTCGGGCTGGGAAATCAGGTAAGAGAAGAAACCTGCCGGAGGCTGACTCACCTCAAAATTGAAATATGTAAACAGAGTCTAGCTGCGATGGAATCATTGAAGTACAAATAGCTGTAGGCATTGAAACAATCTAACAAGGGTAAAAATGATGCTGAGGCATATACATTATTTCCCACTAAAAAATAGAGGACAAGGCAGAGGAAAAAAAAATCAGGTATTTAGAAATGTGTTTGGGGAAATTTATTACAACCTCCACACTAGTCCATATCTTTCTGAACCTACTGACAGCTGATTGCCCCAGGCTGGATTTACAACTGTTTATCATTATCTTCACCCAACTTTTGTGATTAATTAATTATATGTTTGCCTGGTAGTGCCATGGGTATGGGAAGCAGAGATGGGGGAAGCGTTAAGGATTAAAAGCTATTTGCAAACTCAAAATTGCCAGAGATAAATGTTGCAGAGACGGCAAAAGTGACTTGGAAACAGTCGTGACCTCAGGACTCCGCAGGCTTGGCTACTTGTAAATTGCAGGATCGACAGCAGGGTGACCAGTTCATCCTGGTTTTTCCTGAACTTTTCTGGTTTTAAAATGGAAAGTTCTGCTTTCACAGTGCTCCTAGTTCCAAGCAAATGGGAGAGTTGGTCACCCTAGGGAAGGCTGGTGATCTAATTGGCTGTAATGTAATAAGCCCTGTGAGGCAGGCCAGTGGTGTGGGAAGAGTGAGGGCAGCCCCAGGAAATGCAGTAGAGATGTGAGGGTCAGCTAAATTGGAGGCACAGAGGCTGGACCACAGACCATCCATCACCTCCAATCAAACCCATAATTTTAAGATTTACCAAATCACTTACCCTTCACTCAGATGTTGAGAAATTTCAAGCCAATGCAGGTTAAAAAGTTTTAATCCTTTTATAAATTTGATATATTTATAGAAAGTATGTGTCTTGGGAGTAAAACTCTGTAATAAGGTTAATGAGAAGAGAAGCAACACAAATCTGTTTTCATCACTGTTAACATAGCTTAAATCACAACACAGGAGGGAACAGCTGCTCTGGAAGGCAGCCTAGGAGCAGATCAGCAGAAGCTGATTATCTATTAATGAGAAGGTTTTAGCGATGAGCCCTGGTGGAAAACCCACCAGACTCAATTCTGAAAGCCATCTACTGAAGAGGAGGTGTATATGAATCATTTGATTGATGTAAAAAAAATTCAAAACAGATTCTTCCCAGCACTCTAGAGGCTGCCATGCACCACTGCTCTCTTATCTGTTTATGTTCAGGAAATAGGATGCTTCAGTAAGTAAATGTGTGGAGTATTTAATTAAACTCACGGCTGGGCTCTGTGTGTGAGGCTGGTCCTCATTCAGGGATTACTGGACTGTTGCATTGTTCCTTCTCTTTTATTTCCCTTCATCCTGGTGCTTCTATCTTCAGCTTAGTATCAGCAGGAGCTATGGAGCATCAGGGTAAGTATGTTAGCATTATCTAATTGAGCTTACTTTTAGATAAAGAAACTGAGGTTCAGAGAGCTTAAGTCACTTTTCTAAGGACTTCTAGCTTGGAGAACTATGATTTAAACCCATGTCCTGGGTGACTCCTTAGTGGATGCTTATAATCACTTATGTAATAGAACATAAATGTATTTAGCAAAAACTAACTATGGTATACAACAATAGTTCTCAAAATTTGTCTTCAGACCAGCATCATTAGCAAAACCTGAGAACTTGTCAGAAACGCACGTTTTCAGGCCTTACCGCAGACTCAGCTGAATCAGAATCTTTGAGAATAAGGCCCAGGAAGCCCTCTGAGTGATTCAAATGGACACTAAGGTTTATGAACCACTAGTGTATAGGCTGTATGCTGCGCACTAGGATTTAAAAGGAAAAAAATAGGTTCCCTGACATCTGGGAGTTCAGTGTCTAACAGAGGAGATAAGCATACAAAGAGAACCATAATCATACTTACTAGGGCACTGTAAGTACAGTGAGAAAATAGGCATAGAAAATCAGGAAAAGAAAGATGAGGACAACTAATCCAGATGGGGCAAGTGATGCTGGGACAGGCTCTGAACACACAAAAAGGCTCTGGTCATAGTGACAAGCAGGAGAGAGTATTCTGGGCAAGGGAACAGCATAAAAAAAGAAAGAAATGATGGGCATCTGTGAAAAAGTAGTTACTCTGGGGATGCTGGAGTGTGAGGTGTGATGAAGGAGGCAGTGATGGGTTCACAGAGTGGGCCGTGGGCTGCCCTCTGTCATTCTGCTACCTGACCTACCACTTGCTGAAGCTCAGGAGGTTGGCTTCTTGACGGCTTGGCTTGGAGATTTTATAGTCATTTGTCACTCTGGCATTTATGACTGCCCTATGGTCCCAGATGAGGGGCACCATATATCACAAAGGCTCGTTCTTCATGAGCTATTGAGCTCCCAGTAATTCGTGCATATTATTTATACCCCGCATTCTTTTCTCCTCCCTTCTTGTGAGGTCCCCCATGCCACAGCCATCACCTAGTAGATGTCAAGCTGTCCAGTGGATGAAGTGTTGTTTGACAAAGACTCAGCAGCTGGGGATGCACTTGCAGTTTATGTCATGAATTCTTACTCAATTCTTTGTTCCTCACATCATCTATCAGTGAATAATGTACCCATCATAGGTCTTCAGTCTGTATTTCCAGATCAGTATTTCAGCATGGACATGGCTGTATTTGAGTGCTTAAAATAAAATAACGGTGCTACATTCACTCTAGCGTAGTGCAGAGAATGTGAGGTTGGGAACGAGGCTGGGGATCTAGCCCCGACCCTGTGCTTCCCAGTTATGTCCATAAATCACATTTGAGGGTCCACTTATTTAATTTTGTGCAACCTTGATTTTTATTATCTGTGATGTTGGGTTGCTGTAGAATTAAATGATATAGTATTGGTACCTGGAACTCAGTAGATGGTATTCCTTTCCTTATCATTATGTATATCTGGTTGGCAGTATTGGCGAGATTGCCTATTCAAAATGCCTAACATCAAGACTGGGCAGAGACTTCCTTTCTCTTTTTCTAGATATTCTGTTTCTGTGGATTTTCTGTGTTCTCTCCTACCCAAACCTTGGGGTATAACCAGGGCTAAGCTGTTAAGCATGCATGGCTTAAGTCTTCTCTCTGGTAAAATAGAGTGGCTGACCTTTGTAAATGGTTTTTCAGACTAGTTTTCATCCAGGAAACCCTTTGTTCGAGTAAAATCTGAGCAGAAGCAACATCCTTACTAGTAACCCAACCTCTGCTCATCACCCCCAAGTATTACAGTTGCATGCATGGCCCTGGAGAAAACAAGGGCTCTACTGGGAGGACGATACCTTATCTTGTCCCCAAACTATCTCCACCTCTGCCTTCTCCATCTTAATTGATGACAAACCAAAGTTTATGTTACGAAAGTCAAAAAGCTTGATGTTATCTTTGACTTTTTTTTTTCACATCCCAAATTTATTTTCTTCCAGGAAGTACTGTTTACATAAAAGTTACAACCAGAATATGTTTGCTTTGTACTCTTTCTACTGTCACCACCTAGGCTGAGCCTGCACCATCTCTTGTTCAGGTAACGAACAGTAGTATCAAATTGGTCCCCACTTCTAGGGGCAACTCCCTTTGCAGTCACAGTGATACCATTGAAATGAGCCAAATCGGGTCACTCCTCTGCTCAGAGCTCTGCACTGGCCCCTGCTTTACTCAAATAAAATTCAGAGCCCCCAGCCAGCTAGTTCCTCATACACTAGTCCCCTTTGCCTCTCTGACTTCAAGTTCTCCCACACCTCCATTACCTGCAGCCACATCAGGCTCTTAACTCACCAGGCTGACTCTTGCCTTTGCGCCTTTGCCATGGCTGTTCCCTCTGCTTGAAGGCACTTCCCCAGATGCTACAGACTGAAGGATATTCCCTCCAAAATCCTATGTTAGAGCCCTGAAAAAAAAAAAAAAAGAAAGAAACCAAACCCTAACCCTTAGTTTGACTGTATTAGGAGACAGGGTCTTTAGGAGGTATTTAACATGAAATGAAGTTGAAAGGGCAGGACTCTAATGAGATAGAACACTTTTCACTTTCATGCATTGGAGAAGGAAATGGCAACCCACTCCAGTATTCTTGCCTGGAGAATCCCAGGGACAGAGGAGCCTAGTGGGCTGCCGTCTATGGGATCGCACAGAGTCGGACACGACTGAAGCGACTTAGCAGCAGCAGCAGCAGCAGCATGGCCTTATAAGAAGAGGAAGGACCTCTCTTTCTCTGTCTTCCATGAGAGGGTACAATGAGCAGGCAGCCATATGCAAACCAGGAAGACAGTCTTCCACAGAAACTGAATCAGCTGATACCTTGATCTTGGACTTCCAGCCTCCAAAACTGAGAAATAAATTTCTGTTATTTAAACAACCCACACTATGATATTTAGTTATGGTGGCCTGAACAAACTAAGGCATCAGACTGACACAAGTCTAACTTCCCCACACCTTCACCAAGTTCTCAAATGCCATCTCTTCAAAGAATCCCACCACAATATTCTATCAACATTGAGATGCTGGAATTTTCAGTTTCTCTTACTCTGCTCTTATGTTTGAACATTCCTTGTTTAAACAGTGTATCATTTTCTAACCCATGATGTAATTCACATATTATGTCTACTGTTTATTGTTGGACTAACCTACTAGGAACTAAAAAGGCTCTTGATGAAAGTGAAAGTGGAGAGTGAAAAATTTGGCTTAAAGCTCAACATTCAGAAAACGAAGATGATGGCATATGGTTCCATCACTTCATGGCAAATAGATGGGGAAACAGTGTCAGACTTTATTTTTGTGGGCTCCAAAATCACTGCAGATGGTGATTGCAGCCATGAAATTAAAAGATGCTTACTCCTTGGAAAGAAAGTTATGAGCAACCTAGACAGCATATTGAAAAGCACAGACATTACTTTGCCAACAAAGGTCTGTCTAGTCAAGGCTATGGTTTTTCCAGTGGTCATGTATGGATGTGAGAGTTGGACTGTGAAGAAAGCTGAGCGCCGAAGAATTGATGCTTTTGAACTGTGGTGTTGGAGAAGACTCTTGAGAGTCCCTTGGACTGCAAGGAGATCCAACCAGTCCATTCTGAAGGAGATCAGCCCTGGGTGTTCTTTGGAAGGAATGATGCTAAAGCTGAAACTCCAGTACTTTGGCCACGTCATGCAAAGAGTTGACTCATTGGAAAAGACTCTGATGCTGGGAGGGATTGGGGGCAGGAGGAAAAGGGGATGACAGAGGATAAGATGGCTGGATGGCATCACCGACTTGATGGACGTGAGTCTGAGTGAACTCCAGGAGTTGGTGATGAATCGCGTGCTGTGATTTATGGGGTCGCAAAGAGTCGGACACGACTGAGCGATTGAACTGAACTGAACCTACTAGGATGTGTATTCTTTGAGACATCTTCTTTGCTTCCAGCCTTTGAAAAGACACTGATGCTGGGAAAGATCGAAGGCAGGAGGAGAAGGGGATGACAGAGGATGAGATGGTTGGATGGTATCACCGACTCAATGGACATGAGTTTGAGTAAACTCTGGGAGTTGGTGATGGACATGGAGGCCTGGTGTGCTGCAGTCCCTGGGGTCGCAAAGAGTTGGACATGACTGAGCAACTGAACTGAACTGATGTCCAAAAAACCTAGAACAGTGCCCAGCACAGAGTAGGTGCATAATAAATATGTGCAGAGCAAGCAAATAGATGGAAAAATAACTATATTTCTTAGCTGTATGAGCTTGGCAAGTTGTTGATCTATCTAAGCTTCATCTCTAACTTCAGTTGATTACTATGATAATTAAATAAGTGAAATTTGAGTTAAGATAGAGCAACTGCTTGTCTTTTTCATCATCATATGCCAGTGTCTGAGACATAATAGTTCTCGAAACAAGAGTTAGGTGCTTAATGCAGTGCTTGACAAATGGTAAGTGCTCATCAAATAATGATTGTGATTTTGGCTGAATGAAATGTCTGCTGTTAATCGTTGTCTTTATCTCATTCTTGAGAGCTGGCCTGGATTAGGAGGAAAAATCCTGGAAGTCTTTCTATCCTCTTTGCCCACAGGTTTTTAGCCGCAGCCACACTTGTCTCTTCTGAGTAGCAAATGTACTTTTCTGTATCCTGTTTTAGTGCTTTCTACAATGTTGTACTTGTGACTGGAAATGTTCTTCATCTTTTTTCCATCCTCTACCTGATAAAAACTTCCATTGTGTATATCAAGGTGATTCCTATTCAACTTCCAGAGTCTTGCTCAAACATCACTTCACAGGAAACTTTCCCTAAGACTCCAGTGTGGGCCAGGGCTTTTCATAATCTGATTAGTAGCACCCTTAACTTTTTAGGAGAATTTATATCCAAATTGCTCAGCACAGTGTCTAGTATTCAGTAGTTTTTCAACAAATATGCATTCAGGTATAAAGGATATTATTTATCACCAGGTACTTGATATCCATAATTTAATTTGATATTTTATAGTAGACATTGAAATTATCTCTAATATAAATATAGTGCTACTCATGTCTGACTCTTTGCAACCCCATGAACTGTAGCCTACCAAGGCTTCTCTGTCCATGGAATTTTCCAGGCAAGAATACTGAAGTGGGCCGTCATTTCCTACTCTAGGGAATCTTCTTGACCCAGGGATTGAACCTGCATCTCTTGCATTGGCAGGCGGTTCTTTACCACTATGCCACCTGGCCAGGTGAATATACAGATAAAGCAGGCTCAAACAGGTTAGACAACTCCCTCAAAGCTACACATAGCTAACAAGTTTTAGTCAAGGTTGAACTTAGTTCTCTTCAACTCAAGAAAAAAATACTCTTCCTGCTACAAGGGACTTGCTCCTGAGATTCCTCAAGCCAACTTATCAATTCTTTTCCTTTAGTGAACATAAAAAAGTAAAAATACATCTTCCCCCGACTGACTCTTTGCCCCCAAAGTTCCCTACATCCCTAATGATCCTAGAGCCATAATGCCATTCTAGAAAGTTCTTGGTCCTGGCCAGCTATTTCCCTCTTCAAGGTTTTTTAAAGATATATGTCTGTATAATCTATTCAATACTAAACTTCCTCATCTCATTAAGTGGCACCCTAATCAAGCTAATAATATAGAAGACGTCCTCCATTCCTTCTTTACTTCTTTGTCCCAAACAATCCATATGTAATGTTTTCTGTGCTTCTACCATATATGTCTCAAGTCCATCATTTTTCTCCAGTACTCTGTAATGTGCTAATTGTGCCCTCTCATAGCTCTAATACTTTCCAATATATTTTTTTTTCTCAGTTGGTAAACAGAAGCTATCCATTCCAGAAACAAAGAGTGTAACATAGTATAGGGGCTTATGGGGTTGTTGAAAGAGCTGTGGAGTGGGGGCAGACGCCAGAGCAATGGAAGCTGAAGGTCAGAGAAGACAGCACTGAAGACCTCAGCCTGCAGGACAAAATCTGGTGGGTTTTTAAGCTTGTCTGAAAGTTGTCATCATCATTCTGGGAAAGTCTGAGAAGCTTCCCAAGAGTCTTAATCAATAGCCATGAAATGGGTAGTTTTCAGGACTTGGCTGGGAGTTCTGTGATGCCCACATGTGCACATTCATCTGCTGCCTTCACCTCGAGAGAACAAAGCTTCTAATTCACCTCCACTTTACAGATATCACATATTTTGCATTCCTTGGCAAAATGTAGCCCAGGATCAAACATGGGAGGTGATGCTGAGAAACAGAATCAGGAGCCCTAGAAGGACATGGTGGTGGCACTCAGTTGACCACAGATAGCCTGTCCCACTATTTGCTACACAGCAGCTAAATTTGTCTTTAAACTCTAAAAACAGAATATTTTATAACCATGCTCAAAATAATTCAATGGCTTCCTCTGATGATAAAACCCAAACTTGCCCCCATGACCTACAAAGCTCACTTGACCTTTCTCCTGCTACCTCTTCAATTTCATCTCATTCCACAAGTTGAACCATTATATTCACTCGTTTGCATTCCAGTTCTTCAACACGCCAAACAATTTCTTACCTCAGAATTCTTATATTCTTATATCTACTCTCCCTTCTGCCCAGAATGTCTTTCTCCTTGATTTTCACATTCCTTTTATCTCAGCACTTTGAACAGCCCTTTCCGAGTTCTCCCCAGTGCCCCTTTTTCTTTCAGTGCATTTATTGCCATCTGCTTTTATCTTTTCTGTTTGTTTAGTTAGTGTCTGCTACACTCATTGGAATGCAAGCTCAGTGAGAGCAAGTACCGTATTATCAGGGGGCTAGTTCTCAGTCCCGATTCAGTTATCAGTTATCCTTTTAGAACACAGCTCATCATGGGTGAGTTCACTGCCTCAAAAAATCAGAGAACATCAGTTTCTTTGGTGCCCAAGAGCCTGCATTGTACCAGCCTCACTAGAAGTGCGAGAGAGATAAGGACAAAGTCTCTGAGTGCAATGCTTAACAGTTTCAGTACATGCCAAGCAAAGTGTTTTAATACAACCTGAACTATGCATCTTTCTGCTGTGGATGTTCTATAACCTGTCTCTCCTCTCATCCCTTGGAAGAGCCAGAAATCTCATATTAATTTCAGTTCAGTTCAGTTCAATTCAGTTGCTCAGTTGTGTTCGACTCTTTGTGACCCCATGGACTGCAGCACACCAGGCTTCCCTGTCCATCACCAACTCTCGGAGTAAGTTCAAACTAATGTCTATCAAGTCAGTGATGCCATCCAACCTTCTCATCTTCTGTCATCCCCTTCCCCTCCTGCTTTCAATCTTTCCCAGCATCAGGGTCTTTTCCAATGAGTCAGTTGTTCGTGTTAGGTGGCCAAAGTATTGGAGTTTCAGCTTCAGCTGGATGAATGAATATTCCAGTGAATATTCAGGACTGATTTCCTTTAGGATGGACTGGTTTGATATTAATTTGATTAATTATAATTTTACCCTCCTTTCCAAATCTGTCAAATCATCTTCATTAATCAGCACTCAATTTAAATGCACTCAGATTCATTTATATTTTTTCTGTGCATCCACAGCTCTTGGTTATTATTACTTTGTATATGTGATTGATGCCTCCACTAGATTATGTGTTACTTGAGAACAGAGATTCTCTCTGGCTCCTCCTTTTTATCTCCAATGGTGGGTATAGGGAACATACTCAGGAAACATTTACTGAATTGCATTGAATTCCTTCTAAAAGCAAAAGTGAAGTGAAGTCACTCAGTCGTGTCTGACTCTTTGTGACCCCATGGACTGTAGCCTATCATGCTCCTCTGTCCATGGGTTTTTCCAGCCAAGAATACTGGAGTGGGTTGCCATTTCCTTCTTCAAGAAAGAGGTTTTCATTAGTTTTGTCTGGAAGTGAAAGTAGCATCCTACTCTCTGTGACCCCATGGACTGTAGAATCCATGGATTCTCTAGGCCAGAATACTGGAGTGGGTAGCCTTTCCCTTCTCCAGGGGATCTTCCCAACCCAGGGATTGAACCCAGGTCTCCCACATTACAGACAGATTTTTTTTTTTTTTACCAGCTGAGCCACCAGGGAAGCCCAAGAATACTGGAGTGGGCAGTCTATCCCTTTTCCAGGGGATCTTCCTGACCCAGGAATCGAACCAGAGCAGGCAAATTCTTTGCCAGCTGAGCTACCAGGGAAGCCTTCCAAAAGCAAAGTGCTGGGTAAATCCCACTTAATTACAGAATCCTGGAGATGACTTAGCTAAACTGCTAATAGATTCATAATGCAGAACGCCAACTTTCTCTTCTGATTAATGGTATTTTCCAACCATTTATCTCCTCTTTCTGTTTGCCCCTGTACAGTGTTCTCTTGACCTCCACATTATGCAAGCACGCATGCTACCTCCTGTTCCCAGTGAATTCTCTTAAACAGGACACATTTCATCCACTTCTGACTTTCTGGCACTAACTCTTTTCTATAAACCTGATGGGCTGTATCACATTCAAATATTTGTATGAAAGCATCATTTACCTGTCCCTTCAAAGTGTAATTGGTGCTAATTAGCAAATAAATCAAACTGAATTTTCCATTAAACATGCTTTCATTAGGGTCAGTATTTACTTGTTTGCATTTAGTAGAGGAAAACATCAACAAGAAGCATTAGCAACTATTTTTCCTCTTAAGATGAAAATAAATAAGCATTTGTTAACATGGACAGAGAAGTATTTTTTAAGTTTTAAAATAATAACATATCCTGATGTTGTATAAAGGGAAGAACCCAAGACTGAAAGTAGGAAGTAATAGTACCAATAGCAACTATTAAATATTATGTGCCAAATAATACAATAAATTCTGAGCTCACAATATTGCATGGCAAGTGATTTTATCCATTTTCCAGATTAAGAAAATGATTTTAATAAGAATTAAATAACTTGACCAAAGTCACAGAGATCATTTGTAAACTAGGTAATGTAGGCCTTAAATCTTGGTCAGTTTGATTCCATAGTTCAAGCTTTATGTCTGTCTCTCTGCAGCATTCTAGACCTCATTTGGTCTTAACAATGGATTGTGTTTTGTATAACAATTCTTTGTCTCATCCTGTTTCATACTCTAGTGTCTTGACTTTGGCTTAACCTGTGAAACTGACTTTGGCCAAAAGCATTACGTAGGAGTTCTGGTTTTGAGCCTGGGCCCTAAGAAGCTCACATAGTTTTGCTTACTCTCTTATTTCTCTGCTGTAGCCATGAGAACTTTGTGCCTGGACTAGCTCCTCGGTCTCAGGAGACAATGAGAGACACATAAAACAGAACCACCCTGAGCTGGGCCTAGTCATAATCATCCAGCCTCCAGAAAACTAAATGCATGTGAGTGAACCCATCCAAGAAAAGAACAGGCTAGCTGAGGCCAGCCAAGATCAACTAAACCCCAGTAGGCCACACACAGGTAGAGCAGCCCAGCCAAGGGTAGGAGAACTGACTGAGCCCAGTCTAGATCACTCACCTTCTACCTAATCCACACACTCAGGGCAAATGAGGAATTACTGTCATTTTAACCACTGATTTATGAGATTGTTTCTTTCACAGTAATGTTTTGTTAGTACAGCCAGTAATTAGCTCTACAAACTCGCTCAATAATAATGCTTATCACCATTTATTAAGAGCTTACTATATAAGACACAGCGCTAAACACTTTATATCATCACTCCCTTAAATCTTTCTCAAAACTCTCTAAGGTTTTCACAGATGAGAAGAATGAGATAAATGGAGATGAAATAACTTCAGTTCACATACTTGTATGTGGCAGAGGTGAGATGCAAACATAAGTTTATCTGCATCCAAAGCTGTCCTCTTTCTGTTATACTGATATGGTCTCATTCATAATCTACAACTTCCTTGGAAAATAGTCAGCTGTGTGACTGTCACTTCCACTTAATTTGTCTGGGTCCATCTTCTTCAACTGCAAACTGGAAGGACCTAACTAGACAATATCTGTTCTCCCTCTTACCTTCTACAGTTCCATGTTCCTACAGTTATTTGAGGCAAGTTTGATTTAAACACATATGGAATTTGATGGTGATGAGAATTGTGATGAGGACTGTGATGATTCAACATGGCATAGATGAAGCTGGGACATAGTTTTGCCACGAACCAGAACTGAGATGATTACTACAAGTAAGCATGAAATTTAGCTCTGAAGACCTGTAGGTTAGATGGCAGAGTAAATCTGGGTCACACATTTTAGTTCTAATTACCTAACACAACCACCAGCAACAAAATAAAAAGTGTCAGCAAAAAAAAAAAAAAAAAAAAAATCCACCATCAGCAAGTAAGCTTAAAAACTAAATATATTATTAGGCTCACAAAGAGTAGAAGTGACTGCCAAAGAGGGCACCAAGTATTTTTGACAGCTCCTGCTCTAAATCCTGGGGCTTAAAAGTATGGTACGGGAACACGGGCAAAGTCAGTAAAATTCTGAGATGTCTCATCAATACTCCTTAATCTGAAATTATTAATAGGCACACCAAGGAAATACATTTCAAATCTGTAGGATTAGAAATATGTAGATATATGTTTATGTATATATACATATGTTTTTTATAAGAGATCCGTTAGGAACAGAGATAATGGTCAAAACTTCAGAATATCCATACATGGAAATGAGATATATAGTTCCTAGACATTACTTTGACAACAAAGGTTCGTCTAGTCAAGGCTATGGTTTTTCCTGTGGTCATGTATGGATGTGAGAGTTGGACTGTGAAGAAGGCTGAGCACCAAAGAATTGATGCCTTTGAACTGTGGTGTTGGAGAAGACTCTTGAGAGACCCTTGGACTGCAAGGAGATCCAACCAGTCCATTCTGAAGGAGATCAGCCCTGGGTGTTCTCTGGAAGGAATGATGCTAAAGCTGAAACTCCAATACTTTGGCCACCTCATGCGAAGAGTTGACTCATTGGAAAAGACTCTGATGCTGGGAGGGATTGGGGCAGGAGGAGAAGGGGACGACAGAGGATGAGATGGCTGGATGGCATCACTGACTCGATGAACGTGAGTCTGGGTGAACTCTGGGAGTTGGTGATGGACAGGGAGGCCTGGCGTGCTGCGATTCATGGGGTCACAAAGAGTCAAACACGACTGAGCGACTGAACTGAACTGATGGGATATGAATGATATAGGGAATTTTAAAATATATTTTAAAATATATCAGAAAACAAAGCAACACTCCAACAAATATGGAACTAAAGCCTCACAGAGATTGCCCCCTCCCTTCCACTAGAATGATCTAACTGCAGAATATTTCTACAAGAAGACAAATAGATTCCCAATAACTTAGGAGTTCAATGGAAAGCCAGGATGATCATGGCAGATTTGAGAAAACTGATCCTCAAAATGACATGACTTTTAAAACAAAAGCTAAACACATGTTCAAATATGCACCCAAGGAATGAACATGACATGAAAAAGACAGATGAATTCAGTCTGATAAAAATATGCCAGACAAGAATATGTCTTCAAATATATATATTCAATATGTATTCTACGTATTTACATATTTAATATTTTATTGAAAATGCCTAAATAAGATAATTATATAAAAAAGATGGACAATAAAACAATATCAATATGGAACTGATAGATAAATTAGAAATGAAAAGAAACAGATAAGTATTAGATAATTGACATTTGTGACAAAAGAAAGCTATGTGGTATCAGGGTGATTGTTTATGAAAGGAGAGAAATTCTTAGAGACTCAGACTAGGTGGCATTAAATCATAGGATAATTTGTAAAACAGAGAACTTCAAAGAAAGGAGGAACTGAATATTCAGAACAAAATAATACTGCCTGTTCCCAGAAATAACGACTTACACAAGATAGACCTGTTAGGCATCCAGGCATAATGACAAAGTTGCAAATAAGGAGGAAAATCAGACTTACCCCCAAAGTTCTCTGTGTCACCAATTAGTGTCAGAGGACAATGGAGCTAAGTCTATACAATTCTAAAAGAAAATTAAACACAGCCAAATAATACATCAAATGCAAAGCAAAAGGCAAATATTCTCAAACATGAGTCTTCCTGAGTAAAACCAACTGATAAAATCTTGTCAACCAAAAGGCATTTAAAGACTTGCAAGCCTCAAACGGTAAAGAATCTAACTGCAATACAGGAGACCTGGGTTCGATCCCTGGGTTGGGAAGATTCCCCTGGAGAAGGGAAAGGCTACCCACTCCAGCATTCCAGTATTCTGGCCTGGAGAATCTGATGGACAGAGGAGTCTGGCAGGCTATAGTACATGGATCGCAAAGAGCTGGACACAACTGACTTTCACATATATATGGTAATAAATAGAACTTTGTCTGAAGCTGAGAAATATCTTTAAGTGTCAAAGCAGTTTCCTTCCCTTTTGCTAAATTAAAAGAAAAGTGAGAATAATAATTTATTTTAAATAGTATGCAAAATAATCCATAAAGGCGGTATTTAAAAGCATGAAGAATATAAAATAATAATAGTCTTTATTCTCATTGCTATATCTGTATGTAGAGATAAACTGAATATTTGTTGTTTAGTCACTAAGTTGTGTCTGACTCTTTTGTGACCCCCTGGACTGTAGCCCCCCAGGCTCCTCTATCCATAGAATTTCCTAAGGCAAGAATTCTGGCGTGGGTTGCCATTTCCTTCTCTAAGGGATCATTCCAACCCAGGGATCAAATCCATATCTCCTGCATTGGCAGGCAGATTCTTTATCACAGAGCCACCAGGGAAGCCCAAATTGAATACTACTTAATGTTAGTTATTAGTAGTATTTCTAGGTGGTGTTTTAAAATGATGTTATCTTTTATTTGTTGGTGTTCCTTTATTCCGAAAACAAGAAATGTAAATTTAGCATGGAGCCAAGACTTGATTGTTGTATTTGAAGAACAGGACAAAAAATTTAGGTCTTAGCTTACTGTAAACGAAGGCAGGTAGAGACAAAGAGAAGGTAGAAAGAGAAAGGAAATCTTCTATCAGCTTGACATGGTAAAAAAAGCATTGCTTCTGAAAATAGAAATCTACCCTTCTGTGTAACCTCATAGACATTTCAGTTCAGTTCAGTCACTCAGTCATATCTGACTTTTTGTGACCCCATGGACTGCAGCATGCCAGGCTTCTGTGTCCATCACCAACTCCTGGAGCTTGCTCAAACTCATGTCTATCCAGCTGGTGATGCTATCCAACCATCTCATCCTCTGCCATACCCTTCTCCTCCCGCCTTCATTCTTGCCCAGCATCAGGGTCTTTTCCAATGAGTCAGGTCTTCACATTGGGTTGCCAAAGTATTGGAGCTTCAGCTTCAGCATCAGTCCTTCCATTGAATATTAAGGACTGATTTCCTTCAGGACTGACTGGTTTGAACTTCTTGCAGTCAAGGGACTCTCAAGAGTCCACTCCAACACGACAATTCAAAAGCATCAATTCTTCAGTGCTCAGCTTTATTCACAGTCCAACTCTGATATCCATACATGACAACTGGAAAAACCAGAGCTTTGGCTAGACAGACATTTGTCGGCAAAATATTATCTCTGCTTTTTAATATGCTGTCTAGGCTGGTCATAGCTTTTCTTCCAAGGAGCAAGTGTCTTATTATTTCATGGCTGCAGTCACCATTTGTGGTGATTTTGGAGCCCAAGAAAATAAAGTCTCTCACTGTTTACACTAATTCTCCATCTATTTGCATGAAGTGATGGGACCAGATGTCATGATCTTAGTTTTCTGAATGTTGAGTTTTAAGCCAACTTTTTCACTCTTCTCTTTCACTTTCATCAAGAGGCTCTTGAGTTCCTCTTCACTTTCTGCCATAAGGGTGGTGTCATCTGCATATCTGAGGTTATTGATATTTCTCCTGGAAATCATGACTATAGCTTGTGCTTCATTCAGCCCGGCATTTCACATGATGTACTCAGCACATAAGTTAAATAAGCAGGGTGGCATTATACAACCTTAATGTACTCCTTTCCCAATTTGGAACCAGTCTATAGTTATATGTCTAGTTCTAACTCCTGCTTCTTGACCTGCATACAGATTTTTTAGGAGGCAGGTCAGGTGATCTGGTATTCCCATCTCTTAAAGAATTTCCCACAGTTTGTTGTGATCCACACGATCAAAGGCTTTGGCATAATCAATAAAGCAGAAGTAGATGTTTTTCTGGAACTCTCTTGCTTTTTCAATGATCCAACAGATGTTGGCTATTTGATCTCTGGTTCCTCTGCCTTTTCTAAATCTAGCTTGAACATTTGGAAGTTCATGGTTCACGTATTGTTGAAGCCTGGCTTGGAGAATTTTGAGCATTAATTTGCTAGTGTATGAGATGAGTGCAATCATGCAGCAGTTTGAACATTCTTTGGCATTGCCCTTCTTTGCGATTGGAATGAAAACTGACCTTTTCCATTCCTGTGGCCACTGCTGAGTTTTCCAGATTTGCTGGCATATTGAGTGCAGCACTTTAACAGCACTTTAACTTCAAATCTTTTAGGATTTGAAATAGCTCAATTGGAATTCCATCACCTCCACTAGCTTTGTTCATAGTGATACTTCATAAAGCCCATTTGACTTTGCATTCCAGGATGTCTGGCTCTAGGTGAGGGATCCCACCACCATGGTTATCTAGGTCATTAAGATCGTTTTGTATAGTTCTTCTGTGTATTCTTGCCACTTCTTCTTAATATCTTCTGCTTCTGTTGCTGCTGCTGCTGCTAAATCACTTCAGTTGTGTCGGACTCTGTGCGACCCCATAGACCGCAGCCCACTAGGTCCCCCCATCCCTGGGATTCTCCAGGCAAGAACACTGGAGTGGGTTGCCATTGCCTTCTCCAATGCATTAAAGTGAAAAGTGAAAGTGAAGTCGCTCAGTCATGTCTGACCCTCAGCGACCCCATGGACTGCAGCCTTCCAGGCTCCTCCATCCATGGGATTTTCCAGGAAAGAGTACTGGAGTGGGGTTCCATTGCCTTCTCCTGTTAGGTCCATGCAATTTCTGTCCTTTTATTGTGCCCATCTTCGCCTGAAATATTCCCTTGGTATCTCTAATTTTCTTGATGATATCTCTGGTCTTTCACATTCTACTGCTTTTCTCTATTTTTTGCATTGATCACTGAGGAAGGCTTTCTTGTCTCTCCTTGCTATTCTTTGGAACTCTGCATTCAAATGGGTGTATCTTTCCTTTTCTCCTTTGTCTTTAGCTTCTTTTCTCAACTATTTGTAAAGCCTCCTCAGACAAACATTTTGCCTTTTTGCATTTCTTTTGCTTGGGGATGGTCTTGATCACTGCCTCCTGTACAATGTCACGAACCTCCATCCATAGTTCTTCAGGCACTCTGTCTATCAGATTTTATCCCTTGAATCTATTTCTCACTTCTACTGTATAATCATAAGGGATTTGATTTAGATCATACCTGAATAGCCTAGTGGTTTTTCTTACTTTCTTCAATTTAAGTCTTAATCTGGCAATAAGGAGTTCATGATCTGAGCCACAGTCAGCTCCCAGTCTTGTTTTTGCTGACTATATAGAGCTTTTCCATCTTTGGCTGCAAAGACCATAATTGATCTGATTTTGTTATTGACCATCTGGTGATGTTCATGTGTAGTCTTTTCTTATGTTGTTGGAAGAGGGTGTTTGCTATGACCAGTGCATTCTCTTGCCAAAACTCTATTAGCCTTTGCCCTGCTTCATTCTGTACTCCAAGGCCAAATTTGCCTGTTACTCCAGGTATTTCTTGACTTCTGACTTTTGCATTCCAGTCTTCTATGATGAAAAGGATATCTCTTTTGGGTGTTAGTTCCAGAAGGTCTTGTAGGTCTTCTTCATAGGTCTTCTTCAATTTCAGCTTCTTCAGCGTTAGTGGTTTGGGCATAGACATTAGGCCTCTTGCTTTATTTCTTAAAATTATTTGCCTCATCTACAAAACTTGGGAAACAGTGCTATGATCAGAGTGTGGCTGCAATAATGGAATGAAATAGTGTATTTGATAAGATCAAAGCTGTCACAGGACTAGTCCACATCTGCATCCCTCCCACCAGACGTGTCAGGTTTTCCAAGCCAAATCTTAGATTTAATAATAGTTAGTTGGGAATTAAGTGAGGAGAAAATAAATAACAACTGGCTGTAGAGTTTGACTATTGTGGTGAAATTGATAGTATACCTCCCACTTCTTCAGAAAAATATGTCCAAACTTTTTTGCAGGTGAATCATCCCTGGTTCCCATTTTATGTAGTTCAGGTAGGGTTGAAATCCTTACTTGGGAAGTAAGCTTATCTGCTTACCTACAGTGATTCAGAGATAAACACATGACATGAGTCAGATGGTTGAGAAATCCCAGCTCTCTGAACAGCTTAAGGAAAATGGTCTCTGTCTTTTGGATCCAAACTGGGGGGCTGAAGCCTAGAACCACCACTCCATCTCACCATTCTAAGGTGAGAGGCCACCTGGGAATGGAACCAGCACAGAGAGGGTCAGGAGGATAGCATTCAACCTGTTTAATTCATCTGGGTCCCGGTATGTCAGCTACGAAAGCGAACATTGCTCAGTCGAGTCTGACTCTTTGCAATCCCGTGGACTATTCAGTCCATGGAATTCTCCAGGTCGGAATACTGGAGTGGGTAGCCGTTCCCTTCTCCAGGGGCTCTTCCCAACCCAGGGATCGAACTCAGGTTTCCTGCATTGTGGGCAGATTCTTTAACCAGCTGAGCCACCAGGGAATAGGAGCTAATTAATTCCCCTTCATTTGAAGGAGAAGGAGTTGGTTTGGGCCATCTGTAATGGAAAGTATCCTACTTAATACAGATGGGATGATTTTTCCTTTCTTTAATTTTGTTTGTTTAGGACGGGTTTTGGAACACCTGTGGTGAGAGTCTTAAAGGTGAGAGAAAAAAATACATATTGTGAAATATTCTGGAAACTATCGAGTTCCAGCATGAGGCTTCCCCATGGTGTTCAAGAAATATAAGCAGATAACTTACATTATTTTAAAATTGGCTTTGATGTCATGGATTTCATGTTTGTCAGATCTCACCACTTTAAGACTAAGACCCATGGTTTGTGACTTTATTGATAAAACACCAAACAGATTGTTTGAGGCCTTGGCTTATAGCATTCTCTCAGCGGGGCAAACTGCACTTTCATCTCTGCTGCACCAGCTCCCTTTGCTTGATGAGCTCCTCTAAGGCTCAGATCTAGCCTTTTACTGCATTTGGCCACTCATTATTGCCAATGCCTAACCTCTATTCTGCCTGGTGGGCGCCTCTGTGTTTCCATGACAACTACTTCTTACAGCTCTCATTACACATTCCACGGGATGATACAATTCTCTCTCACTAGACTGTAAGCTCCCTGAAGACAAGGATGCCTCACACATCTGTGTGTTTTTAGTACATATCACAGATCTGGCACGTGGTAGATCTGCTGAATATTTTTTGTTTACACTATCCCCCAATCCTCTCTCTGTATGTCTTAACTCTGCATCATGGAAGTCAGCCTGCATCTATAGCATCAGTGGGATTCCTATGGTTTGCACTCAGGTTTCTCAGGAGACAGAAAAGGCATGAGCAGGAGATAAAGTGTTGAGCGAGGGAGGTCAGAGGCACAAGTGGCCAAGGTCAAAGCAGTCAAAGAAAATGCAGGAAGTGCTTGGATTTAGACACAGAGGAAAGTGAAGGTGAAAGTTTACATATATAGTGGAATTTGCCACAGAAGGAGTCATGAACATGTATGGATTCAAGGATTCAGTCTTTCATGTGTGACTTTATGATATGTATTTGTATATATGAATGTGTTCAAGTAAGTTTAACTTACTTATTTAACTTACTTTCACATCTTCCATCACCACTACCACCAAACTACATACTTCTATACACATAGGTACATACATACCGTACACCATATAAATCCCACACACTACACCCCCCCCCCCCCACAATTCTACTTCAGAATAATTGGCACAAGTATCTTAGAGTGGCTGTAGAGATGCCATCTGTGGTTTCCAGGGACTGCTTCTCTAGGAATTCCAGTTTTTATGTTTCTTTCAGTTAAAATAATAAAAAAAAGTGCATCTTTTCTGTTTACCCAGTGCCTCCATCATGATGCTCTGTTTTGCTTTCTGAAACTGAATCAATCTATTTTGCCTCAGGGAACAGCCGTCTGTGTTAATTTCTGGTTCCACCATTGTCAGAGAGCCTGTGTGCGATGCAATTGACAAGGTTATGGTATTTCATGTCATTTTATTATTGAAGGTTTCTTTGTCATTCAAGTCACCCTCACTCTTTTGCAGACCCTCAGAGTCACTTTCTTCCCAAATCTGGATTCAAATGTCACTCCTAATTGAACTATTTTAAAAATAAACTAAATTTTTAGCTTGCTTTTAGCAAAATCACTCTTAATAGTTAGTATTATCTCATATAATTACAAAAATCACTTTGGCTCAGAGTGACTCACAACATTAGCCTTCAGTCCAATAAACCTTGGCAGTTATATTTGGTGAAAGGTCTGGCTGTTTTTAGAAAGAAAATAACTTTGATGGATGTATCTGTTGGATCAGAGCTATATTGAGAGATCAGGAAGGCTTAAGGCTTCCTGGGGTAATAAAATTAAAGGTTTAAAGCAACTCTAGCTAGAACTTGCGATTTGGAGACAGTATTAAACAAACAACAACAACGAAAAACAACCTTTAACTTTATAGTTTGGGAAGTCAGTCTATTTAAACCCATCTCTGCCACCTACAGGCCATGTGTTCTTAGGCCAACTAAAGTTTCTATGTCTCAATATCCCTATCTGTAAAGTGGGTATATAAAAATATAACAGCCTATCCTGATAGCTGTTTCAATTGTATTCATTCTGATTGATTTGTAACTTATCACTTCTCAAATACTTTTTTATCCACTTGTTAAATGATTTGGTATTAGCCATAAAATAACCACATCCTATGGGTTTTGTTTGAAGATTAAATAGGCAGCCAATACTAAGCTCTTGGTACTGCATAAGGTATGCAGAAAGCATTTGGAAATACTGGATCCTGTTATAATGATTCTTTTTCATTTTTATCATTACTTCTCAAGGGTTAGAAAGCTTTCATCTGGGTCACAGATGTCATCTTATAAAATCCTGGGCTAACTATTAAAATCATTGTTATTATGGCATTTTACAGTTGAAAAAACCATGATTGGGTGAATGAATTGCCAATGTTACAGAGCCAATAAGTGACAAAGATGGGATTGAAGCCCTGGTCAGGTTCTTATACCTTTTCTCTATACTATATTATTTTGGACCAGAGACAGCATTTATAAAACCCAGGGGAAAACATTTGGGGTCAAACATCCACAATAGTAATAGTAATCATGGGTGCCAGAAAATGAGACTGAAAAAGTCTTGGGCATAAATCACATCACATCAACATCTACAATGGACTTTCATAGTTCTTTGTTTTAATTAAAGAGTAGAATCTTAAATTCTATAGGTTCAGGGCTAGTCCTGGGAGCAGAGGCTGCAGAAGACAGAACAAGTATTGTCAACTTCATAGACATGAGTGAAACCCAAGGAAGAGTAAAGCAATGAAAACTTGCAGCTTTCTCTTTTTTAAGATATGCAGTGGATGCTGCAATATGTCACCACCTCCCTCCCTTCAGGACCAAAATAAATTAACCCCCAGATGCCAGGAATGCTGACTGCTGACAACTCTCCTTTCACCCCTCTCTGAGCACTGCCACCAGCTGAAGAGAGCCCACTTATCCAAGCTCAGTGGACATTCAACAACAGGTCAATGCAAAGGTGTAAAGGACTACCCTCCTTGCTTCAGGATGGGACAATTCTGTAGGGCCACCCAGCTCCAGAACCCCTCAACTGCCTCCTTATGAAATCAGCTAAAGGTCTAACTACTTCTCTTTCAACTTGTCTGTTTGCCTTCACTTGGCCACAGGTATTCACCCTAACAGCACCACCCAGTGAATTTCCTGCACACAAATCAATGCTTCAGAGTCGATTTCCCAGGAAACCTGAATTGCATTATAGGTAAAGCAGGCTTTGTTGTGGTGGCCAACTCCAGGCACTCCCCATATTTCTAAGGAAGTTCTAATGATCTGTCAAATACTTACTGTAGCATTAATGAATACATCAGAACATAGTAAATATCAGGAGCATTTTTATAAGCATCGGAATGGAAATATTTATTGATTTCCAAGGAGTGATTTAGCTGTTGTCAGAGGCTAAGTCAGTGATCCTGACAGAGATCCAGGTTGTGTGACCACGTCCATTAACGTTACTTTAATCTCCGAGGTCTTGAATGTGCAGGACAGCGTGGACAAATCTTAATTACTACTAAACAAATGGCACAGTGTTATCCTTCTGCTCAGTGTTTCAGAAGCTTCTTCCTCTCAATTTGTTTTTGTCTCTACAGGCCCCCTGAGGGTTTCCTTTGAAGTTGAGTTTCTGTGGCCACAGGGTTCCCCTCCAGGTGCTATGGCAGCAAGAGAATATTTCTGAACCTCTTCTGAGTAGGGAATCGTATGGTACATTGTTGAGTTTCTTAGGGGTGTGGTATGTGAAGGGCAGAGCAGGACCATCTCAGGATTCCGTAACTTGGACGATATGTCATCATTAAGTCTACTGCTACTGCTAAGTCACTTCAGTTGTGTCCGACTCTGTGCGACCCCATGGACTGCAGCCTACCAGGCTCCTCCATCCATGGGATTTTTCCAGGCAAGAGTACTGGAGTGGGGTGCCATCTCTGATCAAATTCCCTCACCTCCAGTCATTACCAACACCTTTCTTCAAATGTGGCTTCCTTTCTTCTACATCTCCGATTTTCTGCCCTGAAAATCCTGCAGGCTCTTTGAGGCTTGAAGAAATGTGACCTGTAGTGCCATCCAGTCACAACTGGTTACTTCTATAAAGAATTCCTGTATGTTTAAACTTTATCCATTTTCATAATCTTAGATATAAGAATTTAACCTCTGAAATTCTATCCTAAGGAAATAATTCAAAATACACATATACATTTTCAGTACAAAGATATATAAAAGTCCTAGGCATGACCATCAAAAACAACTCTCTCTTTGCTTTCCTTTTATGTTCTGTCTCCTTTCAGTAGGATTTAAGCTCCATCAGGGCAAGGATCATGTCGAGTCTCTTCAATTTCATATCTTCGGTTTCTAAAACAGTGCTTAGCATGTGGAAAATGTTCAATCATTATTTAATGAATGAATAAATGAATTCCCAAATGTGAAGAATGTATCTAAAAAGCAATTGTGTAGAGATATAATGAGGGTCTGATAAAAGGAGAGCACTAACGTGTTTCTGGTTGGAAAGTGGTCACCGTAAAGATGTCCAATTTCCTAATAATCGATGAATTTACAGCATTTCCACTCAAAAATTGACATCTTGTTTTGAAACTTGAAAAGTTCTTGTAAAATTCAGCTGAAAGAAAAGAAGAAAATAGCCTTTTTCTTTTCAAGAAGAGAAGTAGGAGAGGTTTTATCTTGTCAAATGTTCACACACACACACACACACACACACACACACAGAGTAAACACCATGGTATACGGGAAGAATATTTTGCCTGCTGACAGAGCAACTTCAATTCTGCAAGGTGTAAACACATGCAATGTCTTCTGCTCATAGTTACTGTTAACCGTTCTGTTGAATCTTCCTTCCCCGCTGGTTAGCAGCCACTTTAAGCATTATGATTATTAAAACAATCTATATTCTGTCCAGGTTGTTCTTAAGCTTTAATCACAAAAGTCCACCATCCACCTTCCCTTTAGAATAGATTTAACTTGTGGCTCAAGGGTCCCTAAGAGACAGGGAAGTGAGTAAAATTTTCTCTCATATGCCATTCACCTCCCAGTACACTACTGAAGTCCATACTGGGAGATCTTATTTGCTCATATTTTCTGTGAAAACCAGCTGCTACTGAAGACGTTAGTAAGCTCCCAGTGAATCTATTGTACATCCAAGCTTAACAGCTATGTTCTAGGTGACTCAGAACAGCAATTTGTTATGTGAGTTAAAAAGCAGGGCCTTTTAGCACCTTTCTGAAGGTGTGGGATGCAATATTAACTCCATTTTTTAAAGTCTGAGTGTGAAGGGGATAAAAGGAATGACATCAAAGTATAAGCATTTGCCATCTTCTCTCTCCCTCTTCAGAGACATATTAACAAATAATGTATTATTTGTTAGGTCAATTCTGGCTTCTCCTTTACTTATGTACGAATCAGGACAAAAGACAAAGGATAACACAAAAGAAAAGAAAAAAAAAAGAAAGAAAGAAATAAAAGACTTGAGCCAGACAGGCAAGCCTGAGAAGCATGGAAGTTTTTGAGGTGTGTGTCATGGGGGAAACAAGAGATTTATGACAATTATGGAGTGAAAGAGAAACTGAAAGGAAGTGGTGTGGGAGAAGGGGATTTTTAAAGATTTGTTAGCTTCAAAGAATTTATCCCTTCCAAGTATTTACCCCTTTAAAACTTCTGCTTCTACTGCCTTTTTTGAGACATACTTCACTAAATATGGCTTTTGAATTATTCTTAGTTGCTGGACTAATTTTTTTTTTAATGTGACTCTGTGTAGCACTAGCCACGAAGTAGTTGGGTTACATAGGCTGCCTGAATTCTTTCATCTATCAAAGCATGCCATCTGTGCTATCTGGTTAAGAAGAATCATTCCAAACCCTCTGATGATGACCTGATGTTGATATGAGTTCAGAATGGATGTTCTGGTGGTTCCCCCAAATTTCCCTAAGACAAATATTTCATTGAAATTATTTTCATTATAAACAGCCCTAAATTTATCCTCAGAAATCCTAGGTTCATGTCTCAGCTTTACTTCACTAACTGTGCAACCAAACTGCGACCCTTCAGAAGCCAGGAAAGATGCATTATCATCTTCCTACATTGCTGGAGTTTAACTGTCTTCCAGGGCACATAGGAAACATTTGGTATAAAGTGGATAAGTGTGTAAGGTTTCAGCCATTTCCAAGAAATCTTTTAGTTGTTTTCATAAAGTCTGGGATTAAAGAGACCTTCCAGTATCATTATGAATCAGTTCTTGAAGAACTGAATTACCTGTAACTTTGGCAGCCATGACTCTTGCTTAAAGTGGTATCTCGGGTGAAGAACTGCATGCCTCACACATGTAGAATGCTGCCTTAAATAAGGATAAATGTTTTGAGTTTGCTTAAATGCATGACAAAATGACAGAGGGAACAGAAAGAAAGATACAGAAAGAAAGGAAATAGAATTTCAGGCAATTCTTTAGGGAAAAATCTGTGACAATAACAATTTGATTGAAATAACCAATCAACAGATTCTATATTCTAAGATTTCAACAGTTTTAGACCATAATATTTTTGCCCTTTGTTTTATGTCTCTGGATATGTTCCAGTGTCTCCTAGTTTACAGTCTATGGAAACTTGAATAGAATTTGTATCCTACTGCTGTGTGAAAATTATATAAATCTTGATTATGCTGAATTGGTTCACAGTGATTTTCAGGTCTACTATATCCTTCTACTTCTCTGTATTTTCATTCTACTAATATTTGAGAGTTTGATATTGAAACTCCAATTAAAAAGTCTTAATTTATCTACTTAAAAAATAATTGTAATATATAGTGGAACTATATGTGATCTTGTTCTGTATTTTCCAAGTCTCCTGTAAATGTGTTACTATACTTTCATGCCTTAAAAAATAAAATTAAAAAAATAAATAACCTATCAATATGTCTAAGAAGCCTGAAAATATTATTTTTCTATGTTGAAATATCTATAGATATTGGGTAAACTGCTTAAATATAGGTAATACACACTTCCCCATACTTACACATCTCTCCTTTTATCACCATGGTTAGTCTTATTTAAATTTATCAGCATTGATGGACACTTAGTAATGCACTTATATTGAAGAGGCTAGGTGTGTTTGCAAGATATGACTGCTAAACTATTTTTTTCCAGCTGATCAAAGTGTTACCTTCTTTCCCCTTCTACCTTTTTCTTATAAAGGGAAACACATCAAGTATCTTCTGAAGGCTTCCTCTTCATCCCAGAGGAGATTCACAGTACTGTTCTTTCATCATTAATTTCTGGATATTCTGAAATGTTTTCTCCCCTAGAGTCTTAAGTCACAAGTTTCTGATGTTTTGTCTAATCTCTCTCTCTTAGTATTCTGGTTCTCTGGAGACAAGTGACATGGAAATATTTCTGGACGGAGGAAAACGCATTCATTCCTCAGTCTCCACTGACCCTGTTTTCAAAGAGTCGATATTTGTAAGGATGCCAGGTGAGTTATCCCAAACAAGGATTTTTCTTCTCCAGGTATTGTAATTATTGATGCTTTGGACTTTTCCTTCTCTGTCCATCATCTTAAGGTTATCCTTGAAAAAGTGCTGCCTGAGTCTAGAGCTCATAAGTCAACATCAGTGATAATAGAAAGCACTTATTAAACACCATTGAACACTTACTCTTCTAAAAGCTTTTTATGGTAAAAACTTTTACAGTCCTCAGTGGCATACCTTAGACACGTACTGATTTCAAAATGCCAGTATCAAAGTCTAAATATGGAAGTTAGGTCTCAATTTGGGAATGGCCCTATGCCACTAGTGTGGCCTTTCTTCCTGATTTAAATTACTAGTCTAACTCTAGCATATTGGAAAAGACATGATACAAGAAGAAAAAACAGTTTGTGAACTTAGAACAGAATGAGGCAAGATTTAGCAATAAGAGTCCAGAAATTTTTGTTGTATACTGGGAAGCAGCTAGAAGCTTGGAACACTGAGAAAAGAAAATCAGACTTCCCTGATAACTGGAAACACACAAAGAGAAGAAGGATCAATCATAAGAATGACAGAAGCTGAAGTCCAGGCCATCGCTTTGGAACTAATGTCACAGTCAGAAAACACCTGAGTAGATTGTGCCATATCCTTCACAGAAACTCTGCCGGTCGCTAGATGCAGACAAAGTATATTGCCAGATCTGATCCAATTGCCCAGTAGTGAGGACTTGACATTCAGACTTCCAAGACTATTTATATTTTCTATCATGCAGTTTGGGGACAGACTATGAAGGTCCTTGGATGCTACACTGAAAACATTTTTTTGATATTATAGGCAACAGGGAGCCACTGACATTTTTTGAGCAATGGAAGTAAAAGTGAAAGTGGCTCAGTCGTGTCTGACTCTTTGCAACCCCATGAACAATACAGCCCATGGAATTCTCCAGGCCAGAATACTGGAGTGGGTAGCCTTTCCCTTCTCTAGGGATCTTCCCAACCGAGGGATCAAACCCAGGTCTCCCCCATTGCAGGCAGATTCTTTACCAGCTGAGCCATAAGGGAAGCCCAAGAATACTGGAGTGGGTAACTTATCCCTTTTCCAGCAGATCTTTCCAACCTTGGAATTGAGCCTGGTTCTCCTGCATTGCAGGCGGATTCTTTACCAACAGAGCTATCAAGGAAGCCTTTTTGAGCAATAGACTGACATATTATCGCCTATGGGTAATCACTTTTCAACTAATAAATGTGGTTTGTTTTTGTCTGGTGAGAAGGATACTGTGGTGAACCAAAAATAAAGAATACAATTAACAAAAGCAACAAAACAAAAGCCAAAGCAAGAGAAAGAGGAAGCATGAGTCATGTAAGTCATAACCAATCAGAATTCCAAGTAATTTTTTCCGTACTCAAGTTCTCCATACATGGTCAATAATGTTAAGTGGGATATTATTTTGTAGTTAAGTTTCCTTATTCTCTAGTTTTGCTCCCCTAAGCAATTTCACCATCCAATTTACAATAGTAGCATGCAAGAATGTATACGTAATAATTTTTTCTTATGACAGGAGAATGGCGTACAAAGGTCTTGTTTCATACAGCTAAGTGATTTACAGTAAGACCTAATAGACAATTCTGAACACATAATTCAGATCTCCTGAGGTTTCTGCTTTTTTAAAGCTAACAGTTACTGGTGGAAAGGAACATTAGATTTGATTGAAAAATAACACACACAGTATAAAAAAGTCATAGTCAATTGACTCTGCTAGGTACCAAAATTTACATTTGTTTCTTTCTGCAATGCTAATAATTCAGCATTCCATTAACGCTACATTTCTTTAAAAAAAAAAAAATTATTATCTTTTTCTATCCTGGATTTATCTTTCCTGCCTTTGCTGAAAACTCCCTTTCAGTCTGCTGATTTCTGACAACCTGTTGGAAGGTAATGATAACACAGATTCTCCTCTGAATCACATTACAGCACTGCTTCCTGACAACCCTGTCTCAGGCTGAACAAATTATTTGCACCCTGCCTGATTGGTTTCCGTGTTTGTAATTCAACGACAATTTGTTCCTTCCCATGGCTAAATGAAAATGTGGTCATCAGATGCAATCTTTCCTGATTGCGCATCATAAATAATATGTTTCTGGAGTGCAATGCATAAATATTTTACTAACCACAATATAGGTTTTAGGAAATTGAAAATGAAAGTGGTAGAGAAATATTTCCTATAGATTTGTTTTTACAGTATTTAGAGGTCATTTTATGGCTTGGTACATTCATTAGGCTCTTTAAGAAAGTGTTTTTCATCCAAAGAAACATAGTAATCTAAAAACGTGTGCTCAATTCCTTGACATGTCAGATTTAAATTTTCTTCCTGTTTGAGCTGGGATGTAATATATCACCAAATATTCTCAGGCCTGATTTTAATTCATTTACTGCCTTTTTTTGTTTGTTTGATTTTGCCTTTTTTTTTTTTTCTTCCCTACACAGCATCCTTACCTCCTGGGCAAATGAAGAGACACTGTAGAATAATGAAGTTTATCCTGAAGATAAATTCTCCTCACTCCTGCTGGGTGCATCACCGGAAACTATAAAAGAGAGAAAAAAAAATAGGTAGAGATTTGGGGGAGAGGTGTTGGCAATGAAGAGCAATACTATAAAACATAATTCTTCTCTTCTCCAAGTTAAAAGAATTTTTGCTTAAAAATATATTCCCTCTGGCCTGAAAATCTATTTCCCATGTCCTGTAGTTTCTGTTCTGTAGGGGTCCTGAAAATAATTGGATATTTAAAGAACCTCAAAAAATTGCCGATCACAGAGCCAGCCGCCTCTTGGTACTCTCCCTCTGAGACTTTTATTAATTTTTAATCTGCTTGCTGCTGTTTCGGGTCTTTAGGACTCCTGTAAGTAAAGGAAAATGCCATGTGGGCGGCAGAGGAGGAGACAGTAAACAAACGCAGAGGGAGAGGGGCTCTCCAGAACTCAGACAAAGGCAGGTGCGCCTTCAACAAACATGGAGTTAAAGCAGTTTCAGAGGAGAAAAGCACTCCCTTCCGCTGGACCAAATGTGGGAATTAGAACCCCGTTTCCCTCTAGCTGCTTGACTGGTACAGATTATATGCACTCTTTGACCTTTATTTCCATAGATGAATGCTATTTCTGGTCTTTTGCTCTAAGAAGGGCAGAATGAATTGATTCTCCAGGAATTTTTCTTCTGCTTTTTCTAATAGATGCCTAAAACCTCCCCTTGTCCCCATTCTTTCTCTATTTCTCTTTCTCGCTCTGGTTCTCTTTACTTTGTCTTTCTCCTTCCCTATCCCCTCTGATCCATCCTCCCTCTAGTACTTTCAGGCTGATTTCTCACATGATTTTCTATTTGGATCATCTGTAAGTCCACTCTGAATTTGGATCATCTGTAAGTCCAGTCTGAATATAAATTCCAGAAAGAATTTGTTACAATTTATATCATGATAAAAATAACCTCATAGATAGTGGTTCTGATAGAGTCATAACTAAATATTTCTTCCTACCACCCGTTCTCTATAGTTGTGAGTCTGTTTCTGTTTTGTTAAATTCATTTATATATTTTTTAGATTCTACATATAAGTGATAACATCCAGTATCTTTTTCTGACTTATTTCACTAAGCACAGTCTAGCCATTTGTTATTTACAGACTTTTTGATGATAGCCATTTGCACAGGTGTGAAGTGATATCTCACTGTGGGCTTGATTTGCATTTCTCTGATGGTTAGTGATGTTGAGCATCTTTTCATGCGCCTCTTCACCATCTGTATATCTTCCTTGGAAAAATATCTGCTTCATCTGGGTTTTCTTTCTTTCTTTTTTTTTTTTTGATATTGAGTTGTATGAACTGTTTGTGTATTTTGGATATTAACTTCTTATCAGTCATATCATTTGCTAATATTTTCTCCCATTCAGTCTTCTTGTTTTGTCCATGGTTTTCTTTACTGTGCAAGAGTTTTAAGTATAGTTAAGTATTTTGTTTCTTTTGCTTTAGGAGACAGATCCAAAAAAACATTGCTAGGATTTATGTCAAAGAGTGTTTTGCCTGTGTTCTCTTCTAGGATTTTTATGGCATCAGGTCTTACATTTAGGTCTTTAATAATCTTGAGTTTATTTCTGTACAATGAAAATGTTATATTTCATTCTTTTATATGTACCTACCTGTCTAGTTTTCCCAGCACCACTGATTGAAGAGACTTTTTTTTCTCCTTTGTATCTTTTTTCCTCCTTTGTTATAAATTAACTAACCTAAGTGTGTGGGTTTATTTCTAGGGTCTCAATTATATTCCACTGATTTATATATCTGGTTTTGTGCCAGTATCAGGCTGTTTTGATTACTATAGGTTTGTAGTATAGACTGAAGTCAGGGAGAATGATGCTTCCAGCTTTGTTCTTTTTTTTCTCAAAAATGCTCTGGCTATTTTGGGTCTTTCATGGTTTCATATGAATTTTAGCATAATTTGTTCTAAATCTGTGAAAAATGCCATGGGTAATTTGATAGAGATTGAAATAAATCTGTAGATAGCTTTGAATAATATGGTCACTTTAGCAATATTAAGTCTTCCAATCTATAAACACAAAATATCTTTCCATTTCTTTGTACCATCTTCAATTTCATTCATCATTGTTTTATACTTTTCAAAATTTAGTTCTTTCATCTCCTTGATTAAGTTTACTCCTAGGTATTTTTTGTTTCTGATTTGATTTTTCATGCAGTTTATTGCTTTATCTGATAGTTCATTACCAGTGTACAGAAAAGCAACAGATTTCTGTATATTTATGTTTTACCCAGCAACTTTACTAAATTCATTTATTAATTCTAATAGTTTCTGGGGGAGACTTTTAGGGTTTTGTATATAAAGTATCATGCCATCTGCAAATAGTGAACAGTTTACTTCTTCCCTTCCAATTTGAATGCCTTTTATATTTCTTTTTTAACTGATTGCATAACTCGGACTTCCAAAACTCTATTAAATAGAAGTGGTGAGAGTGGTCATCCTTGTCTTATTCTTAAATTTAGAGGAGAGGTTTTACCTTTTCACCACTGAATGTGGTGTTAGCTGTGAATTTGCCATAAATGACTTTCATTATGTTGAGATATGTTTTCTCTATACCAACTTTGTTGGGGAGTTTTTATCATGAATGGATTTTGAATTTTGTGAAATGCTTTTTCTGCATCTATTGAGATAATCATGTGATTTTTATCCTTTCTTTTGTTAATGTAGTATAATACATTGGTTGATTTGAGGATATTGAACCATCTTTGTGTCCCTGGAATAAGTCCCACTCCACCATCTTGAGCTCCTCCCTCTTATAGCACATAAAAGTGCATACACATTTTTAATAATCCTATAAAATTATGCATTTGCATTATTAAAATATCCTTTTACCATGAACAACACTTAAACTGTTTTGGAAGAACATTTTTTCCCTTAGACAAAATTATAGCAATAATTAACCCCAAAGTCTGTATGACTTATAATAACAAAGGCTAATTTCTTTATAGGAAACCTGTCTACTACAAGTTGTTTGAAGTTCTGTTCCATATTGTGTCCATTTTCAGACCTGAATTCAAGGAACAGCCTCTATTTGAGACAGTACAAATCTTACAACAGAGGAAAGAAGAGAAATGTTACAACTACTCTTGGCTCTTAAATTTTTGCTAAGTCTCGTATCACATCCATTCACATTTCATTGGCTGAAGTCAAACACATGGACAAACCTGATGTCAGTGAAATAGAAAGTAAAATTCTCCCAGAGAGAAGATATCATAAGAAAGGTTTATAATTATTTTTAACAGAATAATATTTATCACAGATCCTAAATAGCTCTTTAAATTACCTCTTATAGAATGGTACATTAATATGAAAATTAACACATTAACTTAATGTACAATAAATTTTTCATGGAAATGTTAAGGTAGCCCACTCATTTTGCTTGGCTTGGCTGTGCCCTTATCCCTCTACAACCTCATGCCTCTTAATTCCAGTCAAGAACACTTTGAGCTACTTTGACTTTGTAGTGTCACATCACATATTTCTGGGAAAAGTGGAAGCATTTACTATATCATTGTTTTGCCCATGCTCACTTCTCCTTTTCTTCTATTATTTAATATTTGCTTAGAAATATGTACAGGAAATTTATAAACATATGTAATTGAGTAACTAACCAATTCTCTCTAAACAGATTTAAACCTAAGTGAGAATAGAGATGTTGATTGTCTGGAATCCAATAAGATAATTATCATAAAAGCCATCATTAACTGAATTCTTCAGTGTGTACCAATCATGATTCTAAATGACTTACTTGCATTTTCTCATTTAATGCTTGTGGGAATACTATTAAGTACATACCATTGTTGTAATATGAATAGTAATGAGGAAATAGGTATATAGAGATGTTAAATAACTTATATAAGAAGTCTCAAGTATTGAGTTTTATTTTAAATCTAGGCCTGTCTGATTCTAGAACCTAAGTCTATAACACTATAATTCATGAAGATGACTTTCAAAAAATCTCAAATTTCTTAATTGACAATCCCTAGGATATTTACATTGGAAAGGCTGTAATTTTGATATCAAAGGCAAATAGTACATTTTCTCTGAAATCATCTGTATTTGGGCAAGGCAGTCTATAGATCTCAGATTAATTTTGGAGAAATTTCAGTGTGGATGACTAGATAATCTAAATTATAGTATATTTCAAAGCAATATAGAGGTAATGACCTTAAAGTTCAGACAGAAACAAATTTCCTACCTGAAAATTAAGATTAGGATTTTCTAGCTGATACAAAGTCACTCTACAAATATTATATTTGTTGCAAAATAACACAAAAATTATATTGTGTTGCATCACAATATAATTATAACTTTATTCCATTTAAAAAGGAAAGATCTGGACTAGACCATTGGTGGTCCAGTGGCTAAGACTCCATGCTTCCAATATAGGGGCCCTGGGTTCCATCCCTGGTCAGGGAAGTAGATCCCACATGCTGCAACTAAGAGTTCCCCTGCTGCAATTATAGATCAGATGTGCCTCAGTGAAGATCAAAGGTCCTGCAAACTTCAGCTAAGACCTGGCACAGCCAGATAGATAAACGGCTTTTAAAAAGGGAAAGATCTTAAAAGCCTCAACAAAATACTAGCAAAACAAATCGAGTCCCAAATTATGAGAATTATACATAACTAAGTGGGGTTTATTTCAGAAAGGTAAGAGTTGCAATAAGAAATAATTCAATATAATACATCATATTAATAGAAGAAAGAAAAAAAACAATTATCTCTAATGATGAAGAAAAAGCTTTTGACAAAATACAGCAGCTTTTCATAATGAAAACGTAGAACAAACTAAAAATAGAATGTAACTCACTCAACATGACAAAGGGTGTTTATGTTAAAAACCCACAAGGAACACTGTACTCAATGGTTAAAGACTGAAAGCTTTCCTTCCCTTTAAAATCAGGAACGAGACAAGTATGGCTGCCTTTGTGATGCCTATTTAGCACTACATGAAGGTTCTAGCTAGAGAAACTAGGCAAGACAAAAAGAACAGGCAATCAAATTGGAAAGAAAGAGGTAAAATTATATTTATTCCCATAAAATCCTTTAAAACCCACAAAACTCTATTAGCTGTAATAAATTAATTCAGCAAAGTGTAGGATACAAGGTCAACATACAGAAATCAGTTTTAGATGTATATAAAAACAATAGAAAATCCCCAAATAAAAGTAAGTGAACATTTACATTTGTAGTTGCATCAAAAACTGTGATTTTGGCATCAAGGTAGACATTGATCAATGGGCTGTAAGTAAAAGTGTAAGCGTTAGTTGCTCAGTCGTGCCTGACTCTTTGCGACCCCATGGACTGCAGCCCACCAGGCTCTTCTGTCCATGAGATTTTCCAGGCAAGGATACTAAAGTGGGTTGTCATTTCGTTCTCCAGGGGATCTTCCCATCCCAGGGATCAAATCCAGGTCTCCTGCACTGCAGGCAGATTCTTTACCAACTGAGCTACAAGGGAAGCCCGATCAATGGACTAGAGTTCATAAATAGTTTCTTTATTATTAAGGGCCAATGCCAGTTGAACACTTATGTGAACCTGAGTATTTATTCATTCCCAAAAATGCAATATCAAAAATTTTAATCAAAATTTTAGCAATGGATGAAACTATAATATCTAAAATGTCTTTTTATCCTATGGTATTCAAGATGCACTAAGTTGTACTCCAAAGTTTTTGAAGAGTTGCCTTGAAAGCTGCCTATAAAGATAAGGGGGCTGGAGACAAGTCATGATGACTCTATCCCACACAACCACTCCACCAAGAATAGCTTTGCTTTCATCTATTTTATTTATTGTGTCTCCCCATAAGGTTATGGTGTGCGTGTCAGGTCCAGCTCTTTGCAACCCTATGGACGGTGACCACCAGGCTCCTCTATCCATGGAATTCTCCAGGCAAGTGGAGAATTGGTTGGGTTGCCAATTCTGGAGTGGGTTGCCATGTCCTCCTCCTGGGGATCTGCACGACCCAGGGATCAAACCCATGTCTCTTATGTCTCCTGCTGTGGCAGGCAGGTTCTTTACTACTAGCACCACCTGGGAAGCCCAAGTTATGGCAGACACATCAAAATTTACACTAAAATATGTATTTTTATTTCAATATTTTGCAGAGTTTGAAACAGCCTGGACAGGAGCATCTCTCTTAGATACTTGTAATCCTAATTCTATTATCTTTGAATGTAATGAGTGATGACTGCTTTCTGTAAAAGCAGTAAAACCTATAATTCTGTATCACAAAGGATTTGTAGTGTACTCAACTCTTTTCAAGATGTAAACATACTGGTGATATAGGCAGTACAACTAATAAGAGATCTGTTTTTCATATGAAAAACCGAGAGAAAGAAGTTATACTCCAACCAAGTGGCAAAGTGCAAGGCACTTACTCACTCCTGAACTTTTTCTTGTCCTATGCAAAGGGAATAATTTCTCTGGACTTACTACTTTTCAAAGGGATAGTGACTGACAGCAAAATGTGAAATATTTTGAGAAGTCTAGAACTATTCAATCCTTTATCATAGAAGATTATGGAAATATAAACCAATCTAATCACTTACATTTTTAATTTTGTGAACTAGATTCTTCACATATAGGATGAGGAAATCAAATAGCTCTTTCATTTCCAAAGTTTAAATTTGTATCCTTTTCTTAACCTAACTGCAGAGACTCTAAAGGAAAAATCCCATGTTCGATTTTCCTATTAACCGAGCTGGTGAAAGATTCTACCACTTCAGGAAAAGAACAACAGCAAAAAGGAAACAAGACAGGGCTCTTGTGACCCTCAAGTGCAGGGAATAAAAATTACCCTTCAGTCTTGCCTCAAGTGGAAGAACTAGCTGTTTTGAATACAATTAGGTCAGGTGAACAATCATTTGCTTACTTGCTCTCAGATCCACTTCCTGCTCTTTCAGTATCAGGAGAGAGCAGATATCTGAAAACAATAGAGGCTTTAGAGGAGCTGGTAGGAATCCCTGGAGACAGACTGAAAAGACAGTGAAAAAAATACATTAAAAAAAAAAAAAAGACAGAGAAGAGGGGGCTGGGGAGCTTGTCTATCTCTCTCTTTGCCATGGGCAGAGCCTCTAGAAGGGATGTTTTCTCTGTGCTCCAGCACCTTCCCTCCCAGAACACAATCCCTCCCTCCCTGGGCTTAGGCCATGTTGACCAGAATCACTGTGATTCTAGATTCTAGCTTCTGATGTTTTGTCCTGATCTGGTTATCCAACCCTGACCTATTGTACATCCACCCTCAAGATAAGGTTTGGTTCCTAGAGTTTTTAATTTCATTTTTTTTAAACCTTTCCCATGTTTTCATTTCTTCTAGCATTAAAGTGTTAGTTGCTCAGTGGTGTCCAACTCTTTGAAACCCCTTAGACTGTAACCTGCCAGGCTCCTCTGTCCACAGGATTTCCCAGGCAAGAATACTGGAGTGGGTTGCCATTCCCTTCTCCAGGGAATTTTCCTGGCACAGGGATAGACCTTGGGTCTCCTGCATTGCTGGCAGGTTCTTTACTGCCTGAGCCACCAGGGACATCCCTTCTTCTGGCATCTTTGTTACTAATTCCCTATATTTATGTTTCTCTAATTTATTTGGCATAACTTTTATTTTCCTGGATGTCCCTTTACTGAATCACTCAGTGAAATTATTTTGTCTCCGCGTGGAAGATGGCATAAATGTTTTCAAATTTTTCTGACTCTCTAGCCTAGCCTCAGAGAAGATTGATTGCCCTTAATAGACAGTATAGCATTGAAAGACTATAGCCTCACAATTATTTCAGTTCAGTTCAGTTCAGTCACTCAGTCCCTGCTATAAATGCATGTAACACTAGGAGCACATGATTGATTCTTTACTTTTCTCTCCGATGTATTTGGGGACAATTGTGAAAACAAACTTTTCAGAGGTGACAGGGAAGGGTGACTGGTAGGTCATAGAAAAGAAAGGATGAGTAGAATGTTCAGTTTTGCCTGGACTGTTTCTATGTATAGTCAGAGTGCACCCTCAGGCCTTCTAACTAGTGAACTCTTTGTTGTCCTACAAAATTCAGCTCGGATATTACTGCCTGGGACAGATACTGCTAGCTGTTCACAAAAAAATCATGTTCTCCTCTTCTTCATGGTCTACACAGCTATTTTACATTTCTCAACCTCCTATGTTGTAGGGTAGCCCTGTGTCTTACATCTAGTCATGGGACATAAACATAGTCATATTTCCATTCCTGGACATGACTTAAAAACACCTCTTGAATTGGTGTATCCATATTTTTTCCCCTTTTGCCTACTGACAAGGAGAAATGCATGAAGATCTGGGGAGATTTGCATTGAAGATGGCAGAACCTCTGTCAATCTGGCTTTTTGAAATACTCCATGGTGGAGACTTGATTTACTGACCCATCCACCCACTAACCCACTGTTACACAAGCCCAAATAAAGTTATTTTGAGCTATTATACAGCTGGGATTAATTAATTATAGCACCTAGCACATTGCTAACCAATATACTCACTCCAAAGTCTTTTGTAACTTCCATGGAAGCTGGAGTTTCCTATTTTATGCATCTTGTTTATCTCTCTTTGGCAACACTTTTCAAAATGAATTGGAGTTAATTGTTCATAAATATTCCTCTGTTTCTCTCTAATCTCTCTTCCTGCAGAACATGAGCTTCACAAAGACAGGGAAAAGATCTCATTTACCTTTGTATTCCCAGTGCCAAGCACTGGGATGGAGCATTCATGGTTGCAAGAATTACATATTGAATTGAATGGAGTGGAATTACAGTCTGCCTTCTCTTCCCTCATCATTCCTAAGAGGAAAATCTAGTCCTTGAACTCTGAATCTTTTTAACTAATATCCACTATTTTCTGCCAAACCTATCATCCTAAGCATCTACTCATCTACTTGAAGTTTTTACTTGAGACTTCTGTACGTCAACCATTCCTCTTCTCCCCACTTTGCTACAGAACTGTCTGACCTCAGAGCCCTATCTATCTTCATTATGCTCCACAGACTTCAGTTTGAACATGGAAATCATGCTCACATAATATCCTGGGTGATTGAAAAAAATAAGTACCATGTTTTATGATCTTATGATAAGAATATGCTGTAATGGTCCATATATGTCCTTCTACATTCCTGCTTCTGTGTTATTCACCATGCGTGTGTGTACTTACACACACACACACACACACACACACAGAGTATCAGATGAAAGTTGTAATAGGCAACTATCTTTTCTTCAGTCAAAACAGCCCCTCATTGGGTACACTGCCTGGAAACTCTTATTTTTTGAGTTAATGGAAAAATTTAGTGTTCACAGTTGCTTCTTTTAACTGGAAAATAGTAGTTTCATAACAGTTGACTTGCCCTACTCATTACTGTTTTTGATTCTAAGCAGCAAAAAAGAGAGGTGAGTGTATTGCTTTGGACAAAAAATGATATGCTAGGAAGTCATGAATTCAAAGAATACCCAGAGGCTTATTCCTGGGGAGAAGCACTGAATAAGTTTTGTATATTTTGCTAAACATTTGGCTTACTAAGAGAACAGCAAAACAATCTTGGTGCATGATATTTAAATTCTGTGGTTATTAGAAAAAAAAAATCAAAGTTCACATTATCCTGGTTAAGGCTCCAACTGTCCCATAATATTAAGCAACCACTCTGGTCTCAGCATTTTTACATAAATAAAGATCTTAAAATAGTTTAAGAGAAGCTAGTTTATTAGCTGTGATATTCTTCTTCTTTAATGCTGCCTTTTCTTACACATTAATCTTTGGCATGGTGCTGATGTCTTTTCTGTGGTGAAGTCCGGGGGTCTGGCTGATGCAAGGGCAGTGAACTGTGAAACGCCTGGGTGGGTAATATACTTGCTCTGGCGGCCAGACTCTTCAGAAGCAAAAATAAATAGACTTCTTTCTTGCTTGTTAGGAGCACTAAATGAATGGATGTAGGTACAGCACATAGACTTGATGCAAACTAAATAATAAACAAACACCAGTTGTTATTATTGTCATATTAATGTTTTTATGTACGGTCAGGTGTCAAGTAAAGGATGGTGCTCTTAATGTTCTGCTTCCAGGACAGATGTAGGACTTTGATTTGTAGTCTTAGGGCTGAATTAGCCAATTCCAGGAAAGGAAGCAGTACGGCTTAGCAACCAGATTTTGGAACCACATACTTGGACTTGAATCCCATTTCATCTACTTATTAGCTATGTGACCTGGGCAATTTATGTGTCTTCTCTGACCTCAGTTAGTGGTTAGATTAAATAAGATTGTGCATGGAGTTAATCTAACACAGTGTCTAGAGCATAGTAAGTGTCTATATTTCTATATTTTAAAAAAGTTAATAATCCCTGTCATTTTTGTACATTTATTTTGATTTGGATTTCTTTCCTTTTAATCAGTTCTCCACACTGTACCCTAAGCTCTACTTCTAAGTGGTCAATCTCAGTACATCTCTCCTCTTCTTCGGCTGGCTTATTGGTTCTTCTTTATATGCAGGATATTCATAACTGCAGGAGTGCTATTCTCTCTAATCCTTTTAGATGGAGCTTTCTCTGGCCTCCAGTATTTAGCCCCACAGGCATTCACTGGTCAGTATTCCACTGGATAGTCAATGGAGATTCTCTTCAAGTGTGTGAAGCTTTCTCTTTGCAGCTTTCTCTTTTCCAATACTTGACAATATAATCACCTTGGTCTTCCCAGACTCCATTTCTTCAACTCAAGGGTTACTCCTTATAACCACAGCCTGAAAATTCTCTTACTAGGGCAATTGTAGTGTTCATTGGATCATTTGTCTCCCACTCTAGAGATTCAGCCCTTCATTTCCCATCTCCACTGTTTTGAAATCATTGTTTTATCTATTTTAGTCTAATTTTGTATTTGTTTTAGGTAGAGGGGTAAATCTGATGGATGTCACTCCAACTCCATCTTGGTTGGAAGCAAAAATCTCGTGGTTCATTCATCATGGTATTTTCAGCTTAGACATTGGTTCATCAGAGAGAAGGTTCAAGACTTAGTCAACACTGTGTCAAAGTGTTGACTAAATTCCTGCCAGATGTCAACTTTCTTAACCATTTTCCCCTCTCTGCCACCATTTTGCCCTGTTTTTCTGGATTTCTGTCTTAGTCTTCCTCTTTTCACCTCTACATTCCTAGTACAACCCTCCTCTGAAGCCACTGAGACTGATTTCTACTTTTTCTAGCCAGATGACTCACACTTTATACATGTTGCCTGTGATTAGTATTCGTATTGAGTTATTACTGGATGCTCAGTTGTTTTACTGTTACCTCAGCACTCTCTATGTAATGCATTAATTACTTCTGGATTAAGTATTCCTAGATACTTATGTACTTTGCTTTTGTTATTCAGTAGTTAAGTTGTGTTTGGCTCATTGTGACCCCATGCCTCAGTGAACCAGACTTCCCTGTTCTTCACTATCTCCTTAAGTTTGCTCAAACTCATATCCAACTAATTGAGTTGGTGATGCTATACAACTACCATCCTCTGTCACCCACTTCTCCTCCTGCCCTCAATCTTTCCCAGCATCAGGAACTTTTCCAATGAGTTGGTTGTTCACATGAGGTGGCCAAAGTATTGGAGCTACAGTTTCAGCATCAGTCCTTCCAATGAATATTCAGGATTGATTTCCTTTAGGATTGACTGATCTCCTTGCAGTCCAAGGGACTCTCAAGAGTCTTCTCCAGCAGCACAGTTCAAAAGCATCAATTCTTCAGTGCTCAGCCTTCTTTAGGGTCCAACTCTCACATCTGTACATGACTACTGGAAAAATCATAGCTTTGACTACATGGGCCTTTGTCAGCAAAGTACTTTTTAATATGCTGTCTAAGTTGGTTGTAGCTTTCCTTCCAAGGAGCAAGCATCTTTTAATATCATCAGTGCAGTCACTGTCCATAGTGATTCTGGAGCCCAAGTAAATAAAGTCTTCCACTTTTTCACCTTCTATTTGCCATGAAATAATGGGACCAGATATCATGATCTTAGTTTTTGCTGTTGTTGTTTTTATGATCTTAGTTCTGAATGTTGAGTTTTAAGCCAGCTTTTTCATTCCCCTCTATCACACTCACCAGGAGGCTCTTTAGGTCCTCTTCACTTTCTGCCATTAGAGTGGTATCATCTGCATATCCAAGGTTGTTGATATTTCTCCCAGAAATCTTGATTCCCAGCTTGAGTGATTCATCCAGCCCAGCATTTTGCATGATGTACTCTGCATAGAGGTTAAATAAGGAAGGTAATAGTATACAGCCTTGACGTACTCCTTTCCCAATTTTGAAACAGTCTGTTTTTTCATGTCCAGTTCTAACTGTTGCTTCTTGATCTGCATACAGGATTCTCAGGAGACAGGTAAGCTTTATCCAGGCTTCTCAGGAAAGTTATGTACTTATGTACCCCTTGTTTGGATATTAATGGGTATCAATTCTTACCAAACTGAGACAGAGTTTATTACAGTGTTCTGGACTCTTGAGCCAAGTCTACATCCCTGGTACTCTGCCTGACATCCACTCTTACCAATGTGTGCTGAGGATCCAGGGTACCTTGAAATCCCCAGCTAAGGACACTGAGAAGAGAAATAGTGACAATGGGTCTTGTTCTTAAAGGGAGATATTCGTGTGCAGAGAAATTCTTGTCAAAATTTAGTAAGTGGTCAAGTTAAAATTCTTTCACTGTCTCAATTCTCAAGTGACTAAAAATGCAGGCAAACAAGCAAAAAACAAAGCCAGCAAAGTTTAATAGAATTTCCAGATATCACAGAACTAATTAATGTTAATGGTAGTACTCAAACGCAGGTCTTCTGCATTCTGATTTACATTCTTTTCTTCTGGGTCACCAACTCTTTTAGGTAGTTCTTTTGCCAACTATTTATTATTAATATTGTTCCTAAATGATATTTAATATTATATTGTTCCTTAATGATATTTAATAATAATATTAATATTGTTCCCAACCAAGCCAATTATGTGGTTTTATAAATTTTTCTAAACCTGACTTAAAGGATATTTTCCTAAAGATATTGTATGCTACCTTAGTAAGCCTTCCTCTAATATCACTCTTTTCTATATCATGGCAATCAATCTATGAGGGAAACCAGAGAGAAACTCTTGGTTCTCTTTTTTTCCTTAACTCTTTTCTGATTTATGAAGAACCACAGCACTGACTGCTTCAAGCTTTCAGGCATCACATACTGACACTATAACTTTTAGGATTTGAAGTTACTTAATTTGTACATATCAGAGAAGCAGGGCACCTTATTCTGTAAACCAGTACACTGCAGAACAATGTTTTCCAAATTTTAGAAAGTGGACCTATTGGGGATCCTTGATTTTCTTTTTTCTCTCCATAGTAGTATAGTTTTATATTCATGTGATAATAGGTATTGTGTTCAGAGTTGTTGTGATCAGCCTTGGGAGAGGAATCCCAGGCCAGGGTCATTACTTCACTGAGATTATTAAAGAAGGAGCCTCAAAGTTGAAGGGACAGCAAATAGAAGCTGGACAGTGGTGCTTAGTGAATCCCTGCCATGGGTTAAATCAGGTAGAACTGAAAGCAGAGAAGACAGTGTATTTCTCCTATCCTTTCTTGCCAACTCCCACCTCATTTCCTGGAGTGCTCCTGACTTGGAAAAAGTGGCAAGATAATCCCCAACATCTAAATGAAATGGGGATGGATTTGGGCCTAAGTGTCTCTTCCTGCAGCATTTTATAGCTCAGAGTTACTATACTCAATCTCTTCAAGGCTGAGTTGCTCAGATGCTTCACAGAAGTTCTTAGGTTCTCAACTTTGACAAACACTGAAATAAACATTAAAGATGGGAGTGAGTGTGTGAATGGGAGTCGACAGCGGAGACTTATTAAAGAAAGTAGTTGGGATATTAGAAGAAAAAGAAAACATTATGAAAGAAAGGACCATTTAAAGCTATATAATCTTGAGTAAATAATAGCATAGTCCTCTCTTAGACACACACACACACACACACACTTACAAATGATTCACAAGATTTCTTGTCTGTCAGCCTGGCTTATTCCTACTCTTTTGTAATTTTTATTTAATTAGGATCAATGTTTGCTTTTGTAGCATTAAGCCTTAGAAATCTCATTTATTAATATTCTTCAAATATTAGAAATGGCAGCAACAGTTCTAATTGTACAAGTACCAGCAATGTGCCAGTCCTTTAAAATATCTCTAACTTGACAATAGCCAGGTATGTGAGTGAGTGAAGTCGCTCAGTCGTGTCCGACTCTTTGCGATCCCATGGACTGTAGCCTAACCAGGTTCCTCCATCCATGGGATTTTCCAGGAAAGAATACTGGAGTGGGTTGCCATTTTCTTCTCCAGGAGATCTTCCTGACCCAGGGATTGAACCCAGGTCTCCCGCATTGTAGGCAGATGCTTTACTGTCTGAGCCACCAGGGAAGATCCAATACTTGACAATAGCCAGGTATGTATAATTAGTTAATATTCAGCTGAGGGAATAGAATCTCAGAGAGCATAAGTAATTTACCCAAGATTAGTGCTGGCAGGTGGTAAAGCGTCAGGACTGTGTTTGATACCGAAGTCCTTGCTCTTACAGTTACTGGAATTATAGCTTGGGCTAAATTAGTCCTCCCTTGAGAGTTGGACTGTGAAGAAAGCTGAGTGCCGAAGAACTAATGCTTTTGAACCGTGGTGTTGGAGAAGACTCTTGAGAGTCCCTTGGACTGCAAGGAGATCCAACCAGTCCATTCTGAAGGAGATCAGCCCTGGGATTTCTTTGGAAGGAATGATGCTAAAGCTGAAACTCCAGTACTTTGGCCACCTCATGTGAAGAGTTGACTCATTGGAAAAGACTCTGATGCTGGGAGGGATTGGGGCAGGAGGAGAAGGGGACGACAGAAGGTGAGATGGCTGGATGGCATCACTGACTCGATGGATGTGAGTCTGAGTGAACTCCGGGAGTTGGTGATGGACAGGGAGGCCTGGCGTGCTGCAATTCATGGGGTCGCAAAGAGTCGGACACGACTGAGTGACTAAACTGAACTGAACTGAACTCACTCTCTCAACTCCAAGGGTGATCTTCATGATTATAATCTTGGAGCGTCTTCAAAGACACGGTGGCTTTGCAGATTCAACTACAGGATGAGAAAAGCAAACAAAGTGAGTGTTCATTTTCAGCCTTTATGTGGGTCTTTTTATCTTCAAAGTCCTTTGTGAATATTAAACAATTAATCCCCCTGGAAGTTCTCAGCGCTGGGGGAAGTGAACGTTTCCATTAACGTTGACAAATAGCTATTGCTGTTGGTGAAGTTTCGCCTTTCAGGCTGTGTTTCTAAAGCCTGGGAGCCTTTCTATATAAATGAAGCACGTTTTCTTTCACATGTCTCTCCCCAGTGTATGAAGGAGTTGCTGAGATGTCTAACCACAGTGCTTTTTAAAGTATCTTTGAGGAGTTGAAAAGCTTTGCAGGTTCTTCTTTTTGAACACATATACACACACAAGCACAGTTTTTATGATGAATCAGAAAAGTTGATGGTGTGTGTGTATATATTACTGAGTCCTTGTGTGTTATTCCAGACAGAATGGGACACAGAGGAGACCATCTGTTAGGGCTGAACATGTAGCTGAGCTGCACAGCTGTCTCTGCGGTACACCTGATGAGCACATTTGGTTTCTAACTGAAAGGTTGGTGGTTCAAACTCAGCCAGGGATAACTCAGTCTTCTTTTCAGGATGATGTGAGCAGTCCAATTTCAGGAATTTATTACTCTCTTGGGACTCACTGTTGTGGTGTTCTCTAAACTGGTCTGCTAAATGCCACTCCAGGTACTTGTTAAAGCCACAAGTTCCAGGACCTTGAGACTTTGATCTTGTTGTTCTGGAGAGGATTCTGAAAATTTAAGATATATCTTCTACCCTCCTCCACCTCTAGCCCCAGGAAATTATTATTATCATTCGAGTCTGTATAGAATTTGTCTAGAAGATAAATTAATTGGTTCCAAAGCCACATTGCTTGGGTTGGCATCTCTGCTTTTCCACTTACCAACTCTGAAAAGTTTCCTGACCCCCAGGTAAAGTAGCCACCAGTGACTCTGTAGCACAGCATCCCCCATGTAATCGTCATGTTGGCATCTGACATTTTAATTTTAACTTTTAAAAACCACTCATTGTCTGTCTCTCTTAACTCACCACCTTCCAAACCTCCCCATGCCCTCTGTGGTGCTCTTGTGCTGTCAGTTTGGATAGGCTGGAGCTGGATCTCTCAGGATTCCCTTCCTTTATGGAGCCATCAGAACATTTTGCATGAGATTTGATAGATGCGAGTGAAGCAGTACTTACTGTCCTTAGGTCTTCATTGGTTAGAGGGGCTGTGGGACAAATAGAAGGTGCTGGCAGGTTCCAATGTGTCCTCGATTTTCCTTACCCCATGTCCAGGTCTTCCTGGCTTCTGGCCAGCACTGACCACAAGCCCCGTACAGATACTGTTCTGCACACTCACAGAAGTAGAGCATGAAGAGCTAGCAGCATTCCACAGACTTCTACATCACTCTAGAAGCTGGACTTGAGTGGTGAATAAACCAGAGCTGGGCAAACTCCTAATAACTTCAGTTTCAGAGAATATAAATTCTGTGAGGGCTGACCTAAACTGACTTGTTCATCCCTATTTTCTCAGTACCTAGAATAAGATCCGGCATGTAGTAAGCATTCATTGTTAGCTGAGTGACTGATAAGTGATACCTTCCTTGTCTATAAAATGGGGGTAATGATGCTTTTCTCATTGAGTTGAGTGAGGACAAATGAAATAACATACGAAGAGCTCAGTACTGAGGCTGGCACATGATAAGCTCTGATACACAGTTGCTGTTATTTTAATTTTGTTCTTAGGGCTCTGAAAATATAAAATATAAAACCACAATGAGCCAAAAACATAAGAGTGTGATTCAGTCTATCTCAAGAGTTACCTGTCTCTCAGTTCACTTGGGATTAGACTTGCCTTTGCCCTAGAATCATAATGTCATTCCAGAGAACTGTAGAGTAGGAAGGGATGCTGAAGATTTCTAGGTTCAAAAGATGAGGAGACAGAAGACGTGAGAAGTGAAGAGATTTCTTAGAAGAAAATATAAAACTAATGACATGTTTTATTAAAGCAGTCCAGAGTTCTTTCTGTGAACTTATGTAAAATAAAAATCTTAGTCAGTTCAGTCGCTCAATCATGTCCGACTCTTCGAGACCCCATGAATCGCAGCACGCCAGGCCTCCCTGTCCATCATCAACTCCCGGAGTTCACTCAAACTTACATCCATCGAGTCGGTGATGCCATCCAGCCATCTCATCCTCTGTCATCCCCTTCTCCCCCTGTCCCCAATCCCTCTCAGTATCAGAGTCTTTTCTAATGAGTCAACTATTCACATGAGGCGGCCAAAGTACTGGAGTTTCAGCTTTAGCATCATTCCTTCTGAAGAAATCCCAGGGCTGATCTCCTTTAGAATGGACTGGTTGGATCTCCTTGCAGTCCAAGGGACTCTCAAGAGTCTTCTCCAACACCACAGTTCAAAAGCATCAGTCCTGGTAATATATGTATATGGCAATGGTATCTTGCTTTACCTATGGGTAGGGGGATCCTGGTGTTGTCAGAGCAATAAACCTAATGTGGCACTTCCAGTTGAGAAGAGGGCTGTCTCCTCTCCTGGACTGGCCAATAGTAGGTTTCTGTGTGCCTGGAATTGCCTTGGGCTTCTGCAGGGAGGTTAGGCATAAAGCCAACATGAAAGAAAACACAACCAAGAGATGGGAGAAACTGAATTCTAATCTTTTACCATGAGTCCATGATTAAGGGCTCTTTAAAACTAGAGTAACTCTGGATATTTTTGCTTAATTTAGATAAGATGGATTTTCTGATACTTATGATTAAAAGCATCATAACTAAAGTATTGACTGCAAAAATAAAATAAAAGCAGTAGTTGCTTTGTGCCACTGTCCTTGTCCCCAGCCAACATTGTTTCTGGGTCACACTTGTTCTCTAAGTTAGAGGGGAAGGTAGGTCTCTGCATTGCCTCACCTCCCCATCCTACCGCATACATGTAATTCAGTTTACACTGGACTTTGCAATCCTGACCAGGCCACTCATTCATTCAACGCACATAAACTAGCACATTATACCTCAAAACTTTATATTCCATTTTTGTGGGCTTCCTTGGTGGCTTAGATGGTAAAGAATCTGCCTGCAGTGCAGGAGAGCTGGGTTCAATCCCTGGGTCAGGAAGATTCCCTGGAGTAGGGCATGGCAAGCCACTCCAAGTATTCTCTCCTGGAGAACTCCATATGAACTGATAACTGCTAAACATAGACTGGAGTGCCAGCCTTCATGAAAGTTGATTGTGAGGGCGATCCCTGACAAAGAGTTAGTGTGAAGGTGAGCAGGAAAGGCTTCATAGAGGGAAACAGATCCACATGAACTTTTAGAGGATTGGTAGGAATTTACTATCTAGTCAAGAAATTAGGTGGAATCTTAAGAAGAGAGAAGACAGGTAAAATCATAGAGAGGATAGATATTTGGAGAAATGCAAATACTTGCCAGAGTGCAAAGTACACAATAAGAGTTTGGAAGAAGAGTCTAGAGAGAAAACGGGGTTCTGGTATATCACACTGAAATTCTTGCACTTCTATACTATGGGGCAAGGAAGACCGCAGGAGGGAATTCAGGTAGATGAGGTTGCTCTCCCCTCTGTTGGGCAGTTGTGATAAGACTGCTTTTCCTTCCCTTGTCTAGCCTTTCAAAAAACTGTATGCAGACTGGCATCTTCTTTACTGACCTTCCCCTATAAGTCCTGTATCATTCCCAGGAGAAGGTGTTGCCCAGGAGAGCTGGAGTCTGGCTGTGCATATTGTACAGGATTCAGAACCGTTCTGTCTGAACCTTTTGGTACTTTGCAGACAGTTTCCACTGCTGTTATTTTATTCTCCTCCTTCCTCCTGCTCCTGATCAATTTTCTTTTGCTTTGGATTAATCCTTGCTAAGCTCGCATGTCACATCGCTCCCTTTTTGTTTTACAGATCCAATAATCAGATTTGCATTTTAGAAAGAGTGGGCAATAGTTTTGAACAGGGTAAAACCGAAGGCAGTGAAAGGAGATGGGAAGTTGTTGCAAAAATGCAGGGGAGAGATGAGAGTATGGGGGGTGATGAAGAAGAGAGGAGAATTCAGAGTGATTGCCACCATGCATGTAGAATGGGTGACTGCAGTTGGAGTCTGTGTATCAAAAAGCAGTTAGCATATGTTCTGAAAGAAGCTTCAGCATGTGGAGGCTTAAACTACATTTGGAATTGAATTTTCAGGCTCTGTAAATTTACAATATGCTTCCTCAATCCATGCCCACCCTCTTGCTCCACAGTTCAATAAAATAGCTAAATAATTAAATCCTAAAATGCTTCCAGGATATGCTTTGTTATTGAAACACATCTGCTACATGTTGGAGGAGCCCTTCCCAGCAGATGTTCCTTTCCTTCGGCTTGTTTGTTTATCTATGGAAATGAGTATCTTAAACCTCTTCCCCTGCTAAGCTTAATAAAAAGGAATCCTTTCCACACTCATCTTCTTCACGATGCCCCTTGTGGCCCTTTGTCAAACCATTAAGGACATATGCTGTGCAGCTGATTATTTTTTTCCTCCTACTGCAGTGCATTAATCCAAGGGAAGGCCATCTTCCGCTCACAACGTCATACGGGGCAAGGAATCTGAACACCATATTCTCTCCCAAAGAAAACAGTCTAGTTGGATGAAACCACACTGAAAACCAGGACTCTAAAGAGACAGTGACTCTCTCATTAACCCTGGTATAGTGCAAGCTATTCATTGAGGCTGTTAATGGAGTTTAGTTGAAGTGTTGCCCACCAATAAACTAGGAGATGGAGAAAGCCAACCATAAACTGAGCCAGTATAGTTTGGTGACGAGCCAAAAAAGTCACCTGATTTGGGGGAAAGTAGGAACTGTGAAGAGTAAGTAGGACAGGATTCAACACACTCTCTTTAAGGGTCATGAACATAAGGTAAGACAATAAACATTTTGGAGACATTCATGGTCTCCAAATTTATTGAGACCATTTACTGAAACTCAGTGAAAGAGTCCCTAAGGAACTCTTAAGAGAGACCTTTGCTTTCTGTTTATGCAAGATGGTCAAGATTATTTGGGCTCAATAAAAAGATATAACAAAGTCATTTTTGAAACACAGATGAGGGAGGAAGAAAAATGAGATTTTAATTAAAGTTAAGTATGGTACGGCTTAGCAGCACGAGGGGCCCTAGGGTGTATTCTAAAATTATTTGCATGTGTCATAATATCAAAACAGGAATACATACATATTTCCTTTAGGAATATATATTGCTTTAGGGTGAAATAAGCGTTTGACTCATGAATCCCCTTTTGTACAGCATTTAATTTCACTAACTCTCTAGAACCTGGACTTTTAATCATGATCAAATTTTCTTGGTAGCATATGGCTTATATTTTATAGATCAGTGTCCCATTACAAGAGAAATATTGTGTTGTTAAAAAGAAGCTGTTCTCTCTCTGTTCTTATGGGAAGAAACTTTTCTGTCTGTCTAGATGTTTGTAGAATGTTTTTCTTTAAACTTGAAATTCATGTTTCTGCCAGGATGTGTCTACACATATGACTCTCTGATTTTGCTTAGCATACACTGAACTCTTTCCATTTGCATCCTCAGGTCATTGGCTCAGAGACGGTCTCTTCTTTTATATATGCCATCATTGATTTAGTTGTGTTTTTCAATTTCCTTTTCAGGTATAGCAATTATCCAGGTGATTCTCTCTTTCCTAGTCTTGTGTGGCCATCTTGCCCTCTCTATTTTCATGTCTTTGTTTTCTCAGGTTTTCCTCCACCATTTTAATTTGATTTTCCACATTCTCATCTTTTCTGCCACCATCTGCCTTCAATATGGTCTGTAATTCTGCTACTATAATTTTGATATTTTTGCTTTTTTTATAGCTTACCTAACTTCATTTTCATCCCATTTTGCTATTCTTTTATTTCAGCCTACTTTTCCTGTGTGACTTTTTCCTTTTTTCTCTTTCTCAGTGTATTTTATTGACTATTTAGTTTTCAGATTTTCTTTTCAATTACAATATGTCATTTTAAAAAGCATATGTTTGCACTTCTTATAGTTTCTTTTCTTTTTCTGTAGTTTGTATATGCACAATATTTTCTTAATTCACTTGAATCAGCTTTCGATGAAGTAAGGTGTCTCCAGACTTGGTGTTTGCCAATAATGTGAGAATTTCTCTTAACTCTGCTACTTATTTGTCTAAGGCTGGACTCCCATTTGCAGTCTTCAATGGAGTGAAGGACAAGGCTCCCAACCCCTTCCCTAGTTTCTATAAAATATCCAGGTAAAAGGAATCTATTTTCTTGAGCTGGAAACCTTTCTATCTCTATAGCATATATGACACATTCTGTCTAATCTCCAAAAATGCAATGCTTCTACATATATCTTTTTTTTGTATTTGCTTTCACTGCTTACCATTGAGGATCATAGCTCACAAGTTCTCTCCCTCAAATACTGACATTTTCTGCCTTATTGTATTCTTCACTGATAGAAGACATAGATGGAGGAGAAGAAATGATTATTTGAAGGAAAAAATCAGTACCTGTGAATTAATTGTCTGGTTTTAATTTGATGGAGATCCAAGTGTCTTCATGAGGAGGACAGTCTGATATGGAAGAATTTTCTTCCAGTTTCTTTGAAACAATACTTTGAACATGAATACAACTATTTGCTAAAGAATAGGTATAAGGGTTGGTCATTTTTTTTCTAGTTTTTTTGCAATATATTCCACTAGGTGCAAAATTATTAAGAATCCTTATAAAAACCAAGTTTTAATTTCAGTAGAGGTGGGGCAGGAGGAGAAGGGGATGACAGAGGATGAGATGGCTGGATGGCATCACTGACTCGATGGACATGAGTCTGGGTGAACTCCGGGAGTTGGTGATGGACAGGGAGGCCTGGCGTGCTGCGATTCATGGGGTCGCAAAGAGTCAGACACGACTGAGTGACTGATCTGATCTGATCTGAAGCCTTTGCTTTACTCACTGTCTTCATGGGCAGCAGGAGAATGGACAAAGCTGTGTGAGGAGCTGCTAAAATGCCAGATGCCATTTAGAACTGGAAGGCACCCAGCAATTAGCATCTGTTCAGTGCCTGTAATGTGGTAGATGACTTACATAGAAATGAACCTTTGGAATAAAATTCATTCATAATGCTGGGACTCAGTGTACTATAAATCACCCAATTTCCTTCACATCAGTTTGCATTTTGGTTCTAAGCTAAAAGTTTCAGAAGAACTAGTTGTTAAAAAAAAAAAGAGCTAACACTTGAGGTGAAATCATTTTTGTCATCACATATATGAAGATAAGAATAAAAGAAAGAAAAACATTCTACCCCACAGATATAATCCTCACAACCATCTATGACCTGTGACTATGAGCCCACTTCTTATGAGGAAAAGATGGAGGAGGAGTAACATATACTCATGACACAGCTATTAAGTGACAACCAGGAGCTTAATTCAGACCCAAGTCTGGGTGAATTCAGAGGCTCAGTTTTCTACTCCTGTGTATATCACCTACCCACAAATTCAAGAAGTGCTGAAGAGGTTTCTCTCAAATCAGTTTCTGGTGACCACAGGCATACAGTACAAAGAAGTCCCACCTCGGGGTCTGTAGTGTCTTATGAAAACACTTATTTTTGCTTCTTAGTCTCTTCTTCCCTTGGAACCTGGCATACGTCCTTAAGGAAAAGGAGGTTGGAGGCCAAACAAGGAAAACTCTCTACTGTACTTCATCCCTCCTCTTTCCTCTAATGCCCAGTCCTAATCTTAGCACCATGTGTGTGCTAATGCCATCAGACATCTAAAAAGAATGACTATTCTATATACATAAGAATAAATTCACCTAAATTTCATGAATATTGTGGATTTTCTTGCAGTAGATACAATGTTTTCTTTATTGACTCTTCCATTCCATTCCAGGACTTTAATTGGGGGGATTGGCATTGTCTATGTGGGAATGGATAAAGTGTAGATATAGCCAGGACTGGGGATGCAATCTTTTGTTAAAGAGAAGAGCAGATGTAACTGGCTCATAACTTTAAAAGAAAGCAAAGTAAGTGGCTCTTAGAAGGCAATGATGAGAATTCTCCTTCAGCACCTCGCCCACGCTTCAAAGGTGATCTTCTCTATTTAAAGTGGATTAGAGGTAAATCTCATATTATATATGGTACATTGACCTCAAAGTGTTTGCCACTAGATATTATAGAGGCTATTTCCTAAAATTTAAAAAGAGATGTGTTGTTTCCATGAGGATCTTTCATGATCAGTCCAGTATCAATCCCACCACCAATGGATTTTAAAGACCATCTATCATTGTGGTATGTGAGCGATAAAACATGGGATACTTCTTGTAAAATTAATATAAAAAATAACATTCATCTTCTTTCCCCCCTTTCTTCTCTCGTCTTCCCATCTGACTGTGCTTATATATATATATATATATATATATATATATATATATATTTTTTTTTTTTTACTGGGCTTGGAAGCTTCTATAAAAACTATTTCCCCTGTATTCTCTAAGCTCATTTTAGATCAGGGACAAATTAAAATTAAAACCAGTTCTGAGGAAGAATCACTAATTCTTACTGAACAATAGCCAGAAACCTTTCAGGAGCAAGAGAGATCTTCTTCTTAAGTGTCTTTAAATAAGTAGTGTGTCATCCATCCCCTTTGAGTTCTGTCCTAGAGAAAATGCTTCCAGGAATTATACCTTTACTAGCTGTCTACATAGCATCAAGGAGCTAGGTGGAGTCAACAAACAACAAATCAAATAGCAAGAACAAAAATCAATTGTCTAGATACTGGTTCCCTATATACCAAGTAAGTGGATGTTTGATTTTTTGATTTTTTAATGTAGGTGTTAGACTCCCATGTCTGATTTATTGTTTCATACCCCAAGGCACCTAGCACTCTGTCTTGCACCTGGCATATGTGGCTGATAAATATTTATTGAATGAATAAATGCATGAAAAAAGATAAAGTATGGTTGGGGGTAAGTGATGACATTATATCAAAAGGAATTCAAGATATAAAGCCTTGAGAATCTTTTTCATTGACAGTGATAGGATTTGAAGAAAATGACATTTCTCTTTTGTTTTTGTGTTAGAATTTTCTGAATTCTCTAATATAATATTCTCAATCACGGCATGCTAGACAAAGGTGGCAGAGGAAGGACAGTCCTTTAGCTCAGGTGATAGTCAAGCTAGAATTGCTAGGGTTAAAACCCATAGTCTTTGTGCTGCTGCTGCTGCTGCTGTCGCTTCAGTTGTGTCCGACTCTGTGCGACCCCATAGACGGCCTCCCACCAGGCTCCTCTGTCCCTGGAATTCTCCAGGCAAGAACACTGGAGTGGGTTGCCATTTCCTTCTCCAATGCATGAAAGTGAAAAGTGAAAGTGAAGTTGCTCAGTCATGTCCGACTGTTAGCGACCCCATGGACCACAGCCCACTAGGCTCCTCCGTCCATGGGAGTTTCCAGGCAAGAGTACTGGAGTGGGGTGCATCGCCTTCTCCCAGTCTCTGTGAGCTTCATCCATATATTCGAGTCTACAGCTGGTTAATATAAAACAAGGAGTAAAAAAGAGGGCACACCCAGTGTTTTTCCATGTAGTGAATGGCAGGACAAGGATCAAGAAGGTAAAAAGAACAAAGAAACAAATTTTAGCCAAATATGAGAAATGATAGTCCAAACAACATGAGTTCCCACCCAATAATGAAGAATAATTTCACACAGAACCATGTTCCTCCAACACTGGGGATATCCTTATGTATAAAGTGTAGGGTATTATATAAGCTTTTCTGCAATAAAGGCACATTTGGTAAGATGGCCAAGTCATTGTTCCTCCTGAAGGGACAAAAGTACCTAAAATATACGAAAAATACTATGGAGGAAGTAGAGGGAGATAGTTTAATGCCTGCCATTTTTTAATACTCAGAACACCTTAGAATTGGCCCTACTACCCTATGCAGAAGAGAAACTCAGACTTTCAAGGATAATCACACATTTCAAGCAAACCAGGACAAAATGAATGGAAATCAACAATATAGCCCTTCTTTTCCTTTTTCAACCAGGGCATAGCTTTTTCAAAGACCGTTTTCTTCTCGCCATACAAATACTATCCATTTGCAAACAGAGAATACTGAACTGTGATACCCTACTCCCCACTACACTAGCCAATCTTTTTGACATTCAGGACATATATTCTTCCAGTACTGCTTTCTATTATAATATATATGGATTTTTACAGAAATGGATTTTAATAAAGTTTTTAACTTAAAATGCTTTTGAGAATAAAGAGGGTATAGGTAACTTTGAATGGGCAAGCTTTGGATACTCCATGGAGCAGAAAACTACTTAGAACAGATACTACACTTGATTTTAGCCAAAAGGCTGAGAAGTAAAGTAGAAAACTCCTTAGAACATAGATCTTTCAGTAATTTCTCCATTTCCCCCCTGCCTTTAGTGATCCTTGTTTAATTGTGTGTGTGTGTGTTTTTAATGTCAATGTCAAGTGTTCCAGTTTCATCAGCGTCATTAAAATATTTAATTCACATGAGTGTTGAGAAAATGATGTGCATTATTAAAAGGGCTTTGCAGTTCATGCAACAGAAGAACCATTCTTTTCTGCCCTGGTACTAATGAGATGGGGGCTGGTGGAGCTGTCTTGATCATATCACCTGTTAGAACAATCACTCCATCTGCAGTGTCCCATGGAGATCCACAGAGAAAAGCCTCTGTGGTAACCAGTTAAGAGTTTATTGCAACAATTGCTTTTACCTCCTTTAGAAACCCCTGTTCCTAGAGAACACATCCCTGAGGAACTGTAAGGGGAACTTTCATGACATGGGACTTCCAAGGATAATCATTATTATTACCATCATCCTCATTTTAGTAACTGTAAAATCTTGAACAACGTCACCAAAACTAGTAGCTTTATGTACGTTCTATCATAAGAATTCCCAGTGGTTGCTTTTAAAACTATATTCTTTGGTACCAACATTCTGGACAATTGCTTCAGTCATGAGAGGGGAGTCTGAGTATGTCAGGCTCAATTCCTGCTCCCCAACCTGCAAATTTAAAGTTCCACATTTATTTCATGTTATCACAAGATAAGAAGTTTCTCTAGTCTCACCTACCTGTTTTCCAAAACCACCCCACTTCTTTGGTTAGCCAGCGTGTATGTGCTCAGTCGCTCCATCATGACTGACTCACTGGGGCCTCATGGACATTAGCCTGCCAGGCTCCTCTGCCCATGGAATTTTCCAGGCAAGAATACTGGACTGGGTTGCCTACTCCATTACTACTCCATACAACTCCATTACCTGGATTTTGTACTCCAGGTGATCTTCCCGACCCAAGGATCTAACCTGCATCTCTTGCATCTCCTGCATTGGTAGGCAGATTCTTTACCACTAGCACCACCTGGGAAGCCCCACATACAGTAAATTAGAAAAAAGGAAGGAAGCCTTTTGTACTACAATTCAAACTAGAGAAGAGAAATGAAAACTCTTTTAGCTTAATAATATTAATACCAAATATCATGGGGAGGAAATCCTGTAAGTGTTCTTTTGCCTTATGGATGTTTGACTCTGCAAAGGAATTCTCTTCACATTTCTTCTCTACCTACATATAACTCAAACCCTCTCAGCTATAGTCAAGTGGGAAAAAAACCTAATGAAACGGGAAGATTTGTGAGACCAGAAGAATAAGTAATGTGGCAGAGCACCTAGGAGTAGGGGAAGATGGAGAAAGGAATTTAGGAGTCAGGGGCATAGCTGAGGAGGAAGGATGAGTTGAAGGGAGGAGGGACTCAAAGAAGATTCAATTTGGGTCATGCCAGTTATAGCTAAAGGCTCTTGATGCTCTCAGGAGCTGGCAGTCTGGGTATTACTAGAACAGAATAGAGAATCATTTCCAATTCTTCACTAATTCCTAGGCTCTGTGGGTTATAATAGTCAAAACAAGCCTGAAAAAAGGGCAAGACCACATGGGTGCTAGATTCAGACTCTCAGAGACTGAATCTCTTGTGAGATTTTAGGCCAATTAACTTCCCCATTTCTCAGTTTTCTCATCTCTAAGATGAGGATAAATATACTACATACATTAGCAGCGCCCCATGCATGTGGTTATGTTCCAAGATCCCCAGGATATGCCTGAAACTTCAGATAGTACCAAATCCTATATATACACCATGTTTTTCCTATACATACCTATGATAAAGACTAATTTATAAATATGGCACAGTCATGGAATATCCAAATTGCCAGCATGACTACTCTTGCATTTGGAAGCCATTATTAAGCAAAATAAGGGTTACCTGAACATAAGCACTGCGATGCTGAGACAGTTGGTCTGATAACTAAAACAGCTGCTAAGTGACGAACAGGCAGGTAGTGAATGCAGTGTGGATATGCTGGACTAAGAGATAATTCACATCCCAGGTGGGACAGTGAGACAGCTTGAGATTTCATCGCATTACTCAGGAAGGCATGCGATTTGAAACTTACAAATTATTTATGAAATTTTTTATTTAATATTTTTGGACCATGGTTGATCTTAGGTATGTGGAACCATGGCAAGTGAAAATACAGCTAAGGCAGGCGGGGTGTGCGGGGTGCTACTGTACTTCTTAAGGTGAGGAAAGGCGTAAGAAGATAAAATATGCGAGGTGCTTAGATGGCACTTAGAGGTCAGCAAATTTTCTCTGTAAAGGGCCAGATAGTAACTATTCTTGGTTTTGCAGTACACTGACTCTGTCACAGTTACTCAACCCCACTCTTATTGTTGGGAAAGCAGTCATAGGCAATAGGTAAACAAATGTTTGTGGCTGTGTTACAATAAAATTTTCTTTACAAAAACAGGTGCAAAGCTGGATTTGGCTTGCAACTGTAGTTTAGGGACTCATAGCTTAGAACATTACTAGACATATTGAAAATGATTCACAAATATTATCTTTTATTATTATTATTAACTGATCACCAAGTATTTCCAGACTTTCTTGTTTGATGATTAGCCAATTGTAAGATTATAATTATACTATTATATATATATATGTATATAAGTTTACAGGGTGGCTCAGTAGTAAAGAATCTTCCTGCAATGCAGGAGACACAGGTTAGATCCCTGGGTTGGGAAGATCCCTCGGAGAAGGAAATGGCAACCCACTCCAGTATTCTTGCCTGGGAAACCCCATGGACAGAGGAGCCTGGCCAGCTACAGTCCATGCAGTCACAAAAGAGTCAGACAAATCTTAGTGACTAAACAACAATAACAACAATAAACAGAGTCAAAATAAAGAGACTACATTATATTGAGCTTCCCTATAGATATATTTTTATAAACAAGTCCTACTTTAAAATATTTTAAAAATGAATAAACTAGACTTGGCAGAGCTTCCTTCTACTGCCACAAATGCTTATAATCTCAAATGCTCACAACTCCTTTCCATGAAGGTTCAAGTTTCAAGACTGTGTTGTAAGATGCAGCCTTTTGCACAGTTTTACATGGGTGAGAGCCAACTTTTAACAAGACTGGTTCCCCTCAACACTATCCCTACTGCCATCACTGTTACTACCATCCAGAAAATTCTCATTTCTCAAAGAAAGCACCCAAGTTTAGGAGCTGGTTCTGCCAACATCTCGGCATCTTTCCAGTGGGCCCATCTGTCTGCATTGCTCAATCAAGACCTAACAGCTCAGAACATATGGCTGGGACTTCTTGTCTTGGAGAGTTGACTGACAAATACTTGAGAACACACAGCTGGTGTGGGATGTATATTGGCTCAAAGAAACTTGGTCTATTTGCAATCCTGAGGCTCATGGGAAAATTACCTGAAGTCCTAGTAAGAGAAGAAGAACCTTCCCATTTTCACAAGAGTCAATGGAAATGATGACATATTTCATTTCCAGTTCCAGTTCAGTCGTTCAGTTGTGTCAGACTCTTTGCGACCCCATGAATCACAGCATGCCAGGCCTCCCTGTCCATCACCAACTCCCAGAGTTCACTCAAACTCATGTCCATCAAGTTGGTGATGCCATCCAGCCATCTCATCCTCTATCGTCCCCTTCTCCTCCTGCTCTCAATCCCTCCCAGCATCGGGATCTTTTCCAATGAGTCAATTATTCATATGAGGTGGCCAAAGTACTGGAGTTTCAGCTTTAGCATCAGTCCTTCCAATGAACACCCAGGACTGATCTCCTTTAGGATGGACTGGTTGGATTTCCTTGCAGTCCAAGGGACTCTCAAGAGTCTTCTCCAAAAGCATCAATTCTTTGGTGCTCAGCTTTCTTCACAGTCCAACTCTCACATCCATACATGACCACTGGAAAAACCATAGCCTTGACTAGATGGACCTTTGTTGGCAAAGTAATGTCTCTGCTTTTGAATATGTCATCTAGGTTGGTCATAACTTTCCTTCCAAGGAGTAAGTGTCTTTTAATTTCATGGCTGCAATCATCATCTGCAGTGATTTTGGAGCCCCCAAAAATAAAGTCTGACACTGTTTCCACTGTTTCCCCATATATTTGCCATGAAGTGATGGGACCAGATGCCATGATCTTCATTTTCTGAATGTTGAACTTTAAGCCAATTTTTTCACTCTCCTCTTTCACTTTCTTCAAGAGGCTCTTTAGTTCCTCTTCACTTTCTGCCATAAGGGTGGTGCATCTGCATATCTGAGGTTATTGATATTTCTCCCAGCAATCTTGATTCCAGCTTGTGCTTCTGCCAGCCCAGCGTTTCTCATGATGTACTCTGCATAGAAGTTAAATAAGCAGGGTTCAATATACAGCCTTGATGTACTCCTTTTCCTATTTGGAACCAGTCTGTTGTTCCATGTCCAGTTCTAACTGTTGCTTCCTGACCTGCATATAGGTTTCTCAAGAGGCAGGTCAGGTGGTCTGGTCTTCCCATTCTCTTTCAGAATTTTCCACAGTTTATTGTGATCCACAGAGTCAAAGGCTTTGGCATAGTCAATAAAGCAGAAAAAGACATATTAGTATTACACTATTCCAGCTATACAAACGTAGAGGCTCAGGAAGCTTGAAGGACACACCCCACTTGAACCTGGGATAACATGACAGAAATTGGACTAGCCCCAACCATGCTCTTTACATTTACTTAATCATAATGTTTCATCTTCCAACTACTCCAAGTAAGTAGAATTTTTCTATATGTTGGAATATTAAGTGTTCTGTGAAAAGAAGGTGTTGCAAGAACAAATCTGGGCAAAAACACAGCTGGATAAAATATATTGGAAAAACCCTGAGGATGGGAGCAAGGTAGGCAAATAGTTGATATTTCAGCATGTAAATTTAAACAATAGGATCTAATTTTATCAGGTTGTCAGGCTGTATACAACCACAGTCCTTTTAAGAACTACTTACCCTTGAAAATAAATCAATAAACAAGACAATCACTGTCCCTGTTTTCATGTAGCTTATGGTCTACTGTGAGATTATGGAATCAGTTAGGGCCCCAGAATGGAAGCAATAGCAACATCAAAGGGTTGATGGAGAAGTTTAATGATGATTTTATTGAGTTATGAGCAAGGGTAAAGGGAAGGAATAGAGAAGCACCTTAGGGCTGACAATGCTAGGGAACTGATACATCCTCTAGGGTAGAAGAGGCGAGAGGAAGTCAGAGATGGAAAAACCACTACAAAACAGAGAGGGATAGGTGTGGGAAATGAATTTTCCTGTTGTCAGACTGTTGCCTATGGCCCCCAGTGGCAGGACCCCATTGGTAACCAGAGAGTAAAGGAATGTGGGTGATACAACCTGTAAAGCTTAGCTTCCTCAAACACAGAGTATGGCCGGCAAGAGTAGAAAACATTTTTCATTTTTTTGAAGAGCATGATGAGGTGGGATGTTGAAAATAAAGAAAAACCAACTTATGGTATGTTCCTAAAGTCCAGTACTCACGAAGGAAACATAGTAAACTCTTGATTCATGTTTATTTAATGGAAAATGGTAACATGGAAATAAATGGGTTTGGGAGCCAAAGCGTGATCTAGAATCCCATCCCTGTCATTTTGTAGCTGTGAGATATTGGACAATTTCCTTAAACTCTTTGTTTCAATTTCTGTAAGACAGAAATAATAATGCCTTCTTCACAGGGTCTTCATAAAAAATAAAAGTATTTTTAAAACATTTGGTGCATAGGAAACTTTGAAATAGTATTGTGTTCTTTCCTTCCTTCTTCTATATTATTGCATCCTTATTACTGTAATAATTCCAGGAATGTACAGCCCAGCAAGCATAAGATTCAATGTTAGACATAACTGGCAAATATTTTAACAAACTTAAAAGTGTTGAAAACAATCCCTCAAAACAATAGAGAAAGTAAAATAATGCTGCTCTGAAAAGAGATAAGAAAACCAACCTAAAGATTGCAGTCATCTAAAATTCCACTCCTTAAAATAGCTTTTTGATTTTTACATCACAGCATTTTGGACAATCATTTAAAAATGTTGTAAAAGTTACCATCCCTAGGGTGATGAATGTGCTTCTAATCTCTCCCTACCCTGCTTTTCTCCTGCAGAGTTATTTGTCCAAAACCAGAATTGATTATACCACACTTCTCTCTTAAACATAGCTCCCATGGGTACATAGTATAAAGTTTAAACTCCTTGGTGAGACATCCAAAGATTTTCCCAATCAACCTGCAAAATATATCTCTAATCCAATCTCCCAGCACTCCATATGCTATAGATCAGCTTCTCTGAATGACTCATGCTTCGTAATACATTTTCATATCTGAGTTCCTTATTGTTTTCTCTGTCCTTACCGCCCTTCTTGGCAGGTGAAATCCTGTTAATCCTTCAGATCTTAGCCTCAGTGTTGCTTCTTTGGAAAATAGGTCATTCCTACTCCTTTGTTCCCATAGTGCTTTTGTTATAAAGCTTAATGCTTCTTGTGTTATAATTAATTGTATGTCTGTCTCCCTAGCCAATTCAATGTACAGAGCCTATATGTACCAGGTATAGTGAACAGCTTTTAACTGTAGAAATACAGTTAAAGTAAGGAGGAATTCATTAAGGTGGGCTTCCTGAGGAAGGTCAATGTGAAGTGAATGTTAGATTTGTAAGGTGGGCAGTATATGTACTTTAATAAAGGAGAATTGAACTTAGTTGGCACACCAAGGCCAGTGCTTTGAGAATGACAGAGAGCAAAGATGTTTTCATGGAAGAGCAAGTGAATAGGGAACAACTGAGGGAGAGGCAGCAGAAGTTAATGGAAGGAAGAATGACTGATCCTCAGTCCTTCGCCTTCCCCACGCAGTCTTCCCTGGCCACTTCTGCCCTAGACACTGGCCCTACTTCGGCTCAGTTCTATAGCTCAATCTTCAGCATTTGTTTGGCCTGTCTAGACCGATTGTTAAGAACTTTGCCTTTCTTCCCCACTAAATTATAGACATCCTGTATCCTGAAGCCACATCTCATTATCTTCGACTTTTGTGTACACATCAGTGAGTTGTTGAATGAAATGATGAAAGACCTTAATTTCCTGCATTAGAGGCTCTGCAATAGAGAGGCTCTGCCCTGCTGGTCTTCCTTTTCTTCCTCCTCTCGCACACACACACACACACACAAATTAAAAAAAAAACTTTTTATCTTATATTCATCAAGTGTCTGTTGTATGCCAGTCCCCTTTGAGGTACTAGGGCTATAACAGAGATTAAGAAAGACAAAGTTCTTGACTTGATAAAGCTTATCCTGCCCTGAAGGAGACACAAACAACAAGTAAACAGGTATAAAATAATATGTTTCAAGACTTAATAAGTGCTGTGAAGAAAAGTTAAGGTGGATAATGATGGGGTGACAATGTGGGGATAGAATGGGAGCTATGATCTGAGATGCACATACTATGAGAAAAGAAGTTACATTAAGACGGTGCAGTTAAAATATGCCAAAACTTTCTCAACCAATTTTTGAACCTGTTTATAAGCACACTTAACAAGTCCTTCTAAGGAGCATAATTAATGGAACATAATTTTTCAGATTCACGGAGCATAATTTTCTCTTCATAGTCCTGCAGTATCCATTACCAATTATTTCATGAGTTTCTGGACTTTTTCTTTCATAGTTTATTAAATTACCCACTGACATCTGAAATGAGATTTGATTAGTGTTAACTTTCACCTTATTTTCTCCATAGACACATTGAGAATTAAAATTTTCTTTGCTCATTCATATCTGTTCTTCCTTCCTTTATAAAATCTCGGTGTAATATTTTTGGCTATCTACAAATTTGATGGATGTTGTTGAGAAGCAGGAAAATGGGATCTGTCACATATTAGCTCCAGGATATATGGTCTTTGTATTCCTCTCAGATTATTAAAAAAAAAATCCATTGAATATCTTTTATGGGTCAGCTACTATTTCACTTAATACATTAGTGAATACACACTCAAATTTCCCTTCTCTCATGGAGCTTACATTCTTCAAGGGGAAACAGGCAATAAACATAAGACATATATAAATTGTAAAGTATGCATAAAACATGATGAATGCCATGAAAAAAAAAATTGAGCCATGTGTAAAGGAATTGGCTGGGGTTGCTTGTGCTAAAAGCACTTTAGCACTTTACACTTGACATAGAAAAGACTGTGCGATGAGAGATGCCTTGTATATTCAAGAGATGCTTGGTGTGTTGTTCAAGGGGTACCTGAAGTAAAAGAATGAGTTGTAAAATATAAGGAAAGACAAAACAACAGGAACCACCCTAAGGGGCCATCAAGGCCATTGTAAGGTCATTGGCTTCTATTCATAGCAGCTATATTCCTCACAGAACACAGACAATCTTTATCAATTTGCTTTCAATTCTAGTTTGAAAATTCTAAAGTAAACAGGGCTAATGAGCTCCATGATTGAAGTTATCTTCCACTTTGGATCTGACAATGTGTTTTTATGTACATTCATTTACTTAATTCCCCCAAATCCTTAGGTTAATAATTCCAGTTTTCACATGAGGAAGCTGAGCTTTGGAGATGTAAAGTGACTGCTGCCTTGATACTCTGCTTAGGTGAGGAGAATCAATATGCAGCTCACATCCAGGAACATTTTATTGGAACAGTGTCTATCACTCTCACTGTTACCTTTTTATAACCAGTTACATTCTTCTCTTCCTGGGACTACCTGATCTGCCATTGAACCGATGGACTTCCATCCACTCTATCTGGTCAATCTGACTAGGCCATCCCTGTTTCAATGAGTTCCTAATCGTTGGTGTGGTCTGCAAGACAGTGAATGGATGTGCTTCTGTCTTTCTCTCCGGTTTAGGCCCACAGCCCCATCTCTTCTGTTTGGGCTAGTCACATTCACTTTTGTTCATCCTTGATCCTGCTGCACATGGTGTTCTCTCTGCATGGAAAAAAATTCTCCTCTTATTCCTCTAATTATTCCTATTTTTCATATCTGAGCTCAATACTGTCTTCATGCTACATTTTTTTTTAACATAGCTGGGATCTCAAAAACATTTGTTCAATGAAAGAGGCTCTGGAGTTTCAATAAAAAAATTGTTAAATGAATGGATACATGGCTGAGTGAACATCTGCAGGGAGTTAAAGCGCACATTATTTCCACAACACCCACTATTCTCATGTAGTAATTATTTTATGCAAGTCTGTGATTAGTATGGAAGAGTAAGTTGGAAGGAACCTTTGCTCAACAACAAGGACAGAGCTGTGTACAGTTAAGCAGCTAACACATCATTTATTTTTAAGACAAATATGTGATTTTACATATTCAACATATATTTGCTGATTTTTTTTTCATAAAAGTAAAGTTGCAATTATGTTCTCTTCCACATAAAAACCTGCATTTGTGTAGGCAATTTACAGCTTGCATTGTATTTTCACTTATTCTAGCTCACTGAAATCTTATAAGGACCCTATGATGTGGTTGTTAATACAACATATACCTGTCATTGGTTTAGCTAAGCGTTTTATCATTGCACCAGTGACTCAGACAGAACTCAAAGTCACTTGTGATTTTGCTGAGGTAATGATCTTAAAAGTAATGTTTAAGCCATTTAACTAGTCGGTAAGCTTGACTAACCATTTAAGATACTCAAACCATTATAGCTTTGTTTTTCCTTGCAAAAAGGAAATTTAAGCAAAATGCTGGTGGGTACATGAAGAGAAAATGGAAACATCTAAGAAAGCAGTGGTTCTTGGCTGGGAGCAAGTGACAGGCTATGGTGACACTGCCTAAAGTAATGATTAAAAAACAGTTTTTCTGTCTTTTCACCATCTTAGAACAGTGTCAGTGTCAAAAGAATATAATCAATGTTAAAAAAATGTCAATGTTATACTAAATTTTGTGAGCAAGATGTAAACTTCTTAATATTTCTTTTTGTCTTCATCAAATTCTATCACACATCCCGCCAATTCTACACCTCATATTTGAGTCCTTCTCTGATTGGGCTTCTGCTCAGCCCAGAGATCTTTGTCCTGGTTCTTTCTCTTCCCATTTTTCTGGGCTTGGAATTCCAGCTCAGAAATTCCATATTCTTGAAAATCCAGAATATGAGATTGTAAGGCTATCAAGCACTTAGCAACTTGGAAAGCAAGAGAAGTTAAGATACTTTATGAGCTCATCCAGAAATTTCCTTTAATGGGGGGAGAGGGATAAGCTGCGTCATTCTCATAATGATTTTGTCCCATTGTCCACGAATTGTGTTATATAGAAAAGTGAGTATTTTCTTGGTGAATACTAAGTATTTACAAAGAATAGTCCCCAATGTACAATAAAAGACACCGATGCTTGGAAAAAATGTGTAAATATGACACTGTTTTCCTTTCATGTTAATTATAACTTTGTAATATCCTCATAAAAAGGTAGAAAAGAAATCACCTTGACTCACCTAGTTATTTTATACTTGCTTTGGACTTTGAACTTGCTCAAGACCCAGACACTGCTTCTATATGTTTTTCCCATTTTGCATACAATCTCTCTTAAGGTACCCAAGGTTTTTATCTTTGCTGCTACTAGATCAATAATGTCAGTTCATCACGGATGTTCCACCTCTATGACTCAAAAGGAACAATGATACATGTTCATGATTCAAAGCCAGTAGAAATGGCTTTTGTAAAGCTGGAGTTTGAATTTAGTCCTAAGCACTTGCCAGAACAGCCTGGTACATTATTTCATGAACTCTTAGGCAAAAGAAAATTGTGAGGCTAGTTATTTTGATCTTTGGGCTTTTTTTCTGCCTTTCCTTTGATCACCTACTTGTGTATCTAATTATTTTATCTCTCTCTCCTTGATTAAACTTAAACTTCAGCAATTTACAGAGCATAGCCTCTCTTACTGCATCCCAAACTATGCCATTTGTTATGAGACTCGTCTCTTTGACTCAAGGTTCTTCTACACTCTTCTCACATAGGTCTGGGAAGACAGCACCGAGTGTGGATTTTGGAGTCAGGTGGCCCAGAGTTTGATATCCAGCTCTATTGTGTGCTGTTTTTGAGGAGTAAACTGAAGTCTATGTTCATCAGGTAATAGATGTCCAAGTTCATCATGTAATAAATGTCTGGTTTATTTTACTTACCCCTGAAGACCACCTGATCTTTATTACTTCAAAGTTATTTCATATGCTGATCTGTACCAGTGTTACTTTATTCACATAACTTAACACTATCAATATTTTAACTGAACATCTCTAGGAAGCCACAGCACAGAGAACTCCAGAGTTCTCCAACAGACCATTCTACAACTACGATGGAAATATTCTCTATTTGCCCAGTTCAGTGGAACAGCCACTGACTACGTGGGAATGTTGAGAAATTGACATGTGGCTAATACAATTGAGAAACTGAATTTTTACTTTAATTATGAAGTTAACTATTTAAAATTTAAATCTAAATGATTACATTGGCTAGGGCTACTGAACAGGATAGCACAGTCTTAAATACAATTTCAGACATTATGAAAGGTCCATGAGATAAATATTTATTTGAATGGACAGCTTTCCAGCACGCTTCAACTACTGGAAATCATATCCACGCTGCCTATTCCTCAGCTGCATGACCCAAAACTCCAAGGTTGTGTATGTTTAGGTATACATAGGGTTATTATTGCTATCGAATTTTTAAATATATCTTTATTATTTTCCAATTATCTGGATAGTTCTTTATTTTCTTTTGTTCAAGAAATATGCCAAATAAATCCAGGAGAGATGCCAGTTTGGAGTTATCATTAATTTCATTTAGCATTTGTCTCCTCAGCCCTGACTATTGCTTCTTTTGCCGTATAAATGCATTTTCATTCCTTTAATTCTCTTGGGGTAGGTTTAATTCACTATTGATGGTCTGATCTCAGCCCTTTATTAAGTCAGAATCCTGCAGTTTAGAAATTTTCCCTAGTGGAACATTTGCTTTGAATAAGGCATGTATCTCCTATATTTCTTCTACTTGGATGGGGCATCATTTAATATACTACTGTTTAGAATTTACACAGAGATGTTCAAATAAACACTGAAATAAAATAAGTTAATTTTTATTTAACTTTGTGTATGCAAATTTTATCAGGGTCATATATAATATGCCTTATGATAGTGAGCTCTTCATCACTGAAATTATTTAAGCAAAACTATGAGCTCAGGTTTTAGGTATTCTAAAGGTGCTACCGCTACTGCTAAGTCACTTCAGTCGTGTCCGACTCTGTGCGACCCCATAGACGGCAGCCCACCAGGCTCCCCCGTCCCTGGGATTCTCCAGGCAAGAACACTGGAGTGGGTTGCCATTTCCTTCTCCAATGCATGAAAGTGAAAAGTGAAAGTGAAGTCGCTCAGTCGTGTCCGACTTAGTGACCCCATGGACTGCAGCCTACCGGGCTCCTCCGCCCATTCTAAAGGTAAGGATTTTAATTCTAAGTTCTTGGCACTTAAATGAGTTTGATGTTGTAATAACAGAATATCTGGAAGCTTCCCTTAATAAACCTTGTTCAGTAAAGCCTCTCCTACTGTGGTGTATCTGATTTCACTCCTGATTTCTTTCTTTCTTTATATCTCTGCTACATTTTCCTGGATTTCTTTCAAGAAGCCACCTCCCTCTGTCAATAGCATAAATGGTTGGTCCCCTAGAGTCCTCTCCTTAGCCTTCTTTCCATGTCAATCTCTATGTTTTCTTCGTGAGATTGCATCTACCATCATAGGTCTACCTGCAACACAACACAGATGTGCCCCTAAGCCAAGGACCTGATAAAACTATCTCCTCCTGGATGTCCCACAAGGGACACATATGACACATTAAAAATTCAGTTCATCATCTTCAAACTACCCAAAATATCTATTTCTCCCACATTTTCTATTTAGGTGACTGCTATAACCATGTAACCAGTTACCTGAACTCAGAGTCTGGGAGTCATTCTTGGCTTTTCTTTCTCTTATCTTCCTCCCAATTGGATGGTCACCAAATTCTGTTCCTTCTACCACCATTCATTAATTTATTCACTTGGCAAACATTTATTCTGTGCATACTATGAGCCACGTAATTTTCTAGACACCGAGTGGAGAGGTGAACTAGACAAGTCCAGTCCCTGCCCAAGTGAAGCTTATAGCACATTAGGGAGAGATACAATGAAAATTAAACAGAAATCACACAAATAAAGTAATTTGTAACCCACATGGGCTAGAATTGACCCAGCCTCTCATGAATCCTTGCTCCTAGAAAACTTGTCAAAAATGGCCCTGAATTCTTTTTTGCACATAAAAAGAATACAAATCAGTAATACATTGGAATTCTCTTCAAATAGATGACTAATTGTCTATACAAATTGCTTGGAGCCTGCTTCATTTGTGCACTGAAGAGGCTCTTTCTTGAAGACTCGTTTTACTTGTAGAATTCATTCAGCCTAACCTCCAACTCCATACAAGTTTCACTTTTACAAAAGGATACCACGATTTCGAGCCATCAAGCACTCACTGGACAAGCTCACACCCTCACAACACAGCCTACTGTATTTTCTAATAACTTTGCTGGAAAATTCTCCCTGAAACTCCTATCACTGTTGTTGTTCTGGAGTTAAATCACACCTCTAATATTTCTTCTTGTGACTGCATCTCAGATACTAGAAGATAACTAACTGGAGACTTTATCTCCAAATCAACTCTTCTCAACTCTTTCACATGATCATCAAGTAAATGATACAATTTCAGATCTTAACACTGGCCAAATCCTAAAGGTACTCTAATTTGTACATTTCCATATTAAAATGCATTATCCAGAACTGAACACAAAGTTTCAGATGTGATATGAGTAGTTGTGAGCATGATATTGATTATAATAAAATCATAAATATTACTGTATGTTTCCTATGAGCCACACTTAGAAGTAACTGAATTACCCTATTTGAAACTCACTATAACTTTATAGGGGGTTTCGCAGGTAACTCAGTGGGTAAAGAATCTGCCTGCAATGTGGGAGACACAGGAGATGTGGATTCAATCCTTCAGGTGGGAAGATCCCCTGGAAGAGCGCATGGCAACCCACTCCAGTATTCTTGCCTGGAGAATTCCATGGACGGAGGAGTCTGGTGGGCTACAGTCCATAGAGTCCAAGTGACTTTTCTTCACCTCTCTAAGCCTCTGTAATTTTTATTATATCTTAATCTATAGTCTTGTTTTTGTTCAGTTGCTAAGTCATGTCTGACTCTGTGATCCCATTGACTGTGGCATGCCTGGTGCCTCTCTCCATGAGGATTTCCAGACAAGAAATACTGGATTGGGTTGCTATTTTCTACCCCAAAGGATCTTCCTGGATCAGGGATTGAAAATGTGTCTGTGTCTCCTTCATTGGCAGGTGGATTCTTTACCACTATATACCACCAGGGAAGCCCAGTCTATAATCTTAAAGTAATGCTAATACTACCTCATAGAGTTGTCTTGAAGACAAAATGAGATAATACCCATCAAATACTATATAACTAGGATAGGAGTTTTAAAATGTGAACTTTCATTATGATTGCCATTATTGTGCCATGTAATACTCAATAATCATTAATAAGTGATTTATGACTGAGGCACTGAATCCTAAGAAACCAGAGAATTGTAGCTAATGACAATTTCCACAGAAGCTCAAAGGTTTCTTTACTCTTAGAATGTAATAGGATAGGCTATGTGGCAGAAACAATTCTTAATTTTTAATGTCTTAAAACAACAGTAACAAAATGTTTATTTCTCACGTATTTTATGTTTCCAGAAAGGCTTTTCACTGGGGCTTTCCTCTGTGTGTGTGTGTGTGTGTGATACTCAAGGTCCCAGAAGGCTGAAGGCATCACTATCTTGCAGCTTGTAGTCACCCATCTGGAACATGTTGCCATGTTGATGGGGGCACTGGGGAATGAGAAAACCCTGATGGTCATGCATGAGCTCTCCACAGCTCCAGCCCATAGTGATTCATTTTTCATTGCCTGGAACCAGTCACCTGGTTCCATTAAACTGCATGGGAAGCTGAGAAGTAAGTCTTCCCTGAGCCCAGGAAGGGAGGAAAACTAGATATGAGTAAAAATTATCAAAGTTAGGGCAACCATACGAAACTGTTTGCCGTGGACAGTCTCAGTCTACACCTGTTGTCCTGGTTTGAATCATAACCTGTAGTTACCCTGAGTAACGTCAGCTCCATCTTCCTACCTACGTTATTAAGTCTTTTTCTGAGAGAGGCCTTCCCTCCCCACCCAATAAAAGCAGACTCCCACTCTTTCTCTATCATATCACCTTATTTCATTTGTATCACAGCCCATATCACAACTTCTTTGTTTGTTTAGCTGTTGTCTGTGTATCTCCACTAGAATGTCAGCTCTATGAGAACAGGATCCTTTTCTGTCTTGTTTAAAGCTGTCTTCCCTGTTTCTCACTCAGCATATGTGTATTGAGTGCAAGAAAGAATGTTTTGTTTTCCTCAGTGCAACATTAATAATTGGAAAATAAACAGTAAAGCGGCTCTTATCCAAAAGGAAAACTAAAAATCTCTGGTAATAGCAAGTACTGATGAGGAGATGGAGAAATGGAAATTCTCATCCATTGCTGTTGAGAATTTAATTTGGTTAAATGACTTTGGAAAACAGCTTTCTATTTCCTAGTAGAGATGATCATGATGTGCTCTTTCTACAATCCAACAACTCCATTCTAAAGTAGAGAACCCAGAATATGTGCACATGTGCAACAGGACACATGCACGAGAATATTCTTAGTAGAAAAAATATTCATCTAAATATTCAGCTACAACAGAATATGTGAATAGATGTTCATGTCATAAAATATTAAATATCAGTGAAACCAAAGGCACCACAGATAAATATGAATGAATATAAAACATACCATGTTGAGAGAAGATAAGATGTTCCAATCACTCCCTAGACCTAGATCTCTCTAGGTAGCACAAGGACTAAAAGGAAAGACAAAACCCCAGAAGATTCCTTTAGAAAAGCTACCTATAAGCTTTCCTTCTTTGAGAATCGCATGCTTAATAGCTATTTAGGGATAGCTTATGCATTTAAACTATTAAGGATGTAAGGATTAAATCCTGCAATGCAGATTCAATTTCATTTAATTACATACTCATGTTATATTCATTAATAGAAAAAAATAACAATTTCCAGAAAAATACCAGACAACTGGCCCACTAAGGAAACTGAGGAGGATCTCGGGCACATTTGTGTTAATCACTGGCTCTTAGCCAGGAGTCATCTGGAAGAAGCAGACACTCTAACTGCTGCTCTAGAACCTATACTTCACCTTTACAGGGACTGATGATGCTATTAGAACTGGTAACTCCAAAGCCTCATCTTGCCTAAAGGATCTCCACCTAGTACATGCCCTCACAGAGCTGATGTCTGAACATGATGCTCATGGATAGTCTACAGACAGTCCCAAAGTCTCCAAGTTCATGTTGCTAGCAGATATATTTTGGAAGGAGCAGTTGTATCACTACTTCACTTCTGCCTTCCAAGTCTTTCACACATTCATCTGTTGGTCTGAAGACAGAACACATCCAAACACCTAGCTCCAAAAGAATTTAGGAAATACATGTTTTGGCTTTCTGGCATCTATTATATAGAGGGACACACCAGAGAGACTGTCCACCAGAGTATGGTGGACACCAAGCTACCATACCCACTATAAGAAATCTTCTTAAGATCTAAGGCCAAAGAGACAATAGGTAATGAGGCAAAAGGGAGGTGATTTTGCTTCCTAAAAGCAATTTTACATGCCTTGACTAGAAAACTTCTGATCTCTGTTTCAACTCTGATAGTCTTTGATTTATCAGCTTGAAACAACTTCCTGCAGTGATTTTAAAAAAAGCTATACTGGCAATATAGTAATCACTCTATATCATTTCCATTTGAGTGATAATGCTTTTTGCTTTCTTGGTAGGTCTCTACAGATATCCTTCCCTTTTAGCTCAGAGGGTAAAAATCTGCTTGCAATGCAGGAGACCAGGGTTTGATCTCTGGGTTGGAAGAATTCCTTGGAGAAGGGAATGGCAACCCTCTCCAGTATTCTTTCCTGGAGAATCCCATGGACAGAGGAGCCAGGAAGGCTGTGGTCCATGGGATGGCAAAGAATTGGATACAACTGAGCAACTAACTGAAGAAGCCAATGGCAACCCACTCCAGTACTCCTGCCTGGAAAATCCCATTGACGGAGGAGTCTGGTAGGCTGCAGTCCATGGGGTCTCTAAGAGTTGGACAAGACTGAGCGACTTCACTTTCACTTTTCACTTTCATGCATTGGAGAAGGAAATGGCAACCCACTCCAGTGTTCTTGCCTGGAGAATCCCAGGGACGGGGGAGCCTGGTGGGCTGCCGTCTATGGGGTCACACAGAGTCGGACATGACTGAAGTGACTTAGCAGCAGCAGCAGCAGCAGAACAACTAACACTTCAATAGATGTTAGAATCCCAATTTAATAAGATTGTATTCTAGCCTCCACATGTCTAAAGTAAGATATATTTTTTTTTTTCTGCCTTGGAAATTCTCATCTACTCCACATTCTCCACACCAGATGGAGGACTGTTCACAGAGTCAGAGAGAAATAGGAGGCCAAAAGTCAAATAATCAAATTGTAAAATGAATCAGGAAATAAAGAGCATAGGCATGGAGAGGAACTGGAAAATTTGGTATTATTTCAGCAAATTTATCTAAGTTCTCAAGATGAATTTTCCTGGGATAGCTGTCTTGAAGTGTGAAATGGATTAACCTGGTTTGAGGCAACAATGCTTGAAACACAAGATCAAAGCAGAACTATGCTCAAAATGATCCTTTTAAAATTTCCATGTGAGGAAAGATCCTAGAAGTAAAGCAGTGGGTGGCAAAAAAAAAAAAAAAAAGAACAGTGAGGTTCAAATGAAGATTCTAAGTCTCTGCAGCCAAATGTATCTGATTTAATAGATGTGTATGGGGTCTCGGAGTCAGACATGACTGAGCGACTTCCCTTTCGCTTTTCACTTTCATGCATTGAAGAAGGAAATGGCAGCTCACTCCATTGTTCTTGCCTGGAGAATCCCAGAGACAGAGGAGCCTGGTGGGCTGCCATCTGTGGGGTCACACAGAGTCGGACACGACTGAGGTGACTTAGCAGCAGCAGCAGCAGGGACCTCAGAATATATATTTTAGTAAGGACCTTACTTGATCCTAGTACAGGTGTTCCCTTATCCACCTTTGGAGAAAAACGGTTCTAAGTTGTAAGAGTGGTGGCCACTTTTCCCAGGCGGCGAAAATAATTTTGATAGAGATGGGGAACTAGGAAGGATACATTAATAGTCTTGTCAACAAAAATCATGGATTAGGTCTGAAAGTGTGGTCCAGAAGATGTGCTCTTTAAAATGCACACCTCTCCCTCAGAGATGCTGAGTCAGAATTTCTGAAGTGAGGCTGTTATTCAAGTCAATCAGAATTCACGGTAGAATTTGAAAATCACTGTCACAGATAATGTAGAAGACACTGTAACATTATTTTCCAAAAACTCTGAATTCATTGTGGGAGATTCATGGACTTTGATACACTTTATAATGGAATATCTAGCACTGACTACATACTAATTTAATACTAAGTAAACTGATAACCACTGAATAAAATATCAGTCTTTCTTTCCATTTCTATATATAAGCGAAAGTCGCTCAGTCGTGTCCGACTCTATGACCCCATGGACTATACCGTCCATGGAATTCTCCAGGCCAGAATACTGGAGCGGGTAGCCATTTCCTTCTCCAGGGGATCTTCCCAACCTAGGGATCAAACCCAGGTCTCCAGCATTGCAGGCGGATTCTTTACCAGCTAAGCTACCAGGGAAGCTGCATTGATTTTATTGTTCATATATATATATAATTCATATATGAACAATAAACATGTATATGTTCATACATACATTAATGTGTATATATATTAAACTGTATGTACATGGCTTTTCATATATATACACACTAATGTATGTATGTAAGAAGTATCACATAACCTCAGATATGCAGGATATGCCCAGAGAAATATCAATAACCTCAGATATGCAGATGACACCACCCTTATGGCAGAAAGTGAAGAAGAACTAAAAAGCCTCTTGATGAAAGTGAAAGTGGAGAGTGAAAAAGTTGGCTTAAAACTCTACATTCAGAAAACAAAGATCATGGCATCTGGTCCCATCACTTCATGGGAAATAGCTGGGGAAACAGTGGAAACAGTGTCAGACTTTATTTTTTGGGGCTCCAAAATCACTGCAGGTGGTGATTGCAGCCATGAAATTAAAAGATGCTTACTCCTTGGAAGGAAAGTTATGACCAACCTAGATAGCATATTGAAAAGCAGAGACATTACTTTGCCAACAAAGGTTCGTCTAGTCAAGGCTATGGTTTTTCCTGTGGTCATGTATGGATGTAAGAGTTGGACTGTGAAGAAAGCTGAGCGCCGAAGAATTGATGCTTTTGAACTGTGGTGTTGGAGAAGACTCTTGAGAGTCCCTTGGACTGCAAGGAGATCCAACCAGTCCATTCTGAAAGAGATCAGCCCTGGGATTTCTTTGGAAGGAATGATGCTAAAGCTGAAACTCCAGTACTTTGGCCACCTCATGCAAAGAGTTGACTCATTGGAAAAGACTGTGATGCTGGGAGGGATTGGGGGCAGGAGGAGAAGGGGACGACAGAGGATGAGATGGCTGGATGGCATCACTGACTCGATGGACGTGAGTCTGAGTGAACTCCGGGAGTTGGTGATGGACAGGGAGGCCTGGTGTGCTGGGATTCATGGGGTCGCAAAGAGTCAGACACGACTGAGTGACTGAACTGAACTGAATGTATGTATGAACGTATGCATGTTTATTGTTCATATATAATTAATATATATATATATGAACAATAAAGCCAATGTAGAAGTAGCCATCTAAAACAGTATTTTACCTGATCAGTAATCTCAAATCTAATTGTTGAAGAATTATCAAGAAGATATAGTGAGCTAATCCTTGCAGAGTTGAATGCTAGGAGAAATTCTTCCCAAATTATTGTAATGATGAAACTGTGAAGTGATAGTCTATTCCCACAGTCTTTATGAATAAACCTATTACTAGACTATGTACTGACCTTATGAAGATATCCAAGTGAGAAGATTGTCATCACTGGGGAAAAATTTTGTGCCCCAAAACAACATACAGCATCCTTTGCTTATTTGTATACCAGAGAAAAAGACTGTTATAGCCAACACTTGTGGCTCCAGCTTTAAAACAAATTGAAAGGGAATACAATTGTGTTTCAACATTGTGTTATTTACTATGTCTATTAAAAACTGCAGATGAAATTCTGAACTTTTATTCTAGTCCTTTTGTTAAGATTATTTTGTTCTCCATCAAAACCATAAGTGTGTTGCAAAATTCATCTGCCTGCACTGATCCTAAATGCAACTGCATTAATTCAAGCTGATAGCTGCATGTGAATAAAGCTGATGTCATTTATGAACAAGCACCTTAGCATACTGTTTTAACAACTTATTCTTCTCAGCTTGACAAATATAAACATTTATATTCCAAAGTAATTTACATTTAAAATCCCATGCCAATAGCTGATAAGAGAAGGTAGAATATTGAATTTCAGCATGTAAATAAGCTTTTCCAAAACAACAAAGAGAATTCTAGTAATAGCCTTCATTTAGCCAGTGTATTTCACCCTTTGAGAATTCTAACTAGCATACTTCACAAAAACATATTGGAGAAGTTTGTACACTTTATAAACAAAAAGATGATGAATGTGCACTACATCTACACTGATTTTGTATGACAGGTTATTTGAACTGAGAATTTTAATTGGCTTATGTTCCACTGTCTCATTTTTAGGAACTTACGCATGGAGATATAACTTCAGAGCTATTTATATTAGAGCTTGGGAGGAATAAAGAAGCCTGAATTTACAACCATGAGAATAAAAATATATGTGTCTGTAGTTACAGGACCATATCTAGAATATGGACTTTTTGTAAATGGTCAAAAAGCCTTGTGCAAATGTAGAAAACTATTAATGTCCCACATTTTAAAAAGTGATTTGAGCATTTGGATCTCAGTGAGTAGAGGGCACGTTGTTGTCAGAATTCTTGATCCAATCAACTACCAGAATAATGAAATCTATATAGTAATAGAATTGTATTACTTGGAGAATTTAATAAATGGCAACTAGTTTTTTAAAAAAACATTTTTGGACTGTCAGTGAAGGCTTGTGTAAAGTGCCAAGGTTTTGAAGTGAATCAACACTGGCTTCCAATCAGGTTTTGCCACTGACATTGTGATTATAAGCTATATGTTGTGTGCCAATGAACTGGTGTGACCTTAGGGAAATGTTTTATATCTTTAAGCTATTGTTTTTTAATCTATGAAATATAAATAATAATAGTAAGAGTAATAACAATATCTATTTCAGAGGGGTGTGTTATAGTAATAATTAAATAAAGTAATGAATATACTCATGGAGCTTAGAACAATTTTTGGCAAAGAGTAAAATTTCAACAAAAAGGAACCATAAATATAACCAATTATTTTCTAAGCCTAACCTAAGACCTATTCCTTTTAACTGACTCATTTGAAAAGACCCTGATGCTGGGAAAGATTGAAGGTAGGAGGGGAAGGGGTGACAGAGGATGAGGTGGTTGGATGGCATCACTGACTCAATGGACATGAGTTTGAGCAAGCTCCTGGAGTTGGTGATGGACAGGGAGGCCTGGCGTGCTGCAATCCATGGGGTCGCAAAGAGTCAGACATGATTGAGCGACTGAACAGAACTGAAGACCTATTCCCCTTAAAATGTAATAATTTAGAGAAAAGATAAAGATATAGAAATTACTTCAAAACAGGATAGTAAGGATAGGATGTAAAAGAGGTTAGTGAAAGAATAAAATTTTTAAAAGGCCCATTAAATTGGCAAAAGCAAAAATGTCCTACTCTAACAAGTGCTGACGATAGTGGAGAGTAACATAAGTACACACACACATGCACACACACACACAGACACACACACTCTTGGTGGAAGGATAATCGGCAAAACCACTTTGGAAAACAATTTGATATTATCTCAAAAAGTAAAATATGTGCATACTCTTAGAATAAGTGATTTCACTTCTAAACATATAGAGTTCCTATTATATATGTATACTGGGAGCATGTATATGATGAACATGAGCATGTATATCATGTACATCAATGAACACGTACATAGTGTTCATTGTAACCATGTTCATTAAAAAAACAAAACCAAAACTCAAAACAAAGTTTCCATAAAAAATAGAACAAACCATAAATTATGAAAAATTCATAATACAGAACATTATAAAAGGGTAAATTTACATTTTTAATGTTTTGATTTTCTTATCTTGCTCTATAGATTGTTGGGTGTTCTTCTGGCTGGCTGAGTACTGGGAGATGAATTTGATCCCCTTGAAATCTAGGGTGATTTTGCTAAAGTCGATCTAGAATAGTTTTCATTTTAGAGATGGTTCAGCAGCAGAATACATATTTCTCTCAGCCTCAAACATGACATTCATCAAAACATACCACATTCTGGACCACAAAACATTTTAAACAATTAGAAAAATTGAATCAATAGTTAATAACATTCCAAAACAGAAAGCACCATGTTCATACTTTCACTGGCAAATTCTATCAAATCTTTAAGGAAGAAATTGTACCAATTCACAATGCTCTTTTCAGGAGAATAAAAAGGGGCATTTCCTAACTCATCTATGAGGTCTGTATTATCCTAATACTAAAGTCAGATAAAGAAATAAAAAGCAAGAAAAACTATAGACAATATATTTCCTGAATGCAGGCATGCGTGCTAAGATGTTTCAATCGTGTCCAACTCTTTGCAAGCGTATGGACCATAGCTTGCCAGGCTCCTCTGTCCATGGGATTCTCCAGGCAAGACTGTGTGTGTGTGTTTCCTCAGTTGTGTCCGACTCTTTGAGACCCATGGACTGTAGCCCACCAGGCTCCTCTGTCCATGTAATTTTCCAGGCAGGAATACTGGAGTGGGTTGCCATTTCCTCCTTCAGGGTATCTTCCTGACTTGGGCATCAAACCTGTGTCTCTTGCATCTCCTACATTGGCAGGCATATTCTTCGCCACTGCTCCACCTGGGAAGCCGCCGGGTGAGAATATTGGAGTAGATTGCCATTCCCTCCTCCAGGGGATCTTCCCGACCAAGGGATCATCTGAACCAGTGGCTCCTGAATTGCAGGCAGATTCTTTAACACTGAGCCACTGGGAAAGGCCCATTTCATGAATACAAATGCAAAAATCCTAACAAAATGGTCAGATCTTACCATTTATAAAAAGAATCATTCATCATGGGATTTATTTCAGGTATTCAAGACTGATTCAGCATTTGAAAATCAGCTGTTGTAATCCATCATATCTACAGGCTGTAGAAGAAAATCCAAGTGATCATATGAATAGATGCATAAAAATCATTTGACAAAATCTAAAACCCATTACTACTAATAATAAATCTCAGAAAACTAGGAATAAGGGGAACTTCCTCAGTTTGATTTAAAAAAAAAATCTACAAAAAGTCTACAGATAACATGATACTTAACAGTGAAAAACTAGATGTCTTCCTTGTAAGATCAGAAATAAGGTAAGAAATGTCCCCTCTTACTACTCCTAACATTGTATTAAAGGTCCTACTAATGAAATTAGAAAAGGAAAGGAAGTAAAAGGTATATGGATTGAAAAGGAAGAAATGAAACTGTCTTCGGTTGCAAATGGCATGATCATCTATGTAGAAAATCTGAAAGAACCGACAAAACAGCTCATGGAACATGTAAGTTATTATAGTAAGATTACAGGTTACAAGGTTAATTCAGAAGAACCAGCTATTTTTCTATATACTATTAGCAAAGAGCAATTGAAATTTGGGATTAAAGGAACAGCATTTACATTTGCACCCCAAAATGAAGTGTCTAGGTAAATATGTATGTATAAGTATGTATAAGATCTACGTGAAAAAAACTGAAAAATTCTCTTGAAAAATACCAAAGAATATTTAAATAAATAGAGAGACATCCTGTTTGTGGATAGGAAGACTCATTATCACTAAGATTTAGTTATTCCCAACTTGAATCAATGCAATCCCAATCAAAATTATAGCAAATTAATTTGGGGGTGTTGACAAAATAATTCTAAAGTTTGTATGTGAAGAAAAAGACCCTCAAGGACACAATACTGAAGTAGAAAAATAATGCTGGAGGACTGACACTACTCCAGATTTTCCATAAAGTTACAGGAATCAAAACTGTGTGGTATTGACGAAAGAACAGACAAACAGATCTACGGAAAGAACAGAAAGTCTTGAAATAGACCTATTCATAGGATCGGACTCGACTGAGCGACTTTCACTCACTGACTCATAGTCAACTGATCTCTGACAAAAGAGCAAAAGCAATTCAATGGAGAAACAATAGTCCTTTTAACAAACAGTACCGGAATGACTGGACATCCACTGCAAAATGAAAAAAAAAAAAAAAATCTTGACTCTGATCTTACTCTTTCACAAAAATTAACTCAAAATGGATCATAAACCTAAATGTAAAATGCAAAAATATAAAACTTCTAGAAAACAGGAGAAAATCTAGACTACCTTGGGTTTTGTGAGGAGCTTTTATTACAATACAATATTAAGGTACAGTAAGGCAGTGAGAACAAAAGGCTGAATTGCAAATCTAATTCTACTACCTCAGTGAGGAGCTCTGGAGCAGCAATTGCCTATTGGAGACATCCTGTGTTAAGTAGAGATAGCCAGGACCAAATGTGCTTGCCATGCTCTGTATTTGGCTAGGAACTTTCAAGATAATAGTCAGTCTTTGACTTGAAATCTGAGGCAGATTCTAAAGGCACTAACAGCTAGAGTCTGTCCAGTAATTGTATTCCTTGTAATGGAATAGCAAAGTCTTTCTTCCATGAAGATCCAAGCAGGGACCTTTGTGGCTGCCCCAAGTATGTTGGAAATGTCAAGAACTGGCCATCAGAATGAACATTACACTTTAAAATGACATTCAGATGTCCCAATTCAGAGCCTAGTTCTTTAATTCCTGATTTCTTTCACGTCCCAAACACATACCTGCCAGCCCATCAGGGAATCTTTGTCAATATATATTTGTTTGTCTTGGCAAATACTGGACTCTCTATCCTGAAGCTAATTATCAGAAGAGCAATCTTTGGCTGGATACCCATGGCTAATCATCTCACCAGTATTGTTAGTATTATCCACACATTGTGTAGCCCTCTCTCTAATTACAGTTTAAACAAGTGCAATTTGGAACCAGCCCTGAGGAATATTCATTTTAATTTTATGTGAAAATAGAGATTTTTCATGCAACATATTTTTTTTTTATTTCATGTTCCCTTATCCAGAGATAGTCTTTGGTCTCTTTGATAATTACATTGCAATTATTATCCTGTAATAATCTTAAAACATTAATTCATTATGTTTCTCTCATAGTTCCTATTCATGGAGCTTTTTACTGATCATAATTGTAGCAAAGATGTATTCAGATGCACCCTAATTTTTAAGCTCCCTCTTCTCTCTGCCTATATATCATGTCCTTCTTTGAAAAGCTCTGTGCTTTTAAAAATATAATTAAAATTCTTTTTTTTAAAAAATGCAAAAGAACCACAATATACAGGTCATGCTAAAATTGTCTTCTACCATTTTAATCAAATATCACAACTGGGGTAGAGGAAAGGTGGGAAGAGATAACAAGGGCTGCAGTCTGGGGAAGACAGAGAGGCTATACTCTTGTTAGTTTAGGTTGAGGGACTGTACTATGGCTTCATAAACTATGCTTAAGGGCTTAGAAGTATTTGTCCAGTGAAGTCCAACCGATTATTATTAAGGAATATTAAGAATAGAGAGGTCAAAATGATTGGGACAAAGATAAAACCCAAACCCATGGCTTTAGGGTACAAGGACATTCCAAACAAGATATCCATTCTTGTAATGTTCATGCTGAAGCTATAAGATAAAAGATGCCACAGGTACCTAAGACTAAGAATCTCTTGTATTTTGGGAATGCAATATCTGCCTTGCATCCTATTGTCTTCTGCCTAGTAGAACAGGAAAAGTATTCATTCATTCTTAATAGCTGATAAAATAATGATCAAATAAATTAATTGATTTTATTAATACTAATCTATTCATCCCTTACGCTATTTAACCCCACCTTCCACCTTTATCCTAGTCCTTATCCATATTCCTGGGTTTGAATCTGTAATTCTAAGCCCCAAAATTCTAGGGTTAGGTAGCCAATCTTAAACTTTCTTTCTAGATCTCCTAGTACCTCTGTGACCTTTTGTTAGGCTAAGAGTTGAAAATTACTGTGATAGGGAATCTTTTTGGCCTGATTTCGACTCTTTTTCTAATTTAATTAGAAAGGTAAAAGCTTCAGCGTTAGATGTCTTTCAAGGGCCAGCTCAAACCATGTATCTCCAGAAAGTCTTTTCTAGCCAATCCAAGCACACTATGGTTTGTTTTTTCTTTTAAGAACTTGCACTATAGAATCCAAAACTAGAATGTGAATTGACCACTTTTCACTTATTGTTTCATTAACTTAAACCCTACCTTAACCTTTTGACACCGGGGTCATTTTATTTCTGACACAAAACTAGTTAGCTTGAATTAAGGAAAGTAAAATTTATTCTGAAGGATTTCTTGAAATGCCCCTGGGATGGTGGTTCTTAACAAGGACATGTGAGATTCAGCTTTAAGAGTTTCCCTAAAAGAAAGACCTATGATGACCAGGACATCTCTTGAGAGATTTTGTTTCAGTAGATCTGAGGTAGAGAGCCTTTGGTGTCTGTAAAAAAAAATTTCCTCACATAGTAAATATGTATACCCCTGTCTGAAAGCTTCCTCTTTAAAGCTGCTGGAAAATGTTGATGTGGTTTTCAGTTTCCTAACTAGCGCTGCCATATTTAGTAAATAAAAATATAGGGTACCAAGTTGAATTTTAATTTAAAACAAGCAACAGATAATTTTGAGCATGAGTATATCCAAAATACAGCATGACTTATCTGGTGACACTAATCTGGACTGATATGCAGGCCCATACATATATGGAAGTTATATGTATGATTGAAGTTTTACTGCAAATCATTAGGAACATGGCTACAGTCCATGTGGTCACAAATCATCAGGAACAGGAGGAATGAATTAAAAATTGCGCTAAGAAAAAAATTATTCTTAGGCAAATAAACTAAAATTGGAGAACTACCACACACTGTAAACAAAACTTTATCCAAGACTGATTGAATTTTAAAACTTTTAGAAAAAAATATGAGAATATTTTATGTCTTCAGGATAGGTGTCAGTGTCTTTGGAAAAGACACAAAACAGGGTAAGAAGAAAATAAGATAAAATCAACTATAATAAAATTAAGAATTTCTGTTTAACAAAAGACACTACAAAGAAAGTGAAAGGACAAAGATAAAATATTAAATCACATACATTCAACAAAAAGATTAGCAACCATGATGGAAAGAATTCTCAAATTAACAAGAAAAATAAAGTAGAAAAACGAAGACTTTAAAAGGCAACTCAGAAAACAGAAGTTCATAGAAAATAAATATGTGAGTAGATGCCTACTCTACTATTTGAAGTGTTGATAGATATAGCCATTGAAAATAATAGTTAACAATAAAGTTATTTTGAGATTCCCAGGTAGTGCAGTAGTAAAGAATCCACCTGCCAAGGCAAGAGATACAGGTTTGATCACTGGGTCAAGAAGATTCCTTGGAGGAGAAAATGGCAACCCACTCTGGTATTCTTGCCTGGAGAATCCCATGGACAGATGAGCGTGGTGGGCTGTAGTCCGTGTGGTCGCAAAGAGTGAGACTCAACTGAGCATGCACACACAATGTCATTTATACCCAATAGATTGGCAAAAATCAACAAGTCTAACAATATTAAATGTTGATGATATGAAGCAATTTAAATATTGATGGGAGTGTATACTGATAAAAAATCTTTCTAAAAATAATTTCACATTATCTTGCAAAGTTGAAAATTATAATGCTCTAAATTGGCAACATCCACTGGATCATGGAAAAAGCAAGAGAGTTCCAGAAAAACATCTATTTCTGCTTTATTGACTATGCCAAAGCCTTTGACTGTGTGGATCACAATCAACTGTGGAAAATTCTGAAAGAGATGGGAATACCAGACCACCTGACCTGCCTCTTGAGAAATCTGTATGCAAGTCAGGAAGCAACAGTTAGAACTGGACATGGAACAACAGACTGGTTCCAAATAGGAAAAGGAGTTCGTCAAGGCTGTATATTGTCACCCTGCTTATTTAACTTACATGCAGAGTACATCATGAGAAACGCTGGACCGGAAGAAGCACAAGCTGGAATCAAGATTGCCGGGAGAAATATCAATAACCTCAGATATGCAGATGACACCACCCTTATGGCAGAAAGTGAAGAGGAACTAAAAAGCCTCTTGATGAGGGTGAAAGGGGAGAGTGAAAAAGTTGGCTTAAAACTCTACATTCAGAAAACGAAGATCATGACATCTGGTCCCATCACTTCATGGGAAATAGCTGGGGAAACAGTGGAAACAGTGTCAGACTTTATTTTGGGGGGCTCCAAAATCACTACAGATTGTGACTGCAGCCATGAAATTAAAAGACGCTTACTCCTTGGAAGGAAAGTTATGACCAACCTAGATAGCATATTCAAAAGCAGAGACATTACTTTGCCAACAAAAGGTCTATCTAGTCAAGGCCATGGTTTTTCCAGTGGTCATGTATGGATGTGAGAGTTGGACTGTGAAGAAAGCTGAGCGCCGAAGAATTGATGCTTTTGAACTGTGGTGTTGGAGAAGACTCTTGAGAGTCCCTTGGACTGCAAGGAGATCCAACCAGTCCATTCTGAAGGAGATCAGCCCTGGGTGTTCTTTGGAAGGAATGATGCTAAAGCTGAAACTCCAGTAGTTTGGCCACCTCCTGCGAAGAGTTGACTCATTGGAAAAGACTGTGATGCTGGGAGGGATTGGGGGCAGGAGGAGAAGGGGATGACAGAGGATGAGATGGCTGGATGGCATCACTGACTCAATGGATGTGACTCTGAGTGAACTCCGGGAGTTGGTGATGGACAGGGAGGCCTGGCATGCTGCGATTCATGGGGTCACAAAGAGTCGGACACGACTGAGTAACTGAACTGAACTGAACTGATGATTCCAAAATTCCAATTCTAGTAATAGATCATACAGAAATTCCTGATACATAGCTCAGAGCAACTCTCTTTTTTATTCTTTTTGCACACTACACAGCATGTAAGATCTCAGTTCCTCAACCAAGGACTGAGCCTGTGCCTCCTGCATTGGAAGCACAGAGTCTTAACCACTGAACTGCCAGAGACATCCCTCAAGAAACTCTTTAACATGTTTACCAGGAGATATTTTCAGAACTGCTTGCAATAAGGAAAATATCATAGTAAATAAATGCACCATAGCTACATGACCACCATACATGAACTGGAGAAACAGATGTCGAGTTAAAAAAATATATCTCATTTTGATATTTGGCAAAACTAATACAATTACGTAAAGTTTAAAAATAAAATAAAATTAAAAAATATATATATATCTCAGAAGACTTTATTTAGTGTGATACTCTTTAATGAACGAAATAAACAAAATTAAATTAAAGAATATTTACACATTTGATAAAAATTATTGGGGAAAAAGACAAAGGTATTCAATGCTAATTTCAAGATAGTGATTACCTCTTACTCAGAGGCCAAGAATGAAATAAAAGAGCCAGAGTTGCATGTAGATAGATACAATAATACCAGTAAAGTTTTAAACTGTATGCTAGAATCTTGGTGTTTATTTTATTGTTATGCTTTATAACAACATATATGATAAGTATATTGTGTTCTATTGATCTAATATCCCAGTAAAAATAATAATGAATAAACTGACATCCTTCCTTTTAATTATTCAATTTCATTATGAAAGGTTTCCCAACGTATGCGCTAAATGGACAAATCACTGTAAGAAACACATTTTTCATATTCTCAGAGAAATGTTAATATGTCTCACTATGATTATATATTTTTTTCACTTCCCTTATATTTCTTCTGGTTTTTGCTTTATGTACTGTCATTTCTTTATTGTTAGGTGTCTAATGGTTTATGATGTTTATCTTCTTTGTGAATTGTACCTTTTATCACTGAAAATATTTATCTTTGTCTCAACAAAAAAAAAATTTTTAAAGGAAACACAGTTTTCATTGTGACCTATTATACATATATGCACACATTCCTAAAATAAAATGTATTTTAAGTTTTTGTATTAAATGATATATCCTTTGCAATGGAATCTGAAATGTTTTACTCTATTCTGTTCTTTAATGTCTATATAGCCTGCTCAAATGACTTCATGATTCACTTCTGGGTCAGGACCTGCAGCTGGAGAAACACTGCTCCACAACTGGCCAATTTTGTTGACTGTTGACAAATATTAGTTAAGCAAAGGAATCTGTGTCTAGCAAGCTAAGAGATTACAGATTAGTTAAGCTTATTTATTATAAATAAATAAGGTCCTCCTTTATTCTTAAATGACATGTATGTTAACATGCAGCTATGATTTTCCAAATAAGGGATCTAGTATTCAGTTTCTGAAATTTAGCCGATTATGTAACAGTTTGTGGGACCAGTGTAGCAGAGAAGATACCTAAGAAATAGTTCATCAAGATAATATCTCCTCTTTCATTCTTTTCATTTCCTTATCTCAAAATTCTTTATTTCACTTGTGATGTTCCCAAACACAACACTGGTAATGATTAGGATACATGAAGCCTAGTTAGTGCTAAAAATACACCTAACTGAAAATGGTGAGATGTAATACTAGAACCATAGTCTAACCACAAAACTATTAGTGTCAAGAAACCTCCTATCTTCCCAAAAACATTCAGCGACACTCCTAATTAAACCTAATTTACCTGTATAAATTTTTTAAAAATCATTTCAAAATATTTCATTCAATCTGGTTGACTATTCAATTTATTGATTTTCATAATAGTTATCATTTTCTGCCTTTTAGGAAGAATCCATCAGGGTTCATTGATCTCAGCAAAGTAGACTTTTGTGTAAGGACTGTTTATTATGTATTGTAATTTATGTGGGGTAATGTGTACTAGGTTCCAAACAACTGACTTACAAATGCATTTTGGAGAGATTCATCAATAAACATGGGTCTGCCTAATACTCTGGAATCTTAATAGTTGAAGCCATTACCAGTGATTAAACTCTTTTATGAGTATTTCATTTTGGAAAGGAGAGGAAAAACCTGAACCCCATGGGCTCTGGCAGGCTACCAGAGCTGGAAAAGGAAATATTTCAGGAGCACACTTCTTGATGAGGACCCCAGAAGAAGATGGGAGGGTAGCAAAGACAGATTGCTTATTTCACATCATTTCTTTGTTTGCTTATTATTTTATTTTCTATGAGGAAATATCCTGCTTCAATTAGGCCATATAATGAGTCATGATCTTCTCATTTGCCTCCATACATGCTATGTGTGTGTGCCTGCTAAGTAGCTTCAGTTGTGTCCGACTCTGTGCCATCTGTGGACTGTAGGCCACTAGGCTCCTCTGTCCATGGGATTCTCCAGGCAAGAATACTGGAGTGGGTTGTTATGCCCTCCTCCAGGACATCTTCCCAACCCAGGGATCAAACCCATGTCTCTTGCGGCTCCTGCAGTGCTGCAAGCCATCAACTCCTGCTTTACTGCTGAACCATCAGGGAAGCCCCAGGAGTCTCAGGGTTATTTGGTTTAGGACTGATCATTCAAAGTTCATAAATATATATTTACTCATATGTTTCGACTTCAGAACCTTGACTTTCTTGGCGATCAGCCTCTGTCATCCCCCAGCTCATGTTGTACTGGAGCTACATGTATGGGCTGATGAGAGCTGTTCACACTCATCTTTCCCCAGCTTGACTTGGAATCAGCTATGCTGGGAATATTTACACCACAGAAATTGTCAAATACTACAAACTGACTCTTTTTTTTTGGTGAATCAGTTTGCCAGCACATAGAATCTGACACAGACCACTTACCTGTTTTACCACAACTGTATGACATCGTGCAAGTTACTGCGTTCTCACTTTAAAAAAAGAAAAACAATTCCTATTCTTCTCTTCTTGGACCTCAGAGGCAATCTGAGGCTCAGACAAATCTCTATGCACATGTTTTGCAGAAGGAAAAGAACCATGCAAATAAGAATTGTTTTTATCTGAATTAATTCTGCCTTCTTTAACGCGTGTTTCTGAGCTGCACCCTGTAATGAGCCCTTTTATTTGGTTTCCTTTGTAATAAAGCGTCACTTTTGTAGTTCCAAAGGAGATATGTATCGTGCTATTTAAGCCCTTGTATCATTCCCTCGCACTGGTTCTGAGCTAATTTGTGTGGCAGATGCTGACCAGTGCAATAAAACGGAAGGGATGCTATGCCAAGTCTTGATCTAGGTTTCAGGGCCTGCAAGCTTCTGCTTTCACTTTAAGCTAGACAAAATGCAAGATACTTTCATGATGTGAAGGAAACCAAGCTAGGCACGTGGAAAGATTAAGTGAAGAAAGATGGAGATGCCTCATCAACCATCCCAGCCGAGCCAACGGATGCAGGAATGAAGACACCATCTTGGATTTTTCAGCCCAAGACGTACAATGTAGAGCAGAAAAACAGCTATCCACACCAATCACTGCCCACATTACAAAACTGTGAGCAAACAAATGATTCTTTTTGTCATTTTAAGCCACAAAGTTTTGGAGTGGTTTGTTTCCTGGTGACAGATAACCAAAATACTCATCAGCCTTCTGGAAATAAGCACGATCTCCACTTTTCAAATGAAGAAACTGAGGGCTCAGAAGTGGTAAGTCACTTTCTTATGCTCACAGAGCAACTAAATGTTGGGTTTAGGCTAAACTCTCAGTGTCCATATGCTTTCCACATCACTTCATTCACTGATTTCTTGATTGTGCAATAAGCTCCATTCTGAGGTTATCTTTCTCCATGGTGATTAATCTAGGACTACATTACAGTTGCTGCCTATCAGTAGTCTTGGGAGGCTACAGAGGTTTGAGGAAAGAGACACGGAGAGAGAGCTGTGTTGTCATCCTAGACTAATTGTGTTCATCTGGATTCTTTACAGAGAAAGAGAATTACCAAGGGGTGTGTGTGTGTGTATGGAGAGAGAGAGGTTTATTTTAAGGAACTAGCTCATGCAATTATGGAAGCTGTTAAGCTTAAAATCTGCAGAGTGGGCCTACAGACTGAAGACCCAAGGAAGAACCAATATTGCAGTTTGAGTTCAAAGGCCTTCTCCTGATGGAATTCTCTCTGGCTCAGAAGAGGTTGAAAGTGAAAGTGAAGTTTCTCTGTCATCTCTGACTCTTTGCAACCCCATGGACTGTAGCCTGTGAGGCTCCTCTGTCCATGGGATTTGTCAGACAAGAATACCGGGGTGGGTTGCCATTTCCTTCTCCAGGGGATCTTCCTGACCCAGGGATTGAACTTATGTCTCCCATGCTGCAGGCAGACTCTTTACCATCTAAGCTACCAGGGAAGTGCCCCAGAAGAGGTTAGTCTTTTCTTCTACTGAAGTCTTTAGCTGAGTAGATGAGGCCCACCCACATTATGGAGGGTAACCTGCCTTAAAGTCCACCAGTTAAGATATTAATGTCATCCGAAAGCACCATCACAAAAACAGCCAGAGTAATGTTTGATGAAATATCTTGACGCTGGCCCAGCCAAGTTGGCACATAAAATCAAACATCACACTAGTTTTTCTGAAGGTGTCAGGACTTGGATCATTTAATTTTTTTGAACCTCAGTTCTTTCCTTCGTGTGATGGGCATAGTCACGCTTTCTTCACAGAGTTATATGACTAAACGGGGTAAAGTGTATTCAGCACTCAGTACACTGTAGGGCACTTGGTTAGTTTATGTGGTGATGGGCACTGCAGGCTATGTGAACACAGTACTTTTATACTCCACTTTTAAGAAATTGTTTCAGAAAGGAAATACTGCTGTGAGGTATTTTCTTGCTTTGTTTCACAAGGCTCTTTTGGTAGAGAAAGGCAGTGTGAACACACCAGGAAATGACCTTAAATGAATAGCTTACATTACATTGCAAAGTTATTGTGGTCTCTTTTCATAAAGTGGGTTAAATAACATATTATTTTTTTCTTCAAACCTCTCTTTGAAGATGAAAAATGCCTCCTTCATTCAAATTGCTTTCCACTTCAAAATGTGTGACTGTAAATCCCTGATTGCCATAGCAACTCCAGCCTTCCAGAACATTCTATATCCTGGTCTCTAATTTCCTCCTTTCTGAGACTGTACATTGACTAGGGCTGCCTTTCACTGAGTCAGATCCTCACCTGCCATATCTGACCTCCTAATCTGGGTCTCCACTAGGTCCTCTTGTGCCCCAGTGACATCCTCCATACACAAAGTGAGACTTGCAATTCCTAAGACTTAATCCTTAGAGATTAAAGCTTTGATCTCTGCAAAAATGAAAATCCCCAGGAACTCTGGCAGGATGAAGGAGCACAGAGAAGTTTACTTTAACACTATTGATGTGGGGTGTGTGTGTGTGTACGCAATAGAAAAAAAGTGGTGTCCATGCATAGGAAAAAGGGAAGAAATTATCCCAAACATAAAGACAGACTTGCATGACTTGAAAATCTTACTTAAAGTTGGCTCTTCACTGAGCCTAGAGACCTAATGGGGGGCCTTTTGTTCCAGCTCCTTGGTAAATCCTGGGAGGCAGGCACTGCCACATAGAAACCAAATACTGTGCACATTCTTTTAACATGGGAGGGGCAGCCTCAAAGGTGCTAAAGGAGTGCTCATTATTGAAAGAGTAAATTCCTTATTGAATAGGACTTCCACTGACCTAATAGTTTATGTGTAGTTGAACCCTTCACTCTCTAAGCTAAAAAAAAAAAAAAAAAATCACAGGGGAAGAGTATAGCTTCAGTCTCACACTGAGCCCTAACAGAGGGATGCATTTACTCTGTCTGGGTGTCTTCTAGCTGCAAGGAGGAAGCCTTTTCCTGGAGAGCCTCATGATGGTCAGCAAAAAAGGTGTATTAATACCTAAAATTCATGTAGCTCTTCAGACATTAATTCAATTGTCCCAGTTGATTCTCATACCAATCCTACAAAGGAGGAAGGGCAGAAGTGCTGGTTAATTTCACTTTCAGAAATCCTAAGTACCTTGCCCAAACCCAACACTGCTAGACCCAGAATACGAAAGTAACCAGTGTTTGTTCTGCTTTTCTCATAATAACTTGAACATGGGACAGAGGTTGCAAATGGAAAGTCAACTGAAAATGAGGAGTAAGCATTTCATTGAAAATCTTTGCTCTGAATAGAGAAAGAAAAACTTATAGTCCCTCAGATACCACTGTGGCGATGGAATGATTGCACAGCAGGCCTGAGGATTTACTGGGATGTTTTCTTAGCTTCAGTAGTAGTCATAGAGGCACATATTTAAAAATAATAATGATATATCATTTTATATGATTAGATTGGCAAATTTTTAAATTTGATAATACAAAATATTGACAAGAATGATAATCCTTAAGAACTGTTATACACTGCCAGAGAAGTGTAAATAGATTTGACTACTCCGGAGAACAATTTTACAATATATAGTAGAGTTGAAAACATATGTGCCCTGTGATCTAGCAAATTCATTCCTAAGTGTTTTCTCTAGAAAAAAAAGGTCTATATATGTGTTAGAGGTGACATTTTATAAAACTGATCATTGTAGCACTATTTATAGTGGTTGAAGTTGCATATTAAAACTGGAACAAACCTATGACCATTCACTTTTTATTTATTCATTTTTTTCATTTATTCATCTACCCATCCATCACCATCCATCCATCCATCATCCCTTCACTTATGAGCATGTGCCTGTATGTGTGTATATATGCATACTATGTGCCAGGCATGATTCTAGGTGCTGGACATGTAGCAATGTACAAGCTAATAGAAGACCTTGTTTTCATTTATATCTTGCTGGGAACAAGCAATAAACAAGGAAACATATATAATTTTTGTAAGGAAAAGTGCTATGAAGCATAATTAAGAAGAGCAGAATCTAGAGAGTTATCTCAGTTGGAGAGAGACATCTTTAGACGCACTGATCAGTTTGGGAAGTCTCTTTCGAAGGGCAATGTTTAAGTAGATTATGTGGCTACACCTGACTGTGGCGGGGGGGAGCATGAATAAAAGAGAATCATTTGAATGCCTGGTAGTGAAATCCACAGGCACAGGGGTTCTGAGGTGGAAACACATTTGGTAATTTCTAAAACTCAGATGTGTAGATGAAAATCAGAGATTCAAGAAGCATGGAGAATTTTTAAAAAGTTAAGAGCAATTCAACTTATTGATGGCAGCAAGGGATTTGTAAATAAGGTTTCCAACTCAGTTCAGTAAGCAATGCAAGATAACAGGAAAAAAAATGTGATCTAGGTTAAATTATCATGGAAATGAGCCAAGAATATCAGTGTTAACTGACATTTAATAACTGCTTAAAATTTAAGCACTGTGCCAATCATTTTTTACATATCAATTCATTTAACTGTTTACAATAAATTTAATTGCTGTACAAAAAATTTTCTAATGTGGGTACTAGTACCATTGATTTACAGTTGAAAAATTAAGGTTTGAAATGTTTAAGAAGCCAGTCCAACATGACCGGGTTTCTGCTGCTACTGCTGCTAAGTCGCTTCAGTCGTGTCCGACTCTGTGTGACCCCATAGACAGCAGCCCACCAGGCTCTGCCATCCCTGGGATTCTCCAGGCAAGAACACTGGAGTGGGTTGCCATTTCCTTCTCCAATGCATGAAAGGGAAAAGTGAAAGTGAAGTCGCTCAGTCGTGTCCGACTCCCAGCGACCCCATGGACTGCAGCCTACCAGGCTCCTCCGTCCATGGGATTTTCCAGGCAAGAGTACTGGAGTGGGGTGCCATTGCCTTCTCCAATGACCAGGTTAGCAAACAGCAAAGGCAGGATTTGAAGCCAACTCTCCCTTTATTTTAGGCTTATGACCACTCCATCAAAAACCCAGGATCCTGGTGTTAGAAGACCTCCTTTCTCTCTTGGCAAGCCAGAAATAAAGACTGAAGAATAGTCTCTGTTTAAAGTAAAGTAAAAGTAAAGTATGTAGCTCAGTCGTGTCTGACTCTTTGAGACCCCATGGATTGTAGCCTACCAGGCTCCTCCCTCCATGGGATTCTCCAGGCAAGAATACTGGAGTGGGTTGCCATTTCCTTCTCCAACAGCAATTCTGACTTCCATTTCTCCAGCGGTCATGCTCCCAGCCTATCTCCTTAAGCTGATTATCTTAGATTCCTGGTTCAAGGCCAGAACACAGAGTTGAAAGGTACCTTTCTTTGTAGTCTAAAGCAGTGTTCACAGGGCTATCACTCTGAGAGTGGCTGAGAGTCTGCCCTATCTTTCCCCAATCTATTTTACCACAAACTCAGAGATTGTCCTTTGTATGTCTCTGAAGAGAAACATCTGACCCTGACAGGCAGTCCTCGACCATTGGGCAGGGAGGACAAGAACGACAAATCAGTTTCACTTCACATGTTCACTCTAATCACTGGGTAGCAGCTGAATGGAGAAATGAGTTGAGAAAGATTCTGAGTTGCAGGGAAAGCTGTCAGCCAATAGAACCTGTGGGGCAAGCCGAGTTAATGAACACAACTTCTGACCTAAGTTAATGAACACAAATTATGACCACAACAGCAGAAAAAGGCTTGGGATACCTCATATTAGATGGTCTTAAACATGCACTTCAGTATTACCCTTTTAAATTCAGAACTCAATTTTGCTCCTGTTGCAGTCTCATCCTCTACAACCCAAACCCCTCCCAAAAACCTCTTCAAACTTTCTTCACAGGTAGATTTTATCCAAATCCTATCTCTTTCCCCCTTGATTACTGTTTTCTTCATTTGTACATGGCTCCTCTTGTTATAATATAATGGCAAGGGGCTCTGTTGCCTAGGAAACCTGGCAATACATCTGTCCTGGCTCATCTTTGCTGGGACTTGTCCATACTTGGAGGGGACTCTTAAAGTGCTCTTGATTCAGTCTGCTTTTAAGGGTGCAAGAGTGGGAACAGTGAAGCCTCTTTCTTCTCTATACAATGAACAAGAACTATCTCATCCATCAGGCCGCATTCACCATAATTTTCAGTGGTGTGTCTTTTTTACTTTTAATACTAGAGAAGGAAATGGCAATCCACTCCAGTATTCTTGCCTGAAAAATCCCATGGACAGAGGAACCTAGTAGGCTACAGTCCACGGGGTCACAAAGAGTTGGACACAACTGAGCGACTTCACTTTCTACCTCAATATAAAATGAAAAGTTTTACAAGACCTTGTATTATTTATATAAGCCCCTACCAATCCACTGTGGATTATAATTTCACAACCTGAACTATATATTTTAATGCTTTTTTTAATTTCTACTTTCTAAATCTGATAGAATTCTCACCTCAGAATGTAAACTTCACAGGTAATATCTGAATTAGATGCCAGATTTGAAAAGTCCTTAAAGATTAACCACCATTACATTTTTTTAAATAAGGGAAGAGACTAAGGAACAAAAAGGTAAGGACCAGTTCCTAGGAGGTGTACTAATGATGGTTTAGTCACTCAGTAACATCTGACTCTTGTGACCCCCGTGGACTGCAGCCCACTGGGCTTCTCTGTTCATGAGATTTCCCAGAAGAGAATACTGGAGTGGGCTACCATTTCCTTCTCCGGGGGAATCTTCCCAACCCAGGAATTGAACCTGGGTCTCCTGCATTGCAGGTGGATTCTTTACCGACTGAGCTATAAGGGAAGCTCCAGGAGGTATATTTAGGCCATCAGAGGACTAGTAAATTTATTAATTCATTTGTTCTTTCAGTCATTCAGAATATATATTCACTATGTGCCAATCACTGTTCTAGACATTAGAAATTAAGCAATAAAAATAAATAAACAAAAGTTCTGATTCTCAAGGAATAACTTAATGAAAACAATCCAGAAACATAATCAGGAATCAGATCTTACAAGGCTCAGAACTACTCTAACCAATGTAAAGGTCTGAATATCCACACTTGCATTCAGAGACCAAAATCGAGGTTATAAGACTTGAAATGAAGAGTTATGGTTTTAGTCTCATTTGAGTCAATAACTAGCTAGATTAGACAATTTTCTTGATCCCTCTGGTCTCACCCATAAAACAGCATATAGGTTGAGATAGTCTTTAACTCTGACTGTAAATGCAAAGAATAAGAATTTCAATCAGAAGCACATGAAAAAACCTTAAATAATAGAGTTGTCCGAGCTCCTGGAAACTGACTAAATCATAACTTCTACCTATGGGTCTCAGTAGAGGGAAGGGCTTCTGATGAATTTTTGACTCCAGGTTTTGATCATTAAGTGCCCCTTGACTGCTTCTTATTCTAGCCATCTGTTTTTTTTTTTAATGACTCCCTAGCATTAACCGTCATGAAAATTAAAAAATGATAATAATTTGAAAATTTTTGGGAGAAGTTTGTATGTTCTGTAGACATGGTAAAAAATAGTCAACAGATTTTATACTTGTTTAATTAATCAATTACTGTTCTGTAGCCATGGTAAAAGCAATCATGATAGCTGATTTTATACCTGTGTAATCAATCAACAGTTCACTTCAGCTTCCTAAAACCAAATAGCCATGAATAACTCCTTATATCTGAAAGCCAGACAAATTGGTATTGCTGTTAGCATAACTGATGCCATCTTGGGCCCTTACAGTTTCTCCTGTCCTTTAGTTGACCCTACTGAGGATTGTACTGTATGATAAATCTCTTCTGTGTCATCAAGAGCTTTGTAGTTAATAGATATTGCTTAATAATTGCCAGGATTAAGTGGCCTCTATGCTCTGCTGATCCCCAAACAATAATGAAAACCTTTGCTGATGTATTTTTTCCTGGCTCCCAGGAGATTAGTAATCCATCCATGAACTGTGACTTAGGAATGTAAGGAAGACCTTACACCCTTCCAAACACCTACCCCCATACTGCTGCTGCTGCTAAGTCGCTTCAGTCATGTCCGACTCTGTGCGACCCCATAGATGGCAGCCCACCAGGCTCCCCTGTCCCCGGGATTCTCCAGGCAAGAACACTGGAGTGGGTTGCCGTTTCCTTCTCCAATGCATGAAAGTGAAAAGTGAAAGTGAAGTCGCTGAGTCTTGTCCGACCCTTATCGATCCCATGGACTTCAGCCTTCCAGGCTCCTCCATCCACGGAATTTTCCAGGCAAGAGTACTGGAGTGGGGTGCCATTGCCTTCTCTGACCCCCATACCCCAGGCTAATTATAAATCTGTCATATATATATATATATATATATGTATATACACACACACATATGTCATATATATTATATATTTATATATATATGTCATATATATTATATATATATAATGTATGTACATACATGTGTATATGTTTTGTAAGTGGGTGAATGACTGAAGTTCTTTTGTCCTGGAAGGTCTGTGTTTGTTGCATGTAAAAGAATTTGCTCCACAAACAACAGATGAGGGCACAGGTTTGACCAGTTTCCAAACCATCTTGCCAATTCATGAAAGTAGGTCATATTGTTTAGTTTATATTCCAAGGTTCACACTTGCTGTATTTTTGATCACACAGTCCATTCCTAGCTACTATCTGATTAGAAAACCCAAAACATTATTGATAAATACACATTCTTGGTCAATTTTAGAGGCCTTTTGTTTTATTTGTCATGAGTTTGTCTATAGCAAAGCTATAACCTGCTCCTGGCAGACGAGCTCCTTTCCTATAAATTCTCACTGTAACAATAATTTTTGTGCTTATCTTGATGCATAGCAAAATTGCTTTTACTTTGAATAACAATGGCTATTTTGTGGGACTTTTACATGTCAAAATGTAGGGGAGCTTCAGAAAAAAAATATAAAGCAAAGATCAAACATTCAGTAGTCATCTTTTTAACTTACATGCTAAAAAATCTTCAAATAAATAAAATTCTGACTTCAAGAAAATCTCTTATAAAGGCTCTCTTCTTCACGCCTGTTCAACCATTTGAAATCTATACTTCCTGCATCTCTCTTTATCTTGTCTTATCCTCTAATTCTTTCTGCTCCTTCTTTGATCTCCTGAGCTACCTTTTGCGAGAGTTGTTCTCAGGAAAGGAACAATCACATTGGACACAATATCTTTTAAATGCCTAAATCAGAAATCAATATACAAAAGCTGCATTTAAACCAATGTAGAGAAAAGTTGAGAACCATAATTAAAATTTTTCCTAGGCCTCTAGAAATTATACAGAAATTATACTCCTATAGAATTCAGGATTTTGCAAGAAAGTAATTGTCCTGAATGGTCACACATGCGTGAGTGCTAAGTCATAGCTGTTCGAATTTGTTCACTAAATTATTATCTCTTTAGTCAGGAGAGACTGTTAAAAGGAGTAAAGAGGGAAAGCTCAGGAGATAATTTAAATAGCCCTGTTATACATATTTTTTTAAATGACCCTGACAAGGAATAAATAAATAAAAGGAAATATACTACATAAAGGCAATTTAATAAGCTTTTCTCTTAGAAGTAGATGGCATAAAGATTCAAAATTATAAGCTAAATAAAGATAAATATAGTAGTGTTTAAAAAATAGTCTTTAAAACTCCCAGATAGTATTTTGGGTAGAGACAACAGTTTAAGAGAAGTTTATCTTCTCTTTCACAAATAAGCTCAGACCTGAATTAAGAAATTTTATCAAAAAAATGAAATGGATAATTTCAATTTGGTTGTAACCGAACTTTTACATGACTATTAGAACGTAAATGGGCTAGAAATCAAAACAAACTTGAAAGATACAACTTACCTTACAAATGGTATTTCTAGGTAAATTATACTACAGAATAATTATCATTGAAAGTCCTAGGACAATGTCCTGGATATGATTAATGTTTCTATATTATGTGTGTTTGAAGAAAAATACTTAGTTATAATATCAGAATTCTTATGGGCAAGACATTCATGTACAGAGATAGAATAATTAGTACCGAGCACATAAGAATCCAGATCATTTTTTTCTCAGATAATCATAAATTTCTGATTCATCTTTAATACTATACTAGACCATATTCTAAAGCTATTAACTCAATCACATAAGAGATGCAGGTTCAATCCCTGGGTTGGGAAGATCCCTGGGAAAAGGAAATGGCAACCCAATACAATATTCTTGCCTAGAGAATCCCGTGGACAGAGGAGCCTGGCAGGCTATGGTCCATAGGGTCGAAAAGAGTTGATAGGCAATAACTAGCTCAGTCTCTCTTATAGAAGCTGATCCTTCATGGGAAACCCAGTTAATTCAAACTGATGAACAATGATCCTTTCTAGACATATCAGATTGTTAGAAACAAAAAGGTAAATATATTCTCTGATAGCCAATACAAGTTTGGAATAGTTTAACTGACTTGGAATAATGTTCAAATTAAGATGCTTCTGTCCTGTACTCTCCCCACCCCTAAAATAAGATTTCTATCCTAAATGTGGAGGCTCATAGTTAAAGAGATACTGTTTCAAATACATTAAGTGCTTTACCACATCATGATGCTAAATATGCTTCTTTAATACAGTCCTTACTTGTGGAACATTTGTAATACAAAGACAACTCCATGGAAAAGTTAAAGGATTTCACTAGAGACACAAATTTTGGCCCAAATTCTAAAAGAAACACTGGAAACAAAATGGGTTTTAAGATCCATGAATATAATGGCTGCTTTCTAACACTAAATAAAACCACAAATGGACATTTGAAAAAAATCTTCTAGGAGATATCAGACAGTAGGGAAAATTGTTCACAATTTAAAATTCCAATGGGGAACTTTTCTAGAAGTTGTGGTTAATCCATATTATTTCTGTAACTAAAAACTGTAAAGGTTAGATATGGGTGTAATCATGATCAAAAAAAAAAAACTCAGCATTTCCAAATGGATTTTATACAACTGCCTCCTCTAGCTACAGCTTTATACTTTCTTGAACATTTGCATGCATGCATGCTCAGTCTCTACAGTCGTCTGACTCTTCGGGACCCCATGGACTGTAGCCCTCCAGCTCCTCTGCCCATGGGATTCTCCAGGCACGAATACTGGAGTGGGTTGCCATGCTCTCCTCCAGGGGATCTTCCCCACACAGGAATCGAACCCGTATCTCCTGCATGGCAGGCAGATTCTTTACTGGTGAGACACAGGGGCAGCCCTCTTGAACATATATTTCATGCCAGTGTTTACTTTCTGGATGGGATAAAATGCTCTACTGTTAAGTCATATCACTCACAGTGGCTAACAAACAAACAAACAACAAAAAAAACTATTGAACTTTGTGTTCCTTACATAGGATGTAACAGCTTACAAAGATGGGGATGGAGCAACACAGCGGTGACAGATACTTGTGAATTAGAGATAGCTTTGCCCCTTGCTCTGAAACATCACTGTTTATCATCTCTAAAACTTGGAAAACATAGAAAAAGTCCCCCTAGAAGTGCAAATTTGCAACAACCAGAGACTATAAACTAAGGTTCTAGGTGGCTCAATGATAAGGAATCCTCCTGCCAATGTAGGAGACACAGGAGACATGGGTTAGATCCCTGGGACAGGAAGATCCCCTGGAGTAGGAAATAAAAACCCACTTCAGTATTCTTGCCAGGAAATTCCATGGACAGAAGAGCCTAGCAGACTACAGTCCATGGGGTCATGAAGAGTCAGACATGACTGAGCAGGAGTATCAGAAACTAAGGTTCTAGGTGAACCACCAGAAACAACTGATCCATGAAAGTCCAATAGCTAAAACTGGGTTAGTTCTATGAACAAACTGATGATCTTCCATTTAAATAATTAGTAAAAAAGAATATCTTAGATGGTTGAACAGACTGATTCCAAATAGGAAAAGGAGTTCGTCAAGGCTGTATATTGTCACCCTGTTTATTTAACTTATATGCGGAGTACATCATGAGAAACGCTGGACTGGAAGAAACACAAACTGGAATCAAGATTGCCGGGAGAAATATCAATAACCTCAGATATGCAGATGACACCACCCTTATGGCAGAAAGTGAAGAAGAACTCAAAAGCCTCTTGATGAAAGTGAAAGTGGAGAGTGAAAAAGTTGGCTTAAAGCTCAACATTCAGAAAACAAAGATCATGGCATCTGGTCCCACCACTTCATGGGAAATAGATGGGGAAACAGTGGAAACAGTGTCAGACTTTATTTTGGGGGGCTCCGAAATCACTACAGATTGTGACTGCAGCCATGAAATTAAAAGATTCTTACTCCTTGGAAGGAAAGTTATGACAAACCTAGATAGCATATTCAAAAGCAGAGACATTACTTTGCCAACAAAGGTCCGTCTAGTCAAGGCTATGGTTTTTCCTGTGGTCATGTATGGATGTGAAAGTTGGACTGTGAAGAAGGCTAAGCGCCGAAGAATTGATGCCTTTGAACTGTGGTGTTGGAGAAGACTCTTGAGAGTCCCTTGGACTGTAAGGAGATCCAACCAGTCCATTCTGAAGGAGATCAGCCCTGGGATTTCTTTGGAAGGAATGATGCTAAAGCTGAAACTACAGTACTTTGGCCACCGCATGCGAAGAGTTGACTCATTGGAAAAGACTCTGATGCTGGGAGGGATTGGGGGCAAGAGGAGAAGGGGATGACAGAGGATGAGATGGCTGGATGGCATCACTGACTTGATGGACGTGAGTCTGAGTGAACTCCGGGAGTTGGTGATGGACAGGGAGCCCTGGCATGCTGTGATTCATGGGGTCGCAAAGAGTCGAACATGACTGAGTGACTGATCTGATCTGATCTGAGATGGTTGAAATCACTGTAACACTCTACATACTTTTTGTTCATTATGTTTTTGGTTATATTTATCCTATTGACTGGCTTCAGTTTATGCCCTTCCAACTTAGAACTACCAAGAATAAAATCAGGAACTTGAACAGACTTATTTTCTTTATAAAACCTGTAAATCTTAAATTGTGGTTCCTGGGTGCCTTTTAATCCCTTCTCATAGTTAAACTTGATTGTCTTAGAGTTTTTTGATGTCTGTTTTCTCAAGTCTTAAGTTCTTAAACATAGTCACTGTCCATATAAATGACTCAAAAATTTATTAAAAAACAAAATCATACTGATCTCATTTGAATGAAAAATAATGCCTTTGTAAATGAAATCATATATGATCTGCTAAGTTGCTTCAGTCGTGTCTGACTCTGTGCAACCCCATAGACGACAGCCCACCAGGCTCCCCCATCCCTGGGATTCTCCAGGCAAGAACACTGGAGTGGGTTGCCATTTCCTTCCCCAGTGCATGAAAGTGAAAAGTCAAAGTGAAATCGCTCAATCGTGTCCGACTCTTAGTGACCCCATGGACTGCAGCCTACCAGGCTCCTCCATCCATGGGATTTTCCAGGCAAGAGTACTGGAGTGGGGTGCCATTGCCTTCTCCAAATATATATTATATATTGTGTACTATATTGAACATTTTTATAGCCCACAGTTCATAGTATGGTGCCTAAAAACTATTTATTGATGTGGTTCAAGTTAACAAAATACAATATTTTCCTCCAATCCAGAATATATATTGTTCTGAATAGGGTACTAATAAGTTCAGTTTAGAACACTTGATTGACACCCCCCCCCCAAAATGATTAATGAAAGCATCAGAGTTGAAAAAAAGAGAGTTGAAAAAAAATGGCTGTGAAGAATAGGAAAAACAAATGTCTTGGTTAACAGGTTTTGGTGGAAAAACTAAATAAGGGGAATATGTTTTTTTAAAATAATATTCCTAGAGAAGAAAATGATTTTTTAAATTTTTGAAGAGAAAATAAGCCATCAGAAAAAATATGATGACAGAGGTGCTATGGGAGAAAAAATTATATGGAAAATAAAAGGAACTAGAATAGATAAAATGATCATAAAAAAAACAAATGAGAGGAATCTATCTTCCTGATTTCAGAATTTATGTAACTACAATTATCAAGATTATGGTGTTGGTGAAGGTATAGACATATAGATCAGTGGAACAGAACAGATTCAGAAAACACTAGAAGTAGACTCACACAAATAAATCTAATTGAGTTTTTTATAAAGTTACAAAGGAAATTCAACAGAGGAAAATGTGCAGAATCTAAGCCTAGGCAAAGACTTCTTACACTAGACACCAAGAACACCATGCAGAAAAGGAAAAACTCATAATTTGGACTTCATGAAAATTAAAAACTTTTTCTCTGAAAAAGACAATGCAAAGAGGATAAAAAAAATAAGCTTCAGAGTGGGAGAAAATTTACAAATCACATATCTAACATGTGACTAATATCAAGAAGATTTCAAAACTCAACAGTTAAAAAAAAGAAGCAATCATTTAATTAAAATACGGGAAAACCCATAAAGGGACACTGATGCTGAGGCTGAAACTCCAGTACTTTGACCACCTCATGCGAAGAGTTGACTCATTGGAAAAGACTCTGATGCTGGGAGGGATTGGGGGCGGGAGGAGAAGGGGACGACAGAGGATGAGATGGCTGGATGGCATCACTGACTCGATGGACGTGAGTCTGAGTGAACTCCGGGAGTTGGTGATGGACAGGGAGGCCTGGCGTGTTGCGATTCATGGGGTTGCAAAGAGTCGGACACGACTCAGCGACTGAACTGAACTGAAAATGAATAAGATACATAGTACAAGCGGAAAATTTTAGCACATTAGAAATGCTTAATGTTATGAGTCATTAGGGAATTCCCTGGCGGTCTAATGGTTTGGTCATCAGAAAAATTTGAATTAAAATCACAGTAAGATGTTACTATATAACCTATCAAAATGACAAACTTAAAAAAAAAAGTGACAATGCTAACTTCTGGTGAGGATGCAGAAAAACGGACTCACTCATACATTGCTAGTAGAAATACAGAATGGCTTAGCCAGTCTGGAAAACAGCTTGACAGTTTTTAAAAACTAAAAATGTAACTATCATGTGATCCAGTAATTGCATTTACCCCAAAGAAAAACACACACAAGAAACACAAAACCTGTACAAAAATGTTCATCACAGTTTTATTCAAAATAGCCAAAAACTGGGAACAACCCAGATGTCCTTCAGTGTCTGAGTGGTTGAACCATCTGTAGTATATCCATACCACGAAATACCATTCAGCAATAAAAAGCAACAAATTATTGATACATGCAAAAACCTGGATGAATCTCCAGAGAATCATGCTGAGTGGGAAAAAAGCCAATCCTATAAGTTTACATACTATATGATTCCATTTATATAACATTCTTGAAATGACAAAAGAGGACAGATTAGTGGTTGCTAGTTGTTAAATCAGGGAGTGTGGCCTAAGAGAAATCAAAGTGACTATAAAAAGAAAATATTAGGGAAGCTTTTAAAGACAGAAGCGTTCTATATCTTGGTGGTACCAGTGTCAATAGCCTAATTTGATATTCTACAATAGTTTTGAAAGATGTTACCATTAAGGGGAGAGTTGGACTATAAAGAAAGCAGAGTGCCAAAGAATTGATGCTTTTGAACTGTGGTGTTGGAGACAAATCTTCAGAGTCCCTTGGACTGCAAGGAGATCCAACCAGTCCATCCTAAAGGAAATCAGTCCTGAATATTCATTGGAAGGACTGATTCTGAAGCTGAAACTCCAATATTTGGCCACCTGATGCAAAGAACAGACTCATTGGAAAAGACCCTGATGCTGGGAAAGATTGAAGGCGGAAGGAGAAGGGGACAACAGAGGATGAGATGGTTGGATGTCATCACTGACACAATGGACATGAGTTTGAGTAAGGTCTGGGAGTTGGTGATGGACAGGGAAGCCTGGTATGCTGCAGTCCATGGTGTCGCAAAGAGTTGAACACGACTGAGTGACTGAACTGAACTGAACCATTAAGGGGAATTGGTTAATGGGTACAAGGGATTTCTCTGCACTGTTTCTTACAAATGCCTATGAATTTATAATGATCTCAAAAGTACAGTTTTATTTTTTAAAAAAATCAAAGAACATTCATTGCTTTCCAAGCAATTGTTTCATTTTAGAAATACTGTGATCAAGAATGGTTTATAATAAAAATATTTTTCTGGTTGTCGTTCAACCAGAAAGTTTAAGAAGCCAGAATACTTCATTACTCTCAGTCAGTATAACCAAAAGCAAGGACATTCATGTCAGCGCACACCGAGGTTCATATTCCAGACTTCCAGGTAGTGCTATCGGTAAAGAACCTGCTTGCCAATGCAAGAGACCAGGGTTTGATCCCTGGTTTGGGAAGATCCCTTGGAGGAGGGCATAGCAATGCAGTCCAGTATTCTTGTCTGGAGAATCCCATGGACAGAGGAGCCTGTCGGGCTACAGTTCACAGGGTCATGAGGAGTCGGACACGACTGAAGCGACTTAGCACACATGCAGCTTCATGTTCCACGTCGATTTTGTACCTGGTCTCTGAGAGCGGGATGTCTTGTTCTTGAAGCAGAGATAATAAGATCTATTTCACTGAACTGTTACAAGAACTACATGAGATGAAATATGCAAAGCACAGAGAACATTGCCTAGTAAATTATAGGGGTTCAACAAATGTTAGTTCCTGTCTCTTTCCCTGTCTAAGTAATGGGAACTCTTACTTTATTTGCACATAAAATCAAATACAGAAAGGAGAGAAATGTCAGTCTATATCTGCAGTGCAAATTGTTTTGGGAAAAGAAAATTAAGATAAGTTCCTAGAATGAAAAATAATCTTCCCAACAGAGTTCAAAGAGACTGAGGAATGGTCTCTTGGGGAAAGCTTTCACTAAACAGGAAAACATGAAACAGAGGAGCAGCCATGCCCTGGGAGGGTAACAGGCAATTTGACCTATTATGTGTTTACTACATCAAGTTTATTTGTCGTCCTGATTACAAGCCACTCACCGTGACATGGATAAGGGGACGATTGCCTACTTCACAGCCATTTCTTCAAAGTTCTTTTATTGCTGACTGGCCCTGACACAATGTTTCACACACTGATAAACTAAGCTCTTTTGACCTACAGCCGTCCCTAAGATGGGAGGATATTGAAGAATATATATATATATATATATATATATATATATATATATATATATTGAGGCAATGTGGTGGGGGAAAATATAAGATACATGTAAGGTGCAATAAAAGAAAGGTGAAGTAGGAACATCAGAAAATTAATTTTCTGCCTCCAAGTATTATTGGATAGTAGCTCAGCAAACCACCTGGGACAGGTTAGGAGCTCAACATGGGAAATAGGTGAGTTGAGTAGAAAGAAACAACAAGATGAGTAACAGAAAGATGTCTGAACAGGCGAAGATCTTATTAACCCCTGGATGCCTTGTTTGCCTGTTTCTACAATGTCGAAAATTTTGCTGCCTGCTAAAGCAGACTCAGACTAATTAACTTACCCAGAAAGCTCATCTGCATTTTAATGGGAGAAGCAGGCATCTGATCCTAGCACTGGAAACTTTCTACAGCATGTGTATGGGCTGCCCTGTTGATTTATGGAGGTAGCATTCCTAGATCCTGCCTTTTCTGTGTGTTTATTAGAACTGATTGGGCAAAATTAGATTTCAAACCGGATTAAGACTTCAAGAAAATGTTGCTTTCAAATTTTTCTTCTGAAAATCAGAAAGAAATGCCTGTAGATACAAGATATTTTATCATTGTAAATAATCAACCTCATATACTTATATTAGCACATTACAATTTACAAGGCACTTCTCCACAAGTAATCTCTTTAGATCCATGTAAAATTCTTTAAACTAGGAAGGGCATATGTTATCACACATATAATCATCTACAGATGAGAAAACTGGGTTTGAAGGAAAAGATTGCCTAATGTCGCCAAAGAACAAAGTCAAAGCTGGCTGTTCTGACCCCTTGTAATACTATTGTTATCCAACCAAAAGCCAAGAACACACTAGGCATTTTTGAAGCCTTGGCTTTTTTTCAGGAACCTTTGCATTTTCTTTCCCTGTGGTAGTGAAAGGCTAAAATGATATTAACTATGATGGCATTGCAATTTAGGAAGCACTTTGGAAAGTGTAGTGCAGTCATGGCCTCAGGTCTGCAAGAACTTTAATCTGGATTGGAAATAGGCATACAATCATTGAATCATTTATGGCTCTCAAAGGGGATATCTGAATATATGTTGAAATGAGAGCAGAGACAATAACTTTCAGTGAAATTCCAACTAATAACATGTCCTTATGAGCTAGAGAATAAGCAGCTTTTATGGTGAAGATCAGGCTTCCCTGGTAGCTCAGCTGGTAAAGAATCCACCTGCAATGCAGGAGACCCTGGTTTGATTCCTGGGTCAGGATGACCCTCTGGAGAAGGGATAAGCTACCCACTCTAATATTTATGGACTTCCCTGGCAGTTCAGATGGTAAAGAATCCGTCTGTAATAAAAGAGACCTGGGTTCAATCCCTGGGTTGGTAAGATTCCCTGAAGGAGGGCATGGGAACCCACTCCAGTGTTCTTGCCTGGAGAATCCCCATGGACAGAGGAGCCTGGTGGGCTACAGTTCATGGGGTTGCAAAGAGTTGGACATGACTGAGTGACAAGCAAAGCACAGCATAGCCTATGGTGAAGACCACTATAAGCAAAGACTGACAGGATTAACAGCATTTACAGGCAAAAGAGGAAAGGGAGGGGTGGGATATTGAATGAAAAAATAGCTTAAGCATAGACAGAATGAACCGTATGCTTTAGAGCTATATTAATTAGTATTAGATGTTGCAATGAGTACAACCTCTTGTATTGATTTAAGAGAGGAAGCTCTGAATAAGATTATTGGAGATCACATGTGTATCACTTTTTTTTTAAGGGAAAGGATTTAAGTTTTATCTGAAACATCAAAGATTTACAACCAAATAAATAGCTGAAGGAAAATTATTAAATATACCACATATTATATTTATCAATTTAGATAATAAATTTAAGGTCATTACTTAAATTTCCTACTTTGAAAAATCTATAATTTTTAAAAAATTTTAATCATTATTGGAATATAATTGTTTTACCTTTTTATACAGTTCATGGGGTATTCACAGCAAGTGTACTGGAGTGGTTTGCCATTCCCTCCTCCAGTGGATGAGATAGTTGGATGGTATTACCAATTCAATGGACATGAACTTGGGCAAACTCCAGGAGATGGTGAGGGACAGGGAAGCCTGGCATGCTGCACTCCATGGGATTACAAAGAGTCAGACATGACTTGGTGACTGAACAACAACAACGATAGTTGGTTTACAGTGTTAGGTTAGTTTCAGGTGTACAGCAAGTGAATCAGTTATACAGACACATATATCCTCTCTTTAATCCTCTGTAATCACCTCTATGGGAAAATAATCTTAAAAAGTGTGCATCTCTTCTGAACAAGTTATGCCAGTTTCTCCATCTGTAAATGGAGATGATATAAGTACCAACTTCACAGTGTTTTAGGAGAACTGAATAAGATATTTCATAAAAAGGTCTTTATTAGAATAGTACCTATACTAAACTGATATTTTTTAAATGATGCTATCTGTTTAAAAAAAATGTCAGTAGGTAGGGAGGTGGTTGAATTTGGAGTATAGATAAAATGACCATGTAATTTATCATTTAAATAATTTAGCCCTTGAAATGAAAGGAGATGCTGTTAATGGTTATGCCAGGGAACCAAGTATAAGGGAGGAATATTCAAGACAAACCAGAAGGGGTTGTGACTCTACATACAAGAAATCCTACTCAAATTTTTTTTCTTGTTTATTGAAACTTCCCAGGTGTATCGTAGACAAAATTCCACAATTAAATCACACTACATAAGCAAAGATATTGTAAGCAATTTCTGTAATATGATCCAAAGCTTTGAACTTTGAACCAAGAATGTCTAAGGTGAAAAAGATTTTAGATCACCTAATATTCTTTTCAAGTGGCTCAGTGGTAAACAATCCACCGGCCAATGCAGGAGACTCAGGAAACATGGGTTTGATCCCTGGGTAGGGAAGATCCACTGGTGAAGGAAATGGTGATTCACTCCAGTATTCTTGCCTGGGAAATCCCCTGGATAGAGGAGCCTGGCGAGCTACAGTCCTTGGGGTCTCAAAGAGTAGGACATGCCTTAGAAGTGACAGAGCACACATGCAAATGTTCCTTCTACATTTTCAGTTTCAGAAGGGGCCTCATGACATACGGGAGCTGATACCTGTGATTTTGTTAGGTAACACTGACACAAAGGACCTATAGCCAGAAGTGGACAGAGCTTTTGGAGTTCATCTCAGATTTCTAACTATTGTGAAAGTCTGAGGTTTATTCTACAGATGAGGAAACTGCTCCAGATTAACTAAGGCCCTTATTGAAGATTTCCTAACATCTGATTCAGAATTTTTTTTCTCACACATCAGCATTACCCAAAATATGCTCCATAGAACACTAGTCCTAAAAGATGTTCTGACAAAGAAGGAGGGAGGGAGGGGATGGGAGGAAACCAGGGTTGAGTAAGCTTAGGCAATGCTGCTTATTATATTACTCTTAGAAATCCAAAATTTACATTAAATACTCTGGCAAGTGCTTGAGTGAAAAACCAATTTATTTTTGTTCAAACCAGTATTTCCCAAATGTGTTTTATCACAAAACCATTCTATCACTCAACATAAATTAACATTCTGCAGAATTAGTGTTCCGATGATTCATGCTTTGCAAAAGACTATACAATACAATTTAGTATCTTGTGAAAAACCTCCAAACCAGTAAGAACAAGAAATAAATAGATCATTATAATATTTTGTCACTTTATATGGGTTTGTTTATGTGCAGTCATAAAATTGACATGACTCCAAATTCATTCTTTTAGTTAAGTAATGTATTAAACTTAAGACAATTGGATATACTTGACTGATCATTTCCTTATTATTGAAAAATATACTTTAACACTATCTAAAGCAATTTTAATATGATAAAATAATTTTATCTTAATTAAATATTTTATAACCTCAAAAAAGGAAGAAAACACTTTGATATTTATTTTTACCTATTGAGTGAGAAGGACTTTAAATTTTTTAAATCAGTAAAAGAATGCCTAAGAACATAGAGATTACCTTTAAAAATATTATATTTCAGCAAAAAATAAAGCCTGTTAAATAAATAGTAAAAAGGATTTATAGTTAAGTATAACAGCAAAAGACACCTATCTTAAGCATATAAATGACATGTAAATTTTAAAAAACATAAAAACAAACAACAACAAAACCCATTAAGAGAACAACAGAAAAAAAAGGACCAAGGATCTGAATGAAGAAAACAGAAATGGAATGAATAAAGGATGTACTTGACACATCCAGCTTTGCTATAGGCTAAACTTCTGAAAGTGAAAGAGGAGAGTAATAAAGTTGGCTTAAAGCTCAACACTCAGAAAATGAAGATCATGGCATCCGGTCCCATCACTTCATGGGAAATAGATGGGGAAACAGTGGAAACAGTGTCAGACTTTATTTTCTGGGGCTCCAAAATCACTGCAGATGGTGATTGCAGCCATGAAATTAAAAGATTCTTACTCCTTGGAAGGAAAGTTATGACCAACCTAGATAGCATATTCAAAAGCAGAGACATTACTTTGCCAACAAAGGTCCATCTAGTCAAGGCTATGGTTTTTCCTGTGGTCATGTATGGATGTGAGAGTTGGACTGTGAAGAAAGCTGAGTGCCGAAGAATTGATGCTTTTGAACTGTGGTGTTGGAGAAGACTCTTGAGAGTCCCTTAGACTGCAAGGAGGTCCAACCAGTCCATCCTAAAGGAGATCAGTCCTGGGTGATCCTTCTTTGGAAGGACTGATGCTAAAGCTGAAACTCCAATACTTTGGTCACCTCATGCGAAGAGTTGACGGATTGGAAAGGACCCTGATGCTGGGAGGGATTGGGGGCAGGAGGAGAAGGGAACGACAGAGGATGAGATGGCTGGATGGCATCACCAACTCGATAGACATGAGTTTGAGTAAACTCCGGGAGTTGGTGATGGACAGGGAGGCCTGGAGTGCTGCGATTCATGGGGTTGCAAAGAGTCGGACACGACTGAGCAACTGAACTGAACTGAACTGAAACTTCTGAATGCATTGCCTCTGCTAAGTCACTTCTCATATATCCACTTTCATTTTCATAGCCCAGCTGCATAACTGTGCTTCATGGTCTGCATCTTAAAGCAAAAGCATCCACAGGGGCCATTGTAAGTTATTTTACAATTTTCCTTTTTTTCAGACTTACACCTCAAAGTCTGTCATTCAACTTGGGGACATTTGGTTTGCAACACAGACACAAAAGAAGGGGACTTCTGTAGACATAGTGATCATGGAGTAAACGTGCTTTTAAGCATGGTGGTGGTGGTGGTTTAGTCACTAAGCTGTGTCTGACTCTTGAGAGCCCAAGGACTGTAGCCCCCACCAGGCTCCATGGGATTCTGTAGCCTTCTGTCCATGGGATTCACCAGGCAAGAATACTGGAGTGGGCTGCCATTTTCTTCCCCAGGGGATCTTCCCGACCCAAGACTCAAACCTGGATCTCCTGCATTGCAGGCAGATTTTTTACTGACTTTGGTATGAGGGAAGTCTTCCATATTCCCCGGAGATCACTGTATGAGCTAATTCACAAAAAAAGCCAGATAAAACTTTTATCTCAAACTATCATCTCTCCTCTCCATTGGTAGTCCTTGAGTAGCTTAGTTTCACATTTCCAAATGTGAAATTTGTCAATGTCAATTTGTCTTGTCAAATCCTCACTGTTCATCTTCTAAAAAGCCCCCTTAATAATTATGTTTAGACAGTGTAGTATCCTCTCCAATTGCAAAAATAGCAATTGTTTATGTTTCCAAGGAAGAGGGATTTAATTACTTTTCCTGGCTACCTCAGTTATCAATTACTGCATTAAATAATACTTATTTAGTGGCTTAAAACAATATTTATCAATAATTTTCATGGTTCTGTGAGTTGACTGGGGCTCGATTGGTGGTTCTTACCTGGATTTCGTGTGCAACTGCAGCAGATAGCGGCTGAGACTGGTGTCATGTGTTGCTGTATGTCTCCCAGCCTGTAGGTAATAGATACTGATGCTGGTGGCTAGGAGTGCCTGTGGGCACCCACTTAGGCAATACTGGCTGTACTGACAAGAATAGAGACAGTGTTATGACTAGACAGGCCCTTGTGATTCTTATTAAGACATACCTTACAGGGAGCTTTGAAAAAATAATATTTATTACTGACAGGTCCTGGAGAGTATGTGGCATGCCTGGGGTCACACAGTAAGGTCGAAGGTATGGCGAGAGAAAAAGAGTGCAAACCTGGATTCTGCCTCTATTGAGGTGGATGGTGGGATGCTTAGGGTTTTGCAGGTTCACTCTTCATTTAAATGAATTTAAAATGCAAGAGTGGGAGTTAAAGTATGAGAAAGGAAAAGTAAGGTCACTCAAGACATCAGTCATCAGGGTCACACAAAGCTTTCTAAAAGAGGGGAACTTCATTGGGTGGGGCCAGCTGGCTCTTTATCAAATTTGTGTAGCTGGAAATGTATTTATTGGAGATGGATGTCTTTGAAATGAATGTCTCAGCAATCAAAAGCTTAATGTCAGGCATTTATAATACAATTAAAAAAAAAAAGCTGATCATCAAGCCTGTACACTGCATGTGTACACTGGAGTGAGCTTGTTGTGAAAGATGGTTTACACCATGTCTGATCTCATCTTCCATGTGACCTCTCTCCCAGATGAGTGGTCCCAGGTCTTATACAGGATCTCAGCTGCAGCTGCCCAAGTCAGAGTGTTCCAAGAGCCAGTGTTCTGAGAGATCCAGGTAGAAGCTGCAAAGGTACTTATAATCTAGCCTCAAAAGGAACAAACCATCACTCCTGCTGATCTGTACTGACCAAGTCATACAATCCAGATTTAAGGGGACGGGAATAAACTTCACTTTTGACACACACGGGACAGGCAGGAGGAGGAATTGCTTGGGGTCATCTCTGGAGACTTTCCCACACTGGTGTTCACAATCTTGGTTTTTTATCTTCTCTATTTTGCTTTTATTTTTTTTTCTTTTTTTTCTTATCTGGACAAGGGGGTCCTCCACCGAGGCCTTGGAGAGACAAATCCCCGTGTGCAACAGACGATGAGCAAGATACGGACATGGCCGCACTCCTCCTCTATTTTGCTTTTAGTTGTGTGTTCCAAGTACTGACAGTTCTCTTTCAACTTAGTTCTTCCCCACTCCATCTCCTTTCCCCTGTGTTTCATAGGAATAGAATTCATAGGAATTTTGAAATGAGAGAATGCTGTTCCTAAATGCCAGGGCCCTTCAGCTCTTTCTTGCTTCACTCATCAAGGTGGTTGATATGAACTAAGTTGTGAAGTCACTCAGTCGTGTCCAACTGTTTGCAACCCCATGGACTGTAACTACCAGGCTCCTCCATCCATGGAATTTTCCAGGCAAGAGTACTGGAGTGGGTTACCATTTCCTTCTCCAGGGGAAGCTTTCTGACCCAGGGATCGAACCCGGGTCTCCCACACTGCAGGCAGATGCTTTACCATCTGAGCCACCAGGGAAGCCCATGAACGAAGTTGCCTGGTATCAAACAGATAGCAGTTCAGTCTTACAGCCCCCTCACACTGTACACACCGTGGCACATGACATGTGATCAGGATCTGTTGACCACCTAACTGACAGAACAGGAAAGAGTGCAGGCTGGGTCATGGGTTAGGACTTGTCCTCAAATCAACATCAGGTGCCTGAAATGCCAAGGTCAAAAGGAAGCTGAAAAGAGAAATTAGTGGAGTTTGTACTAGGAATGAAACTGATGGGTATGACAAGAGTATTAGGAAGAAGAGAGTTTTGACACAGACTAAAGTAAACATCACCTGTAAACATTATCCTACTTTATATAGTGATTCAATGTGTCAGATATGCTGTCATCCAAGAAAAATAGATGTCTGTTCCTAATCTATGAAATGCATAGTACAATGAAAGTGAAAGTGAAGTCGTTCAGTCGTGTCTGACTGTTTGCGACGCTATGGACTGTAGCCTGCCAGGCTCTTCCTTCCATGGGATTTTCCAGGCAAGAATACTGGAGTGGGTTGCCATTTCCTTCTCCAGGGGATCTTTCCTACCCAGGGATCAAACTTGGGTCTCCCACATTGCAGGCAGACTCTTTACCATCTGAGACACCAGGGAATAATAATAATACCTAATCAATTAATGTCTCAGTGGGAAATTTCTCCTGATTGAGTTTTACACTGGCTAGACAATTGGCTAGGATTGACAATAGCAGTAGTGAAGCTAAATCCAAGGGAATTTTCCTCTTTTCCTTTATTTTCTACATCAGGAGCTGGTAAACTCTAGCCCATGGACCAATCCAGCTCACCACCTGTTTTTGTAAATAAAGATTTATTGGAACGTAGACACACTCATTTGTTTACTTACTGTCTGTGGCTGTTTTCATGCTATAATGGGCTGAGTTGAGTAATTGGTTTGGAAACCATATGGCCCATAAAACTGAAACCGTTTACTAACTGGCCCTTTACAGAAATGTTTGTCCACCCCTGCATTGCATCACTTCTTAGAAAACATTAATTTTTGCCATAGTCTGTGAGCAGTAATTCTAGGGTGATCCTAGATTGTAATTTACTGGGCTTTGGGACACTGGGTAATTTACTTGGAAATTATACTGAGAAAGGAAATTAATAAATTATTGTAAATTATGGCAGTGGTAGTACTTGATTCTGCCATTTGATTATTCATTTTGAATATTGAGCCTGCTATGGGTTTGAAGCTGGTGCTCATCCTGTTTTTGTTTTATTTGTTCTGTACCCACTAGTCAAGACTTTCCCATTATTATATTATATTATTAAACCTAACAGGAATGACAGCTGGTCTGAGGAAGAAAGATGCATAATGAAATCACTAATCCTAATTCTCATCTAGACAAAGCCCATCCCTGTAGTCATGTAAGATCTTCCCAAGTTCACCAAAGGTCTCCTTCAGGATTTGGAGCCCAAGCACCAGCTAATACAAGTAGCTACTATACTTTCCATTCATTGCACACTCACTCCGTGCTGCTGTCTGAGCTAAGCACTTTTCTTATGTTATCTCACTTAATCTGACAATATGTTATTGTTGGAGGATGTCTTGGAGAGAATGTGACTCTGACCAGGAGAGAATGTGACCCAGCTGACCCCCTGGGCTGGACCAGGCAATCGCAGGCTCCTTGCCTTCCCCCCTGTCCTTGGAATATACACTCTGCTCACTGTTCCCACAGTGAAAAGCATTTTCAAGGATGAAGACTTGAGAGAGTAATGTGTCGAAACCATCTGGAGAGTGTATGTGATTGAACTCTATTAAGGCTTCTAAATAAATTTTTAAGACTCTGGTACACGGGAGGGGACATCATCTTCTTTTGCAGCCACTCAAGACAAGCCTTGTATGTAAATTCCTTTGCTTATTAAACCAGCCGCCTACCAATCTGGAGCAGGCTGCCTTGGGCTTCAGTCTCTCCCTGTCCTCAGTGTACAGGGACCAGTTTTCCAATCAATGACTATGAGGTTAATTTTTTTACAAACATGTTACAAAAGAAACTGAGACTCCAAATTTTAAGTAATTTGCCTAAAGTTACACAGCTAGTAAATAGCTAAGTCGTGATTTGACCCCAGTACCATTTGACTTCAAAATCTATACTTTAAAAAAAACTAGTTAATAAGGCTCTTTTTCACAATGCAAATGTGTCCCACTGATCTCATAGTCACGACAGATTTGAGACCAGTGAATAACCTGCAGATTCTAACTCTGGCTATATACAGACACCACTTGTTTGCTTGCTTAGTCACAGTCATGTCCCAACTTTTTGTGACCTCATGGACTGTAGCCAGTCAGGCTCCTCTGTCCATGGGATTTCCCAAGCAAGAACACTGGACTGGGTTGTCATTTCCTTCTCCAGAGGATCTTCTCGACCCAGGGTTGAACTTGCATACTCTGCATGGGCAGGCGGATTCTTTACTACTGAGTCACCAGGGAAGGTGGATAAAAGTTAAGGTGGATAAAAGTTAAGGTGGATTTGGGTTTTGGTGTTGCTATGGCTATGGATGTGGCTACCGGCTGCTGTTGTTGTTCAGTTCAGTCATTCAGTTGTATCCGACTCTTTGCAATCCCATGGACTACAGCACTCCAGACTTCCCTGTCCTTCACCATCTCTCTAGCAATATTTTGTGTTTAGAGTGGGACTGGTTTGTCATAGGATTTTTCTCAGTTGATTGCTTTACCTTCAGCTTCAGGTTTTTCTTTTCTCCTGCATTTCAGTACCTGAGGCCCTTCTCATTCTCTTGTTCCCCCCCATTGCTAGCCCAGCTGGAGTGTCTGGGGGGCTGGGGGGTGTAGCTGTGGTGTTCACTCTGCTTCATCCTCCTTCTTAGGCAGGTGTTCTGACAATGGATCTCAGGGGTGAGACCTTCTTTTTATCTTTATCTACCACTCAGGAAGAGATAGGTTATGAATCTGCCTCTCCCTCTTTAATGGTTGGGCCTCAGAACATATTCCTGCCTCTTTCAAAGTAGGAATGGTTTTTTTCCTGTTTGTTTTTATTTTTGTTTTATGCTCCTTTCCCCTATTTGCAGTGGGCCTTGACCTGTGTCTCAAGGGTAGTAGTCTTTGACTTTTATCCTCCGATACCTTAAGGCTTCTGTTCCATAGAGGAAGTAGTGGAGAATAATCCAGACATGTCTCTGGGCCTTGCCCTCAACATCTGCTGTTCCCCGCTTCCAAGGCTGGGTCATAAAGGTTGCTTTATCTACATTCTAATCCTAACTGTAGACTTTCTTGTGAGAACCCCGTGGTGATCTGTGGGGAACAGCCTGCAGATTACCTTGGTTTTAGTGACTCCCCAGAGCACTATAGTTTATGGTGGCCCACACTCAGCCTTGAGTCATTTGTTAAAATTTTCAGTTGAATTGTTTCTGGCATGCATGACATCTAGCATCTGCTGAGAGTACTTGTATTACAGTTCCCCTTGAAGAGACTTACTTTCCTGAGATTTCAAATTAGTCTTGTAACTTCATCTTTTCTGGTCAGTCAGTTCAATTGCTTGGTCATGTCTGACTCCTTGTGACCCCGTGGCCTGCAGCACGCCAGGCTTCCCTGTCTATCACCAACTCCTGGAGCTTGCTCAAACTCATGTCCATCGAGTCAGTGATGCCATCCAACCACCTCATCCTCTGTCATCCCCTTCTTCTCCTGCCTTCAATATTTCCCAGCATATTTTCTGGTAGATTCAGATAAACTTGTAATGTACAAATTATTCAGATTTATTTCCTAGTAACACTGAAATCTATGTTTTTCCAGATTTTTACATTCTAAATGGAAACTGGAAATTTTACATTTTATTTTGAGAAAAATAGAGAGCCAGTAAAGACTTTTGAGCTAGGGAGTGAAAAGATTGGATCTATTGTTTTTATTTTAGGAAAAAAAAATTATCCTGGCTGCGTAAAGTAGAATAGATTAGAAAAAATGGGAGTCCGGAGGCAAATTTGGAGGCCTTTATAATAATCTGGCAAGAGATGAGGAAGCCCGAAACACAGCATGGTAGGGGACTAAAAGATAAAGATATGTTTGAGAGTTTCAGATTTAACAAAATTTCCTGACAGATTGTGGGCGTAGGTGCATGATGCATATTTATGTACTTAAATGTGCTGGACGATGGTGTGAAAAAGAAGGGAGATTCAAAAATTGTGCCCGTCTTTTTAACCCAGACAATCAGGAGGTAAAGGAGTCAAGATATTTATTAAGGCTGTAAGGAAAGCAGATGTATGGAGAGCATGTGTAGGTGAGTATTATCCTTGGAGAACAAGTGGTCAATTTACTGCAGGGACTATAAAAAAATCCCAAAGAACCTCAACAGATCAGTAAATGACTGACACATGAGTAAAAGAATAAATGAGGAAATAAATCTATCAGAGCTCCAATTTGGATCTATACCTATTTAATAAGACTGACTTTTTTCTTTTTTATTCTAACAAGAGCAATAAGCTTTGTGACATTTCAAAGGGACCAGTGGGGAGAATTTGTGTCAGTTGAAATAGCCCCATAAAATGTGAGCTGACCCACTGCAACCCTTTCCTGGCTAAGGTGCTTGAGGAAATTGCTCATCTCTTGCCATCAATGGAATTTTCAAATACTGTGTGTTAATTGCATGGACAAGTTAGTATAATATTCAATTTGTTACAATTTGTCTGAGGCCACTTAATAAACTTGATATGTCAGTCTCAGATTTGGGGGCAATTAAGAGAAATTCATAGTGTGAAGATATTTAAGTACCCATTTTGAATGAAGAAAAATGTTTAATGCTAAATTTCCTATTCCAATCTTCAGAAACAGAAAAGGATCATTATATTACAAGCAAGATATTATATCATGTTATATCATTATTTGATGGATTTCCCTTTCTTTTCCTGCCTCTAGCAAACATTTACGCAGCCCCATTCTCATCCACCTTGGAGCATTCTCATCGTGTACTTGGTAATTTAGATGCAAATATGAGAATCTTCCTCTTAGAAGAGTTGTAGCCTAGTGAGAAAATACAACAAACTTTTGCTCATGTAAAGTGGTAAGTGTTAAACTAAGGGGTCAGGGAGGAAGAAGAGAGAACTAACTTGGGATGAAATTCTTGAACTGATTCAAAAAAACAATATTCTTCAAAATAATCAACATTAAAAAAAAAAAAAAAGAATGTGTTTTCTCAGTTGTGTCTGACTCTTTGCAACCCCATGGACTAGCCCATCAGGCTCCTCTGTCCATGAGATTTTCCCAGCAAGAATACTGGAGTGGGAGTGGGTTGCCATGTCCTCCCCCAGGGGATCTTCCCAGCCCAGGGATGGAACCTGCATCTCGTGCATTGGCAGGCAGATTCTTTACCACTAGGCCAACTACATGTGTCGATTATCTAATTTCTTGACATATTTTAGACTTTCCTCTTGGAGTAATCTTTAGAGAATATTTGCAACTTACAAAAAAGGTGATGCTTGTCTTTCATTTTTAACAAATTATTCCAACTAGCTCATTGCTTTCCAAAATGTTATTTCCTTGAATAATTTCACTCCATGAAACATGCTTCCATGGTTAAATAAATTAAGAAAAATCTACATTTGTCTTCCCCTTCTTTGATTTGCATTAGCAGATGCAAATATCTGAGAAACCCTGTAGAAAAATAAACTACTTAACTTTGTAGGCCAGTGCTTGCTCAGCTTATTCTGTTTCATCAAATCTAAGATACCATCTATGGTAAGATGCACAATTAATTTATGTAGAAATTATACAGGAAAAAATTGCTATTTAAGCTGAGATTAGATGCATTCCTGAATGAGTTTTTATTTTATACTTATTGAAATAATTCTTTTAGAATTATTTTGACAAAGATTTTATTATATATTATTCCTGGATATATTTTTATATATGAAATTAGTTATAAGAAATTTCTAAAACAAATCACAACTTTTCTGAGTCCCTTTTTATCTGAGTTACTGGCACTCACATTTTCCCACTCAAAATCATTATCTGCACGGCCAAGAATATGCTGCTGTTTTAAGCCTGCTTCATTATCATTCCCATGATTTTTATTCAAGCTACTGACACCTATTTTTCTTTCTTTTTTTTTTTTTAAACAGGATCATGTCCGTCGTGCTGAAAAGGGACACTTCTTCAGCCACCATCTCAGACGTGGTGGTGCCGGCATCCATGTTGGAGTCTGCCATGTTCATCAGGAATCACAGGCGTCCGGCTGCACTCCTGACACCTATTTTTCAAGTGTTGAAATATTGTGTAGAAGAAACAAGCATATCAGAACTGCCACCTAGATGATGGTGATATGTATATGTGTGTATTACTCACTCAGTCATGTCGGACTCTTTACAGCCCCATGGTCTGTAGCCCGCCAGGCTCCTCTGTCCATGGAATTCTCCAGGCAAGAATACTGGAGTGGGTGGCCATTCTCTTCTCTAAGGAAGCTTCCCAACCCAGAGATCAAACTTGGGTCTCCCGCATTGCTGGAACATTCTTTACTGTCTGAGCCACCAAGGAAGACCCAGATGATGGTGATAGTAAGGTACATTTTAATTTTAGAGATGTTAAAATTTGAAAGAAAAAAAAAGTGTGTTATAGTAGTGAAAATCATATGCCAAGGCTCTCTGTTCACATTTCCCATGGAACAATGGTCTTTGGAAGCCTTTGAAAAAACTGATCTAGCCTGTTCAATCAAAGTTGGATTGAAGCTAATGACAGCCAATCTTCTACTAAAAAAAAAAAAAAAAATGTGATCACCCTACATTATAGCAACATTAAACATATTGAATTCAGAAGGAAATTCCTGGAAGGTAGTATACACTGTTGCTGTGAGTACAGGACCTGGAGCTAGCCAGTCTCAGTTTGCAGTCTTATTTGGCCTCTTACTAGCTCTCAGGTTATGGTCAAATCGCTTAAGCTCTCTAAGTGTCAGTTTCCTCATCTATGAAGTAGGAATAATAAGGACACTAACTGTTTAGACTAATTCTGAGATTTAAGCTTTCTTAAAAAAAAAAAAAAAAGCTTATAAAGGTCTTAGCACTGTCTGGAATTAACACGTTTAGCTACTATCTGGCTTTTGTGGCAAGTAGCTACCTTCCTCGATTTAGTTCTGAAAGAAGCTTGGCTATTTCCAAAAATTAAAATGACTCTTAAAGGATTAGTAATATCTCCTGTGAAGAGGTTCCCAGCAACTTGCTACGGGGTCTGATGATGATTAATGAATGAGGCATTTTAAAAAGTCCTTTTGGCAATGGCAGCATTGTCAAAATGTGCGTGACCTCCCACATGCCTACTAGGAAAGCAATTAGACTCATTTTCAAAAAGCAGTTCTGGTGTGATTACCACCATATCCCACTGTGCTGTTAGGTGAGTTGGAAAGAAACTGGAGTTCTATTTTCCGCATACTGTTCTCTCACCTCCCAGGTTCAGTCTTTGAATCTTATGTGTGACAGCATGGTAAAACTTCTTTTAAAAGCATGAATTTCACTTACTAAGTATATGACTTGAGCAAGTCAGTTAATCTGTCCGAACCCTGATTTTATGTGTAAAATAAAGACAATAAAAATATCTTCCTCATGAGGTTGTTCAGGCATTCCACAAGATAACACATGTAAAGCTCTATAACACATTTCCAGGCATGCTGTAAGCATTGATAAAATGGTAATGTTAATCGTATCATCATTATTATTAGTGTTACCATCATTGCATTAATTTCTTATTGCAGTAAATTATCACAAACTTGGGGGCTTAAAACCAGGCAAATGTACTTTCTTACAGTTCTGGAGCTCAGAAGTCCAGAATGGGTCTCATAGGGATAAAATAATGGTGTCCGTTGGACTGGGTTTCTTTCCTAAGCTCTAGTGGAGAATCTGTTCTCTTGCCTTTCCCAGCTTCTATAGGCCCCCACATATCTTGGCTCGAGGCCCCATTCCATCTTCAAAGCCAGCCATGCATCACTGCATCACTTTGACACGGCCTCTCCTTCCTTCCTCTTTCCCTTATGAGACCCTTGGGTCCAGTGGGATAATCTACCCTTCTCAAACTCAGATGCTTAGCAAACTAAATGCCCCTTTGTCATGTAACATGACATATTCACAGGCTCCAGAAATGAAGACACGTACATCTTAGGAGTGGGAGCATTATTCTTCCTACCACCAGTCTATCAATTATCTACTACTGCATATCACACTGCCCCAAAAGGTAATTTGCTCGTGACAACATTTATCTCAAAGTCTCTCTGGCTCAGGAATTTGGGTGCAGCTTTACTGGGTCCTGTGATCCAGGGTCTCACAGGTTGCAACCAAGGTGTTCACTGGGGATGCCATCATCTCAAGATTTGGCTGAGGGAAGATCTAGTCTGAGCTCAGTTAGATTAGATCTGTGGCTACAGGCAGAGTTCAGTTTCTCATGGACTACTGGCCAGGGGCCCCCCTCAGTTTCTTGCCACATGGACCACCTCTTAGGTGGCAGCTCACAACATAGTGGCTGACCTCCTCAGAGTGAGCAATCAAGAGAAGAAACAGAGAGAGAAGGAGCTAATGACAAAAGTCAGAGTCTTTTGTAATAAAATCTCAGAAGTGGCATTCCATCACCTTTGCCGTATTTCCTTCACACTCAAAGGCACTGTTCACACAAGCACCGAGTCAGATCAGATCAGTCGCTCAGTCGTGTCTGACTCTTTGCGACCCCATGAATCGCATGCAGCACGCCAGGCCTCCCTGTCCATCACCAACTCCCGGAGTTCACTCAGACTCACGTCCATCGAGTCAGTGATGCCATCCAGCCATATCATCCTCTGTCGTCCCCTTCTCCTCCTGCCCCCAATCCCTCCCAGCATCAGAGTCTTTTCCAATGAGTCAACTCTTCGCATGAGGTGGCCAAAGTACTGGAGTTTCAGCTTTAGCATCGTTCCTTCCAAAGAAATCCCAGGGCTAATCTCCTTCAGAATGGACTGGTTGGATCTCCTTGCAGTCCAGGGACTCTCAAGAGTCTTCTCCAACACCACAGTTCAAAAGCATCAATTCTTCAGCACTCAGCCTTCTTCACAGTCCAACTCTCACATCCATACATGACCACTGGAAAAACCATAGCCTTGACTAGACGGACCTTTGTTGGCAAAGTAATGTCTCTGCTTTTGAACATGCTATCTAGGTTGGTCATAACTTTCCTTCCAAGGAGTAAGCGTCTTTTAATTTCATGGCTGCAGTCACCATCTGCAGTGATTTTGGAGCCCAGAAAAATTAAGTCTTACACTGTTTCCACGGTTTCCCCATTTATTTCCGATGAAGTGATGGGACGGGATGCCGTGATCTTCATTTTCTGAATGTTGAGCTTTAAGCCAACTTTTTCACTCTCCATTTTCACTTTCATCAAGAGGCTTTTGAGTACCAGGTGGCAAAAATCACTGAAAGCCACCTTGAACATCTGCCTACCACAATCACCACTGTTATCGTTCCCATCAAATCCACCTCTTTACCTGGTCACATTTGAGTTCAAGATCCATTTCCAGCTAATGATAACAGAACATCTCAGGGAGGAGCCCAAGCCCTGCATTTTTAAAAGCCTCCCTCTGGATTTTATAGTGCAACCAGCATTGAGAGCCACAGCTCTGTCACTACAATAGTAATTCACATACCATGCACTGTGACTGCCATTCTGTATTTAAAATCCCTTCGTAAGGTTTCTGATTATTTGCAGCAGAAAGTAGAAGCTCTGGATTTACTAGTAAGTCCCTCTCTGACTCATGTCTACTTCTGTGGATTTGCTTCCACTTGTTCTCACCTCAGTCACAATATGCACTCCTTTAATATCTGTGCTTACATCCTTGCCCAGACATTGGGCTGAATGCCACCTCTATGCTTGGCAGATGCTGTTCTCTCTGCCTACCTATCCCAAGTGACTTCTGAAACACACCTACTTTCTAAAAGTATAATCATTATTGAATAAATTCAAAGGATTTATAAAACATTTCCAAAAGTGCAACATAAAAGGAACAATGATAAAACATAGCCACAAACCCACCAATCAGCTTAAGCCAAGAACATTGCCTGTAACTTTGAAGTTTCCTGTATGTCCCTCCTGTGTCCAATACCTTTCTCTCCTTCACAAAGATAATCAAAATCCTAAACGTGTTTATCATCCCCTTTCTCTTATTTAAAGTTGTAACACATGTGCTTGTATCCCTAAATAATAATGTGGTTTAGTTGTGCATATTGGCATGAAATCACACACTATTATTTTCCCGAGTTTCACCCACATTGTTCCTTGTAGCTAAATACATCCCTTTGAACTATCTTACAGTAACCAGTGCTTTTAAACACATCGCAACTAATTTATCCACTCTATTGTTGATGGACATCTGTGCTGCTTCCAATGTTTCTGCTATTAATGACTCTACTATAAAATTATTGTCTATGTCCGCTGGTGCCCATGTGAAGATGTTTTTCTGAGGTGTATACCTAGGGGTCGGAGAAGGCAATGGCACCCCACTCCAGTACTCTTGCCTGGAAAATCCCATGGATGGAGGAGCCTGGTGGGCCGCAGTCCATGGGGTCACTAAGAGTCGACAAGACTCAGCGACTTCACTTTCACTTTTCACTTTCCTGCATTGGAGAAGGCAATGGCAACCCACTCCAGTGTTCTTGCCTGGAGAATCCCAGGGATGGGGGAGCCTCGTGGGCTGCCGTCTTTGGGGTTGCACAGAGTCGGACACGACTGAAGCGACTTAGCAGCAGCAGCATACATAGGGGTAGATTTACTGGTTCACTTTCTATATGACATATGAATGTTTAGAGCTGTAGATTCTTACCATCACTTCATATTTCCAGACTTTTTCATTTTGGTAGTCCAGTGGATATGATTAGTGACTAACAAGTGTAATGCCTTTTCACATGTTTGTTCGTCACTCAAGTTGCCTCTTCTGCAAAGTGCTATCCAAGTCTTTTGTCTGTTTTCCTACCAGTGGTCTTTTTAATTTATAGGAGTTCTTTATGTATTTTGAGCTCTAATTATTACATTCTGTGGTTTGCCTTTCATCCTCTTTCTGGTGTGCTTTGAGAAGTAGATGCTCTTTTATAATAGCATCAGTTTGATTGATATTCCAAATTATGGACTATTTTGTATTTCTTTCTTAAGAATGCTTCTATATTCAAGGTCAGAAAGCTATTCTCTTGTATTGTTGTCTAAAACTTTAAAGTTTTGATTTTCCTAGTCACATTTTTAATCCTATGGGTTACAATCTTATATGTGGTATGAGGTAAAAATTAAATCCCATCATTTCCCTATAGTTAATCTCTTATTAGAGCAGTATTAATTTATTACTTACATAGTCCATTATTTCTATTTGGAGCCACAAGACCAATTGTCTCATAAACAAGGTGTTGATTACTGCATAGGCTTCTCTCTCTGGGTTCTTGATTCTGCCCCATTTGTCAAACTGTCTATCACCTGGTGGTTCAGCAGTAAAGAATCCACCTGCAATGCAGGAGCCACAGGAGACTCAGGTTCACTCCCTGGGTGGGGAAGATTCCCTGGAGGAGGGCATGACAACCCACTCCAGTATTCTTGCCTGAAGAATCTCATGGAAAGAAGAGCCTGATGGGCTACAGTCCCTGGGGTTACAGAGTTGGAAGCAATTTAGCATGCATGCACGTACTGCATTACTGATTGTTATGGTCTTTACAGACCAGGACCTGGGCACTGGAGTCAAGGAGAAGAGGGACACAGGGGACCCAAGTCTCGAGTGAAAGAAGGGCGCTTTATTTGCAGAAATGCATGTTTATATATCTTCATACAAGACAGCTTTAGGCAGTAAAAAAAAATTGAGCAAAAACAAAGCCAAGCAAATAACAATCTTCAAAGGGCCAGAAAGCATTCCAGATCCCGAGTAAGAGGGGCATAACTGAATAGATTACATTTAAGTAAGGTCACTGAAGGGAGTCACTGAAAGGAATCCAAGCAGGTGCCGCTTCTCATGATCTCAGTCCTGAGAACTGCATGCAGCTCTGCTTGCTCCTGTTTTCCAGGAACTGATAAGGAATAGAGAGTCCTTGAGAAACAGCACATAAAAGAAGAACATATTGGATTCCTTAAAGTTGAACGTCTCCTGACAACTGATTACAATTGTTATACTTTTACAGGTATTTTTTCTTGATAGTGGAGAAGGAAATGGCAACCCACTTCAGTATTCTTGCCTGGAGAATTCCCTGGATGGAGGAGCCTGGCTGGCTACAGTCCATGGGGTCTCAAAGAGTCAGACACGACTGAAGTAACTTTCCCTCACAGTTTGCCTGATAAGTAATTCATATTCCTTAAAAAAATTCTATTATTTGCCCTTTGTGCTTCCAAAAATTTAGACTCAATCAACCATATTTGGGGTTTTAATTGTGTTGCTGTTTTGAGTATTAACTCAAATTTTACAGTGTCAAAGGTTGGTGATACTGAGAGAAATTACTAAAAGCACACACATACACAGTGAAAATTTTACATTTATTCCCATCAACAATCTAATCAGGGTGCTGAATAGTGGGGATGAGGCAAGGTTTCAGGCATTCACTAGTTAATAGGATCAGCTAGTCTCTCCTCACCTCAGCTGCTGCTGACTCCCAGTAGGAGTGTATCATGACCTCTTCTAGCAAGATTTGTTTTTTCCAGTCTTCAGAAAGAGATTGGAGTCATCTCACAGTCTGTGGGTAATGCTCCAAAGAAAACCCAGTGCAGCATTTTCCATGAGACACAGGAGGACAGGTTTTCAATACTGAGTGATACTCAGCAGGCTGTATTTTAATAGCTAAACTTTTACAGCTGCCAGAAGTATGAGTATAGATTCTTATATTTTCTCTCAAATACAAATAACTTGCTTATAGCACTTCATTTTCAGGTGTAAATACATTTTTGTTTTTAAAAAACTCTCCTCAAAAATACGTTCAAAAATAAGTTTTACATTAAAAAAAGCTTATACCATGTCTTAAAGACAATATGATTATAATTTGACAAAATGGGGTGAAAATTTTGAGGGATAAAGGGGTAAGACACTTTGAGAGATAAAGGGGTAAGACATTTCTACAAATATTTTTTAATTATACAAAGGAACTTAATTACAAAACAGAAATAGACCCACAGACATAGAAAACTAACTTATGGTTACAAAGGGGAAGAGAGGGAGATAAATTGGGATTTAGGGATTTACATATATATATACTTCTATCAATAAAATAGATAACCAATGAGGACCTACTGTGTAGCACAGGGATTGACACTTAATATTTTGTAATAACTTATAAGGAAAAATAATCTGAAAAAGAATAAGTTTATTTTTATATGTATAACTGAATCACTTTTATGTACCCCTGAAATTAACATTGTGAATCAGCTATACTTCAATTTAAAAAACAAATTTAAAAAATACCACTTATCAATAATTGAAATTGTTCTCAATTGATAGAAGAATTTGGAAAGAGTTGTCAACTTTAAGATATTGAGTCTTCCAATCCATGGATACAGTAGGATCCTCTATTTATTCAGATTTTCTGTAATGTTGTTGTTAAAATTTCATAACTTTCTCCTTAAAGGTGTTTTCTATCTTTTGTTTAATTTATTCCTATTTGTATTTTCATTGGCACTATTGAAATTTTTAATTTTCAATATACTTTCTAATAGGTACTATTATTTAGAATTATTGTTGATTTTATATCAATTTTTGTACCTAGCAAACTTGCTAAATTCTCTGTAATTTTCTATGTATTCTTTTGCATTTTCAACAGAGCCAATCTTATCATCAGAGAATAATGAAAGTTTATTTCTTCCCTTTCAATCCTTATAAATTAAAAATTATTCTCATCTTATTATATTGGTCAGAGCTTCCAGGAAAATATTGAATAGAAGGAATGATTACAGTTTTATTATTCCTGTTTTAAAGAAAATGATATTAAATATTTACCATTATATATGACATTTTCTGTGTTCTGTTAAGTAGGGTATATCAGCTTCCTGAAAGTCCTTTATAATTACTATTTGTAATGAATAAGTATTGAATTATATCTAATACTTTTCCTACAGCTAATTAAATTATTTTGTGATTTATTCTTTTTCTCCTATAATTTTATATTTTTTCTTTAATGTTAATCCAACTTATACTCCTTAGAATTAACACATTTCAATCATGATATATTTTCTTTAATGGATTTCTGGATTCAGTTATTAGTGTCTAATTTTTAATTTTGCATTTATGTTTGAAAATTAAGCTGGCCTATAATTTTTCTTTATCATATTGCCTTTGTAAGGCTTTGGTATCAAAGCTATGATAATCTCACTAAATATATTGGGTATTGTTTCTTTTTTTCCATAATCAGAAATAATTTGTTTAGGATTAAAAGTTTTTCTTAAACATTTAACAGATCTTTATGGGAAATATCGTCTATTTGTTTAATTACTTTAATGGTTATATTACTGTTCAAGTTTCTCATTTCTTTCTGAGTCAGTTTTAATAACGTTTTCCAGAAATTTTTTAATTTCACCAAATATTTCAAATTCATTTTTACAAAGTTGTTCATAGTATCCTCTTACTATATTTCAATTCCTATGGTACTTGTATTATTTCCTAATTTTTTGTCATTCATATTGTGTATTTGTTCTTCCTCTCTTTTGTCCAAGATCAGTCTCAACAGAAATGTGTCTGTTAGCTGCATTAGTTCCCTAGCTGCTATAACAAAATAAATTACCACAAACCTGGTAGCTGAAAACAACACAGACTTATTCTTTACAGTTTGGGAAGTCATTATTATGAAACAAATCTCACGGGGCTAAAACCAACATGCAGCAAAGCTGCACTGCTTCTGGATGTTCCACAGAAAAATCTTCTTGCTCCTTGCCTCTTCTTGCTTCTAGAGACCATTAGCATTGCTTGATGTATAAATAGTTAGGGTTCTCTAGAAAACTATAAATATATACATATGTATAATTATATATACATTATAACATTATATGTATAATTGTATATATGTATTGTTGTAAGGAATTGACGCATACAATTATGGAGGCTAAGAAGTTCCAGGATCTATAGTTAACAAACTAGAAACCCAGCTGGAAGGCAGATGGTGTAGCTATAGTCTGGATCTAAGTATGAAGGTCTAAGAACCAGGAGGGTCAATAGTGTAAGTTCTAGTCTGAACATCAGCAGTCTTAAGACACAAAAGCTGATGCTTCAGTTCAAGTCCAAAGGTCAGAAAAACAACATCCGGGCTCAACCAGTCCAGCAGAAAGAGCTCCTTCTTATTCAGCATTTTTGTTCTGTTCAAGTCTCCAGTTGACTGGATAGGGTCCACCCACCTGACAGAGCAAAGATGCTTTACTCAGTCTATAAATTCAAACACTAATCTCATCCAGAAACAACATCACAGACACATCCAGAATGTTTGACCAAATGTCTGGGCATTCTTTGACCCAGTCACATTGACACATAAAATTAATCATCACCCTTGGCTTGCGGCTACATCATGCCAATCTCTGTTGCTGTTGTCACACTGCCTTCTTCCTTTGACTTTCTTTCCCTACAGGACCCTGTGGTTACACTTAGGGCACAACCAGACAACTGGGGATAATCTCTCAGTCCCAAGATTCTTAACCTAATCATATCTGCAAAGTCTTTTTTTTACCATATAAGGTAGTATTTTCAATTCCATGGATCAGTACATGGATATATTGGGGAGGGGCATTAGTCAACCTACCACAAAAAATAAGAGCTTTTAAATCTGTTGATACTTTTTATTTTTACTTTTTGTTATTGCTTCCATTTGCATGATATTAATTCATTTACTTCTTAACTTCTTTAGTAAGATGCTACATTCATTATATTTAGTATCTTTTTTTTTTTTTTGCATTTATAACATCAGAACTGAAAGCTAAACATTTTCCTCCAAATACTGTTTTAGGTACATCCCCAAAATTCTGGTATATAGAACTTTCATTATTTACCAGAATACATCATGAGAGATGCTGGGCTAGATGAAGTGCATGCTGGAATCAAGATTGCTGGGAGAAATATCAATAACCTCAGATATGCAGATGACACCACCCTTATGGCAGAAAGTGCAGAAATAAAGAGCCTCTTGATGGAAGTGAAAGAGGAGAGTGCAAAAGTTGGCTGAAAGCTCAACATTCAGAAAACAAAGATCATGGCATTTGGTCCCATCATTTCATGGCAAATAGATGGAGAAACGGTGGAAACAGTGTCAGACTTTATTTTTTTGGGCTCCAAAATCACTGCAGATGGTGCCTGCAGCCATGAAATTAAAAGACGCTTACTCCTTGGAAGGAAAGTTATGACTAACCTAGAGAGCGTATTCAAAAGCAGAGACATTACTATACCAGCAAAGGTCTGTCCAGTCAAGGCTATAGTTTTTCTAATAGTCGTGTATAGATGTGAGCTGAGCGCTGAAGAATTGGTGCTTTTGAACTGTGGTGTTGGAGAAGACTCTTGAGAGTCCCTTGGACTGCAAGGAGATCCAACCAGTCCATCCTAAAGGAAATCAGTCCTGAATATTCATTGGAAGGACTGATGTTGAAGCTGAAACTCCAATACTTTGGCCACCTGATGTGAAGAGCTGACTCATTTGAAAAGACCCTGATGCTGGGAAAGATTGAAGGCAGGAGGAGAGGGGGATGACAGAGGATAAGATTGTTGGATGGCATTGCTAACTCAATGGACATGAATTTGAGTAAACTCCAGGAGTTGGTGATGGATAGGGAGGCCTGACGTGCTGCAGTCCATGGGATCACAAAGAGTTGGACACGACTGAGCGACTGAACTGAACTGAATTGAATTAATTAAAATTCTCACTTTGATTTCTTCTTTGACTCCTAAGCAATCTGAAAGTGCGTTTCTCAATTTCCAAGCACATGGCAGTTTTCTGGTTTTCTTTTAGTATTGAAGCTAATTGCATTATGTGATCTATGCAGGGGTCCTCAACCTTTGGGTTCTAATGCCTGATGATCTGAGGTAGAGTTGATATAAAAATAATAGAAATAAAGTGCACACTAAATGTAATGCACTTGAATTATCCCAAACAGTCCCCTACTCCTGGTTTGTGGAAGAATTATCTTCCATAAAAGAGGTCCCTGGGGCCAAAAAGATTGGGGACTGCTGAATAGATATTAAATCTTTAAAAATGGTTGACACGTGCTTCATGGCCTAATATGAGACCCATTTTCCCCTAATGTCACATATGTTTTTTATAGAGCAAGTGTTTAATAATTGTTTCCATGTTCTACATACACAAGCTTGCAACCTCTAATCCTGCTCATTGTTGCTCAGCTCAGATTTTATTTTCTTCTGCAAGTCTTCCCTGGCCACTGGGCTAAGTGTCCCCCTCTGGGTTCCCATTGCCCTCCATATATAATTAAACACAACTTTTTTTTTCAGTGTTGTAGTGTATATCCCCTGTTTACCTTTCCTGTAAATTTTTAAGATCCCCAAAGGAAAAAAAAAAAAACAGAATTTATTCATCTTTGTTTTTCTTGTTCCCAGCAATATACCTGCCACAGAGGTTCTCAGTAAATAATTATTGAATGAAACAACTGAATGAGGCTAATTTTTTTCAAAACACTTGTCTGCCCAATGTTCCTCTTCCATGTGAATAATACTCACTGCACTCAAGAAATAATGCCACTCTTCCACATTTAGTTTAGTGGAAGTTAAGACAAATTTTCTACTTCATTGAAAAAATACCAAGGGAGAAGCCAGTATTTCATCTGAAGGTTTTATTTACCAAGGCAACACTGCTTATTTATCCAAGTCATGTATGGGTCATTGAAGTGAGAACACAAGTCTTTGAATTTGGTTTTTGACTCTTAAGAAGTGCTTGTGCCTAATTCTGCTAAGATTACAATGTTGTATGAATACACAGATGAACAACCACCGTTTAACTGTATACCATCTGGGACAGTCATAGGGCATAATAATATTCATATCTTTGAAACAGGGAGGAATCTAAATTGAAATAATCATAGAACACAGAGTAGGGGGGAAAACTGAGAAATCTTCTAGTCTGTCCCAATTTTTATATTATTATATTCTCTTCTCTAAGATCCCAGGCAAGAACTGAAGTTTTTGCTTAAATATCTGTAGTGATGAGAGGGAAATATCTGTAGTGATAAGAGGACTCATTTTTAATGTCTATATTATTGCCTGTTAGGGATATGCTAGTCTGGTAGTGAATTAAGTGATTTTATTTTATAAATAGGACATGATAATTCCTTTTTGTGTAACAGAGCAACATGCCTCTTTCCTCTAGACAAAGGCATCTTCCCTCCATGCATCATCTATTTTTCTCAGTCCTGAATGTGATAACAAATTAGGATCACAAGTTATCATAGCATGAAAACTTACCCAATATAGAAGGTAATACCCAAACTAAGTAAGCATTCTATACAAAAAACTTAAACTTGGATTATTCAATAGAAAAAATGAATTTATTTCACAAAAAACGACAACAATGAAGAATTTATCAACTTGGAGCACAGAAAGCAACAGATTATGGCATCTGTTAATCTAATTTATTTCAACTACAGTTAAGCATTTTAAATTTCCAAATATATGAAAAAATTTCTTTGAAATCCTGAGTATTCCAAGTCCAGAATGAGAGAGTTATAAAGTATAGGAAAAACTTCTGTGATTCAAGGAAAGTTGAATGATGTCTGAACACTTCCAAACACAGGAGTTCCTAGAAGTGAGAATGTTTCTGAAGTGTGGTAAAGCCATGGGCTTCCCTTGTGGCTCAGCTGGTAAAGAATCCACCTAGAATGCGGGAGACCTGGGTTCGATCCCTGGGTTGGGAAGATCCCCTAAAGAAGGGAAAGGCTACCCACTCCAATATTCTAGCCCAGAGAATCCCATGAACTGTATAGTCCATGAGGTCGCAAAGGGTCAGACACAGCTGAGTGACTTTCACTTCACAAAGGATAACAACACATATTATGCTATAAAATGCTTAGTATGTATACAACAAGATTCATAAATATCTATATTTTTTCACCAAATATACGTGTAAGAAACAGATTAAATAGTTTGAGAGATTAGAAAAGTTAAAAGCTCAACTAGTTATTAATTTAACTCAGTTTATGATCACTTTATTGTAGACATGCAAAGTCCATGTTCTCATCTTTCTCTGTATCTACCTTCTTTGCCATACAACTCTGCAGAATTCTTAGTCTGTTGGGAGCCTTGACCATGTTACTTGCCTTAGACAAAGGGATAGTAACAAATGTGATATACACAGAGGCCTGAAGTGTGTGTGGGTATAGCAATTGTCTTAGCTTTTGCACCTTTGCCTTTCCCTTGAGAACATATCTAGGGTAGCCTGCTGGGGGGACGGAAGAGACATGGGGGTATGTTGGGTATCTCCAGAGAGCAGCCAAAGGGCCCACAGATGCAATAGTCACTCTGAGACAACCCACAACCAATAGTGAGCAATTTCCAGCTAGACTAGAAGAACTGTCCAGACTAGATTGCTGACCCACAAATTAGGAACTAAATAAACACCTATGGTTTTCAGGCATGTGCTTTGGATCTGACCCAAAAGCTGCTTATTTTCTTTATGTTTCTACCTCATTACACCAAAACTCTCCATAATTTGACAAGCTGGAAAGTCAACTTTTGGGGTGGACAAAACATTCAAAAGGACAAAGGAATTTTCCCCAGAGTAGGGGAATTTTCCCTAGAGTAAATGTTGGGAGTAGTGTGGTAAAGTTGAGAGTAACTGAGCCAAGATGGTAATTCCAAATGCTCTTCAATCAAAAACACTCTCGCCATTGTTGCCACTTCCCTAACACATCTAGAAAAAGGGCCTATGATTCAATCGCACTCCCAAGTTGACATTGGCGATCACAGTGACAGTTATTCCCAATGGAATATGAAGTGGGGGTGGGAGGAACAGAGATGAGGACCTCAAATATTAATAAAATGTAAAACCACATACTGAGTGACTTATTCTGGTTGAAGCACAATAAATACACATGAGAGAAATAAGAATCTTAAATATCTACACTAAAATGTTCTAAGAGGGAAGTAAGGATATTGGAGGGCTTCCCAAGTAGCCCTAGTGGTAAAGAACACATCTGCCAGTGCAGGAGATGTAAGAGATGTAAGTTCAGTCCTGAATTAGAAGATCCCTGGAGGAGGGCATGCAAGCCCACTCCTATATTCTGGGCTGGAGAACCCCATGGACAGAGGACCCTGGCAGGCTTCAGTCCCTAGGGTCACACAGAGTTGGACACAACTGATGTGACTTAGCACACACGCATGTAAGGATATCGAGAATTCCAAGGAGAAATAAAGCAATTACAGAAAAGAACTAATTAGAAATAAGTGGAGTAAAAACAGAATTGTTGAAATAAAGGGTTGAATAGATAGGTATAATAATAGAATACATTGCATTAAAAATGAAATATTGAGCTGAAATATCCAGTCTAGAACTTTCACAGAAGGCATAAAGTCAAAAAAGAATAATTTAAAGTCAAGCAATATAAAAGAAAGAAAAATAATTGTTCATATCTACATAAAAAACACTGTAAAATCTGAGAAAAGCTAATTAAAAGGGAGGAAATGTGTAATTAAATGATTAGGAATATCCTCAAATTAAAGAAGCATGTAAGAATTAAATAGCTTAATAGAGATTAGAAAAGTCAAAGGTGCAACTAGTTATCAGATTTAAATTATCCACATGAAAGAGAAAAACTTCCATGAGTAAAAGCAAATTACCTGAAAGGAAATTACAAGAATCATGCATATCTGAGATGAAAAAATAATGGAGTAATGATAACTAAATGGTAAAGGAAAGGAATTGAAAATATAGAATATTGTAACAAAGTCAATTCTATTTTAAATAGACTTGAAACACAAATATTTTCAATAATGGGTGCATCAGAAATTTTACCACAGAAACTTTCTGAAAGAAGTCTTAGAGTTAGAACTCCAGTAGTAAGACAATGAAAGCAATGAGAAGTAAAATACTTACTAAAATACATTGCTGTAAAAATAAACAATAACCAATGACACAGCCTCCCGAATTATTAAAGAGCATCTGGAGTGCATTTCTAAGGAATAAGTATATGATGATGTAGAAGGACCAGGGAGAAAGACCAGAGGAGGTAGGAGACAGCTTTGCTAAAAAAGAAAACAAAAACTGATAAGCTCAAGAAGCTGGTTGGGGGGAAAAGTAGCTATAAACCTCAATGTAAGACCTTCAAACTAACAAAATTAAATTCATCTATGGAAGTTAGTGGGCTTTCCAGGTGATGCTAGCAGTAAGAACCCACCTGCCTGTGCAGGATACGTAAGAGTTGAGGATTTGATCCCTGGGTTGGGAAGATCCCCTGGAGGAGGGCATGGCATTCACTCCAGTATTCTTGCCTAGAGAATCCCAGGGACAGAGGAGCCTGGTGGTCTATGGTCCATAGGGTCTCAAAGAGTTGGATACGACTGAAGCAACTTCACACATGCACACAAGGAAGTTGGTACAATAAAACAAAAGATATAAGCAGTAAGTATTATAAATTAAAAAAAGTATGAAATGAGATTTCAGAAGTAACTAAAATTTATAAAAAATTTTAACTCGCTTAAATATACCAATCAAAAGACAAAGATTTCAACTGGATCATTTAACATGGCAATGCCAAGTTCACCAGCATTTCCTCTTCTTGGATCAACAGAAAGAAAGCAGGTCTTGGTCTTCCTGACAGCTAATTTGGGCACATGTGACTGAGTTCTGGATTGTGCTAATTTGCCAGTTGTATAAATCACTCTTGAGACTGGCCCCTTTCCTTTGCTAGATCAACTCAAAAGTCTGCGTGTTACAGCTCTGTAACCGACCTATGTCCTTGAGTTCCCGTTTGAAGTAGAACCATGCAGGAGAGTAGTGTTTCCCACATCAAATCATGACATAAATAAAAAGAAAAAAATAAATCATTATTGCATTCTATGGAGGTTTTGTTTATAAGCACATATTAGTATGACCTCATCCTGATTAATATTGAGAAAGAGCTCTGGCCATAAATTACTTCCAAGAAACAGTCTGGATAAGGCAGAATTCTTCAGAACACTGGAAATATGTAAGTAAAGATATTGTTCAAGGACACCATTCCCATCCCAGCATTGATAAGGATTTAGCCTCTTGAGTGCTGCATTTAGTTGAGGAATCAAGAAAACTTTACGCTTATATGCCTTCTCAAAAACTAAGGGAAAATGATTTTTAGTATAAGTTGCTCTGGAATTGCATTATAAGCCAGAACTAAAAAAGACAGAAGTGCAATAAAGTTTTAGCATTTCAGTAAACTCTCGCAGGCACGAGTTTCATGGAAAGTGTCTCTTGCACAGTGCACCACACAGAAACAAAGCAATGAAACAGTCATGCAGAGATATGCTTCTGTTCTTGGTTTCTTTTACCACCTCATTCCATTAAGCTCTCATACTCTCATTAAATAAGACATTTATAAATTTGTAAATCACACACTTATAGCAGGTATGTATGTGTCCTTTATGCACCAATTCATAATCACATGTGCAACAATGAACACATGTAAAATGAAATAAAAATAAAAGAGTAAAAACTAATACACCAGGTAAATGTAGTTGAAAGAAATACCATGTAGCAACATTAATTTCAGCCTAAATAGAACTGAAAAAAAATCATTATGAATAACATTTTATCTTGTATGTAACCTAATAAAAGGAACAAAGATCCAATGGTATGATAAAAATGAACATATTATCACACAAAAAACATATATTAATACATAATCCCTGATAGCAAATGATGAACTGCAAAGATAAATAGCTACATCCGTAGTTGTAGTTGGAGATTTTAAACCCCGTGTTTCAGAAACAGATAGTTCACGGAAACAAATTAAAAATTCATATATATTGAAGGCAAAAGTAGAAGAAGGCAGCAGAGGATGAGAGGTTAGATAGCATCACCGACTCAAGGAACGTGAAACTGAGCAAACTCTGGGAGATAGTGAAGGACAGGGTGTGCAGCAGTCCATGGGTTGCAAAGAGTTGGATACAACTTAGCGACTGAACAGCAACAAATGTATAATAATTAATAACTGAATCAAAAGATACATCAGCAACTTTATATCCAGAGAGCCCTTTTTTTTTCCAAGCAGACACGATGCATTCATACAACTCAATCAAGTACTAAGTCACCAAAATAAAAAGCCTCTGCTGCTGCTAAGTTGCTTCAGTTGTGTCCGACTCTGTGTGACCCCGTAGACGGCAGCCCATGAGGCTCCCCTGTCCCTGGTCCCTGGGATTCTCCAGGCAAGAACACTGGAGTGGGTTGCCATTTCCTTCTCCAATGCAGGAAAGTGAAAGTGAAGTCTCTCAGTCGTGTCCGACTCTTAGCGACCCCATGGACTGCAGCCTACCAGGCACCTCCGTCCATGGGATTTTCCAGGCAAGAGTACTGGAGTGGGTTGCCATTGCCTTCTCCAAAAAGCCTCAATAAGTTGCAAAAAAAGTCTTAGTTGCCAATTATTATTCAATAAATTAAGAATCAAAACCAAATATAAAGTCTTATCCAAACTCCAAATACCTGTAAACCATCCTCCGCCTCCCGCCAAACAAACAAACAACTATATAGCACTTGGGTTAAGGAGAAATTCCTAAGTCAAAGTACTCAATTACAGCTGAGTGAGCATAAAAGCACTCCATGTCAAAACATCTGGGAAACAGTGAAGGAGGTACTGTGAGGGGCATAATATATCCTAAAAATTATTGACCAGACAGCAGGAAAGTTTATAAGTAAGTAAGCTAAACTTTCTCCAAAATGCTAGAGGGAAAAAAAGAGAATAAGCCCAAAGAAGTAAGAATATAAGAAATAAGGAAGATGAGGACAGAAATGAATAAAGTAGAAAAAAATATAGATAATATGTTTACAGCATATTATATATACATATATACTAAGGGCTGTTCTAAGTGTTTTACATATATTCACTCACTGAATTCTTATGACAGACTTTAGATATGGGCTACTCATTCTCATTTTACAGATGAGTAAAGCAATGCACAGAGAAATTTCATAACTTTCTCAAGATCACAAAGCTAGTAAGGACCAGAGATTGATTTATATTCTGTGCTTTTATCAACTGCTCTCTACTAACCCAGAGGCTGATCTTTCTTTTATAAATATTTCCAAAGTAGATAAGCCTCCAGAAAGACTGATTAAGGACAGAGAAAGAATCAGAGAGAAAGAGAGGAAGTATTCTTGTTTTAGTCAAGGTAATTAAGGACAGTTAACAACAAAAACCCAAATATCATTGCCATAGCATAATAATATATATATGTTTTTTACTTGCTTACATCACAATCGTTGGTCATCACATCCACAGGGCAATTCTCCTCCAGCAGTGATCAGGGGTCCATGGAAGCTGTGGCAGAAGAAGAAAGAGAATGAGGAACACTGACTCAACTTCCCTGTTCTGCAAGTCACACTCTCTGTTTATCTTTCTTTGGTTTGTACTAAAGAATAGTTACATGTCTTCACCCTAAATTAAGATGAGGAAAATACATGCAATTTTTGGTGGTCACTGATAACCTCGCAATTGTTGGAAGAGGTCATCGAGAGGATGTCACCACCAGTTGACCCCCTGGGCTGGACTCAGGCTAGAAGAGGCTTCTAGCCCCCTCCCCTGTCCTTTGGAATGTACACTCTTTCCACTGTTCCAACAGTGGGAGCTACTTTCAAGAACACAGCCTTGAGAGAGAGGAGCGTTGTTGAGACCATCTTGATGGCATACGTGACTGAACCCCTTTAAGACCTCTATATAAATTTTTAAGATTCTGGTAGGCAGGTGTGTAGATCTCTTTCTCTTGCAGCGATGCAAGACAAGCTTTGTGTGAAAGTTCCCTTGCTTATTAAACCTGCCACCTGCCTATCTGAAGTGATCTGCCTCTATTTTCACTCTCTCCCTGTCCTCCATGTAGAGGGGCCATTTTGCAAACCAACAGCAACAAATACCAAAAATAAGGCATAAAGGCTATTAATGGATAAAAAAAAAAAACCTATGAACATATTTTTAAAAATATTATTATTTTTATATTCTTTTTAAAGGAATATTTAGGAAACTACTCAGCTATAAATTTGACAGTCCACCTGTCACAGACCAATTCCTGGGGAAACATTAAATGCCAAAATTGGAACAAGAATAAATCCCATGAGGTCAACAACCAAACATTAATAAAAATGGAAATGATAATCAAAAATATCTCTCTCTTCTTACTCTCCGTTCCCCTCCCCCAATGAAAAAAAGCCCCTGTACCAGCTAGAAACTTACTGTTTCTCAGCCCCAAATCCTCCCTTAATGTCCCACTTTGTGATACTGGAGCTGGACCCTGTAAACATTTCCCCTTTGCCAGCTGGCATAATATTAGGCTAACTGAGTGCTATGGAGGAACACTGAAGGAAGAGGAGGCTTCTCTCCATTTCCATGTACTTATTCCTCTCCTCTGGCTTCAGTATCATTCAGTGCCCACCATTGTTTCAGTGGCACTCCCATGGTGGCATACTAGTCAGTTCCACCAGCTGTCCCCTTGCAGCTTCCCCAGGAGTTCAGTGCACCTCTACGAGGGGGTTGTCCTCGGCAAGTTCTGCAGGCTTCCCAGCTGGCCTTTCAAGGACTTTCACAGGTGATCCAGCAAAAACCTCCTGCTGAGTTCTGCTAACTCCTAACCCAGCCCCCAGGAAATTCAGGAACATCTCTGTATACAAACCTCCTATTCCCTTTTCTAGAGAATCTCTCAGGAGCCCCAGTAGGCAGCTTCTTCTTATGTTTTAGCACAATTCAAGGGCCAGCTTCCCACCTAGTTCCATCATCAGGACCCCAGAAGGCAGGTTCCTGCAAATTTTGATACCCCAGTAGGAAGTTTCCTCATTATCAGCCTGGTCCTATGGCACCAAAGTAACTTTTCCACCATCCGGAGAACTATAATCACACAAATTATAAATATATTATAAATTTATAATCTCACAACAGAGTCTAAATCTTAGCCTTTAGTGGAGATGAGGGCTCCCTTTTCCGAATTTGTTCCCCCTGGACTTGTGCCTTGGCCGTAAAAGGAGTTAATTGTCCGTGCACATGCTGTTCTTGTTTCTTAGAGGTTCTTGTTACTATTGAATATTATATTCTTTTTTTCTCTTCAAATTACTCTATGATTCCTGTCCTCTGACTGGATACTCACTGATACAGTCCAAGATCCAGATAGTTTCAAAAGGACATTTCATCAGATTTCAAGGTACAGATAATATATTTTATATAAGTTTTCCAGAATAAAGAAAAAAAGAAAAAAATTAATGATTCAAGAACAACCTAGCTTCTCAAACTAGATTAGGACAATACAAAAATATACAATTTCATTTTAATAGATAAATGGAAAAATAGTCTGTGGTACATCCAGGCAGCAGGATATTTTTCAGTGATTAAAAAAAAGAGCTATCAAGCCAGAAAAAGACATGTGGGAACCTTAAATGTGTGTTGCTAAGTGAAAGAAGCCAATCTGAAAGGCTACAAAATGTATGATTTCATTCCAACTCTATCACATTTTGGAAAAGAAAAAGCCATGGAGACAGTAAATGACCAATGGCTGTCAAGGCTTGATACAGGGGAAGAGACAAATGAAGGAACACTGAAGTTTTTTTAGGTCACGAAACTATTCTGTATGATACTGCAATGCTGGCTACATTACACCATACATTTTTCAATACACGTGGGACCTACAACACTAAGAGTAAATCCTAATGTAATCTGTAGATTGCAGTTAATAATAATGTCTCGGTTATAGCTCATCAATTATAAAAAATGTAAGGTGCTAATAACAGAGTTAACTGGCAGAGGGATATGAAGCAATACATAGGAACTCTGCAATTTCTGCTCAATTTTCTGAAGCTTAAAACTTCTCAAAAAAGTTTGTTGAAGAAACCCTATTGTTTCATACCTACCTTACTTATGACTATAATTGCCAAAATCCTAAAACAAATATTGGATAAGCAAACCTAGTATTATTTAAATAACTATAGATGATGAAGTAAGGTTTATATCAAGAATAATATGATGAATCAGCATAAAATATGTTCATACAATTTAACATATTAAAGGCCAAAAGGAAAAAAAAATTTACTAGGTCCTATTAGTAGATTCAGGGATAGCTCAGCTGGTAAAGAATCTGCCTGCAATGCAGGAGACCCCAGTTTGATCCCTGGGTTGGGAAGATCCCCTGGAGGAGGGCATGGCAACCCACTCTAGTATTCTTAGTGCTTCCCTGTTAGCTCAGTTGGTAAAGAGTCTGCCTGCAATGTGGGAGAATGGGTTCAATCCCTAGGTCGAGAAGATACCTTGGAGAAGGAAACAGCAACCCATTCCAATATTCTTGCCTAGAGAATTCCATGGACAGAGGAGCCTGGTGGGCTACAATCCATGGGGTCCACAAAGAGTCAGATACAACTGAATAACTAATACTTTCACTTTCATTAGTAGATTCAGAAACATGTAGACAAAATTCAATATTCATTTATGACAAAAAGTATTACAAACCAGATTAAAAAGAAGCTCTTAACATCTCAAAGACTACATCCTTAGACAGTAAACATAATTCTTAATGAAAAGCATAAAAAATTGGATAAATGTAAAAATGCTTTTACGTTGAGAGTTTATAATCATTTCCATTGCACATCCAGCAGAATCAACAAACTATAATAATGGAGTTCATCAAGCTTTCTAAACACAGAAAACTCAATAGCAATTTTTTTATTTCAGCAATAAGTAATTGAAACAGAGAGTAGAAAATAAAACAGCATTTTAAAAACTATAAATACATAGAAATTAACCTAATAACATGCACATCTTAAGAGAGAAAACTTTAATATCCTATTAAAAGTATAAAATAGGTGTGAATAAATGGAGAGACTACTACACCCATGGCGGGTTTGATTTAACATTGTACGTGAAGTGAAAGTCACTCAGTTGTGTCTAACTCTTTGCAATCCCATAGACTATACAGTCCATGGAATTCTCCATGCCAGAATACTGGTATGGGTACCCTTTCCCTTCTCCAGGAGATCTTCCCACCCCAGGGATCAAATCCAGGTCTCCCTCATTGCAGGCAGATTTTTACCAGCTGAGCCACAAGATACCATTTATCTCCAATTTTTTTTTTCTTTAAATTTCATCAGTACTGACTGCTGGATTCTTCCTCCAAAATTCACCCTGGATGAACTATGGAAGAGAGAGAGAAGCATGCATCTGAGAACTTTACAACTATAACCATAAAAGAAACAAAAAAAAATTGTGAGAAACACACTTGAAGATTCCTCATTTAATGTGGATAGAAATTGACATGTGTTGTTTCTACTGATACCACTTATATTCCCCACTCACCCAGGTAATTTTGCTTAGCTGGTGTCAAGAAACTATTGTAGCATTAATCTACAAATAATTACTGAGCAATGAAAGAAAATCATGTTCCTAGTTCAGTTATAAATGATCAAAATATGCGAATCTTAAATAAAATATTAGGTGATGAAATTCAACAATCATTTTTAAAAGAATGTAAGATGTTTCATAATGCAATTTATTAGAACATGGAACACGCTTCTCTTTCTGTTGATCCATCTTCTGTAACTTTTTGGCTTAAAGGACCCCACTTTCTCCTGATTCTCCTCCAACCAAAGGGTTTATTCCTTCTCAGTCTTCTCAGTCAGATTTTTCTATTTTCCAAATCTTTAACATTGAAGTCACCAAGGCTATATTACCAGCCTTCTCTATCTAAAACTTACTTTCTAAGTAATCACATTCTTAGAATGTGAAATGCCATCTTATTGATTTCCAAATTTAGATCCATACCTTAAATTTGTCCCCTGAAATCTAGACACATGAATACAACTGTCTACTCCATATTTAATTTAGATATTTAATAGACACTTTATTTCAGTTCAGTTCAGTTGCTCAGTCGTGTCCAACTCTTTGCAACTCCATGAATCACAGCACACCAGGCCTCCCTGTCCATCACCAACTCCCGGAGTTCACTCAGACTCACATCCATCGAGTCAGTGATGCCATCCAGCCATCTCATCCTCTGTTGTCCCCTTCTCTTCCTGCCCCCAATCCCTCCCAGCATCAGAGTCTTTTCCAATGAGTCAACTCTTCGCATGAGGTGGCCAAAGTACTGGAGTTTCAGCTTTAGCATCATTCCTTCCAAAGAAATCCCAGGGCTGATCTCCTTCAGAATGGACTGGTTGGATCTCCTTGCAGTCCAAGGGACTCTCAAGAGTCTTCTCCAACACCATAGTTCAAAAGCATCAATTCTTCGGTTTTCAGCCTTCTTCACAGTCCAACTCTCACATCCATACATGACCACTGGAAAAACCATAGCCTTGACTAGACACTTAAATAGTCTAAATCATAATCTTGATCTTCCCTTCTCTACCTACACAACACCCTAATGAAATTTCTTCCCCTGCCTTTGTTTTATTAAATATCAGTTCCATTCTTCTTTATACTAAACCATTCATTCATCTGTAATTCCACTTTTTGTAATAACCCATATCCAGTCTATCAGAAATTCTGTTTAATATGCTTTCAAACATGTTAGGAATTGGACCACTTTGCACCCCCACACTAATCATTGTTCAAGATTTAATGATTTATTACTTGAAAATTTAAATAAAGATCCTAATTGGTCTCCTTGAACTCACCCCTTCAAATCATTCTCTACATCACAGGTACATTTTTTTTTACATTTTAATTGACTTCATTTATAGACCAATTTTGGCTTCCCTGGTGGCTCAGAGATAAAGAAATCATCTGCACTGCAGGAGACCCAGGTTTGACCCTGGGTTGAGAAGATCCCCTAGAGAATGAAATGGCAGCCCACTACAGTATTCTTGCTTGGAGAATTTCATGGACAGAGGAGCCTGGCAGGCTACAGTCTATGCGGTCACAAAGAGTCAGACAGGACTGAGCAACTAACACTTTCACTTTTCATTTTCACTACAGATCAATTTTAAGTTCACAGAAAAACTGAGGATATATAAAGAATTCCCATATATCCCATGCCCCACCATGCAGTATCAATATCCCAGATTAGAGTGGTACATTTGTTACAATTAATGAGCCTACATCAACACATCATAATCACCCAAAGTCCAGAGTTTGCACTCAGATTCAATCTTGGAGCCATAGATTCTCTGAATGTTGACAAATACAAAACAAAGTGTATTCACAATTATAGTATTAGACAGAATAGTTTCACTGCCTTAAAAGTCTTCTGTGTGCTGCCTATCCATTCCTGCCTCCCCTCTGCCTCCTCACAGCCACTGATCTTTTCACTCCTTCCATAGTTTTGCTTTCACATAATGTGATAGAGTTAAAATCATACAGTATATAGCCTTTTAAGACTGACCTTTTTCAGATTGACCTTTTCAAATTGGCTTTTCTTCTTAGCGGTATGCATTTAAGATTCCTGCAAATCTTTTCATGGTTTGATGACTAATTTCTTTTTAGCACTGAATCCAAAGAATAGCAAGGAGAGATAAGAAAGCCTTCCTCAGTGATCAGTGCAAAGAAATAGAAGAAAACAATAGAATGGGGAAGATGAGAGATCTCTTCAAGAAAATTATAGATACCAAGGGAATATTTCATGCAAAGATGGGCAAAATAAAGGACAGAAATGGTATGGACCTAACAGAAGGAGAAGGTATTAAGAAGAGGTGGCGAGAATACACAGAAGAACTGTACCAAAAAGGTCTTCATGACCCAGATAATCATGATGGTATGATCACTCCCCTAGAGCCAGACATCCTGGAATGTGAAGTCAAGTGGGCCTTAGAAAGCATCACTATGAACAAAGCTAGTGGAGGTGATGAAATTCCAATTGAGCTATTTCAAATCCTAAAAGATGATGCTGTGAAAACACTGCACTCAATATGCCAGCAAATTTGGAAAACTCAGCAGTAGCCACAGGACTGGAAAAGATCAGTTTTCATTCCAATCCCAAAGAAAGGCAATGCCAAAGAATGCTCAAACTACCACACAATTGCACTCATCTCACATGCTAGTAAAGTAATGCTCAAAATTCTCCAAGCCAGGCTTCAGCAATATGTGAACCATGAACTTCCTGATGTTCAAGCTGGTTTTAGAAAAGGCAGAAGAACCAGAGATCAAATTGCCAAAATCCGTTGGATCATCGAAAAAGGAAGAGAGTCCAGAAAAACATCTATTTCCACTTTATTGATGATGCCAAAGACTTTGTGTGGATCACAACAAACTCTGGAAAATTCTGAAAGAGATGGGAATACCAGACCACCTGACCTGCCTCTTGAGATATCTGTATGCAGGTTAGGAAGCACAGTTGGAACTGGACATGGAACAACAGACTGGTTCCCAATTGGGAAAGGAGTACGTCAAGGCTGTATATTGTCACTCTACTTATTTAACTTTTATGCAGAGTACATCATGAGAAACACTGGGCTGGAAGAAGCACAAGCTGGAAACAAGATTGCCAGGAGAAATATCAATAACCTCAGATATGCAGATGACACCATCCTTATGGCAGAAAGTGAAGAAGAACTAAGGAGCCTCTTGATGAAAGTGAAAGTGGAGAGTGAAAATGTTGGCTTAAAACTCAATATTCAGAAACCGAAGATCATGGCATCTGGTCCCATCACTTCATGGCAGATAGATGGGGAAACAGTGGAAACAGTGTCAGACTTTATTTTTTTGGACTCCAAAATCACTGCAGATGTTGATTGCAGCCATGAAATAAAAAGACGCTTGCTCCTTGGAAGGAAAGTTATGACCAATCTAGACAGCATATTCAAAAGCACCAACGGTATTCTTCACAGAGCTAGAACAAATAATTTCACAATTTGTATGGAAATACAAAAAACCTCGAATAGCCAAAGCGATCTTGAGAAAGAAGAATGGAACGGGAGGAATCAACTTACCTGACTTCAGGCTCTATTACAAAGCCACAGTTATCAAGACAGTATGGTACTGGCACAAAGACAGAAATATTGATCAGTGGAACAAAATAGAAAGCCCAGAGATAAATCCACGCACATATGGACACCTTATCTTTGACAAAGGAGGCAAGAATATACAATGGATTAAAGACAATCTCTTTAACAAGTGGTGCTGGGAAAGCTGGTCAACCACTTGTAAAAGAATGAAACTAGAACACTTTCTAACACCATACACAAAAATAAACTCAAAATGGATTAAAGATCTCAACATAAGACCAGAAACTATAAAACTCCTAGAGGAGAACATAGGCAAAACACTCTCTGACATACATCACAGCAGGATCCTCTATGATTCACCTCCCAGAATATTGGAAATAAAAGCAAAAATAAACAAATGGGACCTAATTAAACTTAAAAGCTTCTGCACAACAAAGGAAACTATTAGCAAGGTGAAAAGGCAGCCTTCAGAATGGGAAAAAATAATAGTAAATGAAGCAACGGACAAACAACTAATCTCAAAAATATACAAGCAACTCCTACAGCTCAACTCCAGAAAAATAAATGACCCAATCAAAAAATGGGCCAAAGAACTAAATAGACATTTCTCCAAAGAAGACATACAGATGGCTAACAAACACATGAAAAGATGCTCAACATCACTCATTATCAGAGAAATGCAAATCAAAACCACTATGAGGTACCATTTCACGCCAGTCAGAATGGCTGCAATCCATAAGTCTACAAGCAATAAATGCTGGAGAGGGTGTGGAGAAAAGGGAACTCTCTTACACTGTTGGTGGGAATGCAAACTAGTACAGCCACTATGGAGAACAGTGTGAGATTCCTTAAAAAACTGGAAATAGAACTGCCTTATGATCCAGCAATCCCACTGCTGGGCATACACACTGAGGAAACCAGAAGGGAAAGAGACACGTGTACCCCAATGTTTATCACAGCACTGTTTATAATAGCCAGGACATGGAAGCAACCTAGATGCCCATCAGCAGATGAATGGATAAGAAAGCCATGGTACATATACACAATGGAGTATTACACAGCCATTAAAAAGAATACATTTGAATCAGTTCTAATGAGATGGATGAAACTGGAACCTATTATACAGAGTGAAGTAAGCCAGAAAGAAAAACACCAATACAGTATACTAACGCATATATATGGAATTTAGAAAGATGGTAACAATAACCCTGTGTACGAGACAGCAAAAGAGACACCGATGTATAGATCAGTCTTATGGACTCTGTAGGAGAGGGAGAGGGTGGGGAGATTTGGGAGAATAGCATTGAAACGTATAATATCATGTATGAAACGAGTTGCCAGTCCAGTTTCGATGCACAGTACTGGATGCTTGGGGCTGGTGCACTGGGACGACCCAGAGGGAGGGTAGGGGAGGGAGGATGGAGGAGGGTTCAGGATGGGGAACATGGGTATACCTGTGGCGGATTCATTTCGATATTTGGCAAAACTAATACAATATTGTAAAGTTTAAAAATAAAATCAAATTAAAAAACCAAAAGCAGAGACATTACTTTTCCAACAAAGGTCCGTTTAGTCAAAGCTATGGTTTTTCCAGTAGTCATGTATGGGTGTGTTTGAGTTGGACTATAAAGAAAGCTGAGCACTGAGGAATTGATGCCTTTGAACTGTGGTGTTGGAGAAGACTCTGGAGAGTCCCTTGGAGAGCAAGGAGATCCAACCAGTCAATCCTAAAGGAAATCAGTCCTGAATGTTCATTGGAAAGACTGATGCTGAAGCTGAAACTTCAATCCTTTGGCCACCTGATGCGAACTGACTCATTGGAAAAGACCCTGATGCTGGGAAAGATTGAAGTGGGGAGGAGAATGGGACAACAGAGGATGAGATGGTTGGATGGTATCACCGACTCGATGGATGTGAGTTTGAGTGAACTCCAGGAGCTGATGGACTCCCTGATGGACAGGGAGGCCTGGGGTGCTGCAATTCATGGGGTCGCAAAGAGTCGGACACGACTGAGCGGCTGAACTGAACTGAATGACATATGATATTGAACATCTTTTCATATGCTTATTTGCCATCTGTACATCTTCTTGGATGAGATTTCTATTCTGACCCTTTTTTATTGGACTGTTCATTTTCTTATTATTGAGGTTTATTTAGAGTCTTTTTGGGGGAGGTTAGATCATGTTCCCATTCTTCTAAACATAAAATTAATAATTTATATTGATTCTTCACCAGAAACTGTTCTGAGTGTTATTCACCTGGCATTCTATCTGTTTTAAGATACAGTCTTTTCTTTTTACATTTTAACTTTGTTTAAATAGTGATATTATGTCATTACTGCTGGCCAAGCAGAGGTCATGATGTAACTATCATGGTCCATGCACCTCCATCAATAGTTAAAAAGGTTTTCAGTGTCATGGAAAAAAATATCAGAGACAATAGAAGCACCTTTAAACATGTTGCATTACCAGTGGTCTTACCAGAAACAGATGTGATATCCATTATTACCTAGTGGAAATCTTTTAAAATTGAAGATGAAATAAAAATATTTAAAAATTTTAAAAATCTACAGGGATTTAAACCTGGATTAAAAGAGCACAAAATGTGTTATTCAGGCAGAAGAAAAATGATTCCAGAGAGAAACAGAAATTCAGGAAACAATAAAGATCACAGAAAAGAGTAAAGATGTGGATAAGCCCCAAAGAGAATTTACAGTTATGACAATGTCTTCTGAGGCATAAGTATTCAACTAAAATATATAGCAATAATTGCCAAAAGGATAGAAGTTGTCTTAGTTTGGGCTGTTGTAACAAAATACCATACACATAAACAATGGGTATTTATATCCTTGCAGTTTTGGAAGCTGGATGTCTGAGATCATGGTGCCAGTCAAATTAGATTCTTGGTGAGAACTATTCCTGGCATTTGTGAGACTGTCTTCTTGCTGTGTCTTCACACTGGGGTGGGGGTGGGGGGGCAAAGCAAGCAGGCTCTCTGGTCTCTTCTGTTAAGGAGAGTGACCCCATTGTGGGGACCCCATCCTCATTACCTCACCTAAACCTAATTACTTCTCAAAGGCCCCACCTCCTAATACCATCACACTGGGGGTTTGAGTTTCAACACATGAATTTGGGGGGAAACAAACATTCAGTCCATAGCAGAAGTTAAACGAAGTTCAAGTGTTACTGAGAATTTGAATTATTTGGGGTCTGGTAAAGTGCAAATTTACTTGCATTATCCTCTAATGCAAGTAATGCAATGGCACCCCACTCCAGTACTCTTGCCTGGAAAATCCCATGGATGGAGGAGCCTGGTGGGCTGCAGTCCATGGGATCGCTAAGGGTTGGACACGACTGAGCGACTTCACTTTCACTTTTCACTTTCATGCATTGGAGGAGGAAATGGCAACCCACTCCAGTGTTCTTGCCTGGAGAATCACAGGGATGGGGGAGTCTGATGGGCTGCTGTCTATGGGGTTGCACAGAGTCGGACACGACTGAAGTGACTTAGCAGCATGTGCTAAGAAGTCACAAATATATTTTAAAATATCTTAGTGTACTGGTTAATGAAGAATGGGCTTTTTAAAAAAAAGGTTTGTTAATCTCAAAGAAATTAACAGAGGAGAAATAAGATGGAATAGGTAAAAACTAAATATTAAGATGTCAGTATTAAATTATAAATGCAATTATTATTTTATATCTTAAAAATTAAATTGCACATCGAACACTTCAACTAAGGGAAAACACTATCAGATTGGATGAAAAATAGAAGCACATCTGTGTTGCCTGCTAGAAAGACATCTTAAATAACATGTGCCCCTGGAAGGTTGAAAATAAAAGGACTAAAAATATACATTGTGAAATACTAAGTAAAACTAACCACTAATGTAGCCATATTATAATGTGACAAAGAAGACCCTGAGGTAAGAAAGATCACTATCAAAAAAATATTTCACAGTAGTCAGTAGGGCAACCCAAAAAGAGTACACAACAATCCTAAATTTGTAGCCATCAAACAACATGGTCTCAAAATATGTAAATGTGGACAGAAATAAATGGAAAACAAATCTACAGAGTGGAAAAAAAAATTTGACACATCTTTCTCAATAACCAACAGAAATAATAGATTTTTTAAAATCAATAAAAATTTGACTATTTTAAGTACCTTATACAAATAAGATCATGCTGCATTTATCCTGTGACTGGCTTATATCACTCACTCAGCTTAATGTCCTTCAGTTTCATTCATGTTGTTGCAAGAGGCAGGGTTTCCTTCTCTTTTAAGGCTGAATAATATTCCATGGTATGAGAATACCATATTTCCTTTATCTATTCATCGGTCAGTGAACATTTGGGGTATTTCCATATCTTGGCCATTGTGCATAATGCTGCAGTGAATGCGGACCTGTTGATGTCTTTTCAAGATCTTGATTTCAATAATTTTGGCTATATACCCAGAATTGACATTGCTGGATCACAGGGTAGTTCTCTTTTTAATTTTTTGAGGAACCTCCACAGTGTTTTCAAGCTCACAGAAGCAGAGAATAGAATGTAGAATGCTAGTTTCTGGGGGCTGAGGAGGGGGGAATGGAGAACTGTTTTTCAATGGGTATAAGTTTCAGTTGTGCAAGACAAGTAAGTTCAAGAAAGCTGTACTACATAGTGCCTATGGATAACAATATTGTTTTGTGCACTTAATAGTGTAGTAAGAAGGTAGATCTTAGGTTCAGTTCAGTTCAGTCACTCAGTCGTGTCCAACTCTTTGTGACCCCATGAATCGCAGCACGCCAGGCCTCCCTGTCCATCACCAACTTCCAGAGTTCACTCAGACTCACGTCCATCGAGTCAGTGATGCCATCCAGCCATCTCATCCTCTGTCGTCCCCTTCTCCTCCTGCCCCCAATCCCTCCCAGCATCAGAGTCTTTTCCAATGAGTCAACTCTTCACATGAGGTGGCCAAAGTACTGGAGTTTCAGCTTCAGCATCATTCCCTCCAAAGAAATCCCAGGGCTGATCTCCTTCAGAATGGACTGGTTAAGTGTTCTTAAAACAAGAAAACTAATAAGCAAAACAAAACAATCAAAACCACCCAAAGAGTCGCAAAGAAACTTTTGGAAGAGAAGGACATGTTTATCACCTTAATTGTGGTCATGGCTTTACAGGTGTATGCATATGTCCAAACTATTCAAATTGTATATATTAGATACGTACACAGTTTTGTATATCTCAGTAAGGCTGCTTTTTTTTTGGGGGGGGGGGCGGGGCGGGGCTTCCCTGGTGGCTCAGGTGGTAAAGAATCTGCCTGCAATGCAAGAAACCCAAGCTCACTTCCTGGGTCAGGAAGATCTCCTGGAGAATAGAATGGCTACCCATTCCAGTATTCTTGCCTGGAGAATTCCATGGACACAGAGGAACCTGGCAGGCTATAGTCCATGGGGTCACAAAGAATCAGATACAAATGAGTGACTAACACTTCCGAACTTTCAAGGCTATTTTTTAAAATAAAGTTTAAAAATTCATAAAAGCATGGGATATTTGGAAATCATGGTCAGCAAACTTTATTAAACTTATGTGTACAGGACCACTCACCAATAACAGAATATACATTATTTTTAAGTGCAGATATAATAGTTACCAAATTTTATAATAAATTTAACTAACTTTTAATATCTAACTCTTTGGATCCACTGTTTTTTTAAAACCTGTATACTTTAGGATGAATTTTTTTCCTTCTCACATCTCTGTGTGATAGCTCAATCACCATCTTTCAAGAGTGATTTTTAAAAAATGAACTTATTGAGGAAAATCTGTCATTACAATGAGTACCCAATAATGGGCTTTCAGAAAAACAAGGAGCAGTGATTACTGGTGTTTCTCTACTTAACAAGGATTTGTGAATCAGAAGCCCTAACTCTCTCCCTTTCAAATGTAGGCAAACAAGTTCAATACATAAATAGAAAATAAAATAAGGAGGCCATTTGCTTCCAAAATGCATTAGGGATAATGTATATAATCAACCATATAGTACTACCTCATTTGTTCAAGCTCAAGACAATTTTCAAGATATAAGCCTTTTATATTCAGCCCCATTCTAAGAGAAAGGGCCTTATGCTAATATTTTCAAGGCAGGCTTTTGGATTTGTTTCACACAAAGACACTGAATGGAATTAAATGGAACGATGAAGCTACTCATTTGCAACCATCATTCATGAAGAATGTTTCTTGGACTGTGAGACTGTCCAATACACTATTTTAAAGAAATAGACAAAATCAGAGCAATCAGGAAAAGAAAGAATTGAAAAGTGGCAGCTACATTTTCTAACAGATTTACTTGGAGCTTAACATGAAATTCCTCTTTTTCAGTCTATTTTCCAAAAGACCAAGATGACACCTCAACAAAATGTTATTTTACATTATATTACAAAGTACAGAAACACTATAAGAAAACACTGTCATAGAAATCTATACAAAGGCACTTTACATGAGATCCTAGCCTCTCTGAATTGGAAAACTTTGGTGACCAACACCTCCTGTTCTTTCATTACTTTGCAATGGCCTCTGTAGAAGGACTTATCTCCAAATATTTCACTGGCTTCTCTTTCTGCCTCTCCTCTTTCTCCTCCTCTAAGTACAGCACTTTTTTCCTGTGTTCCTGTTTGGACTGAAACTGGTCTACACAAGAGGACACTTTTATTTCACCCCAAATGTGGTGGAAACAGGAAATGGCTAATTCGAACTGTTTTCCCAAAGAGCTGTTAGTCATTTCCTCAAGGCATGGGAAGCCCCAATAAAAGGCTCCACTTGGGAATATCAATTTATGTCCATATCTGAAGCACTGAAGTATCACCTGGCATTACAGGCATTACGGGGCAGGCCTAGGCTGCTATCTAGCGTTCCAATCTCCCAGCAGCTAGGTTGGAAAGCTCAGATGTCCTCCAGCTCCAGAGAAGTGAGGAGTCTAGAGAAGACCGCTCCTAATCTCAGGCATGGGATTTTCATCTGCATAGAATTCTCACATGTTTCAATCTGTCCCCGTTTCATGATTACATAATTTAGCTTCATAGATATAACATCTTAACATTTGTTTCAAATCCAAATCACACATTTCCAGAGATTCTTCGAAGTTCTTTTGAAACACATCATTTTTAAGTATGTCTAAATAACTTGCATTTCTTTATACTATTATTGCCCAAGATTGGCTAAGAGGAAATGAAAACCAAGGCAGGTTCTCTCAAATTGGTATGAACATTTGAATAGAGGGGAACACTCATCACATTTTGTTTGAGATTCTGATAGCATTGTTTAAAACTCCAATGCTTTATTTCTAAAATAGAATATTAAAGTGCCAAAGAGCATGTTCATATGACCTCTGAGCCTTATTTCTCTCCATCACTGTCCTCTTTGAGTATGCATGTTCAGAAGCAGAGACTATAAAGACAATTCTTCTATGCTAGCTGTACATGAATAATTCATAAAGTCTATGCCACATTCTTAATTTTATCTTTTAAATTTTCTTTTTATTGAAATATAGTTGAAATATAATGTGTTAATTACTGCTGTACAGCAAAGTGACTCAGTTGTACATATATGTACTTTTTTTCGTATTTTTCCATTATGGTTTATCACTGTACACTGAATATAGTTCCCTGTGCTACAGTAGGACCTTGTTCTTTATCCATCCTATATATTCCAGTTTGTGTCTGCTAATCCCAGTCCAAATTCTCTCACCCCCTTCCACCTTGGCAACCACCAGTCTGTTCTCTATGTCCCCGATGCTGTTCTGTTTCATAGTGAGGTTCAATTTGTGTCAGATTTTAGATTTCACATGTGAATGACATCATATGGTATTTGTCTTTCTCTTTCTGATTTACTTCATTTAGTATGATAATCTCTAGTTGCATCCATGTTGTGGTAAATTGCCTTATTTCATTCTTTTTAGGTTGAGTATATTCCATTGTGTGTGTGTGTGTATATATATATATGTATGTATATATATGTGTATAATACTCACACCACATCTTCTATAGCCATTCATTTGTTAATGGATATTAGGTTGTTTCCATGTCTTGGCTATTGGGACTACTGCTGCTATAAACATAGGAGTGCATATAACTTTTAGAATTATAGTTTTGTCTGAATATACTCCCAGGAGTAGGATTGCTGGATCATGTGGTAATTCTATTTTTAGTTTTCTGATGAACCTCCATACTGTTTTCCACAGTGGCTGCACCAACTTACATTCCTGCCAACAGTGTGGGAGGCTTTCCTTTTTTCTACATCCTTTCCAGCATTTGTTACTTACAGACTTTTTAACAATGGCCTTTCTGACTGGTGTGATGTGTACCTCAATGTAGTTTTGATTTGTTATGCAACATTTCTAACTTGTTTGCTTTAAGATTAACTTCTCATGGGCTTCCACTTCCATTGTCACGCCCCAAAATACTAAGAAAGTAATGGAAAGTCTAGAGATTTCCATCATAAGCACATAATATATTTACATTTATATAGAAATGTAAAGAAAACAAATGAAACTAAAAAAAAAAAAAACCCTCAGTATTCTAAAAGATTTTTCTTGCCATTATAATTTTAAATTGTCAGTATTATAAATGAGAGCAAGATCTAATGAGGAAAAGATAGAAGCATTTTGAGGCATCTCTTATGGTACAACTGAGACCCAGGGACAAAACATTTATTGGGATACTAGTTATCAAGGTCATGTGATTTTTTTCTCCCAATGCTTCTGTGCAACTTAAGTCTATGTACAGAAAATGTAGTAAGTTGAATCGCTTTAGGCTTGAAGTTCTGTAAAGCAGGAATGACAGAACAAAAATAGGGCAAGTGATTCTCAGATATTGGCTGGTTTATTTTTTGAATGGTCCATTAAACCAAGCCTGTGCTTTATAAAATACATATTAATTGAAAATATTTATTAGCTATCTACAATGTGCCAGGCATATCCTTATTTTACAGATAAGGAAATTAAACCAAACTTAAGTAATTGGCTTATCTCACAGCAGCAAGTAATGACTGATATTCTAGCTCAGATCTGTCTGATAGTAACTGTACACATTGACTAATACACTATAAGAAGACAGGAAGGATCAGGTAAAGTGGAGTCTGGAGAAGAGATCTTAGTGTGATTGAACATAAGATTAAAATGTGTAGGCTAGTAAAAAAAAAAGAAAGAAAGAAAGAACGCCACAACACACACACAGTAGAGGAATAGGATGCTCTGAATAGAGATTAAGAAGTTAGAATTTCAGAAGTGCTCCCATTTTAAATGAAAGAACAGAAACCAGTTGTCCTTTGGTTAAAGTGAATCAAATAATGAAAATTTTGTAAATGATGAAGATTTTGCAGATGAGAAAAAAGAAATGGAAAGTTCTTTTTTTCTTAAGTACTGGCTTTGTAATCCATTTTGAGATTCAAGTTACAGGGATAATAATGTCCATTGACCTGGAAAAGTTATGTTTGTCAATTTCTAGTCTTTATTAAAGGAAAAGTCAGGATCAGCTCAGTTCAGTTGCTCAGTTGTATCCAACTCTTTGCGACCCCATGGACTGCAGCATGCCAGGCCTCCCTGTCAGGATAGATGACAGTAAAGAGAAGGGATAGGACATATAGAGCTGAATGCATGCATGTATAATTAGTCACTCAGTTGTGTCCAACTCTTTGTGACACCAAATGGGACAACAGGAAAATAATTAGGGATTTTCTCATAAAACTTGAAGAGTGACTGTTTAAAAGTCTTATGATTGAACAAGAAAGATGCCAGTTCTGTCTTATAAAGACCTGAGTTTGTGAGGTGGTATGTGTGCAACAGCAACACAAATTTCCTCATGCTTATCAATTAAAACAACACACATTTCTTATCGCAGAGTTTCTGTGGGTTAGGAATCTGGGGAATAGTTACCTGGAGCTTTTGCCTTAGGGTCTCTTACAAGGCCGCAATCAAGGTGTCAGCCAGGGCTGAGTTCTCATCTGAAGACTCATTTGGGGAAAGACCTACTTCATAGATCATGTGTTTGTTGACAGAATTTTAATTTCTCAGTGTCTGTGGGATTGAAAGCCTCAGTTCCTAGCTGACTGCAGGCTGGAGGATGCCCTAAGTTTCTTGCCATGAGGGTCCCTCCAACATGGTATTTGCTTTATCCAAGCCCACAAGGGAGGATCAACTAGCAAGGTGAAACTTACAAACCTGTAACCTAGTCATAAAAATGACCTTTCATTACTTCCACCATATTCTGTTAGTTTGAAGCAAGTTACTAGACCAGTTCATGCTCTATAGGAGGGTATCACACAGAGTGTGATTTCCAGGAGACAGAGTTCATCAGGGAACATTTTAGAGGCTACCCGCCACATTGTATGTTAGAAAATGAGAAGCCTTTCCTTGAAAATATGGATGGGATGAGCATCCTCACAATTCAGCCAGGTTTTAGCTAAGGACAGGAACTATAGGGAATATCAAATGTACGTTTGACAACTCACAATGGGATAGCAATTTAAGTAGGTGCAGAAGAGAAGTTTGAGGGATAAGAAAACTAGGAAATTGAGAATAAAAGAAGCACAGAGAAACATGACTAAGAATTTAATGTCCAGAGGGGCTTTTGACCAGTAATAGGGCATGGACTATTACATTTTGTTTTCCTGGATATTCAAATTGGAACATGGTTAAGGGCGACATATACTCTGGCTTGTTCTCAAAGTGAGTTATTACATGCATTGGTAAAAGGCAGTCAGAATAAAAGGTGTAATTTCTATCCAACAACTAGTTGATCATATGGTAGCCATACCAGTGATGGTTTTGAATTCATTCCTTACTTCCCTGCTTACAACTGTACTTATCAGCTCAGATAATTTCTATTCCTATGAGGAAAGAAGTGATAGGATGAATGGCCCTGCATATGTGAAGGAAAAAAAAATGAGGTAATATTGTTAAGGGGGTGGAGAGGAAGTATTTATAGAGCTCAGCCAAACTGAGAAATATGCTCTCAACTGGTTATACAAATAGACTCTGATTTTGCAGTTTCATCTGCTTGGTTAATAAAACGTAAATTGAGGTCTAATAACTTCAGTTCTTGCTAAATTGTGGTAAAAATCACAGAATGAGAGGCTCTAACTCTCCCAGAAACCATGACCTTCTTAGGGTGGCCACTTCTGAGGTCTATACACTATTGGGACTACAGGAGAAATCAGATGTTTTGTGTGAAAGGAACTGGAAACACGGTCGCTGGGTTGGAGATACAGTGGCCCATGTGCAAGGCCCAGGAAGAGGTGTTCATGGAAAGCAAAAGAAGACACACAGGCAACCTCGAGGAGCAATTCCTTTGGAACTGTATCCACTGCCCTCCTGACTTAGAGTGCTGTCAATTGCTGTGCAAGTGGGGCAAGATCATGGTCGTCTGCTCAGCATCCTTACTCCTATCCCATTTGCCTTCCCGTCCTAAAAAAATCTATATTTACTTTCAGGCCAACATCATGGAATGCTGATGGAATTAATTAGATATCTATAGCTTTTAAATTCTTCCATTACCTACAATTAAAAAAATAAAATCAAGCCCTTGCCCCAAACTGTCTTTTGTATAACTAATGATGAGTACATTCTCTGTGAGAATATAAAATATCTCTCTTTCAATAGTACTCTCTCCAGGGAAGTCATATCAGAACTTTTTAGTATCACTTTAAAAAAGATATTCTAATAATTATTTAGTATTCAAAGGAAGTTTCCAGGCTATGGGCCTTAGGCCTTTGGAGACTTGCTGTATAGGGAGTTTCTGAAAGTGATTCCATTGACTTTAAAAACATAACTGAACAAATATTATCAAAAGATCTGGCTTTCAGTGAAATATTTCTTGGTCTTTTTATCTGCCCATTGGGTATCTTCTGAGAACACTCCTTGGTGATTGAATTAAACACCAAAGCACCAACTTGTTAGGACTTGGCCAAAAACGCAAAGCCAGAATAATACCCTTTTGTTTCTCATCACATAAAGCAAGTTTGTGAATAGAGGTATGGGGTAAAGAGAGAGAAGCCAAACCCCACAGTGTCTGTTCCATTGTTTAGAAAGCTTTGAGAAGCATTGCTTTGAGTCTTTTGCCATTTTGCTTTTAAACTAGGGAATTTTTTCATGTATACTAAACCACTGGAGTAATTCTGGTTATAGAATTGAAAATAAATGTCTTTAGGGGGAAATACAGAGATACTAAAGCAAACTTATTAAAACTGAGGAGGTAAGTGTTGTTTCTTAGGATTTATATTCAATTTTAAAAGAAAAAAAATTTTTTCCCACTATCTTAATTTTCTGCAAAATAAATAAATAAGCCATGCAATTCTTCATTCTTACCTATTTCCCAGGATCAATTAATCATTAAAAGCACTCATTCACATTTATCATCTATGTGCTCATATAAATATTATCTGATGTCTCATATCCCTTAGGAGGAGGAAAATGGAGCATATTAGATGTGCTTCTACTTAAGATTTCCATTTTCAAGGCAATCCATATATTGGTTTTAATAAAGTTTTTTATTTTAATTCACAAAAGAACTTATCTACTGTCCTTGAAACTTAATCTACTATATAATAAAAAAATTAATTCCAAATATAATTTTAAACAATAAAGGATTAATTATATTTATGACTTTACACCGGGTAGTATCTTTGGTCATGTAAGCAAGTTGGTTAGGGGAAAAGAAAAAAAAATAGAAGCATACTTCAAAGTTTGTTTATTCAGTGCTATGGAATTACTGCCATAAACAAAATAGAATATGCATGATTTCAAATAGCAGATGAATCTTTAAAGCAGCAATCGTAACATTTTTCCTCCCAACCTTTATATTTTCTTTGCTTTTATTATTATCTGATTATTTTACTATCTTGTTGGTTCTAGGGTTAATTTATCTTTAATGTTGTGGCCTAATTAGGGGAGCTGTATAACCCTTTCTTTGATTTCCCTTTATACTAGTATCCACTATAACATGATCAAAATAATGCTATTAAATAGTGCTGTGCTGTGCTTAGTCCCCTCAAACTCTCTGCAACCACATCAACTATAGTCTGCTAGGTTCCTCTGTCAATGGAATTTTTCAGGCAAGAATACTGGACTGGGTTGCCATTTCCTTCTCCAGGGGATCTTTCCAAACCAGGGATCAAACACATGTGTCCTGTGTCTCCTGCATTGGCAGGTGAATTGTTTACCACTGAGCTACCTGGGAAGCCCTACCAAATACTAGGAGAAGCATAAAAATAAATGTAAATTAATTATAATGACCATGAATGCAATCAAGTTCTCTAAATATATCCCCTTTAAGATTATTATATTATACTGCCCCAAGATATTAATAGGTCTTTAATCCATTTTGAATTTATTTTTGTGTACGGTCTTAGAAAGTGTTCTAGTTTCATTCTTTTACAAGTGGTTGACCAGTTTTTGCAGCACCATTTGTTAAAGAGATTGTCTTTTCTCCATTGCATATTCTTGCCTCCTTTGTAAAGATAAGGTGTCTATAGGTGCGTGGATTTATCTCTGAGCTTTCTATTTTGTTCCATTGATCTATATTTTTGTCTTTGTGTCAGTACCATACTGTCTTGTTGATGACTGTAGCTTTGTAGTATAGCCTGAAGTCAGGCAGTTTGATTCCTCCAGTTCCATTCTTCTTTCTCAAGATTGCTTTGGCTATTAGAGGTTTTTTTTGTATTTCCATACAACTTGTGAAATTATTGTTCTAGTTCTCTGAAAAATACCATTGGTAACTTGATAGGGATTGCATTGAATCTATAGATTGTTTTGGGCAGTATACTCATTTTCACTATATTGATTCTTCCCATCTATGAACGTAGTATATTTCTCCATCTATTAGTGTCATCTTTGATTTCTTTCATCAGTGTTTTATAGTTTTCTATATATAGGTTTTTTGTTTCTTTAGGTAGACTTATTCCTAAGTATTTTATTCTTTTCATTGCAATGGTGAATGGAATTGTTTCCTTAATTTCTCTTTCTGTTTTCTCATTGTTAGTGTATAGGAATGCAAGGGATTTCTGTGTGCTAATTTTATATCCTGCAACTTTACTGTGTTCATTGATTAGCTCTAGTAATTTTCTGGTGGTGTCTTTAGGGTTTTCTATGTAAAGGATCATGTCATCTGCAAACAGTGAGAGTTTTACTTTTTCTTTTCCAATCTGGCTTCCTTTTATTCCTTTTTCTTCTCTGATTGCTGTGGCTAAAACTTCCAAAAGTATGCTGAAAAGTAGTGGTGAGAGTGGGCACCCTTGTCTTATTCCTGACTTTAGGGGAAAGGCTTTCAATTTTTCACCATTGAGGATAATGTTTGCTGTGGGTTTATCATGTATGGCTTTTATCATGTTGAGGTATGTTCCTTCTATTCCTGCTTTCTGGAGGTTGTTTTTTTTTTTTTTTTTATCATAAATGGATGTTGAATTTTGTCAAAGGCTTTCTCTGCATCTATTGAGATAATCATGTGGTTTTTATCTTTCAATTTTTTTATTGTGGTGTATCACATTGATTGATTTGTGAATATTGAAGATTCCTTACATCCCTGGGATAAAGCCCATTTGGTCATGATATATGTTTTTTTTTAATGTTGTTGATTTATGTTTGCTACAATTTTGTTGAGGATTTTTGCATCTATGTTCATCAGTGATATTGGCCTGTAGTTTTCCTTTTTTGTGGCACCTTCATCTGATTTTGGTATTAGGGTGATGGTGGTCTCATAGAATGAGTTTGGCAATTTACCTTCCTCTGCAATTTTCTGGACATACACAAAAATAAACTCAAAATGGATTCAAGATCTAAATGTAAGACCAGAAACTATAAAACTCCTAGAGGAAAATATAAGCAAAACACTCTCTGACATAAATCACAGCCAGATCCTCTATGACCTATCTCCCAGAGTAATGGAAATAAAAGCAAAAATAAACAAATGGGACCTAATTAAAATTAAAAGCTTTTGCACAACAAAAAAAAACTATAATCAAGGTGAAAAGACAGCCTTGAGAATGGGAGAAAATAATAGCAAATGAAGCAACTGACAAAAGAATTAATCTCAAAAATATACAAGCAAGCTCATGCAGCTCAATTCCAGAAAAATAAATGACCCAATCAAAAAAATGGGCCAAAGAACTAAACAGACATTTCCCCAAAGAAGACATACAGATGGCTAACAGATACTTGAAAAGATGCTCAACATCACTTATTATCAGAGAAATGCAAATGAAAACCACAATGAAGTACAATCTCACACTGGTCAGAATGGCTGCTATGAAAAAGTCTACAAACAATAAATGCTGGAGAGGGTGTGGAGAACCCTCTTACACTGTTGGTGGGAATGAAACTAGCACAGCCACTATGGAGAACAGTGTGGAGATTCCTTAAAAAACTGGAAATAGAACTCCCATATGACCCAGCAATCCCACTGCTGGGCATACACACCGAGGAAACCAGAATTGAAAGAGACACATGTACCCCAATGTTCATCACAGAACTGTTTACAATAGCCAGGACATAGAAGCAACCTAGATGTCCATCAGCAGATGAATGGATAAGAAAGCTGTGGTACATATACACAATGGAATATTACTCAGCTACTAAAAAAAAAAATGCATTTGAATCAGTTCTAGTGAGGTGGATGAAACTGGAGCCTATTATACAAAGTGAAGTAAGACAGAACGAAAACCACCAATATAGCATATTAACACATATTATGGAATTTAGAAAGATGGTAATGATGACCCTAATGTGAGATAGCAAAAGAAACACAGATTATAAGAACAGATTTTGGACTCCATAGGAGAAGGCAAGGATGGGATGATTTGAGAGAATAGCATTGAAATATGTATATTTGGTCAGTCCAGTTCAGTCGCTTAGTCATGTCCAACTCTTTGTGGCCCCATGGACCACAGCACACCAGGCCTCCCTGTCCATCACCAACTCCCAGAGTTTACTCAAACTCATGTCCATTGAGTCAGTGATGCCATCCAACCATCTCATTTTCTGTTGTCCCCTTCTCCTCCCAACTTCAATCTTTCCCAACATCAGGGTCTGTTCAAATGAGTCTGCTCTTCACATCAGGTGACCAAAGTATTGGAGTTTCAGCTTCAACATCAGTCCTTCCAATGAATATTCAGGATGGATTTCCTTTAGGGTGGACTGGTTGGATCTCCTTGCTGTCAAAGGGACTCTCCAGAGTCTTCTCCAACACCACAGTTCAAAGGCATCAATTCCTCAGTGCTCAGCTTTCTTTATAGTCCAACTCTCACATCCATACATGACCACTGGAAAAACCATAGCCTTGACTAGACAGACCTTTGTTGGCAAAGTAATGTCTCTGCTTTTTAATGTGCTATATAGGTTGGTATAACTTTTCTTCCAAGGAGTAGGTGTCTTTTAATTTCATGGCTGGAGTCACCATCTGCTGTGATTTTGGAGACCAAGAAAATAAAGTCACTCACTATTTCCACTGTTTCCCCATCTATTTGCCATGAAGTGATGGCACCAGATGCCATGATCTTAGTTGACTGAATGTTGAGTTTTAAGCCAACTTTGTCACTCTCCTATTTCACTTTCAGCAAGAGGCTTTTTAGTTCTTCATTTTCTGCCATAAGGGTGGTGTCATCTGCATATCTGAGGTTACTGATATTTCTCCCAGCAATCTTGATTCCAGCCTGTGCTTCTTCCAGCCCTGTGTTTCTCATGAGGTACTAGGCATATAAGTTAAATAAGCAGGGTGACAATATACAGCCTTGACGTACTCCTTTCCCAATTTGGAACCAGTCTATTGCTCCATGTCCAGTTCTAACTATGCTTCCTGACCTGCATACAGATTTCTCAGGAGGCAGGTCAGGTGTTCTAGTATTCGCATCTCTTTTAGAATTTTCCCCAGTTTGTTGTGATCCACACAGTCAAAGGCTTTGGCATAGTCAATAAAGCAGAAGTAGATGTTTTCTGGAATATTCTTGCTTTTTTGACAATCCAGCGGATGTTGGTAATTTGATCTCTGGTTCCTCTGCCTTTTCTAAAACCAGCTTGAACATCTGGAAGTTCACAGTTGAAGCCTGGCTTGGAGAACTTTGAACATTACTTTACTAGCGTGTGAGATGAGTAAAATTGTGTGGTAGTTTGAGCATTCTTTGGCATTGCCTTTCTTTGGGATTGGAATGAAAACTGATCTTTTCCAGTCCTGTGGCCACTGTTGAGTTTTCCAACGTTGCTGGCATATTGAGTGCAGTGTTTTCACAGCATCATCTTTTAGGATTTGAAATAGCTCAACTGGAATTCCATCACCTCCACTAGCTTTGTTTGTAATGATGCTTCATAAGGCCCACTTGACTTCACATTCCAGGATGTCTGGCTCTAGATGAGTGATCATACCATTGTGATTATCTGGGTTGTGAAGATCTTTTTTGTATTGTTCTTCTGTGTATTCTTGCCACCTGTTCTTAATACCTTCTGCTTCTGTTAGGGCCATATCATTTCTGTCCTTTGTTGAGCCCATTTTTCATGAAATGTTCCCTTGGTATCTCTAATTTTCTTGAAGAGATTTTTAGTCTTTCCCATTCTATTGTTTTCTTCTATTTCTTTGTACTAATCACTGAAGAAGACTTTCTTATTTCTCCTTGCTATTCTTTGGAACTCTGCATTCAAATGGGTATTTCTTTCCTTTTCTCCTTGCTTTTTGCTTCCCTTCTTTTCACAGCTATTAGTAAGACCTCCTCAGATAGCCATTTTGCTTTTTCACATTTCTTTTTCTTGGGGATGGTCTTGATTCCTGTCTCCTGTACAAGGTCATGAACCTCCATCCATAGTTAATCAGGCACTCTATCAGATCTATTTCTCACTTGAATCTATTTTTCACTTCCACTATATAATTGTAAGGAATTTGATTTAGGTCATACCTGAATGGTCTAGTGGTTTTCCCTGCTTTTTTCAATTTAAGTCTGAATTTGGCAACAAGGAGTTCATGATCTGAGCCACAGTCAGCTCCTGGTCTTGTTTTTGCTGACCCTATAGAGCTTCTCCCAGGGAAGGCAATGGCACCTCACTCCAGTACTCTTGCTAGAAAATCCCATGGACGGAGGAGCCTGGTAGGCTGCAGTCCATGGGGTCGCACAGAGTCAGACACAACTGAGCGACTTCACTTTCACTTTTCACTTTCACACATTGGAGAAGGAAATGGCAACCCACTCCCGTGTTCTTGCCTGGAGAATCCCAGGGACGGGGAAGCCTGGTGGGCTGCCATCTATGGGGTCGCACAGAGTCGGACACGACTGAAGCGACTTAGCAGCAGTAGCAGCAGCATAGAGCTTCTCCATCTTTTGGCTGCAAAGAATATAATTAGTCTGATTTCATTATTGACCATCTGGTGATGTCCATGTGTAGAGTCTCCTCTTGTGTTGTTGGAAGAGTGTGTTTGTTATGACCAGTGCGTTCTCTTGGCAAAACTCTATTAGCCTTTACCTTGCTTCATTCTGTATTCCAAGGCCAAATTTGTCTGTTACTCCAGGTGTTTCTTGACTGCCTACTCTTGCATTTCAGTCCCCTATAATGAAAAGGACATCTTATTTGGGTGTTAGTTCTGGAAGGTCTTGTAGGTCTTCATAGAATCATTCAACTTCAGCTTCTTCAGCATTACTGGTTGGGGCATAGACTTGGATTACTGTGATATTGAATGGTTTGCCTTGGAAACAGAGATCATTCTGTCATTTTTAAGATTGCATTCTTCAAGTACTGCATTTCAGACTCTTTGAGTGTGATGGCTACTCCATTTCTTCTAAGGGATTCTTGCCCTTAGATGTATATGGTAATATATATTACCATATGTGAAATAGATCACCAGTCCAGGTTCGATGCATGTGACAGGCCACTCAGGGCTGGTGCACTGGGATGACCCTGAGGGATGGGATGTGGAGGGAGGTGGGAGGGGGTTTCAGGACAGGGGACACATGTATACCCATGGCTGTTTCATGTCAATGTATGGCAAAACCCACTACAATACTGTAATTAGCCTCCAATTAAAATAAATAAATTTTAAAAAGATATTAATAGGTATGTTTCTTATTGCTCTTGAATCCCTAATATTGGGCTGTGCTCTATTCTTTGAAATCTAACTTTTATTCATTCAATCCCTTTCAAGTGAAAGCTAAACAAGAGACTGTTCTCTAATCCATCTTCTTCCTCCAAACCCTACTCCAGTTTCCTGAGGGAAAGCATCCACCCATTCAACACATATTTATAAAATGCTTACTGTGGGCTAAGCAGTGTTCTAAGTGTGGGCATTCAGCAGTAAATAGGATGAATAATATCAACAACCCTCACTTCAATGGATCTTATATTCTAGTTGGGAGACAGGCAAAATCAAACAAAAAATGTGACCTGAACAAGAAACAGAGTGATATGATGGAGAGAAGGACCAGGGTGAGAGAAGAGAAACTGCAACACTGCTCAAAATAGCTTCTCTGAAGAGGCTGTATTTGCTGACAAGGGAAAGGGAGAAGCGGCAAACTGAGAAAACGTGGGGACAATATGTCTCAAAGAGGGGGTGGCAACTGCAAAATTGTAGTATGAATGAATTAGGAGTGTTGGGGAACAGAAAGAAGACCAGTGTGGCTATAGAATGGTAAGCAGAGTCACACATGAGATGGGAAATAGGCAGGGGCCAGATGTGGCAGGGCTTGGTAGGTTACGTACAGAGTTGAGAATTCAATCTAATTGTCATCAGAAGCCTCTAGGAATAAGAGAGCAATATATGCACTTGCTCCATCAAATAACCAACACTGATAATTCTCAGTAGATTTTTATTTTGAGCAGTGATTTATACTTATCAGAACCTACCAAATTTTCCATAACAAACATGTTCTGTGATCTTGAGCATTTAACTTTCAGTGCCTTGGTATTTTTTTTTTCAGTTGCTCAGTTGTATCTGAGTCTTAGGGACACCCTGGACTGCAGCATGCCAGGCTTCCCCATCCTTGGTATTACCACTTGCAAATGGGAGCATAAGATTCATTAAAATTTTAGGATTTAGGAATCAGATGACTTGTTATCATTGAACTACATTGTGTTCCAAATTCTCATCTGTAATACTTAGAAAATATATGCCCTGACTATAATGATCAAATAAGAGAGTACAGTTGTAATAGTTCTTTGCCAATACTAAAGTGTATATGCATGTAAGTTATACTCTATCAATAAAGCTAAGAAAGAAAGTGGGCCAGGTAGTGATTTATCCAAATAATCTTTTAGAATATACTACTAAAATTGTACTATGTTGAACTCAGAAAAGATATTAGATGCTCAGAAGTCATAAATATGACAGCAGAATCTTCATAAAATACTTAAAATTTTTTGTTTGCATTTTATACCAACAAAGCTTCAAAATGGACAAAAGTGCCAAAGAGAAGAATTTATGTGAAAACTTCTGAATTCCAGTGGGAAAATATACCATAACATTTCAAGATATTATGTTATCATTTTATGATTTTCAATATAATCTTCTCTTATTTAAAAATTAAACGCATGACTATAACTTTTCCATCATCAAATACTGTCAGCCTCTGTGTTACCAAGAAGATATACTTTGTAAAGAGAAATAAGGAAAGAATCATTCTCAGTCTCTTTTCCCCTGAGAGAAAGTATTATATTACAGGTTCCCTGGTGTGTCAGTATGGTTTAATTTATGAATATCTCCCAGAAAGTATCCATCATGACTCAATCAGATCATATATGTATTTCATTTCATCATTCAAAAGTTAGTGACCTATAGATGGTCAATGAGGGTGTAGAATTTTCATCAAAGAAAGTAACTGCTGATCTTGCACCCTTAAAATGTCAAAAGAACTGCAAATAGTGTTTGCTAAATTCTGTAACAGCAATGGCAGTGTTACTGCCTGAAAAATTTAATTCTCTTAAGGGGAAATCCTTAAGCCATGTAATTTCCACAAGTATGATTAGTTTCAATCAGAAAGAATGGTACAGTGATTTCATTGAAGGAAACAAAAAGGTGATTGCAACTCAAAGAAGCAGATTCTCTCCAGGGATCAAGTCATTTCTGAGTAGTGTTGCGGGAAGCAATACTAACACTATCAGGTTATCAGAAAAATGGATTATTGTTGCCAAGCAACAATCCGACTGAAGTACCCCACAGAGGCGTGGGTGGGGTCATTCATCTTCCTGAGAACTTAATATACTCCTGGGAGGAACTGACCCGTGACTTACACAGAGGCCATTGAGTTAGTATGTACTGAACACCTACTGCAATTCCAGCTCTATGAAACACCCCTTGAAGTGCATTGTCATACTTCTCATTAGAGTCTAGAAACAGATGTTAATAGTTTACAGATAAGGAAACAGAGGACAGAGAAATGGCATAAAGCTTTCTAGGCACAAGGGGTTGATTTCATGAGATTGATTGGATGGATTTGATTTCACTTTTTATTTGATTTCATTGATTTTGGTTTGATTTGGTTCAGTTTTGTGTGCTTTGGTTTGATTTGACTGGGCTAAAAACAAAAACTTATAAATAGGCCTTTAGTGGTGTGGTGGTGAGCCATGGGGGAGGGGAAGCATTCTGTGATCCTATGATTAGGTCTTAGTCTTTAGTGAGCTTATGCCTCTGGATAGTAAACTTCACGAGGATTTCTGAGTTGTTATTTATTTATTTTTTTTCCTCCCACCTCAGGTGAGACAGGATAGCTAGATTAGATTGGAGTTGGGAACAGGTATAACTCAGAGATATTGTGGGTTTGGTTCTAGACTACTGTAACAGAGAGAATATTTTAATAAAAATATCACATGAAATTTTTTGGCTTCTCAATGCATATAAAAGTTATGTTGACAACATACTGTTTTATATTAATTGTGCAATAGCATTATCATGAGAAACGCTGGGCTGGAAGAAGCATAGGCTGGAATCAAGATTGTTGGGAGAAATATCAATAACCTCAGATATGCAGATGACACCATCCTTATGGCAGAAAGTGAAGAGGAACTAAAAAGCCTCTTGATGAAAGTGAAAGAGGAGAGTGAAAAAGTTGGCTTAAACTCAACATTCAGAAAACGAAGGTCATGGCATCTGGTCCCATCACTTCATGGCAAATAGATGGGAAACAGTGGAAACAGTGGCTGACTTTGTTTTGGGGGGCTCCGAAATCACTGCAGATGGTGATTGCAGCCATGAAATTAAAAGACACTTACTCCTTGGAAGGAAAGTTATGACCAACCTAGATAGCATATTAAAAAGCAGAGATATTACTTTGCCAACAAATGTCTGTCTAGTCAAGGCTATGGTTTTTCCAGTGGTCATGTATGGGATGTGGGATCCCATACATGTGCGATGTGAGAGTTGGACTGTGAAGAAAGCTGAGTGCCAAAGAATTGATGCTTTTGAACTGTGGTGTTGGAGAAGACTCTGGAGAGTCCCTTGGACAGCAAGGAGGTCCAACCAGTCCATCCTAAAGGAGATCAGTCCTGGGTGTTCATTGGAAGGACTGATGCTAAAGCTGAAACCCCAGTACTTTGGCCACCTCATGCGAAGAGTTGACTCATTGGAAAAGACCCTGATGCTGGGAGGGATTGGGAGCAGGAGGAGAAGGGGACGACAGAGGATGAGATGGCTGGATGACATCACCAACTCGATAGACATGAGTTTGAGTGAACTCTGGGAGTTGGTGATGGACAGGGAGGCCCGGTGTGCTACGATTCATGGGGTTGCAAAGAGTCGGACATGACTGAGCAACTAAACTGAACTGATTATGTCTAAAAAATGTATGTAACTTAATTTAAAATACTTTATTGTTAAAAAATGCTACTATCAACTGAGCCTACAGCAAGATGTGATCTTGCTGGTGAAGGATCTTGCCTCCATGTTGGTGGTTTGACTAGATTTGACTTGATTGTCTGGGACTGGATTGATGGGATTGATTTGATTTGATGGATTGAATTTTATTGGATTGATCAACAATAAAATACATCGTCTATTTGCTGAGTAAAGAGTTTATATAAATTAGATAAATACAGATGATAGAGATATTGACATGGAGAAGGAAATGGCAACCCACTCCAGTATTCTTGCCTAGAGAATCCTGTGGACAGAGAAGCCTGATGGGCTGCTGTCCATGGGGTCGCACAGAGTCAGACATGACTGAAACAACTTAGCATGCATGCCTGTATTGGAGAAGGAAATGGCAACCCACTCCAGTACTCTTGCCTGGAGAATCCCAGGGACAGAAGAGCCTGGTGGGCTGCCATCTACGGGGTTGCACAGAGTCGGACACGACTGAAGCGACTTAGCAGCAGCAGCAGCAGAGATACTAGCAGATAAAAATATGTGTCTGTGTATAGAGATAAATAAAACTCAAGTATATTCAGATAAGTGGTATCACTGGTCTTGTTTGTTTGCCTGTTTTGTTTTGGTATTTGATCTTTCGGTTTCTAAGAGGAGTGTTTCAGCATCTCCAAATGTAGATAGTGACTTTCTCTATTCCTCACTTCAGTTCTGTTCCTTTGACCCCTTTATATTGTTCAATATACATGTATTATGATGCTTATACCTTCTCATTTATCATGCCTTTCATTGGGGTATAATGCCCTTCTTTTCTGCTGCCTTCTAAGGAAGTTTTCAAATCTGATTTCTGACTCATTACTTGATTCTTCAGCTATTTATTTCAGGCATTGTGTTTTCTAAATCAAATTTACTATTTTCATACCTAATATTTCCATATTTCTCTTTTTTTACGACCTGAAACATGGTTTTATAGATCCCTTGGATCTTTATTTTACTTTAGTGAAATTATTGAGGCTTCTGTTTCAATAAGTCTTTCATTGTAATATAATTTCTTGTGTGTGTGTGTGTGTGTGTGAATGTATACTCTATAGAGGTTATTTGATCAAGAGTCTGATTATTTTGGCCTGTGAGCTCATGGTCCTTGGGAGTTATTAGTTAGCTATTTTATCTTTAAATGTGTATTGAGAAAGATCCAAAACCTTGATCCTGGTCCACATCCCCGTGGCTGAATTTAAGAAGTAGAAGGAGGGCCCTCAGTCAGCCCCAGGTCTTACAGAATTTACCCTCCCATTTGCTGCCACTCTATAACATAACCTCTTCTGAATGTACACATAAAAGTTTCAGAAATAAGCAGCACTGAATGATGCAGTCTTCACCATTCCAATCTACCGGTCCTCAGAGTTTGGAGGGGGAGGACATGAACAAGACATTACTGAAGGTGCCTAGTTAATTCTCGTCTGTGTGGATCACCTCACCAGGGCCGTGCTCTGCCCTAACGTCATCCCCGCTGACTTCTGCGACTGAGTATGCTGCTCACAATATCTGGAGAAGGAAGAATCAATTACTGCCTCTTAGACAACTTGGGAGAGAGGAGATAAAGAATGCTTGTAACCCTTACTTCACCTTCTGTTCAGGCCACCTCAACCCCAGCTGTTGTACCCGTTACGTCTTCAGTCTCCCAGGCTCCTCCAGAACTGATCTGAAAGGAGGAAGCCGGACAGTACTTAAGCTGCCATCTTTGTTGGTGGAGTTCTCTGTAGTCAAGTAGTCAGTTAATAAAATCATCTCAAAAATTTAAAACTGCATTTATGACTTCATGCCTAGAGCATAAGATTGTCTGTAATAGCTGAGGAACAACAGCCTTTAATGGTATGCAGAACTGTCCAATATTCATTTGGAGAAGGAAAATTTACTCTGGCCCTCCCCGGTCATGTCAGGCCAGCTGCCACCATCATCAACAAGAAGATTCTAAATAAGTGTGGAGCTGGGTTTGCTTCATTTTGTTATTCTTCCCACTGGAATTTCCACAACAGATTTGTCATAGGTCAAAGTGTTATGTTCTTCATTTGAATAATCTCCCAGCCTTGACTATATCTGTCCATCATATTAAACAGTATGTCCAATTTAAATGCACATTCCTACACTTTCACCAGAAAATTGACCCCTGGGACCACTTTGGGCCAGCATTATGCATCTGGCATCCTCTTCTATGCTTATTCTAGCCCTCCAAAAGCCATTTGAAAGACATATCTTTATGCAAATGCAGAATTCCTATTACCTTCATTCAGATAGGTAATTCAGATACCTTCTTTCTTTGTTCTCATCTTGGAAAATTGAAAGAAGTAAAGCACTGGCTTTTCTGAGTCTCTATCCCTATTTTACTATTGGCTTGCTTATAATTTTATAGTATTTATTATATATCATATATAATTTTGTAAGTATCAATATGATAATATTTATGATTAAATAAATCTACAATTAAATAAACCATATATTTTATATAAATATTTATATTGCATAACATATAACAACACATATATTATGAAATATAATATGTATTATGTTGTATAAATACATAAATATGTATTATGTTGTATAAATACATAAATATGTATTTATTATAATTATATAATATATAACCATGTTATATATTATATAAGTGAGATAGTCCTCATTAGAAGAACCCATAGTATCTGAAAATTATATTTCAGAGTCATCTAAAGAAACTTAAGGCATTTCAAGATGCTTCGTGCCTTCTAAGTAGGAGATTTGATCACACCATCCAAATACTAGAAGGCTAGGTAACTCATTATGGTAGCAAATTACCTGGCAGAAACAAACTGAGTTTACATTAAAGGAGAGTAAAGTTGCTTAGATAGTAAATTTCAACTCTTTAACCTCATTTCCAAACCACATCACAATTTTTAATTCTGACTTTATGTGTGCAACATTTTTTTAGCTTTTATTAAAAAAAAATGTTGACCTACTCCAAAAATACTTTTGCTGAAATATTGTATCTGGATAAGAGATTATTTGTTATTGCCCCTTCCTTTTCATACTCAGTAACAACAATTTCATTTACAAGGAAGAAATTTTTATTTTTTCTAAGTAGACCCAGGTCTCTGCTGAAAATGCTAACACCTAGGAGCCCAACTGACTGAGCCCAAAGGAAGCACTGGCACCTCAGCACATAGCCTCAAGGCATCTGGGTTAATAAGCCATGTTTAAGGTTAATGCCTGTTCTTACATGATCATCAATCCTCCTTAAAAAGAGCTGCCAGGATGGAATTTGACACGCCTGTCAATCAGTTCTACTCAAGAGACCAACAAGGGGCAAGAACAAAAGCTAACACCAGAGAAAAGTAAAGGTCAAACACTTTTGACAGTTTGATGTTCATGAATCGGAATTTTATACTAGCCAGAGTAAGTCACTGCCACTTTTTCTGGCCATTCCTGTGCATATAACAGATTGAAGTGTACTCATCCATGCTTTATTGCTAGAATGAATTTTTAATTACTAATAGTTTTTGTAATTACTCATGTGGGGTGTTTATAATTATTAGTACTATTAAATAATTAGCTCATGTATTTCCATATGTCCAAATACGTACACTCACAATATCACAGTATCATCATAATGATCACTTGCAACATCATTACCTTCCAAGAGGATCTGCTCCCAAATAACTCTCAGTCAATATTTAGTGAGAGGCTACTACACACAACATTACGCCAAACTCTGAGGATACAAGACCGATTTCCCCTCTCAAGGAGTTTGTTGTTGTCGTTGTTTGATCGCTAAGTAGTATCTGACAATTTTGAGACCCATGGACTTTAGCCCCCCAGGCTCCTCTGTCCATCTGATTTCCCAGGCCAGAATACTGGTGTGGGTGCCCATTTCCTCCGACAGGTGATTTTCCTGACCCAGGGATCAAGCTCATGTTGACTGCACTGCAGGCAAATTCTTTACCACTGAACCACAGAGAAAGCCTCTCAAGGAGTTTAAATGGTGAAAAGTGCAGATTCTTACAACATATTCTTCAATTTATATTACTACTCTAATACATACACAGTATGCAGAAATAAGTTAATGCTGTAGAAAAAAGTTGTGAAATGCTGTGAAATAAAATATCTAGTCCTCTTAGGCAGAAGGCTAAGTGTAGTCTAAGTACATTTTTATAGATTATTTAATTCTCTGGACTCTCTGAGCTTTTCATCATCTTCCAGCCATTTTTCAACTCTATAACTGGTAAATAACTGATAGTAAGTAAATGATTCTTTCCCGCAGATAGGAAAATGTGTCTCACCTAAGGTGATTATAATTGATTCTCCTGCCCTCCCACCACTTTCTGTTCCTTCAACCTCACCCCCACAGCTCCAGTCCCCGACATAAGCCAGCTTGGCACATATTTTTAAATTCATTTCAGTATTATTTACAGCTCATATGTGTTTTTTTTTTTCATCTTCTCTTGAACCAATCATAATCACCTTATCTGCATCAACTGGTGAGTTCATTAAAATCTTTGACATATGTTTGTTCATTCATATGAGATTTATGATTGCATTTATATTCTATCGACTTTTAAGATATTTCAAAGTAGGCAAAAAACTTTCAAACTAGCCTCAACATCAATATCTTCTCATTTCCCAACTTCTCATTTCTGCCCTATTCCTTTCAGGCTACCATAATAAAAATACCACAGACTGAGCGGTTTATAAACAAAATTTATTAATCACAGTTCTGAAGACTTGAAGTTCAAGACCTTTTGGTGAAGGCCTGCTTTCTGGTTTATAAATGGGGCTTCTTGCTGTGTCCTCACATGGTGAAAAGTTTAAGGGAGCTCTTCGGGTCTCCTTTATCAGAGCACTAAACCTGTTCATGAGGATCCGTTCTTATGACTTAATCGAAGGTCCCACCTCCTAATGCCACCAGACTGGGAATTAGAATTTCAACATACAAATTTGGGGGGAACACAAACTTTCAGACCATAGCATCCTCCATCCACACACAAACCTTCAATACCTCTGAATTCATACATATTCACTGAGCGCATCCTGAACTTTCCCTCATTATTGTTATTTATCCTATTTGTATTGTGTGCTATTTCATATGTTCTTTGTTTTACTCATTTATTACAATTCATTTTAAAACCACTTCTTTGGGTGGCTTATTTGGTGGCTCGGTGGTAAAGAATCTGCCTGCTAATGAAGGAGCCATGGGTTCGATCCTTAACTCAAGAAGATCCCACATGCCATGGAGCAACTAAGCCCATGGGCCACAACTGTTGGAACTGTACTCTAGAGCCCAGGAGCCACAACTACTAAACCCATGAGCCAGAGAGCCTGTGCTCAGCAGCAAGAGAAGCCACTGCAATGAGAGGCCCACTCAAGCAGCAAAGAAGATGTTTTGTTATGTTAACCATAAACATAAACTCTTGGAGGGCATGTCTTATTCATTTTTGCACCCACATCACTTAGATGTGGTGCATAGTCAATGCACATCACAGACTTAAGGAATAAATAAACAATTCACTCAAGAAATGATTGACTTAATGAACAATTAAAATCTCATCAACCTAATATACTCTTATCCTCTGTACAGCCATTTCTATCAATTACTGCATCGTGACAGGTGTTCTACATGAGAAGCTGAACATTGATAAACGCAAAAACATTTATTTATGAACATCAGCATCCAGATTGGTAGTCAGTATCAAAGAACATACCAATATCATGATAAAAGAAAAAAATAAACACAAAATTCCAAACTTATAAATATCCTTTGGTTTCAAAGTTAATCGGTGAGTTGGTTGATGAGAATGCCACCCATAGTTTCCTACGTAAGAATATAATGCAAAGTATTTAGCTTCCCAGGTCAGCCTACTAAAACTTTTGATCCTATGAAATATTTGGGTATGGATCTATATGCAATAAAATAATAGAAAAAAAATCACAGATGTAAGAGATCCCAGCATAGTGTCTTGACCCCTAGCCTACCTTTGCTAAAATAGCTGGTCCTTGAACAACTTAACGCCAACCCTCCATGCAGTTGAAATCCATGTATAGTTTGCCCTCCACATCCATAGTTCCTCCATACCTGAGGTTCACCTTATCTATGGTTCCGTGTCTGTGGGTCTGCATCCACAGATTAAAGCAACCGTGGATTGTGTGATGCTGTAATATTTACTACTGGATAAAATCTGCATACAAATGGATACACACAGATCAAACTCATGTGGTTCAAGGGCCAGCAGGGCTTAGAATTTAAAGAAAATGACTTAATTTACTAAAACATTACTTTTCCATTATTTCAAATATATACATTTGAGGAAGAAATTTGTTTTAATCTAAAGAGAGATTTGATAAATAATAGAATATTTCTGAACACTTTGATCTATGTTTGGTTAGAGAAAACTGATACTTTACTATTTCTAATTTCATTTAAAAATTCATGACTTTTCTTTTCCTTAACTGCAGTATTGTAGTAACTTTCATCTTATTTTTTTTAGAGGTTCTAGAAGTTTAAATGCTGTTTGGGTTAAGAGAATGTTGATTGTTCTTTATTTTGTTGTATTGTCATGCTGTTGTTGATGGTGGTTTCCCAGAAGAGAATAAGGAAGAGATCAGAGAAAAGAAGCAGAAATGGAAGAGAAGAAGTAAAGAGGGTTAATAACCAAGAAAGAAGGAGAAGAATAAAAAGTTCTGAGAAAGAAAAGAGAGGCAGTCCTATGCTAGTATACTAGCTAAGACAAAGGGAAGATTTGATTTGTATTGTTTGCAATTTCCCAGTGTAAATATTCTTGTCATGGCTGATTTCAGGCTACCAGCATGACATCCTGAAGGCAGAGTTTGAAAGAGAAGTACCCAACTGGCACCCTCTGTTCACCATGCATGTGCTCTTGCTTGTTAATGGAGTCTTGCAGAATACCATGGTGAAAGAGAGTGAAGAATGAGAGAAAAGAAAAGGAAGATAGACAGAGCATAAGAGGAATTTAAGAACGAGTTGCGGGGAAAGATTGATGTTAAGAATGATATGTTTGGTGAGAATCAGGCTAATAGGGGAATGTCAGATGTGACAAAAGTCCCCTCTCCTGAAATCCAAAATTAGAATAATCCCTATATATGATCTGGTAGCATAGTTTTTCCATGTAGATACTCCCCAAGAAACTTGCAGAGAGAGAGAGATGGTTCCTTTAAAACCAAACCTTTTCATATTTTAACATCCATTAAAAACCCCCTGAGGATCTTGTTAAAATGAAGATCCTGGTTCAGTAAGTCTGGGATAGGCCTGAGATCCTGTATTTGAAAAGCTCCCAGGTGATGCTGGTGCTGCAGGAATGGAAACCAAATTTGAGTTTCAAAGCTCTCATCTAGCCTCTTGACCATGTTTTTTTTAAGTGAGAGATGCAAATCTGTTTATGGTTCATACGAAAATCTTGGTCTTCACAAAATGCCACATCCTGTTCTCTAAAAGTAATGACTTAATCATTATAGATTCTGATTAGACACAGATGATAACAATAGTAATCATCTTCACTTCTGTGTTCTAAGCACCATTTATGTGCCATGGGCTAACTTCCCATCAATAGCTAACAAATGTTCCCTTTCTCATACAGTATCATAATACAGTTTTGTTTTGGTTTTAAAACAAAAAACCCTCTTTGCTTTTATCTCATCTAACAAGTGGACCATTTAGCAAGTTCAGCTTATGGCTGTACTTTCTGTCCCCTTCCACTATGGTTCAAATGTTTGTGTCTACCCCAAATTCAGATGTTAAACTATTCACCCTCAAAGAACAGCTTGTACTTTATCTATTTTTCTATTATATCACTTGGCATCTAAAGCTATTTGAACTTGGACAGCACTGTATATTAATAGGGTCTTTATGTATGTTAGCTTGTTTTGAATCTGATTCTTATAATAGTCTTGTAAAAATAGGATGTACATATATCATTACAATTCTTATTTTACTGACTTGAATGGAGGCTCAGATAGTAAGCTCTTGGCACAACTAAGTCCCAGTCACCGTGATTGGAAGGCCTGTTTTGGGGAGAGGAACACATCTGGGTAGGTAATAAAATGTCTATATGAGCCAGGTCAAATGTTTCACCATAATCCTTCTCCCACTCCACAAAACTTGAGAAAATGTGCAACCCCCTTACTTAGCCCTCTTTGGGAGGATGCTGTCTTGAAATTGAAGGGTAGTGGCATCTAGAACTATGGTCATATGCTTTAACTGGCTTACTACCAAACACAGAACTTGTTTTTCTTGGCAAAGCTCTATTTCTGAAGGAGGCAAAAGTTCAGAGTAGAATAAAGAACTACATTAACAGCAGTGTCTGAGAGCCTGCACCTGCCTAAAACAGGCAGCTTGCAAATTAGCCCCAATCGATTGGGTTTCCAGAGAGAGTGGGAAATAAAAAGACAATCAAAGTCAACCCCCTACCCCTGTCCAGCCAGTGGGACACATTATTCATGTCTCAAACTCAGTATGTGCTATTTATAAATAGTTCCAGACCCCAGGATGCCAAATAAACCCTCTGCTATTTGTACACCATTTGAGATGAAGCAGGACAAGCTTCAAGACCAGTCTATACTTGGAGTTTCCAGAAATTTGTTGAGTGTTATCCTCTAGCCTTCTAACTGGTGATCTCCACACTTCATTATGTCTCATGCTGCACAAATGGCAGACCCTGGCTGCAAGCAAGGGGTGTGAGAATGCCTGGTGAACAAAATGAATATGTGGGAGGCAAGCTGGCCACTTATACTCAGAAATTCACTGCTGTAGCCCAATAGCAACATTGAAATGTGGACCTCCTCTGGTTGAAGCAGAGGCAAGGGGCAAGCCCTACCCGATAAATAGGCCACTTATTGTCCCTAAAGTATCTTCTTGAAATAATTAGGACTTCATGTTTAAGAGCTTCCCTGGTGCTCAGTGGTAAAGAATCTGTCTGCAATGCAGGAGACTCAGGAGATCCAGTTTTGATCCCTGAGTTGGAAAGATACCCTGGAGAAGGAAATGACAACCCACTCCAGTATTCTTGCCTGGGAAATCCTGTGGACAGAGGAATGTGGCAGGCTACAGACCATGGGGTTGAAAAGAGTCAGACATGACTTATAGCAACTAAACAACAAGTTGGCATAAAAAGCAGTCATGCCAGATGGTTCAGTAGAGGAAATTTAACAAGGGGCAACCTGGTTATGGAGTATTGGGATAACTGAAAAGCCAAACAAGAGAAAGTCAGTGTATCACTCTGGGTTCCCAAAAGGCCAACGATGAGGTGGGATTAGTAGGCAAAAAGATGAGGCCGTGAAAGTGCTGCACTCAATATGCCCATAAATTTGGAAAACTCAGTAGTGGCCACAAGACTGGAAAAGGTCAGTTTGCAATCCAATCCCAAAGAAAGGCAATGCCAAAGAATGCTCAAACTACTGCACAATTGCACTCATCTCAAACACTAGCAAAGTAATTTTCAAAATTCTCCAAGCCAGGCTTCAACAGTACATGAACCGTGAACTTCCAGATGTTCAAGCTGGATTTAGAAAAGGCAGAGGAACCAGAGATGAAATTGCCAACATTTGTTGTATCATCAATAAAGCAAGAGAGTTCCAGAAAAACATCTACTTCTGCTTTATTGACTATGCCAAAGCCTTTGACTGTGTGGATCACAACAAACTGTGGAAAGTTCTTAAAGAGATGAGAATACCAGACCACCTGACCTGCCTCCTGAGAAATCTGTATGCAGGTCAAGAAGCAACAGTTAGAACTGGACATGGAACAACAGACCTGTTCCAGATCAGGAAAGGAGTATGTCAAGGCTGTATATTGTCACCCTGCTTATTTAACTTATATGCATCATTTAACTTTTTTCATCATGAGAAATTCTGGACTGGATGAAGCACAAGCTGGAATCAAGATTGCCAGGAGAAATATCAATAACTTCAGATATGCGGATAACACCACCCTTATGGCAGAAAGCAAAGAGGAACTAAAGAGCCTCTTGATGAAAGTGAAAGAGGAGAGTGAAAAAGTTAGCTTAAAGCTCAACATTCAGAAAACTAAGATCATGGCATCCGATTCCATCATTTCATGGCAAATAGATGGGGAAATGGAAACAGTGTCAGACTTTATTTTTGGGGGCTCCAAAATCACTGCAGATGGTGATTGCAGCCATGAAATTAAAAGACACTTGCTCCTTGGAAGAAAAGTTATGACCAACCTAGATAGCATATTAAAGAGCAGAGACACTACTTTGCAAACAAAGGTCCATCTAGTCAAAGCTATGGTTTTTCCAGTAGTCATGTATGGATGTGAGAGTTGGACTATAAAAAAAGCTGAGCACTGGAGAATTGATGCCTTTGAACTGTAGTGTTGGAGAAGACTCTTGAGAGTCCTTAGACAGCAAGGAGAACCAACCAGTCCATCCTAAAGGAAATCAGTCCTTGAATATTCATTGGAAGGACTAATGCTGAGGCTGAAACTCCAATACTTTGGCCACCTGATGTGAAGCACTGACTCATTTGAATAGACCCTGATGCTGGGAAAGATTGAAGGCGAGAGGAGAAGGGCACGACAGAGGAAGAGATGGTTGGATGGCATCACCAACTTGAGGGACATGAGTTTGAGTAAGCTCCAGGAGTTGATGATGGACAGGGAAACATGGTGTGCTGCAGTCCATGGGGTCGCAAAGAGTCGCACAGGACTGAGCGACTGAACTGAACTGAAGTAGGTAAAAGATTTATTGGGGAAAGTAGAAGGGAGCACAGGCAGGCAACTAGAGTCTTCAGTCAGATAAATCTAACATCTGTGAAATGAGAACAGGAAGGAAGGACTGGGTAGGAAGAACCCCAGACTGCAGCCACAGTTCTGCCAAGATGTCAGACAGGAGAATGGAGTCTCCAAGCAGCAGAGAGTCATTAGCAGAGTCCTATACCAGGTGAGATTGAGCTGGATCTGGATCCCCTGCTATAGGCTGGGATCAGCCTGGAGAAAACATTACCACACTAAGTAGATCCACTGAGTTGTGAGCAGCTGGGCCTGTTGGTCAACTATGTTCCCTTTGTGGTGAAGAGAACATGCCTCCATGGTGGTCTCCCAGAGGAAACTCAAAGATTAGCAATAGTAGGAAGCTACTGCCAGGCCTAGAGCTAGAGAGACAGGTGAGGTCACAGTGCCACAGATGTCATCACCTTTGCAGGTGCTGGGGCTCCAGAAGAAATATGGGTACTGCAGAAGAGGAGGCCTAGTAACCACAAACGTTAATCAAATGAATAAACAAAGTAACTAAAGTCTATGAAATGATCCCAGCCAGTTAGCTCTCCAGTGGCTGAAATTGCTTTTTATAATTTAATTTTGAATATGGATAAATTCTCAGGTGAAGAAATTCTACTTCCTGCCAATATGGAGTAAAAAGAATGTATTTACCCAGCTGGAATAGCTAAAGCTAAAAACAGCTAAAAACCCAAACAAAATATATGAAACCATTCTCAAATCGTTGGACATCAAACAATGAAAGTCAGTGATCCCTGAGATAGGAAATAAATTAGATGGTCCTCACAAATGTTACTACAATCATACCTTGGTATCTACAAATTTTGCAGATGTTCAAGTTCCTTACACAAAATGGTGCAGTATTTGCATGTAACCTACACACATCCTCTCATACACTTTAAGTTATCTCTAGATTACTTATAATTCCTGTGTGCATGTGTGCTTAGTCGCTCCAGATGTGTCCAACCTTTGTGACCCCATGGACTATAGCCTGCCAGGTTCCTCTGTCCATGGGATTCTCACAGCAGGAATACTAGAGTGGGTTGCCATACCCTCCAGCAGGGGATCTTCCTGACCTAGGGCTCAAACTTGCATCTCTATAGTCTCCTGCATTGGCAGGCAGGGTCTTTACCACTAGCACCGCCTGGGAAGCCCACTTATAATATCTAATACAACGGAAATGCTATATAAATAGTTGTTGGCATGCGGCAAATTCAAGTTTTGCTTCTTGGAAATTTGCAGCATTTTTTTGAATATTTTCAATCCATGTATGGTTGAATCCATGTAGACAAAACCTGCAGAGGCTCAGTTGTACCTAGAGAAGATCTCCTGGTTGTACATGGGTTGAGAACAGAAGTAGAACCCAGTGAATTTCCTGAATTAAGCACACAGAGATGAGAATCTGGAGGAAACATGGCAACCTAGAGTTTGCAGGGCATGATATTGAAGGTTAGAGGTCTGCACAGAGAGAGAACTTTGGAGATCACAGAAGGTCCATCTCAAATACTCATCTAAGTAATAATCAGTGCACGCATTTGAGGAGACTCCTCAAAGTCATTGAAAAAACCACCCCAGAAGATTAGAAGAAACATTTGCAAAACTCATACAGGCTATACTCACCAACTAGAGAAGAGAACCATATAATTGATGTAGAGAAGAGTTTTGTCTTAGAATTGCAGGAAAATAAACCCTAGACTAAATGTTTGGTCCTAACAAAGAAAGTTTTAAAAGAACAAACTATTTCAAAGTAACTTAACCACATTCCAAGACAAAGCTCAATAATATTTATAGAAACACAAAAATTCCCAGCGTGCGACAAAGTAACACTTAAATTATCAGCATTCAATAAAAGTTACCAGATATTCAAAGAAGCAGCCAAATTCTACACATAAAGAAACTCAATTATTGAAAACTGACCTAAAATTGGCAAAGATGATAATATTAACAGACCAGGATTCAAACAAAGAAGGCCCAATCCTTAACTGGCCCAAATCCTTTGTTGGCTGTTGCAGGTTCAGTTCAGTTCAGTTCAGTCTCTCAGTCATGTCCGACTCTTTGCGACCCCATGAATCACAGCACGCCAGGCCTCCCTGTCCATCACCAACTCCCAGAGTTCACTCAAACTCATGTCCATCGAGTCGGTGATGCCATCCAGCCATCTCATCCTCTGTCCCCTTCTCCTCCTGCCCCCAATCCCTCCCAGCATCAGAGTCTTTTCCAATGAGTCAACTCTTCGCATGAGGTGGCCAAAGTACTGGAGTTTCAGCTTTAGCATCATTCCTTCCAAAGAACACCCAGGGCTGATCTCCTTCAGAATGGTTGGGTCCCCTCAAAAGCAGATTAAATAAGAGTTTAGCATGTAGATCATTTATTAAGGAGTCCTCCCAAGATCATCACCTGTAGAAGGGAGGCCAAGAAAGCAGGACTGGGAAGAGGGAGGAGATGAATTTGCATGCAATCCCCTAATTGGATCAGATCTTGCCACAGCTAGCTCTAGAGTTGGAAGGACTCCTCAGACCCTGATACACTTACCTTTATCAATTATTGGATGTAGGCAATCCCTGGAAAGAGATGTGATGTTGGGCAAAGCAGTTTCCTCTAGCCCATGACAGTCCTCAGGGAGGGCTGATAGATGAGGGTCATCTTCCAGCAACACTTTCAACAACTGAGTCAGTAAATCCTTCATTCCTGGAGGGGGATCTGTGTAGCCCTCGAAGTGTCCACCTCAATCTGTCAATCTCAACCATCACATTTCAATCATTTTCTCTTTCCTTCTCCTGGCAAAAAAAAAAAAAAAAGATTTGAAATACAGCAAGAATGATCTCAAAAGCTTACATAGCAAAACTGGGAAATTTGCAGCTCAATATAGAATAAATTATAATGTTGCAGATATTTGGCAAAACATGAAGTACGAATAGAAAAGTAGAAACTGTCTTTCAGTAAACAACTTGACCAATCACACTCTTAGAGATATTGTTCTCTTGAGAAATAATTTCCCCAATTAAAATGAAAATAATCTTAATGTTTACTACATGAAGACATCCTGGAAATTGTGGTGGACATGAATAATGAAAAAAAAAATAAAACAAGATAGCTAGAATGCATTCAAAACTCATGGGAAAATACTCTCTATGCAAGTGCTGACCTTCAGCAGTGAGTTCAGACTTCCATGTGATAAAATCAAATCACTGTGATAAACTTATTCATCCTCCTTTGTAGTCAGCAGGATTCTAAAATGGTCTTCAATGATATATTCACTTACGTAATTATCTTTCTTTGAGTGTAGGTGAAACCTGCCACTTCTAACCAGTAGAATGTGCAGAAGGTGATGCATTATCACTCCCATGATTATGTCCTGCTCCATGGAAAAAGTGAAGAGATTTTGTAGACATAATTAAAGCCCCTAATCAGCTAAATTTAAAATTAACCTCTTTAGGAGAGTTATCAGGAGTGGGCCTTATAAAAGACACCATTTAAAAGAGGGTCTAGTGATTAGAAATGGAAAAAGTAAGAGAGATTCTGCTTATGGCCTTGTTACTTAGGTATCCATGAAGGCAAAAATAGCATATGAAGAGTATGGCATTTTAATATTATGGCATTTCCAAGTTATTATTAATATTACCTGGTGGCTTGGATGGTAAAGAATCCACCTGCAATGCAGGAGACCTGGGTTCAATACCTGGATTGGGAAGATCCCCTGGAGAAGGAAATGGCAACCCACTTCAGTATTCTTGCCTGGAGAATCCCCATGGACAGAGGAGCCTGGTAGCCTGTAGTCTATAAGGTCGCAAAGAGTTGGACATGACTCAGCAAATAAGCATAGCACAGCATTAACATTACATTCACTGTTTGATTTGTATTGTGTGAGGTTCTGTGTAACCAACATACCTTTCAGTTTTGCCTATTATTGTACTTTGCACCATTCTCTAACTCATTGGGGTTCCATCTTGTTGGGATCACTGGTAATTTTTCTCATTGATTCTTTATTCTCAGGTTGAGGGGAGGGGGGTGGTCTCCCCAGACCAATAAAGTAAAGTGATACATATGTTGCCTATTTGCAATCTGCAAGTCAATAAAAAGAGGTCTGAGTCACAAGTCATCCAACAGTCTTCTGATAAGCATATGCTCCATGCAACACTGGACACCTGGGGAATCAGACTTCCCCAGGTGTCCAGATTAATGACTGAGGCTGGCAACAGGTGCAGAGTACCTGCAGCACATCCTTCAGTACTACTGAAGGGAGATTGCTATGTTTTTCCCTGCAGATCCTGCCTGATTTTAAACCTTCACATTCCATCCAGATGGTTGCAAAAGCCTTTTTTTTAAAGGTCTTCACTCTTTAAGGGATATGCCTATATCTACCACCCTATGTCCAGACCACAGTTCCTAAAACACAAATCTACTATTGATTATCACTCCCAAGCTTAAAATCTCCCAACACAATCCATTCTCCTGGCAGAGGCCAGGAGTATTCAAAATACAGGCAGACCTCAAAGGTATTGCTGGTTCTGTAACAGGCCACCACAATAAAGAGAATATCACAAAAAAGGGAGTCACACAAAGTTTTCGGTTTCCTGGTGCATATAAAAGTTGCTAACACTATACTACAGTCTATTAAGGGTGCAACAGCATTATGTTTACAAAAAAGTACCTACCTTAATTTAAAATATTTTTTTGCTAAGAAAAAAAAAAAAAAAAGCTAAACATCATCTGAATCTTTCAGTTCAGTCAGTTCAGTCACTCAGTCATGTCCGATTCTTTGTGACCCCATGGACTGCAGCATGCCAGGCTTCCCAGTCTGAATCTTCAGTAAGACTAAAAACAATAACCTTTTAGATAGTGGAGGGTTTTCCCTCAGTGATGATGGCTGCTGACTGATCTGGGTGGTGGTTGGTGAAGACTGGAGTGACTGTGAAAATTTCTTAAAATAAGACAACAATACAATTTGCTGCAATGCTTGATATTTCCCTTTTCAAATTATTTATCTGCCGCATGGAATGCTGTTTGACTGCATTTTACACATAGTAGAAACTCTTTTGAAATTGGAGTTAATCCTCCCAAATCCTGACTCTGCTTTATCAGCTAAGTTTATATAATATTCTAAATCCTTTGTTATTTCAACAATCTTCACAGCATCTTCAGGAGTAGTTTTCTTCTCAAGAAACCAGTTTCTTCACTCGTCCATAAGAAAAGCAATTCCTCATCCTTTCAAGTTTTATCATGAGATTGCAGCAATTCAGTCGTATCATAGGCTATACTTCTAATTCTAGTTCTCTTGCTGTCTCCACGTCTGCAGTTACTTCCTCCACTAAAGTCTTGACCCTTCAGAATCATACGTTGAGGGCTGGGATCAACTTCTCCCAAATTCCTGTGAAAGTTGATATTTTGACCTCTTGCCATGAATTGTGAATGTACTCAGTGGCATCTAGAATGATGAATATTTTCCAGAAGGTTTTCAATTTACCTTGCCCAGATCCATTGGAGGAATCACTCTCAATGGCAACTGTAATCTTGTGAAATAACAAGACTTAAAAGTCAAAATTACTCCTTGATCCATGGGCTACAGAACAGATGTTGTGTTAGTAGGCATGAAAACAACATTAATCTCATTGTACAGCTCCATCAGAGCTCTTGGGCAACTAGGCACATTGTCAATGAACAGTAATATTTTGAAAAGAATTTTTTTCTGAGCAGTAAATCTCAACAGTGGATTTAAAATATTCAATAAACCATATTATAAACAGATGTGCTGTCATCCAGGCTTTGTCGTTCCATTTCTAGAACATAGGAGAGTAGATTTACTGTAATTCTTAGGAGTGCCAGGAGTTTTTGGAATGCTAAATGAGCATTGGGTTCAACTTAAAGTCACCAGCTGCAGTAGCCCCCAACAGGAGAGTTAGCCTATCCTGTAAAGCTGTGAAGCGAGGCATTGACTTCTCTCAGGCTGTCAAAGTCCTAGATGGCATCTTCTTCCAACATAAGGCTGTTTTATCTACATTGAAACTCTGTGTTTAGCATGCCCACCTTTATTTATCATGTTAGCTGGATCTTCTGGATGACTTGCTGAAGCTTCTACACAAGTAATTGCTGCTTCACCTTACACTTTTTATGTTATGAGGATGACTTTTTCCCTTAATCCTCATGAACCAACCTCTTCTAGCTTTGTATTTCTGCAGCCCCCTCATCTTTTAAAGCCTCCATAGAACTCTAGACTGCTAGAGTCTGGCTCTGGATCTGGCTTCGGCCCAAGGGAATGCTAAGGCTGGTTTGATCTTCTATCCAGACCACTAGAATTTTCTCTGTATTCAGCAATAAAATTGTTTCACTTTCTTATTATTCATGTGTTGACTGCTAACTTTTCTTCAGGAACTTTTTCTCTGTTTTTACAACTTGGCTAAAGGTAACTGGCTCAATAGGCCTAACTTTTAGCCTATTTCAGTTTTGAACATGCCTTCCTCACTAAGCTTAAATATTTCTGGCTTTTGATTTTGAAGTCAGAGATGCATGATACTCCCTTTCTAAGGGAGTTAAGCTCATTTAGGGTCACTGCTGCTGCTGCTAAGTCGCTTCAGTCATGTCCAACTCTGTGTGACCCCATAGATGGCAGCCCACCAGGCTCCCCTGTCCCTGGGATTCTCCAGGCAGAAACACTGGAGTGGGTCACCATTTCCTTCTCTAATGCATGAAAGTGAAAAGTGAAAGTGAAGTCGCTGAGCGGTGTCCTACTCTTTGCGACCCCATGGACTGCAGCCTACCAGGCTCCTCTGTCCATGGGAGTCTCCAGGCACGAGCACTGGAGTGGGGTGCCATCGCCTTCACTGACCTAATTTCACTATTGTTGTGTCTCAGGGAACAGGGAGGCCCAACAAGAAGGAGAGAGATGGGGAATGGCCAGTGGATGGAGTAGTCAGAACACACACAGCATTTATCAGTTAAGTTCACCATCTTCTGTGGGTGTGGTTCGTGACACTCTAAAACAATTACAATAGTAACGTCAAAGATCACTCATCACAGATCACCATAACAGATATAATAGTAGTAATGCAAATGTTTGAAATTATTGCAAGAATTATCAAAGTCTGACACAGAGACATAAGGAAGCAAATGCTGTTGGAAGAATGACACCAACAGACTTGCCATAAACTTTCAATTTGTAAAAAATCAGAGCATCTGCAAAGCACAATAAGATGAGGTATGCCTGTACGGTGCATAACTTTCTTTCCTCCTCTAACTCCCAGGCATTCTAAGAAGAACTCAAATTAATTTCTTAGTGTTATAAACCTGTCTCTTTTCTGATGCTATTTTGTCTGCCTTTGATTCCCTTCACCCGTTGCAACAAATGCCGTCTCTTCTGGGAATCTCTTTGGACTTCTGTGACAAACCTGATACAAAGAGCTTCTTAAATGCAAAAATAAAATAAAATAAAATAAGCCACGGCACAGAACTGAGGTTCAGAGGAAGAGTTGATCTGGGCAGGACACTGGGTGCCTGTGAGCCAGGGCTGAAGCCATGTCTGGCTCTGGTCTTTCGGATCCAACTTTTTTCCACATAGAATGAAACTAAACCTAGTCATTTCAGCTTATAATTTTTTATACTGAGGTATTTACACATGTGTGCAAGTATATGTATGTGTCATATGTAAACATGTGTGTCTATCTATACATCTATCTTTATGTATATACGTTTATTAAAACACAGTGTGTTCTAATGTGTACTCTTCTACACATTCACATTACATGTGCAAGTATGTATACACATGCACACATGTACATGAGTGTGCACATAAGGATGTAGTCTATGAACAAGCATGATTAGCTATTTGACAGCATAAATGAGTGTGCATTTTAATGTGTGCGTATACATGTTTGTACATATACATATAAGCCTTGTACATTTAACTATGTGGCCTAGGTGTGCATATGAGATGTAGCCAATTTGCCACTCATGTCTTCTGCGTAGTCTCACTTTGGGCTAAGCACCAAGAAAGAGCCATGGATATTTAAGTGCCTCTGGTTTCCCGTGGACATCCTGCAGCCCTCCATCTGCTGCTAATGTAAATGCACTGAAAGGGAGCATGAGGTCAGGGCAGGACAATTGCCGATTCCATCTCCAATCCCAGCTGGGTCACAGAGGGAGCCTGGTAATTCATCCCTCCCAGCTTCTCAGGCCGGGAGCTGGGGTCTCTTTCTATTACCCTTTGCTGCGACCTTGCTTCTGTTTTCTGAGCCCCAGTCTTGTTTCCTGACAAAGGGTTCAGCAAAAATCATTTGGCAAGGGCAATCTTTGGGTCTCCTGCTATATTACTCACACAAAGCCCAAAGAAGCACAGTCTTCTCTCTCTCTCCCCCTCGGAGGTCTTCTTGCTTCCTTCTAATGGACTCTTTAAAGTGACAAACGTGTACCCATTGGCACGATTTCTCCTTTAATATGATTCAAGGCTCTTGTGGAAACTTTGATCTCAGAGGCTGTGTCATCCTCAGGTACAGACAAACCCATGTAAACCTTAAACTTTATGGTCAGCACCAGTGTTGACAACACCTCTAAAGTGCAGAACCATGGGGACTCCCAAAGATGTTAGCAAATATGCATTAAAACCACTGTCTCCGAACAGCATCCTTTTTCTATTTCCTGCTTGTAAAATATGGGCTTAGACTTTCTTACTGTGTCTTCTACTACTCCTACTAGGGAAAAGTGACTCTGAGAGTTGAATAATTATTCAGTTTTCTTTTAATTCCCCACCTTCCTTTCAGACTGTTTTTCTCTTCAACAGCAAGCGTCAGGGTTTGCTAGTGCGAAGGCCGTATTAAATGACTGGCAGCTAATTTATCAAATGTCACATTCTGGTGTTTATCACTTATGCGGGTCATTAATGAAGCAAGTTTTCAGGGTGCCATTACATGTACAACTTCTGGTTCTCCATATATAGCAGCCAGAGTGATCTTTTAAAATGCAAATCTGATCAAGTCATTCTGTTTAAAATCATCCAGTGTGTTCCCATTGTTCCTAGAATAAAAGCCATGAACATGTACAGGGCTTGAAAGGCCCTGTATACTGCCCTCGCCCATCTTCCCAGTCTCATCTCATGGTTTACTCCTGTTTGTGTCTCTTGCATAGATACACTGGTCTTCTTTCAGTTTTCCTAATTCACAGGGCTCCTTCTGTAAATGCTCCTTCTTTAGCTCATGTTGCTTCCTCTCCTTGATATTCTCTTTCTTTCCCTCCCCATCACTAGCCAGACTTGTGAGTGTTCAGACTTTAGTTCCGATGTTACTTCCTTCTGCATTGCCCGCACCAGATCAATCCCTTAGTCAGATGCCTTCATAGTATCCTTCAGTGGATCCACTGCTTGTAATTTGATGGGTCCTTCATTGGAGCTATTTCAGTTAGTAAACCTACAATTATTGTTATTATTCTTTGCTTAATGTCTGTCCTCTACTAGATGCAGGATAAGAACTATGTAAGTTTAGCTCAGCAATGTGTTCTCAGTACATAACATTGGCAGTTGGCACACTGTAGGTGCTCAAGAAATATTCACTGAATGAATGAATGAGTGCATGGATTAGGGTTTTACCTAAATTCCAGCAAAGACTGAACTTTGGTGTGCATGCTGCTCCCTCTACTTCTCATCATCCAGTTTCAACACCGCATACCAGAATAATTCCCTTTTAAAGATATATGTGTGGAGTTTGGTAGAGCTGTTATGATGAGGGAGAAAAGTGTGTTCCACAGCATTCAAACTGCAGTTCTGAGATAAGAGAACACTGCTTATAAATCCTTTGTAATGTATGGCAATTTTCAATTTAAATATTTACCATGAGTTCAGTTATCATGTTTACCATGAATACATAATGCAAGGCAGATGGTGATAAATATTATAATAGACCTTAAAAGGTCTCTGAGAGCCAAATAGATGGAAATTAAGCTCCAGTGGGGAAATCTGGGCAGGTGCCTAGTAGAAGTTAACATCTGAACTATACCTTGAAGTTTAGGTAGGTTGGTAAAGACACTTTCAACCATGTTTACGTAGCCAACTCCTGAATAACTCTAACCACCTTTGCAGTTCACCTTAAAAGTCAATTCCTCCTAGAAGGTTTCTTCAACAACTGACCTTATCCAGGTTACATATTTCCAAGTACTTTTTTTCCCTTATCACATCACTCATTCATTCACCTTGCTAAACTCCAAGCTGCATAGGAGAAGCAGTTGAAGCTGCCTTTCTTACCACTGTATCTATGTGATTCAGTACAGTGCCCCACCCAAGGCAGTCACTCAATAGATACCCAAGTAAACACATGAGTAATAGAAAAATGAGGCACGGAAGTGGAAATGGCAATTCAGGTACAGAGAAACACCGTCAAGATGCAACAAAAAATTGCTTAGAGGGGTCAAATGTGTGTGGATACAGAGTTATGTAAGAGAGAGGAAACATTGGGGGTGGTTAAGTGCACCTTGTATGAGGGGTATCTTAAAAGGGAGGTTTGAAAGGACAGCTGGAGTCAGATTTTCAGGTCCTGAATCATATTAAATAATCTGTATTTTCTGTGATCAAGAGGAACCAACAGTTTCTTAAGTAAGAGGATAGTATCATTAGGTTTATGCTTTATGCAAATCACTTCAGTGATTCAGTAGTGGAAAGTTTGGAGGAACAGAAGAGAATAAACATACAGAAGATGACTAGGAAGCTACTAATCTAGTTTGTGATTTCTTAATCTGGGCATTATTAATATTTTCAGCTGGTAATTCTTTATTGTGAATAACTCTACTTTGTGCATTGTAGGATGTTTAGCAATATCCCTGGTCTCTACTTACTAAAAGCCAGTAGCAGCCATGCCCCAAGATGTAACACCTAAAATTGCCTCCAGATACTGCCTACTATACCCTGGGGGATCAGATCGTCCCTGTTTACTTTTAGAATCATTGATCCAGGAGATGGGTAATATGGTATAATCAAAGAGATAGTCTAGGATAACAGAATGTGTCAGATACCAAGAACACTGAAGGCCTACATACCAAGTTTGTTTTAAGAATTCTCATCTTTTCCTTTACCTTCACAATCTTAAACACAAATCTTGTACATGCACAGGGCTAAAACATTCTCTTCTCCATCCTAGTTTAAATATTCTTTGCAGAAACGATCTGCTACCCTTCACTTATAAAGCAGATGGGGGCTTCCCAGGTGGCTTAGTGGTAAAGAATCCACCCATAATGGGGAGATACAGGAGATTCAGGTTCTATCCGTGGGTCCAGAAGATCCCCTGGAGTAGGAAATGGCAACCCACTCCAGTATTCTTGCCTGGGATATGCCATGGACAGAGGAGCCTGGAGGACCCTGGAGTTAGACACGACTGAGCACCCACACATAAGTCATGGTGCTTCCTCAGACAGTCAGGGTCACATTTGTTCATGGTGCTCCCTAAACCAGTCAGAGTCACATTTGTTCATGTGGCATAGCAAACAGAGCATTGACTTTGGAATTCATGAAGGGGATGCTAAGGGAGGGTTTCTGGGTGGGCTTCTGGATGGTTGGAAGTATGTCAGTGTCTGACCAAGCACTGACTGGGGAAGTCTGAAACCCAAATTTGGTCTTAACTAGCTCTGTAGTTTCAGATAAACGGTACAACTATTCAGGACCTCAGATTATGCTCATGTAAAGTGAGAATAATAACACCTATCTTGCTGTATGGTTGTGAAAATTAAATAGAAATATACTTAGAGCACCTCCAGTAAAGTAGACATTCAGTTAATTTTAACTATTGCTATTATAATTTCTGTGGATTCATATAGATTTTCTTATGGCTAAGTTTGTTAAAAATATGAAATAATAATTAAAACACTCAAATAATTAAAACACTTCACTCACCTACTATGTGCCTGACACTGTTGTCATTGCTTTACATGTATTTTCTTAGCTATTTTTAAAAATAATTATATAAAATAGGTATTACCATTTCCCATTTTTTTTGGTAAGAAAACTAAAGCAGAGAAATACCACACAGCCTGCCCAGGAAAGCATTAAAGCCTTAAGTCCAAGCTAAAATTCTAGGAATTTCCATTTGGGGAATAAATATCAACATTGCTGTCAGCATGTGACAGGCATTTGCAGTGACAAATGTTTGCATATATTATTCATATTTACAGCAACCCCAGTTTGCAAACAAGGAAACAGAGGCTCAGAGAAACCTTGTTAGTTGCATTGGTGTGGTTAGAACCCTAGTCTGTCTCACTTAAAGCTTGTGTACTTTCTTTTCCTTCTAGAAATAAAAGATTCACAAAGGGTTTTAGTTAATTGGAATTATATGCACTCCCCAAAAGGTCTTCATTTGTAGATCCACAAACCTCAACCCACCAGAGAAGGAATCTAATAAATTTCCCTTTCCTTGTACTGATTTCTCAGCCCTCTTCCCTTCTTTGCTTGGTCAGACACTGACATACTTTCAATCATCTAGAAACCCACCCAGAAACCCTCCCTTAGCATCCCCTTCATGAATCCACTGTGCTTTGCAAATACAAACTACCCTTGTCTAGTTTGAATTGGAAAGAATTTCTCTATTTCAGATTAGAAAACTCTCGCTGCATTAAATCCCAGCAATATGTTCAAATAGGGCAATCAGGCCAAGTCTATCACAGAGAATTAGTGGCAGAGATAGTTCCCATGACTTAATTAATTCTCCTATTATCAACATTCATGCTCTTCAACTGAATCTCATTTGAATATTCCCATAGAGCATCATTATTTAAGTTTAAATGCACTTAAAATCAAGTCACACAATGGTTATATGTACTCAAATCAATGCAGGCTATCCAAAGAGGAACACTGAATAGATGCAAAGAGTGGATGATAGATATGCCATTTTCAAGCCTGCTCTATTTATTCCCACATTCCAACAATGTTCACCAAGCCCCAACTATGTGCAAGATATTAAACAAACAATGCAATTCACTCTTTACACAGTACATGGAAAACCATGAATTAAAAAAAAAAAAAAAAAGCTATCCCGTTGAGTTATTGATCTGCACTGTACATATTTCTTGGTCATAGGCAGCTTCCACACAGGAACATCTGGATGCAAATTGGAAGATTCAATTACTCAGATGCAAGAGGGTATATCTATTTCCTGGTAGCTGGGTAATTGACTTATAGCTGGCCTCCTACAGATATAGCCCAAAGCTATTTGACAAAGACAGAATTAAGTGATAGTTTCTTTAATGATGCTAAGAAATAGATTTAAGCAGGCGTGCTTAACAGTATGCAGGTAGCCACCATAACAACCAAATTATAATTATTATTTGGTCATATGGAATTGCTACATGAGTCCTCAGATTAATAAAACAATTAATATATCAAGGTATTATCTTAATATAGCCTGATATTTTGCCTCTGGTAAATTTTCTGAGGAATTTACCTGTCTGATTGTGAAAGCTGTGGAAAGGTAGTAATTTTCCAGGAATAAGGGGAAAACACCCCTTCATGGATCACAGCCTTGTATTGGAGAAGAGGCTTGCATAAATCAAAGAAGTTACCAGCTATGATGAATGGGTCATAGTCAAGAATTCTGACAAAATGTGGTCCACTAGAGCAAGAAATGGCAATATACTCCAGTATTCTTGTCTAGGGAATACCGTGGACAATGAAAAAGCAAAAAGATATGACACCAGAAAATGAGCCCCCAGGTCAGAAGGTGTCTAATATGCTCCTGGGGAAGATCCAAGGGCAATTATTGTTTTGGACAGAATGAAGCAAGTAGATTCAAGGGATTAAATCTGGTAGACAGAGTCCCCGAAGAACTATGGACTGTGTTTCGTAACACTGTACAGGAGGCAGTGACCAAAACCATCCCAGGGAAAAAGAAATGCAAGAAGGCAAGTGGTTGTCTGAGGAGGCTTTACAAACAGTTGAGGAAAGAAGAGAAGCAAAAGATAAGGGAGAAAGGGAAAGATATATCCAACTGAATGCAGAGTTCCGGAGAAGAGCAAGGAGAAATAAGAAGGCCTTCTTAAATAAACAGTGCAAAGAAATAGAGGAAAACAATAGAATGGGTAAGACTAGAGATCTCTTCAAGAAAATGGCAGTTATAAAGGGGACATTGCATGCATGGATGGCACCAAAAAGGACAGAAATGGTGAGGACCCAACAAAAGCAGATTCAGAAGAGGTGGCAAGAATACACAGAAGAATTATACCAAAAAAAAAAGACTTAATGACCTGGATAACCACAACAGTATGGTCACTCACCTAGAGCCAGACATAGTGGAGTGTAAGGTAAAGTGAGCCTTAGGAAGCATTACTATGGACAAAGCTAGTGGAAGTGATGGAATTTCGGCTGAGCTATTTAAAAACCAAAACAATGATGCTGTGAAAGAGCTGCACTCAACACGCCAGCAAATTTGGAAAATTCAGCAGTGGCCACAGGACTGAAAAAGGTCAGTTTTCACTCCAATCCCAAAGAAGGGCAATGCCAAAGAATGTACAAACTACCAGACAATTGAACTCATTTCACATGCGAACAAGGTTATACTCAAAAAAATCCTTCAAGCTAGATTTCAGCAGTACCTGAACTGAGAATTCCAGATGTGCAAGCTGGGCTTCAAAGAAGCAGAGGAAACCAGAGATCAAATCGCCAATATTCTTTGGATCATGGACAAACAAGGGAATTCCAGGAGACCATCTACTTCTGCTTCATTGACTATGCTAAACTCTTTGATTGTGTAGATCACAACAAATTGGAAAATTCACCAGACCACCTTACCTGTCTCCTGAGCAACCTGTATGTGGGACAAGAAGCAACAGAACTGGACATGAAACAATGGATTGGTTCAAAATTGGGAAAGGAGTACATCAAGACTGTATATGGTTACCCTGCTTGTTTAACTTTTATGCAGGATATGTCATGCAAAATGCTGGGCTGGATGAATCATAAGATAGAATCAAGGTTGCCAGGAGAAATATCAACAACCTCAGATATGCAGACGATACCACTCTAATGGCAGAAAGTGAAGAGAAACTAAAGAACCTCTTGATGAGGGTGAAAGAGGAGAGTGAAAAAGCTGGCTTGAAATTCAACATTCAAAAAACTAAGATCATGGCATCTGGTCCCATCACGTCATGGCAAATAGAAGGGGGAAAAGTGGAAACAGTGACAGATTTTATTTTCTTCGGCTCTAAAATCACTGCAGATTGTGACTGCAGCCATGAAATTAAAAGATGCTTGCTTCTTGGAAGTAAAGCTATGACAAATCTAGACAGTGTATTAAAAAGCTAACAAAGGTCTGACTTGTCAAAGCTATAGTTCTTCCAGTAGTTATGTACAGATGTGAAAGTTGGACCATAAAGAAAGCTGAGCTCCAAAGAATTGATGCTTTCAAATTGTGGTGCTGGAGAAGACTCTTAAGAGTTCCTTGGACTTCAAGGAGATCAAATCAATTCATTCAATCAGTCGTGTCAGACTCTTTGCAACCCCATGGACTGCAGCACTCCAGGCCTCCCTGTCCGTCACCAACTTCCAGAGCTTGCTCAAACTCATGTCCATCTAGTCGGTGATGCCATCCAACCATCTCATCCTCTGTCATCCCCTTCTCCTCCCACCTTCAATCTTTTCCAGCATCAAGGTCTTTTCAGATCAGTCAGTTCTTCACATCAGGTGGCCAAAGTATTGGAGTTTCAGCTTTAGCATCAGTCCTTCCAATGAATATTCAGGACTTATTTCCTTTAGGATGGACTGGTTTGATCTCCTTGCAGTCCAAGGGACTCTCAAGAGTCTTCTCCAACACCACAGTTGAAAAGGATCAGCTTTCTTCAGTGCTCAGCTTTCTTTATAGTCCAACTCTCACATGAAATCAAGTCAGTCCATCCTAAAGGAAATCAACCCTGAATATTCACTGGAAGGACTGATGCTGAAGCTGAAGGCCCATTACTTTGGCCACCTAATTCAAAGAGCTTAGTCATTGGAAAAGTCCCTGATGCCAGGACAGATTGAAGGCAAGAGAAGAGGGGGAAAGAGAATGAGATGGTTAGATAGTATCACCGACTCAGTGAACATGAATTCGAGCAAATTCCAGGAGATAGTGGAGGGCACAGGAGTCTGGCATGCTACAGTCCATGAGGTCACAGGAAGTTGGATACAATTTAGGGATCAAACAACAATAAAGGGAAGCCGAGAATAGGTTTTTATTTTTTTTAATAGTAAATTTCAAAACAATTTTGAAATCACTGTTAGTCTAAAAACCCAATGTTGAAACTCTTATTGGGTTAGCTTAGTCTCTGAAACAAGAATATAAATTTAAATGTTTTAAGTATAAAATTGTAGGTCACTTTAGATATTTCTTTTAACAGACTTTTGTTCATTTAATCTGATCCTTAGCCCCTGGAATGCATGGGGGAATCTTCTCTATGCAATTGATGAGGAAAGAAGGCAGACGTGGGGGAGGGAAGTGTGAGGAGAGGGAGCTTGATGGAAGAATAAGCATAGACATGCCTCTCCCTACACTCAGAAGACACTGCTGCACAGCACCCTTCCCTCCTGTCATACAGCTTCCCACGTAAAAGCCATCTGTAAAGGGAAGGAGATGGCAAAGCAGGTCACTGATAGTGTGCAGTGAAGTTCATCTCTGGCTTTATTAGGAAGAGAAATGAGAACCGGAAACTTAAGGCTGTTGGTAATTTCAAATGTGCTGCTTTGCCCAGATGATGGAGAGACCTTGTTGACTCTCTCTGAGTGCATCCTGGTTCTAAAATCTGCAACGACTTCCTGCTGCTGCTGCTGCTAAGTCGCTTCAGTCGTGTCTGACTCTGTGGGACCCCATAGACGCTGCCCACCAGGCTTCCCCGTCCCTAGGATTCTCCAGGCAAGAACACTGGGGTGGATTGCCATTTTGTTCTCCAATGCGGGAAAGTGAAGTCGCTCAGTCGTGTCCGACTCTTAGCGACCCTGCGGCCTACCAGGCTCCTCTGCCATGGGATTTTCCAGGCAAGAGTACTGGAGTGGGTTGCCATTGCCTTCTCAGGCAATGACTTCCTAATGCTTCTCAAACTTCAATGTGATTTGAATCACCTTGGAATCCTCTTACCGTGCAGATTCTGTTTCGGTGGCTCTGAATTCTGCATTTCTTCCATTTCTCTTGCTCGAGGCTTGCTGCCGGTCCATGGCCCAAGTCTCATGATCCATCATGCCTGGCCTCATCTCCCTGTCCCCTGGACTTCACTCACACCCCAGTCAGGATGAACCACTTGCTCTTTCATAAACAGATGTTGCGCTTCCTGCCCTATGCTTCTCTTTCTTCCATCCCCTAAAAGTTCTCCAAAGCATATGCCTCCAAGGATAAGATCAACAAATATTTTCTATTCTGCCATGCTGCCAAATTGGTTTCAAGGGTAGCTATGCAATTCCTTGTTCCCCTAGTTGTATTTGCTGCTAATTTTGCACACTGCTGGAACACTTTTTTTCTCCTTTCTCCCCTCCTCTTCTTTAACTTGTTTATTTAATGAGGTGTGCTAAACTCCCGTGCTAAGGGCAAGGATTCAAGATGAACAGAACTCTTGCCTTCTTTCTTTCACAAGCTGGGAGTAGGAGCATTTGGAGACAGTGGGGGCACAATCAGTAAATGGATATAATATGGAGGTGCTCTTAGACAGAAAGCATGGATTGCTCTGGAAGAACTGAAGAGCTGAGCTTTAAAGGAGGATTTTACAAGCCCAACAAGGGAATAAATATTCTCCAGACAGAAAAAAATCATAAGCAACAACAGTACATCAAGGAAGGAGGAAATGATGCTGTAGGTGAGGAAGAGAGGAAGTCATGAAAGGCTGCTATTGCGGAAAGATCAAGAAGTGTCCAGTGTGAGACTGATGTCACTTTGGCTTCCACGGCTGAGATTTTCTGATTTCTTCTCAAGGGCTCGAAGTTAGGCTACCCTCTTTTAATCCTTTTACTCAATAAAGTCTCATTTGGAATTCTGGAAAACCAAAATCTAGTCTCTGAAGATACACATAGAATTCCTGAGTTGGTGAAACACTGAAACTACCTCCTTAGTCCTTGGACATCTCCTAACCCGTAACTCACACGTTCACATCTTCAGGAGCTGTAATTTCCATCTCCAATCTAGGTGTTTCCCCCAGAGGTAGATTCTGAAGCAAAGAATTGAGTCCAAGTAGCTTACTGAGGAGGTGAAGGTCAGTAGAGGAGATGGAGAAGTAATACAAGGAATGGAAGACAATCAATATATTATCAACCAGCTTCCACTGAGGATGACTGAAACTTTATTTCACTGGAGAAACCCCAGGAGCCACTGTGAAATATCTCTGAGTTACTCCACCAGAGGGACATGGGAGCTGGGGGTGTTTTTAGATATCCATTTCTACCAGTCATTGATGAGAGCTGCTAGGGCTAGGATGGCACAGGAGTTACTTCTCTGGTTCTTCTGGTCTGCCACACACAGTAAGAGTCTCCTATAACAAGAGGAACCTCTAAGGTAAAGAAATGCAGGAGCTCGCAGCCGAAAGTGTGGTGGGTCCATGATGAGCTGGTGAGGTAGGGGGCCATGAGCAGAGTGCTGCAAGTGTCTGCCACGTGCCCCACACGACCCACAGCCCACCTCCAGCCCAATGTTCCCGGCATCTGACTTTGCTGATTCATTCTTATTTTGGGTTTCTTCAATTCAAGCTTCTATCCCTATTTGCTACACAGTACAGACCAAACTGAAGTACTCAGGAAGTGTTTGCTGAATTCCATCTGACAACCCAAGTTGTCAATGGGCCACCTGGTGAATTTATTTTAACATGATACTAAAGCGGCTTTACATTAAGTACATATATTACCACTTGGTCAACATTTATTAATATGTTGTATCCTAGTTCTCTGGTGATTGATGAAACTTGTGAGAGCAGATCTTTTTTGTCTCTAAGCCTACGTATTCTGATTAAATTATATCACCATGACACACTCAGTGGGTTAAATTTCATTGCCTCTTCTCCTCCCCAGTGGTGCACAATCCTACAATATTAGTGAGGTTTTACTACAATCCCCAAGCTTCAAGTATGTTTCCCCAGTGGTTTGCTTCTACATGCTCTTTTCAGATCTTATTAATGGCATCAGACTTAAGATCCTGAATGACAGCTGCAGTTTCTATCTCTTAGCCATTCACCCATCTTCTGCTAACAGAATGGAGAACTAATCCCTCCATCCTCAGACCGTATGCCTCAGATGTGTAACATCACCTGCGGCTCTAGATTAGTCATGTAACTCAGGAATGGCCAATCAGAACACTGCAACCCCTTTGGCCACTGTAATGGACTCTAGTGGGCATGTGACTCATTCAGAAATGCAATATGATGCTTGTCGGTATTGCTTAGAAATCTTTCCTTTTCTTCTGAATTTGAACTTGGGAGGCTATTGGCCTGGACCTTGGACAGCCATATTATTGTCAAACCTGAGTTTGAGAACAAACATAACGGGAAGGAGAACAAAACTGAGAAATGAGGGATGGTGAAACTAGATGATCAATCCAGCCAAACTTGAAGCCAGGGATCCTTCTGGCCTCAGTGCTTACAAACACTAACAGATCTCTTGGTTTTTGGCAGTTTGGATTGGGTTTTCTGTCACTTGTAAACAAATGATCTCTAACTGATAAAGAACCTGAGAAAACTAGTTGTAAATCTCAGTTATGCCTCTTGCTAGCTCAGTTTTCAAAATTTCTGTTTCCTCATCTTTCAGATGGAGATAAAATATCCCCTTGGCAGAGATGTCATAAAAATGAAATGAGATGATGTACACAAGCCTCTCTGTGTGGTGTCTTCCTCAAATGTAGGAATTCATAAACTTAGCTGGCTTCTTTCTCTTCCACCCACCTCCCAGCATTGCTCACTACCTTTCCCTAAAAACGGTTAATTTCTGCACACTGGCTGTATTCTTATAATTGATAAAGCCAAGGAAAATGCACTCATGGAAATCCTGATGTTCAAGTACCCCATAACCAATACACCAGACAAACTCAGTACACAGTACCCACGCCAAGACTGGAAGAAGCTCCCAGCTGACCTCACAGTGCAACTGGGAAGACTTGGGCCAACTTTGTCACTTGAATAATATACTGCCTTCTCTGTTTTCTTCTTTTTCAAATGAGAGGTATAGTACAGAGATGGCATCTAAGGTCTCAGCTCTAAAATACTCCATGTCTCATTACCTGAATTGCCTCCCACCCTACTTATTAACAGTAGAGTTTAAAACCCCTGCACATGAATTCAGAACAGGACCAAGAATACACGAATCTATGTTGAAAATAGACTCTTTGACTTTAAAGACCGTTCACCCCTCTTCACAATTTTGCAAAGAGGCAATGTGATTTTGATTGACTATTTGCCCTTTATGCTTCCAAAGGTTTTGGTATTTCTGATCATCAGCTAAGTTGTAAGGGAAAGGAGTTTGAACTCTCTGGTCATCAACAGAGCTAGTTTTACTAGTCTGCTCCAGGGGATGGAGGAACAAATGAGTTCTTTTTAGAGAAATTGATTCTGATTTTTGTGCCTGCTTTTCCAACAAAGTTTCACAGCTGTGGCTGCAGACAAGTTTGTAACACAGCTCTTAGTACTGGGGTGTCCATAGCCAAAGCTATAATATCCTAAAGGAACATTAAGACTGTCTTTTCCCACATACCCTTTAATAGTCGGTAGCAAATATCTTGCTAGTAGCCCTGAATTTTGACAGCTCTAGAAGGGAATGTTTTCTACAGTTATTGTCCTTTAAGGAAAGCAATTTTATGAGTGGACTCCAGTGCAATTTGCCTGCTTTCTTTACTAATTCAAAGCTCAAAACTTGCCCTATTTCTTTATAAGTTGAAAATGCAAAACAACCATCTCAAGGAATAGCTCCAGTGACACTGTGATTGCTATTTTATAGCTCTCTGAAAAGACATTTGTTTGTGAGAAATACAGTTAATGTCATTTACTCCCTTCCAAACATCCAGTTGTGGATGAAGAAGCATCAGAGGAGAAGCGAGCAGTTCTTGCAAGGGGCAATTGTTGGAAACATATATTTAGAGAGCAAGTAACCAGACCAGTATTGGCTCCTTCAGAAGGATGACTTTGGTCAAGGGCAGACCTCAACATTTTCTAGCCTTAGTAAGAAGCATATATGCAGAGTAAAACTAACTACCCTAAAGGAATATAGACTATTCTGGATTGAATTTTGCTTAATGCCTGAACATACCGGCCTCTCTTTATTTCAGACTCCATATTTGATGTTGACTTTCACATGCAAATGAGTCCCTTGAATGTAATGTAGATTTTCACATGGAAATGAGTCCTTTGAATGTAATGTAATAAAGGGAGTACCTAAAGAATATCTTTTGCAATTAATGTGATCAATTAGGTATTATCAGGGTTTTTTTTATAGCCTAAAAAACTCAACAGTCATTTCTGATTACTCCTTTTAGGCTATTTGTTGAACCCATTAAGTAGATCACATTTGTCTATTTTACTGCTTCCCATCAACTCCACCCCAGAGTATGATCACCTTGAATACTTCATCCCATACTCAGTTCAGTGAGCTTCTGTAAATTTCTTGGGCCCCTAGAATCTAGCACATAATTGATCCTCAATGAATGCCTGCTGGATGCATTGATTTTCCAAACTGATCTCCAGTTATCCATCTTCTTGCATTATAGATAATAAATTCTTAACACCTTCTCTCACAAAACAGGGCTGCCAAATATGTGTGTGTGTGTGTGTGTGTGTATATATATATATATATATATATATATATATATATATATATATGATTAGCTCTTGTGAGAAAGAAAACTCCCAGGCAGTGATGAAGACCATGGAGTTTAGAATTATGCATGATTTCATTTAACCCCTTCAAGCAGCTTCTTCAGAAACAACCTCTGTAGTACTAGGCATATACATATATATATAAGCAAGTTCCCTTGGGCAGCAAGGAGATCAAATGTTCATAATTCTGCCTGTAGTCTGATAACTCATTCCCCATAAGACAATGGGAAGTGTGCTAGTACTCTGAGTCTTGTTCATGGCCCAATAGAAGGCTCTGTTTGATAGGTTCCCTGGAAGCTACCCATCCTTCTGATACCAAGAAGCAGCAGTATTTCTCCTCCTTATAGCCCCAGTGATGCTGATAGATGTGCAAAGACAGTCATGGTTAATAAACACGCAAGTGGTTCTGAGCTTCAGTAGAAAGGCACACTCACAAAAAAAATCAGGGAGCATGAAATAAAGCTGCTGCTTAGGATTCTGCTGACGGTCTGGGGTAGAAATGGTGCCAGCTGATTCTTCTCTGTCAGAGTCTGAGAGGCTCAAAGGGATTCTTCTAGAAAATCCCAAAGCAGTTACACATTTATGGCAGCAAGCATTCTGTTGTTAATATGCAATTCTAGCTGGGGTTTCAGAATTGAGTATTTCAATTCAGCTTGAAAAAACACTGTGAAGTCCAGGAAGCACATCAATCTTTTATAGTATAATTACATATAGTTTTTTGTGGCTTTGTTCTATGACTCTAAAGTAGATACATATATACATATATATATATGTATTTGTTCTTTAAATTTATATACTTATATAAGCACTTCATACATTGTCAGTTATTAGGGATGTCTTAGTCACAGGTTGTCTTAAGTAAGGTATGCCTCTTTAAAGATCAAAACCTCTCAAATATTAAAAGTTTATATTTTAAAAACTCTCTAAGTAGATTCTGCAAGGAGATCCAACCAGTCCATTCTGAAGGAGATCAGCCCTGGGATTTCTTTGGAAGGAATGATGCTAAGGCTGAAACTCCAGTACTTTGGCCACCTCATGTGAAGAAATGACTCTGATGCTGGGAGGGATTGGGGGCAGGAGGAGAAGGGGACGACAGAGGATGAGATGGCTGGATGGCATCACTGACTCGATGGACATGAGTCTGAGTGAACTCCAGGAAATGGTAATGGACAGGGAGGCCTGGTGCTGCGATTCACGGGGTTGCAAAGAGTCGGACACGACTGAGCGACTGAAATGAACTGACTGAAGTGGATTCTCTGAATTATTAAAAGAAGATTCTGAGGAAAAAAATCTTAATTTCACTACTATAAACATCAATGGCTACGAGATGAACTTGGGATATTGAAATATTTAGAAAAATTTGCCTTTATATGTAATGGCCCAGTCTGTGCTTGCAATCTCTCTGTCACTAACGGTTATTCCATATTTTTAAGATAAAATTTACACACAGTAAGACACAGAGACCTTACGTGCATAAATCAATGAGTTTTGATAAATGTTATACCTGTATTACCATTACTCTGATCGAGACACAGGCCATTCCCATCCCCACAGGGAGCTCCCTCATGTCCCCTGTAATTAAACCACCCTCCCTCCACAGGCAACTGCTATGGTGATTTTCACTCCCCAAAATAACACTGTCTGTTCTTGAATTTTGTATAAACAGAATCAGTGGTATGCAGTCCTTTATTTCTGGCTTCTTTCACTCAGCATTACATGTTTGAGATTCCTTCATGCCATTGCATGTTAGTTTTGTATTGCCGATTAATATGCCATTGTTAGAATAAACACAAATATGTTCTTCCATTCTCTTATTGATGGATTTTTGGGTAATTTCCTTTTTTCCCTGTTATGCATAATGCTGTAGTATTTTCATAAATTTCATAAATGTAGCATTTTCATAAAAATCCAAATAAGCAACTGGATACATACATGTAAAAAATTGGAGGTCCTACATCAAACTGTGTACAAAAAACTAATCTGAGGTAGATCATGAAACTAAATGTATATGCTAAAACCATAAGGCTCCTAAAAAAATAAACAAAATATCTTTAGGACTTTGGAGTGGGCAAAGATTTCTTAAATATAGCATAAAACGCACTTGACATAAAATATAAGTTGATAAATTAGATTTCATAAAAATAAAAACTCATCAAAACAGATGGGGTTGGGAGGGAGGTGGGAGGGGGGTTACAGGCTGGAGAGGATAAATGTATGCCTATGGCTGACTCATATTGATGTATGGCCAAAAATCATCACAATATTGTAAAGTAATTATCCTCCAATTAAATAAATAAATAAAAATTTTAAAATTATAAAACACTTGAAAAATGTGAAGTTATTGTCAGTGCATTATAAGCCTTGACATGCATTGACAATACATTTGACATAGGAATTGTGTCTAGAACAACGAATTCTAAAAATTGACAACAAAAAGACATACTAGTGAAAAGTTGATGGAAGATTTGAAAAGACATTTCACAATAGAAGATATGTGAATGGACAACAAATTTATGAAAAATGCTCAACATTATTAGTCACAATAAAAATGAAAATCAAATAACGAAATACCATTTTATATCCTCATGAATGCTAAAATTAAAAAGACTGACAATACCAAATGCTGGTGAAAATTTGGAGCAATCAGAACCCTGTACTTGATGATGGAAGTGTGAAATTATGTTGTCACTTTAGAAAACAGTGTGCAATTTCTCAGAAATCTAAATATGTATAACTACCCAGAAATTCCATTCCTAGTTATTTACACACAAGAAAAGAAAACTTTGGTTCCACTGTTATTTTAGATGATTTTATACAGGATTCTTTGCAGCCCTTTCTTTTAAGCTCAGATAGAAACAGCACAGTCAAGGGAAACTTAGATTATTTGGGTACTTGATATATGCCAGGCATTGGGCAAGGCAAATTATACATGTTATTACATGAGAGCTGTAACTTTCCCACAGGTAAGTAAATAACGGATATGGCTTTCTTTTATTGTTTTAATTTTGTATTGGCCTTGGCCACTGTTCTGCGCGCTGAATATACTTCATGAAAAAAAAAAAAAGATTAGATTTCTGTTCTGGTGGTACTTTAAATTTTTGTGGGGATTGAGGAAACTTAAATATCAAATTAACAAATAAATAAAAAGGTGACCCCTGATAATAGGAACTACTATGAGGAAATTGAAACACAGTAATAGGATAAAGAGTGATGGTAGTCCAGGGACCATTAGATACAGCGGCCATGGAAAGTATGTGTGAGGAGATGAATTGGGATGATATTCCCATGATAAAAGAGAATCAGGCACAGGAAAATCTGAAGACTAATAATCCAGGTAGAAGGAACAGTAAGAGCAAAGTTTCTGAGTTAAGAACTAGCCCGATGGGTTTAAGGAGGATAACAGATAATAATCAATGGGTGATTGAAATGGGAGAGTGACAGAAGATGAGGATTGAAAGGTAAGAAGGGGTCAGACTGTACAGTGCTTTAGATGCTATAGAAAAAATACAGATTTCATTCTCAACGTAAAAGGGCTCCACTAGAAGAGGTTATCAGATGAGATCAGATCAAGCCAAGGTTTTAAGATCTGTTCCAGGGACACCGGCAGGGCTCCATAACTACAAACATTGCAGCAGGATCTGACTCAAGGACTGGCTTCATCACTTTTTAAATGAAGTCAAGTACACATTCACTCAATTTACCTATTCAATAAAGAGTAACTGAGCACTACTATCAGCCAGATACTTTTCTAGACAAAACAACACAATTGTGAATTACACAATCAAAACCCCCTGTCCTTCTGTCCTCCCCTAATCTGGTTACATAAATAGACTTACCTGGAAGTTGTCTTAATAGAAAAAAAAAAAAAAAACTAACAGAGCCTTTTACTCTTTTCATGTCTCCAGATTATTTTAACATGCAAATTGAGGTGAATATAATCACTCTTTCCTCAGACACATGGGGGCAGCATAAGGTGGTTCTAGAGGTTTACGAAACAATTCTTTTAGCCTTGTTTTCAAAGAAACATTGGGATAAAGCTGAAGCATAAATAAACTTCAAAGTGCAGCCCCTGTATTGGCCAGCAAGCAGCAGAGCTGAGATTTGAATCCATATTTTTCTGGTTGCATAGCAATATTTATTCCATACGCATCAGCTACAAAATGCTTTTTAAAAATAAATAGCATTATCTTAATTATTCCTAGTTGTTATGAAAATCTCTTCTCTTTGAATTCTATCTTTATTTATTTATTTTTTAATTGAAGGAAAATTGTTTTACAGAATTTTGTTGTTTTATGTCAAACGTCATCATGAATCATCCATAGCTATACATATGTCCCCTTGCCTTTTAAACCTCCCCCCATCTTTATTTAAAATAAGGACAACTTGAACTTCCAAATGGAAACATCCCACAAATCTACAGATTATGTCAGATAAGGGACCGACTTATGTCCACCGACCAACTTTTGTACCCAAGATTTTTATTTAGTATCTCAATTTAGTTTTTGAGTAGAGTTTTAATCTTATATCTCAACCCTGGAGTTGATTACAGCAATGTCATAATTTGAAGACAAGGATGAAGAAACCTAGAATAACATTTGTTCCTGTACTGAGTCTAAATATCAAGTTTGCTTAAGATTTAGCCCCCATCCCTCATTCAGCATAACAGGAGAACTAAACAGACATTGCTTCTCTGGACAAAAGTCAGTCCCTGTAGGTTTGTGGGAATTTTCCATTTGGGAGTTCAAATTGTCCTTATTTTAAATAAAGGTAGAATTCAAAGAGAAGAGATTTTCATAAGACTAAATCTCCATTTTGCCTTGGTGCCAATTTGCATAACGCAGGCGACACGTCTAACATGCTTTCAGAAACAAATTTCTCTTTCAAACCCAATTGTAATTTTATATTCTGCCAAATATTAGTTAATGTGGAACTTCAAGGAATAAAGAATAGCAGGAATTTAGCTAGAGACTCGAGGCTATCTTTATTAAAATTCAGTGTTATATAAAATGTGACCTCTAGGAGACTCTACCAATGCATACAATAACTCACTTGTACTGGCGCAAATAAGTGTTTTGCCTGTGCATGAAGAGGTTGATAAACCTTTATGAGATATCAACGTCATTTGCTATCAAGAACTTTAAAATATGTTACTAGAGAAAATTAGATCAAGATGTAAAGATTGCCTTGAGTTTTTGAACATTCATTTTATTGAATGAAACAGGTCTGAAAAAAAATCAATATCTGATAATTGTGTCTCTAGATGTTATTGTCACCCTCCTTGCCTAAGTGGGATGTCTCTCATCCTAGCTCAAGTACAGTTGTCCCTAAGTATCCTCTGGGAATTGGTTCCGGAACCAGCCTGCCATATCCTCCCCATGGATACCAAAATCCAAGGATGCTCAAGTCCCTTATATAAAATGGTGTAGTATTTGCATATAACCTATGCACAGCCTCTGTATACTTTAAATCACCTATAAACTACTTATAATACTTAATACAAAATAAATGCTTTGCAAATAGTTGCCTTTGCAGTAAATTCAACTTTTGCTTTTTGGAAAGTTTTGTAATTTTTTTAAAAACTATTTTTGATCTCCAGTCAGTTGAATCCACTGATGCTGAACCAATGGATATGGAGGGCTGAGTGTACAGTTCTTAGCAAGACTCAGTACTTTATTGTATCCAGGTACTGTCCTCCCCCATCTAACTCCAGAACAATTAACAGATGGTATTTACACCATATACCATTATGTGAAAAAATTAGTAATGGGGAAACAGTGGAAACAGTGTCAGACTTTATTTTGGGGGGCTCCAAAATCACTGCAGATGGTGACTGCAGCCATGAAATTAAAAGACACTTACTCCTGGGAAGGAAAGTTATGACCAACCTAGATGGCATATTCAAAAGCAGAGACATTACTTTGCCAATAAAGGTCCATCTAGTCAAGGCTATGGTTTTTCCAGTGGTCATGTATGGATGTGAGAGTTGGACTGTAAAGAAAGCTGAGTGCCAAAGAATTGATGCTTTTGAATTGTGGTGTTGGAGAAGACTCTTGAGAGTTCCTTGGACTGCAGGGAGATCCAACCAGTCCATTCTAAAGGAGATCAGTCCCGGGTGTTCTTTGGAAGGACTGATGCTAAAGCTGAAACTCCAATACTTTGGCCGCCTCATGCGAATAATTGACTCATTGGAAAAGATCCCAATGCTGGGTGGGATTAGGGGCAGGAGGAGAAGGGGACAACAGAGGATGAGATGGCTGGATGGCATCACCCACTCGATGGACGTGGGTTTGGGTGAACTCCGGGAATTGGTGATGGACAGGGAGGCCTGGCATGCTGTGATTCACGGGGTTGCAAAGAGTCAGACACGACTGAGTGACTGAACTGAACTGAAAAACCAAAACTGCCATCTTAATTCTTCCCTCAGAATGGTTCTGTCTGGTAGTTATCTGCCTCAGTGCCCTTCTTCCCTTCCCTTCCTCCATCACAGGGTCCAATGCTGATGCCATTGTTCCCAGCACTCTGCCTTAACTCTAAGCTTCTATAATTAGGGTGGATTCTGGTCCAAAGATGCCTTTGTGAAAATTAGATAACAGGTACTGCCTTTGGAGGACATAGTTCCTTGTCCATCTGGAAAACAGCTAGGTTGGATTTCAACGACTCTTGAAAAAAGATTTGTGTGGACCAGTCAGAGGATTTAACCATTTTTACAGGGAAGAAAAAGCTTCTCAAATTTGGATGTTTTCTATGAGTAGCAGTAAGGAAAGAAGGAATGGAAGAATGATCCTCAGCAGATTGGATGATGTTCAGCCACACTGGGGAGGGGAATCTGCTGAGTCAAAGAACTCAAATGTTAATCTTTATCTGGAAACATCCATAAATAATTTTAAATCTGAGCATCCCATGGCCTACCGCATATTAACATATAAAATGAATCATTCCATTCCCTTTTGCGTGTCAAAAGAGGCTGATTGGAGAACTTGGACTTGTACCTGACCTGAGAATAACAAGACGGTAGCCCCTGAACCTTTTCCTTGCTAGAATGGTATTAGAGGAAACCTGCTGAAACAAAATCTTTAAATAAGGTCTAGAGACTCATAACATAAAGTTTTCCAGGTTTCAACTGCAAACCACACATCATCTCAGGAACTGCAAAGATCTCACACTGAATGAAAAAGATAATTAACGATGGCAACACCGAGATGACAGAAATAGTGGAATAATCTGACAAAGATTTTAAATAAGGCTTCAGGCTTCACAGATATGCTTCAATGAGAACTACAAACAAATGTGAAACAAATGAAATAGAGTTTCAGGAACTTCCTGGTGATCTAGCAGTTTCACTGCGGTGGCCTGGGTTTAATCTCTGTTGAGGAAGCTATGTTCCCTCAAGCCACACAGCGTGGCCAAAAAAAAAAAAAAGAGTTTCAACGAAGAAATCTAGTCTCAGCAAATAAATAAGAGATATAAAGAAGAACCAAATGGAAATTTTAGAAATGAAAAATACAGTAGCTGAAATTCAAAAATAAAACTGGGTGAGCTCGACAGCAGAGAAGGCGATGGCACCCCCCTCCAGTACTCTTGCCTGGAAAATCCCATGGGCGGAGGAGCCTGGTGGGCTGCAGTCCATGGGGTCGCTGGGAGTCGGACACGACTGAGCGACTTCACTTTCACTTTTCACTTTCATGCATTGGAGAAGGAAATGGCAACCCACTCCAGTGTTCTTGCCTGGAGAATCCCAGGGACGGGGGAGCCTGGTGGGCAGCGTCTATGGGGTTGCACAGAGTCGGACACGACTGAAGTGACTTAGCAGCAGCAGCAGAGCTCGACAGCAAAATGCAGGGAAGGAGAATACGGAAGAGTCAGTGAAGATAGGGCAATGGAAATCACCAAGTCTTACAAAGAGAAAACAGATTAAAAAATAATAATAATAAAAGGAACAGAGTCTCAAAGACTTGGGTGACTATAATAAAAGACCTAGCATTTCTGCTGTCAGTGTCACCAAGGGGCTGTAAAGATTCTCAAAGAAATAATGGTTGGAAACCTCCCAAACTTTTCCTAAGATGTAAGCCTACAAATTAAAATGCTAAGCAACCTCCAAATCAAAAAAGCAAAACAACCCAAAACTCCAAATTCACAAGATACATTATACTGAAACTTCTGAAAACATTTTAAAGACCAAAAAAAAAAAAAGTCTTGAAAGCAATGGAGAGAGATATGGTATTTTAGCTATAAGGAAAAAAACAATCCAGAATTCCCACCACAAACCACTGAGCCAAAGGAAGTGACACAACTGAAAACCTGGACATTATATATGAAACAAACACATGAATAGCCTGAAAGGCAGAGAGGAAAATGCAGATGGGTTAGAATCTTCACGGAGTGTAAAATGGTACAGCCACTTTGGAAAACAGTTTGAAAGTTTCTTTAAAAACTAAACACACACTAATGTACAGCCCAACAAAAACATCTGTAGGTATTTATCCCAGAGAAATTAAGACTAGGGCTTTATTTGCAATAGTCAAAACCTAGAAACAACCCACATATCCTTCAAATGGTGGTACATCCATACCATAGATACTATAATAAAGAACAACAACCTGGATCAGTCTCCAGAGAAATATGCTAGGTAAGACAAGCCAATCCTTATAAGGCTGTATGAGGCATGATTCTGTTTATATAATATTTTTAAAGTGATATATGAAAGAAAAAAAATGGATAAGAGTATGTGTAGCATCAGTTCAGTTCAGTTCAGTTGCTCAGTCGTGTCCAGCTCTTTGTGACCCCATGAATCACAGCGCGCCAGGCCTCCCTGTCCATCACCAACTCCCGGAGTTTACTCAAACTCATGTCCATCGAGTCAGTGATGCCATCCAGCCATCTCATCCTCTGTTGTCCCCTTCTCCTCCTGCCTCCAATCCCTCCCAGCATCAGGGTCTTTTCCAATGAGTCAACTCTTCGCATGAGGTGGCCAAAATATTGGAGTTTCAGCTTCAGCATCAGTCCTTCCAATGAACACCCAGGACTGATCTTTAAAATGGACTGGTTGGATCTCCTTGCAGTCCAAGGGACTCTCAAGAGTCTTCTCTAACACCACAGTTCAAAAGCATCAATTCTTTGGCTCTCAGCTTTCTTCACAGTCCAACTCTCACATCCACACAAAGTTTACTAACTATAGATAAATATGCTCACCAAAAAGCATCTCTTTCACTTACTTACTAGTAACTTCATTAATACCTCTGTGCTTCAGTGTCCTTGTGTATAAAATGGGAATGTTGAAAACACCTTCTTCGTAGATTTTTTTAAATTAAATGAAGGAGATTCTGTAATACAACAAGGACATGCTTAGAAACATAAGTAACATACTTAATTTTGTTTTGTTTTTTTTTTTAGAAGAAAGGGTTGAAATCGAGTTTTTCCCCCAATAATCTGGACCGACAATGCACTTTCCCACAAAGTTTACTAAGTATAGATCCATACACTCACCAGAAAGCATCTCTTCACTTTCCAGTAATTTCATTAATACCTCTGGGCCTCAGTTTCCTCATCTATAAAATGGGAACATTGATTACACCTTCTCTGTAGTTTTTCTTTTTAATTAAATGCAGGCAAGCAGGTAAAACAAGACGGACTTTGCTTGGTAGATCTAAGTATCATCTTTAATTTTGTTTTGTTTCTAATAGATGGAATTGACATTGAGCTTTTCCACCAACAATCTAGAGACACTGCCATTTATGCAAATTTTACTTTGTCCATAAATATGCTGACTATACAGCATCTCTTTCACTTGTTAGTAACTTCATTAATGCCTCTGTGCCTCAGTTTACTCATCTATAAAATGGGAGTATTGATAACACCTTCCTCTTTGATTTAATTAAATGAAACAGAGCATATGACACATCCAGGATGTTACTTAGTAGATGTAAGTAAAATACTCAATTTCTTCTTTTTATGAGAGAGAGGTGGAACTGAGTTTTTTTCTCCAACAATCTAGATAGACAATGCCCTTTTCCACAAAGTTTATTGAGTGTAGATAAATACACTCAAAGAAATCATCCGTTTCACTTCTTCTAACTTCATTACTGCCTCTGTGCCTCAGTTTCCTCATCTGTAAAATGGGAATATTGATAACACCTTCCTCATAGATTTTCTTTTTAATTAAATGAAGCTTAAAATGTAAAACACCCACCATTGGTTAGGAGATCTCACATACATAATATTGTTTTTTTCTAAGAGTGTTAAAATCTTTATTTTTACCCCACACCCTGTAGATTTTCTTTTACCTTACTGATTTTTGTTTTTAATTAAACGAAATAGAGCATGTAAAATACCCAGGACATGCTTAGTAGAGTTAAGAAACATTCTTGAATTTTTAATAGCATTGGAATTGAGTTTTTTTCCCCCAAAATCTAATAGACAGTGCCCTTATCAACAAAGTTTATTAAGTATAGATAAATAGGCTCACCAATACATCATCTTTCACCTACTAATTACTTTCTTAAAGCCTCTGGGCCTCCGTTTCCTCATCTATAAAATAGGAGTGTTGATAACACCTTACTCGTAGATTTTCTTTTTGATTAAATGAAGAAGATTGTGCAAAACAACCAGGACATTGCTTCGAAGATCTAAGCAACTCACTTAATTTTTTTTTTAATAGAGACAATTGAAATTGGTTTTTTTCCCCAACAATTTGGCCAGACAATGCCCTTTCCCACAAAGTTTACTAAATAGATAAATATGCTCAACAAAAAGCATGTATTTCCCTAACTAGTAATGACAGTAATGTCTCTGTGTCTGTGTTTCCTCATCTATAAAATGGGAATGTTGATAACACCTTCCTCGTACATTTTATTTGGAATTAAATGAAGCAGAGCATGTAAAACTCTGAGGACATGATGAGTAGCGTTAAGTAACATACTTCATTTTTTTTTTAATAGAATTGAAATCAAGTTTTTTCCTGAAACATTCTAGATAGACAATGCCCTTTCCCACAAAGTTTACTAAGTTTAGATAAATACGGTTAGGAAAAGCATCTCTTTCACTTACTAGCAATTTCGTTAATGGCTCAGCTTCCTGAAGTATAAATGGGAATATTGACAACAATTTCCTCGTAGATTTTGTTTTCCATTAAATGAAGCAGACCGTGTGAAATACCAAGGACATTGCGTAGTAGTCCAAGTAACATCCTTAATTTTGGTTTTTCTCTTTAATAGAGATAACTGAAATTGATTTTCCCCCCACAACATTTTAGATAGTGCACTTTACGCAAAATTTACTGAGTGTAGATAGATATGCTCTCAAAAAAGGGGATCTCTTTCACTCACTAGTAACTTCATTGATGCCTCTGGACCTCAGTTTCCTCATCTATAAAATGGGAATGTTGATAACATATTCCTCGTAGATTTTCTTTTTAATTAAATGAAGAAGAGCATGTAAAAAACCCAGGACACTGCTTAGGAGATCTAAGTAACAAACTTAATTTTGTTTACTTTTTTAATATGTGACTGAAAATGAGTATTTTCCCCAGCAATAAGGAGAGTCTTCTCCCCAAAAGTTTACCTCAGTTCAGTTCAGCATACTATCTTTTAGCTCATAAAGGAGGAGGGAATGCATCTACATATTTTCTTATATGTAGAATAAATGAAAGGATAAAACATAAAAATTATAAAGAAATAGTTCTCCATGGGGAAGGAAGACATAGGAGATGGAAACAAAGTAGCTAAACTTCTGTGTATATAGTTTAATTAATGGTATAACTTTGGAACATATTAATATTTTGTATGATTTTAAAAATAAATTATAAGCAATCTATATCTGTCAAAAGTAAAACAATTGACTTCAATAGTATACTGAGTTAGTGCCATAACCACAGGAGAGAAAATATTTCAAATGATTTTACAACACAGTAATTTACTAAACATCTTCAGCATATGTACCCTAAGGACAAAATGAACTGTAAAAAATGTGAAATTGATTTTAATAATCATGGTTTATGGTAGTGTTCCTATTGTTCTGAATCTGTTGTGTGGGAACTATTTGATAAAGAAATGAATAGTTATATTGGTGTCACTGATAAATACAATGCTTGACATAAGAGAAAAGAAATACAACTGTATAATCAAAGATATTGAGTAAAAACTATGTAGCCCTCATCTGATTTATAAGTATCCAGTATATGAACTCCTGACGGTTTACCTTTATCTCCTGCCTCTATCCACTGAAAAGGCTTAGAAATAATAGCCAACCCTATCAGTAGCAATGAGCATCCTTCATATCCAGATTGTGGTCTTCCACTTTTAAAAGAACTCAGGGAATCTCTGAAATATTTATAGGTGAAGTGATAGGATGATGTGATGCTATGACAGAAGCTGTACTGTCTACTAAGGTTGTACTGAAGGGTCTTAAGAGTTCAGGAGTCAAATTAAGAGACTCCTACTGGATGGACTAAATTGGGATAATTTGGGCATCAAGAATAATCACAACAGATTGAAACGTTTCAATCATGGTTTTATCCTTGAATTTATAAAGTTATTAAAAGAACCATACAATTGTCTTGTTTTCCTTTGGAGAATGTTACAAAATCATCTCATTTATTTTTAAAACTGAAAAATAATAAAGGAAAAAGGTAAAACATTTATTCTTCATTTCCTGTAAGAACTTGTCTTAGGGGAACCAAAGAATAACTAAGGAAACGTTTCTTTATAGAAGCATTTTAGCTGACAAATGAAGGACTAATAGAAATAGAATGTTGCCATATTGCAACTCATGACGCTATTAATAGATGCAAGGATGGATGATGGGTCATCTAGGAAACAATGATCACTGGTGTCTGACATCTCAGACAGTTTGCTGATGGAAGTACAAAATACCACCTATGAGGGATTCTTGCCAAAAATCAAATTAAATATGGAATACAGCTCTAAAACCAATCACCAGTGTAAAGGAAACATGAGAGACGGAAGAGCGTGTTAACAACAGAAAAATCCAAACTGTGAGGAACTGTAGAGACTGATGATCTGGTTTCTTTAAGAAATAAATAAATTGTGAGTATAAGGAGAGATCAAGATCATGAAAGAGAAAGAACAAGCAAGCAAGCAGAATGAGGAATCTATAAACTGAAGCTACTTAAGAGAAATATAAACCACTGCATTGCAATTTATACATTTTATTTCAGTCCTAATTCAGAGTATGAAAAATTAAGATGATAGTAATATGTGAGCATCAGCTTGACTTTTTTAAAATTCAGAAACTACTGCTAATTTTATTCTATGTATGATAATATTATGGCATTTTGTTCTCAAGAAGAATTCTTAACTTTTTGAGAAAAACATTAAAGTACTTATGAACGAAACAATATGATCATTGGGTGGTAGTGATTTAGTCACTAAGTCATGTCCCTCAGGATCAGGCTGAACCCAGTCCTGAGATCCCATGGTGCAGAGGTGTAGGAGTGCCAGAATACAGAGCAGCCTGCAGAAGAGCAGATGGGGGCACTGGTGAAATAAGGGAGTGAGAAGTCTGTGCTTTTTCAGCACTGAGTCCAGAAGAGGTGACCTTAGTCCAGGAGGCTAGGGACTGACTAAAATACTAGAAAGGATGGGGTAGAGGGAACCAAATCTAAATACAGCCTTCAAAATTCTGAATGAACTCAGAAATAGTGTCCAGACTGAAACAGGACTCCAGGTTTTGTCAGGGCCACATTTCTATCAGCAACTTCATCCTGGTCAAGAAGGTGAGCTGCCAGCTCATGCTGAGCCCACCAGAGTCTGCAGGAACTGACAGCTATCAGCCATCCCAGCCCATTGATTTGTGTCCTTCTCCTCTATTTGCTATAAGGCTGTGTTTGCCATAAGCCCCACTGTAGCTCCAGAGCCCAGCACGGTGCCTGCGAAACTGTAGATGCTTGTTAAACCCTTACAGAGTCAATGAAGGAAGAGTTCCTGTGTCTTGTTTGTAGAAGTTGAGCTTAGAACTCTTCCACAGAAAGGATCTGGAGCCAGCAGGGGAACAGACTGCCTAGTACTCAATACAAATACTCAAAGCTGTTTTCCATAAGCAGCCTGATCATTCCTTCCACCAACTCCTCTGTGTTTTTTGGAAACCAGATTTCAGCAGCTGGGGTTAAGATAATGTGAGGAAGGGAGTGAAAAGAAGTTCTCATTCCTTTCCTAAGTGCTCATTCCACCTCTTTTCAAAGTACAGTGCTGTTTTGAAATGATTTCTAAGTAAAAGTGTTATAGGGAAGAGAAATGAAAAGTTGTTTAAAGTTGAAGAACCACAGAGAGGGCGTGAGAGAGCAGCTGTAAATTGAAGCAGATGGGAAGCTGGTAGAATCTTGCACACCTGGAGTGACACAAAAGGAGAACGCAAGCTTCAGGGTTCTGGATAATTAGAAAAGGAGCAGGGGAGAGAGGGGAGGAATGAGGGGGACGACTGGCGGTGTGGTCGGAACCTGTTCTGATGACTAACAGTGAGCACCCAGAGCCACTGCCCTGGTGCGCTTGCTGTAGTGGCCTCCTAACCTATCTCTCAGCTTCTGGCTTCCCCTGATTCAGCCAGTACCCTCCATCCCACACTAAGTTACATCAAAGTTAGGAGACCTGTGTTCCATTCAAGCTTTAGAAGTGCTCTGTCCAATAAAAACGTAATTTAAGTCACATAGCATCAATTTTGCATTTTCCAATAGCCACACGAAAAAAGTAAAGAAAAGTGATATATTTTTAAGAATACACCTTATTTAACCTAATATATCCAGAATATTATCTTTCCAACAAGCAACTGATATAAAAATATCAACTATTTTATATTCATACTATGTCAATGAAATCCCCCATGCCTTTCATGCCAATAACACACTCCTATGAGACTGGTCTCATTTCAAGCGTCCTAGTCACCTGTGGCTACTGTATTGGACAGGGCAGAGCTCCTGTGTGACTTTGGGTATGTCACATCACCAGAGAGGTGACGTGTTTTTCTCTTCTGTAAAATGAGGGCTAGGCTTAGAGGATTTCTAGATCACCTTAATACATTATGGATACATATCATCAACAAATATCATCATCATAGAGCTTACAGCTCTATTTTACAGCAAGGGACTCTGCCTCTCACTCTAGCGTTGGTTGGAAGTTGTCCGCAGAGTTTGATAATCTCAGTGATACAGATCTACTTAGATAACAAGGAAATAGGCATGTGGGACAGTACCTGTAGCCAAGCCACTGCCTCACTGTTGATCAGCATGCCATAAACATGAATCTGTGGCTAGAAATGTCATTTATGACTTCACATTCTAAGGGTTCCTTTGTGGTGTTCCCTCAATCTGCAGAGATAAGAAAGGGGCCATTAACTTACACAAATTATTCAGTTGCAATTAACAGTGAGGGCATCAACAGGCAGAATGTTTACAAGGAGGAAACCCAAAGACTTAAGGGTTCAACTTGTTGCATTGTTTTAAGTTCCTTAAGGCAACTGAACCAATATTTTCTTCTAGAATGTGCTCTGCTGGAAGTTCCACCATGCTAGTGGAAAAGTAGGGAGGTCACCCTTCCAGTAAAACTTCTCCCAGGAAGATTTTTTCCACTGCTGAATTCTGACAAGACAAATTTATGTTTCAACTGTCCAGTTGATTATGGAATTCTCTGGAAGCTGTCCTAGTCGGACAGAATCTTGCCTCACCTACACTCTGGCTCCAGCTAACTGCCCTCCATCCTCTTCTTTGCTCCGCTGGGAACATCTCCCCACCCCCCCCCAGCCATCCAGCCCGCCTTCCTCCTGGCTGCTCTCTGCCTTTGTGTGTGTAGGGTCCAACTTGAACGCTCACCTGCCCTTCTCCACATTGTAGAACAAATCTCAACATTCAAATCACAAATCACTTAGTGTTTTGTTTGTGAAAAGAAAGATTCTAATTTTAATTCCACGGGGCGGAGTAGGCAGGGACTCCCTTTGTGTTTCCGTAGCTATTTGCGTGAAGTCAATGCCCTGGCACTTGTCAGTGACATGCACCAAACTCAGGGACTTGTGGAAACAGACAGACTTGAGTTTAAATCCTGATTCTGCCCTTTACAATCTTTGCGCTCTTGAACAGGTTACTGAACCTCTTGCAGGTACTCCTAAATAAAATGGGAACAAATAATAACACTACTAGGTTCTTTTAGTTCATCTTCACAGGATGTCCCACAACAGTTTTTATTAACACTAATGGTATTGGAAGCACCAGATATTTATGCATTTCTCCCTTCAAAAGACATTTATTGAGCATTTATTAAGTCCTGGTAGAATTCTAGATGCAAAGGAGAGATACAGATAAATAAATGACTCATCCCCTGCCTGAGAGCAGCTCATTATCTCAGTAAACAAAGCCTCAGTCTTTGATGCGGGAACATAAGAGCCATTTTCCCTGCATCTGTCTTCTGGAAGGCAAGTAAACAGTGACTGCCTCTGGTAACTGGGCAATAGGATGCCTATTGTTTGATTGAAAAAGCAGCCTGCTGGAGGTAAACAAGACAAAGCTCTTCGCAGGGAAGCAAGCCTCAATAGGAGTCCACAAAGAACCAAAAACAATGATATCACAGCCTTAAAGATGCCCTGACCCTACCTGCCTTGTGTTTACTTCCTATTTCAGTGAAGGTTCTGTTCCATCCAAGAACTAGAAGCCAAGGCCCAGTTGGTAAGCGGTGTAAGGACTATTGTGATGAAGCCCATCTTTCTAAAAGGTTCAGCTTTCTATTAGCAAAATGAGAGGACATGCATGAGTTCATTCTGATTTAGGCAGAGTTGGTTTTGGGAAGACAAAACTATATATTTTTCCTCTGTAAGAAAGCAGATGTCCTGCAGAGGAGAACAGCTAACTGTCTGGTGTGCAGCTTGCCAGGGAGGACCAGAAGGAGGAGGAGTTGGTGGGGAGGGGCCAGGGGCAAGTCTTGGGAAGCAGAGAGTCTAGGGAGGGGTGGGTCCTAGCAGGCTCTGGTCAGCAAGTCTTCTAAACTCCCTCTTACTGTGGAGAGGGGAGTCCTACCCAACTGGTGACCAGTGTCCTAAGTCTGGATTGGCTCAGGAAACCCTGATACCTTCAGATGACAGAATTGGGAGGGCATGGGCTGCATTCACCACATGAAGCTTATACAGTAGAGCAAACATCAAGATTGCAAAGCAGAATCTAGGTTGTGGTACAGAGAGGTTGCTCTGCAATCCCACCCCAGGTATGCCATCAGGGTGAATCCCCTGGGGCTCTCTTCTCTCAGGAAACTCCACCCACCCACCACACCCTCTGGGGAACTGGGTTGCAGCTTGTCCTAGCATACAATAAGCTGTAAGTCTGGTCACCGTGAAATGCCACAGGTTTTTTCCTGAGTTCCAGATTAAGAAAGTCTAATCATGCTCGCTACCTTCTTTATCTCTAATATTTTTTCTTTTGTTAGCAAAAACATCTGGGTGGAAACATAAACATCAAAGACACAGAAGATGAGAGAGAGGCAGAGAGAAGAATTAACTCAGCACTCTGATTAAAAGCAAAGCAAAAGAAGTCATTCAAACAAGGACAGAAGCCTCCATTAGCTGCAAAACTGCCCTAAACAAACACCTGGGGACAGGTAGTGACATTTATGCAGAAAAATGGGAGACAGAAATACTGACCCCGCATACTGAGCATTAAAAGATAAGGGAAAATGGAGCCATTTCTGCACAAAAGAAGCAAAAGTCCAAAATAGAGCTTAAGGAAGTGAATAGGTGAATAAAAGTGTTTCACGGCACCAGCAATTTCCTTCTGTTGGTGTCACCCTTGGGACTCACAGAGCTGCCACTCAGATGCACCCCTCCCCTCTCCCACAGTGCCGGAGAGAGCCCCTGTGCTCCCTTTGGGTACAGAAACCTGCAGAAAGCAGTGGAAACCACCATGCAAAGGACTCAACCATTGAAACCAGACTGGGGGTTCTAATCCCAAATTTGTTACTTATAAGACAGTGAAGTTAATAATTAACCTCTCTGAACTTCAGTCCTAATCTACAATTTAGAATTTAAATATGCCTGACAGTTGTGAGGATGAAATAAAGAGATGTATGCTGAGCATTTACAACAGTTCCAGACACTTAGCAGTCACTCAATGAATTCGCTTCCTTCTCTGTTAAACAGCCCTTCTAGGTGTACAGTAGTTCATTGCTATCCTCCGGGAGAGCAGAAGAAAGCCCCCTACTGACATGGCTACAAAGAATTTTGACAACACCCGGCTCCATTTCGACAGTTGAGGTGGTCCTTTCCCGTGCTTGATGGACAGCGGTATGTACCTGGGGTCTCCTGCAGCCAGACATAGCTATCAGCCGGCTGCCAACACTGGGGACAGATTGTGGTCTGACAGAACAGCCCCTTCCAGAGGCCATGACCTTAGCAGACAGCAGAAAATGCAAATCAGAAAATGTGAGGCTTTTGAAATGACTTGATCAGTTGTCAAACTGGGATGCTCCAAGATGACTGGGTGACTCTGACCAAGTATGAAAGCAAGAAAAACCCACAAATTCCTGACAAAGCTTTCATTAATGACTATCTCATTTCAAGTAAGAGAGCAACCTGTTGTATAGAGAAAGAACATTTCCAGACGTACGTAGCAGTGCAATTTCTAGTTCCAAAACGGAAGGGGAAAATGAACATTCCATACCCAGGAAAGCAAAGATTCCTAGCTATCCCATCTTCCTACTGTACTCTTTCCCCCCAAAATCAGAGCTTGAAGCTAAATACTAAGAAGGAAGTACAGAAAGAGAAGAATAAAAAAAAAAAAAATGGAGAACATTAATTCATTAATTGAATAGATTTTTAAATGTTCCTTTTTTCTAATTAACTCTGTATTGTGGAAAATTTCTAATGTGTATAAAAATAGAATAGCCCAATGAATTCCCATGTATTCATAACCACTTTCAACAATTATCCAACCTTTTTCTATCTCTACTCATACTCATTCCTTTCCCTCTTGTGCTATTTTAAGGAAAATCTCATTCACCATGTCATTTAATCCATACTATTTCTTCCCAGGTCTTTACTGACCACCTTCTATAGATGCTTATCACTGGGCAGGCAAAAACAGATAGGGAAGACTCCTCGCCCTTACAGTTCATTGTCTTGAAGGGGCACATGGATCTTAAAACATGTAAATTTCAGGCATTCATTTATGTAACAAATACTGTAGAGTGTGAGCTATGCCAGGCATAGTTTTCAATGTTTTATAATATTTACTTATTTAGTGTAGTCCTCCTAATGCCCCCACGAGGTAGGTAATATTGTCACCCCCATTTTACAGATGATAAAGCTGAGGCACAAACAAGTTAAGTATTTTTGCCCAAATTGGCATAGTATTAATGGGTAGACCTAGGTTGCACAGAGTGTTATGGGGCACAGCAAGGGAACCAGGTCATTCTACCTGGGGCCATTTAGGAGTGAGTAGAAGTTCCCCACATAGATGAGCAGAAGAAACAGCAGGAACACAGGTCTAGAAAAAGAAAGAGGCCAACAAAAGGAAACAAGAATTTTGGAGGCAAACCAGAAATGGCCAGACATGGAACTGGAAAGGCAGGTAAATTAGGCTCTGAGGGTTTTTGTGAGCCATACTGAGGAGTGTGAACATTTCCACAGCCTCAAGACAGCCATCAGAGATTAAACAGGTGAATGACAAAACCAAAGCATATTAGAAAGATAACTTTGAACACTGCATGGAACAGAGAATGTAAGTGAGAGAAACAGAAAAGCCACAAATGCCCAGGCAAACCGGGAGGTCATTAAGCCTGGACCAGAGCAGTGGCCATGGGAACAGGATGAAAGCTATGGAAACAGAAATCAAGTAATACAATGCCAATTGGGACTTTTCCTATTTCTCAGAATTTTGGCAAAAGCTAAAGCTCTAAACAATAAAATAGCAAGTACTTGAAAATTCTTAAAAGAAGCACTGGAAATATCAACAAAAAAACTAAGTAGTGGCCAAGTCCCTTCCTGAACCCTTTAGCTCATCACCCACCTCCACTCTTTACATAAGAGCAACCTGAAAATTTGTCCAGTAGCGATTTCTTCGCAGAATATTGTTGAGGATAGAGGGAAAAGTCTTCACTGCCCAAGAAAATGAGCTTCAATGACCTCCAGGGTTAACAGGGATCCACAATAGGGAGAAAATTCTTAAGAAGATGTACAGGTATGTCTTAGAGTTTGGTGGAACAAAATAAGTTGTTAGGCTCTTAACTCTGGCAGAAGGCTGCCTGGAACTGTCAGCAAAGCTAGAAGCTGCAGCAGGAGAGGCCTGGAACTTCAGAGCTCATAGACAAAGGCGTTCACTGTCCCCACGGGTTCGGAGAAAATCTGCCTGGGCCAAGACTTCCCAGGAGGAGGAGGCTAGAATTATGCAGCTGGCTGGCCTTGCACTGAGAGTTGGGATTCAACATGCTAGTGAGAGAAGACTGGTGAATGGTGCAGGATGAGGGCCCCTTGAACTGAGGGTGTGTGTGTGTGTGTGCAAAATAGATTAACACAGCAGACCTGACTGCTCTCCTATGAAAGACCTGCTTACAAGGTTGGCCTTGACTGGCCTTGAGTGTGTCTGGGAACTCAGAGTGTTCCCACTCTTCCCAGAACTGATAATAGTTCTGGCTCCCTCTGCCTAAATTGTGCAAAGCCATGTGGTTTACACTGAACACCTGCTTTCCTTCTAGCCATCTAGAATTTTGGCATGTGCCAGGCAGAGGCTGCCTACCAACCAGCCCTTTCTATAAAAGCTCTGGATGTGTGGCCCCCAGTGAACTTCCCTAGTTGGCAACACTTCATACATGTCACAGCCCCTTGCTGGAGAATTGAGTGTGTCCTCTGTGACTCCACTGAGAAGGGTCTTCGGAAGCTTGTGCCTGGTTTCCCTGACTTTGCCCCACATGTCTTTTCCTTCCTCTGATCTTGCTCTGTATCCTTTAGTCATAATAAATTACAGCTGTGTGTACCACTATCTGCTGAGTCCTGTGCATCTTCCTGATGATTCACCAAATGTAAGCGTGCCTCCAAAGAACCTGCCATATCCCACAAGAGAGGCAATACCAGATTTGGGTGTCTGCCGAAAGAGGGCACAGGTGTCGGGTCTGATAGCATCAGTCGTGTGAAACCATTTTTAGATTTTAATTTCTCAGTTTTCTCCTTGAGCTGATCCTGGGGAAAGTAGAAGTAGCAGGGGGAGTAGAGGAGGAGGGAAGAAAGATCCAAAGAAAGGGAGGGGGAAGCAAGCAAGCAGGACCCAGAAAATACCTCTTTCACTTTACAGATTATAAAAATGTGAGTCTGACCTGAGCAGGCGTGGGGAGGAAAAGGATCAAAGGGTTTGGAAGGAAAGGGGAGGGGCAAAGCACTGAATTGAATTAGAGATTAACTGCTGTTATTTATAATATCTGAAAATGAGACTCATAATAATTGAAAGTAACTGGAAGGAGGTGAGAAAAGCCTTGTGATCTGTCTGAAATGAAGTCAAAGATGGGAATGAACATCTGGAAAGTGCATCTGAGGACAATATGAAAATTTTTGTTGTTCAGTCGCTAAGTCATATCTGACTCTTTGTGGCCCCATGGACTGCAGTGCATCAGGCTTCCCTGTCCTTCACCATCTCCCAGAGTTTGTTCAAACTCAGTCCATTGAACCAATGATGCCATCTAACTATCTCATCCTCTGTCCCCTGCTTCTCCTCTTGCCTTCAATCTTTCCCAGCATCAGGGTCTTTTCCAATGAGTCAGTTCTTTGTATTAGGTGGCCAGAGTATTGGAGCTTCAGCTTCGGCATCAGTCCTTCCAATGAATACTCAATACATCAATTTCTTGATTAATGCTATCAAGTCTAGCTCATTCCAAGGAACTAAAACCTACTTTCCAAGCACAAGCAAGCTTTCAATAAAAACCCATGAAGCATACAAGTACGTATGTTTATCTCTAGTTTAAAGAATACTGGCTTTGAATTCCACTGCTGCTACTGCTGCTAAGTCACTTCAGTCATGTCTGACTCTGTGAGACCCCATAGATGGCAGCCCACCAGGCTCCTCCACCCTAGGATTCTCCAGGCAAGAACACTGGAGTGGGATGCCATTTCCTTCTCCAATGCATGACAGTGAAAAGTGAAAGTGAAGTCGCTCAGTCGTGTCCGACTCTTAGCGACCCCATGGACTGCAGCCTACCAGGCTCCTCCCTCCATGGGATTTTCCAGGCAAGAGTACTGGAGTGGGGTGCTATTGCCTTCTCTGGGCTTTGAATTCTAGCTCCTCTAATTCCTCCCCATGTGATTTTTGGAAGAGGATTCCTCATCATGCTGATCTTCAGTTGATGCTTTCATAAACTGTGGACTTGAATATCACCCCACACAGGGGCACTACGGGAGTAAATGAGAATACATACAGAAAGTGCCTGGTGTATTTAAAATATTTGGAAGAGGTGGGATTTTGAGAGACTGTGTTTTCATGGCCTTGACTCTGAGTGTGGGCTTGAGCACTTGCCTATCTGCAAAATGTATAGTTTGTGAAGCTGGAATTTGGACCCAGGAGGTGTGATGCCTTTACTGTTTTGCACAACTGATCAAGCCACCACCAGGCATTGGTCCCTCTTACACACACTGGTCACTATATCCCCCATCACACACTCCAGGCTTTTGTTTTGCTTAACAGAAATTTGACTGTGTTTCCTTTCCTATAAACATCACTATAATGACCAATTGAATTTTTTTATTTTTTCAAAGAAGAACAAACAGCTTTATATCCTTCCAAGCAAATCCCCATCTGTGCCTTAGATAATGCTGATATGGCTGAAATTCTAAGCAAAGAAAATATTGGACTCAAACAAAGCAAGTAGAAGAAGGTGTTTCTCAAGCTAAGACAACATAGCAAGCCACCCACCATGGCTATGGGGTATTTCTGAGAACCAGAACACCCACAGTCCTCTGCTCAACTGTGAAATTCAGGAGAGGCTGGCTCCCTCCAAAAGCTGCCAATCAACTGGTCTTTCTGCTAGCAAGAGCTGGAAAAACTCCTAGCACACACTGCTTGGGTTTCCCTCTTATCTTTTCTGTTGCATACTTAGCCCTGGTTGGACAAGAGAATGCAAAAGAAGTAGAAACACATGCATTTAGCAGACAGGTTATGGGCAAACTTTATGCCTCTCTGACCTTTACTTTCCTATTCTGAGAATGAGGAAGACAAACTAAATCAAGGTTTTCAACCTTGGCTGCATCTGGGAACTTTCAAAAAATACACGTGCCCAGGCTTGCTCCTGCCCAATTAAATCAATTAAATCCTACCTCAATCGTGGAGGTAGGATTGGAGGAAGGGTGTTTTACAAAAGCTCCCAGGTAATTCTAATAGGAAATTACCACTGGGTTAGATGATGCTTGTGGTTATTCATCTAATATTCATTTCATGATCCTTTATTTAAAGTGACCATAAAGCAATTGGCTGGCTTCCCACACCTCTCATGAAAAGTGATCTAAATGCTAAGGTTTCTCTTTGTGTAGTAGAGGAAATCAAGACCAGCTTTGTGGACAGACCAAGTCATAGTATGGTTTGAGGAATTTTTCTAATGCTAAACATCTGGGAGGTAAGGATGAAATCTGAGACCAGAAGAGTAAAAAATTGAAATGTTTATGGGATCAGGCTAGTAACATAAATGTGTGACTGAGGCCAGGTGTGACGATAGAGACAGAGAATGCTGGGGTTGTGCCATGCCTATAATCTTTCAGACAATCTCCCCCTCTTTTCCTCCTTCTCTCCCCCATTCCCTCTTTCTGTTCTCCTTCCTGCTTTTTCTTTCTTTCTTCCTTTTGTTCTTCTTGTTCTTTCTTTCTTTCTGCCTGCTTGCCTTCCTTCTGTCCTCCTTTTCTTCTTCACTCCCTCCCTCTTTCCTTCTTTCTTTCATTTATTCATTCTTTCTTTCCTAAATGTCATGTTGACAGAATGAAAGACTAACCTACAACATGGTTAATTCATCAGTAGGTCACTTCTTTCAGACCCCTATTTAAGACATCCTGATACTTAAGAAAAAAATAGTGGAAATATTCCAAAAGCATCTGTCTCATTACTAGCCCTCCAAAAGAGGCCATGTTTTCATATTCTACCTTGCAGGAACATAACACTGAGAGACAGACAGCAAGACCTACTGGCAGACACTGCTTCAGACCTACTCAGCTTCCTTTCCTTCATGTATCTCCATGGTTCTGCCAATGTGGTTCCATAATCTTAAAGCAAATATCTGTTTATAGCTCTTTTGTTTCTGTCTGACATTCTGGTTTCCCTCTTGGGCTTATTGTACATCCTTCCCATGGAGAATTTTGACCAGCAAAGTCCACTGAGGAGACCACTCCTACAACTTCAGGAATGAGAGCCTCTCCAATCTCCCCTACCAGCCAGCTGTCCTCTATCTCCAGGTTTCTTAAGCTTAGTGTTATTGACATTGGGGCCAGATATTAGGCAGGGAAGGGAGAGCTATCCTATGCACTTGGGATGTTTAATAGCATCCCTGACCTCTACCCACTAGAGTTAGCAGTAACAACTCTCCCACCACCAGTGGGGATGATCAAACATGTCTCCAAACATTGCCAAATGTCTCCCCAGAGGACAAAACCTCCCCAGCTGGAGACCCACCGCTCTAACTGCACTCAGTGTCCCAGTGCCTGCGAGGACAATGGTACAGTGAGTTCCATCAGTTTGGAACACGGCCAACATAATAACCAAGATTCCATAAGAAAGGCCCCAGCTGAAAAGGAAACAAGCTCCAGTATTATCAGCTGTGTCAGTTCCATTTAATTGTAAATTTGGACAGGCTTTGCCGAGTGAAGCACAGAAAGTTTCTCACCTTGGGCACTGATATGATATTAGAAGAAAAGCAACCTGAGAGGCATTTGTTTTTGTGGAAAGTGTGTGCATGGGCAAAACTGCTCATCAGATTGTTTTGAATTAATGTGGAAACTATAAATAAAGGGTTCTCTCTTTTTTGGACTGGCTTTGATCTCCCTTTTCAGAACTCTTTAAAGGCAGTTTTCATTCAGATCCTTCATCAGTGAAGCAGGCAGACTTCAATAATTCCACTCAAAAACCTTGGTTGCCTTCTGTACGAAAACCCCACATCAGTCAGCCAAACAGCCCTCTCCCCTACATGGCTGTCCCCTCATCCCCCTTGAGAATAGAAGATGGATGGACTGGGCCAAGGTAACGAAGACAGGAATGTAATGTGAAGAGGACACGCTTGACTGACGTTTTCCTCCTGTGTTAAGTTTACTAATTGTGACTGAATCACTGCCATCACAGTTTTCATGTTCTCTGGAGGAAGGGGTGCAAAAAGTTACGTCTTCTGGAGTGAGAAGTGTGACCCAGAATCCTTGGGCCATAAATAACTGAATCCTCCGACAGCACCTTGCATTTCTTCAATTGCTGGAATGGTTGCTAGAATCATTCTCACATGTGAAAGATGACATGAGCTTCCATTGTCATGAGACAGTCACGCATCCAAAGTAATTGAGCATTCATGTAGCAAATGGTTATGGGAGAAATTGTGGAGAGAAGAGAATGACCCCTCTCCTGAAATAATCCCAGTATTGACTTTTACTTGCTTTTTAGTGTGAACCCCTCAGAGACTCAGTTTTCTGACATTTAAAATGAAAGCAATCATATTTCTTTCTCAAGGTCATCAAAAGTTTTAGAAATCTACTATGTCAAGTGCCTGGCATATTACCTGTCCATAGAGGTGTGCTCCCTCCTCCCCCTCTTCTTCCTCCTCCTCATCATTACTTTTATCACCATCATCACCATGACTGTCATCATCTCTTCTTAGGTAGATATATGGGTTCATGGTTATGGCTGTATTCTCTTTTCATGGCAAAGAAGACTCTATTCTTTTCATAGGCTGTTGAGGGGAGAGGAAGAACTTTCCTTGGGCTTCTTATTTCTAGAGATAAGCAGGGAAGTCTCTAGAAGTCCAGGCCTTGCAAACTTTCCCTGACTAAGTGGATAGTAGTAGCTTTCACAAAGACCTATTTCAAAGGTCTGGAAGGCAATGGGGTAGCTTGTGCAAATTGGGTACATGCTTCCCTGCCCTTCCCTTCCTTGAAAAGCGGAGGCTGAGATTTCATGGATATTGAAGACCATGAGGTCATCAAACATCCTCTCCTCTTCAACTTGAATGCCAGGCTGGGTAAGAAAATCAGTGTGGATTAATGGGTAGGCTGTGGGCAATAAAGACAGGTGCACAGGGAATCAAACTCTGATTCTTTTTTTTTTTTTTAAACTTTACAATATTGTATTAGTTTTGCCCAACATCGAAATGAATCCGCCACAGGTATTCCCGTGCTCCCCATCCTGAACCCTCCTCCCTCCTCCCTCCCCATACCCTCCCTCTGGGCCTTCCATTTAATTGTTGTGGGACCCTTACCATCTCTAAGCATTAGTGTCTTATTCTGAACACATGAAATTATTCTAATTTCACAGAGGATTATCTTCTGGCTCAGTCCCTGCAAGGATGTGTGGACAAAGTTCCAGAAGGAGGATTATTTTCAGTAGAAGATGCCCATTAAATAAAAATTTTCTAAAAGTAGAGGCTGTCAAATGCTGAGACCAAGACAATTCTGTTCTAAGTCAAAACTGACCAACAATGAGAGAAGAGTCTTTCCTTCATTCAAGGTAGTGGCCATACCAGATAACGTTACTGGAAGGGCTAGAAGGTGGACTCAACTAAGGATGTGGTCTTAAGATGCAGCTATCCCTAGGCACAAAAAATTAGAGAGACATAAGGCAAAATTACAGAAATCAGAAATGCTTACGATTTCTGGAGGAGAATCAGTGCCCTCTGTGAGTTTACCAAAGACCATCCAAGAGACCCTAAGACCAGAAAGGGAGGGTTAGGATGGAGCACGGTCCCATAGATTTTGTTGTTTAGGATCAAGTCAGAAACTGTTGCTCACCTTTTGAGACCCTTTGATACTTCCAGCTGGTGTGCCATGGAAAACAGTAGCTACACATGGATTTACAAACTGGTCACCCTTGTAGCAAACAAGAAAGAATGTAATGCTAGGCCTGTTGGAAAAGCAGAATTCTGTTAAAAAGTGTCCTCCTAGAAATCAGGAGTTCAGTTCCTAGATCCAGCTCTGCCCTAATGTGAAGCTGTGAATCTGGAGTAAGTCTTCACCAATTTGACTCTCATCCATGAAACCAATTATTGAATTTGTCATAGAGCTCTCATCTTTAAGATGTTAACTTTGGTAGTATAATAATTCTGTGGTTCTTCCCTCTGAGGCATTGGGAACTAGGTCTGAGGTTCTTGTCATGTATCTGAGTCAATGGAAAATAGCTTCCCCTCTTGCAGTCATCATGCATGGAGAAGAGAGGATATCTCCCTGTGCCAAAGCTAACACTCTGCCAAAGCACTCAAAGAATCCATTTAATTCTGTCACATAATGTGACACTCTGTCCTCTCAACTAATTGAGCCTAAGGCATTGAATGTCCCAAGGAAAACACAGTATATCCTGAAGAGAAATCCAATTTTAATCAAAATGACATATGCATCTCAGAATGGCATTCTCCCCCATAAGTCAGCTCACCTGCCTTAGGATACAGACTTGAATCACTCACTAAAGGCTCCCTGCAGCCCATAGGGAAATAGAAGTAAAAACTTTACTTTTCAGAGACTTTAGAGACGTTTGGACTTTTCCTCATTTGGAGTGTGTGTGAAAATGAATTTTAAGCACATATCTCTGCTTATTGAGTTTGAAGCAAATTGGGATCTTGACCACAAAGAATGAAGGTGGGTAATATAATTTGAAGACATCATGCAGGCAAATGAGTGCCTGTGAGCTTTACAGGACCCATGTCTTCTTTCTGCTGAATTCTCAAGAAAGAGAGAGGATGCATTTACCTTCAAGGCAGGACAAGTCCTGGAGAAACACTGAGAGCTTACTTCCAGCTCTTAAAATGATGTGACTCTGTGGGTCTGTGACCCTGTAATCCCTAAAAATTACTTAATGAAAACAGAAATAGACCCCAACAGGTTCACAAGTAATAGTAAGAGAAAATAACTATTATGAAAACCTACTACATGCCAGGATATATTAATCAAAGCATTATTTTTTTTCCTCTCTCTCTCTCTCTCTGTCCTCCTTATCTCTCTCTATACAGATAGTTCAATAAACCAGTCAATCCTAAAGGATATCAGTCCTGAATATTCATTGGCAGGACTAATGCTGAAGCTGAAGCTCCAGTATTTGGGCCACTTGATGCTAAGAACTGACTCATTGGAAAAGACCCTGATCTTGGGAAAGATCGAAGGCAGGAGGAAGAGGGGACAACAGAGGATGAGATGGTTAGAGGGCATCACCAACTCGATGGACACGAGTTTAAGCAAGCTCCAGGAGTTGGTGATGGACAGAGAAGCCTGACGTGCTGCAGTCCATGGGGTCACAAAGAGTCGGACACAACTAAGCAACTGAACTGAACTGAACTGATACAGATAGATAGATATAAATAAAATTTAACACAAAGGATCCATAAGATTGGCATTTTTATAGCCATTTTCAGATGAAGTAATTGAGGTTCAAAATGGTTAAACAACAAGACCTAGATTACCAGCTTAAAAAATGCAAGAATCAGTACTTAAACTCCAATCAAATCAAAGAATTCTTCATCATTTCATCCTTCATGGGCATGTATTAGATATAGGAATATAGACATAGATAAGGTATATTTGTAGAAACATAAAGTGATGAGTAGTCATAGTCATAGTGGTTTAATCAGTGTAGCGTTTGGCTAATGGCTGCTAGAAATATCCCCCAAAGGGAAACAAACAAGCCTAGTGGCAGCTTCCTGTGATGATTCAATATAACAACACAGCCCTATACCTGAGAGTATAAGTTGAGAAGTTTGGCAAGGCATTTCCTTTTGGAAGTAATTTACAGACTTGATACTCAAAAGTATGGCCCATGAACTGGTAGCATTGATATCACCTGAGAACTTGTAAAAATTTCAGGCTTTGCCCTATGACTACTGAATCAGGATCTGCCATTTAGCAACATCCAGGAGTGATTCTTACTTAAATGCAAAGTTTGAAAACTAGTGATATAGGGCATCAAAGTAAACAATATGGATTGTTCACAAAGCAATGGACATCCACAAATCTATGCTTCTGGGGATGTTTTGATTTACAGTGATTTTAAAATCCTTTGCTTTTACAAAGAACACATATGGAATAATACTATGACAATATTTATGGAACACTAGCTCTATCTCAGGAAAAGTACCAAGTACTTTACATTCATTATTTTAATTGAAATAACAATTCTAAAAGGTGGCCAGTTATTACTCTCATTTTGTAGCGTGGGAAGAGAAGTTTACAGAAATCAATGAACAAGTTTACAGTCACTTAGCAGGTAAGTGGTGGTTCCAGGGTCTGAACCCAGAGAATGTGATACCAGGGCTTACACTCTGAACTGATTAGTATTCTATGTTGCCTCTCTCATCTAAGCAAGTACACATCCTGCAGAGTTAAACGGAGTATTGTGTTTCAAGGAAGTCTGAAGTGACTTAGCAGCAGCAGCAGCAGCTAGAGCTACAGTTTTCAACAATAGCTTCACTATTAGAGCAGTGCAATCTCCCATCAGCCACCTACTCTGCAGAAGGTAATTTATTATTGATGAAAAATACAATTTTGTGGGTCATTTAAAATGTGAATTAAGCACAGTGATCAAGCATACCAATAACAGTGGGACAAATGGACATGATATGCCACCTGTTACAATATTCTGACCTAGACACAATCTCACCTGTAGTACCTGCGTACCTAAAGATGCTTAACCTGGATCAAATTGGAAGACTGAGAAACCAAGAGAAATTGTTAGAGATTAGAGAAGACTACACAGACAAGCCAGCTCAATATACTGTGTGACCTTTGAATCCTGAATGGACTGCATGGGGGTGGAGGTATCTATAAGTGATTATTGAGATGCTCAGGGATATCTGAATATGAACTGTGTATATTAAATAATAGAATTGCTTTGGTGTAAAATTAATTAAAGTGTGAACTTTATATTGTGTTTGTGTAGAAGGAAGTCCTTTTTCTCAGGACATTTATGCTGAGGGGTTTAGGGTTTATGAGTCTTTTTTATATGTGCATCTTCCTCTTACATGGTTCAGAGAAAAGAAAGACAGGAGCAAGATCGATCAGATGTGGCAAAATGTCAATATTTTGTGAATCTAAATGAATTAATCATGTGGTTTGTTGTACTATTCTTGCAACTTTTCTGTATGTTTGAAACTTCAAGATTAATATTTGGGAAAAAATTCATTAATACTAATTCAGTGTTATTTCACTAAAATAATGCCACTCTTGAATAAGAGGACTGCATGTGATGGGAGAGAGGTTGCAAGAATAAGAGCCTGAAGAGGAAGATTTTGCTTGAAAAGACTAGGAATTGCTGGTAAACTAGATGAGTCAAAGTTAGGTGGCCGGCTTGTGAATGTCATTTGCATGAATTTTGAAGTGTAAAAGGGAGTAGAAATTGCAATTTACAGAGAGATGATTGTCAGCTTAGGTGTGGTTTGCCAGCCTTCCTTTGCCGTCAGCAGTCAGTAGCTGACACTAAGAGTCACAGGATTCCCCTGACATTCATCATTATGAATCAGTCTCCCCTAGCATCCTTTTGCCTCAATCCAGAAATGTCTGGGCAAGTTCCTAGTGAATCCCCCCACCCACTTTCTTTGTTGAAAAGTTGGTCCTAGGCACTCACGTTTACCCCTTCTTACCCTCACCCCAAGCCACATCCGATTAGACTAAGATTAGACACCAGAATTAAGCAGGATCAGTCGTTTCTCTCCCATGAATCTCAAACACAGAAAACGAGTCTGATCTACAGAATTTGAGCTGAAAAACCAAGTAGCAGCAGTGCAAACTATAGGCAAAAGCAAGTTGAAGTTATGAAGGAGCAGAAACCATAAATGTGCAGAGAAAGGTAGTTATCTATTAATAAAAAGGGGAGAAGGGAGAAAAACAGAGATGAAAGACCATCTTACACCGGAGAAATGAACAGCAGAGGAGCCGCACCGTCTGAAGGACCCACCACTCCTTAAGTGGCATTTCTCATTAAGCCTGACTTCCTCCCACTTCAACTCCACTGCAATCCTCTCATCCTTTCTTTGGTCTAATTATGTTAAGTTCCAGTTCCTTGAATGTGCTAATATTCCTGCGGGATGTGCTCTCTTCCCCTTAGGCTGTGGTTCTATCATCCGACCTCTTCCTCCTTCAGCTGACATCCCTGCACCCAAAACTGTTCTGTCTAGTCTGAGCTGCCCCCTCTTCCCGCCACTCTTTCATTCAATCCATGTCTCTGAGGCCGCTCTGCACCTGGGCTCACTTGAATGGTGACATGATTTATTCAACTTTTTTTGTTGTTGTTGTTGTTAATGTATGGATTGGTGGATTATTTGTTCTATTTCTAGATTGCCTCAGGGATTTTAGAGAGCCAGGGACTATGTTTGCAGTATGAAAGTAATACTTGTCCATAATAGAATTCTTGGGGAAAAATAGGAAAGCAAAAAAGAAGAAAGAAAAGCCATTTATAATTCCATCACCCAGAGATAAGTCCTATTAATATTTGGGCTTATTTCCTTTCAGACTTGACAATATAATTCAGATTATGCAGCACATATACCACTGAATGCTCATTTCCCTTAAATGGAAAGTATTTACCTGTATTTTAAAAGTTCTGTTAAAATGTTATTTTAAAAGCTGCATGATATTCCATTTTATATGATATCAAAATGTATAAATATGTAAATCTAATTAAACATACTCCTATTATTGTATACACTGGTTATTTTCATTGTTTGCTAATATAAATATTTTTGCTATTGCTAATATAAATATGTTTGCTATATATAAAACATTTGTGCAGCTTTACATTGATGCAAACTGATAAGCTAGTTTTACAAATAGTGTTATAATTTGTTCTTCTTTCTCTGGTACAATGCTTATCTAGCACAGAGAAGTTTTGACATTTACAAATTTAATTATGAAAAGAGGGTAGCTCATATTTATCTGCATTTTTGAAGACTACTAAGGTTAAACTTGTGAGAGTTGGACTGTGAAGAAAGCTGAGCACTGAAGAATTGATGATTTTGAACTGTGATGTTGGAGAAAACTCTTGAGAGTCCCTTGGATTGCTGCTACTGCTGCTAAGTCACTTCAGTCGTGTCCGACTCTGTGCGACCCCATAGATGGCAGCCCACCAGGCTCCTCCACCCTAGGATTCTCCAGGCAAGAACACTGGAGTGGGTTGCCATTTCCTTCTCCAATGCATGAAAGTGAAAAGTGAAAATGAAGTCGCTCAGTCATATCTGACTCTTAGCGACCCCATGGACTGCAGCCTTCCAGGCTCCTCCGTCCATGGGATTTTCCAGGCAAGAGTACTGGAGTGGGGTGCCATTGCCTTCTCCGCCCTTGGACTGCAAGGAGATCCAAATAGTCCATCCTAAAGGAAATCAGTCCTGAATATTCTTTGGAAGGACTGATGTTGAAGTTGAAAATCCAATACTTAGGCCACCTGATGCGAAGAACTGACTCATTGGAAAAGACCCTGATGCTGGGAAAGGTTGAAGGCAGGAGGAGAAGGGGACAACAGAGGATGAGATGGTTACATGGCATCACCGACTCAATGGACATGAGTCTGAGCAAGCTCTGGGAGTTGTTGATGACAGGGAAGCCTGGCATGCTGCAGGGGGTTGCAAAGAGTCAGATATGACTGAGAGACTGAACTGATCTGAAGGTTAAACTTTTTTCATTTGTTATTCGACTTGATACAAGGCAAATAAGTGCATGATAAATTTTGTTTCACTGGATGAAGGTCACATATATTATATTACATAAAGTAGTGTCTTCTGCTGTCCAGTATCATGGAATTAAAAAAAAAAAGTCAGCATGTAAATCAATTATTAGTGCTGTGCTTATGACATTAGTATTAATATTACAGAGTTTTGCCAGTTCTCCCAAACTGAGAACTGAACTTGAGTGGTTCCATATCTAGGTGGGGAAAAAAATAAAGGAATATTATATAAGTGAAAATTACAACTAAAGAAAAATTATCATAATATACTTTTGTAAATGACTTTTCATTTTATTGTTAGTACCTAGTTTCAATAGGCACTGTTATAATATGGCAGATTTAAAAAGAGTTTGGAGATAAGAAGCTTTGGTAACATGGTTTAAGAAGTGGAAGCTTCCACTTCTTAGGACTCTACATAGACTTCTAATGGGGAAAAGAAAGAGGGTCTAACCTAAAAGAATTGAATTCTCTCTTAGTTTCGAAAATAAGACAGGAAATGCATTGGCCCATCTATTTACCTAATCCACGATTGTTCAAGAATTTTCACTCACTAAACCCCTCTAATGTCTGACTTTAGAAAGGAGCTGTCCTTTCCTCCTTGAAGGAACGGTCTCTTTTTCTGATCTAGGCTCTAAAATCCGGATCACAATCACTTTTCCTGAGTTCCCAAGAGACGGAATGGAGGCAATGGGAAATCTAGTGACTTATTTAAGATTGTGTTAAAATCTAGAGGGGGAAGGGAAATTGGATAAAGGCAGTCAAAGGTATAACATAAGTTCTAGGGATATGATATACAACATGATGACTATAGTCAACGCTGCCATGTGGGATATTTGAAAGCTGTTCAGAGAGTAGATCCTAAGAGTTCTCATTACAAGGAAAAGTAAATACTTTCTCTCTTTTTTAATACCTACATGTGATAATGGGTATTAACTAATCTACCGTGGTAATCATTTTACAGTATGTGTAAGTTAAATCATTATGCTATACATCTTAAACATATACAGTGCTATATGTCAGTTGTATTCAAAAAAGCAAAAGAAAACATTAGACGTTTAAAAGCCCTCTTAAAATGACATATGATCCCATTATTGAACTGACTTAAACTTACTTTGTATGGGAAGAAGCTATTGAAAATTTAGCTCAGTCTTAATCTTTTGTTCCCAGTCTCCAAATTTGTCTCAGGGAAATTCACATTTTATCTTGTATTTATGTGTAATAGCATAAGTCTTTTTACATGTCTGCAATTTTACCTCTCTTAGAAGATGAAATGACTTGTACCAGCTCAGGAGAGCCGACTGTTACATCATCAGGAATTTTGTGACAGCCATTTTAAATTACATAAATTTAAAATTTATACATTACATTAGAAAAACAAAGGTTAATAAACATTCCAAACTCATCACTTTCTAATTATATACCATATTGTATTACTGTGTGCACTCTAGAATTTATTCACATCTATTGCCTTGAATAGAGATTCTATAGTACGATGCATTACCACACATCCAATTTCATGTTATAACTCCAAAACTGAGTGGATACAATTGATACTATATGGTTCTCATTTCTTGCCTATAATCCAAGAGGAAAGGATCTCATTTCTTGCCTATAATCCAATACAATGATCGTGTATTCCAAGTACTTAGCAAAGTATCTGGCACTCAGATGAAACTCAATGAGCTTTTTGAATGAATCAGTTACTGAGTTAGTGAAATGAACTTTAACCTCTGAAGATTTGGTCCCACTCTTCACCAAAAATACCTACTTCCTTCCCTCAGACCCCTACTGGATTTTGGGTACCTCATTAACAAAATCAATGGTCATGATGAGAGCTACTAATAGGACCAAATCTGTTGCTCCCACATGAGAGGGGCTCTGTGGACATTTTCCTCCTGCAAATGTCGAGTGAGGAAGGAGTTTTGGACAGAGGAGGACTTTGGTGTCCCTCAATCACATCACTTAAGAAGCCTATCTGCCTTAATTGCCAGCACAAAACCCCCAACTTTTTACGCTTAGAACCTGGTAGCTCTGGTGATCTGGGTCTAAAGAGGTTAGGAGCCCCTAGGAGTAACTCACAAGTACTGCTAAGGCTTGCTTGGTGCTCACTCTGCACCCCATTTCCAGCTCTTTGGTTATATTAAATATGCTGCTGCTGCTGCTGCTAAGTCACTGCAGTCATGTCCGACTCTGTGTGACCCCAGAAACGGCAGCCCACCAGGCTACCCCTTCCCTGGGATTCTCCAGGCAAGAACACTGGAGTGGATTGCCAGTTCCTTCTCCAATGCATGAAAGTGAAAAGTGAAAGTGAAGTCACTCAGTCGTGTCTGACTCTTCGTGACCCCATGGACTGCAGCCCACCAGGCTCCTCCGTCCATGGGATTTTCCAGGCAAGAGTACTGGAGTGGGGTGCCATGCCTTCTCCGATACTAAATATGAATATAGTCCATATCTGATATCTTGATTGATGACCCTGAGGTTGCTCTTAGGGTTTTGTCACTTAAATTCGGGGGCCTTGCAGCTTCTTTGACTGATGTAATCCCTCATCACGCAGGTTCAGTACCTTCATGCAGCCATCAATTTGCTTATATACCCTTCATTCATTCACAATTTACTCAACATGTATTGAGTATCTATGAGATGAGTATCTATGAGGTGTGCTACATGCTCGGAATGAAAAGATCAATAAGACAAAATTTCTACATTTAAGGAACTCACATAACAATAGATTCTTTCACAACAGCAAAGAGGGTAAGAGACACAGTAGAGGACTCCTGAGAGTTAAAAGGAAGTGTTCAACTTAACCTTATGGGGTAAGATGGGAAGTTGGTAAAAGTAACACAAAAGAGGAATGTTTGCTTCCTGCATTCATTCTTTCAGCAGACATTTTTGAATAATCACTAAATGCCAAACACAGCCTGGACCTTCTAGGAATATACCCTTGAACATTCTAGAGCTTGACTGAGTTAGCTAAGTGATCAAGGGGGGAGGAATTCAAAGGCAAAGACAGTGACTGATATAAAGGAATGTAGGCAAATAAAAAGGGCTCTCCTTAGTCTTCCATTTTTCCTGTCTTCTCACTTCTCAAAACATTCCAGTTCCTCTTCCTGTGGTGCTTCTCTACATCACAGGAAATAAAATCAACTTTTTATTTGGTAACTTGCTAATGTAGACTCTCTTCCAGATGATCATGCATATAACGCTTTAAAGAATTTGACAAATGAAATTAAGGGTGTTTAAGACAATCTAGTAAGAAGTGGATTAACTAACGGTAGGTTAAGAGATTGTATGCTGACCATGAATTCCCATTTCTAGGGCTTGGGTGAGTGGCAAGACAGAGAGATGTGGGGTAACCTAGTGGAGTTACTTGAACAGCACCCGGAATTGCAGCAAATAGGATTTACTTTTTCAGAAACTCAGAAGAAATAGACTTGTTCACACTCAGAAGTCATTCTTGTTAAGACACTGCTAGAACAGAGGAAAGTGGGGTGCTGGGGAGGGGAAAGACTATGTTAATAAAAGAACAGATTAGTCAAGCTTTCAAATATTTTTTCCAGCTTTATTTAAATGATTTAGGCACCACAGAGCTACTATGATGCATTCAAATACGTATTTTTTCACCCCCTCTTGTCCAGAGCAAAAATCTTTTCCTCTTTCTTCAACTCCTTCTGACAATTTGTAGCTGGCATTGAGCATTTTCAATGTGGCATTTTGATTTGGATGATGACAAGATATTTCTTGAAACTAATCTACTTTATGCCAAATATGAAATTGGATTTGCAATGGTTGGAGCAGATGGAAAACCCATGAAAAAAAAAGTCAGAGCAGCCACATCAAGGACCCAGGGGCTGTGAAATCAAGCTGCTTTCAGATGGGGATGAGGTGGTGTCCCAGGGCTCTAGCTCAGGATACAAAGGGAAATTAGTAAGACGATGGAGAAACATTCAACCCCCTTCAAAGCCATGTCTAGTTCTTAGTTTCTCAGAAAAAGTTCCGACAGGCAGGTGTAGACCTACTCAAGCAACATTATTTCCCTTGGAGAGATGCTACCTCCCAGGTCTCAAACTATTCTATACAGTGAGCATTTAATTTTTCTCCCAGAGCCCTCCTCTCCTTTCTGCTCTCACCCTACCTCTGACTTTTGGTTTAGCTCTCTTATCCTTGTTGCTTCTTCCTTTCTTCCCCTTCCTCGAATCTCTGCCCTTCTCATCCCTGTCCACCTTCCTCTCTCTTTCCTACTCTCCTTCTGCCTCCTGATCCCTTAGGCTAAGGGCTCAATCCCACAGGACTGCTCCCACCCCATTTCAGATGCCAACCACAAGTTCAGGTTGTCATTTGTGTTTCTGACTGATCAACTATAAATCTGAGATTCTCACAACCCCCTCCTTGGATTTGATTAGTTTGCTAGAGCAGTTCACAGAACTCAAGAAAAGAGTATACTTATGTTTGCTGGTTTATTATAAAAGGCTATAGATAAACAGGATATAGAGATAAACATCCAGATAGAAGACATGCATGGGACAAGCTATGTACTGAAGGGCCCGGAGATTCCATGTCCTCCAAACACTCCAGTCTCCCCAAATCTCCACGTGTTCACCAGCCTGGAAGTTCTCCAAACCCCACACTATTGTGATTTTTATTGAGGCTTCATCAAAGAGGCATGATAGATTATTAACTCCATTTTTAGCCCTTCTCCATAGTCTAGAAAATGGAGGTGGGGATGAAAATCCCAAGCCTCTAATCAGGGCTTGGTCTTTCTGATAACCAGCCCTCAGCCAGAAGCCTATCTAGAGTGTCCTCATCAGAACAAAAGACATTCTGTCATCAGGGAAATTACAAGGTTTTCAGAAAGCTTGTGTCAGGAGCCAGAGGAGGGATGGTATGGGGAGGGAGGTGGGAAACGGGTTCAGAATGGGGAACAAGTGTACACCCATGGCAGATTCATGTTGATGTATGGCAAAACCAACACAATATTGTAAAGTAATTAGCCTCCAATTAAAATAAATAAATTTAAATTTTTTTAAAAAAGACCAAATATTAGAACAAAAGATGCTCCTAGTGCTCTCACCACTTAGGAAATGTCAAGGGTTTCAGGGGTTCTGTGCCAGCAAATGACGGTACAGACCAGTATGTATTTTCCACTATGCCATACCTACAAAAGAGTGATTTCATATCATGCATTTTCAACTTCTGTGTTCTCCAGTTTCTACCCATGGATATACACCCACTCCCAAATGCACATTCTTTTTCGCTCAACACAAAGCTGCCAAATACTCCTTCTACCAAGTATTCTGTGGGTGAATTGCATGATATTCTCATCTCCCTCATACTCAACATCCCTGGTGGCACTACACATTTTTGGTAGTAAGATGAACATGAACTTGTCCCAGGATATACTTTGAAGACATGTGCCTTGCTCCTCTAAGGCCGAGGAGGCCTAGGGTGGCCAATGAAAGGACACCTGGGATGAAGTCCCTTCAGTGTTTCAATAATTCCATCTCACTGTAGAGCAGAATAACCCCCTCTGACAATTTAGAGAGGTTTCTGCACGACAGCAAAGAGTTTAAAGCCAGTGCAGAACGTACAACATGAAATAGGATAAAAGAAATGCAATTCAGTTCCATAAATATTGAGAACTCCCTATGCACCAGTGCTATAGACCAAATGGGACTTCCCCAAGATTCATACATTGAAGCTCTAACACTCAATGTGACTGGGTTTGGAAATAAAGCCTATGAGGAGATAATAAAGTGTTAAGTGTTGGACTTAAGGTCATCAGAGTTGGACCATAATCCAAGAGACCTCAGAGTTCTCATTCCCTTTCTCTCTGTCTGTTTTCCTCCGTAAACACAGAGGAAAGGCCATGTGATGACACAGCAAGAAACCAGGATGAACAGCCTCCGCAGGTATCAACCCTAACTGTGGACTTCTAGCACACAGAATTGTGAGAAAATACATTCGTGTTGCTTCAGCCACTCAGTCTATGGTGTTTTGTTATGGCAGCCCTAGTATACAAATACAGACAGGCACACTATTCTAAGCATGATTAATAGGGCAATGAGCAAACATATGAAGTCTCTACATCCATAAAACGTACATACTACTGGAGGGAGATAAACAATAAACAAACATGTAAATTCCATAGCCTGATTAGCATTAAGGTGAAAAGTAACAGCAAGGAAAAGAAACAGAGGAAGTACCTGATTAATAAGGTAGTGAGATGTCTGTAGGGACTGGAAGACTATGATAAACTTTGAATTTAATTCTGTGAACTGACAACCCACTCCAGGGTTTTCAGCAGAGCAGCGAACATGATCTGACTTATGTCCTAAAAGGCTCACTCTCCCTAAAATATTTGAGGACAAACATAGGTTTATATTATACTACTCTGTACTTCTCAATAAAGCCTGGGATATACTTGTAGTATTGCAATGTAATGCCTAACGAATAATGGACAATAGATAAATGAATGAATGAATATTGAACAGGCTTCAGGATGAGCATACATTAACTTAATTTCTACCTTGGTGACTCATTCATTAACTGTGTGAGCTTTGGCAAATTGCTTAGTCTCTATGAGCTTTATTTTTGCCTTTTGAAAAAAGGACTCATACCTAACTTCAGATTTTAATGTTGAAGGGAATAGGGTGTGTCATAGAAAGTGACTTGTCCATGATTTGCTCTAAATAAAGATGGCAAATCTGACCTGGATGGGCTTACCCACTTTAATTGTGTAAGGGTGGTACCTGCTTCAGAATGGGAGGGTGACAAAGCCTGGGTGAGTTTCTGAGACTGGATTGGTGGGTCCATTCTGAGACTTCTGTGTGTCTCAGAGCTGCTCAGAGCTTAATCCAACTCCCAGATCTCTGTGTGACGGACTGGGAAAAAATTGTCAACAGAATAGTAATTAATCTCATTGAAGCTTCTCTCCCAACTATGTGCTAAGCCAAATCGTCTCACTGAATGAATGAATGAGTGAATGAATGAATGAATCCCTTAACTCTAAGACTCTAACATACACACTTTGCTGATAAGGCATTGATATTCAGAAATATCAGTACTGTGGTGAGTAAAAGCCCCTGGTGATTTGCCTTGGACGTGTGCTGTGGGGAGAAATTGTGGGGCTGAATCTGGGTGTCAATTGTGACCATGCTCATCCTGACCCCGTGCACTCTAGATGTCCTTCTTGCACCCCCACCAAACCTCTTTAGAGTGCATTTCTCAATACCAGCTGGTTTTGGGGAATGGTCAATAGAAAGTGCTGGAAAGGTTAGGTAAAAACAAAGGGGAAAAAAAAATCTTCTTTCTCCTTGCTGCTGCGGTCGCATTTCTGGCAGCAACTGTGTCTCTCTGCAGCTCTAGCTCCAGCTTGCCAATGGTTTGCCATGGTCCTGACCTCTCGTAGGGGACCCTGACCCTTAGCCCCTCCCATTTAAGGGTAATAGTAGCTTCCTGATCTTTCGGGGTGGCTAATTTCTGGGTTCCTTCCTTCTCATCATCAAGCCCTTTTATTTCCTGTGTAATTCTTTCTATACCATGACTTTCCTCTGTTGAAAACACTCCAAGTGTTTTTTGTCACCTGGCTAAGTACAAAAGGCCATTGTCCAGGATGATTTCTGAGGAAATGATTCTGGTTTCCCAAAAAACATGCAGATGGTACTTAATTCATTCTTGTTGCCTTACCACACACAACACCATTCTCCCGCCTTTCTCTGCCTAGGGATTCAGGCCTACAGCTTGTCTTCTCTTCCTGGAACTCAATATCCCTTTTCTGAAGATAATTAAGATAATGTCATTCAAACAAATAGAATATATTGTACTGATAACCAACTCCAATTCAAATGTTTCTGGCAAGAACTTTTAAACAAAGGAGGGCTCCAATCTATGCAAGTGAAAAGTGATCTTTTGAAGGTTTCACTTATTTCCTGGTCTGTTCACTCAGGATCAGTACACTTAGTCACATGTATATTTATGAGTATCCATGCAGGCTGGTTTTCTGTTCTTATCATATGAGTGTCTTGAGTTTCCACATAGTCCTGACAGATAAAGTTCCCTGTACTTCATAAGCAGGACCTCATCGCCTTTTCCTAGACTATGATTTTGATCAAAGCTGAGCCTGAGCTCAGAATAAATAAGAATGAATATTGTTGGACAATCATTTTCAAGCAGAACTTGCCAGCTGGAGGACCTTGAGCCTACTGCAACCTGCAGAAAGATTTTGTTTGTACTACCCAGAACTTTTTTTGTTAATTGTAATGTACTATATTATCAGGGTATCAGAGTTAGACATTTCATATTTTAAAATCCCAGTGTATTCTGTCTATTGGAAGATTGAGATATTTAGACCCATGAGCTCCTTTTCCCACAAAGTAAGAACAATTTCCTAATTTAGGATAAGATATTTGCTCTCTAAGTCACTACAGTACCCACAGCCTCCATCAGGCATTTACTGCACCTGTCTGGCCTGGTAGTCATTTGAGTTTGTGTCTCCTGTGGTGGGCTGTGATAAGAGGGACAAGTAAGTCTGTATAGTGTTAAGCCATTGAGATTGAGGGTTTATTTATTGCCATTGCAAAGCCAGCCTATGTGACTAATACATGGGGCTTCTCTGTTGTCACTGGTATAATCTATGGGGAAATAACATACTCTTGAGACTCTCTGTATCAAGCAGTGTTATTAGCCTGGGGTTTCCAGAGAAACAGAACCAAAAGGAGATAGATAGATAAACATATTTGTTTGGCCTTTGAGATCTTTAAGTTATATACACACATCCAGAAATGTGTGTGTGTGTGTGTGTATTCTGTGTGTGTAAAAGAGAAAGTTAGAGATGTATTTTAAAATAACTGGCTCATACGATTGTGAACACCGGCAAATTTCAGAAATTTGAAGGGCAGGCTGGTAGACTGGAGATTCAGGTAAGAAGGTAAGAACTGATGTTGCAGTCTTGAGTCCAAAGCCTGGAAACTCAGATAAAATTTCTATGTTGCAATCTGGAAGCAGAATTCAATTTTCCTCAAGAAACCTCCATCTTTGTTCTTAAGGCCTTCAACTGATTGGATAAGGCCCATCTGCATTCTGTAGAGTAATATGTTTTACTTAAAGTCTATTGATTGTAAATATTAATCCTATCTAAAAAATAAAAATGTCTAGACTATTGTCTGACCAAACAGCTGGTACCATAGCCTACCCAAGTTGACACATAAAATTAACCACAACACAAGCTATTCACAAAGTCTCAGGGCTGTATTATCTTTCTGATCTATTGACTTTATTCTACGATAGTAAATCTGAAAAATTACATCTATATTAAGAGAAGTAGATATAACCAGCAAGATAATAGAAAATTCTCTTGAATTTTTAAAGACATAAAAAATTAAAGAAAGTTTCAAAACATCTCTCCACTACTTTGTCCATTGCTCTGTGCCAAGTACTTACGTGCATATGTTTGCACTACATTCATCTGCATGACCCATGGACCTGGCTTCCAATACCAGCATTAGCTGCCATACCCTCCCGACCTCTAGAGAAACCCAAGGATCTCATTACTTTCCCTACCTTGATTCCTCCTCAAGCACAGAAGCATTTTGCTGGGAGTCAAAGAAGAAATGAATGTCAAGGATGCAATGAAGTGTAATAGTGGGAATAAGAAGAAAGAAAATGGGATTGAGCAGAGACTCACTGTAAGGAGTAAGGGTTCAAAGCAGAAATCAGACTGAGACAATTGTTTCCTTCTACTCAGAGAGGTTATCCTAGGAGTCTCCTCTCTCTGTGCTCGTCCTTCTCATTTAACAAGGTAGGATGAAGGGCCAGAATTTAAAGAAGGCTTGCAATCCATTTCCAGTCCTCCCAGGCCCCTTTCCAACTCCTGCCCTTAGAAGGTCAAGTAGGATTCAGAGGGATTGTGCGGGGAAAGGTAAGCCAGGAGCAGGCTCCAGAAAACTGTCTTAACCTATCTACACAGAGAAGAACCCTTGGAGGCTAGGATACTATGGAGGGAATACAAGTGATACTGAAACTCTGGGGAGCAATAAAGAATGGACTTGGCTGCCCTGTCCTTCCCATGATATTTCAGGATGAGGACGCCATGGGAGTGGTCATAACTCAGGCAGATGGCGGGGGCAGGATTTTCCCTGACACACATAGAACAGCACAAGGCAGGGGTTAACAGGGCTCTTTTGGTGGCACAGACAGTAAAGAATCTGCCTGCAATGTGGGAGACCTAGGTTCAGTCTCTGGGTTGGGAAGATCCCCTGGAGAAGGGCATGGCAGCCGACTCGAGTATTCTAGCCTGGAGAATCCCGATGATAGAGGAGCCTGGCGGGCTACAGTTCATGGGGTTGCAAAGAGGCAGACATGAATGAGCGGTTAAGCACAGTGGTTAACAGCTCAGGCAAGCTTCAGTTAGGATCCTAAACTCAGTCACTCACCACCTAATTGAAATTTAACATATTATTTAATCTCCCCAATTCTCATTTTATTTGTAAAACAAGGATTAAAAATAGTTTCCTTTTAAGGTTGTGATAGGACAAAGAGGATAAAGGAGATAAGTCAGAAAATGCAGAAAAACTAGAATTGCTACCATTTATGAACTGTTCTTATGGGTTCTATGTGCTGTCTACACACCTATTCAATAAAACCACATAATGAACCTAAGAGTTAGGCACATGAGGTTGCTCTTTGCCTATGTGTAAAGCAATAAAAGCCTCCCTTTCTTCAAGACATTTTACTTCCATCTGTTGGAAAACCGTCCCAATAAACTATTTTTGTTACAATGAAAAACCCTATTAGAATCTGCTGGGAACTGTGGGCAGGAAGCACACGGTCTCTCATACTAGTGATGTGTATGGTGTTCCCCTAGATTTGGTGCCTTTGTTCACTCTACAATTTGCACACTGCATCTAGCACACCTGTAGCTATGATTGCTATCCCTGTTTTGCAGAAAAGAAAACTGAAGGTCTCAGAGGTTAAGTAATTTGGTTGAGATTATACCAAGAGGCATCACCGTGTTTTCAGTCAACCCAACTAGCCCTGTGCCAGGTACAAAGTAGGTTCTCATTAAGGATTAGGGGCATTTTTTGTTATTGTTAGAACTGCCCCAAATGGGCAAAATGGAATTTATTACAGCTTATTGCCTTCAAAAGGGGATTATACCAATGACAGTGTGATGGATAGATTTGAGAGGGAAGATTATTGCCTTACAGGAATGCATTGGCCCAGCAATATTAGCTGATTTGTGCAGCACAGTGTAGTTGGTGATGTTGTAATGCAGCCTTTTTATGTATTTTCAAAGCCTTGCTAATTATTAAAATACTTTGAATCTGTGACATACTTTATTCTCTATAAAGGGCTTCTAAATTTACTCCTGGATTGTAAAGGACACATGGTATCTTTCAGATTTCACAAATGTAAAAAGGAAGACTTGGGATCTAGCATAGCCCCTGTGTACGTGTTAAAGGACTGGATCAGTGAGCCTTAAATCCTCTGCTCAGGAACAGTGATGAATCCCTGAAGGAACTGACTCACCGGCCCTGGTCACCTGCTGAGCTCTTCTCTCCTCAACCCATTGGGCAACCCCTGTCCCCAGGGATACAAAACCTAGAGGTAGCACCTAACTCAGAGAGCTCATATTTATCAGCTGGTCCTCAGACAATGTCACTTTGGACACAGAAGTGGTGAAACAGAGATATACTCAAACAGGAAGCAGTGGGTGTCCGAGTCCGAATGCCTCTCATGAAATCTGTGGACATGAAAACACAGCAAAGGGTTGTTGTGAGGATTAAATGAGTTTATATAAGCAAGGATTTAGAATGGTACTTGACACATAACCTGTACAATTCACAAACATACACATGCACACACACACACACACACACACACACACATTCTTCCTAGAAACACACACATACTAGTCCCTCCTAGAGGCAGAAGTAATCAGTTCTTCAGAGTCTGCTAGGAATTAGAGAAGGCTTCACGGAGGAGGCAACTGTCCTGTATATTATTCTCAAAAGGTTTAAAAATGCTTTGAAAGAAGAAACCAGAACACACAGCATGATTTAACGCTTAGTCAGTGTTGTTTGAAGTAAGGGGCAGTCTCCACAAATGAATGAACATTTGTCAAGGTTTGGGAAATGCTAATTTTAAGGATATTTTTCAAACCAAAAAAACCCCACACTTCCCCTTTGATTTTAAACTGAGAAAACAAAACATAACATAATCTTCCCTTGATGACTCAGGATTTAGCCTTTTTATTGGTAATCTTCTCTCAGCACCTTGGAGCTGTTTCTAATCAGCTGTCTAAATTTATAGACAACAGTCTAGAGAAGGGTCTGAGAGAGACAGCTCTTCGCTGACAAACGAAACGACCAGGCAGTGCTTTGCTCCTTGCAGGCCTGTCACGACTGCTTCCACTTCCACAACGATGCTCAGTGACCAGTGACTGCATGCTAGTAACTGTTCCCTAAAAATACAAAGGCAGTACAGCCTCTGTGAAGCATGAGGGATGGCTCTGAGTGGGAGAGATAAAGAAATGGAGGCAGTTGCAAAGCAGAGGGAGGGGCAGAGGAATAGAGATGTAACTTTTGTGGGGCCTGAAGCTTACATGATTTAGTGGGTCCACTGGAAAACAAGAATATTAAGACCAATTCACAAAAGAAGGTTCAGAAGTAAATGAGTGAATATTTATTCAGGATGAGAATAATCAACACATTTCTAAAGCTTTTCACATGCAGGTCCCTCTCTTCTGAGCTCCCTTTGCACAATTTATAATAAATAAACATATATATAAGTTCTCCTTGACTGCTCACTGCCTTCTCTTCACCACGTAGAACATTCTATAACATAAATGATGCCTAGTACCCAGAGAGACCCACATGGGGAAGGGTCCCAAAACTTAGGCATCATTAACTTCAAAGTCGATCCACTTTTGAGAGTAAGTGGTATTTATAAGGACTTCCCAGATGGCTCAGTGGGTAAAGAATGCACCCGCAATGCAGAAGACGTAGGAAACCCAGGTTCGATCCTTGGGTCGGGAAGATCCCCTGGAGATGAGAATGGCAACCCACTCCACTATTCTTGCCTAGAGAATCCCATGGACAGAGGAGCCTGGCGGGCTACAGTCCATGCAATCGCAAAGAATTGGACATGACTGAAGCAACTGAGCATGCATGCATGCATCGTATATATAATGATGTAAGTAAATGCAAAATGGGAGCCTGAGAATCAGGAAGCCTTCCTGGAGGAGGAGACTCATGAACTGAGCCTGAAGGAATGTAAGCAGTTAGCCAGGGAAATGGGGTCCAGAGAAGGGCAGAAGCCTGTGCCAAGAGTGCAGAATGGGAAGCGGGGTATCAATTTGGGATACCTGTGCATTGGTTGCTATGATTAAAATTATGTGTTTAAGTGGAAAGAATATTTAGAGTAGCATTTCTCATTGACTTACAACATTTGAGTCCTGGATCATGGAAAAGCCAGCAATCAACATCAGAGACAGAACCGCAACCTCCCTCACTGACAGATTCCAGATCTTGAAGTTGAAGAGTTTCCTTATTTAGTACTCAGGGCCGTTCTTCTGGGGCTGTTAAGCCCGCTTCTTTCTTCCCTATGGGAATGAATGCAAAGAAACCTTCCCATCAGGAGTGTTTATCACTCTGGCCTCTCCTCTTCTTCCTCTTTTCTGCCTTTGCTTAGATTTCTGACTTTTCTGAATAAACTATGTCACCTTTCCTCTCCCAGACCTGCTAGTTTAAAAGAGGATGCTTTAAAATATTTTGTGCTAAAACCAGCAAACCCTACAACAACTAATCCTGAACACAGTAGATGCTTGCTAAGTGCATTAGATGCTCACAGTAGATGCAAACTGAGTCAGTTTGCAGAGTCCCAGACCTCACATTCGATTGAATTACTGGGAGGTTTCAGGCAAGTTATTTAGCCTCTCTTAGCCTTAGCTTCTTCATATCAGGAGGCTAAATGAGATATGAGTGTATGCAAATTGTTTTGCAAAGTGAATGGCATGTAGTAAACTTTCAATTAATAGAAACCGGAAAAGTTGTTCACTCGGTCATCAGATTTGCTGAAACCTATGAGTGCAAAGATAAAGATGGCAGACACTGCTCTGGGGAGCCCCAGGCTCAGTGTGGGAGCTGAATATAGAAACAAGTGATTAAACTTTGGTGCAAAGAGCTTTGATGGAGGAGACCAGCATGGTCTGCTTGTAAGGAGGAGATGCTGGAGCTGAGGGTGAAAAGGAGAGTCTGCCAGGCAGACATGTGGAAAAAGACAAATCCAGGCAGAAGGCGAATCATGTGCAAATATGTGGAGGCTGAGCAAATAGTGTTCTGATTCTGGGATGCAAGGCAGGAGGGAGGAAATGGGATAAACAAGTGGGCAGGGAGCCTGATGCAAAGGTTTTAAATATGAGAATGAGGATTTGAATTTTACCCCATAGGAAAAGGGAGGCAATTAGTAAATTTCAGCAGAGAAATTATCCATATTTATGTCTTCATGTCTGCTGTAATGTATGGATGGGCTGCTCTGTATGTGTGTGTATCTGTTAGGGGATTTGTGGGGGAGATAAAGTAGAGAGGTAACTTCAGTAGTGCTCCCCCAACTCCAACCCAAGGGACATACTCCCTCATTTACAACTAATTCACTGTAATTGGTTTAGGAATTCTCACCTACTCCAGACATGTAGATTCAAGCAGAAAACTCTAGATTTAGAAAACTATATGTATTCTTCTCTATCACTGTTTTTAGTGTATGCTCCATCCTGATCCTTAAATCCTACTCTGTCATCGCCTGCACTAGCCTGGGGCTGGCACATAAAACCCAGAGACAGCAACCCCAGCTCTGAGCAGCTGTCCATCTGTTTACTCTCTCCCTCAATAACAACAGCCACTTCTTAGTCATCCACAAATATAAACAGAATGCCTACCATGTATCCAGCCTTGAATTGTAAAGTGGTAATAAAAAGATGAATAATATAAGCAGAGTGCCTGCCTTTAAGGAATTTATAGACTGCTAGAGAAGGTTTTTTTCTGCCCTGAGTTGCTTGCCACAGGGCTGTAAGATGCAGGGGTCATTATAACCATTTTAGAGATTAGGAAACACAATTAGGAAGGTTAGGTGACTCCCTCAAAGCATATGAATGCCACTCCTTTCTGCTCCTAACTGCTTTCCTTTTATTTTTCACCATTATCTTGTTAGGAGGGGAGCCTCTTTCTCATCCCTGACAGCTCCTCCTGTATGGCGGAAACTCCACTAGCAAAGCATGTGGAGGGGAGGAGAGGTGACTTCAGAAGACCAGCCATATGGAAAGGGAAACTACATACCTGGTCCTTTTCTCTCATTTCCTCCTTAGACTTACCCAAGTGAGCAAGCGCATCTTCTGCTGTCTTCCTCCCTGCCCTCTCTCTGCCCTTCACATCACTACCGAAAAATGCTGGCACAACACGGTAAAGTGACCTGTCCACGGTTGTGCATAGACAGGAATCCAGGTGGGCTCACCCCAGAGTCTCTATCTTTGACCGCTGCATTTGTTTACCAGAGCTGCTTAAAAAAAGTACCACAGATTGGGTGGCTTAAGCAATAGAGGTTTATTTCCTCTCAGTTCTGGAAGCTAGAAGTCCAAGATCAAGGTGTTGACAGAGTTGGCTTCTTCTAAGGCCTCTTTCCTAGTCTTGGAGATGATTATCTTCTCCCTGTGTCCGCATGTGGTCTTGGTGTGTGCCTGTGTGTGTGTGTGTGTCTGTGTGTGTGTGTCTGTCCTAATTTCCTTTTCTTCTGAGAACATCAGACATACTGGATTAATGCCAACTTGAATGCCCTCATTTTATCTTAGTCACCTCTTTAAAGAGTGGGCATTAGGGCTACAATACATGAATTGGGGGTAACGCAATCTACCCCATAACAACCGGTGTGCTGGATTGTCTATTTCATGGCTGCTGCTGCTGCTAAGTCACTTCAGTCGTGTTCGACTCTGTGCGACCCCATAGATGGCAGCCCACCAGGCCCCGCCGTTCCTGGGATTCTCCAGGCAAGAACACTGGAGTGGGTTGCCATTTCCTTCTCCAATGCATGAAAGTGAAAAGTGAAAGACAAAGGTAATACAAAAATATTGGGAATGTAAGGGAAGGAGCTATGTAAGCTCTCAGGAATGAATAAACTAATATGGAAGTTGAGGGAGGAACAGCTCGGAGAATGTGGCAGAGCTCTGAGAAAGTTAAAGGGATATGCATCAGGGCTCTTGGCCACAGGCAACAGAGAATAACTGTGTCTTCTACAAGAAGACAGAATATGTATATCAGGGGGAAACAGGAGGAGTCTCAAGAATGCAAGGGAAAGAGGAAGAACCTGGCTTGTGAAAAAAATAAATGGAAGTTAGTCATTCTCAGGGGTCGGATATCGGGAACCAGTGGAGAGCCTCTTCCTGATGCCTCTTCTGGAATGAATTCACCAGTCACTTCTGCCTTTATAGCACTTTCCAGGACAGGAAGTCCAACCAAGGCATGTGTCCACCTTTGGTGCAGGGAATCTGGGACGTTTGGAATAAGACTGCAGCCAACAGGGGTGGGGAGTGCCCTGAAAGGAGTTACGGGACTGTCTGTAAACATGGGAGAGTAAACGCTGACTAGTTGAAAGCAGTGCTGCAGTGGGATGTGTCATCTGACCTTAGAGCTGGGGAAACTGGCTCTTAGCTTTAGGTACAGCTTGTAACATAAGAGACCTGGGACTTATAAAAAGTTCTGCTGATTCAAAGTGATGTACTCTTTCCAGCCACTCCATTGTGCATCAGCCTGCCCACTCCCAGGATAAATAAATTAATATATGAGTAAATATATAAATAAGCAAGCAAAAAAACTCAAGGAGAGGCTAGAATTCCAAAACTTTAATCCACTAATTTATATCTACTTTCCCTTACTACTAAATTGAAGTGAAGGCTGAGGTATGTTTAATAAGAGAGATTTGTTTGGTTATCATTAATATTTAAGAGAGGATTTGAATCCACATAATCCACCTTTTCAAGAGAAGAGCAAGTTCTAATTTTCCCACTTGTCAATTCATCTGGGCCCTGAGAAGCTGAGGAGTCTTTATACACAACTCAGCTCTTGCAGGTGACCTCCGCTTTCCTGACATTTGCATTTTCAAGCCTCCCAGGAAGGGGTCATGTCGAACTCCATGTCTTCAGTGATCACTGATGTATTAGTGGAGCTCAAAAAAGGTAAATTAACATTAGCAATGTGCATAGGTTTGTCACGTGTATGAGAGAGGGAAGGTAGCAGTTCCACATTTGGGGAAAGGTACGGGAGTTGGGGCTGCACGGGACAGCAGATCCTGCATCAGTTCATCAGGAATTTCCTGGGCCTCCAGTTATATGTCCAAGGCAGTGCAAGGCCCCCAGAAGAAAGGGAAAAGAGTAAGCAAACAGTACAGCTGATTCTAAGAAATGTTTTGTCTTTTTTTGTTGTTGCTGACAGTCATATTAGTTTTATTTTTTATTTTATTTATTAATTTTTAATTTATTTATTTTAATTGGAGGTTAATTTACAATATTGTAGTGGTTTTTGCCATACTTTGACATGAATCAGCTATGGGTATACAAGTGTTCCCCATCCTGAACCCCCCCTCCTTCCTCCCTCCCCATCCCATCCCTCAGGGTCATCCCAGTGCACCAGCCCTGAGCACCCTGCCTCATGCATTGAACCTGGACTGGTGATCTATTTCACATATGATTATACATGTTTCAATGCTATTTCCTCAAAGCATCCCACCCTCGCCTTCTCCCACAGAGTCCAAAAGACTGTTCTATACATCTGTGTCTCTTTTGCTGTCTCACATACAGAGTTATTGTTACCATCTTTCTAAATTCCATATATATGTGTTACTATACTGTACTGGTGTTTTTCTTTCTGGTTTACTTCACTCTGTATAATAGGCTCCAGTTTCATCCACCTCATTAGAACTGGTTCAAACGTATTCTTTTTAATGGCTGAGTAATACTCCATTGTGTATATGCACCACAGCTTTCTTATCCATTCATCTGCTCATGGACATCTAGGTTGCTTCCATGTCCTGGCTATTATAAACAGTGCTGCGATGAACATTGGGGTACACGTGTCTCTTTCATTTCTGGTTTCCTCAGTGTGTATGCCCAGCAGTGGGATTGCTGGGTCATACGGCAGTTCTGTTTCCAGTTTTTTAAGGAGTCTCCACACTGGTCTCCATAGTGGCTGTACTAGTTTGCATTCCCACCAACAGTGTAAGAGGATTCCCTTTTCTCCACACCCTCTCCAGCATTTATTGCTTGTAGACTTTTGGATAGCAACCATTCTGACTGGCCTGAAATGGTACCTCATTGTGGTTTTGATTTGCATTTCTCTGATAATGCGTGATGTTGAGCATCTTTTCATGTGTTTGTTAGCCATCTGTATGTCTTCTTTGGAGAAATGTCTAATTATATGTTTTATAACTGAAACCTGAGCTCTGGATTTTAAAGGCCAATTCACAAGGGCATGTGACTTCCATAGTATTCTCTCCCAAATTTCTATAAGCCCACACTAATCACGAGAAAAAGCATCAGACAAACCCAGACAATCTAACTAGAGATCTCTGCAAGAAAATTGGAGATACAAAGGGAATATTTCATGCAAAGATGGGCACTATAAAGGACAGAAATAGTAGGAACCTAACAAAAGCAGAAGAGATTAAGAAGAGGTGACAAAATTACACAAAGAACTATACAGAAAAGATCTTAATGACCCAGATAATCATGATGGTGTGGTCACTCACATAGAGCTGGACATCCTGGAGTATGAATTCAAGAGAGCCTTGTGAAGCATTACTATGAACAAAGCTAGTGAAGGTAACAGAATTTCAGTGGAGCTATTTAAAATCCTAAAAGATGATGCTGTTAAAGTGTTGCACTCAATATGTCAGCAAATTTGGAAAATTCAGCAGTGGCCACACGACTGGAAAAGGTCAGTTTTCATTCCAGTGTTCAAACTACCACACAATTGCATTCATTTCACATGCTAGTAAGGTTATGCTTAATATCCTTTGAGCTAGGCATTAGTAGTACGTGAACTGAGAATTTCCAGATGTGCAAGCTGGGTTTCAAAGAGGCAGAGGAACAGGAGATCAAATTGAAACATTCATTGCATCATGGAAAAAACAAGGGAATTCCAGAAAAACATCAACTTTTGTTTCACTGACTATGTTAAAGACTTTGACTGGGTGGATCACAACAAATTAGAGATGCGAGTACTAGACCATCTTACCCGCATACACATTTCTTAGGAAACCGTCTTACCTGTTTCCTAAGAAATGTGTGTGCGGGTCACAAAACAATTAGAATCAGACATGGAACAAGTGACTGGCGCAAAATTAGGAAAGGAGTACAACAAGGCTGTATATTGTCATCCTGCTTATTTAACTTTTATGCAGAATACAGCATGTGAAATTCCAGGCTAGTTGAACCACAAGTTGGAATCAAGACTGCTGGGAGAAATATCAACAACCTCAGACAAACAGATGATAGCATTCTAATAGCAGAAAGTAAAGAGTAACTAAAGAGCCTATCATATGTATTTACAATCTACTTGGTTGTACCAGGTCTTAGTTGCAGCACTCGGGATCTTAAGTTGCCACATGTGGCATCTGGTTGCCTGACCAGGGATTGAACCCAGGTCCTGGAGTCTTAGCCACTGGACCACCATGGATGTCCCACTACCTAAGACTTTTTTTTCTTTTTGGCCTCATCATGAGGCATGTGGGGTCTTAGTTCCCCAACCAGGGACAGAACCAGTGCCTTGGGCAATGGAAGCATGGATTATTAACCACTAGTCCCATAAAGAGCCTCTTGATGAGGGTGAAAGAGAAGAGTGAAAAAACTGACTTGAAACCCAACATTAAAAAAACTAACATTGTGGAATCAAGTCCCATCACTTCATAGCAAATAGAAGGGGGAAAAGTGGAAGCAGTGACAGATTTTCTTTTCTTGAGCTCCAAAATCACTGCAGATGGTGACACAGCCATGAAATTAAAAAGACGCTTTCTCCATAGAGAGCATATTAAAAAACAGAGACATCACTTTGCCAACAAAGGTCTATCTGGTCAAAGCTATGGTTTTTCCAGGAGTCATGTATGGATGTAAGAGTTGGACCATAAAGAAGTTTGAGTGCTGGAGAACTGATGCTTTCAAATTGTGGTGCTGGAGAAGATTCGAGCGTCCCTTGAACTGCAAGGAGATCAAAACAATCAACTCTAAGGGAAATCACCCTGAATATTCATTAGAAGGACTCTTGCTGAAGCTCCAATACTTTGGCTGTTTAATGCGAAGAGCCAACTTATTGGGAAAAAACCCTGATGCTGGGAAAGACTGAAGGCAATAGAAGAAGAGGGTAGCAGAACTTGAGATGGCTAGATGGAATCACTGACTTGATGGACATGAATTTGAGCAAACTCCAGGAAATAGTGGCAGACAGAGGAGCTGGTGTGCTGCAGTCCATGGGGTTGCAAAGAGTCGGACAAGACTTAGCAACTGAACAACAAGGAGATATAATCAAGATAAGTTGAGATCATACTTGATTTGATTGAGCCATAAAACTTGTACGCCTGGTGTCCTTATAAAAAGAGGGAAATTTGTATACAGAAACACAGACACAAGGAGAGGAGCCCATGTGAAGTTGAAGGTGGAGATTGGAATGATGCAACTACAAGCCAAGTGTCTTAGCCTATTCAGGCTATAGCAATTTTGCTATAGCAAAATTGCACAGATTGGTGGTTTTTAAACAACAGGAATTTATTTCTCACACTTCAGGAGGCTGGAAATTCAAGACCAAAGTGTCAGGATGGTCAGGTAAGGGCACTTTTCTGTTTCTTAGAATTCTTGTTACATCCTCACATGGCAGAAAGAGTGAGAGAGCTCTCTTGGACCTCTCTTATAAGGTCATCAATTTCATTCATTGATGAGGGCAGAGTCCCCATGACCTAATCACCTCCAAAAGACCCCATCTCCACTGGACATTAGGATCTCAACTTATGAACTTATAGAGACACAAACATCACACTATATCACAAAAGTACTCCACAGATTACCAGAAACTGCCAGAAGAGGCAAAGAAAGATTCTTCCCTAGAAGCTCTGGAGAGAGCATGGTCCTCTGACCACCTTAATTTTGGACTTCTAGGCTCCAGAACTGTGAGAGAATAAATTTCTGTTGTTTTAAGTTACCCAGTTTGTGGTACTTTGTTGTAGCAGCCCTAGACATTAATGGACATTAATGTGAAAAAAATAGTAAAATCAAGATAAAGGCTAGAGTCTAATTAATAATAGTGTATTGATGCCAGTTTCTTAGTTTGGTAAGTATATCACCATAATTTAAGATGTTGACACTAGGATAAATGAGGTAAGTATGACAAGAGGGCTGTGTGCCAGCTTTGCAAGGTTTGGGTTTTTGTGGTTTTCATGGGGGTTTTTGACTATAAAATTTATTTTGGAAAAAAAGGTCAGTTTACAGGCTGTGTCATCTTTGGATGGTCTCTATGCTAAGCTTGGGTTGCCTTGTGCATAAAATGGAGATAATAATAGTCCTAACTGAGAACTGAGTTTAAAATGTAATAATGCATATTAAGTTCTTAGCAGGTCATATCTTTTCTCATTTTTAGCCTGTCATTTGGTAGATCTGCCAACCCTTCCAAATTCATGTCACAGAGAATTTTTCCAGTTCATGCCTTCATTCAGCCAATTGCTTAAAATCCTAACAAAGAAAAAGGCAGAACGCTTCAGGATGCTGCTGGGTTCAGAGGTAGAATGCTCAATGAACAGGAATAGTCTTGCAACTTGCCATGAATCCAGCTAACTCTTGTGTTACATTTCAGGCTAAAATCTAGGCACCCAAAGAGTCAAAATTCCCTAAATGTCCACTAGTTGAATAACTGGAATACAAAAGAAGTGAGGTTAGCCTAGGGAAGATAGGATACTTCCTTTATCTTTGATAGGTGACTCTGTAACCTCATGGTCGGGTGGAGTCAGATTCATTAGGTTCAATCCCTAGCTATACTAAGGTTGCCATTTGGGCAAGTTAGTTACTCTGTCTTAGACTCAGTTGTCTCATGTGTAAAATAAGAACAGAAATGTCATTCTCATAAACTTGTTATAAAGGTTACACTGAATAATGTACGCAAAGAACTATGACAATTCTTTGTATACAATAGGCATCAGCATGCATTAATAATGTATGTATGTTATTTAGTCACTAAGTCGTGTCTGACTCTTTTGCGACCCCATGGACTGTAGCCCGCCAGGCTCCTCTGACCATGGGATTTACCAGGCAAAAATACTGGAGCAGTTTTCCATTTCCTTCTCCAGGGGATTGTCCCAGCCCAGGGATTGAACATGCATCTCCTGCACTGGCAGTCAGGTTCTTTACCACTGAGCCACCAGGGAAGCCCAGTGTGTGTACACCTGTTTTTGTACATATGCACATTTTCATTGCCTGATACAGTGACTGACATCCGGCAGCAAAAGGATTGTCTGTTTCAGGAAAGAGTCCTGTGCAACTGAGGACACTATAGATGGAAGAGAGACTGTGACTTGCCCAAGGTCACAGTGCAGGAGAAAGACAAAGCACAGGACTTGTGATTCCAAGGACATTTACTCTGCAGGAATCTCAGAAATAATCTGATGGCTTTTCATTTGTATATATGAAAACTGTATCCCAAATAACCAACAAGGCTTGTCTGGGGCACCATGATTTATAAGTGATAAATATTACCCCTTCATCTCATGTGTTCTGATTCCTAGTTTATGCCCTTTTCTACCTCTTCTGGATACTCAATAGTACCAACTACAATTTATCCATAGAGCATCCAGTCTTCACTTAAAGAGTTGACTGTTGATATCGAGCATCTCAGAAACCAAGGCAGAGTTGTCAGACCTTTGTGCAAGGACAGTGAGGATGAGCACAGTAAAGCCAGGGTAGCTTTGATGAAAACACAATGCTTTGCTGAAAGACCTGTGGCTGTATCTTAATGTAAATACTGAAAAAGGCTCAGTAATCCCAGAGGCTTTGGCTATGTGCACCACAGCTAAGCAGTACACTCTGGGAACAGAAGAAAGTTCCAAGAATATTCCAGCTCTGTCTGCATCACTCACACTGCAGAATTTTGTGAAAATCATTTCTCCTTTCTGTGCTGCAGTTAATATTATAAATAATGGTACCAGAGAGTTTCAAAATACAGTATTCGAAAAGACATTTTGACTATTAGCTGTTGTCTCATTTGATCCTCACAACAGCTCTTCAGGGTGTTACTGTTATTACTGTATCATAGCCCCCAGATCATAGATAAGAAAACAGGTTCACTGAAGTGGAGTGTTGTTTTCACTGACAAATACATATTACCAACAATGATAATAATAGGCAAAAGGAAACATAACCATTACTTTAAAACTTTAAATGGAGTATAATCTATTGAATTATATTGAAAATATTGAATATATTTTCAAATTCAATATTGATTTAAATATTGAAAAATACTGAATCACTTATTGTACACCTGAAACTAACATAATATTATAAATCAACTATACTTCAGCTTAAAAAAAAAAGATACAATGGTAGTAAAGAAAGTGGTAGTTAAAATTTGCTGAATATATTTTCCAGTTCCAAACACTTTAAATGTATTTGTCACTTAATTCTCTCACAGTTTTGTGAAGTTGGTGATACCGTTATCCTTATTCTAAGCCACAGAGAAGTTAAGCAATTTGCCTGAGGCCACACAGCTAGGAAATGAAGGAGCCAAGATGTAAAACCAAGAAATCTCACCCCAGAGCCCATGTTCTCATTAATAAGGTACAACAAACAAGCTTTTTGCTAAACAATGAGCTCCTGAGCTAAATAAGATACAGACACATCCTTCTCCTTACGGAGTGCATAAATTAGTTTGGGAAACTAATTTCGTTTCCCTTTCCAACTAGTTTGGGAAATTGATAGGGTTGTCACAATTCAGGAAGATAAAAAAAGTATTAGATTCACAAGTGTAGCAATGACACAGAAGTGATTAAAAATGGTGGACTCTGGGTTAAAACCCAGGCCTTCTGAGTGCATATCAATAGTTTTCGTTCTTTGCATAAATATTACTACTTACTGGTAGAGAGTGAAAAGAAGAAAAATACATTATTTTTCTCCTGAAGAATCAATAATTGCAGTCCAGAGAAAACATTTTCCAAACCACTTCAAGCCCATCACTTTAACTCCAAATTGAGCATGGAGAATCCATCAATCAAACACTGAAGGGAGGACTGTTCACTCTCATGCCCTATCCACCCCCCACCCTCCTCCACTCACTGCCATGAAGAGGCACCAAGAAGCATTCCATTCCATCAGTGTCAGCAATGCTAGTCTGATTTAAGATAACCTCAAGCTCAATCACTTTCACTAACACAAACTTAGCTGGGATCCCTTTAATCCCCATAGAGATTCGTCTCAATAAACTGGGTATTGTCTGCCTTGAGAACTATGCTTGCTCTCTGATGGCCCGCTGTGTAAGTCTCCTAGAATTGAAGGAATGCAGCAATAGTAGGTCAGTACATTCTTCAGATGATTACTGGTGTTTTGAACCAATCCTCACAAAAAAATGTCTTTGAAGGATGTCTTTGGTCAGACATTCCACACCTCCCTTTGCTGTCAGAAATATCTCAGAATACACATTCCCCATATGTTAAGGATAAGACAGATGAGATTACAATTACAAAAAGCTAAAGATGGAGTTTTAGTCCTAAAATAACTCTTAAAATTCAGCTATAAATCTTACAATCAAGCTGAGAGTATTTGAGGTGAAATTATAAAATATTCCTCCTTCAACAATGTGACTTCCAAATATGGCTATAGTTCTTTCATTTTTTAAAAAAAGTAATCACTAGAATACCCACCTAACTTACTAACAAGAAAGGCTAAGACTTGAAACCTTCCCAACAATTGCTATAGAAATATGTCATCATGTTCATTCCACCTAGAAAAGAGGAGCTAGTTGATTCTGCTTCTAAATAGCAAGAGGAGAGAGAAATCAAGTCTAATCCATCAATTATAATTTCTTCTTGCTGCCACATCGTGCCATTATCAGACTGATCTTACATAATGTGTCATGATGCACGTCATGGTTGCTAAGAAGACCTTGTTGATATAAGTCGCTGACGAGAGAATCCTCGTGTTGGATGATAAGCCTGGCCACTAGATCCCAAAGCTCATCCAGTGTGCCTGGTCCACAATTTGCCAAAATCATCTCACCTCTACCCCTATCCACTTATGAGCCTCAGCCACCTACCTGGGCTACTTCTTTTGAGGAATTGTATTTTAAGACCACTTCTTTCCTCATGATGCCACAATAGTTCTGTCTCTCCTTTTATTTGTTGATTTATTTATTTTTGCTGTGCTGGGTCTTCATTGCTGCGAGGGCTTTTCTCTCACTACGGAGAGTGGAGGCTACTCTCCAGTCGCAGTGGGCGGGCTTCTAACTGCAACAGCTTCTCTTGTCAAGGAGGACAGGCTCTGGGGCACACAGGTTGCAGTGGTGTGGCACACGGGCTCAGTAGTTGTGGTTCCCAGGCTCTAGAGCACGTGTTCAATTGTTGTGGCACATGGGCTTAGTTGCTCTGAGGCACGTGGGGTCTTCCCAGATCAGATCATCCATGTGAGATTTATAGCTGAATTTTAAGAGTTATTTTAGGACTAAAACTCCATCTTTAACTCTTTGTAATTGCAATCTCATCTGTCTTATCCTTAACACATGGGGAATGTGTATTCTGAGATATTTCCAACAGCAAAAGGAGAAGGTGTAGAATGTCTTAAATCCTTCAAAGACATTTTTGTGAGGATTGGTTCAAAACACCAGTGGTCAACTGAAGAATGTACTGACCTACTATTGCTGCATTCCTTCAATTCTAGGAGACTTACTCAGCGGGCCATCAGAGAGCAAGCATAGTTCTCAAGGCCGAGACAATACCCAGTTTATTAAGATGGATCTCTATGGGGATTAAAGGGATCCTGACTAAGAACCTATGTCTCCTGCACTGGCAGGTGGATTCTTTACCCCTGAGCCACCAGGGAAGCCCTGAGGATCTTTATTTTCTCCATCACTAACACGGGGCTTTCTGCTAGAACACCACCTGGCCCACCTTTTTAGCTTCAAATTTTCTTGTCCTTTTTGTCCTTGGACTATTAATGCAAATTAGTCCTCTTTTCCTGAGGGATCAGTATTCCCTGCCAGGGATCTCAGCATTGAGAAGGGCATAACCTTGGTCAAAGTGTCCACTCATCACTTCTCCTCATGAATGCCTATTCATTCTAAATTGATGCAACTGAAGGAGTGATTTTATGACTCTCCTTTGACCAGAGAGTCCTCTGGGACTTTTGTCACTACCTCTAGTTTGAGAAGAGACTGGCATTATTTTTCAGGATTTCCCTCATCAGTGTGAGAGCACTTGTTGCACAGAAAGCAACGAGTGCTGAAGGGTATGAGTGGGATGGCAGCCGTTTCCTTTTCATCAGAACATAATGTGTTCCATCCTCAGAGGGGCATGGAGTCGACACTGGGCAACCTGGTCAGGGCAGGAAGGGAACGCAGCAAGAGGAGAGTCATAACAGACGGCTTTCTCTGCCTTCTCCTCTTCTGGCCTGGAAGCCAAGAAATCAGGAGCCAGTCTACCTGTGTTTATCAGCGGACCAGCAGAGGGGATCCCAGGAAGGAGATAAGGAAGAACAGAAGGGAGGCTCCAGGGAGGCTCTAGAAGGGAGACATGTCTACCTTGTGACAAGATTTAAATATCATCCCTTAAATGTGAACCCTTGACATTGCAGGCCTAGCAAGATTGCTGCTGTGAACTCAGAGAACAAATTCAAGCAGGAAAACTGCCATGCTAATGGCCATGAGGATCTTCTTACCTGTGTGCCTATACAGCTGCCTTTATCTGCTTATTTTTCCAGGGTTCTCATCGGCAAATAAATCAATCAAAAACATCAATTGCTGGTAAAACCCAAACACAGGGATCAGGAAAGGTCCTGAAGGGTCAAGATCTGTTTTCAGTTACTCTGGGTTTTCAAGCATGTTCCAAAAATACAACTCTCACTGCCATGGCAAGCCTGCCTGTGATGAAACACAATGTACCATTTCTAATGTTGACACAGACCAGATGGGACTTTGAGTTGCTTTGTTTTTTTTTTTTTAATCTGTTCTTAAAAGAAGAGAAGTAGACATAATGGATTTTTTAAGGGGAAAGGAGAACTTTGGCTTTTTTTTTTTTTTTTCCCCTCTTATCACATGCATAGATAACACTGAGAGTTCTTGGGTTCCTGCTCCTTGTTTGTTCAACAATCCGTCCAGTAACTGGGAGTCTGCTGGACAGAGCCTTGTTTTACTGATCGCCCAGACACGATATGGGTTACTGCCCCCAGGTCCCTTCCATCTGACCCAAAGGAGCAGCTGTGAGAGAGGCACATAGGAATAGTCTCCTCGGACTCACAAGTAATAAGATAGGTGATGGCTGAGCCTGAGACCAGGGGGACGATTACCCTCACCTGCCCCAGACATTGCTGTAACCTAAGTGAAGACTTCCTCAGTGATCAGTGCAAACAAATAGAGGAAAATAATAGAATGGGAAAGACTAGAGATCTCTTCAAGAAAATTAGATACACTAAGGGAACTTTTCATGCAAATATGGACACAATAAATGACAGAAATGGTATGGACCTAAGAGAAGCAGAAGATATTAAGAAGAGGTGGCAAGAATACACAGAAGAACTGTACAAAAAAGATCTTCATGGCCTGGATAACCACAATGGTGTGATCACTCAACTAGAGCCAGACATCCTGGAATGCAAAGTCAGGTGGGCCTTAGGAAGCATCACTGTGAACAAACCAGTGCAGGTGATGGAATTCCAGTTGAGCTGTTTCAAATCCTAAAAGATGATGCTGTGAAAGTGCTGCACTCACTATGTCAGCAATTTGGAGAACTCAGCAGTGGCCACAGGACTGGAAAAGGTCAGTTTTCATTCCAATCCCAAAGAAAGGCAATGCCAAAGAATGCTCAAACTACTGCACGATTGCACTCATCTCACACGCTAGTAAAGTAATGGTCAAAATCCTCCAAGCCAGGCTTCAAAAGTACATGAACTGTGAACTTCCAGATGTTCAAGCTGGATATAAAAAGGGCAGAGAAACCAGAGATAGAAGTGCCAACATCCATTGTATCATCAAAAAAGCAAGATAGTTCCAGAAAAACATCATCTATTTCTGCTTTATTGACTACACTAAAACCTTTGACTGTGTGGAATACAACAAACCATGGAAAATTTTTCAAGAGATGGGAATACCAGACCACCTGATCTGCCTCCTGAGAAATCTGTATGCAGGTCAAGAAGTAACATTTAGAACTGGACATGGAACAACAGACAGGTTCCAAATCAGGAAAGGAGTACGTCAAGGTTGTATATTGTCACCCTGCTTATTTAACTTATATTCAGAGTACATCATGAGAAACGCTGGGATGGATGAAGCACAAGCTGGAATCAAGATTGCAAGGAGAAATATCAATAACTGCAGATATGCAGATGACACCACCCTTATGGCAGAAAGTGAAGAAGAACTAAAGGGCCTCTTGATGAAAGTAAAAGAGGAGAGTGAAAAAGTTGGCTTAAAATTCAACATTCAGAAAATTAAAATCATGGCATCTGGTCCCATCACTTTATGGTAAATAGATGGAGAAACAGTAACAGACCTTATTTTCTTGGGTTCCAAATCACTGCAGGTGGTGACTGCAGCCATGAAATTAAAAGACACTTGCTCCTTGGAAGAAAAGCTATAACCAACCTAGACAGCTTATTAAAAAGCAGACATTACTTTCTCAAAAAAGGTCCGTATAGTCAAAGCTATGGTTTTTCCAGTGGTCATGTGTGGATGTGAGAGTTGGACTATAAAGAAAGCTGAGTGCTGAAGAATTGATGCTTTTGACCTGTGGTGATGGAGAAGACTCTTGAGAGTCCCTTGGACTGCAAGGAGATCCAACCAGTCCATCCCAAAGGAAATCAGTCCTGAATATTCTTTGGAAGGAGTGAAGATGAACCTGAAACTCCAATACTTTGGCCTCCTGATATGAAGAACTGACTCATTGGAAAAGACCCTGAGCTGGGAAAGATAGAAGGCTGGAGGAGCAGGGGACACAGAGGATGAGTTTGTTGGATGGCATCACGTACTCAATGGACATGAGTTTGAATAAACTGTTGGTGATGAACAGGGAGGCCTGGTGTGCTGCAGTCCATGGGTCGCAAATAGTCGGACATGACTGAGTGACTGAACTGAACTGAACTGAACTGAAGACTTTAGAATTGTGATGCTGCAAAGACTCTTGAGAGTCTCTTGGGCTGCAAGAGATCAAACCAGTTGATCCTGAAGGAAATCTACATTGAATATTCATTTAAAGGACTGATGCTGAAGCTGAAACTCCAATACTTTGGCCACCTGATGCAAAGAGCCAGCTCATTGGAAAAGACCCTGATACCAGGAAATACTGCAGGCAAAGGAGAAGAGGGTGGCAGAGGATGAGGTGATTATATTCCATCACCAACTCAATGTACATGAATTAGAGTAAACCCTGGGAGATGGTGGAGGGCAGAGGAGCCTGGTGTGCTGCAGTCCATGGGGTCGCAAAAAGTCAGACACAACTTAGGGACTGAACAACAGCAAAGCGAAGGCAGTGGGCAGGCCACACAAAATTGACTTCAGGATGAGTCCCAACAGATTGCAGCCCATAAGCCCCTCCTAAAGAGGCCTTCCAGAGCTAACCCTGGTCACAACGTGTCCTTTCTAAGCCATCCCATTAACTGCCAGCAGAGATCTTTGAGTGTGATCTATGCACCAAATGTTCTTTGGGGCAGGGGGCTCCCCCACATAATCTCATTCCCATGAAAATAGTAGATATATGGGCAGATTACAACAGACACTGAAAGACTGGTTAGGTCCAGCTAGCCTCAAATTCTTTGATTAGATGATAACAAATGTAGCTGGATAGCCTCTCAAACCAGATTTCAAATTTAATTTACTATGGGACTTTACTTCTTCCTACCCAAAAATTACCCTCAAAGAAAAAAAAAAAAATTTAAAAGGAAGAGAAAAATACAGTGAGGAACTAGAGCATAAGGCAGGAGGTGTTGGGACTCATCCTGAAGTCAGTTCTGTGTGGCCTGCCCACTGCCTTCACTTTGCTGTTGTTCCGTCCCTAAGTCGTGCCTGACTCTTTGCCACCCCACGGTCTGCAGGATGCCAGGCTCCTCTGTCCTCCACTATCTCCCAGAGTTTGCTCTAATTCATGTCCTTTGGTTGGTTATGCAATATAACATCTACTACCCTATGACAGAAGATGAGATGGTTGGATGGCACCACCGACTTGATGGACAAGAGTTTGAGCAGGCTCCGGGAGTTGGTGATGGACAGGGAAGCCTGGTGTGCTGCAGTCCAGGTGGTCACAAAGAGTAGGACAGGACTGAGCAACTGAACTTCACTGAGTAGGTGTTCTGCCCTATATTGAGAGCAGTTCGGCCTTCGGTCATTATCAGACAGGCTCCCTAGGGAGCTGGATTGATTCAGATAGACAAAAGGCAGTCTTATGTGAGAGGGTGAGTACAGGTTTTGTTGCCCTCCCAAGGCTTGCTCTCTGCCCCACCATCCTCAGGGGGTTCGTGGGGTGGAAGGAAGGCTGGGAGGGATGGGTTACTGGTTTAGGAAACTGGTAGGATTACAACTTGGAAATTCACCTTATGCTCTCCCAGATTCCAGTCTCTCCAGCAAATGAACAAATGAAAATTCCTGACATTTTTCTGAAAGAAAAATCTGGAAATAAAAATGTGCATGCTAAGTTGCTTCAGTCATGTCCAACTCTTTGCAACCCCATGGACTGTAGCCCACCAGGCTCCTCTGTGGGATTCTCCACGTAAGAATACTAGAGTGGGTTGCCATTTCCTTCTCCAGGGGATCTTCCTAACCCATGGATTAAACCCACGTCTCTTACATCTCCTGCATTGGCAGGCAGATTCTTTACCACTAGGGCCACCTGGGAAACCCCAAAGAAACATTTTTGCAGAGAAAAGAACAAGGTCATACAGAAATTGAAATTTTTTACACATCCACAGGCTATCTGCATCCCCATGTTTATTGTAGCACCATTCACAATAGCTGAGACATGAAAACAACCTAAGTGTCCGTTAATGGATGACTAAAGAAAATGTGTTTATATACTCAATATCATACACACACACACAATGAAATAGTATTATTTAATTGTTATAAATAATATGAAATATTATTTATATGATAAATTATATGATTATATAAATTAATCATATGTATGATTATAAATTATATGAAATATAATTATTTCATTATTATAAATAATAGTATTATTTAGCCATAAAAAGAAGAAAATCCTGACTTTAGTGACAACATGGATGGACCTTGATAGAGTTATGCTAAGTGAAATAAGTCAGATGGAGAAAGACAAATGCTAGATGATCTCATTTTTGTCTGTAATCTAAAACACCCAATTTCATAGAAACAGAGAGCAAATTGGTAGTTGTCAGAGGGTGGGGGAAGGAGAGGATATGAGAGAATGAGATAAATAGATGAAGGTGACCAAAAGAAACAAATTTCCAGTTATACAATAAATAAGTTCTAATGTACAGCATGGTGACTATGTTTATAGTTGACAACACTGCATTGCATAGTTGAAAGTGTTAAGAGAATAGATCTTAGAAGTTCTTTCCACATTGAGGGTCGGTGGTGGAATCGTAACTGTGTTATAATCTCTCATCACAAGAAAAAAATTTAACTATGTTACAATTGTTTTACATATATATAAAACAATTCTCCCACTCCAGTACTCTTGCCTGGAAAATCCCATGGATGGAGGAGCCAGGTGGGCTGCAGTCCATGGGATCGCTAAGAGTCGGACAGGACTGAGCGACTTCACTTTCACTTCTCACTTCCATGCATTGGAGAAGGAAATGGCAACCCACTCCAGTGTTCTTGCCTGGAGAATCCCAGGGACAGGGAAGCCTGGTGGGCTGCCGTCTATGGGATTGCACAGAGTCCGACACGACTGAAGCGACTTAGCAGCAGCAGCAGCAAAACAATTCTAATAAATATAATATTATACAATTGTTTTCTATATATAATAATTATATATTAATACAATATTATATATATAATGCTGTATGTCAATTATATCTCAATAAAACTGGAAAAAAATTTTCCCAGAGAGGCAGAGAAAAGATTGCTGGATTGTTTTATTTTGTAAGCTAGCTGTAGAAAAAGAAGTCCATTTCTTTGTATATATTCTACATGCATCAGAAATGCATCCCCTTGATGACTACTTCTCAGACTCAGTATCAGGTATTTAAATAAAAGGACACTCATCATTCTGTTTACCATGTTGGACAGCAAGTGCCATAATAGATATGATAGATATTATCTATTATAATAGATATTTAATAAATAAATACATAATATTCAATAAATGTTTTGACTTTAAAAATTTTTTTAAATTTTGTTTTAATTGCCATTATTTAGTTAATGAACATTTAGTAATAAGCAGAAGGAGGAGAACGTCCTCAATACTGATAACAGGAATGATGATGATGTTTAGGAGGAATGAAGAGAAAGCAGGTAGGTAACCTATCAACTTTCTGGGACTTCCCACGTGACTCAGCAGAAAGAATTCACTTTGCTTTGCAGGAGACTCAGGTTCAGCCCCTGGGTCTGGAAGGTCCTCTGGAGGAGGAAATGGCAACCCACTCCAGGGATAATCCCATGGACGGAGGAGCCTGGCAGGCTATAGTCCATAGTGTTGCAAAGGGTTGTACATGACTGAGCACATACACACCAACTTTCTGATGTATTTGCCCAAGTGAAATAGAAGTCCCAGCGCCTGAATTCAAATCCCACTCTTACCACTTAAGATCTTCATCTTTATCACGGGGATAATGATTCTTGTAAACTGTGAAAATCAAATGAGAGCATGGTATGTGAAAGTACTAAGTAAATGGGTTTGCGCAACTGTAAGGAGGTAATTTTACTATCAGTCACATAGAGCTACCTAGATCACTTAGCATTCACTCAGGTGTTAAGATAACTACAAAGTATCTCTGAAAATTCAAAATAATCAGGGAGGAAATTTACACATTTATTGCTGTGTAGAAACAACCACAAACTTAGCTGCTGAAAACAACAACCATTTATTATCTCACAGTTCAGAGAGAGGAGCAGTCCAGGCAGACCCAACTGGATTTTTTGCTTAGGATTTCACAAGGCTGAGGGCAACTGTCCACTGGTGACTCTGAGGAAGAGTTTGCTTCAGAACTCATTCATGTTGTTGATTGAATTCAATTCCCTGATCTGTAGGAAGGAAGTCCCCCATTTTTTTACTGGCTGTCAGCAAGGTAACCCTCTCAGCATCTCAAGGCTGATTTTAGGTACTTGCCCTGTGGCCTCCTCCATCTCAGTAACCTCCCTTACACCAAATTCTGTTCCTCTGACTTCCTCTTCTACTATCAGCTAAAGAGAATTTTGCTTTTAAAGTGATTAGATTAGGTCCCCCAAAACAATCATTCTTTTGATTTACCCAAAGTTAAGTAATCAATAATCTTAACTACTCCACAAAAACTCTCTATCATAAAATGTAACATAATTGTGAGTGTGATATCTCACCACATTCACATTCTTGGGGATAAGGACTAAACATCTGGGGAAGAAGGCATTTTAGAAATCTGCCTACCGCAGATCATAAACCTGTTGGAGAGGAATTTTGAATACATACACTATGTTCCTCCTGACTGAGACCTGAGGGTCACATTCGTATATCCACAGTACCTAGCACAATTCTTTGCATATTAAGGTGCTTAATATGGATTGTTAAATAGAGGAAAAAAGAGGTTTTAGGGGGACATGCGCTTTGAAATCTCAGCTTTCATAAAGAAAATAAAGAAAGTGCTTTTTAAAATTTTGTTAATTGTATAGCCACCTCACACCTCTGTCACCAGCAAAATACTCAACATAAAATAAACTCATGCTAAACAATGTTAAGTGAATAAGTGAGTGAATGAATGAATGGGATAATTTTTCACTGAGGCCTAGCTAATAATCTCTGACATCTGCACATCAAGCTAAGATTGTTATTTGTTTATTTTTGGTGGTTTTGTGGTTTTTTTTTTTTTGGAAAGAAGATGTTGGGGACACTCAATAATAAGATTTCATTTTTGAGTTTTTAAAGTTTCCTCAGGGATTTGTTCTACTGTGATCTAGTTGAACAATGCTATTCCCCCCTCAGCCAAGACCATCCACTTCTTCCAGGCTAGAGGGAGATTTCCACAGATCAAACAGCCGTTCTGCCTAAGGCATCACAGGGCACCTGAAAAAGGTCCAACTCCAAGAGCCTTCTCTTTAAAAGAATTAAAGAGCCTCATCAGTCTGCTAAGGAATTTAACTGCACAGGGCATCATATCAAGTTAAATTTCAGCTCAGCTAAAAAGTAAATGGCTCCAACCAAATAAAGCACACACACAAAATCTTCTATCACACATCCACAAAAATGACAAAGCCTCCACACTGTTTTGAAGCTTCTTTCTTGAAAGCCAGATTGACAGATATTGGATGGAAGGGAGGCAGCTTAATATCAAAGATGAGAGTTGGCAAGGTAGCAGGAAAATACAATCCACCTTGCCGTAGAGAAATCAATTCTCTGCTCTGAGCCATTAATGCATCAGTGACTGGTTATTATTTAAAAATAAAAACCTGAAAATGTACTGGTTACACCTTCATCAGACTATCTCTCTAGATGATTTTGTTATGACTCTTCTGTTTTCTAAGTTGTACAAAACAATTACCCATTAACCATATCCTAGCATATTCTGCTTACTAAACCAAAGCCATTTTCATAATGGGTAATATAAGACACACTGAAATTAGCTAAATATGTATAAAAGCAAATACCTTGCTAAAGTTTGTACATAGCTGGAAAATATCAGTTTGAGGTGAAAGATGGGAGCAAGGTATATATCTGTTACAAGTTAAAAAACAAAATATATTAATATTACCTAATACCCATAATAGCACTTGTTACATTGCAGTATATTTGTATTATATATTAAATATATATTGATTTTTATATATTGATTATATTGAATATACATTTATTTATATTATATAATTGACTGAATCAATTATATATTGACTGAGTGTGAGGACCATTCAATCTTCATACCCACTCTGTAATATAGGCGTATTATTACTGTCATCTCCCACTTACGATGGAATTATGATGCAGACAGGTCAAACAGAACTGGGCATTGAACTCAGAAAGATTTAATTATTAGACTCTGCTACTGCTACTACTCAGTTACGGGTTTTCTAAAATCTGCGGCTATAACCAGATAACCACTATTATAACCACTACTATAATCAGATAACTACTGCTCAGTTATGGGTTTTCTAAGCTCTACATCTATAACCAGATAACCATGATGGTGTGATCACTCACCTAGAGCCAGACATCCTGGAATGCAAAGTCAGGTGGGCCTTAGGAAGCATCACTATGAACAAACTAGTGGAGGTGATGGAATTCCAGTTGAGCTACTTGAAATCCTAAAAGATGATGCTGTGGAAGTGCTGCACTCAATATGCCAGCAAATATGGAAAACTCAGCAGTGGCCACAGGACTGGAAAAGGTCAGTTTTCATTCCCATCCCAAAGACAGGCAATGCCAAAGAATGTTCAAACTACTGCACAATTGCACTCATCTCACATGCTCGCAAAGAAATACTCAAAATCCTCCAAGCCAGGCTTCAATAGTACGTGAACCGTGAGTTTCCAGATGTTCAAGCTGGATTTAGCAAAGGCAGAGGAACCAGAGATCAAATTGCCAATGTCTGTTGGATCATCAAAAAAGCAAGATAGTTCCAGAAAAACATTTACTTCTGCTTTATTGACTATACCAAAACCTTTGACTATGTGGATCACAACAAACTGTGGAAAATTCTTTAACAGATAGGAATACCAGACCACCTGATCTGCCTCTGAGAAATCTGTATGCAGGTCAAGAAGCAACAGTTAGAATTGGACATGAACAACAGACTGGTTCCAAATTGGGAAAGGAGTACCTCAAGGCTGTATAATGTCACCCTACTTATTTAATATATGCAGAGTACATCATGTGAAATGCCAGGCTAGATGAAGCACAAGCTGGAATCAAGACTGCTGGCAGAAATATCAATAACCTCAGATATGCAGATGACACCACCCTTATAGCGGAAAGCGAAGAACCAAAGAGCCTCTTGATGAAAGTGAAAGAGGAGAGTAAAAAAGTTGGCTTAAAACTTGACATGCAGAAAACTAAGATCATGGCATCTGGTCCCTCACTTTATGGCAAGTAGATGGGGAAACAGTGGAAACAGTGACAGACTTTATTTTCTTGGGCTCCAGTATCACTGCAGATGGTGACTGTAGCCATGAAATTAAAAGACGCTCGCTCCTTGGAAGAAAAGCTGTGACCAAACTGCTGCTGCTGCTGCTGCGAGGTCGCTTCAGTCATGTCCGACTCTGTGCAACCCCATAGACGGCAGCCCACCAGGCTCACCCATCCCTGGGATTCTCCAGGCAAGAACACTGGAGTGGGTTGCCACCTCCTTCTCCAATACATGAAAGTGAAAAGTGAGAGTGAAGTCACTCAGTTGTGTCTGACTCTTCGAGACCCCATGGACTGCAGCCTACCAGGCTCCTCCGTCCATGGGTTTTTCCAGGCAAGAGTACTGGAGTGGGGTGCCATTGCCTTCTAGACAGCATATTAAAAAGCACAGACATTACTTTGCGAACAAAGGTCCATCTGGTCAAAGCCATGGTTTTTCCAGTAGTCATGTATAGATGTGAGAGTTGGACTATAAAGAAAGCTGAGTTCCAAAGAATCAATATTTTTGAACTGTGGTGTTGGAGAAGACCCTTAAGGGTCCCTTGGACTGCAAGGAGATCCAACCAGTCAATCCTAAAAGAAATCAGTCCTGAATATTCATTGGAAGGACTGATGCTGAAGCTGAAGCTCTAATACTTTGGCCACCTGATGTGAAGTACTGACTAATTTGAAAAGATTCTGATGCTGGGAAAGATTGAAGGCAGGAGGAGGAGGGGTTGAACAAGGATGAGATGGTTGGAAGGCATCACTGTCTTGATGGGCATGAGTTTGAGTAAGCTCTGGGAATTGGTGATGCACAGGGAAGCCTGGTGTCCATGGGGTCAAAAAGAGTTGGACACAACTGAGTGACTGAACTGAACTGACTGACATTTATTTCATAACATGTGACTGGGTTCTTCCTCCTGCTGCTGGGTAGCTTGGGGTACCTTGCTCCGTTTCTCTAAGGCTCAGTTTTCACATCTGTAAAATGGGGATGAAAATAGAACCAAGCTCCCAGGGATGATTATAGTGAGAATTATTCATTTCTTCTTTCAAAAGATATTCAGTGAGCTCCTACTATATGCCAGGAACTGTCCTAAACAGTAAACAGAGCAGACAAACCCCTGCCCTCAGGAAGTGTACTTTCTATAGTGAGGAACAGACATAAACAAAAACACAGAAGAACGATACACACTCTATGGCCACTAAAGCAGTTAAGAATGGACCTCTCAACTGGGCTTATCAGGAATAAGCCTAGCCTCTGCGGTGAAAAAGCCAAATACATGGTCTATGTAGACATATTACAGAGATACTGCCCTCACACACATTATCTACTTGCTCAACACAGAATTAGAAAAGTTAAGTTTTGGCCCCAGGAAATCACCTCTAGTGAGTTACACAGACTGTATTTTAAAGCAAGTTTGTCTGTAGAACCCCCAGAATCAGGATCTGGGGCCAACTAATGTAGATGCTCAATAAATGGTCATTTTCTAGGCCGCCTGCAACTGCAGAATCCTCCTCTTCTCTTTAAGGTTTTACATCGTGGTTTGCTTTAGCACATCTTTCAAAGAAAAAGTTGGCAGAGGACAGCAGCTTAATTTTCAGGTACCCACTACATAAAAGGCTCTATCTCAAGACTTCACTTTAGTGCAGAGAATTTTTCTAATAGCTGGTTAAGGCCATCCATTGAAATGGAGACCAGGAGGTACCATCCCAGGAAGAGGGGCTGATGAGATTTTCAGCAAGAAGTCAATTTGTATCATCAGAATCTAGGCTGTTATCACTTAATAGCTGGTGATCTTAGACAATGTAACTTTTGGCTCCTTATCTGCAAAATGGGACTAGTGGTAATATTTATTTCACAGAGTGGATACAATTTTTTGGCCTCTTTTACTTGAAAGCTTGAATAGAAGCCTCATATTAGAAACATCCAAATTAAACATGCTAATTCTGATTTCCTCTTCAAATTACTCCTACCCTAGCCTTTTCCATTTCAGTAAATAACAATTCCACTCTTCAAGGGACTCAGTTTAAAAACAAGCAAATCAAATTCAGCTTTCTTGATTCTCCCCTTATACTTCAAATGCACTCACAAAATTCTGTCATTTCAACCTTGAAAAGTATGTCTAGAATCCAACCACCCCTCACCTGTAACTGCTGGAACCCTTGTTTAAGCTCCTACAATCTCTCGCTGGATTGTTGCCATGACTACTTAATGGGCTCTTTATTTCTGTCCTTGGACCTCAATGATCAAAGTCTCAATACAGTGGTCAGTAGGATCCTTTAGAAATATAAAACAGCTCATGACACTCCTTAGCTCAAAACTCTACCAAAGTTTTTTTCAACAGTGAATACTACTGTATTACACCATCCTTGGTTGGTTGAATCCACGGATACAGAAGCACCAATAGAGAAGGTCCACTGTAAAGTTACATGTAGATTTTCTACTCTCTGGAGGGTTGTTGCAACCAACCTCTGGTTATTCAAGGGCCAACTATGTATAGCAGCTTGCATTTTTCCTTTTGCCTTGGGTTCCAATATAGTTCAGTACAGTGTTGTCAGTATTATCTTTAAAATTTTGAAAAATTAAATTTTGATATCTTGTTCCTTGTGATAATAAGCATCAGATCAGATCAGATCAGTCGCTCAGTTGTGTCCGACTCTTTGCGACTCCATGAATCGCAGCACGCCAGGCCTCCCTGTCCATCACCAACTCCCAGAGTTCACTGAGACCCATGTCCATCGAGTCAGTGATGCCATTCAGCCATCTCATCCTCTGTCGTCCCCTTCTCCTCCTGCCCCCAATCCCTCCCAGCATCAGAGTCTTTTCCAATGAGTCAACTCTTCACATGAGGTGGCCAAAGTACTGGAGCTTCAGCTTTAGCATCATTCCCTCCAAAGAAATCCCAGGGCTGATCTCCTTCAGAATGGACTGGCTGGATCTCCTTGTAGTCCAAGGGACTCTCAAGAGTCTTCTCCAACACCACAGTTCAAAAGCATCAATTCTTTGGCACTCAGCCTTCTTCAAAGTCCAACTCTCACATCCATACATGACCACAGGAAAAACCATGGCCTTGAATAGACAAACCTTTGTTGGCAAAGTAATGTCTCCGCTTTTGAATATGCTATCTAGGTTGGTCATAACTTTCCTTCCAAGGAGTAAGCGTCTTTTAATTTCATGGCTGCAGTCACCATCTGTAGTGATTTTGGAGCCCAGAAAAATAAAGTCTGACACTGTTTCCACTGTTTCCCCGTCTATTTCCCATGAAGTGGTGGGACCGGATGCCATGATCTTCGTTTTCTGAATGTTGAGCTTTAAGCCAACTTTTTCACTCTCCACTTTCACTTTCATCAAGAGGCTTTTGAGTTCCTCTTCACTTTCTGCCATAAGGGTGGTGTCATCTGCATATCTGAGGTGATTGATATTTCTCCTGGCAATCTTGATTCCAGCTTGTGTTTCTTCCAGTCCAGCATTTCTCATGATGTACTCTGCATATAAGTTAAATAAACAGGGTGACAATATACAGCCTTGATGAACTCCTGATAATAAGCATAATTTGTATCTAAAGTAAGATTATATTAAAATATTATTTATCTAGTTTAAAACAAAACAAACTCTGCCATGGCTTCCCTTCTCACTCAGAGGAAACTCAAATCCTTACACCTGTCTACAAACCCTACACAGTGTCCCTCCCTCATCCTTTTTACCCTGTGTCCCCTCCTATGTTCTCCTTAGGTCTCGGCGTTCTCTTTGCCATTTCTTATCTGGGTCCTTTTCCTCTGGCAGCCCTCTGCCTGGAAATAATTCTTCCCCAGGTATCCACATACAGGCCCCCTCACCCTACAAGACTTTCCTCCCAAGTCACCTCTTAGGCAAAGTCTTTCCTAAGTACTATTTAAATGTCCCACTTCCCATCCTGCTGCTAACCACACACACAATCACACACACACACACACACACACACACACACATTTCCTACATCCTCCACCCCCAGATTTTTTCCTTCATAGTAGAAAACTTTCACCACCTTCTAGGACAATTGATAAATCTTTAAAAGGGATTGCTTCTCCTTACTGCAATACAAGTTCCATGAAGGCAGACATTTTATCTACTTTTTTCACTGTTGTGTCTCTGTCACCCAGAACAGGGTTTCTCAACTGCAGCACTATTGACTTTTAGGGCAGAATACTTCTTTGCTGTGAGTGCTGCCCTGCATTGTAGGAAGTTTAAAAGCACCCCTGACCTCTATCCATCAGATGCACTTCCCCAGTTATAACAAACACAACATCTCCAAATACTGCCCAGTGTCCCCTGGAAGGCAAATGCCTCCTACTCGAGTATCAGACCTAAAGCAATGTCTGCGTGTCTGCGTGTCAAGTCCCTTCACTCGTGTCCAGCGTTTTGCGACCCTGTGGACTGTAGCCCACCAGGGTCCTCTGTCCATGGGACTCTCTATGCTAGAATACTGAAGTAGGTTGCCATTTCTTCCTCCAGGGGATCCTCCCAACTCAGGGATCAAACCCAAGTCTCTTATGTCTCCTGCATTGGCAGGTGAGTTCTTTACCGCTAGCACCACCTGGCAAGTCCCCAAACGGTGTCTAATGAAAGCAAATGCTCAGTAAGTATTTATTGAAAGAATAAATGAATGTTAAATGAGTTAATGTCTTAAGCACATACAATAGTATTTGGCATATAGTAAGTACTCAAGAAATGTTCATTATGATCAATGTGTTATTTTTTTTTATTACTGTTGCCATGTTATTGTCTAGATCTAGAAAAAACCATGGAGACAAACTGTATTAGGGAATTTGATATGGATTTCATTTTTAAAATATATTTGGATTATTTTTAAACTTGCAGTACAAAACCTCACACAAAGAAGTGCTAACACATTGGATACCACCAGTTCATTAGCTTGTGTTGTCACGTTAACATGCTTCTGTACAGACCTCGGAATACATCATCTTCTGCCATCTCTATGCATATATTTTAACTTCTTATAAATGTGTTGCTGCTTCAGAAGGCTGTAGTTTGGTACCGGTGTTTATTTTTGTTCTTGTCTATTCCTGTTGGCTTGTGTAAAACTGTTCAAGCAAGTACACCATGGTACAGTTGTATCAAACATACACTGATTTAATCTCCTCAAATTCAACTCTATGAGCTTGGCCAAAAGATAGAGAGAGAAAGTATAATTTTCATTCAACATGGGTCCCTAAATGCAAGCCAGTAACTTCATATGGTGCTCAACTAAAGCAAGAGCAGTCTGTTCTACCCTGGACGAACAATTAATTGGCTGTTCCTCCAGGAAAGCCATCTTTCCCATGGAAAGATGAAACATGATACACAAGACCAGTATACCATTTTTTTATGGCAGATTTGGAATATTTTTCATGGGCCATTTTGACCATGTATGCTTATAGTCCTTCCTTATCTTCAGTCTCAAAATCCAAAGGGAGTCTTTGAAAAACAGCATTTTGGAGTAACTCATTTGGCAGCAAATTCTGTGAAGTTATTTATTGTCATTTTCTTTTCAGTGTGTTTGATTATGAAATGCTGCCCCAGATTCCCACTGAGAGTGTCAAAGGAGAACACATGTACCATATCACCTTTATAAAATATGAAAATTCAGAACACATAAGACACATGTGACCATATAGTTTCAGAAGAGGGACTGTGGATCATTAACCGGTTTTCACTCATTTGCTATTTTTCTACTTTGATGCTTGAGTAAGATACGACCTAATCGTACAGCAATACCACTGTTCTGTACCCCATCAGTAAATCTCCTGGGACTTCTCTGGTGGTCCAGTGGTTAAGAATCTACCTGCTAATGCAGGGGACATGGGTTCAGTCAAGAAGATTCCACATACTGTGGTGCAACTAAGCGCCTGCACCACAACTGCTGAGCCTGCACTCTAGACCCTGTGCTCCACAAGGGAAGCCCCTGCAGTGAGAAGCTTCACCACCCACAGCAGGAACAATGCAAGCAACGGCCTATGCAAAGCAACAGAGACCCAGCACAGTCCAAATACATAGCTTTTTAAAAATAAACTTACCTGCCTTTTCCTCCTGCAAAAAGAGCAACCATGAATGGAAAGCATATGAAACATGTAGATAGTGTTTGGGCTTAATGTAGGTTTGGGGTACTTATTATCTCATTTTTATATGTAAAATGTCAAATTAAAATAGTTGTGAAATGATCCCCAGAAACTACTAATCACAAAGACTGACTATAGTAAACACAAGACCTTATTTACTATTAAGATACTTATCATCATCATCATGGCCATGACTGGTGGTTCATCTTTGAAACCAATTGTTTTACTAGTGTTCCTTCATACTTCAGCAATTGCTTGTTTGAAGAGCCTCTTGGGATTACAAGGCAAACTCTTAAAACCATCTCATCTGCTTGCCCTTGTGTTATCTTATGTGCTCAATGCAGGTTTTATCTATAAAATGGATAAACCTCTAATCAGACTGATCAAATAAAGAAGACACAAATGACCAATAGCAGAAGTGAAAGAGGGAACGTCATTACAACTCCAAGATATGAACAGGATAATAAGGGACCATTTTAAACAGCTTTATTCCAATAAATGTGATGATAAATAGACCAACTCCTTGAAAGACACAAACTTTCAGAGTTAAATGAAAGAGAAGTAGAGAACCCCAATAATCTAATATCTGTTAGAGAAGTTGAATTTCAACTCACATCCTTACCAGGTGGCCCAGAGGGTTTCACTTTTCAATGCTATTTAAATGCTTAAAAAAGATTGCAAAAGAGTAATAGAGATGTTTCGGAGGTGGGCAGATATCATCTGTATCTTAAGTATGGTGTGAGTACATAATATATACATTTTTCAAAACCCTACAAATTGTATACCTAAAATAAGGGTATTTTATTATTTATGAATCTTACTCTATGTAAATTATACTTCATCAGACCTAAAGAAAGACAAAGGAAGAAAAGAAATGGCATTAGTACTTGGGAGACAAGAAGGCAGGCTGAGTCAGGTGACAAGTCTGAAGAACATTCTCAGGCAATGAAGTCTGGACAGAGAGGTGGGTATCACATTAGCTTGGGTTGAGGTCCTACCCACAAGCATAAGTTTTATCTGAAGCCTCCACAAGGTCCTGCCTTCAACTCTGAATCCAGTAGGCTCTAGAGGAACACAAAACCAATCTGACTGCTGGTAGCTTTCCCTTTGATGGTGAAATATTTCTCTTCCTCCTGGCTCCCATGAGAAGTGCATGAATCTGTGCAGTGCATGGTTCTCACAGAGTGAAGTGAGATCCTACATATCACCAATGTCATCAAGTAACCCTTTTCCTTGGGAAATAAGCCACAGTTCCCAAATGTTAAAGGGACTATGTAAACAGAAGCATGAAAACGAATTAAAATAAATCCCTTAGCTGAAAGTGAAAAATACACAGACAAATAATTTTGTTTTTCTACCTTTCATTTATAGGTCCCAAGATTTTTATTAAAGCTTGGAAGTGTCATTTATAGATCTATTTTTCATTTTTTAAAATTTTTTCCTACTTTGTGACTGTAATGGACTGAATTGTATGTCCCTGCCCACTCACTCTACCTCCAAATTCATGTTGAATTTCTAAATCCCACAACCTCAGCATGTGATTATATTTGGAGTTAGAGTCTTTATTTAAAAAAAAAATTTTATATCGGGGTCTAGTCGATTTAACAATGTTGTGATAGTTTCCGCTGAACTGTAAAGGGACTCAGCCATACAGACACACATATCCATTCTGTCCAGGTGCCACAGTGGTAAAGAATCTGCCTGCCAATGCAGGAGATGGAGGAGATGTGGATTTGATCCCTGGGTCAGGAAGATCCCCAGCAATAGGAAATGGCAATGCACTCCAGTACTCTTGCCTGGAAAATTAAATGGACAGAGGAGTCTGGTGGGCTACAGTCCATGGGATTGCAGAGTCATACTCGACTGAGCAATTGAGCGTGCACACACATATGCACACATATTTTCCCAAACTCCCCTACCATCCTGGCTGCCACGTAACATTGAGCTGAGTTCTGTGTGCTCTACAGTAGATCCTTATTGGTTATCCATTTAAAATATAGCACTGTGTACATGTCCATTCCAATGGAGTCAGGGTCTTTAAATAGATAATCAAGGTTAAATGAGGGTAGGCCCTGATCCAATCTACCTGGTGTGCTTCTAAGGAGAGGAGATTTGGACACAGACACACAAAGAGAAGACAATGTGAAGACATAGAAAACACTTAATGTGCAAGCCAAGAAAAAAGCATTCAGAAAAAAATAACCCTGCAGATGCCTGAACTTTGGTCTAGACTTAAGAGAAAATAAGTTTCTGGTGTTTAAGCCACTTTGCCTGAGGTACTTCATTATGGCAGCCCTAGAAGACTCCTGTAAAGTTGGCCCTCCATATTCACGGGTTCCAGTGGGTGGATTCAAATAACTGGGTAGAAAATATTAGGAAAAAATTCCAGAAAGTTCAAAAAGCAAAACTTGAATTTGTTGCATACTAACAACTATCTCGGAGAAGGCAATGGCACCCCACTCCAGTACTCTTGCCTGGAAAATCCCATGGATGGAGGAGCCTGGTAGGCTGCAGTCGATGGGGTCGCTAAGAGTCGGACACGACTGAGCGACTTCACTTTCACTTTTCACTTTCATGCATTGGAGAAGGAAATGGCATCCCACTCCAGTGTTCTTGCCTGGAGAATCCCAGGGACAGGGCATCCTGGTGGGCTGTCATCTATGGGGTCTCACAGAGTCAGACACCACTGAAGTGACTCAGCAGCAACAACTATCTATATAGCATTTACACTGTAGTAGGTGTTAGAGGTAAGAGAGAAGGCAATGGCATCCCACTCCAGTACTGCTGCCTGGAAAATCCCATGGATAGAGGAGCCTGCTAGGCCTCAGTCCATGGGATCGAGAAGAGACGGACATGACTGAGCGACTTCACTTTCACTTTCATGCATTGGAGAAGGAAATGGCAACCCACTCCAGTGTTCTTGCCTGGAGAATCCCAGTGATGGGGGAGCCTGGTGGGCTGCCATCTATGGATGGGGTTGCACAGAGTCAGACATGACTGAAACGACTTAGCAGCAGCAGCAGAGATGATTTAAAGTATATGAGAAGATGTGCTTAAGTTATATGCAAATACTACACCATTTTATATAAGGGACTTGAGCATCCTTGGATTTTGGTGCTTGAGAGGATGGGGGGAGGTCCTGGAACCAGTACCCCTTAGAAACTAAGGAATGGCTCTAGCAACTTCCCTGTAGTGTGTGCAGAGTAAATACAGGTAAAAGTCTTAACTACAAGGCTCTAATCTCTACCTTTGTTGTTATTGCTCTTTAGTCTCTAAGTCACATCCAACTCTTTTGCGATCCCATAAACTGTACCCCACGAGGCTCCTCTGTCCATAGGATTTCCCAGGCAAGAATACTAGAGTGAGTTGCCATTTCCTTCTCCAGGGGGATCTTCCCAACAAACCCATGTGTCCTGCATTGGCAGGTGGAATCTTTACCACTGAGCCACCAGGGAAGCCCTGATTTCTACCTTTTATTGGAAAGGCAGAAAATTCCAAATGAGCTTGTTCCAAATTGAGTTCAACTAAGCTGGACAACAATTTCAGTCGTCAAGTTCATTTTAGCAGTGTGAAAATGCTGTGGTAGTGTGAGCCTTTGTTGTGTGACTTTTTGATGTCTTGTGTTCCTTGTTGATGTCCATATTCGAAAATGAACAAAACAGGCATTTGGTTAATTATTTATTTTCCAACGTGAACAAATTTTATTGCTGAAGCCAGCCCAGCCTTTGCTTGTTTATTTGCTACTCCAAATGTGACAGTGAGCTATGTGGGCTGACAGAGCAAATTTTGCATCCAAAAAAATTACAACAATAATTTAAGAATCCCAAAAAGAAAGAGGAAGAGGAGGACAAGTGACACCATTTCTTTTCAACCAACACAGAGTGTGTTCTCTCTACCAGCCACTGCCAGAACTAAGAAACAGACAGCAGTGCCTCTCCATCAAGAACCATGCGGCCTTGGAGCCCATCCATTCTCTGAAATGCCAATTTTCCAACATAATAGTTCACAGCAAGGCCTTTAAAACAGAATGGCTTGGGTTTGAATCCTGGCATCATCACTTATTGCTGTTTCATTTGTCAAGCTTTTAATCTATGTTTCCTGATTTGTAAGATGATAGTTTTTATTATTGCTTGGAAAGTATTTATTACTTATTGTCATTCATGTTCAATAGAAACCATTATCATTTGTATAAAAGTGTGGGATATTGCAAAGCACTACTTTAACACACGTATTTTTTTTTTTTTTGGATCTCCAAAATGCCTTTGTGACGTCAAGGGAAGTTATCATTACTCCTGTTTTATGTGTAAGGAAATTGAGTCTGAAGAGATTAGATGACTTGCCCATGGCCACCCAGGAAGACAGTCTTACCTCAATCCCAGGTCTTCAAATTCACAATGCTATGTTCTTTTGCATTGGTATATCACCTTCTCCCTCACGAAAGGCGATCCGGAAGGCCTCTGGCTGCTGTAGGCAAAGCTTTATTGCAAAAATCTATCTTACTGCAAGTTAAAATCAACAATCCATAAACCAGGCAGACTCCAACCATGCCAGACAAATACAAGTCTACTAATGCCTTTTCATAAGGATGACCGATAACAATGATGATCTTCACAAGAAATTCTCGCACATCCCCTCGAGCTTCCCGCCAGGAATCAGGTCATTTTAAGAACTCATTTAATACATCTATGCCTTGAAAGACAACGCTCAGGAGCACACTATCACAAGGCAGCCCACGCCTTGAGTTTTGGCTGCTAAAGGCAAGGGCCATTAACTGGCCTCCTGGCTCTTCATCACAGAATACTCCCAGCATGGAATCTGAGTAATCTTAGGTCAAAGGCCATTTGCCTGGGGTGTGCTCTCTGATGCAGAAATGTCTGGGTCAGGGCTTTGCATCATAAGGCAGTATTGCTTAGACTTCCTTGAAGAGAATTCTCAGTTAAAAAGAATATATATATATACATATACATATATATATTTGTTTATATCCTGTGTATGTATTTGTGTCTGTTTATGTATATGTGTATATATGTTTATATCATGATCCAGTTACAGGTGAGTTTGAAAACAGTGGGTAGAGAAATCAGTTTAGCAAGAGCAGCTAATATTTTAAAAATCAATTAGGATAGAATAGAGGAGAATAGAGGCTTCCCTGCTGACTTAGATGGTAAAGACTCTGCCTACAATGCAGGAGACCCAGGTTCAATCCCTGGGTCGGGAAGATCCCCTGGAGAAGGGACTGGCTACCCACTCCAGTATTCTTGCCTAGAGAATTCCAGGGACACAGTAGCCTGGCAGGCTATAGTCCATGGGGTTGCAAAGAGTCAGACCAGACTGAGTGACTAACACTTTCATTTGGACACACATAGAATAAAATAGAATAGGTGGCATGGAGTTGTATTCAATATCTATCTATTCACATACCCATCTCAGTTCAGTTCAGTTCAATCGCTCAGTTGTGTCCGACTCTTTGTGACCCCATGGACTACAGCACAGCAGGCCTCCCTGTCCATCACCAACTCCCGGAGATTACCCAAGCTTATGTCCATTGTGTTGGTGATGCCATCCAACCATCTCACCCTCTGTCGTTCTCTTCTCCTCTCAACTTCAATCTTTCCCAGCAGCAGGCTCTTTTTCAACAAGTCAGTTCTTCCCATCAGGTGGCCAAAGAATTGGAGTTTCAGCTTCAGCATCAGTCCTTCCAGTGAATATTCAGGACTGATTTTCTGTAAGATGGAACTGGTTGGATCTCCTTGCAGACCAAGGGACTCTCAAGAGTCTTCTCCAATACCACACAGTTCAAAAGCATCAATTCTTCAGTGCTCAGCATTCTTTATGGTCCAACTCTCACATCCATATGTGACCACTGGAAAAACCATAGCTTTGACTAGATGGACCTTTGTTGGCAAAGTAATGTCTCTGCTTTTTAATACGCTGCCTAGGTTGGTCATAACTTTTCTTCCAAGGAGTAAGCGCCTTTTAATTTCATGACTGCTGTCACCATCTGCAGTGATTTTGGAGCCCAAAATAATAAAGTTTGTCATTGTTTCCATTGTTTCCCCATCTATTTGCCACGAAGTGATGGGACTGGATACCATGATCTCAGTTTTCTGAATGTTACGTTTTAAGCCAACTTTTTCACTCTCCTCTTTCACTTTCATCAAGAGGCTCTTTAGTTCCTCTTTGCTTTCTACCATAAGGGTGGGGTCATCTGCATATCTGAGATTATTGATATTTCTCCCAGCAGTCTTGATTCCAGCTTGTGCTTCATCCAGTCCAGCATTTCTCATGATGTACTCTCCATATAAGTTAAATAAGCAGGGTGAAAATATACAGCCTTGATGCACTACCTTCCCTATTTGGAACTAATCTGTTGTTCCATGTCCAGTTCTAACTGTTGCTTCTTGACCTGCATACAGATTTCTCAGGAGGCAGGTCAGGTGGTCTGGTATTCCCATCTCTTGAAGAATTTTCCACAGTTTGCTGTGATCCACATACCTATCCATTATGTATCAATTTATCTATGAACTGGGACACCATGTGTAATTTATTTCTTACTGAGGCTCATAGTTAAAAATGTTTGAAAAACCCTCGCCAAAGAATTGCCAGTAGAAGGGGGTTTGAAAGGAAAGTCATAATATGATTTGAGAAAATAAGGGGCTTCTGAGTTTTTTCAAAAGCTCCTCACCCTCATTACCCAGCACTCTCCTTCCGTGCTTGGCACACGCACAGTCATATGTGATCCATCTGCTGACATCTCCAGCTTCATGGCTGGCCACTCACATCACCATCTCATCCTAAACTCCAGCAGCACCAAACTGTTTGCCATTTGGGTAACAAGCCGAGCTTCCTCATCCCTACAGGCTTCTGCTCATGCATTTCTTCTATCTAGAATTTCTATCTTCTCTGTCCATTTCCCTAGTAACTCCTATTCATGCTTTCCATTGTTCAGCTGAATTAGCACCTATCTCCTCCAGGAAGCTTTTGTGCATCACTCACCATTCATTCACTCATTTAGCATTTAACAAATATTCTCAAGACACAGAGCTAGTACTGGAGATTTTGTGATCAACAGGAAAGAAGTTCCTGCCTTCCTGTGAGTTTACGTCTAATGGACAAGCAGATGACAAATAAATAACTGAATATGTAATATGATGAAACAAATTGAAAACAAAAACAAAAAATGAAGCACAATAAGGGAGAGATGGGGTAGTAGCAGAAATCTTCAACAAAGGGGGAATTTTGAGCAGAAAATTGGCTTAGGTGGCACAGCAAGCCATGAGCATGTCTGGGGGGAAAGACTATGACAGGAACAAGTGAACAGTAAGTGCGAACATTCTGAAACAGAGGCAGTGTTCCCTGGTTGACCAGATAAAGGTAGTTATTCCTCCTCTAGGCAATTCCATACCTTCCATATACTCTTATTACACTGAATTGCAATGTTCTTTTTTTTTTCTATTTAAATACAAGCTTCTTGATAGGAACTGACTAAACAGGGTTAACTAAACGTGGCTCCCTCTATATGCTTGAGTGTATGAAGAGTGAAATCAATAAATGATTAAGGAAATGATTGACAAAGTGAATAAATGAGTGAAGCTTTTCCCCTCCCTACCTAGGCTCCTCTGGAATGAGATATTTATCTATCTCCAGGAGGAGCCCTGGGGAGGATGTAGTTTATTCTTGACTATATAGATAAGGAAATTGATACTCAGAGAAGAGAAGTCATTGCCTAGGGCCATACTGGAAATTAGTGGGAGAATAAGGGCTAAATTCCAGGTCTCTTGAAACATTCAGGTTTGGAAGAGTGATCTTTCCATTAGGCCTGTAACTATATCCTGAGGAGGAGGTGGAGAGACCTGACTGTGCTCCACAGTCGGGCTACAGGAGGACTCTGAGAAATATATACTTTGAAAGGGAAACTTTGGAAAGGAAAAAAAAGAAACAAACTTTACCTAAAACTACCTCAGCTGATAAAAGCAAACCCAAAGAAGAGGTGGATAGATTGGTTAATTCTGTGAAAATGTGCTGCATTAGGCTGAGCCATCCAAATTCATTAGTTTGAAAAATAAATTGCTTTTCAAAATATATGTAATTGTGTTAAATCAGGGTTTAGGAATTCCTCTTGGCTCTACAAATATTCAGTCATGCGAAAAAAGATGTCATGCTCCTGAACATGTTTTCAACTATCTAAAAAATGAATCCTAGAATATTAGAGCTAGAAGGAGAAAAGAAAACTCCAAAGTCCTCATTTTGTAATGTAGATGAGGAGACAGAGCAGTGGTCTGCCCAAGCTGAGCCTACAACCCACTCCTGTCCTTCCTATGTCAGGGTCCTCCATCCCACCATACTGCATTGAACTTGCCCACACCTGCTGTAATTTTTTTTTTTTTTTTGCCAAGCAGTGCAGGTTGCCAGATTTCAGTTCCCCCAACCAGGGACTGAACCCAGGCCACAGCAATGAACACCCAGAATCCTAACCACTAGACCACCAGGGAACTCCCAAGCTTGCCCACTGTAGATGATTTGTCTTTCTGAATTTTGTAAAACTTTCCCTCCAGTTATAGGATAGGATCTATGAAGATAACTGAAAAGTGCTCTGTTGACCTTTTCCCAGACTCTAAGATGTCAAAAGAAAGATTACAACATGATCACATCAAAGTAAGTGTCAGATAAAAAGAGTTCACAGGAATCTTAAACCCAAGGACCTCTTCCTAACTTGCTCAGTTTCTCTTTGACCTTCAAATAAGGTTTAATGAGAGCTGATCTCACAAATATTCATTTTTCTCAGCACAGCTTATATTGGAAGAAGACTTGGAGATTCCTCCCAGGTAATGGTAAGGTTGTGAAATGTGCTCAAAGATAGTAGAATATTGTATGTTTTTTAAAATAAACTTTTTATTTTCAGAATAATTTTAGGCTTACTTTTAAAAGTTCCCATATATCCCTCGCTTAGTTTTCCCCGTTGCTAACATCGGCCATAACCATGGTACATTTGTCATACTAAGGAACCAAGATTAGTAATCATTACTTTTTTAAAGCGAGATTCTTTTTCTTTTTTTCTATGCATCTGTTTATTAGGCTTCCCTAAGCTCAGTGGGTAAAGAATCCGCCTACGAGACAGGAGACACGGGTTCGATCCCTGGGTCAGGAAAATCCCCTAGAGAAGGAAATGGCAACCCACTCCAGTATTCTTATTCATTTGGCTGTGCCATGTTTTAGTTATGGCACATGGGATCTTCAGTCTTCGTTGCAGCATGTCAGATCTAGTTTCCTGACCAGGGATTGAACCTGGGCCCCCTGCATTGGGAGCATGGAGTTTTAGCCACTGGACCGTTAGGGAAGTCCCAATCATTTTTAGTTAAACTATATACTGTTTGGGTGTCACTAAATTTTACCTAACATCCTTTTCTGTTTCAGGATCCTATGCAGAATACCATATTATTACATTTAGTCATGCAGTCTCCTTTGCCTTCTCTGCTTCTTTGTTTTTGATGACCTTAACCCTTTTGAGGGCTGCTGGTTAGAGGTTTCACACGCGGGTTTGTCATATATCTTTTACACAGTTAGATTGGAATTTGGGGTTTTGGGGGAGGAAGACCACAGAACTGAAGTGCCATTCTCATCACGTCATGTCAAGGGTACATGTGACTAACGTGAGTGTCACTGATGATGGCTTTAATCACCTGACTGAGAACTGGACTAAATAAAAATGACACAACTCTTAAATCATGTGTCAGAGGAGTTCCTAAACTCCTCTCACTACAATTTCCAGGAGTTTGCAAAACATTCTACATTTTTCTTCTCTCTAGTTCTTTGTTCATGCTGCTGCTTCTGCCTGAAACATGCTGCTGCTTCTCCTTTTGCCTGGGCTAATCCCTACTCATCTGTCAATATTCAGTTCCAACTTTACTTATATATCTTCTGGGTCCCTCACTGTCTATTCAGGCAGGATGGGGAATCACTACTTTTTGTTCCCATAGGAGCCAACTCAAACCACTGGCACACTGCTTCCTGAACACTTTCTGCCCTATCACCCTGCTCTCATCTGCGAGCTTCTTGAGGAACACGATCATGAGCTATATATATTTTTATCTTTAGCATCAAGCACATAGAGGAAACTTAAGAAATGCTTATTGAATAGATGAATGAATTGACAAGTCTAACCCTCATAACACTGACTAGTAAATAGTATCTCTGTTGCGAAAATGGGAAACTGAGGCGTGGAATACTAAAAAACTTCCCTAAGGTCACACAGCTAGTAAGCGCAGAGCCCAGACTCAATCCCAATTCTTTTGATCACATCCTTCTTTTCAACTTCAACTTATTCTTAAAATCTGAAAACACATCATGTTGGTAGCATCATGCCTGCTACCTGGTGATGTATATAAATCCCTTAGTATCTGTGGGTTGTTATTGTGCCATCTTAACTCTTTCCCTGGATTCAGCTAATACCATGTGGGTCTTAACTACAGTGTTCTGATTTAGTTTAATGTATTTGGTATTGAGTCTTAACTATAAGAGCCCCATATTCTTTCCTAAAATTTGATGCAGGGTCCTCAAGGGATTCCAGGAGCTTATCTCTTTTAAAGTGAATTTATTTTAAGACTGTTCTAGCATTGGAAGACAAAATGTGATCACTTACATTATTTGTACTCTCTGCTCATGATGTTTTTCCTAGAAAAGCAATTTCTGGTCCTGATGTGGAGATAACCATGAGTCTCAGTTCATAAGGATTACCACATTTTGAGTTCATCTCTCATTTTATAGAAGATGACACAGAGATCCAGGTAGTCACCTGCTGAAGGTTACCCAGCCAGATGGGGAGCAGGCCATGTCCTGAATATCCTCTCAGTGTCTTTTCAACTTGGCCTCCACTACAGTTGGCTGAATTCCAGAATACTATGTAAGTACATAAATTCCCCAAGGAATATGATGACATCTTACAGTTCCTGAAGACAGAATAAAGGAAATATATGCCTTAAGTATGGGCTTCCCAACTGACAGTAGTGGTAAAGTCTGCCAGTGCAGGAGACATAAGAGACTGGGTTAGATCCCTGGGTTGGGAAGATCCCCTAGAGGAGGAAATGGCAACCCGCTCCAGTGTCTTGCCTGGAGAATCCCATGAACAGAGGAACCTGGTGGGCTACAGTCCATAGGGGCAAAAAGAGTCAAACACAGCTGAAGCCACTTAGCGCACACACATGTGCCGTTAAGTACAGTTATTTTCTCTTCTCTTCTTTGTTCTCCTTTTGCTCTCTTTCTTTTCTTCCCCTTCTTTCCTCTACTTGAGCAAGTGGTTTACAGTCAGAGAGAGAGAGAAGCAGGCAGAGTCCCAAACTAATTATTACATCTAAACTTAACCTACAGCTAAACAAACATAGGCTAGATTTTCTAGGCAAGTTCCAATTTCAAGTATTCTGTTCACTCTCCCTTAAGAGTTTTTCATAGTGCTAAATTCCAAATGGAAACTCCACTACTCACAGCAAAGGTAGGCAGTACTTCTGAAGGTTGTACCAGAGAAGCTTCAGCTGAATGGCAACATGACTGGAGTTTTCCTGCTTGGCATTCAGCATCTTTTCAGTTTTCTGAGCCAAAATCCCAGGGTTCCATTTTCCCTTTAATTGCTGGTTAAGCATCCTATTCACTCCATCTACAACCGCCTACCCAAGGACACTTCAGCTAAATAGCAGTCTGCAAACTATTGTGCTCCTGCACTTTGCTTTCTTATGTATGGTTTCTTGCATTCTCGAATGGTGGAAAATAAATAACTAAATAATAAAGCATAATAATATTTCTTGACATAGGAAAAGCACATGAAATTCAAATCTCAGTGTCCACAAATAAAAATTTGAGTTTCATCAATGAAAAATTCTTAGAAACTTATTTTCTCTCTTTTACCTGTATAATAGTCTCAGTCTTGCCTTTTGGCTCACAAAGCTTAACATACCTACTATCTGGCTTTTTACATAAAAAGTTTGCCTCTTATAGGCAAATCTGTAATGCCATGTTAAAAACTCAGGTCTTAGAATCAAGCGTAAAATCCCCAGCCATAGTGATTCGGAGCTGGGTAACTTTGGGCAAGTTAAATATGTCTCGCAAGCTTGCTCATCTATTTTTTCATGGGAATAAAATGGAACCTGCTGTGCAAAAGTATCCTGCTCTGAGTATTAAATGAGATGATGCACATAAGGCACTTCAGCATGTGGTGGCACATAACTAACAGTCAGTAAATATTAGTTATCAGTATCTATGTCATCCCTCTTATCTTTGCCATTGTTACTACAGCAATTCTTCTAAAGCTCAGTTTTGAAACTTCAAATCCCTCTAAATTGGATCCTCTACAGGAATAGTTATTTCCAGAAGAAGGCTGATGTCAGGAAAGCATGCACAGCTCCCTTTCAGGCTCTTCAGTCTAAAGAAATTCTGATAACAGGAAAGCTGCATATGGGACTCTTATAACCAAGAGTCTAAAGGCTCTAATCTAATTAAGTTTATGCATGTTATGGAGTCTGGGCTTCCCAGGTGGCCCTAGAGGTAAAGAACCCGTCTGCCAGTGAAGGAGACATAAGAAATGCAGGTTCGAACCCTATGTTAGGAAGATCCCCTGGAGAAGGAAATGGCAGCCTACTCCAAAATTCTTGCCTGAAAAATCCTATGGACAGAGGAGCCTGAAGGGCTATAGTCCATAGGGTTGCAATGAGTCAGACATGACTGAAGTGACTTAGCATGCAGCATGCACACATGTGCACACATGTGGCTCAGATCATGAACTCCTTATTTCCAAATTCAGACTTAAACTGAAGAAAGTAGGGAAAACCACTAGACCATTCAGGTATGATCTAAATCAAATTCCTTACCATTATACAGTGGAAATGAGAAATAGATTCCAGAGATTAAATATGATAGAGTGCCTGAAGAACTATGGACAGAGGTTCATGACATTGTACAGGAGGCAGTAATCTAGGCCATCCTCAAGAAAAAGAAGTGCCAAAAGGCAAAATGGTTGTCTGAGGGGGCCTTACAAATAGCTGAGGAAAGAAGAGAAGTGAAAGGCAAAGGAGAAAAGGAAAGATATACCCATTTAAATGCAGAGTTCAAAGAATAGCAAGGAGAGATACGAAAAATTTTGTCCGTGATCAATGCAAAGAAATAGAGGAAAACAATAGAATGGGAAATACTGGCAATCTCTTCAAGAAAATTAAAGATACCAAGAGAACATTTCATGCAAAGATGGGCACAATAAAGGACAGAAATGGTATGGACCTAACAGAAGTGGAAGATATTAAGAAGAGGCATCAAGAATACACAGAAAAAAGATCTTCACGACCCAGATAATCATGATGGTGTGGTCACTCAACTAGAGCCAGATATCCTGGAACACAAAGTCAGATGGGCCTTAGAAAGCATCACTGTGAACAAAGCTAGTGGAGGTGATGGAATTCCAGTTGAGCTATTTCAAATCCTAAAAGATGATGCTGTGAAAGTGCTCCACTTAATATGCCAGCAAATTTGGAAAACTCAGCAATGGCCATAGGTCTGGAAAGATCAGTTTTCATTCCAATCCCAAAGAAAGGCAATGCCAAAGAATGTTGAAACTACCACACAATTGCACTCATCTCATACACTAGCAAAGAAATGCTCAAAATTCTCCAAACCAGGCTTCAATAGTATGTGAACCATGAACTTCCAGATGTTCAAGTTGGATTTAGCAAAGGCAGAGGAACCAGAGATCAAATTGCCAACATCCGTTGGATCATCAAAAAAGCAAAAGAGTTCCAGAAAAACATCTACTTCTGCTTCATTGATTACACCAAAGCTTTTGACTGTATGGAATACAACAAACTGTGGAAAATTCTTCAAGAGATGGGAATACCAGACCACCTGACCTGCCTCCTGAGAAATCTGTATGCAGGTCAGGAAACAACAGTTAGAACAGGACATGGAACAACAGACTGGTTCCAAATTGGGAAGGGAGTACGTCAAGGCTGTATTATGTCACCTTGCTTATTTAACTTATATTCAGAGTACATCATGAGAAATGCTGGACTGGATAAAGCACAAGCTGGAATCCAGATTGCCAGGAGAAATGTCAACAACCTCAGATATGCAGATGACACCACCCTTAAGGCAGAAAGTGAAGAAAAACTAAAGAGCCTCTTGATGAAAGTGAAAGAGGAGAGTCAAAAAGTTGGCTTAAAAATCAACATTCAGAAAACTAAGATCATGGCATCTGGTCCCATCACTTCATGGCAAATAGATGGGGAAACAATGAAAATAGTGACAGATTTTATTTTCTTGGGCTCCAAAATCACTGCAGCCATGAAATTAAGACACTTACTCCTTGAAGGAAAGTTATGACCAACCTGGACAGCATATTAAAAATCAGAGATATTACTTTGCCAACAAAGGTCTGTCTAGTCAAGGCTAAGGTATTCCAGTGGTCCTGTATGGATGTGAGAGTTGGACTGTGAAGAAAGCTGAGCGCCGAAGAATTGATGCTTTTGAACTGTGGTGTTGGAGAAGAGTTTTGAGAGTCCCTTGGACTCCAAGGAGATCCAACTAGTCCATTCTAAAGGAAATCAGTCCTGGGCATTCATTCCAAGGACTGATGCTGAAGCTGAAACTCCAATACTTTGGCCACCTGATGTGAAGAAAAGACCCTGTTGCTGGGAAAGATTGAAGGTAGAAGGAGAAGGGTACAACAGAGGGTGAGATGGTTGGTTGGCATTACTGACTCGATGGACATGAGTTTGACCAGGCTCTGGGAGTTGGTGATGGACAGGGAAGCCTGACATGCTGCAGTTCTTGGGGTTGCAGAGTCAGACACGACTGAGCCATTGAACAGAACAGAGGAGTGTCTTTCATGATTCCTAAGGAGCCCTTTTTGACCATATCTCAGTCTATGCTAACGAGGAGACACGGAGTTAGGGCTCCACCAGAACAAGCAAACACATGATTAAAGAGTGAGAACTTTTAGCTCCCACCCACCCCAACCCTGACCTCCAGGAAGGTTAAGGACGGCTGGAGATTGCTTTATAAAAACTCTTAGACATGGACCTCCCTTGTGGTCCAGTGGCAGATTCTGCACTTTCAATGTAGGGTACCTGAGATCAGTACCTGGTCAGGGAACTGAGTCCTGTGTGCCACAGCTAAAGATGCCACGTGCTGCAACTAAGATCGGGTGCAGCCAACTGAATAAATAAATAAATAACAACAACAACAACAAAACCCTGGATGATGAGACTCAGCGAGCTTCCAGGTTGGAGAACATACTAATGTGCTGGGAGAGGGCGTGGAAGTCGTTCATATCCCTCACTTTCCACATACTTTGTCTTGTGCATATTTTCCATTTGGCTGTTTCTAATTTCTCCCCTTTACAATAAACCATAAGTGTAAGCAAGCATTTTTCTGAGTTCTGTGAGTCATTTGGGGCTTCCCAGGCAGCACTAGTGGCAAGGAACCCTCCCGCCAGTGCAGGAGATGTAAGAGACATGGGTTTGATCCCTGGGTCAGGAAGATCCCCTAGAGGAGGGCATGGCAACCAACTCCAATATTCTTGCCTGGAGAATCCCATGGACAGAAGAGCTTGGCGAGCTAGACAGTCCACAGTGTCACAGAGAGTTGGACACAACTGAAGTGACAGCACACACACATGTGAGTCATTTTAGTGAATTATAGAACCAGAGATGGGGGACTTGTGGGAACCTCCAAATTTGGGCAGAAGTGTGGGTAGCATGGGCATCCTCTTTGCATTTGGTATCTGAAGCAGGGGCAGTCTTGTGGGATCTGTACTAACTCTGGGAAGTTAGTGTCAGAACTTGAATTGTTGGACATTCAGTTAACGCTGGAGAATTAGAGAAGCAGCATAAAAAAATGAACACACATTTGATGTCAGAAAATCCCACACAACAACTTTCCATAACTGCCCTGGACAGTTCAAAGAACAGGGGGAGAAATTTCCCCAGCACGGTCTAAGCATTCTCAGACCTTCCAAATCCCACCCCTTTACAACCTCCCACGAGTGAAAGTACAGACACACTTATTAGGCAAAACTTACTCAATATACAACCTTCCAAGAAAAAATTTTTGGAAAGAGGTCTCAATCATAAGTTGTCGTTGTTCAGTCACTAAGCCATGTCCCACTCTTTGAGACCCCATCGACTACAGCTCACCAGGCTTCCCTGTTCTTCCCTACCTCCTGGAGTTTGCTCAAATTCATGTCCATTGAGTCAATGATGCTATCTAACCATCTCATCCTCTACCATCCCCTACTCCTTTTGCCTTCAATCTTTGAAGACACTAATTTTGGAAGTGCTTCATAATTTGAAACATTCATCTCTACTGATAGCATCTGTAAATTCTCATTAACTTACAGAGTTTAGTCCTTTTATTCAAACTCCCCTTTTTTCAAATTAGGTCTCTTGGAGCTTGCCGGGAAAAAGAACAGAGCCCAAGGGCAGGCCTGCTTTCTTTATTACTGGAAGAAAATCAGTGCAATTTCTGCCCTTCCAAGAATTAAATTAAATTTTTAGCCAAAGGCCCTTGTTTTCTGTAGTCTCTATCTAGTGGGGGAAAAGAAGAGAAAGTTCCTTGATCTCTCAATGACTCTAGCTTTTGCTGTGAGCTCCACTGACATTTCACCTTAGTACATGCCCACTAAATATTACATCTCCTTCCTTCATTTCTAATGAAGACCTTCTGTGGCTTATGAGTTGGTTTACTGCTATAATTGGACTAAGAAGATTTGGACTTTTTTTTTTCCTGTGCTTTTCACACATATATCATGGTATTACAATATATTCTAAGAATCAAATCTCTATTTGCATGTTGTAAGCAAAGGGTCTCCTTGCTAAGAATATTTAAGTGTTAAGTAGGGCATCTATTTGGAATTAAATCAATTGGATCTTTTGAGAAACAAATAAAAGATATATAAAGAAGACAGAGTTGGGGGGAGTAATACATCAGCATATTGCAAGAATTTATGGAGAACGTAGATAAGAATATATTAAAATGATGTATGAAAGCCACCCAACCATTATAGAAAGACAGTCTTTAACCTAAAAGGGGAGGAAAAAGATATACAAAAATATTGCATTAGTTTAGAGGAAAAGTTGCTAAGAATATCTTAATTCAAAAGTAATACTAAAACTATCTAGCCATAACCAGTATGTAAACACAAAACCTTTTCAGATACTATATTTGATCATTAAAAGAGAAAGAATTCTCAAGAATTGATTTTTTATTTTATTCTGCTTAGTCTGTGTGCTTTATTTTATCGTAATAAGAAGCAGCAAAAAAAAAAAAAAAAAGACTAGGAACTGCTAAGTCAAGCTATGTTCATTTTAGTCTATCAGGCTTCCCCCCTCCACCCGCCCAGGGAAGCACATGACACAGAGAATGTCTGAAATGAGTTGAAGTAGGATTTTGCTTTTCTTAATAATGCCCAACTTCCTGAGAAGCAAAAACAAAAACAAAACTACTTTGTGCACTGAACTGTATAAAACTGAGATTTGGCACCCATAAATCAAGCTACAGTTCTTTTAAAAACTTCACAGAGTCACAGGCATTCTTTCTCTTGGATAGAACCGCAGGACACCTAAGTATGATTACCATTTAATTTATTTGCTCCTTTTTCTTGATAACAAACTTTTTGTGTAGTTAAACTTCAATTAACGAAAGAAAGAAGAAAAACTGCTTCTCTCTGGGCTGGAGCTGAACTGGGGGGGCACTCCTGGCCCAGGTCCTCTAAGCAGGAGAGGAGCCAGATTATTTGTGTAGCTTAATTTATATTCATTGCAATTACAGTATGGTGTGACTGATGCCAGTACTGATTGCCTGGAAGCCAGCCATGGTTTTCCCCTTTGGTCCAGCTCTGGCAGGGTGTGCCTTGCAGGTCATTCCTGCCTCAGCTTCCTTCTATTATCTGTAACCAAAAGACTCTTCTATTCAAGCTGAACAAACCCAGCTCACTACCTAAGGCCAAATAAGAAAAGGAACAGCACATAAATATATCTGACAAAGTCATCAGGGATTAGAAAACAGAATCTGGCAATAAATATGGTAATTAGGTAATTTGAGACTTCCCTCGCAGGGTTCTTTGAAAATGCAATCTCAGAATTGGAGTCCAGAGCTGATTTTCACACCATTAAGGAGAATTATGAGAGAGTTGAAACTTTTTAATGACATTTAAGTATTTTTCATTGGTGAGTTAATAACTTTCCTGTCCACGCTAGGGAAATTTTAATGATGCAGTCAGGAAAAAGACCCCCCACCCCACCCCTAAGCTACCCAGTGATGGAACTGGCAGCTCCTGAGTGACTTCCTCCCACTCCTCTGGAAGCCAAAAGAAAGCCTGGCTTGAGTCTATAATGAGCACTTGGTGGATGCTTAAGAATTCTATTCAACTGCCACTTAGGAGACAAAGAAGTGGTCTTCCCCCTCCCCCCCTCCAATTTAATAGCATGGAAGTTTTAATTATGTTTTGCCATTTCACAGAGGGGAGTTTTGGATGTTTAATCAATCTACAGGTTGTGGTTCAGTTTAGCATGTTTGTGGTTTAAAAAGCTGTGATACTTCAAGGAAGGCTTCCCTTCGTATTTGGAAAAGGAAGAGAGAAGGCAGCTAGTATGACATCCTTCAGGAGGTTGCTTCTAAATACCTAAGACTGAGTTCTGACCTCCACCTGGGGCCATTGCATCTTGTCTTCCCCTGTATCCTGACAAGGACACTTGTATTGAGATCACTGGTTGTCTTGTCTCTCCCTCTTCCCCAGCCTCTCAGTTCTTCCAAGGAAAAGATCAGGTCCTGTTTCCTCTAGGATTCCTGTTTCTTCCACAGCTCCTGACATAGAGTGTACTTAAAACAGATATTTAATGACTAAACGAAGGGGTAGATCCCACAGGATTAAAAGATGCTCTCATGATATAAAAATTCAGTGTATGGGAAAGATTCCATATTTATTTTCCTGTTAAGACTAGTTATATAACTTATACAGTTCAAAAATAAAGTCTTTGAGAGATGAAGGAAGAGAACATTGAGACAGTATTTCTCAAGCTGGCTGATGACCAAAATTACACTTAAAAACTAAAAGATTTCCTTGTGAAAACTGCTTTTATTATTAAGTTTCTTCTGTTGATTCTAAAACACTGGGACGCCTGCTTTTGAAGTTAAGAGAAACTAATCCTTTCTGTTGATAGCTGAGGTCACTGACTCTAGAAAAGAAAGGAGTCTTGCCCAAGGTCACAAAGCAAGTTAGTAGCAGAGGTAAGATTTGGACCTAAATTTCCTGATTTTCAGGTTTGTTTGTTTTTTTAATCTCCTTATCCCTTAAGTCCTTAAGAGTTTATTGAGCACCTATTATGTGCCAGCACTCTGTTGAATGTTGGCAATAAAAAACAAATAACAATAAAGCTCTTCTCTATTGAAAACTGACTGCATGTGTGATATCAAGAAATGCTTTATATAATATAGTCCTGCAACAGAAATTATTATTATTAAATATCCAATTATTATTATTATAATTGAATCAGAGAATTTCAACTTAAAGAGTTTAATTTGACCAATAGGAAAAAAAATCACTTTCTTTTAAATAGGAGACCTTGCTGTGGAAGAAATCAGTCTAACAGGAAAGATAAAATAAGCACGTGAACAAATAGCTTTAATGTGAGTTGATGGGATTTTCTTCCCTAACCATTCTCCCCAGTCACATACCTTCCCGGAGCTAGTGACCTGAATCAGTCAGTTCAGTTGTCCGGTTGTATAGTTGCCCAGTCGTGTCCTACTCTTTGTAACTCCATGGACTGCAGCATGTCAGGCCTTCCTGTCCATCACTAACTCCCGGGGCTTGCTCAAACTCATGTCCATCAAGTCAGTGATGCCATCCAACCATCTCATCCTCTGTCGTCCCCTTCTGCTCCTGCCTTCAATCTTTCCCAGCATCAGGGTCTCTTCCAATGAGTCAGTTCTTTGCATCAGGTGGCCAAAGTATTGGAGCTTCAGCTTCAGCATCAGTCCTTCTGGATAATGACCTGGATAATGTAACTAAAACTAAGAGAGGAGATGGACACTCTCCAGCATAACAAGGTACAGAAGACGCATCTAATGGAGCTGGTCTTTGTGAAATAAAAATCTGATTTTTAAAAAATATAATCCACTTAGAGACCAGAGCACCGAGAGGCCCTCTCTGGTCCTTTCACTTCTAATCTCAAAGTGGAAACCCCTGCTATGACTCTATCAGCTGCAGAAACAAACAGATAGGAGAATAAGTAACAGTGAAAAGTGGACTTTGCTTAAGAATAGATTAGGGGGAGTGATGCAGTTAAGGGAAGGGTAAAGGTCTTGGTTTGGGAGGGGAACAAAGGTAAGTGGGAAAGTGCCCCAGATCACACTCTGTACAGAATGAAGGTGACCAAGGAATGTGCATGGAATTCCTAGGACAAAATCCACAAACTCATGAAATGGAGCTCAGGGACAGGATAAATGGTCCAAAAGACCACTCCAAAATGCCTGTCGTTTCATGGATACTCTGTTGGTTGAGTTATATTAATAGAGATGTGAAATACATTGTCCAGGACTTTACATGCACTTTGGGATTTTCTGCTGATAGTAACATTCATTTTCACTTTCAGCTTTCACTCCTATTCCAAAGAAAGGTAATGCCAAAGAATGCTCAAACTATTGCACAATTGTGTTCATTTCACATACTAGTAAATTTATTCTCAAAATCTTTCAAGCTAGGCTTCATCAGTATGTGAACCAAGAATTTCTAGATGTGCAAGCTGGGTTTTAAAAAGGTGGAGGAACCAAAGATCTAATTGCCAGCATCAGTTGGATCATAGAGAAAACAAGGTAATTCCAGAAAAAATATCTACTTCTGCATTAACTACTCTAAAGCCTTTGACTGTGTGGATCACAACAAACTGTGGCAAATTCTTAGACTGGAATATCAGACCATCTTACCTGCCTCCTGAGAAACCTGTATTCAGGTCAAGAAGCAACAGTTAGAAACAGACATGGAACAACTAACTGGTTCAAAATTGGGAAAGGATACAAAAAGGCTGTATATTGTCACTTTGCTTATTTAACTTATATGTAGAGTACATCATGTGACATCCTGGACTGGATGAATCACAAACTGGAATCAAGATTGTGGAAGAAATATCAATAACCTCTGATATGCAGATGATACACCTTAATGGCAGAAAGCAAAGAGGAACTAAATAGCCTCTTGATGAGGGTCAAAGAGCTGACTCATTTGAAAACACCCTGATGCTTGAAAAGATTGAAGGTGAGAGGAGAAGGGGATGACAGAGGCTGAGATGGTTGAATGGCATCACTGACTCAATGGGCATGAGTTTGAGTAAACTCCGGGAGTTGGTGATGGACAGGGAGGCATGGTGTGCTGCAGTCCATGGGGTCACAGAGAGTAGGACATGACTGAGTGACTGAACTGAACTGAACTGAAAGAGGAGAGTGGAAAGCTGGCTTAAAACTCAATATTCAAAAAACTAAGATCATAGAATCTGGTCCCATCAATTCATGGCAAATAGAAGGGGGAAAATTTGAAACAGTGACATTTTATTTTCTTGTATATTTGTCTTCAAACTACAAGGCTCCAAAATCACTGTGGACAGTGACTGCAGCCATGAAATTCAAAGACACTTACTCCTTTGAAAGTTATGACAAACCTAGACGTATTAAAAAGCAGAAACATCATTTTGCCAACAAATGTCCGGATAGTCAAAGCTATGGTTTTTCCAGTAGGCATGTACAGATGTGAGAACTGGACCATAAAGAAGGCTGAGCACAGAAGAATTGATGCTTTTGAACTGTGGTGCTGGAGAAGACTCTTGAGAGTTCCTTGGACTGCAAGGAGATCAAATCAGTCAATACTAAATGAAATCAACCCTGAATATTCATTGAAAGGACTGTTGCTGAAGCTGAAGCTCCAATACTGTGGCCACCTGATGTGAAAAGCCAGCTCATTGGAAAAGACACTGATGATGGGAAAGATGGAAGGCAAAAGGAGAAGCGGGTAGCAGAGGACTGGTTAGATAGCATCACTGATTCAGTGGACATGAATCTGAGAAAACTCTGGAAGATAGTGAAGGATAGGGGAGCCTGGGATGCTGCAGTCCATGGGGTCATAGAGTTGGACATGACTTAGCAACTGAATAACAACACTTACATTCATAACACACTGTCCCACGCTTTTCCTCCATAATGGGGTGGAGCAGGGAGCAGAGGGATGAGTACATTCCAGAAATGCTATGGAGTCCAGATAAAAGAGACACTAAATCTACTAAGAAAAGGGTGTAGAAGATAAGGAATATTATCAGGAAAGACTTGGCAAATACGAGCCAGCTGAACAATCTTCACTAGGCTCGGAAAGCTGGTCCAATCCTGAGGCAAGCCTTGTGAGTACACAGAAATGTAAAAGACTGACCTATTCAGAAAATAACACGTTGCTCTGGAAGTTTGCTGAAATGCAGATTCTTAGGCTTTCTCCTTGAGACTCTTACTTCAGTAGGTTTAAAGGAGGGTTTTTTGGTTTTATTTTCCCTTTTCATTTTAACTTGATACACATAATTAGAATTCAGGAAGTCCCTACCCTTGGATGGGACACATTTTACATATTTATTTTCACTAACCTCTAACAGAAATTTAGCATTTTGAATGTAGGCAACAGACTAGCTTAGTATTAGCAATATCTGTGACAAAAACCACAAATATTTTGATGTTTCATTACCATTGTTTCAGATATCTCCAAATAATGTTTATGCTGAAATAACAGAAGTTATTAAACTTGATGCCAAATGTTGCTATTTTATGTGTTAATAAATTAGCATATATATTACTACATCAGGAAAGTTATATACAGTTCCTGAGATAGAAAATTGTATAACCAGTTTCCTCTGTGATCCTACGTATTTAATTGTGTACATTTAAAACCAGTTTCATAAGAAGTGAGTCCAAAGGCCAAAAAGGTCTGTGGCACAAAAAATTGAATGACTTCTCAGAGAGCAAATACCAGTTATCTCCACTTTTAATATGCAAACCTGATATTTCTAGTGCCAGTGGTCTCACACTGTAGGAAATGAGAAGTTAAAAAGGAAGATGGCTTTCCAGCTGACTTGGGCAAGGGAATTTCTGGGAGAAGCAGAGGTCCTGAGTCTGCCAAGGGACCAAACTTAGTATAGGTTATGTTTGTGTATGTGTGTGTGTATAGTACATAACCTATACTAAGGGGGGGATTGTATGTGAGTGTATGTTAGTGTGTTTATTTGTTATGGAGGGGGATTGTATGTGAGTGTATGTTAGTGTGTTTATTTGTATGTTTGTGTGTGTGTGTTTGTGTGCATATGTGTGTATTTATGTATGTGTGTACATCCTTCTAATGTAGAGGAACTGAGATTTCAAAATGAAGTTTGGAGATAATGATGCATGAAAATGAGACTGAAAGTCAGCCCCACCTAATTTGCAAGTCTTCCCAAAAATGTTTGTTAAGCTCAGTGCAAAGAATGTCACCCTCTGGAAACTAAAGGTAAAGTCATAAATGAGTGATACACACCGCTTAGCCACCCAACTGTAATTTATTCTTCACTTCTTACAGTCACTGTTAAACCACAGAAGCGAAGCTACCAGCGTCTATGACAATAGTGAATTTATGTACATGCTATTTCTCGTATTAGTCTGAAACCCAGGCCAAGAATGGAAATAAAACAAATGAGCTGTCAGACAAGTGGAAACAGGAAATGCCAAGAAACCAGTGCTCCACTGGTGAACCAGAGGTGGGGAACTGGGGCTCCACTATCTTTGGCTTCAGGATCGTTCTGGAAGGCCAGTTTGTACTCTGCTGTGAAACTCTCCAAGAAAGAAGAGGCTGAGATGATAAACAAGCCCACCCACCATCCAATTTCAAGGTTTTATTTGACCTCTTCATGTTTTAATTATACAACACATTCATTTGAGGATCCCAAGAAAGCCTAGGAACCAAATTTAGTATATATTTACTGCAACACAAATACTTTAAACACTTGATTTCATGTAACTTTCAGAGAGCTACTCTGATCCCATTTGACAGTTAAATAAGGTTGATATGGGTAAAGATTGTGCTTAGAAGGTAAATATATAAACCTTTGCTAATTTTATAATTCCATGCTGCTTCACTAATTTATGCTGAGGAAATTCTACAATTATTTGAAGAGAAAATGTACATACTGTGTTTCTTTAAAGAACAAAATCAAGTCAACTACCCAAACTCAGTCAAAAGAGAATAAAGAGATTAAGCACAAACCCTCAAGGACAAAGAAAACACAAGAGGACTTAAAAGCAACGAAGTCTTAGAAGCTGCAGAGCAGATGGATGAGTGATAGGACCTGGTAACTGCAAAGTGCTGATCCGAAGGCTGCAGTGGAAAGCTGGTCATACAAGTTGCTTTATGTCATACATGTCTCCAGATAATCAGAAATTGGTGGTACTGCGTACCTCCACAAACAGGAAGATTGGGGGCTAATAGCAGGAAGGTTTCTCTTTTTATAGGTTTAAGAAGCCATTAAACCCCACATTTCTTTCTCTATAAATCTCAATCAAGTGTCAGTCCCTTTTCCGCAGCAGCAAAAATCCTGGAAATTTATACTTTGGAAGGGATAAAACAAAGGGTCTTGGCTTGCAGGATACACGAACCAGATAAAGATGGGGCTTCCATATTGCAAAACAAGTTATAATGAGAAAGCTTACAAACTAATATATCCCCCCACCACCCCACCCCCCCCCAACAATTCCCCAGTCAACTCTCAGAAGCAGCTTCTATCCTGAAAAAAGGCAAGACATTGGAAGAGACTTCCTAGAGGATATGTAAACACAGAGATGCTCCACCCAGATTCCCCTTCAAGGAATGACTGACCTCACCATTGCGGGCAGTCACGCCAACTCCTTAAGGTGTCTGGTTCAGCTGCAAAGAGTGCCCTGTTCAACATCAAATCCTTCTTGGGATAGCCTGCATCCAGTGGCTCATCAACTGAGGTGGGGGTGCAGAGGTGGGCATTTCAGCCCAGTGTGGGCCACACTGGTGGACAGCACTCCCTCCAGAGCGCCAACCAGAGAGGACTGCATCCCAGTTTCTCTTCTGTTGCTCCGTCCTGCTTCTTCCTTTCACAGAGCCCTGGAAAAATATCCTGCACTCCAGTTTTGTCTCAGTAGCCAGTTCAGGCAAACCAAAGGTCGACAGGCCCCAAGATACAAACACCTAAATATAGCAGTGGTTTCCCAGTGAAATGAACAGAACAGCACTTCCTGTGGTGAAGCAGACAATGGAGGAAGCTGAAGCACACACTCAGGCTTCTGATCAGCTTCTGAGTTCGGTTCAGTCAATTACTCAGTCGTGTCTGACTCTTTGCCACCCCATGGACTACAGCACAACAGGCTTCTCTGCCCATTACCAGCTCCTGGAGCTTGCTCATACTCATGTCCATCAAATCAGTGATGCCATCCAATCATCATATCCTTCTCCTGCCTTCAAACTTTTCCAGCATCATTGTCTTTTCTAAGGAGTCAGTTCTTCGAATCAGGTGGCCAAAGTATTGGAGCTTCAGCTTCATCATCAGTCTTTCCAATAAATATTCAGGGCAGATTTCCTTTAGGAAGGACTGGTTGAGTCTCCTTACAGTCCAAGGGACTCTCAAGAGTCTTCTCCAACACCACAGTTTAAAAGCATCAATTCTTTGGTGCTCATATTTCTTTGTGGTCCAACTCTCACATCCATACATGACTACTGGAAAAACCATAGTTTTGACTAGACAGATCATTGTTGGCAAAGTAATATCTCTGCTTTTTAAAATGCTGTCTAGGTTTTTTACAGCTTTTCTTCCAAGGAGCAAGTGCCTTTTAATTTCATGGCTGCAGTCACCATCTGTGGTGATTTTGGAGCCCAGTAAATAAAGTCAGCCACTGTTTCCATTGTTTCCCCATCTATTTGCCATGAAGTGATGGGACCAGATGCCATGATCTTAGTTTTCCGAACGTTGATTTTTAAGCCAACTTTTTCACTCTCCTCTTTCACTTTCATCAAGAGGCTCTTTAGTTCTTCACTTTCTGCCATAAGGATGGTGTCATGTGCATATCTGGGATTATTGATATTTCTCCCATTTTAGAAAAGGCAGATGAATCAGAGATCAAATTGCCAACATCTGTTGGGTCATAGAAAAAGCAAGAGAGTTCCAGAAAAACATCTATTTCTGCTTTATTGACTACGCCAAAGCCTTTGATTGTGTGGATCACAAAAAACTGTGGAAAATTCTTCAAGATATGGGAATACCAGACCACCTGACCTGCCTTCTGAGAAATCTGTATGCAGGTCAAGAAGCAGTAGTTAAAACCGGACATGGAAGAACAGACTGGTTCCAAACCGGGAAAGGAGTATGTCAAGGCTGTATATTGTCACCCTGCATATTTAACCTATATGCCCAGTACATCATGAGAAATGCCAGGCTGGATGAAGACAAACTGGAATCAAGATTACTGGGAGAAATACCAACAACCTCAGATATGAAGATGACACCACTCTTATGGCAGCTTCTGAGAGACACACATAAATATGAGCAGCCTAAGCATCAGTTCAGTTCAGTTCAGTCACTCAGCCATGTCTAATTCTTTGTGACCCCATGGCCAGGCTTCTCTGTCCACCACTAACTTCTGGAGCTTGCTCAAACTCATGTCCATTGAATTGATGATGCCATCCAACCATCTCATCCTCAGTCGTCCCCTTCTCCTCCTGCTGTCAATCTTTCCCAGCATCAGGGGCTTTTTCAATGAGTTGGTTCTTTGAATAGGGGGCCAAAGAATTGGAGTTTCAGCTTCATCATCAGTCCTTCCAATGAATATTCAGGACTGATTTCCTTTAGAATGGACTGGTTGGATCTCTTTGCAGTCCAAGGGACTCTCAAGAGTCTTCTCCAATACCACAGTTCAAAAGCATCAATTCTTCAGCTCTAAGCTTTCTTCACAGTCCAACTCTCACATCCATACATGACCACTGGAAAAACCATAGCTTCGACTAGATGGACCTTTGTTTCCCATGTTAATGTCTCTGCTTTTTAAAATGCTGTCTAGGTTGGTCATAACTTTCCTTCCAAGGAGCAAGTGCCTTTTAATTTCATTGCCACAGTCACCATCTGTGGTGATTTTGGAGCCCAAGAAAATAAAGTCTGTCATTGTTTCCATTGCTTCCCCATCTGTTTGCCATGAAGTAATGGGACTGGAAGCCATGATCTTAGTTTTCTGAATGTTGAGTTTTAAGCCAACTTTTTCACTCTCCTCTTTCACTTTCATCAAGAGGCTCTTTAGTGCTTCTTCGCTCTCTGCCTGAAGGGTGGTGTCATCTGCATATTTGAGGTTATTGATATTTCTCCTGGCAATCTTGATTCCAGCTTGTGCTTCATCCAGCCTGGCATTTTGCATGATGTATTCAGCATATAATTTAAATAAGCAGTGTGACATTATACAGCCTTGATGCACTCCTTTCCTGGTTTGGAACCAGTCTGTTCTTCCATGTCTGGTTCTAACTACTGCTTCTTGACCTGCATACAGATTTCTCAGGAGTCAGGTCAGGTGGTCTGGTATTCCCATTTTTTGAAGAGTTTTCCACAGTTTGTTGTGATCCACACAATCAAAGGCTTTGGCATAGTCAATAAAATGACTTAACTTTATTGTTAAGTAGATGTTTTTCTGGTACTCTCTTGTTTTTTCGATGATCCACCAGATGTTGGCAGTTTGATCTCTGGTTCCTCTGCCTTTTCTAAAACCAGCTTAAACATCTGGAAGTTCATGGTTCAGGTACTGTTGAAGCATGGCTTAGAGAATTTTGAGTATTTCTTTGCTAGCATGTGAGATGAGTGTAATTGTGCGGTAGTCTGAGCATTTTTTGGCATTGCCTTTCTTTGGGATTGGCATGAAAACTGACCTTTTCCAGTCCTTGGCCACTGCTGAGTTTTCCGAATTTGCATATTGAGTGCAGCACTTTCACAGCATCATCTTTTAGGATTTGAAATAATCCAACTGGAATTCCATCACCTCCACTAGCTTTGTTCATAGTGATGCTTCCTAAGGCCCACTTGTCTGCATTCCAGGATGTCTGGCTCTAGGTGAGTGATCACACCATAATGATTATGTGGATCATGAAGATGTTTTTTGGAGAGTTCTTCTGTGTTCTTGCCACCTCTTCTTAATATCTTCTGCTTCTGTTAAGTCCATACCATTTCTGTCCTTTATTGTGTCCATCTTTGCATGAAATGTTCCTTTGGTATCTCTAATTTTCTTGAAGAGATCTCTAGTCTTTCCCATTCTATTGTTTTCCTCTATTTCTTTGCATTGATCACTGAGGAAGGCTTTCTTATCTCTCCTTGCTATTCTTTGGAACTCTGCATTCAGATGGGTATATCTTTCCTTTTCTCCTTTACCTTTCACTTCTCTTCTTTTCTCAGCTATTTGTAAGGCCTCTTCAGACAATTGTTTTTCCTTTTTCCATTTCTTTTACTTGGCATGATCTTGATTACTGCCTCCTGTACAATGTCATGAACCTCCGTCCATAGTTCTCCAGGCACTTTGTCTAACAGATCTAATCCCTTGAATATTTGTCACTTCCACTGTATAATCATAAGGGATTTAATTTAGGTCATACCTGAATGGTCTAGTGGTTTTCTCTACTTTCTTCAATTTAAGTCTGAATTTTTCACTAAGGAGTTTATGATCTGAGCCAGTCAGCTCCCAGTCTTATTTAGGGTTCCCAAACCCCTAAGCATCACTCAACATTATAGAAAAAACTTCAGTATGAAAGTAGGATCTAAAACAAAGAGGCTATACAATATGATTCTTAATCAACATGTTGTACCCAGGAATGAAAAGCAGTGCAAAAAATACCAGAGAAATATAAAAAGCTCTCAGAAATTAAGATACCAGTAAGCTACTGTCAAGAACCACAACCAAAGTGTTTGAGGTTAAAGTTGAGACAATTTTTCAGTCCCTAGAGTAAAAACAAAAAATGAGAGAAAAGTGACAGGGGAAAAAAAGGTAAAACAAAGGAAGAAACCTGAGTTTCAGTCCTGGAGATGCAACGTCCAAATGACAGCAACTCCAGAAGGAAAGAATAGAGACAATGGAAAGAAGAATATTGAATAAAATAACTGAAGAAATTTTCCCACAATGGAAGGACATGCGCTTTCAGGGTAAAATTTACACCATTTAATTAGTACTTAGCAAATGGACTTTTTTTTTTTCAAAGATCTGTCTAAAGATTCCCAAAACTCAAATCAAGAAAAAAAGGTATGGGAGTGGGGGAATCCTACAAATTTCCGGAGAGAGGTGGAAAGTATTTTCTCTTCGAAGTATCAAGAATCAACAAGGCTTTGGACTACCTAGCTTTTAACAAGAGAAGGTAGAAGGAATAATTTCAAAATTCTAAGAAAATCAGATGATTCCAAGCGTTCAAGACACATCTTAAGGATAAATTAAGAGTAAATGTAGAGTGAAGATCTTTTCAGACACATAGAATTAAAGAATGTTCATTTAACCCTCATGCACTTTTCCTTGGGAACCTAGCTGAGGATGAGTTCCACAAGAAGAAGGCAATAAGACAAGGAAGAGATTCAGGGAGCACAGGAGACAAGAGACCTAATAACAGAAAGCAGGAGAGTCCCAGATGATGGTGAGGGAGAGGCAGAAGGAAGGATGATGGATTTCGTCAAGTAGATGAAATTGAGATGCTCCCCTCATGTGCCAGAGGACATTCAGGCAAATAAGGAGTCTGGGGATTATTAGTGAGATGTACAGCAAAGGAAACAAACACAAAAGGCAAATTATAACTTCAGCAAAAATAAAACTCTGTGCCCCAAAGAAATGTCCTTGGTATCTGGCATCAGGCTGAAACTTACTGCAAAAGTCTTACAGGCAACAGTAATGTCAGCATTTCTGCAAAGCTTACAGTGAGGTAATTGATGCTTATTTAAAATATGTAAATGTTATTTACAAGTAAACCCTGTAGTATATGAGGGTTTACTTGTAAATAACATTTACATATTTTAAATAATGTAAAAGCCTGGCACATTCCAGTGCATGGAGTTGCAAAGAATCAGATACAACTTAGTGACTGAACAACAACAATGAAACACTGGTTATTTATTTCACTACAATTAGATAAAACCTATGGGAAGGCAGGAAAGGGGGAAATCGCATGTCTACAGTGGGAGTCTGAGAAAAGGTGAGAAAGATAACTAAAGCCTCATATCCTAGAGTGCATACCAGATAAAAAAACCTGAAACCCCAAAACTAAAAAGTAGTACAATGGCACCCCACTCCAGTACTCTTGCCTGGAAAATCCCATGGATGGAAGAGCCTGGTAGGCTGCAGTCCATGGGGTCGCTGAGGGTCGGACACGACTGAACGACTTCACTTTCACTTTTCACTTTCATGCCTTGGAGAAGGAAATGGCAACCCACTCCAGTGTTCTTGCCTGGAGAATCCCAGGGACAGGGGAGCCTGGTGGGCTGCCGTCTCTGGGGTTGCACAGAGTCGGACACGACTGAAGCGACTTAGTAGCAGCAGCAGCAGCATGCCCCCCAAAAAGGGACTAAAATGATCTAAGTGATTGTTACTATGAACTTGGGGATTGGAAAGGAGTGGAACACAGCTTTTTGGATTTATTTCTATAAATCTTGTAGGACAAGATTTTGACTCTTTAAACCATTTTCATGGGCCTCTTAATAAAAATAAACACTAAATTTTAAAAGGCACAGAGTCAATCAGACCTCCTTCTCTGTGACCACCCAGACTTCGTGAATTAAAGTCGCCTTCTCATATCCTCCCCTTCCTAGGCTGCACACTGGGTTCCTGGACTCCCTTAAAACCTGCTGAATCTGGAAGATGGTGATAGATGACCCAGAATCTTGCAGTGAAACCTTGGTCTCAAAAAATGGAGAAGATGCGCTGGGGATTTAGAAGGCAGAGTCACAGGAAAGAAGCATCAATTACCTCAGTGTAAGCTTTGCAGAAATGCTGACATTACTGTTGCCTGTAAGACATTTGCAGTAAGTTTCAGCCTGATGCCAGATCCCAAGGACAAGTGCAAAAAAAGTGTCTGAGTTTCTCTTGAAATTTTCTGGTAAAATAATGGGGCTCCATCTTTAGGAGTGAGCCAGCGTCATAACTGACGGAAACTTAGCACCAGGGCCCTATTCTGCTTTCCCTGTATTTGCAGGGAAACTAAGGAGGGTAAGTCAGACCTGGAGAAGACCAACATTTACTGAGTCACTGCAATCATCCACCACGTGCTTTAACTGAAACAGAAAGAAATAAAAAGTTAAAGCTCATGACCCCTATGGTTTGCTCTGGATAGAGAGAATAAATTGTTTTCATCACTTCTCTCCCCCTTCTCAGTTCAGTTCAGTTCAGTTGCTCAGTCATGTCCAACTCTTTGTAACCTGATGAACTGCAGTACACCAGGCTTCCCTGTCCATCACCAACTCCAGAGCTTGCTCAAACTCACGCCCATCAAGTCGGTGATACCATCCAACCATCTCATCCTACGTCATCCCCTTTTCCTCCCACCTTCAATCTTTCCCAGCATCAGGGTCTTTTCCAATGAGTCAGTTATTTGCATCAGGTGGCCAAAGTATTGGAGCTTCAGCTTCAGCATCAGCCCTTCCAGTGAATAGTCAGGACTGATTTCCTTTAGGATGGACTGGTTGGATCTCCTTGCAATCCAAGGGACTCTCAAGAATCTTCTCCAACACCACAATTCAAAAGCATCAATTCTTTGGCACTCAGATTTCTTTTCTCCCCCTTCTACAAGCTGCTAATAGGAAAAGAGTTGTCCTGGACCCTTTTTTAGAATAAGAGATAAGAGAACTTAAAAAAAAGCTCCCTCTTGCTTGCCGCTGCTGCTGCTAAGTTGCTTCAGTCGTGTCCGACTCTGTGCGACCCCATAGACGGCAGCCCACGAGGCTCCCCCGTCCCTGGGATTCTCCAGGCAAGAACACTGGACTGGGTTGCCATTTCCTTCTCCAAGGCATGAAAGTGAAAAGTGAAAGTGAGGTCGCTCAGTCGTGTCTGACCCTCAGTGACCCCATGGACTGCAGCCTACCAGGCTCTTCCATCCCTGAGATTTTCCAGGCAAGAGTACTGGAGTGGGGTGCCATTGCCTTCTTCAATGCATGAAAGTGAATAAAGTGGGTGTATATGATGATGAATGACTCATTAATTTAAGAAAGCCCTCCAAAGTCCTTTATGGTTAAGAAAGACAAGTCTTAGCTGTGGTCTGAAAGGAGGAAGTTGAAAAAAGGTGAGATAAAGTGCTCTGAAAAACAGTTTGTGTCACACCCCAATCCTCAACCCAGGAGACTGTGGGGTTGAGTCCTTGGAAGTGGGAAAAAAGAAGAGACAAGAGAGAATTGCTATACAGGGGGGGCTAAATCCCAGGAAATAATGCTAGGCTGGGATCTAAAGAAGAACCAGGCTGAAAATATTCCATCCTTGGCAATAGCTAAGGAAATTAGAAAGTGACATCAGATAGTTACTTTAATGGATGTCTTTTGTTCTTTGCAGTAACCACTTGCCATTATTTTTAAAAACAAGGCCGTTAAAGGCAAGAACAGCCTTTTAATGGAGTACTTTGGAGAATGGTAAGAATTTTCAGAAATCTTGGGGAGGAAGTTGTACTTCTCTTAGTTATATAGAATGGGGCCTTGAGTTAGATTATTTAGATATTCAAGGAAAGTATGACATGATAGAAGGCAGGAGAACTTAGGGAGCTCAAACATGGCCTCTTTTAATCATCAGGAAAATGGGAGGTGATGATTATCTTTTTTAACAAGAATGTGCCCCTTTGCTATCTGAATTATCGATAATGTTCCCAAGTCACTTCTCACAGTATACAGTGGTATAAGAGAGAGACCAAATATCTGGTCTGTGCCATTCTAAGGCACTAATGCACCCCATTTCACACACGCAGGAATCCCCAGGTGTTTAGTGTTGAGGAGACGCTTGGCACAAAGGGGTTATTTATTTCATTGAAGGTTAGGAAGCTTTCATGTTTAGATAACAGAAAAACTGAGTTAGTAAATTCTGGAAAAAGTTTGAAAGTCAATAAGACATTGTAAGAAAAATACAAAATAGAAAGTAGAAAACTACATAAGAAGAAAATGTTGTGTTCTTGCTATAAGAACAGAGTAAGCCAAGAATGCATAATCCGATTAAGGAGAACTGAAGTCTCCATAAAGACTGTATGTGCACCATTCCTGGTTACCTTGGTAACCCTTTCCTGAGGATCATGATGTTATCATGAGAAAAGAAAAAACAAAATACATGGACAAGAGGTTTAGCAAGCTCCCCCTCGGGAAGGCCTGAGGGGAAGTCTGGGAGTGGAAGAATTAAGCTTAGCACAGAGGTATCCAAGAGGAAGGTCTTGAGTACAACAGACCTTGGTGCCCTCTGCCGATTTGGGCAGAGGCCATGTAAATAATAAACTGTGGCTGCAGGGCTTCTCTGCCGCACCACAGGCCACTCTGCCTGCAGGAAACTTTGCACTGAGGAGCAGAAGCCCTGGGTAGAGGATGGTGGAGGCTAAGGCAGAGACGGTTGTAGCTCCCTTCCTTATCTGCAGACAGGAGGGGCCCATCAGAGCCCAGGCTACCTCCTCTCATCTCAGTTCCTTTAACTGAAAAGTGGGAATGGCAACAGCACCTATCTCAAGGGAATTTTATGAGGCTTAAATGAATTAATACAGAGAAAGCACTTTGAACAAAGTGCGGCACGTGGTAAGATTTCTTGGCATGTTAACTATTAATGTCACTGTTACTATTCTCTAACGGAGGAAGTTGAAGTAAAACCAAGAGCTGGCACTTCAGTGCTATCTGAAAAGGATATCTATGATGGGAAAGAGGGGGAAAGGGAAGAAAGAACGTTGGTTGTTAAACAGAATATGGTCTGGCAGCAGGTCAAGTCCAAAATGCAAAGCTGAATCAGAGCCCCTGGCTTCCAGAGAAGCCACAGTTCTTAAAACAAGGACAATAATTCTTTGAGGTGTGAACTGGTCAACTCCCCAAGGTTATACTCTGTGATAAGGACTCCACATCAAAACAGGCTCAAAGCTCAGGCATGATTGCTTCATTACCCGTTCTTTCAGCTCAGGCCCAGAAATAAAAGGTAGTCTCCATTACAAATCAGACTCAGGAGGATGTGACTTCAGTATCCACGACCTACAAACCTGCAAGAATCATGCCCCTTCTCAACTTCCGTCACAGTTGTCAAGGCCATCCCACTAGTCTTAACTCCACCTACCCTCTTGAAATTGATATAGGTTGAAATGTATCCTCTAAAAAGGTATACTGAAATTCTAACCCCTAGTACTTGTGCACGTGACTTTATTTAGAAATAGTCTTTGCAGTTGTGACCAAGTTAAATATATAAAATAGAAAGCGGATAGGCTAGCCACAAATGACCAGGGTGACTTAAACCCTCTTCTTCGCATTCAGTTTTTGTTGCTTCTATATGTGTTTACAGAATGGTACGACCCTCATGGAACGATGACATGGACTGACCAGAGCTGATCCTCAATAAATACAAGAGAAAAAGAGAGAACTGAGGGAGTTTGGGAAGGAAAGGGGATAAAGAGGAAGAACAAAAGAATAGGTTTACAGAAAAGAAGGGAAAAGAAACAGGAAAGAACAAAGTCTCTCACTAACTCAGAGGCTCTGGTTCTGAGTTGACAACAGTAGGGAAAAGCAAGTCCAAGCTGGAAACACCCACAGAAACACCATGTCTTACATTTTTGAGTGTGAGACACATATTGATTTGGTAACAGACTTCCAGAAGCAGTGAGAAAGCAGGGAACTTACCCTTCATTAAATGGGCACATAGATTTTGTGGTTTGTCAGAAATTATCATTCGTTTTTGTTATTTAGTCACTAGTCATGTCTGACTCTTTTTGCAACCCTCATGGACTGTAGCCCACCAGGCTCCTCTGTCCAGTGGAGTTTCCAGGCAAGAATACTGGAGTGGGTTGCCATTTCCTTCTCTAGGGGATCTTCCCAACCCAGGGATCACACCTATGTCTCCTGCTTGGCAGGCAGATTCTTTACCACTGAATTCTTTACCACTTCAGAGGAGCTCTGAAGTTACCATTACAAGCTTTCATTTTCTGAGTTCGGACCTTATTGAGAATTGATATTGGTGTCATCTAGGAAATATCAACTTCATCATGGGTGACCCTGGGTGGGAGAACTACAACTTAGATGGGCTGTCATAAAGGAGGCTGTGTATATTCCCCCCTACCCCCCAAGTCTAGGCTACTACCTTAGCTTTGGTTGAGTCTGCAAAGCAGAAGGACCCTTAGGGGAACCTGTAAATGCAATAGGAAAAGGTGCTCTTTCTGATGAGAGTAGCTCCATGGGTGCACGGCTCAGCGTATAAAATGAGGGCTGCATTTCAGTCCCCACTGCTTCTCATGGTTGGCCAGGTGCTTTTGTCAGGACACTAGCCATTCAATCCCTTATTGCTGGCTTCAACCTATTGATCAAGAGAGCCAGGAAAACCATGGGCCTCTACATCTGCCTCTAGAATGCTCCCTGGATACAGATAATCTTACTGTGTTGAAAACAGAACAAACGGAGTAAACATCACACTAACTGAGCAGGCACACTGGACTGAAAAAGTGAAAATAGCTGACGCATACAGGAGTAATGCCCTGTAATGGTCCATCAAGTCAAGCGACACCAACGAGTGCAGAGGTTTAAAAAGGTTCGGCCAAGACTCACAACAAGAGATATGCTTTATATTGTGACCCAGCATCACACACACATAAACACACATACACACAAACTGAAAATAAAATTTCTCAGAAACTATATTTACAATGTTCTCTATCTTTTTATAAAGTAAATCTCAACATTTACTGATTTCAGGACCTTTAACTAGTCACCAACTTGGTGTGAAAAATTCTGAACCAATGGAAGTCAACCTCCTACTCTATCAGAAAAATCATTCTTTTTCCCTTAGGGAGGAGTGAGTGGAGGAAGAAAAGGGAAGAACAGACATCCCCTTCCTAATACTTCACTGGGGGATACAACTCACATTCTAGGAGCCCCAGAAATGTCAGTAGGAAAAGATAGTCTGACCCTGCCCTGGGACAACACAGACACAATAGTTTGAGTGATGGATGGCAGTCAAACACCAAAGTAGTTTAAAGTGCTTCTTTTCATCAAAGAAACATGCTTTTTTCCCTTGAACTGTGACTTGAATCAAAAGTATTTTTTGTTTGTTTTTTCTACAAATACACGTACTGGAATGGTTTCAAAGTGTGACCAAATCAATGCAGTATCTGAAGTGACTCAACTGGAACAAACCAAAACAACAAAACATCCTTTGAGCTGAACGAATATTTTGTTCCCTTCAAGCCTCAGTGGATCCTGAGACCGAAGGCTTCTGAAGTGTTGATCCTAGAAGCAGACGGCCCTCAACTCCTGAGGCTCTGCCTCCCTGACTTACACCCTATATGTCAGTCAATTTCAGCTACTCTCAGTTCCCCAAAAGTCCCTGAAGCTTGATACCTCCAAGTCTCTGCTCATATACCCCCTTTTGTTTAGACTGCCCTTCCTTCCTTCTCCTTTTTTATATGATTGGCAAGCACCTCTCCTCTTTCAAAACTCAAGTTAATGATCACTTCCTTCCTGTATGCATTCTTTCATTTATTCAACCAATTTTATTGAAGATTCACCATATGCCAGAAACCCCATTTCAACCCATAGGTGAAAAATACATGGTTCCTGTTTTCTAAAAAGCTTACAATCTAGTCAAGAGCAACAGACATTTATAATGTGAATATAATCATGCAAGCAAGCACTTAGGGTATACAGAGCACAGAGGGGGAACTTTTAACTCAATGTATCGGACCATGTAAGGCTCGCTGGCAGACCAATGCTTGACATAACTGGAGAGATGAAGAGAATGGAGATTCTGGGGGGCAGCAATAATGGTGCTAAATATCATTATTCCCAATTTAGAGATGAAGAAACTGAGGCACAGAACAATTAAATACACTTCCCATGGCACAGTTATCAATTAACAGAGCTGATATTTGATCGCAATGCACACTAATTCCAAAACATGTCTTAAAATTAGCTGGAATTATCTTTCATTTGCCATAGAAATCCAGACAAGGAAGTGATTCTGGTAGAAATTTAACAAACAGGATGAAGAAAATGAACCAGATAGGTATGGGTTATAAGCTCCACAGTGAAGCCAAGTCCTAAGGCCTGAGAGGATGACAGAGGGCACAGGAGGTTTGGGTGGGGATGGGGAAAACTCTAGTGTTCAGGACCTGCAATAAAGCAGATCTCTGTCATTAAGTCCCTGTAGAGAATCTACAGCAATGCTACATTGGTTGAGCACTAGTCATTTCAAAGTGAAACCAAGCCAAATATAAATCTAGTCTCTGACAGTCATTAGAAGTGTGTCCTTGGATACTGCATTTAACCTTTGTGAATTTCTATTTTTACATCTGTACAATGGGGCTAGCAATGTCTACATTATGGGGTGAGATAAGGATTAAATTGAAATTAAGTGTGTAAAGCACCAAGAATGGTTTCTGGGACACGAGTGCTAAATTCATATTACTTCTGCTTCCCTTTTGCATCCTTTAGGTTCCCCCTGCCCCCACCTTGCCTAGGAGATACACCTGTTCCATCAAATTCCTCTGCCATGTAGCCCCGTTCTGGTACACGTGACCAGGGAATGACTGGAAGCAGAGACCAGGGCACCATGCAGAGCTTGTTAGAGTGAAAATGGAAAGAACAGGATCCATCTTAAAGAGATGCCAAGGGAGCCAGGAACCACCCATCCCCTGCAGGAAGGAACCGCTAATTATATCATTAATAATACTTAGCATTGTCCCCATGCTTTTCCAAGCTAATTAATTCCGCTCCAAATCCTGGAAAACAGATGACTGAGTGTGTTGGAAACAAGCTTCTGTTTATAAGTAGGGAAGTGTGTCCTCAGCAGTAACTGGAAAAGGAAAAAATTCCTAGGGTTCATTTACTTAGGGTGGAGAGAGGACCCTGGGCCCTGATGGGAATCTTCCCTCCACCCTTAACACTCTCTTCACCCAATGAAACAAAAATGCAAGGCTTACCCAGCCCTTGGATAAAGAACACATTGCTCAGAAACAGCAGATGCTGTAAAACTGGCACCATGGCTAGGGGGTAAAAGTTCATCCCCCTCTTTCCCCAGAACACAGAATCATCTCATGTGTCAGAGGACAAAACATGTAATTAGTTGGTCAGCTCTGCTGCCCTTTAAGTCCATGACTTATTTTACAGACCAGAATCTCGGGGTACTGAAAACCCAACCTGATTCCCTCCCATCACAGGAGTACAGAGTCCAGCGTAAAAGATGAAAGAGGCTGATAAACAGAGAGAAATCTACAATATAAAGAGAATCATTCAGATAAGGGGAGCACAAAGAACCTGTGGCTGTGTGAGAGGTGCAGAAAGGATTCCTGGAAGAAAATTCACTTGGGCTGTTTGGGAAGATGATTTAGAAATAACAAAACAAAGATGTAAAGAGATTGGTCAAGTGAGAACTACTGGTAAAGATGCTTAGAGTCAAGATAAGGAAAAGTACATTTATGGACTTGAATGCAGGTCCGCGTACCTAGAGACTTGGAAACTGCAATGAGACAGTGACTCGTGCCATCACAAAGCGAAGAAAGGCTAGTGGGAAGACAGGCAAACAGACAGACATGTATAACACAAGGAGGAGGGCCCAGAGGAAGGAAAAAAGATTAAAGGAGGAGAGAGTCTGCTTTGGCTTTCAGGGAAGGATCAAATCAGTGGCAAGCTAATAGCTGAAGATCCTGGCTTGAGGCCAGAGGAAGAATTTCTCAGGCATGTTCTTTCAGGAAGCTCACACACATACTACCATGCACTATGCTACTTGCAGGAAGTCTGTGGTTGGCGGACACTCCATCCCTGTCCTGATGACATAATGATGAATAATAAGACCACCGACTCTCTACACAGTCACTCATAGCCAAAGTTTGGAAGCATCTTGGGCAGTGTATCCTCCAATCAGTCACGAAGTTTAGATAATTCTATTGCCTAAAGAACCATGTAACAATGAACCCTCTTCTTCATCCTATTATTGCAGAGATATTCCAACCTTCTGCCTTTTGTATTAAGCTTCATACTCTCCCATGGCCCCCAGCTGAGCTTTCTTAAATATAAATCCGATTTTGTTATTGTGCTGTTGATATGTTCTCCCTGATTCCCTTGACACTAGATAACAATAATAATCACTAATGGCAACTTCTTCCTATGCACCAGGCATTGTTCTAAAGGGTTTTGCATATTTTAACTCAATAACTCACAGCAGCCATGTAAGATAAGGTGCCATATTGTCCCCATTTATGTTGGTTATTTGTCTGGAAGCTACTTTGTTCCTGCCCTCCTATGACCTCCTTTGTACTCCAGGGCATGTGGAAAGAGGCCTGCAAACTACATTTCCCAGGTTCACTGGTCAGCTGCCTTCTGGTTGGGTTCTATGCCAGTGGGAGGTACTGAGGAGAGACTGGAAAGCTGGAGAAAGGGAGAAATTTGTTCTTGCATTGTTTTGATTTTCTTTCCGCTCCTTCCCCAAGTGGTAGCAGCATTAGCATGAGTGTAGTTTCTGGTCTGCACAGCTGCACAGCTACAGCGACCTCCTGATCAGTAAGAGCAATCGCACCTCCATTGAACACCAGCAGTACTCGCAGGGTGGGCTCCTGCCAAAGGCTGATCAGTACTTCGTCACTTCTGATTCACTTTCTTCTCCCTTTTACTCCTCTTCCAAAAGATTGCAACTAATTCCATGCATTAAATCCCTCTCTGCTAGAGTTATCTGTAGTGCATCTTCTTTTCTTGACTGGACACTGATGTCTACATACCATTTAACACATGAGCAAACTGAGGCACAGAGAGGTTAAATAACTTGCCCCAATTACACAGCTAGGAAGCACCAGAAAACACAGATAAAAGGAAAAAAAGATACCAAATTAAGTCAAAGCTCCTTAAGCATGTCAATCAAAGTCCTTCATAGTTATTTCCCTTTCTCCATCCACACCTCATAGACCAGGTGGAGAATGACATCCAGTAGGAAATTGTGCTGTGTTGTCATTGTTGTTAAACAAATGAATGCATGCATGCTAAGTGCAACATACTTGTGTAAAACCCCAGCAGGATCTGTGACTGCAGAAGATGTCTGGTAGACCAGTTAGGGGATATATGATAAACAAATGAACAGACAGGCACCAAGCACACAGCAAATCAACCTGAGAAGTGATTCCCTCCATTTATATTCCTTCCTGCCTCCCTCAGTATCAGAGCTTCGCTGCATCTGAGACACTGAATATCCACATGCCTTATACACAGCCAGTATACAGTAGGCGCACATTTGTTAAATGAATGAATGAATCAAGCAAAATTGTGTCCCATCAAACCACAGCTCAATAATGTTAAAATTCTAGTTTATCAAAATATAAACTTTTCCAGGAGTATGGGACAAAAGAAAACCATTACATTTTCTTACATTTTCCTAAAAACAGAACCCTGCAACATAACAGCCTGAAAATAATTAGACGTTAATGTCTGTAACTTAAAAACAAACAAACAAACAAACAAAGCCATGGTTAATCTCAGGGGACATCCTGTATGAAAAAAGAAAAAACAACGAGTCATGAATTCTAACCTCCTATTTATAATCTGGATACACAAATGATCTGTTGCTAAAGGAGAAGAAAGCCATCAATCTCCCAACTCAGGGAGCAATTTTATATTTTGAATAAAAACAAAATAAACAGCATTAAGAAGGGAAATAAATTAGATATACAGTAATTAGTTTGAAAGAGCTGGATTTTCCTGCCTAACACTCTCTTTGGAACTTAAGCCTCATCCATCAAATCTAAAGTGTATCCGATGACACGGAGATTTTCCATTCCCTTTTCAGGGAAAATTAGTTGATCTGAATAGTAAATAGACAGGACCCAGAAGGGGAGGACGGAGTGCTAGGATTATAGTTGAGGTGGGAGCGGATGCTTAATGAAGTTTGGTGAAGCCCTGACTCCTGCACTTTTAACCTCCTGGCCTCTGTGATTCCTTATTCACTAAAAAACCCCCTGCTTGTGTAGGGTTTTTTTACCTGTGAAATCTTAGAAGGTTCAGGATTTTTAAAAAATTGAATCTAAGAGGGACATTATTCATTTTTGAATCCAACATCTTAATTTTACAGATTTAGAAAGCTCAGTCAATGGCAGTAACATACTTGCTTAAATTTGCACAACAAAATCAACTGAAATTCTAAGACCAAAATCCTGGCTATGTATCTCCCTGCCCTTTTCCACAATCTCTATAAAGACAAAAGCACCCAAAATCACAAGATGGGTCGTTCAGTTCACTTCAGTCACTCAGTCATGTCTCTTTGCAACCCCATGGACTGCAGTATGCCAGGCTTCCCTGTCCATCACCAACTCCAGGAGCTTACTCAAACTCATGTCCATCGAGTCGGTGATGCCATCCAACCATCTCATCCTCTGTCGTCCCCTTCTCCTCCCATGTTCAATCCTTCTGAGCATCAGGGTCTTTTCCAATGAGTCAGTTCTTCGCATCAAGGCATTATTTTTGATTGTATGCAACACTTACTGCATAAGAGCCTCCTTTATGCTAATTATGGCGAAGGTTTGATGTCCTTTCAGTCTTCACTCATTGTTTCCTCAACCCTTTTTACTTCCAATTGAAAGCCCTCTCCAGATTCCTCTGCACTCATCTGTAACTTATTCTGGTGTCTAATTATTATGTTTTCTCTTCCCATTTTGGAATGTCCTGCTAGAAGAATTTTTCAGCAATGGTTTGGTAATTGATTAGTTGACATATATATAAATATATATAATACTGTTGTTATTTTAATATAAAATAGAACTACCCAAGCAGTTGCCCTGTATGATTAGAATAACAATGTAAGACTTCCCTAGAGGTCCAGTGGCTAAGACTCTGCTCCCAATGCAGGAGGCCCAGGTTCGAGCCCTGGTCAGGGAACTGATCTCTCATGCCACAACCAAGAGTTTACATACTGCAAATAAAGATCCTGCATGTGGCAAGGAAGGCCTGGTGCAGCCAAATAAATAAATAATTTTTTTTAAAAGAAATTATGCCTGAGTGTTCTGGCTAAATCTATAAACATTGGAGAAAAGGGGGAAGGATATGGGTGGTCCCATCTTGGCTTCTACCACTCTGCTTTGTTTTACATTTCAATTTCATTTGTTATCATTGAGGTTTCAATGTTTCCTTGGGACAAAAGATCCCAAGGGTGATATGTGCCTGTGTTTTGCTCAGTTTCCTCTTTGAATGGTTGAAATAAGTCCTTATCTGTGAAGAGTTTCTGGGTGTGGACAAAAGGAGGAACCTAAACAGTTATGGTTGATTATGCTTTGATGTATCACACGTCGTCCTGGGACTTTGTCACCACAGCTCTGAGGCGCGGGGTGAATTCCGCTCATTGGAAACCTGGGGAGCCGTGGCTGGGGAAGGTGCAGTGACTGGGTCCAAGGTCTCTCAGGGACACGGCGGTGGCGGTGGGGCTGGAAAGGGGCTGAGTGCCCTGAGAACCGGGTCTGTCCTCCCGGAGCTCACAGCGTGTGGTTTACCAGCTTGGCTTGAGTTATGGTTTGCATTGTGTTCCCCAACAGATTCATGCTCTGAAGTCCTAACCCCCCAGCATTTCAGAACATAGCCGTACTTGGAGACACGGTCTTTACAAAAGTAATCAAGGTAAATCCAGGTCATCCTGCGACAGGAAAGGAACCTGGCACACCTGTCCTTACCTTTAAAAAACTAGCTGGAAGCCACGGACTCCCATGCCCACCGCGAACCACCGCCTGCCATCTATGGGGCAGCAGAAAGAGTCAGCAACAGCCTCCATCTCTGAAACTTAGAAAACATGGGAAATAATTCCACCTCAGCAGCCAGGAGGGAGGGGAAGGGTGGATGGCAGTTTAACGGCTAAATAAGGTCCATCTAGTCAAGGCTATGGTTTTTCCTGTGGTCATGTATGGATGTGAGAGTTGGACTGTGAAGAAGGCTGAGCGCCGAAGAATTGATGCTTTTGAACTGTGGTGTTGGAGAAGACTCTTGAGAGTCCCTTGGCCTGCAAGGGGATCCAAGCAGTCCATTCTGAAGGAGATCAGCCCTGGGTGTTCTTTGGAAGGAATGATGCTAAAGCTGAAACTCCAGTACTTTGGCCACCTCATGCGAAGAGTTGACTCATAGGAAAAGACTCTGATGCTGGGAGGGATTGGGAGCAGGAAGAGAAGGGGACGACAGAGGATGAGATGGCTGGATGGCATCACTGACTCGATGGACATGAGTCTGAGTGAACTCCAGGAGATGGTGATGGACAGGGAGGCCTGGCATGCTGCGATTCATGGGGTCACAAAGAGTCAGACATGACTGAGCAACTGAATGATAACAGTGATGGAATGTAGTTCTCATACTCAGGGTCAAACTGGGTCCCCTGCATTGGAGGTGCAGAGGCTTAGCCACAAGGGAAGTTACAGAGTTGACTTTATTTAAGCTTCTTCTATTGTTTGAATGCAAGGGAAACTCTCAGGTTCTATGATAAAAGGAACTGAGAGTGAAAAATCTATTTCTGTCCTCCAAGAGCACACAGTCTTAGGGAGGAAACAGGAGTGTGAACAAATAATTACAGCCCTCTGTCATCATTTAATGGCAGCAAATTTCTAAGGTCATTGGGACATAGGGAAAGTGGCTTTAGAGTGGCTTGGGAGTCAGGAGAGGGCTTCGTAATGTGGGACACTTTTGTTACTGCTTCTGTAGAGAATAGAAGGATGAATAGAGTGTTGGCTAGAAAGTGAAGAGGGAAGGGGTGTTCCTGGCTAAGGGAGCATAGGTAAAGGTGCTAGAATTGTCAGAGAGATGAATCTAAGGGTGAGTCCAAGCAGTGTGGTATAGATGTGTGAGGATGCAGAGGGAAAATGGCAAGAGATGAGACTGGAGACTCAGCAGCTATGAAAACCTTGTGTAATAGGGAAGAACAAGCTGTCTCCATTGGATCTGTTCCTTTTTCACTTTAATCTTTCTGCTCTGTTGCCTGTGCTTATTCACACTGCCTCTGACCTTTAAGAGTCCATTAATAGAGAGATATAGAGTTGCAGAACAGAGAATAACACTTATCTTGTTAGAGGTTTATAGGAACATTGGGGCCTGACATACTGGATAGCTAAAGAACAAAAGATTCTGGTAGCCAGAAGTTTGCAACAACTAACCACACCTTTCCCTCACCCTGCCTTTAAGACTTTGCTGAAATCCTTTAAGGAATTTGGGCTTTTTTTTTTTTTTTTTTTTTTGCACAAGCCACTCATCTCCTTGCATGCTAAGTCACTTCAGTCGTGTCCGACTCTGTGTGACCCCATAGACGGCAGCCCACCAGGCTCCCCCGTCCCTGGGATTCTCCAGGCAAGAACACTGGAGTGGGTTGCCATTTCCTTCTCCAAGGCATGAAAGTGAAAAGTGAAAGGGAAGTCGCTCAGTCGTGTCCGACCCTCAGCAACCCCATGGACTGCAGCCTTCCAGGTTCCTCTGTCCATGGGATTTTCCAGGCAAGAGTACTGGAGTGGGGTGCCATTGCCTTCTCCGCATCTCCTTGCATAGTCCTGAAATTAACCTTTCTCTGCTCCAAACTCCAACGTTTTGGAATTGTTTGGCTTCACTGTGCATTGGGCACATGAACTTGCATTCAGTAACAATTCTGATTGTCTTTAATCCAATATGACTGCTGTCCTTATATAAAGGGGAAACTTGAACACAGGCAAGTACAGACGGAAGACCATGTGAAGTCACAGGAAGAACACCACGTGAACATGAGAAATATCGACAAGCCAAGGAGAGAGGACTAGAGCAGGTCCTTCCCTCACAGCCCTCACAAGGAACCAACTCTGCTGACACCTTCCAGAACTGTGAGATAATAAATTTCTGTTGAAGCCACCCACTCGGTGGTACTTTGTGATGGCAACCATAGCAGATGAATACAAGTGGTCACCAATTAAACACACGAGATGTCAGTTTTGATGGTGGAAAGAGTGTTCTTGACTGCAGGAAAATTCGGGGCCACCATATGGAAACAGAAGGCTTTGAAGAGTGGAATGGAAGAAAGAGAAGAAATGTCCAATAGAATAGAGGTCCCACAAAGCCCTGCTAACTTTCTACCCATGTTCCCCTTGGCAGCCCTGCTGCCAGCAATAAATCCACAAGCCACATTATTCAGAATCATGTGTACTGGGGCCAGAAATGCATTATTTAATTTTTTGCAGCAGATGTACCTTTTTAATTTGGTTTTGTTTTAGGCTAAAATTACAATATTAAATTTTAATATTCAAACATTAGCATGAGTTTGCATTCCCTGAACGTCCACCCACCTCTTTCCTACAGTATGTGCAGAATGGCAATAGGGAAAGGCCAGACGCAGAGAGCTGGAAAGACAGCCAGGCTAGCGCTGCTTATCCTTCCCTGCTCCAGACTGGTCATATGACCTTGACACATCTCTTCACTCCTATGGGGCTCAGTGACTTCCTCTGCAAAAACGATGATGACCTAGGTGTTCTTTAAGATTTCCCCAGTTCAAAGTATTCACAAGTCTGTGCATATTTAGAGGCTGCTGCTGCTGCTGCTAAGTCGCTTCAGTCGTGTCCAACTCTGTGCAACCCCATAGACGGCAGCCCACTAGGCTCCTCTGTCCCCAGGATTCTCCAGGCAAGAACACTGGAGTGGGTTGCCATTGCCTTCTCCAATGCATGAAAGTGAAAAGTGAAAGTGAAGTCGCTCAGTCGTGTCCGACTCCTAGCGACCCCATGGACTGCAGCCTACTAGGCTCCTCCATCCATGGGATTTTCCAGGCAAGAGTACTGGAGTGGGGTGCCATGCCTTCTGGAGGCTATAGGGAGCCAAATAGAGCTTAACCACAGATGACTGCAGGAATCGAGCTTTTGTCTGTGCCATGGTCATTGTCAGGGCCAGGAGGGGTCTTGGAAGTCATGTGAGTACCTCTAAATGTTGTTAGCTGTGCAGCCCAACCAGGTTCTCTACAGTCCTTTAGAGACCCTCAACAAAGAAAGATTTGGAGTGTCTGTTCCTTACCCTCTTCTGTAAATGATAAGGCATAAAAATTTTATGTATGCTAAAGATAAAAGATTTTTTGCCCATAAAAAATATTTGATTATTCACTGAAGCTTCTGTGATTCTGTAGGTCTCTTATGTATGTGTGTGCCTGTGCCTCAGTTTCCCTGGTATCCCAAGCAAATTTTCCGTCTTTCTTTGGTGTAACTAAGCCTTGAAAAGTGGGTGCTTCAGGACTCCTTTGTATTGTCTATGCTAAGGGTGGTCTATTCATTTCTATTATTGGTCAGAGTATAATTTGGTGTCACTTTACTTAGTACCAAGATCTTCTCTACAGCCCTCACCCCTAATTGAAAGTCTTTCTGCTACAACTGATAGCTTCACCCTAATCCATTCAAAAGGAACATTCACCTAAGAGGAATTCTTTGCCAAAACTTGGAAAGAAACTGGGTAAGTTGACCTACGTCTCTCCAGGCCTTCTCTCCTACCCCCGCCCCCCCGCCCCGCCACCACCCCCACCACCCCGCCTCAATTTATTTACCTTTATTTTATTTTTTTAAATTGGGATATGATGGCTTTACAATGCTGTTAGTTTCAGGTTTATAGCAAAGTGAATCTTTTCTTTTTAATTGTATTTATTTATTATTTTTGGCTGTGCTGGGTCTTCCTGTGCAGGCTTTTCTCTAGTTGCGGTGCACGGGGGTTACTCTCTAGCTGTGGTGTGCAGGTTTCCCACTGTGGTGGCTTCTCTAGAGCACAGGCTCAGTAGTTGTGGCACATGGGCTCAGTTCCTCTGCAGCATGTGGGATCTTCCCGGAACAGGGATTGAACTCGTGTCTCCTGCATACTCGAATCTCCTGTAAAGGCAGATTCTCTACCACTGAGCCACCAGGGAAGCCCCTAAAGTGAATCTTTTATAGAAATACATATATTCACTCTTTTTTAGATTCTTTTCCCATCTAGACCATTACAGAGTATTGACTAGAGTTCTGTGTCCTATACAATAGGTCCTTATTAGTTATCTATTTATATATTAGCAGTGTGTTCATGTCGATCCCAATCCTTCCAATTTTCCCTGCCCTCCATACCCCTCCATAACCAGAAGTTTATTTTCTACATCTGTAATGCTATTTTGGTTTTTTAGATAAGTCCACTGATAGCCTTTTTTTAGATTCCACATACAAATGATATCATATGATATTTGTCTTTGACTTACTTCACTCAATGACAATCTCTAGGTCCATTCATGTTGCTGCAAATGATATTATTATTATTTTTTTTTTTATGGTGGAGCAATATTCCATTGTTTATATGTACTATATCTTCTTTATCCATTCCTCTGCTGATGGACATTTAGGTTGCTTCTATGTTCTGGCTTCTGCTTTATTGACTACACCAAAGCCTTTGACCGTGGAGATCACAACAAATTGTGGAAAATTCTTCAAGAGATGGGAATACCAGACCACCTTACCTGCTTCCTGAGAAACCTGTATGCAGGTCAAGAAGCAACAGTTAGAACCAGAAATAGAACTACAAACTGGTTCCAAATTGGAAAAAGAGTATGTCAAGGCTGTATTATGTTACCCTGCTTATTTAACTTATATGCGGAGTACATCATGTGAAATGCCGGGCTGGATGAAGCACAAGCTGGAATCAAAATTGCTGGAAGGAATATCAATAACCTCAGATATGCAGATGACACCACTCTTATGGCAGAAAGCAAAGAAGAACTGAAGAGCCTCTTGATGAAAGTGAAAGAGGAGAGTGAAAAAGTTGGCTTAAAATTCAACATTCAAAAAACTAAGATCATGACATCTGGTCCCATCACTTCATGGCAAATAGATGAGGAAACAATGGAAACAGTGACAGACTTTATTTATTGGGCTCCAAAATCACCACAGATGGTGACTGCAGCCATGAAATTAAAAGATGCTTGCTCCTTGGAAGAAAAGCTTTGATCAACCTAGACAGCATATTAAAAAGCAGAGACATTACTTTGCAAACAAAGGTCCATCTAGTCGAAGCTATACTTTTTCCAGTGGTCTTGTATGGATGTAAGAGTTGGACTATAAATAAAGCAGATCACTAAAGAATTGATGCTTTTGAACTGTGGTGTTGGAGAAGGCTCTTGAGAGTCCCTTGGACTGCAAGGAGATCCAACCAGTCAATCCTAAAGGAAATCAGTCCTGACTATTCATTGGAAGGACTGATGCTGAAGCTGAAGCTCCAATACTTTGGCTACCTGATGCAAAGAACTGACTCAGTGGAAAAGCCTTGATGCTGGGAAAGATTGAAGGCAGAAGGACATGGGGATGACTGAGGATGAGATGGTTGGATGGCATCATTAATTCGATGGACATGAGTTTGAGTAAACTCAGGGAGTTGGTGATGGACAGGGAAGCCTGGCATGCTGCAGTCCATGGGGTCACAAAGAGTTGGACGTGACTGAGCAACTGAACTGAACTGATGACGTGGCTATTCTGGATAGTGCTGCAAAGAACATGGTGGGGGTTGGGGGCGGGGGGGAGGGTGGGGCACACCCTCTTCTTGATCAGTCCCATTAGTCAAATTCAGCAGATTGTAAGGATACTTAAAGTGCATCACTGAAAAGGCAGGTCATGCCAGAAGAGGACTATGATATAGTGAGAGCAAAGGATGACTTTCCAGCTAACTTTTAATTTTCCTTTAAAAAAAAAATGCTTCTAGTCTTAGGCCTTGGAGAGGAGGGACACTCTTTGCCATATAACATAACTTAATCAAGAAAATGACACCCATCACCTTCCCCATATTCTGTTGCTTAGAATCAAGTCACAGGTTTTGTGCACACAGGAGATTGCATAAAGGGCAACTACTAACATGAATTACCTTAGGGTGTTTCTCCACACCATGCTTCTTATAACTATTTTGAACCCCTAGTATTATTCTGCTTCCTCCTTCCATAGCACAGAAGTAAAATTGGGTGACTGACTTTGTGGAATAAAGGATCACTGCTTGGCTTTTCTCCATTTAGTTCAAAAACTTTTATATCACATCACTCATCTTGGAAAATCTTAAGTAAAATGAGAAACCAAATGAACAATAAAAGTTAATACCACATATCTATCATTTACTGGGTTCTGTGCACTGTTACAAATATTTATTTCATTAAATATTATAGGTTCCTATTATTAATCCCCATTTTGTAAATGAGAAAGTGAGAATTTAGAACTTGAGAAAAATCTGTCTGACCCAAGACCATCAATTCTTGGTATAGAATAATAAGCAAAAATCTTACAGAATGCTTAACATGTTCTAAGAAGTGTTCTGTGGGTTCTATCTATATTAATGGAGTCATTTAATTTTCATATTACTTCTAGCAGATAGGTAACGCTTTTGACTCCATTTTATATATGAAAAGGCTGAGAGTCAGAGATGTTAGTTAACTAGCCTTGAATTAAACCATGCAGCTGGTAGTGAGCAGAGCTTAAATTAACCCCAAAAGTATGTTCCCAGAATGTGTATTTTTAATCTTTGTACTATCCTGTTGCTACTGTCTTCAGGACGAAAGGATGGGTCTTAGTAGATCTACCTTCCCAAGAGCTAGCACAATCAATAACTCATAGTAGGTCCTCACTACTATGTGCTATCTAAAGAAAGGGCATATATAAAAAAAGAAAAGAATGAGCAAATGAATAAATAAAACACCTTTCATCAAGAATAAACTTCCATTTAAGAAGCAATGTATTTTGACTGAAATAGCTGGTCAAATGCAGACTTTAAGCAGTATTTCAGACTTTTAGTCCAAATATAGAAGTATAATGACCAGAATTATAAGCTGGTTAGTTCAAACAGTAAGCTAACTGACTGAATATTTAATGACGCTAAGTGATTATTGTTGTATTAGTTGCCTATTGTTGCTGTAACAAATTACTACAAACTTAACTTAAAGGGCTTCCCGTGTGGCACCAGTGGTAAAGAACCTACCTGCCAATTCAGGTGAGTAAGAGACCTGGGTTTAATCCCTGGGTCAGGAAGATCCCCTGGAAAAGGGCATGGCAATCCACTCCAGCATTCTTGCCTGGAGAATCCCAAGAACAGAGGAGCCTGATGGGCTACAGTCCACAGGGTCACAGAGAAGCAACTTAGCACACACACATGTAGTAGCTTAAAACAACACGAATTAATTATCTTACAGTTCTGAGATTTGAAAGGGCATTGAATCATCAGAGCTGCCTTCTTTCTGGAGACTCAAGGGGACAATCTCTCTCCTTGATTTTTCCAGCTTTTACAGGTCACCTCTATTCCTTGGCTCGGGGCCCCCTTCTTCCATCTTCAAGACCAAAAGCATCTGGCTGAATCCTTATGCTGCCCTCTCTCTGGTTCTCCCACTGTTTTCCTCTTCCTCTTTAAGAATCCTTGTGATTACACTGGGTTCTCCTGGATAATCCAGGATAATCGCCCTATTTTAAGGTCTGCCCATTAGCAGCCATAACTTCATATGCCATGTAAATTCTCCACTGCATGTAACACATTCACAGGTTCAGGGGATCAGGATGTGAACATCTTTGGGAGCTATTATTTTGCTTGCTACAAATCTTGGTTTAGGTTTTTGTTTCTGTTTGTGTTTTTGCAGGAGGAAGTGAAATATCAATAACCTCAGATATGCAGATGACACCACCCTTGTGGCAGAAAGTGAAGAGGAACTCAAAAGCCTCTTGATGAAAGTGAAAGTGGAGAGTGAAAAAGTTGGCTTAAAGCTCAACATTCAGAAAACGAAGATCATGGCATCTGGACCCATCACTCCATGGGAAATAGATGGGGAAATGGTGGAAACAGTGTCAGACTTTATTTTTTGGGGCTCCAAAATCACTGAAGATGGTGACTGCAGCTATGAAATTAAAAGACGCTTACTCCTTGGAAGGAAAGTTATGACCAACCTAGATAGCATATTCAAAAGCGGAGACATTACTTTGCCAACAAAGGTCCATCTAGTCAAGGCTATGGTTTTTCCTATGGTCATGTATGGATGTGAGAGTTGGACTGTGAAGAAGGCTGAGCGCCGAAGAATTGATGCTTTTGAACTGTGGTGTTGGAGAAGACTCTTGAGAGTCTCTTGGACTGCAAGGAGATCCAACCAGTCCATTGTGAAGGAGATCAGCCCTGGGATTTCTTTGGAAGGAATGATGCTAAAGCTGAAACTCCAGTACTTTGGCCACCTCATGCAAAGAGTTGACTCATTGGAAAAGACTCTGATGCTGGGAGGGATTGGGGGCAGGAGGAGAAGGGGACGACAGAGGATGAGATGGCTGACTCGATGGACGTGAGTTTGAGGGAACTCCAGGAGTTGGTGATGGACAGGGAGGCCTGGCATGCTGTGATTCATGGGGTCGCAAAGAGTCGGACATGACTGAGTGACTGAACTGAACTAAACTGATTACTATTTTTCAAACTTATGTTTCAAAGACGCATATTGTACAATTTACAGATGAAAAGATAAGTGTTTGAAATTTCCTTCAAAATAATACAAAAGGAAAGGAGATGGAGAGAAATTAAGCAAAACTGGCCATAAGCTGATAATTGTTGAAGATGTAGGAGATTATTTTTTTTGTTTTGGCTGTACCTCATGGCTCTTGGGACCTTAGTTCTCCAACCAGGGACTGAACCTTGGCCACAGCAGTGAAAGCAATGAGTCCTAATCACGGAACCACTGGGAGATTTCTGAATCTGTGAGTTGGATATGTATGGTTCACTACACTATGCCATTCTACCTACTTTTGAATATATTGAAAATGTTTATAAACTAAATAACAAAACTGGAGAAGGGCATGGCAACCCATTCCAGTATTCTTACCTAGAGAATCCCATGGACAGAGGAGGCTGGCAGGCTACAGTCCATGGGGTTGCAAAGAGTTGGATGTGAATGAAGTGACTTAGCATGCACGCAAAAATCAAAATAACTTAGACTAGAAGATAGCATAAATTGATCAATTCTATGTGTCAGGCACTATGCTAAATGCCTCATTTACATCAGCTCATTTGATTCCTAAAACAGCCCTATGAGAAAAACATTAATAGGCCCACTTACAAATGAGTAACCTGATGCTTAAATGGTTAAATGGCTTGCCCACTGTACCAAGAACCAGGTGCTGAACACAGGTTTCCTTTGATTTCAAAGCCTATGTTTTTAATCACTATTTGATGTTAAACAGCAAATTTAGGCTAAGGAGCTATATAAGGCACTGGTAAAGTGACAATATTTAGAAGATGTGATGCTTGGTCTCAGGGAAATCAAGGCCTAGAAAACATTAGTTCAATTGCAACTCTAGTCCTGAGGCTTAACTTCCAACAGAAGAGGAGAGGCAAATTATCTCAACTCTCTAGACCTCAGGCTCTTTCCCTATATGATGAAATCATGGAATCCATCCTGCAAATGGTAGAGGACGGCAGGGAAGAACAAATGAAGTCATTTAGGTAAAAGCCATTATGAACAGTAAAGAGCTTTATTAAGTACAAAGGACAAAATGCAATGGTGATGATAATGTGGCTTAAGATAAAAAGGCTCTTGACACACACAGAAATAAGATTTTTAGTGTTCCACCATATTGAGGTCTCCTAAGTTCCGTGGTTTTTTCCTTCATGAAAGCTCCCCAGCAAATCCACATAGAATGAGTCTGACCCTAGAAACACCCAAGACAGTGACAATTCAGAGCAATTGTGAGAGGCTCCGTCATCCCATTGGCATGACTCTCCCTGAGGGACTGTGCTTAGCACACAGGAAGACCTCTGTACAGGGAACAGGAATTATCTTTGACGTAGGGATTCCGAAATCAATCATGACATGGTATCTTACTAAAAGACAAGAACAAATAGTGTTAGATGCATGTTAACCTTCAACTTGACGCACCTTCAGGATTTGGTCCCAGCTACAATGTCCAGTTTATCTCCCCCATACCCATACCCCAGTCATATGCCTTTCACTCTGGCCTGATGTAAAATGAAGTTTCCAAGGAAACTTTGTTTGGTTCATACTCATTCTTTAAGATTCAAATCAGATCCTTCCTGAGGGAGACTTATCTGGTTCAAGTCCAAGTTGAATTAGATGCCCCTCCTTTGACTTACATGAAATCCTATGACTTTCAAACTACTGTTATCTCTTTTAGCACTAAACCAAGAGGTGCTGATGGCAGCAGCTGACTTTCATTGCTCTCTCTCTAGTGTCTACAGTAGGCCAGAGAACATAGCAGGGGTCTTGTAATTGTGGCTTGAATGAAAGATGGTATGCCATAGAAAATAAATATTATTTAATATTTTGTGTAATCAGTCGCTAAGTTGTGTCTGACTCTTTGCGACCACATAGACTATAGCCCACCAGTCTCCTCTGTCCATGGGATTTCCCAGGCAAGAATATTGAAATGTGCTGCCATTTCCTTCTCTGGGGAATGTTCCCAACCCAGGGGTCAAATCTGCCTCTCCTGCATTGACAGGGGCATTCTTTACCACTGAGACACCAGGGAAGCCCATTATTTAATATACTCCTCCCTTTAAAGAGGTGATTCTTTGTAATCAAAAGTTTCTTTGTTGAGTATTATTAATACATTGGCTGTAAGTGTGTAAGCAGCTGAAATCTACATTGTTAATTATAGTTAGGAGAGAGATTTGGAGGAAGACAAGATCAGAAAGAGTGGAAAAGGAATCCTCAGGGAGATGGTTATGTTAATTGATGTAAAGCCAGTGATTATAACAAATAAACCTTGAAATATCCTTGACTCAATACAATGAAAGTTTGTTTCTCACTCACATAAAGTTTAATTCCCAGGTATATAAAGTTTTTCACTCCTGTAAACCCCCATAAGATGATCTTGATGGCAAGAGGTAGGGCTGTGGGTTAGAGTTCCAGTTAGTTCTGCCTCACACAGAGCCAGATTGATGGAGGTTTCAATGCCATAAACAGTCCCTGGACTGCAACATCAAGCCAGGAAGGGGGTTAAGTGAGAGAGGCTTGTCCGTGGGAGGTTTTTATGGGCCAGACTATCAGGAAGTGGTACATGTCATTTCTTTCCATGTTCCACTGGATAAAAAATTAGACATCATTAACAGGAGTGAGGAGCCATAATATAATCAGGGGGTTGTGCAGTTTTATCATTTGTAAAAACTGTAATGGAGGGACATTCTTCATTTTCAGTAAGTCGTCTAAGTAGTGCATTTGAGGCCAGGAATCATTAGTAAGGCATATTAGTAAGCCTCTCTCTGGTCTGTGGTGTTTCTAAACTAAAAGAAACAAGAGAAGCCATTGACAGGAGTGGAGATGAGAAGCATCTGGGGAGGGGGATGCTGGGACACCTTCATCAAGGGTTGTTCGTCTATCAGCATGGTTTAGGTATCATCCTAGATGGGTAACTCGAACGTGTCACAGAAGTAAGTGAAATTTAGAGATGTCATCATCTGAGCTGAAGGCATATTAGCAGGGCATGTGTAGGGGAAAATGTGCTTGGGTGGAACCTGAGACTTTAGCAAAATTAAACCATTATCAACTCCATCATGTGGCTGCAATCTTATTTAAGGTGTTATTCCTTTAGCTTGAGACCCATAATGACATATGTCACCCTCTGTGTCTTAGTTAGACCAATCCACTATAACACTATAACACAGACTAGGTGTCTTCAACAAGAGACATTTATTTCTCACAGTTCTGGTGGTGGGGAAGCTCATGATCAAGGTGCTGGTAGATTTGGTCCTGGTGAGAGCTCTCTTCCTGACATGCAGATGGTCACCTTTGCAGGTGTCTTTACATAATGGAGCGTGAACCAGCTCTGGTTCTCTTCCTCATATAGAGACATGAATCCCATCATGGGGCCTCATCTTCATGACCTCATCTAAATCCAACCAACTCACAAATGCACCATCCCAAAATACCATCACGTCGGGGATGAAGGCTTCAATAAAGGAATTTTGGCAGGACACAAACATTCAGTCCATAACACCCTATGTCAGGAGCTCCAGAGACCCCTTCATCAGAGGTAGTAATGAGCTTCCACCAACAGGCTTTCCCAGGGCTCTGCAAGTGTTCGTGTTTTTACTTGAGGGAGAAAAACAAAACACAACTTTGTTTCAATAAACTTTAAATTTTGGAATAATTTTAAGCTGATAGAACAATTGTAAATATGGTACAAAGAATACCCATATATTCTTCATCCAGCGTCCACTATCACCATCATCTTATGTTACCATGGGATGCTTATCAAAAGTAAGGAACAAACACCGGTACACTATTTTTAACCACACTCCAGACTTTATTTGGATTTCACCAATTTCTCCATTAACACCTCTTTTCTGTTCCAAGACCAAATGTAGGATAACACATTGCAAGTAGTTGTCATGTCTCTTTAGTCTCTTCTGGTTTGTAACAGTGTCTCGGTCTTTCCCTGTTTCTGAAGACCTTTACAGTTTTGAGGAGTATGGGTCAGATATTTTTTAGAATGTCTCTCTATTGGGATTTGTCTGATGAAAAACAGTATTTATTCTGCAATACATGCCGGGATTTTGATTCTGCTCTGACCAAGTGACCCATACATAAATAGGGCTCTGTTTCATTTTTGTGAAGAAACATCTGCTTGATACACAGAATTTCTGCAGATGGGTATTATTCCTCCATCCTCAATGCCTCCAGGACTAAGAGATGTTGGGTCCAAAGGAAAGGGCATAGATATTAGAACTATAAAAACCTGGATTCAATCTTAGTCTATTTACTAACTTTAATCTCGGGCAGATCACTGCATTTCTGTGAGCTTCAGTTTATTCTTTTTAAAAACTGAGAATAAAATATATAATTTGTGGTACTGTTGTAAAAATGAAACGAGCTAGTATGTAGCACTTGGAATATTACATAGCACATGAGGGTGTTTAATAAACTTCAGTTTCCTTCCCCCTACATTTTTTTTTTCAGTCACCCCAGAGTCTACCTCCAAATATCACCTATTGTAATTTGTTCCTAATAAGAATTTATGGAAAATGGAGATGGAGGTGACTACCCAGACCACAATCCCCCCATGGTCTCACCTATGTCATTAATTTCTTTCTTATAGTAATTGGCCCTGCCATCTTTGTCATAGGAGGGACTTGTGACCCAAGTGGACCAATAACAGGGCTCTTCTTCTCTGATTGTAGTGATTGGTCCAAGTCTAGCCAATCAGAGTCCTTCCCTGAGATTTTCCCTGGAAAATTTATTACTGGAGTTAATAAAGAGAAAGACTGACTTTAGAGCTAGTGATCTGGGCTCATATCTGGCTTAAGCTATTGTCATTACACAAATGAACTTGGGTGACTCATCAAGGAATTTAAGTGCTGATATATATCAGGTTTAAATGAGGGAGTTATTGCAATACATACTATTTCTTTCACTTTGCTTATACTGTCCCCATGTGTTTCAAGTTTATCTGTAACCTGTCTCTCCATCCATCAATTCATTCAGTCAACAAACTAGAAGTCTTTGTGTGCTCAGGATGGCACCATTTATAAAAAATCATTAAAAAAATAAATAAATAAAGATTCCCTCCCTGAGAATGCTTACAATACAAAGTGTCACAGCCAGGTGAGGAAATAAGGGCAGAGGCAACGAGAGATGGCACTGGGTTTGATGCAGACAGATGTGGTTTCAACTCCCAGTTCTGGCATGACTAACTGAATGGGCCAGATCCACTCTCCATCCTTCATGGGCTCCCTGCTCTGGGAGACCAACCTCCAGGGACCACTTCAACAAGCTTCAGTGCCCTCTGGCTCCTCACTGGGTTTATCCCCCAGAGGAGGTTGGAAGTTGAGAGGAGATGCAGGTGGGCCAGCTTCCTCCTGAAGTGTGACTTAGGACTAGCTGTCTCCTACCACTTGAGGTCCCTGCTCCTCTCAAGCTGTCCATTGGGACACAATTCTCTTCTCTCCACCCTTTAGTCTTACGGGTAACAACCCTGTTGCTAACTAGTCCTGAAGTACCACACTAATCCCTGCGGCTTCCTAATACCACTCTCACCTTTTCAAATAATTTTTTATTAAATTGTTTTTAAAGTAATCTCCCCTGCATAGCCATCCATTTTCTGTTGGGACTCTAAGCAGTCTGTAGGGGTAATCTTAAGCAAGTGTTTTTTTTGTTTGTTTGTTTTGTTTTTGTTTAAATTTTTAGGCTTTTATTATCTCATCTGTAAAATGGGATTAAGTTCAGTTCCTTCTTTCTGGTCCTAGGCAACTTTAAAGAGGACACTTGGAAGATGGGAAAGACTATTAGCGTGGGAGAAGAATGGGTCAGGGTTTAAATCCAACTTTTGCTCTTACAAATTGAGTAATCTCCAGCATTTTCAATAAATTTCTTTGTGATACAGTTCCTTGTGGGTAAAAGGATTACAACAAACGCTTTATAGGACTTAAGAGTTTTGGGACTTCCCTGGTAATCCAGTGGTTAAGCATTGGCCTGCCAATGCTTAACAGGGGTTTGATCCCTGGTCTGGGAAGATTCCACATGCCTTGGGGCAACTAAACCCATGCACCACAACTACTGAAGCCCACACAGCCTAGAGCTGGTGCTCCACAACGAAGGAAACCATCGCAAGAACCTATTTGCAGGGCCGGAATAGAGACACAGATGTAAAGAAAGGACTTGTGGACACAACGGGGGAAGGAGAGGGTGGGACGGATTGAAAAAGTAGTATTGACATATATACACAGATATCTGTGAAATAGCCAGTGGGAAGCTGCTGTATAACACAGGGAGCCCAGCTTGGTGATCTGTGAAAACCTAGATGGACAGGATGAGTGGGGTCGGAGGGAGGTTCAGGAGGGAGAGTACATATGTACACTTCCGAGATCAGACGAGATCGGGCGCCTTCAGGCTGATACGGCCTGAGACAACATATGTACACTTATGGCTGATTCATTTTGATGTATGACATAAACCAACACAATATTGTAATGAAATTTCTCCTCTATTAAAAATAAAATTTTAAAATAAAATAAAAAAGAAAAGAAAAAAAACCACCACAAGAAAAGTCAGTGCACAACAATGAAGAGTAGCCTCTGCTTGTCCCAACTAGAGAAAACCATGCACAGCAACGGAGACCTAACATAGCCAAAAATAAACAAACAAATAGTTAACAATTAAAAAAAAAAAAAAAAAACTTTAGAGTTTTGGCTGAGACCCCCAGAAAAGGGGAAAAGCTAAGTAGCCTGAATTCTAAAGAGAGGAACTAGACCCCTCCACATGAGAACTGCTAGTTGGAGACCAACTCTTATACTCCCAACAGCTTGCTTACAGACAGGCTAGAAGCTTCCTTAGACAGAATAGGATTCTTCCAGAGTCTTATAGTTGGAGAAGGCAATGGCACCCCACTCCAGTACTCTTGCCTGGAAACTCCCATGGACAGAGGAGCCTGGTGGGCTGCAGTCCATGGGGTCACGAAGAGTCAGACAGGACTGAGCGACTTCACTTTCACTTTTCACTTTTCACTTTCATGCATTGGAGAAGGAAATGGCAACCCACTCCAGTGTTCTTGCCTGGAAAATCCCAGGGACGGCGGAGCCTGGTGGGCTGCCATCTATGGGGTCGCACAGAGTTGGACACGACTGAAGCGACTTAGCAGCAGCAGAATCTTATAGTACTGGTTTACTGTAATGGTTTACTTCCATTCACCCATGGCAAACTGATCCTGAGCATTTGCTTCAAACTTGAAGTTTGCTTCAAGTCCAGCTTGGATACATGATTGTGGTTCATGTTAATATGTTGCAGTTGTTCAGTTGCTAAGTCCTGTCCAGCTCTCTGCGACCCCATGGACTGCAGCACACCAGGCTCCTCTGTCCTCCACTGGCTCCCAGAGTTTACTTAGATTCATGTCCACTGAGTCAGTGATGGTATCTAACCATCTTCTCCTCTGCCTGCCCCTTCACCCTTTGCCTTCAATCTTTCCCAGCATCAGGGTCTTTTCAATGAGTCAACTCTTTGCATCAAGTGGCCAAAGTATTGGAACTTCAGCTTCAGCACAGTCCTTCCAATGAATATTTAGGGCTAATTTCCTTTAGGATGGACTGGTTGGATCTCCTTGCAGTCCAAAGGACTCATGTTAATATAGACCATCACAGTGCACATGGACCAAGTACTTTCGTCAGCTGACGAATTTTATATAAATATTTCAAAATCGTGTTTGGCTAACTCCTTAAAGGAAAGCTGCCATCTATTGTTGTAGCCACACTTTCTGGGAAACAAACTCACTCAGAAGGACAGTGCAGATAGTGGAGTGCAGTTTATTACACCGGTGGGCCCAAGACAGAGTCTCCTCTTAGCCAAGGACCACGACCAGTTTTTGTGAAAACCTTATATACCCTAAGTGTGCTTGCTCAAACCCACCTTCCCAAATTCCTTGAAACTATTCTGGACAAAGTAAAAGAGAGATACGATCAAAGTTAGCCCATGATTCATGTGTCACAAGACTAGATAAACAGTAGACATTTATCAATAGGCCTGTGGTCATATCCCGATAAACATAATGGAATTTATGACTTTGTTCTGTTACAGAGATAATTAGCACATTCTTTTAGGCAACGGAGAGTCCAAGTACAAGTCCTGAGGCTCTTTTATCTGGGGGGTCTGGTTTCCCATTGGTATGCCATTTCTATAGACGCCGGGCACAAAGTTCAGAGTCCATTGGGAGGGTGACCATGCATGTAGCCTAATATTCGCAGCCTGGCCTAAGATGGATTCCAGCTCTGTCTGTTTCCTCCTTCACTATCATATTTCATGGCCTTTGATTTCAGCATGCTCTTTCTTCCCCCGCCCTCCAGGTTGCATAGGAGATGACAAGCACAGGCTGGGAACACAGTGATTGCAAGAAAAGCTCTTGTCTGCAGCTTCTTGTCAGACCATAGGTGGGTGTGCTTTTTCAGCAAGATTGCTGGTACTGAGAGTGAGGGGGAGTCAGCTGTCATTCTTTCTATTAAATGCCATCTTAACCAATTCTATTATATCACTAAATAGATTTCAGCTTCCCAGGTGGCACTAGTGGTAAAGAACTTGCCTACCAATGCAGGAGATGTAAGAGACGTGGGTTCAGTCCCTGTGTTGGGAAGATCCCCTGGAGGAGGGAATGGCAACCCACTCCAGTATCCTTGCCTGGAGAATCCTATGGACAGAGGAGCCTGGCGGGCCATAGTCCATGGGGTCGTAAAGAGTCAGACACGACTGAGTGGGTGTATACACAAACAGATTTTGGTGGAATGAAGGGTGAGAGTTGGGGAGATGAGAGCAAAGGTATGGACCTCTAATGATGAACAGGATGAAGGCAAAAAGATTCTGATTTTTACGGACTGAGAAAAGTTAACTGGGAAGATTTTAAAAAAAGAAAAATCACATCTAACCTAGAGATGAACTGTTTAAGCACCCAGCTCATGGCCCAGCATTACCCATACTTAGGAAGGCTCAGCAAACCCCTGCAGTGAGAGCTTTTACTTCTGAGAGGATGAGATGGCAGGGCTTTTAGACTTTCCTTTAGAACAGTTTATAAGTAGAGGAGAATGAGCTGGAACTATTGTGTTGACTTAATAACAGAGGTCACCTTGCCACATACACAGCTTTCTTATCTGCTCTTGTCTCAAGTGGGAAGCTTAAGACCTATTTGTAACTTGGGTGGAGCTGCCTGGAAATTAACTTGCTGAAACAATGGAGGTAGCAAAAAAAATGTAGGAACCCCTCATGGGAAGTTACTCCTTCATTATCATGGTCACTGTCATCATATCATCATGGTTACCTTGCTGGATGCAAAGGTGGTGTTGAATGTGTATGAGTATGTGTTTGCGTGTGTGTGTATGTAGATATAAATATCTATATGACATTTATATATAAAACAAAGAGTATATCAACATTTTATGTATAGCATGTGTGTGTAACTTCCCAAAAACCCTGTAAATACATGAATTTAAAATTTTCATTTCCTATATCAACACACTAAAGCTCAAAAAAGACTAGATCACCGTAAGGACTCTCACTCAATAATCAACAAAACCAGAATTATGTCCCCGATGTTATTGGCTCCCAAACCCCTCATAGCTCCATTTTCATTCTATTTGCAATCATTTAGTTAACAAATGATTGTTGATATTGGCTATTAGGTGCCTGGCACCCTGCATGGTGGTTGGGATGGCAAAAAGGAAAGGCACTGCCTTCAGGAAGCCCACAGTCTAGTGAAATATTTGGGAATTTGCTTTAACCACTAAAACATGGTGTAAACATTAGCCGCTTTTGTTGGTTTAAAGCAAAGTCGCTTTCATCTTTCACCCATTTCTTAAGGAGCTGTGCCAACCTCACCTCCGAACTTTGCATCTCTTATCTCTCTTCCCTCGGGCTGACCTCCGGGCTGCAGGTGAAATGTTTGCCTCTGGTCTCTAGGTTCCTTTCAGCTGGCTCCCTCTTTGTTGATTTCCTGGCTCTGTCTGTCCACCACATGTTCCGCTCACCTGACAGGTAGCCTTACCTCGTTTGGTCCTGCCTTTTAGTATCTAATTCCTTCAAGTTGGGACTAGTCAGAGTCCTGTCCTGACAGGAAGAAAAGGCAGCATCCAAGTTCAATTTTGTTGTGCTTGCAGCTGGTGAGTTTTGTTTGTTTTGTGCATGAAAAAGGGTCTGCTTTCAGCCTCAGCTTTGAACAGAAATTGGCCGGTAACCGAACTAAAATACCATGCTCTCTGTCACATAAAGACCTTATAATAAAAGAAATGGGCTTCCTAGGCAGTGGTGAAAAATCTCCCTGCTAATGCAGGAGATGCAAGAGATGCAGGTTCGATCCTTGGGTCAGGAAGATCCCCTTGAGTAGGAAATGGTAACCCACTCCAGTATTCTTGCCTGGAGAATCCCATGGACAGAGAAGCCTGGAAGGCTACAGCTCATGGGGTTGCAAAGAGTCAGATATGACTGAACATACACACACAAGAAGAGAAAGCTCTGGGTTTTGAAGTGGTGATATGTATTAACCCATTTAACGTTTGTACCTTTTATTTTCCCAGAAACACTGTTAGTGTGTAGATTGAGATTTGTATCACAGACAGGAAAATGAGCTGGAGAAGTCACAAGTTTATCCAGGCTCACTTGTCCAGCACATGTAACGGGTCATTCATTTGTTTATCTATCAGGCATCAAAGCCTGCACTTGTTTTCAGTGATGAATGTACAGACTGCCTTTCATCTTACAATATCTAACTTGGTTCCATGTTGGCCTGTTCTATATTCACGGCCATATTCCAGATAACTGAGGTTGAGAGGTAAATAACCATATTTTTCAAATGGTTATTTCTTTAGATTAAGCAAAGTCTTTAGTTCCTGGATCATTTTTTTTTTTTTTTTAATTTAGAGAAATGGCAAACCAGAACTTCTTTACTATTTGTCTGAGGTGACCGCCATCGAAGCAGCATCTGAGACAGTGACAGGATGAATGTGATTCACTGATGGGGAGGGCTCTCAGGAAAGAGGAAATGCAGGAAGCAGGATGGGCAGGGAAGGCAGCCAAGCAAGTACCTGGTTCTCAGCTGGACGGAGCCTCAGCCTGACCACATAGGGAGCTCTGGAACATGAAAGTCATGCAAGTTATTGCCATCTTGAGGCAAGGGGGCTGGCCTTTGTAGAAGATGCGAACCATCTTCTTCCAGCACCTGGGGAATTGGTACAGGGCCCAGGTAAAGAGAAACTGGAGAGAAAACCAATATCCTATCTCTGCTGCCCTCAGTCATTTGGAGGATTGATTGATGAGGCTACAGACAGCCATCTGCACTGCTGTAGAAAGACAGAATAATTTAAAGGGTTGAATTGGAACTAATGAGAACCCACTATCTTTTAAATGATTGGATACCCTGAACCAGTAGATTAAGTACAGGAAAGTTGGAAAGCTAGTCTTAAATGGTTAATTTCTTCTCCCACTTGCAAAACCATCAAATTCATACGCAAGTGTGTTTGGTCAATGCCCGACTACCCAGAGAACCTTCTGATATTCCTTCTGATGATGTCTTCACTGAGATCCCATTGTCAGCTTTGAGAATGATGATTTCAAGGCACTTCAAAAAAATAAAATAAAAATTCCATTTACTTTCTGCAGAAGATGACTGTCTGCTCCCTTCTGGCTGGGCCAGAGGGAGCATTCAAAATACACTGCTGGAAGTAATTGGAATTTTCTCTGCTATTTAAATTGCGATTCACACCTGAAAACTCCATCTTATCAAACCTCCTGGTTAATATTATTTTGCATGCTCAGGTATTCTCCCCAAATACACATATGGGAGTTATAGAAGCCTATAGGAAGACTGTTCCAAAATCCCTTAAAGAAGCCTTAGGTACTAACATCCTCACCACCATGTAACAAAACTCAAAGAACTGACCTCTACCATGGCAGGCAGGTGTGGGTTAGGGCAGAGGGTGCCCTACCTAGAGTCAGAGGAATTAATTTACCTCTCACTAGTGGTGTGCCTATGAGCAAATCATATCATCTCTCTGAGACTTTTGGTTCAGTTCTCTAAAATGTATTTAGGAACACTGTCCCTTCCTATCTCACAGAGTTGTTGTAAATATTTTATTAGTTAATTTATATGATACAGTTCTACATAAAGGAAGTATAGCTGGAAATGATATATTTTAGCCAAATCCTTAAAAACCCACAATAAAGCCTATGGTAGGCAGAATTCCAAGATGGCCCCCAAGAATCTCACCACCTAGTAAATTTACCTTACATACTCCCTTCGGGCTTCCCTGGTAGCTCAGCTGGTAAAGAATCTGCCTGCAATGCAAAAGACACCGGTTTGATTCCTGGGTCAGGAAGATCCCCTGGAGAAGGGCTAGGCTACCCACCCCAGTATTCTTGGGCTTTCCTGATGGCTCATATGTTAATGAATCCACCTGAGTTTGATCCCTGGATTGGGAAGATTCCCTGGAGGAGGGCATGGCAACCCACTCCAGTATTCTTGCCTGGAGAATCCCCATGGACAGAGGAGCCTGGCAGGCTGCAGTCCATGGGGTCACAGAGAGTCAGATATTAAGCACAGCACATAGTCCTTTTTCCTTGAGAAAGTCCTGTGAATATGATAGATATTTACTACCATGATTAGCTTATGTAATTTAAGACTCAAGCTTAACTACTGGAAAAACATTCTTCCTGCTGGCTTTGAGAAAGTAAATGTCTTGGTCATGGTTTAGACCTAAATGTGACCTCTAAGAGCTGAGGTGAATCAGCTAGTGATGAAACAGGAACCTCAGTCCTATAACAACAATTTAAATTCTGCCAACAACCTGAATGAGTGTGAAAGAAGACTCTGAATTTAACAAAAGGGCATATAGTCCAACCTACATGCTGTAAGTCTCAGTTATGCTGTGCCAGGATTTCCAGCCTATAAAAACTATGACATAATATCTGGGGGTTGTTTTAGCTGCTAAGTTTGTGATAATTTGATATATAGCTATAAAAGCCAAATATACAATCAACTATTCTGAAATGGCAGATTGAGGGCGACCTCTGAAATCCAGTCCTCCATAAAAGCAATGTGAACACTAGTGAAAACTGTCAAAATAAACTTTTTTAGAACTCTGAAAAATCACTAAAGGTTTGCAACAATCCAAGTAGCATTTATTCAAAAAGAATGGCTGGATATCAGCAAGGATAGTGAGTTTTGTGGCTTTTTAATCTGTGCCCATCACCCTCTCCCCAACTCTTCAGTGGCACTGAGAGCCAATAGGCTCACAACTATATTCTCTGTGAAAAACAGCAGCCAAGTTGCTACTGAAAGAAACAAAATGGGTTCAGAGCTTTCCAGAAGCCCCATTTCCAGGGAACTGTCACTATTTGCCCTGTTTGACGGTTCACGACAAAGCTCCATTTTCAGGGATTGTCTTTATTTGAACTAATCAGAATTTGCTTTTTGTGAAGAGCCCTGCCCACAGAGTATTTGTCAAATACAATCAGTGGAAATTGTTTAGTATCACAGCTGCCTGAGGATATTTTAACAATTGGAGCTAACAAAAGGCTAGCTAAAAATTTTTTAAAAAGAACAACTGGTTAATGAGATGTCCTTAGGGGTCTTTGGAAAAGCCTCAGTGTATTCCCAGGAAATCTAGAAACCAGTGTGCATTTTTAGGACTGCATATATCCAGGAAAGACTTGATAAAGTGTACTCTCTTACCTATGGTTATCTTGAGTCTCTGTATGAGCAAGAAACTTAGGATAAGTTGGGGCTGTAAACTGGCTGCTAGAGCACTTAGAACACACACACACATACACACACATGCGTGCGCACGCACACGGGAAGTCCTTAGAAATGCTAGACTATTAGTTAAAAGAATTTTAAGGAAATCTCTATCCTGTCATTAGCTAACCAGACACAAACTGAATAGAGGCTTTGGTGGCCACATAATACAAAAGAATACAGGTTTTACAGAATTAGTCCAAGAAAGTCATAAAAAAGCAGACAGCAGCTACAACAATAAAGCACAAAAGAGAGAGAGAATCTGACTTCGGAGTTTATACACAGTATTATTTAAAATGTCCAGTTTAAAAAAGGTGAAAACTAATTTAAAAAATACATGCACCCCAATGCTCATAGCAGCAACATTTACAATAGTCAAGACATGGAAGCAAACTAAATGCCTATCAATAGATGAATGGATAAAGAAGGTGTGGTGTGTGTGTGTGTGTGTGTATATATATATATAATGGAATATTACTTAGCCACAAAAAGAATGAAATAATTCCATTTGCAATAACATAGGTGAGCCTAGAGATTATCATATGGACCTAGAGATTACCATACTAAGTGAACTAAGTCAGATAAAAAAACACAAATATCATAGGATATCACTTATAAGTAGAATCTTTTAAAAAATATACAAATGACCTGATTTACAAGCAGAAATAGACTCAAAGACATAGAAAACAAACTTATGGTTACCAAAGGGGAAAGGAAGAGGAGAGATAAATTAAAAGTTTGGGATTAACAGACACACAGTACTATACATAAAACAAATAAACAAGGACCTACTATATGGCAGTATATGGGAACTACATTCAATATGTTGTAATAACCTACAATGGAAAAGAATCTGAAAAAGAATAGAGAGAGACAAATAGATAGCTATGTAACTGATTCACTTTGCTGGCTACCTGAAACGAACATATTATAAATCAACTATATTTCAATACAATGCTTTTTGCTTTGGGAAAAAGTCCAGTTTTCAATAACAATAGCAAAAAATATAAGAGATGCAAAGAAATAGGGACATATGGCCCACATAAAGGAAAAAAAGTAGTTAACAGACATTGTCCCTGAGAAAGCCCAGGCATTATGCTTACTAGATAAAGACAAATCAGTAATCATAAATATATTAAAAGAACTCAGAGAAACCATTTCTAAAGGGTTAAAGGAAAGTATAAGAAAAATGTGTCATCAAAGACCATAAATTTAAAAAAAAAGTCTGCCCAACTACAGACTTGAGCAGGTTGAAGAATTAGTAAACTTTAAAACAGATCGATTGGGGCTACTAAATATAAAGACTAAAATTAAAAAATAATAAAAGAAAATAAACAGAAACCTTCAAGACACCGTTCCGTAAGGCTTGCAGTTTGCATCACTGCAAGTAACGTAAATGATGCGTAAAAGAAGACTATGTATCAATATCCCGTATGAACATAGACAAAAAATTCTCAAAAATTACTAGCAAACGGAATTCACCAGCATATAAAAATGATTATATACCATGAATAGGAGCATCTCATCAAAGAAAGATTGTTAAACATACAGAAAGCAATTAATATAACCCATCATATCAATAGCATAAAGTTTAAAAATCACAATGTCATCTCAGTAGCTGAAAAAATAATTTGACAAAATCCAACATTCTCATGATAAAAACACTCCAGCTCAGAATAGAAAGAAATTTCCTCGATCGATAAAGGACATCTGTGAAAAAAATACTGCTAACATCTTACAAAATGATGAAACACTGAAACTTTTTTCCCCTAAGATTAGGAATAAGACAAGATATCTGCTCTTCCCATTTCTATTCAATATTGTTCTGGAGGTTCTTGCCAGAAAGTTTAAACAAGGAAGAGATAAAAGACATCCAGACTGAAAAGAAAGAAGAAAACTATCTCTATTTGCAGATAGCATAACTTTGTCTATAGAAAAAAGGAGTGAACTAAAAAGATAGTAAAACAAATAAATGAATTCATCAAGATTATAAGACACAAAATCAGTACATAAAAATCAAATATATTTCTATCACTTACAATCTGAAAATAAAATTAAGGAAAAGTTCAATTTACAATAGCATCAAGAAGAACAAAATACTTAATAAATGTAAGAAAAGAAGTACTATACTTGTACACTAAAGGCTATTAAACACTATGGAAAGAAATTAATGAAGACATAAATAAATGGAAAAATACCTCATGCTCATGGATTAGAAAAATTAATGTTGTTAAGGCAATACTCCCAAATTTTATCTGAAGATTCATTGCAATCCCTGTCAACACCCCAGCTGGCTTTTTTGAAGAAATTGACAAAGTGATCCTAAAATGTATATGGAAATACAGGGACCCAGGAGAGCTGAAACAATCTTGAAATGAAAGAACACAGTTGGAGGAGTCACACTTCTTGATTTCAAAACTTATAACACAGCAACAGTAATCAAGACAGTGAGGAACTGGCTTACTGATAGACATACAAATCAATGGGATAGAATTGAGAGTTCAGAAATTAACCCCTTCATTTATGGTCAATTGACTCTTGACAAGAGTACCAAGAAAATACACTTGGGAAAAGAATAGTGTTTTCAAAAAATGAGGCTAGAACAACCAGATATCCACATGAAAAAAGAATGAAAGTACTTAATATCATATACAAAAGTTATCTCAAAATGGATGAGAAGATTACATATCAGACTAAAACAATACGACTCTTAGAAGAAAACATAAGAATAAGTCTTCATGGTCTTGGATCAAGCAATGCATTCTTAAATAGGACACCAAAACATAAGAAATAAAAGAAAAAGGTAAATTGAGCTTCATCAAAATTAAAAAAGCTTTGTGCTTCAAAAGATGCTATCAAATAGTAGCAATATTCACCATAATTGCAAAATGTGGAAGAAACCCAAATGTCCATCAACTGATGGATATATTGGTTCAGCTCAGTCGTGTCCGACTCTTTGTGACCCCATGGACTGCAGCATGCCAGGCTTCCCTGTCCAACACCAACTCCCGGAGCTTGCTCAAACTCATGTCCATCAAATAGGTGATGCCATCCAACCATCTCATCCTCTGTCATCCCCTTCTCCTCCTGCCTTCAATCTTTCCCAGCATCAGGGTCTTTTCCAATCAGTCAGTTCATCAGGTGGCCAAAGTATTGGAGCTTCAGCTTCATCATCCGTCCTCCCAATGAATATTCAGGACTAATTTCCTTTAGGATTGATTGATATATAAGTCCTGTCTATTTTTGAAAATAATGTTTTACTGGAACACAGTCATGTTCATTTGCTTACATATTATCTTTGACTAGTTTCATGCTACAAGAGCAGAGCTCAGTAGTTGCAACAGAGATTGATCATATCACCTGTAAAAACTAAGACACTGTCTGGCCCTTTACAGAGAAAAATTTACTTACCCATAATCTAGTGTACATGGTCATTCATAAGGCATTTCAAAATAAAAACAAACAAAAAAACCCAATAATCTCACATATCCCTCTCACTTACTATGCCCCTAAACTCTACTAGACAAGAAGTAGTAAAGCGTATAGTTGCTTAGTCACTCTGTAACCTTGAACAAGTTATGTGAACACTCTGAGTCTTGGTTTCCTCATCTCTAAAATCAATATAATAATATCTGCTTCATTGGGTTGCCATGGAAAAAGATTAACTGAGGTAAGATGTCTTCCATGAATTGTTCCCTTCAGAAGAGATGCTGAAGTCCTAAACCTCAAATATCTCAGAATGGGATTTTATTTGGAAATAAATAAATAAATATGAATTCGAGCAAACTCCAGGAGATAGTGAAGGCCAGAAGAGCCTGGTACGCTATAGTCCATGGGGTTGCAAAGAGTCGGACATGACTTAGCAACTTACAACAATAGATATAATTAGCTAAGATGAGGTCATAGTGGAGTAAGGTAGGATCTTCCTTCAATAGGATTGATGTCCATATAAGAAGATGGCCATGTGAAGACACAGACACACAGAGAAAATGCCATGTAACAATGGAGGCAGAGACTGGAGTGATGCTACCACAAGCCAAGGAATGCATGGGCTACCAGAAACTAAGAAGTAGCAAGGAAGGATCCCTTTCCAGAGGCTTTCAAGGGAGTTTTGTCCTGTCAACACCTTGACTTCAGACATCTAGCCTCAAAACTGTGAAAGAATACATTTCCATTGTTTTAAGTCACCCAGTTTGTGGAATTTTGTTATGGCAACACTATGAAACTAATTGGAGAAGGCAATGGCACCCCACTCCAGTACTCTTGCCTGGAAAATCCCATGGATGGAGGAGCCTGGTGGGCCACAGTCCATGAGGTCGCTAAGAGTCGGACACGACTGAGCAACTTCACTTTGACGTTTCACTTTCATGCATTGGAGAAGGAAATGGCAACCCACTCCAGTGTTCTTGCCTGGAGAATCCCAGGGACGGGGGAGCCTGGTGGGCTGCCGTCTGTGCGGTCGCACAGAGTCGGACACGACTGAAGCAACTTAGCAGCAGTAGCAGCATGAAACTAATACACATGTGAAGCTCTTAGAACAACACCTGACATGTGATAATTCCATAATTCATGCAAGAAATTAGTCTAGATGTTTTTATCTTGTTTCTATTAATCTTTAAAAAATTGTTATAAGGTAGGTATGTTGTTCTGCTCAGGCTAACCAAATGAAATATCATAGGCTGGTGGTTTAAACAACAGAAATGTATTTATTTATTTAGGCCATGCCAGGAGGCTTGTGGGATCTTAGTTCCCCAACCAGGTATTGAACCTGGGGCCATGGTAGTGAAAGCATGGTGTCCTAACCCCTGAGACCCTCCAGGAGCCCCTGGGATGTTGATTCACAGTAATTCTGGTTTCTTTACAGCTCTGTAGTCTAGGTCCAGCAAATATTTTGACTCCCACTCCTGGTGCCAGGCACCAAGTCTGGGGCTGTGCACCTACTGTATCTGCCTCTAAATAACTTTTCAAGGTACTTATTCCTATTTTCCAAATGACAAAACTAAGGTTACTTATTACACGATCTGCCCAGCAGCACACAGCTTATAAGTGGCGTCTCGCTGGTTCCCAAGACCGTGATCCTTTCAGTGTGTTTGCTTTCATTGGCTCACAGGCCCTCTCTAAAAATATTTGTCTTCTCTGCTTCAACGAGTTCTTTTCAAAAAGTTTATTTTACCAGCTTCGTAATTCTGGTTTGTCTCAGTTGGTTTACAGTCTCAAGAACAGAGCAGACGATCAACTCTGTGAATAATTAACGAGATGAGTTTGATCTCTGGCCTAAAATTGACCGTTCAACTTGATTATTTGCCCTGAACAAAAAGACAAGGAAATTTCCCCTGTATTGGCACTTTTCAATGCCTGGAGAGGAAGGGAAGCCAGAAGAATCTTCTCACTCTCTCTGCCCTCTAAGAGATGAAGTCCTCAGCTCAAGGTCATAGGGGCTGAACCACACTTGGTGACTGTGATTTGACTCCACGGAGACTGTACATGGTTTTGGAAATTAAATAGTTTCAGATTAAGTCATTATGTGTGACCTTAGACAAGGTTACTCATTCTCTCCCTGAGTTTTCTTTGTTGTTTGTAAACATGGGTTACAGGACTTATAGGCACTAAGCTAACATTCTGCAATCAAATTAACACTTTTCAGAAGTCAACAACTAATCAAAATGCTGCAGCATTTAGAGCTGTAGCAGGGTCCTGGACGCCCCAGCTCCACAGGCAGGTACCTGTCGCTGGACTGTGGGGATATCCATGGTGGCCCCAGGGCAGTGGCCAGGTGGTCAGGAAGATGAGAGTGCTATGGTAGTGAGGGGAGGGTTTCAGGGAAGCAGTTACTTATCAACTGATACGGAAGTGTTTCCATATTTTAACAACAGGTACAGCTGGTAAATGAATATGGGTCCTTTGCAATGTGAATATGTGTCTTTTGCAATGTGAATACGCATTTCTAGGGGAATTTACTCTGATAGTACAGCTAACTTACCGATGATTCCATATTATCTTCACAAACATCCTGGAAAGTGCTACTTCAGGTCCCTTTGATCAGATAAGGAAGTTCTAACACTCTATAAAAGTGACAATGGCTGGTAAGTGGTAAAACAGTGATCCGAATTCAAGCTGACTTGCGGCAGAGCCAGACTTGTATGCACAGTGGGAGAGCAAAGGGAATCCTGGGTTGTAATGCACAGCTGAATTTGAGAACAGGGGTAGGAAAGGAGGAAGAAGAAAGCTGGGCTGTAGGACAATTCAAATAAGGGATAAAAAGGCTACGAGACACCCAGAGTCCTTGGGCGAGAATGACATTAAAAACATTTATGCCACTTGCACTTATGATGGAATAAAATGTTAACAATAGATGAATCTGAGGAAAGGGTAAGCAGAAGTTCTTTTGCACTTTGCTTTTATTCAAGTTACTTTGAAATTGTGCCCAAATAAGAAGTTAAAGTAAAAAAGCAAAGTCCTTTGCACACGGGACTTTGTCTACCATTAGCTTTTTGTCATCTCTCTGTTGGATTATTCAGTTTCTTGCCTTCATCAACTCATTTTTCAGGGCAACAGGGGCCACCAAGGAAAATTCAAGTCTAATATTCCACCCTCGCAACTTTTAGCAGTACTGCAGAAACCTGAAGAGAAGCCGTTGTGATTACGTGATTTGGAAATGCTTGCCAATGAGAATGAGTGCAACATCCAGTGTGGCAGGAAGAGCATTGACCCAGGAGTCAGATGACCTTGGACTGAATTTTGTTTGGTACATTTTTCAGCTCAGCGAGTCTGCACAAGTCATAACTTCAACTGTAAAATGAGAATCATAGTGGTGAACTCCCAGTTTATGCTAGGGATTCAATGAAATGCCACTTGTAAGGTTTTAATCATGGGCTCTGGCATATAGTGGGGCTTTCCTGGTGGCTCAGATGGTAAAGAATCTGCCTGTGATGCAGGAGACTAGGGTTCAATCCCTGGGTTGGGAAGATTCCCTGGAGAAGGGAATGGCAACCCACTCCAGTAATCTTGCCTGGAGAATCCCATGCACGGGGGAGCCTGGAAGGCTACTACAGTCCATGGAGTTGCAAAGGATCAGACACGACTGAGCAACTAAGTCTTTCTGGCATATAGTATGTGCTGAATAAACATTTTAGTTCTTATTCTCTGAGGCTCAATTTCCACACCTATTCAAGAAAAAACAGTAATCATACCTTAAGGAGGGACTGCAAAAATCAAATATGATAATCTGTGAAACATGCTTTGAAAAGGCAACCTATTACAAATGAGTGTTGTTATTGCTACAGATGACCAACATAACCCAAGTGTCCTCTTGCTTCTCAAGTGGAGTATTTCATTCCATCTTTATTACTTTCAAGTTTTTTCTGATTCTTTAATCTGGATTTCTCCAATAAGTGTACAACTATGGAATTTACTTATACCTCTGAACACAATTCACATCTCCCTGAAGTGCTTAATCCAGGCCTGTGGACACTGTAAACACGAAAACATTTGCATTTCCAAAGCGAAGACTAAGGATATATATATATATATATATATATATATAATATATAATATAATGAGAGGTTTGTCTAAAATGATGCTATAAATTGATAAAAACATGAGGGGCTCTGGGTATTTGCTCCCTACTGAAGCGAATCCTCAATTTGGGGACTTAGGCTGGTCAGGAAACATAATCCTAGGTCTGAAGACTAGGGTGCAGACATATTTGTGGGAGGCAAGAGCCATTATTTTGCCTAGCACATCATCTTAGTATGTGGCATCACAGGACAGTTAGTTATTTGCTAAAATGTTAGTTTATCTGTTTATAAATTTTAGTTTCTTATATGTGCATACATACATACATACCCACACAAACATATATGTTGATATTTAGTTAGTTATGACACACAGGGCATGTCTTATTGCAGGTCAATAGTCAGAAAGGCTGAAAAATACTGTTCTAAAGCCAGGAAGAAAACCCTTGGTGAGTTTAAGAAGATAAATGTAGTCTGATGAGGTTAGAATATACCTTGAGGTGGAGGGGCAGTGATGAAGAAGAGAAGTCAACAACATAAGCAGAGGCCGGGTTGTGCAGGCCAGCAGGAGATGCAAGGAAGTTAGATCTCATTCTAAGAACTAACGGATGCAAATCAGCTGCACAGTCTGATATACATTTTTATTTATTTTTAAAAAAATCTTTTGGCTGCCTGACACGGCATGCAGAATATTAGTTTCCTGACCAGGGATCAAGTCTGTGCTCCCGGCATTGACAGCACAGAGTCTTAACCACTGGACAACCAGGGAAGTCCCTGATTTACATTTTTAAAAGAAGGATAACTTTGGATACCTTCCACTACTACCTTTATACTGTTTGTTCAAGTTCATAGACTGGATTCTAGAATTTGCCAAGCTAATCCAATAACCAAGTACTTTGCAGGGAATTAGAATGTTTGTAATAGGGACTTCCCTGGTGGTCCAGTAGTTAGGATTCCACAAGCTTCGACTGTAGGGGGCATGGGTCATGGGGCAGTTAGTTCCTAGTCAGGGAACTAAGATCCTGTATGCTGCTTGGCAGAACCACACACACACACACACACACAAAGAATATTTATAACAGAATAAGACTGGTAAACCACTGAAATAAATTCTTGGAGATACCAATGAGACTAGCTCAGGTGGTGAAAAAAATAAAACTCTCATAGAAACTCAAAGACAATCTACTAATTTTTACCTTTGAGTAAGCACATATTTTCAAACACTTGAGAGTTATTGGTATTACTGTAGGTTGGCACCTCTTATAGAGTGCTACATGGTTGTTTCAAAATTTAAATTTTGCATGTTTAAGCCAGAAATTTCCCTTCAATAATTATATCCTTTAGAAATATTCACATATATGCCAAGAACAGGTGTAGCAAGATGTTTGCAGACCATTTAAAAATAGGAAAAACACGGGTATTAATGGGCAGGAAATGGCAACCCACTTCAGTATTCTTGCCTGGAGAATCCCAGGGACAGAGGAGCCTGGTGGGCTGCTGTCTATGGGGTCGCACAGAGTCAGACACGACTGAAGCACCTTAGCAGCAGCAGCAGCAGCATGACACATGCAGAGAGATGATCTGATTTTTTAAAAACTGGGAAACTGGGGAAATATATGAAGATAAGCATGTCTGAATATTCACAGAAAAAAGTCTACAAGAAACACACAATATACTTCATATTAATAATCCTTGGTTAGAGGTGGAATAGGGTGAGAAAACGCAGTGGGGGTTATCCTTCACTTCTACTTTATATGCTGTGGTATTTAAACTTCTTTTATATTAAGCACATACATTTTAAAATGTAAAGTAAAAAAATTACATTAACAAAAATATTCACAGGCTTTAAAGGGCAGGCAGAGAGAGGCATTAACTAGGGAGGTAGAAAGTGTCATAGCTTTGTGATGATGGCAATGCCCAGAGCGGTTGTCAGGTTGGGTAGAAACCAGAGTCAGATGAACTTGGCTTGGTGTGTGTGTGTGTACACGTATATTTATAATATTCTCCCAAACACCTGGGCCAGATGGTTTTAACTATTATAAAACCAAATGCTACAGTGCCTCTGACCATCTTAACTCTGATTATATTTGTTTGGCTAAACCTGCTTCAGAGTGAAATTCATCTGTGAGATGTTGGAATTGAGTCATGAACACTGGACAAAATAGGAAATGGGAAAATGGATAATGTCTGTGACCAATCCCTGAGCATTGATCTTCCTACCAGGACCACTTCTGGGTGATTTATGTATATTACTACTAACTCCATAACCCTGCTGGGTAGGTGACATATTATGCCCACTTTATAAATGAATACAGTGCAGCTTCCCAATCTGGAGGAGGTCATCTGCACAGGTGGTATAGCAAGGGAGGTGCTGGGGTGTCAGCCCAGGCTTAACTCCAACCACATTCAATGTTTTCCTGAGTGCTTCTCAGCTCCCTTGAAACAGAGAGAGAGGAGGCTCAGTGTTGACCATGTTGGAACTGCTGGGCTATGCCTGACTTCAGCTGGATGACAGTGCTAAAGATAAGAGGATACTTTTACTACAGTAAACTGAATATGCTTCCAGAGGTTTTGATAATGTTCCCTAGTTGGCTGAAATCTATATTAGCACTATGCAAAAGAAAAAAAGGAATTTTGTTCTCAAAACACCTCCCCCTACACTCAGTCTAGCCACAGACAGACAGATGTGTGTTTTACTCCTAAAATAAAGGATTGATGAGATGGGAGGATGATGCCAGAAATTTTTCTCTGATAATACCTCCTCCTACCTGTTTAAGTCTCCCCTAAGAAACCTATCATGGACCTTCTCCACTCTGCCATGTGGGATTAGCTGCCAGAGCCCCTGCCCTCCAGGGCTATAATTCCTGATCCCAGCTGGTCCTCTACATCACACTTTAAGTACAAAATATTGCATTCATTGCTGGCTGGTCCGTTTTCCTCAGCAGAACGTGGGCAGGCACCTGTAGCATAGGGCTGTCACTACATTCCTCTTCCTAGTCCTAGAGAGCAGTGCATTGCCTGGTAGTCCCCCCAAAATACTTAAAGAATGAACACAGTTCCAGCCAGGAATGTCATTTGGAAGGGCAAAGAAAGTAGAAGGGCCCAGCAGAGAAGTGTCTCTAAAGGTTTGAAAAGAGCAGCTGAAAATAGTCCAATTCTTAGCTTGAGAGGAAAGAAATAACAAATATGTCTTGTGTAAAACTCCTTTGTATGATACTATGATGGTGGATGCATTTGTCAAAACCAATGAATGTACAATACGAAGAGTGAAAACTAGTTAAACTGTGGTTGATAGTGATGAGTCAATGTTGGTTCATCCATTGTAACAGAGGCACCACTCTGATACCCTTGTTGATAGAAGGGGAGGCTGTGTGCTTAGGAGAGAGGTTATATCGGAACTCTATGCTTTCCACTGAATTTTTCCATGAATCTAAAACCACTCAAAAAAAAAGTCTATTAGCATTTTTTTAAGTAGTGAAATAGATGTCAGCACAAAGAACTGCCAACCTGTGATGCTTTATGGCTTTGTGAACAACCTTGCTCTTTCTGAAATATAAAAAGAAATAGACCCCATTAAAATAAAGTAGAATAAATCATGCCTATCCATAGAAATGCAGAATTTTCTCACAAGTATGATGTATTGGCCAAGAGTAGAGCCAGGTAGCAAACAGAAATGTATTCAAGTGTGTGTGTGTGTGTGTGTGTGTGTGTGTGTGTGTGTGTGTTGGGTGGGGGTGGGGGGAAATCAGTGTTCATAAAGCAAAAACAAACAAAAATTCTAAACACTTTTTCCAAAATAAAGGAGAAATGGATTAATTTGTTTCTATCACCATCTTTTTCCTTATCCATGACCCAGATTTGAATTTCCAATGTTAAAGATCATAACAAAATTTGCCAATTCTCAAGCAAAAGTTTTGTGTACAGTTCCTGCTTTTCACAATTAAAAGCACTCCTTGAAATTCTCCCATCTTATTTTTATTAGGGCTTCCCTTGTGGCTCAGCTGGTAAAGAATCCACATTCAATGCAGGAGACCTGGGTTCGATCCCTGGGTTGGGAAGATTCCCTGGAGAGGGGAAAGGCTACCCACTCTAGTATTCTGGTCTGGAGAATTTCATGGACTGTATAGTTCATGGGGTCGCAAACAGGCAGACACAACTGAGCGACTTTGACTTTCACGTTATCATTATTAACTTTTTTACATTTTATATATTAATTTTTTCTATGAATGAGGTTTAGGGTTATCCCCAAGGAACCAGTATTAATTAGTATTAATTACAATTAATTAAGTAGATCAACTAACAACTACTATAACCATCTCCAAGGATAAAGTTGTACTTGGAATCTTGTCATAGACTCCTGCTGGAGTTTGGTACCTCACACACAGAAACATGGATCCAGGGTCCTAGAGGGCAGAAAAACTTCCTCAAGGTCACTTATTCTTAACAGAGCTATCCATGGCAGAGCCAACTAAGTGTTCTATATGGACTTGATTTACTTGGCCTCATGTAAGCCCTTTACCCCTTTCAGACTGAGGTCAAGTCACACAGGCCTGTTTCTGGCTGAACTGCTGTGTGACCTTGCCAAGTTAGGTTCTTCTTTAAGCCACCTTGACTTATTTAAAAATTAGTGCCTCCAACATAGAGCTTTTTCATTAGCTTACATCAAAGGGAGTGCTTCAGTCAAAGGGAATCACACAGACGGGCAGAGAGAAGAGGGGCAGTTTGAGGAGTTTTCACAGTGCCCAGCTACAAGGAGGGAGGCGAAATGATGGGCTGGCCAACATTCACCATAGCCATGTCACTGTGATGCAGGACAAGAATGGAAACTTCCTCTGGGCTGAGAGTTGCCTCTCCTCTTTTTCTTGCCTCTTTTTGCCTCCAGTGTCACTGCCTCCCGAGCTGCTACAACAAGAGTGAAAATTTATGTGCTATTCAGATTCTGCTGCACGCTAAAAGCTGCAGCAGAAGAAAGTGCCTTGCGTTCCTCCAGGGTAAGGACGGAGGAGTGGCCCAGGGGTGGGAGTGATCAGATGATTTCTTGGTGGAGGAGCCACAGCCTGGGGCTTTGAAGACCAGCATTCCTGTTCCCAGGCCACAACTCTAAGTAGGTGTGTGTGCTCGGTCGTGTCTGACTCTATGGACTATAGCCTGTCAGGCTCCTCTGTCCATGGGATTCTCCAGGCAAGAATCCTAGAGTGGGCCGCCATTTCCTTCTCCAACGGATATTCCTGACCCAGGGATTAAACCTGTGTCTCCTGCATTGCAGGTGGATTCTTTACTGCTGGGCCACCAAGGAAATCTCCCTGGCCACTAGCAGTCGTTTATTAGCTGTGTGTCCATGTACAAATCACCTCATTTTCCTAAACCTGTTTCAACTGTTAAATGAAGATATTAGCATCTGTCCAGAAAGGCTATTGTGATTATTAAAATAGAACCGAGCAGGCAAGGTGACCTCACCATTGTCCATATTATTACTGCAATCTCTCTTCTTATCCCCTCTTGGCTCTCCAGCACCTTAAAAATTCTCAGAAAATACTTGTTGAATTAATGAGTAAACATATAACATGTAGAAACATGTTAAATGGTTCATTTACTAAAGATCAAAGCTCAAGAAATACTTCAAACACTATAGCAGTAGCTAAAATACTAATGGCTTAACTAGAGTCATTTCTTTCTCTTACCAGTTTCTTTGCATATAGTTAAGAAATTCTCCAAGAGTAAAGGGAAGACTTCTCTCCTCTAGACAGTAACTTTATTTTGAATAAACTTTTGGATACCTATAATATCCCAGATTTTCTCTAGTTAATCTCAGTAGCTTCTGATCTGGGCTTTATGTGCACTGTTAACTTATATTATACAAGTAGGAAATAGCAACCCACTCCAGCGTTCTTGCCTATAAAATTCCATGGGCAGAGGAGCCTGGTAGGCTACATACAGTCCATGGGGTCACAAAGAGTTGGACACAACTGAGCACACATTATGTGCCCATATATTTATCATATATTAATTGTTATTTTACAAATAAAACTGATATTCAGAGAGGTAGGTGAATTGACCAAAGCGATAAATCACACTGCTGTTGGTGTTCAGTTGTTAAGTTGTGCCTGACTCTTTGCGACCCCATGGACTGCAGCACCCCAGGCTTCTCTGTCCTTCACGATCTCCAGAGTTTGCTCAAATTCATGTTCATTAAGTCAGTGATGGTATCTAACCATCTTATCTTCTGTTGACCCCTTCTCCTGTTGTCTTTGATCTTTCCCAGCATGAGGGTCTTTTCTAATGAGTTGGCTGTTTGCATTAGGTGGCCAAGTATTGGAGCTTCAGCTTCAGCATCAGTCCTTCCAGTGAGTTTTCAGGGTTGATTGCCTTTAGGATTGACTACTTTGATCTCCTTGCAGTTCTAAGAACTCTCAAGGGTCTTCTTCAGCACTACAATTCCAAAATATCGTTTTTTCGGAGCTCAGCCTTCTTTATAGTCCAGCTCTCACATCTGTGCATGACTATTGGAAAACCACAGCTTTCACTATACCTTTGTAGACAAAGTGATGTCTCTGCTTAATATGCTGCCTAGGTTTGTCATAAGTTTCCTTCCTTCCAAGGAGCAAGTGTCTTTTAATTTCATGGTTGTAGTAATCATCCGCAGTAGTTTTGGAGTCCAAGAAAATAAAATAAAGCCGTACTGCCAATAGGAAGAAACTGTTTCCAAGGGGATGCCTAATTTCTGCCAAGACTACCAGCAGAGCCAGAAATAGAGAAACTCTGGTAGCTTGACTATTAAGCCTTAACCACCATTTGATCCCCTGGGCCTAAGATCAGACCCTCTGCCTCCAGTTTAGCCTAACAACTGAGAAGGCTCAAAGCTGTCAGGTTAAAAAGAATGCACAGAAAATTGATACTCCAACCTTGGGAGTTAATTACATTGCTGCACAAGTCTCCCAAAAGAAAAGAGCAGAGAGTTCATCTTTTGAGTTATTATGGCCACGCTAGACAAGGCAAGAGAGACTGTATTATAATAATGGCTTGTGTTGGTTTACTATACAGAAGAACCTCTTTCTCCATCACAGCACCAAGGCTTTGACATGCAGGATGTAAAACCTCTTGCTCCCACTTACCTCTGCTTCCAGCTAGCCTGGCCTGGCCACTTCTCCTTTCATTTGCACTATGCAAAGACCGGAATTCAAATTCCACATCATTACCTAACTGGCAGTATGAGCCATCAGTAGTATGAGCAGCACAGCCTCTAGTTCTGGGCAGTGGGAGGAGAGTCACATTTGCTCTCCCTGTTTAATCCATCCTAAAAGCCTCTGCTACTTTACCTCTCCAAAACCACAGTCCTGACATCACCTCGAGATAACAAGGCTTTCTAGTCTAGCACTGCCCTAGTGGTTCAGATGGTAAAGAATCTGCCTGCAATGCAGGAGACTGGGGTTTGATCCTTGAGTTGGGAAGGTCCCCTGGAGAAGGAAATGGCAACCCACTCTAGTATTCTCACCTGAGAAATCCCATGGACAGAGGAGCCTAGTGGGCTATAGTCCATGGGGTCACAGAGTTAGACACGACTGAGCAACTAAGTTTTCCAGTCTAGCAAATCCCAACCTCCAAATTCATTCACTCACTCAAAACACAGTTTCTCTGCCTGTTCCTGTGTTAAGTGTCAGATACACTGAATTAGACAACAGGTTGCAAAAGGGAACCCCAAGAAAAAATGGCTATCACTGGAGCATGAAGCAAAGACATTTTGAGAGCACTCAATGTTCATTTATTCATTCTCCATTCTTCTTCCCTGAAATAATATAATCTGTGTGCACTCCAAAGCACCTGGCTTTCTCTTCCACCTCTTCCAAAGTTCAGCATAAATTCACCTTCAGGAAGCCTTCCTGACTTGATGGAGAGAGATCCTCTTCCAACACCCAGCACATTTTCCACTTGCACCTATCACATTTCTAAATTCCCTCTTGTAAAGTGGTTTTTTTTTTTTTGGTAGTAAGTAGTTTTAGAAAGTAAATTACGTGAGGACAGACATCATGGATCTGGTTTACATGTTAGGCAATGGAATTTAGGAGGCTCCCACTTAAGTGCTGTTGTCATGGTTCAGTCGCTAAGTCACATCCCATTCTTTGTGATCCCATGCTGCACACCCATAGCACACCAGGCCTCCCTGTCCTCCACAGTCTCCCAGTTTGCTCAAACTCATGTCCATTGAGTCAGGGATGCTATCCAACCATCTCATCCTCTGTTGCCAGTTAAGTGCTTCATGAATATTAGTTGTATTAGTTACATCCTTTCCTCTATCATCATTGTACTTTCAGGGCTTTAATCTGACTTCTCCAATTTCTTTGAGCACTCGAGTTATACCTACACACATCTGCTTTACTTGAATACTGACCAACTGTCCGTGATCACAGGGCCATCTTTCATTATATTTGCTCTGTATGTATGAGATTTTATTTCCCCTTAGAAACAAGCTAGATGGCACAGCGGTAAAGGATCCACCTGTCAACAGGAGATGCAGGAGAGATGGGTTCAATCCCTGAATGGGGAAGGAGGAAATGGCAACCCACTCCAGTATTCTTGCCTGGGAAGTTCCAGGAAAGAGAAGCCTGGTGAGCTAGTCTATGAGGTCAAAAAGAGTCAGACACGACTCAGCATACACAATTACTAGAAACAAGATCAGGGGATTATCTAAGGTTTTGTCTGTAAACTGTTTATGTTCCAGTATCTCATCTAAGGCTCAGCATCATGGACACCTGCATACTCAGTGCCTTGCTGTGATTGCAAATATAGACACTAACCTTTTTTGCATCTACTCTCCAGATAAAAGTGCTATGTATGTTTAATAAGTAGTTTTTCCAGGAAATTCAGTAAAAGGAAATATAAGCCCTTTTGCACACTTTCAGGGCCTGTTCATTTCGGAGGTCCTTTAAAACACTTTCAAACATGTCATTTTTCTACATTAAGCAAACTAAATCCACTTAAGGGAAACATGAACAGCAGCCTCCACCAAAAATACCCCAAAACTGATGCACGCTCCACATCAGGCTCCCCTCCCTTCACTTTCTCGTGCAATACGAACTTCAATCAATCAAGGACTACTGCTCCAAGGAAAAACGGTCTCACTGCTGCTTGAGCTTTTGATAACCTTCACCACTCAATAATCCTCCTATCTAAAACCCTCATGGAAGCCCATTGATAGAGCCCAGATTTTTGAGCCTCACAGGACTGTGGTAGTGGCTTCAGGTGCTGGCCTAAAGATCACTGCTGGTCTCCTGCACACCAGTCCCAGAGGCCACATCTGCTCCCTATCTACTGCCAACACCTGCATCCTTTATCATGTCAACAGAGCACATCTGCCTGTTTTCTGTAATTAAAATCACTCAGCGAACCCATTCTCTGTTTGGGATTCTGAAACCACCTAAGACACAACATGGTCACTGATTTTATTACTGAACCTTCCCCAACATAGATTCCAAAATGTGAGTGTGGTTTCCAGCAAAGTTTGCAGTGATTCTGAAAAATCAATGTGTATTGAAAATTTACGTTTACGAGGAGGCTCATGAACAAGGAGCCTAGAAGCAATGGGTGATTAATTCTCACATGGTAAATGCAGGGAGGGTTTTCAGTCATTAAATGAATTCATCAAAATATTTACTGAGCAATGCAAAAATTGCAGTTAAGCTGAGGAGCTTGGCTTTGGGACCCCCCCCCCCAAAAAAAAAGGCAGGAAAAAAGTACACAAAAAGAAAAAAATAGAAATAAATGTAGTTAATACTAATAGGTGGTTTATTGGAAACCCTCAGAGCATTTTTCAAAAGGATTTGACAGATTTTATTGTAATGAGACATAGTGAGGAAGAAATGGTTTAAAAGATGTCATCAATCTTTTATTTAACTAAGCACTTGCCCTTCATTTTGAAGGAAATGATACAGTTTCAAATCGGAACCTCCTTCTCAAGAAGTGGTATGAGAACATAACATTGATTTAACATATAATTGTCAACAAAAATGAAGTTTACACAATTCACTAAGAAATAAAATGCACGTGGAATTTATCAAGTTAACTGATATAATTCTCCATGGGTTACAGGTATTATCAGTAAGAACAAGACAATATAATGAAAAGTCGAATAAACCAATTGTTTAGATACCTTGATTAAAAAAAAAAAAACTCACAAATAAAACATAACTTCCCAAACAAACCCTTTCAATGATCATGACACAACAGATTTTATTCTAATTTCAAAAAAAAAAAAAAAGTTAGACAATCACATAATATCAAGTCTTCAACACAGTGGATTCCATTCTAAGGAAAAAAAAAATAGAGGAAACAAGTAGTCCTTAAATTTTTTTCATTATCCATATTATATGTTGTAGAAAATTAAAGTTTTGCTTCCAAAAATATGTTTCCATGTGGTTGTGGTGTTGTTGACTGGTGCTATTAGGGACAGAAGCACCAAAGACATGAGAAATGTAACCACTGAAGTATCATTTTTTCATAAAAATTAAAAATTTCCATAAAGGTCTGGAGTAAAGTCTTCTGCTACGTGTGTTAGTGCTATAAAGTCATTTTAAATTAAATGTGGAATAAAAGCTACAAAAAGTATGAGTTCTTTCAATATAAAAAGTTGTGTAGCTGAAGTTGTGGGCTCCTTTGCTATACATAAGCAGTCTCAATAAAATATTTGCTTAAGTAAGAAAATAGAATTTGTCTGATTACATTTAGCATCCGTTCCAGTTGAGTGTCTTGCTTATCCCTGCCAGAGCTTCTGAAGAACATGAGAATCAATATTCCTTGCCTTCAAAGAGCATCTGTAATTCACAGTACAAAACAGTTCTAGAGTCTTAGTCCTAAGGAGAAACAAAAATTAAATATATATATATATATTTTAAAGTGCCAGATGTAGCCATTGTCTGGACATTCAAAACTCTTATCCACATCTTCAAGAAAGATGCCAACAGTTGATTCGATCCCCTTTCTTTGCAACTTCCACTGGCTGGTTGATGCTTTAACTATGACAACCCTGATAAAACTTCCAACAGAATCACAGTTCCAAAAGCATTACGTACGTACTTCACATCTCTGTTGCTCTGTAAAAACATATGAAAAAGCCGCATCCGAAGATCTCTTGACTCTTCTAGCTCATTTTCAAGTCCTGTTATCAAAAACCTCTTCCTGAGAGGCAGAATTGCTACTATGGATGTGGATTATATAGGAGTTCTTTCTTCAAGTTGAGATTTCTCACAGAGCTGCAACAAAGAGTCATTGCTATCCCTGTGCCTGATGACATTCACTTTCCACTGAGGGTTGAAAGAGGGAGACAGAGATCCAAGAGTGGAAGAGCGAGCTGGCCCAGAGCTGCTAGACAGTGCTGTTCTGTTCTTCCCTCCTGCTGCCTACACAATGGTCATTAAGTTCAACTTTCCCTTGACTGTGTTCAACACAAAAGACAATTCAAATCTAATAGGCTCTCCCAAATGTCTTTACCCACTTTACCTTGCTCCGCTTTTCCACAAGCAAAAGAAAACAAACACAAAGCTGTGAGATTATTAAAGAAGGAAACTGGATTAACATTTTCAACAGGAGACGGATGTTTCTCCCAAGTCCTGGACCAGAGCTCAGTGTGGTTCATCTTTAACAGTCAAAGTGATAGGACATGTCTGGGGATTCCTGTGAAAACAGGCAACATAGCCTACGCCCTTGTAATTAAATGAATTCATGTTGTGGTGCTATGAAGGTCTAGGCTTTTAAAACTTACGGTCTCGACTTCCTAAGTTTGAAAAAAAATGTAAGAGTACAAGGAAATCCTTCAAGTTTTGCTGCCTTGATTTAAAGATCTCCAGGCAGGATGCCTGAGGATGGCCATGGCTGTATCACTTAAATATGGATCATTCAAATATGACCCTACGATAACAGTAAAAACTGAATCACAAAATAACTGTATAGCCCACGGGGTCACAAAGTGACTGAGCAACTGAGCTCAGTAACATGACTGAGCGACTTTCACTTACATATTGTATCAAGTGTGGCTAGCAATACCTTATCATTGAAATATGCCTCAAGCCAAAAATTTGACCTCAGGCAAAACAGGAGTGAAGGGGGTGAGACAAAAGATAAACGGTAAACAAAATTCACAGGGCCACCACCAAAGCCTTAAATTAAGAAAACAAGTTACCTTCACTATACCAGAAGGGGGTCGGCGCGGGGATTGACAGGAAATTGACCTGAGGATGAACATGGCCACGCAGGTTTAATTAGATCAGAGACACAAAGGGCTTTTCCCTCCTTTGATGACAGCGGCTCTTAAGTGCCTACAATAGCAGGCTATAAACAAAGGCGGCAAAACAGAACCAGAATAGAATCCTTCCCTTAGCTGGCCTGTGACAACGATTTACTTGAAACCTGGGAACCGGTGGGCCGCTCAGGAGATTCATCCTGAAGCCAGCTCCAAAAGACAAATCGCTGGGGGATGGGGCGGGCTGAAGTAGCCAAGTCTTTGTTTTGCAGCCCAAGTTTACTCAACTATTTGTTATACTTCACAGGGGGTTGTTTGGTTTCAGTCTGCTGATCCCAGACCTGGTCCAGGTTTCACCAGCCTTGCACTCCAGGAAAACCATAAAATAAATAAATCACCTCAGCTTCCCGGATCCCTCACATTGCTCCTCGGGGAGTGGCGGGTGGAAGCACACCACAAACCTGCTCTGGCCCTACTATACAGGGCATCCTCCAAACTCAGGGTAGGAGGGGAAGCGGGCAGAAGGCAGCGGCAGGCATTGGCATTCCGAGGTTGTCTCCATACCTAAATTCAGAAGAGCTGATTTTTGGACCCAAGTCCAGCAGGGATTCAAGTGTCTGGCAAGTCCACAGTTTGCCTCACCTCGGGAAATGAAGGCGGATTGAGCCAGTGGGCAAAAGGCCGAGAAGCGGCCCCGGCCAAAATGCTCCTACCTGCTCCCTCTTCCCCCTCCGTCCAAGATAACAAACTCAAGCCACAGCTGGCTGCGCTTTGCGCCAACTCTTCTTTTTCCAAATGGCCCAGGAGCCCAGATGGGGCCCAGAAGGTGGTGGAGGAGGGAGGGAGAGGAGGGAGCGGGCACGGGCGGCGGCTGCTGCAAACAGCTCCTCAGCTCCCCCGTCAGTGCACCACCGTTTCTCGATTCTCCTCCTCCTCCCGGCCGGGCGCGGGGAGGCGCCCGGGAGGCGGCGTAGTCCGCGTAGCGTCGCTGTCGCCCTCGTCCGGCTCGACGGGGTGCAGGTGCGTGGCCAGCTCCTGCAGGACCGCTGTGCGCCCGATCTGGTCGTTGCGCCGCTTCTCCATGATCAGGTCCTCCAGGCTCTGGAACTCGAGCGTATGGCTGCGCTGCGCAGAGAGCTGGATTTGCAGCCGATAGGGCTGCTTGCCGATGCGCAGCTCGCCGCCGATTTTGAACTCGCGCTTGCCGTAGCGGCACCAGGCGGCGAAGCTCTCCGAGTTGCGCCAGCTCAGCTCGCGTTCCTTGGCGCCCACGTGCGCTAGCGCGTTGCGCACCACAGCGCTGGGGCTCAGCGGTTTGTAGCGGTACAAATCGTTCACCACGCGGCCGCGCCGACCCTGGCTCGCGTCCGTCAGGAAGCTGTTGCTCACCTCTAGTCGGTGCAAATGCACTACCTGGAAGTTGCCCACGTAGACTGCCCAGTGTGGGTACTGCGCCTGCGACACGAACTCCACCAGATCGCCAGGCCTGCACTTGTTGAGCAGGTTCTCGGGCGTGTAGGTGCTCAGGGCCGCAGAACCCGGCGAGAAGCTTTTCTGGTAGATGCATTCATCGCGGTAGAACACGGAGCACTCCACCTCGTGCAGCCGCGGGTCATAGGGCTGCGGCGGGGGCAGCGACGGCCCATCCCCGCCGTCCGGCAAACCCCCGCCCCCGCCGTCCGGCCCCTGGGGCGGCTGCTGCGGCTCCATGTCCTCGTCGTCATTGGAGAAGATGTAGGAGACCCCGATGCGGGGCCCATCGTCCCGATCCACGCCCGTCGGGTCGGCCGTGGGCACTTCCTTGTAACTTAGGTGGGTCAGTTTCTCCACCTGGTTGCCCATCACGCTGCGGGCACACGTTCACGCCGCCGGCAGAGGAGAAAGCGAAACCACCACTAGGGTCATTGGCACCGGTCCCCGGACAGGGGTTGAGACCACCTGTTGGGAGAGGAAGGCAAGGAAGCCGTGTAGGAGGCGCTCCCCCGTGATGTGGGCGATCTGTTCTTAAAGAGAAGAAAGAAAAATTGGGGGCCGGGCACCTGGAGTCGTTTTACGAGGAAATGTCAGATGCAGCGAGCTTTCTCTCTCACTTTTCCGCCTCCAGGGCCACGGTCACAGGAGGCCGGGCAACTCCAGCTCGCCCCTGCCCCCAGCCCTTGACCTCGCCCGGGCAGAAGCCCATTGCATCAGCGACTCCTACTGTTTCCGCCAGGGCCCTGCCTGCCAATGTCAAGCAGGAAGGGGGCAAAGAAACTTTACTCCAAATCCCCTTTCCTATCCTCCCCCCCTCCTCCCCACCTTCATCTCAGGGTCCTAAGTCGGTTCCAGAGACGTCCCCGCCCCACCCCCATCGCTAAGGAAACCGGCGAGGATCCCGCAGCGCAGCCCGGACAGGTGAGCCGCCCAACCTGGCTCACCTGCGGCGCTTCCTGCTACCGTCTTGCCCGCCCCTCCCCCGCGCACCCGCCCTCAGGCTCGGGTTACTTGCGCAAACTCACCCGCCTAGAAGTGGAGGCCGTGGGGAATTGGGAGCCCCCCGCCCCCTACCCCGCCGCACCCTGAGACTTCTAGGGCGAGTTTGCAGGTGTGGGCTCCGCAGCCTCTCCTCTCCCGGCGCCGGCGACTGCGAGGCTGGGCGGGAGGGAGCAGAGCATGTCTTGCCCCCCGCGGCTACGTAGCGCCTCAAGACTCGAAGGCGGGGAGCGGCGCCTTTCACGCCGCACCCCTTCCCTCCTGCTGGGGCTGCTTCACCCCCTCAACCGGATCTCGCGGGGGGGGGGGGAAAGGAGGGGGGAGGAGGTGGGGTTCTCTAGAAGAAGGAGAAGGAAGCAGCCTCGGTGCCCGGCGGCGGCAGCTCCCGCTCGGGCCGGGCGAGCAACAAGCGCCGGAGCGGGAGGGACGGGATTGTAGATCCGGCTCCGGGCTCCCAGGGCGGGAGCGCAGCCCCTAGCATTTAAAGAGACAGGCGCTCGCTCCCAGAGCTCGGGTCTTTCTCGCACGGCGCTGAGCCTCCGGCATCCCCGCCTCCGCCCCGCCCACCCAGGCCGCGGGGCTCCGCCCAGGCCACGCCCCCGCGCCGGAGCGGGTTTAAATCCCGCTGGTAAATAACCGAAAGGCTTGAGTGGGCTGGAAGTCTTCGCGCGCTTGTGTGTGCCTAAGTAATGGGGACCTTACTTACCTTCTTAGAGTAAGACCTGTAGTGGAGTCCGCGCTGCTTACTCCGGTCATGTTTTTCGGAGCTGTGAGCTTTAAAATGAAGTTGGAAAGCAATGGCCACCTGCCAGTGTAGAGAGAAGACTTTGGTGTTTGTTCTGCCTCTTCATCCCCAGAGTACCTTGGAGAGGGAGGAACAGTCAAGCCACTAGAAAGCAAACAGACTTTTGCTTCTTTCTTTTCTTCCCTAGAATCAATTTCTTGCCAAAGGTCACAAAATAATTTTTACTAGGACAACTGGAGAAGTATTTCTGTTTAGAGATATTTCCAGAATAAGTCCTATGAAACTTTCAGGTAGGGAAAAAAAAAAATCTCAGAAAGGAAACAAAGCAGAAAGACTTAGCTAGGAACTTAATTCCAAGACCTAGGCTGTTACTAATGTCCTTCTAAGTTAGTACAAAGTAGATTTTTCATAACCTCCATTGTTGTTTTGAGAATTACCGGTTCATCCAGCGGATAGTGAAAGAGGGCATTCAGCTCTGGTGGTTTATCTTGGGGGTAGAGGATGTAGGAATTGCCTAATTGTCTTTAAATTAAGGACATATTAGCAGAGGCCCTCAGTGAATGTATTTCCTTCCTGCTAACTTGCAGAAGGAAGTGACAGGAGGCCAGTACTGCCTATTAACCTAAACTAGGAGGATACTTCCTCTCTCTCCCCTCCAGGTTGGTTTTGTTTCTTGTATCTAAGATGAAAGTTACCAGAGTGTTTGGTTTTGTTTTGTTAATAATGGATCAGATTGGGTGGTGGAGGGTTGACACTAAACAGACTTTCACTGAAACCCAGAGTAATTCTTGGTGGAATTAAGAATGCAACTCAAGACCTCCTCTTTGCTTTCCATCACTGTTTATTTTGACTCAGTTTTTCCAGGTAACACAATTATTTATTCAGTGTGTATTCCGACCAGTGGAAACAGGAGTATACTAACACTGCTGTGATTTTTTTTTAGTTTGGAGTGTGGAGGAGGAGAAATCAGTCTACATACGTACTTTTTTGAGCACCAACAATCAGTATTGGCAGGGCGGTGATGGGAGTTAGTCCTTCAGCAAGTCTAAGATCACAGTATAAGTTAGACCAAAACCAGACTTCTGTGCGTCTGCTGTGTAGATTAAGTTTTTTCTGACCAGCCTCAGGCATGTGTGACCAGATGAGTCCCCTCCCTGGACTTTTTGATAACACATGCTCTGGGAGGTGCTGTTTTACCTGAATAGTATTTGCCACCACCATAAGAGCTCATGTAAATACCCATCTTACAAGGGAGGAGGGAGAGGGAGTGTTAGACTATGAGAACCAATGGCCAGTCGTGTAATGTCTGTTAGACCGTGAAACCTCTGCTGCCATCAGCTATGGTAGGCCACTTTGTCCCTGGTACTAGGTAGGCTCCCTGATGGTGGGAGAATCCACAGGACACAGTAGTATGGTTGTTTGCTACCAGCACCCCAGGGCACAGATCTAATGAATCACTAAGCAACACCTAGTTGTCCAGGTGTCTAGCCTATTACCTTGATGAGCTCTGTTCACAACAGTGACTCAACAACAGTTCTTCTGTTTTGTTTTTTTAAATAATAAGGGGTCCAATTACTGGACTTTACATAAAGCATTGTTTAAACCTTAAGGGAAGCAAAACAATATTCTTGACATAACCTGAATATAAAACATTATTTGCGTTTTAAGATACAATCATCTTGAATAAAAACTTGAAAACTTCAATCGATTTTTTAAAAAGTACTGATAGACGGTTTTATCTTCAAAATAGATATTCAATAAATTCCAAAGTACATAGAACCATCCCAATGTAATGAACTGATATTACTGTATTTCAACCATGCATTTCTAGTTTATTTTTTATTTGAGTATAATTGCTTTAAAATGTTGTGCTAGTTTCTGCTGTAAAACAAAGTGAATTAGCTAGATACATATACTCCTTCCTCTCTCCCACCCCTCCCATCCCACCCCTCAACAACAGTTCTTGAATTGAGCAGCTATAAAGTCTCAGAGGGAACAGGTTCTCAGTTATCTTTATATCCCGATACCTGGTACTCAGTAAGTGTTTGGTAAATGCTTGATGGACGCTTGAGGGGAATTCTTGGACATATCAATAGCCCGTTTCCTGTGTAGCTTCTTCCATAAATGCCTGGTTAGGACCTCCATCTGATCCCCAAGGGCTCTTGGTCAGAGGTTGCAGAATGGCTCCCAGACTTGCTTTGCTCATCTCAAATGCTTGTTTAATAAACTTAGATTAATCGATAATTTGGAGACTTGGGAAATCTCACCTAAAAATTCAGAGTTCCCGATTCACTTGAAAGTGTCAGTGATATGAGACCATTGGGCCCACATTCCAGGATAGCAACAAAAAGCTAGAGCTGAGCAGAAATTGCCTTTGAGATGAGATGTAGCCTCCAGTTGGCCCCAGTCTCTGTCCTATTCATCTCTCCTTCCTAGTGCCTTGACTGGCCCTGGGAACCTCTGTTGGCCAGCACTGCCATCCAGTTTTACGCTATACATTGTGTCACTTGATTATATGTAATTCAGCACTTGAACACGTAGCATCTGGTGTTATCTTTTAATTCATATATTTAAAATGTCTTTTCTAAAAAGAGCTTAATTCAAACTATATTTTTTGAAAATCTGTTAGGTACCTGTTAGTCTTAAACACCATTCATTTATTCTACAAGTATAATAGGCACTGCGTTAGGTTTTGCAGGTATTCATGTCCCCATGAGATACACAGACTCCTTAGGACAATATAAAATGTACTACAGGACAGGAAAGTAGAGGATGCTCAGGGGAAGTTTCAAGGCATGCATATATAAAGGTGAATATTAAAGTGCCTGCCATCAGGAGCTTGCACTAGCGAGGGTGACCAGCCCTAAAATCAACAATGGCATCTACCACTGAGTGACCTATTCATTCTGTTATAAAGGACAGTTCAATTTAAAGAAGCTAAGTGACTTCTTCCAGCTGATAAGTAGGACCATCTCACAAGCCTGCTTGATTTCAAGCCCCATGCTCATAACCTCTTTGTTTTCAATAGGGACAAATACATTATTCAATATTTAAAAATATCTGAGTGCCTGGCTTTACTGGGCTCCAGAGATAAAGCCATGGACACAGTAGACAAAGTCCTTTCTCTTAATGGCTTTTCCATGTTGATAGGAGGAGACAATTGACAAGTTCAAGTAAATATGTATTCATTTCTGAGAGAGATAAAGGCCATTAAAAAATAGACTAGGGTGATGGGTTTGGATAACTGTGGCTACAGAGAGGGTGGGGGTTGGGATGGGGAGGTGGGAGGGCCTTTGGATAAAATGGTCAGAGTAGGCTCCTGAAGAAGTGAAACTTGAGCTGGGACTTAAAGGATGAGAAGGAGGTGGCCTTGGCATTCCTCCATGAGCACCAAGAGCAGAGGAATTGGAGCGTTGAGGAAAAAAGGTTGCAGCTAGAGCAAGGTTGGCTTCCCATGTGGCTTAGTGGTAGTCACCTCCAGTGCAGGAGTCTTGGGTTCAATCCCTGGGTCAGGAGGATCCCCCGGAGAAGGAAATGGCAACACGCTCTAGTATTCTTGCCTGGGAAATCCCATGGACAGAGGCGCCTGAACAACAGTAACAGAGCACTGTCAGTGGGAAGGTCTGTGACGGGTGTGGTTAGAGCCATGGGAAAGCTTTGGGGGTTGAGGGTTGTCACTGGCTGCCCTATGGGAAGTGGACCATACAGCGATGAGAGAGGAAGCAGGTCCTATATGGGGAGGAAAGGCCTTCCAGCAGATGGAGCCTAGTGAACAAAGGGTGAAGTCCCCACGGCACCTTCCTCAAGAGCAGCCATAAAGTAACTTGAGCTAGATTTCAATTCTCAGCCATCCTGTGGCTTCATCTTCCCTCACCAGTGACCCAAGTATCACATTCCACACACTTCCGAGGAGGAGGAGGAGGCACTCAATAAAAGCAAACTGTGTCAAATGCCATTTAGTCATTCTCAAAGTATTCCTGTCCTGAGCCAAGGGGAACAATCGAGAATTGTTTCTACCTGACAAGTTTCCCTGGAGTAGGAAATGGCAACCTACTCCAGTATTCCTTCCTGGAAAATCCCATAGACAGAGGAGCCTAGTGGGCTCCAGTCCGTGGGGGTGGCAGAGTCGGACATGACTGAGCGACTAAACAACGACAACCTGACAAGGCATCAGCCTCCCTGACTCTGCAAGTGTAGTGGTTGGTATCGATTTAAATGGCCCGGTCCAGGAACGCACAAAACAAGAGCAGGAGGGCAGTTATCTGACGAGGCAGTCTGGAACTCTGTCTGTTGCGAGGGCTGAGCCCCCGGTTCCTGGCAGCCGCAGATAGCTGAAAGAGTTTGCTGGAAAACAGGTTCCTCCACCCCTTCCTTGAGTTGGAAAACGTCCAGACTTCCCTGTGCCTCTGACCCTCTGCTGGGGTTTTGTTGAGACATAGGAGGTGAGTGGTAGCAGAGTAAAAACATATGACCTGGGTTGACGTGCTGTTTGCTAGTCAACATGCTCTCAGCCTCCTCTACCAGTCTCTAAAGTGGGACTCGTGTTACTGTTTTCCCTCAGTTGGGAATCCTTATGTAGACAGTGTATGTGGAAGTGTCTGGAAAATCCTAAAGGCCATGTAGATGCCACATGTTATTTAAAGCCACCAAACCCTAGATTAGAGGCATGTTAGGGCCAGATGATTTTAATATGGGGAGCCAAAGGATAGATAAGCTTTTGTTATGGGTGTCAACTTACTAAATCTCCAGTGTGTGTTTAGTCGCTCAGTTGTGTCTGACTCTTTGTGACCCCATGGACTGTAGCCCACCAGGCTCCTCTGTCCACGGGGATTCTCCAGGCAAGAATACTGGAGTAGGTTGCCATGCCCTCCTCCAGGGGATCTTCCCAACACAGGGAGCAAACCCAGGTCTCCCTCATAGAAGGCAGAGCCACCAGGGAAGCCCACATCTCCAGTACCAGTACTAAATCTCCATACCAATGCTGCTTTTTACCAATCCTGTCCTTTTACAGATAGCAAGTCAATGAAGGGGCTTCCCAGGTGGCACTAGTGGTAAAGAATCCACCTGCCAATGCAGGAGACCAAGAGACACAAATTGGATCCTTGGGTTGGGAAGACTCCCTGAAGAAGGAAATGGCAACCCACTCCAGTATTCATGCCTGGAAAATCCCTTGGACAGATGAGCCTGGTGGGCTACAGTCCATGGGGTCGCAGAGGCGTACACAACTGAGCACACACAGCACAGAAGATAGAAATACAAAGACCCATGGCTAGGAATACTATGGATTGTGAGTGGGAGAAGCTGGATACAAATCCAAATCTGGCTGGCTTCAAGCCCATAGTTTTCACACCACACCAAGTTGCGTAAGGAGGACGACGAGCGTATGTGTTGTTCATCGAGATGCTGGCCAGTCTGAGGACCAGGGGGGCTGACGTATCTTCCAGGTGTAGAGTGACCAACTTTCCTAGTTTGTCCTGGTTTAGCACTGAAAGCCCCACATTCTCAGCAAACTGGGCCGCTTGGCTACTCTACCTTAGTGCTCCCTATCCTAGTCATTGCTTTCTCTGCCCCAGAGGGGAGGCAGAAATGTTGCTGAGGGGGATCAAGGAAGGAAGAGGCGGGAAAGGAGAGTCAGGTGTTTTAGTCCAGACCTCACTCTAAGGGCCGCCATCCCCAACAAGGTTATACATACAGCAGCTATGCAAACTGGGGCATCCTATAAAAGAGACAATAAATGTGACAATCTGCTTTGGGCATTCATTATTTTTCTTGTTTTTCTTACTTGGATTCTTTCCAAGAGTGAGGGCAGGGCCTGTCTTCCCTTTAAGAGGACTGGCCTGCAGCCGCTCCCTCTTTCTTCACCCCTGGCCCCCCAGCCTGCCTGACTCAGACTTTAAAACCTGCAGAAAGAGTTTTGCGCATTGGCTGCATGATTCCTCCATCTTTAAAGAAGGGAGTACAGAGGCTGCTGAGTGTCATCCTTTATCTTGACTTCTGCATTTTATTGCCTTTCCCCCTTTGTATCCCCAGGACAGGCTGTCTCTAGCAGGCTGGGTCAGAGCTAGTCTGCCCTGTGGGTTAGGGTGTAGAGGAGATGCCTTGAGAAGGGGTCAGGGACTGTCACCCACCCCAAACCATCAGCTCTCTCTGCATTAATCCTGTGCCTAAATGGTGAGAAAGCTTTTAACCCTTTCCTGGAAGAGAGTTCACCAGTTGGAAAAATACCAAGGCTTGTCCCTCCTGGAAGCTGGCTGTTTTAGGACGCCCCTGATATCATATGGTTGATGTTGAACCGGAGTTTGATTTGTGCTCAGGAGTCTGAGCTTGTAGCTGGGCTCCTGCAGAAGCCTCATGAAAGATGCATTTCAACCAGGCAGTTCCAGGGGAGAGAACAGCTTAAATTACAGCTCTACAAATCCAAATATTGGCATATATGCAAATCCAAATGTAGGGAATTTTTTAAAAAATCTAAATTCTAAGAATCTTATTTTGCACTTCCTGTGCAAGAAGGGAAGGATGAGCTATTCAGAGAAGAGACAAGGCTGTCAATAACAAGAGAAGCTTCAGCAGAGTAAACCCCACCTTCTTTTCTCTCTTCGGCCATTTTTCAGGTGGCTCAGATAGTAAAGAATCTGCCTGCAATGTGGGAGACCTGGGTTCAATCCCTAGGTTAGGAAGATCCCCTGGAGGAGGGCATGGCAACCCACTCCAGTATTCTTGCCTGGAAAACCCGCATGGACAGAGGTGCCTGGCAGACTACAGTCCGTGGGGTCACAAAGAGTCAGGCACGACTGAGAATGAGCAACTCAGCACAGCACATGCTTCCAGGGAAGAAGAGCCTCAACAAGAGAGGAAGACAGTATTTGTTCAGCACAGTTTTCTGCAGGACCGTCTAAAGAGACCACCCCACCCAGTAATTGGGATGTTGGGCTCACCGAATCTGGTTAGTCTGTTTCTTCTACTTTCCTCAAATCACTTCTAGGCCTGGGGCCAAGGGATTCCCATTGAGGACTGACCTCCCCATAGTCTGTTCACAACATAGCAGCCGCCAGCAATCCTGTGAGACTGGGAACTTAGCCATGTCACTCTTCTGCTTAAAACTCTCTCATGGCTCCCCATTTCCCTTGGAGGAAAGCCAAAGTCCTAAACCTGAACCTGGCCTCTGTACTCTTAATACCCAGTTAAATCTCAGAGACAGATTTGGGGTGAAGTAGAAAAGAATGGAACAACAGAAAAGACATGGAACAACAGACTGGTTCCAAATAGGAAAAGGAGTACGTCAAGGCTGTATATTGTCACCCTGTTTATTTAACTTATATGCAGAGTACATCATGAGAAACGCTGGACTGGAAGAAGCACAAGCTGGAATCAAGATTGCTGGGAGAAATATCAGTAACCTCAGATATGCAGATGACACCACCCTTATGGCAGAAAGTGAAGAGGAACTAAAAAGCCTCTTGATGATAGTGAAAGCAGAGAGTGAAAAAGTTGGCTTAAAGCTCAACATTCAGAAAATGAAGATCGTGGCATCTGGTCCCATCACTTCATGGGAAATAGATGGGGAAACAGTGGAAACAGTGTCAGACTTTATTTTTTTGGGCTCCAAAATCACTGCAGATGGTGACTGAAGCCATGAAATTAAAAGATGCTTACTCCTTGGAAGGAACGTTATGACCAACCTAGATAGCATATTCAAAAGCGGAGACATTACTTTGCCAACAAAGGTCCGTCTAGTCAAGGCTATAGTTTTTCCTGTGGTCATGTATGGATGTGAGAGTTGGACTGTGAAGAAGGCTGAGCTTTTGATGCTTGATGATGCTTTTGAACTGTGGTGTTGGAGAAGCCTCTTGAGAGTCCCTTGGACTGCAAGGAGATCCAACCAGTCCATTCTGAAGAAGATCAGCCCTGGGATTTCTTTGGAAGGAATGATGCTAAAGCTGAAACTCCAGTACTTTGGCCACCTCATGCGAAGAGTTGGCTCATTGGAAAAGACTCTGATGCTAGGAGGGATTGGGGGCAGGAGGAGAAGGGGATGACAGAGGATGAGATGGCTGGATGGCATCACTGACTTGATGGATGTGAGTCTGAGTGAACTCCAGGAGTTGGTGATGGACAGGGAGGCCTGGCGTGCTGCGATTCATGGGGTTGCAAAGAATCGGACACGACTGAGTGACTGAACTGAACTGAACTGAGAAAAGAATGGCTTTATTGCTTTGCCAAGCAAAGGGGACCATGGCAGACTAACGCCCAGGGTAGCAAGGAGTTTTATAGCAATGGTTCAGAGAGCACATGATCAGCTGGTGGACAGTCTTCTGATTGGTGGGGTGGAGGTAAGTGAGAGTCAACATCGTCAACCTTCTAGTTCCAACCAGTCTGGGTTCTGTGCGCTTCCAGACAGCACACTGTCATTTCAGTGTCTCCATAACAGCTCAAAGATGTGTGCATCCCTTGATGGAGAATGAGGACCCTTCCCCGTTGTTTCTCTTGACCACTGGTTCTTCCCTTGCTTCTGCATCTCCTCTTTTCCTTAATTAACTTCTGCTTGAATCTTCCCATTGGAACTCAGTGAAGAGCATGGAGGCTGAATGAAACCTATTTCCTGTAATCAAAGAAATGGGGGACACAGAAAGGTTTTTGTGCCCAGGAGCCCCACAGGGTCTTGCTTGGTTTGAGTCCCTAAAATAGCCCCACAGCCCTGCCTGCCTCCCTCATTACCTCTCTGATGCCCCCTCGCTCACACCTGCAGACACACTGTCCCCTTGCTGTTCTTCCCCGGTGGCTGGCATGCTTTCCCCCCATGTCCTCAGCATACGCTGTTCCTTCTGCCTGGAACAGTCTTCCCTCAGAACACTTCACGGCATGCTCTTCAGTCTTGACTCGGATGTTAGCTTCTTGGTGAGCTGTCCCTGACAGCCCTATTTAAAATTTCAAATGTCCTTTTATATATACTGTCGCTTGGGAAAAAATAAAAAAAAGGTACAACCTAAAAGTTGAGAATTAGGTTTTATTCCACAGACTTGCTGAGGACTTAAGCCCGGGAGGGAACCTCTCATGTAGCTCTGAGGGACGGTTACAAAAATGATAGAAGTGGAGCCAAGCTAGATAGGAACTTTTGCAACAAAACTTAGGTAGTCAAAAACCAAAAGATTACTGTTAATTAAAGAAAAACGGAATATCTCAAGTTAATGAATTTCACACTTTTCTATTTATGGGAAGATGCAAGTGCCTGGGCTCATTGAGATCCTTCCTTTAATATGCACCTTAACTATGTAGGGACAATATCCCTTTTTTGTTTGTTTGTTTGTTTTTTGTTTTCCTTCCTGAATACCCTCAGGGTGCTGAGCAGAGCAGCTGCAGTGGCTGATGGCTTGATCTCTGCAATGTCCGTTTGTTTACTGATATGGCAGGAGACATTTTTCATCCACAATACCCTTTTCCCCCTTTCCTGCTCCCTTTCTTTCTCACTTATTCAACTCACTTATCACCTTTTAGTATTTTATATATTTTGGGGTTTCTGAACCTTCATGCTGGAGGAACTAGCCTCAAGGTCAGAGAATTCACGGGGGTGTTATAAACAAACAGGACAGAACTAGCTAATATTTAGAGTGCTTACTGTATCTGCTGCTGCTGCTGCTGCTGCTAAGTCACTTCAGTCGTGTCTGACTCTGTGCGACCCCATAGATGGCAGCCCACCAGGCTCCCCCGTCCCTGGGATTCTCCAGGCAAGAACACTGGAGTGGGTTGCCATTTCCTTCTCCAATGCATGAAAGGGAAAAGTGAAAGTGAAGTCGCTCAGTCATGTCTGACTCTTAGCAACCCCAGGGACTGCAGCCTACCAGGCTCCCCTGTCCATGGGATTTTCCAGGCAAGAGTGCTGGAGTGGGGTGCCATTGCCTTCTCCATTACTGTATCTAGCACCACCCTAATAGCTTTATATGCATTCACTTATCTAATCCTCACCTATGAGGTAGGCATTTTAGGAATCATTGGTATTTTAAGAATCACTGAACTAAAATGGACAAGAATGGGCAAATTTAATTCAGATGACATTATATCTACTACTCTGGGCAAGAATCCCTTTGAAGAAATGGAGTAGCCCTCAGAGTCAACGAAAGAGTGCAAAATGCAGTACTTGGGTGCAGCCTCAAAAACAGCAGAATGATCTCAGTTTGTTTCCAAGGCAAACCATTGAACATTACAGTAATCCAAGTCTATGCCCCAACCACTAATGCTGAAGAAGATGAAGTTCAATGGTTGTAAGAGCAACATTTTACAGAATCAAAAGCAGAGGAATAGTCTATTCAAGCATCTTGTTGATGGCAACACCGCTAGTGATTTGCAGAGCCAAGATTCAGGTACAGGACAGTGCCTTGGAGTGGAGGGTAACCTCCCACTACCCACCTTGCCCAAGATAGCAACCCATATGGCTGAATTCCCCTCTCTTCATACTCCACACTTCTCTTGGTCCCATCTGTGGGTGATGAAGCCATTGCCTTTGCATTCATTCACAAGTCTGACTTTTCGTCATCCATCTGGCCTTATTTTCTGCCAGTTTCCCAATCACCCTCTATGTCTCAGCCACTCCAGTCCTTGGTTTATCTCACTCTTCACAAAGCTAAATTTCTCTCATTCTTTCTGCTTCCAATTAAGTCAATTAAGTGGTACCCAGCCTTTTTAGCACTGGGGACCAGTTTCGTGAAAAAACATTTTTCCACGGACCAGAGTTTGGGGTGGGGATGGTTTCAGAATGATTCAAGCACATTACATTTATTGTGCACTTTATTATTACTATCACGTCAGCTCCATCTCAGATCATCAGACATTAGATCCTAGAGCTTGGGAACCCCTCCTTTAGAGAGAGCTTTGCTAACCAGCCTGCTACCCACCTCACTCGTCTTTGGCCTCTTCTTGTTTCCTAAAATGCCTATTAGAATACCAATAGAGAGTGCTTAGTCGCCCAGTCGTGCCCAACTCTGTGTGACCCTGTGGACTGTAGCCCTCCAGCCTCCTCTGTCCATGGGATTTCCCAGGCAAGAATACTGGAGTGGGTTGCCATTTCCTCCTCCAGAGGATCCTCCTGACCCAGGGATCAAACCCCTGTCTCTTGTGTCTCCTGCATTGGCAGGTGGGTTCTTCAGCCACCTGGGAAGCCCATCACAGTAGTGATGCTATTTGCTTATTTGCTCATCATTCCCTGTTTCTCCAGGAACCCAGACTTTGACATGTCAGTGTCACACCCTCAGTGTCCAATGTCATGTCCTGCACACAGTAAAGGCTTAACAAATATGTACTGAATAAATGAATCCTTCTTTGGATTTGCCTGATACTGTCATCCTGTATGTGTCAAGAGAAATATTTCTTCAAAAAGTGGTTTTGAGTTTCAGGGATGTGCTCAGGTTTGCAAAACTAAGGTGTTAAGTAGAACCAGGAGGAAGCTTGATGGAGTAAAGTGGGTCAAGGAAGATAAATTAAAAAAAAAAAGAAGAGGAAGAGGAAAGCAATAAGGGCCAATTAAAGAGAACAAAGAAAAGAATCTGCTAAAGTTCATTCCATGAGGGGTTGATTCCAGTTGACTAAATGAGTTATTTGACTGCCTTCAATTCAAAATAATCCTTGTACCAAAGTGGCCTCTTTGAGGGTAGTATATTCTGTCACTCTTCATTATGAACTAGCAAAAAGATGAGGTCCTATTCTCCGAGATGGCAGGGGGATTTATTCTGTGCCAGATACTGTGCTAACTACTTGTAATCATTACCTGGTCAACATTCCTCACAACTTCAGAGGGTGGGTTCTATTATCACCCTAACTCCCATTTTAGAGCTGGGGAAGGTGAAATGTCAGAGGTGACTTGTGCCTATCACAGAGCTGGCAAGTCATTTAACTGGATATGTTAATGCAAATTCATTTGTCTGCTGCACAAAGAGCTCAAACAAACCAAAACGACTGAAATTGGAGCAGAGGAAGTTTTATTGCAGGGCCAGGCAAGGAGATGGCTCATATCCTAAGAAGCCTCCAGCTCCCCCAAAGGGTTTTGGCAAAGCATCTTCAAAAGCCAGGTGAGGGGTGGATGGTCACAGGGTACCAGAAAAGATTGTACACAATTCTCTGATTGGCCAATAAGGAAACGGGGTGGTGTCACAGAGGTGAACTTTATCAGTCCTTAGGCTACAGGAGGCCTGGAGCTATCAAGTAGTTAACATCTTCCATTTGGTGGGGGGTTTTAAAATGTGCAAAACAACTAAGGAAATTTGCATCAAATACTATTATTATCAGGGTTTCCCAGGTGGTGCAGTGGTAAAGAATTCAGTTTTGATCCCTGGGTCAGGAAGATCCCCTGGGGTCAGATCAGATCAGATCAGATCAGTCACTCAGTCCTGTCTGACTCTTTGCGACCCCATGAATCGCAGCACGCCAGGCCTCCCTGTCCATCACCAACTCCTGGAGTTCACTCAGACTCACATCCATCGAGTCAGTGATGCCATCCAGCCATCTCATCCTCTGTCATCCCCTTCTCCTCCTGCCCCCAATCCCTCCTAGCATCAGAGTCTTTTCCAATGAGTCAACTCTTTGCATGAGGTGGCCAAAGTACTGGAGTTTCAGCTTTAGCATCATTCCTTCCAAAGAAATCCCAGGGCTGATCTTTAGAATGGACTGGTTGGATCTCCTTGCAGTCCAAGGGACTCTCAAGAGTCTTCTCCAACACCACAGCTCAAAAGCATCAATTCTTTGACACTCAGCCTTCTTTACAGTCCAACTCTCACATCCATACATGACCACAGGAAAAACCATAGCCTTGACTAGATAAACCTTTGTTGGCAAAGTAATGTCTCTGCTTTTCAATATGCTATCTAGGTTGCTCATAACGTTCCTTCCAAGGAGTAAGCGTCTTTTAATTTCATGGCTTCAGTCACCATCTGCAGTGATTTTGGAGCCCAGAAAAATAAAGTCTGACACTGTTTCCACTGTTTCCCCATCTATTTGCCATGAAGTGATGGGACCAGATGCCATGATCTTCGTTTTCTGAATGTTGAGCTTTAAGCCAACTGTTTCACTCTCCGCTTTCACCTTCATCAAGAGACTTTTTAGTTCCTCTTCACTTTCTGCCATAAGGGTGGTGTCATCTGCATATCTGAGGTTATTGATATTTCTCCCAGCAATCTTGATTCCAGCTTGTGCTTCTTCCAGTCCAGCGTTTCTCATGATGTACTCTGCATATAAGTTAAATAAACAGGGTAATAATATACAGCCTTGACGTACTCCTTTTCCTATTTGGAACCAGTCTGTTGTTCTGTGTCCAGTTCTAACTGTTGCTTCCTGACCTGCATACAAATTTCTCAAGAGGCAGATCAGGTGGTCTGGTATTCCCATCTCTTTCAGAATTTTCCACAGTTTATTGTGATCCACACAGTCAAAGGCTTTGGCATAATCAATAAAGCAGAAATAAATGTTTTTCTGGAACTCTCTTTCTTTTTCCATGATCCAGAGGATGTTGGCAATTTGATCTCTGGTTCCTCTGCCTTTTCTAAAACCAGCTTGAACATCAGGAAGTTCACGGTTCACATATTGCTGAAGGCTGGCTTGGAGAATTTTAAGCATTACTTTACTAGCATGTGAGATGAGTGCAATTGTGCAGTAGTTTGAGCATTCTTTGGCATTGCCTTTCTTTGGGATTGGAATGAAAACTGACCTTTTCCAGTCCTGTGGCCACTGCTGAGTTTTCCAAATTTGTTGGCATATTGAGTGCAGCACTTTCACAGCATCATCTTTCAGGATAGGAAATGGCAACCCACTCCAGTATTCATGCCTGGAAAATTCTCTAGACAGGGGAGCCTGGTGGGCTACTGTAGTCCACAGAGTCGCAAAGAGTTGAAGAAAGATGATTGAGCACACACACATACACACTATTATTATCAAGGTACTCAAGAGAGGAGTTAATGGAGGATATGGGGGAAGCCCTGTCCTGGGAAGGCCCTGTAAGGTCCCACTTGGTTACAAATATGGACCCAGGCATGTCTGTATCCAAGCCCCACTAGACATGTCCTCTTTGCACTCCAACCACTGTGTGTCCCATCGACACACACAATTTGAAGCAAAATGCAGCATTAACTCAGTTTTTCCTTTTCCTCTTCCTCCTCCTTTAACTGGGCCATGATTCCCCCAGAGCAGTTACGTCCAAGGGTTTCAGACAGGTTTCTGAGAATTTAGCACATGCATACTGATTGTAGAAATAAACTGATGGAAGATGGCCCCACTAGGAAAAGGAGCCTGAACTTTCCATATAAAGATGGCCCAGGGAGAGGGGAAAAAAACAACCTTGGGACCCTGACTAATTTGACAAATGAATGTACTACCATGGGAGGGTCTGAGTCATTAGAGCTTTGGGGATGTGCCAACTAAGATAAATAAATTGGATTTCAGCCTGTTGTACTGAATCACTACATCCCTGCAGGCGCTTATACACGACATTAACCTGAGCATGATGTCTGCCATTTTGGCAAGGTCAAAAAGATTTCTTTCCCACCAGGGGAATTTTTCTCTCACCTAGCAATTTACAAATTTCTGTCCCCATGGTGAAGGACTAGATCAACACTTATCAATACCGACCTCAGTCTCTCAGTCCTTTTCCTTCCTCATCCTCAAGCCCCACGGCCTTCTGCCTCCTGAGTTATTATGTAAATGACTTACAGGCAGAATCTAAAATCATCGACCAGGAACCCTCCCACCTTGACAATCTCTAGTTAACCGGATTTCTGCTTAACTGAAGGTTAAATAAAACCTCCTTGTTTCAGGCCTTGTTAGTGAAAATCTTTCTAAACTGTGTTAGTTCACTCACCTGCCTAAGTTTCTGGAGCAGAAAGAAAATAATTACATTTTTGCTTGATGATCAGACATCTTGCAGTGCCTTGGGGCACTATTCTGCGAAACGGTTTGGATTAAAATTTCACTGTAGTTGTCGACTTTTGTGAGAAATGGGGCCCTTAACTGTTTTAAGTTGAAGAAGAAATTTTAATTTAATTTTGTTGAGAGAAGCATCTTGCTTTCCCTGTGCTTAGCAGAGTATCAAGGCATTTCCTCAAAAATGCTAATAAGTTGATGAATGTCTAATACGAACTTATTTATTGCTGTTTGTTTTTTTTCCCCAATAATAATTGTATCTGTTCGATTAATCACTAGAGATGGTTCCAGATGTTATGCTAAGCACTTTATATGCTTTATATCATTGTATCCCTGCCACGCAGTGAGTGGGCTTTGTGCTGTGGGTATTCAGTTGTGTCCAACTCTGGTGGCCCCATGAATGGTAGCCCCCTAGGCTCCTCTGTCCATGGTATTTTCCAGGGAAGAATACTGGAGTGGGTTGCTATTTACCCTACAGATAAGCCACAGAGCGGTTGAGTGACTTGGCCAAGGTTCCAAAACTAGCAAAGTGCAAACTAGAATCCACGTTACTTGAGGAGCTTTATGGATGGTAGTCTCCATCTGCATATGAAGCTATATAGAAAGAAATGACCTTAAAACCATAAGGAAAAGGAAACTACATGAAATGAGAATTGAGGTGGGTCAGACAGATATGCACAGGTACCTCTACCCACACCCAGAGACATACACACACACAGACCCACAAGCACCCTGGTCCTAGACTCCCAAGGACAGTGTAGTAGTTTAGAGATGCAATTTTTAAATAATCTGCCAAAAAAAAAAAAAAAAAAAGGGCCAGGTTGTTTGTTTTATAACTTACGGCTTTTTGTGAACTGATACCCTTGTAAAATAACATAGATATAAATCATTAGAAGAATGAAGTAAGAACATAATAAAATGACCTTTAAGACCAATTTGTAAAATAAGTATTAGCTTTAGCATACATAAAATAAAAGTCAAATAGTTATAAAATTTCTACCAGCTCAGTCTCGATTTCTGTTCTCCTTTCTCTGTGGACAGCAGTTGGTGGATCTACAGAGGTACTCACATTTTCCCTTTGCAGGGCTAGGTCAGACCGACCTTTGCTTCTCCAATAGTGGTTACCAATAGGCAGTATGGGCCTCACCTGGGAGCTGAGCATGCTGGGAAATGTAGGATCTCAAGCCCTCCCCAACCCTGCCCTGATTGGCTGAACCAGGATCTGCATTTCAACAAGATCACCACTCCAGTATTTTTTCAGGGGAAATTCCATGGACAGAGGAACCTGGCAGACTATAGTCCATGGGGCTGCAAAGAGTCGGACACAACTTGGCGTCTAAACAGCAACAACAACAGGTGATGCTGGTGAGTATTAAGTCTTGGGAAGTAGTGATTTAGAACAAAGACTCAGAAGTCTGACCACTAGAATTAGAAGTGTTCTAATTGAGATCTTTATCTCTCATATCTATGTGACCTCGGGCAAATTACTTAACAGCTCTGTGCTTCCATTCCCTAGTTTTAACAGTACACCCCTCTCTGGGCTGTTGTAAACTCTGCAAGGTAATGGGCCTGGCAGGTAAAGGGCAAATGAGAGAGTGCCCAGTTTAGCCTAGCACTCTATAAGGTAAGGATGCCAAAGCTACTGTTGTTATTGCTAATGATTTTTTAAAATACATTTCTTTTTTTTTTAGGCCATCTTGTTGTCTTTGAGACAGACGCACTCAGGCTAAAGACATTTCCTTGGATGTTTGATGTTTAATCAGTTGTGGGCCCTTATGGAGGGTTTCCCCACCCACTTCCTCATCCAGGTCTTTTGGCTTGGGCCTATTGATGCTACTTGGGCCCACTTGGACAGTTTCCTCACCCCGCTCAGCTTCATCTATTGGTACTAACCGTCCTGAACAGGGTGAGTCTACAGGAGTCACGGGGTGAAAGCCGATGAGTTCTGCTGTTCCAAGCTGTTGAGGACAGAGCTCACTAGGGCCTGGTGGATATTTCAGGCCGTAGTCGAGAGGGGAGGGGCAGTTCAGCTGAGAGAGGAGACATGCCCTGGGTGGTGGAGTTTCTGTGATAGCAGGGATGCTGGTTGCTCCCGTCTTTTGTTCATTCTACAGATAAAAGCCAGTGTGTCCTCTAGTGAGATGGATGCTTCTGTGAGCCTGGAGCTAGGAAAAGGCAGCAAACACAAGTGAACACTCAGTGTTTCCTGAAGATTTACACAGAAACCTACCCACAGATGCAGGAATGCTGGGTTTATAATAGGTGTAGCATCACTTGTTCTTGTGTGCCAAGATAAGGGTAAACAAATCTCATGCTGTGATGGAAGTCCCTATCTGTGGAAGCCAGGAAAGATTCCCTGCCCTGTTGCTGAATTGTGTGCCTGACAGGTTATCCTCAGAGGCTTGTTTTAGGACACTTCATCTGAAGGTCACATCGGGTCCCGCATGTGAACGGTGGAAGGACATGCCTGGGTGCAGAGGAGGGTGAATCCTCTGTCCCTGCTCAGCTAGAAGCTCAGAAATGGAAGCACCTGTGGCAGAGGCTAGAGTATTTGAAAAATCCTGGAGAGGAACTGGGTGGGGAATCAAGTGACCCTGTGAGCCTGGGCCTGATTGAGGAAATATGCCTGGAAACCTGTGTTTCTACTCTTGACCTTGGTCCAGCAGTCATACCCACCCTAGACCCACCTCTGCCTTTTATTTTGTCAACAGCAGGTAGATAAATGCTCTCAAGTTTCCAGTTTTTCATTTCACCTCCAGAGAAGGAAGCCTACACTGACCCGTAGGAACTGGCTGGCTGTCTCCACCACAGCTTCTGCCTCTAGAGGACAAAGGCAGTGTCTTGATCATCTCTGTATCCCTTATGTGTAAGCTTTCTACATGTGCTAGTAAAGTTTACAGAAAAAGAAAGAAAGCCAGAGCTCTGAGGGTGAATCTCTTTTAGAAATACAGGAATGTAACTTAAAATTTTGGAAAAATTATCATTCTCCTATAATATTTGGGCTTCCCAGGTGGCTCAGTGGTAAAGAATCTGCTTGCGAATACAGAAGACTTGGGTTTGATTCCTGGATGGGGAAGAGCTGCTGGAGAAGGAAATGGCTACCCTCTCCAGTATTCTTGCCTGGGAAATCCCATGGACAGAGGAGACTGGCGGGCTACAGTCCATGGGGTCACAAAGAGTTGGACACGACTGAGCGACTAAACAACAACAGCATATAATATTTACTATTTGGTGTTCTGTCTTTTAAAAAATAATTCTAATCAATCTATATGTAATTATTATTATCCCACTTTCCAGATATTGAAACTGAGCCTCCAGAACCAAGAAAACACAGCTTTCATGTAATGAAGCCAGGATTCAAATCCACTAATGTAGACATCCAACCCCGCTTTGTCCAAGCTAATTCTAGAGACACCATCCCAGGTCCTCTGGGATGTGTTCCTTTGGGAATTTCCCTGAGCCTAGGCCTGGGCCCCATGTTCCCCCCTGCCCTTTTTTTTTTCTTTTTTTTGGTTTGTTTTTTTTTTGTGGGGGGACAGAAATCAGTCTTTTTTAAAACAAATATTTATTTTTTACATTGAAAGATAATTGCTTTACAGAATTTTGTTGGTTTCTTCACATTTGTTAATCTGCAGGAGGAATGGACTAAGACCCCACAGGATGAGTCCGGTGGGTGTGAGAAGTGCAGAAGAAGGTGGACAGCAGGGAGACTGGGCTTTAAAACTTGAGCAGTGTCAAGTGCGAATCCCCAGGAAATTGTGTTGTTGCCACAGGACTTGGACATTAGAAAAATTAACAGAGAGCCAGTTACCATCTCAAGGCCTTCCAGGGGCAGTTCAACCCAGGGACCAGAAATCAGGACTGAGGAGTGCCCAGGCTAGTGTGATAGAGGCCAAGTTGATCCCCAAAGATGTGTATAGCCACAGCTGTGTGCAGAGTAAAGGAGACATATATGCATGTATATATGTGTGCATGAGCACACACACACAGACACAGCCATCAGGAGAGCAACTGCGTGCAGTCAGAGACACACAGACAGGACAGGGTTCCTTTATATTGCAGAAAATACCACTCAGATTATCAGGCTTCCCCTGAGTCAAACTTTGCAGATTATCAAGATTTCTTGTTAGTCTTATTAGTCATGCTTTCCATATTCCTGGTCCAAGCTGTGTATAGTATACTACCTCTTGTAGAAAACAAAGGATGAGATACATAGACACACACACACACAATGTTTTTTCCCATGATTTTTCCACATTTAGACTATGTAAATTTACCTAAAAAGCTTATGAGCATGGTTGGCTCTGAGTAGGAACCTAAGGGCTAGAGGTGAAAAGAGAATCACTTTGCATTACCTTCTTTTTTTAATATTTAAACCTTTCAATTATGGATGTGGGTTCTTTATTCAAAACAATAAAAAAACCAAACAAACAGAAAAACAGACTATGTTCCCATGTCTATATTACACTCCGATGTTTCTGAATTGAGTCCTGTGAGTGAATGGTTGTTTCTGAATGTGATTAACTCTGGGAGCATTTATGATAGGTTGGAGGCTGTTTATGTTTCAATGTAGAGAAGCAGATTGATGGAAGACACTTGGAGGTGAGGAGGATGGAAATTCTCTAAGGGAGGTAAATTTCTCTAGCCTCAGCCAGGAAAGGCCAGATTAACCACTAGGGAGTGATGAGTGTCAGTAAATTCCACTAAATCAGGTAAGAAATAAGCTAGACTCTTCATCTTGACACCTGGCTGAATTGGAATATCTAGGAGTATTGGGAGATTTGAACTGAATTTAGGGAATTTTTTTTTTTAAAGGTAAGATGACTGTGTACACCAGATATTTGTTTCCATGGCCACATAACTGAGATGCAGACTTTAAAAGGACTAGCTGACTTTGTTCAGTACCTGCATGTAGTAGAACAGTGAGTAGTCATTTTGCTGGTCTCATCACATTTAACCTTTAAAGACTCATACCAAGTAATATCCCATTTTACCTGTACAGAAATTAGGACCCCAAAGAGTTAGGAGTTGATCAACTGGCCCAAGATGTCACAGATAATATGGCAGGGTCACAGTATGACATTAAGGACTCTGACTCCAAACCCTTGGCTCTTCCCAACACTGACTGGAAGAAAAGGAGCCAGGGCTTAATTATCCACAAGAAACTGGCAAATAATTATCCCAAGGTAGTGGCTGTCAGACCCTAGCTACATCAGAATCTCCTACAAAGCTTGTTAAAATACCCCACCCCCATGGTTTGGATTCAGTAGGTTTGGGCTATGGCCTGGGAATTTGCATTTCTAACAAGTTCTCAGAAGATGCTGGTGGTCTGGTCTGTGGGCTCCACTTTGAGAACTAATAAAGTAAAGAGATTAGAATAGGGGCTCTTAAATCTTATTTGGTGTTTTTAGGGTCCAATATGGGAACAAGGCAATTACATGCTATTTATTTCTAGTATGTTTGTTTTATTTTTTTATATTTTGATAAAATACTTTTTGGAAATATCCACTATCTCATTTATTTTCAGGGAGAAAACAGAAATGACTTTGTGTTTACAGGCAAATCAGAGGGTAAGGGGGATCAGGCACCTTAAGGTGTACAGTTCAGAAGTAGCCAGAGGACTCCCCAGAGAAAAGGCCCAGTCACTAGTCAGGACTCTTCTGGTCACAAATGACAAAAATCTAACTTAAATCATTTAATATTTTATTTGGCTGTGTGCAATAGAAGCTCACTTTACACAGGTGTCTTGGAACCAAGTTTCTGATTTTGTTGTACAATAACCCTTCTGGAGTTAGATGGGCACTGGCATTGCTTTAGAAGCTCAATAGTATAAGGCCTGACATCTCTTTTTTTAGTTTTTACTCATGGCTCATTCACACCTTTTTTTTTTTTTACTTATTCACTCAAAGTGGCTGCTATGGCTCCAGTCATCACATCTGTGTTCTAGTAAGAAAGAAGGTAGAAAGTAGAAGAGGTATGGAACATCTTATTAATTGTTCATATCTTTCTTTAAGGTTTCAACTGTGTCACATGACCATATATAGCTGCAAGAGAAATGGACAGAGTAATTAGTTGCATACATTGCATCCCTACACAAAATGAGGATTTTATAGTCAAAGGAAAAGGAGTGATTGGCTATTAGGAAGGCACTTAATCCTACACAGCAAATTGGACAAAATGGGGAATATATTGCCTTTATGAGAAAAGCAAGGATAGAGTGCCTTCAAGAAGGCTGTATGAGTCAGCTTCATCTTAATAACAAGCCACTTCAAAATCGAGTGACTTTTAGTTTAAATTCAGACAAATCTTTACTTGATGATGAATCTGTGGATTGGTGACTTGGGCTGGGTTCATCTGGGAAACTCATCTCTGCTCCATATGGTATCAACCTGGGCATAGTGTTACTGCTGTGACCTTAGCTAGATGGCTGGGGTGTTTGGGACACCTGGAATTTTCTTTTACCTTCCATCATGGTGTGACTGGGACTGAATGATTTATGATGATCTTTTTCATGTCTGGCAACTGTTGCTGACTATTGGCTGGGTCATCTATCTCCAGCAGGCCGGAGGACCAAGTTCTGAAAGCAGCAAGAGAAAGTGTAGGTCCCATTGTGCAAGTGCTTTCCAAGCCTGTGCTTGCCTTGCATTTGCTGATGTCCTATGGCCAAAGCAAGTCACTTGGCCAAGACCCAACCAAGTTAATGTGGACGGGGACTGTGCAAGGCTGTGTATCCCAGGAGGCGTGGCTTATTGGGGCCCATTATGTATCAATCCACCAAATACACCCGAGACCAAGGACCAGAATGTCTCCTTATCATGTCTTTGCCTTTCTCTGCAGGTCACCTTCATTTCTTTACACAGAACACTTGCCCATATCTGGAATCCAGGGATCCCTTCTTCAGCTTCCCACCCAAAGGGAACAGATGTTTCCTCTTTAACTATATTCTGAAAATCACTGGGAAGAACTTTGATTGGCCTGCTGTGGGTCAGATGCTAACCCTGGGGTTAAGCAATTGAGATATGATCACTGGTGGTTCCCAACGGAGCCTCATATTTGGCCACAGGTTGCAGAAGTGGCAATTGTAAGAGACATCATTCTAAAAGTGAATTGAGATCCCTTCTGGAATAATGGAGATATACTGACCAGAAAAGACAAATAGATATGCAGTGTTGGGAACCATTGAACAGAAAACATCACAGACTCTCTTTTAGGATTTTTTTTTAAAATATTTATTTGTTTTGTTAGTTGGTTCAGAGAGTCTGGATTTAGTAAAAACTTAAGCTAATTTAAAACTTAATTTCTATTGTTTTCCAAAACATTACCTTATTAAACCAATCTACATATTTTCTTTATTTTCTTTGAAAAAAATGCAGATCAACATCCACCACTCGCCCCCATGGGAAGATTTATGAGTGTTCTTTGTGGCAAACATACAACAGAGATTGCGTTACTTGTCACTCACCTCCCCCTGTGATTATGTTGGGAAAACAACACAAAAAGTGAAAGAAGAAAGACTTGTGTCCTTAATTGGCATATCGGTCACATCAATGAGGGTCTATTTTTTCCCTCCAATTCTGTTAGGAATTTAAGAGCATGCTGACAAAGTTCCATATCTGGATTTGTGAATATATGGCATTTCTGGCAAAGTGAAAATGCTGGGATCACCTCTCCAGCAGGGTGTCTGATGGAGGCATTCCTGATGAGTGTCACCAAGGATCCCAATCATGAGCGGAGTGTAAGGGCGCCCTCTTGCTTTTTAACTGGAGTGAGGGACAGTTAAGAGAGGCGACCACTGGAAGTGTTGGAGAGCAGACAGATGCTGGCCTTTGGGGGAGTGCTCCCACAAATAGTAGAGATTCCTGAAAGGCTTTGAGAGAGGCTCTGCTGGTAGCCATGATGATGCTGGGTTTCTCGTGTCCCCGCTGCCAGAGAGTGAGTTTGTTCCCAGTTCCCAGGGGCCTTAGCTAGTGCAGCCGTGGCTTCTTTCAGAAACCTTGTAGACAGAATTCCTGCTCAGAAGCACTTCATTAATTGGTGGAACTTGCTGCTCACTGTGTCGATGCCCTGCGGCGTTTCACAGGCGCCCCCTTCTGCTCAGCAAACCTTTGCCTGTAATTGTGGTGTCACCACTGGTAGTTAACACGCTCTGGTTCGCCTTCAAGGGGGTGTTCAGTTCTCCTTTGGATTCTTTGTTGGTAATGAGGGTGTGTTTATCAGCAGGATTGCTAAGGAGTCTCTGGGCTGTGACCTTAAAAATGAAAACTGTCTGGTATCAGGTATACCCAGTTCAAAATTCATGCTCCTTTCTCTCTGCATTCCTTAGTCTGATCTCCCCTACTGGTCCTGAATGGGAATTTATGAAAGATACTTGGGCCCTAACAGCGATTTCTCACTGAAGGTAGTGGACAAGCCATTAAGAGAAAAGCTTCAATCTGGGAAACTGTGCAGAGGTCCATGAGAAACTGCAAGAAGACTCCAACTTCAAGGCTGGGCTGCAGAGCCAGGAGCTAGTTTAAACTGTCCAGGGCACATTCATGGTGCCAGGAATGAGAGAGAGCTGGGGGCAGTAGGAAAAACAGGAGATAGTCTTCAAATGACTGCTTAGAACAATAGGAATTTTTCATAGTGCAGGAGGGCAAGAGTTAATGAAGCTTTATTTCTTATTTGCTACATCTCTATTACCATTTTTTCCCTGCAAAACATGTTTTGAGCAGTCATGATGCTCCAAACATAGGAGGTACAAAATTAAATGAAATATGGTGTCTGCCTTTGTGTATGATGCTGATGAGTCAATATATAATTGGCTAATACTCTGATGACAGTCCTTGCAGGATGCTTGGGGGGCATCCATGTGTCTCTTCATCTCACAATATTTATTGAGTGCCTGCTGTGTTCCAGGTGTTGTGGTGGGCTGGGAACACAAAGATGAAAGAGGCACATGGTCTGCCTACAAGGACCTCACTTTCGGGTACAGGGGTGACCTATAAACACAACTCAGTGCAGCGAGGGCTGAGATGCAGACAAGAGGTAATTGTACAGAACCCCTTGGAAGAAAACATACTTGAGAGTCTTCGCTTAAACTTTTTTGTTTGTTTGTTTGTTTTGCTTTAGGCAGAGGAATTAGACATCTTATTTTATCATAAAACAATTTATGGAAATGTGTATACATAACTATCTAAGTTTAAAAATTCTCTCCATTTAATCTGAAGTCTGCGATGATGAATCACTCCCCCTGCAGAAGAAGTCTCAGCGATGCAGCCCTGAATAAAGATCTTTGAGCTTCCCTAGGTGGAAGAACAGAAGCCAGCACCCAGAAGGCTGTCCTGCTTAGATGCAAGTGTCATCCTCAGTGAGTTCCCCCTGTGCATTCTCCTGGGGTCTAGTGAATGAATCAGATGTTCAAGGGCAAAAGGGGCCCTGTTTTTCCTTTTGGATAAAGATTCAATTATTGCCTGTCTTGGTCTGGTTGCTGTTTTAAGTAAGCCTCTGCCCCTTGGAAAGCCTTTCATGGTTCATCTGGGACGGTTAAAGAAAGGCCAAAGGAGCCCTGGAGTGGGACTCCCAGCCAGAATTTGAATGTAAGTGAGATCTGACAGCCCTTCCCAGCCTCTCTGCACCAGGAGATGTTTTCTGCCCAGTATCAATGGGTGATTCTAGGTCGAGGAGTCCCGAGGAGGATGTTCATCTTTCATCCCAAATTCATGTGCCTTAGCTCCCTGCGTGATAAAGAGGTTGGCTGATAAGCAAACTGCCTGTACTGTGTAATTCCAGCCGCTGCGTGTTTCCATCAGGAGTTACTCCAGGCTGCATCTCCCAGGCTTCCCAGCTTACCTGCCTTGTCCAGAACTATTTGCCCCTGCTGCAGTGCAGTAGTTATGAAAGTGGGCTCTGGATTTAGACAGGTTTGGTTATGAAATCCAGTTCTGCCACTGACTAGCTGTGAGGCTTGGATGAGTTGCTTTACCGCTCTAGACCATTCTGTAAAATGAGTCTAATAATAGCTATGCATCAGGATCCCAACAGGAAATAGGTGCTGCTGTATTCAGATGAGGATCATTCAAACAGGCCTTGTTCACAAAAGGAGAAATTACAGGTGTGTGAAAGGTTTTGGAAACCACCCTGGCTCATAAGGGAACCCGGGTTAGTAGTACAGAGCTGAGGCCACGCCTAAGCCAGTAGGAAAGTTAGTAGAAAGAAGGAACAGGAACCAAAATGGGGAAGAGGTTGTTGAAAAAGGTTTCTGAGAAAAGTCACGACCTTAGTCCACCAGAAATGACTTTACGGAAGGCAGGGGGCAAACTGACTTTCCCTCCTGTCTCCAGATTCCTGCTCTTCTGAGGCTCCTCATTGTCCCAACCCAACTAGAAGTTGGAGGCCATGAGAGGAGGCAACATAATCTGTTCAGACCAACCTCCCAGGGCAGGGCACAAAGTGGAGGAGGGTGGGGATGGCTGTGTGATGCAAACATCCCGCAGAAACACATTCATGGTATGGCTGAGCTGATCGAATGATGAAATGGCATTAAGGGCTAACACAGTTCTTGGCACCAAGTTTTTAATGAAAGTTAGCTAAGATTATTAGTATTTCTCTGTTCTAGGTCAAAAGTGAGAGAGTTGTCAGTGATTTCAGGCTGAGCCCATGAAGTAGGGCCTGTCAGAAGCAATGAGGGGTTAGGGAATGATGAGTCTTTGGTATAAAAGGCAAATTAAGTTTTGTTTCTCCTTTCCTAAAGAATGTTCAGATACTTCTTGCAACCTGTCCCTATCAGCTTTTCTCTGACATTTTTGGTAGCATGTGAACATGCTATTTTGAAGACAGTGTGATTTAAACTACTAGTCACTTTAATAATAGTTCTTGAAAGGATAAAGAGTTTTTTGGGTTATTGGAGGGGCAGGAAATGGGGCCTCCATTTGCCAGTTAGGCTGTCTTCTCTGCGGGTAGCATCTGAGATTTAATACCAGCAAACATTTGCAAAGAATTCCTAGATTCCAGATATTGTTTTTTTATGCATCCTACTTGCATCTTAATAAATCCTCATAGCCGCCTTATGAGGCCTTGTTAGCTCCACTTTACAGATGAAGAAACTGAGGCACCAAAAGTTTCAACTTTTTAACCTACAGTTCTCAAAGTTCGAAACAGCAGAGCCAGAATTTGAATCCAGTCTGACTGCAAAGTCTCTGTTCTTCTCTACCCTGGCTGTGTTGGCATTCTTAGCTCTGAGTGTAACATCTGCTCCATAATATGCGTTCAGGAAGTGCTTACTGAATTAATTGGAGTAAACACACTGAACTATACTTTAAAAGTTTTAACTCCTTGAACTATAGCCTATTATTTGAAAGAAGGGCCAGCATAATTAATTTGTATTCATGAGGCACAGGAAAAAGCCAGATTTAACACATTAAAAAAACAAACAAACAACTTTTATATTGGAGTACAGCTGATTAACAACACTGTGATGGTTTCAGGTGGATAGGAAAGGGACTCAACCATGCATATGCATGTATCCGTTCTGCTCCAAACTCCCCTCCCAGCCAGCTTGCCACATAACACTGATCAGCGTTCCCTGTGCTATGTGGTGGTATGTATGTACATGTCTGCCCCAAACTCCCTAACTCTCCCTTCAGTTTAAAGTCAAACTGTTCTTAAATATAATCTAGTTTATCTAGGGTCCATTTCTGCTCACGGGCTACTACCTAACATGGTATAAAAAGACTCACACACAAACTACCCACACCATACCTTTCCCAGGTAGTGACAAGCTGGGATAAGTTAAGAGAATAAGATGCCAACAGATTTCTTTGTGTCTTTGTAAGAAAATTCCAGCAGCTCACAGTTCAGAATGTTGCTTTTGGTGGGAAGCAGCTCATGGCTGCACGGAAAGACAAACTTTATCAAGGCCTTTGGGATTGACTGTAGTTTAGCCCCAAGGTCACTGGGAGGCCAGAGCCGAATGACTGGCAAGAATGTTGGCCCCTGAGCCAGCCGAGCCTCCGGGCACACTGGCCTCCCTCTGCAGGCCTGCCCGTCAGCGCTGTGACAGTCTGTACCAGCCCTTAGCAGCGCAGCAGCCGCGTTCTCCCCACAGGAAGGGGACCCCCGCCCCCACCCCACGCAGGAAAGAAGGGCACCTCCTTGGCTGGCCCTCCTTCCTTCTTGCCCACACAGGCCCATCTCCCCGCTCACACAAAAGACTCTTTCAGCAACCGGTTACCTAGATTTGAACTTTTCAACAGGCTTTTTGTTTTGATTTCGTTTTTTTTTTTTTTTTTCCCCTTTAAGCTCCACAGCTAAAATACCAGATCCTTCTGTTGCTAAGATTAAGGATTTTCTCCTCGTTTTCTCCCTCAGCTCAGTTTCCGTTGACTGAGAAGGACCAAGAGATGGATTACTGTTCCTTTGCCAAATGCGGAGAGGGTACTTGAGCTCTGGGGGGGCTTACACTGGGATTGGACATTACTCAGCCTTGTGCTAATCATTCTTAGTTACTCAACGCTCTCCTCAAAGTCACAGGCGTTTGTGTCGGTAACCAAGGCCTCCTGAAACCACTCAGCCCTAAGTGTACACAGGAGAACCATGGAGTTGGAGTAAAAAGTAATTTAACATGAATATTTATATACTGTGCAGAGCGTGTGCCATGATTCACTCAGCTTATTTTCATTTTATGCATTTTCTTCCCATTTGCAGTGTTTATTTATTGCAAAGTTGAGGCTGTTAGCAAAATAATACTTCGGGGTGGGTTTTCTTTTTCCTTTAGAAATTTTTTTTTTTCCCCCCGCTTTCTACTTTATCTCTGGGACAGTATGCCAGTTTAACAGCAAAACTGGTCACTGCTGCAAACCCCGAGAGACTGATGGTGTATTGTTCTGAGCCAAGGCTTTTGCCACTGAGGCCTGAGCATGGTGCTGGGTGAGCCCTGTGGTCATTGAGCTGTGGCAGCTCCCATCAGTCACCATCTGGGGACAGGAATCACCCAATCCTCTGACTTGTGAGATTGCAGGTGCCAAGTGGGCTCTACTCCAATATGACAGGTGTCCTTATAAGAAGACACACAAACACATATAGTGAAGATGGTCATGTGACAATGGAGGCAATGGAGGGGTTGAATTGCTACAGCAGGCAGTCATGAACCACCCAAAGTTGCCAGAAAACCACCAGAAGCTTGCAAGAGTCGAGGAAGATTCCCCCCTACACGAGACTTCAGAGACAGCACAGCCCTCCCGCCATCTTGATTTCAGACTCTGGACTCCAGAACTAGGAGATAATATTTTTCTGCTGTTGTAAGTTACCCAGTGTCTGGTGCTTTGTCATGGTAGCCTAGGGAAACAAATGTACTCTTTATGGCCAGCCCAACTCTCAGAAATGGTCAAAGCTGACAGAGCTGTCAAAACAGCAGAGAACCGACAGTATTCTAATCCCTTACATCGACCAGGGAGTAAGCAGCTGGTCAGGTTGGAGCCCTGATTTAAAGGGTTTCCTTTAGATTAAAACCAGAATGGACCAGGGATGGGAAATTGCAAGCTTTATGACTTAACGCTGACTCCATCCAGGGTTATGAGGGAAAGAAACAGATCAATGGTATCTGAAAGATCTTCTTGGCAGCTCCAGACAATATATAGCATCCTTTTTCTGGGACAAAACCCCTCCCACATTTTACTCAGCTATCCTGATAAGGTGAAGGTAACTAGACACATGTGAGCATCAGCACCCATAGATTCACCAGTTACTTCATTTGCACGCACTTTTCTCATTTAAATATCATTACAGTAAGGCGGGGATCCTATTGCCAGGGCAACTGTAACATAAAAAGCAGCAGTGTGGTTGTGATAGAGACTCTTACTCCACTTTGACTGATTCCTACTCTGTCCCTGGGTACCCTCTCATTTGCTGTTAAAAGGATATGGCCATTTTTCTCACTTCATTTCTGCCTTTTCCTCACCTCACTTTGCTTTTCTCTTTGCCAAAGTTCTCATGGCTTCCCCTGAAGTTTGACCTGAACTTCAGACTTTCTACTGAAGTTGCTACTTTAGCTCCTTCCATTCTTCCAACTGAATTTGATGATATTTCCCCCTCTGTCCAAAAGCCTCACCTTCTGATCAACACACCACTCACCAGTTTCCATGATTGGGTTCTCAGGTCCTGACACCAAGTCTTATGACCTACATTATATTATAACTTGTCCTGAGTAACATCCTCAGCTGGACTGTGAACCAGCTCCATGTGATAAATTCTTCAATAATTCATGGCAGCAGGTTCCTCATCTGTAAAATGAGATGTTCTACTTTGTGAGAATTAAATAAGATAATGTATGTGATGCCTGATGCATATAGGCTTTGTATTAGCTATCTAATGCTGTGTAACGTCATGGCTTAGAGCAGCAATAATTATTATCCTTCACTGTTTCCATTTCTTAGGAATGCAGGGACAGCTTGGCTGGGCTGCTCTGGCTTGGCTGTTCTTGGCTATTCTCATGAAGTTGCATTATGATGCTGGCTGGAACTGCAGTCATGTAAAGGCTTGACTATGGCAGGATAATCCTCTTTGAAGGTGGTTGTCTCACATGGGCCTCTTACCTAGGTGCTGGCTACTGATGGGGAGCATAACTCCCTCTCCACGTGAGTGTCTTTGCAGGGCTACTTGAAAAGCCTATTGTATGGTGGCTGTCATCCCCCAGTCAGAACAATAGGGGTGGAGGGCCATAGGATATATAGTTTTTATGATCTAACCTCTGAAATAGCATCACCTACACCACATTTTTCCAGTAGTCATGTACAGATATGAGAGTTGCACTTTAAAGAAAGCTGAGCACCGAAGAATTGATGCTTTTGAACTGTACTGTTGGAGAAGACTAACTGCAAGGAGATCAAACCAGTCAATCCTAAAGGAAATTAGTCCTGAATATTCTTTGCAAGGACTGATGCTGAAACTGGAGCTCCAATACTTTGGCCACCTGATGCAAAGAACTGACTCATTGGAAAAGACCCTGATGCTGGGAAAGATTGAAGGCAGGAGGAGAAGGGGACAACAGAGGATGAGATGGCTGGATGGCATCACCAACTTGAGGGACATGAGTTTGAGCAAGCTCTGGGAGTTGGTGATAGACAGGGAAGCCTGGCATACTGCAGTCCATGGGGTGCAAAGAGTCGGACACGACTGAGCAACTGAACTGAACTGATACTGATACAGCACGTTTATTTGTTGAAAACAAGTCACTAAGTCCAGCCCATATTCAAGATGAAGGAATTTAGACTCCACTGTTTGAATGGAAGAGTGCTAGTGAACTTACATATTTTAAATACATGATAGACTTGTAATGAATGTCAACTTCTATTATAATTTTAATTATATGAATATGTTTCTTTTATGGGCTTCTGTGGTGGCTCCATGGTAAAGAATTCCCCTGCACCGCAGGAGATGTGGGTTCAATCCCTGAGTGGGGAAGATTTCCTGGAGGAGGAAATAGCAACCCACCGCAGTGTTCTTGCCTGAGAAATCCCATGGACAGAGAAGCCTGGCAGGATACAGTCCATAGGGCTGCAAAAGAGTCAGACACAGCTTAGCAGCTGAACAATAACAACAACATATTTCAACTACAAATATTTTTATTCATACAAAATATGATCACATGCTACTTTCTCATCCTTGTGAGATCTCCACCCCTGCTCTTCAAAATCTCAACTTTATAGAGAGGTTTTAACAATTTAAAGAGTCTCAATGTTACCGCACTCTCTCAAAACTGCCTCCTTGAAAATGGCTCCCACTGTGGGAAGGACCTGTGGGTGTATATTTCAAGGCCAGAGGAGGGCAAGGAGCCTCATTGTCTGGTCTAGCCCCAGGGTCAACCTTCAGTCATGCCCTCTGGATGTTCCTAAGAAATTGACAGTCTGCGCGTGATCTATACCATTTCTGCTGGGGTTTTGCTGTGTCCTATGGCCCCTGGTCACAGGTTGTTCCCTCCGTGATGTGGACTATGACAATAGCTCCTGTGACAAATCGCTCTTTACTGTCTGATTTTCCACTCGGGCCCTCAAAGACTTGCCAGACTGTGGACTGGACCAAGGCCTCTGGAGTACTTCCCAAGGACCTTGCTTGGAAGATTAGCAGCTTCTTCCCAAGCATTGCTCTCAACTTGCTTAACACTTTGAGAACAGTCCCAGCAGGATGGATCTCCCTCAGATCCCAGGGTAGGTAGGTGCTTCTGCGCATCCAACCCTTCTGCTCCAGACCATGTGGTCCTCACCCACCTGGCATGTACTGTGTATATTACGTATATTTGTGTGCATATGTAAGTGTGTATATGTGTATGTGTATACCTATGTTTATCTGTCTGTGGTTAAAAAAACATGTTGTTTCTAGAATTTACCATAACTACTGATGTGTGTGTGTACCCGCAAAAGTCATAGGTTGAAATCCTAACTGCATATTATATATATATATATATATATATATATTTACATGAAAGTGAAAGTTGCTCAGTCGTGTCCACCTCTTTGCAACCCCATGGACTGTAGCCTGCCAGTCTCCTATGTCCATGGAATTTTCTAGGCAAGAATACTGGACTGGGTACACATTCCTTTCTCCAGGTGATCTTCCCAACCCAGGGATTGGACCCAGGTCTCTCACATTGCAGGCGGATTCTTTACCATCTGAGCCACCAGGGAAGCCCATATATACACGTAATGCATATATTATAGTGAAGCTCGGCAGCTGTAGTCCACAGGGTTGCAAAGAGTCAGACAGGACTTAGCGACTGAACAACAACAATGCATGTGTATGTGTGTGTGTTTATATATGCATATATGTTTATTTATCTGTGGTTAAAAAAAAGCTTTGTTTCTAGGATTCACCTTATAGTTGATGCCTGTGGCCCCTCAAATTCTTCTGTTGAAATCCTAACTGCACATAATATATTTGTGATTTTAAAAGTGTTTCTAGAATTTACCATAACTACTGATGCTTGTGTCCCCCCTAGATTCATATGTTGAAATCCTAATGGGGCTGGTGATGGTTTTAGGTGGGGCCTTTGGGAAGTGATTAGGTCATGATGGCAGGGCCCTCATGAATGGATTAGTTTGTTATACTGCTGCTGCTGCGAAGTCGCTTCAGTCGTGTCCGACTCTGTGCAGCCCCATAGATGGTAGCCCACCAGGCTCTGCCGTCCCTGGGATTCTCCAGGAAAGAACACTGGAGTGGGTTGCCATTTTCTTCTCCAATGCATGAAAGTGAAAAGTGAAGCTCCTGCATCCCTTCCACCAGGGGAGGATGCAGTGAGGTGTCTTTTGAGCATCAGGAGCCAGGCTTTCAACAGATACTGAATCTTCTGGAGCCATAGCATGGACTTCCCAGCCTCTAGAACTGCGACAGATACGTTTTGGCTGTTTAGAAGCCACCCAGTCTATTGTATTCTGTGATAACAGCCTGAAGTGTCTGAAACAGCTGGGGTAGAGTTGTACAACTAAACTTTGGTAATTGAGAAGATCAATCTCTTTCCTTTTGGAACAGTCTCCTCAACCTCTTTCACATAAATAAGCCCTGACCTGAAAGCTCAAACTCCCTTCAGGTCTGGTGGTTTCCCTCTTAGGAAGTCTCTGCTTTCTTCCTGGAGAACCCATACCCACTCACCTTGTTTGGATCTGCTCTTCTGCTTGACTCTCTTTACCTACCTACATCTTAGTCTTAGCTTGGCCCTCATCCCTCATCTTGCTTCTTTGTCTTCTGAGTTGTAGTTATCTTTCATTATCCAGCAAAATGGAAGCACAAAAGATGTTTTCCCCTAAAACTATTGGCCACCGTAGTTTGGTCCCAGGTAAATAACAAGGAGGAAACACGGTCCTATCCATCTACAGAAAATTGGATTAAAGATTTACTGAGCATGGGCCTGTCCATCAGAAAGTGTAGTGAAAGTGAAAGTCCCTCAGTCCCACTCTTTGTGACCCCATGAACTATAAGTTCATGGAATTCTCCAGGCCAGAATACTGGAGTGGAGAGCCCTTCCCTTCTCCAGGGGATCTTCCCAACCCAAGGATGTCTCCCACATTGCAGACTGACTCTTTACCAGCTGAGCCACATACTGAGCATGGCCCTGCCCAACAGAACAAGACCCAAGTTACCCCTCTGTCAGTCTTTCCCATCAGGAAGCTTCCATAAGCCTCTTATCCTTCTCCATCAGAGAGCAGACAGACTGAAAACCACAATCACAGAAAACTAACCACTCTGATCACATGGACCACAGCCTTATCTAACTCAGTGAAACTATGAGCCATGCCACATAGGGCCACCCAAGATGGGCAGATCATGGTAGAGAGTTCTGACAAAATATGATCCACTGGAGAAAGGAATGGCAAATCACTTGAGTATTTTTGCCTCGAGAACCCCATGAACAGGATGAAAAGGCAAAAAGATATGATACTAAAAGATGAACTCCCCAGGTCGGTAGGTACCCAATATGTTACTGGAGATCAGTGGAGAAATACCTCCAGAAAGAATGAAGAGATGGTGCCTAAGCAAATACAACACCCAGTTGTGGATGTGACTGGTGATGGAAGTAAAGTCCGATGCTGTAAAGAACAATATTGCATAGGAACCTGGAATGTTAGGTACATGTATCAAGGCAAATTGGAAGTGGTCAAACAGGAGATGGCAAGAATGAACATTGACATTTTAGGAATCAGTGAAGTAAAATGGACTGGAATGGGTGAACTTAGATGACCATCATATCTACTACTGTGGGCAAGAATCCCTTAGAAGAAATGGAGTAGTCATCACAGTCAATGAAAGAGTCCAAAATGCAGTACTTGGATGCAATCTCATAAACAACAGAATGATCTCTGTTCGCTTCCAAGGCAAACCATTCAATATCACAGTAATCCAAGTCTATGCCCTGACCAGTAATGCTGAAGAAACTGAAGTTGAACAGTTCTATGAAAACCTACTAGACCTTCTAGAACTAACACCAAAAAAAGATGTCCATTTCATTATAGGGGACTGGAATGCAAAAGTAGGAAGTCAAGAAATACCTGGCAAATTTGGCCTTGGAGTACAGAATAAAGCAGGGCAAAGGCTAATAGAGTTTTGCTAAGAGAACGCACTGGTCATAGCAAACACCCTCTTCCAACAACGCAAGAGAAGACTCTACACGTGGACATCACCAGATGGTCAATAACGAAGTCAGACTGATTATATTCTTTGCAGCCAAAGATGGAGAAGCTCTACACAGTCAGCAAAAACAAGACTGGGAGCTACTGTGGCTCAAATCATGAATTCCTTATTGAAAAATTCAGACTTAAATTGAAGAAAGTAGGGAAAACCACTAGACCATTCAGGTATGACCTAAATCAAATCCCTTTCATTTATTCAGTGGAAGTGACAAATAAATTCAAGGGATTAGATCTGATAGAGTGCATGAAGAACTATAGACAGAGGTTACTGACATTGTGCAGGAGGCAGGGATCAAGACCATCCCCAAGGAAAAAAAGTGCAAAAAGGCAAGATGATTGTCTGAGGAGGCCTTACAAATAGCTGAGAAAAGAGGAGAAGCAAAAGGCAAAGGAGAAAAGGAAAGATATACCCATTTGAATGCAGAGTTCCAAAGAATAGCAAGGAGAGATAAGGAAGCCTTCCTCAGTGATCAATGCAAAGAAATAGAGGAAAACAATAGAATGGGGAAGACTAGAGATCTCTTCAAGAAAATTAGAGATACCAAAGGAACATTTCATGCAAAGATGAGCACAATAAAGGGCAGAAACGGTATGGACCTAACAGAAGGAGAAGATCTTAAGAAGAGGTGGCAAAAATACACAGAAGAACTGTACAAAAAAGATCTTCATGACCCAGATAACTACAATGGTGTGATCACTCAACTAGAGCCAGACATCCTAGAATTTGAAGTCAAGTGGTTCTTAGGAAGCATCACTGTGAACAAACTAGTGGAGGTGATGGAATTCCAGTTGAGCTGTTTCAAATCCTGAAAGATGATGCTGTGAAAGTGCTGCACTCAATATGCCAGCAACTTTGGAAAACTCAGCAGTGGCCACAGGACTGGAAAAGGTCAGTTTTCATTCCAATCCCAAAGAAAGGCAATGCCAAAGAATGCTCAAACTACTGCACAATTGCACTCATCTCACACACTAGTAATGCTCAAAATTCTCCAAGTACTTCTGGAAATTTCATGTACTGCTTCAACAGTACGTGAACAGAGAATTTCCAGATGTTCAAACTGAATTTAGAAAAGGCAGAGGAACAAGATATCAAATTGAAAACATCCTCTGGATCATCAAAAAAGCAAGAGCATTCCAGAAAAACATCTACTTCTGCATTATTGACTATGCCAAAGCCTTTGCATGTATGGATCACAACAAACTGTGGAAAACTCTTCAAGAGATGGGAATACCAGACCACCTGACCTGCCTCCTTGAGAGATCTGTATACAGGTCAGGAAGCAATAGTTAGATTTGGACATGGAACAACAGATTGGTTCCAAATTGGGAAAGGAGTACGTTAAGGCTGTATACTGTCATCCTGCTTATTTAACTTAGATGCAGAGTACCTCATGAGAAACACTGGGCTGGATGAAGCACAAGCTGGAATCAAGATTGCTGGGAGAAATAGCAATAATCTCAGATATGCAGATGACACCACCCTTATGGCAGAAAGTGAAGAAGAACCAAAGAGCTTCTCGATGAAAGAGGAGAGTGAAAAATCTGGCTTAAAACTCAGCATTCAAAAAACTCAGATCATGGCATCTGGTCCCATCACTTCATGGCAAATAGATGGGGAAACAGTGGAAACAGTGTCAGACTTTATTTTTTTGGGCTCCAAAATCACTGTAGGTGGTGACTGCAACCATGGAATTAAAAGATGCTTGCTTATTACAAGAAAAGTCATGACCAACTTAGACAACATATTAAAACCAGAGACATTACTTTGCCAACAAAGGTCTGTCTAGTCAAAGCTATGGTTTTTCCAGTAGTCAGGTATGGATGTAAGAGTTGGCCTATAAAGAAAGCTGAGCACTGAAGAAGTGATGCTTCTCAACCATAGTGTTGGAGAAGACTCTTGAGAGTCCCTTGGACAGCAAGGAGATCTAACCAGTCCATTCTAAAGGAAAAAAGTCCTGGATATTCATTGGAAGAACTGATGCTGAAGCTGAAACTCTAATACTTTGGCCACCTGATGCAAAAAACTGACTCATTGGAAAAGACCCTGATGCTGGGTTGAAGACTGAAGGCCAGAGGAGAAGGGGACGATAGAGGATGAGATGGGTTTATGGCATCACCAACTCAATGGATGTGAGTTTAAGTAAACTATAGGAGTTGATCATGGACAGGGAGGCCTGGCGTGCTACAGTCCATGGGGTTGCAAAGAGTCAGACAGGACTGAGTGACTGAATTGAAAACTATTGAGATAAGCTATATTTAGATTTCTAGGCTAGTTGTCAAAGGCTCATTTTTTCCAACAGTGTAACTGATAACTTGCAATATAGATTTTGGAAAAGTGATGTTACTAAATGAATAACCAAATAAAACAAAATAATATTTATGCATGATTTATGTAACTACCTCCACAATCAGGATACAGAATGGTTATAGTGACCCCAAAACTTCTTTGTGATATCCCTTTAAAACAACACCCCCATCCCTAACCCTGATAAACACTTATCTATTTTTTTTCTTCATCACTGTAACTTTGTCACTTCGAGATTGTTATATAAATGGCATCTTTTGGGTTTTTTTTTTTTTTGAGGTCTATCCATGTGGCTGCCTGTATCAATCGTTTGTTTCTTTTTAATTTTATGTAGTATTTCATTGTGTCAGTATGCTATAGTTTGTTTATCCAACTGCCAGTTGAAGGGCATTTGGGTTGTTTCCAGTTTTGGGCAGTTGAAAATTAGTATTCACATATAGATTTTCCTGTAAACACAAGTTGTTATTTCTCAAGAGGAAATACCCAGGAGTAGACCTACTGACTCAGATGATACATATATGCTTAAATGTATGAGAAACTGCCAAACTGTTTTCCGAAGTGCATGTATCTTTTTCTGTCCTCCTGCAATATGCAAGAGTTTCAGTTGCTCCACATACTCACAAGTGCTTAGTATTATCAGTATTAAAAAAAAAAAAAAGTTATTTTAGCCATTGTAATAGGTTTGGAGTGGCATTTTATATTTTAAATTTGCATTTCTCTATTGGCTATTATGTTGAACATCTTTTTCATATGCATATTTGCCACAGCTGTATCTTTAAGGAAGTACCTGTTCTTTTGTCCAGTTTTTTAAATTGTGTTTTTTGTTTTTTTATTGTTGATTTTTTAGAGAGTTCTTTATATCTATATCTACATACCTTCTTGTCAGATATCTAATTTGAAAATACTTTCTTCTAGTTTGTAGCTTGTCTCTTCAATCACTGAATAATGTCTTTTGCAGAGTTTTCAATTTTAATGAAGTTCAGCTTATAATTTTTTAATGAGTCATGCTTTTTGTATCATGTGTAAGAACTCCTGTTCTTCTATGTTCTATGGTTTCTGATGAGAAATCTGTCATTTGAATTGTTCTCCTGTAGGTAAGATATTAGGCATTATTCCTCTCTGGCTGCATTAAAGATTTTTTTGTTTGTTTGTTAAGTTTGATTATGATATGCCTATGTGTGGGTTTCTTTGAGTTTCTCCTGTAAGAGATTTGCTTAGTTTCTTGAATCTGTAGTTTTAAGTCTTTTGTTAAACTTGGGGATTTTTAAACCATTATTTCCCCCCATTTTTTTTTTTTTTTTTTTTTTTTTTTAGCACCATTCTCCTTCTCTTCTATTTTTGGGACTCAAGTGACCTTAATTTTAGGATTTTTAATTTTTTTTTTCTTTTTTACTTTAGCCTCCCAGGTCCCTGTGACTCTGTTAACTTTTGTTCAATCACTTTTCTCTTTGTTGTTTAGACTGGATGAGTTCTGTTGACCTATTTTTAGGTTCACTGATTTATTTTCCCTGTCATCTCAGTGTCCATCTAGTGAGTGTGTGTATATATGTGTATATATATATATATATATATATATATATATATATATTTGTTTATTGTACTTTATATTTCTAAAATTTCTATTCCATTCCTTTTTATTCCTTTGCTGAGATCTCCTATTTTTCAAGTCATTTCTAGAATATTTGCTATTGCTTGTTGTGACATTTTAAAAATAGCTGTTTCTTTTTTTTACAGTCTTGGGCTAGAAAATTACAATCAGCGTGTGTGACTTTGCTTAGTTTACTCTAACAAAATAGCATAGACTGGGAGGTTTAAACAACATAAATTAATTTTCTCACAGTTCTGGATGCTGGAAGTCCAAGGTTAAGGCACTAGCTAGCAGGTTTGGTGTCTCCTTGTCTTGCAGACAGCTGCTTCTTACTGTGTCTCACGTGGTCTTTCTCTGTACATAGGCATCCCTTGTGTCTCTCTGTGTGTCTGAATTTTCTCTTCCTTATAAGGACACCAGAGAAGGCAATGGTACCCCACTCCAGCACTTTTGCCTGGAAAATCCCATGGACGGCGGAGCCTGGTGGACTGCAGTCCATGGGGTCGCTAAGAGTAAGACACGACTGAGTACCTTCGCTTTCACTTTTCACTTTCATGCTTTGGAGAAGGAAATGGCAACCCACTCCAGTGTTCTTGCCTGGAGAATCCCAGGGAAGGGGGAGCCTGGTGGTATGTCGTTTATGGGATCGCACAGAGTCGGACACGACTGAAGTGACTTAGCAGCAGCAGCAGCTTAAGGACACCAAGTAGATTGAATTAGAGCCAACCCCAATGGCCTTATTTTAAATTTAATCTCCTTTGTGAAGACTCTGTCTCCAAACAGGGCTTACCAGGTAGCTCAGATGGTAAAAATCTGCCTGCAATGCAGGAGACCTGGGTTCTACCCCTGGGTTGGGGAGAACCCCTGGAGAAGGGCATGACAGCCCACTCCAGTATTCTTTCCTGGGAAATCCCATGGACAGAGGAGCCTGGCAGGCTATATATCCCCAAATATAGTCACATCCAGAGGTACTGGTGGTTGGGACTTCAGTGCATGAGTTTTGGGGGCACGCAATGCAGCTCATAACCCTGTATCATCTTGAGGTCGCTGTCTGTTGATGGTCTTTTCCTAGTGAATTGAGGATTTCCTAGGTCTTCATAAGCTGAGTAATCTTGAATTGTACAATATCCTGCACATTTCATATGTTATATTGGGAGACTTTCGACCTCACTTAAATCCTGTGAAAACATAGATATTTTTGTTTTATCAGGCAAGTGACCTGGTTAGCTTCAGGCTACAAGTTCCAATCTCCCTTTTGTGGTCTGTAGTTCCAGAGTCAGCTCAGATTTTAGACTTTGCAGTTCCAATGCGCCCCCCAGGGGTCAGCCTGCAACTTAAGCAGTGGCCTGCCAGTCTGTTCCCTTCTTAAATTCTTTAAATGCGATTAAGATCACATCCAGGCATGGACAGACAGGGGTGACACTTAGGAGTTCATGAGTAACTTTACAGGGTCACATTTTGGTCTCCTTCCTCTGCCATCTATGGATTCTTATTTCCTGGGTGTCCCCCTTTTGCTCCCTTAGCTAGAAAACTGAAGCTTTTCATTAATCCTGCCCTGCTGCACATATTCATGCCTATATCCACATCCAGGGCCAACTGCTGAGAGAGCAGAGAGAGAGTGAAAATCAAGGGAAGTCACCCCACCTTCTAGGAATTACAGTTCTATCCATCAGAGAAGGACTCCCAACACTGCCCACTCAGTGGGCTCCCAAAGATGCTAATGCTACCCTGGCATTGCTTGGGGTCTGGGGGATGAGAAAACCCAGAAAAGAAATAATAATAATGAGGAAAAATTGCACACTCTCTTATTTCAGTGTTAGACTTCTCTTTTCACTCCTTGAGGCAGATCCAAGGGCTTCTTCTGGAGTTCTCTGTTCATACTGATTCTAATTTCTGGGTTTCAGGCTACACTGTATTCAGGCTGGTTGATACTGAAGGAAAAAAGAATGAATAAATTGCCATGTGGTAATTTTTGCTTTGGTGGTAATTTTTGCTTTGGTGGTACTTCAAATTTTCTTTGCCAGTCTTCCCATTACTATTCATTTCTCAGGGTACTCAAGTAGCTGTTTCACACATTCTGTCCAGGTTTTACAGCTGCATTTAGTGGGAGAGGAAGAGTGGATTGTGCTTACTCCATCTTGCCAGGAACCAAAATATACAGAAACAGAATGGTATCAAAGTTGAATAGGAAAAAGATGGAAAAACATCTCTTGAAAGTTAATGTTTAAGGCAAACAGATACCAATTAGGAGAAGATGAAGAAGTGGGTAGAAGTTTAAAGAAAAAAGAGAAATTCTGAAGGAGCCATTCAAAAATCTACAAAAGCTTTTGAAATTGAGAATAGTGGTATTTACTGTTTACTTTTGGGGCTCCTCCGGTGGCTCAGATGATAAATAATCCACCTGCACTGTCCTTCTTGAGAGGGGAAGATTCCCCTGGAGAAGGAAGTGACAACCTACTGCAATATTCTTGCCTGGAGAATACCATGGAGATGAGTCTGGCAGGCTACAGTCCATGGGGTCGCAAAGAGCTAGAAACACCTAGGCGGCTAACACATTCATTTTCACTTTTCATTGTGTAATTTTAGATGAAAATGGATAGTTTCTCTCTCTGGCATATGACTAATGACTATCTTTATGCTTATGAGGAATGATTAATTTTTCAGTTCAGTTCAGTTGCTCAGCCGTGTCCTACTCTTTGTGACCCCATGGACTACAGCACACCAGGCCTCCCTGTTCAAAACCAACTCCTGGAGCTTGCTCAGACTCATGTCCATCCCCTTCTCTTCCTGCCTTCAGTCTTTCTCAGCATCAGGTCTTTTCTAATGAATCAGTTCTTCCCATTAGGTGGCCAAATTATTGGAGTTTCAGTTTCAGCATCAGTCCTTCCAATGAATAGTCAGGACTGATTTCCTTTAGGATTGACCGGTTGGATCTCTTTGCAGCCCAACGGATTCTCAAGAGTCTTCTCCAATACCACAGTTCAAAAGCATCAGTTCTTTGATGCTCAGCTTTCTTTATGGTCCAACTCTCACATCCATACATGACTACTGGAAAAACCATAGCTTTGACTAGATGAACTATTGTTGGCAAAGTAATGATTCTGCTTTTCAACTTGGAGAAGGCAGTGACACCCCACTCCAGTACTCTTGCCTGGAAAATCCATGGACGGAGGAGCCTGGTAGGCTGCAGTCCATGGGGTTGCTAAGAGTCGGACATGACTGAGCAACTTCACTTTCACTTTTTACTTTCATGCATTGGAGAAGGAAATGGCAACCCACTCCAGTGTTCTTGCCTGGAGAATCCCAGGGACGGGGAAGCCTGGTGGGCTGCTGTCTATGGGGTTGCACAGAGTCAGACACAACTGAAGAGGCTTAGCAGCAGCAGCAGCAGCAGCATGTTGGTCATAGATTTTTCTTCCAAGGACCAAACATCTTTTAATTTCAGGGCTGCAGTCACCATCTTCAATGATTTTTGAAGCCCATAAATAAAGTCTCTCACTGTTTCCATTGTTTCCCATCTCTCTGCAAGTGATGGGACCAGATGCCATGAGCTTAGTTTTATGAATGTTGAGATTTAAGCCAGCTTTTTCACTCCTTTTTCACTTTCATCAAGAGGCTCTTTACTTCCTCTGACTTTCTGCCATTAGAGTGGTATCATCTGCATATCTGAGGTTATTGATATTTCTCCTGCCTATCTTGATTACAGATTGTGCTTCAATCAGCCCTGCATTTCATAAGATGTACTCTGCATATAAGTTAAATAAGCAGGGTGACAATATGCAGCCTTGACATACTCCTTTCCCAATTTGGAACCAGTCCATTGTTCCATGTCAGGTCTAATTGTTGCTTCTTCACCTGCATACAGATTTATCAGGAGACAGGTCAGGTTGTTTGGTATTCCTACCTCTTGAAGTATTTTCCAGTTTGTTGTGATCCACACATGCAAAGCCCTTGACATAGTCAATAAAGTGGAAGTAGATGTTTTTCTGGAATTCTCCTGCTTTTGCTATGATCCAATGGATGTTGGCAATTTGATCTCTGATTCCTCTGCCTTTTCTAAACCCAGCTTGAAATCTGCAAGTTCTCAGTTCACGTACTGTTGAAGTGTGGTTTGGAGAATTTTGAGCATTGCTTTGCTACTGTGTGAGATGAGTGCACTTCTTCCATAGTTTGAACATTTTTTGGTATTGTCTTTCTTTGGGATTGGAATAAAAACTGACCTTTTCCCAGTCCTGTGGCCATTCTGAGTTTTCCAAATTGCTGGCGTATTGAGTGCAGCACTTTCACAGCATCACCTTTTAGGATTTGAAATAGCTCAACTGGAATTCCATCACCTCCACTAGCTTTGTTCATAGTAATGCTTCCTAAGGCCCACTTGACTTTGCATTCCAGAATGTCTGGATCTAGGAGAGTGATCATGCCATCATGGTTTTCTGGGTCATTAAGACCTTTTTATACAATTTTTTCCTGTGTATTCTTGCCACCTCTTCTTAATATCTTCTCCTTCTTTTAGGTCCATACCATTTCTGCCCTTTATTGTGCCCATCTTTGCATGAAATGTTCCTTGGTATCTCTAATTTTCTTGAAGAGATCTCTAGTCTTTCCCATTCTATTGTTTTCCTTTATTTCTTTGCATTGATCACTGAGGAAGGCTCTCTTATCTCTCCTTGCTATAGCTTTCCTTTTCTCCTTTGCCTTTCATTTCTCTTCTTTTCTCAGCTATTTGTAAGACCTCCTCAGACAAACATTTTGCCTTTTTGCATTTCTTTTTCTTGAGGATGATCTTGATCACTGCCTCCTGTACAATGTCATGAACCTCTGTCTGTAGTTCTTCAGGTACTCTGTCTTTTGGATCTAATGTCTTGAATCTATTTGTCACTTCCACTGTATAATTCTAAGGGATTTGATTTAGGTCATACCTGAATAGTCTAGTGGTTTTCCCTATTTTCTTCAATTTAAGTCTGAATTTTTCAATAAGGAGTTCGTGATCTGAGCCACAGTCAGCCCCCGGTCTTATTTTTGCTGACTCTATACAGCTTCTCCATCTTTGGGTGAAAAAAAAATATATAATCAATCTGATTTCAGTATTGAGCATTTGGTGATGTCCCTGCATAGAGTTGTCTCTTGTGTTGTTGGAAGAGGGTGTTTACCAGTGCTTTCTCTTGGCAAAACTTTATTAGCCTTTGCCCTGCTTCATTTTGAACTCCAAGGCCAAACTTGCCTGTTACTCCAGGTATCTCTTGACTTCCTATTTTGCATTCCAGTCTCCTGTGATGAAATAGACATCTTTCTTGGTGTTAGTTCTAGAAGGTCTTGCAGGTTATCATAGAACTGTTCAACTTCATCTTCTTTGGCATTAGTGGTTGGAGTATAGACTTGGATTACTGTGATATTGAATGGTTTGCCTTGGAAAAGATTCATTGAAAAAGACCCTGATCCTGGGAAAGATTGAAGGCAGGAGGAGAAAGGGACAACAGCGGATAAGATGGTTGGATGGCATCACTGACTCGATGAACATGAGTTTGAGCAAGCTCCAGAAGTTGGGGATGGACAGGGAAGCCTGGCGTGCTGCAGTCCATGGGGTTACAAATAGTCAGACACGACTGAACTGAAATAAACTTGCCTTGGAAACAAACAGAGATAATTCTGTCATTTTTGAGATTGTACCCAAGTACTGCATTTTGGACTCTTTTTTGACTATAAGGGCTACTCCATTTCGTCTAAGAGATTCTAACCCACAGTAGTAGATATAATGGTCATCTGAATTAAATTTGCCCATTCCAGTCCATTTTAGTTCGCTGATTCCTTAAATGCTGATATTCAATCTTGCCATCTCCTGTTTAACCACTTCCAATTTTATTTTGATTCATGGATCTAACATTCCAGGTTCCTATGCAATATTGTTCTTTACAGCATCGGACTTTACTTCCATCACCAGTCACATCCACAACTGGGCATTTTTTTCGCTTTGGATCGTCTCTTCATTCTTTCTGGACTTATTTATCCACTCTTCCAGTAGCATATTGGGCACCTACTGACCTGGGGAGTTTATCTTTCAGTCTTGTATCTTTTTGCCTTTTCATACTGTTCGGGTTCTCAAGGCAAGAATTCAGAAGTGGTTTGCCATTCCCTCCTCCAGTGGCAGACATTTTGTCAGAACTCTCCACCACGACCCATCCATCTTGGGTGGCCGTACATGGCATGGCTCATAGTTTCATTGAGTTAGACAAGGCTGTGGTCCATGTGATCAGTTCGATAATTTTTCAGTTCACAGATAAAGAAAAAAAAGTGGGAAAGAGGAACATTCATGGGGGATGGGGAGAGATATAAGAGTGAAACAAGAGAGAAATGGAGTTTAACAGTGTGTGTGTGTTAATACATTTGAGTTTGATACTAAGGATAGTGAAGAACAGAAAGAAGAGAGCTGTGCGTGCTTGAGTCTCCTTAAAGGGAAGAATAGAGATCTGAGGGAAAAAAAGGAATCCTGTTATTCTTTGGTGACCATGTGCTGTCACTGTTGCCATGAGACAACTTAGTACTGTCATTTCCAAAATAAGGTTGTACGTTCTAGGGATGTGCAAGGCTGTCCTTTAAGGTGCCTGAAGAAAATATTTTGTTTTGTTGTTTAATTGTTAAGTCAGGTCTGACTCTTTGCAACCCCATGAACTATAGCCCGCCAGGCTCCTCTGTCCCTTGGATTTCTCAGGCAAGAATACTGGAGTGGCTTGTGATTTTCTTCTCCAGGGGATCTTGCTCATCAAGGGATTAAACTGGTGCCTCCTGCATTGGTAAACAGATTTTTTTTTTTTAACCACCAAACCACTAGTTACTAGAACTTTAATTTCTATTTAGTTTTTAATCTTGAGAAAATAGAAATACACTAGACTTTGCTAGTATTGAATATATGATTGATACTGGCTCCATCACTCAATCACTAGGGTGGATGATTCTGGGTCATATGGTCTGCAAGAGGAATGGGAGCTCTGTAACTCAGAGTTGGTAGCAGCTACCTCATTCTGAACATACAGTGACATGTTGTAGATTACAAGTTCTTGGTGAAATGGATTTCTACACTATATTATGATGATAAATTAACACTCTTAAAATGTACAAGTGAATTAATATATTTTCTGCAAAGAAACTGCTAGTCAAGATGATCCTAATAATTCAAGCCAATAATAACAACGAAAAAATGGAAAAACAGTATGCTCCCTCCTGGTTTGAACTCTTTCTCAGCTGTATTATGAGCTAAAAACAAAGGCTATTGGTGATATGCTATCTAGCAGCATTTTTTTTTTTTTTTTGACAAAGGATACCCACTTTGCCAATCTTTTTGAGTGAAAGTGATACTTTTTGATAGTAAATGAGAAAATAATGGCCTTTGAAGAAAATTCATGGTTTGGAGAAAGAATTTTGAAAGCATATGTTTAAGAATGCTTCCATCACTATGTGATTTTTGTTCCTGAGAATAAGACGGATTTATTTTACCTGTAAAACTCTCATATTTCAATATTAATAATACTTTGAGAATAAATTCTCTAATTTGTTAAAAAACTGTCCATGTGAAGACTTTAGGTAGGTTTTAAGATCATCTGTAAAAATATAAGCATTATATACCTTCTTTTAATTTGTAAAAAAAGAGATTACCATTATAGAAGATGGAATGTATTGATCAAAAATAAGACTTGTATATGAATAAGCTTTTTCATAAGGACCTGTGTTTCTTTGTGAAGTGAATTTTTCAATGAGGCTGTCATTAAAATAAAAAACCAAAATAAATTTTGGCTATCAAAATCATTAAAATCACCAGGCCATCAAATCACTGTATCACAAAATGTTATATCCAGACTTTAAAGCATGGTATATATTCAATCATACTTCTTTGCTAAAATTAGTGATATTAGTAATACTTTTACATAAAGCAGAAAATTGCATATCATTAATCAATACACTAAAATAAAATTTGTTTAGCTCATATTTTCTCATTTCTTTAAGGTTTATTTTTATATATTTTCTTATAGACATGATCATAATTATAATTGATGTTTTATACATTTTATTGTGTACCCTGTACTGTTACAAATATTCTACTTATATTAATTAAACTCTCACAACAGCTAATATATATGCTATTGTTCCCATTTAAAGAATTAGGAAGCTCAAGCAGAGATAGAATAAGAAACTGGCTTAGGAACAATTAGTTAATATGTGACAGACTGAAGATATATTAGTATAGTAATGCATATACATGAGCTATTAGATTTTAAGACCAATGAACAGACCAATAGACATATAGGATTAAAATTTAGAGACTATATGCCTAATTTTAATAGGTATGGTGGTGACATAAGGGTATGCTCACAGGAAATTCAATCCAACATCAGTATAGTGTATTAGCATTTATAAAACATATGCATGGTCTTATTTAATTCCTGTAGTAACCTTTTAAGATAGTTGTGTTGATCTCAAGAGCATAAGCATATAAAATAATGTTTAATGGAATCTGACAGACCTGGGTATAAAGTTGAACATTACCACTTAACCATATGTGTGACTGAAGGTATTTCCTGTCTTCTTTGGATTTCATTTTGTTAATTTTCATAGTGGGCAAGCTAATACATATCCTTGTGGGTTAGTGTAGGATTAAATGACACATTATAATTTAACACAGGGTAGTGGTCAAGAACGTGGAATGAGAAGCTGTACTGTCTGGGTTTGAATTCTAGCTCTGCCCACTATTACTAACAACTTTCTTTGTTAGGCTGTATGTTTTCTCTCTACCTTAGTTTCCTCATCTGGAAAAAAATGGGCTAATAATCCTGCCTACCTTACAGAACTTTTATGTGGACTCATTGATGTAATGTGTTTAGAATATAGCACATAAGAAAAACTCAACAAATGGTTGCTATTATTAGTAAATACAAAGTGTTTAGCAGGTATTCAATAAATAACAACTGTTTGTTGTCATTATATGCACTGAGCATATTAGACATGATCATACAATTAACAACTATCCTGGTCACCTACTTCTGGGTTTACATGCATGGAAAATTGCCTTCTGAGGGATGTAGGCAAACATGTGTTCCTGAGGAGAGAACATTTAGTCTTGAGCTCATCAAGAAAGGCAGCTTTGGGATCTGAATAAGATTTGTAGAGTTAGAAAACATGGAGGAGGCAATGAAGTAAAAGCCAAGAGATAGGAAAAGGAAAAAAGTTTGTAGAAGAATGAATAATGTGTTTTGGCTGAAGCAGAGCTGCATGAGAGAACTCTTCAAGAAAATTAGATACCAAGGGAAAATGTCATGCAAAGATGGGCACAATTAAGGACAGAAACGATGTGGACCTAACAGAAGCAGAATATTAAGAAGAAGTGGCAAGAAGACACAGAAAAGCTATACAAAAAAATGTCTCAATGATCCAGATAACAATGGTGTGATGACTCACCTAGAGCCAGATATGAACAAAGCTAGTGAAGGTGATGGAATTCCACTGAATATTTCAAATCCTGAAAGATGATGCTGTGAAAGTGCTGCACTCAATATGCCAGCAAATTTGAAAAACTCAGAGTGGACACAGGACTGGAAAAAGTCAGTTTTAATATCAATCCCAGAGAAAGGCAATCCCAAAGAATATTCAAACTACTGCACAATTGCACTCATCTTACACGCTAGCCTTTTCATACTGTTCATGGGGTTCTCAAGGCAAGAATACTGAAGTGGTTTGCCATTCCCTTTTCCAGTGGACTACATTTTGTCAGAACTTTTCACCATGACCCGTTCATCTTGGGTGGCCCTACATGGCACGGCTCATAGTTTCATTGAATCAGACAAGCCTGTGGTCCGTGAGATCAGATTGGTTAACTTTCTATGACTGTAGTTTTTCAGTCTGTCTGCCCTCTGATGGAGAAGGATAAGAGGCTTATGGAAGCTTCCTGACTGGGGAGAGACTGACTGAGGGGGAAACTGGATCTTGTTCTGATGGGTGGGGCCATGTTCAGTAAATCTTTAATCTGAAGAATTGATGCTTTTGCACTGTGGTGTTGGAGGAGACTCTTGAGAGTCTCTTGGACTGCAAGGAGATCCAGCCAGTCAATCCTAAAGGAAATAAGTCCTGAATATTCTTTGGAGGGCCTGATGCTGAAACTGAAGCTCCAATACTTTGGCTACCTGATGTGAAGAACTGACTTATTGGAAAAGACCCTGATGCTGGGAAAGATTGAAGGCAGAAGGAGAAGGGGACAACTGAGGATAAGATAGTTGGATGGCATCACCAACTCGATGGAACTGAGTTTGAGCAAACTCCAGGAGTGGATATTCCCTGTGATGGACAGGGTAGCCTGGCATGCTGCAGTCCACGGGGTCACAAAGAGTTGGACTAGACTGAGTGACTGAACTAACTGAGCTGCATTAAAAGATTTTAGTGTTGGGGATTTACCTGGTGGTCCAGTGGTTAAGACTCTGAGCTTCCAATGGAAAGGACATGCATTCGATCCCTGGTCAGGGAACTAAGATCACACATGCTGTGTGACATTGCCAAAAAAACAAAAACAAAAACACCCACATAAACAACAACAACAACTGTAAAGATTAACAGGGATGTATTTGGGTGGACTTAGAACAGGAAAAAATTGAATAAGTGAGGAGGCAAAAGAGAAGTTTATTGTGCTCACTTAGGCATAAGAGGTAAGGGCCAGAAGGAGTGAAACTTGGAGGGAAGAAAAAGGAGTCCAGATGAAAAATAGCCTTCAAAAGATAAGTCAGCAGGGCTTGGACACATTAAATGACAGGTGAGCAAATGGAAGACAGAATGACACCAGTATTTTCATTTAAGTTGGTGTGGCGTGTACAATGACATTGAGAAATGGGAAAGTAATATTTAGAAGGGCAATGATAGGTTTGACATTTTTATGTTGAATTTGAATTAACAGAGAAACAGTTTTATGTAAAAATGTCAGGGGGCATTTGGAAAACTTAGATTCAGTTCAGTTCAGTCAGTTCAGTTGCTCAGTTGTGTCCGACTCTTTGCGACCCCATGAATCGCAGCACGCCAGGCCTTCCTGTCCATCACCAACTCCCGGAGTTTACTCAGACTCATGTCCATCGAGTCAATGATGCCATCCAGCCATTTCATCCTCTGTTGTCCTCTTCTCCTCCTGCCCCCAATCCCTCCCAGCATCAGAGTCTTTTCCAATGAGTCAACTCTTTGCATGAGGTGGCCAAAGTACTGGAGTTTCAGCTTTAGCATCATTCCTTCCAAAGAAATCCCAGGGCTGATCTCTTTCAGAATGGACTGGTTGGATCTCCTTGCAGTCCAAGGGACTCTCAAGAGTCTTCTCCAACACCACAGTTCAACAGCATCAATTCTTTGGCACTCAGCTTTCTTCAGAGTCCAACTCTCGCATCCATACATGACCACTGGAAAAACCATAGCCTTGACTAGACGGACCTTTGTTGGCAAAGTAATGTCTCTGCTTTTCAATATGCTATCTAGGTTGGTCATAACTTTCCTTCCAAGGAGTAAGCGTCTTTTAATTTCATGGCTGCAGTCACCATCTGCAGTGATTTTGGAGCTCAAAAAAATAAAGTCTGACACTGTTTCCCCATCAACTTCCCATGAAGTGATGAGACCGGATGCCATGATCTTAGTTTTCTGAATTTTGAGCTTTAAGCCAACTTTTTCACTCTCCACTTTCACTTTCATCAAGAGGTTTTTTAGTTCCTCTTCACTTTCTGCCATAAGGGTGGTGTCATCTGCATATCTGAGGTTATTGATATTTCTCCCAGCAATCTTGATTCCAGCTCCTGCTTCTTCCAGCCCAGCGTTTCTCATGATGTACTCTGCATATAAGTTAAATAAGCAGGGTGACAATATACAGCCTTGACGTACTCCTTTTCCTATTTGGAACCAGTCTGTTGTTCCATGTCCAGTTCTAACTGTTGCTTTCTGACCTGCATATAGGTTTCTCAAAAGGCAGGTCAGGTGGTCTGGTATTCCCATCTCTTTCAGAATTTTCCACAGTTTATTGTGATCCACACAGTCAAAGGCTTTGGCATAGTCAATAAAGCAGAAATAGATGTTTTTCTGCAATTCTCTTGCTTTTTCAATGATCCAGCAGATGTTGGCAATTTGCTCTCTGGTTCCTCTGCCTTTTCTAAAACCAGCTTGAACATGTAGAAGTTCACGCTTAAGCCTGGCTTGGAGAATTTTGAGCATTACTTTACTAGCGTGGGAGATGACTGCAATTGTGCAGTAGTTTGAGCATTCTTTGGCATTGCCTTTCTCTGGGAGTGGAATGAAAACTGACCTTTTCTAGTCCTGTGGCCACTGCTGAGTTTTCTAAATTTGCTGGTATATTGAGTGCAGCACTTTCACAGCATCATCTTTCAGGATTTGAAATAGCTCAACTGGAATTCCATCACCTACACTAGCTTTGTTCCTAGTTATGCTTTCTAAGGCCCACTTGACTTCACATTTCACGTCACATTCTTTAATGCCTGTGATGGTGCACAGAGTGCTGGCGGTGGCTGCGCTGCAACGGCGCACAGAGCCCGGGCGGCTGCACTGCGACGGCGCACAGAGCCCGGGCGGCTGCACTGCGACGGCGCACAGAGCCCGGGCGGCTGCACTGCGACGGCGCACAGAGCCCGGGCGGCTGCACTGCGACGGCGCACAGAGCCCGGGCGGCTGCACTGCGACGGCGCACAGAGCACGGGCGGCTGCGACGGCGCACAGAGCGTGGCCTAGAGGAGCTGCCCCACGTCCGAAGTCAAGGGCAGAAGCCGGGAGGACCCCATGCCCGAGGGGCGGCGGCCAAGAGGAGTTACCCCACATCCGAGGTCTGGGGCAGCGTCCCAGAGTGCCAGGCGGCGACGGCGCAGTAAGGGCCGAGAGGAGCTACCCCACGTCCGAGGTCAGGGGCGACGGCTGGGAGGAGCAGCCCCATATCCAAGGAGCGGTGGCTGCACGGGTGCCGGAGGTCCTGGAGGAGCTATTCCACGTTCAAGGTCGGGAGGGATGGCGTTGAGAAGATACCCGTCGTCCAAGTAAGGAGCAGCGGCTGTGCTTTGCTGGAGCAGCCGTGAAGAGATACCCCACATCCAAGGTAAGAGAAACCCAAGTAAACTTAGATTGCTCTGGTCCAAAGATGAAAGTAATCTGTACAGAGGACATAAGTGAAGGAGGTCTTTATTATTTAGAGCTTTATAGTGAAAAGATCATTTAAATAACTTCATAGAGAACAATACCACTATTTACCAGTAAATAGTGAAAAACTTAAAAGGAAATAAGTAATTATAGTTATCTGTATCTTATATTTAAAGCAATTTATATTCCAATTCCAACTGGCCACTAATTCTTAGAATGAACAGAGAATTAATTTCTGGTTGTTGCTGTTACTATATACCCAGTGAATCTGTGCACTAGTCTCTGAGAATCTACAGTCTGTCTTACTTTCTGAAAAATTGTATAAATGCATATTTAGTTTTTAATCTTTTAGTCATCAGAAAGTCTTTTTTTTTTTTTTTTTTTTAACAAATCATTGGTATATTGATTTGAATCTTGTGTGGTCTTTTATACACAAACCTAATACATAGTAAAAAAAAGTCTGTCTTGGACTCTTTATCGTGGAGTGACACTTTAAAGACTCTTTTGGCAAGCAATCTGCATGCAAGGTCATTTAGATTTCTGTCATTGTTTCCTTTGAACTATCTTTTTTATATTAAAAAATTGTGGTAAAATACACATAATGTAAAATGTATTAATATCATCTAAATCATTTTCAAGTGTGCAGTTCAATAGTATTGTTTATTTACATTTTTGTGCAACCAATCTCCAGAATTTTTTAATCTTGCAGAGTGAAACTCTATAACCATTAAACAATGCTCCATGTCTACTTCTTCTTAGTTCCTAGAGACCACCATTGCTATATTTTCTTTGTTTTTTCTTTTTTTACTTTTTGCCCCTGCTACAAGGCATGTGGGAACTTAACTCCCTGACCAGGGGTTGAATCTGTGCTCCCTGTAGTGGAAGGGCAGAGTCTTAACTGTTGGACTGCTAGGGAAGTCCTATTGTATTATATTTTCTATTTCTCTGGGTTTGAGTACCTAGATACTTCTTGTAGGTGTAATCAATCACACAGTATTTGTCTTTTTCTTACGGGATTATTTTAGTATTATGTCTTTTAGGTTTATACAGGTTATAGGACATGCCAGAATTTTCTTTTTTATGTCTCAATGATATTCTGTTGTATACATGCATCACATTTTGTTTATCCAGTCATCTATCAGTGGACCTTTGAGTTCGTTCCACCTTTGGGCTTCTGCCCAACTAAGCCCGAGGGCCACAACTGCTGAGCCTGTGTGCTCCGGCGCCCATATGCTGAAACTACTGAGCCCACACAGTGTATCTAGAGAGTATTCCCCACTTGCAGCAACTAGAGAAAGCCCATGCCCAGAAACAAAGACCCAGCACAGCCATAAACATAAAAACAGTGCCCAAGGGTTCCAGCTTTTTCACATCCTTGTCAATGGTTGTTTCTTTTCTTTTCTTTTTATAGTAACCACTTCAATGGGTATGAGCTGGATATGTGTGGTTTTGATTTGCATTTCCCTAATGACTAGAGATGTTGTCCATCTTTTTGTATGCTTCTTGGCCATTCATTTATCTTCTTTGGAGAAATGTTTTTTCAAGTTCTTTGCTCATTTTTGATCAGGTTGTTTTTGTTTCTGTTGTTGAATCTTAGAAGTTGTCTGTATATTCTGGATTGTGACTCATTGTCAGATACATTGTTAGCAAATATTTCCTTCTGTTGCATGGGTTATCTTTTCACTCTGTTGTGTCCTTGATGCACAAGTTTTACATTTCGGTGTAGTTCAATTTATCTCTTTTCACTTTGTCTGCGCTTTTGGTGTCCTGTCTTACAGAGTTCAGACCATGCTACACTAAAATATGACCCCTTGGCATTTTAAGTTGAAGGACTTTGAGAAAACAGCAGTAGCAGGAAGGTTACTTTGACCCTCTGCTCATCCTTCACCTCTGAAGTAGGTCATAATACTCTTTAAGTGAGAAGTGCTTTCTCTATAGATGGCAAAGGTGCATCCTCATCTCCAAAGACAAAAGAATGCCAGAAAGACTCCAAATAGGCTGTTTCCCTAGTATACTACATTTATCTCTGCTCTTTGCCATATTATATTTCTCCATGACTATCTCCTCTTCATCAAATCTAGTGTAAGAATTTTCAGGTTTCACTGTTTCTTTCAGATATTGATTTTCTTGTAAAGGCTCCCATGTTAAGACTTATATTAAATACATTTATAATTTTCTCCTATGTTTTGTCTTATTCAATTTTCAAAGCCAGCCAGGGATTACTAAGAAGGTGGAGTAAAAAAAGAAATTCACCTAAATTTCTAAGAAATTACAGTGAAATATGTCATGAAGCTTTTCTTCTGTCTTTTAAGACTTTTATAGATTTAGGTCTTGCATTTAGATCTTGATCTGTTTTCAGTTCCTTTTTGTGTATTGTGGAAGGTAAGGGTACAACTTGTTCTTTTGCATGTGGATATCTAGTTTGCCCACAACCCTTTGTTGAAAATGCTGTCTTTTTTCTCACTGAATGGGCTTGGCTTCCTTATCAGGAATCATTTGACTATGATTGTGAGGGTTTATTTCTGGGCTCTCTATTCTATTTCATTGTTCTGTCTGCATTTATGAAAATGCCACACTTTTGATTACAGTGTGAAAGCGTGATAATCACTCAGTTGTGTCCGACTCTTTGCTGCCCATAGACTGTAGCCCTCCAGGCCCCTCTGTCCATGGGATTTCCCAGGCAAGAATACTGGAGTGGGCAGCCATTCCGTTCTCTAGGGGATCTTCTTGACCAAGGGATTGAACCATGGTCTCCTGCATTTCAGGCACATTCTTCACTGTCTGAGCCACCATGGAAGCTTTGCAAGAAGCTTGAAATCAGAAAGTGTGATACCTTTAACCTTGTTCTTCTTTTTCAAGATTGTTTGGCTATTCAAGCTCTCCAGGTTTACTGTTACGACACAGTTATAAAGAGGAAAAAATGTGTAAAACATTTGTGAGGGTTCATCAGTTTTTTCTAAGAATCTTTCTTAATTTTTTGATACTCAAATCAATGTGAAGTCTTTGAAGTATCTGTCATGCCATCATCCCTGTAAATTTATCTTCATTTGTTCACGTAAGTAACTCTTCCATATGAGTGCCTTTCTAAGTGTCTGAACTGTGCTTTGCTATCATGAAATCCTGCATCTTTTACAAGATGTACAATTCTTTTCTGAAATGGATTTGCTCTTATATTTCGTGGTGCTAATAGATGTATACATGTGCTAAGCAGTGTATGCTGCCTCAGTTGTCTCAGTACATTAGCAGATTTGTGTGTTAAGTGGGGAGGGATCTTAAAAGTAGACTAATTGTTATAAATTCAGTTGTATAGTGAATCTGTTTTACAGAATTAACCTTTGTGAGTTTGGGGTTTCTGATGTAAGTACTCAAATAAAGATAAGTTGTCATTGTTGAGACTATGAGAATGGATATGTTCTTGAGAATAAAGTGCTTTGAGAGAGCTGGAAAGAAAACCAAAGTGCTCACGAGTCCACTGACTTTTAGAGAGTTGAGGGCAAAAACATTGAGCATTCATTCCTGGGGAATGAGTTCTCAAGGAATTATGAAAAGAATTTGACCAGTTAAATAAAAACTGGTATTAAATAAAGAATTTCAGATTAGTGTCTCAGGAAGAATGATTACCAAGGAAAGAGAAATATGGGATGTGGTGTAATTCTGTAAGAAAGAAAGGGGAAAAAAGAATGATAGATGGAAAAGGACCTTGGGTTTCCATTTCTTTTAGAATAAAATGGAGGTAAGAGATGTGTCTCCCATTGGGCGCCCATTGTCACACATGTTATTTTAACGCACAGGTTTTTGCAGAGAGACAATTAGAGACCATACAAAGCTTCTCAGTTTTGAATTTATATTGAACACTACTGTCTCTCCATGTTTCCTGTCCCGTGAACTACTCTGCAGGGCTTTTGTCACAGCTGGCATCCACACACCTTGACGTTAGTAACAGCTGAGAGTATTTCCCCTCGGAACTACCTGCAATTTAATGAGGGATCCTCGACATTTAGTAGAACCATATACAAAACAAAAGTTATAAATATATATGGAGGCATTTTAAGCATATGTATAAAGTCATATTGTTTTATTCATTCTCTACTTGTTTCTACTGATGGTGTTTATTAAGTTTTGTGCTCATCACAGTATTAGACTGAGAACACGAAAATTAACCAGTCCTTAAGAAGTTTGCTATCTAAGTTCTCAACCAGGAGGCATAATAGTTTGTTTTCCATGTTTGAACATATCTGGGGACAGTTTGGTTTGTTCCAATGACTTGGGGGACGTTACTGGTATTTAGTGGGCAGAAACACTCTAGAAAGGTTTGCATAGAGCAGAATTATCCAGCCCTAAGCAATGGTGTCTCCATTGATAAACAAATGCTAGAAAAAGTATAATACTAGTAGCAATGATTTATTATACCGTACTGTCTTAAGCTTACCTTACCTGCCTTGTTTAATTTAACTTCACCTTGACAGTTTGGGCTTCCCTTATGGCTCAGCTGGTAAAGATTCCGCCACAATGCGGGAGACCTGGGTTCAATCCCTGGGTTGGGAAAATCCCCTGGAGAAGGGAACGGCAACCCACTCCAGTATTCTGGCCTAGAGTGTTCCATGGACACGACTCAGTTGGACACAACTGAGCGACTTTCACTTTCACTTGACACTTCGGAGTAAGTACTATCTTCACTTTTTTGAATAGCTGAAAGGATAAACAAGTCTTTCATGGCTATGCTGCTAAGTAGATGGCAGAATAAGATGTTAAACAATGTTATAGATTAGACCCCAGGACCTATAATTTTAATGACAAATAATTTATTATTATATTATTATTTGAATAATTTAATAACAATTTTAATAACTGGCACATAGAGCTTCTTAAGGTCGAGGTAAAACAGAACATGGATATCTGCATGCATGAGAATGCAGAACATGTGTGAGCAAACCCAAAGGGCACAGACTATGATTCATTCATCTCTCTTCCTTCTGCCTAGTTCAAGGACTGCCAAAATTCCTCTCCTCTATCCGTCATTTTATTTAGTTCAATAGACTTTAAAAATGATCCACATCAAAAAAATTTTTAAAACGCCACGCATCAGGGTCCCTCCCCATAGGGGAAGGAGAGAGCCCAGCTCCTGCAGGATATTCAGGAAAGTCATCCGCACAGGGACCTGACCACACCACACACTGGCTGGTTCACAGGACTTATTATCCTATCCTAGACGTGCTGGTCCTTTTAGCCCTAGCGCAGGGACCAAAAGTATCCTTTGCCCCTTCTGAAAATATTAGGTAATGTCAGTGCAGGGAGATAAAACACTCTTTCTGCATGTCTGGCTTGCAGTGCAGGGCAGCAATATTTGCTCTTGGGAATGATTGCTCTAATTCTTAGGTCATTAACGCTAAATACTACATGACTACACACTTCTCTAATGAGAGAGAACACAAAACAGTGCAATACGTATTTCTGGAGCATAAAGTTTAGTAAGACTGAACTAAGAGAAAACAAAGGAGTTGGCAATAACTATCCCCTCCCCCACCAAAATGAAAGACAGAAGTGTGGGGGGTGGGGGACATGCCCCAGGGCACAGTCCAGTCTCTGAAGTTTCACCCAGCAGGGGAGGAGGGGCAGCCAGGCCAGGGTGGTGCCTCTTCTGGTCGCCCAGACCACTCCAGAGCATCATCTGAGCTGGCCAGGGTTTTCTATAGGAGGCTTTTCTGAAGGCGGTGGAGGTGCTGGATTTGAATCCCATCATCCAGGTGGGAACATGACTAGGTCCCAAGGAGCTTTGCAGGTCATCCATGGGCTGTTTTTGGTATCACTTTATTATCAGCTCTCATGCTGGGCAGCCCACAGCAAAGATATTTAGATAGACATCTCCAGATTCTCCCAGCTATGCCCTTCTTTTTCTGGGTGAGGCCAGAGGGAGTGACTGGGGACATATGCTCAGGCTACCCAACAAGGGTTTAGCTTCCTGCGTCAGGCACATCCAGGAGGTGGTGGATTCCTTCTGGGACTTTACCGCCGATGTCATGGGTGCCATTGGTGTTGGAGGTGTCACAGGTGCCATGAGTGCCATCTGTGTCGTGGGTGACCCTGGTGTCACGGGTGACGGTGGCATAAGTATCATGGGTGGCGTGGTCACCACTGGTGTCACGGGTGCCTCTGGTGTCACGGGTGCCTCTGGTGTCACGGGTGCCTCTGGTGTCCCTGGTGAGGCAGGTGTCACTGGTAATGTGGGTATCAATGGTGCCACGGGTATCATATACGTTGCAGGCCCCAGTGGTGTCCTGGGTGCTTAGGGCATCATAGGTGAGGCTGGGATCACAGGTGTGGCTAGTGTCATGGCAGCTGCAGGTGTCACAGGTGAGGCTGGTACCTCTGGTATGACAGGTGTCGCAGGTGCTGATGGTGTCGCGGGTGTCTCTGGTGCCACGGGTAACGCTGGTGTCACGGGTGTGGCTGCTGTCACGCCTGCCGCAGATGTCGCAGGTGAGCCTGGTCCCGCATGTATCGTGGAGGTCACCAGCGTGATCGGTGGCTAGGGCGCTGCTGTCATCACGGGTGTTGCAAGTGGTGGGGGCTGGGCGGGGGGTGACGGTCCTTGCTTCTGGGCAGGGTTGGGGAGTGGCAGGCTCTCTGGTCTTCTCCCTTGACTCCTGGTTCTCCTGCTGCTGAATGGTCTCCCAAAGCCAGGTGGGAATAAACATGGAAATCTCAGGGCTGGTGGGAGGCATATGTTCTTGGCTGCTGAGGTCAGAGGAAACGGCTGGCCTCACAATGATCGTGCGGACCCTCAACTTGGGTTCATTCATGTTACTGCCACTGCTTATGTCTAAGCCCTGGATTTGGTCTCTGCATCAGCCCAGTATCATCTCCACTGTCACCCCAGGGTGCTCTTCACGGGCTGGTGGGAGTGAGTCCTGGCCCATGTTCACCCATGGATGCTGCCAAACATCATCTAAAGTACCTCTGTTGGTAGGTTGAACATTAACATTCTTCCTAGTAAGTCTGTTATCTCATTGAATAGTTATTTGGGCACATGTTGCTGCCCCCTAAGCACACGCTGCCACAGCTCCCAGAAATCTTATCCCCTGAAGGGGAGTGATCCAGTTACCTCGGTGTACTGGACGCCACCGAGGCTTCACACATCCTCCTCTGGGCCTGTGTAAGGGCTCCCCAGGAAGAGTCCTGGGGCCATGAACGCAGGACTGCCACAGAAAGTGTTTGGCTTCTTTCCTGGGTGCCACTGGTTGCTAAGTGTGAAGTCGGAGATCTTGGCGGTGTTGTTGGCATCGAGGAGGAGGTTGTCCAGCTTCAAGTCCCGGTGCACCACACCCAGCTGGTGGCAGTGATGCAGAGACGAGAACAGCTTTTGGAATGGGCCTTGGGCCTCCCCCTCCATCGTGTGGCCTTTGGCCTCCAAGTGGGTGAAGAAGTCTCCCCCACTGAGGTACTCCATTACTATAAACAGAGTCCCCTCAGTATCAATCACTTCCAGGAGTTTGACAATATTCGGGTGGTTTAATATTCTCATGCTTTTAACCTCTCAAAATGGTTCCTGGATGCTGGAGAAGCTCTGATTTGTCTTGTTAATGGCCATGATGGCTACCACTCCCCTGGTCAGAACATGCCTGGCCAACTCCACTTTGGCGAAGTGACCTTCACAATTGTGTGAAGGATCTCATAATTCTCAATATGAACCACCTTTTTTGTTGAGATGGCCATGAGGTTCGCATCCCTAACTATACTAACTACCACTGCTGCTGCTGCTGCTGCTGCTAAGTCACTTCAGTCGTGTCTGACTCTGTGCAACCCCATAGAGGGAAGCCCATCAGGCTCCCCCGTCCTTGGGATTCTCCAGGCAAGAACACTGGAGTGGGTTGCCATTTCCTTCTCCAATGCATGAAGGTGAAAAGTGAAAGGGAAGTTGCTCAGTCATGTCCGCCTCTTAGCGACCCCATGGACTGCAGCCCACCAGGCTCCTCCGTCCATGGGATTTTCCAGGCAAGAGTACTGGAGTGGGGTGCCATTACTAAGCTATACTAATTGCCTAACTACACTATCTACACCACTAAATATACTAACTACCACTAAGCCCTCACTAAGAATGCTAACTGTTCTAAAATACTGCATATGCTAACAGTGCTACACAACTATTCTAATGCTAAGAACTATACTAACAGTGCTAACATTAACTATGCTGATAAAGTATTAACTATACGAACTTACGCTAAGTATACCAACAATACTAACAGTGCTAACACTAACTATACTATCTATGCTAACAAACTATTAACTATACCAAATATGCTAACTATATCAATGATACTCTCTCTACTAATACTAGCTACACTAAATTAAAAAAATAAGATAAAAGAGGAAAAGAATTAAGGGGAAAAAATGGGAAAAAAAAACAAAAGAACATATGAGGAGAAACTAAAATTAAAAGAAAAAAATGATAAGACAAATTTTAAAAAATGAGGAAAAGACAAAGGAAAAAGAGAAAAATGAAAAAGAGAGAAAAAGGAAAAAAATCAACAAAACGGCAAAACACGGAAAAAAGCTCACTAACTATAGGTCCAGCTGCCAGGTCACCAAAATCAGATTCCTGGGCTCTGTGGACAAAAACCTGCACCCAGCGGGGGGCTTATAAAGGGTTTTTTGTGAGTTTCGTCACAGTGATGCCCTGTGAGGTCAGAGCAAGAAACGGACCAGTCGTGGCTGCCCTCAATCTTTCCCAGCATCAGGGTCTTTTCAAATGAGTCAGCTCTTTGTGTCAGGTGGCCAAAGTATTGGAGTTTCAGCTTCAACATCAGTCCTTCCAATGAACACCCAGGACTGATCTCCTTTAGGATGGATTGGTTAGATCTCCTTGCAGTCCAAGGGTCTCTGAAGAGTCTTCTCCAACAGCACAGTTCAAATGCATCAATTCTTTGGCACTCAGCTTTCTTTAAGTCCAACTCACATCCATACATGACTACTGGAAAAGCCATAGCCTTGACTAGACGGACCTTTGTTGGCAAAGTGATGTCTCTGCTTTTTTATATGCTGTCTAGGTTGGTCATAACTTTCCTTCCAAGGAGTAAGTGTCTTTTAATTTCAGGGCTGCAATCACCATCTGCAGTGATTTTTGGAGCCCCCCCAAAATAAAGTCTGTCACTGTTTCCACTGTTTCCCCATCTATTTCCCATGAAGTGATGGGACCAGATGCCATGATCTTCGTTTTCTGAATGTTAAACTTTTAAGCCAGCTTTTTCAGTCTCCTCTTTCACTTTCATCAACAGGCCCTTTAGTTCTTCACATTCTGCCATAAGGGTGGTGTCATCTGCATATCTGAGGTTATTGATATTTCTCCCGGCAATCTTGATTCCGGCTTGTGCTTCTTCCAGCCCAGCATTTCTCATGATGTACTCTGCATAGACATTAAATAAGCAGGGTGACAATATACAGCCTTGAAATACTCCTTTTCCTATTTGGAACCAGTCTGTTCCATGTCCAGTTCTAACTGTTTCTTCCTGACCTGCATACAGGTTTCTCAAGCAGCAGGTCAGGTGGTCTGGTATTCCCATCTCTTGAAGAATTTTCCACAGTTTATTGTGATCCACACAGTCAAAGGCTTTGGCATAGTCAATAAAGCAGAAGTAGATGTTTTTCTGAAACTCTCTTGCTTTTTCGATGATCCAGCGGATGTTGGCAATTTGATCTCTGGTTCCTCTGCCTTTTCTAAAACCATCTTGAACATCTGGAAATTCATGTTTCATGGATTGCTGAAGCCTGGCTTGGAGAATTTGAGCATTGCTTTACTAGCATGTGAGATGAGTGCAATTGTGTGGTGGTTTGAGCATTCTTTGGCCTTGTCTTTCTTTGGGATTGGAATGAAGACTGAGCACATTAGTCATGATTATACAGTTAAGAAGCATCTTGATATGTTACTTCTGGGTTTACATGCATGGAAAATTGCCTTCTGAAGGATGTAAGCAAAAATGTGTTCCACACTTAGTCTTGAGCTCATAAGAAAGGGGGCATTGGGGTCTGAATAGGATTTGTAGAGGTAGAAATCATGAAGAGGTGATGATGTAAAAGCCAAGAGATAGGAAAAACAAAAGCAAGTTTGCGGAAGATGAATATAGTGTTTTGGCTGAAGCAGAGTTGCATTAAAAGATTAATAGTGTTGGGGATTTACCTGGTGGTCCAGTGGTTAAGACTCTGAGCTTCCAATGCAAAGGGCGTGTGTTCCATCCCTGGTCAGGGAACTGAGATCCCACATGCTGTGTGTCCTTGCCAAAAACCAAAACATCCACACAAACAACAATAATGAAAAAGATTAACAGGGATGTATTTGGGTAGAATTAGAATAGGAAAAAATTCAAGAAATGAGGAGGCAAAAGAGAAGTTTGTTGGGGTTATCAGTCCATGGGGCTGCGAAGAGTCGGACACGACTGAGTGACTTCACTTTCACTTTTCACTTTCATGTATTGGAGAAGGAAATGGCAACCCACTCCAGTATTCTTGCCTGGAGAATCCCAGGGACGGCGGAGCCTGGTGGGCTGCTGTCTGTGGGGTCGCACAGAGTCAGACATGACTGAAGCGACTTAGCAGCAGCAGGCATGAGTGGTAAGGGTCAGAACAAAAGGAGCCTTGGAGGGAAGGAAAAAGGGAGTGCAGATGAAAGCCTTCAAAAGAGAAATCAGCAGGGCTTGGACAGATTAAATGACAGGTGAGCAAACGGAAGAAGACAGAATAACAGCAGTATTTTCACTTAAGTTGGTGTGGCATGTACGATGGCATTAAGCAGAGCGAAAGTAATATTTAGAAGGGCAATGATAGGTGTGACTTTTTATGTTAAATATGAATTAATAGAGAAACGTTTTAAGTAAAATGTCCGGGGCATTTAGAAACTTAGATTGCTCTAGTCCACAGATGGAGTTGGAAGTCATCTGCATGGAGGACAGAACTGAAGGAGGTCTTTATTTTCCAGAGATTTATAGTGGAAAGATCATTTAAATAACTTTGTACAGAACAACACTGCATACCTGTAAATAGTGGAAAAACTTAAAAGGGAAAAGTAATTACAGTTATTTGTATCTTATATTTAAAAATTTTCTATTCTAATTCCAACTGTCCACGAATTCCTAGAATGAGCAAAGAATTAATTTCTTATTGTCACTGTTTTGTATACCCAGTGAATCTGAGCACTAGTCTCTAGGAATCTGCACTCTGTCTTACTTTCTAAAAAATTGTGTAAATGTACATTTATTTTCTAATCTTTTTGTCATCACAAAGTTTTTTTTTAAAAAAAACAAAAATGATTGGTATATTGATTTGAGTTTTGTCTGGTCTTTTATGCACAAGTTTCACACATGGTAAAAAAGTCAGTCTTGACTCTTCGACATGTAATGAAATTTTAAAGATTCTTTTAGCAAGCAATCTGAATGCAAGATTCTTTGACATTTTTTATTATTGTTTCCCTTGAACTATCTTTTTGGTATTTTTTTAAAAAAAATGTGGTAAAAGACACGTAATATAAGTGTATTAATACCATTAAAGCATTTTCAAGTGTGCAGCTCAGTAGTGTTAATTATACTCACGTTGTTATGCAGCCAATCTTCAGAAATCTATAGTCGTGCAAACTGAAATTCCATCACCATTAAACAGCAATTCTCCATGTCTCCTTCCCCCTAGCTCCTAGAAAACCACCATTGTGACATTTTCTTTTCTTTCTTTCTTACTTATTTATTTATTTTTTTACCGTTTAACCGTAGTGCAAGGCATGTGGGATCTTAGTTCCCTGACCAGGGGTTGAACCCATGCTCCCTGCAGTGGAAGGGCAGAGTCTTAACCATTGGACTGCTAGGGAAGTTCCCATTATATTATGTTTTCTGTTCTCTGAGTTTGAGTACCTGGATACTTGCTGTAAATGTAATCAAACACATAGTTTTTGTCTTTTTGTTACTGGATTGCTGCTGCTAAGTTGCTTCAGTCGTGTCCGACTCTGTGCAACCCCGTAGACAGCATCCCACAAGGCTCCCCTGTCCCCGAGATTCTCCAGGCAAGAATACTGGAGTGGGTTGTCATTTCCTTCTCCAATGCGTGAAAGTGAAAAGTGAAAGTGAAGTTGCTCAGTCGTGTCCGACTCTTAGCGACCCCTTGGACTGTAGCCCACCAGGTTCCTCCATCCATGGGATTTTCCAGGCAAGAGTACTGGACTGGGTTGCCATTTCCTTCTCCGTGTTATTGGATTATTTTAGTATTCTGTCCTTTCGGTTTGTACAGGTTATAACACATGTCAGAACTTTCTTTTTATGGCGAATACTATTCTGTTATATGTTTGCATCAGATTTAGTTTATCCATTCATCTATCAGTGGACCTTTGAGTTGCTTCCACCTTTGGGCTTCTGTGAGTAGTGCTGCTAGGAACACGGGTGTACAAGCATCTCTTCAAGACCATGCTTTCAATTCTTCTGAGCATATTCCAAATGTATACATGGTGGACCATACAGAATTTAATTTTTAAATTTTTTGAGGAACTACCATGCTCTTCATGGTGACTACACTATTTTACATTCCTATAAATAGTGCAAAAGGGAAGTTGTCTGGTGGTCCAATGGTTAGGAATCTGTCTGCCAGTGCAGGAGACACGAGTTCAATCCCTGGTCTGGGGAGATTTCAGATTCTGTGGGGCAGTGAAGCCTGTGGGCCACAGTTACTGGGCCTGTGTGCTCTAGAGCCCGTCCTCTGCACCTGCTGAGGCCACACACTGCATCCAGAGGGTTTCCTCCACTTGTGGCCACTGGAGAAAGCCCGCATCCAGCAGCAAAGACCCAGCGCCGCCATGAAGAAACACATGTGAACATAGTGCCCAGAGACTGCCGTTTTTAGCATCCCTGTCAACAGGTGTTCCTTTTTCTTTTATTTCTTTTTCTTTTTATAGCAGCTACTTCAATGGGTATGAGCTGGATGTGTCACTGTGGTTTTGATTTGCATTTCCCTGTTGACTAGAGAAGTGGTACATCTTTTCATGTGCCTGCTGGCCATTCGTATATCTTCTTTGAAGAAACTTCTTCAAATCCTTTACTCATTTTTTATTGTGTTCTTTTTGTTTCTGTTGTTGAATCTTAGAAATTGCCCTTATATTCTATATTTTAACTCATTGTCAGATACATGGTTTGCAAATGTTTCCTTCCATTCCTTGGGTTGTCTTTTCACTACTGGTTGTGTCCTTGATGCACAAACGTTTTACATTTTGGTGTAATCCGGTTTATCTCTTTGAATTTTGTTTGTCTGTGCTTTCGGTGTCATATCTTATGGAGTTCAGACCACGCTGCACTAAAATATGACACCTTGGCATATTTATATTTTAAGTTGAAGGACTCTGAGAAAACAGCAGGAGTAGGAAGGTTACTTTGTCCCTCTGCTCACCTTCACCCCTAAAGTAGGTCATAATACTCTTAAGTTAGAAGTGCTTTCCCTATAGAAGCAAAGGTGCGTCCTCATCTCCAAAGACAAAAGGATGCCAGAAAGACTCCAAAGAGCCTTGCTAAGTTTCCCCCAGTATACTACACTCCCCTCATGCTCCTTGGCCTGTTATATTTCTTCATGACTATCCACTCTTCATCAAATCTGGTGTGAAAACACTCGGGTTTCACTGTTTTCTTCAGATCTTGGTTTTCTTATGAAGGCTCCCATGTTTCTTAAGACTTAGGTTAATAAATTTATATGGTTCTCCTCCTATTACTCTGTCTTGGTCAATTGATTTTCAGAGTTAGCCAAGGATCCCAAAAGGTGGAGTAAAGAAAAAAAATTTCCCCGAAATTTCTAAGAAATTACAATGAAATATGTCATGAAGCTTTCTTCTTTGTTTTCTTCTAAGAGTTTTCTAGATTGAGGTCTTACATTTAGATCTTTGATCCATTTTCAGTTCTTTGTCTATAGTGTAAGGTAAGGGTACAACTTGTTCTTTTGCATGTGGATATCTAGTTTGCCCACAACTGTTTGTTGAAAAGGGTCCCCCCCCCCCCCCCCCCCCCCGCATTGAATGGTCTTAGCTTCCTTATCAGGAATCATTTGGCTGTGATTGTGAGGGTTTATTTCTGGGCTCTCTATTCTATTCCATTGTTCTGTCTGTATTTATACACACACCACGCTGTTTTGATTACAATAGCATTGTGATAAGCTTGAAATCATAAAGTGTGAGACATTTAACCTTGTTCTTTTTCAAGATTGTTTTGGCTATTGAAGCTCTCAGCTTTACTGTTACGGCACAGTTATAAAGAGGGCAAAACATAAAATTTGCAAAACATACATGAGGATTCATCATTTTTTTTTCCTAAGTCTCCTAATTTTTTGATATTCAAGTAATTTTCTGTGAAGTCTTTGAAGTCACCATTCTGTCATCAGCCTTGTAAATTTATCTTCATTTGTTCAGTAGAGTAACTCTTCCATACGAGTGCCTTTCTAAGTGTCTGAACTGTGTTTTGACATCATGAAATCCTGCATTATTTGCAAGAAGTGCAATTCTGTTCTGAAATAGATTTGCTCTTGTATTTCATAGTGAAAACAGTTGTTTACATGTACTAACCAGTGAATGCTACCTCACTTGTCTCAATGCATTAGGAGATCTGTGGTTACGTAGGGAGGGATGTGAAATGGAGACTAATTTTTATAAATTGTCAGTTGTGTAGTGAATATTTTTACAGAATTAAGCTGTGAATTTGGGGTTTCTGATGGTAAATAATCAGATAAAGATAAGTTGTCATTGTTAAGTCCACGAGAATAGGTATGTTCTTCAGAGTAAAGTGCTTTGTGAGAAGTGGAAAGAAAACCAAAATACACACGAGGCCCCTGACTTTTAGAGTTGAGGACAAAAATATTGAATATTCCTGGGTGGGAGAATGAGTTTTCAAAGAATTACGAGAAGAATTTGACTAATTAAGCGAAAACAGGTATTAAATAAAAATTTTCAGCTTAGTTTCTCAGGAAGACTGATTAGGGAGGAAAGAGACCTGTGGGATGTGGTGTAATTCTGTAAGGAAGAAAGAAGGCAAGAGGCTGATAGATGGAAAGGGAACTTAGGTTTCAATTCTTTTAAAATAAAATGAGAGGTAAGAGATGTGTCTCCCATTGGGCTCACATTGTCACACATGTTCTTGTTTTTGTGTGCAGATTTTTTGCAGAGGGACAATTAGAGACCATACAAAGCTTCTCAGTTTGAATTTATATTGAACACTACTGTCTCTCCATGTTTCCTGTCCCATGAACTACTCCTGCAGGGCTTTTGTCACAGCTGGTATCCACCCACCTTGATGTTAGTAACAGCTGAGAGTATTCCCCTTGGCTGCTACTGCTGCTAAGTTGCTTCAGTCATGTCAGACTCTGTGCGACCCCATAGATGGCAGCCCACCAGGCTCTGCTGTCCCTGGGATTCTCCAGGCAAGATTACTGGAATGGGTTGCCATTTCCTTCTCCAATGAATGAAAGTGAAAAGTGAAAGTGAAGTTGCTCAGTCATGTCTGATTCTTCGCGACCCCATGGACTGTAGCCTACCAGGCTCCTCCATCCATGGGATTTTCCAGGCAAGAGTACTGGAGTGGGTTGCCACTGCCTTCTCCAATTTCCCCTTGAAACTACCTGCAATTTAATGAGGGATTCTAGACATTTAATAGAAGCATACACACACACATACAAAGGTATAAATATATAATGGTGGCATTTCAAGCATATCTATAAAGTCATATTGTTTATTCATTCTCTACCCATTTCTATTAAAGGTGTTTACTGAGTTGTGTGCTAGTCACAGTATTATTCTTAGAACACAAAAAATAAACAAGTCCTTAGAAGAAGTTTGCTGTCTACGTAGTTCCCAACCAGGAGGCATAAGAATATTCTCTCCATCTTTGAACATATCTGGAGGTGGTTTGGTTTGTTCCAGTGACCTGGGGGACATTACAGGAACACTGTGGAAAGATTTGCGTAAGGAAGAATTATCCAGCCCTAAGCAGTGGTGTCTCCATTGATAAACAAATGCTAGAAAAAGAATAAGTACTAGTGGCAGTGATTTATTATATACCATACTGTCTGAAACACCTTGGCTGCATTGTTTAATTTAAGCTCACCTTGTCACTTTGGAGTAAAAACTACCTCCACTTTCATGAATGGCTGAAAGGAGAAAGTCTTTCAAGGTTATGTTGCTAAGTAAATGGCAGGACCAGTTTTTAAACAGTCCTAGATTAGACCCCAGAACCTACAATTTTAATAACTGGACCATAGAGCTTCTTAAGCTGAAGATAAAAATGGAACCTGGAGATCATGCTCGAGCCCAAGCCAGAGGGCACCTACTATGATTTAGTCATCTGTCTTCCTTAAACCTAGTACAAGGACTGCCAAAATGCCTTTCCTTTATTTGTCATTTTATTAAGTCTAATCCTTCTCATTTTTATAGAAAGAAAAGTGAAGTTCAGGAAGGTTAAGTCCTTCTAATATGAGGCAGAGCTGAGATTAGAATCCAAGGAAAGTGGCCTAGCCATTATGGAAAACAGTTATGATAATAAGTCAAAAAGTGAAAGATAACTCCCATATGATCCGGCATCCCCACTTCTGGGAAATAAGCCAAAGGAAATGAAATCAGTATGTTGAAGAGCTCTCTGTACCCCAGTGTTCATTGCAGCATTATTTGAAACTATCAAGAAATAGAAGAATCTGTGTCAATTGACAGATGAATAAAGGTGGATAAAAAAAATATGGTGTGTGTATATATACATTCATACGTATTCTATATGTATATGTATATGTATGGTGGCATATTATTCAGCCACGAGAAAGAAGGAAATCCTCCCATTGTAACAATATGGATGAAGCTTGAGGGCATATGCTAAGTGAGATACTTCAGATAGAGAAAGACAAATACTGTACGATCTCACTTGTATGCGGAATCTAAAAATGCCAAATGCTTGGAGGAATGTTGTTGTTTGAGGGGGGGGAGGGCGTTGGGAGGTATTGGTCGAAGGACATAAACATAAGATGACTAAGTTCTAGGGGTCTAATATATAGCATGGTGACTATAATACCATAGAGTGTGTTGTAATGTATACTTGAGAGTTGTTAAGGTAGATCTTAAATGTTTTGACCACAAAAAGAAAGAAAGGGTAATTCTATGAGCTGGAAGATGTGTGAACTAACCTTATTATGGAATTCTTTTATAGCATACTTTGTTGTTGTTATTTAGGTGCTCAGTCATGTCTGACTCTTTGGAGACCCCATGGACTATCACCCATCCGGCTCCTCTGCCCATGGGATTTCCCAGGCAAGAATACTGGAGTGGGTTGCCATTTCCTTCTCCAGGGGATCTTACTGACCCGTGATCAAACCCGTGTCTCCTACATTGGCAGGCTGGTTCTTTACCACTGAGCCACCTGGGAAGTTTCTAGTATATACATGTATCAAATAATTACATGGTATGCCTTGAACTTCCACAATATTATATATCAATTATATTTCAGTAAATCTGCAAACATTACAGAGTGCATCCACCACTTAAAAAAAAGAAGAAAGCAAAGAAGAAGGGATTTGACAGTTTGGCAGGAGCCAGCAGCTCAACCTGCCTGTCTCTCTTAGTTTACTCACTTTCCTGGTCCCTCAGTCCCCGATATCTGTTATATCAGGTGTTGGCAAACTTTTTTCCACAAAGGCCAGGTGGTGACTGTTTCAGGCTTTGCAGGTTATACGGTCTCTGTCACAACTGCTCTCTGCCGTTTTAACAAGAAAGTAACAAAAAAAAAAATTTTTTTTTTAATGAAGAAATATAGTAGCTGTAGATAATTTGTAAACAAATAAACATGGTTGTGTTCCAATAAAACTTTATATGTAAGAACAGTTGTTGAGTCAGATTTGACCCAAGAATCATACTTGCTGTTCCTTGGTCTATTTCCAGTGGTAGACTTTGTGTTTTTTAGATGAATTTATACTTGAATAATCATTGATACTTTGGAATAAGACTGGTAAACATTTAGAACAGTATTCGTCAAACTGGCAGTTCACTGAAAGACTTGAGAACTGTGTTAAGAATGTAGATTCCTGAGTCCTGCTCCTAAAGATTCGAATACAGAATGTCTGGGAAAGAGCCTCAGTGTGTGTACTTCTGGCCCCTGGCTCTATATATATACAACAGAGTTTGAATACTGTAAGTGTATGGCTTCAATAGATAATTTGCAAAGACATCACATGAAATAAATCTCTGTGTAATTTATTTTCACCCACAGTCATAACTCCACGCCAGAACCTCTGGTTTAACGAACAGACTATCCATTCCGTCTCCCAACCTCGTGTCATTGTACCCTTCCTGTTTTATTTAGAGGCAGACACATTTAAGTGAATTTAAGTGAAAATAATCACCATCAGAATACTAATATGCCATAAGCTGATGTCAGGATATTTATTCAACAGAATGCAATTACCAGTAAAATTTTATGTTCTAAATGGCATGGCTATAATCCAGTGTAGGCTTTTTAACCCCTGGTTTTTTGTTTCATTTGATTTGTGATGAGTGGCAACCAGCATGGTTGCTGCGGCTGGCAAAGCAAGAATAAAGGGGAAATAGCCCCATGGCCACTACAGGCAGCTTTCAACTGCAGTATGCCACTAAATCTCCATCACCACCGGGTGGCTCTACATGATTCCGTTGTTAATTGAATTTTTCCCCAAGTAGAATGAGGGCTTGTTTTGCATCAACACAGTTCCATTGTCTGATGATTGTTGTTGGTAATGTCAACTGAACTTAAGATATTTCAGCATCCACATGCACAGGCATCATTGCTATGATTTGGAGTAAGAGTAGGGAAATGCACAGGAGGACAGCACACAGGAGACGTGGTACTATGCTCACTACGCTGTGTGGACGAGATGGTTGGGAAGGTCTCTGCACAGACACGATAGTATCCCCTTCCCGGTGCGTCACATCCAGAGTGCATGAGGTTGTTGTTTAGTTGCTCAGTTGTGTCCAAACCTTTGCAACCCCATGGACTGTAGCCCGCCAGGCTCCTCTGTCCATGGGATTTTCTAGGCAAGAACACTGGAGTGTGTTGCCATTTCCTTCTCCAGGGGACCTTCCTGACCAGGGATTGAACACTCAGACCCATGTCTCCTGCATTGGCAGGAAGATTCTTTATGGGCTGAGCTACCAGGGAAGCTCCACAAAGGTATACGAGGTTGACACATTTTATTACTAGTGAGGTAGACTTTGACCATGTGTTAAGGTGGTGTCTGTGAGGTTTCTCCAATGTAGATTTAAAGT